>NC_091699.1:58500100-61000100 GCF_041296265.1 Equus caballus | reverse complement strand
GCGTCCCACATATAGAGGAGAGGAAGATTGGCACAGATCTTAGCTCAGGGCCAGTCTTCCTCAGCAAAAAGAGGAGGATTGGCAGTAGTTAGCTCAGGGCTAATCTTCCTTAAAAAAAGTACATTATCCTTTCCATATTTCAAACTTGTCATTTCAAAGATGCTATCTGCATATGTTCTTAAGAAGGTTTTGAGCATGTGTGGTTTGTGTGTATGTGTGTGTGTGTGCTGTTTGTTAGGGGATGGGATCTTTAGCTAGCTTTCTTTCTCTGACAGGCTCTATGTTACCATTTTTTTCTTGCCACTTCTTCATCCCTTTCTTCCACAATTTGGTAAGTATGACCTATAATATTTAGAAATAAATTGCATTTTAAATGTATATTTCTATCTTGTTATATTTTGATATTACATTTCAGTGGCATATCTTAATATTATATTAAATGTTAAATTGTGTTTCATCTGTAGCAGATGTGATTGGTGGCTTGTTCAATCCCTTTTACTGGACCAGTGCATCCAACCCTCACCTACTGTGTTTGGTGGTTGCTTGTGACACATAGTCTCCTCCCTTTTTTCAGAATTGTCCTCAGATGAATGGAGATAGCTCACTCTGGAGGCCATGGCCCTCATTCACCTGAGAGGCCCATGCCTGACTCATGTGGGCGTACAAACAGCTGCGCCTCTTAGCTGAAGGCAAGGACAGCCACGTGGTAACACGTTTCAGAGTGCTTCACGGATGAGGCCAGGGCTAGACTTAATCTGAGATGCCCATGCTCAGTCTCTTCTCTATTTCTATCCTACTCTCTCCTCTCCCTCGCAGATTTTTTCTGAGGAGCAGCCCCTCACTGAATCACCTGTAAACAAATTCCTGTCTCAGCCTCTGTTTCTGGAAAAGCTGACCTTAGTCACCATCCCTCCAGACCACCATGTCTATCCACTTATATTTATTCAGTACTCATCGAGACTTTACTTTGGGGCCAAGGACTGCCTTGAAGACTTCCTTTAATCCCAACAACTATCCCATGAGGTGAGAGATATTTCTTTGTTTCTCTACATTCTCATATCAGTGGAAATGGAGTCAGAGACTTCCTAACTAATGTAACAATTATGCCTGAGATATCATGCAACCATTCCCTCAGGAAATATTTATTAAATGTATAGAAGGCAGAAACATAAGCTAAACCATAACATAACATTATATAACATAGCATAAAAGATTCTAAACATTTTCAAGTTGCTAAGAACAAAGTCCTAAACAAGATCGGCTCCCTGCCCTCGTGCCCAGGGGATGCAGGGTGGGAAGTGTCGAGTATGAAGAAAATACACGCAGAAATTACTAATTAATTATATTGCGTATGTGTGTCCGTGATACTTTCCAAGCAGTCAAAGTGTGGGATTGGATGATAATGTAAAATAGGGGCTCTGCACCAGTCAGAGACATCAAGGAAATATACTTGGGGGATGTGACACTTAAGAGGAGACCTAAATGAGTAGGAGCTATTCAAGTGAAGAAGCGGGGTAAAATTAGTTCAAGGAATAGAGATCCGAATATGTGAAATACCTGAAACAAAAGGGGATACATGGATACAAGCAACATGAACATGAAGAAAATGGCGTGAACTGGTGCTACAAAGGTAAGCAGGTGCCACAATCACACAGGGTGCATGCAGAATGTTGGATTTTTAGAAATGATGGGATATTATCAAATATTTGTAAGCATGAATGTGATATGTTTCAATTTATCTGTTGAACAAACTACCCCAAAACGCAGTGGCTTTAAAAAACAATTTTATTTTTCTTGGTCATGAGTCTATGGATCAGGAATTCATCCATAGGGACTAATTCTTACTGCTGCTAGGTCTTGTGAATACAAGTTTTTGGCCTTGATGTTGTTTATTAGTTGGGGGCATTTTAATTCTCCTTCTTGTCATCTCTTCCTCTAACTTGTTAGTCATCCTTCAAGGTTACTCTTCCACATGGCTTCTCTCTTGAAAAGGGCATTTGCAGTTCTTTCCACAGTAGCCATGCCCTGAGGGAGTGAATGCAGAAAGAAGAGGTGGAGATCCAGAACTGACAGTCACTTCTGCCATATTCTATTGATCAAAGAAAGTCACAGGACAGTTTAAATTCAAGGGATGGGGAAATAGCCACACCTCTTGATGGGAGGTTCATCGTGTGTAGGGTTGGAAGGTCTTGCTGGCAGCCATCTTTGCAGAATTTACTATAAGACTCTTAAAAAAATATCT
Organism: Equus caballus; assembly: GCF_041296265.1. Classification (NCBI taxonomy): domain Eukaryota; kingdom Metazoa; phylum Chordata; class Mammalia; order Perissodactyla; family Equidae; genus Equus; species Equus caballus. The sequence goes on along the minus strand of NC_091699.1, from coordinate 60,997,858 downwards.
ATTTTAAATGTTTATTTTGGCTGCCTGTGACAAAAATGAACTAGAGTGTCCAGAAGAGACCCGTTGTGAAATTAACATAATAATCCAGCCTAGAGATAATGGGGACTTTGTTGAAAATGATGGGAGTAGGGATGCAATGGAGTGAACTAACTGTAGAAATATTTAGGAAGAAGAATCAACAGTACTGGAAAAAAATGGAACACAGTTGGCAAAAAGATCAAAATGCATTTGAAAGATATATATTATTAAAATAAGGATTGTTTATATAAACGGCCATTTTTTTTTCCGCATGGGCTTCTGATAATTTAAGTGAATTTTTGCAGTTTAGAATTACGTTGAATCACTCTATCCTTAGAGGAAATTCTTAGATCTGGTGGGAGTGTAAACTAGTGTTACTTTAAGAGGAAAATTTGAGAATATCTATCAAAAATCAAAATGCACGTACATATTGACCTAGTAATATTATTTCAGTCATTTGTCCCAGAGAAAACTCCCCACGTGTACAGAATAGAATGTACAAAGATGTTCTTTAGGGGCACCACATATAAGAAAATCAGTGGAAATCACCTAAATATCCTTCAATAGAAGATTGGATTAAAAAACTCTACTACGCTCATATTGTGGAATATTTGACAAACTTTCAAAGGAAGTAGATCTATATCAACTGCCATGAAAAAAAACTTACGGCATATTTTAAATGAAAAAGTGTGTTGCAGAAAAATGTGCAGGATACCTTTGTCTTTATGTCATAAATATAGATATATAAAAACATAAAATGTTCTGTTATGTAAATAATATAAAATATTATTTATATTTTTATTTACACACCCAGGATGCTATGTTAGCATAAGTGATATGCTAAAAGGTAACAAAGTTGAAAGAAAGACTCAACTTTCTACCTTATGTATTTTTCTGTTGGATTTTTAAAACCTAGGCACATGTAGTATTTTTTAAACTTGAAAACAATAAATAAGGAGGAAAAATTTGTGTTAAAGAATTTTTATTTGAGGTAAAAGTATTTTGTGGAATTTCTGAAGTGTCCTGATATACACTCTCTTGATGCATTAACCATCCTTGGTCTACGATTGATTTTTCTCTAGTCTTTTCATAATTTTGTCCAAATCTTGTATTACTCACTACAAAATGATTTCCTCTGAGTATATAGTTGGTGATATAGGAGAAAAGTTGGACGATATGTATGCCTTTATGAACAGATTTGGGAAGCCAATACTCAGAACTGCAGTTCCCCAGTTTACTTTTATTTCAAGTTAATGAGATTATGCACCTGATAATTACTTTCCTTCAGGTCTCTCTTCACCAGGACTCAAAGCTAATTTAATGATATGAATTCTTTTCCTCTCTATTCTGAGGCAGTAAGAAAGGTGGATCTTGTCCTTTAAAAAGCACTTGAAATATTCTTTCTAAAAACATTTCAATTTATCTAGACACGTGTCAGTGGCATTTTCATTGTTTCCACCTACTTTGTAAACGCGGAGAGGTCTCCTGTTTATTTTGTAGAATATATTTCTTAAGAATTATTATGGGACTAAGCTCTCCCTTTGGATGGAGGGGTATGGTGATGGGAGTTGCTAGGTCCCCATCACTATGGTGCATTTTTATAAAAGAATCTTAAATCTTTGGGAATAAAACTAACCAACAAAACTATTACAAAATAAAACTATATTGGAATATTATAATTTGATATGTTACATTGTGTGTAGCTCTTGCCAGAGGAACGTATTTAGCTGTGCTGCGAAAGTTGGCCAGTAATGTTAAGTCTAGTCATCAGACCCAACATTCTGAAAGTTTAAAATTTCTAAATTGTTGATTGGGAAAGCATCTTCACAGATGTTTTCACTGACTTTTCCTGTAGCCAGACTGTTTTGACCAATGATTTTCCCATGATTGGGGAATATATATTGCAACCGTTGGGGCCCAAGGCAGGCTGCCCCAACATATCTCACAGCAGCATACTGATTATTTTGAATTAAGCTTACTTGAGAAGCAGCCAATGCAAAAGGGGCATTGCTCCCTCCACTCTCTGTGCCTCCTGAAAGCAGAAATTAAATCTCCCAGGTGACAGGAACCCTTCCCACACCAGGAGATAGAAAGCCTTATCAATAGAGCTAGGGAATTCAGGGCTGAGAAGCCTATCTAAACAAACCTTGTTACTTTTACCAGTTTACTACCTGAAGTCCAGACTCTGCTCAAATCAACACTAGTTACATATCTCAGACCTAAGTTTCTTTGTCCTCTCAATTCCTCACAAATTTATTGTTTATTTATGTAAAAGATATAAAAACAGCCGGTCTTTCCCATCTCAAGGAGCATCATTTCTCTATGATCTCCCATGTACACCTATTAAATTGGTTTTTCTTCTGTTAATCTAGTCTTGCGTCAATTTTATTATTAGTTCAGCCATAAGAAATCAAGAAGGGTAAAGGAGGAAATTTCCATCTTCCTGACTCAACTATCCCTTTAACAGGTTTATGTATGTACATACATATGTATATATTTATTTTTAGGGATTCAGTATGTTTCCAAGATTGAGTTATTCTTTGCTGTGAGGCACAAAAAGAAATATCAAGAATGGTAAATCTCCTTTAAGGGGAGGGCAATTAACAAACAATAAAAATAGACATTGATCAGATGTTAAACTGTGAATATTACACCAAGTCCATATAAAGCAACTGATATGAATTATTTATGCTATCATTCTCCAAAGTAATTTATTAGGTTTTATGAAAAATTAATTATGAAAAGGATCTTCAAAAGTCAAATTACTTTGACAAGCTCTTGGATTAATAATGTTAAACAGGGTATAAAGGGTGCTTTAATGCAGGAGTACACAGTATCTAAATATTGCAATGTATTTGGTATAATTAAAGAAGGGGTTATGCAGCATTTGCCAAACTCTGTAAATGTAGAAATCTTCCCACAGAGCATTGCTTGGCAGCAAAATTTAGGAATCATAGGTAGATAAATAGATAGATAAAAAAGAAATAAATTGGACTTGTGAATAAATTTAAATAATACTACTGTATCAAACATTTTTTATTAAGGCTTGATGTAAAACAACTGAGAAAAAACTAAGTAAGTAAAACATCTTCATTTTAAAATATTTCACATTTTATTAGTCCATGGTCACTTATAAAACTGCATATTATAAACTTAATTTGAAATTTTTTACCAAGAAGAGAGCTTCCTGATTTGTTGCTTCATTTCCTCTTTCAAATGAAAATTAGGAATGAGATATCACCTTACAGCTTCAGAACGCCTATAATTACCAAGACAAAAAGTACAAATGCTGCAGAGAATGTGGAGAAAAAGGAACCCTCATATACTGCTAGTAGGAATGCAAACTGGTGCAGCCATTATGGAAAACAGTATCGAGATTTCTCAAAAAATTAAACATAGAAATACCATGAGATCCAGCTATCCCACTACTGGATATTTATCCAAAGAACTGAAATCAACAATTCAAAGAGATTTATGCCCCCCCTCCATGTTCATTGTAACATTATTCACAATAGCCAAGATGTGGAAAAAACTCAAGCGCCCATCAACTGATGAATTGATAAAGAAGATGTGGCATAGATATAAAATTGAATACTACTCAGTAATAAAAAAGAAAACATCGTTCTATTTGCAACAACATGTTTGGCCCTTAGGGTAATATGCTAAGTGAAATAAACCAGACAGAGAAAGATAAACACCGCATGATTTCACTCATACGTGGAAGATAAAAAAATGCGTGGATAAAGAGAACAGATTAGTGGTTACCAGAAGGGAAGCGGGTTGGAGGGTGGGTGAAAGGGGTAAAGGGTCACTTATATATGGTAACACATAAAACTTTTAGACTATTGGTGGTGAGCATGATGCAGTCTATACAGAAACTGATAAATATTAACGTACACCTGAAATTACACAATGTTATAAACCATTATGACCTCAATAAAATAATTGAAAAAAAAGAAAATTAGGTTTCTCTCTTTACAATGTCTTTCAGAAAACTTATAACTAGATTTAATATTCAACCACATCAACTGCATTTGCTTAGGAGGTGACTGCATTTGACTTCTCTTCTATAATTTAGATCAGACTTTTGTGTGTGTGTGTAATATGATTGTTATACATATTTATATTGTAAAACACTTCAAATCCATTTTCTCCCAGGGGATGTTAAAAATATGAATCAGTAATTGAAGAACAAGGAATCTGAAATTTTGACTACACAGTCTTGACACAATTATTTTAGTCATAATGTTATTTAATATTTGCCACACATTTTGGTAGCAGAAACAATTTCTTCACAGAGCAATTATGGGGGAACATGTGTAGGAGTCCCAGCTTTAGGGATATTCAATTCTAGACAGGGAAATGTAAACTGCAAGCAGTTGAAGGAGGAAACTGGCCTACTAAAATATATTCCCTGGTGGGCCATCTCATTTTGAATGAGAAGAAATGAAGTGAGTAAATTTGCTCCCTACTCCTTTCAGGATTTAAGAAGTGAAACAAAAAAACATCAAAAAGGTCCAATGTTGGGGCCAGCCCGGTGGTGTGGTGGTTAAGTTTGGGTACTCTGCTTTGGTGGCCTGGAGTTCATTGGCTAGGATCCCGGGCACAAACCTACACACTATTCATTGTTCATGCTGTGGTGAAGACCCACATACAACATAGGGGAAGATTGGCATGGATGTTAGCTGAGGGACAATCTTGCTCAAGAAAGAGAAGAAGTTTGGCAACAGATGTTAGCTCAGGGCCAATTCCCTCACGAAGAACAAAGAAAGGTCCAATGTTGCAGTAAGGTAACATTGAGAGAGGAGTCTTGGCTGAAGAAGAATGTTCTGATAACAGATGAGGAAAGACAGAAAGACAGGGAAGGCTACCAAATTCATAATTAGCTCAGTCCTGCTTTTGGGAAATAACAGTGTTTGCCCCCACACTGCCACAAAACACCGCATCAAGTACCTGAAACTTTAGTACCTGCAACTATCACCTCTACCCACACAAGCAGTCAGTCACCTGCTAGGAAGACCTGAGTCTTGGGTAGTCAAAGTCTCAATTTATACCTGCTGTAGATCAATTATCAACTATTAATTATTTTAGCACCCCTCTCACTCACAAAATTGCCACATTTGGATGATAAATATGGTAACTCTCCCAAAGACCTTTCTCTTTCACAGTAGTATCTGCCTACAATTCATTTGAGCATAATATTTACCAGACTGAATAGGATTTTCAGTTTGCTTATCATATTAATTAATTTATTTTTATTTTCCTTGTTAAAGTAATTTATTTTTAAACCTATATTTGGAATTCCAGTTCTAACCGAAGACACATGTTTACTTTTTACTCTTTCTAAAATATTCTTGGAAATGCCAATAATGCAGAACAAAGGCAGGAAGGAGACCATCAGAGAAGCAAATACTCTTTCCTTATTTTTTTTTTTTCAGTAAGTCTAAATGTGGATGGAAGAAAGATCAACCAGAGCAGAGGTAAGGGTATTTCAGAGGACGTACAATAGAAGGTCGAAACAGATTTACAAGTTGACATATGTAATGAAATATCTAGAACACTGTCTCTTGATAGGAACACTAGACTAGTTCAAAGTAAGACAAAATTCAAATGAACATAAAGATTCCATTTATATGAGGGATCTAAATAGTCAAACTCATAGAAGTAGATAATAAAATAGTGTTTGCCTGGGGCTGAGGGGATGGGGACAATGGAGATTTTTTTGTTCAATGGGATAAAGTTTTAATGTGTTAGATGAGTAAGTTCTCGAGATCTGCTGTACAACATAGTGCCTGTAGTTAATGATACGGTACTGTGTGCTTCAAAATTTGTTAAGAAGGTAGATCTCATGTTAAGGGCTCTTAACTACAAAAAAACAAAAACAAAGGAACACAAGGAAACTGCGAGGTGTTGGATATGTCTATTTTCTTGACTGTTGTGATGGTATCACAGACGTTTGCATATGTACAAACTCATCAAATTGTAAACATTAAATATGTGCAGTTCCTTATATATCAGTTATAGCTCATTAAAGCTGTTTAAAAAATGTGAAGAGCTTTGCGTTTTGGCATATGGATTAGCATCACCCTAACTGTTCTTTTGCCCCCAACATCCTATTGTTCAGCACCAGTGTTTGAACACAAGTTAAAATTAGAATTTCTGTTTTGGAAGTTAGAGCTCTGGCATTCAGGGAGGAGGAACTAATTAAATAAAATAGATATAATTTTAACATAAATGAAAGAAATGTTAGAGACAATTAGAATATTTTGAAGTTTCTAATGTGTAGTCTCAGAAAGATAGAGAAGATATTCAGTCATTAAATAAAAAATAACTTGTTATGAAAAAAATGTAAAATGACAAAGAGTTCATGGGGCAGAGATTACCCTTAAAATGTGGTAGTGTAATCCTCCCAGAGACCAAGTCTCCTGCTGACATCTACACTTCTAGACAGAATAAAAAAGATGAATACTTGATATTTCTGAAGAGTTAAGAAAAATAGGCGGATTTTGGAGGAGATTCCAGAATTGGAGAAGAAAGCAGAATGGGAATGATTTTGCATTCCCTTGTAATATTACTTCAAGGCTGGGCTGCAGTTGTAGGGCAGCATAGTGCAAGACACTACAAATTGATGGAAGTCCTACCTTTTCCTGGTCAGAGAAGGAATCAAGTCTGGCCCCAGTTGGCCACTGGAGATGGAGGAAGGTAATCCAGAAGGGAGTACAGTATAAATACAGCACAAGTATCAGACGACTCTGCGAAGCACACGTGTGAGAAACAGACTAAGAGCAGTGCAGAAAAGGCTTCTATAGTTAACTGAGATTTGAACCACCTAGAGAAGTTAATATAGAACTCACGGTGTAGGTTTAAGCATGTTAACTGGTTTTAAAAAAAACCCTTCAGAGGGATTTAATAGAATCCATATCACAAACAGCATACCATACAAAATAACAAGGATATAATCCAAACTTATTTATTATATGAAGAACAAGGGCAATGTGGCCCATTGTCAAGAGAAAAGTCAACAAAGGAGGATAATCATGAAATTATGTAGATGTTGGAATTAGCAGAAAAAGAATTTAAAAAGTTATATCTGTACTCAGTGATATAAAGGAAATATGCTCATGATGATTAAAAAGATAGTACATATCAGCATATAAAAGAAATATTTTAGACATGAAAATTCTAATATCTGAATTAAAAATCCTCCCAATGGTTTAACAGAAAAATGCAGACTACAAAGGAAAATATGACTTAACTTATAGATTAATCAATATAGTTTATCAAATCTGAAGAACAAAGAGAGACAAAGTTGAATAAATATTAACAGACTCACATGGACCTATGGGCAATACCAAGAGGTCTAACATATATGCATTTGACTTCCAGAAGCAGAAGAGAATGAAAACAGGAAAGGAAAATCTTTTCTTAATTTTGTTAAAAAAATCTATAAATTTATAGGGGCTGGCCTGGTGATGTAGTGGTTGAGTTCACGCACACTACTTTGGCAGCCCAGGGTTTGTCAGTTCAGATCCCAGGCACAGACCTATGGACCACTTATCAAGCTATGCTGTGGCAGGCATCTTACGTGTAAAATAGAGGAAGATGGGCACAGATGTTAGCTCAGCACCAATCTTCCTCAGCAAAAAGTGGAGGATTGGCAGCGGATGTTAGATCAAGGCTAATCTTCTTCAAAACAAAACAAGACAAAAACATAAATTTATAAACTCTAGCTCAGTGAACAGAACCCAGGGTAACTTTAAAAAAAATGCATAGGCACATAATACTCAACCAGCTGAATTCCAAAGTAGAGAGAAATCTTGAAATCAGACAAAGAAAAAAAATACTATATATGTAAAATAATTATTTGAATGAATGCTGGTGTCTTAAAAGAAAAAAATCATGGAAGTTAAAAAAACAGTAAATCAACAGGTTTACAATGCTGAAAGAAAGAAAGTAACACTGCCAATTCAGAATTCAATATCCGGTGAAAATATCCTTCAAGAATAAAGATGAAACAAAGACATTTTCAAATAAAATAAACCAAGAGAATTAATCATGAGCAGGCCTAAAATGAAACAAATGCTAAAGGAATTCTTCAGCCTGAAGGAATATGCTGCCAGATGGAAACTTATCTCTTAAGGAAGCAATGAAAACTATCAGATATATGTTAAAACAAAACAAAAAACTGGGTAAATATAAAAGACTATCTTTTCTTCTTAGACAATTTCAGATTCATTTGACTATTTAGAGGAAAATTTTTAACATTGTCTTGTGGGATTTATACTATATGTTTATTTGGTACATATTACAATTATATTTTAAAAGTTTCTGTATCTAGGTAAGATGACAAGTCTTGAAGAAGACAAGTGCTTCCATTGCAACAACTAGTAAAAGTTGGACAAATTACAAAAAAAACCCCCATATTTTCAGATTCTGGGTTTTGACCAAGGATTAAGTTTATCCCTAGTACAGGACCTCTTCTTGGTATAAAAGAAATCAGTGATGCATTTGGCCATCTTGCAGAGCTGGTGTAAAAATCTGGAAACATGAAGGGCCCAAAAGAATAGATCTTCCCCAGTGAACTTTTGCTGAGTGGCATTGTGGGAGCCTAGAGATCTGGCTGGAAACTTCTAGAAGAAAGAGTCTTCTTTAATCTCACTATATTGAGGAGACTCTTGCTAGGAGTGAAGTGTTGCCTCAAGCACACATGAGCTTTCCCATTTAGTATTGTATTAGATTGGGTTCCTCAGGAGCTTAGCCTGATACAGGGCTTCTTAAGAAAGTGATTTATTTGGAGGATGGGTTGCTTTCAGCCGGGAAGTGAGGGAAGCAGGATGGGGCAGGAGAGTCTGCTAAGGGCACGCTCTTGGCTGCAGTCTGCTTCAGCCTGATCTTATGGGGGCACTGGAGGATGAATTGTACCACAGAGCTGTGCCTCCTTGAGGAGTATCGCTCCCTTACGTCAGCCATTCATTGGTTGCTGTCTATCCCTGTGGGAGTGGAGAGGAACATCCTTCCTATCTCCCATTCCTAGGGAAAAATCTCTTGTAATGGAGGGCAGCTCTGAGCCTTTAGAAGACAACATTCAGCACCAGCCTGGGGGTGGATGCACTGGCTTTGTGAAGGGGATCTGCACAGGGCGTTGTAGCATCCACTAGAAATAATTATCAGCTTTTCTATGTGTGTCCTTGTTTGAGTGATGATAAGACAAAATTCTCTGTGTAAACTCTCTATTCCCTTCCTTCTAAGTCAGCCATGACCTTGGAGAAGTGCTCACATTTTCAATGCACTTTCTAAATCTCAAACACTGTATAGGAGATTCAAAGGATTATTGTGAAATTTATGTACTCCGTAGAGGCAGGGTGTATTCTCCTTTTTTTTGGATACCTCTAAAATAAGACATGGACTACTTTAAGGTAATAAATGAATCACAAACAGACCCAGTTTCCAACACATTGTACAGTAGTCACATTCTAATTATATGAGATGGTTGACTGAATGTACATGCTTCTTTGAGCAACTGTAAAGAAAGTGTCTTCCTGGTTTGTTTCACTGTTCTTGGTTTTCAATAATCTTGTGATTTTGCTGACAGAAATTGATTGCTGAGTTGATCGAGGTGTTATGGTTTACACACTTCATGTACCTGTAAGACTGTCTTATCCCCTTTTTCATTCAATAATTCCATTATGAATTAATTACTTTTTTAGGTTCCTGCTATACATGTAGCATTTTTCTGAATATTTTACACCTGCCTCCAGCTTTTTTACACCAAGATTTTGGTGGCACAGCTTCAGAGAAGAATTGTATTTAAACAATGATCAATGAATATAAAGTATTGAAAAGCATATTTGAATCCTCACAATGTAGAAATGTATATGTGTTCATTTTAGTATAAGAAGGTTGATGGCCCTCAGGATGATTCTGGGGAGGAGAAAGAGACCAAGTGCAGCTCTCAGAGGAAACACTTTTCTTTAGAGGTCCCCCCCCCCCAAAATTGGCCTCAAAACAGCAGCAGGATTTTATGTAATTCTTGCATTTATATATCCTGTTTAGCTACTTGAAGTTCAATAAATATAATTTTGCTTGCATTCTAATTACTATTTAATATCTCAGAGCCTTCCACTTATGTTTTTTAGTTAATAACTGCTTAACTCAATTTATTTTACATAATAATTCAAAGGATTTATAATGGAGTTTACCATATATGGGGTTTGGACTCCCCATTTGGAATTGTTTCATTTAGTAAGAAATGGTGACATTTGTGTCAAAGAAAACTGTTAAATTAATCTTTTGTAAAAAGGGTTCTATTTCTGCTGTATATTTAATAATCACAGAATTAAAGCTTTCATTCTCATCAAAATTACCTAGAACTGCTAGGAGCACTGAACTCAGATTGGATGTTCTAAGCGATATCTTTCGTTTGAAGTTTGTTGTCCCAGCTATGAGACTTTACGCAAGTCCCTTACATGTTCTGACCATCATTATTCTCAGTGGAAAGGACTATTGGACCAGGCAAAAGCTCTGCCTAGTTCTAACACTTTTTCTACAGTGTTCTTCACATAATAGAAATTGGGATGTATTCGCATGCAATGAACTTTGTCTTAATGAATAAAACAAATGCATCAACATAAAATGGGAAGTTCATAGGTAGCACATTTAGAAAGCGACTCAGTATCTCAACTGTATCAACAATAGTCTGGGTTGTTTTTTTTCCTTTTGGTCTCTCTTCTCTGCTCAAACTTCTGAGTTAAAGTATTTCTAACTGAAGTCTAGGAAGACATACCCTGACCTCTTGTAGTTCTTCCAGAATAGCAAAAAAATCCATCTTTCCAAAGCCCTTATAATTCTTGCTATGATTATTATTGACTTAAACTGAATATATAATAAGCACTTGTTCTTGAGGCAGGTAAATGCCATGTGTTGATGGCTATAAGATCAGTCAAGGAAAACTTGTCCTGGAAAGCAAGGAAGCTGTCAATGACTACTGGGACCGTGTCAAAAAGACACAAAAACTGATTTGGAAATCTGTCAAAAATGAAATAATGTAAGCATAAAAAAGAATTCTAAGGCCTACAGTTCTGGAACAAAATATCACAGACTGATTTTTCCCTGCTCACCTCCTCTAAATACAACTAAGTATCCTAGAAATAATTCAACAGACAATGATGAGAGAATTCTGAGTGCTGGAAAGAAGAAGATGGACTGGCAGAGACCTCAGGATCTGAGGAACAATGTGATGTGCTCCCTGGATTTTGGTTTTTATTTTCTGTGTGTCATGGATGGGGCTCCAGATAGGCCTGTCACCTGGAACTGCTAACAGGCATACACGACAGCAGAGTCTGCTGTCTCTGGCCAAAAAGACTAGTGAAAAGTAAGTTCGGCAGAAACTTAGAGAGGAGCCCAACCCCTGCTCCACATTCAGGGTGCCTTTGGCTTGGCTGACCCACCTGCAGCACAGGTATTAGTGGAGACCATCTTCTCCCTGCCCTCTACCCAGAGGCATGAGTAGACTCAGGCCTAGCAGCTCCTGACTCCCCCTCCACATGTGAGAAGGTGGCTCAGAGACACCAGACACCAGCCATGTTTAGAGGGAGGTGCTAACATCTTTCACTATGGTTGTGGAATTGCTTTTGGCTTCATCTATACTGAGGCTTTGTTTTTAGGCACATATTCATTTACGTGGTTATAACCTTCTGATAAAAATCTCATTTTTATAATTTTGAAACATTCCTCTTTATTTCTGATAATATTCTTTGCCTAGAAGTATATTTTATCTGATGTTAACATAGTCAATTCAGCCTTCTCTTTTCATCCATTTATTTTTACCCAATATATGTCTTTATATTTAAAATGCATCTTTTATAGACAACACATTACTGGATCTTGTCTTATACACTCTGACAATCTTGGCCTTTATATTTGAGTGTTTAGACCATTAATATCCAACGTAATTATTCATTTGGTTGGAATTAAGTCTATCATCTTATATTTTTCTTTTTGTTCCCTTCTGCTTTTTGTCCTTCTGTTCTCTATTTCTTCACTTCTTTTGTATTATTCGATTTTTTTTACTCCATTTTAATTTACTACTTGGCTTTTTGGCTATATGTCTTTGCATTGATTTTTTAACGGTTTTTCTGTAGAAATTAAAATATGCATTCTTTTTTTTCTTTTTTTTGCTGAGGAGGTAACATTTATTGCAAATCCTCCTCTGTTTTGTATGTGGGCCACCACCACAGCATGGCCACCAACCAGCAGTGTGGATCCATGCCTGGATCTACATATAATAATGTAAGCATAAAAAAGAATTCTATGCCTGGAAACTGAACCCAGGCTGCTAAAGCAGAGTGTGCCATACTCAACCACTAGGCCACTGGGGCTGGCCCAAAATATGCATTCTTAAACTTTCAAAGTCCTCTATCAGTAAGTATTGTACTACTTGACAAAAATATGTAGTAAACCTATAACCACATAAGTTCCTTTAGCTAACTCCTGACATCCTTTATGTTATAGTTGTCATTATGTCTTACAGTTACATACAGTAAAAGTTCAACAAGACAATGTTATAATTTTTGATTTAAACAATCATATATGTAGTAAAGAACAAAGTGAAAAGATGCTATTTTATATTTACCCACATATCTGCCATTTCTGATGTTCTAAATTTCTTTTCATTTGTTTCTAAAAATCCATATTTCTTTCTGGCAGAATTTCCCTTCACCCTGAGGGACTTCTCTCAGCACTTTTTTCCTCACAATATAGGTCTGAAGGCTATAAATTTTCTTAATCTTCTTTATCTGAAAGTGTCTTTGATATTTATTCCTGAAAGATATTTTTAGCAGATATAGAATTCTGACTTACTAGTTTCTCTTTTTTCTTTCAGCACTTTAAAGTTCGTGTTCCACTGTCTTCTGGCCTCCGTGATTTCTCATGAAACATCCATGGTAATTAGAACTGTTGTTTCTCTGCATGTAATTGCCGTTTTTTTTCTGCCTACATTCAATAATTATTTTTTTATTTTTTGGCTTTTACATGTTTAATTACCATGAATCTAGCCCCCCCCCCCTTATTTTAGGGAGATTAGCCCTGAGCTATCATATGCCACCAATCCTCCTCTTTTTTGCTGAGGAAGACTGGCCCTGAGCTAACATCCGTGCCCATCTTCCTCTACTTTCTATGTGGGATGCCTGCCACAGCATGGCTTGCACCTGGGATCTGAACCATTGAACTCTCAGCCACCAAAGTGGGACGTGCAAACTTAGCTGCTATGCCACCAGGTCGGGCACCCACCCCATTTTTTTTTTTTTTTTTTTGGCACGTGTATCTGTCCTCTCTGGGGTTTACTGAAATTCTTGATTCTGAAAATTTATGCCTTTCAGCAAATTCAATAGTTTTTTTGACCAATATTTCTTCAAGTATTTTTCCTGTCCTATTCCTTCTCTTTTCTCTTTCTAGTACAAATAATTACACATATGTTAAAGCTTCAGTTTGCCTCCGCTGGTCCTTAGCCTATCCACTTATTGCCAATATTATTTTCTTTCCTTCTTCTGCAGATTGGACAATTTCCATTGATTAGCTTCCTTTGGCTATATTCTACTAGTAATCCCAGTGAATATTTTATTAAATATAGCATATTTTCCAGCTCTTACTAGTAATCCCAGTGAATATTTTATTAAATATAGCATATTTTCCAGCTCTAAAATTTTCATTTTGCTTATTTTCATATTTTCTATTTGCTAAAATTTCTCACGTAAAACACATTTTGAGTGTGTTTCCCTTTATTTTATTGAACTTGTTCTAATAGCTGCTTTCAAGTGTTGTCTGCCAGTTGCAATATCTGGATTATTTTGTGCTTGCACTCCTCTGATTGTCTTCTCTACTGAGAATGGGTCATGTACATTTTCCTGGTTTTTTGTATATTGAGTCATTTGGGGGTTGTTCCTGGATATGATGAATGCTCTGATGTGGAGATCCTGAATTCTGTTATATTCTATCAAACAGTGTTGATTTCTTTTTGGTTGTTTTATCAGGCAATTAATTTGTTTTCATTCAAGCTGAAAACTCTGTCTTTTGAATCAGAATTAAATTCTAAGTTCCGGTCATTTATTCTTTAAAGGGTGGTTTGAGCCTGCCTCAAACCTGTATCATTTAGTGGTCACCCAGGTACTTGGACAGAGGTTATGCACAGAATTTAGGGATCTCCTTCTATGGCTCTCCTTCCAGTAAATACATATCACTTTCCAGTATCTGTGATTGCTATACATTATTTCTTCTTGTTTTTCAGGTCAGAAAGACAGCATGTTTTCCATTAAAGTTCCAGCAGCTTTTTGTACTAAGAGCATCCTATTCTTGGAATAAAACCTATAGAAACTGGAAAATCACTTTGTGACACTCAATTTTTCCAAGTGTCAACTTTCTACAACGTTTACCTACTTTTCACACTTTTCAGAGCTTTCTGGTAGTCTTTCGAAAAAATAATTTTTATAGAGTTTAAATTTCTGGTTTCAAATCCAATATGAAGAGACTTGGAAGTTATCATATCCATCCTTACAAGAAAAAGCTGGACAAATTGAAAATCAACAAATTCTTCTGAACCATCAGAGAAGTAAAGCTGTAGGGCAAACTACCACCCTGAAATCTAGAAAGACATGTGACTTCAGAGACTCAGGAACTGAGATTGCTCCTTAGGAGCAGAAGCTGCTGAAGCCATAGACTGGTGGAAACACTTGGTGATTTTGACAAATTTCTGGAAGCTGAGTGTGGATTAGCAGGAGAGAGAGAAACTCTTGGGTGCCACAGTGCTGGGAGAGTATCCCCACATTTCCCGGGGCTTTGCATCCAGAAGTCAACCAAGTTCTCATGGTGAAAATTTGAGAAAGACCTCCTAAGAAATTAAAAATGTTCTCAAATTCCTCTATTCCTCCAGTCTCCTCCAGCCTTCTGATCTCACCTAGAGGAAAAAAAAAAATCAATAGGAGGCAAGGCTTCAAGGAAATAAATTGGGAATGCTTTGGCCAGGGAAAGGAGGAGCAGAAAGAGAAAAATAAACTGTATCACTGGAAGAGAAATTGAGCACTCATGAGGGCACAGCCCTGAGACCATCAGCAAACTGAAAGACTGAGACTGAGAAGATTATAACAAGCTTCCCCTCAGCCACACCCTGCTGCCACACCAACAAGTCCCCATTGTAATGACAGTAGGTGACAGCTGAAAGAGCTGAGAAACACAGACTCTCTCTAAGGAGCAGTACCTTGTGATTCCCCCAAGTCAAGAGGGGAGGCAAAAACAAGGATTCTAGATGAACTCGAAGCCTCTAGTAACTATGGCTATGACAAACATTAAACACAGCCCATCTCCTTGCTAGATTAAAATAAATCATCACACTAAAGGCCTATTTACTTAAATTAACATTATTCAATACAAGATGTTTGTAAAGAAAAAATGATAGTACATGCAAAAAGGCAAAGAAAAACAGTCTAAAAAGGCAAAGCAAGCATCAGAACCAGACTAAGATATGACACATATGTTGGATTATGGGACAGAATATTTAATATAACTATGATTAATATGTTAAGGGTTCCAATAGAAAAAGTGAAAACATGCAAGAATAAATGAGTACTGTAAGCAGAAAGATGGAAACTCTAAGAAAGAATAAAAGGGAAATGTCAGGAAAAAACCCCACAGTAACAGAAATAAAGAATGTGTTTGATGGGCTCATCAGAAGACTCAGGAAAGAATCAGTGAGCTTGAGGACAGGTCAGTAGAAATTTCTTACACTGGAAAGCAAAGGAAGGAGAGGATTATTAAAAAAAGAAGAGAACATACAATAACTATGGGACAGTGTCAAGGGCGTAACGTGTAATTTGAATAAAAGAGAATAAGAAAGAGAATTTAACAAAAGGAATACTTGAAGGATTAGTGGTTGAGAACTTTTCAAAGTTAATTACAAAAAGCAAACCAGAGTTCTAGAAATACAGAGAACACTAAGCAAGATAAATTCAAAACAACCACTCAACCAACCAAACAAAAACCACCTAGATGTATCATATTCAAACTAAAGAAAACTGAATAGGAAAACTTGAAGGAAGCCAGAGAAATCTTAGAGTTCTACATCCAGTGAAAATTATCCTTCAAAAGTGAAGAAGAAAAAGGCCTTTCTTAAAATCAAAAATTGAGAGAATTCATTGTCCGTAGATCTGCTGTAAAAGAAATGTTGAAAGAAATTCTACAGAGGGATGCAAAATGATACAGGTCAGCAACTGGTATCTTAACAAAGAAAGGAAAATGCAGGAGAAGGAATAAGTGAATGTAAAATAAGATCTTCTGTATTTCTTATTTTTAACTGCTCTTAAAGATAATTATCTGTTTAAAGCAATAATAATAATAATAATGTATTGAGCATGTGGATAAATGAAACGGATGGCCATAATGTCACAAGTGATGGCAGAGAGGAACTGGAAATAATCTGTCATAAGTTATCTGCTCTATAAGGGGGAATAATATAGTGTTATTTAAACTAGACTTGGACTATTTTAATAAAGGTATATTGTAAACTCTAGGGCCACCGCTAATTTTTTTAAAAACAAGTATAGTGATATGAGTCAATTCTCTAAGAAGATATAAAAATCCCTAATGTGTATGAACCAACAGAACATCAAAATACATGAGGCAAAAACTGGTAGCACTGAAAGGAGGAATCGACAAATCCACCGTTAGAGTTGGAGTCTTCAACCTGGAGTCATCAACATCAGTAATTGATAGATGAAGAAGGCAGAAAATCAGTAAGGATGTAGATGACTTGAACAGCACTATCAATCATCTTGACCTAATTGACGTTTATAGGATCCCCCATCCAACAGCAGCAGAATACACATTCTTCTCAAGCTCACACAGAAGATTCACTGAGATAGACTGCATTTGGGACCACAAAATACAACTTAACAAATTAAAAATAATCAAAATCATACAATGTATATTTTCAGACCACAATGGAAATCAATAACCAAAAATAGCTGGAAATCCCCTCACCCCAAATGTTTTGAAATTAAACAACATGTTTTTGAATAAACCATGAATCAAGGTTGAATTCTCAGGGAAAACCAAAAAATATTTTGAGCTAAATGGTCATTAAATTTTGTAACTCCTTCTTAGGAACACTACGTAACTGGTTGGTTTTTATTACAAACTGTTATTCTCTGCTATTTATCTGGTAAGTTTAATTTTTTGCATGTATATTAAAAGGACTGATGTATTTGTTGTTTTTTTTAAATTTTAAATTGGCCATTTTTTTTCTCTGCTTCTTTCATTTTCCACTTCTCGCCTTCCTGGATTTATCACATTTTCATTATTTCTTCCAATTTCTTAATTTTTAGTAGTGCTCCTAATATTTAATATGATATAATATATACATGTGTGTAATATTTAACATATTATAATTCTTAAGATAGAAATTAACATTGCAGATCCGTAATAACTTACTCAAATCCCTTGGTGCTGAATGTCTTTCTGATTCAGCATTTTTCGGAATTAGGAAAGGTGATATAGCCCGTAGCACCTATCACATGTTATGTAACACCAGGAGCAGGTCTGGAGCAGCATCTCATAATTACAAATCAGTGTACTTGCATTGAATCATGCAGCTGTCGATGCTAAGTGGGACAAATAAAGACTTTACATATCCTCACACATTAGTTCAGGTCACATTTTGCTACCAAATTAGTTTTACTTCAAACTGAGGGGAAAGATTTAAAAAATAACTTTCATAATAGTTCATATTTCACAATATCAGATTAAAGGTTATAGACCTGAATCTTTATCCTGCTCCTGCAGTACCATGGACCAAAAAACAAACAAACAAACAAAAACACGTTGATTTGAGTCTCCCACATCTGTCTTCCAAGTTACTCTTTACCAATATTTTAGTTCTATCTTGAATTTGAACTCCCCAATGTAGTAATCACTATTTTTACAATAACGTTTCATTTAGATTTAGCAATATGTCACCCACTGTTTTTGCTTACCATTATTTCATGCATCGCATTCCCTTCCTGCACGATCTCCTTTTGCTTGAGGAAAATGTTTTGGTATTTCTTTAGTTAGTCTATGATTGGTAAGCACTCTGTCTTCTTAAGTCTGAACATGTTTTTTTCACCTTTCCTCTTGAATGATAGTTTAGTTGCGCATAGAATTCAAGGTTTATACTTTCTCTAAATGATTGAAAGATAGTATTACATTGTTTCCATTTTTGCTGATGAAATATCTTTTGATTCATGATCTCTCTTTTATAGAAAAGTTTGTGGTTTTTTCCCTTCGATAGCTTTTAATATTTTCTCCCATCCTTTGAGCTCATTTGTTTGTGTTTTCAATTTGAGAGATGATACTTTTTATGTCTGGAGTTCCTATTTGGTACTTCTTAGGATATGACTATACCCTTCTATTCTTGCTTTTGGTCATCTTTTTTTTTTTTTCCATCTCTTGATTATTTGAAAGTCTCTTTCAGGTTGCGTTATTATTTCAAGAGCAGAGAATACTAATCCTTGTGTTTGAAGAGTTTGTCACCTCTTTCTTGGTGACCTCTTCATGTGTTTCCTGGGAGCCTCACTGGTTGTCTCCTTGGGTGCTTCAGTCCAATCTGTGCTTCCCTACCATTACCCCTGTCTCATTCTGCAGCAACGAACCCAAGTTTGCTGGTATTACCCCATTGGTCAATGACTTTCAGCATCAGCTTCATTACCCTACTGCCAGGACCACCACCATTACCACAGACATGGAGGCTCTGGCAACCCCTTCTGATGATGTCAAACATGGAATTGGTTACAAGTAGAGCCCTTTGACAGTGAATACTTTCCAAATTCACATGATCACGGATGCTGTAACTAAGTGAACAGGAAATGCTTTCTCCTCACTGAGATATTTTCTGTTCTATGAAAGCCACAACAGAGGGTGTGGACATCACAATGTTATAACATTTAATGAATTCTATTTTCATTTTCACAAAGAGACATTTTTCTCTCCAAGAAACACATATTGAACTTTTTGAAGGTTTCTAGGTCATGAAGATTTCAGGTAACATCTACTATACTCAGTCCAGGACGACATTATCCTTTGAAACTTTCACCGTATTGCTGAATTTGGCCTCATTCTCGGGACTAGGGAGAACTCATTGCAAGTGGACATTTGTGTCCCTCCACCCCCTAATGCCTTAGGTCAAAAGCTGTGCTTGTTTGTTTCAGAGCATTATTTACATATTTGAAATTCTTATCTCAGCTCTTCAGATTCTACCTATGTGCATTGGAATGCAAAGAAGGGTTATTTTGACAAATCTCTACAGGATGGAAGTATTCAAATATATCTCTGGTATCCATCTACACATGGGCAAAAGATATTTTCTCTCCTAGATTTGCTCAAAATCTAGTTGTGGAGGTAGATGGAGGAATAGATCATTGCAGTCCTATGTAAGTGCCATCATGAAGGTAAATATTACTCCAGTCAGAGCACTCAGAGTGCAGGGACTCACTCCCTTCAGGACACGTTTCAGTAGGGTTTAATGTCACATTTGCATTTTGTTTTCTTCAGTAGTCATCTCAAATGACAGACTCATTAAGATAAAAACTCAAAATAATTCATTTGTGAAAATGTTTCACTTCTGCTCTACTGTGTACCCAGAGTAGTTTTTGGAGGGAAAAAAATAGTGTAAAAAAAAAAATAAAAAGTTATAAAAATTTCTAACAAGATTTTTGCTATCCTGGTTCAACTGTTAATTTAGTTTCACACATTCTTTTTCAGTTTTTATTAGCCTTAGTAGTGGAACTTATAAAGTGGAATGAGTAACTTAAGTTTCTATTAATAGACAGAGTTACGCTACAGATTGTAGTTTAATTCAGACAGGAATCATAACCAAAACCAAAAATAAATGTATCTAATATTTTTGTATGGAAAAAAGGTCTTGTGAAAGCAGGAATGTGAAAAAGAATAAGTAGTGAGTCTGGATATTCCAATTAAAGTTTCGAGAAGGGAGAAAATCTAATAGCTAGCATTCGTTAATTTATTTATGTATTCAAAAGACAATTTTTGAATGTCTGCTATGGACCAGCTCATGTTCTAGATGCTGGTGAAGCAGCAGAGAGCAAAATAGGTAAGAATCCATGTTTTTCGGGGAGTTGGTTTCTATGAGAGAAAATAACTAGAAAACATGATTATGAAGTGGCTAGTGCTTTGGGGAAAAATAAAGCTAAGAAGTGGGAGAGAGTGTCAGAAGGTCATGATTTTACATTGGGTGCTCAGGGCAATTCTTCACTGAGCAGATGATGTTTGAGTAAAGATGCAGCAAACCATAGGTCTATCAGGAGGGAGAATATCAGGGGAAGAAATAGTAAGTGCAAGGGCAGGAACTTGCTTGCAGTGTTTTACAAACCACATGGAGAATGCTGTGGCCACAGGGGGGTGAATGACGGGAATGTAGTAGGACTCAAATGTAAAACCAGAGAAGTATTTATTTCAATATCATGGAGTCATTTCTAACATGCATCTATTACCATAGTATCAACGTTTCTGATTAAAAGATAAAAATGCAGATTCCATTGACCTCGGAATCTAGCCTCATCTTAACTTACCAGTCCAATTTCTTCTTGTCATCTTCACAATGCTCCACTATGCTCTAATCTTGTTTAATTCTTGTTATCCATATTATCTGTGTTCTTTCTGGCCTCCAATAATTTCACAAAGAACTGTCTTTGCTCAGAAGGTTCTCCTGTTCTCCATCATGTTAGCTCAAATACTATTCTTCCTTGAGAGCTTAAATAAATACATAGTCTCCTTTAGATTTTCCTTCCCCCTAAAGTTGGTTAGGTGTGCTTCCATGGGCTACTGTATTACACTGTGCCTAACCCTTTTATCACTTCAATCACCCTGTATACTCAATGCTTGTCTACTTACCTTTCTCTCTACCTAGGCCTTAGGTTTCCTGAATGCAAGCACGTTGTCTTGTTTATATAAATTTCCCCTGTATCCCGCCCAACTCTTGGCACAAATATTTGTGAGTAAACAAAAATTCATTTGGCCTTGAAAATGACAATAATTACTGTGATTACTTTAACCTCAAATATCACAATAATCTTGTTTTGTAATGAAGTTTTCCACTCTGACTGTGGAAATAACATCCTATTAAAAAATGACTTTGAGGACTTTTTGTTTTACTAGCATTAGGAAAAAAATACACAGAAAGGGGAAATCTTACCACTGCGAAAATCTTCTGAAAAATCAATGAATGCAAAGTAAATTAGTGTTGGTAGAAATAGTTTCACTCTTTGACGCATGCATCTCATAGTAAAAAATTCCACTTGAAGAGGAGATTAGGCAGTTGATCAACCTCTAATATGATAGCAATAGTTCTTATGTATTCAAAATATGTCCTATGTTTTACCGAATGGTTGCAGTTCCAAATTGCCAATACCGTTCTTTGTTTGAAGTACTTAAGTTTTTAAATTACATAGATAAGGATCCTCAAAAAAACGGTGTCAGGAGAAAAGTAAAGTAGCTCTGATACTCTAATATTTTTGCTAATGAATTAAAATGATTCATGTAGAACTTACCCTCTTATAATGAATATTGCTTTTCCTTATTTCAGCTTTTCAGGTATAGTTATATAGTCTTGTTGGTTAACGCTGTGAAATGGTATTCTAACAGTTACAGCCAGAGGGTTTCTGTTGGTTAAATATATATCATGCTTTCACTTTCTTCCATGTCTTGTTATCTTGGGCAAAGGTGAAATTAACTCCAAAATATGACCCCTAGAATTAATCATGTTTGTATGTCCATAGATATTTTATTCCAGGACATGGTGATTGCTCGCTAAAATTAGTACTAGCATTAATAAAGATATATTGTCTGGGAAAAACATACTACTGATACGAAGAAATATCTCAAAGTAATGTATGAATAAAAAATATACACACATATATATATATATTTTTTCCTGATGATGATCAAATAGCAATGGCTTAATATGATTCAATTTACATATATATGTGATATATGTGTGTGTGTATATATATACCTAATGTAAATTTAAATACATATTATTTCTCTCACACTTTTTTCTTTCTTTCTTTTATGTTTGCTTGTTGGTTTTTTTTTTTCCCTCTGTGAATGTACTGAGTGACTAAATTCAGTTTTGAACATACAACCCAGATTTCTTTCTACTCCATTTTAGCTGAGCTAATAGTAATATTTTTAATAATTCATATGAATGTTATTTCAAATTCTTTCAGTTTCTTTCTAGAGTGAGTCATGAGAACGGTGAATAGTGTCCAAACACCAGGTCTGAAAACAGCAGGGTATAGTTAAGAATATCATGTCAGTAAATATTCTTAGAGTTATCTCTAAATGATGAACTTCTAAAAGCCCTGCCTGTATCTTGTACCTGTCATCCAAAGTATTGCCTAATAGCACTTGCAATGCTTAAAGGATCTGTTTTCACAACATTATTGAATAGATGCAAATGTTCATTACACATTTATTGCTCACCTACAGCAAAATAATATGAAGAAACCCAGCTGGGCAACTTCAGGTGCCTTTGCTTAGATATCTTTGTGCCCTCAAGATTGAGTCTGTTCAGCAAATACTGACCATGATCAAAAGAACTATCCTAAGAATTTTCGTGGTCAATGCAGCCCACTCCACACCACAGATCGAAAAGCTGAGTGCAAATAGATGTCTTTGCATGTCTACAAGGAGTGTAAGATTTCATTCCCAGTTCTAGGGAATCACCAGCTACAATATCGAATCCCATATCTGGGCTTGAAAAGATATCCACTCTAAACTCTTCAGAATGGATAAATTTAAAAGACTAGCATTACCATGTGATGGTGAACATACAAATCTAAAGGAATGCTCACATATAGCTGGTAGGAGTATAAATTGGCAAAAACACCTTGGAAGAAAGGTTTGGCAATTTTTACTAAAGCTAAATAAACAAGTTCCCCTTGACCCAAGAATTCCTCTCCTGGGCATATAACCAAGAGAAATTGCATGCTTATTTATACCAAAAAACCCATGTACAAGGATGTTCTTAGATGCTTTAATCATAATAGTTAAAGGCAATAAGACACCCCACATACCCATTGATAGTAGAATGAGTAAATAAGCTGTGACATATAGATATTGTAGAATATTACAGAGCAATGAAAAAGAATGAATTCTTGATGTAGTCAACAACATGGATAAATTTTACAGACATAATATTGAGTGAAAGAAATCAAACACAAAAATAGTACATTCTATCTGATTCCATTTATACAATGTTGAAAAACAGGCAAAAATAATCTGCGGTGATAAAATTCAGAATAGTAATTACCCTTGAGATGTACTTATAATGAGAGCATGTGAGGAAGCTTTTGTGAATACTGGAAATGATCTTCATCTTTATTTGAATGGAAGTCACATGGATAGCATTCTGTGTAAAAGACATCAACCTATGTAATCTTAAGACATGTATATTTTAGAGTGTGTAAGCTTTATCTCATGCTCAGAATATAACCACATCAACCTGTTTTGGAACCTAGAGCTCCCTTCTATTTTCTGGAACTAGAAAGAGAACTCTTGGCTACAGCACAGGTTGATATGGTTATAGACTGATCATGATCAGGCCTATAACCTTGAGGTATGTGGTCTAACGGAACCAGCTGAGGGTGGATCCGGAGGAGCCAGAAAACAAGAAGCAGAATCAGGAGAAAATCAAAATGGGCGATGAGAGAACAGGAACCAGATTCCAAGCCAAGGGCTGGCAATACAGAAGAGATAAAAGGAGAAGGTTCAAGAGGTTTACCCTGGACACAGGGAGAGGGAGATATTTATAAAGTACCGGAGGGCAGGAGGGCAAGTATCAAGAATCTGAGTTAAGTTAAACACAAGATCTCCTCCACATTCCCTTTCTTGGGTAGAAAGGGGCTATGATTTCCCCTGGTTCCCCTCTATCTGCGAGCTATCTGAAGTTTGGAGGCAAGCTCTCCCACATACTCCTTCAGAGTATACCTCTGGACAAATAGATACCGAGCATCTATAATGCACCAGGGTTGGTAATCATCAGAGCATCATGAAGAGTTCAGCCCCTCCCTCAAAGCTTTCTCAATTTTCACCAGCTAAGTTACCCCAGTCTGTCACTGAGGCTAGAACATAGTGGGTAAGACATTAAGGAGGAATGTGCATGGAATTTCCAGCTATTGCTGGAAATATAACTGTGACTCTAAATAGGCCCTGTCTTGAACAGCACAAGGTTTACTTGGATATCAAGTTCAAGTGTTTATCTTAGTCAAAATTGAGTCTGTTCATTGGATACAGATCATGATCAAAAGAACTAATTCCCATTCCTTATCCCTGGAGTGACACATATATGTGAAATAACATGGAAGAGTCCGGGTTTACAATTGCTATCCAAGTATAATTGTTAATGACATCCATTTGCTCTCAAACTTGTCTTGATTTGGGTGATAAAATGTACGGTCATCTTACCTACCCTGTAGATCACTCTGCCTATGCTCTTCACGTATACACATGCATCATTGCAATGATTATCATGGGATATTGAAGCATATTGCTTTTCTGTCTCCCTCATCAGTGACTATTTCATTTTTGGATTTGCTATGTATTCAATGAGTATTTCCTGAGTGAATATGTGAATCACTGAGTTAAAAAAAAAACTGGTTATTTCTACGGTTTGGTGAAGTAGAAAGTAAATATGGACGACTAATATGGGAGAGGATTTTCTGGACATATCATGAAGCTGGCTGGGAAGAGCAGTAGTTCAAACTTGCAGAAAAACAGGTGACTACCATGGGCATCTAGAAGAAGCATTTATTAGCTCAATAGATCCTAATTCAGGAAACAAACTATCTCTTGGATACTTCAAGTTAGGCTAGGTAAAATTAATGATCAATCATTTGTCATTCATCTATCTCTTTTCAAAAATAGGTAATTATCCTATTCAGTTCAGGTCAAGTAGCTTGTTAAGCAGTGTTTATCTGGGATGGACGTGTGGAAGAAGAGGAAAACCATCAGTCACTTAGGACTATATTAAGAAAGTTAAGCCCTCACTGCAAGTATCTGCTTCATTAGCATGACTGCATACTTAACATTTTTAGCATCAAAGACTCTTTTTCTAATTGAAACCCAATGTGTTTATTGCTGACATGTGGTAAAAATCTTGCTTATGCAGTACATAGATCTTTTTCCAAAGCCAATAGTCCTACATTGTTTGTTTCCTAATTAGCACAGATACTATATGAAAAATGCAAGAGACATTCTGCTAGATGAAGGTGCCTATCAGTTTTAATTATTATTATTATTATTTTTCCCTGGATAGTCCAGAGGTGCTGATGGTTTTGGCTTGTCTTGAAGATTCCTTTAATGAGCACATTTTCCAGGTGCATTTAACATAATATTAATTTGGAGGTATTTTTGTAAGTTCTAGAGTCACCTCACATAGTGCTTGATGACAGAGTTGAACAGCAGCGATTATATGTTCTTGTCTGGAAAGATCTGGAGTTTGAAGTGAAGTCAAGCAGTGTCGTAAGTGTCCTTATATTAGAATTGTGTAAGCTGCATTGTACAGAGAATTAATCATAAAATGTACTATTCACTATGAAGCCTTTTAAAAAACTTAGCTAATCTGCCGCAGAGCTTGAGGAATAGACTTCAAATCACCTATAGCATTTTTTAAAATTAAGGTAGAGTTTTCCTGTGTTCTAGTCACTACCAATTAGTGGCCTATGTACTTTATTTGTGGTTCCATACAATAGCCTCTCTCTCTTTCCCCCTCACACACACACACACACACACACACTTTATATATACTGACTTTATACCCATAATGAGCTCTGCGCCCCTGTGCTAGCATTGCACACTAACTAGTCGTTTATTTTCTTTTTGACCTACTAAGAAGTCTGCTGTTCGAACTCAAAGCCATTCCATTCATCTTTGTATTCCTAATGCCCGAAGTATTTTCTGGCATACCAAAGGAACTCAGTAAATAATTGATAAATGAATAAAATCTTGGGCAAGCTACAATACGCTTGTGTCCTCATTTGTGTAGTCGAGATAACAATATCTAACCCAT
Source organism: Equus caballus (assembly GCF_041296265.1). Taxonomy (NCBI): domain Eukaryota; kingdom Metazoa; phylum Chordata; class Mammalia; order Perissodactyla; family Equidae; genus Equus; species Equus caballus. Next base: position 60,971,733 of record NC_091699.1, on the reverse strand, counting down.
TTTGCTTTTGTGAAACAAATACCTTGCACAAAATATTTAATTCCATATCGAAAGTGTCAAAGTATATCAGAGCATTGAGTTACATTTTTTAAATAAATTAATATGATTTTCTGTTTGGTACTTTTTAATATATGAGTATCCCTGGATCTAGCCAGAAATAGCCACAGTCTTCGAAAGGATTAGGGTTATTATAGTGGGCCTGCAAAGAGGAAAGGTAGCTGATCATTTAACCAAAAGGAGTTTTTAGTTGGGGAGGGTAGTGGTAAAAGTGAGTTTGCAAACTAAATACATGAATTCCTTCCCGATGTGTGACCAGTGTCAATTAGACGAGGATGCTGATGTCAACTCTAGTCCAGTTACGACACTATTTGATTTCCAAACATCTTCTCAATTAGTCACCACAACAGACTGAGTTTGGATTTATTATCTACATTTAACAAAGGTGGATACAAAGGTGAGAGAGAGGACACTAAGGTTTGTATTTGTGTAAACTCAAGTGTTGATGACAGATTGATATCTGAAATTGAGTTCTCTCAGAATCGTTCCCCTTAGGGATCCAGCAGACCGAGCCAGGAGAAATGGGAGTGTTCTAGGTGGGAAAAATAACTGAGTGAATCCATCATGAACCCCAGGATGCTTCTGTGAGTTGCCTTTTCTAGTTCGTGTTCTCTACAATCTTTAAATAAAAACAAAATAGAGTTAGATAGGACATCCTTAAATTTAATCTAACTCCCAGGTCTTAGTCATGCGAGTGATGAACTATTCAGTGAAAGTTTCTCTCTGTCGTCTCCAAATTTCTCCTCTTTCCTCACCAAAACTCTCAGATTCTTAATCCAAAGCCCAATAATATTCAAATTACAGCTACCATTTGCTTAGTACTTTTAACTAATAGTAGCCATTTTTCTAAGTGTCAAAGCCATAAGTTAATTATTCTTACTTTACACATGAGTAAACTGAACCCCAGAGACATGAAGTGGTTTACCCAAGGTCAAAATTTAATAGGGAGCAGCGTCTTCTCTCTGACTCTAAAATTTCTTTCCATTATATCATGCTTCACCTTATGTTGAAATCATTCAACATAGTATAGTCAAAAGTCAAACCAAACCAATCAATCAGCAAGCAAAGAAAAATGGGGCTCGAACATCTTGTGCCAAACAATAAGGACGTATTCAAAAGTGGATGGGGATGTGTCAGAAAGGACACAAGAGTTTGAGCAGTCTCCTGCTTATCTGTCATTTCACTTCATACTGTCGTTGTTTATCATTACTACTCCATATAATGAATTGCTTCTAGCCTCAAGAACGTATGTGGTCTCTCCCATTCCTTTGTTTTTACCTTCATTCTCTCTCCTTTTTCTTTGTTTTTGCATATTTTCAACTACTATGATGTAATTCATTATGTGGTTGTAATACCCATCTGCCTACTGAGTGCCTGTTCAAACTCATAAGTCAGCTTAAAATCTCCCTCCTCCTTGATTACTCAATAAGGACTTAAGGGTTTCTCTTTAGTATTCACATAGCCCATTTCAAGTGCTTCCATTCCTGGTATAATTGACCTTTGTATTAACTCAGACTTACTTGAGAGCTGTGATGGGTTAATTTTATGTGTCAATTTGGCTAGATCCTGGCACCCAGATATTTGGTCAAACATTATTCTTGATGTTTTTGTGAAATAATTTTTAGATGAGATTAACATTAAATCACCAGACTTTGAGTAAAGCATATTATCCTCCATAATGTGGGTGGGCCTCATCCAATCAGTTGAAGCCCTTAATAGGAAAAGACTGATCTCCCTGGACAAAGAGGAAATTTTTCCAGCAGTCAGCATTTACACTTGAACTGCAGCATCAGCTCTTCCCTGAGCCTCCAGCACGCTGGCCTATCCTGCACATTAGGGACAGGACAGCCTCCACAATTGCATGAGCCAATTTCTTAAAATAAATCTCTCTAGATGGATGGATGGATAGATAGATGATATAGATACAGATATAGATATAGATATAGGTGTATGTCCTTTTGGTTCTATTTTTCTGGAGAATCCTGACTAAGAAGAGAAAAACTCTATCTTATCATCTTTTTATTCCTAGATACTAAATAAAACTAGATGCTAGATACTAGATAGAAGTTGCTATGTGCCAAGCAAATTCTCAATAAATACTCAAAGAACAAAAGAAGGAGAAGTTTTCACAAGAAAGGGAAAAAGGATATGGGTATTGGGTGATGTGGAAAAATAATATATATATATACATATATATTTATATTTAGTATAACAAGGGTAAGTGATTAAATTTGTTTAGGATATATGAGAATAGTCTTGAAATGAAACACTTAAATTCTGTTCTGCAGTGTGTTGACATATAGTATATGCTGGCCAAAAAAACCCAAAAAACCCTTTTATTTTGTTCACATGTGGAAAAAATAAAGTCCCTAAATGACTACTCAGAGTACCTTAAAAAAAAACAAGCAGAAATGACAGAAATCTCTAGGAGCTCATGCCTGGGGAATAATGCAGTGGTGTCCCATATTGAAAGCCAGTTTGCAATAGGTCATTGGAATCTTGGGCTGGCTAAACACCTGGAAAGAATTGTGAAGTTATCCAGTGATCCTGCCTGCATACTTTGTGTTACATTTGTATAGAGTATAAAAATCATGATTCTTGAATACAAGTAAGACGTATTAGTTGAAAAAGTTTTTTTATTCCTGAATTGTGAACTTACATATATGAAAAGTATTTTTAAATTAAATGAAAAATAAAACATGTATTTATGCAAACTCCAAATGACCCTTATTATAAAGAACTAAATTATACAAAAGTGACACTATATTAGAAAATGTGAGCCCTATAATCGTATTAGCTTAGAGCCTATAACACTCTTCAGGATTAAAGCACCTTAAAGGGAAAGTAAATTCAGAATTATCTCTAGTGGTTCTGAATTAGCATATGATTTTGCTCCTTCTGGGGGATATTTAGCAATGTCTGTAGATATTTTTGATTGTCACAACATGGGAGCGGGTGGCATGCTACTAGCACCTAGTAAATAGAGGCCAGGATGCTGCTAAATATTCTATAATACACAGGACAGCCCCCCACAAGAAAGAATTACCCAGTCCAGAATGAACAATAGTGCCAAGTTAAGAAACCCTACCCTAGAGATTTTGGATATTCCTTGAGGTGATCTGGAGGCATCTGAGTAATTAATATCAGCATCCCCAAACCTAGACCTAAACGTTGCCTACTTCGTGGATGTGGATTTCACGATTTCCTTTTCTCACTTGTGGAAATAAAGACTACCCAAATGAAAACAAGTAAAGGCTATTTATTCAGAGCTTGCTATAGTAAAGGAGTCAGTCACCATCACTGATGCTGGGCAGAGACTCAAAGGCAGGCAGAAGAGTGGGAAAACTTTGTAGCAGAATCAACGGAAGGCTCCAGGTCTGTCCTGACTGTTGACACAGGGAAGCTGTCGCTGGGCTAACTAGAAGCAGGGCATAGTATGTTTACGATTAGGGGTGAATATTTGGTTGTCTCCAGTTGGTCCGAAGTTGGAAATAAGGGAAAGAATTAGAAAAGCTAACATTATTAATGTTCTGTCAATTTGAGGATGATTTACATACAAGTTATTATTTGGCTTTTTGGACTAGTTGCTACAACTAGTAGTTTGACTTCCTGGATTGATTACTCTAGACAGTAGGTTGATTTCCTGGGCTGATTGCTGTGGGTTGTGGATCAGAATTCTAATTTTATATATAGTCTGTCCCTCATCAATTCATGTGTTCAATCTCTCACGCTCTTCACCCATAGACATATGGACTGAATTCATTTCAATACTTACTGGGATTTAGATCTAGGAAAGTCCACTAGTAGACTTCTGCAGATGAACCCAGAAAGCAAGGGTTGAGAGCAAGGATTATACAAATGAATTCCCAAGTAGGAGATGAGGAGACAATTTGTAACTATTAATTTAAAAGTTTAAAAAAGGAGTCATACTATTTTACTAATTCTGTGATAGTTTGTTGTTTCTCATTCCCATACTTAACCCTATACCCTGCTCTTTTCTGCTAGGACTAGAAGTTTTCAAACTATATTTTCCTTATTTCCTTGCTTGTTGACTTCATATTAGCATATTCTAATAGGAAGCTTGCATGAGAGATCAGAATATAGGAAGTAAAATTAAAACCAGTGAAAACAATACCTTCCTGCTTTTGGCATCAATAGGGTATCAGTTAAGAATTCCAGGAACAATGTGGGGAAGGAGTGATGCTAGACTCTAGTAGCCCAAAGAGAGGCAGCACTTTTCTGGTGGATCTTAAAAAAGGCATCTTCAGTTCCATAGCAACAAGTGAAGACTTTTGGATCTTAACCCAGAGAAATCAATGCTTCTCATGTCCAGGAATTGTCTCTTTTATGCAGTTCCCTTCCTCACTTCTGTGCTCCAACTCCTCCAGCATCAAGTCCCTATATTAAATTCTTTCCGTTTGATATATATATAGAGAGAGAGAGAGAATTTACTTCTATATACAGGATTCTAACTAATATATGTACAGGTACTGCTCTGGAGAAAATATCAAGATTTTGAAAATGGCTTTAATTTCACTTAATAAAAACACTTTATTAATAGCCAATATTTATTATGATTCATGATTGAACTCAATCTTGTCAGCAAGATTACCTCTATGATGAGAACCATTATCTGCTTCAGATTTTCAAATACCTTATAGAGAAATTACTCCCATTTGTTTCCAAAGTATTGCTGGTCCATGAACAACTCTGCTTGCTCAGCAAAGCAACCCATAATATTCACTTGGCTGCTTTGGAAAACAAAAGGTTGTCTCCTTTGATTTTTGATCATGCCCCTTGTTAATAAACCAAATACACTTTTAAGAGGTAAGGAGTTATGTTGTTACATCAACATCTTTTTAAAGCCATATCTACCCAGAGCTAGGGTTCTCCCTGAAAGAAATATGCCTTACAAAGAAATTAGGATTTTTTCGTTGCCTTTTCTTTAAAGCTTTCTTTTATGCTTGAAAAGAAAGCAAAAACTTCCCTCTCTTTCCTTCTACCTCTCTCTTCCTTACACACACACACACATACACTCACAACACACACACGTCTTTACCTCATTACCCAAAGCTTTTGTGCATTTAGTAAGTTTTCCTGATTCTATTCACATCAGAATATACATTCAGAGTTCAATTTCAGTAAGATTGAAACAAGGTCTGAGTAGAAACTAAGATGGCAAATTTTGCAGTAATCTTTCCATTAATAGAATCCAATCCCTGCACATGTTGTCATAGAAATAAAGCTGGTATGACAGCAAAAGAAAAAACAACTCATTTCTCTTCAGCCTAATCGACTTAGGGAAAGCGATAATCCTCTGCTAATTTCTTCCGTCAGAGCAAGCATATGTTGTAAAGAACCACATTTAGAACAAAAGTAAGCTACATTAAGTGCTAAGAAATAATGCAAAGAATGGTTTGCTTTCTGAGTATGTCAGATTTTCAGGGTTCAAAGAAAGGCCCTTTTTTTATGGGATATGTAAACTCTTTCTAAACAAAGGACACAAATTCTTTAGGGAACTCAACTTACCGTTTCAGATTATTCCAGTGTGATACTGACTTGTTCCCTCATGGATTGTGTTGTTTGAAAGTTGTGATCGAAGTTAAGGTAATTTGGGTTGCAAAAAAATGACTTGAGGAAAAAGTTTCTTTCTTTAAAGTGATAGAAGTGCCTCACAGAGTATCAGCTGACTTTTACTGCAAAGCAAACCATCCCAAAACATAGTGCATCTGTCCTAGAGTGTTTGGGCTGCTATAACAAAAAATACCTTGAGTAGGGGGCTTAAGCAAGAAATATTTAGTTTTAGTAGCTCTGGAGGCTAGGAAGTCCAAGATCGAGGTGTCAGCAGATTCAGTGTCTGGTGAGGGCCCACTTCCTGTTTTTTGACAACCATTCTCTTGCTGTGTCCTCACATGATGGAAGGAGCAAGGAGCTCTCTGGGTCTCTTTTATGAAAGGACTAATCCCATTCATGAGAGCTCCACCTTCATGACCTAATTACCTCCCCAAAACCCTACCTCCAAATATAAGCACATTGGAGATTAAGTTTCAACATGCGAATTTCGAGGAGACACAAGCATTCAGTCTATAGCAGCCTTAAAACAAGAAACATTTATAGAGACCAGCAATCAGCCAATCAGGGACCGTGGGCCAAAGCTGACCGGCAGCTGGTTTTGGTACAACCCAAGAGATGGGACTGGTTTTCACATTTTTAATGGATTATAAACAAACAAAGAATATGAGACAGAGAAAATATGTGGTTCACAAAGTCTAAATTATTTGTTATCTGATCCTTTCCATAAAAAATATGCCCACCTCTGATTTAGATCATGCTTTTGTTGGTCAGAAACTGGGCTCAGCAGTGTGGTTCTTTTATCTTTGCTGAGCTCCATCACACATCTGTGGGCAGCTGCCTGTCAGTTAGAGGGCTCTGCTTCTGGTGATTAGTGGTTGTTGGCTGGGATGTTAGGAGTGATGTGGCCACATGTGTCTTATCATCCAGCAAGTAATCCAGACTTGCTCACATGGTGGCTGTCAGAGCGTCCAGAGAAGTGCAGGAGTGCACAAGGCATCTTGAGGCCCAGGCACTTAGATCTATCACAATGTCACTTCCTTTACATTCTATGGCCAACACAGAGAGAGAGAGGGGAATGTGTAGCTGTTTTTGCAAACTACACACATGGAAACCAAGGGCTTCAGGAGCAGAGGAACTTTACCCGGAATTGTAATGAGGAAGAAGAGAGCTATCTGCTACCTGCACTGTTGATTCCACCCTGAGACTGTTTTGCTTTGAGATTCACTTTTTTGCTTTCTCTCTCTCTGTACCACTTGGTCCTTTATTTCTGGTGTGTTCTCTATGCCCGCTTCACTCTTAGCCTTCTGGAGTCCAGCTTTCTCTGCTTCTCTTTGCACAGATGTCAAATGTGTCTATCCCAGCGTGAACACCATGAGCTCATATAGCGCCTCTGGTGGAATTAGGAAAAGATATCCTTTCCTCAGTCAAACACATTTGGCAAAGGAAGCACAGGCTGGATTTCAAGCAAGGTTGTTCCACAGGGTAAAACCTGCAAACTCATTTTCAGGGGCCCTTGTCCTAACCTGGTTCCAAATCTCTATGTGTCTGCTCACTTTGAGTGTCATCCAAGACTGACTCCAGAGGGAGAATCTGATTGTGTCTTCTTTCAAGTACCTATTCCTAGTCCAATTATTTGGAGCTCACAGGGTGGCGTGTGGTATCCTGGGTCCCACCACCTACCCTGGAAGAGGGCATTAGCGCAAACTCTGAGAAACAGGACTGGTCAGATTTTTAAAAGGGAAAGTAGAGAGGAAATGATTAGGAAAAAATGACTTGGACTTGTGAGTATACTTTGTGCTGGAAATTGGAAGAAGACTGAGCTTTATTTTATATTTACCAAGATATTGTAAATGGCACAAAAACACATTCCCATCTCTGCTATATGTTTTATATGCTATTGTATAAAAATAACATATGTCGTGCCCAGTCTATAATGAGCCTGATTAAAGAAAAATGTTCTTCTTCTCTAGCTTTTTATCAAAGGGCACCTGACCATTGATGTAAACTTTTAAATAGAATCCTCTCAATCCATGTATCATTATATCAATGTCTGGAGGGAAATAACACCTGGCTAATTTAACAACACAACACAAAGATGAGCTAAATATTACTATGCATATGACTTTGCCATGAAAACTCTGAAGAATTTACTAGACAGTTTACTCAAACATAATTACACAGAATTAAAACATACTGTGGGATCTGTTATGAATTTTCAACTAATGAAAATGTTTAATTAGTTCTGAGTAAGAAAAGAGGTTTATAACCAGAGGAGATTTTTTTCTTTGTCCAAATTCCACTGGTCCTCTACTGAAAGAACCATGCTCTATTTAGCCCCTTTCTACTGGTGCTGATGAATCAGTATTTGCTCTTCTGCTGTCCTGTTCCTACGGCCACGCATTACTATCCTCAGTTTCTACATGTATTATTAAACCACATTATTTGACTTTAAAGTACAAGTATTTATTTAAGGACTCTTGTATCTGCAAGAAACTAGGAATTACTTCTCGCTCTATTTGCTCAGCACTATCTGATCTATTGGGTGAGGGCGAAGAGAAAGACTGCATCTGATTATCTCTTTACCAACAAGAGCTTAATTGGTACTCCATACCTATCTCTGTAGTTTTGTACCCCCATATCTGTGGTAGCAGAAAGTCAGAGATCTGACTCGCATAGCATTCCACGTCCCATGTTGGGGACCCTTCCTTGCATCTCTCATAATCTTTTCAAAACATTTTAAAGGTAAACTGAGAGGTGTCTTTTTTGGGCAAACAGACCTGATTTTGAATCTGGTCCCACAGCTCATAGCGAGGTAAAGTTGAAATAAAACATTTACATGTTTGATGCCTCCGTTATCACATCTGCAAAATAGAAGTAAAAACATGTGTTTCATAATACCGTCGGGAAGTTTAAAAAAGAAGTTCATATTAATCTCCTTGTGCATGGAACAATGTTAAATTACCTGAAAGTATGTTATTTCATATTTTTAAGTCTATTTGAGGAAAATTCCTCTCTCTTCTCCTCTCACCATTTTCATTATGGTTAACCAGATGTTAACCAGAGACTGCTGCTGTTAGTATGCTGCAAACAGAGACTTAACATGTGAGCATTTTGACGCTATGTGAAGGATTAACTTCTCCTTAAATGTAGCACCTTTAGGATTCAGCCATATGGAAAAGAATCTGAACATACAACTGAACTATGTATAGAGTTAATTTATTTTTTCTTAGATTACAGACAATCCAAAGGTAAGAGGTCTAGGATTAGTGCAGTGGCTTCAACAATATTCCTTTTATCCTTTTTCTCTGCCATCCTTAGCCCTTGGTCTCAGGATGGCTGTGAAACCTCTACATATTGTGTCTGCAGTCTAGGCTGGAAGAAGGAATGAGGGGGAAGCAAAGGCATGCCAACTGAAGCTGCCACTAATTATCTGCACAACAGCAGCCTTCTTGCATGCCCTGGCCAATGATCTTCTGATTACATCACATGGCAATGCCTAGGAATATTTTCATTTGTTGCCTTTTTTTTTTTTTAAGGTAACATATTACCTTGCCAAATAGCTTTGACATTCAGATAGTAGGAGACAAATGGAAAGTGGTTATTAGTAGGCAATTAACAGTTTTTGACATGACAGTACCTACAGGCACTTCAAAGTAAGCTACTTCACAAAATGTTATCCCTCACATCTTCTGATGAAAGTGTAATGATGATATTCTCCAAGTAGAATAATTCATCCTTTGGTAAATATACTGATAAGTAAAGTTCTGCCCATGGATTGATTGTGAGAGAAAGATAGAGGCCACTATTTCTAGGTAAGGGATGATGTTCCTCTAAAAATGACATGACTATCCCTAGACAGATGTAAACTAGGAAATATGATAGGGTATCAAGACTGAGGACTGAAACATACCTACAAGGGAAACTATTTGAGGTGGGCTTAAATTTTGGAGCATATTTTTCCCTATTGAATCTCTGGAATAGTGAGGAGAGTCAGAGTAGGTGTACTATTTGAAGGTTTTTTTTTTTTTATCCTTTTCATTATTTTCTTTACCATATCCTATGTATCGCTAAAGTATTACGTACTTGCAGAGCCTAATATGTTGGTGTGGGGGATAAAGTCATGAGACGGTAAAAAAAAGTCCGATTTATTACAAGTCTTCTCTCCTGCTGCTGACACTTGGGGTTAGTTAGCAGTGGTCTCTCAAAGCAACTATGCTTAGTACCTCCAAGAAGTGTCCGGTGGTGAGGTATGAGGTGGCTCACAGGAAGAAAGGATTATGAGGAGCTTGCAAATTCCAGTTATAAAATAAGTAAGTCATGGAGATGTAATGTACAGCATGGTGACTGTGGTTAATATTGTATTGCCTATTTGAAAGTTGCTAAGAGAACAGATCTTAAAAGTTCTCATCACAAGGAAAAGTGATTGTGCTATATATGATGATGGATGTTAACTAGACTTAATGTGATCATTTTGCAATATATACAAATAGTGAATCATGTTGTACACCTGAAGCTAATATAATGTTATATGTCAATTATACATTAATTAGAAAAACACTGAGTAGCTTGTAGGGCATGGACTGCCGCTAAAGAGGCAGTTGAAGAGTTGAGTCAAGCTCCATCTTTCCCAAGTTATACTAGAGGAAGACGTTTCTTGACAAGATGGAAGCTGAGGTTGGGTTACAAGGGTATGAGGACGAGTTTTAGAAAGAGTCAAGAACTAGACACTGCACTGCTATCAATAGAAAGGTGACCTCATTTCTCTTGGCCATATTTTCTGCTTTTGCTAAATCAAGGCATTATACATGATCAGCTTCAAGTTCCTTACCTGAAAAATTTTTCTGAGATTCTGAATTTAAATATAGATCTGGTGAGCTTGGAGAGGGTCCAAAATGTTTTGTAATAAGAAAAGTATGGAGTGAGCTGCAGATCACTTGCTCCAGTTTGCTTTCCAGCATAATTTTTAATTGGTTCATCTGGCAGCAGGAAAGAGCACGGCATCTTTCTGCACGTGTAGTGTAAGTGACATTATTGAAAATGTCATTATCGAGTATTTGCCCTTCTGTTTCCCAGTAGAGACACCATTTCATTCATTCTACAACTATTCAAAACGAGATATTCTAGGCAAAATTATGTATACACAGACTTCCAGATAAACTTGACTGGGAAATCATTAGCTATGGTATAAATTATAGAAAAATTACTACTAAAGTGTTATCAAAAAGCAGATGAAGGAAAATTATGTTTATCTGGAGAATTAAGACATCATTGGGAAGGTGATATTTTGAGTTGAGCTTCAAAATACGTGTAGGAGTTTAATGGGTGCAGAATATGAATGGTGCATTCAAAGTTGAGAGAAGAATGATAGAAAAACATGCAGTTATAAATTAAAAGATTAAAATAGAAAGGTGCAATGCCAGATCCATAGTGTTTAGCTTGAAGAAGACTTAAAGATAATTGCTGTCTTCCTTCCTTCCTTCCTTCCTTCCTTCCTTCCCTCCTTCTTTTCTTTGGTCTTCTTTTGAACAGATGAGTAAGCTAATTCACGGAAGGAGAAGGGAGTTATCCAAGGTCACATTGCTCTTTACTGGCAGCTATTGTGCTGATTCTTCTGACTTTTGGGCTGCCATTAAAAAATGAGGTAGGGTCAGATCATGAAGCACCTTGAATTTTACAAGAAACAGACTGGCTACTGTAGACAGTCAGAAGCCAAAGGAGCAGCACAGTCTGGCTTGGGGTTTGGAAAGATAATTCCAAAACTAGTGGGAAGAATGTGATTAGAATTGGGAAGATCAGTAAGAAAGGGGTGGTAATTTTCTAGGCAACATCTCAGGAATGTCATTGAGAAAGGATGAGAAAAGTTGGATAACAACACAATGAAGAAAATTGCCTAAGTGCTAACATGTCCCATGTGTCAGACCTGACAAACTTTGCCACAATAATCTTTCGCCTATAGATCTGGTCATCTTTGCAACTTACATGGTGTAGTGGTGACTATTTATAAGATTCAAAGAGTGTGCGAAGTTGAACATATTTCTTCTTCAGTTTCGATTTATGGTAGAGAAAGTTGGCATACAGAGAGGGTGGTCTTGTTAAATACCATTTCTGTGTGTTCTGTTGGCAGATGGCTAGCTGGTAAGAAGGACCTGTGACTATGGTTTCTATCGCAGCACTTGTTATCAAATATCCATCCCCAGCATCTGTGATAGACTGTTTAGCTCTTCCCTGCTTTCTTTCCTACTGTCAAATATAACCACATTCCCAACTCTACTATCATCACTATCAAGTGAAAACTTTTCATAGTTTCTCCTAAGCTTCATCTCAGAAAATGAATCTATGTATTAAGAAAAAAGCAAAGCAGCTGAATCATATATCAGGTAAAGAATATGAGTGATTGTGCTAATTGCTCAGCTAAGTCCTTCATTATTTCATAGCCTGTCTAGCATGATACCCACAAGTAATTTCCCAAAACATGTTTTCTATCCCTCAATAGCTAGTAACATGCTTCTAAGCTTCTGTTTTCTAATTTGGATGAATGAGTGAACTTGGCTGAGAGGATGCATTGTCAAAGCTGATTTATGTTGTTGTCAATCCAAACTGCTTAGCTCTGCAGCTGAAATTATCCTTACATGCCCATTGTTCAGAGTTCAGAAAACCACCGTCTGTTCTATTGTTCAGCCATAGTCACAATACAGATTTCCCGTGCTGCTGTTCTTTTCCCTATGCATCAAGCTTTCCTACAATAATGGATGATTCTACCACAGAGGTTTTGGGAAGCCTCACAGGAAAGGGAGAACAGTTTTGCAAATGGGCAGCTGTATGCTGGAGGTGATGTAGGAAGAATATCTGAAAGCCTAAATAGCTATCGACCATTTTTATTTTCATAGGATGCATTCACTAATGAGAGAAATCACTTTATTTTTTCATTATGGCATAAACCATTGAAACTGTAGGTCTCATTTCTTAGATAAGACAAAAAGAGCAGCAAGTCAGAAATAGACTAAGTCATGCTCAATGAGTATCTCTGTGAAATCACGAGAGATTTATCCAAAGGTAAAGAATAGGCTTTTCTATACATACCTTTCAGAATCCAAATAGGAAACACAAGCTATACTCAAACTAGAATAATTTGAGAAAGGTTTATTTATAAACAAATCATAAAATGTCAAACAAAAAAGTGAGCGCACTGATCTTAGGCAAACTTATTGCTCTTACCACCCCTTGGCCTGAGTGAATGGAGTAGTTACTGGAATCTAGAACTAGAGAGCTAGGCAGAGGAGCCCACCTTGAGAGAAAAAGTGACCTTTGGTCATAGGACACAGGTAGCCCTAGCTTTGTCTCAAGGAGGGAGCCAGAGGAATATATAGCTGCCTATTTTCCTCCATTCCTCATATCTACTGGGGTTCCTCATTGTCCGAACACATTGTGAACTGGAGTTGAAGAATCTCAGTGCTGCTGCAGCCATGGTTACAAGTCAACCTCCAAGACAAAAAGGAGGATGGAGTATGGAGAGGGTTAATCTAGAGAGGCAAACAAAACATACATGGTCAGTTGTTGTTAATATTTCTATTACTTATTTTCTCCTTGAAGTCACCTTCTCTTAAAGTTGACATCTTAACCTATCAATAGATCACTGAATTTTGTTCAAGGTCAAAACCAAGTTCTGTTCCACACTCAGTGTTTTTAAACTAATGTTTAGGAAGCAGACCAAGACTTGGGCTATGACAGGGTGTGTGGCCAAGAAGGAATTTTCTCAGAAAGGCCCTTCTCCAACTTAATCACCTCTTAGCACAGTTACAAATCACTTTCCAATTCTTTACCTCACTCAAATCTCACAAGACCACGGGATAGGAAATTATATCTCCACATCTGAGAAGAGAAAACTGAGGCCAAGAAGCTAATTTTTCTTGACTAAAGTGTTTCTTCTGCCCTGGATTCCACATTCTTGGTCCTGGGTCTCTGTGTACTCTTTGGTTCTGGAGAAGCTGCTATCAGAATGTAGTCTGTAATGTATGCTACTGTTTAGAGGACTGAATAGCTTCTTTTAACAACTGAACAGAGCTTGCTGGATATATGAAGTTTTCTCCTTACAGCCAGCTCAAATCCTGAAAAGTAAGTCATTTATAATAGGCATGCAAGAGTCAGAACAGTGGCAACTGGGTTTTTCAGAGTTACAGTAACAGCCGCTGGACTGAAATGATTTGTCTTCAGCCTCAGCATTACTTAGAGCCATCATGTTACACTGGAGCCAAACTCTCTTGAATGCTTTTGGATGAATCTGGCAACAGTTCTGCAACACATAACTTTAGGCATAAAGACGGCCTTAAGAGTTCTCTATCCTAACTCTGCTGAAAGAGAAGAAGAAGAAAAGGAAGAAGGAGAAGGACGAAGAGGAGGAGAAGGAGGAGGAGGAAGGAGAGAAAGAGAGAGCGATCTTTTTTTGCGGATGAAGATTTATGTATATAAAGCTTCATCTTTAAAGGTCAACCAGAACTCTTCTTTTCCAAATGAAGTCAACTTCTCCTAAGCACGCCTTTTTATTATTATGCTATTAGGAAGCTTAAAATTCATCTTTTTCCACAAATCATTGCTGGCACTGTATATACAGCTTGTCATGCCTTTTGGATATCTTCCCTTGGTTAATGACTCGATAGAGTCCCTGGACCTAAAGACAAGGATCTCCTTTTATTTGCTGATTTTAGTGAAAGCTTTAAATCACTTTTGCTTTTAGCAAGCCTGTACTCCTGAAGAAAGATTTTATGTTTCCCCCATTGTATATGGAAAGATTGCACTCAAGTTTGAAGTAAATGTTTTGTTAGCCTTAATTTAAGCAGCTTATAAACATCAAATATGGACGTTCACCTGAAGATACAAATATACAGTTAAAATGCTCTCTTTCTTTCCATTTTATAATATAAATCAAACTGAAGAAATTCATGGATATTTCCCTTTTGCAGTTAGCTTTCAAAGGTTTTCTAGTAAAATGAATTGCAGAAAAAAAGTTCAATGAAGTTGTTCTTTGAACTTCTTTCTTCCCACATTTCTGCTAACGAACAAGAAACAATCACAGCAATGAATTAATTACTCTTATAACATCTCTCATAATCACATTCTTTCAAGAACAAGGGTCGTTTCCTTCTTCTACTGAAGAACAGCCAATCAAAATACAGAGATAATTGTTCTAAAAATTCCTTGCTCTGTTTTTAGTAATTATTTTAAATATCTAGGGAGAAAAACTAAGGAGACACAATCAGAGGAGGAATTAATTACTCGATTAACTTTTCTTTTACTGGGTTTCGTTTATTCACAGTTCTGGAAGGGGCCCTCCAGAGGTCATCACTCCATGTATCTGCCACCTGTCAGGGATGCTTCAAAACCATACAAACAGATGGGTAGCCTCCTAATGTTTTTGCTCCACCATTTAGGTTTCAATTTTTTTTTCTTTCTCTCTTTTTCATTATTTCTTTTTCTATGCCTCCTGGGCTATAATTACCCAGAATGGAAAAATATACATATTTTTCATTCTTCTCTAGGACCATCTCCAATCTCTTAAAGATAATACACTATGTCAAAACACACTTCATTAAATCTAGAACTTATTTTTGGAAAAGTAACATATCTTCAAAAATCTGTTTCCATTTTGAAGATGTGGGCTGAAATACTGCAAGATGGATAATGAGAGCACTCAAGAACACTCCAGGGAGTAGAAAAAGGAAAAAGAGACATGTTGGGAATACTGCCTCATTCCTACTACTGGCCATAAATTACATTTTGAACAATGACGTTTATTGTTGAGATTCCCATTAGTTCCCTGCATGTTTATCACATTTTAAATATTCCCTTTCAATGTTTTAAAGAGAATAAAAATAAATTGTTGTTCAAAATAAAAGTGATCATGTTGTTGTTGTTTTTTTTTATCTAGTGCAGTGATATTCTTCTGGGGAGAATTGTGTAAAAAGTGAACGAGTCTGCTTTTGGATATATTTTAGGAAAAACTCCTCTTAACCTTGTCCCATAAAATGAATGACCATTGCAACTAACCCTATATCCATTTTCTCATTCTTTTTCCTTCTCAATATTCAGGAGTCCACATTTTGAGTTAAAAACTGAACAAATGTAACTTACAACCTTTGGATCAACATCTAGGGCCATAATGATTCGTATTTCAAGGAGTTTGGAGGCAGAAACAAGGTAATGATTCCCTGTCCGAGAACACCACGTGGTCAGAACCTTCTGTGGAACTAAATTCAAAGGACTATATATTTCATATGTCAGTCTAGATACATGTTCAAAGATGTGTAATGAGCTCAGATATTTCCCTCTACTTATCTTTTGCCCTCGTATATGATTCTCCTGAAGGGTTAATTAGCAACACTGCAGTATCTTCAACACTGGCTTTTGTTATGTTCACTTCCCCATCTGAGTTCTACAAAGAGGATGTTCAAGAATTTACAAAGGGAAACAGACTGGAGTTGTGTTCTGTCTATTTATTTAAGTTGCTTTCATATCAAGCTTACTCCCGAGATAAAGAAAACAGCAACATCAGCTTTTGCTATGAAGAAACAAAACATTCGAAACATAGTGGCTTAAAACAACAACCATTTTCTTTAGCTCAGTGATGTGACTTGGCTGGGTGTTACCTCTCATCCATCTGTGTTCATCTGATGTGTTGGCCGGTGGTTGGCTGATCTATCTAGGATGGCCTCACTTGCAAGCTTGGTGGTTGGAAGTCTGGCTGTTCCCTGGGGCCAAAGCACAGATTGCTTATGTCTGTTCTACAAGGCCTCCTGTCTTTCAGCAGTCAACCCCAAGCTTGCTCACATGATTTGTACCAGTCAAATAGTGCCTCCTCAGAATTCATGTCTATCCAGAACCTCAGAATGTAACCTTATTTGGAAATAGGAGTTTTGTAGATGCAATTAGTTAAGATGAGGACATACTGAATTACGGTGGGCCCTAAATCCAATAACTGGTGTCCTTTTAAGAAGGGGAGAGGACAAACAGAGATACACAAAGAGAAGGCCATGTGAAAATGAAGGCAGAGATTGGAGTGCTACAGCTACAAGCCAAAGTAAACCAAGAATTCCTGGGAGCCACCGGAAATTATGGGAGAGCATAAAAAAATTTCCTTTCATAAGATTCAGAGGGAACCGACCCTACTGAGACTGTGATTTCAGACTTCTAGCTTCCAGAATGGTGAGAGAATAAATGTCTCTTGTTTTAAGCTACAAATTTGTGTCACTTGGTTATGGAAGCTCCAGGAAACTAATACTTAGTGATTTCAGGTTTTCAAAGAAGAGAAAAGGAGAGTAACTCCAATGTACAAGCACTTTTCAAGGCTTTGTTTGAGTCTCATTTACCAATGTCCCATAGACCAAAGCAAGTCACATGTCTAACCAGAATCAAAGATTCAAAAATATTCTCCAGCTCTTGATGGGAGGAGCTGTAAGATTCATTGCAAAGGGGCATAGACACATACAAGAAGAACATCTGGCTGTTTTTTTGCATTCCACATCTGCATACTTGAGATGTGGTCCCTACCCTATCATCCATGGGTAGCACAATCTAGCATATGGCTCTAGTACGGCCCTAAAGGTCATGTTCTTTCGAAAATGCTGTGAAGGATATTATCAGATTAACTGATAAAAAGATCAGCTTGAATTCATCATCTAGGGTCTTAGATTTACAGACCAGAAATACAGCCTTGTGCCTGGTAATGAACTACAATTTAGATTCCAACTGGACATTTCAACTGGACTATTACAACCAGAAACTTTCATAGTTACCATATTAACCTAAAGATCTCTTAGAAGACAGATTAGACCAAGAATTGTTCTAAGATCATATTTCGGTTTCTTTGTTTGATATTTTTTTTCTTTCTCTTACATAAACATCAGTTTCATGGAAAGACATAAGTAACAGTTGACAGAGCATCTTTGTTACTGCCAATTTCTTTTAGTGTACTGGCGCATTAACAAAAAATTCCCTACAATTTCTTGTATATGTTTGTTCAGATGGTATACTACTCACTAAGCTCAAACTTCAAAAGACTTTCTTTGAAAATGCTATAAAGGACATTATTCAACCAACTGACAAAATTGTTATACGGATGATAGATTAGACAGAAGTACTGTATCAATACAAATGCGTGAATGTGTCAACTCTACTGGTGGTATGTAAGAGAATATTCCCATTCTTAGGAAATACTCATTGAAGTGTTAGGGGTACAAGGATCATGATGCGTACAGCTTACTTTCTAAGAGTTCAGAAAAATATATGTAAACAACCCCATATAGGATATGCAGTAAAATACTAACAATAGGTAAATAGAAGTAAAAAGCAGACGGATGTTCTTTTTACTATTTTTATTTTAGCAATGTTTTTGTTTGAAATTATTTCAAGATGTAAAAGTTAAAATTAAAAAGTATTCTGTTTTTTACAAAATCGTAGAACAACCAAATCACATCAACTCTAATTTCTCCTTATTTCCTCTCTAACTTTGCACAGTTGTCATTTTTTTTTCATGGGAAGGAGGTGACATTGCCTTATGTGGAAAGATTTTTCTCAGGTCAGCTCCACTTTGGAAAGGCCAAGTTCTTCTGATTCTTTACTCATGCAGAGGGTCTAAGCAGGCAGGCAATCTGTCTGTCAGGCTGCACCAGATGTACCAGCTATTAAGTTGATCTACTACCCAGTGCCCACACTCTCTCAAAGGCAGGCTAATGGGGGAGAAAAGCAGGTAAGTGAAATGTCAAGGAGAATGGCAGTAAAAGCTGTGAATTGTATTCTAGTCTGCTTTGTAAACAGGAAGATGGATAGAAAGTAGAAGCATTATGTTCAATGGCCCTCACTGAACATGAAAAATGACTTTTTCTATATTAATAAATGGCATTAGATATATTCATACACCCCTTTTATCACAGCCAAAACAGTCAGGCAGTCACAAGTCAAATGATGAATAAGAAAAATAGTCAATGTCTTAAATATCTTTTATTCACTAGCCAGTTTGTTAAGAAGGCTCAACTTGGTGGGACTTAAAGGTGAAATGACTTTATTTTTTCCATCACTGCTTTGTCAAATTTCACATTGCTATCCACTAATGAAATCATATGAATTCCACAGTTTCATTCACTTGCAGTTATTAAAATTTGTACCATGTTAAAGCTTTAAAAAAACTAACCCATCCACTGGCAGTTATTAAAATTTGGTCCATTTTAAAGCTCCAAAGTCAAATTCAATTTAAAATTCATTTCCTCACCATACTGTACATAAGCCCCTTTCTCCTCCTTGCCATCACTGCTGCCTGTATGAGCTTGAGCTGAGATACTGGCTGTGGAGTGAGAGACTAAGAAGATTTCTGGCTCTGAGATCCATACACCTCTTTTAGTCTGGCTCCTCTGAAGAGCTGCAACTTGGAAGAGGGGAAGGCATAAGTAAAATTTCTCCTTAATTAAGCAGACAATGTTTTAATGGTCTTCTTATGGACCATTCCAGTTTCTTTTACTAATAATGGTTGACCTTTGTTGTCCTCTAAATGACAAGCCTGTCGATTTTGCCTCTCTCATGGAATGTATGTTTAACTTATTACATTGTGGGGTTTCCCAATTTTACCTTTCTCTGATCCCAAGCTTGGAGATCTTAATGGGACCAGATGACTCTAGCTCAGCTACCATTTGACTCACGGAAAACTCATATTCCTACCAAGTTGCCCACTGCCCATGAGCCAGCTCACTCTAATTCTCTTCTTATATCCTCAGATAGACACAGCAGCAGATTTATGTGTCCTTTACCCAAGCGAATGTCCAACAAAACTGAGGAAGGCCAACCCCCTCTCCATTATGCGGCCACCCTTAATCACTTGGAGTCACTTTTCATTTTATTTCAGAAGGAAAAACTGCCTTATATTCCCTATCTATAAACCTTGAAAGACAAAATCCAAACCAAATATGACACGGTTATATTCACCAGATTTTAGATACAATAATTTTTTCTTCCCTGTTCTAGTCCAAAAGTGCCCTGAAAATTCCTTGTGGGGAGCCTAGAATACCACCATTATTAGGCTATAATAAAGTACTCCATCTCCACCCCCATTCCTGTGTGGGTGACATTAGAGTAGGGATAAGTGGGGATCTGGGACTTTCATTCTTGCTGGGCATTAATAAAGTCCCTTGCCATCTCATCCCTTCCATTTGTCCATCCCCCACACTTCCATGTCAGTGGAGACTTCTGTCCCCAACTGATGGTAATGAATATTGAGTTGCTTCTTCGCTTCGTCATTGGATTGGCGCCGAAGGAATTCTATTGAAGAGTTAGGACTTTCACAAATGCTCTACAGTAACTAGAACAAATACCCCATGATGCCCCACCCTGCTCCCACATAGGAACACAGAACTCCCGACCCTACTCAGCAGTAATAAGAAACCCCTTTCCCTGGATACTAACAGGGACTTCATGGGGTCCCTAGACTTTCACCCCCAGCTGGCGGTAATAAGGTGGCATTACTCTTTTCCCAAAGGAGCAGTGTTAGAGGAGTCTTGCTTAAGCAAAAGATTTTTAAAAGATTCAGGTAATATCCCAAAATTCCAGGTTTAAATTCAGTACAATTTTCTGTTATACGAAGAGCTATAAAAATAACTTGATTGAGAAAAGCCAATTAACAGACATCAACAGAAAGGTGACATAGATGTTAGGATTCTCTGACAAGGATTTTTTTTAGAGGACTTCATATTTTAGAGAAATTTCAGATTTACCAAAAAAAAAAAAAAAAATGAGTATATAGTACATAGAATTCCAATACATTCCACACCCAGTTCTCCTTATTGTTATCATCTTACATTAGTGTGGTATATTTGCCACAATAAATGAACCAATACTGTTACATTATTATTAACTAAAGTCCATACTTTAATCTGATGTCCTTATTCTTTACCTAATGCCTTTTTCTTTTCCAGCATCCTTTCTAGGATACCACATTATATCTGGCTGTTGTGTTTCTTTAGGTGCATCTTCACTGTGACAGTTTTTCAGACTTATTTTTGATGACCTTGACAGTTTTGAGGAATTCACATCAAGTATTTTGTAAGACACCCCTTTATTGGAATCTGCCTCATGTTTTTCTCAGACATACACTGGTGCTATGAGTTTTTGAGAGGAAGATCATAGAGGTAAAGTGCCATTTTCATTATATCCTTACAAGAATACCTACTATCTAGATAATTTATCACTCTTGGTGTTGACCTTGATCAATTGGCTGAGATAGTGTTCAGTGTCTCTACTGTAAGATTATTCTTCTTTTCTGCTTTCCATCCTCTAGTCTTTGGAAGGAATTCTATATGCAAAGCTCAGTCATAAAGAATGGAGACTCATGGTTGCCTACCTGAGGGCAGAGTATCTACATAAATTATTTTGAATTCTTCTGCAAGTGAGCTTTGTCTCTTTCATTAATTTATTTACTTATTTAATCATTTGTTTATGTCAATATGGATATTGATTTTTTGCTTTGAATTATAATCTAATACTACTTTATTTATTTTGTCACTCAAATTCTTCCATTTAGGCCATTGGTAGCTCTTTCAGTTGGCTTCTGTATCCATTCCTTTCAGGCTTTCTCAGCTAGCATAGCAAAAAAATGTGTTTATACTAACATGTGTATATACAGATATTTATAAATATTTCTATATTTAACTATCTCTTACTCTATTAAACAAAACATAAATTCTTACTGATGTCTCTAACTCTAAACCATTAACATATGAATCATACTATCTTCCTCTGCTTGCTTACATGTGAATTCCCACTCCAATGATAAGAAATCTGGCTACCGCTATCCACCATCCATGTAGTTAAATTTTCAATTCTAGTATACTTGTATAGTGCTTTCTAGCATAAAAACAAACAGACCAATGGTACAGGATAGAGAGCCCCGAAATAAATGCATGCATGTATGTTCAACTGATCTTCAACAAGTGTGCCAACAATACACAATGGGGAAAGGATAGTCTCTGCAACAAATGATGTTGAGCAAATTGGATACCTACAAGCAAAAGAGTGAAATTGGCCCCTTATCTCATACCATACACAAAAATCAACTCAGAATGGATTAAAGACTTTATTGTGAAACTTGAGACTGTAAAACTCCTAGAAGAAAACATAGGAGGTAAGCTTCATGACATTGGTCTTGGCAATCATTTCTTGAATATGATATGAATAGGGCAAGCAAAAACAGGCAAATGGGACTACATCAAACTAGAAATCTCTGTGCAGAAAAACAAATAATCAACGGGATGAAAAAGCAACCTATGGAAATGGAGAAAATATTTGCAAAGTATATATCTGAGAAAGGTTAATATACAAAATCTATAAGGAACTCCTACAACACAAAAATCAAATAATCTGATTTTTAAAGTGGGCGAAGGACTTGAATAAATATTTCTCAAAATAAGACATCCAAATGGCAAACAACAATATGAAAGGTGGTCAACATCACTAATCATCAGGGAAATGCAAATCAAAACCACAATGAGATATCACCTCACACCAGTTAGAATGGTTGTTATAAAAAAAAAAAAAGATAAGTGTGGGCAAGAATATGGAGAAATTGGAAACCTTGTGTACTGTCATTGGGGATGTAAAATGGCATAGCCTCTATGTAAAATGGTATGGAGGTTCCTCAAAAATTAAAAATATAAATACTGAGCCAGCCCTGATGGCTTGTAGTTTGGCAGTTGAAGCGGTTGAAGTTTAGTGTGCCCCACTTCAGCGATCTGGGTTTGGTTCCCTGGCAGGGAACCACACCTCTCATCTGTCAGTAGCTGTGCTGTGGTGGTGGTTCTCATAGAGGAACAAGAAGGACTTACAACTAGAATAAAAACTATGTTCTGGGGCTTTGGGAAGGAAAAAATATATATAACTACCATAAGATCTAGTAATCCCACTTTAGGGTGTTTATCCAAAAGAATTGAAATCATGATCTTGAAGAGATATCTGCATTCTCATGCTCATTGCAGCATTATTCACAACAACCGATAAATGAAAGCAACCAAAATGTCCATCAATAAGTGAATGGATAAAGAAAATGTGGTATATACATTAAATGGAATATTATTCAGCCTTAAAACAGATGGAAATCATGCCATGTACAACAACATGGATGAACCTGAAGGACGTCACCCTAAGTGAAATAAGCCAGTCACAGAAGGACAAATGTTGCATGATTCCGTTTATATGAGACGTCTAAAATAATCAAATTCATAGGAACAGAGACTAGAATTATGGTTGCCAGGGGCTAGGGGGAGGGGGAAACAGGGAGTTGATGTTCAGTGGGCATAAAGTTTCAATTATGTAAAATGAATAAACTCTAGAAATCTGCTGCACAACATTATGGCTATAGTTAACAACGTTGTATTGTGCACTTGAAAATTTAAGAGGTTAGATTTCATGTCAAGTATCTTACCATAATAAAAAAATAAAATAAAAATACCAATAAAATTGAGACTAACCAAAAGAAAAAAAGAGAGAGGAAAGAGACAAAAATTACTAATATCAAGAATGAACTGGAGGATATCATTATAGGCTCTTCAGAAGTCAAAAGGAATCCCACAACTAGAAGGACCGGCAACTAAGATATACAACTGTGTATGGGGGGTGTGGGGGGGTGTGGGGGGGTGTTGGGGAGATAAAGCAGAAAAAAAAAAAAAAGAAGTCAAAAGGATTATAAGGTACTACTACAGAGAACTCTACACAGATAAACTTGACAACTCAGATGAAATGGACCTAATCAATAAAAATCATATACTGCATCACTTGGTTGAAATAGGTAATTCGGATAGTCCTAAAACTGTAAGGGAAATTGAATTTTAAATTTAAAATCTCACGAAGAAAATTCTCCAGACCTAAACTTTTTCACTGGACAATTCAATCAAATTTTGAAGAAGAATTTATGGCAATACTATATCATCTCTTCTGGAAAATGGAATAGGAAAGCATACTTCCTAAGTCATTTTGTGAGGCCTTTTTTAATTGCCTTGATACCAAAACCAGAGAAAAACAACATAAAAATAGAAAAACTCCTTCAATATCCCTCATTAAGATGGATGCAAAAGTTCTAAATTCTCAAAACAGTTCAGCAATATATAAGAAATAAGACCAGGTGGGTCTTATTTAAAAGTCTCAAGATATTAAGAATAGAGAGGAACTTTCTCAACCTGATAAAGAACATCTATAAATAACTTAGAGCTAGCATCATACTTGATGGGGAAAGGCTGAATGTTTCACTCCCAAGATTGGAAACAAAGCAAAGATATTTAGTCTCACCACTAGTATTTGATATCATACTGAAAGTCCTGGATAGAGCAATAAGACAAGAAAAGGAAACAAAATGCACATAGATCAGAAAGGAAGAAGTAAAATTTTCTCTATTTTCAGATGACATGATAGTCTTCATAGAACATCCCAGGAATCTACAAAGAAACTCCTAGAACTAATTAGTTGAGTTCAGCAAGGAACTGGTATATAAGATCAACATATAAAACTCAATTGTGTTTGTACATCCTAGCAATGAATATGTGGAAATTGAAATTAAAAAATACAATATTGGGGCCACCCTTGGCTGAGTGGTTAAGCTCCTGTACTCCGCTTCAGAGTCCAAGGGTTTTGCTGGTTCAGATTCTAGGTGCAGACATGGCACTACTCATTAAGCCATGCTGCCCCAGCGTCCTACATACCACAACCAGAGGGACCCACAATTAGAACATGCAACTATGTACTGGGGGGCTTTGGGAAGAAGAAGAAAAAGAAGATTGGCAACAGATGTTAGCTCAGGTGCCGGTCTTTAAAAAAAGGTACAATATCATTTACAAGGGCTCAAATAATGAAATATTTAGGCATAAATCTAACAGAATGTGTACAGGACTTGGATTTTGAAAATTAGTCCTATATTATTAGACATAATATTGTATTTAGTTTTTCAGGTATCTGTCTTTCCCAAACTACAGTTCATTAGCAGAAGTCACGTTTAAACATTTTTGTATGTCAGTATTAAGCATTCTTATTTTCTTATTTTTTAAATGCTATAAATGTTTTACAAAGAGATTAATAAGTAGATGAAATAATGGCGGAGCTGGCCCCTTGGCCGAGTGGTTAAATTTGCGAGCTCCGCTGCAGGCGGCACAGTGTTTCGTTGGTTTGAATCCTGGGCGCGGACATGGCACTGCTCATCAAACCACGCTGAGGCAGCATCCCACATGCCACAACTAGAAGGACCCACAACGAAGAATATGTAACTATGTACTGGGGGGCTTTGGGGAGAAAAAGGAAAAAAATAAAATCTTTTTTTTAAAAAAAGGAAAGAATGGCAAGCATGTATTTAGAGGTTTGGAATGTAAAATTTAGTTTGGTAATTAAACACCTTTTCATTGTTAAGGAAGCCAGTTCAGGCAGTAGAAGCTAATGACTTGTGTGTCTCATGACTTGTGTGTCATTGTCAAGGCTAGTCTTGATTGTAATTGGAATCTTCAGGTTTTCTCATAGCTTTCTCCATGACACTTCCACATTCCATACTAAACACGCTTCAACTTTAGTTCAAAAAAACGGGGGGAGGGTGCTGATGTAAGAAAAAAAAAGTAGTTTGGGTTTGGGTGTGTGGGAAGGCTGTGGGAGGGAAGGTAGTTCTCACATGCAGAGATGTGTCTACTGACTCATTACTTGCCTTTTTCCGAAAGAGTTACCTGCTCATCCTAAGGACAAAGAGTAGCTAGCTAATTAATATCCTCAAAATCCCTCAAGGAAAGTGTTCCAATAGCTGTGAATTTTTTTTAAGCTGAAGCTCTTGGTCTCTCCCGCTCCTGTGACTTCAATATTTGCTTTGTTTCATGACAATTTATATAATTTCACCTTCTAAATTATATAATCCTTAAAGGTAAGAGCATGGCATCTTATATCCTTCACAGGTGCAGCACAGTGATGAGGCTTTGTTCATAGTAAGTGCCCACAAATACTGAAGGAAAGAAAGAATGATTGTTTATTTTTTGTCTTTGTGTAACTATGTTACATCTTGGGAACACACCAGTGAACAAAACAGGCATTTAAGTGTAGAAGGCACATATCAAAACAAAGAATCATATATACAGAGGTAGACTTACGAAGTATTAGAACTGATATTAAGGGAGATAATTGTTAATATAATACAACTCAGTTGGGAGTGGGAACTGCCTGGGGACAGAAAAAGACATCTCTGAAAAAGTGATATTTAAGTTGAAATCCGGGCTGAGGAATTTGCCAGGTAGAAAGCAAGGAGCATTCTAGCAAGAAAGTGGAAGCAAAAGGTACTGTTTATGAAAGGTGGGCAGGCGCTTGAAGAACTGAAAGAAGCTAACAGAACTGGGAGTTTCTCTCTCTTTCTCCCTCTGATACTGACCCTGATATCAGTTTCCCTACATTAAACCCAACACATATGGAGTTAAAACCAAAACACTCTTTCCCTGCTTACTCCCTGGCTTCCTGGCTCCAGAATCCTCTATCCTCCATGGAGACAGACACCACTAAGGACAAACACATGGATTCATTATCTCCTCCCTGCAAAGAGATAGAGTCTGGTGGGAAAGCTGCTGACCAGCAAGGTCACGGGCTCCCTCCTCTCTGCAAGTAGTCTCAAGGCCAAACACAGGCTGGTGGGAAAGCTCTCACCAGAAGGCCATATGCTCCCCCTCCTCTGCCTAAAACCCCAAATAAAAACCCTACCTTTTAGCTTTTCAGAGAGTTTGGGATTTCAGCATTAGCTGCCCTCTCTTCTTGCTCAGTGCTGTGCAATAATAAAATTCCCCCTTTCTTCCACTACCCCTGATGCCAGAGATTGGCTTGCTGCAAAATGGGTGAGCGAACTCACTTCAGGTTCGGTATCAGCTCCTTAATCCTTCCCCACTTTTCCTCCATGTAAGAAGTTAGAAGATTCCCATTTCCCAAAGGAATAAACTAGTTCACTGGGAGGCAGCTCCATCTTACATCTGAGATCTACAGCAGCTGGGAACTTCTATTCATAGTGAAAAACACAAACATGCAGTCCCTTGATTATTTGGAGAAATATTTCTTTCTGTTAAAAAAAGTCTTATTAGTCCACAAAGTTTGGGAGACTTACATAAATGCCCAGGTGACATTGATGTAAAAATTATTGAAGTGCCTTCCTTAGTCTAATGATATTTTTGTCTTCAGTAGTTGCTTGCTGACTTTTACTGCCCTAAGCTGCAGCCTAAATATTATTTCATGTCATTTTGAGAGGTGGATTTTTCCCACATGACAATTTTAAATTAAATGCATTGAAACACTTTTTAAATTTGTTGAAAGTGATATAATTAACAAACACACTGCATCTAATTGTAGAAGGCAAACCTGTATGTAAAAAGATTTACTGGGGCCACCAAGTGGTGTCATGGTTAAGTTCTCGAGCCCCACTTGGGCAGCCTGGGGTTCACATGTTCTGGTCCCAGGCATGGACCAACACACCACTCATCAAGCCATGCTTTGGTGGTGTCCCACATATAAAGCAGAGGAAGGTTGGCACGGATGTTAAGTCAGACTCAATCTTCCTCACCAAAAAAATGAAAAACAAAAAAACCCCCAGATTTACCATGACTGAATTTTACGTGATTTGAAAGTAGTTATTGATTGATATACAATAAATGGCTATTTTTTCCACATCTTTGGTATTATCAAAGCTGGTTCTCTTTTAAATGACATTTTAAAGTCTTTATCATTAAGAAAAAGAAAAATTTGTTGAAATCTTAATCAACCTTGATATATACCATAATTGCCATACCTGCTATTGTTATTAGCCACTGATGTTCCAAATAATTTGGAAGCATAGAGAAGACACAATTTTGTCACAGTGGAGGCCGGGCCAAGTAGAATAAACACTAGCCTAAAAAATTAGCATGTTCTAGAGAATTCTGATGAGAGGTAATTTGTGCATTTTCCTCTTATTTATTTTTGTTTTCTTTTTCAGCTTGGGAAATTATCAAGACTAGGCTTTTGTATTTGCTGTTCCAGTAATTGTCAAAATAAGGCCCATAGCTTAGTATCCTCATAGAACAGTAGCTTCTATTAACCATCTGTTGTTCCTTTAATTATGGTTTTCTGTCACGAGTATGAAAGTACAGAGATGAAAATTAGATAGAGTGGGGAGCCCGAGACAAGAAGCACTCATGAAAAAACATTTCTATTAGACAACCTTTTATTCCACATTCCAAAATCCATGAGGAAGTTATATAAGATGAAATGTTGATCTGCATTTGACACTGGGTTTTAATAAATTATGGATTCCAGTAAAGTTTAGGTTTGGAATAATTTAAAGGGCCCTCACTCATACAGGAAGAAGATGGTAAATAGATGAGAGTAAGGAATTCTGTAAAGAATAAGTGTAACTCTTTGGACCTCAATATTTAATTTATTACTACCTTACTCCATGAGAAAGATATGCAGGTGAATTCTTCTTTCCTTTATACAGTCAAAAAAAGGGTAGAAATAGAACTAAGTCAGATAAATAGTTTTACTCAGAAAATTCCTGGTGTCATCACCATGAGCATTCAATATTTGAATAGAGGACTTAGAAAGCACAGTTGGACCCATTCTTTGAAAATATCTCATTCCACATGGAAAAATAGGGAAATAACTGTCATTATAATCTGGGCTCCTCAACACTCTGGTTGTAAATAAATCAGCCATATATTTTGAATTTCCTTTCAGTTTTTCTTCTTCAAAAAACGTTTTAGGCAATGAAGTATGATAAAAAATAATAGGATGAAAATAATGTAATTCTGAACTAAGCCTCAAAAATCTGATGACTCTGAGACACTGGAAAGTTATTTGTTCTCTTTACGTCTACATTTTCTCAATTATTAAAAGCTCAAATATTAAGTTTTTGAACTTACTAATTTCTTTAGGTAAGCATAGCTTATATATTTTAAATATCTGCCTTTATATTTAATATTTTATATTTTTAAAATATGTAATATTTAACTTCCATATCATACTGTAAAAAACTATTTTAGATAATGCAATATTATCTTCAATCTCCATACTTATTCTTCTCCTTGTCACTGCAGTGCTATGTTCTTGGCTATAAAGACTTTCTTTCATTAAGCTTGTTATCTCTTCCTTTCATGGGGCTGACTCTCCTGGAATGGTTGTTGATTCTTGTTTGAGCATTCATCATGTGCTTTGGATTGTCAATATGTGCTAACAATAGCTGCTCACACAATCAGCCTTTAGGGAGCAGTGGGTCATGCTGCTGATCTGTTTCCCATGGTGTTTGAGAAGGAAAGGTATGCTTATGTGGAGGATTCCTTGGTGGATCTTATCTGCATATTTGCAAACCCAGTTTATCAAACGCTGGAAAATTGACACATACGCCCCCATTTGTTGATCTTTCTTAATTGCAGATATCTTAACTCTATGGTCAGAACCAAGGGGCCAAGACAGAGACAACGCAGGGGATAATTTACCTGGCAACCTCCAGGGGAACCCAAACTAAAAATCCTATAAATGACCTCTGTGTCCCCTCCTACTCCTAGTACCTACATCTTTAGGAAGCAACCACTTGTATGCATTAGTTGGTGAAATATTTTCTTCTTTCCATCTTTTAGGAGTTTTGCACAATTTCTGAAACACAAAGAAGTCTAGATTTGCTTTCCAGCAAAAATGCTAATGAATTCACTTATTTTAATAGCTTTTGGAAAGTGGGTAAAATATTGCCTGCTTCTTGTCCAATATCTTGAAATCAATATATAGCATAATGAAATCAGTATAAGATCAATTAAGGTATATAAAGTATGGCTCTGCAAATCAGTGAGTTAAGGGTAAATTATTGAATAAATTGTGTTGATGCAATCATTTAATTGTTTGAAAAACTAGAAAAATTTGTCAGAGCATCATGTTAAAGAGGCTCTTTTAATCATAAAACAAACTGGAAAAAATGATAGATTTGACAATGTAAAAATTGAATATTTTGTACATCAAAAATACCATAACACACACAGAATTTGGAAAATAAATTTAGAACCTATGTCATGTTGGAAATGCTTAATAAAACAAGTGAGTAAAATTAAAGGTCAAAATTCATCATATTTCAGAACAATTATTATTTTCAGAAAATATAGTTGAATACAGTGATACTGTATGTTTGTGTCAACTAATAAGATAGTTGAAATAATAACTATAGTTCAGTGACAGATCTAATAATATTAATGTTTAAGAAATTAACTTTCCTGTGTATGACTCAGTTTAAATATGTCATCAGATGAAAGAGTTCATTTAACCTAACACCAAAAATTTAAAACACACAGTAAAAATATTAAAAAGAAATGCAGAGAAGCCATATGAAAAGAAAACCTTTAATTTATCTAAAGATTTAAAAGAAAAAACGGAAAAATTAAAACATACTTTGTTTTGGACAAATAAGAATATTATAAACATGTCAGAATATTGTACACATTGTAGATGCAGTAATATTTATGTTACCCAAAAGAGACGATCTTGAGGAAAGAGATTGAAAATATTACTAAAGGTTATCCAAAAGGATATAAAATCCTATAAAAAATGAGTAATGGAAGAAGCCTAATTGTACTAAATATTAAAAAGTTAATGATATTAAACACAATGAAAGCAGATTAATGAACTGGACTAGAGGGTTTAACAACAGATACATAGGAACTTAGAATATGCACTTCAAATCACCATGGTAAAAATATGTAGTCAATTAATAATGTTGGGACAAGGGACTAGATCTTTGAGAGATGATTAAAAGGCTGGATACTTTTACTAAAATCAGATACAGATGGCTCCAAAATTTTAAATTAAAGAAATATGAAATAAGCAGTAATTATTGAATAATTATTTAATCTTCAATATTATACAATCTTTACACCTTTGAGTATGTTGTGAAATGTATAAGCTATAAGAATATATAGCTACATTGGAATACTCATGATAAAATTATCTTCCTGGCCAAAAAAACACAATCATCAAACTCAAGTACAAATTGCCAAAAAAATTTCAAGTACATATAAAAGACAGTGGGCAATGTCTAAATATCCAATAATCTTTAAATATCATAAAATAAGGCTGAATTTACCAATATAACATTGAATAAATTTTATATTAGACAATCCACAGAGCAAATATCAATAGCAAACATAAGAAAAATTAGTCAACTTTATTAAAACTTCAAAAATGATCAAGGTAATATGTTTAAAATATACCATTTTTCAATGAAAAACATTTAGAATTATAATACTTAGTGGGAAAAAATTTAGAGAAAAGAACACTTTCACTTATACATGGTAAGGGTGTAAATTGGAACAACTTCTGTGGATGGCAATTTTTCACCACATATCTACAGCCTCAAAAAAGTGAACTCAATGTGACCTACAGATTTCACTTTAACTGATTCATTCAAATGTAAGAAGCATTTTAGTTCTTTACTGAGCAACATTATTATGTTTCATATGCCAGGCACTATGATGACCACGTTAGAAACGTCACCTGAGCCAACACTTGCAATACTACTACGAAGTTGGAAACTCTTAGTGTCCTGATTCTCACATGCCAACACTGAGACTCAGAAGAGAAAAATGTATTTCTCAAATGTTGCACAGCTACTTGGATTAAGATGCATCTGATATATATATATATACACACACACAACATATAAATAACATATATAACATACAAATATGTTATGTAAAACATATATATGTAATCTGTATATATAAACTATTTGTATATATATATATAATTATCTGACATTCTGTAGCCGCTTGAAAGCCAGAAAATGACTTTATAAGCAATGGGAAGCTTCTAAGTTTTTTGAGTAAATGAGTGACAGGGTTAGAGTGTGTGTCTGTGATGGTTATTATAGTGGGCGCACACAAGGATTTGATGTATTACAAACTATACGTGAGGAGAAATGCTTGGAGATAGACATATAACCTGAAGTATTTTAATACAATTTGGGAAAGGAAGAGAGAGAAAGTCTGAAAGGGATTACAATATGAGAACAGACTTGGAAATTTATTGATTCTCATATTAGAGGAACCAGAAGAGGGAGGAAAGAATCAACAATGTTTATACCTGGAGTAAAGTTTTCCGAAAAGCTTTCTGGAATATTCCTGAGCATCCCTTTTGATAAGTGGTGATGCTGAAGCCAGAGAACTCTTTCGTCTTCTGAAGACATACATTTAGCCAAGAATAAAAAACAGGTGGGAACTATTTCCATGTTTCTTTTTATCTTTACAGGATTCTAATATTTTATTGCAAGAATTACAATGATTACAGAAATGTAAAACAAAATGAAGGTTCATTGAATTAGCAATTTAAACTTGTACTATATTAGCATCGTGTTGAATTATTACTCATCCTTGCTAATATAGCATTTAGCAAGAAATTGCATTGTCATAGCAGACAAGCATAAAAAGAAACCCTAACGGAGCAGGACGTAAAAGCTATTATGAAAGATACTCACTATTAGGAGTATATGAAGTCTTTCCAATAACACTGTTCTGGATTTTCCCATAGGTATCTTCAGCAAAGTTGGGGGAGCAGCAAAATTTTGGACTGGAGAACATGATTCGCATAGCTGAGTACTTCTAGAATAAGATTTTAATGGAGAACTAAATTATTTTTGTCATCCTCCGTTGGGACGTTTCAAGATGTATTTTGAAATTTGGGGCTTTTCTTAACCTATTAAATTTTCATCTTCTCATTTTAAAATTAATGCAATATATTTGTATTCTAGTGGCAGGTTTGCTTATGGATTGTTCTTAAACTCCTTGGACGTCCCTAAATGTATAGTATATTCTTAATCTAAAGAAAGAGTTTACAGTGAGGCAACTGGACTAAGTGAGCTGGTGACGTGAAACTCAGTTTGGATCTGTAGCCAATCGCCCGTGTGTTGTTTTCATATATGTACAGGGGGAATTAATTAATGTAATGGCATTGGACCCTGCTGATGCTGGAAAAAAAATTCTGTGGGTCCTTTCCAGGTGTCTAAAGATGAAGATAGGCAATGTTTGTTTTCTCTGGTGATCATTTAATTTGATGATTTGTATGAATGAGAAAACTTGAACAAACATTTGAATGAAATTTTTTTAAGTCTCAATAATTCAGGACTCAACTTTATCATTATATCCTTAATATTATCTTCTGTGTTGTCCTCCACATAGCACTGAAGAATGCCATTCCCATTTCTCTGAATTCCCTTCTCATGTTCCTCATCTTATCCCCCATTCATCCAGTCCTTACTCTTAGAAGCTGGCACACCCCATGCCACTTTCTTCCTTCTTGCCCACCTCTTCCTTCTATTCACCTCTTTAAAGAGCTGATTTAAAGTTATATATCTTCACAGAGACTTCTCCCATGTTCTGTTTATTTTCTTACCCTGTATCCATATCCTACCTCATCTTTCATTTGATACATAATCTTTTCTTCTTTACAGTCTTGTGATTGTCCTAAAGCTTGGTCTCTGGATTCACTTCAGTCCATTTGCTCTCACTGTGGCTGACACCAGCCTCTCCCAGAGGTAGATCAACTTTCATGGTGCCACTTGATAAAATTTGAGGGAGAGAACATTAGGAAAGAGAATACAAAATTATGAATAAAATATTAGACATGAAACTGTCTTCATTTAGAATGAGAAAAAATCATGGCAAATATATGCTTAAAAAATTGACAAATACCACAAACATTATAGATACAAGAGTATTGTTATTAATTAACTTCCTGTTAATTAACTGTTATAGACATTAATTTTATAATGCTTTCCCATGTACTTTTGGCTGTATACTCTTTGATTCTTTGATAGCCTCTTCATATGAGAATCGTTTTGTGCTGTCTTCTGTAAACAGAATAGAAAGGTAACTCAATACTTCCTTTAACGTGATTACTTAAAATCTGTTGCTGTTATTATTAGCAGGAGTAGTAATTGTAGTAGTAGATGTTGAAGTTTGGGGTATTTTCCTTCCACTTTATAGCTCAATATGGATAACATCACGTTTTATAAATGTTGTCAAAAAAACTTTAGCAAATTTCTTTTCTACGTAAGTTGTGAGATTGCCGAGCATTTGAAGTTTTCTCCTGCAATGATTTAAATATGTTCTGAAATGACCACACACATAACCAATTTGTTGCCAATGTCCTCATTTTAGTGGCACGTGGAAATTTTGTTGTTTCCATTGATGTCAGTATTAGTATCAAATCACAAGAAATTTAATTTTTTAACATATTCTTAAGTTTTGTGCCTCTTCATTGAAGAGACTTCTCAAACAATTTAAGAGTCTATCCGTCACTTTTGTTTTAAAGGAGGGTTTTCTCTTAAAGAACTCCTACTTTTATATGATCTAATCATTTCAGGGGGGTCACATTTTCTGACTGTACTAAAATATTTGTAATTTCATTGCTTTAATGGTCTTACTTCATAATCCATTTTTATCTGAATCTTTTCTTTTTTGGATTATTAATTAAAGATGAGAAAAGAAGCTAATCTTCATAAGTTCAAATCAGAGTGTATAATTTTTCAGTGTTTTTTATTGGAATGTTCACCATTTTTCCATATTCCACTTAAGACAGTATAATCCTAAGTAAGCTTTTTCTGAAATGGATTCCAATAATGTCCAGAGAGCTACTCAACCACATTCAACATGTGGCAAAGTGTGAAGAGACAGTGATCTTAAGCAATTCAATTAAAACATCTTATTTTTGAAATTTTTCAAAAACCTTGAACACACATGTGACCACATTGCCAGGGCCCCAACCAGAGCCTTGAAAGGGATTCATGCAAGCAAGGAGTTTGGAAACATGAGTTCTTTAGCATCATCACAAATTATCTACCTCTAGCTCCTTCTTTTTCAAGTGACATGTCCTTTTAGTCTGAAGTAGAGGAGACAGAGGATAGTTGGGCTTACAGAAACTTGAGAAAACGCATTCATCTTGTCAAAAATTGTGTCAAGAAGTGTGTGTGCAATTGATGAACATATAGCTGAATGTGTCCTTAGTCAAGAGCATGAATTTGTGAGAATAAGTTTGCAAAGGACTGAATAAAGCCAAGAGTGCAGAAATGTGAGAATGTGTACAAGAATGAGAGTTCACGTGGATGCACTCAAAGAATTTTGTGAAATACACATCTTAGGATCACATCTTAGGATGCGATTGGGAGAATTTGAGCATGAGTCTGGGTGTGCATGGGAGTGGGAATGCATAGGAATTTGAATGAGTAAGGGTATGAATGTATAAAAAATGCTATGTGGCAGAATGTTGCTTCAGAATGCATTGTGATGAAGTAAAACAATGATAAGTAAAATAAAGAAACAAATAAACAAACTAAAACCTCCCATTGCTGCATTGATTTCAGGTTCTCTGCCCATCACCATGACAACTTACCATACATAAAACACAGCCAGGATTTTTATCAGGAGAGATGGGAAGTACAGGCTGCCAATGCAAACATTTCCTCCCAGCTGAATGTGTATTTCAACAGATTTTACACCTTCTTTTCTTCTTTCAAGCTCTTTGCTTTTCATTTCACATTTTATTGTTTATGAAAATTGACTTTTTTAGATAAATACAGCAACTGTTGATACATCATCTCTAAAGGTATTTAAAATGAATAGAGCAGATGAATTCCAAAATTACATAACTTACATATTAATCAGAAGAAAGATGCAGGTCAGATATTCCAAGTAAAATGGAATATTTGTTATCATGAGATATGCTATGATAAAAGGCCGTGGAAGACAAACGTTAGACATACTAAGTAAATTGCCGTGATTCTGTTCTCCTCATCTCTACAAAATTTATATTGCAGTTCTAAGAATCAGTTTCTGTTCTCTATATATCAGAAATCCAACTATCCTTGCTTAAAACAGGTAGACATTTATTTCAATGTAACATAAAATAAATTCAGAGGTAAGCAACATAGGGCTAATCTAGAAGCTTTATTTTGTCAGGGACCCAGGCTCTTCCCAGCTCCTCTCTTTGCCATTCTTAGGTCATCTATGGCAGATTAAAGATGGCACAAATTACTTGCAGTTCTCCCAGTGAACAATGAGGCTTATGTCCCTGCTCCTTGAATCTGGCAGGATGTGTGACTGCCTTGATTAATAGAATATGGCAGAAGTGACACTGTGCCAATTTCTAGGCCCATGCCTCAAGGTACTGTCAGTTTCTGCTTCGTCCTTCTTGAAATATTTGCTCTTAGAGACCTGAGCTGTCATGTAACAAATCCAAGTACCCTACTGGAGAGATCATACAGACAGGATCTGAGACCATGGAGAAAGAGAGGGGCCCAACTGGGTTCAACCTTTAGCCACTCTTCTCAAAGTGCCCAAAATGAGAATAAGCTGTCATGGTGCTTGCAGACCAGCTCTGCCCTCCAGCTAAATTTCAGTGAGAGAACTCACAAGATGCTCTATGGAACAAAAGGATCATCTGAGCCACAGAATTTGGAGATATAATTAAATATTTATTTTTTAAATCACTAAGTTTTGGGGTATTTTATAATGTATCAGTAGGTAACTCTATCACCTTATGGTGCAGGATGAGCTTAAGCCATCGTATCATATTGCAGGAAGCCATGCAGCAGAAAGGAGAAAAGGATAAAAAAGTACATAGCCCATACCTTTAGGAAGACATTCCAGAATAACACTTCTGTTTAAATATAGTTGGCCAAAACTTGGTCACATGGTCACATGTAGCTGCAAGGACTGAGTAAGGAGTGTTTTGGATGGACATATTGCCAAACTAAACAGATTCAGTTATTTCACCAAGGAGAAGAGGAATGGATGTTGGGTGAGGCAACTAGAGTATCTACTACATTCCCTCAACTCTCTCAATAATATAACCAATATTTCTTTCTTCATTAAAGTTTTTATAAGATTTTATTTTGTAGAATAGATTTAGTTCACAGCAAAATTGAGGGGAAGGTACAGAAGTTGCCCATATAGCCCTTGACCCACATGTGCATAGCCTTTTTCATTATGAATAAGCCCCATCAGAATGGTACCTTTGTTACAACTGATGAACCTACATTGACACATGATAATTATCCAAAGTCCGTAGTTTACATTATGGACTGGTGTGCATTCTGTGGGCTTAGACAAATATACAAGGATATGAATCTGTCATGTCATTATAGCATCACGCAGAGTATTTTCACTTCTCTAAAATACTCTGTGCTGTACCTATTATTCCCGTCCCACTGCACCAATGCCTACCAACCACTTTTGGAGAACTTTGAAGATCTTTTTACTGTCTCCATAGTTTTGCCTTTTCCAGAATGTCATATAGTTAGAATCATACAGTAAGTAGTCTTTTCACATTGGCTTCTTTCACATAATAATATGCATTTAAGGTTTCTCTGTGTCTTTTCATGGCTTAACAGTCATTTCTGTTTAGTGCTGAATAATACTCCATTGTGTGGATGTACCACAGTTGGTTTATCCATTCACCTACTAAAGGACATCTTGGTTGTGTCTAAGTTTTGGCGATTGTGAATAAAGCTGCTAGAAACATTCAAGTGAAGATTTTTGTGTGAACATAAGTTTTCAACTACTTTGGGGAAATACCCAGGAGTGCAATTTCTCATGGTAAGAGTATATTTAGTTTTATAAAAACCACCAAACTGTCTTCCGAATTGTTGTAGCATTTTACATTCCCACCAGCAGTGAATGAGAGTTCCTGTTGTTCCACATCCTTGCCAGCATTTGGCATTGTCAGTGTTTTGGCTTTTGGCCATTCTAATAGGTGTATAGTGGTATCTCACTGTTCTTTTAACTTGCGTTTCCATGATGACCTATGGTGAAGAGCATCTGTTCACATGCTTATTTGCATTCTGTATGTCTTCTTTGTTGAGGTGTCTGTTAAGATCTTTGAGCCAGTTTTTAACAGGGTTGTTTGTTTTAGTATTGTTGAGTTTTAAAAGTTCTTTGTATATTTTGAATAACAGTTCTTTTTCAGATGTGTCTTTGCATATTTTTCCTACTCTGTGGCAGTCTTCTTGTTCTACCAATACTGTCTTTCACAGAACAGAATGTTTTAATTTTAATGAAATGCTGCTTAACAATTATTTCTTTCATGGATTGTGTCTTTGGTGTTGTATCTAAAAAGGCATCATCCTACCCAAGATCAGCTAGGTTTTCCCTTGTAGTATCTTCTAGGAGTTTTAGAGTTTTGTGTTTTACATTTAGGTCTAAGATCCATTTTGAATTAATTTTTGTG
Organism: Equus caballus; assembly: GCF_041296265.1. Taxonomy (NCBI): domain Eukaryota; kingdom Metazoa; phylum Chordata; class Mammalia; order Perissodactyla; family Equidae; genus Equus; species Equus caballus. The sequence continues at coordinate 60,933,846 of NC_091699.1, read as the reverse complement.
AAGAGTGTAAGGTCTCTGTTTACATTCAAATTTTTGGTATTTTCATGGCTGTCCAGATGTTCCAGCACCATTTGTTGAAAAGACTATCTTTGTTCCATTGTAATGCTTTTGCTCCTTTGCCAAAGATCAGTTGACTATATTTATGGGGACCTATTTCTGGGTTCTCTATTCTGTTCCACCGATCTATTTGTCTGGATTTTTTGCCTATACCGCATTGTATTGATTACTATAGCTTTAGAGTACCTCCTGCAGTCTGATAGCATCAGTCCTCTAACTTTGTTTTTCTCTTTCAATATAGTATTGACTATTCTGGGTCTTTCAGCTCTGCATATAAACTTTATAATCAGTTTCTCAGTTAGCGTAAAATAACTTGCTGGGATTTTTATTGGGATTGCATTGAACCTATAGATAAATTTAGAAGGGACTGACATCTTGACTATATTAAGTCTTTTATCCATGAATCTGGAATATCTCTCCAATTAGTTCCTCTTTCATTTTATTCATCAGAGTTTTGTAGTTTTCCTCATACAGATCATGTACATATTTTGTTAGATTTATACCTAAGTATTTCATTTTTGGGGATGCCAGTGTAAATGGTATTGTGCCTTTAATTTCAAATTCCAGTGGTTCATTTCTGGTATAAAGGAAAGTGATTGACTTTTGTATATTAACCTTTTATTCTACAACCTCGTCATAATCATTGATTAGTTCCAGACCTTTTTTATTGTTTTTTTTTGAATTCTCTAAATAGGCAATCATGTCATTTGTGAGCAAAGATATTTTTGTTTCTTCCTTCCCAAACTTTTACTTTCTTTTCTTGTGTTATTAATTAGCTAGACCTTCTGGTATAATGTTGAAAAGGAGTGGTGATACAGGACTTTCTTTCATTGTACCTTATCTTAGTGGGAAAGTGTAGAGTTTCTCACTGTTAAATATGATGTTAACTGTGGATTTTTGTACATTGTCTTTATTCAAAAGAGGTTTCCCTCTATTCCTAGTTTCCTGATTGTTTTTATCATGAATGGGTGTTGGATTTTATCAAATACTGTTTCTGCATCTATTGATATGATGATGTGATTTTTCTTTTTAGCCTGTTATGTGAGGACTACATTAATTGATTTTCAAATGTTGAACCAGCAATGCATACCTGGGATAAATCCCACTTGGTCATGGTGTATAATTTATTTATACATTTTTATATTCAATTTGATAATATTTTTTGAGGACTTTTGCATCTATTTCTAAGAGAGGTACTGAGTCTGTAGTTATCCTTTTTGTAATGTCTTTCCCTAGTTTTGATAGTAGGGTAATGCTGGCATCACAGAATAAGTTAAGAAGTATTCTCTTTGCTTGCATCCTCTGAAAGAAATTGTAGAGAATTGGTATAATTTCTTCCTTGAATGTTTGATAGAATTCCCTGGTGAACCCATGTGGTCCAGGCTTTCTCATCTGAATGGTTATTAATTATTGATTCAATTTCTTTAATAGATGTAGTCCTATTCAGATTTTCTATTTCTTCTTGTGTGAGTTTTGGCATTGCATCTTTCAAGCAATTATTCTATTTCACCAAGGTATCAAATGTGTGAGCATAGAGTTATTCATAGTATTCCTTTATTATCCTTTTAGTGTCCACAGGATCTGTAGTAATGTCCTGCTTTTATTTCTGATATTAGTAATTTGTGTCCTCTCTATTTTTTTCTTGATTAGCCTAATCAACATTTTTTGAATACTTAATATTTTCTTATTTTTTAAAAAAATGAGATAGTAAATCTGTATCCCTTTTTATCGTGTTATAATAAATTGCCAAAAACCTGTGAAATAAAAACAACACTCATTTATGAGCTCACAATTTTGTAGGCCAGAATCCAGGTGGGCTTGACTGGGCTGTCTGCTTAGGGTGTCACAGGGCCAAAATTAATGTTTCAACTGGGCTAGTCTCTTACCAGGATGCTCCAGTGAAGAATTTACTTTCATGATCTCACTCAGGTTTTTGGCTGAATTCAGTTCCTTGTGGTTATAGGACTGAGGTCCTTGTTTGTCACCTGGGGACTTCTCTTAGCAACTTGGGCCACCTGTATTCTTTTTCACAAAACCCCTCCATTTTTAAGCCAACAGCAAGACAAGTCCTTCTCATGCTTTGAATCTCTCTGACATCTTCTGTCTTCAGCCAGAAAAAGCTCTGTGCTTTGGGATGTTGATATGTTTACATCAGGTCTACCCAGATGAGCTCCTTATCTCAAAGTTACTTGTACTACCTAATATCATAGTATTACAATATACTCACAGAAATAATATCTCACCATATTCACAAGTTCTGTGAATTAGGAAGGAATATCATTAGGGGTCTATTTGAAATTTCTACCTACCATACAATTGAAAGCTATATTCATATTTATATGAAAATTGGCACTAATTTTTTCACCAAAATACAAGACAAAAATAGAGATTGGGGAAGAACTGTGTTTTTAATTTGTGTTCAACTGGACTTTTGTACAGCACATTTCAGGCTCCCTCTATGTCTGTGCCACATTACTAAGAATTCCCTTCCCCATATGTCTGTTAGTGACCTTATGTTTAGGATCTCAATTCAACCATTATTTCCTCTACAAAGGATTTCTTCTTCTCCCTCCTTGACTCTAATAATATTAATGATTCCTTTCTTTGTGCCATCCTTGTATGTTCTACAGACTTTTATCCTGAATTATTACTAAAATTTTTGTTCATATTTTACTTCTTCTATGAAACTGAAAACTATAAGCATGCACTGGTTTATGTGTACAACTTTTACTGTAAGCCTACTACATAAATACTAGATATATATTTGTTGACCAAATGAAAAGCTGGAAGACACTGAATCTAGTTCATGTGGCATTTTGGAGGGCTCCACCCATGAATAGAGGAATTCAGAGAGAGAAAATTCTTATTTATTAAGCTGTAATTTAGACATTCCTTTATATCATTTTCCAGTGCTTTAGCTTATGAATAACAGTGAGAGAATTCTTTCTTTAGTTTTTGAATTTGGACATATATTTTATTTCTTCAAAATCGCTCCTAAATACTGTTCTATGTGATATATTTTTTCTTCAACTTTCACAATTAACTTGGATTGGCTGTGTGAAGAACTGGTTCCCAGTGCCATCTTTTTCACTGTCTGGTTTTGGGACATCCCCTTCACTCAAAAATTATGTACTGAGGGGGCCAGCCCAGTTGCATAGTGGTTAAAAGTACATGTTCTGCTCCAGCAGCCCAGGGTTCACAGATTTGGATCCTGGGTACAGACCTATGCACTGCTTATCAAGCCATGCTGTGGCAGCATCCCACATATAAAGCAGAGGAAGATGAACACGGATGTTAGCTCAAGGCCAATCTTCCTCAGCAAAAAGAGGAGGACTGGCGGCAGACGGTAGGTCAGGGCTAATCTTACTCAAAAAAAAAAGAATTATGTACTGAGTTTCAATTATATGAGAAATTGATGTTAAGGGGTTGGGATAAAAGATACCAGGTATGTATTTGAAAATCTCAGAACTGAATGGAGAAACAGACAAGGAAATAATTGAAGCTAATGTTATTTGAGCTGGTTTGGTAATGGGCAGCCCAGGGACTATGTTAAAAAACAAAAGTGGCCTCTGATCTTACCAAAAAGTGAGAGAAATGTTCCCATGAGAAGTGATAACAGAACTAAGTGTTAAAAGAGTCACGTGAGTCATCAGGTGAAGGGATGGTAGGAAAAAGATCTTCAAGCAGAGTTTCTCTCATCTGCAGTAAGGGTACAAAAGTTTGCTGTTTGGAGTTTAAAGGGAAATCCAATGCAGTTTAGGGAACAAACACAGCACCGTTACCCTCCTTGCAGCTATTAGAGTTGAATCTGCACCCAAAAGGCAAGATTACCACATTGGAAATGTTCATAAAGAGTAGTAAGAAAACTCCATACTTGCTTTTTGACTCTAGACTTATCTTTTCTTTCTTAAAAATGGCTGCAAAGTATTGTCCTATATCACTTTTCAAAGAATTTTCACAATCAAATGACTAATCATATACTTTAATTGCAAAGGGAAATTGAAAGAGGCTGTTATTAAATAAAAAAGGAAAATTAGTTACTTACAATGAAAAAACTCAGCAGACTGAATGAAAGGACTTGGATGGGCTTAGAAAATAATAGGTAGATGATGCCAGAGTCCCCAATTGCTGCACTTGATAAACCTTTCCATGGGTCTGCTTAGAAAATGTTTTTTTCCTGGCTGCACCTGAAGAGTTCTAAATTTGTCCTTCCTTTGACTTTGAATCTCTGTGTGTAGTGGTTTTCAGAAATTAGCTTTTATATGATCAAACCGTCCGTTTTTGATTCTGGATTCAAAGCTTTTGTAATTATGTTCAGAGCACTGTAAAAAAAAAGTATAAATGCATCTTTAATGTACGGAGACTGGGAGATCAGCAGCTCACTGAAACTCTGCAGTGCAAGAGAGTGTGCAGGAGGTCAGGGGAACTGTTGAAAAGAATAGAAATTAGGTCCTGGTAAAAAGGGGTGAAAGAATCAGACTCGTCCTCAGAAAAGAGCTGCCAAAGAGGAATTTAATACTGTATCCCTTTATTTGTGGAGGCAGAATATTAAACACTTATAAGAATGTAGATAATTTGAAACCTGGCAATACCTACCACTTACTCATCCATCTACTAACGATGAGAAATCCAGTTGCTGGGTATTTTAAAAGTTCCTGTTGAATACATAGCATTTGCTGGGTATTAGCAGAAATGTACAGCAGTTCATATTACATTTATGAATATCCATGACTGAAAAGGAAGAGGCATGTAGCAGGTAATATAAGTTACGTCATGAGAGTTTTCTAGACCTCGAAAAATTAAAAAAAAAAAACATGCTGAATTTAAAACTTTTTAAATTATGCTCTATGGTGTGAAAAATCAACATGTATCTTGGAGAAGAAATTTTGTAACAACTGCATTTCATATTTGATGTATTTTTTAGATTTCTAAAAAACCTAGCTTTTTGGAATAAGCCCTTTGGCATATGCTCATTACCAAGGAAAATAAAACAGTTATATGACTAATTAGACTTCACCGTATCAGTTCAGGAAAAGCCTGACAGCCACCCCTTGTTACCATAAACTAATGACGCTTCCCCACATCACATGAAACCATCAGTGTGTTTCATTACAGCTGCGCCATTTTGTTCCATAAATGTCAAGAGCTTAAAGGTGAAAGCTTTAGCTTCACATTATTGTAGATGGATTTTTAAAAGTTCAATATAGTCTGATTGTTTTAAGATGACAGTGACAGTTTCTTCATGATACCAAAATCTCTAGTTGAAAAGTCTAAAAACCTGTTCAAAACTTCTATTTGTTCTTGTTTGTGTTCATGTCAAAGCCTCTATTTCATTGATTTTTCTTTCTTTACTGTAATGGTCCACTGACAGGAAAATGTTTAGAGTTGTGCAGACAAAACGACAATTATTCTTCTTCTTAAACAGTTTATGGTGAATTAAATTTGTGCACAACGTAGTCCCGCAGCACCCCTAGCACACGTACTTTCATGCCCACACGCACAGGCACGGTGCTAAGATGTTCACAGCTTTCTGAAAGTCTGTCAGGAACAAACTCATGTGACTTCCTTCAGTTCAGCATTTCCAAAGTTTTGTAGTTACGGACGGCGATTTCTCTGTGTGTAACTTCTTGTAGAAATGTTGTTCCCTGAAACGAACGATGGGAAAAGCTGTTTCAGATTACGGTTACAGAATATTTGTGACTCATTCAATTATCTGTGAAAAGTATTAATGTCTCATTGGAATAGATTTCTATAATAATGATTGGAGAAGACTGTAGCAGTCTTCTCACCAACTTAAGGCTTTTACTGGCCTAGAAACCCTTCTCCTATTCTTGCTCCCTGCTGGTTCTATCCAGAATTCAATCAGAAGTTAGAGATGATAGTTAGGCTGGAGGAGTGTGGGGGTTTTAGGTGTTTGTCCTCTTCTAGAAAATGAGGGAATTGTACTACATTATTTCTAAGAACTTTTGGAGCTTTCAATTTGATGTCTCAGTGACCCATGATTGACAGATTAATGACAAAGACAAACCACATTTTTCTGTATGCTGCACCTCCTTCATTATTATTTCAATATTCAACTGTCCCCCCAAAATACAAAAGGTTAAAGCACATGAAATACACAAAATCACCCGACAAAATAACAACCACAGCAAGAGATAAAGAGAATAGCTAATATTTCTCAAATACCTACTAAGTACAATACATTCTTCTAGATATGCTGCGTGATTATGTTGCTTAAGCTTCACAACACCCTTTATTGTGGCTGGACACTAATAATTCCCATGTTACAGATGAGACTGAAGCTCATAAACTTTATGTAAACTGCTCTAGAGCTTCCACCGAGAAATGGAACAGTTTGAATGCAAATCCAGGTCAAGCTAATTTCAGTTTCATTTCTTTTTCATGTTATTGTGCTGGTAGTGGCATAGAAACAACCAATTTTAGCTTGAATGAGGGGAAGAACTGGAAGCAAATGACATTTTAAAAGAATGAAACATACTAAAGTGGACGTGTGCGCAGGAACCTGCTACTGAGCCCTCAGGTAAGACCATGGTGAATATAAAAACTGCTCAACTTAGGATGTACTCTCAGAAAGTCAAAAATACAGATAAAAGTACTGAGCTGAACTCCTAATTTGTATTCAATCAGATTACAAGAGCATATTTTGCATAATTTTAATTTAATTTTTTTTTTTTTTTTTTTAGATTGACACCTGAGCTAACAACTGTGGCCAAACTTTTTTTTTTTTTTTTTGCTTTATCTCTCCAAATCCCTCCTGGTACATAGTTGTATATCTTAGTTGCAGGTCCTTCTAGTTGTGACATATGGGACGCTACCTCAACGTGGCCTGACGAGTGGTGCCATGTCCACGCCCAGGATCTGAACCAGGGAAACCCTGGGCCACCGCAGCGGAGTGCATGAACTTAACTACTCATGCACGGGGCCAGCCCCAACATAATTTTAATTTTAATATTCACATTTTTATTTATTATAAAACTATCTTAAAGTATGGAAAACTGCACACGTCATAGGGGGACAAGAAATGATGTCATGGCTTTTATTGAATTCTGGAGAATTATGGACTGCTAAGATGAGACTAAGCCCAGACTGGAGGTGGGAGGGTTTTTGAGCTACAGGAATTTAATGTGTGATGAAGAGAAAAACCTTTACCAAAAAAATCAATTTTTTTAGGCTTTTAGGTAGTATGTTTTAATTTTCATTCAAAGATATTAATGATGCCTTCCTGTAGAAGACAGAATTTTTTAGCATTCTTTTAAAGAAATTACCTATAAATTTCCTCTGAATAAGAAGATTTTAAAAGTTCTGTCACTAATAGAGACAGAGAAAAAATAAAAGCATTTTCAGAGAAAAAAATAAAAGCATTTATTTCAAGGATGATGAGGAACCCAGAGAACCAAATAAATTTTCCACTGGGATGTTACTTGTGTTGCTAAGGAAGACATCCTGACGGTCATGAGGGAATGTGATAAAGGGTTAAAATAAATGAGAAGAAGTTTTTTAAAAACCCAGAGGGAAAAGAAAGCCACAAGAAAATAGGTCCACTAATGAATGAGGAAGGGCATAAAATTAATGATGACTCTAAAATGGCTGAGTTATTGAACTCATTTTTTAAATCTGCCTTTAACAAGAGAAATGAAGCAAAAAAATATAGACAATTAGGCAGTAATGAAGACATTGCAAAAATTGCTTTAGCCAACAAGAAGATAAGGGAATTCCTTACTTGGCAGTCACTGGAAGACCCACACCACCCTGAGTTATTTAGGGGATTGGCCAGCATGTTTACTGACTCATGCAAATTTGTTCTTAGAAAATGAAAGCATTTTAACATATTGGGGGAATTTGGAGAAAACAGACTCTTGAAAGCTATTGGAAACTTCTGCCCAGGAAGATGACCACCAGTAAAGTGTAGCATTTAATACCCTTGAACAATATTAAGAATGGGAAACTGGCAGAGTGCCTTCAATAACAATACAGCAGGTCATATGAATTCAAAGCTTTGTGATCACAAACCCACAAAAGAAATTGAAGGGAAAATAGCAAAAGTTAAACATTTGGATATTAGGATCACTTCTGATTTGGTGAGTCACCCAAGTGTGCATGGAAAATTAGTCAGAGTGACTCAAAGAAAAATGATTTACTCATAGTTTTGGAAATAGGTTAAAGATCATCATGAATGATGACAATATATGGCAAACTATATAAATGACTAATGGAGCTCACTATGAGCTAGCATTGCTTCTATTTTGTTTAAAGGCTTTATTATTTTTGATTATCAAAATAATGAAGTGTTTAAAAGATTTTAAAATGGTGTTATCCTCTTAAAGTCAGGGAAAATGTACAAAAACCACAGAGGCAAAAGGATCAAAGCAGGACTATAAATCTCTAAGGAGAGTTTTGCTTAAAAGGGGAGGGGACAAGATTTTTCAAGAAGTCAAGGATCTTAGCTATAAAACTTATGCAACATCTCGACAATCAAATGAGACCAAAGTCCAACAATGTGACAGCAGTATTGATGAAAGAGATCACTACATTTTTTTCCCCCTACTCTCAACTATCCTAAAATTCTCTCAGTGCTGGAAAGAGCAGTCGGTGACTTTTCTCATCTAATCAATAAGCAGCATGAGAGACATTGCACCCTGAGAACTGTAGATTCACAGCTGGGTTGTGGGAAAGAGAAAGCAGAAATGGACACAAAGGAGCCTGAAGATGAGTGAGACGAAGGCACTCAAAAATTTTTGATGGAGTTGATGCAGATAAATACTAATGAACATAAAAATATAAAATTCCCAAATTTGAAAGGGAGCAAAGGGATAGAGCAAGCAGTGATGATTTCACACTCCAGAGGACTCACTCATCAAGTGAATCATGAAGACTTGCTGTTGCGTGGGAAAACTAGGATGCGACTGCAATGACTTAACCTGACAGAGCAACTTGGTGGGCCTTCAGAAATCTCTTGCATTTCACTCATGAGGCCAAAGGGTATTCTGATGACCCAGTTCAAGTATTTCAAGTATCTGCTGTTGAAAACTCATCACTTCTCAAAGAGAATGCACTATATATTTTTCTTCATTTATATATAGCCAAAACATTTCCTCAGTGTTAATAAGAACTCTACCCTATCAAACCTTTTCAATGTCTGACGCACTGACTATTATCACTACCACTCACATCATCCCTCCAGGGCAGCATTGTTATCCAGGCATCACAAATAAGAAGAGTGACAGCACCTGAAAGTAGCACTTCCAGTGTTGCACAGCGTGGAGGTGGTGAGGCTGGACAACAAACTCAGGTGACAGGCTTCCAAACCCTTGCTCTTTCTCCACCCACTGCTCCACACCAAGACTGACTCAAAGAGCAGAATATTCTGTTCTCACTCTCTGTAAAATCTGTGGTTTCATCACTCTGACATTGTCCTCAATTCAAAGAAACTAAAGTGAGTTCTTGTCGGAGTCAGTGATCTCAATTGGAACAGCCCAAAGGGATTGCTAGTAATGAAGACATTTCACTCTCCTGAAAGTTCTATGTCATATTGGTCTAGAGGTCACAATTCTCACCATGGCCTCTGATGACCTGCCCTTGATTCAAGACGTTTGGAGTAGTTCTGTAAACAGCCACTGCCTGTAACTCTCCTGGCATGACAATTGCAGTGTCTGTGCTAAACAGTTATGTTTTCCCTGAATGAAACCAAGCAAGAGAGACAAGGGCGTTTTTGCCTTGTATCTCTTGCATGGCAGGTCTATATACATACTATAATACAGGCATCTCATCTTGGCAGGCTGTGATTTCAAATTCTTAATTCAAGGTTTTGGGGGTTTGCACCAGATGTCTAATTACTTAGAACATTTGTTGATGGAGACTTAGATGTCATTAGGTTCCCTGAAATTTCAGTGTATTCTTGAGCATAGCTTCAAATGAGAATATAATGTTAATTAACCAAGTAGTTAATTTATTCATTCATTCATTCATAGACTCATACCACATACATGTGCTAAGCTCCAACAGTGTATCGGATACTACATCCAGCCTGGGATGCAAAACACAAACGTAACTGTCCCTGGGCATCCTCATCCTCTAACTGGTGAATTATGAGGTATTTCACAAGCATTTCCCATTATTTGTCAAATCACTGAAGTTTACTGATGACTCACCTATTATATAAAGTAGATTCAAGGTTTTCCTTTCAATAACGTAATTTTCACTCCCATGATTCTAATAGGCTGCCCTAAATGTGGAAGCAATTGAATTATTGAGGTATAAGAAATAGCTTATACTATTGAATATTCCTTTGGGAATACGTTGTACAAGCGAACTTTGTGGTTAAAACAGATAAAGTTGAAAAACAGTAGTCGTTGGGAACAATCATGTGTATGGATGACAATGCAACCAAGGCAATGTGTTATACACAGCACTATGGGAGCAGAGTAGATTGAGCAAAGTTTCCTACAGAAGGTGGAATTGGAAGTGGTCCACGAAAAAAAATCAGAATGGCGAACTCTACCAGTGCAGCAGCTTAGGGTAGGGAAATGATTACTGTTGTGGGTATAAGCAATGGTTTTGTCTGAATGGAGTGACAAAGTTTGTGAGTAAAGCACTGGAATGAGCTAAGCTGGGAAGGGCCTCTGAGGGCATTTTAAAACCATGCTAAGGATATTTAGACTACATGGTGTAGTCATTGGCAAGCCCACACACAAACACAGGAAAATTCAAGATATCACCAGTTTCACAAGGCTCCTTTTCATTCTACTATTAGGTGCTAGGTCATCTGAGGCAGAGCAGCTTCTAGATTCTCTGAGAGTCAGTTCTCACAGTCTGGGTGAGGCAAATCTCAAACCTTAGATTGACTCTACTTCAAGAGACGCTTGAGTCTAATCCATCGTAATGTCCATCATTCACTGCCCCAAGTATAAACTCCAGGCCTTCAATCCTCCACCGCACCATCAACCCAAACCATTCCAGATGCTCTGCCCCACCCAAAGCCTTTGACGCCTTCTCCAACTCTCAAATGCTTTTCTGTGCCCATGAGCCTTCTTATCCTTAACTAGAAAATCCTCACAGGTTCTTAGCTCCTTCTCTGAGTGAATTTGCATTAACTGAAATAGGCTTTTACCCAGTATACCTTCTTAAGCTGCATGTCTCACCTATCTTAGAGGAAACCTGGACATTTTGTCATGGGCCAGGTTTCTAAAGTACCCAGGATAGGGTTCTGGATTTTTAAGCAGGTTACATTTAGCCCAGATGAGAAAATCAGAGAGGCCAATAGGAAACAATCTGTTTAGGAAGATCTATGCAGAAAGAGAGGGTCTAGAAATTAAGAACTGAGATATTCTATACGAGCAGTAATAGTAAACACATTTGAATCCTAATTGCTGGTCATTAATGCTTTTCTTCTCCAAGATCCCAAGATTTCTGTTATAAAGTCCACACTTAAAAAGGTTTGTTCGCGGAGACAAACAGAAGCACGAACTATTGATTATAACACATTGAAAAATCTGCTGTAATTGAAGTGTAAATAAAATGCTATGTGAACAAAGGGAGAAAACGTTTTGCAAAAACCCCTGAGTTGGTTCCAAAGAATCCAGCCTGAACATGGAGCCCTCATAGCATTGGCTTTTGTGCCATAGCAACAGTGAATTCCCATCAATTCCCCAATGTGCCAAAAGCTGTATTATTCCTTCTCATCTGTCTGAAATGTCCTTTCCCATCCAACACCCTTACTCATGTGGCTAACTCATACTCACTTTGTAGATTGGAGCTAAGATGTTACTTGTTCCTGACAGTCTGACCTGATTCACCAAGTGAAGATTAGGTGCCTCTACTATGAGATCACATACATTTTGTACTTTCCCTCATTTTAATACATGCTATACTGCCATTGTTTGTTCCATGCTCCTCGATTTCCAACACCTGGAACAATGCTTGGTATCACCAATGCTCAATAAATACTTGCTGAATGACTAAATTAGCTGAACAAATAAATGATTGAATGGATGAATGGATAAATAAGTGGACTGATGGATGTATAGATATGTGCTGCTGGCTTCTGAATGTGAGCCATACCACAGAGAATGTTATTATGATTGAAGAGAATGAAATCAGGAGAACTCAGTCTCTGATCACGAGAAACATACTGAAGCAATACTCCATTTATTCTTGCATTTATTCATTCATCAAATATTTATTAAATGCCTAAATGTTATGTCCAAAGTGATCCTTAATTTTTTTAAATGTATTCAAACATTTATTAGACGCCTGCTAGTTAGGTAACAAAGTGTCCTTGCTTCTTTGCTCCAATAATTTACTTGTTGTTTTTCATATATTTTAGAAGCCAATAACAAGCTAAACTCTTTAAAATGCTGCTGGTTATACTCATGACACATATGTTTAAATGCTTGATTTTTTTTCCTTTTTCTTTCAAATGAGTTTTAGAGCAAAGGAATAATTGTCAAATAGGCCCAATGTGCACTTTTCATGAAAAATTAACCTGCATATGCACACACAAAATGAGTGGTTACAAATGAATAGGGAAATTAGCTGTTGTTCTCTCTGTGTGGAGATCTCATTGGTAATATGATGATCAGCATTCAGATGAGCCACAGGCCTGGGTTTAAAGAAAAGCTCTGTCCACATACAGGATGTTATATAAGCACCATCATACACAAGAACTACTTCAAAAGTTGAAATATTTTGTTTTAGTCGAGAAATTTTAAAAAATCAAGTGGAAACTGGACACACGGGAAGAGCAAACTTATTCGAAATTAGAGCTGGCGTCTGGGTAGCTAGTCAAACAGAGTAAATTGTCTTGAAGGTGGAAGAAGATTCCTAGATGGAAAGAGGATCCCTGAATATACTGGACTCTATTCCTTATAAATACCGTGACTTGTGGGCACAGGCACCATCATTCTCCCTGAGTTCGGAGTTGGTTTACTACCTGTCCACAAATCACGTACTGATAATGCTTGCTATGCTTACCAAGGTGTGGAAACAAGCAGTTTTTTATCCAAATAAACATTTAAATATCTTGGGGAATTTATGTAATGTCTTTATCAGTAGAGGGACAAAAAGACTGAGAAACAAAAATAGAGAGAAAGGATGCATGTAAAACTATTAATGTAGGTATTGAGATCTATATTATGAGGTAGATTTAGATTCTCCCTGCTTGTAAGTTAGATAGATTCTCCATTGCAACTCGAACCAATTTGCAGCTTTTGTTTCCAGGTGTATGTTCTAGTAAGACCCCGCTTAATATGGGCGGGGTTGCAGATACTAAACCTTTACTTATCTTTGGCTTACTTCAGGAGAAACATTTCATGTTAACTCCTCTGGGGCCAATGCTTATTCTCAGTAGCTCTTCTGAGTTTCTAGGGTAACAATAGAAAACCAAATCTCATGTGGATTAAGAAAATTTTAATGGTGACATGGTGTTTGACAGTACAATGTAATCAGGATCTAGAAAGTTTATAGCCTTTCTTAAGAGAGTGGAACCGAGTAAGACGAAATTAAAATACTCAATGCAATATTCAAAATCCTGTCCCAATTCATCTCTCTCCCATCACCACAACAACATATATCCCAAACATCTGGCACATTATTAGCATTTGTGAGAAAATCAGCCTTCCCTTGTGACCTTTACCTTCAATTTGTAGAAGTTTGTCTTTGGAGGTCTCATATTCTCTTTCTTGAGAGATTTGGGCAGCTTAGATCATTTTTCACCTACTTAGGATGAAGAAAAATTGTCCAGATGGACCAAGGCATTACCAACACTTTGGCATTATGCATACTACTGCCATCCCTTCTATTACAGATCCAATAGACAGGAAAAAGAAAAAAATCAAAATTAAAGAAAAAAATAACCTACTCTATCTGAATAGTTTAAAGGTAGTAGAGAGTGAGCTATATTAATATCTAGAGAAAAAGCAATCCAGACAAAAGAAATCAGGAATGCATCAATCTTAAGACGAGAGAATACAGGAAATGTTTAACAAATAACAAGGAGACTTAAGTGGCAGGAGAAGAGAGAGCAAGAAGGGTCGAAGTGGAGGCTAAACCCCATAGGAACAGGTGTATCTTTCGGAGGTTTTTAACTGCTTCTCTGAGTGACATGAGAACCCACTGAAGCAATTTTTTATTTTTTACTTTTGTTTTTTTGGCTGAGGAAGATTAGCCCTGAGCTAACATCTGTTGCTGATCTTCCTCTTTTTTAGCTTGAGAAAGATAAGCCCTGAGCTCACAGCTGTGCCAATCTTCTTCCGCTTTATGTGTGTGGATTGCTCCCACAACGTGAGTGACAAGTGGTTTAGGTCTGTGCCCAGGATCCAAACCCGTGAACCCAGCTGTGAAACAGAGCATGCCAAACTTAACCACTATGCCATGGGGCTGGCGCTGAAGCAATTTTATTTTATTGAAGTGACACTCACATCACTTAAAATTAACCATTTTAAAGTGAACAATTCAGCGACTTTAGTACATTACAATATTGTGCAATTGCCACCTCTATCTAGTTCCAAAACATTTTCATCAATCCAACCTAAAAGCCTGAATACAAGAAGCAGTTACTCCCCCATTCCCTCCTACCCTCAGCCCCCAGCAACCATCACTCTGTATTCTGCCTCTGTGGATTTCCGTATTCTGGATATCTCATATAAATGGAGTCTTATAATACGTGACTTTTTGTGACTGGCTTCTTTCACTTAGTACACTGTTTTTGAACTTCATCCACGTGTTAACATGTACTAGTACTTCTTTTCCTTTTATGGCTGAAAAATATTTCATTAATGGATATATCCCAATTTGTTTTCCATTCATCTATTGATGGACGTCTGGGTTGTTTCTACCTTTTGGCTATGGTGAATAGTGCTGCCATGAACATTCATGTACAGTTTTTGTTTGAACATGAGTTTTCAATTATTTTGGACGTGTACCTAGAAGCAGAATTGCCTTGTTATATAGTAACGTGTGTTTAATCTTTTGAGGAACCAAAAACTGTTTTCATTGAAGGATTTTTGGTCAGAGAAAGAACCTGGCACAATTTATGATTTAAAAGATTGCTCACACTGCTATGAGGAAAATAGATTGCAGGGGATCACGGCAGAAGCAAAGAAACAATTTAGGAGTTAACTGCAATCATCTGACCAACAGATGATAATGCCTTGAAGGGAGATATAAGCAATGGAGAAGAGAGAGAAGTGCTCCAATTTTGGGTACTACGGAAGAGCTAATGAGAGTTGTTGATGGTTTGGACACGAGGGAAAGAAAGGGTGCAAGGATTCCTATAAGATTTCTGGCTTGAGGAATTAGAAGGTAGAAGTGACCAAAGTTGCTTATAAAGGAGAAACTGAAGTACTAGGTTCAGGGGATAAAACCAAAGGTTCAGTTTTATTTGTGTTAAATTAGCAATATGTCTTCAACTTTGTATCAGAGATCTATTACTACATAACAAGCCACTATAAAGCTTGGTGTCTTATTTTTCCAAAGAAGATATACAGATGGCCAACAGGTACATGAAAAGATGTTCAACATCGCTAATTATTCAGAAAATGCAAATCAAAACTACAA
Organism: Equus caballus; assembly: GCF_041296265.1. NCBI lineage: Eukaryota > Metazoa > Chordata > Mammalia > Perissodactyla > Equidae > Equus > Equus caballus. Next base: position 60,918,216 of record NC_091699.1, on the reverse strand, counting down.
TGAGATAGCACCTCACACCCATCAGAATGGCTATAATTAACAAAACAAAAAATAGCAAATGTTGGAGAGGATGTGGAGAAAAGGGAACCCTCATATACTGCTGGTGGGAATGCAAACTGGAACATCCACTATGGAAAACAGTATGGTGATTTCTCAAAAAGTTAAAACTAGAAATACCATATGCTCCAGCTGCCTCACTACTGGATATTTATCCAAAGAACGTGAAATCAACTATTCAAAGACATTTATGCATGCCTATGTTCATTGCAGCATTATTCACAATAGCTAACACATGGAAGGAACCCAAATGCCCACCAACAGATGAATAGGTAAAGAAGACGTGGTATATAGATACAATGAAATACTACTCAGCCATAAAAAAGTTGCTATTTGCAACTATATGGATGGACCCTGAGAGTATTATGCTAAGAGAAATAAGCCAGACAGAGAAAGAAAAATGCTGTATGATTTCACTCATATGTGGAAGATAAAAAAACACACAGATAAGGAGAACAGATTAGTGGTTACCAGAGGGGGAGAGGGTGGGCGACAGAGCCAAAACACTAAAGGGGCACATATGTATTGATAGATAAAAACTAGACTGTTAATGGTGAACATGATACAGTCTATACAGAAACTGATATATAATAATGTGCACCTGAAATTACTCAATGTTATAAGCCAATATGACCTCAATAAAATAATTAAATTAAAAACAATAACAACTTAGTGTCTTATTTGCTTATGAATCTCTGTGTCAGCAATTCAGGCTGAGCTCAGCTGAGTCGTTCTGCTGGCCTCACATGTATCACTCATCTGCCTGCAATAGGCTGGAGGATTAATTGAGGGTTGATTGATCTATGGTATGTCAAATGGGATCGATCATTCTCCTCCACGTGGTCTTGTCCTTCAGTAGACTAGCACAGGCTTTTATTCTGTGGAGATTTCAGGGCAGCAAGAAGCAGGTCTTTTGAGTTCTCAGCTTTCAACTTCCACAATGTCCCTTCCACTACATGCAACTGGTGAAATCAAGTCACAAGTTCAACTCAGATTCAATGGGACAAAGAGGAAGATTCAGCCTCTTGATGGGACCATCAATGCTGCATTGCAAAGAAGTATGCAAAGCCGGGGAAGTACTAACAGTTGTTGTTTTTTTAAAATAACCTACCACAGCATTAAATGTGGAGATATTAAGAATATATTCAGTTACATGCGTCTGAAGTTCAAGAGAGAAGACTGGGCTGCAGAGTGAATGTAGATTGATGAAGTAGAGAATCTCTCCAAAGAATGGGCTCAGATGTGATCCAAAAATTCAAAAGCCAATGAGCTAAGGAGAAAAGTGAATTAGATGGATCTTTTCATGTGGTAGGAGACCGAGAGAAAGTTGTGTCCAGCAAGTTAAAATTAGCATTGAAATATACTGAAAGTGACTGTGCATTTGTTGATTACGTATTAGATAATGGCTTTTCTGACAGTTAAGTATCTTTGAAGTTATCTCACCAGTTTGTAATGGTGACTATTTTCTCTCTAGCCCTAGGCCAGGAAAGGGGCAGTAGTTTATGTGAATGCCAAAATTCTTCCCGTATTAAGCTCATTAAAAGATCTGAACTTCCAATAATATCCAGGGAAACTCAGCCAGAAGTTGTCTGCAATGCTAATGGGAGCTATGAATTTGAATTTTCATTGAAGTAATAAGGCCATGTGTTTTTAACACTGGTAAAACTCAACGGTGAGGGCAAGTAAAAGACACTCACTTTATAACCATGTTGAAATACGTAATATTTATTAAACATCTTCCTATACATAAAATTATTCTATGTCCTCACAATTATGCAAAATTGAATGAAGCACTTGATCTAGTTTTTCAAATGGGTTGCCATTTAAATGAGACAACATAGATGAGATAATAAATTTTATAAAATGCTAATGGCATGGGAAGAGTGATCATGTTCACACAGAGATATTTATATGCAAGGCATGGAAAGATATACTTACCACTAGAATACAGGAGAGAAGGTATAGAAAAGAAAAGAATAAGCATCAGGGGGCCAGAGTAAAAGCATTGCCAATTAGTGTCTATAAACAAATCTCTTAGTCTAGTAAAAGCCCCAGTTGCTGTGGTGTTCACACTTTGCCAAACACTGTTCTAAGTATGTTCATATCAATTTACTAGGTCCTCATAGAAACCAATAACATAGGAGATATTTTTATGTCTACACCACATTCAGTCAACCCCCTTGTTTCAGTGCACTGTGCCATTTCCTCCCCACAAGTGCATGCTATGGTGGCTCTGCTTTCTTACCTTTAAGATTGTCCCTAAAGCCTTACAAAGCCATTCAGACTGCATGCAGATGTGGCTTGGGAGCAATCCTCAACCCTCAGGAGACAGGAGTAAGTGAATTAATACCTAAACTTTCCTCCCTTTGGAGGGATCATTTTGAGATGCATCCTGCGTGGTTCCTTGGATAAGCCCCAGGATGACTGAGCTTTAGTTATCTACCATAGAATCTCGCTCAGGGATGCATCTTTCACTGCCTTCTTCCCTTCCTGTTTCATTATCCTATCTTCTCACTCTGCGGTCTGCAATTACCTCCCAAACAAACGCACTGCACCCAAATCCACGTCTCAAGCACTGTTTGTGAAGAACCCAAACTAAGGCAGGAACAAGTTGTCTTATGCAAAAAAATTTAAAAATAAAGTTATAAACCTTGAAAAACTTGATCAAAATCATCTACAGAAGTGATTAGAATCCAAACTGGCCCCTGATCTTCCAGCATTAAGCAAAACACAATCTCTTGGAATCAAGGTTTTCATTATTTAATTGTTATCTATAAATAAAATATTGAGTCAACTATGAAATTTCATGATTATAAATTATAATTTCTTATGCATAGAAGAAGGAAAGAAATATTTCCCTGATGAGAATTTCAGACCTAGAACACTGAGTATTCTGGGGCAGAAGATCTCTCTTATTCCCCTACTATTTTCAAAATAAATTAATAAATGAAAATGTTAATATTTTAATCTAAGAATGTTTACTGTATTTCAATAGTAATGCTTTGAAAGACCCTATTTTTAGGATTTTTAGAAAGTGTTCTTTGTGTTCTCTGACTCTTGGTTAATGGTCTTCTTCTCAGATTTATGGGGACTTAGGTGACAATTATAGCCTATGTTTGTATAGCATTTTATTGTTTAGAGTTCTTGCACGTTGTTACTCCATTTAACTGTTGCAACAAGCTTATGAGGTACACGGAATCATTTTACAGATGAGAAAACTTAATTGCAGTGATTGCATCTTGCCTATGGCAATGTACTTGGCATTTGGCAGAACCAGGTAATGAATCCCCATCTTCTTGCTTTCCAAGGCGGGGCTTTGTCTACTGCAGCACAGCCATTTGGCTACAGCCAATGCTGAGAAAAACAGTAATGAGTGAACTCTCTGGGAGGGCCATGTGGAAAAGAGGTGGTTTAAGTGAGTTTGTAAGTAACTGCTTCCATGATTAGGCACCTTTTTTCCTCTGCATTTCCAAAGCACATGTAGATGCATGGAGAACATTAGTTCTGAAAGGAGTTACAGAAAAGAAACGTAGTGTGGTAGTACCGAGTACTCAGTCAGGTCCTCCACTGGTAAGTCCTATCACTTATATTTCTTTAGTGTCTTGACCCTCAGTTTGTTTATCTTTAAAGTGGTACAGATAATGCTGTATCAGATAAGAATATAAATGAACTTATTTTTAAAGCATAAAAGAAAGTCGAATCATAAATTACTGTGTTGTCACCTTTTGTTAATTTCAACCTGCTGGATCTCAACACACTTGAAAAGGGGAAGACAAGAATCTGTGTACAGGTGTTTAGTATCTGCCCTTTCTTAAAAGTCAAGAAAAACAGTTTTTAGTCTTTTCAATTTGAGTAGTTGCAGAGGGCAAAATTTTCTATATTCTTCATCACTTTACCCCACCTGAGGAGTGATAGATTCTTTAAATCTACATGACATTTCCATGTGGTCTTAACAAGTAAACTGTACTTAGCTCTGCTGCCTGATCTGCAATCGCCCAAGCTCTGTTCTAAATCTGTTGACACCTTGTCTTCTTCTTCTCTACAAGTTGTTGATACTTCTGTATTTTTTTTTATTGTGGTAAAAAAATGCATGATATAACATTTACTTAACAAGTATCAAGAATATTCACACTGTTATGCAACCATCACCACCACCCATCCGCCTAACTCTTTTCATTCTGTAAAACCCACACTTCATACCTATTAAACAGTGACTCCCCATTCTCCCCTCTCATCAGCCCCTGGCAACCACCATTCTATGTTCTCTCTCTATGAATCTGACTGCTCTAAACACCTCATATAGGTGGAATCATACACCATTTGTCTTTTTGATTGGCTTATTTCACTAAGCATAATGTCTTCAAGATACATCCATATTGTAGCATGTACCAGAATTTCCTTCCTTTTTTCAGGTTGAATAGTATTCTGTTGTATGTACATACCACATTTGTTTATTCAGTCTTCCATTGATGTCAATTGGGTTGCTTCAACCTCTTGGCTGTCGTGAATAGTGCTCTGAATATCGGTATACAAATGTCTCTTCAAAATCCTGCTTTCAATTCTTTTGGATACAGAAGTGGAACTGCTAGATCATGTAGTAGTTTTATTTTTAATTTTTTGAGGAAACTCCATGCTGTTTTCCATAGCAGTCGCACCATTTTTTATTCCCACCAACAGTACACAAGAGTTCCAATTTCTACACATCCTTACTAACATTTGTTATGTGCTGATTTTTTTTGTAGTAGGTATACCGATAGGTGTGAGGTGATATCTCATTGTAGTTTTGACTTACATTTCCCTAATGATTAGTAATGTTGGGCATTTTGTTATATACTTTTTGGACACTTGTATATCATCTTTAGAGAAATGTCTATTTAATTCCTTTATCCCTTTTTAAAAGCATGGAATGCTTCTTGAATTTGCATGTGATCTTTGCACTGGAGCCATGTTAATCTTCTCTGCATCCTTCCAATTTTAGTATATGTACTGCCAAAGCGAGCACCTGAGTTGCTGATTCTTTTTTGTTTTTTTTGAGGAAAATTAGCCCTGAGCTAACATCTCCCGCCAATCCTCCTCTTTTTGCTGAGGAAGACTGGCCCTGAGCTAACATCCATGCCCATCTTCCTCTATTTTATGTGGGATGCCTGCCACAGCATAGCTTGACAAGTGGTGCATATGTCCACACCCAGGATTTGAACCTGTGAACCCCAGGCCACTGAAGTGGAACATGAAATTAATTGCTGTGCCACTGGACCAGCCCCCTAAGTTGCTGATTCTTAATGAGAATTTTCAGTTTTATTAATACATTTTCCTCTTCTCAACAAACCATCAAACCCTCCACTATTCACCTACACCAAACACTTTTCTACATAAAAAATATAGAAGGAAAATTGTACATATTCTTACAACTCATTTTTCGCTCATGTTCAAGTCATCAGCTCTTTCCATTGCTTAATTATAATAGTCTTTGAGTTGTTTTCTATTTTATTTTGTACTTGTTCATGTCGCTAGGTTTAGGGGAGAGGAAAATTTTAAGGTCTAGCTTAACTCTGCCACCTTAAACAGCCTGATCAAGGTGGTGAGTAAGGAGCAATATTTCAACCTTGCATCTAAACGGGACATAAATCTTGCTCTTTTTTTCATTTTAATCAGAAATTCTTAATTTTCTCACCCTTGATGTAAAAATCATTTATGCTTGCACTACAACCAACATAAATCATTACTACACAAAAGAATACTAAGCAACCTTTAATCAATATCATTTCCTTCTGTGAGACACAGTGGAAATGAAAGAATACTATTTGTCATCGATCAGGAGTCTCACAAACGTTTAGCTAGGGCTTCATATCTTCCCAGTCCTTACTTTGCTCCAGCCACACTCGCCCTGTTTACGTTTTTAGGAAAAATCAAGGTCCTTTCCTTCCCATGACCTTTGCACATCTGGTTCCTTTCATCATTTCATTATTTTCATTGAGGTCTCAGCTGAATGTCATCTCCTCAGAGAGCCCTTCCTGACACCTAATCCATTGGTGGTGCCTCCTGACTGTCGTTTTCTATCATTGCATCCACTTTATTTTCTTCACAGCATAGGTGACTTTCTGAAATTATTTTATTAATTATTTACTTGTATGCTTGCTTATTGTTAGCCATTTCCCTTCAAATATATGTCCCATGATTGCAGAGGCCTGTCTCTTTGGTTCACCTCTATATCCTCAGTGCCTGAAACAAACCTAGTTAATAACATATGTTCAGTAAATATATGTTGGATGAATACATGGTGACAATGTTAATTAGAGGTCAAAAATCTTTTTCTGTAAAAGGCTATAGAGTAAATATTTTAGGCTTTTCAGGCCATATGGTCTCTGTTGTGGCTGCTAAACTCTGCTGCTGTGATGCAAAAGCAACCATAGACAATATTTAAAAAAAAAGAAGACTAATAAACTCAACTGCATGGCAATAACATTTTATTTACAGAAACAAAGGGATGGGCTAGGTTTGACCTATGGGCCATACTGTGCTGATTGCTGGAGTAGATCATGTGTCAACTTTGGTATCGGGGCACACTTGGATGTTGATTGAGATGCTAGCGTTTGCCCCCAAAAATTTGTTAGTAATGATAAAGAGCCGAGGATAAAATTGGATTTACTTCAAAAATAGAGACAATAATTAAGATAAAAATTAGGAGAATATTCTAGATTTTCTATATAGTATTGTGGCTTTGTTCACTTAGAAGCTTCAGTGGGAAGAGGAATATTGGCATTAAAGATAAGGTGTTGGTGGGAGGAAACGTTTTAAACCAGCTTTAGTGTACCACGGTGGTTCTCACACTTGAATGTGCATCTGGATCACCAGTGACTGCTGGACAGCAACCACAGAGTTCCTCATCTAGTAAATCTGAGGGGTGACTGAGAATTTGTGTTTCTATCTAGTTCCAGCTGGTGCTGATGTAGGTGGGGTAGAGACTGGAAAGTGGAGAGGAGATGCATGTTAAGATGTCATTGATGAGATATAAGTGAAAAATGACCTGCATGATGGTAGGATCTGTGGAAATGCTAAGTAGGACACAAATGAGAGGGAATTATCTAGAAGAGTAGCATGAATAGGAATTAAAGATCAATTGAGTGTACAGATAGGGAAAAATAGGAACCATATGACTATAACATTGTTGTCTGGGGAAACTGGGTGAATGATCAATCCGTTAATTGAAATGAGGGATCTGAGGAATGGATTTGAAGGAAAGATCATAAGTTCTTATTTGAATGTGCTGTATTTCTGTTGCCCACATCCATCCAAGAGGGATTGTCTAGGAGGCCTTCGGAAACATGGGTGAAGCTCAAGAGCACAGTCTGGGACCAAGGCACATACTTTTGATAGCAATCAGCAAATGAGTGATCATCGAATTCATGGAAAAAGATGAAATAGCCCTTGAGGGATGCATAAAACAAGAAGAAAAGAAAGCCTCAGAAATTCTAATCTATGCCAGGCTAACTGTATTTTCTTCTTTAACAGAAGTAATAAACTGGTAGTTAAATAGCTGAACATGATTTGCATAGCATTTGACAATATATTTCATGATATTATATTGGATAAAATGAGCCACTCGCTTTGACAATATACAGATTAATACCTGATTTTAGGAATGTAGATAAAGGATGTTGACACAAGAGCAGAACAATGTGAAGGAGGATGACTAGTGATGTCAGTCTTTTCCTTCAGTTGCATCACATTGATGGATATGCCAGGAAGGATAAATTTATGTTTTTGATATAAAACTGGAGGGAATGTGTGGAATGAGAGAATATTCATGATAAGATGGAGTGAAAAGTTAATTCTCATCTTGAAACATTTTTTTAAAAACAAATAAATCTAGCTCTTCACCTAAAAAATGATTTAAAACAGAAAGAAGAGAGAAACAAAGAACAGATGGAGCCAAGAGATATCAATACTAAGATGGGAGACATAAATTCAAATGTTTATGCAATCTCATTAAGCATAAATGGACCAAACTATCTAATTAAAAGGCAGAGAACTTCAGACTGGCTTTAAAAAAAGTTAAGACTGAGCTCTATGCTGTCTACATAAGAAGTTGAAAACAAAAGACTAGTAAAAGATATAGAACTCACACTGTAACAATAAAAGAATATATCAGCCAAAGTAGACTTTAGGAAAATAGTTGTTATCCAAAATAAAGTGGAACATTTTATAGTGACAAAAATAATCAGATAACCAGGAGGCTATACTAATATTAAACATGAACATACCTAATAAGAGAGCCTCAATATACATACAGCAAAAAGTATCAGAATCAAAGAAAGAAATAGAAAAATCTAAAATTCATTCATTTTCATTTCTCTCTTTCAGTCATTAGTAGAGCAACAATAAAATTCAGTAAGTATTTAGCACACTTTAACACCACAATCATGTTGAACAAATTGACATTTAAAGAACTCCTCCTTAAGGAGAAAAATCCACAAGCTTTTGGGGAAAAGGCAGCAAACCTGCAAGAGGTTGTTCCACACTTATTATTTTCCCAGGCATATCAGAAATAGCTGTTGGGATACATGTCCTCTTTGGGGTAAGCCACCTCGTGTAGCCCACTTCCTACTGATGGGCATTTTAAGCCTTGCCAAAAGTCTTAACACTAGATGAGACTAGTGTTCTTTGGCAACTTCAAAACCTTGTTAGCTTTCTTGTTTATTTACTTCTAGTCAGTTTCATGTATGAGTAACCACACAAAAAGTTCTTTTTGAAACAGTTCTCCAGTGGTCTTTACTTTCTTGCTTCCTAGTTCCCTTCTATACCTCAACTTAAAAACAGTTACCTTGAGGAGACGAGGCTTGAGTAGATACATCCTAAATCTGATCACTTTGTTAAAACTAAGAATTCTCATCATGTCTTTGTAAAAGAAAAAATTTTTAATTCCGTCTCCTGCTATTTAAGATCTAGAATCTGTCAATTTTTCCAATTTGCAAGCAGTAAATATGTAGTCTCTCTTTATCCTTGCGTCTGCTTCTAAACTGGTTGGTTCACTTCCACATGTGTTGCTAAACAGATCCAGTGATGACCAACACGTACTAAACTGATCTTTTTCAACCTCTTTTCCCCAGGTTAGAAATCATTTGATCTGTCTTCTAAGTTATTGCAGGCAAGAGATTCATCAAATATTTTCCATTTGAATGACATGGATAAAGAGCTATTCAGCTTATTTTATGTGTTGTCTTATCATCCTCCATTCAATCATCGGGCCAATGCTGCATAATGAAAAATGTTTTTACAATGGCATTCCAGTTCTGGTATTAATTTCTGCGTTAATAAAGACAAGTCATGCTGACTGCTGAAATAAACAATGCAGAATCTCAATGGCTTTAAACAATTAAGGTTATTTTGTGTATGTCAATGTGTGTGTGTGCAGGGGCCTGCACAGGCCATTGCACATACCAGAAATCAACATTGGGCAGTAGAGGAAGGTATAAGATACTACTCTATAGAGAAATTCTCAAGGCCAGGCTCTTTCCATGCTATAGTTACCTTATATTCAACATGTGGCTTCAATATCACCCTTGTTCAATTTAGCTGGCAGATGGGAAAGAAAGGGGTAGGAGGTACACCTGATCTTAACTATCTCACTTCAGAAGAGGCACACGCTTCCACTAATATTATATTGATAAGAACTAACCACTGTGGTACTTTACTTAATAGTAGAGTCTGGAAAACAGAAAGCATACTAGTCATTTTAACAGATAATTTGATATAGGGAATTGGTTAAATGCATACTGAAGTATTGAAGGGACATGAAGAAAACACTCTGAGGGAAAGAGAGAGGGAGACAGAGAGAGAGAGAGGAAGGAAGTTGGGGGAGAGAGGAAAGGAGGGAGGGAAGGGAAGAGGCAGGGGAGCAGGGGAGAGGGGCAGGGAGACGGAGAGCAGATGGCTCTGACCTGTGCTGTTGTCTCTGAGAGGATGGATTTCAGAGGGCTGCAACAAGCTAAAAACTGGAACCAACTGCTGCTTGAACGAACTACTGCTGCCAAATTGAAAAGCTATTACTGATGTGTTACTTACAGGAGCCATAAGCCAGCAACGAAGGAGTTAATCTCTACTTCTTCTGCCTATTGCTCTTACTGGCACAAAGCAGTAGGAAGACAGCTCAAAAGGAGAAATGTCATTGTAGATTCTCAGCCCCAGCATTAGAGATGACTCTAGATGATGGGTGGATTTTGAGTTGAGCAACAACAGCTTGATGATTGGCACAATATTTTCTGACACGTTACTTGCACAGCTATCCTTGCATCTTGCCCCAGTTGTGATAACTGAGAACTAATAAGAGCAACTTACATTATTACACAGAGCACTGTAATTTAAAAATCAATGATTTCTCAAATGAAATTCCATGAGTCCGAGTCTCTAATTGGTAACGTAATTAGGACTGTGGTTACACTAGGAGGAGACCCTTGCCTTGATTTTTCTAGCATATACATTACCCAATCCTATCCACAACCACCAGGGGTCGATTTCATATTGGGAGCCCTGATTTGCCAGTTTGTTTCCTTAGTGACAACTGCTGGCTTTGAAAACTGAACACATGTGATTAATCATCATCTTATTCAAGGTAGCATCTGCTGCTGTTTGCCTTGAATTCTGCTCATCTCAGGAGCTCTGGTTTTACCCAAACGTCCAATTTCTAGTTCACTCCGGAGCAATGTAGCTGCCAAGGGAAGTTCCATATCCAAGATAATTATGTTTTCCACCTATTGACAAAGTAAATAAATTTTGCTTAACAAACATTCCCTTTATTTATTGCTGTTAAACAAACTACTTCAAAATGACAATAATTTTATTAAGTCATATGATTTTGTGGGTTAGGAAATTGGGCAGGGCTCACATGAACAATTCTTCTTCTGTTCCGCATGGTATTGGCTGGAGTCACTCAGTGCAGTTTAACTGGCAGTGAATTTACCTGGACAGGTCAAGGTGGCTTCATTCATATGGCTGTTGTCTTCTAGGCCAATCTCAGGTGGAACCTCTCCATCAATGGAGTCATAGGGATTCTTCATTTTATCTCTCCATCAGGATAACGGGACATTTCACGTGGTCCAAGAGAGCAAGACAAAGCCATCAGTCTTCCTAAAGGCTAGATTCAGTAATGGCATAGAGTCACTTCTCCCATAATAAATGCAAAGGAAATATTCTCTATGTTTCCTATATTGTGCATAGGAGATTATTTTATAAAGCAGGCTTCTTGCCACATACCTAAGCATGCAGGCAGAATTAATCAGATTAACATATGCTGATGAAAGGACTAATGAGACTTTCTTGAGCAAGTCAGCATTCTCAGAAACTAGACTTGGAAGTATGAAGTTCTGCTTTTATAATAATTTCATTTCAAACAACAGGAAAAATAGGAAACATTTCCCAGGTGCTCAGACAATTTCTCAAAAGTGGTCAGAAATTATAGCTTAATTTAGAAATTGAGAAGTTGAGCACAGCCGTACGTGAAACTCCACGTGGGTGCAATCCAGAGGAAAGGCTGCTTACTTCAGTCATTTATTTAGATTTTGTGCCTTTCCCTCAATGTTGCAGAGAATCTGGGATGTTTTAAACAAGAATGTATTCATGATCTAATCTGGGCTGCAAAATCTTAAATCTTTTACGTTGTATCTGAAGGGTATCCACCACCCACCCTTTAACTTGCAACACCCTTAACTTGTTCCTTGTCTCAGTTCACTAAACCTTCCTGATATATCCCCATCCTCCTTTGAAGAAGCTGATTATTATCATTCTTAATACTTTGCTTTAGTAAGAGGTGGGGAAAAAAGTCTTCATTATGTAAAATGTGATATATAAATCTATGTGGAGTGCTTCTAAAAGTAGAATGTCTGCCAAGTTCTCTAGCAACTTTACCGTGTATAATTAAGCACTCATTTAAACTATAGTTTATGTTTGTGTGAAGGGAGCGTGTGGAACTCAGAAATAGAAGTTGCTGTGGGTGAGGTTTTTTCTGTATTTTTAAATTATATGTTATATTCTGGTTTTGACAGCTATGACTTTTAAAGTAATAAAACTGGATTTTCAGTTCTAGTAATATCATGGTCTAGATGACTCTTGATACAGGATATCTAAAAAGTCTTGGATAAAACGTAAGATCTAGTGTGAAATAAGACAATCTTCAGAAGGTAGCAATTGAAAGAAAAAGCAAATTTAGAACAGTACTGAAAACTGATTACAGCATATTTCCTGGAGCATCTGATAATCTCTGATGGCCTAGGCTGAATATTTAAGTCTGTGCTTTTGTGGCAGACTGGAGATAAAGTCTGAGACCCACACAATGTGGGTGGGTTTGATACTAGAGCCCAATATCAAGTCTGCATTTATGAATGCCAACACCAACAGTGAACTGAAGGAAAAATAATGCAGAAGGAGAAGGGCATGACATCTGTGCATCTCATCCTTGACTTTGAATGGAGGATAAAGTGAGAAAATATTTATATATACGTATATGTATATAAGTTGTGTGTATACATATGTATGTGTGTGTATACATGCACACATATCTACACAATTACTTTAAGAATTGGTAAAAAAAAAAAAAATCCTGATCTTATATAAGTTAAAGAGAAACTTAAATATCTGTGTGATTAAAACCCTCTAAAAGACAAAAATTTAGTTTAAAGTCATTCCACATTGGTTAAATGCCCCCACATGAAAATAGAAGGAATAAAAATAGTCTCTGGAGAAATGTAATTTAACCCCAGGAGTCCAAGATATTTTACAGACTTCAATATTCAATATTTTACAGATTTCAATAAGTGTGATTTCACAATAGCAACAACAACCACAACAAAAAAGAATAAATAAAAGATATCCAATATACAAGAAAAAACCCCACTAGAAATAGAGATTATGGTGAAAGAAAAAAAAATGAGATCATATACATTAAGACAGCAGATCTTGAATTTATCAAAGGAAATATTTCACTTAACTATATTAGTATGACCATTTAAAGACTGCATTGTATGTAAAAGGAAGGAATAAGTAATTATCAAGTTAACAGATCTATTTGTAAAAGACCAGAATAGATCTCCTAACAATTATATGTACATGTATGTTTATAGTTTTAAGTTTTTATTTTAATTTCAATTTTATATATGTAATTGGAAAATCAATGAACAATTTAAATTTAAAATGATGTATCTGATAATGCAGCAGACCACAAACATATAAAGAGATGGAAAAAATACATAAATCTTAAGTATGATGATTAAAGTGTAAAATAGAGACAAATGTAGCTCTAGGGAGAAAATCTCGAATGGGAAGAGTTAATATTTGGAAAAGAAATGACTGAATATTTTCCAAAATTTATGAAAGAAGTAAGTGATCAGATTCAGGATAACCAAAGTACCCCAAACTCAAAATTTTGAAAAAATCAACCAAAATAAAACAATAAAGGTACATATACCAATATATCATACTTTAAGTACCAAATATCAAAGCAACAGAAACTATAAGTGGCCAGAGAGAAAAATAGATTATATGAAAAAAACCAGTAACAAACTGATAGCTGATTTCTCAAAGACACCGAAAGTAGGCATAAATCAGTCTAATAATATCATCCAAATGTGGAAATAAAACAATTACAAACTGGATGTATATTTAACCTCAGATTGGGGACAAAATGATGACATTTTAGAAAACTAAACATATTTGCTATATAAAGATTCTCATTGATGAACAATCTAAAAATGTGCATCTGAGATTAAAGAAAGATTAAGCAAAGAAAATAGTAAATATAAGGATAAATCTAAATAAATGTTTACAAGAGCAATGTGTTTTGGTGTTAAAAAATAGCAAGATATATTTTAAATGTACATGCTTCATAACATGTAAATAAGGAAGGGATTCAATTAGTATGAGCAATGTCTAAGATCTTCATTAGAACTTTAGACTTGCCTAAATGTTTCAGTTCTGATCTGTCTTTACATCTTTTTCCTCTCTCACTTCCCTTTTCACATTTTCCTGTTGAACAGTCATCGGTTTTTTTACTCCTGCCTTCTACTGGGACCATTCTGTTTTAAACAAATATTTTTCAACTTGATTTTTTAAAAATTTTTGGAATGCCTAATTGATTCTTTAAGATAAACTCCAATTCTTATGTTGAAATTCATCCATGTTATCCAACTTTTCCTCTATCTTCTTTAACATAGTAAACATAATTGTTCAGTGGCCTAGGTATATTGTCAGCCCTTTCTTTGATCACAGTTATGTTTTATTACCTTTTTGCCTATCTAGTAATTTTTAATTTTATGCCAGACATTGTGATAAAAGAGCCACCAGGCTATAGATTGCTGTATTCGATCAGTGAATGCCCTCTTTATTTTTATTAGGAAAAGAGAGAGAAAGAAGGTAATAACATCAATCCAATTTGAAATTAACCTGAGTTAAGGTGGGGTATAGTTCAAAAGACTCAGTTAATATTTGGTTTACTCAATCCTTGGATAAGTCCAGCTAGGACTTTGATAGAGAGCTTGTGGGTCTCGCTTGCTTCAGCCTGGGTGAGGGGGACTTGCAGGAGACAATGCTATGCTATTCAGACTTTCTAGCTCAGGTTCCCAGTCTGCCAATCCATGCAGCTTTAAAATAAAGAAATGTCTCGACGGAAAACAGGAATTGTGCTTGATGCAGGACTCCTGCCCTGTAGGTCGTTGGTTCCTAAGAAACACAAGACCAAAAAAATACTACACTCTGCTTTTTAGAAGATTTTAACTTAAATCTCTGGCTTCCTAAGCAGTCACAGAACCCAGCAAATGTCCCATGGGAAAAACTGAGTGTGGTTTGTGTTCCATCAAATTTCTAATTTGTCATTGTGGCACCAATAACTGTTAAATCTTTTGCATGATTGTTATCCCAAGCCGAGGTTCTCTGAATGAGCAAGCTGGATCCTCAGCTTATATCCAGTAACAGAAAATTCTACTAGGGAAACTTTTTTAAAAGCTGCAGATTTTTAGCTCACCTCAGAGATGTTCTCTTCTCTCCAGAATTTTGATTTCTAATGCTCCTTGCTTCCATAGATTTATAATATCTCTGAATTATGAAATTTGCAATTCTTTTCCAGTTGTCGCAGTAATAGTGTTGTTCTGCATGATCTTCTAGATCCTACCTGGAATTATTGCATTTCCCTGATGACTAATAATGTTGAGCACATTTTCATAAATTTATTGGCCATTTGGATATCCTCTTTCATTTGTCTTGCCCAGCTTTTTATTGTTTTTTATATCTTTTCTTGTTGATTTACAGGCATTTTAAAAAATATACTGAATGACCCTTTTGACATTTGTATGTGTTGCAAATATCTTCTCTTGGTCTAAAGCTTGACTTTTTACTCACTTGACAGATAAACAGAAGTTTCTGATTATAATTTTGTTCAAATTTGTAAATTTTCTTTGCAGTTGGTGATATTTGAGTCTAGTTTACTAGACATTTTCCTAATCCACAAACATTAGTACATTTCTTTATGTAAACTCTTTGAAGATCCTTGTTTTATTTTTCCCATTTAGATAAAAAATTTGCCACCATTGATTTTATATGGAGGGGCCTTGTTATACTGAGTTATTTTTCTATGTATGTATCCAAATTTGCCAACACAATATGGTGAAAAGACTCTCTTTTCTTACTATTCTACTTGCCAACTATATCATAGACCAAAAGTTCATATACGTGTGAGTCTGTTACCAAACTCTGTTCCGTCTCATTTCTTTGTCTAAACATCACACTGCCTTAACTACCATAAATTTATTAAGTCTTAATATAGTATAAGTCTTCCACCTGAGTTCATCCTTGAGATTGCTCAAGCTAAATGAGCTTCACATTTCTGTTTGTGAATGTGTTGAGGTGGTATTTACTTATAGTAAAATGCACATATCCTTAAGTATATAGCTCAGTGAATTTTTACGTATGTATATACCTATGTAACTACCACAATAAGCTTGTCAATTTACACAAAAAATACTTGTTGGGATTTTAAGTGGGTTTTGGGGTAAATTGGCTTCTGTGGTCCTAATTATTGATCTCCACCTCATGTAATATGACTTTGCAGTTCAGCTCATCAAAAAATATAGTCTAGGGACCAGCCCCATGGCCGATTAAGTTTGTGCACTCCACTTCGGTGGCCCAGAGTTTTGCTGGTTCGGATCCTGGGCACAGACCTAGCACCCCTCATCAAGCCATGCTGAAGCAGCGTCCCTCATAGAAGACCTAGAAGGACCTACAACTAGAGTATACAACTAGGTACTGGGAGACTTTGGGGAGAAGAAAGCAAAAATAGAAAAGATTGGCAACATATGTTACCTCAGGGTTAATCTTTAAGGAAAAAAAGAGAAATATAGTCTATTTTTACTCCTCTTAAACCTGGGGTGGCCTTGCAACTTGCAAGTCCTATAAGATGTAGCAAAAATGATGCTGTTTCAGGCCAAGCCCAAGCATCCACAGGCCTTGCATGCTTCTACTTTGTCTCATGAACCTCGTCTTTGCCGTGAAAGCTTTGCTAGGCTAGTCTATTGGAGGGGTGGGCATAAGAACAGAGCCAAGGCACGCTGCTAACAGCCAATCCCAGGAAATAAATCTGCCCAATTGATTGTAAAAGCATGACAGAGCCTGGATAAGATAGAGTGTCCGGTTGGACCCATAGGCTGACTCGTAGAATCATGTGCTGTACAAAGCATTGTTATTTTATGTCACTATATTTTTTCATGTTATTTTGGTCATAAATGACCAATATAAGCTTGCATTATAAATCAGTTTAAGTATAATTGGCATCTTTACAATATTGAATCTTCTAGTAAATGAATATAGATTACCCTTCTATTAATTTAAATTTTTAATTTCTTTCAATAAAATGGGTGTGGATGTGTGTGTCTATAGAGATCTTAAATCCTTTTAGATTTACTTCTAGGTATTTGAGTAGTTTTATGATCTCTCTGATTATGTCTTTTAAACTTATTTCATGATCATTATTACAATATAAAATATAATCAGTATTTGTGTATTGACATTGTATTCCATCAAATAATTAAATTCACTTAACTATAACACTGTATCTGGAGATTTTTTGTTTTCTATATAAAGAAAATCTTTGCAATTAATAGCAGTCTTCTTTCTTAGTTTCCGATCCGCACGTCTTGTAATTATTCCACTTGCTTCATTGTACTGGCATATAGTACAGTGGTAAACAGACTACTCAAAAAAGTATTTTTGTTAGTCATTTACAGATACTCCATATAAGATGAAGGAAGTGTTTTTATTTCTGGTTTTCTAAGAGTTATTTTTTCATAAACTGTATCAAATGCTCTTTCTGTATCTTTGAGATGAATAGATTATTTTGCATCTATGTCCATGAGAGAAGGTCTACATTTCTCGTCTTTTCTAATATTTTTGTCAGGTTTTGAGGATTGGGGTTCTGCTCTCCTCATAAGTAACCTAAGAAGACTTCATTTACCTATTCTTTAGAATTTACCACTGAAGCTATGTAAGCATGGATATTTCTATGTTGGAATGACTCAATTGTAGAATCAATTAAATAGTTGTAGAATATTGATATTTTATTTCTTCTTATATTAGTTGTTACAGTTTATCTTTTTTTGTCAGTTTTCAAATGCATTATCATGGTTCTTGTTTTTTTCTTCTTGGTGAGGAAGATTGGCTCTGAGCTAACATCTGTGCCAATCTTACTCTGTTTTGCATGTGAGATGCCACTATATCCGAGTGTGAATGTCTATGCCTGGAATCCCAACCCACAAACACCAGGCCACTACAAAATTAACCACTATACTACTGGGCCAGCTACTTTTTGCATCTTTCTAATGTTAGTAGGATCAATATTTGTGACTCTATTTTTCTTCCTGATGAGTCACTTTTTTTTTAAAATCCCTCTTGCTGAAGGTTTACAATTTTTACTAGTCTTTTAGAGAATGATCATTTGGCTTTGGTAGTTTTTTCTAGTGTTGTTCTATATTTTATTAACATCTAATTTTATATTTTTTCTTTTTTGTTTATTTGTTTAATTTGTTATCTTATTTCTAACTTTTGTAGATGATTGAATTTTTTTAATCTTCTTCTCTTTATAAATTTGCATTTAAGGCTGCATATGACCTTCTAAGTACATAGTTAGCTATTTTCCAACTTTTTTCATATATTGCATTTTTCTTTCAGTGAATTCAATATATAAAGTGTTTTCCTGAGGCCAGTCCATGGCAGAGTGGTTAACTTCACACTCTCTGCTTCAGCAGCCCAAGGTTTCACCAGTTTGGATCCTGGGTGTGGACATGGCACCACTCATCAAGCCATGCTGAGGCGGCATTCCACATAGTAGAACTAGAAGGACCTACAACTAAAGTATACAACTATGTACTGGGGGTTTTGGAGAGAAGAAGAAAAAAAAAGATCGGCAGCAAATGTCGGCTCAGGGCCAATCTTTAAAAATGAACAAATAAATAAAGTATTGTCTGATTTTTCTGATTAGTTCATCTTTTGTCCACTCATCATTTAGAAGTTTATGGCATAATTTTCAATTATTTCTGATTTTTATGCTTTCCTAGCTGTTATCAATTTGTAAACTTGTTCCATTTTCATAAGGGAACATATTAGTATAATTGCAGTTGCTTGAAATTTGCTTTGTGGTCCAGTACATTGGTAATTTTTCTAAATGTTTTATGTTCATTTGAAAAATATGTATTCTACAGTTTTGAGGTATGGTGATTACATTATCAATTATGTTTATTCATTTGCTCACATCTAGTACATGACTTTTTTTTTGCATTTATTTGATAAGTTATTGAGAGATGTGTGTTAAAATCATCCACTATGTCTTCACTTACTATAGTTGGAAGGAGGAATGACAAAGAGGTACAATGAAACTTTTGGGGATGATAGATATGTTCATCACTGTGATTGTAGTGATGATCTCAAGAGTGTATACATAATTAAACCTCATCAAATGGTATACATTTAATATGCCAAATTTATTGTATGCAAACCACATCTCAATATAAGTGTTAAAGTGAGCCACTATATTTCACCTTTTATTGAAGTAAAGGATAAAATGCACATGATCATCTCAATGGATGCAGAAAATCACTTAACAAATTTCAGCGTTCATTCATGAATGAAGGTATTAGTGTATTAGAACATGATAGAAAATTTTTTTATTTACCATAGAAAAATAGTGTACACACAAACATAACTAGGGCTATCATGATATTTAGTGGTAAAATATTTGAAGCTTTCTTTAGTGAAATGACAATGAGTTAATATCACCTGCTATCACTACATATATTAAACATGGTATTATTTAATGTAGATACAGTTAAATCTGCACACAAAGTAGTGGTTTAATAATATTGAAAGATAAATAAATAATTGCGTAGATAAAGGGAGGGCCAGGCATATTTGTAAGAATGCTTCCAATCTCTAGCAAACTTTCTCCACTGTAGCTCTTGAGAAGACTCTGCTTTAATGCCCTGAGTCATTTTGTTTAATGCACAAACTTTTATGCATCTAGACAAGCACTAGTTCTGCACCATCCTTAGGCGAACTTAAAAAGTTGTCACTCTAATGATTTTCTGAGTTCTAAAGCTCGGATGAAGAACTTTGGTTAAGTAAGGCTGATAGTGGTCATGATTCAAGATTTTATTAACAACTTTGTGCAGATTTCTTAGTACTGTGTGTCTTACTATGGAGCAATTGTTATGTTTAATGACTCTTCTTAAAAAGTTGACCTTTTTGAAGAATTTTCTTAATGGCAGACAGCAATAGTGTGCTTACACCTAAAAGTAAATAAAATTGCTATCAGTCACTCATTAAATGATGTTAACTCTAATTCGAGTGGCTGTCATCAAGAATATTTATGAGTTTTTCTCCTTTTTTTGGTGTGAGGAGCTAACATCTGTTGCCAATCCTCCCCTTTTAGGTTGAGGAAGACTGTCAGTGAGCTAACATCTGTGTCAATCCTCTTCTACTTTATGCAGGATGCTGCCACAGTATGGCTCGAGGAGTGGTGCTAGGCCTGTGCCCATGATCCAAACTCACAACCTCCAGGCTGCCAAAGTAGAACACGCAATCCTAACTACTATACCACCAGGCCAGCCCCAATGAGTCTTTCTTTTGACAAGTGTTTCTCTTATTCTGAATCTCCTCTACCTGCTCAAAAAACCCTTGGAAATTTTTTTTCTTCTTTTGGTGAGGAAGACTGGCCTTGAGCTAATATCTGTTGCCAATCTTCCTCTTTCTGTTTAAGGCAGACCGTTCCTGAGCTAACATCTGTGCCAACTTGCCTCTATTTTATATGTGGGATGTCTCCACAGCATGGCTTGATGAGCGATGTGTAGGTCTGTGGCAGGGAATCAAGCCCTTGCACCCTAAGCTGATGAAGCAGAGTGCAGTAAGTTGACCCCTTTCTACAGGGCTGGCCCTGTAAAAACTCTTGGAATTTTTGCACTGCCCTCAGTAGGTTTTGTCAGCAGGAAAAACTTCATAAGCTTCTGCTCAAATGCAAAAATCATTACTTGTTATTTTTCAATTTAATTTCAGTATAAATTAACTTATCTCTGTTCAAGTAGCATTAAAGCTAATAACCCTAAAAAGGATTAAGATTAGAAAGTAATGCTGTCAGTGACAAAGCTCATTAACAGCCTTTATCACTACAAGCTGATGAACTACATCTAGAATAATTGGCCTAATTATAATACATTTGTTTCTTTAGCCAGGTATTCTTTGCTTCACTCTCTACTG
Organism: Equus caballus; assembly: GCF_041296265.1. Taxonomy (NCBI): domain Eukaryota; kingdom Metazoa; phylum Chordata; class Mammalia; order Perissodactyla; family Equidae; genus Equus; species Equus caballus. The sequence continues at coordinate 60,897,381 of NC_091699.1, read as the reverse complement.
ATTACTTATGGGTCTCAGTTTGGCCAATTAAATTTCTCTTCCTACTCTATCCACTTCTAAAATTGATAGTATATAGCTCGGATGTCAGTATACCTGTGTTCTGGATAGTTAAGAGTTGCACTAAGGAGTCAGGAAATAGAGAGGCAAAAAGAGACAGCTTTATCCTGGCATGCAGGCCATAAAACAAGATAAAAAGTTAATAATAATTCATTTGAGTGGCATTGCTAAAATTTGTTAAAAATCTAACTATACCAGAGACCCCTGATACATTCTAGTTAATTCATTTCCAGAAAGAACTTTCAGTTATTTTATTTTCATGACAAGTAACAGAACACCCGACTAAAAATGACTTAACCACAGAGAAAATTAAATTATTTTATATAACAGATAAGCAAGAAAAATGAAGACACAAAGGAGGCTGCAGAAAGGGACATGGGGGCTGGCCTGGTGGTGTAGTGGTTGAGTTCACATACTCCACTTCTGTGGCCCAGAGTCCATAGGTTCGGATCCCAGGCATGCACCTAGCACTGCTTGTTGAGCAATGCTATGGAGATATCCCACATAAGACAGAGGAAGATTGTCACAGATATTGCCTCAGGGCCAATCTTCCTCACCCCCCAAAAAAAGGAACAGGGTCTGCCCCTTTCTTCTCTCTTTAAAGACTATTCCTTGAAGCTTTACCTAAAAGTTACCACTTACATCCCAATGGCCAGAAATGTACTAGATCAACTTATACATATATCAAATCATCATATTGTACACCTTAAACTAGCCCAATATTATATGTCAATTATATCTCAATAAAACTGGAAAAAACATACTATATTGCCATCATTTGGGAACAAGTTAAGCTGGACACATTGCTGCATCCAAGAAAACTGATTTCTTTTAATAGGGAAGAAGGGATATTGATTGCCAACTAGAAATCCCTGCCACGTGGTATATAATAACGTGACTAATCATTTATTGATGAACATTTAATTCCTTTTCCCCTCAATTTTCACTGTTATTATTACCATGTCACATCTGTCTTGAAATGAGGGTAAAAGTGATATAGGATTAGAAAACTTCCCTTTCCCCAATTTGACAAAAATAAACAAAAACAAATAAAAATATAAGCTATGATCAGTGAGGTTCTCCGTACTCCTCTCATCCAAAGCAGTGGTGTGAGGCAAAAAAAGTGAAAAAAATTCTCAAAATTTTCATAGATAGTCCAAAGTTAGATGGCAAGAAGAGTAAAGGAGCAATCTAGAGGGAAGGTTAGAGTGCTCTTTTCTTCTAGAAACATCTATTCCTCCACATACTCTCTCTCTGCTTGTAATGTGTGTTCATACTCCTTTTTACAAGATAAATTGTTATGTATCCTTTGATAATACCTGAAAATCTGACTTCCCCAAGAAAAATCTTCCTCATCCAATGGTCCTTTTATTATATGCACTCAGAGATCATGCACCTGTCTTTCAGAATACCTAACACAGCAGCTGTGTTGGTATTATTTGTGTGATTATTTGATTATTGTCTATTTTACTACACACTGTAAGTTCTCTATATTGAAAATTTATTAATTAATTTGATAAGTATTTCTTGAATACTTATGATAGGCCAGGAACTGTCTAGTGTTCAAGATATTATGGTAAACAAAATGCAATCAATCAGGATTAGTATCTATTAATATAGATGAAGTCCATTTGATAAAGTTAAAAACAAAAATTAGATGCAGCATAATAAGAATAAAACCGAACTTGACAAGAATGAAAAAATCTTCTAATAACTTATCTGTTCACCAAAACAAAAACTATCACTCTGTAAATGGAGATTGGTACTCCAATCTCTCTGCAGGAACAAGAAAAAGAATGCTCAAACCAGCCCTTACGGCTTAGTGGTTATAGTTCAGTGCATTCTGCTTTGGCAACGTAAAAACACACCATTAATCTGTTAGTAGCCATGCTGTGATGGCAGCTCACATAGAAGAACTAGAAGGACCTGGAACTAGAATATACAACTATGTACTGGGGCTTTGGGGAGAGGAAAAAAGAGAGAGAGGTATAATGGCAACAGATGTTAGCTCACAGAGAATCTTTCCTAGAAAAAAAACAAAAACAAAACCAAAAACCTTAGTCTTTTAATAAATAAATAAAATTTTTTTTAAAAAATGGTTAAGTGAAAAAAATTCAGGGTCATATATTAATCACAAAAACATCACCATTTACATCAAATGTAAATGGGCTAGATATTCCAATTAAATGTAGAGATTGTTAGACTGGATAAAACGCAAAACCCAATATGGTTTGTATAGAACACAATACATAAGTAATTTAATGACTTACATAGTTGGAAAGTAAAAAAATAGAAAAGGATGTGTCATATTTTCTAAAAAGCATGAACAACTATTTGGCATTCCTAATATTAATCAAGGTAAAATCCTAGGTGATTAATATTGCCAGAGGAACAAAAGAAAAAATTTGTAACATTAACAAAGTCAATTTATGATATTTACCAAAACATGTACACACTTAACAACATTCAAGATATGTGAAACAGAGTGATGGTAGCATGCTGGCAGAGTGAGCTCTTCCCTTAGACTCCCCTTCACAAGATATAATGAAAAGGACATTCATAAACCAACAAAGGACATTCACACAACACAATAGACATCTGAGAGACCCACGCAGCCATACATCTGACAGTGGAGGTGCTAGACCCACCAGAAGGAAATAGAAGGAGGTCAGGGTATCTCCTCTCCCTCCCTGATAGCAACCTAGGGCATGGAACTGTGCACAGCTCTGAAAGGAGAGGAGGGAGGGGTGGCTCTCTGCAAGAATACCTTTGCTTTCCAAATTGCCTCCTACCTGTGGGAAAGTTCCACACAGAGTAGGCTAGGCAACTGGATAAGTGTCTTCATCAAGTCAGCACCCCAGGAGGGCAGATAGTGAGGGCAGACTCCCAGGATCGCACATGCGAAAGAAAGTGCCCCTCCCCCTGTCTGGTGTACCAGTGTGGCTGGTAGGCCAGAGCAATGGACCACTGCTAGAGTGAACATGCGTGTGTTTGTAAAGCAGCAGTGGCAAGTAGGCTATCACAAATGTGCCATGTCAGCATAGATTCCAAAGGACAGGCAAAGATGCCAGGGATCATGCTGGGCTCAGAATACACACCTTCTGACCTCCCTCAGTGGTGGCAGGGGGAATCTGTGATGAGACACTATCCCTATGTGGAGGCACAAATCCACCCCATCAAACAGTCTGAATAAATATATTAATACTACAGAACAGAAGGAAAATGACAAGCACCCAGAAATCAATCCTGAAGCCACAGACATTTACAATCTAAATCATACAGAATTCAAAATAGCTATCATAAAAAAACTCAACAAGTTAGAAGAAAATTCAGAGACAGTTCAGTGAAATCTGGAATACAATTAATGAACAGAGCGACTTCTTCACAAAAGATATTGAAACCATAAAGAAAAACAATCAGAAATGTTAGCAATGAAAACACAATGAATGAGATAAAGAAAAATCTGGAGTACTTGATTAACAGAGCTGACCTGATGGAGAACAGAATTAGCAGTTTGGAGTACAGAAATATAGAAGTGCTTCAGATGGAGCAGGAGAGAGAGAATTAAGACTAAAAAGAAATGAAGAAATTTTCTCATAAATATCCTGCTCAATTAGGAAATGCAACATAAGGATTATAGGTATTCCAGAGGGAGAAAAGAGGGAGAAAGGAGCACAAAGCTTATTCAAAGAAATAATAGCTGAGAACTTCCCAAACCTGGGGAAGGAGATGGAATTATATGTAAAAGAAACTAATAGAACTCCTAATTACATCAATGTAAAAAGACCTTCTCCAAGGCATGTAATAGTAAAACTGGCAAAAGTCAGGGGCTGGCCCAGTTGCATACTGGTTAAGTTCATGCACTCTGCTTCGATAGCCTGCTGTTTTTGGTTCAGATCCCGAGATGGACCTATACCCCACTCATAAAGCCGTGTTGAGGTGGCATATCATATACAAAATAGAGAAAGATTGGCATAGATGTTAGTTCAGGGACAATCTTCCTCAAGCAAAAAGAGGAAGATTGGCAGTAGATGTTAGCTAAGGGCCAATTTTCCTCACCAAAACCACAAAAAAAAAAAAACCCAGCAAAAGTTAACTACAAATTATTAACAGCAGCAAGGCAGAAGAAAATAACTTACAAAGGAACCTCTATCAGGCTTTCAGCAGGTTTTTCAGCAGAAACCTTACAGGCTAGGAGAGAGTGAATTATATATTCAAAATTCTGAAAGACAGAAACTTTCAGCCAAGAATACTCTATCCAGAAAAAATATCCTTCAGATATTATGGAAAAATAAACATTTTCCAAGATAAACAAAAGCTGAAGGAGTCCACTTCCACAAGATCCTGCCTACAAGAAATGATCAAGAAGGCCCTCAATCAAAAAAAAAAGAAAGCATTTATAAAACCTTGAGCAAGGATATAAATAGGGAGACAAAATCAGAAAACAGCAGCTCTCTATCAGAACAGGTTAGCAAACACTTAATTATAATTTTATAGATAAAGGGAAGGAAAACATCAAATCTCGTCATTTTAACCACCAACTCACAACACAAAACAGAATAAGATCTGACAACAATAAGCTAGAAGGGGAAGAGGAAAGAGATAGAACCTGCTTAGACTAAGGAAATAAGAAGCTGTGAGAAAATGAACTATTACATCTATAAGATTTTTTATACAAACCTCACAGTAATCACTAAACAAATAATCAGAAGAGAGACAGAAATGATAGAGAAAGAAAAAGCTGAGAAAACAAACATAGGAAACTAACAAACTGAACTAGCAGTCCAAAATACATGGGATGAAAAACAAGGAAAATACAGAACTGGAAAACAAATGATAAAATGGAAACATTAAACCCTTGTATATCAATAGTCACTCTGGATGTAAATGGATTGAATTCTCAAAAGACAGAGTGGCTGGATGCATTAAAAGACAAGATCCAACAATATGCTGCCCCTAGGAAACACATCTCAGCTCTGAAGACAAACACAGGCTCAGAGTGAAGGGATAGAAACTGATACTCCACGCTAATGGCAAATAAAAGAAAGCAGGTGTTGTCATACTTATATCAGACAAAGCAGACTTCAAGATAAAAAAGGCAAGGAGAGACAAAGAGGGGCAGGATATAATGATAGAAGAGACACTCCAGCAAACGGACGTAATACTTATAAATATATATTCACCTAACACAGGAGCACCAAAGTACATTAAGCAAATATTAACAAATCTAAAAGGAGATATTAACAACAGCACAATAATAGTAGGGAACCTTTACACCCCACTTACATCAGTGGATAGATCATCTGGACAGAAAGTCAACAAGGAAATAATGGAATTAAATAAAAATCTAGACCAGAGGGACTTAATAGATACATATATATATATATAGAACACTCCATTCCCCAAACAGCAAAATCCACATTCTTCTAAAGCGCACATGGAACATTCTCAAAGATACACATTATATTGGGGAAGAAGGCAAGCCTCAATAAATTTCAGAAGATTGAAACCATGTCAAGCATCTTTTCTGACCATAATGCTATGAAACTAGAAATTGACTACAAGAAAAAAGCTGGAAAAGTGACAAGAATCTAGAGACTAAACAACATGCTACTGAACAACCAATGAATCACTGAAAACATTAAAGGAGAAATAAAAAAATATCTGGTCAAGGCTGGCCTGGTGGCGTAGCAGTTAAGTTTGCACATTCTGCTTTGGCAGCCTGGGGTTCACCAGTTCAGATCCTGGGTGAGGACACGGCACTGCTTGGCAAGCCATTCTGTGGTAGGTGTCCCACATATAAAGTAGAGGAAGATGGGCACGGATGTTAGCTCAGGGCCAGTCTTCCTCAGCAAAAAGAGGAGGATTGGCAGCAGATGTTAGCTCAGGGCTAATCTTCCTCAAAAAAAAAAATATCTGGACACAAATGAAAATGAAAATTCACAATAACAACTCATATGGGATGCAGTCAAAGGAATTATAAGAGGGAAAATCATAGCAATACAGGCCCACCTTAACAAACAAGAAAAATGTGAAATAATCAATCTTAAACTACACCTAGCAGGACTAAAAAAAGAAGAAGAAGCAAAGCCCAAAGTCAGCAGAAAGAGAGAAATAATAAAATTTAGAGCATAAATAAATGAAATTGAAACCAAAAAATCCCAGAAGAAAGGATCAATGAAACTAAGATCTGGTTCTTTGAGAAGATAAACAAAATGGACAAACCTTTAGCCAGACTTACTGAGAAAAAAACAGAGAAGTCTAAATAGATAAAATTAGAAATGAAAGGGGAGAAATTACAATGGAGACCTCAGAAATACAAAGGATTATAAGAGAATACTATGAAAAACTATATGCCAACAAATTGGACAATCTAGAAGAAACCAGTAAATTCTTAGATTCATACTACCTCCCAAAACTGAATCAAGAAGAAATAGAGAATCTGAATAGACCAATCACAAGTAAGGAGATTGAAACAGTAACCAAAAACCTCACAAAAAGTGGAAGCCGAGGACCAGACGGCCTCTCTGGAGAATTCTATCACACATTCAAAGAAGATTTAATACCTATCCTTCTCAAACTATTCCAAAAAATTGAAGAAGGTGGAACACATCCTAGCACATTTTACAAGACCAACATCATCCTGGTACCAAAACCAGACAAGGACAACACAAAGGAGGGAAATCATAGGCCAATACTGCTGATGGACTAGATGCAAAAATACTCAACAAAATATTGGCAAAATGAATACAGCAGTACATTGAAAGGATCATGCACCATGATCAAGTGGGATTTATACCAAGGATGTAGGGATGGTTCAACATCCACCAATCAATCAACATGATACATCACATTAACTAATTGAGGAATAAAAACCACATGATCATCTCAATAGAAGCAGAGAAAGCATTTGATTAGATCCAATATCCATTTATGATAAAAACTCTCAATAAAATGGTATGGAATGAAAGCGCCTCAACATAATAAAGGCCATATATGACAAATCCACAGCCAACATCATACTCAACAGGGATAAACTGAAAGCCATCCTTCTGAGAACAGGAACAAGACAAGGGTGCCCACTCTTGCCACTCCTATTCCACATAGTACTGGAGGTTTTGGCCAGTGCAATTAGTCAAGATAAAGAAATAAAGATTACCCAAATTGGCAATGAAGAAGTGAAACCCTTGCTGTTTGCAGACAACATGATTTGATCAATAGAAAACCCTAAAGAAGCCATGGGAAAACTATTAGAAATAATCAACAACTACAGCAAAGTTGGAGGGTACAAAATCAACTTAGAAAAGTCAGTTGTATTTCTCTACTCTGATAATGAGCTAACAGAAAGAGAACTCAAGAATACTATCCCATTTACAATCAAACAAAAAGGATTAAATATCTAGGAATAAATTTAGCCATGGAGGTGAAAGACCTATACACTGAAAACTATACGACGTTATTGAAAGAAATCGATGATGACATAAAGAAATGGAAAGATATTCCATGCACATGGAATGGAAGAATAAACATAGTTTAAAATGTCCAAACTACCTAATTCAATGCAGTCCTAATCAGAATCCCAAAGATGTTCTTCACAGAAAAAGAACAAAGAATCCTAAAACTCATATGGGGCAACAAAAGACCACAAATAGCTAAAGCAATCCTGAGAAAAAAGAACAAAGCTGGAGGCATCACAATCCCTGACTTCAAAATATGCTACAAAGCCATAGTAATCAAAGCAGCATAGTAGTGGCAAAAAAACAGACAAACAGATCAATGGAACAGAATTGAAAGTCCGGAAATAAAACCACACATCTGTGGACAGCTAGTCTTCAACAAACGAGGTAAGAACATACAATGAAGAAAGGAATGTCTCTTCAATAAATTGTGTTGGGAAAACAGGACAGCCATATGCAAAAGAATTAAAGTAGACCATTATTTTTTGTCATATACAAAAGTTAACTCAAAATGAATTAAATACTTGAAGGTAAGATGTGAAACCATAGATCTTCTAGAAGAAAATATAGGCAGTAAATTCTTTGACATCAGTCTTAGAAGGATCTTTTCGAATACCGTGTCTGCTCGGGCAAGGGAAACAAAAGAAAAAATAAACAAATGGGACTTCATCAGACTAAAGAGCTTTTGCAAGGCAAAGGAAACCAGGAACAAAATGAACAGACAACCCAACAACTGGGGGGAAAATATTGGCAAATCACATATCCGACAAGGTGTTAATCTCCAAAACATATAAAGAACACACACAGCTCTACAACAAAGAAGAAAAAACTACCTGATCAAAAAATGAGCAGAGCATATGAACAGACATTTTTCCAAAGAAGAAATACAGATGGCCAATAGGCACATGAAGAGATGTTCAACATCACTAATCATCAGAGAAATGCAAATTAAAACTACACTGAGATATCACTTTATATCCATTAGAATGGCTGTAATCATCAAGTCCAAAAATAACACATGTTGGATAGGATGTGGAGGAAAGGGAACCTTGATAGACCACTGGTGGGAATGCAAACTGGTGTAGCCACTATGGAAAGCAGTAAGGTGATTTCTCAAGAAATACAAAAGAGAAATACCATACAACCCAGCTATCCCTATACTGGTTGTTTGTCCAAAGAACTTGAAATCAACAATTCAAAAGGTTTATGCATCCCTATGCTCATTGCAGCATTATTCACAATTCCAAAGATGTAGGAGCAACCCAAGTACCCATCAACTGATGAATGGATAAAGAAGATATAGTACGTATATAGAATGGAATACTACTCAGCCATAACAAAAGACAAAATTATCCCATGTGCAACAACACGGATGAACATTGAGGGTATCATGTTAAGCGAAATAAGCCAGAGGGAGAAAGACAAATACTGTATGATTTCACTCATAGGTGGAAGGTAAACTATCACATGGGCAAAGAGAACAGATTAGTGGTTACCAGGGGGGAAGGTGGTCGAGAGTGGGCACAAGAGTTAAAGTCATTTATGTGATGATTGGAAAACAACAATATACAACTGAAATTTCACGTTATAAACTATTATGGCCTCAATCAAAAAGAAATTGTGAGACATATAGTGACAGAACAAAAAGGAACTAAATAAAAGAAAAATGGGCAAATGCTTAACCTGTAACTAAATTATTGATAGAACCAATAAAATACCACAACACCAGTTTCCCCTCTGTCTAAAATGCCCATTCCTCATATTTTTCATGCCTGACTGAAGTGTACTTTTCTCTCATCACTTAGCATACTGTCAATTCCTAAACAATTTCTCTTAACAATCCATCTAAAGGAGCCATGACTGACTAGCAATTTCTCATGTTACTTTCTCCATAGCATGTATTAGTATCACACATTTCCTTTGTTTATTTGGTCATTGCTAGTTTCTCCCTTGCCCAAATAAAAGCTCCACAATTACAGTCTTCTCTATCTTGCTGCTCACTGTTGTACCCCAGTGCCTGGAGCAGAGTCTGACAGTGGGGGCTACACAATAAATATGTCTTGAATCGATAGATGCCTGATTGAAGGGTGATAAGTTTATGATATATTTTTTTTAATTGAGGGCAAAATTTGTTGAATTTTAATGAAAAAACAATGTAAGTTTCATAAATATTTAAAGAAAAGCTACTTATAATAAAAATAAGAAAATGTGCGTGTGTAAGAGAATACAGAGTACCAACAACGTGGGTAGAAGAAAATGGGATCTTAAACTTAAATGTGCTAATTTCTTTACCTTTCATAGCAGAAGAGAATTGTATTCAACTGATTGACTAAGAAATAGCGATTTTCATCTATTATTTAAAAATGTAAAGGCAAGCAGGAACAAACTAAAATTTAGACTCTACACATTTCAAATGATTAAAAGAGGAAACAAAAAGAAAAGTATGAGCAATATAGCAAATATAACATAGATGGCAAAAGATAGATACCAAGGAAATAAAGTGAATTCTAACAATAATAAATATAAACTGAGAAAATTGGCAAAATGAATGGGAAAAATATTTTATGGAAAGTTATTCCTATTTCATAGAAAAGATACATATAAAGACATGTTATTATTGACAATAACAACTATTGGCAAAGACACACAGGCAAATGCAATCAAATATTAAGCAGGGGTCCTGACATTAACACCATATGTGAGTTTAATTAAAGGGCAAATGCATTGTATGAGACAAATGTGGTGTGCCTGATAATTATAATATGTGCCATCTACAGATATTTATAAAAGTTATGAATGTTTTTATACACCAAGTAACTTGGCATCAAAAATATAGATCCAAAACTGGATTAAATTAAAGGAGAACTAAAAGCACAATAATTCTTTCAGCCAAGACTTGATAAAAGAAATTAAAATAGGTAGGGCTATAGAGGCTTTGATGAATAATTCTTTGAATAAAACGGTTGCTCTTTTAAAGCATACTTAACATAATTAAAAATGGCTATATATTAAGCCACAAAAAATTCCAAAAATTTTAAGCAATATGCCATCTTTTTGAAAAGTAGTGAGAAAAAGTAGTAATAAATTAACTAAAAAAATTCAAGGCAACTTAAAAGTATCTGTCTTCAAGAATACTTGAGTTAAAGAAGAACTAAGTTTGTATAAACTACTAAATGTTTAAAGACTTTATTTCTTTTAGAGTAATTTTAGGTTTGCAATGAATTTGAGAGGAAGGTCCAGAGATTTCTTATATACCCCTACCCCCACATACCCATAGCCTCCCTCATTATCAATATCACTCACCAGAATGGCACTTTTTACACCAAGGATGAACCTACATTGACACATCATAATCACCCAAAGTCTACGGTTTACCTTAGGGTTCACTTAGTGTTGTACAGTATAGGTTTAGACAAATATATAACGACATATAGCCATCATTATAATGTCATACAGAGTATTTTCACTGTGTTAAAATTCCTCTGTTCAGCCTATTCATCTCTCTCCTCCTTCCACAGATTTTTTTGGTTTTAGTTTCAGTTATTTTATTGAGATCATAATGATTTACAACATTGTGTAATTTCAGGTGTACATTATTATTTTTCAGTTTCTGTACACACTTCATCGTGCTCACCACAAGCAGTCTAATTTTTATCTGTTACCATACATATGTGCCCCTTTAATCCACCCCCTGCCCCCAGCCCCAGTCTTCTCTGGTAACCACTAATCTGTCCTCTTTATCAATGTGTTTGTTTATCTTCCACAAATGAGTGAAATCATTCTTTCTCTGTCTGCCTAATTTCGCTTGACATCATGCCCTCAAGATCCATTCATGTTGTTGCAAATGGGATGATTTTGTCTTGTTTATGGCTGAATAGTATTCCATTGTGCATATATACCACATCTTCTTTATACATTCATCAGTCAATGGGCATTTGGGTTGCTCCCATGTCTTGCCTATTGTTAGTAAGGCTGCAATGAACACAGAGGTACATAAGTCTCTTCGAATTGTCGATTTCAAGTTCGTCGGATAAAGATTCAGTAGTGGAGTAGCTGGGTCATAGGATAATTTCTTTTTTCTTTTTTTTAAAGATTGGCCCTGAGCTAACATCTGTTGCCAATCTTCTTTTTTTTTTCCTCCTTCTTCTCCCCAAGGCCCCCCAGCACACAGTAGTATATATTCTAGTTGTAGGTCCTTTTAGTTCCTCTATGTAGGATGCTGCCTCAGCATGGCTTGATGAGCGGTGCTAGCTCCGTGCCCAGGATCCGAACCAGTGAAACCCTGGGCCACGGAAGCAGAGCACAAGAACTTAACCACTCAGCCACAAGGCCAGCCCCCATATCCTAATTCTATTTTTAATTTTCTGAGAAATATCCATGTTGTTTTCCATAGTGGCTGCACCAGTTTGCATTCCCACCAGCAGGGTATGAAGGTGCCCTGTTCTCCACATCCTCTCCAACATGTGTTATTTTTTGCCTTGGTGATTATAGCCATTCTGGCTGGTGTAAGGTGATATCTCATTGTAGTTTTGATTTGCATTTCCCTAATAATTATTGATTTTGAACATCTTTTCATATGTCTGTTGGCCATTTGTACATCTGCTTTGGAAAAATGACTGTTCATATCCTCTTCCCAGTTTTTGATTGGGTTTTTTGTTTTTTTTTTGTTGAGTTGTATGAGCTCTTTATGTATTTTAGAAACCAACCCCTTGTCAGATATGTGATTCACACATATTTTCTCCCAGTTGGTGGGTTGTCTTTTCACTTTGCTAATGGTTTCCTTTGCCTTGCAAAAGCTTTTTAGTCTGAGGTAGTCCCATTTGTTAATTTTTTCTTTTGTTTCCCTTGCCTGAGTAGACATGGTATTTGAAAAGATGCTGCTGAGACTGATGTCAAAGTGTACTGCCTATATTTTCTTCTAGAAGTTTTATGGTTTCACATTTTACATTCAAGTCTTTAATTCATTTTGATTTAATTTTTGTGTATGGCAAAAGATAATAGTCTATTTTCATTCTTTTGCATGTGGCTTTCCAGTTTTTGCAGCGCCATTTACTGAAGAGACTTTCCTTTCTCCATTCTATGTTCTTGGCTCCTTTGTTGAAAAGTAACTGTCCATAGATGTGTGGTTTTATTTCTGGACTTTCAATTCTGTTCCATTGATCTGTGTGTCAGTTTTTTTGCCAGTACCATGCTGCTTTGATTACTATGGCTTTGTAATGTATTTTCAAGTCAGGGATTGTGATGCCTCCAGCTTTGTTCTTTTTTCTCAGGATTGCTTTGACTACTCAAGGTCTTTTGTTGTTCCACATAAATTTGAGGATTCTTTGTTCTATGGCTATGAAGAATGTCATTGGGATTCTGATTGAAATTGCATTGAATCTGTAGATTGCTTTAGATAATATGAATATTTTATCTAGGTTTATTCTTCCAATCCATGTGCATGGAATATCTTTCCATATCTTTATATCTTCCTCAATTTCTTATAGCATTCAGTGTATAGGTCTTCCTTGGTTAAATTTGTTCCTAGATGTTTTATTCTTTTTATCGTGATTGAAATGGAATTATTTTCTTGACTTCTCTTTCTGCTGGTTCATTATTAGTGTATAGAAATACAACTGATTTTTTAAGTTGATTTTGTACCTTCCAACTTTGCTGTAGTTGTTAATGGTTTCAGTTTTCCAATGGATTCTTTAGAGTTTTCTATATATAGAATCATGTGTTCTGCAAACAGTGAGAGTTTCATTACTTCATTTCCAATTTGGATTCCTTTTATTTCTTTATCTTGCCTAGTTGCACTGGCCAAAACCTCCAGTATTATGTTGAATAGGAGTGGCAAGAGTGGGCACCCTTGTCTTGTTCCTGTTCTCAGAGGGATGGCTTTCAGTTTTTCCCTATTGATCATCATGTTGGCTGTGAGTTCGTCATATATGTCCTTTATTATGTTGGTGGACGTTCCTTCTATACTCATTTTATTGAGATTTTTTATCATAAGTGGCTGTTGGATCTAGTCAAATGCTTTCTCCACATCTATTGAGATTATCATGTGATTTTTATCCTGTAATTTTATTTCTTTGTGTTGTCCTTGTATGGTTTTGGCATCAGGGTAATTCTGGCCTCATAGAATGAATTAGGAAGCATTCTGTCCTCTTCAATTTTTTGAATAGTTTGAGAAAGATAGGTGTTAAATCTTCTTTGAATGTTTGGTAGACTTCTCCAGAGAAACTGTCTAGTCCTGGGCTTCTGTTTTTTGAGAGTTTTTGATCACTGTTTCAAACTTTTTACTTGAGATTGGTCTATTCAGATTCTCTATTTCTTATTGATTTACTTTTGGGAGGTTGTATAATTTTAAGAATTGACCTGTTTCTTCTAGGTTATCCAATTTGTGGACATACAGTTTTTCATAGTCTTCTCTTATAATCCTTAGTATTTCTGTGGTATCCATTGTAATTTCTCCTCTTTCATTTCTGCTCTTCTTTATTTGAGCCTTCTCTATTTTTCTCTTGGAGAGTCTGGCTAAGGGTTTGTCCTTTTTGTTTATCTTCTCAAAGAACCAGCTCTCAGTTTCATTGATTCTTTCTACTGGTATGCTGTATTTTCATTTTCATCTGTCTCCAGGTGTTTTTTGATTTTACCTTTGATTTCTTTATTGATCCAATGGTTGTTCAGTAGTATATTGTTTAGTGTCCACATATTTGTGACTTTCCCAGTTTTTTTCTTGTGGTTGATTTATAGCTTCACAGCACTGTGGTCAGAAAAGATGCTTGATATGATTTCAATCTTCTGAAGTTTGTTGAGGCTTTTCTTATTTCCCAACATATGGTTTATCTTCAAGAATGTTCCATGTGTACTTTAGAAGAATATGTATTCTGCTGTTTTTGGATGGAATGCTCTCTATATATCTATTTAGTCCTTCTGATCAAGTGTTTCATTTAAATCCACTATTTCCTTGTTGACTTTCTTTCTGGATTATCTATTGATTTATGTAAGTGGAGTGTTAAGGTCCCCTACTTTTATTGTGTTGCCATTAATTTCTCCCTTTACATCTGTTAGTAGCTGCTTTATGTACTTTGGTGCTTCTCTATTAGGTGCATGTATACTTATAAATGTTATCTCCTCATGGTGGAGTGTCCCTTTTATAGTTGTATACTGCCCCTCTTGATGTCTGATATAAGTATGACAACACCTGCTTTCTTTTATTTCCCATTAGCTTGGAGAATCATCTTCCATCCCTTCACTCTGAGCTTGTATTGTCTTTAGAGCTGCGATGTGTTTCCTGGAAGCAGCATATTGTTGGGTTTTGTTCTTTAATCCATCCAGCTACTCTGTATCCTTGATTGGAGATTTCAATCCATTTACATTCAGGGTGCTTATTGATATACAAGGGCTTAATACTGCCATTTTGTCCCTTGTTTTCTGGTTGTTCTATATTTCCATTGTTTTCTTCCTTCGTGTTTCTGACTAGCATTCATTTTGGTGGTTTTCTGTGAAGGTTTTCTCATTTGTCTCTTTTTTATGAGTCGTGGCTATGCTCTGATTATCTGTTTAGTGGTTACTTGAGGTTTGTATAAAAGATTTTGTAGATGAGACCGTGCTTGGGTTGTTTTTTCGTTTTTTTGTTTTTGTTTTTTTTTTTTTTTTGCTGAGGAAGTTAGCCCTGAGCTAACATTTGTGCCAGTCTTCCTCTACTTTAGATGTGGGTCACCACCATAGCATGGTCCATGAGTGGCATAGGTCTGTGCCCAGGATCCAAACCCATGAACCTGGGCCACTCAAGCAAAGTGAGCTGAACTTGACTGTTAGGCCACAGGGCTGGCCCTGAGATAGTGCATTTTTTGACTGCCTCATCTCCATTAACCTAAGCAGATTCTCTCCTTTTCCTCTTCACATTCTGATTTATTGTTGTCACAAATTATTCTGTTTTGTTCTGTGTGTTTGTAACTACGTTGAAGTGTTTATAGTTACTTTTGATGCTTTCTTTCCTTTTACCTTCTAAGTTATAATTACATATTTGCTTCCATGTTCTGAAAGAGAGCTGCAATTTTCTGATTTTGTCTGTCTATTTATCTCCTTGCTTAAGGTTTTGTGAACTTTTGCCTTTTTGTTTCAGGTATGAGGACATCATTAATCATTTTTTGTAGGAAGGTCTAATGATAATGAGCTCCCTCAGCTTTTGGTTATCTGGAAAAGCTGTTATTTCTCCATTGAGTCTGAAGGATAGTTTCACTGGACAGAATATTCTTGGCTGAATGTATTTTTAATATATTATTCCATTCTCTCCTAGACTAAGAGGTTTCTGCTGAGAAGTCTGCTGAAAGCCTTATAGGGGTTCCTTTGTATATGTTATTTTCTTCTGCCTTGCTGCCCTTAATATTTTTCTTTGTCATTGACTTTTTACCAATTTTACTATTACATGCCTTGGAGAGAGTTTTTTAGCATTAATGTAATTAAGAGTTCTGTTGGTTTCCTGTCACTGTAAGTCCAGTTTTTTCCCCAGGTTTGGGAAGTTCTCAGCTATTATTTCTTTGAACAAGCTCTCTGCTGTTTTCTGCCTTTCTTCTCCCTCTGGAATACCTATAATCCTCATGTTACTTTTTCTAATTGAGTAGGATATTTCTTGAAGAATTCCTTCATTTTTTAAAAAATCTTAGTTCTCTTTCCTCCTCCACCTGAAGCATTTCTATATTTCCATCCTCTAAATCACTAATTCTTTCCTCCATAATACCAGTGCTATTTTTTAAGGATTCTGAAATTTTTTTTATTTCATTAATTGTGTTCTTCAGATCCAGAGTTTCTGCTTGAGTTTTTTTTTTTTTTTTTTGTAGTTTCCATCTCTTTGGTGAAGTTTTCCTTTATCTCATTAATTTTATTCCTGAGCTCATCGAACTGTATTTCTGAGTTTTCTTGTAACTCACTGAGTTTCTTTATGAAAGCTATTTTGAATTCTCTGTCATTTAGATCTTAAATTCCTGTGACTTCAAGGTTGGTTTCTGGAGAATGGTCTTTTTCCTTCTCCTCTGAATTGTTGCTGTAGTTTCTCCTGGTGTTTGATGAATTAATCTTTTGCCAGCACATTTGTGGTAGCATCAGGTCTCAGATTCAACCTGCTACCACTAGGGGAAAGCAGGAACTGTCTTTCTCATCCCATCCTGTCTTCCTGTCTGCTGGAATTTGTAGGGGTACTATGTGCACTCTTACCAACTGGGAAAACATTTGTCAGGGCACATAGGTCTGCTGCCCCTTCTTCTTATGGTCATGCCAGCCTCTGTGCTTGGTTTGCAGTGCTTCCTTGTGGGGTCCAAGTCTGCATCATTCCTTGGGACCACAACAGCATGTGTAGGCTCAGGGCTACCAATCCTCTTCCTATAGTTGCCTCAGTGCACATTCTCACTTTCAAGTCACAGCAGTACTATAAGTGCTCCTGCCAGATGGGAAAGCATTCATGCACATACACAGGGCTGCCTGGGATGTGCAGTGGAGTGCTCACCCATCTCCACCACTTCTTGGGGGGGGGAGGGTGGCACTCCATCCACCCTCAGATGTATAGCTCTGTGGGTCTTTTAGTCATCCTGTTGTGCTGTGTGGGTATCCTCCATTGGTCAATGAATGCCCACTTATTTGTAGTTCAAAGAGGGAGTGATAAAAGGAACAGCTCACTCTGCCATGTTGCTGACATCACTTCCACAGTTTATTTTTTAATGTGAGTGGTATATATCCAAACAGAGTAAAATGAAAGCCAGTCTAAAAGGGAAATTTTTACTGCAAACATTTACATAACTGAAGAATAAAGAACAGAAGTTTGTAAAATCATAAATTGAATTTGTTAAAAAATAAAGAAAGAAGGAAAAAACCTAGGAGAAAGGAATTAGCAAACATTTTTTTAAATGTTGATTTTTTTTTATAAAGAACATAATTACAGCGTAAATTATTTTGAAACAGTTAATTCTCAGGAAAACAAAGCAATCAACAAATCGCTAGATAAATAGAACACAGAACAAAATAGTTTATAGCATCAGAACTGAGAATGCATAAATAATCAGAGATATAAGGATACAGAAAGAAGTAGCAGGAGGTATTCTTCACAGTCATAGAAATAAATTAAAAAATCTGTATAAAATAGATGGTTTCTCAGAAAACATCAATGACAAAAAATGACTTAAGAAGAAAAAGAAAATATAGCCAGATCAATAATTATAGAATAATCTAAAGAAGTTAAAAAATAGTGCCAGGTAAAGTTGTTTTTGCAGTTGAATTGTTTTCAATCTTCAAAGAACAGTTATTTTTGTGCTATCTAAACAGGGCATAGAGAAAGAAAACTTTAAAAAAATTTATAGGAAGACACCAAAGAACAAATCCCAAAATATGCAAAATAATGAATGGGAACCTGTTGACCTGCATTGTCCAATATGGTAGCCACTAACCACATATAGATATTTAAACTTAAATGAAATTTATTTTAAGATTTACTTTCTCAGATGCACCAGTCACGTGTTACATTTCAATTGCTTAATAGCCACATTTGGCTAGTGGTTACCATGTTGGACAATGCAGAAATAGAACATTTCAGATTTCACAAGTAGTTCTGGAAGAAAAGCCCCAGTGAGTTTCTCCTTCGTGAACACATCTCTGAGTAATAAACAAACAAACAAACAGACAAACTGGGACAGCTTAATTGGCTAAACCTAGTCTGTCTATTCACCTCTGAAGCCAGGGAACAGGAATACAGGGAGACACTGTGATTTATGGTTCCTGTAGAATCTCAAGAGAAGATAAAGAATCCATGTCACCACACATTTTCAAATGCGTTATATTTCCTTGACACACTAGTCTTGTGAGACTCTGAGACAGAGAGACATTGCACCCATCTGAGAGTGCAAACTGAGACTCACAGAGACTAGAAACTTGCTCTCATTCACTCTGCTGATGAATGCCGATGATAGATGTTAAATCCAGTCCTTCTGAATAGTACAGGCCCACTGTAGTCTTCATAATGTCTCATCCAGTTCTTGTTCAAAGCCGGTAGTTTGGTATCTTCTGGGTGCTTAGACCTATTGGTATAGCATTGTGTCCATGTAACTGAAAGATAATCTGTAATCCACAACAGCCTGTGAACTCTAAGTACTATCAAGCATTCAGCATGCAGATTTTTAGTAATTAATATTGGTACTTGTTATTTATCAGACTTGAGAAACATTTTAACATACAGGATACAAACAGAAAGAGGTAGAGGTGGGGAAACAAATGATTTGATTCAAATAATAAGATAAAGTAGATTAGAGAATATAATTTGATACAATTTTACATGGAGACAGATTGTTTGGAAAAATAAAAGAAAATACTCTTTTTGGAAATAACCAGCACAGTCACTTACACATAGTAGATACTGAAAAAAGTGTTTGTGGCTGTGTGCGTCTGGTAAATTTTAGGGAGCTGAAATTATAATCTCCACATTTTACAAATAAGTAATGTTCTGCTTATCTTTGGAACAAGATATTGAAAGGTAAGACCTAAGAAGAAATCAAGGAATGGATACACCATAAGTATAATATTGATCAATCTAGTGTCCTCCTTTTTGGCTTTACTATGTAGGAATCAATGTCAGTGGAATATTTGAGTTAACCTCAAAATGACTACAAACTAAACTGTGGAGTAAAATGTCCCCATCGCAACTTGTCGTTATTCATCTCAATGAGCAACATCCATGCCCAAAGCACATAATATGGCAGATCTGATGTTAGTAGAGTGGAGAGATAACACACAAAGTACCCAGCTCATTTAATGCATTTGTTTTCATTCTCGGTGGTGGGGTTGAGATAGCTGCAGAGTGTACTACCAGGAAGCCCATTTCTGTAGAAGAGCCCAGGAGGGGTTACCACTAAGACCAAGAGGAAGATCCAAGAGCAAAGCTAACTATGAAACTAACTGGAAAACCGAGGAGAGGAAAGGGAGGGTGGTCCATTAAAGTATTATTGCCCCAAGAGTGACACAGTTCATCACTCTAAAAATTTTGAAATTTCTCCTTCTAGGTCTTAGACGTGGTTCAGGAAAATATTAAGCTGTGTTTTGCCAACTAAGTCTGGGAAGGGAATGTGATAGATAAGGAGATCAGTGAGAAGACTAAGAAAATTTTAAAGTGCATGCTACAATGAGAGTAGGAAGACAAAAGAGACATTAGCAGTTTGATGAACTGATTTATTCATTCAACCAAAATTGATTATCTCCTATAGCAAGACTCTGTTTTCAGTGAGATGGTATGACCAAGAGACGGAAAAATATCCAAAAAAACCTTCTGCCTATGTTTCAAAATGTCACAGACTAGAGTGGATAAAGTTATGTTAACAAATAATAAAACTACACTAGTAACTTCCATTTGGGAAAATTGGTGATGGGTAAGAAGAAATGAAATCTGATAATGATGTTTCTAGGCCACATGATGAGAATTGACCATGCAAAGAAGCAGGTTTTCTATAGCAAGAGATTAAGATTTACTTTTGTGTATAAGTTTAAGGTTCCTAAACAGTCATGGGTGCTAAGAGTATAAGAGGAAGAGACATAAATAGGATGAATCTAAGAGGCAAAATCAACACCAAAAAAGCCAAGAAGTTTATTTTTAGCTGATTTTAACACAGAAAATTGCATTTACAGTAACAGGAAAAAGTATATGCTCGTCCTGGTAGCTAGTGGTAAGGAGGCAATATTCATGGCATAATAAACACATGAGGTTCTAATGGTATGGATTGTGATGTAAGAGAAATTGTTTATTAACTTAAAAAATTCATTAAAAAATCATACGATAAAGGAAGTCAACTATGGCATTTTTGTCAATGAGGAAAATTAAATGTTGCTTAGAAGAAGCAGGCACAGGTGGTGAATCCAGGCTGCAGTGCTTGCATGTTCCGATCATAGATGAGGCACTTCTCCTCAATGGCATCCTTTTCTGTAGGTGTACAAACAGAAGTGGGACTCAGTGCACTCCCCACAATCCTAGGGGACATGAGGAACTTTAAAAAGTGTATAAAATTAACAAAGCAGTTCAATTACTTAGTGGCATTCTTTTAATTGAAAATTGGTATCTCTTGTATGCCAGGAATGACACTTGGGCAATGGGAATTTAAAGATAAATAGGACACAGTCCAACTCTGCGAAAGTCCAACTGAAAATAGAAACATACACGTTGACAATTATATATGGGAAAACAAAATGCTTTGTGAAAGGTATTTGTCTCTTTACAAAACAGTTTTTTCTTTATTCTATTTGATCCTTATGCTAATGCAGTGAGATAGCAATTCAGTAATATTAGATTTACCATTCTTATCTTGTGATACAAATGAGGAAACTGAGTCGTAGAGAGATTTATTGACTGGACCATGGTTAGAATTTTGCAGGACAAATATCCAGGTTTTCTGACTATGAATGATTGATTTTTTCATTCAAGTAATAATAAACTTCCAAAAAACAAATGGATTTCTCCCCTGTTATTGCAATGGCGAAGATACAAAACAAGATACCATGTATATAGAAAACCAAAAAATCAATAACACCACTCAATGATTCAGTAAATTATCTGGAAATGTTGTCCCTATGATGTCATTTATCTGCATTGTTCACTGTGTTTACAGATTTGACTAGACATTTTGGTACGACCTCAACATAGGCATATGGCCTAACGCATTGGAGAAATATTTCGCCCAATGCCTTAAAACATCACTTCCATGATCTGCCCAGATTGCCTTGCTGCCACTCACACATTTTCCTAAAATGAAAACTATCAGATGAAGGCAACAAGGACAGCATATTTCATGCAGATGGTTAGTAAGTGATAAAGATTCGGCTTTGTCTAGTCTTCTTTCTATTTTGATGAAGACAGAGCAGAGAGAAGGTAGTGAGAGGGTGAAAGAGACAACCAGGGATCTTTCCATCCCTTTGCAGCTGTGCAACTCCCTCATTACCTTGGAGAGAAGTTCAGATGTATGTTGCATTGGCCATTCCTTGTGTAACGTTGGATAACACTTTGCACTTAAATCTGAAGATTAATGTGAGGGACTGCTACCAAAACTTGTCTTTAGACTTGATAACCTCAACGTAAAGAGATAATGAAACTGATATTTACTAAATGCCTACCGCATGTTAGTCCCTTTCACCCATTTAACACATTGCAATGTAAAGGTACATTTTGAGATACAAAATCTGAACCTCAGGGAGTTTACAAACCTGTTCATGGTCAAATTGTAATTAATGGGAGAGGAAGTGCTCCCTTAGATCTGGGCAATTCCTATGATGTTAATCTGCAAAGTGCTTCTGAAGGGCCTAATTAAGAATGATGTTCATGGAAAAGTCATTAGGATGTGAGATGACACTACAGAGTAAGGAACTACCTGAAACAGTGAATAAAGAACAAGTCAGGATTACGAAACAACGAGTGAGTTTGGGAGTCAGGGTTAGATGGTGATGTGTGTTTGTATTCACAAACTCAAGGGCTTAAGGCATCATGCGAGCAATATAGTTCAATACACATCTAATACTTGAATTTCCTCCATAGGGTCCACTAAACTGTCATCCAGCTAAGTAAGTGCCTCTACTTCAGGCTTCCATATTATTTGACACCATATCCATTACCACTTGCGTCACACCTCACATCCTCTCAATCTCCCTTTATCCATCCATTGCTGCAACAGACAACTTTATACAGGGGTAAACTGACAACATTTTGCCTCAGTTGTCAAAGTGTATATCTTTCTTCCATAGGCATTCTCAAAAACTGTAGCCAGAGATCTACAGGTACCCTGTGGTTTTCACTCTTACACAAACATAGAAATATGAGGCATTTAACAGCCTCGTGACAACTCTGACCAACAGGGCATGGGAGCTAGCAGATAAATAAATGCTCCATTGGTTGAAGAGAAAATCCTGGGGCAAGTTTACACCTGACTTTGAGAGGGACCCAGCAGGACCAAGTGCCAGTCGCCAGAGCAGTGACAAGCTCAACAATGCAGCCTTGTGTTTGCTCTCCCTCTTTTCCTCTTTCATACTTGCGTTTTCCCCACTCCTACTCCCTTGGATTACTTCCCCAAATAAACTACCAGCACACACCTTTCTCTTTGGTTCTACTTTCTGAGAATCCCAGATTAAGACAAGGCACTCAAGGGCCAGCATGAGGAGCGACATTTTCCAATTCTGACCTAAGATGCATGGTAGCCTCAAGGCTTTCTGTCCTCATTTACTTGTGTCTGATTAATTTCTACATACTTAGCACTTGACACAGACTTTAATTCCATAAAAGGAATTCATAGTGTCTAATCAATGGATGAATGTATGAATAAACCAGTGGAGTAAATGTGGCCAAGATTAATGTGCTTTGAATTAACCTCTAAGGTTGAAGAAAAGAGCCCCAAGTACTGTCTTTCAAAGATAGTTACAGGCAAAGTGGGAAATATGAAAAGGCACAGGATTATCCAGTCCCCATCATGATGCTTTAGGACTCCACTAACCGAACAGAAGTGCAAAATTGGCTAATCTGTATTGTTGATCATAAGAATTCTGATTTCTTAAAATGTATTCAATGTGTATATTTTGAAGGCATATTTTAAATAAATAGACAAAGATTGTGGTAATAAAATCCTTAGAGCTGCTTTCTGTGGATAACAAGCTGACATAAGAAAAAAAGAGCAAAGATAGAAATAAGGAAACTGTATCAGGTAAGGTAGAATTCTTGGGATATTAATGTAAATATCTATTTATTTATACCTGAGAAAGGCAGTTTCTAGTTTTGAGTCTACGGGTATCTGTGTATGAGCTAATCCCTATTGAGACTTGAGGCAGTGTTACGAAAAGATCTCTGATCTTGGCACTTGGAAATGTGCCTACTAGACAATAGCCACTTGCTGTTGGGTTGAACATCTACCAGTTGGAAGTCAAAGCAAAAGGAAATGTGTATATTCAAGATCCCAGACTCAACTTAAGGGACAGAATTCACTGGACTTTGAGTCAAAATATTTGGTTTGAGTAGCTTAGTAGCTGTATGTCTTGGGCAAGTCACTGACTCCCCAGGGCCTTGCTTGGCTATTGATAAAAGAGGATGTTAATTCTTGGTTTTCCTGTCTTACAGGATTGATGATGATCCCCAATGAATAAATGTGTGTGATAAGGGGATTCTGGTCATAAAATATCATATGTATTTGAAATATTATTGTTTATGTGAACCCTTCCAGATCAGGCACTATGCCTGACATTTGTATTTTCCAGGGCACCTTGAGAAGACTACTGTAGAAATGAAGCCTTTTCAATTGAGTCCTCAGAAGATTAAGAAAATAACTCAAAGGCTGAAGGGATTGATCTACAGGCCAAGATTAAATGAGGACATATAGTTCATCATTCTGTTAGGCAATGCCTAATAGAGGGTCAGGACTGCAAAGATATATTTCAAAGGGATAAACAGCAAAGAGGGGGAAGAATTATTTCAGTTGAGACAAAAATAAATAAGTAAGACCACTGAAATTGAAATGAAAATATCTGGATACCAGGAAATGATAAAAGTTCTCTTATTTGGAATCTTTCAAACTAACAAGAAAAAGCCTATATTTTTCCATCTTTACTTTAGTGCATCACTTAGGTGTTTTCCAAAGACTCACATATATTTCCTGATATCACTCTTCTCCAAGCCCCAGATTAGACACTCATCCTGAATCCGTATCTTATCTTTTGAATTCAAACGTTCATGGGAGAAAAATCATCACAAAATATATTGTTTTTTCCAAAGCGCCAAATTCTTTTCCACTTACCTTTTTCTTTCTTTTTCTTTTTTTTTTTTTTTACCCATCATGAACTTTTCATTTCATAGTTTCCTTGAGGAATGCTTCTGTGTGTGTATGAGTGGAACTAATTGAAAAGATCAAATTTAATAGAATTTAAACTTACTGAAGGGGGAGATAAGTTTAGTTGCAGTAGTATCAGGGGAGACGTGACAAGACCAAGTGACATCCTGAAAAGTAACCTACTAGAAATGCTCTGTAAATGCTGTAAAGGCAGATGTCTGTTTAAATATAACCTGAAAAAAGAGAGAAGTAATTAAATACAATTTGTGATGATTTTTTTGATTCAGTAGGGTACACATTCATATTTTTTTCTGGCCATGAAATGTGATCCAAAGAAAGAAAAAAAACATTAAAGTCTTCCCTTTCTGAAACAGTAAGACTATGTTTTCTACAGAGTCAATAAAGAATTGGCATTTCACTCAAACAAGCTTATTTGATCTTTTCTAAAGGATAAACCATAAGCAAAATTGTGACATTGGGCAAGTTTGTCTTCAGCACCACTTTGAGCACATCCTAAATTGGTCTAGAGCCCTACACTTCTCTTTTCCCATTTCTGGGGGTCACTTTCTTGGATTCCCATTTACAACTGATCTCACTGGCAGAGCCTGTTGCTAATAATGAACGATGATTAGGTCTTGCTGGATAGCTTGGAGCAGTCACGTGTATATTTGATTTTCCTATTAATTCTAGGAATTTTGATTCCTAATCCAGAGGTTCCTGCTTTCCCACAACACTAAAGTCTCATGTTCTGATTCTTTTGATCCTTGCATCTTCATTGCCATCAAAATTTGCTATTCTGTGATTCTTCTCATCTGGGAACTGTCATCTACTAATCCTGGAAGAAGTAGGATTTAGTCTTTAACTACAACTTTGCCAACAACCAGTTGTGAGTTCTTGCATCAATCACTCACATTCTTTGACTCTGTTTCCTCGTAGTCTCATAAAACAAGATGATCTCAAATCTTCTTTCACATGACTTTAAGCTAGGGTTCCTCAACCTCAGCACTATTAACATTTTGGGCTGGATGATTCTTTGTTGTAAGAGGATGACTTGTGAATAGTAACATATTTAGCAGCACCCCTAACCTCTGCATAGTAGATGCCAGTAGCCAACAACCCTCTTCCACAGACATCAAAAATGTCTCCAGATATTGCCAAATATTCTGTGGTGGGTAAAAGCTATCCATAGTTGACAGCCACCATTCTAACTCAATATCAAGGAAAGCATTTCCTCTTACAAAGTGCTACATAGGTTTCATGCAATCATCTTGAGGAAATTCCTTTAGCATAAGCTGACCTAAAATATTAATTCCATATTTAGTAGAATTCCACTGCCCTCTTTCTATTCCTGCAGCATAGCAGATCCTGTCTCTTCTCTTTCTGCTCTGTTTAAAAGCCGCTTCTGCATCACCAGATGTGGTCTGATCAAGGCTCCCCTGACAGAATGTGCCCTGAGCCAGCCAATTACCACAGCTGGTGCTGCTAAATTCTGTTCCAGTCTCTTTCTGTGCTTGCAAGCTGGCCTGTTTCAGTATCAGTCTTTGTGACATCTGCTTGTGCTTCTCTCCTCTCTGAAATCCTCTCTGCACACCTGCGTCACCCCACTCTGCCCAACTCCTGAAAGAGGTTCAGTTTCCTTTTTGTGGTTTAGCCCCCATGAGAACAGGTGACTGTTGAGAGGAGCCACATCAGTGAGGAACTGTTTCTCCACCTGGACTGTGTCTGAGAGCGGCCGTGCTGCTGTGTTCCCTCGGTGTCCACAACACTGCACTGTGCTCGTTGAAGAAACCGTATGCATAATAATCAGTACACGTGCAGCCAATGCTATAAAATGAATATTTAAAGATCCCTGCCCTATATTTACACACATTTTGGTAATTTAATTCAAGGCATGCAATATGATGTCAAAATGAAAGATCATTCATAACCACTATTTTATATATTTGCTAATAATAACCACATATTGATTAGGAGTGTGTTGCTGCATGTTGACTACATAAGCACAAGCTTTTGTTTCCATTTTGCCAACAGTGCCAACCTTTTAGAACCTTTAAATCATCATTTATTCCCTCTGCAGGACCCTGTTAGAGGGATTGTTTCATTTGCATTTCCAGGGGGAATAACTGTATCATAAACATAGCCTCTGGAAACCTGATGTGGCCAGGTTCATTCAATGTGACGATCGGGCAGTGAGGATTCCGGGCAAAAGAGATCTCTGCCTACCTAGAGATTTGATAAGTTGTGCAACCTCTGACATGCAGGGATACCTGCACTCCTCATGCTCTCATGCCTCTAATACTTCTGCTTCCATGGGTAAATCTTAACAAGAAGAACCGCTGTAATTACTAAGTGTGCTCGTTCCTCTTAGCACGATTACTGGATTTAATACTTTTAGTATTGATTAATGACCTGTTTGCATTATAGTCTCTTCCAAGGCAAGGCTAACTGGGACTGGACTTTTATTTCATTTTCATCAGGATATAGCCCAGCCAAGGCCATGCAGAAGCCAAGGAAGACACCTTGTTGGTCCTCAGTCTGAACCATAGATATGTTCCAAAATCCCCAGTGGATGCCTGAAATCACGGTTAATACTGAACTCTGTATATACCATATTTTTTCCTATACATACATATCTATGATAAGTTTAATTTGTAAATTAGGCACAATAAGAGATTAATGACAATAGCTAATAATAAAGTTGGTTTGGGGGCCATTATTAGGTAAAATAAGGGTTACTTAAACACAAGCACTGAGATACCTCGACAGACCATCTGATAACCCAGATGACTACTAAGTGACTACTGGGCAGATAGAGTATACAGTGTGGATATGCTGGGCAAAGGGATGTGTCATGTCCCAGGCAGGATGGAGTAGGATGGTATGAGATTTCATCACCGTTTTCTCTAGACTTTGTGCTACTCAGACGGCATACAATTTAAAACTTGTGAATTGTTTATTTCTGGAATTTTCCATTTAATATTTTTGGACTGTGACTGACCACAGGTAACTGAAACTGCAAAAAGTGAAACCACAGCTAAGGGGAGACTACTGCATAGAAAACAGAAGTCTGAATCCAGCCTGCTCTGAATTTCTCAACCCTACATACAAACTGCCCTCAAGGAGTGTACAGTCTATTGAGGGAAGTAAAGTAAGCACAAAACACATACGGGGAAAAACACAGTGAAAAATTCAGCAATATATGTCTGCATCCAGGCCCAGTCCCTCACTAGATGGGATAATCCACATATAACTGGAAATTGTTGTCACGAAGAAGATAGCACCAAATAGGATTCATTTTCAAAGATCAACAAATGACTCTGTCCTTAAAATCTAATTAGAGGGCCAGCCCTGAGGGCCTAGTGGTTACAAGTTTGGCACACTCCGTTTTGGTGCCCCAGGCTCGGTTTCCAGATGTAGAACCATATCACTCATCTGTCAGTAGCCATGCTGTGGTGGAGACTCATATAGAACTAGAAGGACTCACAACTAGAATATGCAACTATATACTGGGGAGGAAAAAAGAAGGATTGTTCCTTCTGAAAAAAAAATCAGCTAGATTATTTCCCATCTCTACAAAAGGCCTTCACAGGGTATAGGGTTCCCTGGCCACTTTTAAATAACATTTTGTAAAACATCTTTATTGAGGTTTAATTCACACACCCTTTAATTCACCCATTTGTAGTGTATAAGTGAATGGTCTTTGGTATATTACATTAATATTTTTTAATTGTGGTAAAATGTATGTAACAAAATTTGCCATTCTTACCATTTTTAAGTATATAATTCACTGGCATTAATTACATTCACAATATTATGCAACCGTCACTTCTAACTATTTCCAAAATTTTTCATCATGCCAAACAGAAACTCTGTGCACATTAAGTAATAACTCCCCATTTCTTCCTCCCCCCTTGGGGAGGGGTCTAATCTACTTTGTGTCTCTATGAATTTACCTATTTCTGATATTTCATCTAAGTGGAATCATACAATATTTATTTTATATCTGGCTTATTACAATATTTTCAAGGTTCATCTAAGTTGTAGGATACGCTACTACTTCATTCTTTTTTTATGGCTGAATAATATTCCATTGTATGTATATATCACATATTGTTTATCTATTCATCTGTTGAAGAACACATTATGGCTATTGTGAGTAGCACTGCAATTAACCTTGACATACAAGTATCTGTTGCAGTCCTGCTTTCAGTTCCTTTGGGCATATACCTAGGAATGGAATTGCTGGGTCAAATGGTAATTCTAGGTTTAGCTTTCTAAGGAGCCACCAAACTGTTTTGCATAGTGGCTGCACCATGCACACTCCCATCCAGAATGCATGAAGATTTCAATTTCTCTAAATCCTTGCCTACATGTGTTTCCTTTTTTATTATAGCCAGCCTAGTAGATGTGAAGAGGTATCACATTGTAGTTTTGATTTGTATTTCCCTAATGATTAGTGATGTTGATGTTGAGCATCTTCTAATATGCTTATTTGTCATTTGCATATCTTCCTTGGAGAAATGTTTATTCAAGTTCTTTGCTCATTTTAAAATCGTATTGTCTTTTTGTTGTTTAGTTGTAGAAATTCTTGACATTTTCTAGATATTAGCCCCTTTCAGATACGTGATTTCCAAATATTTTCTCTCATTCTGTAAGTTGTCTTTTCATGTTCTTAATAATATACTTCAATGCACAAAATTTTTTTATTTTGCTGAAGTCCAATTTATCTACTTTTTCTACTGAATAACTTTTAATAAAGCAGGAGTTAAATAGAAGATGTCCTTGCAACTTTTATTTTCTACAATTTTTGAGAAATATTATTTTGAGGTTACTATTTCATCTGCTTTTCAAAAACTTAAAGCTTGCATTATAGTAACCATGGAAATGTCAGGCTACTTACCAACCAGATAATCCAACATTCTTATACTTATCTTTTGTTCAAAAAACATTATTTAAGTGTACCAATGGCTTAGCACTGCAGTAGGCACTGAAGGAAAACAAGAGAGATAAAATATGTAAGGTATTACCCATACTCTGAGGGAACCTACAGGCTAGCAGAGGGCATTGATGCAAAAACAACCTTTTCAAAAGCAAAGGGATAAATGCTACCATTGACATTGTACAAAGTAGTAAAAGAACAGAGATGATAAAGTAGCAAATTAATTCCAATTGTTGGGGAAAGCAGAGAAATGGCATTTAAAAAAGTACTTTAGATTTACAAGATGGGCAATAAGGAAAGGACATGTAAGTTAAAGGGACACACTTGAGCAAAGTCTTTCCTTACCTTGGAAAGATGGGATGGAGATTATTAATGCTGATAAAGCAACATACCTTAACTCTTGACTTCTTCAATTTTGTATCTGGATGGGTTTTTTTTTAACATATTTATTATGATATAATTCACACACCAAAAATTTCACATGTGCAATTTCATGCTTTTTAGTATATCCCAAAAGTTGTACACCCATCAACAAAAACTAGATCTAGAATTTAACCCCCCCCCAAATACCCTACTCCTTAATAATAACTACACATTCCTCTCATCTCTCCCTCCACACCCTAGACCTAGGCAACCACAAGTCTGCTCTTTTTTTCCCACGAATTTCGCTATTCTGGATATTTTATATAAATGGAATTGTACAATTATATCATATTTTGTGAATGACTTCTTTCACTTAGCATGATGTTTTCAAGGTTCCTCATGCTGTAATATGCATCAGTACTTCATTCCTTTTTACTGCTGAATAATAATCCATTCACATTTAATGTTATAATTGATTTGGTTGTATTTGCGTCTGCCATTTTGCTTTCTGTTTTGTATATGTATCATGCTTTATCTACTCCTCTATTCCTCCTTTACTGCTTTCTTTTGCACTAGTGATGTTTTATAGTGTAACTTTTTAATGCCTTTAACACTTTGTTAAATGTATTTTTGAGCTACTGTCTTAGTAGCTGTACACGAGCTTATAATACACATTTTAACTTATCAAAATCAACTTCAGATATATACTTTTATATGCACTCTTTTGTTTTCATGTGGATTTTAATTACTACCTGGTCTTGCTTGTTTTTAGCCTGAAAAACTTCCTTTATTATTTCCTGTGAATCAGGAATCTGATAGCAGCAACTCTCTAATATTTTGCTTTTTCTGGGAATGTCCTTTTTTGCTTTATTCTTGAAAGATTACTTTTTTTTGGATGTAAGATTTTTTATTGACAGTTTTTTACATCCAGCATTTTTAATGTGTCATTCCACTGCCTGTCTTCCTTTGTTTCAAGCATGAAGTCAGTTGTTAATCTTACTGGATTTCCTTTGTGCACACGCATCGTATTTCTCTTAGTGTTTTAAGATATTCTCTAAATCTGGGCTTTTCACATTTTCACTATGATGTGCCTGGGTGTGAATCTCTTTGTGCTCATCCTGCTTGGAATTCATTGTGCTTTTTGGATGTGTAGATTAATGTTTTCATCAAATTTAGGAAAATTTCAGCCATTATTTCCTTGAATATTTTTTTGTCCCTTTTTCTATTTTATCTCTTTCTGTTAATCCCCTCATGCATACGTTGGTGTGCTTAATCATGTCCCCCATTTCCCTGGGGCTCTGTTCATTTTCCTTCATTTTTTTCTTGCTTTTTCAGATTACTCAATCTGTCCTCAAGTTTGTTAATCTTTTCTTCTACCAGCTGAAATCTACTGCTGAGCCTCTCTATTGATTTTAAAATTATTGTTATAATATTTTTCAACTTCAGAATTTCCTTTTGGATATATATGTCTGTATGTATGTGTATGTGTATTTATACACATACAATATATACATGTATATATACATATAAATCTTTTCTGTTTCTCCATTAATTTTATCTATTTGATGAGACATTGCCATTATACCTTCCCTTAATTCTTTATACATGATTTTTATTGGTTATTTTAACTTATTTATAATAGCTTCCTTGAGTTAAATATAATTTTTTGTTTTTAAGTTAAGCAAGTCTGTTACGTTAGTTATTTGGTACCTCCCCCAGAGGTAGGTTTTATTGCTTTCTTTTGTTCCTGCGTATTGGGCATAGCTTCCTATTTCTTGACGTGTCTTATAATTTTTGATGAAAACTAGACTTTTTAGAAAATATATTGTAGAAACGCTAAATAATGATTCCCCCACCCCTCCCTAAGATAGATATTCTTATTATCTTTTGCTTGGTCATTTATGTATTGTTTAGTGACTTGGCTGAAATAACTCTGTGAAGTTTATTTCCCCTGCTGTGCCACCCAGGTGCTGCCCCTGGGTTAGCACAAACCAGGTGTTGGTGAACAGTTGTCTTTACGTTTCCTAGCTGTTTGCGTTTTACCTTTTAATGTTGGATGTGTGTGGCTTTGAGGCTGCCATCCCCTTTTATTTACATGTTTGCTTCATGTTCAGCCAGAGAACAGTAACTTGGAAGCTTCTTCTCAGATTGCTCCTGAGGAAGCACAGACTGGGACCTGACACATTCTTACAGACTAGTGCAAACAGGTGTCTTTTTTTTAAAAGCCTGCCTTCATAGAAATTTCCACTGGATAAGAATAGCTTATTATTCAGCTAGTGTTTGGTCAAAGATTGGGTCTAAATTCTGTGTCAGTGAGGCTTCATCCTGTGTTGATCGATCTGAGTCTGACTTGGAGAACACTTTCAACTCTGTCCCATGTGTTTGCTCTTATTGCTCTCGAGTGAATGAAGTCTCACACAAGTACATAGACTTCCCAATCTTTAGGGTTGCATGGGATCTCAGGAGGGCTCTTTTTAGCTATTTCTTACCCTGGTTCTCTTTGGTAAACTTCTAGATGCTCTGCCAATTTATGTGTTGGTACCATACTCATGGAGCTATAGCACCCTCTTAGTTTCTTTCCCCCAAGATCTTTGTTGTTTGACAAGGCCTCCATTGTTTAGGCATGGAATTCTTTATATGATGTGCCAGATAAACTCAGTCCCTCAGTAAAGCTGCAAAGCTCTCCATCCCCAAGACCTGCGTCTCACCCTGGGGCACAATCCCTATGCCACGGAACCAGAGCTAGGGGTGTGAACAGTGGCTCCTAGAGTGAGACCCCTGCTCTACAAGTAGGCACTAGATCCTCGTCTTCTCAGTTTGCCTTTCCTGGTTTGAAGTCTTTGCCCTAGGAGATACGTGGGGTGGGCGACATTCAGAGCTTCAATATCCTCAGCCCGTCATGTCTCAGGAGATCTTTCACCCTGTGAATAGGGTCTGAGAAGTGGACAGGAGTGTCAGTCCTTCCAGCCATCCCCTCCAGAATACAGCTTCTGCAACACAGGACTCGAGGTGGGGGGCTGAGAAATACCAGCAGCCTGCAGCTCCTGGGTTGAAATCACATAGTCTTAGACTGGGAGCCGAGGGGAGAGTGAGCCCCCTTCTTCTTGGCTGTACCCACTGGTTTCCATAACAAGAACCTGGGGTGGGGGATGAGGGAGAATGGCATGGGTTGTGGCTCCAAGGCCACAGATTCCTGGTGTTTTCCTGAGATTTTCTTGAATAAATGTTTCTCTATTTTCTGTATGTTTTTAGAAAAATTTTGAGAAACTTTAAATAACTATTTTTCATAATTTTCACCAGATACGTCACTGTTTTGCTTGGCAGAGGTTTTGCAGAGCTCCTTATTCCTCCATTCTGGAAAACCCCCCACCACTGCTCGTTGATTTTTTCTAATATACAGTAAAATAAAACTGTTCTCCTTAATTATTATCTTGTCTCTAATTTCTAATTCCTGAATCATTTCCCTCCTTCTGATCTCTCTGAGGACGTAAAGAGCAGAGTCATGAATTTGGTAGACATCCATTCCTCGAGCCTTCCTATTTTGGCCATATTGCTCCCAACCTCTCCACTTCTACTTTATCTATTATTTAGATTTTTGTTCACAGTTCCTCCAAATATTTGTTAATCTTCTCTCTGATTCTCTAATATAGCCATAAGGGTAGTGTGATGACATATGCTTTCACTATTCACAGTTTAAGGGATCATCATGCCCCCTGTCAAAGCAGCCCCATGTCAATTGTTCTGAATATGAGCATCTTACTCTTGTCTAGAGGGGTTATAACTAGGAGATTTCAAACTCTATGTGGGGGGTGGGAGAGGGAAATCACGCTGATTGCACTTCAGTTTACTTAGCCTTTAAATTGGTAGTTTACATTAAGGTGCTAAATTTCTTGTGATAATAGACAACATTTTCAGTACTTTTGTTTGGACAAAAGTTTTATGTCTAGCATTTTTAGAAAACATTTTCTTCTTATTCTTGCAGTTTAAAATTTCCCATCAGTTAGGAACATCCTTAAGATTTGAATAAAATTAATAATAATATTCAAATAAAAATTAACTTTCACAATTGTTTATCAAGCATTTTCTTCACAAAAGCTCTATGAAGTATATATTGTGCATTTTTTCTGATGAGGAAATTGAAGTTTAGACCTCTTCCCAATTTTGCTTATCAGTGGCAAAAGTCTGTCTGAAGTCTTTCCTCAAAGTCTATATCTTAACAACTACATTCTGTTACAAATAGACCTTGCCCTCAACACTATTTTGCATCTATGATGTAGGAAACAAAGACCATATGCAAAGGCACTGGGAGAATACAAAACAAGCTGCATTGCAGCCACGCGTTGTAGACAATGGCCCTTCAAACTCAAGCAAGACATCAGACTTCTTCCAAAGAGACGTTAGATATTATCACCAGTCTATGGAAATGAATTCTTTTGGGAAATATGTGACCATCTAAACCCACAGTTAAGTAATGAAATAATTCAAAAATTTGTACCACATTCACCATCTCTTCTCTCCCGGTTATCCTTGGTCCCTGCCCTCTTCACCTGGGTAACATGTACTTTCTTCACACCTCCCTGAGGACTCCCTCTCCAATAAGTCAGCTGCTCTGCTCTGTAGGTTTACTTCACCATATTCACCATGATGGTGCTCAGCATATGGCATTAGATTTGCTGTTTATCGTTTCCACACCTCTGCTGGATTGTGAGCTCTACTAGGACAATCCCTGGAAGTTACCCTGTCACTTTGTAGGCATTCAATACAAATTTGTTCAATAAAGCTGTGCATAAAAACATCCCCTCGCATTATTAACTGCTGAAGACAATTGCAAATCTCAGAGTTTTCATGTCTCTGTAGAAACACTTGCAATTTGATGTCCTATCTCCTTATTCTTCTTTCTAATTTTCTTCTTACCTTCCCTCTTTTTTATATCTTAGGAGTGAAGTTATTTGACTTTCTTTTGTTAGGGTAACTTTTTTTTTAAACATAGTAAATAATGAGAAGTATTACAGATCTTCTTGGACTATTCAGCTCAGTGAACTGAATCACCTAAAATACAAAGTTAGATTTTTAATGATGAATATGGAATCTTTCCTCTTTTGCTCTTACCATGTATATCTTTGGGGTTTTTTTTTTTAGAATTTAATCTGGAAAACCCTTCTTTTCTCCTTTTATCTTGTTAATAACACTCATCTTTTTTTAGTCCAATATACACTTATTAATGGCAATTATGTGAAAACTACTTTAGTTAGTGATGCTGGTGATTAAAAGGCAAATAAGACATGTACATGTTCTCCAGGACTTACTGTCACACAGGAACCCAACAAAACACAAATCACACATACTCAGAGCTGTCGTAAGTGTTCTAAAATATGTTCCTCAGTAAAATAAGATGCCTTGTGTTCTAACATTAAAATCTGTGACTCCCGATCTCATGCACAGTATATGATAAGAAAAATATGTGATCCTGGCTCCAGGCAGTTATGTCCTGGAAATATCATGACCTCAAGGAACGAAAGTGAAAGGCACTTAGCCTGGACTATTGACTGAAAAGAAGAGTGGCAGAGGAGGTACTATGTTTTGGAGGGAGGAGAAGGAAGGGCACTTTCTTTTTTTGCCATCAACTTTTATACACCTTCCTTTATAGAGGAACTGCATGTCCTTGCCCAGACGTTGTAAAGGACGTTCCCAAAAGAAGAAGAATCTACATGCTTACGGCAAAAATTCTATAAATCTGTACTTCACTTTCTGCTTTAGAATTCTTTATTTCATGATAAACTTCCATGCTCTTTGTTGCTTCAATTTACCTGTGTTTCCTTTGAGCTTCAACCTAAAGGTTATTTGAACTTGGGTAAATTCAAATTCAAAAGTGATTCCAGGCTTCAGTTCAGCTCATTTCCCTAACAGCCCATTCCTCCATCTCTGCTTGGATCAGCCACCAGAACACCTGGAAAGAAGGGTTTCCCAGCTTTACTTGCACGATTCAGAGTCAGTCTTCTGCTCTGTGCTTTGGAAATATTAAAACCAATCTTAGCTATTTCTTCAATATATACAGTAACTTTTAAGGACTGTTCTCAACTGAAATTTCCAGTAAACATAAATTGAATCTTTCAACATTAAAAACAAAACAAAACAGTACGGTTTGAATGTTAAAGCAGAAACCGTCTTTTCATCACTCTTGGATTTCTTGGTTATCAGTTTAGTGTTTTAAAATTATATACAAATCAAGACCCTATTTTCTTCTTGTTATTGTTTTTTGAGGACAAAACAGATCTCAAGTTTAATTTTCTCTTTTCTACATTTTAAATAAGTTATAGTCCTTTAGTTCAGCTTCATTATCTGACTGGATCCTAAAAGTGTCAAGAGAGTATCTTTTACAAGAAACAGGAATTCTCAATTTCTCCCACTTTCATAAGAAGTATTACATCTTCAGCCTTGAAAGCCTTATTTATTTTACACCAGGAAATTCAGTTTCACTCCCATTAGAGTAATAACTCAATGTTGTTTGCTGTTGTTGTTAAAAGCCAAAATTGAAAGACTACAGAAAATCTCAGAATTAAGTGTTTTTATCAGTGAACATTTAGCTCTATCTGGAACTTTCTAGGCTTAGAAAGTCCTTAGACAGTATTTCACTTTGAGAAACTACCTTTTAACTCATATGGTGTGTTGTAGTCCCTGCTTTAATTTGGACTAAGTCGAAACCACTTTTCAATGTTTTTATTGGTTGTATCATAGCTATTGGCTTCAGACATACTATGACTTCCAATATAAATGGAACAATAACTTCCCAGAGGGCTGTGCTCACAATTGGATTAAGTACAATCTAGGTCCTTCTAAAGTGAACATCGTTAACAGAGAAGAAAACTATGGAAGTATATCTCAAGAAAACTATTAAAAGCGTAGAATAGATGCTTAAAATTTACCATTATTTCACTTCTTCTCGATCTGCCTCACCCACGTGTTTCACTGTGTTGCTCATGCTTTAACACAGACATAATGAACTCACCACACTATGTGCAGTTCCTAAATCTGTGGATTTTGCTGCACTGACATAACACTGCTATAGTGAACTAGAGCCCCAGGTGACAAGACGTCTGAAGAAAGAAGATGCACCCTCAGTTCTAATGAGGGCAGGAGGGGATGGGTCCCTTGTGCTTGAATCTTTGCTATTATCTATAAAAATGCAACTTATGCTGTTAATCTCTAATTCTTCCTTTAAGTGAAGCATAATACCAAGGAGCTATTTTTAAGGAAATATTGCAGACCAGTTAGCAACATGTTAAAGGAATCCATCATTTTAAGCATTTGAGAGTGCTGAGTGATACCCTTTCTTGCCTTGTGAAGCATAGATAATATACAGAATGCTGACGAGAAATCCTGCCAATCTGGTATCTCCAGATGGTTGGGAGATAGGAATTTATCAATTGAATCGCTACCTATACCAAATACATCATACATTTGCTGGTGATTTTTCTCCTTATAACATGCCTCATTAAGTGAAAAGTTTTAAAGATGCTTGGATAAAATTGTGCATAAGCTGAGATCCAGGTGTCCTGAATAACTTAACTCAGCTTCCTCATGAGTCTGAGCGACTCTTGGGGGTTTCCTCAGGCCCGCTACTTCTCTGAATCTAGCTCATGCGTGTCCTCTTAGGAAAAGCTGGGAAATATCAGATTGGTTTGGGAATGTCAAATTCATCTTCTCATGTAATGTCATTGAGTTAAACCCTTTTATATTTTTATGCCCCAAATCATTTATAGCTATGAATACACGTGGTTAGCTTTTGTATAGATAGAAGTCAAGAGATTTTGTTGGCAATAAGTTGAAGTAAGTTTTAACATTTCAAATAAACTAAATGTAATACAGCCACAGCGTATACTCATTACTATCATTGCCCTACTACCAAATAATTGACATAAATTAAAATGACATTGACATAAATTAAAGTTTCTATTTGTAGCTTAACATATCATGTTCACTTATTCAGTAGGAGATGGATAAGTTGAAACTGAACTTTGAAAGATATATTATGGCTATTAAGTTTCATCATGGAATGTGGAAGAATCAGTCATCACACATCCAGCTGATCTACATCACGAACTTTCTTCTAAATCTAGTTCCACAAGATTTGAATTCAATTTTCAGAAAACTTGATTGAAATAACTAAGGAGTATATTCGGCCCCTGGTATCATCAATCATTTTTCTGGCACATTCAAGATGAATAATTAAGGTCAGTTTAAGAGAAACCAACAGGGAATGGTGGAACATCTTGAGGTGAACAACAGAGGGAAGTAACTGTCAGACCTAAACCTAATGAGACAAGTAGGGAGGGGGAGTTGCCAGAACATAGAGAGAGAGAGAGCTCTAAGGCAGGGCTTTTGGCAGCAGATGTGGCTTATAGGAAGGAAATACATCCATAGCCAGTTCATGACCTAGGAGAAGAGATTCAAGGGAATGAAGACCCAAACTATGTCTCTTCTTTTTTCTGATCATCTGCTGGGCCTCTCATTGACTAGACACAACCTAAAGTCGATGACAAGGAAATGTTGGGTCAGTCTCCCAGGTCATGGAGCAGAGTGGGGATGTGTGAAAAGTAAATTTGGTATTTGAAAGTTTCTTGAGAGTAAATCCTAAAAGTTCTCATCACACACACACACAAATAATTGTAACTTTATGAGGTGATGAATGGTAACTAAATTTATTGTGATAATCATTTTGCAATATATAAGTATGACAAGTCATTATGCTGTACACCTTAAACTTATACAATGTTGTATGCCAATTATATCTCAAGAAAACTGGAGGGGAATAAAAAGGGGAAAAAAAGGTACATTTGGTGTGGCAAACATGGAATAATATCCAAGTTCAGGGACTATGCTGATTCACAATCTCAGATGTGGCTGGCATGCATCTTTCACATTTCAGTCATAGGGTAAATTTTTTCTGACTTGCTTATCACTATTCATAGAAATTCCCTTTATAGGAATGCAAAAGTGACCTCTGTTCT
The DNA here is from genome assembly GCF_041296265.1 of Equus caballus. Taxonomy (NCBI): domain Eukaryota; kingdom Metazoa; phylum Chordata; class Mammalia; order Perissodactyla; family Equidae; genus Equus; species Equus caballus. Next base: position 60,858,749 of record NC_091699.1, on the reverse strand, counting down.
ACAAGGCCACACATTCTAGAAACAAAAATACGTTTACATTAACAAAAAAAATCAATTTTTTACAACTGACCTAAATATCTATTCTGCAATAGCTCCTTTTCTATTGAAGTATCTCCTACTTTGTGACCAGGGCCAGGACTGAACTGAAGCAAATGAGTCATCATCATCACATCAGGTATAAAATTTAAGAGGGTAGCAAAATCTCCATAATCAAGATGATTAATCTCAATGCAATACGCCAGCACAATATTTTAAATTACCAAAACCAATGCAAAAATCCATAATGAACAAAATATCACAAGTTTAAATGAACAAAATATCTAAGCCTTCTCTTGAACAATGCTATCTCACTTGCCCAACCCTTATCCTTGACTAGTGGCACAAACATCTGTCTTCTTGTTTCCCCAAACTACACTGTAATGGCAAAGTTTATTTTAAGTTTGGAACCAAAACAACGATAAAACAGGAAAGAGTGCAAGAAAAGTTCTCAAATAACTGGAAGGTAGAGAGTGGATAAGATCAATTTTAAAGAAAATTCACATTAAAGTATAGCCTATTACACTGAAAGTTTATGAGCTGAGTCCCAGAAATACTCAAAGCTGAGCCAACAAATGTAAAGAACAAGAGAAATCGGACATAGAGGAGTACATGCCAAACATTTGGGGATTTTTCCTAAATTATTTTAAACCAAGTTAATTCTTATTTCACTCAGTTTTATAGAATTAGGACATTTTAATAGTTAAAAATTCAAATAATAGAAAAGAGCATATGATGAGAACTTAATAAGGAAAAACAAATGATGAGAAAGAAGGACCAGGATAAATAAACAGAATAAGCAATGCTGCATAAATAGGAGAATAATTTAAGGGAGAAAATCTTTAATTTGATAGATTCTAGGAGCTATTGCATAAATAAAAAGTAAGAACAGAGTGCAATGGGAAGTATCAAACAGAAAATGACAAAAAATCTTAGAAATTAACATTGTAATTGACAAAATCATTTAAAATATTTAACACATGGGTTGAATAAATTCATTTTTAGAGTTGACAACTAAATTATTTATCCAGAAGGTAAATTCAGTCATATTCCCGGCATCCAGATTAAAAAGGCAGGGAGCACTTGTCACTGTGACTCAAACTAGCTGCTGTAAACAATTTTGCCTAAAATTCTACTTCTTAGTAAAAGTCAGTCAGCACATCTGGGAAGCTCTTCTCTAACCAGGGACTCAGGAAGCCAAACTTCTTTCATCTTTGGCTCAACTTTTTATGGCTTCCTAGTTGCACAGGCGCCTGTCAGCCTTCAGATGAAGGAAAGACAGAATGTGATACAGACCACTGGATACTTACATCAACTTATACCGAAAGGGACACACGTAACTTCGTTAACATTCCATTGTCCAGAACTAGTCATATGGACCCTTACTACAGAAAAGGAGTGCTGCGAGTGATGTTTTACCGTGTTTTGATGGAAAATTAAATGGTTTAATGACTATATGGCCTCATGTCTGTAACAGAAGGAGATAGATAACTTGAGAGAGGAATTTAGAGGTACAGGGGAAGTATCTAAGTAGTCCATTATCCTTCTAATAAGAATTCTAAATGGAGAGGAACAGAAACAAATGAAAATAAATCGTAAAATAAATTAGAACTGTTCTGAGATGAAGAAATTATTTAATTGTGGTAATATATTGAGCGGAAAGCAGGATTAATGAAATATTGTCCACATGTACTTACATTGAAATTCCATAACCTCAGAGACAAAAGGAAAATTCCAAAAGCTCTCAAAGGGCAACAGAAAGTTATTCACAAAGAAAAGAGTATACAGACATCCATTCATTTTCTCAATAACACAAAATACAGAAAAGAATGGAAAAACGTGTTCAAATTCTGAGAGGTAAAAATCACTTATAAACCTAGAATTCTATCCTCAATCAAATGTGAGGGCACAATAAAGATGTTTATTATCCATAAAGATGTTAATATCCATGAAAGATGTTAGAGCTTGCATTATCAAAGTACTCTTTATAAAACATATTCATCAGGATGTAACTTCAGCAAAATCGGAAGTAATTTAACATAGGGAATGACATGAGCTAAAATAAACAATGACCATTGAGCGGATGCAGAATAGGAAGCCTAGAAAAAAATGAAGTGTAATCTCACACACTAATATACAAGTACAATTCATGTGGATAACTTCAAAAATTTCTAGGATATGACTTCATTTTCTTCTACCCGATTTCAACTACCCGATTTCATTGTTTTAGTGAATAAGATGTATATGTACATAATCATAATATTATGAATTCTACCATTGTTTTCATTTAAAAAATTGAAATACAGAAAAAGCACAAAGAATTCCATGTCATTTAACAGAATAGAAAGCATGTGCTATAAACTTTGTCAATGTACAATATTTATAATAACTGGAAGGGAGAGGAGAGGTGGAAGAATATGGTCTTTACTCCCTTCTTTTTTATAGCAGGAAATCAGTAGGTACTTTTGAAATTTTATAAATCAAGAAATAGGAAGTAAAGTTTAGTATTTAATCCTAGGAATGTCAATCTTCACAAGAAACACAAAGAATGGTAATACATAGAATATTATTAGTTGTGGAGGGTGAATGGAAGAAAGCAGGAAAATGGGAAGTAATATATGAACAGATTTTCTAAAGCACGGAGATAAAAAAGCTTGTCTAGGTAAGGAGAATTAGAAATGAATGTATACATATATTACATAACATTAAAATGGTAACCAAAGAAAAACTAAAACCAGAAATTTTTACTGTATTTTTTTCTCTAGGAAATGGGATTAAATGAAAGATTTTATTATTGTTATATTTCCCTCTCTATAGCTGATATTTTTTAACTGCGAAATGTCTTTACTTTTTATACCTGTAACATCAAATGATATAATACAAATATTATCCCAAAATAATGTTGTTAGTCCTCAGGGATTATTTGATATGTAATTCACACAGATTCTGTCATTTTTTCCAAAGAAGACATATGCTCCACTTACAATTTTATGCAGCCTGGGAACATTCATTAATAATGCTTTTATTTTTAGCTGTATGACACTTTCTAAAGATAGATGCTGTAAAATTAAATGGTACTCATGGAAATGAAGTGTTCATTCTTCACAACTGCCCATCCTTTGAGAATGCAAATGTGAGAAACTCTTTGTTTGATATGATGAAATTTTCTTAACAATTTATTTAAAAATAAAGTGAGGCAAATCACTGGGACATTAAGGCAGAGAGTGAAACACAACATAAAGCTAAAGTCCAAAGGGAAGGAATTTGAGAGTCAAGTGAAGACAGAGTTTGGAGAAGTGCAGAGAAGATCCAGTCAAGCCCTGGGAGGGATACAGGAAATGCTTTGCCTCAATATGGTTGGATTTCTAAAGAAAATCTCAGACACAAGAACCAAGGTCAACTTTTATTACTGGACTAATACCAAAAAATTGTTTTTAAAAAATAAGTAAATCAGTAAATATCACTCACACATACACCCACACACTCGTCGAGTTTGAAGAATACAAACAGCACAATTGTCATGATTGTATCTTTCTGCAAATTCAGTTTTGATTTCATCTTTGTATTTCATTAGGGTGGTCTATCGAGTTTTTCTTTCAGGCTTTATACAGGAATGATCTTGTAAATTCCTTATGAGTGGTTAAAAAGATGCTTTTGTTAAAGTATAAAATTTCATATACATCCATTAATTCAACCTTATAATATTCTTCAGACAATGTACATCTTAGTTTCATGATCTGTATACTATGCTATGACTGGATACTTCTGTTGTAATTCTGTCAAGTTCTCCTCGCAATATTTGAGTTATTTATTTAAATTGATATATACTGTGATGCCCACAGATAAATCCAAGTTGCATATTTACTCTTACCATTTTACAATATCTATCTTTTTCTTGTTCAATATTTTTGGCCTGAAATCAACTTAATTGGCTGTTTTTTATTATATTCCAGCTATTTTCTTTTATTAACCTAAATCTAGCAATTGTTTTTCTAGTCTTTTAATTTTGAAATTTCTGAGACATAGTTTTGTATATAGTTTCTCTATTTAATATATGGGTTGAGTTCAAAATTTTGAGACAATCCAGTCGTTTCAAAATATACAAACATTCCATTTATATTTACAATATTTATGTTTGGAATTAACTTTGCCTATATTCCTTCCTTTTGAATTATTTTTAAACTTACATTGTTTTCTTATTTTATCATATGGATTTTCCTCCAATTGCTTTCTGGCATGCTCACATTTGAATGAGCATTTTCCCCTTCTAATTTAAAAGGTACAGATTCCTTTTTGAACTTCTCCTAGTTGCTATCATTATAGGAGTGATCATTTTAACCACCTAGTTCTTGATTTACTAGTCAGAATACAGGGGCTACTAGGATACACCAGGAAACAGAAGGTTAGCATAACGGCATCAGGCACACTTCCTCTCCCTAGTTTATTTACTGGTTTTATGTGGTTGTGTTCTTTCAGGTTTTTTTTCCCCCCTGAGTTTCCTTTTATTAACTTAGAAAATATACTTACACCTTTGTTTCTTTTTCTCATTCTATATAAATACTATCTATCTGTTAACTCTCAGGTAAGGAAGATAAGACAACCAATGCTATTATACTTTCTTCCTTCTTCTGTCTGCTTTGAGGGTTTTAATGTGTTTTTTTTATTTTGCTGTTTGAATTTACAATTTCAGGGTTTATAATCTGCGCTCTATTAAATAATATTTTGCAGCGTCAATGGGACACTAGATCTACATTCTAATGGAGTGATTCCCACCCATATTTTACCAAGTTTTTTCTCTCAACTCTTGTTAGACGGACATGCACACCAGTGTGTATGTGTCGGAATGTGTGTGTGTGTGTGCGTGACATCATCATTTCCCTTGTGGTGTGGTTCTGAGCTGTTTTGCTTTGATGAAACTTACCTGACAACTTTATATGTGAAATATAACTTAACTGTGTGTAAGATTCTTTTAACATGGCTCCTCTTAAAACTGTTTCTCAAATTGGGCTGCAAGTTAGTACCACCGAGAGAGCGTCTAAAAACCACAGTGCCCCTGCTGTTCCCCAGAACAAAGCAATGACAATCTATGGGAGTGGGGAAAAAGCATTAGTTGTTTTTTCTTTTTGTTTCCTTCTTTTCAATAACTCCTCAGGTGACGTCAGTGTTTACTTAATTATCAAACCAGTGTCTTAGATATACTAAGCCTCGCTCAGCTACATGTAGCACTGGATTAGGGGCCGGCCCCAATTTGCACAGGCTGTTGCCCCAGTATCAACCCAACTACAAATTACTTTCGACTTCCTTTTTAAAGAATTCTTTCATTGTCTTTAAAATTCAATCACTTAAACAATATTTCTCTGTGTATTCTGTGTACAAAAATGTAGCTAGAATATGACGTGCCTTTTAGAGCTCACAGTTTTGGTCTTTCTCTAATCCAGGAATATTCTTGCTTTTACCTATACTCTTTCCAAATTTAATTTTATCTTGATCTGAGTTTATACTTCTTAAGCATTTCAATATTCTTCCACATCTTATTGACCTAAGAATTAAATTGCCTTTAAAATTTATTAGAGTATATTTTTCCATAATTTGTCCTGACTCTGAATTTTCTTTTTTTTTAGAACTATTTTCGTATATCTGATTATGCATTTTCATTTTGTTTCCACTCTTAGAAAATATTATTTGATTGTCCAGTTTGGAAGTTGAGATTGCATTTTGTCCATGTTGGGCAATTTCCCACATCTCCTTGTTTACATCTTCATAACTATATTTTGCATATTTAGGAATTCAGTGGCCTGTGGAAAGGGAGGAAGCCATCACCGAAAGAATCTTACGAAGCACGCTTTCACCCCTTGTCACCAAAAATCACCTGAGGAGCTGTGTGCGAAGCTTTTCTCTGTGAGAGACAGTTGCACCAATAGTTTTGATTTATTTAGCAGGGTCCCATGCTAATGAAGCTGGGTGTGTTTATTGAAGCTAACAGCTCCTCAGGCTATTGCTCCTCTACTTCCAGTTGAATCTACCGCCATCAACTGCACCTGGACCTGCCCCCTTCCCCAATTTTAACTCTGAATCACACTTAGGCTATAACTTCCCTCCTGCTTGTGCTTCATTACCTTTTGTCCAGCTGTTCCGGCTGTAGGAGTCACTTGTGATGCACATTTAATATCATGTGAAGTTACTTTTGCCTCAGCTATTATCAAGCCCAGTAAAGACTGGTGAAGGCCATGGGCAACGCTAATGATGTCCTTTGACAGCCCAGGTTTGCTCCCAGTCTCTCCTGATTTGGAGCTCTGTTTGTCACCTTATCACTGCTTCCCAAATTGGCTTTACTTCTGCATGTAAGAAATTGCTGCTGCTCAAAACTCCCTCTATCCTATCACACTTCCACAATGCCTTCCAGAAATGTCGAAAAGTTTGTTTCTTATTTATTGCCCACTTCTATTTCTTGGGTCATTTCAGAGAGAATTTGGGAGAGAAGGAAGGTAAATGTGGGGACTCTGTCTCCATTTTGCTATGATTTGGTCCCACATTAACATTCCTTGTCTTCTTCCTTTTCTATAAAATGTCCATAAACTTATGCACAGAAATTGTTATTTCTTCAAAATCCACATCTACATCATTAGTCACCTCAGTCCAGCAAAAAAAAAAAAACATATTTTGAAAGCATCTGGAAATAAAAGTTAATCATGGAGTTGGTGACCCCTCTTTTAGAGCTGAAGGGAATCTTTGAAATCTAACTTCACCAAACGATGTTACCAACCCCTTGGCTAGTCAACAACTCATGGATAAGTTGAACATGATGCATTTGGTACATGGGTCTCTTCTTTGGGATTACAGAAAGTCTCTCAAACAAACACACACACACACACAAAATGTGACAGTCAATCCTTTGACTCTGCAAAATTCCATTATTCAAAAGCTGTCATTCTGAAGAACAAGTCTCTTCAAATATTTATTTGTGAACAACTATATACCAGCAAACTGGACAACCTTGAAGAAATAGATAAATTCCTAGAAACATACAACCTAGCAAGACTGAATCGAGAAGAAATAGGAAATCTAAATAGGCCAGTAACTAGTAAGGATATTGAATCAGTAATCAAAAACCTGCCAACAAACAAAAGTTCAGGACCAGATGGCTTCACTGTTGAATTCTACCAATTATTTAAAGAAAATTATTGCTGGTATCCACATCAGAAAGGAAGTAGTAGAATTGTCTTATTTGCAGATGACATGATATTATATGTAGAAAACCCTAAAGACTCCACAAAAAAAGTACTAGAACTAATCAATGAATTCAGTAATGTTGCAGGATTCAAAATCAATATACAGAAATCAGTTGCAAATCTAAACACCAATGATGAACTATCACAAAGGGAAATTAAGGAAACAATCCCATTTACAATTGTATCAAAAAGAATAAAATAGCTAGGAATAAATTTAACCAAGGAGGTGAAAAATCCGTACACTGAAAACTGTAAGACATTGATGAAAGAAACTGAAGAAAACACAAATAAGTGGAAAGATATTCCACACTCATGGATTGGAAGATAATACTGTTAAAATGTTCATTCTACCCAAAGCAATCTACAGATTCAATGCAATCCCTACCAAAATTCCAATGGGATTTTTCACAGAAATAGAACAAACAATCCTAAAATTTGTATGGAAAAACAAAAGACCCCAAAGAGCCAAAAAAATCTTGAGAAAAAAGAACAAAACTAGAGGCATCACACTTCTTCATTTCAAACTATATTACAAAGCTATAGTAATCAAAACAGTATGGTATTGGCATAAAAACAAACACATAGATTAATGGAACAGAATAGAAAGTCCAGAAATAAATGTACACCTATATGGGACACCTGTATGCGACACCTATATGGTCAGTTAATTTTTGAACCATGAATATACACTGGGGAAAGGATAGTCTCTTAATAAATGAAGTTGGGAAAACTGGACAGTCATATGCAAAAGAATGAAAGAATGGACCACTGTCTTATATCTTACACAAAATCAAGTCAAAATGGATTACAGACTTGAATGTAAAACCTGAAACCATAAAACTCCTAGAAGAAAACATAGGTGGTACTATCCTTGACATTAGTCTTGGGAATAATTTTTTTGGATTTGACACCAAATGCAAAGGCAATAAAAGCAAAAATAAACAAGTGGGACTACATCAAACTAAAAAACTTCTCTACAGCAAAGGAAACCATCAACAAAATGAAAAGGTGACCTGTAGTGTACGAAAAAATATTTGGAAACCATATATCTGCTAACAGCTTAATATCCAAAGTATATAAAGGACTCATACAACTCAATGGCAAAAAACCAAACATTCTGATTAAAAACTGGGCAGAGGAAATGAATAGTATATTTTCTAAAGAAGACAAACAAATGGCTGACAGGTACACAAAAAGATGCTCAACATCACTAATCATCAGGGAAATCCAAATCAAAACCACAATGGGATACCATCTCACACCTCTTAGAATAGCTATCATCAAAATCACAAGAGATAACAAATATTGGCAATGATGTGGAGAAAGGGCACCCTTTTGAATTTTTGGTGGGAATGTAAATTGATTCAGGCACTATGGAAAACAGCATGGAAGTTCCTCAAAAAATTAAAAATAGAACTATCATATAATCCAGAAATTTCACTTCTTAGTATGTATCCAAAGGAAATCAAAACAAAATCTCCAAGAGATATCTGCACTCCTGTGTTCATTGCAGCATTGTTCACATTAGCCAAGGTATGAAAACAACCTAAGTATCTGCCAATGGATGAATGATAAAGATGTGAGAAAGATATATATGTATATTATTGAGAAGGAAGGAAACTTTGCTGTTTGTGACCACATGGATGGACCTTGAGGGCATTATGCTAAGTGAAATAAGTTGGCAGAGAAAGCCAAATACTGTATGATATCACTTATATATGGAATCTGAAAAAGCCAGACTCAGAATTAGAGACTAGACTGGTGGTTACCAGGGGTTGGAGGGGTGGGGGAAAGGGGGAAATGTTGGTCAAAGAATACAAGCTCTAGTCATAAGATAAATAAGGACTGTGGATCTAATATACAGCATGGTAATTATAATTAATAATACTATATTATATACTTGACAGTTGCTAAGAGAGTAAATCTTAAATGTTTTCATCACAAAAAAATGGTAATTTTGTAATGTGATAAAGGTGTTAACTCATGCTGTGGCGGTGATCATTTGCAATATATAAGTGTATCAAATCAACATGTTGTACACCTTAAACTTACTCAATGTTATATGTCAATTATATCTCAATAAAGCCAGAAAAAAGGAAAGAAATGTGGAAAAGAATCACCCCAAAACAAAAAAATAAATCTTTATTTAAGAAGTACAAATTTAATGGTAAGGTTATTTTTAACCTAATGTCAATATATACATTTATTGAAAGCCACCTGAGCAGTGTGGTTGTACAATTAGAGATCATTAGAATTTTGATAAATTTTAGGAATCATCTAGCATCCCTGGGGCCACAAACACGAATGTCTATAGGATGAGCGCAGCGACTATAACTGTGTGAACAGGGAGTGTTTTTCAGCTCTGGAACAACCAATCTAAATCAGTCTGAGGGTCAATTTGACTGCATGGCCCTCAGAGAAGAATAATCATAATTCAACTGCCTTATTTTACAAATGACAAAACTGAGGTCAAGAGATGGGAAATCACAACGCAATTGTTAGTGGCATTGTTACTCTAGATAAAACTATGACTTATAAGTACCCTTGCCTCCTGATTTTTCACCCAGGATGCTTGTCAGTGAGATACTAGAGAACCTGTGTGTGTATATTCCAGATAATCCATTCCAAGTTTTTCTATTGAAGCTTTACAAATCCCACACCAAACATATAGGAATGCAAATGATTTCTAAGGTTGCATAATACGTGCAGCTCAGAGAATGACTAAGACCAATATGTCAAGGCCTATCATACTGAAAATGCCCTTCTGAGAAGAGCGAATTTGTTTTGTCCTTGTAATGAAGATGTAAGGAATTAATTTGTCTTAGCAAGAAATGTACACTGCAGACAGGCCTGAAATAAACATTGATATGCAACTGTGAAAAGCCTTGAAATTGGGTTTTTGTGACAGATTGCTGTTAAAGAATACAGACTCTACTACTTAAGTGACTCCTGTTGAACTCATTAGACAATTAATACAGAGATGGGATTGCATCATTTTGGACATTATTTACAGAACTCACATTTACCAGCTTCTGATAACTAAATGAATCTTAGTTAATAAAAACAAAAGAAAGAACTATGATAATACTGTAAAGCTGCATATATTTATGTGACACACATGTGAGATAGATGACATAGTAGATAGACTGTTATATATTTAAGAATCATGGTTTGTTTTGTTTTGGTTCCGGTGGGGTAGTGAGGTAAGGTGGTCAGAGGGAAGCATTTCAAGGAAATCACAGAAAAAATCTAAGATTGGGTTGCTAACACGTTATTGCATTAGAGGAATACAAAGTGAACCCCTGGCACACAAACTTACCCAACATTGCAAACCCCACATCCTTTGTCCAAAAATTTTTATCATTATAAGAATGCCCCAATGAGATATGCAATGGGAAAAAAACACCGTACAACAATTAACAAAGCATGTCACTAAACGTGAGGAAGACTGAGAATCCCCTTTCTGAAGAAAAATCAACTAAGCTTTGCTTCAGAAAAAAACTGAAAAATAGATCATAGGCAATAGATATGAATAAAAGTGATATTTATATTGTTATTCGGGGTGGGGATGAGTTTGGTTCTGGACAAGATTGTATTGTAAAAATAGGACCCAGAATATATAAAGCTTTGTATTGCAGATTATCTGAATTCCTTCTAAAAATTCCAAGCATGATTAACATAACTCAGCTGTTGCAGTCAATCTAAGATACAAAGAATTCAAACAACATATGGCTAGTCAATTATAGATATATATATAACTTTTTAAGCAGAAATTGCAGTTTCTTTTCAAGAGACCACTAACCATTCAATTTTAAGAAATCTGTTGATACTAACCAATTTAAAGGGTTAAGTAAGTGAAATAAGTCAGATAGAGAAAGATAAATACCTTATAATTTCACTCATATGTGAAAGATAAACTCACAGGTAAAGAGAGCAGGTTAGTGGTTACCCAAGGAGAAGAGGATGTGGTGAGGGAGAAAGGGATAAAGGGGCACGTATGTATGGTAAGGGATAAAAACTAAACTATTGGTGGGGAACACGATGATGATATCCACGAAACTGATAGATAATAATGTATACCTGGAATTTACACAGTGTTATAAGCCACTATGACCTCAATAAAATAATAAAAATTAATAAAAAATAAAGAGTTGGGGGTGGCGAAAGCAATTATCTCCATAGATGTAAAAAAACTGTTTGATTAAATTCAATATCCATTCCTGATGAAAACTCTTAATTAAAAAAGTAACAGTTACTATTTTAACATGATAAATATGTATGTCAAGCTGAGATATGTATTTCAAGCTGAGAGTCAGCATCATGCTTATGATCACATGATGGAAGCATTCTTCTTAGGTACAAAACCGGACAAGGAAACATTTTATCACCATTGAGACCAAAAAGCTTCCAGGAATACTCTCCATTGCAATTATACAAAAGAAAAAAGTAAACTCTGCTAGACTTTAAGCTTCATGAGGGTCATGATTCGTTTCTAATTCAGTATATACTTATTGAATTAATTACCAAAGTATATAAATTAAAAAGTAAAACCAAAATGATCTATATTTGCAAATTATTCTCATCATTTATTTAAATAGCCCAGAGAAGCAAATAAAAGGCAGTTAGATCTAAGAGAGGAATTCAGTATTCAGAGGAATTCAGGAATTGGCTGGTTACAAAGATATAAATTAAACAAAAAATATTTAAGATTTAGATAAAGTCTATTTTAAGATTTCCTTAAGGTAGATTAAAAATATTTGAATAAGTGGTATAAAAGACCTAATTTGGAGCTAGATGATATTCATATTTTAAAAGTAGCACTTAACACTAAATTAACCCATACATTTCATTTTTAACTATTAAAGCTGATTATAAATTAAATAGGAAAATATAAGTAAGAATGTCCAGGAGCACAGAATATCCTACCAGGTAATAAGATGTATTATAAAGTTGCAGTTAGAAGAATTTGTTAATATTTCAGGAAAACACTCTTTAAAACCAAAAAGAAAGCACAGAAATAGATTCAAGTAAATATAGAGATATAAAATGAGATTTGCAATTCAAATCAATGAAAGGAAATGGATTAATTAACAAACTTAGGCACAAAAACCGGAGAACAATTAAAGACAATTTGCCTTACGTCTTGTTCCAAAATAAAATCTTATAAACAATGATTTATGAAAGCATGCAAATACTAAAAGAAAATGTGTGAGAACACAGAGGCATAAAAAAGTGAGGAAGTGAAAGATGATTACATTGTTTGTAAAACTATAAGGCAATAAACATAAAGTCAAAAGACAAGATGGAAAATAGTAGTTTTCAACACATATGCCTTACAGAGGGTCAATTACACATTTATGTTTATAATCACATGTATTCCTTGGCATTAATAAGAAACAAAATCTCATCCAGGAAAAAGAATGGGGAAAGGATGTGAAAAGACATTTCACACAAAGTAAGATAAAAAAATTCTTATAAATATAAAAAAGTTTTTAATGTATTCACAATCAAACAAAGGTATATTTAAAATAATGATAGCCATTTTTTACCAAACAGATTGCCAAAATACAAAATGTTGATTATACAAGTGCTGGTATGCATGTGACAAACTAATCCTTTCATCTAACTTGAGTGAGAGTGTAAATTTTGCCTGGAAATTTGGCATTGTCTATAAAAAGTTAAAATGTGCTCTCCCTTTGACCCAAATGTTGCTTCTAGGAATCTCTCTTAGAGTACATGTCCTGTGTGAAAGGCTGTATGTTATTTAGAAGAAGAGGACTATGCTAATTTAAACCACTCTAATGTAATTTTATATTTGATTACAACAATATATATTTAGACCTTGAACCTTAAATAAACGTGGTCTACAAGCACATATATCTTTTTTTTCCATATTGCAGTAACATTGGGTTATAACATTATATAACTTTCAGGTGTACATTGTAATATATTTTGAACTCTGTGTAGATTACATCATGTTCACCGCCCAAAGACTAATTACAATCCAACATATATCTTGAACAGTGTCAAGCTGGGGCCAGGGTCGGGTGAGGAGGTAATCTGGCATTTTCTTACTGCCAATGACCTGAGAAAATCCACTCTTCGCAATACAAGCTATTTTCTATTAAACATGTAGGAGTCAGGGATCATTCAAGACCCTATGTATACATTGCTTCTGATTCTTCCATTCACTCATGAAGGTAGATAATCTTATCTGCATATTGAAGATAAAGGAACTTGCTTTTCACAAATGGAAGAGAAAGTCTGGAGCTCAAAGGGGAAGAGAGATAATAAAATAACATGGTGACATGTTTTGTGTAAGAAGGGAGTGGAGAGAATTTGCATTCCTGCAATAGCTGATGTCTATTTCTGAGGCCTGAGAGAAGAACTCAGTATCACCTTATGTTAATCTCTAGGTCAATGCAATTAGTTTCACCCTGAGAAAAATTGCTTTCTTTAAATTTGTATAACTTAACACCAGACGCTAGAAGTCAGCAGAAGTTAAATTTAAATTTATAGAAGTATTCTCTTAATCATCTTGCACTATAATAGAGAAAGATAAGCTTAGAGGCTCTAAGACACAGAAGCTAGACAGAAGAAAATTTTCCTGACCATGTTTGCTCAATGCAGTGGAATATTTGTGTGAAGAAGACTGGGCAATTTCTGAGAGTCTGGATACCAATTAGGATACTTACAGCTACAAATCTCTGAAAGTCCAATAGACATGGCTTAAAGAAACAGGAATTTTATAGCCTCACGTGAAAAGGACCAGTTAATAGATTGGTTCAATGATGTCAAGGTTTCTGATCAGCTTCTCTGTGACTTTCTCCTCAGGTTTGGAAGACAGCTGCCATCTAGTCAGCATCATGTTCTAAAAAAAGGAAAGGGGAATTTAGATTTGTATTTCTCCTTAAGAGTGAAGATAACTTCCCAGAAGATCTCATGACATTTTGTTTTGTGTCTCATTGATCAGGGTTGTATTTCATGCTCATATCAAAATAAATATGGGCCAAGCCTCAGGAATCCCAATGGATGACTCCCTTTAATCAACATTAAATGTATGGGATTGAATAGAAGCCCGCAAAACACATAAGGCCAAGCCCGGACAACCGGTGTCTGCAAAACTACTATTGAATCATATTTGTTTTTAATATAGAAGAACAAGAAATCATTCCTCAAAAAATTTTAAAAATAAGTTTTATATTTTTCATTCATTCTCTTACAAGTTCTTGTCCAAAATTTATGCATTTCTGTCTTTATTTTGGCACATTGTCTTATAAATATGTTTTGTAATTATTTGATCTCTTTTCCAATTTTGATTTCTTCGCCAATGGGACTAAGATTGCCAGCACACTCCCCAAATCAACCACGGTTAAATGCAAAAGTAACTCTCATGGTGGAGACGACCCCACATCGTGGTCTGCAAATCTCTCATTTAAGCAAATATTGAAATATCATTAATCAGCATTTTCATTCACTTCTTTTTCAAATGAAGTTTTACATTCAGATGCTTCCACAGTCTCAGTTAATTTCAAAACCTCAAGACTGAAGAAGCCCAGTAATTTGGAAAAAAAAAAAAAATCTGTGGATTTATTTTATTTCTACTGACTGAAATATATTGGTTTTTAGAGGAAATGTCTTTTGGTTCCAAATTATGTATATTGTGCAGCCTCTGTATGTATTTTCCAAGTGATTTAAATGAATTTGAAACAGCTCATTAGGTTCCAGACTGGTGCTGAACATAATGACTCATTCCTAAATTAATATTGTCTACCCTGAACTACTCCTGTCTAAATCACTTTAATCACCGGAAAGATTCGTACTTTTCAAAAGGACGGCCACATTCAAATGAATTCTGCAACAGTTCATTAGATAACGATGTCATTTATGTTCCCTGGGTCAGCAAATGTGTTTCTACTCGGCTTTAAAAATGGACTGACTATGAGCAGATAAACAGGCACTTTCTATGCATTTGACATTCATACATGCACAGAAGGGAGGCATTATGTTGGCATGAAATGTTTCAATTTGGGACATTGCTATGTCTCAGATTCAGCCTCATTTTTTTTTTCTTTTCTTAGCCTAGCAGCTTTATTGGACACATGTTCCTGTCTTTCAGAAGCAGTTAATGTGTCAAGTGGCTTTGTCACATTGCACTGACACCAGACCGTTGAAAAGGAGGTTCTAACTGGGCTCTAGCTTGGGTAAAATATAAAGCATGCTTTTAGAAAAAGCATTCATATGTGATGCTCAAATTTGGTGGTATCAAATGAAGGCTACTTCAGGAAGACCCCAGAAGTAATAGACATGATCACAGTCCTTTGGAATAGCTGATAATCTCAGACTTCCCCCTTCCCACTGTCCCTTGAAATTAACAAAAAATAGACAAACTGGGAATTGAATGCGCTTAGCATCTTAACGTATTGACGAGCGGTTTTTAAATCAGCTTTTCCAGTGGTTTCTGAACGTGTATCCAGAATAAATCTCAGGTCAAATCCACATGAATCACCAGGGAAAGGGCCCTCTGCCCTGTCCTGGGAGGTTCTCCTTCAGGTGAGATCCAAAGCGCCTAGTAATTTATCTCAGTTCACAGTGCCTGCAATAAAACAAGAATTTGAACTGTGGTCCTAATTTACTAATCTATTAAATCATTTAAAAGCATTTATTATGTAAAATATCTACCTGTTACTGAGCCCTTACCATGGGCTAGACATGACACTAGGATTTTTTAAAATATTATATCTAATTTAATCTTGATAACAATTTTATGAAGTGTCTTTGATCCTTTTTTATAGAGAAGGGAATTTAGAGATGCCAAATAACCTGCCTAACCTGTTATAATGAGTAAGGAGCAGAAATGGGATTCAGACCCAGATCTGTCTGACATTAAACAATTTTCCTTCCTCTGTTTTCCACTAGCTCCCTTTATGCTAAGACTGGGAAAGGTAGAGCGGAAGACGCCAAGGTGCAAAAACCAATACTGTATTTAAGGGGGCTCACCCAACCGTTCCACTTATCTATTGCTATGTAGCAAATGCTCCTAAAACACAGTGGCATACAACATGCATATTATTATGCTAACAGATTATGCGAGACAAAAATTTGAACAGGACACAGCTGGAACTGGTGATACGTACTCCATGACTTCTGGGATCTCAATGTTGGAAGACTCAAAGCCTGGAGGGGCTCAATGACTAGGGACTGGAGTCCTTTTGAAATGATTGTTTTACATGTTTGTTGATTAATGCTGGCAATCGGCTGGGAGCTCAGTGAGAGTTCTCAGCTGTGACACCTACATGTTGCCTTTCCATGTGGCCTAGGTTTCCTTGAAGTGTGGTGGCTGTGTCCTATGAGTGAGCAATCCGAGAGAACCAGGAAAAGCTGAATCACCTTTTTATGACCTAGCCTCAGAAGTAAAGTAGTTTCACTTCTGCTTGGGTCACAAGCCTGCCTAGATTCAAGAGGAGGGAACATAGACACACATCTCAATGGAAAGAGGGTCAAAGATGCAATGAGGAGCGTGAGGGATGAGAGCTATTATTATAAGCATCTTCAGTAAGTGAAATCTTGCACACCCTCTACCTAACTAAAATCATACAAAGAAACCACTAGAAGAGAGAGCAAATGCTATAATCAGAGGCTACAGATATCTCCACAGGCTTCCTGATGCGAGGCCCCAAGTAAAATTCTAGAATGGAATGCTAAATAGCACGTTTAAATTGCTATGCAGATGACTTGGTGGCTATTTTTCATGCGATCCTTTTCTTTCAATCAGGGACTTTATTCTGTACACTCTTATGCGCAGAGCAGAGTACCTCAAATAATTCTACATCTCCTCAGACAGAAAAGTTGTCTGTTTTTCTTTATATTAAGTAGAAGAGATGGTTTGAGGAAAGACACACAAGATAAGGCTGCAAAGGAAAAGTCCACGTGTACACATGAAAAGCAAGTGCCATTTGTGAGAACACATTATTAAAAACCTGAAGAAATGGATTCTGCTAAGAACTTGTTTCAAGATCAATTTTCGTTAATTTCTTTGTAAATTTCACAATTAGATTAAGAAGTGAAACACAGAGATATTTCTAGGGTGTGACTCTAATTGTGGCTAATGCATTTTTTCCTCTTAGAGGGGTGATTAACATGGAGAAATCTCTTTTTAACCACCCAGACCTCCAGAGTTATCTAGTCTATTTCTTTCCACTCTGCCATCAAGGAGAAGAGTAATAAAATATAAAACATCTACACGGGCCCGAGAAGTGGCCTTAGAAATTAAAGTGGCTAGTGAGAGGCAAGAGTGTTCTTTAGACAAAGAGAGTGCTAAGAAGGGATAAATATAAATGAGACATGCATGTGTGCATGTGTAAGAGAGAGGGAGGAAACACTCAGAAGTAATGAAAATGACAAAATGGACTGTACATTCTCATTCTAAAGAGTGTGTTAATCATTCAACTTCATATAATTACTACCTTCTGGGAGAATGACCCTAGTGTTTCCTGGTGTAGTAAAAGTTTCTAAAAATCTGGAAATATAGATTTTTAAGTTAAAAAAATAAATTTTTAAGTATTGATAACAAATTTATTTTCTATGAAATAGCAGGCGGAGGGGTTCCTTCATATTCTGTTGTACCATAGTTCCACGCTTTCTATTTCCCCTACTTTCTCCCCTTTTAGTAATGAGTACCCTATTGTATTTGGAAGCATCTATGTATGAATCAGTCTTGATCATGAGATGTCTCAAGGATGGGAGTGACTGTACATTATTCAATCCTGTATCACTGGCAACCAACATAAAATCTGGCACCAATATGTTTCTAATAAAAGAATGAAAAAAATGATATGAGAACATTGTTTCAACGTTAGATGTCTTGTATAGCTTAATCTAAACCTAAAAGACATGGGAATGGCCTTCAAACTTGAAATAGCCAGAGACAGAAAACCGTGTCAGTCAGTCTTCGTTTGTTCATAGTCCCCGATGGAAACATAACATGTGGTCAATTGGTCCAATTAGGTTGAAATAAATCATTTTATTCTAATTTTTAATTTCTGAAAAATACTGTGTAAACACATCCTCATTGCAAAAAGATTCAAATGAAAAGACATACATGCTGACACATCAAAATCTCCCTTCCAATTTCCTCCTCCCGAGCCCTTCTTCAGGAGCAGTCTCTGTTTGCTTTTAGACTTGTCTATTTCCACTTCTTTTTCTATGTACTGTGCACGTGCATGTATTGTGTTTATACATATCCAAATGAATCATTCTATACATTGTTCTGAAATTGGTTTTTATTTACATTTTTAAGTGGAAAATTGTTGAATTGATGTGTTGAATTGCTATCCTTTTCTGTGTTTATCCTTTTTCAAGATTTTATAGTATCTAATTTTGCTATGTATTTCAAAAATCATTTCCATGTTGATAAGTATGTAAGCTGTTCTGAGTATTGCTCTTACAGATAAACCTGCAATAGCAAACCTTGCACATGCTATTTAGACGCATGTGAACATGTTTGTCTGATATTTTCTAGATGTCTGTTGTTGGTTTAAAGGAATGACTTCTTTTAAATACTGAATTCATTAAATATTAAATTTCAATTGCTAGTGCTAATTAACATCTATTTTAAATGATTAACAAATTTACTATTCCACCACAAATAAATGAGAATATCTGCTTCCTCACATCCTTGCCAACACAGACATTATCAATATTTATGAATTTTTGCAATTTAATGAATGAGAGCTGATAATTTGTTATTGATTTATGTTTCCCTGAATGCTAGTGATTTTAGGTATAGGTTCATATATCTAGCAACCATTTTCTTTCTTTCTGTGAACTACCTGCTCATATTTACCTCATTGTCTATGAGCTCTTATTGATTTTGATTAGCTTTTTGTATATTACAAATATTAATCCATTATTTCTTAAATATATTTAAAATGTTTCTTCCTGCCTATGCATTTGGCTTTATGTTAATTTCCTTCTTTGTAGCTTAAGAATGAGAGATTTAGTGTCCATCTGTCTCTAATATTTACCAGCTGTGTGACCTTGTGCAAGCTACTTAACCTCTCTGTGCCTTAATTTCCTCAACTGAAAATGCTAATAATCATAATGCTCGGGTCTTTTGATTGTTAAGTAGATACAATGTGTTAACACACATAAATCAAGTAGCGCTGTGCCTGGCATATATTTAGCAGTCAATAAATATTAACCATTATGATTTCCGTGAAGAACCATACTTAGTATTAATTAATAACCCTTTGATTGATGGGTTATTTTATTTATCATTTTCGTATTGATATTCAGAAATGAACCTGGCTTACAGTTGCATTCTGTAGTAAGTTCTATGAATTTTCTTATTCTCACAGAATTAACCAAGCAATGAAACATATTTTATCTGTGTTTTTATTCTTTTTTTGTTATTCCTGCTTTTTTCTCCCCAAATCCTCCCAGTACATAATTGCATATTTTAGTTGTGGGTCCTTCTTGTTGTGGCACATAGGACGCCGCCTCAACGTGGGCTACTGAGCAGTGCCATGTCCGTGCCCAAGATCCGAACCCTGGGCCACCAAAGTGGAGCACACGAACTCAACCACTCGGCCATGGGGCCAGCCCCCTATCTGTGTTTTTGTTCTCTTCAAGAAGGAGGCAGGGGCTGATTTTTGAAGGTGACTCAGTTGGTCCCAGAAGTTCTTGATTCCAACATCTATTTAAGAAACAACCCACAACTCGATAAGCATGTACATAGCTCCAATCCAACTTTTCCCATCGCTGCTAGTGATAAAAGTTCACGGTTCTGAGAGATGATGCAAGCAAGTTAGGGTTGTCATAACTGCCCTTCATTCTTCAATACAAAAAATTTTCAGACTGGCTTGGTGGCGTAGTGATTAGGTTTGTGCACTCCGCTTTGGAGACCTAGGGTTTGCTGGTTTGAATCCCAGGCACGGACCTACACACCACTCATCAAGCTATGCTGTGGTTGTATCCCACATATGAAATAGAGGAAGATTGGCACAGATGTTAGCTCAGGGACAATTTTCCTCAGGCGAAAAAAGATTGGCAACAGATGTTAGCTCAGGGACAATCTTCCTCACACACACACACAAATTTCTCCTGAGCACATAGTTGTCCCATAAAAAGGCTCTTGATGAGGTCAGAGTTCATTGCCGAAGTCCATAAATTTGATACCTATCATGTGTCATGCACTAACTGCCACCGAAACTGCTTGGGGAAAAAAATGAATACAGACGTACAGCATTATTTGGCCACAATAAAAATCTCAGTGATCTAAACAGTAAAGTGAGTTCCAAGATGTATTTTATTTTGATGAAAACCCTTACACTAACAATGAGAAGACTGATCTATTCCTATGGCAACTAAATACAAGGCAAACTCAGAGAAGACAGTGAAAAATATTCAAGCCAGGCAGAAGTAAAATCATGGAATAAAGCTAGCTTTAAAAAGGCAGAAATATAGAAGTATATGCTAATCAACTAATATCTCTTGATTAATGGCGTTAGTGATTT
Source organism: Equus caballus (assembly GCF_041296265.1). Classification (NCBI taxonomy): domain Eukaryota; kingdom Metazoa; phylum Chordata; class Mammalia; order Perissodactyla; family Equidae; genus Equus; species Equus caballus. The sequence continues at coordinate 60,837,967 of NC_091699.1, read as the reverse complement.
TAGTGAAAGAAACAATTAAAAGTTAGGGAAGGTGAAATGAAAGACAGTGGAGAAAATAGTATTGGAAAATACTGATAAAGGGAAGGGAAATGGAAATTAGGAAGATGAAGTATCAAAAATGTGGACAAATGAAATAATTCAAAATCTCAAGGCCTTTTATCTTTTAAAGTTTTTCTACAGTCATTCATACAAATAGATAGCGTTTTTTCATTGTGTTTTATGTTTCTCTTTTATTCAATTACACAAGTCCTTGAAGTCTTCATTCTTTCTGATTAATGCTATTACTGGAAACATATTTTGGAAGGAGAGACCTTAAACTGAATGTAGTGGGGGAAAAATGAGTACAAGTTTATCTTCCAAGTTTACGCCTGACTTTTTATGTCGCAAAACAAAAACTCCATATAGAATCAGCGTACCACAATGTTCGGCTATTTAAAAAGAAAAATCTTGTTCCTCCCTTCCCTTTGCCAGAAACTTTAGAGTCCCAGAGTATTATATACTCGGATACACAATCACGCCTTTTATCACTTCTCTTTATCTACAAGTCTCAAAGTTTACATTGTGTAAGTCTGAATGTGAACAGTAGCGTTTACCAGCCTGGTTGCATATTTTCCGCTATTTAAAAGAAAACAAAAAAGTAAAGCTTGGATTAAAACATCTGAGTGGGTTAAATCAGCATGTTGACAAGCTGGCTTCTCCCTAAGAATGCTTACTTATGATATTTACCAGACAAGTTTGTTGTTTGTCTATTAAAAAAGGAGGAATAATTCCAAATACGGTGTGGGTACTCAAAAAATAATTATGATGAGACGATCTCCCTATGAAATGGTAAATTTTAATTATCTTTCTCAATAAAATTTAATTAATTTTTATTTTAAATTCTCATTAACTTATTGAGAGGAAATAAAAATACATTCTGTTTTAAACTTTCAAGAGTTCAAGTCATGTTATATTAAAAAATATGTTTTTTGGTATTGGTTTTCACTTCCAGGTAAGTAAGAGTAGATTTTGGAATGTTTATTCAGCTGATGAAAGAAGCTAAAAAGCCTGAATACATTGCAATATTCATATTTTAAAGGCATAGAGAGCTGTAAGAAAGATGAAGCCTGGTGCAATAGAATTCCGCTGAGAGAATCATTTGGGGGTGAACTGAGAAGGTTAGCATTTTTGCTCTGGTAACATTTGCTAATTTTGAGTGCAGGCTAGAGATTGAGAACTGTCACCCATTCCAGGCAGAAGGATCTTCGTAGGGAAAGAGAAAACAGCAGCTCTTTCACCAGCTATATAGAGCGAGAGTGGGAAAGAGAAAGAATGGGAGACGTCCTCTACTGTTGTGCACTCCCTCAGAAAATTTCTTTCTTTCTTTTTTTTTTTTTTGAGGAAGATTAGGCCTGAGCTAACATCTGCTGCCAATCCTCCTCTTTTTCGCTTAGGGAGATTGGTCCTGAGCTAACATCCATGCCCATCTTCCTCCACTTTATGTGTGGGATGTCTGTCACAGCATGGGTTTCCAAGTGGTGTGTAGGTCCGCACAGGGAAGCAAACTGGCGAACCCGGGCTGCTGAAGTGGAACGTGCGAACCTAACCACTGCGCAACTGGGCTGGCCCCCCTCATAAAATATCTGATTCCTGAAGTTGTATAGAAGATTAAAGAAATAGGCTTAAAAATTCTGAATGGCAGAGGAGTGTCCTGGTGTTTATGGAAAAAATAAAAATAAAAAAATCTTCCATGAGGAGTGGGCCACCTAGAGGAGGAAATCCAGGCTTGGCCCTGGCAGAAAATCTCATGCCATAGAAGGAAAGGCATCTGAGACGCCTTTACCAAAATTGAACCTAATTTAGATTGAGATCATCAGCTCCACATTCTCTGCCTAACAGAGGACGGTGTTAATCCTGTCTAGTTGAGACATAATCTGGAGTCTTTGTGGTTCTTTTTTACGCAATCAAGACCCTAAACCTGAAAAATATTAAGACTATATGACCGATAATCAACAATAGAATAAGACCCATGGATATTGGAAGTAGTAGAAGAGAATTTTAAATTAATTATGATAAATGTTAATAAAATAGACTCAAAAAATGGGAGAAAGAGATGAAAGGATGGAAAATTTCCATCCAAAAATTGGAACCTAGAAAAAAATTAAGTGGACATTTTTGAACTAAAAAATAAATACCTGAAATGAAGAATTTCAACAGATGGATTTAACAGTAGATTGGACATAGCAGAATTAGTGAAGAGAAAAACAGAAAAATAAAAAATGCAAAAATGATGCATAGAGAGAAAAAAGTAGGGAAAAAAAGGTAAGCTATAAGTCAAGCATACTCAGTAAGTCTAATAGTTGCATAAATGGAGTCTCGGAGGGAGAGAATGTAGCAGTAGAAATATTGAAGAGATAATGGCCAAAAATTTTCCACATTGATGAACAAAATCAATCCAGACTCAAAAAGTTCACTGAACCCCAAGCCAGCTGTATCCAGGTCACTCTGCAGGAAATCCAAGACAAAGAGAAACTCTTAACAGCAGCCAAATAAGAAAGATACATTATTTTCAAAGAAGCGGCAAAACCGAAACTTACCTTAAAAATAATGGAAGCCAGAAAATGATGAAATGATATTTTTAAAGTGCTAAAGAATATATCTAGAATTCTATATCCAGTGAAAAAAATCTTTTATAAATGAAAGTGAAATAAAAATATTTTTTAGAGGAAGGAAAGCTAACTCAGATCTTATGATGAATGTATTAGAAAGGAGACCAAACAATGTCTATCCATTCATCTGAAGAAATTAAAGAAAGACAGTAATCCAAATCTCAAACAAATGTAGACAACCTATGAAAATATTAATTAAATCCATAAATATCTACAAACACTGATCAATAAAAAAAGAGGTGAATAAAAAGTTGCCAATATTAGGAAAGCAAAAAGAAGTCATCACTATGACCATTCACACATCGAAAATATGGATATTGCAAACAACTTAATGTCAGTTAATTATAAAATTATATGAAATGGAGATTTTTCTGGAAAAATTAATTAAGCTAACAGAAGAAAAAACTGAAAATCTTAATAATCTCATACCTATTAAGGAAATTGAATCTGTTATTAGAAACACTCCCGAAAAGAAAACCTTAGACCCTCATGGCATCAACAGTGAGTTCTTTCAAATAGTCAAGGAAGAAATAATACCATATTAAACAACCGCATCCAGAGAGTGCAAAAAAGAGGGAGCACTTCCCAATTCTTTTATCAGACCCAGGGAAACCCAACACCAAACCTTACAAGGACATTAAAGGATAGGAAAATTACAGACTCATTTCTTTCAGTCACATAAATACAGCTATCCTAATTCCAATCCTAGAAAATCAGATCCAGCCACATATAAATAGGATAATATATCACGAAGTGTGTGGTTTATTCCAGGAATATAAGGTCGGTTTAACATTTGGAAAAATGCATACATATGTTCACCAAACGACGTGCACATGAATATTCATAGCAGCAGTATTCATAAAGCCAAACTGGAAACTACCCAAAGACCTATCAACAGTTGAATGGATAAATAAAGGGGGTATATTCACACAATGCAATACTACATAGGAATGAGAATGAACAAAATATAGCCACGCACAAATATAGTATTGAGGGAGACAAGCCAAAAAGAAAAAAGTACCTATTTAAGATGCGATTTGCATAGAGTACAAAAATAGGTAAAGTAATCTGTGATATTAAAAGTCTGGTTAATGGGTCCCCTGGGGTAGAAGAAAGATCGTGATTACAAGGAGGCACGAGGGGGCTTCTGTGTGTTGGTGCATGGTGTGCTGCATCTGTAAAAATGTATTAAGCTGTACTTATGCTGTGTGCACTTTTCTGTATGTATAGTCACTTCAATACCAAATTAAGCAATAAATGTGTTCTAAATGCGAAAAACGCCTCACTTCAGCACTGTGTCTAAAAAAAAAAGAAATTAAAGAAATTTAGCTTCTTCCACCACCCTAACCCACCACCCATCAGGTTAGTTATTTTTGTGACGATACTTAAGGAAACAAGAGGTGTGGGATGAGGCTGTGGGATTTGAAGTGCTAGAACTCTGTTTATGATTCATTTATTTAATCTAGGACTGCTCCTACTCTTCACAAATGATTATAGGTTTAGATTTTCCGCAGGTAGAATTCTTCACAACAGGATGAAACAGAAGATATCTAGTAATCAAAAGTAAGAACATAAAAGATATGGCTAGCAAAAAAATCCTCTCTAACAAATGCATTAAAGAAGTAGTTTGACTTTGAACAGCATCATTTACAGAATCAGTCTTATAATTTTCTCTTTTGGCAGATTTTCAAAGTTTTCAAAACATAGCCAGTTCTGTAATTTAAGTCCCACAGCTGTGGTGCAGAGTTCATTTTCTAATTTCTTAGTAAAAGAGTCAGTCTGCATAATCAGTTTCTGAAACAATGGTGTGAATTTCCCTTGTTAAATATCTGCTTAAAGGGAAGTATTCTTTGATGTGTGACTTATAAGGGAGAAAGATAATGACACTGAATACAGTCAATTCAAATCAATGCATATGTAAGAGCACACTATAAAGCGTGCTGAGTACAAGCACTAGAAATATGATAGTTAATATGTTAACAGTGGCTATCAACTTGTAAATAAATCAGTTAAAGCACAGAATAATAACTAAAACTAATAATATATGTACAGAATATGTAGATAGAGCAGAAGCAAGGATTTATGCTGATACTATAGAGTGGGCGAGGTGGGGCCATTCAGGAAATGCACTGTGGCTGGCCCGGTGGCGCAGCGGTTAAGTGCACAGATTCCGCGTTGGTGGCTGGGGGTTTGCCGGTTTGGATCCCGGGTGCGGACGTGGCACCACTTGGCACGCTGGCTGTGGCAGGCATCCCACATATAAAGTAGAGGAAGATGGGCACGGATGTTTGCTAAGGGCCAGTTTTCCTCAGCAAAAAGAGGAGGATTGGCAGCAGTTAGCTCAGGGCTAGTCTTCCTCAAAAAAAAAAAAAAAAAAAAAAAGGAAATGCACTAATATACATTCCCCAGATAGATAAAAGTGAAAGTGAAAATAGCCCTCCTAAAAGAAACAGAATTTTGCAAACTATTGTGTTACCATTGATGTGTATAAAAGATAGTATTGACCAATACAGTTGGTGGTTGGGAACAGATTGTCAGAACACTTTGACTTTTGTGTATCACCTATAGGCAACAGGTCCTCAAGCAAGGAGTTCAAGGGGGGAACCATGATTAGATTTGCCTTTCAGTGAGATGACTCAGGCAATAGATTGAAAAATAGATCTGAGATGGTTTGGAGCTGATCAAGAGGTGTGGCAGTGGATTAACAGAGAACTCCCAAAATGACATGCACAGTGGGCAAAACATAAAGTGAAATTTGGATGGTGAATTCTCAGTCAGAGTCTGTTTATTGTGTGTTGGTTTGTTCTTTCAATTTGCTTTACTATTCGACAAATTATGGAGTCCTAGTTTCAGATCTGTGAGTAAAAATATCTGGAAATCTTTCCAATACAGCTGTAATATTCTTAACTAAAAAAAAGTTCCAATCTCCTGTGTTTTTGATATGCTGTGCAACGTTCATGTGGGGCTTCTGTGCACAGTTCTAGACCACTACGGATGTAGACCATACGGATTCCTAAGTGTCTTAAGGTATTGGCCCCTCGTATTTCATCTCGTAATCAAGTAAGCCATACATATGACTTGAAAGGAACTAACCATTACTTTCTTGGCTCGTCACTCTTCTGCACTGGACAGATAGGGTAATCTTTCAAAGTAATATCTAATGCCACTGCTTTTGCCCTCCTTACTAGCAATTTGAATGCACTGATATAATGCTACTTAATGCAAATAATAGAAACTTGCTGCATTCTAAGATAGAGGAGTCAAAGACAAGCTGGAGTTTTATGTTAGACTATGAGCTCAGTATCCCAAGAATCTAGCACAGGGTTAGCCACATGGTAGAGGGTCAGTACATGCTTACTAAACTGAACTGACTGACAGAACTTACAATTTTAACATAGCAGAAGACTTTTTTGTCATACTAACTAGTAGCCTTGACTTCCACAAATTGGCCAAGAGCTAGTCTTATTCTAACGTTTGTATCATCATTCTCTCCCTGAACATAGGTTATTAGGCCTGGTCATTGACTTACTAAACTTCATGGGAAGCAGTTTTGTCACAGGAGTAGAATATCACACAAGGGTATAAAAATCAGAATGTCATACTTGCGCCTGTCCGAGACTTGGATTAAGTCACCAGCTTTCCTGACATTTAGGTTTGCCTTTTAGATATATTTTTCCCACCTATGAACTACATTCTACCTAGGGGTTTAGGCAAGGGTAATATGGTTGTTAGTAAGATTCTTTGAGATTCTTGAGGAAAAGATCTGGCATGTAAAGTCCTATTGTTTTCTTAAATCAGAGTCAAATGGAAGGTTCTAGTTCAAGAAATTATAAGTAAAATAATAGAGATTCAAAGAGGAACGTCAAACAATGATATGTGTGAGGCACACTTTTCCCCCCATTTTTCACACTCACTCTTGAGTAGGCAGCAGTAGAGAAAAACAGCTCCAACAAGAAAAATCTCTCTTAAAAATTGCTGCTTTTGTGAAACAAGAGTTTTATCTAGATCATTAAGAAAGCCATCAGAGGGTTGGGTTTTGGTAATGACAAACATTAAACACCAAAGATAATTTCTTTGGTCCATTTTGCATTTTTTCCTCAAAATCACAGCAAAAAATTCTTTATTTTTCTAATTTTTATTGAAGCCTTCTTTACAAAGGTACTCTCCTTTCAAATCACTCTTGAGATATGAGTTTAATTGCATCAAATAATTGAACTGTTTTGCATACATAAATAGCATTTTGTTATTTAGCTGTGAAGTAGCTCCTATCCCTTGTTGAAAAAAATTATCCATGATGTTCTAACTGAAGCAGAGATTATATAAATTAGTATTAGGTCCTAAAGTTAAAATCAAGGTGCTATTAATATTTTCTAGATCAAATATTGGCAGGCCTACTAAATATTCATTACTTTCAGTTGTCTAACATAGCGAGGAATTCACTGCACTGTTTCTCTTTCCTCCTTGTTCCACCACTGTATCCACTGTTCTATTTACTATCACTGACAATGGGATTTTGGTCGGCTACCTACTTCTTATGCTGCTCTGCAGGATTGGCTATTGAACTTCTCTTTTAAAATTCAAGGAAACTGAAAGCACAAGAAAAGACAAAGGAGTAAAATTGGCCCTAGCTAGTAACATGCTATGTAGTTGGGTTATGTGCTAGAATTGCTGCCTCCTCTCAAATTTTCTTGAACTGAAACTTACCAAATGAGCTAAGACACTGGCTATCCTATTGTTTTATTCACCACATGAATTTTTGCCTTATTATCCCAAATGTCATCCATATATCATCCGTGGTGCCTACTACAGATGCATGCACCACGGGCAAAAGTTGAAAAACCTTATCAGTGATGACACAGTGGTGATGATGATGATAACGATGACTGATGATGAAGATGAGCTTATGTCATAAAAAGATTTCCCAGCAAGAAATTAGTACAGTTACCAAGTGCTTCTAGAAATTGAACATGCACCAAAGGATTTCAAACATTACCAAAGAATGAATCTGAGATAGAAATGGCGGTATAAATTGCTGCAATTTATGTAATGTGATATAACATAAACATGAATTTTTTGGTATATAATTTGGCGTTTGGTTGTTGTTACTGAATTTTAAAGTGTCTTCTGGGTGCCTGCAAATTGCATTGCTTCACGAATGGGATGTGGTTGGGCCCTTTTGTTTAGATATCCTGTCGCTATAACTTTCACCTGCCATCAACAAAATGGGCCTACAGATGAAAAGATGGCAGCACATGGAAGCCAGTTGGTAATGTGTTTTTGGACCTCAGAGAAGCTGCTTATTTTTGAAGAGCTGCTGCCAATATCTCTTCCCACTGTCAAGCTGTCAGGAGCATTTCGTAGTCGTGCTCAGAGTAGTACATTTATGCATATGTCTGCCTGGGTGTGTGGATGACGAGATTTCAGGCCTCTGGGTAACTTAAGTAGGAGATCCAGAAAACAGTCCTGCCTTGCTAAGTGTTAAAGAACATTAGTGGCTAGGGAATTTTTGAAAAAAAAGGGAAAGAGGAAAGAAGGAGGACTGAAGGAAGACATTGCGTGACTGTGTATCAGACTTTCTTGGTTAAAATAAATCCAGTTATCATTCTAAAGCAGCGTTTTCCAGTAGAAGTGAATGCAAACCATATATGTAATTTAAAATGTTCTCATAGTCACTTTAAAAAGTAGAACAAAATGAGTGCAATTTTTAATAATATATTTTAATTAATCAAAAATATTATCATTTCAACATGTATTCAATAAAACTATTCATGAGGTATTTTACATGTTTTTGCACTGTGTCTTTGATCTGATATGCACTTTACAACTTTAGCACATCTCAAGTCAGACTAACCACGTTTCAAGTGCTTCATTGCCACATACGGCTAGTGGCTCCTATAGTGGACACTGCAGCTCCAGAGCTCCTTATAGGATGTGGCTAGAGCTGGTCTCCAGCTGAGACCACATCACTGCTTAGCTTCTACATCTGTCTTATCCTGCTTGTCTCACCCATTTCTCCCCAAATACTCCACTTATACAAAAATCCTCATCTTAGTCTTTGCCTCTAGGGAAATTGACCTGAATCAGTGCTTAAGAGTTCATACTTCTTACTTAATGATGAGTCAAATGGATTTCTTCTTGATACTACCTCATCTCTGCTTAATCTCGTGTCTCCTTTTCCTCAATGTCTCCTCCACTTTTTCCGTATCCCACTCATATTGCAAAATATGTATTCTACAGGAACTTCACAGTTAGCAGCCGTGATCTCTTAGTATCTAATGAAAAGGAGACATTTAATCACTTGGTAAGGTGACAAACAATAAAAACCTCTGATTCGGACTTTGTTTTCCAATTTGGAACTAACCTGTATGCAAGGTGTTTGCAACACTTCTTTCTCTGGAGCAGCCTTTGCTTGCTCTTAATTTCTCAAATTCAATCACAAGGTCAGTAAGAGTGTTCAGTATGAGCAATAAATGCACTTAGGCAAAATGTCAAAACAATACTCTTTTCAAAAGACAAGTGTCAAAAAGGAGAAAGATTTTGACAATTCCCTGTGAGATATATTTGAACATATCCTTTAGTTTATTCCTTTTTAATATCGCTCACTCAAATTTCATTAAGAGAAACAATAAGCATTTGGTTCCTCTCATCATTTGGGAAAAAAATAAAAGATCTTTACAAGCATTCTCCTTTTTAGGCAGCCCAAGCAGAGTGATGGATGGATTGCTAACCATTCCCAAGGTGGCAGAAAACTGGCTAACAAGGAAAAATGTTATGCATCCTCAGACAGCACTGACTCTGGGATAAGGTTGAAGCTGTCTGTCTGTTAAGCAGCTATGCGATTTTATTTTATTGTACTTTTTGTTTGTTTGTTTATTGTTTAGGCTTAAGCAGAAGCAAACTGGCAAGTTGCGAACGTGCTTTCTGGCAAGTTGGTGAGAGCATTAGTGACACTGCAAAAATCGGTTCAGTTCAAAAGAAGTCGAAAATAGAAAGAAAGGAAATTCTTTCAACAATCTGTGAATTAAAGTCAAAATAGTTCTGCGATTTGTTCTAACCATTCTAATTTATGGGATCTCAAGTGCACTTTTTCTAAGAAATTCTTCAGACTTGTGCTTAATGGGAGAAAGGAAGGTTGATGACAGATAATTTTTGTTTGTTTGTTTCACCAGTGAAGATAATCAATTCAAACAGAGGATAAAGAAGATAAAACAAAAATGGAAAAAAAGAAAACGTAAACCATATTAAGGCAAACAAAATTGTTAAGTGAGAGGTAGAATATTGTCGTGGATGAGGGTATTAGTCCTTTCAGGATTCTATAACAAAATGTCACAGACTGGGCGGCTTATAAACAACAGGAATGTCTTTCTCAGAATTCTGGAGACTGAGAAGTCCAAAATCAAGGCACCAACAGATCTGGTGCCTGGTGAGGGTGTGCTTCCTGATTCACAGACCACCAGGGCTCTTCTTGTGCCTTATATATTGGAAGGGTCGAGAGAGCGCTCTGGGGTCTGTTTTATAAGGGCACTAATCCCATTCCTAAGGGCTCTACCGTCATGACCTGATTATCTCCAAAGGCCCCACCTTATAATGTCATCACTCTGGGGATTAGGTTTCAGCATATGAATTTCGGGGAGGATAAATATTCAGTCTGTAACGACAATTACCAACTTGGAGTTAGAAGGTTGGACTTATAGTCATAACATGTGTCCCTGAGTGAAACACTGAATCCCTTGGGACCACAGTTTCCATCTCTAAATGATACGATTGAACTAAACACTTATTAAGCTCCCCATCAGTGTTATGTTTCTATGCACCCAAGTCAGCTTGCATAAATATGCTTGATACTGTATTGCCTGTTTTGCCCTGATTGGAGGTATATTCCTGGGTCTATAGGTATGGTGGACAGAGTTTTGAGGACAGATAAATCCAAGTTTAAAATCCACACCTACCTCTTAACTATATGATCTTGAGCAAATTACTGGCTCATCTGAAAAACAGAGATAATAATATCTACTTCCCAGAGTTTTGCTGATGTCCTTGAACAATGTCTGGAACACAATTGGCTTGAAAAAAAAAAAAATCCTCCTTTTCTTTTCACTTACTGGGAGGCCATTTTTCTGACACATCTTCCCTGTATGCGAGGAAAATAGCTCTCCACAGGAAACTGGCTTCTTCCTTAGCCTGTGAAAAGCAGTATGGGCAGAAGAGGGGAAACTCGGCCTCAGGCCACTCCTGGGAAACAACTTCTGATGCTCCAGGGGAAGGCTTTCCTTTTAAAGATTTCCCCAGAAACCCTAGGGAACCAAATGGCTGTTTAGGTAAATAAGCAGAGAGATACAAGGGAATGTTTCTTAAGACTCAGCCTATAACAAAAGAGATCCAGAGGAATAATGCAGGGCACTGCCGGCGAGGGTTGGGAGAGAGAGGGAAAACCTGATGTATGGATCTGTCTGGCTCTACAGCAGGAATCTTGGCAGCCTTTTCATGTGGGATCAGGGCACAAGTGACTTTCAGCAAGGTTGGCAGTTTGATCCCATTGGCAGAAGAAAGGATTTGGGACTTTTCCACATCAAAATTGCAAAATGAATCCTGCTTTGTATTTGTTGCAATGTAAAATAAAGTCACTGGCATTGTAGTCCATCTTGTACTTCTTTAGTGGAGAATAAGCACACCAGGTTGTAATGGTTATATTTTTTGCCTGATTTGTCTGAATAAATGAAGATATTTCATGTCAAATTATCATTACATCTAATATCTCCTGTTTAATGTGTCTAGGAACATAATTTTTGGTTTGAGCAATTTGCATATGCGCCTTGTCTCATTATCTTAATACAATACTGTTTGGGAAGACTGATTCCTAAATACATGATGGGAATACAATTACCCTGATGAGATCTGGTTTACATTATCAGAAAACTTTCTAAATGTGTTTACATTCTGGTTCGTATAAATTAATCATTAAAACACGAATTAAGGATTTAGCAAAAATGTTGTATGGCTTCTTAACTAGATTTTCTTTTTCTCCTTACACGTGTAAACCTGAGTGTTCTCTCTTAACTGTGTGTTATGTCTAGACTACTAATACACTGTCAGAGAAAGGAAACTAAAACAAGAGAAATCTTATAGTTAGGAGAATTACTTGAAGGCAGAAAGAGGATGAATATTTTAATTGTTTTTAAGAAAATCAGATTTTTACTAAACATAAATATTAAATATTATTTCATTATTTTTTAGTGAAATTTATTTAACACTAAGCACTTCATTTTAAATATGAGTCTTAGCTTTGACATTTTATAGGTGTTATAAACTGCTTGAGGAATAATAATCAGGGAGGACTAAAGGAGCATAGAGTATCCATCATTCTATATAATCATTCATTCATCTATTCATTCATTCAGGAAAACATTTAGCGACCACATGCTATGTGCCAGGCATAGAGCCAGAAGCCAGGAGTATAGTAGAATGATGATATAGCCTGTGCCCTCCAGGAATCCCCAGCTTAGCAGGACAGATAGATAAATGAGCAATTACCATTGACTTTTGTATGGCTCAAAGCTGAAGAGCAAGCCCCCTGCTAAAAGCCACAGGGTTCTCCCGGTCAAAATTAATATGCCTTGTTCCTCTCATCAAGTACATACAGACATTTGGGTTTTAAAATCTTCTTACGTTCAGAAAGACATGCACATGTTGCACTCTCCTCAAGATTTGTGTCTTGAATATCTTGTGTTCTTAACAGTGCTGTTCCTAGTCTCTAAAAATACTAAATACATTCAAAGGAAGAAAGGAAAGAGTGGAGAGGGGAGGGGGGAGAAGGATTCTGCTATTTTATAGTTGGAATGTACAGACCTTGGAGTCAGAAACATCTAGGATTTAATTCCCTGTCCTTTTTTTAGTTGTGTGACTTTGAAGAGAAAGCATTAGCTTTCAGACTCATTTCTCTATTCATAATGTGAGGAAGAGGATACCTAGGCCATAGGGTGGCTATAAGGATTGGAAAAGGTATTATCTGCACGAATTTTGGCAGGGTATATAATATTGAGATACAGTAGATGTAGGAAGTCTACACAGAAAAGGTGCAATTCAGCAAATGCATCAGTATTTGACTGCTTAGCCCGTGGAACTGAGTCTGAATCCCAATCTCCCTCCCCTTGAAACACCTTTTTGGACATCTCCATGTAACCAAATCCTATTGCAATTTCAAAACTCAGCTTTAGCTCCATTCCCTCACGGAAGGTGTCCTTTCATACCCCAGCCCTCCCTGGGCTCCTCTTCTCTAGTCGACCCCAAGTCAGCAGCACATCATTTGTAAGATGAATAAATCCGTGCCCACAGGGTTTAAGTTGATGAGCTTAACAACGGAAACAAGAACTAGACTTCTGACCATCTTTTGCTAATAGAATGACATCATTAACCACTTTCAGCCTTGGTTCTTTCATCCGTGAAACGAGTAGAACTCTCCATAAGTATTCAATGAGTAATAGAATGTCTAGCACAGAACAGGGCCTACAGCATGAATTCAACAAATTCTGGTTGCCTTTCTGTGTTAGTTTCCTAGGATTACCATAACAAATCACCACAAACTGGGAGGTTTAAAACAACAGAAATGTATTCCTTTATAACTCAGGAGACCAGAAGGTCAAAATCAAGGTGCGAGCAGAGTTGGTTCCTTCTGCAAGTCCCGAGGGAGAATCTGCTCCATGCTTTTCTCCTAGCTTCGGGTGACTGCAAATAATCCAAGACATTCCTTAACTTGCAGCTGCATCACCCCCATCTCTATCTCTGTCTTCACCTCTGTGTGCCTCCTCTGTGTCTCTCTTTCCCAATCTCTCTCTCCTTTCTTTTATAAGGATGCCAGTCACTGGATTTAGGGCCCTAATCTAGTATGACCATATTTTAACTCAACTAAGGATATCTGCAAAAATATTCCAAAAATATTTATTCCAAATAAAGTCGTAAACTGAGGTTCCCAGTGGACATGAATCTAAGGGAGGGGCACTATCCAACCCACTAGTCTTTAATTCTATTTTTGTGCCCCTCCCCACAGCATCTTACATAATGTTGAGCACATAGTACATATTCAACAGGGAGTACTTAGTTGATAATAAGCCTGAGCTTTTCTAAGAAAATCCTTGGCTTCGTAGTCAATGATGATATCTCTTAAGCCTCGAAGGTACTGTCTGAAAAGTTCACTCTATTGTTCCCAAACAAGTAAAAACTATTAGTAGAGGCAGACTGAAAGCATATTTTAAAACCCATACTCTAATTACTATTAGTGATGACTAATAGCATAAATGCAAGCGGCAGGAACACTTTCTGCTTAAAGTGCACACCAAGGCCAGAGTTTTCCTTATACTGTGCAAATGTGTCTAAAACCTAGAATTGTATCTACATGCAACAAGGAATAATTTTTCACATGAATTACATTTTTTCACTCACATCTCAATCCCCGCGTTTCAGTGATACTCTGCGTGTTCTTTGCCCATGGTTTTCTTAGTGTCCTTCCCAAAGTTGGAAGTTGTGAACGAAAGAGGACTGAGTTAATCCTGGTATCCTCTCTGTCAAAGATAACGGGTTCATCAAGCCTTTTATTTGACCATTACAGTTTCTTTTGTGAATATGTAGGAGCTTTTGAATGTCTAACTTTTTTGGGAATTGCAAAGACATGCTTTGGGCAAGCTGACCTTTACAGAACTTGTTTGGGGTTTAACAGTCCCTCTCATACTTAGCCTCCAAATCACCACCTCTATTTTTTAGTATTATAGTAGAACATCCCAATATCAATGTTCTGACTGAAATATTATGATTGAAAAAGGAATTCAGCCTGAAGCCTTATTCTAGCAAGGGATCCTGAGTGTTACTCAAATAGGATGTATAGGACCAACTTTGGGGACTGCTGGTAAGAGTTCATGCTTTTACTTCTGGGATAAAGTCTACAGTCCTTTCTGTGCCAAATAAAGTCTTTCATAATCCATTCCTAATTTGCCCCCTGTCTGCCTATTTCTACCTACTAGGACTCTGCCTTAATTGTTCATCCCTGAAAACTAATGAAACCTGATCATTCTTTGAATGTACCAAGCTCCCTGACCTCTAAGCCTTTGCAATACCAATTTTTCTAACTGGAATGTCCTCTCTTCCTTTGAGTTATCTGTTATGTGTGGTAAAAGATACACGTGTCTCCAGAGAAAAAAAATATTTGTACTGTGTCTCTTCTTACCTTAGGTATACAAAATTAGATTAATTATAAACCTTGGTTATAAACAAAAATAGAATTTTTATTATTTCACTGACTGAGGAATGATTGGTTAGGTGGCTCCAGAAATGGAAGGAAAGGCCGCCAGCTCTGCTCTTCTGCCATTCGCTTGTGTTGGCTGCATTATCAGAGTATGGCAGTTCCAGGACGCACATCCAGGCATGTCTAGTAGAAGAAAACAGTCACTTTGTCTTGTGCTTCTTTTACAGGAGGGAAAAATAAAACTTTTCCAGAAACCACAGCAAACACCTCATCACATTCCTATAAATATGATTGCGCCTTATGCTCCTCATTCCTGAACCAGATATCAGATTTTCAGGACTCACATAGTCTAATTATTTGAGATGAACAGATGTTGAAGTTCCACCACATTATCATTGTTGAATCCCACAACACCCTGAAAATAAGGACAGTGGCAACCGAAATAAATTTGTTATAACCTTTAAATTTCAAAATCCAGGTCTAAGGATATTTTATGATCTTCTGGGCCCAGTTCCTCGTTGTGAAGAAGAAAACAAAAGCTTCATCTGATTGTCTTACTTACTCATTGTGACATTAATCAATTAGTTTTGTTCCACTGGAAACCTATGCTTTTGCATTTATAATAAAGGATTTCAGTAAAAATGATATTTTGTATGAGTTTTGTGTGCGTCATCCATGATTTTTACATCTATATCTATGTTAACACTAAAATTCTAAAGCATTTATAATGCTATAAAAATATGCATAGAAGTTGTAAATAAATTAGGATAAATATGACAGAGAGAAAATAATGTTAATTAAAATAATTAAGATGGGGCTGGTGATTCATAAGTTCACATCTCTCATTTACTTTTCCTTCAGTTTCCATTCACTGTCCTACTTATGGGCTTATATAACCCGCTATCACTTTGCCCTTGTCCATCATCAGAGATGCCCCAAAGAACTTTCTGCAGTGATGCAAATGTTCTATTTCTATGCTATCCAATGGCCAAATATGGCTGTTCAGTATTTGATACGTGGCTAGTGTGATTAAGAAATGGAATTTTAAATTTTATTTCACTTGAACAACCATACAATGCTAGAGTATATCATATTGGACAGCCAAATATATGGTCTCAACTTCTACCTTGCCTCTCCTCATATCATCTACTTCAGCCACAATCAACATAATCAGCTTCCACAATTGCCAAGCAATTTCCCGTCTAATGTACCCTTGTCAACATCTTTCCCTTGCCCGCGATGCCCTTCCCTTTTTATCCACCTGGTAAACTTACTCCTGTTTTAAAATCTAATTGTCACCTTCCAATTATCCTTTTAATCCTTAACCACTCCTTCCTCTGAAGTTCCATGGTAGTGTGCTTTGCTATTATACTGTTTAAAGTAATTTTAGGTGAAACTATTATGTCACTGACCATTGTTACTCATCTCAATGTGTTTGCAAATAAACTTAGCTCTTGGGAGCTTATTTGTCTTACATTCTATAATTTTCACAAGATTAATTGATATTGTGACATAGAAATGTCAGTGTTTGATTGTGGGGTTTAGGACCATGCTATTTGGGAATCCATGGTGACAGTGGAAATAGCTCGGCTGAATTAACTGATAATAACAAATTCATCTGTCAGATTAATGAGAAACAAAAACAAAGGCAAACTCACTGTTAATATTGTAGCTAAGAAAGGGATAATATTTCTAGAAAAGAAGCATGGAACACTGGTCACTAATAAGAAATATTGCATAAAAATATTCAGTGAGAAATACTGGAAACAATATTAGGCTGTCTCTGTACAGTTGATGCTAGAATACACTGGGAAGATCATTGAACCCCCCAGCATCAGTTTCAACATTGGTGAGGTAGTTTGTATATCATAAACCAGGAAAATGTGATTGTCATCTCACCCCTTAGATTTACAGGCTGTGACCATGGAAAAGCTTCTTAACTACTCTGCAGTTTTCCCAATTATAAAATTACCTGGGCTTACCTACAATTGCATGAGATAACACATATGAAAAGTGTTTTATAACTGTATAACAAAGATATTTCCATGATGATGATGATGATGATGATGATTGCTATTATTATTCTTTCCTGGTCAATCTATTCAATAAACAGTTTTTGAAAACCCGTCCTTTATCTGTTCTACATCAGGTACAAAGAATATCATCTCTTCCAGCATGTATAATTTCATAAACACATGAACAAAAGTTTATATTCATGGAAAAGTTCTAGAAAGTGTTAGATACTCACATTTAAAAAATAAAGTGGTTAAGATCTTGCAACCTGAAAGACAAATCAAGTTGATATAGAAGGTAAGTACAAAGTTCTACAGCACCTTATATTACTGCTCAATAAACAGACTGAAAATTATGCCTGCAATTTCTCTTTCTACCCTATAAAATCTTCAGATCATCCTGAACATATCATATTCTTTATTTCCAAAATATATTAACTGCATCCTTTCCCCTCAGGCATTGCTGTAACTCTTTCATTATCCTCATCCAGATTACAAATTTCCTCATAGATTTTCTTTCTTCTATGATTTTCTCCTTCTGATCCACCTTCCCTGATTTCTCGTAGGTGGAGTGCACTTCCTAAAATTCAAATATGTCATCATTTTCCTTTATGGAGAAATGACTCCTTCAGTACTAAGAAACCAAAGTTTCTTAACTGGTTTCAAGATCCCTCATGTCACTTCTAAATACATTGCCACAATTCTCCAACCACCCAGTTCAAGTTGTCCAAATAGTGCAGTTTCCCCATGAACAAAGTTTGCTTGAATATTCTACTCCTTCTTTAAGAGCATCCTTCATCCCCTCTCTTAACTGAGGAACTCTTATCATCAAGACTGAAGGGAACATAACCTCATTTATACTAAGCCTTCTCAAAACAAGAGTAATCTATCACTTCTGTAGGATTCTCTTTAATGCAATCCTAGATTTTAATACTGAACATTTACCAGGGGCCTGAGCATCCACAAATGACTGCAAAACTTCCCTGAAGTCCTCAACGTGCAAAGAACTTAAGCTATAATAACAAGAAATACCACACCATGTTTGGGAGCAGACGATCCTAATAGACATCCTCAAATTACCCCTTTACTGACCATTCTGGCTAATCATAATTTAAGCCATTAGCAAGCCTCTGTGAGATGCCAAGTGATTTCTTTACAAATGCTACACAGGGGACAACTGGGGAATTGGTCCAGGATAATGAATCTGCCACTTTTACTCCCACAAGTATAGGATAAAGCAGTGAATAGCACCATCCCAGGGTTGCAGTGCTCAGGAATTTCAATTAAAAAAAGTGATATGTTAAATTTCACCAAAAGTTTTACCTGTTGCTTTTCAAGTAGAATCAATAAAATAAATGCAGATCTGGAGTTTTATATTAAACTGTATTTGAGTTAAGATTCTACAAAATAAAAGATAGAATTGAATATTTCTTTTATAGACCTGGAAAACCTACACTTCTTTTCAAAGGCTTGTAACTTAAAAACTGCTTCTATGTTTCAGTCAAAGTTTTTTAAAAGGAATTTTTCTCCCGGCCAGAGATTTTACAAGAAAATGTTCTAATGGAAAAAAAAAGAAAAAGAAAAAGCTTTTAACAGAAAGTTAATAGGGTGGCCTAAATGGAACCTGAAATGGAAGCATTCACCCCCTTAATGTGACTCTCTATGGAACTTCAAAAGAAAAGACAGCACGACAGGCCTTCACTAAAGGCAGGAGCGAGGGTGGGCTGCAGTTGTCATTAGCTGGGGATGGTTACTTAATTTCAGAATGTATTTTGTCTGCAACTAAAGCAGTTGCCCATAGTGTTTAGATTATTTAAACACCAAAATAGTCATTGGCTGGAAAATTAGTCTGCCTCTCTGTGGACTTTGTTCTCAGCTTTGAGGAGAGAACAATCGTGTTGAGTTGTCATTTTTCATCTTAAAGAAAATGTGCTCCTAAGAACACAAGATACTATAGACATATTCTTGTACTCTTAGAAAAAGAATGGATACTGTGACATTTTCTATTCTTTTTCCAGTCTTTGTCATGAAAATGAGAGCTCCAAATGTGGATATTGGTTATCTAAATGCCAATGATGTCTTTTACACTTATAAAAATGAATGTTGATGGAATATCTGCTTGTTGTGTGAACAGTGGAGCTCTTTGCTTGGTATGAGATGATACTTTGAATACTATTTCAACCTGAATTAGAACTCATCCTCAGTCTTGCTCACAACCTGAGACATAAAATACTATTGAGCATATTATACATTATTTAATCTACCTGTTCTGGGTTTTTCAATTTGGCTTTAGTTTCATTCATAGTTGAATAGTTTTGAATATGTACACAAAATACAAAATTTAATAACTCAGTATACTCTCCACTCAGAATAATCGTTATCAGCATTTGATTCACTTCCAAATTCTAATAAGGAATATGCCTAAGCTATTATTTTTATATTCCTATTGTCATCTAAATTTCTCCTAACCCCAAAATCTGGAAGGGACAAAATCCAAGGCAAGATCTCAGGACCAGAGAAAGCGCATTCCACTGACCAGGAGCAGTGAGAGATGGAGGCTCGGTGAGATAGATCACAGGATAAAGAAAACCAGATCCCTCTTTCTGTCCAAAGGACCAGCACAGGGCCAAGACAGGAGGGCTCAAAGCCAGATGGAACCAGGAAAGCAGAAACATATAAAGAGCAGAGGATGAACAGGTGAAAGTGTAACCCTATCAAATTTATTGATCCTAGTGGAATATATGGTATGATATACAGTACTATCTGAAAAGACACAGAAATGGAGCAGATTTGGACTTCCTTATTCAAACAATTGTTCAGAAAAGAAACAGCCACACCTGAGGGTCTCGAAGGAGCAAAGATAGATTGAGATATGTACAAGATATCCTTTACTAATAATTCCAGTCCCCAAGCCATAGAAAGCAACTTCCCTAGGGTAGTCCTTCTGAAAGTGAGCTTGCTACACTGATTGCAGAGATGGAATTTCAGGTGAACTACTTGTTCACTGTGTGACCTTGGGCAAAGGTTTTTGTCTTTTTTAAACAACTCTTGACTCAGTCTTATCATTCCAAAATGGGAATAATAATACTTCGTCTCTTACGGTGTTGTCATTAAGATTAAATGAGTCAATATATGTCCATGCTTATAGCACCGTGCTTATGGATCATATTTCCGAGATGTTGCTAAGGCAAGGAGAAAGCTTCAGAGTTGTAATGGTCATGTGCAATGACAAGAGGGTTTGGAATCTTGAAGCTCCCCAAATATAGATCTAGTTCTCCTTGTTTCTCTATTCTGTCCAGCTACACGGCACTATGAGAGAGTGAGGGTGGGGCGTGTATTATAAGCAGAAGGAAATCTCTCATAGTTATGTGGTATTTATATCCCAAAAACCTTCAAGAGGAAGAGCCCTCAAGTAAAAACAAGACGGATTTGCAATGAAGATTTTAAAAACAAATTTGAATTGAACTAATTAAATTTACACACAGCTAAATCCAGCTTAATACCTGAAGAGATCGAAGGGAATCTTCCATCTTCGTAGTTTCCTGACAGTAGGACTCACATACCTCCTTTGATGAAAAATAATATTAACTCCAGTCTCTATTCTTTTTGTTTAAATCCAATGTCCAGAATACATCAAAAAAGTATGAAACATGTAAAAACGTCTGAAAATATGACAGATAAGCGAAGATAAAAATTTACAACAGAAGTAGACACAGAGAGATTCTGATATTAAAATGTAAAGACAATGTGTTGAAAATAGGTATTACAAATTTGGTAAAGAAATTATAGAAAAAATGGATCAAATGATGGAGAAATAAAGCAGAGAAAAATGAAACAAAAATATATAGAAAAATGTATTATATATGATAATATATGATATTGTGTATTATATATATATAAATATATGAGGAAAACTATAAAACTCTGATGAAAGAAATAAACAAAAACCCAAATCCTTGAGAGATAGTCCATGTACATGTTTAGGAAGTCTCAATATTGTCAAGATGTCAGTTCTTAGCAAATTGATCTATAGATTTAACACAATCCCATTCAAAATTTCAGCAAGTTATTTTATAGATACTGAAAAACTGATTCTAAAGTTTATATGGAATGGCAAATGACCCAGAATAGCCAACACAATATTGAAGGAGAACAAAGTAAGAGAACTGAAACTACCTAACTTCAAGAGATACTATAAAGCTACAGTAACTAAGCCAAGGTGGGGCTCATGAATAAATAGACAAATAGATCAAACTTGAGAGCCCAGAAATGGACCCACACAAGGACAGTCGATTGATTTTTATAAAAGGAACAAAGGCAATTCAATAGAAAAAGGATAGATTTTTAAACAAACGATGTTGAAACAACTGTACATACACATGCAAAAATTGTCTAGACACAGACCTTACATGTTTCACAAAAATTACTTCAAAAAGGACCATAGACATAAATGTAAAATGCATAATGTAAAACGCAACTGTAAAACTCCTAGGAAATAACGTACGAAAAATCTAGGTGATCTCAGATTAGGCAATGACTTCTTAGACACAACACCAATATTGATAAACTGGATTTCATTGAAATTAAAAATGTTGCTCTGCAAAAGATACTGTTAAGAGAATAAAAAGACAAGCCATAGACTGGGAGAAAATATTTGCAAAAGGCTTATCTGATAAAAGACTGGTATCAAAAATATACAAAAACTTCAAAATTCAACAATAAGAAAAGAAATAATCAGATTAAAAGATAGCAGACACTTCACTAAATAAGACATACAGATTCCGAATAATTATGAAAAGATGCTCTACATCATATGTCAATAAGGAACTGCAAATTAAAGCAATAATGTGATATCACTACATACCCATTAGAAGGGCCAAAATCCAAAACACTGACAACACCAAAGGCTGGTGAAGATGTGGAGCAACAAGCGCTCCCATTGATTGCTAGTGGGAATGCAATATGGCATAGCTATATTGGAAGACGATTTTGATGTTTCTAACTTACTAAACATACCCTTACCATATGATCCAGCAATCACGCTCCTTGCTATTTACCCAAATGAGTTGAAAACCTACATCCACACAAAAATCTGCACATGAATGTTTATTAGAGCTTTATTTATCATTGCTAAATCTTGGAAGAAATCAAGATGTTCTTCAATATAATAGGTGAATGGATAAACAAACTGTGGTACATGCATACAATGAAATATTGTTCAGTAATAAAATGAAATGAGCTATTATTCCACAAAAGACATAGAGGAACGTTCAATGCGTATTGCTAAGTGAAAGAAGCCACTGTGAAAGGCTATATATAGTATGATTCCAACTATATGACATTCTGGAAAAAGTGAAACTATAGAGACATAAAAAGATCAGTATTTGCTAGGATTTCTGAGGGAGGAAGGAAAGGATGAATAGGTGGATCCTTGGGGAATTTTAGAACAGTGAAACTATTCTGCATGCTACTGAAATGATGGCTACAGGTCATCTTACATTTGTCAAACTCATAGAACATGCAGCACAAGGAGTGAACCTTGATGTAAACTATAGAACTTAACAATTTATAACTATTGTCTCATAAATTGCAAGAAATGTACTACACAGATGGTAATAATAGAGAAACTGAGGAGAGGGTTCATGCAGTATATGGAAACCCTATTTATTTTCTGTTCAAGTTTCCTATAAATTTAAAACTTACTCAAAGAATAAAGTCTGTTATTAAAAATAAATAAATAAATGCATACAAATTCTGGAAGCCTGAAGCTGGAAAATTGTATATCTAATATCAAGGATTTATTAGAAGTGCAAAATAGAAGCAAAAATATAAGATTGGTAAACTCAAAAAAAGTGCACTATAAGCTATTCAAACTGAAAACAGGTTGGTAAATTAATGAAGAAAAAGAAACTAAAACGACAGAGAATTATTTCAAATGATCTAATACATAATTAATTAGATTGCCAAAATATTGGAGAGAGAGAAAGAAGCAGGGGAAAGCTTTATGGAAACAATGGTTGAGACTTCCGAAATTGATGAAGGACATTGGTCCACAAATGCAAGTAACTTAGTAAACCCCAACCAGAATAAATTAAAACAAAATTCCACCTAGAGCATCGCAATTAAACCACTTAAAACCAAAGGTAAAATGAAATTCTGAAAAGTAACCAAACTGAAATATTAACAGCTTAAATATTGTGGTATAATTACAAACAACAGCTGACTTCCCATCAGAAACACTAGAAACTAGAGTCAATGAATTGACATTTTAAAAATGTTCAAAGAGTAAAAACACTACCAATCTAGAATTGTGTTAACCAGCAAAGCTATATTTCAAAAAATTAACAACATCAGGAATAAAAATGAATTCCTCTTCAGTGCCTAAGGACACTAAATGGGTAATATGAGAATATTTGAAACATCTTATGCCAAGAATTTTTATTTTTTTATTATTTTTATTTTATTTATTTATTTTTTTCAGGAAGATTAGCCCTGAGCTAACATCTGCTGCCAATCCTCCTCTTTTTGCTGAGGAAGACTGGCCCTGAGCTCACATCCATGTCCATCTTCCTCTACTTTATACTCGGGATGCCTGCCACAGCATGGCTTGCTGAGCAGTGTTGTGTCCGCACCCGGGATCCAAACCTCCAACCCCGGGCCGCTGAAGCGGAACATGTGAACTTAACTGCTGTGCCATGGGACTGGCCAAAGAATTTTTACAATATAGATGGAATGAGCAAATTTCTTGAAAGATACAAATTACCAAAACTGATGCAAAGATAGAAAATTTAAATAACTCTATATCTATTAAGTAAATTAAATTGCTAGTTAAATTTCTCCAAAGATACATAAATAGAGATGACTTCACAGGTGAATTCAATCAAACATTTATCAAAAGTCTACTAATCCTACTCTGTCTTTCAGAAATTAGTGGAAGAAGAAACACTTCTCAACCTATAAGATCAGCATTATCTTGATCCAGCAATCCAGAAAAATACATTCAAGGAGAAGAAAACCATAGATCAATATCCCTTTTTACTATAGATATAAAAATCCTTGACGAATATGTGCAAGTCAATTTCAGCAATATATAAACAGGAAAATGCACAAAGGTCAAGTCAAATTTATCTCAGGAACACAAGATTGGTTCAAAATTTAAAATCATCAATGTGATTCACTGTATATACAAAATAAAGAAGGAAAATATATGGTCATCTAAATAGATAAAGATAAACCATCACAAAATCAAAAATCCATTCATGGTAAAAATTCTGAGCTAATTAGGTACAGATGGGAAATTCCTTCAGATGACAAAATATGTCTATGAAAAACCTACAGGTAAGATCATACTTATTGGTGAAATATCTTAACAGGATTATTAAGAGAATAGAAAAAATGATACGTATGAAATCGAACTAGGCATGGCACAAAGTAAATGCTATGGAAGTGTTAGCTATTATTAGTAAAACCACAGGAACATGAAATATTCATCAATAGGGACATTGATAAATCAACTCAATATATTCCAGTATTTTCATATTGAGAAAATAAAAAGAAATTAAAGAAAGTAAACTAAATGTATGGGAAACCACATACACAAATAAAGTCCCAATTAGTTCAAAAATAATTATAGACAGTTGTATGCAGGAGCTGGTTTATATTAGTTTTCAAGAGTTGATTACGTTCATCTCTTCCTATCTCCTACTTTTGTGAATTCATGTAGATAGCTAAAATAAGCCCTGTGGAAGTTTTAACAGCATGGAAATTAGCAAATGCTACAAATAATTTTCTTCTGCCCCTGGAGAGCTGGTTGGTAAACATCTGCTAGCGCACCATTGATTGGACCGTCTTGTGGCAGGAGAAAACACCAAATTGAAGTCACAGTAGAGAAAACAACCCACAAGCTTTCTTTAAATAAGAAAGGCTCAAAGTAAATTTTATTTAGGCCAGTGATGAAACACCAAATTTATACTAAACAGCAAAAACAGGTATTTACTTTAAACACAGGTGTTTATATTTTTAAACCTCGCTATGTATTTTATCTCTTGGCTCATGTCTAACAAATTTTGCGAGACATAATAATTATGAGGCATACGATAGACAGACTGCTCAACTCTTATTAACTCAAATCTGTTAAGCAGGAGTAAATGTAGAACTCTGGAATTTGGTCCACTTCACTTGTGTCAGATTTCCATATTACTATCTCCTCTCTTGGCACATGATGAAGAATAAGGAATGAAAGCTAAAACGAAAAGAAGATCAAGCTGTCCATAGTCTCTTTCTTCTTTCCTTGCGTTTCATATACATGAAAAGGAAAGACTAAAAATTAGCTCATTCATCACTCTTTGTATGGCTCAATCGTAAAGAGAGAAATTGATAGAATACAAACAAACTTCCTTTGGTGGCTTACTTCTTAGCCGCCTCCCGTAGCTTTACTTCTCATGCCTCCATTCACAATTTTTTTATGTGTCTCTTTGTTTGTCTCTTGCATTTGTCATCTTTGGAGTATTTTTAGCCAGATTTATTAACCACAAAAAAGAAATAATAACAAATGTCTCCCTAGGCATGCTGGGTTTAACTTCAGGCATGAGAAAACAGTGCAGCTCACTAACACCATTCCTGGAGAACCTCCTGCTGAGCGAGAGATCCTCTCCATCACTTTAGCCTTCCAGAGGGTTCTTTCTCCAAAGTCCGGATTTATTGTTAGGAGGGCCAAGGCACATAAATCACAAAAAGAGAAGATAATTTGTGGGGAAAATTTACCTGCATTTTCGTGATTTTTTTCCTGCTTAGAAAGGTAGCCTAGCGTCCTGGAGCGCTGTGGACTCTGGGTTTATGAAAAACAAGGCTTTCATCACAGCACTGCCACTTGCTGACTGCAAATCCCTTAATGTCTGTAAGTATCCGTTTCCTTTCCTATAAAGTGCAGTGGCAATACCGCCTCACAAGTCATTATGGGAGCAATAAACACTTGACACATAGAAAATGCTCAGTGAACCACAGCTTGTGCTGTTATCATTGTTGTTGCAATAATAGTTACTGCTACAGAAAAAAAGTTTGTCCTTGTTAAGATTCACATATTTTGGTCATGGCTAGGTTTCACTCAAGCACAATTTACATATGAAGACTATCTTTGGAATTGGGAGGGGACTGACAGGTAACGTGCTTACTGTAGTCATTTTAAAACTTTGATGGAATAAGAATCTCTTGGGATACTTGGTAAAAACGCAGGTTCCCATGTTCCAATGACAGAGCTTTTGATTCACGCAGTCTGCCATGAGACCTGAGCATCTGCCCCATGAGAAGCCATCTTGCGATTCTCATGTGGGGGATTCCAGAACCAAATCTGGAGAAATACTGATTTGTTTCTGCAATGGACCATGGAGTCTACATTTGTTATCTCATTTAATCTTAACAACAAACTTGGGGGTTTAAATTAGAGAAATCGAACTGAAAGATTTTATATTCATTTAAATATATCCATAACAGAGTATATGTTTCAAATCCTTGCTTAACCTGGTCACAGCAAGTCTGTACAGAGCAGTGTGAGGCCTACCAGGTCCTTGGCAATGGTCACGCTTTCCTGTTTGCTTAATCTGGGTCTTCTTCAGCCGCACTACCCCCAGGTGCTCAGGGATGGCTACCTAGAGGATACGGAAGCACAGAGCCGGCTTCATGGGCGTATGACCTGTGCAGCCCCACAGGGCTCTGCACTGAGAAGGGCCCTTTGCTTGATTTAACGTTCTGCTGTGGATGTCCAGAAATTTTCAATAATTTTTGAACAAAGGGTCTCACATTTCATTTGGCCCTGGGCCCCACAAATGTGTAACTGAGCCTGTTGAGGCTGCTTGGTCATATCAAAAAATTAAATCACTCTCAGGTAGCAAATAAGGTGACAGAGTTTCAGTTATGGATTTATTTGCTCAAAATCACACTGGTCAAAGTTAATAGAGCCAGGATTTAATTCTGGTTGGTGATTGGCCATCAGATCCTTATTTTGCCTGAAATCGCAAAAGTCATCCGGGGAAGGTCTGCATCCAGGAGACGCCTACAGTAGCACCGCAGTTAAAAAGGCCCCACTGGGCGGGCAAGGAAGATAATTCTTTGTTCCAGTAACTTGTCCTGGAGAATCACAACTAGCAAGCCTGGGCCTCCTTCCCGACTTAATCATGCTGCCTCAGGAGAGATCAAGATATCCAACCATCTTCCTTCTTTTGTACTCTTATTTTAAACTTAAAAAATGTTGATTAATTTTTGTCCTACTCCCATTTTGATTACAGCAGAAAAAAAATGTATCATTCCTTTTTCTATGCTCCATTTTCCTCCTTTGTTTTACATTTGACCTGCAAAGCATGCCAGGATAAACTCCATCTTTCTCTCCCTCCTTCATCCTCAATGGCATTTTCCAAGGGTATTTTTAAAGCAAAGATAAAAAAGTAACACAGAGGGAAATGAAAGAAGAGGAAAGAAATGCTAAGTGATTAAGAACTGCGTCCGTGATCTGTATCTGAAACAAAAGCGTTTGGTTTTGTTTCATTTATAAATAGAACTAAGCAAACTCAGGAACACCTATAACTTTCCAGCCCTAAGTATCTGCCTCTACAAACCAGGAGCAAAGTACAGACCTTACAGACAAAACAAGAGGCTAACACATATGAGGTAGTATGGTGAGGAATGGGCAAGAGGAAATTTGCAGGCAGGTAAAAATGGGTTTGGTTCCCAGATGAATCATTTGAGAATTGTGTCACTTTGGGAAACTTTTTGAGCTGCTCTCAGTCTCGGTTTCTTCATTCCTGAAATGGCAATTGTATTAGTCACATCAGAACGCAGATCCTAAATTTAAATGAAAATGGATTGAGAGTGGACAGAAGAATAATTACCCTTCCTGGGAAATGTCGACCTCTTAGACATCCCGCTGATTCAGGATTGCTTCCATTGTGAGAGCTGGTGGAAGGAGTGATGGCAAAATGAAGGAAAGAAGCAGAGTTGAGAACAAACCAAAGGACCAAGGTAGCTGAGAAAACCAGTGGAACAAGGGAATTCAGGCTGCTCACCAAACCGGGATGAAGTCAGAAGCAGATATGATAAACTGCTGGAGCAGAAGCGGGGAGATTCTAAGAGCCCCTGTGTCTCACTTGGAAGGAAATCAAAGGCCCAGGATGGGGCAGGCCTGGGATTATTCGCCCAATAGCAAGCTTTGCCCTCACTCCTAGTTCCTAGTGCTTTGGAAATTTCTGCCAGTCCTTTGCAGTTTTGTAGGAGCATTGTGTATAGAGAAATGTATAGAGAAGGAATGGAGACATCTAAGGGGAGAGTAGGAGGGCTATGACATTTGATGCTATTCTTCCTAGGGACATTTCCAAGATAGTGCTTCTTAAACTATAGGGTGCATCAGAATCCCACGGGGAAGCGTGTTAAAGTTGATTGTGGGACCCACCTCCAGAGATTCTGATTCAGTAGGTATGGGCTAGGTCCTGAGAGTGAACATTCCAATAGGTTCCCAGGTGATGCTGGTGCTGCTGGTGCAGAGGCCACACTTTGAGAACCACTGCTTGAAGAGATTGGTTTAACTGCAGTTGGAAGTAATTACTGGGGCTCCTAGATTAGCATATTGAAAGTGATATCTTATCTTCAAGTTTCCTATTTTTACTGTCCAGCAACCAATCCTGTCAGAATTTACTGGATGCTGTTAGTCCCCTAAAGTAAGTATTAATTGTCCAAATTTGAAATCCTTCTTTTTATGTCTTAGATGTTTCACTTTTCCCCACTTCAAAGGCCTATTTTGTTTTGCTCTCAGCACCAGTTGCTTACAGAAAAAGGGGTAAAATCTTTGCGTGGTAGTATAACCTTTTAAAAACCATTACAAAACACAGTTGAGCCTCTGAAAGGTGCATTAGGAGGAGAGCTGTGGAGGAGGCATTTTGAGGAAATCTCCAAGCCTGCAATTTGAAGGCCCTTTTAACCACCTCCTGTGTCCCAAAGATCTCAAGCTTTCATTCTTACAGACAAAATGATGCTTTCAGCTTTGTCCATTTGGTTGCCTACGACTTCGACGTACCAACGCATAAACCTTGGTTTATTTATTTATTTTATTCTTTTTGTTTCCAATCCCTTGGAGCTGTACTCAAAGTTAGCTCCAGACAGTCTGCTACTGATGTACTTGATCATGGTCAGCGGACCCTGACCAACTTCCAAAAAAAAAAGGAAAAAAATTCATGTAACATTAAGAATAAAGTCAAAGTGTAAAGCCTAAAACAAGAATTTGATATCCTGAGCAATGTATTTAGTCCTGATATTTGCATCTCAACCCAGTGGGTGAAGACAGCAAGCTTATACGGGACTGGCTTGCTCAAAGTTTGGTGCCCAATAGGCGTTAGACTATGTTAAAATAGATAATTAGAAGGAAAAAAGTCATGAATCCAGTTTTATTGTTCTAGTGGATGGAAATTAAGGTTCAACAACAAGTCAGGAAAAAGACATATTTTGGTCTAGGATGCCTACCCTACATCTTGCTTCCTTTCAAGTGGACAGGCATATCCTCCTCTGATTCTTTAATAGATTCTTGTAGCAAACAAGCAGAGAAACAAGATGTGGGCAACTTCATCAATTTAAAAAGAGCGAGGGCCTCCAGAGTGTTGTTTCCTCATCAGCTTTTCCAGACTGTTAGATTGTTCGTTTCATACCTTGCAAGCATTACAGCTAAATATCATAGTCATACTATTTAACAGCAAGCACGGCATGGGCAGGACCCAATCAAAGTAGATGCTGGCCATACACAGCTAGTATGGATGTTCTGGTGTGTGTTAGCTGAATATACACTCTGATTAATGATAAGTCAGAAGAAATCATCCTCTTCATCATTATCTTTACCAGAATCAGTAATATGTTTTATGCTTATACATTTTTCAATACTGGTTCAGGATCAAATCAAGGGGTAAGCGCATCTCCTGCCTCCTTATCCTCTATCTCTTACAGCATGGAGTATAAATGCTTCAGACTCTCTAAGTGATGAAACTTTGATAGGATCAAATGATGGAGGAAAAGACATCCAAAAACTAACAGAGAAGAGGACTTCTGTGAAAAATGGCAGTAAATGGAGACAGTAGCTCCATTGGTACTTCTAGTCAAGAGCTGACAGAGACCAGGAATAGGATGTGACTACCTAGTGAATAACTCAGCAAGTGGCTCCCAACTCTGTATTTCATGCTGGCAAGGTAGTAAGTGAGCACTGAGACCAGCAAGGCAAGCCAGTGTTCTGCGTAGAAAACAAAAACGGAAAAGACAACATACATACACAGATATAAACTACTTGTGTGTACCCATGAGAAGCATGTCCTTTTTTTCTTTTAATATTACTAAACATACACCAAATTGCATCCACAGACAGGCAGGAGAATCTCACATACAAAGGTGAGTGTGTAATTAATGCAATGGAGAAATGAAAGAAGCTCAACATGCAGAATACATAACAGAGGAAACGGAGCTGAAAGCTTTTCCTATAAGATTGGGAACAAGACAAGGTTGCCCACTCTCAGCACTACTATTCAACATAGTACTCAAAGTTCCATCCAGAGTAATTGGGCAAAGAAAAGAAATAAAAGGTATCCAATTTGGAAAGGAAGAAGCAAAATTTTCTATTTGCAGGTGATATAATCTTATATATAGAAAACTCTAAAGACTCCACCAAAAAACTGTTAGAACTAATAAATGAATTCGCTGAAGTTGCAGGATATAAAATTAAGATACAAAATCAGAAGTGATTCCATACACTAAAAATGAGCTGCTATATGAAAAAGAAATAAAGAAACTATTCCATTCACAATAGCATCAAAAACAACAAAACAGTTATAAATAAATTTAACAAAGAAGGTTAAAGATCTCTACACTGAAAACTATGACATTGATGAAAGAAACTGAAGGAGACACAAATAAATGGAAAAATACTCTATGCTAATAGATTGGAAGGATTAATATTGTTTAAATGTCCATACTATCCAAAGCCATCTGTAGATTCAATGCAATCCCTATCAAAATTCCAATAGCATTTTTTATAGAAAGAGTAAAAACAATCCTAAAATTTGTGTGAAATCACAGAAGTCCCAAAATAGCCAAAGCAATCTTCAGAAAGAACAAAGGTGGAGGCATCACACTAACTGATTGCAAACTATACTACAAAGCTATAGTAATTGAAACAGTATGGTACTGGCATTAAAACAGACACATAGACCAATGGAATAGAATCAATAGCCCAGAAATAAATCCACACATATACAGTCAACTAATGTTTAACAAGAGAGCCAAGAATATTCAATGGGAAAAAGATAGTCTCTTCAATAAATGGTGGTAGGAAAACTGGATATTCACATGCAAAGAATGAAACTGGACATTTATCTTAGAACACTCAAAAATTAACTCAAAATTAATTAAAGACAAAATGGATTAAAGACACACACCTAAGACTGGAAATCGCAAACTTCCTAGAGTAAAACGGGAAAAAAGCTCCTTGACATTGGTCTTGGCAATGATTTTTTGATATGACACAAAAAGCACAAGCAAGAAGAGCAAAACCAATGGGTTATTTGTCTATAACAAATGGGTTGTTTGTCAAATAAACAAGTGCTGGTGAGGATGTGGAGAAAAGGAAACCCTTGTACACTGTGGAAATGTAAACTGGTAAGCCACTATGGAAAGCAGTATGGAGATTCCTCAAAACATTAAAAATCAAACTACCATATGATCCAGCAATCCCACTTCTGGATACATATCCAAAGGAAATAAAATCACTTTCTTGAAGAGACATTAATGAACCATATTATGGTAATCATTTTGCAATATGTAAGCATATCAAATCAACATGTTTTACACCTTATTACAGAATGATTATGCCACTATGTCTCAATAAAGCTGAGGAAAGAAAGAAGACTAGGGTAAATTAGCGATGTATTTTGTAATCCCTAGCACGAAACCAAAAATAAACAAATAATGAATAAATATATAGTATGATAAAAAAAATAGAGTAATTAAAATGGAATATTAAAAATATTTGAACAATCCAAAATAAGGCAGAAGTGGAGAAAGACAAGACAAAAACAGAAGGACAACTAAAAATCAAATAGCAACATGGTAGAAATAACCCAACCACATCAATAAATACTATATGTATTAAATTTAAATTGACATACCACATCTAGTTAAATTAAATGTTCTAAAGTTTAGAAAAGCAAGACCCGAGTATAGATTGTTTACAAGAGACATACTTTACACATAAATTCTCAGAGAAGTTGAATGTAATACCATAATAAAAGATAGACGATGCAAACTGTAAGCAAAAAATAACCTATCACAGCTATATTATGAGCAGACAAAGTAGACTTCAATATAAGACTATTACATGTGATTAGAAGGGTCATTTTTTAATAATAAAATACTAAATTCATCAAGGAAACATAATAATCCTAAATGTACATGCACTGAATAAAAGAGCTTCAAAATACAGGAAGAAATAACCAACAGAACTAAACGGAGATGACAAATTGTATATCAAAGTAGGAAATTTTAACACTGCAATCTCAGGAATCACTAGAACTGATAAAAACTCAGCAAGTGTATAGGTGATTTTAACAATAGTATCAATCAAGTTGACTGATGTTCATTTTAAGAATAACTCACCCAAATTAGCAGAATATACATAGTTTCTAAGTCCACATGGAACATTCATCAAGATAAACTATATGCTGTCTTTAGAATAAATATCAATAACTACCAAAAGATTGCAATCATACAAGTATATCTTCGGATGACAGCAAAATTACATAAAAAATCAGTAACAATTAGAAACAAAGAAAAGTCTCAAATATTTGGAAATTTAAAAACACACTTTTAAATAATCCATAGGTCAAAAAAGTAATTACAAGGAGAAGTAGCAAGCATCTCAAACTGTATTATAATTAAAATATAACAAAGCAGGGCCAGCCCTGTGACCTAGTGGTTAAGTTCAGCGCACTCTGCTTTGGCAGCCGGGGTTTGGTTCCAGGGTCAGCGGGTATGCTGAGACAGTGACCCACATACAAAATAGAGGAAGATTGGCACAGATGTCAGAAAAATAAAAAGAAAATAACATATCAAAATTTATTTGGTGTAGTTAAACTGTGGTTTGAGAAAATGTTTTGCAATAAAAGAGTATGTTACTAAAAAGAAAAGTTTAAAACCATGATCTATATTTGCACTTAAGAAGCTAGAAAAGTAAGAGCAAATTAATCCCAAAGTATGTAGGAGAAAGGAATAAGTAGAAATTAATGAAAAAGAAAACAGATAAACAATAGAGGAAATTTAAAAAGTCTACATTGACTCTTGGAATAGATTCATAAAAAATAAACAAATAAACTCCCAACAAAGCTTATGAAGAAGTAATAGAGAAAATGCCAATTACCTATATGAAAACTGAAAGAATGGATCCTATAAGAATGGATACTAGAGATATTAAAATAATAAGGTAATATCATGAACAATGGTGTGCCTATTTATTCAACATAGCCGAAATGGTCAAATTCTTTGAAAGCATTCTTTATAAAAGCTAATACCAAAAGAAGAAAAAATATGATAAAATAGAGAGTCTAAAAGTAAACCCATGTGTATATGGTGCATTAATTTATGACAAAGGAGGCAAGAATATACAATGGGGAAAAGACAGTCTCTTCAATAAACGGTGCTGGGAAAACTGGACAGCTGCATGCAAAAGAAGGAAACAGTGATCACTATCTTACACCATATACAAATATAAAATCAAAATGGATTAAAGACTTGAATGTAAGATCTGAAACTGTAAAACTCTTAGAAGAAAATATAGGTAGTCAGCTCTTTGACATTAGCCTTAGAAATGTTGTTTTGGGCCAGTCTCCTCAGGCAAGGGCAACAAAAGCAAAAGTAAACAAATAGGATTACATCAAACTAAAAAGCTTTTTCACAGTGAAGGAAATCATCAACCAAACGAAGAGACAATCTACTGAATGGGAAAAGATATTTGCAAATCATACATCTGATGAGGGGTTAATATCCAAAATATAAGAAGAACTTACACAAGTTAATATCAAACAAACAAACAATCTGGTTAAAAAATGGGCAGAAGACTTGAATAGACATTTCTCCAAAGAAGACATACAGATGGCCAACAGATGGAATGTAAATTGGTATAGCCATTATGGAAAACAGTATGGAGCTTCCTCAAAAAATTAAAAATAGAACTACCATATGATCCAGCAATTCCACTTTTGGGTATTTATCTGAAGAAAACAAAAACAATAATTTCAAGAGATATATGCACCCTCATGTTCTTTGCATCATTATTTACAATAGACAAGATATGGAAGAACCTAAGTTTCTGTCAGTAGATGAATGGATAAAGAAGATGTTTTATATCTATACACACACACACACAGGAATATTATTCAGCCCTAAAAAATAATCAACTCTTGTCATTTGTGACATGGAAGGACCTAGAGGGTATTATGCTAAGTGAAATATGTCACACAGAGAAAGACAAATACCACATGATTTCATTTTTATGTGGAATCTAAAAAACAAAACAAATAAAGGAAGAAAACAAAACAGAAACAGATTCAAAGATACGGGAAATAAACTGGTGGTTACCAAAGGTGGGAGGGGTTAGTGGGTAGGCGAAGTAGGTAAAGGAGACTAAGAGGTACAAACTTCCAATTATAAAATACATAAGTAATGGTGATATAAGGTACAGCATAGGGAAAATAGTCAATAATATTGTAATAACTTTGTATGGTGACAGATGGTAACTAGACTTAGCATGGTATTTGTTTTGTAATGTTTATAAATATTAAATTACCATGATGTACCCCTAAAACTAACAGGATATTGTAAGTTAACTATAACTTCAGTGAAAATATTTAAATAAATTGATTGGGAGTACAAAAAGAAAGAAATTGTCAAAAATATTCCCCCAAGGAAAACCTCAGGACCAGGTGGTTTTACTGGTGAATTTTATCGATTATATTTAAGAAAAATTGATAACAGCTATGCACAAATGCTTTTATAACATGAAAGAGAAAGAAACACACTCTGCCTTGCTATATGAATCCAGAAAATTCCTGATACCAAACCTGACAAACGTAAGAATAAAATTACAAACCAATACATTTTGACAAAATATTCAACTATTTTTTAAATGGATATTAGATTGTAACAGAGCAGCATCTATCCTAGGAATAAAAGGTTAAATTAACTTTCAAAAACCAGCTAATATATTTTAACATAATAACATATTTAGGAGAAAGCTATATGATCATCCCAACAGATGTAGGAAAAAAATGTTTTTAATCCATCAACCATACAGAATACAGACTCTCAGTTGGAAAACTAAAAAAAAAAAAGAAAAAAGAAAATAAAATCATCCTTAATCTGATAAAGAGCACAGATGAAAGACAGACTTGCAGTTAATATAAAACTTGATGGTAAAAAAATGAATGCATTTCCCTAAAATTGCAAATAGGACAAGGATATCCTCTCTTCTCTTCGGCAGTGTACTGGAAGATCTATTTAGAGCAACAAGGCAAGAAAAATTAAGAAACAGGTAACAACTGGAAAAGGAGAAGTAAAACTGCTGTTATTCACATATGATATGATTATTTACCTAGAAAACCTTAAGAAATCTAAAAAAAACACTTTGGAATCGATATGTGAAATTAGAAAGGTGACTGTAAGACATCAATACAAAATTCAATAATATCTTTATATATTATTAGAAAAAATTGAAAAATGACATTAAAATTCCATATACAAAATTTGGAAAATATTTTTAAAAGATGAAATAAATTTAATAAAAATACCAAAGACCTACACCAAAAACCACAAAACATCACTGCAAAAAATGAAGATAGTCCAAATTAATTTTCATTTTCATGGATTGGAAGGCTTAATATTGTTAAGATATCAAATCAATCTATAGATTCACAGCAACCCCATATGCAATTTCAATGAGGTTTTTGATAGATATTGGCAAGCTGATTCTAAAATTCATATAGAAAGTCAAAGAACTTGAGATAGCCCCCCTAAAAAGAACTTGAAAAAAAGAACAGAATTGGAAGATCTACACTACCTCATTTCAAGGTTTACCATAAAACTACAGTATCCAATTGATTTTTTTGTTTTTTACAAAAGCACTAGGGCAATTTAATAGGAACATGGATATTGGATACCAGATAACCAGATATTTTAAATGAACCTTAACTCTTCCTTCACGTCATACACAACAGATAGACCATGAATCTAGGCATAAAATCTATAACTACAAAGCTTCTAGACTAACACATGGGAGAATAATGTTTGCTCCTTGGGGTAGACAAAATTTCTTGGAGAGGATACAAACAGTACTAACCAAAAAAGAAAAATGTGTATTTATTAAATTTCACTAAATTAAAAAAAATGGTTCATTATTATATTGTATGGTCTTTTTCAAATATTGCCTTTGTGTCTATTGGCAAAACGGCAGCTGGCACTTCCAGATCCACATCTTATTACTTTAGCAACTCCAGATGAAAGAGAATTTCTCTTTCTTAATAATTTTGGCAGAAATTCCGAGTCTCATCCCTAATGTTGTAATTCCCTACAATGGCAAAGTAAAGTGTTTGTGGGAAGAATGGGGATATGATCATCTCAACTGAGGATAAGAATATAATTAATGATTTTTAAAAATCTTCATTTGAAAAGCTACTTTTTACTCTAGGAATAGGAGGAAAACTCCAAAATTTGGTGAAGCTACAAAGAGAAAACAATTATGAAGCTTTACTAAAGGGGCATAAAATAAGATTGAAATGAAATGTGATATCCATTATGAGATAGGAAAATGCAAAATTATAAAGAAGTCAATCCCTGCCAAATTAATCACGATTTAAATCTCAAAAGAATTTTTAAAGACTCTGGGCATGAATATTATAAAATTTATCTTGTATCCCAGAAAAAAAAATGAAGGAAAAGTCAAGAAAATACTTAGGAAATTATGAGGGAATATTTGTAAGTATACAGAAAAAGAAAAGTATTACTCTAAAGCTATAATAACTAGTTCACTGTAATATTGGCATAAGAATAGATAATGTCAGATGTCCAGTAGAGAAAGATCCATGAATAACTAACTGGAAATGATCTATATGATAAATTTTATACCTTAAATCATTGGGGTCAAAATAAACTCTTTAAGATGTTAGTGTGTTGGTACCATTGGTAACCTTTACAGGAAAAGCATAAGAATTCTTTTATGTCAGCAGGTGTGCTATTATATGTTCTTGTTTTTCTTCATATTCATAAAACCACATATTATTTTGTCTTTATAAAAAAAATAAGACCAAACAAAAGGAAAGAAAAAAGGAAAAAAGATAGAAAGGGAATGAGGAAAGAAGGAAGGGAGGAAAGGAGGGAGGGAGGGGAAAAAAAAGAAAGGAAGGAAGGAGATCTGGCCGGGATGGAAGTTGGATTGGATGGAGAGGTTACAAGCTAGTAGGGAAGATAAAGCATGGTTCCCATTTTCCTGCTCCATGCTTTGGAGAGCAGGGAAGAGGAAAAGCAATGATGCAGCACTTCGTGACTCTTTAGGGAGGGGGAAGTTGAGAACAACAGTGAGGTACCTCAATTTATTTATCTCCCTTTTTTTAAGTGATTTTAAGAGCTGAAGAGGACAGATTTTAAGAATTTCTAGAAATTTTATACTCAACAAAACACAATTTTTATAATGCTTTCAAACTAAAAATAAATTACGGTTGCTTCTCCCCTCTGGAGAGGATGAGTTTTTGGGTGGGGGAAATATATGAAATATACTTGCTCTTTGCCCTTTTATTGACAACCATACCAGCAGAATTAATTTGAATTAGAAATAGATCTAATCTCCAGAATGATGCATCTACAAATCCTCAGTACCCATGTCTTTGCTCTCCTCCTTGGGTTGGATTTCTGGCTCTATTGGCTTTCACACTAGTCTTGACTTTTTAAATGTCCTGTTCTCATAGACATTATTTTCTCAGATCAGACGCCTGGAATTACAGTCATTGGTAACCATGAGGATGGGTTTCCTGGGACCAACCTCCAATCTGGTGGAGTCCTATTGAAATGCCAATCCAAGCTCCAGGAGGCAGGGGAAGAAGGCTTCCCTGGGGCATTTATATTCTGAAATGTAAATTATGGTTTGCCTTGACTTCCACTGCAATCTTTAAGATGTCCTCCTCCCTTTGTTCAGAAAACAGTCTCAGTGCAGCTGGGAATGCTATTTTCAATTAACAGACAAATCTACATGTAAGGAAAGTAAGACTATTAAGATAAACTTAGAGGTTTTTTTCCACAGGCCATGTCAGCTTGGCAGTATCCTAAAAGAATCACGGTTTGGATGGAATATAATAGATTAAGAATGGAATAAAAATTTATTAGGAATTATGCTTATTAGAGTTCAGGAATCATGAAAAAGCACCTGTGCCAGCCTATTTAGGTTTGTCTCCTATCATAATTAAAGAGCATTTTATAGATACAAATAAATAAGAATATTTTGTAATTTAAATGATCACTTTTAAATATTTATTTTCCTCTGAGAAATGTTAGAAATAACGAGAAATAGTAACTTTTAATAAAAATCAGTTATATATATTCACTCATTCACCCATACATGGAAATAATGACTTCCCTATTTACATGCTTTTTGTACATTTCCCTAACTGTGGTAGATTAAATTATTAGTTCAACAATTCATCCCTCCTTCTAAATGCACCTGTGCCAGGTAATTTTGCAGGCTCTTTCACTGAAGGTAGAGTGCATTTCATGTCTGATTCATTTTGGCCAATGGAATACTTGTAGATCTGATGCAAGTGTGGGGGACTGAAATTGGCCACCCCAAGATATATCTCTTTGGCATGAGGATTATTTTGGACTGGTTACTTTTAAAAACTGCAGACGGGAAAGAAACTCTAAAAAGTAGAATTTACTTACCCTTTGTTAAGAGACATTCACATTTGTAAGGTAAATCTCCATCTGTAAAGGTGTCTCCCTCTCAGTACCAGGAAGAAGGAGGGATGACCTTATCTCTAGAAACTCTCCTCAATGTGGAAGGCAAGGACTTAAATCTGCATAATAGCCTTACCCTTGTGTACTGTGCTTTTCTGGTAATCTCCCATAACAGATTCCCCCCACCCCCAACATCCTCCTTTTCTTTAGCTGAAGATATTTAAGGTTGTGGCTTCAGCCATTTTGGGGAGTTGCTCAGTTTGCCTGAGCCTCCCATGTATACGTGTTACAAAGCTTTGTTTAATCTTCTCCTGTTATTCTGTCTTATGTGAATTTAATTCATTTTCTGGCCAGAAGGACCCAGAGTAGATAGAATAAATGTCTTCCTGCCCTACACAAGCAAAGGCTCAAAATGAATGCTGTGCTGGAAAGTGTTGAACACCCAGCTCTCCATATATTTGACAGCTTAGGTGGAGGATCAATTGTTAAACAACATGAGGAAAAACATTGTGATTTGTTGCATTTGCTAATTTCCACAGTATAAATACTCCCCCTGCAGCCAGTTTCAAGCTACCCGTGAGACATTGGTGAATGCAAAGCAGGGAATAGATACACAGTAACATAATATTTTACAGTGTTTCTACCATGCAGATATAATAGGCATAGGTAACCTCAAGATCCTAGATGCTAAGGGAATGCAGGAAAATACTAAGTGGAGGGTTTTAAATACTTATCTTTGTTTTTAATGTAATGTATTTAACTGTATCTTTATATAATTTAAAATGTTAATAATAGCTATTTTTAACCAGCTCACAAAAGGTTGAAAATGTAACAATCAACTCTTGTAAATAAGTACAATCAGCTGTAGCATACCCCTGCTTGAAATGAATTTTTCAGATTGGCTGTGCTCTCCTGCACCTCTGCCATCACTCTGACAAGCCATGCCCTCGCTAGCCCTCTGGTTCAAGGAGGATAAAGACACATGGAGCAGTGTTTCCCAGCTTACTCACAGGCCTGCAACTTGAAGCAGAGCCGTCCTGCTAAGCCCTGCCAGCAGCAGCAGACCTAGAGCTGCAGCAGATGCATGGAAATGAATGATTGCTATTTCAAGCTACTGAATTTGGAGGTAATTTGTTACATAGTATTGTTGGAATAATATATGACTAACATACTAACTTCTGAGATGTAAAAAACAATATCACGTTTGTTTCATTATTATAACAATCACTCAGATATTTATTATTATCCGAGATTACTATTATTTATTATTTGTATTTTCTGTGGAATTTAGTCTAAAAAGATATAGAGGTATATCCTGGATCATCTAGCTGGCCAGTTTATTACCAGGGATTACCTCATAACTTTAGCAACCATGTTGGATTAGTTTTTATGGTTATTTTGATGCCAAGTGAATATCCATGGTGACAATATTTAACTATTAATGTGTTGGTAAGCAAACCTGATTGACATTAGTAGGGCATATTTTAACATCAACTTGACCAAAGTCACCCCATGCCCATGACTCT
Source organism: Equus caballus (assembly GCF_041296265.1). Lineage (NCBI taxonomy): Eukaryota > Metazoa > Chordata > Mammalia > Perissodactyla > Equidae > Equus > Equus caballus. The sequence goes on along the minus strand of NC_091699.1, from coordinate 60,797,544 downwards.
ATTAAATTACTAGCAATAAAGATACACCTCATTGCAGTCATAATTCACAGTTGAAGGACAGTTCCACAGGATGAGACTTTTGTGTTTAAGTTCTTTAGTAAAGTGAGACATTGCTTTGACGTCATAAACATGGCAATGTAACAATGTAGAAGTAAATTATTGCAGTTGTCTAATGAAAAAACGAATAGAAAATAATTTAGTATTCAATGATCTACATGCAACAAATGGAGGTCATTGCATGCAGTGTAGACAGCATGTGGAACAAATGATGGTTTCCCAATGGTTTAAAAAAAGAAAAAAGAGAGGACTTAACCCATCAGATAGGACCTTACAAGTATGCTAGCTTCAAAATCACATGTACATTAGCAAACAATTTCATATTCACATCACAGTCAAAAAATTTTTTCCCAGAAAAATATCACTTTTTCCAACTTCCACTGCCCCCACCATGGTCTTCATTATCAGCAATTCCCGCCTTCCCCCTCCCTGAGCACTATGACTTCTGCTCTTGTTTCCTTTCCTGATCCTGCTAACACAGAACTTAAATCAGGTCGCTCATCTGCTCAAAACCTTCCAAAGCCTTCCTATCTCTCTCAGAGTAAAGGAACAATTTCTTTTGAGGGTCTCTGAGTCTCTCCAGGATCCTTCTCACCTCCCTACTCGCCTTCTCTCCCTCCTCTCTTCCTTCTCTCCAATCCCATTTCTTACTACTCTCCCTACCCTGTGAGTACAGGTCACACTCCAGACAATCAGTCTCCATGCTGTTGGATGGTAAGAGCTTTCATTCTTCCATTCCTTCTGTCATGAATCTGCCTCCCACATGCATCATTACCGTTGACTCCCTTAGGTCCTCCAGGCTTTAATAAAGTCGTCTTCTCAGTGAGAACTTCTGTGACCATTTTACTTAAAGTTAGACACCACCTCCTTCCCCTCATTATTATGTCGATACAAAATAACTCTATGTTATATTATACTAATTTATTTTGTTTATGATCTGTTTTCTCCCACAAGAACACAAGCTCCATATGGGCAGGAATTTGGATCTATTTTGCTCATGGCGGTATTTTCAGCACCTAGAACAGTGCCTGCACATAATAGATGGTCAATATATAGTTGCTGATTAAGTAAGTCTCTATCAGCAAAGTTGTGAGAGTTGGATGAGGTCATTGATGTACAAGCTTTAACACAGTGTCTTGTCATACAGAAATCTCTTAGCAAAGGTTAGTCATAATCATAATTTTCTTTTTCTTACTGAAAGTCAATTGTAGGTGATAACGTGTAGAAGAGGGAAGGATGACTTAAAATTTAAGAGACAGGCACACTTTAAAGTGTTCTAAATAAGTCTCCAACAGACCTGATGATTTTTCAAAACTATTTAGAAGCTTTGGACTTATAAGATAGCAAATTTCAAATTCGCTCAGATCTCTCTCCATTTAAATTCTCAAGAGAAAGTAAATAAAGTGACAGATGAAACAAATGTGATGAAAGGCTTACATTCTTGGGTACTTCTCCTTATGTCTGAACTCAATAAAGAGCTGACTTGTCTCTGGAGCCCTTGGTAACAAATAAGCACACTTTTCCATTGCTGGCTCCACTTTCTACCAGGCTCACTAACTATGCGTTATTCACAGCCCTTTAGTTTCTTCTTCAAGGATCTGTCCCTCAATGAGCTCACTATTCATGTGTTTTCAGCTGTCGCCTGTGCTCAGATTATATCGTCTTCCCTGATTTTTCCCAGTTTATCATTCTTTCAACAGTTTTATATTTCCTGCTGTCTCTAACATACCTTTGTATCTGACTGTCATAAGTCTACTAGGAATATGAAACTCTGTCAGCAAGATGTCGCTTGCCCAAATGATTCCACATCCTTCACTCTTCCTTACTTTTGTTGCCTTGGGATGCTTCATCAAAGATCTTAACTCTTTTTTTTTTCTTATAATAATTCCTGAATCTTTTCTTTCCCTTTGCACTTGCAGCTGTATTTTCAATGGAATGTATTAAAACACATTTTCCATTGATTTCTATCATTATAAAATGTTTCTGCTATACAAAGCATGCTGAGAATAAATAGTTAAGCTCCATATACCCACCATTCAGGGTGAGAAATAAAACAGCAGAAAAAAGATGTTCTTTCTTTCCATAAGTAACAATCTTGAATTTATTGTTATCTTTCCCATGCATGATTTTTCAATGTAAAAGTATGAAGTTTTGTACATATTTGTTTCCTTTAACAACAAATAATATTTATATATTTAAATTTTATTAAATAATGTCATGATGTTTTTACTCTCAACATTATCCTTCAAGGATTCCTTCATGGTGATTTGTGTAGTTGTAGTTCATTCTTTTCCACTGATGTAGAGTACACCATCATATAAGTATTCTACAATTTATTTTTACAGTTTGCAATAGATTCTTATCTGATCTTCTTGTTCCTAGACCCTTTAATGTCCAGTTTATCTGACAGATGTTTAAGTAGTCTTTCTTAATTTCCTCCTTAGTCAATGCCCTGCCCTGTTCAAGAACAGAAGTAGCTTCCCATTGCCTATGATATCAACACTAATTCTCTATGGCTAATATTTGAGATATTTCACCACATTGTTTCTCCAATACCACTGTTCTCCCAAATACTTTCTCTGTACATTGGCAAAACCTATATCCCACTTCTGTCCCTAATGACATTTTCCAAATACTCCACAGAAAACTAGCCATGAGAATAATTTTTCCCCTTCTCTCCTTTCTTTGTTTCCCTGTTATTTCAAAACTTGACACAAAAATCTGATTCTTCATGAATTCACTGGTTTAAACCTTCTCCTTCTACTTTAATCTCTAACTCCTTTTCTTTCATGCCCTGCCAACATGCTTTTTATACTAGTGGTCAATCATATTTAAAATGTAAATATTCTTTTGCATGAATATGTAGGAAAGTACCCATTCTACAGGCGTATTTGCAGGTTCAGTTCCATACCACCACAATAAAGCGAACATCTCAGTAAAACATTTCACACAAATATTTTGTTTTCCCAGGTCATATAAAAGCTGTATTTATACTAAACTGTAGTCTACTAAGTGTGCAACAGCACTATGTCTAAAAAATGTACATATCTTAATTTAAAAATACTCTTTTTGATAAAAAAACCTGCTTACCATCATCTGAGTCTTCAGTGAGTCATAATCTTTTTGCTGGTGGAGGATCTTGCCTCAAAGCTGATGGCTGCTGACTGATCAGGGGAGTGGTTGCTGAAGGTTGGGTTCGCTGTGCAATATCTTAAATTAAGACAACAATGAAGTTTACTGCATCAATTGACTTCCTTTCAAGAATGATTTCTCTGTAGCATGCGATGCGATGGTTTTTGATAGCATTTTACCCACAGTAGAAATTCTTTCGAAATTGGAGTTAATTCTTTCAAACCCTGCCACTGCTTTATCAATTAAGTTTATGTAATATTCTAAGTCCTTTATTGTCATTTCATTAATCTACACAATATCTTCATCAGGAGTAGATTCCATCCAAGGAACCACCTTCTTTGCTCATCCATAACAAGTAACTCCTCATCTGCTAAAGTTTGATCATGAGATTGCAGCAGTTCAGTCCCATCTGCAGGCTCTACTTCTAATTCTAATTCTCTTGCTATTTCCTCCACATCTGCAGTTACTTCCTCCACTGAAGTTTTGAACCCCTCAAAGTCATCCACGAGGGTTAGAATCAACTTCTTCCAAACTCCTGTTAATGTTGCTATTTTGACCTCTTCCCATGAGTCACGAATGTTCTTAATGGCATCTAGAATGGTGACTCCTTTCCAGCAGGCTGTCAATTTACTTTGCCCAGATCCATCAGAGCAATCACTATCTACGGGAGTTATAGCCTAACAAGATGTATTTCTTACATAATAAGACTTGGAAGTTGAAACTACTCCTTGATCCATGGGCTGCAGAGTGGATGTTGTCAGCAGACACGAAAATGACATTAATTGCATTGTACACTTCCATCAGAGCTTGTGGATGACCAGGTACAGTAATATTTTGAAAGGAATCTTTTTTTCTGGGTAGGACGTCTCAGAATTGGGCTTAAAATATTTAGTAAACCATGTTGCAGACAGATATGCTGTCATCCAGTCTTTGTTCTTCCATTTACAAAGCACAGGGAGACTAGATTTAGCATAATTCTTAAGAGCCCTAAGATTTTTGGAGTGGTAAATGAGCATTGGCTTCAAATTAAAGTCACCAGCTACATTAGCCCTTAACAACAGAGTCAGCCTGTCCTTTGAAGCTTTGACGCCAGGGGTTGACTTCTCCTCTCTAGCTATGAAAGTCCTAGATGGCATCTTCTTCCAATACAAGGCTGTTTCATCTATGTTGAAAATCTGTTGTTCAGTGTAGGCACCTTCATTAATAATCTTAGCTAGGTCTTCTGGAGAACTTGCTGCAGCTTCTACATCAGCACCTGCTGCTTCACCTTGCACCTTTATGTTATAGAGACAGGTTCTTTCCTTAAACCTCATGAACCAATCTCTGCTAGCTTCAGACTTTTCTTCTGCAGCTTCCTCAGCCTTCAGAGAACTGAAGAGAGTTAGGGCCTTGCTCTGGATTAGGCTGTATCTTAAAGGAATGTTGTAGCTGGTATGATCTTCTATTCAGACCACTAGAACTTTCTCCATATCGGCAACATTGCTGTTTCACTTTCTTATCATTCGTGTGTTCAATAGAGTAGAACTCTTTATTTCATTCAAGAACTTTTCCTTTGCATTCACAGCTTGGCTAACTGTTTGGTATAAGACGTCTGGCTTTAAGCCTCTTTCAACTTTCAACATGCTTTCCTCACTAAGCTTAATCATTTCTAGCTTTCGATTTAACATAAAGATGTGAGGGGCTGGCCTGGTGGCGCAGCGGTTATGTTCACACGTTCCACTTCTCAGGGGCCCGGGGTTCGCCAGTTCGGATCCCGGGTGTGGACTTGGCACCGCTTGGCAAAAGCCATGCTGTGGTAGGCATCCCACGTATAAAGTGGAGGAAGATGGGCAAGATGTTAGCTCAGGGCCAGGCTTCCTCAGCAAAAAAGAGGAGGACTGGCAGTAGTTAGCTCAGGGCTAATCCTCCTCCTCCTCAAAAAAAAATAAAGTAAAGACGTGCAATTCTTCCTTTCACTTGAACACTTAGAGGCCATTGTAAGGTTATTAATTGGCCTAATTTCAACATTGTTACGTTTCACTGAATAGGAAGGCCTGAGGTGGGGAGAGAGATGGGAGTGGCGAGTCAGTGGAGCGGTCAGAACACACACAACATTTGTCACATAAGTTTTTCATCTTATGTGGATGCAGTTTGTGGCACCCGAATACAGTGACAATGGTAACAGCAAAGATCATTGATAACAGATCACCATAAAAAATATAACAATGATGACAAGGTTTGAAACATTGTGAGAATTACTAAAATGAGATACACAGGCACAAAGTGAACAAATGCTGTTGGAAAAATGGTGCTGATAGTCTTGCTCAATGCAGGATTGCCACAAACCTTCAGTTTGTAAAAAATGTAAAATCTGCAAAGTGCAATAAAGTAAAGCACAGTAAAATGAAGTACGCTTGTATTCAATAAGTATTTATTGGACATCCACTGGGAACGGGTGGAATGCAAAGATAGCTACAGCATAAAACATAGCCCTTGTCCTTGGAGACTCAGACTAATTATATGTGCATAAAAAGACAATGACAATTCAGCATAATGAATATCATGCTTAGATTTTATGCAAATAAAACAAAGTAGACATGGACTCCTTGCCTGCCTTTGGGAGACAGGGCAGAACAGGCTTTTGGGGAGCAAATAATATGCCTGTAATTAGTTTTAAAGAATGATTAACCAGTTAAGAAGATGAAATACGAAGCAAAAGTAAGTCATACCGAGCAAAGGAAGGAATCTCACAAAGCTCACAAAATCTCACAAGCTAAAAGCCATGTCACATATGCACAAAATATAGTGGGAATGGCAAGTTTTGAAACTTGACAGTAAACTGGTGATCAAATAGTATTTCCCTCATAGGAATGTGTTGAAGATCAAGTAGTTAATATATCTAAAGTTTTTAGAACAATGCCTGACATCCGGTAAATACTCTATAACTGTTAGTGAAATAATAGGAAGCCTTGAATGCCAGACTACACAACTTGGATCATGCAGAGTGTTCAAAGGGTGTTAAATAAGGAGATGTCATGGTAAACTTTGCTTTTTAGACTAAACACTCTGAAGGCATTGTGAAACAATAAGACAGGAGACAGGGAAACTAATGAGGAGGACATTATAATTTCCACTAAGAGATGGCAAAACTAGGGCAGAAGTATTAGCAAAGAGACTGAGGGGGAAATGGGTCAACAGCCACTTAAGCTATTGATCTGCTCTGAATATAGTAAATGAGGGAGATAAAGGAACACCCAAGACGGTCACTTAGATGGCTGGACAGAAGAATGTGCATCAACTGAAATGAGGAAATTTTCCATAAGAAACCAAGAGCATTTCCTATGCATTCCTCACAAAACCATCTAATACATGGTTCTCAATGTTGTGTATGCTTGACAAATGTGGCTGATTATGACTGAGACTATGAAACAATGTTCTCTAACGAGATATATTATGACATGACATTAATGGATCATGTGCATTAAAAATGATTAGAGCAGTGTTGGCCCAGTAGAAAGAGCACGGTTTTTGGTACTTAAAGAAAAGGCAGGTATTAATTTTCAAAAACAAGCACATGCCTCTGACAATGATTCCTGTATTGAGACTGAAAGCAATTTGTTTTATGATCGAGAAAATTTTATCTCCAGAGTAGTATACTAATTGTGACTGTCAGATTCACATTCTTTAATTGTTCTGTGAGGAGAATATATGCTTTATAATGGTAATTTCATAAGTAGGCTTAAAATACAATTGGGAATGTATCATGGCGGCTTCGTAATATGGAAACCAAGGCCTAACTAGCCATTTTAATTTAACAGCCGTTAATTCAACTTTCATTGCCTTCTTCCATGTTTAGCACATGCAAGGAAGTGTCTTAGAAAGTGGAGGAACAAGGATAAAAAGCAAAAATTCTGTCTTGGATTAGGTCACAGTTAAGCATGGGGAAGCATTGCAGAGTTTCAAAATGGAAGTGAAAAAGATCTAAGATAAATTTTAAAAGAATCTCTTTGGCTGCAAAGTGGAGAATGGGTTGAGAAAAACCAATATGAGAGGCAGAGGGATACAATATGTGGCTATTGGATTGCCCAGTTGAGAAAAAATTAGTACCTTAACTAAGGCAGTCATGTAGAATAAGGAGACAAAGAGATGGTGGCCAAAGGAATTTTGCAGTAGAGCAGAAGAATATGAAAGTATTGGCCTATTGAACACGTAGCGATGTCAGCATATGATTTCCATCTTGCACCAACTTAATAGACAGTTACATGTCAACAGAAATGAGATGGCATGATAGATAAGAGCAAATTCTGCCTAAATTTGAACCTGACACTGCCACTTATTGAGCTGGGTGTCCACGGGCTTCTTAGCTCATATAAGCACCTCATTTTTCATGAGACAATAATCATCAGAAACTTTTGTCTCTAAAGGAAGTAAAACCAGCCAAGTTGCCTCACTTACCATCCCTGGAGTGTTACCTCTTTAGTACCTACCTTATTGAGTTATTGTGAAGATTTAGTGGGTTAAAATACAAAAGTATTTAAAATAAAATCTGACACACAGGAAGAACAATGTGAGTATTGGTGATCATTATCTTACTTCAAATCACAGGTACATGGTTCTTGTAGCATCACGATGCAGTTCTGAGAATTTCAGATGATGTACCTCTGGTACTTCTTAAATGTAGATGATGCTTTCCTGCAAGAAGGAGAGAGTGGCACCTAGGGAGAGGCTGGCACTTTGCATGGCTCTAAACTCCCCAACCTTGCTCCCACTCACCAGAACTTCTTCCTCCCTTTTAATTAAGGCCTTGCTCAGCGTCATTCAAAAAAGTCCCTCACGCTTAATCTGTGACTCACAGTCCAACAATTTGAACGGTACAAGCTTTTCCTTTGCAGGAAGGAGCAGATGTTCTGGTGAAAAACAAGTAGAGGGAAAATAAAGAAGGGAGCCTCATAAATGCGGAGGAAGTTGGGGCTAAAGAAATCAGAAGTGTTCGTAGACATGTTAGCTTAAAAAAGCCCCTTGTTTTTCATGACACAACAATCATCAAAGACCTTTGTCTCCAAAGGAAATAAAACCAGCCATAGTTGCATCAGTTACCATCCCTGGGGTGTTGATCTGCCATTGGAAGCTACACAGGACAGGAAAGGCTTCTCTCTAGGTAGCAATAAAAGAGTTATCAACTCACTCTGGTATTCCTCTGGGACCCAAAAAGAAAAAAAAACATCTAAGTCTGGCACCTAGGTACTTTCCTGAGTGGGTTGTCATGGCAACAGGATATAGCAACTGTTTTCAGGATTCTAGGACCTTGGCAATTCTCATGCATTTCTCTGCCTCAGCTTCTATGTATGCACAGACATATGGATACCAGAACTGATGCCAGAATGGAGAAGGAGATTTGAAATTCATGCCAGGATTCCTCTGGGTTACACAGGACCTCAGCCGACCTCACAGAGTTTAGCTTGCTCTGCATCACCGCTGATAGCATGACCCATCTGGTTCCATTGCCTGCTGGGGCTCAGTTGCTCCAGCTGTAAAATAAGGGGATTGGACTCAGCAAGCACAAAGGTTAATGTCAGCTCCAGAATGTTTTGGATCTAAGTAATTTTATAGAATTTACTTCCACAGCTCTTCATGGTGTTGAGCTTGAATGTGCTATTGTGAGAAAAAAATCACCTCCATTAGAAGTATCATTGATGTAATTATTTACTCTAGATCAAGGACTGTATTGTTATTCAAAGAAAGCATTTAATCTATTGTGCGTAATATACACATTTAAGAAGGCAAGATATTTTGAGTATTTTTGTATGCACTCATAGAAGCTTGAGTGTAAGGTTATGAGTATGACTAGCTCTCTGATAAAAAGAATTTAAGATAAAAATAATTTCCAAAATAGGGCCTCTGAGAGAGTAGAGAGGCGTTCCAATATTCGTATATTTTCATTCATTCCTTCATTAATGATTTCATTTACTTGATTTATAACTATATGGCATGAAATGGTGTACTAACTATATGTGCATGTGTCTTTGTGTGTGTGTGAAAGAGGGAGAGAGAGAGGGAGAAAGAGGGAGAGAGCGCGTATGTGCCATGCAAGACTCTAGCTTGAACTCAAGCTCTATTTCCCTCAAGAATTTAGAAAAGGCTGCAATTTTTATGAGCTCAGTGGTTGTGTTTATCTTGCACACTATTTTTTCCTTAGCAGATTGAACAGTACTTGACAAATGGTAGATGGTTAATAAATATTTGGGGGATAAGTGAATGAATATTTGAATAAGAGAAAGTAGACCTACTTGACTTTCTTTACACCTGCCAAAAAGTGCCTCTTGAGAAAGAGCACTCTAACTATTCCAGTTATCTACGGCTGTGCAGCAAATAACCCTAAAATTTAGTGGCAAAAAAAAAGTCATTTAAAATTTTATACTCATAGATTCTGTAGGTCAGGAATTCATGGAGAGCACAGTGAAGAAGGCTCTTTTCTGCCGCATAATGCCTGGAGCCTCACCTGGGATGGTTCTAACAGCAGGGGGCTGAGAGATCTGGAGCTGAGGGGTCCACTTCCAAAACGCCTTCTTCACTCATGAGTGTGGTGCCTTGAGGGGATTGCAGAAAGGCTGGGGTCAACTGAGACTGTTGACCAGAGCTCCTACATGGGGCTTGAACTTCTCTCAGTATGGGGACTGGCTTTGGAGAGGGAAGATCTGGAACATGATCAAAACAGAAGCTACGAGACTTCTTTTGACCTAAACTTGCAAGAAACAGTGTCACTTCTGCATCTTTTATTCACTGTAAGCGAGTCTCTAAAACTAGTCCAGACTCAAGAGTAAGTGACAGTGCACAGTTCCACTTGCGCTGGAGGAATGACCAGAGGTGGCAGAGAGGGTGGCAGAGTGCAAAGGGCTCTGTTAAAAAATATGATGCCAGTTTTATTTTTGTTTCATTGTACTTGTTCTGCATGCTGTCTGCAAGCTTTTAGAGTGTTCTTGGTGTCTTTTATGTTCTGGGATTTGACTTCATTATGTTGAAACATGCACTTCTTGTTGTTAGTCCTGCTTTGTATACTAAAAGCCACTTCAATCTTAGGGTTTTTTAAATCTTTCTTGAATTATGCAAATTTACCTTCATCAAATTTTTCCTATCCTCCATTTGTTTACTCCTTCTGGAACATTATTGTCCAGTTTGGGGCACTTCTACTTTGATTCCCACTCGCTTTCCTTCTATCATGTCCTGCTATCTTCTAAGAAAACTCTTTTATCTTATCTTTAATTTTACTAACTAAAATTTCATCTGTATCCTTTCTGGTATTTATGCCATCTATCGAATATTTTATTTTGTCTACTAAGTATTTGATACCAAAGTATTCCTCCTTGTTTCTAATTTAAGATGTCTCTTACCCCTTTTTGAATTTATTCATTGTACTTTTTTTAAATAGATATCTGTTTGATTTTTTTTTGTATAGGATTAGTAGCTTTCAAGATGTCTAGGCATTTTAGTCTGGGGTACCAGCTTGATGATAATGTATAATGGGAAAGGTCGAAGGTCTGGCCTTGATGTGCATCCCAACTGAGGACAAGGGATGATCCCAAGACATCACAGGATAACTGGATGTTCCTTCATACTATAACCTTCACAGACAATTCTGCAAGTCACTTGAAATCACATTAACAATTGTAGGGGAAAAATAGTATTATGAAGACATATTTTCCTAAGTTGTAATCCACCAGCCACAGAAATTGGAGGGAAAGGGCTTAGTAATGAATACTCAAGAGTTATCATCAACACTTTACCCCACCAGTTCTTTTGGACTACTTTCATACTGTCCATTCAACAACAACAGCCTGGCCATTGCAATTTCTGTGGGAAAAAGTCAAGAAATAGCTCCGTAAATGCCTAGCTTTTCAATTGTCTCACATCTCCAGCCCATCTCACAACATGCACACACACACACACACACACGTGCACAGACACACACAACAGAGCATGATAAGGGCCTCACATTTCCCCCAAAAGCCTTTCATCCTTCTAGTTCTCCAAAGTTGATTTTAAGGGAGGAGGCCAGCAGCCCACAATAATTTTCCATCTCATCAAAAATGGAAATCTCCTCTAGTATTTTTTTTCTAATTAAATATATTTTCACATAAGAAAGGGATAACAAAAATCACTTTTCCTAAATGCTCCAATCATGGACATCTCTAATGATGTGCTCATAGGGCATAAACGTTCAAATTAAGCTTTTGCTGGAATTCCACTTCAGATATAATAATGATGATTATAATCGGCATTATCATCATCATCGTCGTTGTTGTTGTAGTTATCATTATTACAAACATTCCATGTATTCATTATTTCCTAGGTGCCATATTCTGTAATATTCACTTTACATATATAATCATTTGAAATCTAGGGCTCCAGATAGGTTCCTTAATAAGGTCATATGCAAAGATTCAAAATTCAACAGTCTAAAATAAAATGAAATGAAGTGAAATGAGGAAACCAATTCCTTCTTCCAGTCTCTCAAAGGGCCTGCATGGAGACTCCTGCTACCTCCTTTTCTCACTTTCTAAGCTCTTAGCCTTCCTGCATGCTCCAGACTCTCATTCTACACTCTCCTCCCATCTCTCTACTTTTTTACTTATTCACTTAACTTCTTTGCTAAGTTCTCCTCATCTTACTCCCGAGTCTTAGGTCCCAATTCATTTTGGCTTATTCTGCATCACAAAAGGTTTCTCTGGCAGAGATGGACTCTATAGAAGGGGTCTGAGACTGGAGAACTGGATCAGTAACTGAAGCCTGCTTTCTCGTAGACTGCGGGAGAGGGACAACATCTCTGAGTAATTCCTTATTTGTGTTTTTTCCATCACATATGTGTGATCTCATATAATTCTCTCAACAACACAATGAGTTAGACATCATAACTATATTTTTCATGTGAGGACAGCAAATTTCAGAGAGGTCAAATTGCTTGCCGAAGGTTGTTGTAGACTGTCTTGAAAGTGAGGAAGAGAGGATTTAGAGACGGGTTATCTGACGTTGATGCCCACGCTTTAACCACTCTACATACAGCTATGGTTCTTCCTAAGGTACATTTCCAAAAAGAACATCAAGTTCCAGAGTCTCATATAAACTCTCTTCTTCGTTTGAATGTTCCTGTCAAGGGAGATATTGTATTTAAAAGAACCTATCTGAGCACATGGATTTTGCTTCTGCTTGCTCAAGTATATCTCCATTCCCAGAGAGCTGCTCACCTAAGGTCACCAATGCAATTTTAGCCTACATAATTTAATAGAGCTGTTACCAGTGTAACAGCTATTAACAACCCATTAGTAATCATTCAGGCAAGGCTAGACAATCTTTTGTGCTGAAGCTTTTATCATGGAATTTTAAGTCATTAGATGAATAAATAATAAATTACCTACCAGAGATATTCACTACAAAAGCCTGCACCTCAAATGTGCTGGCATACGTTATTAAATATAATTAAGTTATCCAATTGAAGAACGGAAGCAGCATTTCTCAGAATCCAGCCATGTCCATGAACTTATAATGAGTTCAGGAAACCCAGCACTCATCATCTGAAACTAGGATTCCATTTCCAGTCACCACAAAGTTGAGAGTGAGGTGTGTCTACTCATTCAAGAGACACCCCTGTAGAATGTCAACAGTCACCCTACCAGTAGAAATCTTGTTATATTTGGTAAACTGAAGAACAAAAAGAGGGAATTCTAAGGTATAATGCTTAATTTATACCTGTGGGCCAAATCTCTAATAGCAAAGGAGAACCAAAAATTTGAACAATTACCTAGAGTATTTTACCTGACTTCATAACCAATTCCTACAGCATATACCAGAAATAAACCAGCTAGATTTTCATTTTCTGACATGAAATGCAAAGAGAATTGAGAACACTCAATTCAGTGTTCAGAATCTGCAAATCTGTGGAAACCTTACATCTAAATGGTAGGTTCTTTTATTTCTCCCGGCAATATTCCAGATCAAAAATAGTTGACTTCTGAGTTCTCAACAAATAGGTAATGAATGAATTAAGAACAGATGAGCTTTATGTTTCTGTAGTGCTTTTGTAGTTTACAAAGTGTATTTACTTACATTATGCCCAGTAAGAAATGGCAGGAATTAGTGCTATTATCACCTTACAAATAAAAAAGCCAAGGCACACAGAAAATAGTGTGGAGGAAAAAACCAGGGCTTTGGAGAAAAACAGATCTATTGTAAATTTTGCCTCTATCCCCATATTAGCTTTTAGTTTGTGCATTACTCTCCAAGCTCAGTCCCCTTATCAATCAAACAATAATAAAAATATCTAATTCTAGAGTCCTCGTGAAGTTTAAAGGCTTGTGCACAAGGAGATAACAGTCATCCAATAAATCTTCCTTTCTCTCAGCCCCACTCCCTAGCTTTGCTTATGGAAATCTTAAATGTTGATCTTGCTTTAAAATGATTAGGAAGTTGTTCAGTTACTCTTTTGCTGTTAGATACAGATTCTTCAAATTTGCTAAGTTTGAGAAAAATAAGAGAGTCTGATGGAGATTGTCCATTAATTTCCTCTGTTGACCTAATCGTTCCCTCTCACTCACATATCCCTATTCCATTGCACAGTGCTGTGTCAAGCCATGTTAGAGTTCAAGGTAAAAGGAAAATTCAATAACGATGACCTTGTCTTAACTTAAAATTTTGATATTTGGTTCATCATGGATGTTTTACACTAATTTTTATTTTTAAAGTATTACACTGAAGTATTATTTGCCTTCATTACTGAGTTTTCTGATACTCTCTTAAATTTGGCATCCAAGGTGAGTGCCTCACTTGCCTCCCCCTGGTCCAGGCCCTGCCATCCCACATTCTCCTTTCATACATTCAGTCCCATTATTTACCTAGTATAAGGCCAGTCTGAATCTGGCTTAAGCTAGCAGATACCAGAAGTGTTCAAAGAATAGGTGAGGCCCCTTGCAATGGGCCTTACAGGCCCTGGAAGCAGAACAACCTCCTACTTTCCCATGACGTTGAAAACACCAAGGCAGAACACAAAAGTTGTTAAGCCCAGAGTTTAAATTGGGAAGATTCTGTTTGGTGGGTTGTTTGTTGCTTTTATTTGTTTTTGCAGCAAGCTATGGGCAATCTCAATCTGGGGTTAAAGAGAAGAGATGAAGATGTTTCCCTCTCTCAAATCTGACATCTGATATCCTTGCACCAATCACTTCCCCAGAGACAAGAATTACAAAACAACAGACTCAACAAGCTCTACTAAATGCCTCCTTTCCCTTTTTCTCAGGGCAGCAAGAACTGAGCTTCTGAGGGTTGTCCAGAGCCCCAGACATCCCCTCCAACATTTTCCCAAGAGTATCAACTCAAAAGAGGACCCAGGTGACATGGTAGGACCTGAGCCCTTGCGATTTCTGCCCTGCATGGGCTCAGCTGAAGTCAGATCTGTTTATGTCTGGGTTCACCAAGGGTCACTGTATTGCTACCTTGCTGACAAAAAATTAAGTGCTGGGCTTAATACTGATAACAGACCTCATTTTGGCGGAAGCTTAAAATTGAGAAACCAAAATTGACTCAGTACAGGAAAAACAAGTGAACAGCATGACCAGCAAAAATAATTTTGTTTAACATTTCCCAAAATATAGTCTACACAAGAAATTAACAATAATTAACATTTATTGCTTGCTCGTGAGGATCCTGGTACTGTTCTTTGTTCTTATGTTATACTTAACTGTTGCAATGACCTTCTAAGATAATCACTATTTTTAGACTTGCCGAAGGTCACTCTCTTAGGACATGAGCTCTGGCAGACTCTAGCATCTGTGCTCTGGCCACTATGATATACACTTCTCAAGCTATCAAGGAAAGCCAGTTTTTGGAAAATTTATGCAAGTACTAGTTACACAGAATCTTGGTTGATGGGTACTGTTACGGAGTAGATGTTTGTGTTTCCCCAAAATTCATGTGTTGAAGCCCTAAGCCCAGCTGAGATGTTATTGGAGGTGGAGACTTTGGGAAGTAGTTAGGTTTAGATGAGATCATGGAGGTGGGGTATCCGTGATGAGATGAGTGTCCTTACGAGAAGAGAAACCAGAGTCACTCTGTCTCTACCATGTGAGGACACAGCTAGAAGACGACTGTCTGCAAGCTAGGAAGAGAACTCTCACCAGGAACTGAATCTGTTCGCACCTTGATCTTGGATTTCCCGTCCTCCAGAACTGTGAGAAATAAATGTCTGTTGTTCAAGCCACCCCGTCTACTGTATTTTGTTATAGCAGCTTGAGCTGATTAAGACAGGTGCTATGTATGGTATGTGTGTTTAAGTATGTGTATGTGTTCAGGGAACTGTTTGTGGAAAGTGGAGACTTCCAAGGTCAAGATTTGGGAGGACAATGTCGAAGAAGGTTAAACATATTTTTAATTGCAAACCCCATCAGAGCCTTTACTAGGCGAAGGTGAATGGTGATTCTCTAAGAAAGTTTTGAGCGTAGAGTTTCCAAATGTATTCGACTTGGAATATCCCTTTGTGATGGAATGTCCCTTTCAGTTTGCATTTCATTTTGCCCTGACATCTTAGTGGTTAACAGTAACTGAATGGATGGCAGCCAGTTCACTACCAACCACAGGAACATAAGTGCCACCACAATGTAGAATTCAGCCTGGTCCCAAGCTGTCATATCAACCTTGGTTCGAGTAAGGAATGTTTAATAAAGTGTGGCCACACATACCAACTCCAGCCCTGAGAGAGACACCCGGCACAAGGCAGGGTTGGCAAGACAGCCAGCTGAAAGAGCAAGTGATGACTCAGAGCATCACTGGGGTTTCTTACTGGGCACTCGCTGCCCCTAGGAAAGGGTGAGGAGACATTTAATCGAGCTCGCCGGGTCTGTTGCTGTGGAAGTCCCATCTCTGGGGAAGTGACTGGCACAGCAATATCAGATGTCAGTGGTGCAGACAATTGGCAGACATGGCAGCATTGTATTTACCAGTGTGCAAGCTACGAGCAAAAATCCAAATGTGTGAGTGTGGGAGTGAGTGCAGATTTCTGTGGATATGCGCATATGCTGTTTTTAAATCCACTGCCCACTAAGAAGGAGTAGAGTTTAAAAGGTGAAATTTGACATGAGATTTGGTGCACAATGATAGAGATAGTTTAATTTTTATAGAGGCATATTTTGAAGGAAAACTCCCACACATACACACTCTCTCACGCATACGTGAAAGAAATCAAATTGCCCATGGCACCCACGGGAAAGAAGTGCTATTACTCTGCTTCCAAAGCAGTTGTCAGATCTCTGGTAATATCTCAAACTACAGCCTCGCCTTTTCTGTGACAAGGACTCTTAAAAGCCTGATAGCTTGTTCTAGGGAAAAAAAGGAAAATGGATAGATGGAGTTTATTTGAAGTTAAAGTTGAGAGATAAGGAGAGGCAGAAGATTCATATGAATATGTGATATTTTATCCCTATTAGGCATTTTTATCCACTGTTTGTCAGGCTGAATGGTACCCAAAGCAGGGCTGGTCTCAAAGCATGTGCCAGCGTACTTAAATTGTATTGAATTAAATTGAATTCCACCGACTTGAATCAAAATGAATCAAACCAAATGAAATAGATTCTGTGAGTGTCCACCTCTGTCCAAGGAAATGTTCTTGAGGGTTGATCCTTGGAGATAAGAAGGATAGCTCACCCTAATATGACACAAGAAGCAAGGAGAAATGAGATCTATGTCCCAGGCAAGAGTGGCCAGCAAGCAAGAAAAGGTCTTAGCTTTTAAGTCCAGAGCAAGAGCAACATCAGAAGGAAAGTTTAGAGGAGAAACGGATCTGACTGAGACAGTAGTTTGGAATTTGGAGCCTAGAGAAAACTCCAGAAGCCCCATGCTGAAGGCAAGCCTTGCTGGGGATGGAGTGGGTGTTGGAGGAGAATAATGACGAGGGCCTAGTGACTTGGTCAGGAACGGATAACAGGTGCCCTGACAGTCAGAGTACGCGGCACTGGTTGGGGCCCACTGCGGTGACCAATGTTTTCCAAACTTCAGGAGAAATGACCAAGAGAACTATGAGGGCAGATGAAATCAGAACAAGGGGTGGTTTGGGGCCCTGATCTTGAACGTTCTCACCTCTCTCACTCTACATAAGCAAGAACATTATAAAATGGTTACGTTGCTCCCTCTGTGCATATATGGGGTTGAAGCACATGAGACAGGTTTTTCACAAAAATAATTACTATATTATTTTTGCTATGTGCTTTCACATACCAAAGAGGGAATTCATTTGAATGTTGAAAATGATGCAGTCTTGCGCTCTTGCACTAAGTAAATCATAGAACCAAAAGTCTGGCATGCTCTTGAAAAGATAGTGAATTCATCCTCCCACCTCAAGGTTATATTGCACGGCCCCAGAACAATTATGCGTGTGCTAGCGTCATTTAAAAATCTCCAGCACCTCACAACCCTGAGATAACTACTACTTAACCTTTCAAACCTTCCATTTTCTCATTTGTAAAATTTTGCTAAGAGTAATTGCCAGCACTTATCTGGTGGGTCACTCTGTGCCAAGTACTGTTCTCAGTGCTTGTGAGAATTCACCCATTTTAATCGGGTAACTCAGACTGCAACTATCTCCATTTTAAAGATGATGAATTGTGGTATGGAAATGATAAAGAACTCATCCAAGTCACATTGCTACCAAGTGAGAGCACCAGTGTTTGAACCCAGGCCCTCTGGTTTCGAAGTCTATTTATCTAACCAGCAAATCATGCTTCCTTACTCCCAGGGAAAGTAATTCTTATGTAATATGAATATAATAAAGGTGCAATGCAAAATAGAAACACAGTAAGACCCAGTAACTGTTATTTTCCTCCTTGTCTGGTCCAACCCTTGCATCCCAAACTCACCCCAGATTGTGGGCAGGGGAAATGGAAACTGCAGGCATATGTGGGTTTCAACTCCTCAGGTGATTCTAATAAAACTCCAAAATTGAGACCTTTACATTCCATGAACCCATTTCACGGTTTTGTAAGACATTCCCAGAAGGTTCCTCCCTGACTTCTGACTTACTTCAAACGTGAAGGACTGTAAGATGTTTTCCCCTTGTTCTATTAAGAATTCTGTTTTGCAGCACTCCTAGGAGTTCGTGGTTATGTCAAACACATCAAATTCGTTTGGTTGAAAATTGTTTGGATCTCTCAAAGCTCTGTTCTCTTCTGTTTACGTGTACAATTATTGCATAGCTATGTCAGCGGATATCTCCTGACGGCAAGCACATTCTGCTTCTTGAGTTGCCAACTATTTCCAAAAATTAGGTCTGAGTGTGATGTGCTGCTGCATTGTGATCCATTAACTGATGGCTGAGCTAGACTCGTATGCTCCATCTCTGTACGTTCCTCCTTCTCACCATCACCATCCTGGGCTTCTTTATAGAGATCTTCAGTGCTAATTGCAACACTAGCAGACATCTTCAGAGTATGAAAAATGTCAGACCTATCTAGAACCATTCAACACCCTCCGAGATCATTGTGGGTTTGGGAGTTTGGTGGCTTTCCTTTCATGATCAAAGATGAGAAATATTCTTAGAAGTGCCATCCTTTTTTAGAGCTATGTGAATCTAACCTCTGTGCAGGTTTACGAACCATTTCAAAACAATTTAGCATAGTGGGAAATGAGAGAAATAAGATAGGTTGAGTATATCTGTGAGGAACCTAAAGATTCACGTTTTATTTGAATAAAATTGGAAAGTAGAAATTCTGTAACATTTTAAAAACATGAGGAGATTACTGCCCACCAAACCCAATGGATTATGAATTTTCCAGATTGGCTTTGGAGGATTCATGAGCCCCTGGAGTGATATTCAAAGTTTTATCATTGCATTTTTGTGGAAAGGGGATTCATACTTTTTTTCAGATTCTCCAAGTGGCCTGTGACATAATGAATTAAGGATGCAGAGCTAGAAAAGAAGAGATGTGAGCTCAATGTTCCTATCTGTGCTGGATGGAAATTTGGCCTACAGATACCTTGTGAAGCCCTTTACTGAGTGTCTAAAATGTGCCACGCACCGTGCCAAGCGCTGAGAATGGTGTGGAGCTTCAGCTCTCTTTCTTCAGGGACCTAAACCCTACAGGGGAGCTCTTTGCCAGATCTTCATTGACTCCTCCCTTTGCCTGCCTCTCAGACTTGCCATCTACTGCCTCCCTACTTTCTTGACATCTGAAGTGGGTTCTCAAATTCTCACCTGACCCTCAATTTTCTGGACTTCACTGAGGCTAAGGAAATAACGAGATGGCTTTTGATATGTTTTTCAAGTCTGGGAAGAATCTGGACTCTCTTCTAACATAATAGGATATAGGAGTTACAGGTAGAGAAAGTTAATCTTCACAGAATGGTTTTATAGATAGTTTTATGGAAATGGTATCTCTCTGTTCTTTCATGATATAATCAACCAATTCA
Organism: Equus caballus; assembly: GCF_041296265.1. Classification (NCBI taxonomy): domain Eukaryota; kingdom Metazoa; phylum Chordata; class Mammalia; order Perissodactyla; family Equidae; genus Equus; species Equus caballus. Next base: position 60,777,939 of record NC_091699.1, on the reverse strand, counting down.
ATGACCAACTCTTAAGCTTAAAATGTGGAATTCAGTCAATGTTACTAATCTGTGAATAATTGACTAAATGGTACATTTGCCAAAGTTGAAGAAGCAGGTGATGTGTAAAGGGAGGGGAGGACATATGGTACCATAAAACCTACGCTAAAGATGGTTACAGCAACTATCAGTTTAGTTCTGAACTTTGCGAGAGGGAGGATGAGCAAAATAAACCATGAAGATATTTAACAGTTAACTGAGCCCAATTCATGGCATGGAGGGAGAGAACTTGAAAGATAAAATTCTGTCCCATCCATTTACTCTGATGAAGCTATAAAGTTAGCTCTGAGATTGAAGTTAATTGCAATGGAAATTTTACATTATAAATCAATTTTTTCCTAAATATTTTTCTGTGTAATTGGCTCAGAAATATTTAAATACAGTGTTCATCTCTGCTTAGGACTCCACAGCTCACAGAAGATATAGCTGCTGCTGCTGCTTTCAGGTCTGATGTTGCCTTAATTTTCCTCCTTTTTCACTCAGCACAAATACCCAATTTGGGCACTTGTAGGAGTAGACTGTGTTTTAGCGTGCTAACATTTGTCTCCAAAGTGAGAGTTGATGCTTTCCAGTCAAAGCACTTCTTTTCATACTTAAGATTTTCTGAAATGGATTGAAGAAAGTTTTTTTCTGAATTTCAGATTATGTAAAATGGGATTTAAGATTACATTAAAAAAGCAATCTCTATTGACTCGACTCCATAATCAATCATTTTAGTCAAGAATATAACTGGAAAGATTTCCATATTCTATATCATATTCTTGCAACATCTGTTTTGGAGACATGGATACTTTCTGGGAAAACTTTGTTTCGTGTCTCTGGAATCTCTAAGATGCTTACTATTACTTAGGCCACTATTAGGGAGAAAAAGATGGATCCGCAATTTCGTTTTTAATCCTTAAGCCATGGGAAGGTCAAACAATCTTCCCAGTGAGTCAGTTTATGTCATATGGATCCTGAATGTCTCTCTTCCTGCAGATCTGCTGGACATGGAGGCTCCACGAGTCCAAGGGATTGCAAACTCACCTCAAAGGAGCTTGACACGACTGAGACAACCTGTAAATTATTTACCTAGGCCATCCTGTAACCCCACTGTCTTGGAGGACTCTTCCATAGTGGATCTGATAGACCAAGATAAAGTTCCCAACACTTCTGGATTTACCTAAACCCAAGTGAACATTCTAGGTTCAATCTGGCTGCAGGCCATGCAAAACTGGACCATATCTCATAAAAAAGGACATGGTTCTCCCAAATCCACATTCTAAACTGGCCTCCAGTGTGGTGTTTATAGTGAGAGACTGCCTATATTTTAATTTTAAAAATTAAATTTTGATAGGATTATAGTAGCATTTTTAGAGAGTGACTGTAAAACCTCTGTACCTTCCACGCCCTTTTCCTCTTATCCTCCAAGATTCTCAGGAGAGTAATACATAACACTGGGATTCAGAATTCCACCTTTTAAAATTCCACCTTTTAAAACTATCAGGTGCCTAATAGTCCAATACAGCTTCCTGAATAAAGACTGAGTTAGAAGCTTAAGTGGGTCTTCCATGCTTCTCAATTCTCCTCTTCACTGTCCACATTACCCCCACCGCAAAGTAAAGAAAAACAAGGAAGCAAAGAAACAAACAAACCACACACACACACAAAACAGTAAATCTAATTTGGAGGCTAGGAAGCTCAGCCCTGTCTTTAAAGATAGTTGGCTTGGATCAAAGTGGGACCAGAGTCTGCACTGCCAGCAATATGTCACAGGCTAGAAAAGAGAGATGAGAGGATGGATATCTTTCCCAATGAGGATGACAAGTCTGCCAAAATCCGAAGCATGAAAAGAGAGGGAAAGAACATGGTCTCCCTTCTTTAAGAACACAGTAACTCCACCCAGGAGGAGCACATGCCTAAACAAGGCTCTGACAATAAAACGACAACTCTTTCTGTTCTGGTAGGAGAGCAAAGGCAGGCCTGATATAGGAAGAGAAAGCAAATTAGCAATGAAAAAAATCCCTTCTCTTTTCTTCTTTTAGTCTGCTTAGCTTAACTGCCAAGCCTATATTCAACCACTGAGGGCGGAGTCAGAAGATTTTCAAGACATCCCACTCCTGTCATCATAAGGTGACTTCCCACTTTATATCACTGCGCTTTTGTATACTCCTCATTGTCCAACACAGTTCAGTACAGAGCAACCATGACAGCAAAGCCTAAAGGAAAGACAAAACATAAGAGGGCATCGGATTTCCCTTTCATGTGCAAGTTAAAGACACATCCCCGCCTGTCCCCAGGAGTCTTTTAGTTGGACTAATAGAGGCATGCCAGAGACAAACAAGAAATAACCAAATCTGTATCCAGTATGTCATAAGTGTCTAGAAATTCTAGGTTGAGGTTACTGGCCCAGATAACACAAGAGGACTCTAGGTTTATGTGTTCCCTGGTTAAAAGAGAGCCTGCTCTGGTCACACCCAGGATTGTCTTTGGATTCCAAGATGCCATTTCTGCAAGTGTCACCATCCTCAAGTAAAATTCCACTCTGGGCATTTATATATAGAACATAGAGCTGAGGTTAGCTTTTGCCCATATTTTCAAATGTGGTTCTTTTTCTTTCATAACCAAGCACACCTGACATCAGCACATTTGCTCTAATCTTTCCTTTTCAACTTTTTTCTTTTTCCTTCCAGGATAGTAACTATTTTACCACCTGCCTGGCCAGAAAGACATGGAGATGTTGAAAAAATAATATAGAAAAATTGATATTTGCTTCCTTTCATATTTAAATCTTTTTTCTTTTGTCCCTTTTCTTTTTTCTATTTTTCACTCCTCCTATCCTTTAATTCTTTATTTCTTTTCCTAAATTTCAATATCCTGACTTCTGTGATTATGCCTCTCCTTTCAGATCCTTCACCTATTAAGCTCTATCAAAGAATGGATTGAGAGGGGAGCTAACGAGAAAGTTCAAAGGAGGTTCTGCAGCTTTTCGTACATCAGTTTTATCCTACAGAGTTATCTTTATTCCCTACTATTCAAGGACGCGTTTATTCCTCTTCTTTTATTTTTCCCTGGATATTATAACACCTATTTTTATTCCCTCTTGAGACACATATCAGTCAGACCACATAACAAGTCATGCCAAAACCTAATGACTTAAAACAATAACCATCTGTTAAGCTCACAATTCTATGCATTGTCAATTTACACTGGGCTTGATTGAGCAGTTCTGCTGATGTGGCCAGGGTTGGTTGATCTAATTTGGGCTCATCCATTTGTCAGGAGTCAGCTCCCAGACTGGCTACAGACCAGCTGGTCAAAGGGGGACCGGACGGAATGGTTTGTTTCACTTGCTCTCTGATCCTTCTGAAGGCCAGTTCAGGCCTACTCAGATGGAGGCCAGGGCAGGATATCCCACGGCTGAGAGGCAAGGTGTATGGTCTCTTGAGGCCCAGCCTCAACATTTGCAAAATGACATTTGAGTGCATTTGATTGAACAATTCAAGTCAAACATTAGAAGGGGGAAGGAGACATAGACTCCAACTCTTGATGAGAGGGTAAAAGTCTGTACCATTTTTGTCATCTACCACAGAGAACAGCAGAGCTAGCTCCGTGTTAGTTCTGAACTTTGAGTTTGGAATCAGAACATCACAAATCTCCTCTTTCACAACTTATTAATTATGAACATGCTCCTTACTTCTCTGTGGCTCCATTTCCACACATAAAATAAGGATAATGATATTATGTACGACATAGAGTTGTTGATGATAAGATAAGAATACATTTATATTCATATATATTATGAACTTAGCACAGTGCCTGACGCATAGTAAGAAAATATATTTGAGCTATTGTTATATTATTATTATTTTTATTATTAGAGCTTTAGACCTGGTTATTCATTTAGATATATGATGAATAATCTTTAATTTTTCAAGGTCTTGTGACTTCTCTTGAATCTCACAAACACCCTATCTTGATAAAATATTCTTATTTTATTTTCCTGAGGAAGACTTGCCCTAATTTAACAACTATTGCCAATCTTCCTCTTTTTTTTGCTTGAGGAAGGTTAGCTCTAAGCTAACATCTGTGCCAAACTTCCTCTATTTTATATGTGGGATGCCACCACAGCACGGCTGATGAGTGGTGTAAGTCCTTGCCCAGAATCCAAACCTGTGAATGTAGGCCACCAAAGCAGAGTGCACTGAACCTTTAACCACTATGACACAGGACTGGCCCCAAGGAATATTATTCTTATATTTGATAGCCACATACATGCTTGACCTTGGGATGACAAAGGTGACTCCAATCTCCTTCTGACTCCATGACTGATACAATTCACTGATTTTGGCAATGTTTCCCATGTTTTTTTAACAGACCTCCAGAAAGCCACTACCAATTGACCAAAGGTGACACAAGAGATAGAAATGTTCTTATTATCCTAGAGAAGGGGTCAGAGGGCAATGGGCACCCTGGCATCAGGAGAACCAATTAGTCTATCTAAAGAAGAAACACAAATGGCAAAACCAGAGAGAACTCTTTGGAAAATATCTTGAAAAGTCAGGCTGATTATAAGGGAGCAGCTTGGATTATGAGTAAGAGAATGTGCGGGACACCTGTTCTGGAAATTAGATCATGATTTTATCTCCCTCCAAACCATTGACATTTTCACTGAAGTAAGGTCAAGAAGCAGCAAATAAAAAAAGGTTAGTCTAACTTTTAGAAGATTTAGGAATGGATTTATAAAGGACTGACTTTTGCCAAGCCAGTTAAACCCCCTGGACCTGATTACTCATCTGTTAAATGGGAGTAATAAAATAGAGCTGATAAATTAAAAGCTAGAGAAAAGATAGAAAGAAAATGATTATGGCACTTGTAAGAAATAAGAGCCTTGGAACTCAATTCAGCTGTGTGTCTAAAATATAAAGTATTTATATTAAAAATATATTTCCAGATACTTCAGTGTCATATATCTCATGGACGAAACAGTTGGAAGTGGATAGTTTTGCTGTTTAAGAGAACAGTTTTGATAGCTTATGTTGCTTGGGTTCAAAAGAACTCTTAAGTGGTCCTGAGTTTCGTTCCTTAGATGAAAAGGGAACTCTTCTAAATTTCTCCTTGCCCTCTCTGACTCACAATTAACCTAATGGGCTTGGCCATAGTAAAGGGCACTCCTTTCAGTAAGGCTACATATATATCACATCCATATAACAATCTATAGGGTAGTGAATACTATCCCATCCATTGGTGTGTATTCTTCACAGCAAGCTTAGGAGGGTGACTTTGTGGTTTTCCTCATTTTATAAGTAAGTCTCAGAAAGTGAAGTGCTTTCCCAAGGTCATGCAACAAGTCATTTCCAGAGGAAGTCCCCAAGCAGCTTTTCTCTCACCTTCTGGTTTCAATCCATAATCCTTGCTAAGGAAACATGACCACTTGATAAGTTTATAAATGTCATTGCTTGATTGCAGACGTGTGAGATGGCTACTTGGATAAATATTTTTAACACAAATCTTTATGGTAAACTGTGGTTAATATCTCCATTAGAAAAAAATTAATTTGGGCCTTTTGTTAACTTCATATTTTCTTGTGTTGACTTATCATATTTAGCATTTATTAGCTATATAAACTAAATTAGGTGAATAGAGTCATCGCTAACTCAACAGTAAATAGGACATAAAACATTTTTTTATTCATCTGTATGATGGGATTATTGGTTTGTATTCCTAAGTGTTTCAGAACACTAAGATAATATAGTATAAGATGATGGTGGTGATGATGATGATGATGGTGATTATCACCATCATTGAGGTTCTTTGTGGCACCTTGGAATTGCAAAATGCCTTGATGCCACACATTATTTTGCACAGCAATCCCAGGAGTTACGTCAGTATGATCTGCACTTTACATTTAGAGAAACAGGGAATGCCAAATGCCAAAAGGCCAGTAATATAGTGTTAACTCCCACCCCCTTGTAACGCACACTTCAAGAAATATAACCATTAAGATGGAAAAATAACACTAATTTACCACCATTTCAATTACTATATATAGATATGAACATAAAAGAGCCCATTGAGATTTGAAAACATCAAGTCTGTAAGGAAGATTTATTCATTTATTCAATGATCCAGGTTCAGAGTTCAGTTCTAAGGATACAGAACATAAATAAGAATAGACTCGTTGAGGCCCTGATAGAGCACATAATCTGCTAGGTAAGAAGGAGATTGAGCAGCATTCAAGCAAGTAAATAAATGCAAAATTTCAACCACAGTGTTATGGGGATTTGACTTAATGAGAGAAGACAGCCTAAGAATGCAATGCTCAAGATAAGTGTGATGATCAATGTTATGTGCCAATTTGACTGGGCTGAGAGATGCCCACGTAGCTGGTAAAACATCTCTGAGTTTGTCTATGAGGTTGTTTCTGACACAGATTAGCATTTGAATCAGTAGTCTTGAGTAAAGAAGATCCCCCCCTCACCAATGTAGGCAGGCATCATCCAATCTGTTGAGGGCCCAAGTGGAACAAAGTGGAAGAAGGGTGAATTTTCTCTCTTCTTGAGCTCAGACATCCATCTTCTCCAGCCCTCAGACAACAGAGCTCCTTGTTCTGTAGCCTTCAGACTCCAGGGCTTACATCCATGACCCCACTGGTTCTCAGGCTGTCAGCTTCATCCTGGGAGTTACACCATTGACTCCCCTCGTTTTCAGGCCTTCAGACTCGGATTGAATTATATCATCATCTTTCCTCATTCTCCAGCTTGCAGATGGCATAATATGGCAAATACCAGCCTTCATAATCATGTGAACCAATTCCCATAATAAATCTCCTCTTTATCTGTCTATCTGTCTATCTATCTATCTATCTATCTATCTATCTATCTATCTATCGATCTCCCATTGGTTCTGTTTCTCTGGAGAACCCTCACTAATATGGTGAGGTATGCAGTTCTGTTATAAGTGAATTCATTGAAGACAGACCGATGGGGGTTCACAGGCAGGAGCAGCATGGCTAGAGTCCAGGCGATGGGAAGGAGCACTGCACGTGTGGTGTGGCCGGAAGACAAAAAGTCGGGGGCTGTCGTGTCCGATGAAGCGGGCAAAAAGTTAAACACGGATTTGAATCTCTAAATGGTTTTTGACCATATCCTGAAAACAAATGTGATGTTTTAATCAAAGGTAGATGCAGATAGTGAATCAGATATGCATTTTGAAAATTCTTCTCTGGTTTCAGTGTGGAAAAGAATTTAGAGTAGGGAGAGTATGTGAGGAATAAGGTAGGGGCCTATTGTGGTGTTCTGATGCTGGCAGCTATGTTAAGGTGGGTATGGGCAGAGCTGAAGGAAATTGGAGAGATTAAATAGTTAGGAGCGAAAATTGAAGGGCTATGAGTTTTCACTAAATGATAAGGTTAGGAAAAAGGAAAAGACAAGAATAACTACTAAGTTTCTGATTTATTAAAGTACATGAGTGGTAGCACTATTCACTGGGATGAGGAGAAAGAGGAGCTTCTGGAAATTCCTTTGAGGGTAGAGCTAGGAGAGTATAGATGTAATGGGTTTAGGAGTCTCTAAAGCATCCAAGAGGATATGAGAAGTGGTCATTTGGCTATATGAGGCTGGAATTTGAAGGAGAAGTCATAGAAGGAGATATTTTAAAAGGAGCCATCTGAATATAGAGAAAGGCAGAGTGGATACAATGTTGACCATGGACCTCAATGTCGAGAAATCCCAGCATTTAATCACAGAGAAAATAATGTAAGTGGATCAGAGAAGAAAGAGGAAAACCAAGAGAACATTATGCCACAGAAGCCCAGACACAAGTTTATTTAAAGAAGAAGAGGTCCATAGTTTCAAGTGCAGCTCAGTTATCAGATAAAATGAGCTTGAGCAATAATCAGTGGCTTTGACGACATGGAGGCCATCGTCGCTCTTAGGTTTTGGTAGATTTGCGGCAGCAGAAACCAGGTTGAAGTAGGAATGAAGGTGGGAATGAACTATAGAGACAGAGAAGTTTGGGTGTAAAAGGAAGCAGAGGTCAAAAGAATGCAAAGACAAGCCACAGACTGGGGGAAAATCTTTGTGAAGGACATATCTGATAAAGTACAGTATTCAAAATACACCAAAACACCTCTTAAAATTCATCACTTAGAAAACAAATAACTTGATTAAAAAATGATCAAAAGAGCTGAACAAACACCTCACCAAAAAAGATATACGAGTGACAAGCATATGAAAAGATTCTCCACATCACAGGTCATTAGGGAATTGCAAATTAAAACAACAATGAGATATTTCCTTTTAACTATTAGAATGGCTAAAATCCAAAACACTGACAATATCAAATGCTGGCAAGGATGTAGAGCAACACAAACTCTCATTGCCGGTAGAAATACAAAACTGCCAGTTTGGCAGTTTCTTACAAACTGATTTTATTCTTACCACATGATCCAGCAATCATGCTCCTTGGTATTTGCCCAAAGTAGCTGAAAAGTTATGTCCACACAAAAGCCTGCAGAGGCATGCTTACAGCAGCTTTATTCATAATTGCCAAAACTTAGAAGTAACCAATATTTCCTTAAGTAGGTGAATGGATAAATAAACTTGGTAACATCCAGTCAATGGAATATTATAACTGTTAAAAAGAAATGAGCTATCAAGCCATGAAGAGACTTGGAATATGCATTTTTAATAAGTAAATGTATATCGTTAAGTGAAAGAAACCAATGTGAAAATGCTACAAACTGTATGATTCCAATTATATGACATTCTGAAAAAGGCAAAACTATAGAGTCCGTAAAAAAAGTCAGTGGTTGGGGCCGGCCCAGTGGTGCAGCGGTTAAGTTCACATGTTCTGCTTCAGTGGCTCGGGGTTCACCTATTCACATCCCGGGTGCAGACCTATGCACCGCTTGTCAAGCCATACTGTGGCAGGCGTCCCACATATAAAGTAGAGGAAGATGGGCACAGATGTTAGCTCAGGGCCAGTTTTGCTCAGCAAAAAGAGGATTGGCAGCAGATGTTACCTCAGGGCTAATCTTGCTCAAATAAAAAGTCAGTGGTTAATTAGGTTAGAAGGGAAGGAGCAATGGATAGACAAAGCACAGAGGATTCTTAGGGCAGGGAAACTATTATCTATTATATGATACTGGTGGATACATGTCTTACATTTGTCAAAATTTATAGAATGCATGACATCAAAAGTGGATGTAATGTAAACCATGAACTTTAGTTGATAACAATGCATCAATGTAATGTTCACACACTGTAACAAATTTACCACTCTGATATAGGATGTTGATAGTGGAGGAATCTATGCATACGTGAAGGCAAGGGGCAGGGGTATATGCTAACTCTCTATACTTTCTTTTCAACTTTGCAGTGAACCAAAACTACTAAATTCTGTGAATGGGGCGGGCCAGGTGGCACAGCAGTTAAGTTCGCAAGTTCCTCTTCTCTGCGGCCCAGGGTTCACCGGTTTGGATCCCGGGTGTGGGCATTGCACCACTTGGCAAAAGCCATGCTGTGGTATGCGTTCCCACATAAAGTAGAGCAAGATAGGCATGGATGTTAGCTCAGAGCCAGTCTTCCTCAGCAAAAAGAGGAAGATTGGCAGTAGTTACCTCAGGGCTAATCTTCCTCAAAAAAAAAAATTAAAAGAATAATGTCTGTGAAAAAAATAAATAAAAAGGAAGAGAGCGATAGTATAACAGCTAGAGAGTGTTTATTTTTCGTTTTAATGGGAGAGTCATGAACATGTGGGAATGATACAATTAAAAGGAAAGAATGAATAGAATAGCTACAGAGAGATTTGTTCATTAATCCTGGGAAATTGCACTATTTTCTACTAAAACATGGTGCATTATCACATGGATGGAGATTTAGATACTAAATTAAGTTAAGAAATGTAGTAGGACAGCTGGGCTATGTTGTTTACCCACTTAGGACTGGTGATCATAAACTCATAATGGAATTAGTCTATGCTGGTAGGTGGATTTCTCTAGAAGTGCTCAGTTTCTCATCTGTAGGCATAGAAAAAGTGAATATTTGGGTTTATGCAGACTTGGAATTTTGCTAGATAAGTGAGAGGAAAAGACAAGGGGGCAAGGGAGTTTATGACAATGCCAAGGGTAGATCATGGACTTTAAGTTACGTTAATATGATCCAAAGACCCTTGGGGTTTAGTGACTTGATTTTATACATTTGTTTGTTAATTCATTCAGTTTTTATTACCTACATACTGCATGTTAAGCACTGTTCTAGGATTTGGGCACAGTATAGTGAACGAAAGAGACAAATTCTTCTTTTATCAAATTTACATTCTAAGTGAATAGACAATATATGTAAAACATCAGGTTTTATGAAAAAAATAAAACAGTATACAGAGGACGTAGAGTGTCTGCTACTCTGGTAGACTTCAAGGTTCACGTACATTGTATTCTATGTGTTGACATCCCCTGGATATGTGTAAGACTATGGCCCCACTGATACAAGGAGTGGCTATTTTAGAGAACAAGATGATGGAACACAGAAGTGTAAGAAAATGGAGGAGGGAGCTAGGAGCAGATTTAGGAGAAGAGCATTCCAGACAGAAGGAATACAAAGTCTCCAGCAGGGAAATGTGCTTGATATTTTCAACAAACTAGAAGAAGCATTGAGAGAGGTAGGAGGGGGAAATACACCTTCTAGAGTCTATCAGACCATTATAAGGAGTTCAGCTTTTACTCCAAGTGAGAATATGTTTTGACTTGCATATTATCAAAACCTCTCTTGCTGTTATTCTGAGAATAGACTGGTGGGGTAGAAGAGCAACGGTTTAGCAATCAGCAGCTCTAATAGACCAATTAGAAGGCAACGGGACAGATGAGAGATGATGTTGGCTTGTTCCAAGATGGTAATAGTAAAGATAACAAGAACACATCAGATTCCTGAAACATTTAAAATGTAGAGCCAACAGAATTTGTTGATGGATTGTATCCATTGTTATGAAGTTTGTATACTATTACACTAATGAACATTGCTCCCCCTTACCTCAACAGAGAACATCTATTCATTTTAATAATTTTGTATCCAAGAAGGGAGTAGAAATATTTTTATATAGATGGAGTTTGGAATTCCAAAAATCTTGGGTTTGGATCCTGGCTACATCAGCTGTGCAAGCCTGGACAAACTATTCCATCCTTTGGTTTTATAGTTTTATCGTGAGGATTAAATGAGAAGATGTACATATAATGCCAAATACTGTGTCTAGCACATAACAGGTGCTTGACATGTAATAGCCACTGGATTCCTATGCTGTGACCCTGCCCCTGATTAGTTCAGTAGTTGATTGTCAAGCAGCTGATACTGACACTGAAATGGACCAAGAATCTCTTTGGAACTGCACACTTTCCACTTATGCCATAGGTTCCATATTATTGCTTTTATTTTTTCAAGGTAGTTGAAGAAGTAAGATGTAAAACATGGAACCTGTGACCTGCCATGCTTTTTATCATGGGATGAAAGCCAGATTACAGCAAGGGCATTGAATAGCACTGCACATCAGAGAGAAGTAAAAGTGAAAGATGGAGAGAAATGTCCTTTCTCTTGTATCTGAGTCTCTCATATAATTACCCTTCCAGAAACTTGCTTGTTTGTTTTCTCAAAGACTCCTATATCTGTATAGCAAATTTTTCTTTTGTGTTAAAGATGATTCAACATAATAGCAATAATTATTATTTATATATATTATTATTTATATTGCAATAATAATAATCATTATTATTAGCTGTATCCTAAGTCCTAAGAGATACCCCTATCTCTTTAAGGAGATTGAATTGTATATTGTACATAATGAGGACATATTAAAGTGTTTTATTCAGAGGGTTGTAATGAATAGATTTGTATTTTAGAACCACTATTCTTGTAGCTGTGTGAAGAAGGAATTTGAGAGGAACAAGAGTGGAACAGAGATATCTTTTCAAGACTATTGAAGTACTGCAGGTAAGAGATAAAAGGAGACTAAAAAGCATTGAGTGTTGGAATGAAAAAGAGAGGATGGAGTCCAGCTAGACCTGGATGGTAAAGATATCCAGATTTTACAGCCATTTGTTGAATATCAGGGAGAACACTGAGACAGGTTGAGGCCAAATTTTTAAGACAAAGTTTATAGCCAAAATGCCAATTTAGATGCAATTTAAAAAGAACAACAACATAAGATTAGAATGAAAATAATAAATTCAGTTTGGGGTATACTGAGCTTGAGATCTTGACATTTCTGTGGCTATTTCTAGTGGACGACTTGAAATGACCATGACTATGGGGTGAGGGAGAGAGGACTGTACTAGAGGTAAAGATGTGGGAGCCATCAGCATGTCTGTCATAAGAAAATCCATGAAAGGCATGAGAATTCCCCTGGAGACTGAAGAATGAAGAGAATAGTGGGACTGTCTTCTGGGGAACTGCAAAATTCAAGGGTCAGCCAGCAGAAGAGGCTGTCACAAAAATCAAAAGAGGAATCAGAGAGGTAAAGAGAGACTTTGGAGAGGATGTTATCAAAATGAAAAGAGCGCTGATGGAGGAGTTATCAACTTCAAAATTCAAAGACAGAAACACTAAGGAGAAAACAAACTTAGTATTTGGGGATTTATAGTTAGAACATTGTTAAGTGCCTGGAATTAGCTCAGTAGACATATTTAATTGGATGAAAGACTGTAACACAAAACTTGCAGATTAAAACATTCAGAGAGAAAGTCCCGCAAAATGTCAGTCCTCTCCCCAAATTACTATTAAGAGCTTCCGGTGTGATCAAGATGCTTATAAAAGGTGAGGCACAAAGCTTCAAACAGAAGAAATTATGATTCAAAGTTCTTTCTGCCTTGTCCTTATGTTTAGACTTTAGTTTGTGTTTAGAGAGAACAAAAAAGAAAGAGAGAGCAAGAGAGATGTTGTCTAGGGACTTGCTTTAAGTGCTAAGGTAATTTCAGAAGTAATTCCTTATCTGGGTCACTGCAGTCCTGGGTCTGGAACTCAGTTTTACTGGTCAGGAAATCTGATGTTGTCCTGGTGCTAGAGCTGACTCAGAGGAAGTGACTATCTTAACTGAACTCCCAAACGGATTATAAACAAACCAGGAAGCTAATTTAATTTCCATGGCTTTGAATTGACCCAATTTTTCATGTCCACTGAATTATACACCTCTCTAGGGTAATCAGAAGCCATATGAGACCAGAAGGCTTCTGGTAAGCACGATAGCAGGGCACAGGCAGGAGGAAGGAAGGTTTTAGGGATAACTCATCTGTTTCAATGCCAGCTGAAACATTCTTGCCCCGCATCAGAGTTTCTAGCCAGGATGCAGAATGTTTACTGCCCTGTCCAGTGGATCTCACTTGGACAACCTTCCACGGTCATGACCACTTCCTTCTCTTTGCTCATCTTTCTTTGAGCACCATTCAGACTGCCTTCTTTATATGTGGTCAAAAGTATTTCAACTTATAAAATAAAATGCACAGTATAATTAAGTTTGAGAATCAGACGGGCCAGCATTTACTTATGAGTTGAGTGATTTTGCACAAGCTAAGTAATTTGATTACATTCTTAGCCTGCTTCATCATATATGAGAAGCAATACCTAGTCTTCAGGTATATTGTGAGGATAAAGGAGATAATGCACCTAGTCCTACACTCAGCACACAGAAAACACCCAATAAGACATAGAAGCCGTTTTCTCCCATATGCTATTTCTCTCTTTCTCTTCTATTCTGCTATTTTGTCCCTAGATTCAGCTGCACATTGTTTTCACAAGGCCTTTCAGCCCAATAAACATGCACGCTTCCAGTGATCATGTGTTGATACTGACAGGGGACGGGCAGGAAGCAGCTCTAAGACTTGTATGTACCTGAGTGTTACTCAATTTTTCAACACATCAACTATTTTGAGATTAATATAGATTAAAATATGAAATGACATCATATGAATTGCTGAGTGAGCATTTCTTTACTTCATTAAATATTTTTAAATTTTAGGAATTATAAAAATGTATAAGAACTCTGAGAAATTCTAGAATTTCTAACAAAGTTAAGAGAACTGATATAGACCATAACTCTCAAAGCAGACTCTATCCTCACAATGAGAATCAGACAATCCTAAAATAAAAAAAAAAGAACAACTGGAAATACAAAGAATAAGAAAATAACCAAGGACAAATCAAAGAGGGATGCTAGATATGACTAGCCAACAAATTATGATCAACACAGAAAAACAAAATATGAGAAAACTGTATTACGACTGTGATCCATGTGATGATAGACATTGGAGACACAAATTAATAACAGCAAATACATAGGCTCAATGTTGCTGAAAAGGAAGATTTTCACTCAAATTCCTCACTATCTGATATTTGGTCTATTCTAGGACACAGGGTTTACTTGTGAAACAAATCTATAGACAGTGCAATTTAGTAAAAGTCAGTGAGATTAATTTATCTCCAGTATCTAATCACAGATAAGTATATGTTACTCTCACAGGAGTTTAATCATGCACTCAATAAATTCAGTATTCGAGAAGAACGGGATTGTTAATTGTCTTTACAATCTGAATTAATTCAATTTATTAATATGTGTGTGTTGCAGTAGAACTACGTATTTTAAGCTGGATAGAGCTAGTTGTTCCTGTTGTTAATGCTTTTTGATATATTAATATTGCTATCATTGATAAGGGACTACTCAGTCTCAGTTATTAGAATTGATTATGACTATGTTCATTTATTATAAATAGTTAAGTTACAGATTTTTTAGTTACAACTTCAGATATGTTGGTAAATTTCACCTTCCTGAGATTTTGCTCTAGGCATTTTAACTGACCCAGGCATTGTCTTCTCAGTTATAAATTTCATGACCCTTCCTGAGTACACGTTCTTTTTAACAGATTACGAATTTAGTTCAGATTTTACCTGGGTTTGACTTGCTCAACATTCCATGATTGAAATTATTTTTTCTGTGTTCTTAAAACACTCCCTATTCCATGAAGTATTTCAGAAAAGGTCACAATGGAATCAAATTCAAACAAAAATGATACAACTGAAAATATAATATAATATATACTGACAAATATAGGTAATCTAAATATTATAAAAATATAAGACACTTTTAGGGAGATGAGCAGAGTGAGACTTTTTGCAAATTACTAAGACTGAGCCATTCATTTCACTGAGCAAAAGGAGAAATGTTTAGTTTAGTTACGCTGTCTTTGATAGGGAAAAATAAAAATACATATAGATATTCCACTGGAGGAGCAGATCTTTTGGTGGGAGAACTGATTAAGGCTATCCTTATTTTCATGTTTTGCGATGTGGGAACGGGGGCTGACTTCAGCTTCAGAAGTCACCTTGCAGGATATACTATCACTCATTGCATTCAAACCATGAGGTTTTCCCAATTTTTACTCCTGATGCTCTTCCTTGTAGAAGTCTTGATTTTGAACATTCAGGCATTTTTAAGTTTCATCCACGTGCAAAGCCCATCTTGGATTTCTTTAATGTAGCTTGCAAGTTTGTTCCGTATTTATTTCACCCTCGCATAACTCAAAAGTAGCGGAACAGATTGTGCTCAGATTCGGCAAAAGCAATTACCAAACCCTTAGACCAGGGCTAGTCATGGTCCCAGAAGATAATTTTTGGGAAAGCCATGATGGTACGTAAATGCAGGGCTATTAAAGGTTTTCACTGACAGCTTTGTAGCGCAGCGCTTTCTAGCACAGATCTTCTCATAAGGGTCTGCAGTGCCTCTTTAGAAATTGGGCAGCACACTTTACACTCTGCATTAACTTTGGTTTGAGCATTTGCTCCTAGTTCTCTGCTCATTACAAATTACAACAGCAATGAAAATACTCAGGAATAAATATTGGCTTAGCTCTTGAACATTGACAAGTTGCTTTCCTTATTATGTTTTCCAACAGATCCTCACAACGCTATGTGTCATGAATAATTTTTCCTTCTTTCTACTGATAAGAAAACTGAGACTCATCAGATTAATAAAATGGTCCAAGGCCACTTCAGCTCTTAAGAGGAAAAATTGACTCTAATCCAATCCTTCATTTATTCGACAATCATATCATAAAAGCCTATGGGCCAGGCACTAAGCCTGGTAAGGGAAATGCAGTAATGAAGACAAGCAGTTTCTTTCTTCATGAAATGTACAGTCCACTAAAGGAGATGCACAAAGAATGAGTATAAAATCATGACTAATTATGCTAATACAAGTCACGATGTTCTAAAGGAAAAGCTAACACTCTCTGAGAGCGGAAAACACGGCACCGAATGGAGATTAGGTGGCCTTTATGAAGAAGATGCAATTAATTTGAGACAAGAAGGAGTTAACAGGCTCTGACTCCACAGCTCCCTTTCAATGTTATACTCAGACCATCTTGGAATGATGATCTGATAATAACACAGAAATTTCAACATTAAAAAGTAAAGTCCTCATCTTTGTTTTTATTTACAAATAGAAACTGCTGGATAATAATCAAAATTCACTTCACTTTTAACAACATCCAGGACAATAGGCTAGAATATAATTGCACAGGCTTCTCCAGAAAGCATTTCTGGATTCTGAAATCAGATGGAACAGATCTGCTCCTGAAGCCATGTAACACTTTGTCTAGTCTCCTCTTCAGACACTTATACCTGCCTTGGGTGTAATTAG
Source organism: Equus caballus (assembly GCF_041296265.1). Taxonomy (NCBI): domain Eukaryota; kingdom Metazoa; phylum Chordata; class Mammalia; order Perissodactyla; family Equidae; genus Equus; species Equus caballus. Next base: position 60,761,244 of record NC_091699.1, on the reverse strand, counting down.
TTCTGCCAAGTTACACTGTCCACGAGGGCAGAGACCATGACATTTCCACATGTGCATTCTCGAAGGTGTGCTGCTTCACTACTTGGTGTTTAATTGAATTGTTGTATGGAGATACATAATCCATGTACAGGAAAATCACACACATAAGCAGCAGCATCATATGGCGTAAAGAGGGAGACTGTGGTGTCTGATGGATCTGGATTCAAGTCCTCATCCCACCCTGCTTGACCTCATTGACTTAAACTTCTCTGCGCTTTGGGTTCCCTGTCTATAAAAGGGGTACTTACATCCCCCTTATAAGGCTACTAGGTGGTTGTGGAGAGAAAACACAGTCTACGTGAAAATCAGATGGATTGATCCAACTGCTCACAAATTGGTAGCTATTATTAATGTCTTATAATTCTCTCTCAATTATGGTTTACCCACCTCCTATAGCTATCTGAAATTTGGTCAAGGAAAATGGGGGAAAATTCTGAGTGTTAGGACATTTAACATACTACGTAGAAGTTTGTGACATATCCACGTGTAATAAATAATAAAGGTGCTAAGACATTATGATCTATCAAGCAAATGACCAGATAAGGATTGTATTTCACTCTGAACAGCAATTCGTTTGTATAGCAGTCTTGTACAACCAAAACTTACTATGATATGAATGATACTATTTCCTAGATTTTTAAGATTATTGTTGGATATATTTAAAAATAATCAGGGACCGACCCCACGGCATAGTGGTTAAGTTCACTGTGCTCTGCTTCAGCAGCCCAGGTTCACAAGTTCAGATCCTGGGTGTGGACCTACACCACTTGTCAGCCGTCCTATGGCAGCAACCTGCATATAAAGCTGAGGAAGATTGGCATGAATGTTAGTTCATGGCTAATCTTCCTCAGCCAAAAAATAAGATAAAATAAATAAAAAATAAAAATAATTAAAGTGTAGTAGAACTGCACAAGATCGAAATCATTTCAAATCTCTCTATATACGTTAAATCACCTTTTCTTCATTCAGTAAAGGCAGCTTTAATACTCACTACCCCTGGTGCATCTTTCTGCTGGCTTTGCAACTGATTAGAATAAACAAACATGCCTTGCCAATCCCAGAGCCAGTGGAGCCCTTCTCTAACCCACAGAGAGAGGAAGCAGGTGGGGGACTGTCTGTGACATGAGCAGAGGGAGAAATGTGAATTCATGCTATTAAGCCAAAGCAGGGATGTTAATCCCCAAAGTGCATGGAGAGAAATCAATAAAGTCAAAATAATAATAAAAATATCCATCTCCTGTGTTTCAAATTCACAAAAGGTAACGTGAGCAAGAGAGACTATAAACACAGAGCATCTTTTCAGTAGCCCTGCATTGTACCTTTAATACTAGCTGTATTTGCCCTTGGAGAGAAAAGTAATACAGAAACTTATTTAAATTTAAATTACTTCTAGTTGTTGATACAATTTCTCCACTTAAATACTGCCTGTCTGGAATGTAGTAGACAACGGTCTGATTATAGCTATCTTCATCATCAATTATTATTTGCAGTCTCTCTGCTCTCCTCTTGAGATAACTACTATCTGGAATCATATTTCAAGTAAGTGGAGATGGGGTGTTTCCAGGCATCCTTGGGCATCCCGTGGTAGTCCTAATTGCCACACAATGGTGGAGCACACGGCAGAACTCTCTCAGTGGAGTGCTTTGGTTTCCACAGTTCATACATTTGGGTGCTCCTATCACCTTTGCTAGTAGATCTCACTTCGTGCTCAGCTGATAATCACAGGGGAAACATGGAGCTGCCTTTCCCGTGTTCAGCTTTATGAGCTGTGGCTGTTACCCACCTGGCTGTTGCAAAATCTGTTTATGAAGCTTTTGGAGGACAGTATTTTTCTTCTTTTGTCAGCGCCAACAATTCAGAAGGATGGTGAAGTCCTAAATACCAATTGCCTGTGAGTAACAGGTTATAGGAAAAAGCCTTCATGAGTGGGAACAGTGTGCTTCAGGTTCCCTCGATGCCAATTGGGCCAAGATATTTGAATCTAGGGTACCTGACTCATGTCTTCCTTCTTTGCAGTGACCATGGAAACCTCAGTGTTGTTTATGCTCTGTGCGTGCAGTGGGCTGAATGTCTGTTAGAAATGTTCAGGGAAAGAGAACCTTTTAAAATTTTAAAGCTAAAATTTTGACACAGGCCTGACACTGGATTTAATGAAACTAGAAACATGCTACTAAAATAGTCTACAATTGTTCTCTGGCATTGGAGCCAGAGTGGTTCATGCTAGGAGTAGTCTGGGTTACAAACATCTATTATAACTCTTCAAGTGGAAGGGACAAAGAGCATTTTGTGAATGCTCGAAAATTCAGTGCTGCCTCTGTGTGTGTGTGTGTGTGTGTGTGTGTGTGTGTGTGTGTGTGTGAACATGCATGCTCTCACCCTTGGTGCATACATTGTCTTGCTCCCCAAATGCCTTCACTGCAATCCCTGCCTGCCTAGAGACCACTAATTTTTAAGGCTCAACTAAAACATCACTTACTCTACACAGTTAACCCAGTCCTCAGGCTGGAAGCAAGCCTTTCCTCCTCTGAATTCACAGAGCATTGCATCTGATCTGATTCTCTCTAAGGGCCTTTTTTTGTCTTGTGTATAAGTTAAGAGAGAACATAATTCATTCATTTCCCAGAACAGACTGTCCTAACGCCCATATTTGATACTTTGTTTGCCCTCCAAAAATGAATGTAAAACACTAATGAATACCATAATGCAAATCCAAGCCCTAAAGTGTGTTCCACAGACATTAGAAATCAATACCCCAGTATCTAACCCAAATGCTCAAGATTCTCTAATTTTCTGAAAAATCTGAGTGGGTTCTTCACATGTCAGTCGTGCTTCAACAGAGGAGGTTGTGTCTGCTGCATTATAATCTGGAGGACCCATCAGTCCCACTGGCTATTTTGCCTTCCCCATAACTCTGCCCCCTCCAATGTACCAAAATTCAGAAAAGCAGTGTCTCAGCTGGAGTGTGGATTCCAGGAACAAATTAAGCAAAGATCAAGTACAAAGGCCAACTGAGAAAGAGACTTCTTAATTCTTGGCAAAATAGCCATGGCTTATTTACTGTTGACTTTAGATATTTTGGTAAAATGCATTCTAATTTGTTCAACAAGCCCTACTGGTAACTTTACTGGGTTCTATGGGAGGGGAGCAAACAAACCACCAAAAAGAGGCGTCATTGCCACCAAGTAGAACCATACACATCCATATAAATACTTTAATATGTTATTATTTTTTAGGACACCACTGCCTTCCAAAGCAACCAAACTCTAACCGAATAGCCAATATTATTTCTACCTTACTTTCAGTATTTATTCATTTGCCATATTCTGCCCACTTATCAGCTTCTTTATTTATGACTACTTTATTCATTTAAATACATTAGCAGTGGATTGTGGGGACTTACATAATATATGTGGTCAGACTTTGAACATGTTGTGTTGTCCTTTCTATGTTATAATGATCCTGCCACATTTCTCTACAAAATGGACATTTTTGGTTCCTGGAATCAGAATGTTGGAACCTATTTGAATGTCACTTGGTCCAGGTTTCTCCCAGATGGATAAGTGCCCTTTTCAGACACACTCTGATTGACATGTATGTGGCAGCTTCCAGTGTCAGGAGATCGCTAAATCCTCATGTAACAAATGGCAAATTCCTCTTCTGGACAGCTTTCATTTTACAGAGTAGTGGGCTTGTTTGGTTGGCTGTGTTTTGTTGACTTTCATTATTTATCTGTTACCCCTCTTTAATTAAGACTATTTTTTAGAGCAGTTTTAGGTTCACAGCAAAATCGAGGGGAATGTACAGCAATTTCCTAGATACCCACTACCCCCACAAATACACAGCCTCCTCCATTACCACCGTTCACCACCAGAGTGGTAGGTTTGTTAAAACTGATGAATCTACACTGACGCATCATAATCACCCAATTCCATAGTTTACTTTAGGAGTTCTCTCATGGTGTTGTACATTCTATGGGTTTGGACAAATGTATAATAACCTGTATCCACCATTACAGCTCATACAAAGTAGTTTCACTGCTCTAAAAATCCTCTGTGCTCTGCCTATTCTCCCTTCCTTTCATTCCCAACTGCTGGCAATCACTGATCTTTTTATTGTCTCCATAGTTTTGCCTTTTCCAAAATGTCATATAGTTGAAATCATACAGTGGGTAGCCTTTTCACATGGGCTTCTTTCATTTAATAATATGCATTTAAGTTTCCTCCATGTCTTTCTACAGCTTGATAGGTTATTCCTTTTTAGTGCTGAATAATATTCCATCATCTGGATGTACCACGGTTTATTTATCCATTCACCCAGTGAAGGACATCTTGGTTACTTCCAAGTTTGGGCAGTTATGAATAAAGCTGCTGTAAATATTCGCATGTAGGTTTTTGTGTGGACCTAAATTTTCAACTCTTTTGGGTAAATACCAAAGAGCATGATTGCTAGATTGTATGGTAAGTATATGGCTACTTTTGTAAGAAACTGCCAGATGATCTTCCAAAATGGTTATATCATTTTGCATTCCCACCTGCAACGTATCAGAGTTCTTGTTATTCCACATCCTCACCAGTATTTAGTGTTGTCAGGGTTTGGGATTTTGGCCATTGTAGTGTGTGCCATTCTACAGTATATAGCTGTATCTCACCATTGTTTTAACTTGCATTTCCATGATGACCTATGATGTGGAGCATCTTTTCATATGCTCATTTTCCATCTGTATGTCTTCTTTGGTGAGGTGTCTGTTAAGGTCTTTGACTCATTTTTTAATCAGATTGTTTGTTGTCTTATCATTGAATTTTAAGAATTCTTTGTATGTTTTAGATAACAGTCCTTCATGAAATATGTCTTTTGCAAATATTTTCTCCCAGTCCGTGGTGTGTCTTCTCATCCTCTTCACATTGTCTTTCACCGAGCGGACGTTTTTACTTTTAAAGAAGTCCAACTTATCAGTTATTTCATTTGTGAATTGCGCCTTTGGTGTTGTGTCTAAAAGGTCACCACCATATCCAAGATCATCTAGGTTTTCTCCGATGTTACCCTCTAGGAGTTTTATAGTTTTGTGTTTTACATTTAGGTCTGTGATTGATTTTGAGTTAATTTTTGTAAAGGATATAATCTCTGTGTCTAGATTTATTTTTTTGCCTGTGGATGTCCAGTTGTTCTTGCACTATTTATTGAAAAGGTTTTGCTTCATATTATTGCCTTTGCTTCTTTGTCAAAGATCAATTGACTATGTTTATGTGAGTCTGTTTCGGAGCTTTCTATTCGTTTCATTGATCTATTTGCCTGTTCTTTCACCATTCTACTCTGTGTTGATTACCCTACCTTTGTAGTAAGACTTTAAGTCGAGCAGTGTCAGTCCTTCGACTTTGTTCTTCTCCTTCAATACTATGTTAGCTCTTCCCGTCTTTTGCCTCTCCATATAAAATTTAGAACTGGTTTTACAATATCCACAAAATAACTTGCTGAAGTTTTAATTGGGATTGCACTGAATCTATAGATACGGTTGGGAAGACCTGACATCTTGGCAATTTTGAGTTGTCCTATCCATGACCCTGGAATATCTCTTCATTTATTTAGTTCTTTGATTTTGTTCATCAGAGTTTTGTAATTTTCCTCATATAGATCTTGTGCATATTTTGTTAGATCTATACCTGCCTATTTCATTTTGGGGGTGCTAATGTAAATAGTACTGTGTTTTTAATTTCAAATTCCACTTGTTCATTGCTGGTATATAGGAAAGCATTTAACTCTTGTATGTTAATCTTGTATCCTGCAAACTTGATATAATTGCTTATTAGTTCTAGGAGTTTTTTGGTCTATTCTTTTGGATTTTCTGCATAGACAATCATTTCATTTGTGAACAAAGACAATTTTATGTCTTCCTTCCTAATCTGTATACCTTTGATTTCCATGTCTTGCCTTGTTGCATTAACAAGGACTCTAGCAAGATGTAGAAAAAGAACGGTAAGAGGGGACAGCCTTGCCTTGTGCCTGGTCTTGGTGGGAAAACTTTGAGTAACTCACCATTAAGTAAAATGTTAGCTGTTGTTTTTTTGTAGATAGTCTTTATCAAGTTGGAAAAGTTCCCCTCTATTCCTAGTCTACTGAGAGTTTTTATCATAAATATGTCTTGGATTTTGTCAACTAAGTTTTGCATCTGTTTGTATGGTCATAGGATTTTTTTTTTTTTTTTTTGCCTGTTGATGTAATGGATTACATTAATTGATTTTCAAATGTTGAATCAGCCTTGCATACCTGGGATAAATCCCACTTGGTCATGGTGCATAATTCTTTTTAAGTGTCCTTGGATTCAATGTGCTAATATTTTTTGAGGATGTTTGCATCTATTTTCACAAGAGATATTGGTTACAATTTTCTTTTCTTGTAATACCGTTCTCTAGTTGTGGTGCTAGCATAATGTCGGCCTCATAGAATGAGTTAGGAAATATTCCCTCTGCTACTAACCGCTGAAAGAGATTGTAGAGAATTGGCATAATTTCTTCCTTAAATGTTTGGTAGAATCTGTTCTCTATTTTTATATTCAGCTTCAATCAATCTGATTTCAGGACTGGACTTGTACTTATCTATCTTCAATTCATCTCTAGTCAGCCACCCAAACGAAACAGTAGAAGCTCAGTTTGTAGCCTTGAAAGAGGAAAATGCCTATTTTTCACAAGAATAGAACCCATGGCTTCAGTCTGTTCAGTATCATGTGCATTCTGACTCTGGATTTAAACCCTAGCTCACCACTTAAAATGTTAGTCCTTAAATAATTTTCTTAAATTCTCTAAGCCTCAACTTCTTTGTCTATAAGATGTGGTTTGTGATAATATTCGTGTCTTTCTCACACGGTTATTTTGAAGGTCAAATAGGTTACCCTGTAAGCTTCCTGCATGTGCATACATATGTGAAATACAAGCTTGTGTGCATTCAAAATATTATCCTAAAACAGGGTTATTAAGTGAATATGTGATTCTGGAAGAAAAGAAGGACTCCAGACTCATGGTTCATCTGAATGCGCACTATCAAGAGGAATATTTGGACACCAAATGTCATGATTAATTTGCCCCATCAAACTTGCCCCATTAATTTGCCCCTTTAAATGTTCCAGGAACATTGGGTATGGAAAGGTCAAGAAAAATTCCCTCAGGTGTTTTATGGTAGGTTGGTTTTCCCTCTGGCTATTCTGATGCTCCAGCCATGTTTCATTTGGTTCTATAATTCGTCCTCCATTTCCATGAATTCTAGAATGATTTCTAGGCTGTCGCTGGGAAAAAAAAATTTGTTGGCTTATTGATCTATACATAACAATTGCATTTAAGTGTCACCCTCCCCATGCTCCCACATCCGGATTTGTCACTAAGTTGTGGATGATCACTCTCAACTAGAAACAATCTAATCAATACCTGAGAGATCTCTTCTGTTTGCTTAACTGGCCCTCATGTTGGACGCATCATGAGAGGTCCAAGTTTTTTGTTAGAAAACACCCCTTTCTCCATTCCAACCTACTCTTTTCCATTTGAAATTCAGTGAGCTTGGAAATAACAACAGATCCTTCCCCTGATGGAGCATCACTGGGAATATATCTGTAGTGTAATTGAGGAGGTTGTGGCATTGGGAGACCTAACTCTTTGGCCTATAACCTTCCATGGCCTGCGTAGTGAACATGGAAGAAGTCACATTATTCATTGTAGTGGCTAAATGAGGAGCAGCCTGTATAGGATTTGCCGGTGTGGGATCTTTCATTTAATTAAATCTGAGTTTATATCTGCCCAGGGGACCTCAGTGATAAAGGGAGGGCGCTGAAAAAGCTTTGTTGGTATTTAAGTTCCACAATAGCTTTTTCTTGATATAATTAAAGTCTGTCCATTGATTTCAGTTCTCAGGGAAGGTTATTGTTTGTGAGCCAACGCTGTCATTGCTACTTCGTATTTATGGAGCAGCTTTATTAGTCCTGTGACCTTGGGCAAGTCACTTAACCCCTCTGACTTTTGGTATAAAGCAGAGTTATTAATGCGGACTAAACAGAGCTGTTGTCAGGATTACACGAGATAATGAATGTGAAAGAGCCTCATTACTTAGAAAGAGAGTTCACCTGCCTTTTCTTAGTTCATCCTAATAATACCAGTGGATGCACTGTTTGGGGTGGGGTGTGTGTGTGTGTGGATGCGCTCAGGAGTTTGTTTAACCCTAACGTCCAGATGAGGACTCCAGTTCAGAAAAATTAAGTAAACTGTCTAATGTTGCAGAGCTGGAGGTTGCAAAGGAGAGATTTCCCTCTGGCTATTTTGACACGTTTTATAACACGTCAGACCTACATACATTCCCTGACACTAAAGCCTGACCCTGTTCAGGAATCTTATATTGACTCCCAACATGCTGCAAAAAATCAGACATTTAAAAGAGCAGAGAAGGGACTCCATTAGGAATCTATCAAAACTGACTTAGAACTGAGAGAGCTCACTTTGGAGTAGAACCAGTGGTGTGCTGAGATGGTGCACTCTGTCTTGTGAAAGTTGACTATTAAATTGTTAGGAACTGTGAATTAGTTGTTAAACATAGCCGTTATTAAAAGTTAAATTATATAAATATAACTAATTAAATTATAGTAAAAATAAAGCTTGAATAATTCATATTCAAAGTTGATCACTGCCTAAATTTTTTACTAGTTCGTTATTTTACTATTTTTTTCATTTTACTGTTATCTATACTCTTGAGCATATTGTGTCTGTATGGTGGATATGCAATATAATGGTCACTTACTGCACACGCGGCAGAAGTAATGGCATGTCTCTTCCAATATTAGGTTATCGAACACTGCAGCCTCCATCTTGGGTTTCTCTGTCTCTTGGACTCTAGGGAAGCCAGCTGCTGTGTCTTCAGGACACTCAGGCAGCCTATGGAGAGGCCTATGTGGCAAGGAAATGAGGTCTCCAGCCTACAGCCAGAGAGCAACTGAGGCCTGCCAATAACCACATGAGTTTGGAAGTCTTCAAATGCAGTCCCAGCTGACAGCTCCACTACAACCTCATGAAAGACCTTGAGCCAGAACCAGCCGGTTAAGCTGCTCCCAGCAATTGATATCTACTATAGTAGCAAAGCATCTAAATATTCTTCCATTTGATGTCTGATTTTAGAGGGGTTCCTGTAGAAGTCAGGAAATCTCTATTTTTCCCTAAGCATTACAAAGTTGTGAGAAACCCAAAATTATACCCACTCTTAGTATAAATATTTACCCTTTTGTATTCTGCTGGTTAGTAGGTCCAGGCAAATGCAGTTAACTCTGTTATCTGAACATATTTAAATTGAGGGAAAGATTTATTATTTCAAGTGTGAATTTAGATCTGAAGTAACACAGCCAGCTTGACAGTCTTTAATTTTTCTCTTTAAATATGAACCGTCAACATAAAAGTTTAAATCAACATTATCCAAGAGAGGCTCTGAAGGGTTATGCAGGGTATGAATAGTTTCTTTTCAACAGAAGTAAAAATTATGGGGTTGTCCTTCTTTGGGTAAGGGAAGAAGGGTGGCCAGGAAGATGTTACAGCAACACAAAGATGCATTTTGTTTTTTATTAAAGATTTTATTTTTTTTCCTTTTTCTCCCCAAAGCCCCCAGGTACATAGTTGCATATTCTTAGTTGTGGGTCCTTCTAGTTGTGGCATGTGGGACGCCGCCTCAGCGTGGTTTGATGAGCAGTGCCATGTCCGCGCCCAGGATTCGAACTGACGAAACACTGGGCCGCCTGCAGCGGAGTGCGCGAACTTAACCACTCAGCCACGGGGCCAGCCCCACAAAGATGCATTTTTAACAGAAGTTAAGGCAACTAGCCAGGAAGCTTTGGGGGTTTTTGCCAATGGAAGGAACTTAGTGGAGATCCTAGAACTAAACTAGAACTTTCACACATTTGCTGTTCCTTCAATAGCTCTTACACAGGTAGATATTTCTTGACTGCTGGAATTAAGTAAGGAAAGACTAAAGTAAGTCATAAGCCTGTGACGATTTCCATGTAATTGGTCCATGGCCTTAGTACCTGTCTAGAGCCTTCATAAACTAAAACGGAAGCTAGTTTGTGAATCTAGAATCCTGGAAACAATTATTTTTGTAGAAAATTATTCTACCTGTCTTTGTGCTTAAATATGAATATACCTTTATCAACTCAAAAAGTATATAGTCATTAGAGAATGTTTATATTAATGTATTTTACTTATATATAATTAACCTAGAAGAATCAACTCTCTTCTAGATTCATCCATTTATCCATTTTTTCCTCTAAATTTGGTAAGTAAAAGAATTTTCATACAATTTTGAATTAGTTAAAATTTGGAGAATTCTAGGCAACCTAGTTATTCATATTGTCTTGTATTTTATAGAACAAATTTTTGTGTTATTTAATGGCCATTTTAGGAATCCAAAACATAGATTAGGCATAAAAGACATGTTAACAGCTTTCTCATTCTGAATTCAAGTAAATTAAGAATAGTTATCAAAGTGGACAAGATTAAGTCATAACTATCTGAAGACAAGAAATATTTCCGTAGCATTATAAAAACGTACACAATAAGCAAGAATGATTATTAAGAACTGAACTTTTTAAAAGAAATAACTTTTTAATGATTTAAGAATATAAGAAGGCATAGTACATTAAAAAAATATTTGGGGGCCAAGGAGGAAACTTTGCAAATCTGAGCACAAAATAATTTAGTCTTTTTACAGTAAAGAAAAAAATCTATATTTTAATTTTATTTCTTTTTACATTGTTCACATAACAATTTGCAGTGAACAATTTATTAATATTCCTTTACATATTTTAAGGCATAAAAACATATATAAACATATAAAAAGGTAACAAATTTAAAGTTTTAAGTACAATTTTAAAATATAATTATCAGTATGTTAAATAAAATAATGTATATATCCTATTAAGTCAATCTTCTTCATAAGCTGCAATAACTTTATAAAGAGAAAATTATACCCATTATCTTATATACATATTCATATTTCTCTGTAACTTCTGAACTAGTATAGTCAACAATTTATAGTAATTATTATCTTTTACCAAATTCTGTTTTCTCCAGACACAAAGGAAAACTGCAAGACAGAAATCCAATAACTGTTTAGCTTTATATAAAATGTCCACTTATTTTCTATAATTTTAACAATTTTGAGGTAGCAATAATGATATTTAAGTAATGCCGTTCAAAAACGTGTGTATATATTTATAATTTATAGCTATTTAAGAGAGAAAATTATATTAAGATACATTTAGTGATGAGTGTTTTGTGTCTGTTTTTTACTTCGAAATTGTCCAGACACCCAAAGCTTATTCATTGGTTAACTCAATCATGTGTCTAAAGTCTACAAATTAAATTTATGGAAATTACAATTTTAACTTACACATTAAATCCTTATGACTTGTAGCATCGTGAGAATTTTGTAAAAGTAAACACTGTAGAAAGACATCTGTAACGAGTGTTGTGCCTAGTTGAGTCTCCTAATCTTACGTGGTCTCAGAAATTACTGGTCAGCTTTCAGCTTCCCAGCAGCTCAGCTCTACTTGGCCTCCCACAGTCTCATGCTGACCATCAGCAGCTCAAGATCAATTTTTACTCAGACTTTCATGACTCTTTTGCTCCTCCTCCCTGAAATGCCATTTGCCCCAGCAGCCTCAATCTCTGATTGCTGTTTCCTTTGCCCAGTGCTCTCGGTTCGGGCTCTATTTCCATACATACACACCCTGGATAGTGGACTCCTGCATTACCGCCACACATCTGTATGTTTTCCAATTCCTCACTTTTATTATTAAATCATGAAATAAAAATTTCTTTTTAAAGATCATATTTCATTTTGGATTCCTTTCTTGGAGAAACATCTCATGAGTTGAGTTTCTAGGTACAAAAAAATGGACACCTATTCAATGATTCTTAACATGAAAAAAGTTTCCTGACATGCCACTGGGAATCTTTCCTAGTAACAGAAATGGCGGAAGTCATATCCTCTTAATCTAAGCAACCAAAGGATCCTACACTCAAGCATCAGTAGAAACAATAGCTACTGGGACTTGAGTGTGGCCTCAATCATGGCCTGCATATCTTTAGAGGTACCCAGGGCTTCAGCTTTAGCTCTCTCTCTATCTCTACCTCTGTCTTTGTCTCTATCTCTATCTATCTCCATCCCTATCTCTATCATATCTCTATACAGATTATATTTCTCTCTATCTCTCTATCTGTATAGAGATATATATAAATTATAAATGCTAACATAAACTTTATGCTACAGTAATAGACCAGAACTTCATTGATCCTCATCATATTTGTGTTGCTGAAGAACAAAATAAATTCTCTACAACACAATGAGACAACTTTTGTTTTCTGATATGCATACAAAAATTTGTAATATTTTGGAAAATATAAGAAAGATGTACAGAATTTTTAAGTGCCCCAAAAGTTGCCAAATGAGATCATTTCCCAAATTGAAGGAGTATGCCAAAAGCGTTTTAAAAATAAGATCCTGAGTAAGAAAGTTCTTGAGTCATTGATTATTCTGTGGTTCTTGGTTATTTTTACAGCAGAGGAAAAGCTAAGGCGGCCCAGATGCAGTTCCTAAAAGAAGTCCAAGGCTCCCAGCTTTCTTCCCTTGTTCTGTCTGTTCTGTTGTTTGTCTGGCTTTTTTTGAGGTAGTAATTTTTATGGGATGGAGAGATTTCCTACACTAGATCATTTTGCTTCTCTTATTTTTAGGAAGTGGTACTTTCTTAAAACAATTTCTCGCAGGGAGAGGAGTGTAGGAAATTGCAGAGAGGCAGTGTTCAAACCTCACAGACATTTTACATTTTGTGCATATTTATTCATGTGAATTATTTCAGTCTTTGATTTTTCGCAGCCAAGGGACATGGTGGTGGCGGATGGCGAGGTTGTTCTGTAGGCAAAGCCACTTTCTTTCTCCTGACACATAGACAGTCCACTTCCTTCAAATTTAGCTTGTCTGTGGAAAGCCTTACTCAGCCCCCGTCCTCTGACTTAAAGAATTAAACTAGGTCTAGGAAGGGTCTTCCCTGGACCCTAAAGACCTCATTTCCATTCTCGAGAAGGAGTGATTTCTCTTTGGTGCTCCAGTGTGCTTCTCACCTTTAGAAGTGCGATTTGCTGGCTCTTTCTGAACTCTGCAACCACAGATGTACATTTAAAAGATCCTCTTGCTACTCCTCTGTTCCGTTTCAACTACTTTGGGCAGTCATTCCTCTTAGCTTGTGGTTCATATTTTCAGCCTTTGCCATGTTTCACTGAATACACATTTACATTTTTATTTCTGATTCCCCTTGATATTTTGAGAAGATTTCTCAAAAGAAAGGGGGCAAATGCTGATTTTATGCACTCTTTTCAAACTAGACACCCAGTTCCTTTGTTTTAGATGTCTTGTGTAGAGAACACATAATTAGATCATTAATACAGTCTAAAGACTCTCTTTAGATTGTAATACTACCTACCTTTTAGAGTTCAAAAACGCTGATATGTTTAAAGAATTTACAGCACTGGAGGAAATGGTGCTGCTGCTATGGAATTCCATTCATTTCAGTTTCCTGCTATAAGCAAACCTCAGTAGGTATAACCACTTACCAGGTTTAATAATATTGGTACTAGAAAAAGCACACAGAGTAGTCATTAGCCATGCTCCTCCATTACCTGCATGGCCTCAAAATCATTTTCAGCATAATTTTTAATATTCAGAGGGTAGTTCTCAAATCCGCCTAATTTTTACTCCCAGTGCATAAGGGATACATTATATCTATTCCTCGTATTTGCATCCAGTTTTTTTTGAAGGGCTTCTGGTGCTGGAGTTCATTTACAGTGTGAAGTAAAGTTCTGTGATTCATTAAAATAAAGCAATCATGTGAGATGAAAAAAGAAAAAAAGTTTGAGAAATTAAATTCCGTATAAAAATAGCTGTACTTTTAAAACACAAGTAGGGGAGATTAAAAACATATAAGTCTAGATATTTGTGGAGTTTTCCTTTGGCATGAATTATTCCACCATTGTATTTAATCCAACATTAAAAAGGGGCTCTAGGGCCGGCCCAGTGGCGCAGCAGTTAAGTTCCTGCACACTACTTCAGCAGCCCAGGTTCACTAGTTCAGATCCCAGGCATGGACCTTTGCACTGCTTATCAAGCCATGCTGTGGGAGGCATCCCACGTATAAAACAGAGGAAGATGGGCATGGATGTTAGCTCAGGGCCAGTCTTCCTCAGCAAAAAAGAGGAGGATTGGCAGTGGATGTTAGCTCAGGGCTAAACTTCCTAAAAAAAAGGGAGTTCTAGACGACTGTCTCTACATTTTTTTGGAGTGTCTCAGGGATCCTTAGTAAAAATATTCTCAGTCCCGGTGATTCCAGTATTGATGACGTTGTAAGCCAAGTCTCATGATCATGCCAGAAGTTCTTTTGTTTGTTTGCAGGTCTTGTTAATCTGCATGGGTGTTCACTCTCTGTCAAGTTCAGGAGAATCTGGTTCCAAGACTAACATGTATGGATTTTAATAAACAGGTGAAAGAGTGAGAGAGAAAAGAATCGTTTCCACAGACAAGTGGGTCCTGGATTCTTCTGGGGAGATAGTCTTAGAAATGACACTTCTCCTGAAGCCTAGGCTGTTCCAAAAAGGGTGGAAGCACAACCCCTTCCAGAGGATGCACTGAGGAAGCAGACATGCAGAGAAAACCTTGCCAGTGTAGACGCAGAAACAGGAAACAGTCGAATCCCTGAAAGCTAGAGAGGCATGGCAGTCAGCACTTGCGGGACCTGGTCATGAGTCCAGGATTAAATGGTCAATGTCAAGAACAATCCTTGTAGCTCAAGTAGTTTCTGAGATCAGGGAGAGTTGATAGATGTGGAACTTAAATGACCAGAGATATCGTCAGTCGTGGCACTGATGCTCTAGCCAACGTGGCTAGGTGTCGTTAAAATAAAATAAAATGGAGACCAGGTTTGAACATCTCCAAGCAGACAAAACTATTTAAATCACATAAGCAAAACCAAATCTAGCTTATTTCAGAAACATAAAGGAATTAACTTAGGTTATTTCTTGTAAATGTCTCTCATAATCATAAAAGAAACATCATCTTTGTAAAATGGTTTAAGATGATCGCGTTTAACTGATGCCCTGCCTTCTGTTGTAACCAATCATTGCCAAGATTAAACAACTTCCTCATTGTCACTTTAAGGGCCATCCTGTGCCATCGTGCCTTGGGCTTCATATTAATTTTAGATTTAAAGACATCCAGTTTGCAAACTCTTCTTTTGTGCACAATAACTCTTAATAAATACTGTGTTACTGATCTGGGTTTAATTTTTACTACTTCTGGATTTTGACAGTTTTGATGCTTCAAAGCCCAGAGATACCCAAGGTTTGCCCTTAGGGGCAAGTAGCCAATGAGAAAGTGCAGCCTCAAGATTGGGAGTTCACATCCTAAGAACAGAAGGAAAACATACAAAAGGAAGAAGGACAGTTGAAAACGATCATGCCCAGCAGCCTGAAAAGCAGACGCAAAAGTACCGTTGAATAGAAAATGGATCCCTGTCCTAGAGCAATGAGTCTCTGGTCTAAGAGTGCCCAGTTGTATCCAGTAGGAACCAAATAGAAACAGTAGAAATAAATACAGGAACTAATACTCAGCAGTGGTTCTTATTTCTGCCGAGGAAGCTAGAGCCATTTAAGTAAGAGTCACGAATGATGTATGTGAAAATTATACACATATAGGTAACCATTAACACAGGCACTTACACACAAGGACGTAAATATGAGGGCACATTTATATCATGTACATCTCCTCCCCTAGTCCTCAGGCCCCCATGGAGTTTCCAGGGTAGCATAATCAAGGTAAGACCAGTCTGACTGACAGGTGTGTGGGGAGCACTATTTAGCTGGTAGTACGGTCTGATTTACGCTTCTCAAGGTTAGCTCAAAGAGAACTATTTCATGTAGATGTATACATGGCATTGGGCTGCTCCCATTCCCTTAAAACTCAGCCCCCCTCCTCCATTATCACGAGGGCTCTGATCAAGAGATGTAAAAAAGCCTTCATTTAGTGTTTATCTTTGGAGGTCTTTCTGGAGTATCTAGCATTTTAGCATTAGTATTTAGCATCTTTGGTAAAATTCGGCCCCCTTCAAAGACAGATCTTCTTCGACTTATGATGGGCTTATGTCCTGATAAACCCATTGTAAGTTGAAAATATTACAATTTGAAGGTGCATTCAATACATCTAACCTACCAAACATCATAGCTCAGCTTAGCCTACCTTAAACGTACTCAGAACACTTACAGTAGTCCACATTATGTCATAAGGTTTTAGTTGGGCAAAATCATCTAACAAAAGCCTGTTTTATAATAAAGTATTGCATAGCTCATGTAATTTATTGAATATTGTACTGAAGGCAAAAAATAGTATGGTTGTATGGGTACAGAGTGATTGTAAGAGTATTGCCTGTTCACCCTTATGATCACGAGGCTGCCTGAGAGCTTCAGCTGCCTGCCACTGCCCAGCGGCGAGAGCAGCCTACTGCACATCCCTAGGCTGGGAAAAGATCAAAGTTCAAAATTTGAGGTATGATTTCTGCTGAATGCATATCACTTCAGCACCATCATAAAGTTGAAAAATTGTAAATTGAACCATCTTTAAGTTGGGGACCATTTGTAATACTGACCATGTTTTCAGATAGGTTATTGACTGCCAACGTCTCAATTCAGGAAAAACCTTTCATAAGAAAAATCTTTCGTGGGGCTGGCCCCGTGTCATAGTGGTCAAGTTCGTGTGCTCTACTACGGCAGCCTGGGGTTCCCAGGTTCAGATCCTGGGTGCTGACATATATACCACTCATCAAGCTAGGCTGTGGCAGCATCCCACATACAAAATAGAGAAAGATTGGCAGGGATGTTAGCTCAGGGCCACTCTTCCTCACAAAAGAAAAAAAAGAAAGAAAAATCTTTCATAATCTTTCATGCTCCTCCTCTGAAGAATTCTAGCATTAACTAATAATACCTCAATCACAGAAGAGAACATAAAACCTTACGTCAAAATGAAATGCACAAATAATACAAAGTGACAATTTGGTGAAACGAGAGTAAAACTCGAAGTTTTCAGGTAAGACATGAATCCAGAGTGCTCACTCAGGTACAGAGGGCATTCTTCCCTGCTGAGCCAGAGAGCAGGCTGGAACCAAGAAGCTGAGTATGCCACAGCCTCGCCCTCTTGTTCCCAGAGCTGCCCTGGTAACTGCCTGTGAAAAGACGCCATTTGCTTGTCCTCAGAAAGACATCATTAGTTAATTAAACTGTAGCTATTTAAGCACCTATAATAAGTAATGGGCGTTTCAATTCTACTGATAAAAAGGATATTATTTGTAATGAGCCTCCCCACCAAATGAGTGCTGAATGTGGAAGGCTAACCAGGAAACTGTGACTTAGAACATTACCATAAAGTCTGAAGCTGCACGTGCTGGTTGTAAGGAGAACCATGAGGGCTAATGAGCCCAGCCTGTAGGAATGTTGGGCTCTAGAATGGGCAATCTTCTCTGTTCGGGGGGATAGAAATTGGAGGAGGGAAAGTAATTCAGGAAGGGGGCATTGTTTTTTTCTCCACATTAATATGAGATTCAAAGGAGAATTTGATGGTTTTTTTAATATTGCTGGAATGTTCTGCATTTTTCCTCTAGGAAATGTCAGTAGCAACTGGAACTTCTTAGCAAAGTCATTCAATGATATAAAATGGCTAGGATCAGTCCTCCTTGGTCCTCATAACTTTTTTAGACCATTCTCTTTCCTCTGTCATTAAACGCTAGCTGTAAATTTGAGCTCTTCATGTAACGTCCACTCCCTCAAGTTGTTAGAGCGAACTACCAACACTGGAGACATTGACTCCCTTTCTTGAAGATTTTAGCTCTGGCATCACAGTCACTCTCCATTGTACTCTGCCTGCCATGATTCTTGGCAATGCCCCAGGATTCACATAATCTTCCAATACAGTAGTCTTTGGCTTCCTTGGCCTCCTCTCCTCAAATGAACTTGGCCTCCACCCTAAGTAAGCCATGGTCATACCTAAACCTTTCCACTCCCAGTGATTAAAACCCCCACATCTCCAACTTAACCCACCGTCTTTCCAGTTCACTTAATTCAGTACCCAACAACAACCATCATTCAGCCCCACAGGGACTCATGAACCATTCCTTGCTCTTCATACCACCTTTTGTTCTGACCCTTACCTTTGGATGCTTTCAAATCCTTCCTTACACGATGTAGATTCCACAGTCAATTTTATATCTTCAATTAACTTTTTTAAACATTTTTCTTATTTTATTGTACTCATTCGGAAAACTAATAACACAGGGAAAATGCAAATTTCCATGTATTCCATGTGTCCACTCTCATAGCTATATATGGTAGGAAAAAACACACACATCTGCTGACTAGTCTTAACCACTCATCCGAAGCGGGCCTGTCATGCCACCCTGCAGGTATAATCTATCCCTCTAATCTTTGCTTTCTCCCATTTCCTGAAGTATCTTCTTCCCCACCCTCACTCTCAGATGACGACCTCGCTCTTTCACTGACAAAATGCAACCAGTTAGAAGAGGTTTTTTTTGCAAGGCCTAAACCCATATCCACCTTCCAATCTCCATGCCCGTAAATCTGCCCCCCTTCCTATTACTGTGGTTGGGTTGGTTGAGTTCATTTCGTAGGCAACTCCTTTACCTGTGCACAGGAATGCATTTCCTCCCAAGCTCTCAGGAACATCATTCCAGCAGTCCTCCCCTCTCCCTTTGCATCCTCAAGCTGTTCCTTTCTATTGCTTCATCCCAATCAGCATACAAACATGTTGCATTTTTTCTGTATTAAAAAAAGTTGACCCTACTTATAACTATAGCTACTGCCTCATTTCTCTGCAATCGTTTATGACAAAATGCCTCAAGTCTTCTATACTCACTACCTCTCGTAGCTCTTCTATCTTTTATATCCTCTCAAATCAGTCTTTGGCCTCTCTTGCTGTCCTACTCTTGGTATTAATAGTGTCGTTACTCATGTTTAAAAGTGGCCAAGTCGCAAAAAGAGAAGAAAAGCAAGAGGTCCACCATGGTTTTGGAACAGGTGGATTTGAAGGCCGTCAGTTCTGATTAACAATTCTCCACCAACTTGCTTTAAAACAATTCTGTGAAACTTAATATCTTCAGGATAGGTGTATTAATAAGCATTGTTGCAGGAAGTACCAGGTCCCAGCTGTCACTGAAAATTCATGCCATCTTAGGCAGTCATTTAGTATCTCTGGGCCTTCATTGTTTCATTAAAAGTAATTCAACATATAGGTATAAAACATCAACTCTCTGGGGTTGGCACTGCTCCAGATACAGCAGATGTAACCGTGAAAAGTTTTTGCATGTATGGATCTTAGAGACTAATGGAGGAAAAAGAAAATAAATCAGCACACAGATATTAGGTCAGATAGTGGTAAAAACTATAATGGAAATAACTCACAGAAGAGGCTATCGTGGTGGGGTAGGGAAAATAAAAATAAAGAGACCTGATGAAATGGGACAGTCAGTGGGATAGACAGGCAAGTGCATTTAAGCACAGTGGACAGCATATGCAAAAGTCCTGAGGTAGAAGGATGCTTGGTAGGGTAGGAGGAACAGTACAGAGGCCAGTATGACTGGAGCCTAGTGAACAATAGGGAGAGTGGAAGAGGATGGAAGTCAGAAGAGACCCTCAAACACCAGCGGAGCCATCAGGGCAAGGGAAGGCTTCAGGACTGAAACCTTTGGATGGTGCATTGCAGCAGCCATCCGGGCTGCTGGGCAAAGAATAAATGGTAGGTAAAGAGTGACTATTTGAGAGAGTCTTGTTTTAATGCAGGCTAGAGATTTAATCTATGGCGGCTTGGCAGAGAGTGATAATGGTAGAATTCATCATACACGCTATGATTCTGGATGTATTGACTGATGGATTTGACATATGCTCCGAGAGAACATAGGAAGACAAACTTTTAATCTGACTAACTGTTCAATTTACTAAAATGGAGAACACTGAGAAAAGAGCAGATTGTGGACTAGGGTTTGGAAAGACAAGAGTTCTAGTTTAGATGTTAACATTTGAGTGATTTTTCCATACCCAAGTGGAAATTTAAATAGATAATCAGCTACATGTTTCTGCAGCTCTGGGGAGAAATCGGGACCGTATTACTACTTGGGAGGCGTGAGCATGTTACCTTTCCGTGATTGAAAGAGACAGTGACAGCCCCCAATCCAATTCATGTATTTTGCATATATTGCTTCATAATTTCTCTCCCAAGTTTTCTTCTTGAAAACTCCATGAAATACAGAGCTCTCTATAGCTCAAAGGATTCTGCTTTGTTCTGGAATTGGATTAGTAGTTAGACTTTTTTTTAATTCGAGTCAAAATTTCATTTCCTGAAATATTCATTCATTGGTCATTATTCACTCTTATGAAATCACACAGAAAGTTCACATGACAGGCTTTCGAACACATAAAGACAGTAATTCCTGCTGATGTAAAGCTTCTCTGTTCCGTGTTAGACATTCTCACTTCTAAATGACTCACTCTATACTCTATAATTGGTTTTCTAGACACTCTGCTACTTTATTCTTCCCCTTATAGATATGCTAATACTTAGCAATGCCCCTTGCAAAGCATATGTCGGAGTAAGACAACCACAGCCTTCTCATCATTTATTCTGAGCTGACATCCATGTATTTTGCACAGCTCACAATCCCATGTCTCTCCACCGAGGACAGGGCTACAGTATTTGAAAGAAAATAACAAAAATTAAAAACGATGTTTCTTATGAGCCCAATAAATTTTCCTTTGACTCGAGATGTGTGCTTTGAGTTACAATTGGAAATAAAATTCTTTAGACTACTGATACTCTCTGGCAAATGTTGGTAAAATATTTCTAATCAGTACAATTTGTAAATGGAGTTTTGTGTTTTTTTCCGAAGGTGCCAAACTGACTTCAAACCTCCACCTCATTTTCTCTTGGGGGTTAATGCAACCGAAATTCCACTGCAAAGAAAATTAAACACAAACAGTTGTGTGTTAAGATAAAAAGATGAGTTAAGATGTGTGTTAAGATAAAAAACAATATTTTGTGTGCAGAAGCAACCATGGGAAAACTTGGAATGACTATATTTAATTGTCTAAATTTAAAAAAACTGACTGCAGTTCCCTTAAAAGCATTTCTTATCACGTAAAGAATAGGAAACACGGAAGACATTCTGTACTTTGACATCAGTAAAATGCCTGTTAAAGGGTGTCATGAAAGATGACCCAGAAAATTGGTTTAAATTGACTTGCAAAAGGATGCAGTCACATGGATTAGAAACTAGCTAAATCATGACAAAGATCAATGATCATTACAACTGTGGCCTCTCTATGTTTCGGGTCCCAGTGAACAGTTAGCCTTCTTATTAGGGATGTTTTCATCATTGCAATCTGCAAATGTAGTAGTTTAAGAAGCGCCAGATTCAAGCACTTGCTGGGATGAGCTGTAGGTTGAATTAAAGATGAACACAAATTATCTGACGTCTTTTCAAGAGGTGGAATTTATGTCCTCACCCCGAGGCTCTGTGGCTGCTTTGACCGACAGAAGACAGAAGTGACCTGTGATAACTCCCTCACCCAGGCCTAAAATCTCCCATTCCTATCTCTTTTCTGTTTGCTCCCTCTGGGATCTCACTCATTCTACTGTGAGAAACCCAAATTACACAGAGAAGGCACATAAAGGTGCTCCACCTGACACACTAGCTGAGCTCCCAGCTGACGGCAAAGATCAACTGCCAGCCTTGTGGAGAAGCTATCCAGCCTCATAGAGACTTCACATGATGGCAGCCCCAGCCACCATCTGAACACAACGGCATAAGAGATCCCAAGCGAGAAGCCCCCAGCTGATTCCTGCCACCCATAGAAGTGTGAGAGAGTAGAATAAATTATGGGAGTAGGCCTGGTTGTTACACAGCAATAGATAACTAGGACAGCCTTTTAATAGTGGCAAATGTGCTATTTTAAACATAAAGCTATAATCCTTCAGCAAAAGATATTCTCATTGATTTACATTAGAAAACACCTAAAAAGATGCACACACTGAATATTGAGATAAAATCTACAAAAAAAATGTAATCACTACCCCTCAAAAAATCTTTCATAAACTTATTTTTTAAATTTCCTCTTTGAATTCAGTGGACTATACCTACTCTACTCCGCCTACTGTAACTATTGCTGTATCTACGCTAATACATAGTTTGATTTAAGATGAATATTTGATTATATTTTAATAATATCAAAAATGGCAAATAGGATTGGTTTCATTTTTATTATTTTACTGGTTTTAGATGATATTATTGTACAGATGTCAGATTATATATTTTTTATTGAGTTCGTAATAGTTTACATCAATGTGAGATTTCAGTTGCACATTATTTCTTGACTGTCACCACATAAGTGCTCCCCTTCACCTCGTGTGGCCCCTCCCTGCCCCTCTTCCCCTAGTAACCACTGAACTATTTTCTTTGTCCATGTGTTTGTTCATATTCCACATATGAGCGAAATCATCTGGTGTTTGTCTTTCTCAGTTTGGCTTATTTCATTTAGCATAATTCCCTCCAGGTCCATCCATGTTGTTGCAAATGGGATGAATTTTTCTTTTTATGGTTGAGTAGTACTCCATTGTATATATATACCACATCTTCTTTATCCACTCATCAGTCAATGGGCACTTAGATTGCTTCCATGTCTTGGCTGTTCTGAATAGTGTCGCAATGAACATAGGGGTGTACATGTTACTTTGAATTGTTTATTTCAAATTGTTTGGGTAGATATCCAATAGTGGGATAGCTGGGTCATATGGTAGTTCTATTTTTAGTTTTTTGAGGAAATTCCACACTGTTTTCCATAGTGGCTGCACCAGTTTGCATTCCCACCAGCAGTGTATGAGGGTTCCCTTTTCTCCATACCCTCTCCAAAATTTGTTATTTTTAGTCTTAGTGATTATAGCCATTTTAACAGGCATAAGGTGGTGTCTTAGTGTCATTTCAATTTACATTTCCCTGATGATTAGTGATGTTGAACATCTTTTCATGTGTTTATTGGCCATCTGTATATCTTCTTTGGGAAAATGTCTGTTCATCTCCTCTGCCCATTTTTTGATCGGGCTGTTTGTTTTTTTATTGTTCAGTTGTGTGCGTTCCTTATATATTATGGAGATTAACCACTTGCCAGATATGTGATTTACAAATGTTTTCTCCCAATTGGTGGGTTGTCTCTTTGTTTTGATCCTAGTTTCTTTTGCCTGGCAGAAGCTCTTTAGTCTGATGAACTCCCACTTGTTTAATTTTTTTTTTCTTTCCTTGTCTGAGAAGACATGATATTTGAAAAGAGCCTTTTAGGTTCGATGCCAAAGAGTGTATTACCTATATTATCTTCCAGAAGTTTTATGGTTTCAGGACTTATCTTCAAGTCTTTGATCCATTTTGAGTTTATTTTTGTGTATGGCATGAGATAACGGTCTACCTTCATTCTTTTGCATGTGGCTGTCCAGTTTTCCCAACACCATTGATTGAAGAGACTATCTTTTCTCCATTGTATGCTCTTGGCACCTTTGTTGAAGATTAGCTGTTCATAGATGTGCGTTTTTATTTCTGGGCTTCCAGTTCTGTTCGACTGATCTGTGTGTCTGTTTTTGTACCAGTACCATGCCGTTTTGATCACTATGGCTTTGTAGTACATTTTGAAGTTGGGGATTGTGATGCCTCCAGCTTTGTTCTTTTTTCTCAGTATAGCTTTAGCAATTTGGGGTCTTTGCCTGCCCCATATGAATTTTAGGATTCTTTCTTCTGTTTCCATGAAGAATGTCATTGGGATTCTGATTGGGATTGCACTGAATCTGTAGATTGTTTTGGATAGTATGGACATTTTAACTATGTTTATTTTTCCAATCCATGTGCACGGAACCTCTTTCCATCTCTTTATGTCATTATCAATTTCTTTCAGTAATGTCTTATAGTTTGCATTGTATAAGTACTTCACCTCTTGGCTAAATTTATTCATAGTTACTTTATTCTTTTAGTTGCCATTGTAAATGGAATTGTATTCTTGAGTTCTCTTTCTGTAAGTTCGTTATTAGAGTATAGAAAAGCAACTGATTTTTATAAGTTGATTTTGTCCCTTGTAAATTTACTGTAGTTGTTAATTATTTCTAATAGTTTTCTGATGGATTCTTTGGGGTCTTCTATGTATAAAATCATGTCATCTGCAAACAGTGAGAGTTTCAGTTCTTCACTTCCTATTTGGATTCCTTTTATTCCTTTCTCTTGCCTAATTGCCATGGCCAAAATCTCCAGCAATATGCTGAATAAGAGTGGTGATAGTTGGCATCCTTGTCTTATTCCTGTTCTCAGAGGGATGGCATTCAGTTTTTGCCCATTGAGGATGATGTTGGCCTTGTGTTTGTCATATATGGCCTTTATTATGTTGACGTAATTTTCTTCCATCCCCATTTTGTTGAGAGTTTTTATCATAAATGGCTGTTGGATGATATCAAATGCTTTCTCTGCATCTATTGAGATGAACATGTGGTTTTTATTCCTCAATTCATGGATGTGGTGTATCACATTGATTGATTTGCAGATGTTTAACCATCCTTGTGCCCCTGGTATGAATCCCACTTGATCATGACATATGATCCTTTTGATGTATTGCTGAATTCTGGTTGCCAAAATTTTGTTGAGGATTTTTGAATCTATGTTCATCAGTGGTATTGGGCTATAGTTTTCCTTTTTTGTGTTGTCCTTGTCAGGCTTTGGTATCAGAATGAAAATGGCCTCGTAGAATGTGTTGGGAAGTGTTCCATTTTCCCTAATTTTTGGGAATAGCTTGAGAAGGATAGGTATTAAATCATCTCCGAAAGTTTGGTAGAATTCCCCAGGGAAGCTGTCTGGTCCTGGGCTTTTATTCTTCCGGATGCTTTTGATTGCTGTTTCAATCTCTTTCCTTGTGATTGGTTTATTCACATTATCTGTTTCTTTTTGATTCAGCTTTGGGAGTTGTAGGAGTCTAAGAATGTATCCATTTCCTCTAGATTATACATTTTGTTGGCATATAGTTTTTCGTGGTATGCTCTTATAATCCATTGTATTTCTGTGGTATCTGTTGTTATTTCTCCTCTTTCATTTCTAATTTTGTTTATGTCACATTACATTTTTAATAACCTACTGGAATTAAGCTATATTTAAAGCTATAAGAAAGCATTCCAAAACAAACCAAAATTTCCTCTGCGAAACACAGCATTCACCATTTCAAAAAGTAAGTGTGATACTTGTGAAATAGTAGCCAACACAGGAATAGTCTTTTTAGGCCACAGACGGCATTCAACAACTACCTGTTAACTGATTGATAGCCTGGGCTGCATATGGAGGTCCCATGTCATGAAGACAGACAACTTTGTACATCTCTGGTTATTTCCTGTGCAAGGAAATGCTTCAGGCCACAAGGCATACACATTTATAGAAATCAACACCTGGAAGACTCTTTTAAGTCTTTCCATCATCAATCTTTATCTAACTCTCTGACAGTTTATGTCACAGTATTAAAAGTTCAAGCACAATCTGGGTCTGGATTTTAGACATGGTAATTGATTTAAGACTGTCTCTAATACTTTCAAGAGGGAAAAGAAGGAAAGAGAGAGAATTGAGTTCACTTGTTATTTTTTTCAGTACCCATATCAAACATAGATAGGAATTAAAATGCTGACATTTAAGCACCTCATAATACTTTAAGAACTAAATTAGATTTTCTCTTTGCAAAATCTTTTGAATAAAAAAATAATTGGGAAGAGCAACCAGACACTTCAAATAGTGTGAACAGTGGAATTGCCACCTCCATTAAAAAAAGAAAAAAAAAAAAGCTCTCTTTCTCTCTTGACTCTAGAACTGTGATCAGCTAATACAATCTATCACAGACTCCGAGCGGGGCTCAGGCCAACTTTGCAAATTGCCACCTTATCAAGACTCTTTACCTCTTTCTTGGTGTGCCTCTTTGTTGAAAAAAAGATGTGTTTGAAAGAAAAGAGAGCAGGTTTGTACAGAAAGTCAGCCTGGTGAGAATGATGAGGAGGGGAGTAATGTGAGAATATCAGAAATAGATGCTTTCTTGGCATTCCCTGCCTTTTGGTATGTGTGGGGGATCTTTCTACTATTTCTACCAGAGCAAAGAGGACTCAAATAAAATTGGAATGAAAGAAAAAGAGAATTTCTCCTGCTGACATTTCCTTTATCCAAAAATATTCTTGAATCAGATGGAAAATAAAACAGACACTCTCCCTACTTTCTGTAGATACCTTTTTCTCTCAGTTGCTTTTAAAACCACTTCTTGTACTGAACCTTATAATACCCTGTGGGGGTGTGTGCGTGTGTGTGTATGTACGTGAAAGTATTTTTTAAGGCACTTTAATCCTAAAGTTTCAAAGTCTACAACAAGGTTGCAGAAGGGTACCTAATTGAGAGACTTTTGGCAGCACACTTTGTTCACACTTTATCTATTAGATGGTGAACATGACTGTTTTGGAATGTTTCCCTAACTCTGTTGGATGCTGTATCACAGTGATTATCAGCCTAAGGGAGGCAAAAATGAATCTGCAAAAATGAAACATGATAAAGAGATCTACTGAATTTCAAGGTTAAAGAAATGTTTCTTGAGACATTCAGACATAAAAAGTAAAACACCAATTTCAGTTCCAAAAATTTCACTGGAGGATTTTATCAAACGTTTAAGCCATCAATCTCACACAGACTCTCCTAGGGAAGAGCAAATAGAAAAGACTGGCCAGTTTGTTTTATGGGGACAACATAACCTTGATACAGAAATGTAATAACTATATTACAAGAAGAGGAAATTACAGGCCAATTTAAAGTTAATCTAGAGATACATAAAGTGAATGCCACAATTTATTTTGGAAATAACACTATTAAGAGAAATAGTTGGTGGAAAGATATATTGTGTTCACAGATTCTATCTCAATATTTTTAAGATGAGTATTCTCCCAAGTATCATTTATACATTCATTACAACTATAATTGAAATACCAGCTGTTTTGGGGGGTTTTGTTTTTGTTTATAGTTTTTCATAAGGACAGTGACTGGTTTATTCTAAAATTTACAAAACAATGAAAATGGTCAAAAAACCCAAAAGAATCTTGAAGGAGAAAATATGTACAAAACAGATTTCAAAAGTGAAAAACAAACCTTCACAAATAATTTACCTTCACTAAGGCTGAAATTGGGTTTTTCATTAATTTTATCTACTTGTTTTCCCACATAATTCTTTAAACTACAGAGTAAGATGAGCTGGTAAGCATCTTCATATCTGTAAAATCTAACGGTAAATTTTATGTTCTGTGATGTCAGAGACAGTATTTGTCTTACTGACCACTGTATCTCCAGGGCTTAGCGCAATGCCTGATATATAGAAAATTCTCAATAAATATTTAAGACGTAAATATATGAATGATTGACAGGAGGAAAAAGGAAGGATAAAAGCAGGAAATTTGATGATCTCCATGCCAATCTCTTCATACATAGTAACGGGAAAATCAATTTTCCTGGTAGACCACAAATTGATGACATTTAAAAGTAATTTAGTAATAAAGACCGAAAGCATGAAGTTATATTTAGATAAAAGGAAAGCTGAGAGAGGGTAAAAATGGAGAAGCAAGAAAAATGTTAAGAAAAGATGAAATGCAGATTTAACTGAAATGTGGAGAAATGTAGATTCATCCATAACGTAAAGCACATGGCTATGCATGAACCTGAAGTTTACCCAATGTGTAAAACGCTCAGTCAGCTCTTCCCTTTGTCACAAACTCATGGATCCATGAGTTAATTATTCTACCATGAACTGGCTAAGTGGATGCAGTGGGACCTGGTTTGGTTTGTTTCACATCTTAAATTAAAATCTTCTCTGCTCTTAAGACATTTCTTTCTGAAGGTTTTTTGGGTTTTTTTTAAACCAGTCTACTTAGATCAAAAGAGAAAAATACCAGGTCTAATTACATCTACCAGACACGGCAAGGTACAGTCTTCTTGGTTTAGTTCCCATTGATTTTTGGATTATGGCTCCATTAGAGATTAAAGTGAATAACAAACTCTAAAAATATAGAAAAACATCAACATTGACCTTCAAAAAGTAGATGGAAGAAAGAAACAATAGTTTTTGTGTTCTTTTCTGTATATAATGGGCTACTGCAGTGCTGATATGTAAAGAGCTTACAAGTTGTCAGCCCTGTCCTTAAATTTTTCTTGGACCCATCAGAGAACTAAAGTCAAAAGCTAATTGTCACCCTCAAATCTGGAAAGACAGGTGCAGCCAGAGAGATATAGCACCAAGATCTGCTTAGCTGAAGCAGAAGCTGCTGGAGAGGAAGGTGTTCAAGCCATGAACTGAGAAGAACTCTTAAAAGTTAATTTTGATGAATGGCTGGAGGGTGAGTGTGGAGAGAGTAAGAGTGGGAAACTCCTGCGGGGGAAGCAATGAAAGGAGAACCTCTGCACATTTGTGGGCTTTCCCTTCAGGAATTCCACCAGGTTCTCCAGATGGGGAAAAAAATATCCCCTTATGGCTCTGGCAGGGATAGAGAAGAAAAACCATTGTGAAACACACCCAGCGCTTTCTCCACAACAAAAACCTCCTCTCCAGGAAAGGACTTCACCAGGGTGCAAGTTTGAAACTTTAACCCAGCTGGTCCAAGGAAGTTCCACCCCACTCCAGCCCTTCCAGTGGTCATGGTGGAAAAGGTATAGAATTCATATTGCTTTCCCCTTCACTTCAGTTAGATAGATAGACGATAGATAGATAACGTAGATAGATAGATGATAGATAGATAGAATTTTTAAATACTTAAAGTTTACAAAAAATTTAGTTTATCTGAGACTTATTGAAAGCCACTAGACTGAAGTTCTAATTTTATAATGTAATTATACTTCTTTTCTTATAACCCTGAAAAGTCAAATGTTGTCTGTTGGATTTAGGACAACTTCGATAACCAATAGATGATAAACAAATTATCTTTTCTTTATTAATTGGATTATTTGAACGGTTCAAACAAATTTATTCTTTTCTCTTACGGAATAACTTAAAAAGTCTATACTCTTACTGGAAAAAAATGGTATGTATACGTTAAAAATTTGAGCCAACGCAAAGTACAAAAATAGGAAAGTGAACCACACAAAATTCCATCCTACAGAAATATCCACTCTCAACATTTTGTGAACATCATTGCAGACATCACTATTTGCATGTATAAATAGAAAGATGATAGAGAGATAAAGTTTTAAAAATAAAATCTATACATGAGATTTCCATAAACGTTCATTAAATTTTCCTAGAAATTAATTGAAGAAAATGTAAATGGCTACCAAATATGGCAGATCAAACATTTTTCATTCTTCTGTCTCTTAAAAGATCACTAAAACAGCAATATCTGGGCAACATGGTGATAAACTTCTAAGTAGAAAGAAAAGAAGAAGAAAAACACCAGGAGACAAGAGGTATTAACAAAACTTTGGAGTTTAGAAAGCAGATGTAAAAGGGGTTAAATCTTCAACAACTAGAAAACTTAAAGCTAAGCCTCTTGCAAAAAAAGCTTAGTATAAGTTCAAGAAATGAAAACATACACACACACAAACATGCGAAGGTGCATTATCACAAAATTTCAGAATGGTAGAGATAAAAGATGGGAGTCACATATAAATGATCAGTTATGAAATGACACAAAAATTTAAATGACAACGTTTAAATGACAACACTAAAATTTAAAAATCAATACAGCAAATTCAGAAATCAGGGGAAATGATTTATATCCTAGAATTGTGTACCCATCTGAGTATCACTTAAGAGTAATATGTGAAAAATCTCAAATTTTTCCTTTCATGCATCCATTATCCAGAAGTTAATGGAGGATTATTCTACCAAAATAAGAGAATCAAGAAACAGGAGGGTATGTAATTTAGAAATATGGTTTTAGGAATATAAGAATGGAGAGAGGATTTCTGGAAATTTTGTAGAGGGAAATTCTAGAAGGAGGGTTGAAGGGCAGTTATAGAAAGCAAATGGATCACGTGAGATTTATCAGCATTAAACACACAGGGAAGTCTGGAAATGTAAGAACATTACTACTTGGTTCTACCATAAATAATATTTATAATACAATGTATTTGTACAATGATTTCATGAAAAACCAAGACCTTATCTACATTGTGGCATATTGGGAATTCAGAAGTATAAAATTGTATGTGTGGAAGGAGAGTCTACAAAGCTAAATGTTCATTTTTTGTATGAGGAGGAACAAAAGATAATATGTGAAACTAAAATGTGACTATGTTTGGGGCCAGCTTTGAGGCGCAGCAGTTAAATTTGCGTGTTACACTTTGGCAGCCCAGGTTTCCCTGGTTCAGATCCTGGGTGTGGACAAGGTACCCCTTGTCTAAGCCATGCTGTGGCAGGCGTCCCACATATAAAGTAGAGGAAGATGAGCATGGATGTTAGCTCAGGGCCAGTCTTCCTCAGCAAAGAAGAGGAGGATTGGAGGCAGCTGTTACCTCAGGGCTAATCTTCCTCAAAAAAAAAAAAGTGACTGTTTAATGGAACCAGGGAAGTTAAAAATAGCTAAAAAGAAGTTGAAAGTGATAACTTCTAGGGTGTGGAAAGAGGGTGTGGAACTGACCAGGACAAGGGAATGCTATTTTTTATTATATACCTCAGAGTACAAATTTTAAATATTCTACACATATATTTTTGTATAAAAGTTAAATCTAGGAGCCGGCCCTGTGGTCGAGTGGTTAAGTTCACGTGCTCTGCTTCAGCAGCCCAGGGTTTCACCGGTTCGGATCCTGGGTGCAGACATGGCACCACTGGTTAGGCCACGCTGAGGTGGAGTTGCATGTGCTACAACTAGAAGGACCCACAACTAAAAACATACAACTGTATACTTGGGGGCTTTGGGGAGAAAAAGTAGAAAAAAAAAAGATTGGCAACAGTCGTTCGCTCAAGTGCCAATCTTAAAAAAAAAAGTTAAATCTAAATTTCAAGAAATAGAGAATTAAAATGAAACCAAAAGGATTGCTGAAATTCACATATATGTTTTTCCTAAGTTTACCTTTTAATTTAAAATATAAAACCTTAAGTAAAATCTGGAATTTAGGGTCATTCTATTTTTTTTTTCTGTTTCAATCCTAAAAGATCTATTGATCCCCCTATAATAATAACAACAAGACAAACTCTTAAATTACCCCCTGCTTTCTTTCTCTCCTCCACCAGTTCTTGGTCAGTGATATTATTACTTTAATAGCATCATGATTTCTAGAATTTAAGTTTGATTTTCTACCCATATTCATAGAATAGCTTAGCTTTAATTTAATATT
This sequence comes from Equus caballus, assembly GCF_041296265.1. Lineage (NCBI taxonomy): Eukaryota > Metazoa > Chordata > Mammalia > Perissodactyla > Equidae > Equus > Equus caballus. The sequence continues at coordinate 60,729,734 of NC_091699.1, read as the reverse complement.
TAAATGGATCACTACACACTGCTAGTTCTTTCACCATGACTTTGACATCTTTGAATTCTTCATTTTTATCCATCTTTTGATTGTGTTGACTGAATTCTGTAGCTTTCCTCTTATTCTTATCCAAGAAAGACTTCCCCATAGCATATTCCCTAAATCCTTCACGTTTGATCTTGTCAGATCATCGTTGCTACAACTGAAGCATCACTTTGATACAAAATTCTTATGTCACACTTTGTGTTTTGATGCTAGTTGTTATTTGGAAACCATGTTTCTCTTTGATGTATGGATGAAAATCTTTATCATATAAGTACTGTGTTATAATTTTAATGTTTTGTTCTTGTTTTCATTTACTTAATTTCATTTCCAGAAATAATGTGATGTATGCTTGTTTTTCCTCATCTTTGTCTCTCTTCCTTATCATTCATCTCCATTTGTTCATTCTCTCTCTCTCTCTCTCATTTTACTTTGTGTAACTTCTTATAGTTTTCCAGCATGTACTAACCATAGTGACAGATTTATTTTCCTATTTCCCTTTCGTCTGATGTGGCTTTCATTTTTGCAGCAGCTTTATTTTTCTCTTCCATGTCTCTCCATATCTTGTTGAGCTCATTTTGATCACCTTTGGTTCTCATCATCTTATTTTAATTTATCAACACCTCTTATTTGATCTCTCTTTTCAGAGAAAGTGTGTATTCAGTATTTCTTTCTGGTACTATGGAAAAGTATTTGAACTCTTTTGTGTCCTGCATTAATTATGCTCCTGATGTATGCTTTCCCTTTTATTTTGTCTTTTTTTCTTCTTCTGATTTCTATAAATGTCAATGTCTATGCATAGGCCTTATGCTGACACCATTTTGTTAACAATATAAATTGAACTGGGGTGTTTAGCTACATGCTGGAAAAGATTGTGAGGAATGTAGGATGAGTAGGAGCTGGCATGGGCTGAAACAGTGCAGTTTGTTGCCCAGTACTTTCTTGTCAAATCTTATAGGCCCTCTGTTCTGAAGACACATTTCCTCTAGGTTTTTGCTGCCTGGATGGTTTGTGAGGCTCCTGGGGAATACAACCAGTTACAGAAGCTTGTGTTGTGATCTGATAATCTTCTTTGCCCCCTTCGTCCTTCACCTGGAAGCATTTCAGTCAGTGTCCCATAACCAGGAGGCTGAATTACGGATAACTAGATGATGTGCACAGGCATCTTTTTCTTTCTTCCCCAATTACCTGCCATTCTCTACTCTTGCATTCCTCCTGTCCTTGGTGGCCAGGAGGATTAAATCACAGACTCAGAGAATCAAGAAAAGTGGTAGCAGAGGGAATTTTCAATTGGAAACTGTAGAGACAAAAATGTCAGAAAACTTCAAATCTGGAACTGTGACTGATATTTTTTCTTCCTGAGAATGATGTTCTGCTTGATTTATATTGATTTCATGATATATTATAAAGGTAGGCTAGGACTCAGCATCCACACTGAAGACCATCACTATAAGCTAGTGAAGGGAAATTCTTAAATATCTTTGCACCAGACAGTAGCATGAAACGTATGGATGCTGTTGTCAGAGCTAGTGAAAATGTATCTTCCTGGATGAATGTGGATACTAGCTATCACAATGACTTTATACTTAGAGTTATTTTAATTCTTGTGCTTGTTTCTGTGACACTCAGCGTGTATAGTAGAATTCTCAGGCTACTAAATATTGGTGACTGGAAATTTCAAACATGGATGAATTTAATTGTTCTTCTCTACCATCTTCCATCTCAGCTAGTTAAATTAACTCGTGGGATGTCACTGCAAGGAGAGTACCAGCTTATAGGTGCTCACACTGGATAGTATAAGCATGAGACATGATAGCACAGTTCTTAACATATAGAGTTTGTTCAGATAATATTTCTCAATCTTTCCGAAGTGAAGGTTTGCTATTGCAAACTTTGTTTCTATTAATTCTATTTTATAATTAAGCTTTGAAGAAAATTATTTTAAAATATATAATCAAAAACAACAGAAAAAACAAAGATATATCCAACTCAAACCCATTACCATGTATAAACACATTATTTCATATTTCATATGAATATACATACAGAGATAATTTTTAATTTTATTTTTTCATATAATTATTAGAGAATGATGAATTTCTTTCTATACCAACATACAACCTTTTACAGCAATATAATGAACTATTAGGAGAATATCTTGCTTCATCACTTGAAGTAAACTTAGAAGTGGAACTTTTAGGTTAAAGGGAATACGAATTTTTAAGGCTTCTGTTCCATTTCATCAAATTGCCTTCTACAAAATTTTTGCTGATTTGTAATTCTAATTTATGTGAGTCTGTGCATGACCCTGCGCCATCTTTGGCAGTAGCAGTTAATCAGTAGTTATAGCTCAGCGAAAAAGTCAAAAGCTGAGCATGGGTAGCTTTGTTCTTTAATGTTTTGCTTTGTGGATGAGTGTAAATGAGGAAATATCTTTATAAGTTTAATAGTGATTCACAGTCATTTCTAGTTAATTACTCCTGCAAATCATTTCACCATTTTTCCTACTAGAGTCTTTTTTTTGAAATAAATGTGTGAGATGGTATACGTGTGTTTATGCATATATATAGAAATAGATATACACATACATGCATATATACCATATAATCTCTCTCTGAAATTGACCCTTCTTTGTTAAATATTTCTTTGATTTTGTCACTCACTTTTTAATTTTGCTCACAGCATTTTCCACTAAGAGAACTATGTTAGTTTTTAGGTAATAAAATCTATCAGGTTTTATATTATGATTTCAGAGTCTTCTGTCATGATATGAAATAGCTTCAGGAACCCAAAATTATATCTCTGCTTTCATATTTTCATAAATGTATTTTATTGCAATCGGATATTAATACATCTATACTAACTTTGATGTTAAAATTCTAACATACCTCCTCAACTTATCCAAACGCAATTTATTGATTTAATTATTTTACCCATTGCTTGAAATTCCAATTGTATTATGTAGTAAGTTGTTAAAATAAGTTCTTGGATCAATTTCTCTAGTGCATAGTTATTTTCACTGCTCTGTTTGTCTTTTTCTGCACCAAATTCTCATTCTTCCTTATTTCCAGAGTTTGAAAACTTTGTTCACTCTTTAATTTTTTTTTGAAAAGGAATGATGGAATAATTTTGTTAAATTCCTTGTATAATCCCAATGGAATTTTAAGTAGAATCAATTTAGATAGAATTAGCATCTATGCTGTATTGAATCTATGCATTCAAGAACATGATAAGCACGTATTTTGTGTAAAATTTTTCCATTGATCAAATAATGAGCTGTCATTTCCAAAAAGTCCTGTACAATTTTTGTTATGATTTATTTTTTGTTTCCATAATAACTGAGACTTTTCGCCATCCTACCGCAGCTTAATAATCTTACAAGCTCTTCACGCCTGTACATCACTTTTTAAACTGCTATTTTATTGAATTATCTTATTGGTTCTAATGGTTTTGCAGTTTATTATCTTCAGTTTTTAATCAAACACTGTTGCTAATAATAAGTATTATTTATTGTGCATATATTAAACACCAGGCTCTACCCTAAACACTTGGCACTTGTTTAATAAAAGCATGTTAATTTAAACAATTTATTTTATAATCTTATCTGATTGTGATGTTCTAGCCAACAAGAGCTAGACCAGTGTCAAGTCATAGTGCCAGTGTCTATTTTTATTCTTCGTTGGGAACGCTTTAATTGTTTTACTACTAAGTTAAATACCAACCATTATTTGAGGCAGAACACACAGGTAATATGCTACTTCTGTCATAACGAAAATGTCTCTGATACCTATGTTAAATATACAGTCATCCCTTGGTATCCATGGGGGACGGCTTCCAGGACCTGCTGTAGGTACCAAAATCTGCAGACGCTCAAGTCTCTTATATAAAATGGCATAATATTTACGTACAACTTATGCATATCCTCCTGTATACTTTAAATCATCTCTAATTACTTATAATACCTAGTACAATGTAAATCATTGTTATACCACATGGTTTAGGGAATAATGACAAGAAAAACTCCTGTACCTACGTGTTCAGTACAGATGCAACCATCATAGTCCTTTACTTCACAGCTGGTTGAATCTGCCAATGCAGAGACCATGAATAAGGAGAGCGGACTGTAACCAAATGAGTTTTTAGCATTTTTAGCATCTATCATAAAGATTGCATTTTTCATTGAAATATATCAATATATTGCAGTTCGATTAATATATCTCATATAATCTATAAGTATAATAAGGTTATATCATGGTTCAAAAAAACTATAGTAATCGTTTTATTCTTAAAATTAATACAATATTTTAATGTCATATTAATTGCTTGGTTAAACAGTTTCTGTTCTTCTAACTTTTTCCTTCAATAAGTGTTCATGAGATTGTTGTATAAAGTCATGTATCCATTTAATGATGGGAATATGTTCTGAGAACTGTGTCATTAGGTGATTTAGCCATTGTGGGAACATCATATAGTGTACTTATACAAACCTAGATGATATAGCCTACTACACACCTGGTCTATATGGTACTAATCTATGGGACCACCGTCGTATATGTGGCCCGCTGTTCACTGTTGATTGAAATATGATTATGTAATGCATGTCTATACCTGGATTACGTAACAAAATAAAAATGAAATTATTTTTCCAGTGGGATTTATTACCGAGAAATTTTACCATCATTAAAATTAATTGGAAAACATTATATCATTTTGTTTCAGGACATGTAAACAGCAAATAAATTCTCTGAAATAAACTTATGTGGAAAGGATATTTTAGGGGGTTACATTAGTATTTTTGGACAGTGTTGTGAATTTATTTAATTGTTATTGCTCTGTTTAGGTACTTATATTTGACTGAGTCAAATATGCTAATTAATAGTTTCATATGTGTCTAGTGTCCATTCACACATGAATTATATCACTTTTCTAATTAGAAATATAGTTTATTTTACTTTTTCTGTTTTTCCATGATAACTCTCAACAAAAAGCTTGTCTCCAATATTAGTTTTTCCTAAGAATAAACAGCTGAGTTATCAATTTTCTCTCTTTTATTTGTTTCTCTTAGTTATTTTATTATTCTTGCATATTGAGGTAAATAGTTGATAGATACATATTCATTTCTCTAATAATAAAATCATGAAAATCTATGATTTTTCATAAAACAATAACATTTGCTGAAACACTTGTTTTGATATGCAGTGTTATAATTAACTTTTTCTACTTAAGTAATCTGTACTGAACTTGTCTTTTCAACTTTAACCTAATTTCTTAGGAGTTTGTGAATTTGTGGGTATGTGAGGGGTATTTCACAATAGGCTCCATAATGCTGCAGTAACGAAGAAGCCCTGACTTCTCAGTTTCTTGAAACAGCCAAGGCTTATCTATTTCTCCCTCACATCATGGTTCAATTCGGGTTTGGTGGCTCAGGCATCTGATCTGCTTCCATCTTGCAAATGTATTATCATAGGGTCCCTCCTTTCCACCTTCAAAAAGGTAGAAACTGAGATTCCTGTAAATTCCCAAAATACACAGAAATACGTTTCTTCTCTTCACATTCTCACTGACAAGGACTCAGTCACCCGGTATCAATCTTAAATTCTAGAAATTGTGATGCTATTAAAGTAATAATATCACTAACCAATCTTACAACATGAGAGGCTGGCAAATACAATCTTCCCACGTGACCAGGACAGAGAAGCAGCGTGGAGAGTGCATAGCATTTCTATGTCACAGTATGTATGTTCGTTTTTCCATCTTTTAATTAATTTAGTTATCCATAATTATTAATTTTGCAACATATTGAGTTGTGGCCAGAAAAAACAGACTGAAAAGTTAAAATGTATTGAAGATTTTTTTAGGAACTTGGATGAAATTAATTTTGTTAAATGGTTCATGGACTTCAAAAAGATTGTGAAGTTTTTCAAAGGTACAGAGTTTGATATATCTGTTAATCTAGCATATTTTATCCTTAAAAGTCTCCTAAGTATTGTGTTATATGCTTCTACCCGGCAAAATACTTTGTAATTTCTTCACGTATGTGGATTAGTTGTTTGATTTTAACTAAAGTCCATACTTGATTCAGATTTCCTTAGTTTTTCCCTACTGTCCTTTTTCAGAATCCAGTCCAAGGTACAAAATTATATTTAGTCTTCAAGTCTTCATAGACTTCTCTAGACTGTGACAGTTTCCCAGACATTCCTTGTTTTTGATGACCTTGATGGCTTGGAAGAGTACTGGTTGGATATTGTGTAGAATGCCCCTCAAATGGTATTTTTCTGATGTTTTCCACATAATTAGACTTGGTTATGGGTTTTGGGGAGGAAAAGTGCTATTCTTCTCGCATAATGTCAAGGGTACATACTAATCACAATTTATGTTAACCTTGATCATCTGGCTGATATAGTGTTTGTTAGATGGCTCCACTGTAAAGTTCTTTTTTTCCCTTTTCCATAGTGTATGTACTCTTTGGAAGGAAGTCACTATAGGCAGCCAAAGCTTAAGAAATGGTGCTTAACCTCCACCTCTTCAGGGTAGAATGTCTGTGTAAACTGGAATTCCTCTCCTCAGGAAATTTGACTCTTCTCCACATTTATTTATTGAACCATTTATTTTATACCAGTACGTACTTATGGATAGGTACTTTATACTTTGGGTTGTAATCCAACACTACTTTATTTTGTTGCACAAACTTTTCCCAGCTTTGTTATTAGAAGCTTATTCAGTTGGCTTCTGTTTCCTTTTGACATACCTCCACTGATTTTTTTTTTTAACACTTGCTTACTTTTCCTGCCCCAGTGCTAGAATCAGGCATTTTTCCAAGGAGCCCTAACTCCTTTTATTAAAGAAAAATACTAGGAATCAAGCTCTGAGTGCTAGGTTTATTCATTGCTACTGGATGTCTTTGCTTCTGGGCCCTCCCAGCTAACAACAGAAGGAAATATATGTGTACATACTAACCTGTGTATTCACACATATCTAAATATTTCTATATGTAACCATCTGTATATATATTAGCTAAAATGAGTTCATATTGATGTCTCCAACTCTAAGTTATTACTATAAGGATTATTCAAATCTATTCCCTCTTGCTTATCTGTAAACTACCACTTCAACGGTGAGAAAACCCGACTTGCACCATCTGCCATCTATTTAATCAATTGTTCGGTTCCAGTATAAATGAATAGCAGTGTCAAAATTATTAACTCATACACTCATGGAAATCAACTTTATCAACTACAGTACAGTGATTATGCACTATTTCCTCTGCCTTTATTTTTGCAGACTCCAGATATTTTCAAAGTTACTTAGGTCCTCACATTTCTCCCCCGCCCTTGTCAATGAGATCATTTCATGCATTTGTAATACTGGTAGGTTGTTTTGTCATATTCTGTTCTCCATCCTAGGATTCCCACAACATCCTACATGCTTTTTTAAATCTAATTTAATTTAAATTAAGTTTTTAAAGTTTAATTTAATTAAGATTCTTTCTTGGTGCTTAAAGTTCTATGGGTTTTAAGGAATGGATAGTATAATATACCCACCATTACAGCATCATACAGAATAATTTCACTACCCTAAAAATTACCCTGTGTTTCATCTGTTCAACCTTACCCACCTCTCCCTGACCCCCTGGCAACCACTGGTCTGTTTACTGTCTTTATAGTTTTGTTATTTCCAGAATACCATAAAATTGGAATGTGAAAATTATTTAGCCTTTTCAGATTGACTACTTCACTTTAGCAGTATGTATTGAAGGCTCATTCATGTCTTTTCAAGGTTTGATAGCACATATCTTTTCAACGCTGAATAATATCCCATTGTATGGATGTGCTACAGTTTGCTATCTAGTCACCTATTGAAGGACATCTTTGTTGCTTTCAGTTTTTTGGGATGATGAATAAAGCTGCCATAAACAATTATGTGTAATGTTTTTATGGACATAGGTTTCACATCATTTGGATAAACACCTGGAAGGATGGTCCTGGATCGTATGGTAAGACAAAGTTTAGCTTTGTAAGAAACCGCCACACTGTCTTCCAAAATGGCTGTGCCATTTTGCATTCCCACCAGTAATGAATGAGAGTTCCTGTTGTTCCACATCCTCCTCAGCAATTGGTCTTGTCGCTTTTGGATTTTGGCCCTTCTAATGGCTCTGTAATGGTAGCTAATTGTTGTTATAACTTGCAATTCTCTGATGCCAAATGATTTTGAGTATCTATGCAGATGAGTATTTGCCATCTGTGCATCTCTTTTGTTGTGGTATCTGTTCAGTTCTTTGCCCATTTTTTGATTGGATTGTTTGTTTCTTATTGTTGGATTTTACCAGTTCTTTGAATATTACTGACAAAATTTTTTATCATACGTGCGTTTTGCAGATATTTTCTGTCTGTGGTTTGTCTTTTTTATTCTCTTAACAGAGTGTTTTTTCAAACAGAATTATTCATTTTTTAAAAGCTCAACTTACTAATTTTTTTCTTTCTTGCATCATGCTTTTGATGCTGTACCTAAAATTTATCACCAAATGCAAAGTCACCTAGATTTTCTCCTATATTTTCTTCTAAAAGTTTTCTAGTTTTATGTTTACTTTACATTTAAGTCTATGATCCACTTTGAGTTAATTTTGTGAAAAGGTAACGTCTGTGCCTAGATTCACTTTTGTTTCTTTGTGCAAATCCAATTGTTGTAGCATCGTTTATTAAAAAAACTATGCTGTCTTCAATGAATTGCTTCTGCTCCTTTTGTCAAAGATTAGTCAACATATTTGTGTAGCTCTATTTCTGGGCTGTCTATTCTGTTTCATTGATCTATGTGTTTAACCTTTTACCAATACCATGCCCTCTTGATTACTGTAGCTCTAAAGTAAATCTTCAAGTCAGATATGTGATCCTTTGAAATTTGTTTTTCTACTTCAGTATTATGTTCACTCTTCTAGGTCTTTCACCTTTCCATATCAACTTTGCAGTCAATTTGTCATGATCTAAAAATAACCTGCTGGTATTTTGATAGGGATTGTATTGAATGTATAGATCAACACTGAGAAGAAGTGACATCTTAACAACATTAAGTATTCCAATCTTTTTATTTAGGTCTTGTTCTATGTATTTCATCAGATTTCTGTAATTATAAGCCTATAGAATCTGCACATATATTGCGAGATTGATATCTAAGTATTTAATTTGGGGGTGTGCTATCATAAATGGAATTGATTTTTAAATTCTGATTTTGATTGTTCATTGCTGGTCTGTAGAAAAATATAAACTTGTCTCCTGTGACCTTACTATACTCACTTATTAGTTCCAGGAGTTTGTCTGATTCTTTGGGATTTTCTACATAATCATGTTATCTGCAAGTAAAGACAGTTTTATTTCTTTCTTCCCAATGTGTTTACCTTTTATTGCATTTTCTTATCTTATTGCACTACCTATAACTTCAAGTATGAGCTAGAATACAAGCAGTGAGAGAGGTTATCTTGCCTTATTCTTAATCTTAGGGGGATAGTGTCCTATTTTTCATGAGTAACTATTATACTGCCTATAGGTTTTGGGTGTATATTCTTCATCAAGTTGTGGAAGTTCCCTCTATGTTCCTAATTTACTGAGCATTTTTGTCATGTGTTATACTTTGTCAAGTATTTTTTCTGCACTAATTGATATGGCCATATAATTTTTCCTTTTTAGCCTATCAATATGTTGGATTATATTAGTTAATTTTTAAAATATAGCACCAAACTTACATGCCGGGGATAATCCCAAGTAGTCATGGTGCAATTTTTTATATATTGTTGGATTTTATTTGTTAGTATTTTGTTGAGGATTTTAGCTCCCATGTTCATGAAAAATATTTAGATGTAGCTTTCCTTTTTTAATATCTTTATCTGAATTTGCTATTAGAATAATGCCGACCTCATAGAATGTTTAGTAACTGTTGCTTCTGCTTCTATTTTTTGGAAGAAACTGTAGAAAATATGCATATTTTTTTCTTAAACATCGGTAGAATCTACCACTGAATTACCATGGCAGCAGGGTACTTTTTTTTAAAGGTTATTATTATTCACCAATTTCTTTACTAGATATAGGCCTATTCAGATTATCTATTTCTGTGTGTGAGCTTTAGTAGTTTGTTGCTCTCAAGGAATTAGTCCATTTTATATGAATTATCAAATATGGGGCCATAAGTTGTAGTATATTTTTATTATCCTTTTAATATCCAAAGAATCAGCATTTCATTTCTGATATTAGTAATTTGTGCCCTTTTTCCTTTTCTGGTTAGCCTATAGAGAGATTTATTGATGTCTTTGACCTTTTCAAAGAAACAACTTTTGGTTTCATGAACATTTTTCTATTGTTTTTCTGTTTTCGACTTCCTTGATTCCTGCACTAGTTCTCTATTGTTTATGTTCTTCTTAGGTTTAAATTACTCTTCCTCCCACATTATCATAAATTGTAACCTTAGGTTATTGATTGTAGATCTTTCTTCCTTTTTAATTTATGTAATTAATACTGTTAATTCCCTCTAAGCACTGCTTTCACTGCATCCCCAAATTTTGATAGGTAGCAATTTGTTTTCATTTAATTTAAATTAAATTTCTCCTGAAACATTTGAATTTACTCATGTGCTATTTTTTAGTACGTTGTTTAATTTCCAAATATTTGGGAATTTTCTGGCCATCTTTCTGCTTTTGGTGTCTGGTTTAATTCCACTGTGGTCTGAGAACATATTTTGCATGATTTATATTACTTAAAAATTGTTAAGATATTTTTATGGCCTGGAATGTGGTTTGTCTTGGTGAATGTTCCATGTGAGCTTGAGAAGAATTTGTACTCCACTAGTATTAGACAGAGTAGTCTATAAATGTCAATTAGATCAAATTTATTGGTAGAATTCTTCAGGTCTACTACAGCCTTACTGAATTTCTGCCTGCTTGATGTATAAATTAGTGAAGAGGGATGCTAGAGTTTCCAATTGTAATAGAGGATTCTCTATGTCTCCTTGCAGTTCTATCATTTTTGGCCACATGTGTTTTGATGTTCTGTTGTTCAATGCATCAATATTAAGGATGGTTATATCTTTTAGGACAATTGACCCCTTTAATGCATGTAAGGCCATCTTTATCTCTGATAATTTTCCTTGTTCTGGACTCTGCTTTGTTTGAAATGAGTATAACTACTCAAACTTTTTTGTTGATTAACGTTAGCAAGGTATATCTCTTCATCATTTTATTTTTAATCTGTTCAAGTCTTTCTATTTAAAGTGAGTTTCTTGTAGACAGCATATCGTTGTGTGGTTTTGTCTTGTTCTTTTTTTATTCACTCTGACAATCCCTGTATTTTAATTGGTGCACTTAGAGCACTTATATTTAAAATAATCATTGGTATTTTTAGATTAACATATAATATCTGTAACAGTTTTCTATTTTTTGCATTTGTTCTTATTTTTTACTTTCTCTTGGTTTAATAAAACATTTTATATAATTCCATTTCATCTCCTCTCTTACCATATCAATTGTACTTCTTTTTAAAAATTTTGGTGTTTGTTCTAAAGTTTTCAATGTACATTTGTTTAACTAATCTAAGTCAACCCTGAAATAACACTGTATCACTTCAAGTTAGTAGAGGTAACATAACAGTACTCTCAATTTCTTCCTCCCATCCTTTATGCCATTCATTTCACTTATCTGTATACTATAATCACTTAATACAGTGTTAGTATTATTAATTTAAATAGTTACATTTTTGATCAAGAATAATAAAAATAAGAAACAATATTTCTTACAAGAAAAACGAAATATTTTATTTTACTTTCACTTATTTCTTTTCTAACGTATTTTCTTTCTTTATATATATCTGTGTTTCTGATATATATCATTTTCCTTCCATTAACATTTCATGCAGGGCTGTTCTGCTGGCAATGATTTCCTCAGTTTTTGTTTGCTGCAGATAGTTTCTATTTCTCCTTTAAAGGATAATTTCATTAGATATAGAATTCTGGTTTGGTGATTTTTTTTTTCATTCAATACTTTTACTCTCTGGAGTAGATTTCATTCCACTCTCTTCTTTCTAGCAAGGTTTTTGATGAAAACTCAGCTGTAATTCTTTGGTAAGTTACCCTTCTATGAACACCAGTTTCATTTGAAATTTTCTCTTTTGCAAATTTTATGTTTAGAATCTTCATTCAACATCTTGTCTTAGGTTTTTGCAGTTTAAATTTGATATTTATGATATGATATTTTTGATATTTATTCCTCTTAGTATTCTCTGCATTTCTTGAATCTGTGGTTTTGTGTCTGTCATTAATTTTCAAAAGTTCTTAGTCATTCTTACTAAAAATATTTATTATCCTCTGCTCCATTTTTCTTCTCCTTTGGTATTTCAATTAAGCATATGTTACACTTTTGGAAACTGTCCCATAGTTCTTGTTCTATTCTGTTTCCTTCATTCTTTTTCCTCTTTTCATTTCAGTTTGAGAGTTTCTATTGACATATCTTCAAGTTCACTTCTCCTTTCCTCAGCCTTATTGAATCTATTGATCAGCCCATCAAAGACATTCTTCATTACTGTTGCTTTGTTTTTCATTTCTAGCATTTTCTTTTGATTCTTTATATTCCATCTCTCTGCTTAAAATATCTATCTATTTTATCATATCTCTACCTTTTGTATTAAAGGCCTAAATATATTAATCATAGTTTTTTTTCTCATGGATGTTAATGGCTTTAAGTAAATGGGTGAACTATCATATCACCACAAAATTAGGCAACACTAAATGCTGGGAAGGAAACGCACCAGGTGTTGTAATAGACACAAAACTTTTAAAGAAAAGGTGATGTCAATAAGAATATCACAGAGAATAAAATTGATGTTTTTGTCCTAAGAATTGGACACAGCTCTGAGAAAATTAAGCAGAATGTGTAAAGTTTTTATAGCAGAAATGTGCTTGGGATATTTTAGAATATAAAATTTAAAAATTAAAAATTAAAAATTAATAGTCATAGGGCTGGAGCAAAGTTAGTGTGAAGAAGCATCAGATGATATTAGATAGAAAAGCAGGGCTATGTCATCTAAGGCTGGAGAGAAAATGGTGAGAAATATGGATTATTTGCTAATAATGTTGGTAAGCCATGAAAAAGTCTAAAACAGATGAGTCACTTTATGTTTTTAAAAGACCACTTTTCCTACAGTGTGGAGAATTAATTAGAGAGCAGGAAGAACAATTAGAAAAACAAAAAGGCAAATTAGAATTAATTTGCCATTAGTCTACGTCTGTGCTGCCAAATATGATAGATAGCCATTACACATGTGACTCTTGAGCCCTTAAAAATCACTAATTTTAGTAAAAAAGTAAAATTATAGATTCATTTAATTTTAATTTAAAACAGTGTAAAATATTTTTCCATTAAACACAACTGTATTGTTTTCATAGGACTACATTTCACATTAACAGATGCATCAGAGATATTATTGCTATGTTTTGTGTGCATGTCAAGCACAACCATTCTTTCTAGTGTCACACACAAATACTGCTCCAATCTAGTCAGTCAACGGATTGATTCAGTTCAAATGTTTTTTTTTTTCCCCATGCACTATTATAAGGTAATTATGTAACAAACTTGTGCAGGTCACGTACATTGCAGTGACAGTCATCTAAACAGTAAGTTTAAGCAAATTGAAATACTCAATATTGTTTTAATCGTTATATAATTAAATTGTCTTTCTAGCTTAAAATATAAGTATGCACAAATATTAAAATTTAAAACAAGGGCATACTACTGATACAAAATTGAGTGCAGATACAATAGATTAGCCAGAAAGTAAAGTCAGAAAGAGACTGGAGAAGTATGCCACAGTTTCATTTTGAATAGAATTGCAATTCGCAGCAGCACAGTAAAATGAAATTTTAATAATTAAAGAGGATAAATAGATAATATTAAGAATTGTATTCAGCAAATACATAGTGAATACGTTTCCTCCCAATAGTCAAAAAGAAATTGACAAATTAGTCACCTAAATCCAAAATTGTGTCCAATTTTTCTTAAATGAGTTTTAAGAGGAATTGAGAGTATAACATTGGCCAGTCGTAAAATGGATTGGAATTTGGCAGAAAGAAAGAAAACATATTTAGATGGAGAGAGAGTAAAAGATATTATCATTTCATTCATAAAAATTTAGTTAGAAAATTTCATAAAATATTATTTTTTTAAATGCAATATATTTGATTATAATCAATTGTCTATAGAATAAAGTGCCTTGTGTGTGTGTGTGAGGAAGATTGGTTTGAGCTAACATCTGGTGCCAATCTTCCTCTTTTTTCTTGAGGAAGGTTGTCACTGAACTAACATCTGTGCCAATCTTGCTCTATTTTATGTGGGACACTGCCAAAACATGGCTTGATGAGCATTGTGTAGGTCTGCACCCAGGATCTGAACCTGTGAACCCTGGGCCACTGAAGCAGAGTCCACAAACTTAACTACTACGCCAATGACCAACCACTGAAGTGCCTTTTTATCAATACCAAAAAAACAGGTGATTTGAAATTATTACTTTTTGTTATCTTTAGATAATTCATATAATATACAAGCACTGAACAATTAAGATTTAGGTATATTTTGCTTCAAAGGACTTCCTTTTTTGGTTGTTGTTGAGGAAGATCGGTCCTGAGCTAACATCTGTGCCAATCTTCCTCTATTTTGTATGTTGAACACCACCACAGCATGGCTTGGCAAGTGGTCTGTACGTCCACACCGGGGATCCAAACCTACAAACTCTGGGCTGCTGAAGCAGAGCAAGGGAACTCAACCACCATACCACTGAGCCAGCCCCAGGACTTTCATATTTTTAAGAAATTTGTCAATTTACAGACACAATCATGTCACATAAATTGCTGGATCTTTTATATCTATCAAACAAAAATTTCAGCTATGTATGCAAAGATTAGTTACTATAGCATAGTGTTACAACCATGTTAGGTCAAAAACCAGGTTTTGTTACAAGTTTAAAACAAGAATTGAATGTTTCATTTTTTAAAAAATAGACTTCACTTTTTAGAGCAGTTTTGGATTCACTGCAAAGTTAAGAGGATGATACAGATATCACCCATGCTCACTCATGCATAGCCTCCCCTATTACCAATATGCCCTACAAGAGTGATACATTTGTTATTATTGATGAACCTACATTGACACATCATTATCACTCAAAGTCCACAGTTGCCAATAGGATTCACTCTTGGTGCTATATATTCTATGGTTTTGAACAAAGTATAATGACATGTATCCCTCAATATAGTATCATACAGAGTAATTTCGCTGACCTAAAAATCTTCAGTTAACCCCTGGCAACTACTGATCTTTTTACTGTTTCCATAGTTTTGCCTTTTCCAGAATGTCATATAGGTGGAATCATACAGTATGTAATCTTTTCACATTGACGTCTTTCACTTAGTAGCATCCACTTAAGGCTCTTCCATGTCTTTTCACCGCTTGATAGCTCATTTCTTTTAGTGATGATTAATGTTGCATTGTCTGGATATACCACAGTATATTTATCCATTCACTTACTGAAGAACATCTCATTGCTTCTAAGTTTTGGCAGTTATGAATAAAGGTTCTAAAACATCTGTGCACAGGTTTTTGTGTGGACACACATTTCTATCTTTTAGGTAAATACCAAAGAACAAGATTGCCAGATCCTATGGTAAGCGTATGTTTAGTTTTGTAAGAAACCACTAGATTGTCCTCTAAAGTGGCTGTAACATTTTGTACACTCACCAGCAATGAATGAGAGTTCCTGTTGCTTCGTATCCTTGTCAGCATTTGGTGCTGTCAGTGTTTTAGATTTTGGCCATTCTAATAGGAGTGTAGTAGTATCTCAATGTTGTTTTAATATGCATTTCCATGATGACATATGATGTGGAGCACCTTTTTATATGCTTATTTGCCATCTGTATATATTCTTTGGTGAGGCATCTGTTAGGGTCTTTGGCCATTTTTTAAAATCATGTTGTTTGTTTTCTTATTGTTGAATTTTAGGAGTTCTTTGTATATTTTGGATAAAACTTCTTTATCAGATGTATCTTTTGCAAATATATTCTCCCCATCTATTTCTTATCTTCTCATTCTCTTGACATTGTCTTTGGTAGAGCAAAATTTTTCATTTTACTGAAGTCCATCTTATCAATTATTTCTGTCATGGCTTGAGTCTTTGATGTTGTATCTAAAAAGTCGTCACCATACTCAAAGTCATATAGATTTTCTCTTATGTTGTCATCTAAGAGATTTATAATTTTGCATTTTACATTTAGCTCTGTGATCCATTTTGAGTTAATATTTGTGAAGGGGGTAAGGACTGTTTAGATTCCTTTCTTTGCATGCAAATTTCTAGTTGTTCCAGTACTATTTTTTGAAAAGACACAACTCAGTTGTGTTAAATTGCTCTGCTATCTTGCCTTTGGTCCTTTTTCAATGATCATTTGACTATATTTATGTAAGTCTATTTCTGAGCTCTCTGTTCTGTTCCATCGATCTATTTGTCTATTCAATCTTTGTTAGTAGCATGCTGTGATGATTACTGTAGTTGTATGCTTAAGACTTGCTATAAGGTAGTGTCATTCCTTCAACTGTGTTCTTCTCATTTACTATTGTATAGGAGTTGCAATACTAATCAGGCTCAATCTCCCTTGATTTAACCACAGTCTTAATCCACCAGGGATCCCAAATGAGAACTGAGCAGTGTATTGAGCCCCTTCCCCTTGGCAGGATCTGAACTCCATTTTTGCTAACCTCAGCACTATGAGACTGCTGAAATTCTGCTCTGCCTTTCAGCTTCTAGGCCTCTCAACCTGAGAAGCTTAAATATTAGCAACTGTCTGGAGAAAAAGGTCCAAGAATATTGACCTCACTTCTCACTTTGCTGCTTTCTGGGATGTTGGTCTCTTAAGTCCTGGATGTCTTGGTAGACTAGAAATGCAATGTTTGCTTCCCAGTCATATAGTGTTACTGAAAAATCTTATGACTCTGTGACTCTCAGCAGCATCCCTCTCCTCAATTTCTCAGCCTCGCTCTAGAGACTAACAATGGGCAAATTCCATGAGGAGTAAAGTGGTATGGAGAAAGTTGAGCTTAGCTCACTGAGCCTTCTTTCTCTCTGGAAGTCTGTCCACTTGAGTCTTGGTTGCCTCAGCGGTGCTCTGATGCATTCAACAGGCATTGGTCAGCTACAAGCCACTACTACCTTATCATCCAAAGCATAAGTTCAATGATTTATGAGTCATGAATTCAATCGTTCTGGTGTGATATTGCTCCAAAAATTGTCATCTGCATTTTTGTTTTAAGGGTAATTCAGAGGAAATGAAATTCTACCATTTGCCCAGTATACGTGTTTTGTTCTTTTGATTTTTGACTCTTCTATGCCACATTATTTTAGACATATTTCTTACATGTGGAAGATATTTGGACGTGGATTTCTTTTTTTTTTTTTTTTTACCAAATCTGAGATTCTTTGTTTTTAACCTAGAAATTATCTTCTGAAAAGTGGCAGAATATGCCACCCCAAAATGTGTCTTTTTGGCATATTGATTATTTTGAGCTGTAGGCACTTGAAAGACAGCAAATGCAAGGAGAGACTTTCTCTTAACTCCTCTTATTTGCCTAAAGACAGATCCTCAAAATGAGTTCAACTGCCGTAAATTCTTTCCCTGGAACTTTCATCAGCCAGGGAAGATTGACTCTTACTACAGAATAAGAGACTAGAAGTCAACACCATACCCAGACAAACTCTGTTATAAACTATCGTATTCTCCATCTATTCTTCTAAGGGCTCATTCATCTTTCCGAAAAATCATTTACTCTCCCCTAAGAAGATTATATTTCCCTCTCCTTTCCTTATTAAGATTGTATTTAAGCCTGAATTCTAAGCTACCTTGTAGAGTTACTCATTTTCCCTGAGGATCACCCACGTATTCATGAGGTATAAGTGTTAGTAAATTTAGAGTTATCTCTTATTGATCTTCTTTTGTTATAGGGGCCCCAGCCGAGAACTCAGAAAGGCAGAGGGGAAATTATTCTTTTCTCCCCTGTACCTCGAACCCAAATGCTGTGATAGCCAATAGGAATGATCTTACTTTCCTTATCTTAAAGTTTTACACCCTTTATCATGCCTCCTTGCCTTTTAAGAGGCCTACATTTTTCCTATTGCTCAAATTATATATGCTCTTCTTCATTGATTTGTAAATTATTAATGTTATTTTTATTTTAGTAACAGTTACTTTTAATATAAAAGCAAAAAGCCTATTTACCTGTGTATTTCTACAAGTATCAAGAGTAACTGATAATTTAAAATGATAATTTTCACATTATACTTCCCATGCCAATTTTCCACATTATGAGAATGTGGGATTTCACAGATTATTTTCTCTTTTTGCCTGCTATTTTTTCTTTCAGAAATTATTTCCGATATTTATACGTCTCATACACGATGAACAAATACTAAAACATGAATTCCATTTTCACTGCTTTTGCTGCCCATGGTCCTTTTTACCCTCACTGCTGTGTCTTCGCCGTTTGTAGCATCTTTGATTTGAGTTAGTTCTATTGGCCACTATATTTCTTCAGGTAGCACTTTCAGGAAAGGAACAAGAATGGTAAATTATCTGAACTCCTGGATATCTGTGAATAATTTCTTTTCTCCTTGGCATAAAAACAATAACTTATTTGCACACATATTATGTTTTTTTTCTCAGAACTCATAAGTATTTCTTATTGGTTTTTTTTACTAGTACTTACTGTTGCATAAAATTCTGCTGCCAACATTTTTTTTTCACTGTAGACAGTCTGACAATGATCAATATATTTTGTGTGTGTGTGTTCTCCTGTCTAGATGCTTGAAGAAAGACAATTGGAACTTTCCAAAATGTTACTGTGTGTTAGTCTCTTTTTCTTCATTTTGCCTGAATTAGCAATTTCTATTAACAAAGACATCAATTTTTTATTCCCAAAAATATTTCTTTTCTTTACATATTTTTTTCATTGCATGCTCACAAGGCCTTAAAAGTGGACATCACAGCCCCGTTTACAGATGGATGAACTGAAGCACAGAGGGTTTTACAACTCTCCCAGACTGATCAGACTACAGTGCTCCTCTCTTCTCTATGAGAACGGGAACATATTCAGTGAACATGTTTTTAAAAATGTATCTATGAGGGGCTGGCCTCATGGCTGAGTGGTTAAATTTCCACCTGCTCTGCTTTGGCAGCAAGCGTTGCAGGTTCTGATCCCATGCATGGATCTACTCCACTCAACAGCCATGCTGTGGAGGAGTCCCACACACACATTTATATATATATGGGAAAAGTAAAGCTCAGCAGGTACTTTGGGTTAAACAGTGTCACATAGTATGTTGGTGGAGATGGGAGAAAATACTAATACCATAACTCTCTAAACTTGGGGCTATCCTTTCTAATATTTCTATTTTATCTATTTTGGAGACTGGCGGGCCTCAGTGAATGGGGCTCACATTCCACCTGCAAGGAAAAGAATCATTTGTAAATTCCTCTGCATGCAGCCATGCAATGTGGCTCTTAGAGCAAGGCTGTTCTTTTTTATTAAGGAGTCTTTGAGGTGGCAAAGCAGTCATCAGCTTATGCAAATTCCTGTGGGTACAAAAAAAGGGACCTTTTAAGCTGCCTATTACTTTATTATTGCTGAAAGAAAGAAAAGAAAAGCAGGAAGGGAGGGGGGATGGGGAGAATTAAGGATCTAATAACAGTGAGAGCTCGCTGCCCAGGTTGTGTCTCTTGCTGTGTTTGAATGATTTTTCTTTGTCGACAGCCTTGCACTGGGCTATTTTTAGCATCTCTTTAATAATTGAGCTGTAGCAATTGTGCTCAGCAGCTGGAACAGGCAGGGAAAATAGCAGCTCAAAGAAATAGTGCAGCAGGCTCATAATTTAAGTCAACCTGCATTATCGAGTATACCTTTCTCAAAGGTAGAATGCCGAGGTGAAAAAAAAAAAACACTTGAGAAGAGTAGGAAGAGAGAAAGAGAAAAGGAAGTGATAGATGGAAAGCTTGTCTTTCTCTGTTTTGACACAAGCCTGAGACTATGTCCCGATGGATGGACAGGTTCTTTTAACGGTGAAGAAAGTGGGTAGGGAGGACCTTGCTACTTAATATGGCAAACAGACCGGGCTAACTTAGGTTGCCAGCAGAATTGATGCTTTCCTTATTCACAGGACTGAAGAGAAAAAGAAGATTCCCGCCCAACACCAGGAACTCCATGACATTGTGAGTGGCGTGAAGCTAAAACATTAGAGAAGGAACTTTGGCTGCTGATAGAGGAACAGACTGTGATGAGGAAGAGGAGGCCTCATGTTCCCCAACATGCTCCCATCCTGGAAGTGTGTGGGCAAGGAGCGCACACCTTTGGACGACAAGGTTGAGTTTTTCAAAGTCCAATTCTCAGATCCATTATTAAATATCTGATTCATGTCATTAAGCCAGTCACACAGTGTATATGTCACTTTGCTGAAATTGGTGACTTTGCGTGGCTGGCTGTATTCTGGGCAGAGTCTGCCGAGTCTGCCGTGAAATGGAGATTTGCCGAATGGAGACTTAATAAGAGCCTGTATATCTGAGCGGTGGAGACAGTCAGTCAGAGTCATTCAGGCAATCTCAATAAACAAACAGATAACCTAGATGATCCAGCTTGTCTCCAGTTAATTAAATGATCAAATTAACTAGACAACTGCCACACGGCTAATGTCCCCTTTTGACCAGGCAGAGACGGCTAAAGATTGCTGAGGTTGTGAGCTTTCTTCCTTGGCACTGCAAACTTTTTGCCTCTTCCATTTTCGCTCTGTTTTTCTTTGCTTTGCTATAATCTTCTTTGCCCTACACCACCTCCACTTGTTTTTCTTGCTTGCCTCTCTTCCTTCTTCGCGGCATTTCCCTCTGCCCTTTTACCTCCCCTCTGCTTTCTATCTGTGGTTTGGAGCCTTAGGCAATAGGAGAAAGTTTCTAAGCTGAGCTGAGTTCCTGTGACATTCCATCCAGCAGAGGTCAATGTGACAAAGGGAATTCCCACATCTAGCTGGGCGTAGACATAGGCTATCAGCGCAGTATAGTTCAGGTGGATGGCCACCCAGGATTACTTGCATAGCAAAGAAACAATTTTCCACACCAGCACCTGTGCTCTTTAACTATCAAAATAGCCATTTACTTTAAACTAGTCTTTAGAAACTCTGAAATAGAAACCTAGTATAAAGAAGAAATACTTTTCATACATTCCTTAGACATCAGGGTAAATGTTAATCTGTGCTTTTTTCTAAATAGAAAAAAAAAAAGAAAAGAAATGTGAAAGGGTCTAGTTAAAATGTCAGTCTTGACACACGGATTTAAATACTCGACACATACTTTAGGTTTTCAGGAGGTCAAAAAGGGAGAGTTTTCAGGTGGAAGAAACTTGAACAACCACCAAAAAGAATTAAGTTGGATCAGCGTGAAACCTGATATGTATGCGAGGCCTGGTACTTATCAGACCTCACTTTCTCACTTGAATTCATTCTGTAATGAAGGGTATGTAATGGAGGAGCAACTGGATAGGAAGGCTTGGCTGGGGAACACTTTTCGTGGATACAAAGAGGATGCAGGAATATTTGTAGGATTGTCTTTGGATCCTGCAGGTTTTTTTTTTCTCTCTCTTTTTTTCTGTCTGCGAGTTGCTCAACACACAGAGCATGCAGGTGCTGTCTTCTGGCAGGCAGGGAGAGGTATCCACATATCATTACGCTCGCAGGCATTTAGGAGAATGCCAATTTTCAACTTCACAGACTTTCCTGAAGGTCCACTGCAGCAGCCAATTGGATCCACGAAACTGAAAATGAGACCTGATGGGTTTGGAGGGATTAGAGCCGCAGAGTGGGAACTTGTTCTCCCTGAATTATCTGACTCCAACCATAGAATTGAGTTGCACCCTGTATTACTTTCCCAGAGCTTCTGGAACAAATTGCCGCAAACTTTGCGACTTAAAACAACAGAAATTTATTCTCTCGCAAATCTGGATGCCGGAAGTCCAAAATCAGTATCACTTGGCCTAAATCAAGGTGTCATTAGGGCTGAGTGCCCTACAGAAACTGTAAGGGGGAATTTGTTCCTTGGATTTTCAACTTCCGGTGGCTCTTGGCCTTCCTTGTTTTGTTACACTTTACTCCAATCTCTGCCTCCATGGTGGCATTTTCTGTCTTTCAAGTTTCCCTCTGTCTCGCTCTTATAAGGTCACTGAATTTAGGGCCCATTTAGATCATCCAGGATAATTTTCCCATCTCAAGATCCTTAAATTAACTACATCTGCCAAGATTCTTTTTCTAAATAAGGTGATGATCAGAAATTCCAGGGGTTGGGATGTGGACATCTTTTGGGAGGGCCACTATTCAGCCCGCTGCACACCCGCTGCCCAATGAAATACCCAAGTCCTTAGACTCATTCAGCCACCAGGATACTGTGAGCCATTTTACTTTGTTGTTGTTGTTGTTTCTTACAGGATGGTGCTAATAACAAGAATAGCTAATATTTATTGAGTGATTGGCATTATCAACTCATACAAGAGTTATGTCTTAAGCCAAAATATATGAATTTGCTAATGTTTGTCGGTTTTTGACTCACAAAAACAGCAATTTCATTTGGTTTAGTCACATATATTCACTCATTTAAAATTAATATTTGCTCCATAAGAAAACTACCATTATTATTCTCATTGTCCAGAAAAAGAAGCTGAGTAGAGCATGGTTGGGGAACTTAGTCAAGGTCATATAGGGAATTGATAGTCCCGTCAATGTTCAACCAGATGGCCAAGTTCCTGAGCTCCTGCTGTAACTAGCCTCCAGCGAAGCTCTTCTGTGTTGTGCCTGACGTATTTCTGTGACTCACACCAGGTGGTCCACTGGGGGCCATGTCTGGTGCTTGATGGTGATCTGGTGGTCCTGTAACTTTCCTCAAAGCTGCATGCAAAGGGTAGAAAAAGAAACAAAGAAAGAAGATGGAGTGTGTGAAGGAGGTGAGGGAGAAAAGTACAAAAGATAAAGAAACAGAGCTACAAACAGGGAAACAAAAAGTCCTTTGAAAACAAAAGAAATAAGATTCTTTCTCTGAGAGAAACGGGTAGGGCGTATAGACGCATTGAGCTGTGCTCCAGTACCAAGAGCTATTCTGTAGATTAACTTTACCAGCTGCTGAATACTTGCAAAACTTCTGCAAGGTTGCTGTTGTTATCCTAAATTTACACCAGGAAACCACGGTTAGTCGCTCAGCAAGTGGTTCAAAGGCTGCATATGAGATATTCAAACAACGAGAAGGAGGAGGGGGAGGAAGAAGAAATGGCTTACTGTTTATTATGTTTCAAATCGTGAAGAAACAAAGAGCTCAACAATCTGTAAGTGCTGGACTTGGGAAAGCACACATCAGCACACACTGTCCCTTCCTTTAGAGATTAAGAAGTAAGGGAGACAGACAGTTACCACTGGGGGTGAGAAGGGAAGAAGGTGAAAGAAGACAGAAATAATGTATATATACATTTGTATATACACATATAATATATATACACAAATATATATGTATATTACACATATAGATAATATGTATATTATATATGTATGTTACACATATAGATATATGTATATTAACATATATGCACATAGATATAGATATATATGTGTAATGTACATACACGTACACACACATAAATTAAGATTTTGATAAACTGTTACTTTAATAGTGAGCCAAAAAGAACAAGCGTGGGGATGAATTTCTATTCAGTTCTACAGTAAACCATGTTCCATTAATCTGTAATGAAAAGAGCAAATCATAACCCCACTGTAGGAAACATAAAATTGGGGGTTTTTTTCTTTAATTTTATTCTTTTAGTGTCCTGTGCTTTAAACAGTACCAAGAACTGGAGATTAGGGATGTCTGATCCCCTGAAAACCAATCTCTGTAGAAGGAACATCTACAAACATGTAGGGAGCAGAATGTTGAAAAAAGGCACCGGATGCCCCCAAATGTCATCTATTTTCAATGTCAGCTTTGGGAAAGTTGCCTCTCTCCCTTCCGTGTAGATGCTGTGCTTTCTTTCTTGAACACCATCTGCCCGGTTAGAATACCTGCTGAAAGAAACTGTTCCTTCAGTTCTTCAACATATGCTTTGTTTTTGTTCTCGTGGGAACTGAATTACTCTTTTGTCTTCCTTGCAAGCAGCAAAATTTTAACCGTAACATTGGACTTTTAAGCTGCTTACATTTTTAAAAAAGTAATAGCATTTTTCTTACTGATTAAGAAGCAACTTATATTCACTATAAATAATTTAAAAATCTGAACAATTAAAAAGAAAAGATTAAATTACCAAATAATCCTAATAATCAGAGATGACGAGTATTAATGTTTGTTAAATTCCCTTTAAGCCTTCTTGGTATTTGTATACAGATATTATAAAATGCGGTAATGCGGTATGAAGAGTGTTCATTTTCATCCTTTTTACTTTACATCAAGTAATGTGTATTTTCTGAGCTTATTCTTTATGATATAATTTTAACAGTAAGATAGTCTTCATTAATGTATCTATAAGGGTTCTCCAGAGAAACAGAACCAATAATATAGAGAGAGACAGACAGACAGACAGACAGATTTATTATGAGGAATTGGTTCACATTATTGTTAGGATTGGCAAATTCAAAATCAGACAGACAGACAGACAGACATTTATTATAGGAAATTGGTTCACATTATTGTTAGGATTGGCAAATGCAAAATCTGCAGAGTGAGTCAGTGGTGCAGGAGACCCAGGGAGAGCTGACGTTTAGGTTCAAAGACCTTTAGGCAGGAAGAATCAATGTTATAGATGAAATACAAAGGGAGTCAGCTGGAGAATTCTCTTCTACTCATGAGAAGTTGGTCTTTTTGTTCTACTGAGACCTTCAACTGATTAGATGAGGCCCACCCACATGATGGAGGTCAATCTGCTTTACTGAAAGTCCACTGATTTAAATGTTAATCTTATGCAAAAATATGTTCTCAGAAACATGCAGAATAATATCTCACCAACTATCTGGGAACCTCATGGTCCAATCTAGTTGCCACATACAATTGACAATTACAATGTGCATACCTTGATTTATTTAATCAAATTTCATGAGTGGATATTTAGATGACTTTTAGATACATGGAACTTTACAATCACCCCGCCTTCACCCTTGATAGACAGTAACATTTTATCACCTAACTTTTCCTACTAAGAATGGACAGAGTTTTTTTAAACACAGCAACCCAGGATCTCCACTGTCAGCCAATCAGAGTTCTGTCCCCAGAAATGTATTTCCTATTTCTCACTCCATGTGTCTCTGATTGACAGATGTGAAATCTCTGTCTGTCCTCACCTCCTGTTCCTCTATCACTCTGAGGGGATACAGTACATGAACCATCATTGTCCTCAGCTTGCCCTGCTAATTGGTTCCTCCTTGTCAGTGCCTCCTGCTTTAATTGTAGGAGGTATGCCTATTGAGGTGTAATACCTAAGTATCTGACCATCCTCACTCTACTTCTTAGGCCTATTTTTTTTTCCTGACTCTTCCTTTAAGTGAATTTTTTTAAGTGAGTATGAGTGGATGGAAGTAGGAAACACTATTGAGACATAGAGAATAAACAATGTTCAGACATCTCAAAAAGCAACACACAGAAGGAGTCGGAGTGGGAGACGTCTAGCTGGGCATGCTGCTTTTCATCATTTACTTTTTTGATTATTCAGTCAAGCAAAATTGAGAGAGATATACCAAACCATCTTCCTATCTCCTGCACTGCTACCTACCCACCCCCCAAATTCTCTTTTACGAAGACTAGTCGACTTACATCATAAGGTGAGTTTCAGATGTCTGTGGCTGTGTTTTAATTTCTAATGCAGCTCAATTGGCCTCATTATTAGAATAAGTTCCCTCCAGATTCTGGAATTAGGTTTTCTATCAGTGTTGGTAAGATTGTCATCTTTGTTCATATTTTCATATGTAGAGAAGTTGAGAAAGACCTTTTCTGACCTGCAAGTCAGATACAATTTTAACTGATGGCATAAGTTTTAAGTATGAATTCACACCACTGTTATCTTGAGCTGTTATATGCCCACTACAATCCATGGAGACCGGAGACCTAACAAACTGAAGTGACTTGATACAGTGATTTCTGAATACTCTATTGTAGATTTTACATTTGCAACTGTAGCTAATTGCACCAAAAGTGAAATCCAATTAAAACCTCATTGTACCATCTGTGTTCTTTGGTTAAAGGACATGTACTATTAAACATGTGCTGAAAAGGAGGTATTGAAAGAGTTACTTAAAATTCAATTCCTTCCATTCTCAAAGACTGGATGGTGGCAGAGTGTAATACTCCATTGTTGTAGCCAGCCTTTAAAAGCTCCTCAGAGCCATAGCTAATTTTCCTAGTAGTTACAGACTAGAGATTGAACCACCAAATTAAACCTCACAATTTCAGCAATAGAAAAGAGAGAGAGGAAAAAAGGAATACACACATCTACATACACATCCACACACACACACACGCATGCAGACACACACATATATACATATATTGCGAAAAAAGAAAAGAACCTTAGTAATGCACACACACAACAGTTTTCTAAGCATAACATCTTTTCTCTCTCGTCTTATTTAATGCAGATGACGAGTATTTTGTTTAACTTGGGAGTTTTAGGATTTCCTGTGCTTGCAAATGGACTAACCTCTTAATAATTGTGACCTCTTGATGTTAGATGATACACAAGTTAGAGAGTAGAAAGGAAAGAAAAGAAACCAAGAAAGGATACTATTGAAGTGAAATTCAAACACCTCCAAAAATATTAAGTGACAACTAACCCACACTAGCGTTGCCTATACTTAGTTTGTTCCGCCTCTGACGGTCACGTGATAGCTTCAAAGAAATCACTGGTGTTGTGTCTTAGCTGAAATGCTAAAATTCAGTTGCAGAGGAAGTTTTCACAGACTCCTAGTTTATTAAAAAAGCTAAAAAATATGAAGACATTTCCTGTTAGTAGGTCTTAGATAAAAAAAGCCCTCGGGTGGCCTCCAGTTTATTTATATTCCAGCAGCTGCCATCGTGACATCAACATGCAATAAAACCATCTCTCAGTTATGCATGCACCTGTCGTTAAAGGGGAATCTGGGACAAATGCGCAGGGGCTGTGGGATTCTAAGTGATGGTGGGCACCCTGAGAAAGTAGAGGTCTTCTCAGGGCAGCTGGGCCAGAGGGTTTGGCATCAGTGGTGGAATGTCTCCGACTTTGGCCCTTTGTTAAACCGACCTCCTTATTCACACACAGGCAGACGTTAATTTCCACGTACAACTCACAACAAAACTATGATGGAACCAATTCTGCTTTTGCCTTGTTTGTAGGCTTTGTATTCTGTTACAGAAGACACAGAAGCATGGAACAGACCCTCAACAAATACCAATGACTGCTGGAGCAAGAGGAACTTTAGACCCTGAAATGATCCAGGACAATTGCAACTCAAATTTTTTAAAAAATGGCTGCCCCAAGGAAGTACCAAGCAGGCTCGTTGATAGTTGTGGTGTCCCTAATAGACATATCTAATAGGCAAAGCAGTGATTGTATTGTGTCACTTGAGCATACTGAGGTCACAGAAGTTTGAATGATTTGCCCAAGGTCACATACCGTGTACCTGATCCAGGATAAGCATCCACTTGTGAGAGCAACTCTGAGTTACCTGGGTGTACACACATCTGAGTTTGATTTTCTGACTTTATGACTTATTTCCCTTCTGAAACTCAGTCTCCTCGTCTGTGCGTGGTTTGACATGGGATAAAATATAACCTATACCTGACAAAAATAACAACAATATGCACGACACACCCAGGACTTTACCTGGCATGTGGCAGGCGACCTGTGCGTCCTGTTTCCCACCCTCGCTGTGAATACACACCTAAAAGACGTAAGGGAGGTTTAAAGTGACCTATAGGGATACAGTTCTTCTCTGAGACAGGTGTCTCTGCTCAGGGCTGGCCCCATGACAGCCAAAGTCGGGCTCTGGGTCTGGGAGCGGTCTGTCCACCCTGAGGTAACGCTGGCTTTCATTTGAGGTCCTCAGTGCTCAGGTTCTTCCCACCTCCCAGACCACAGCTCCTCCAACACCTGGGAAGCTGTTGGAGTGGGGAGGGGAGCTGGGGAGTGAGGAGCATCAGTAGCTGTTCGAAGCCATCCGCATGGGAACAAATGAGAAATATTTGATGCGAAGAAATCTCATGCTTTTCCAGTTTATTGTTATTTTCAAAAGAAGAAAGTATCGTAAATCTTTCGATGACGTGTGCTTTTTAGACTTGAGGGAGCTCTAAAAAGAATATTCCACAGTAGACTCCTTATGTCCAAACACATGTTTAGATGTTGAAGCTCTCTGACTCTTGCGAAGTAAGCTCTGTGGTTAGAATGCCTGGGTTCTCTCTGTCAACTCTCAGCAGTAAACCATCCTTTATCGCTAAGGTAGGCTTCAGGCAGGACCTGAGAAACTCCTGCATCTCAAACAGTTTTCAAATTTCCTTATTTCCATTTTTTTGTTTTTTGAGGAAGATTAGTCCTGAGCTAACATATGCCATCAATCTTCTTCCTTTTGCTGAGGAAGATTGACCCTGAGCTAACATTTGTGCCCACCTCCCTCTACTTTATGTGTGGGACACCTGCCACAGCATGGCTTGATGAGTAGTGTGTGGGTCTGTGCCCAGGATCTGAACCTGTGAAGCCCTGGCCGCCAAAGCCAAGTGTGTGAACTTAACTGCTATGCCACAGGGCCAGTCCCCTTCTTATTTCAAGTTTTTACATATAAAATCATGATGAATACATTTGTGATATATACATCCATTGGGCTCTTGCTATTTGCCAAGCACCACGCCAAGACTTGAAAACAATGATGTTCTGAGGTGGGTAACTTTAGCAATTGTATTTTATAGAAAAGAAAACCCGAAAAGCACACAGTAGGACTCATGGCAGTCACTTATGTTGTACTTACTATATGCTGTCATGCACTATTTTCTGTCTATCTATCTATACACGTATATAATACATATAACTTTATACACACCCACGCACACTTCATAACAACCTTATACAGAATAATTATTATTTTATTCTCATTTACAGATGAGAAAATGGAGGCAAGGAGAGGATAAGTAACTTGCTTAAATTCACACAGTAATAAGTGTTGTAGAACAGACTGGAACCCAGGAAATCCAATTCAAAGTCCATACTCTTTGTCACTATATTATAATGCCTCTTTAAGTGCTCATAAAATATTCATATGAAAAAGAATGAATGAATGGATGGATGAACGTTCCTGAGATGATGTAGCAAAGAAGAGAGAGAACAGAAACTCCTGCTCTGAACAACTATGCTATCTCACTTTTAATCTGATTCTAAAATGATTTCAGTTGGCATGGTTTCCCTTTAAAAACAGAATACTCAAAAAAAAAAAAATCCCAAAAAACAAGGAGCTTGTCCGGTGGTGTAGTGGTTAAGTTTGCACACTGGGCTTTGGCGGCCCACGATTTGTGGGGAAAGTCATAAATTCATTAGCCAATGCCCTTCCAAACAGGAGCAGAATCACCCTGGTTCGTCATCACTAAGTTTGATATATTAAGTTATCAGAATGGAAAAGAGGGGCTGATTTAGACACAATCTATGGGGATTATGTGGGATGATGGACCCTTTGTAGTATGAAAAGTGGCTTGTATCATTTATAATTATCATTTTGCAGATAATGTCTAGTTTATTAACACTAGCAAATCTTTCTAATAATTTCTTCTTTTCTCTTTCTATTCAGATTCGCCATGTCTCCAAGATGCAGTACGCATTGGATACCTTTGTTCAAGTGGAGCCAGGTTTTAGAATCCAAGTACAATTCAGATGGGGATGCTCAGCTGGCTCTTCTTTTAAAATAATTAGTCTTTGTATGATTATAAATTATTAAAAAATGGAAAATATAGAAAAGCATAAAGACGAAATTTAAATATCAGTGTTTTAATGAATATACATATAGTCCATATAGTCCAACCCATGTCAATTGCTTGCTTATGTCTGTGCATTTTATAAAATAAGGATCTTACTTTCATCATGTTTTTTTATAAATTGTCATAATTTCTCATGCTATTAAATATCCCTCAAAACATAATTATTCTGTATGATGTTACAATGATGGATACTTGTCATTATGCATTTGTCCAAATCCATAAAATGTACAACAGCAAAAGTGAACCCTAATGAAAACTATGGACTTTGGGTGCTTGTGATTTGTCAATATGGGTTCATCAACTGTCCCAACCACTTTGGTGAGTGATGTTGGCGGTGGGGGAAGCTATGCATGTGAGGGAGTAGGGGTATATAGGAAAACTCTGTACCTTGCTCTCAATTTTGCTGTGAACGTAAAATGGCTCTAAAAAAATCACGACATTTAAAAAAAAAGGTACTCGTGTTCACACATTATGTTTTCAGTAAGAGTATAATAAAGAAAACACAAACTCAGGTGAAACAGCTCCATTCTTGAAAAAGACCAACAAACACACTTGTCTTTGACTTCAGATATTACCCACATATTCCCACTTTATTTTTTCTCGCTGCCATTTGGAGATTTCTATGGGTTAACCAGCACTAGTCCCAGAGAGTGTAAGATACGTGTCCTCTCTAGTGTAGTCTAGTAGCTTAGTCTGATTGTGTGGTGTTGATATTTAGCTGAAATTCCTGATGTGAACGATGGTACTCTTCGGAGAAGAGGAAGGATCGAGCATGGATGCAGTTTGCAGTTCGTCAGGAAAGTCCTGGCTGCGGCAGTTAAAAATGCTATAGAAAATAATATTTAAGAAAATGGAAATATTGGTGTAAATTTCCCTAACTTATCAAACTCATTTGCTTTGCCTAGACCATTATTATCTTACTAAGATTCACTGACCCTCTCCAATTAATGAGAAGTTCTTGCTGGCACTACGTATGAGTGAGAAATGCTTCTGGTACCTTGTGACACAGCCCCTTAATCCACATCTGATTGCAGCTACAGCTGCCCAGGGCAGTTCTTTGCAAGTTCAGACTCACCTTGCACTGCCAGTATACTCCAGCAAGTACCAAGTCCTCTCTGCATTCTGCCAATGGCCTTCTCCAATGTTCCTGTGCTCACTGGGGCCAGGCTTGCAAGCTCACTCTAGAAGCACATTAATTCCTTAATGCTCCCAAAGTAACTCTCATCCAATAGGGGGTGGAGCCAGTGGAGAAATGCCTAGGCTGGCTTTCCATCCTCAGTTGGGCAATCCTGGGAGGTATTCTACCTGCTCCTCAGGAGGCTCCAGTGGAATCAAATCCTTTTTGTTCACAAGAAGGACATTGATGACAAATCATTCTCTGGTTTTTCTTTCTCATTTTATTCCCTTATTCTTGCTTCTTGGGATCACTTCTCAATTAACCTCCAGTACTCAAGTCCTTTTCTCAAGCTCTCTTTGTATGGATCCCCAAACTAAAACAACATTCTGCGGCCTTTTGAAATTGACAAAATATGTATTATTAAAGAAATGAAATTTTCTAGTGAGCATTTTTCTTTCAAAAGATGATACATATGAAGGTAAAAGCAATGTAAGGATTTAGAGCCATTTCTTTAAGGACTAATGATTTTTAATTGAAAATCATGGACTTGACTAAAAGGAACAAAATACAAAATCAGTTGATTCTGAAATTTGACTCTACTCTGAGGTCTTTCTTGAAAAGAAATTTGAGCAAATAATTGGTCTCAAAATAAAGTAACAAGGGATTGAATATTCTAAGTTTTTTGATATCACAGACCAAGCACAGTAAAATAAACCAGATATCCCCTTTTTACTGCCACTTTCTGTCGCTTTTCCTCCATACCTCTATTGCCTCTGCTAAGTTTATACCAAATATCTGTGATGCTTCATCTAGATGCAAAGAGCTTCTGGTGAGAACAAGGAGAAAACGGGAAACGACTCATGCTGATGTACTTGGTGCAAAACTTGGATTGGATCACAGACTTCTCAGATTCTTAAAAATTGTAAGCCAATAGTTTTGTTTGTTAGTCTTTTTTCTTTAACCTTCTGTAGCTTACTATATGTCAATATAATCAACGTTCTAGAAATGACTGAATTTGAAAAGAAGCTAATAGTATGCTGAATTTAAAGAAGAAATTCATATGAGGATAGACAATTAACAAATCACCATAGATATATGAATAGTAAGGCTTTGAAAAACAAGAGGTCAACAGTGAAGGTTCACTTTCTCTTGAAGCTTGTCTGTTTAGGTCACTGATAGATGAGCAAAATAAATCACTCATAGACATAAAATATGAGGCTGGTCTGCCCTTAGAGATTATCCAGTCCAGCCATCCCAAATAGAGCTGATCTCACTTTCCAAACCTAACTGAATGGTAACGGCTGCTAGATTACCCATGTTCAGAAGGATAGGGCTCTGAACAGAAACAGGAGAAAAGAAACTGAGATAGATTAATAATGTCTGCCATGGCCTGAATAGGAAGAATGACAGTTTATGTAGAATCTTGATTCCAACCTCCGCTTCTAGAAGTGGTCATTATTTCTCATGATGTTGGGACTTAGATTTTGAGAAAATAATTAACATTTTTAAACTACAATAAAGTAAAAAATACCTTGTTTACAATCAGTCTAATGGCTCTGAAACTTCTAATTACAGTTTATCTGACATCTTGAACATCCGTTTTTTTTTTAAATTAAGCTACACATATGTAACATAAAGTATAATAGTCTTCAGTGTATAGCTTGATGAATTTTTGTATAAATAAACATCTGCGTGACCACCACGTTTATCAGGATGTAAAACTTGCAGCACTCCAGAAGTTTCCTTTGAACTACTTCCCAGTCAATGACTCCAGAGGTAACCACCATTCTGACTTCTGTAATCGTTAATTCGTTTTGTATGTTCTTAAACTGCATAGAAATGGAATCGTAGTACGTACTTGGACATCTTTTTATCAATGGAGGTTTATCATCTGTCTCTGTGCTGGTGATTATTCACAGTGCATTGATTGAGAGCCCAGCATCTTATGAATGAGAAAGTGTTGTAGTATTCACAAATTGACCTCAATTCGCAAATGACCTCAATAAGCCTTCAGAGAAAATTGCCAAGGACCAGGGAGGAATAAAGAAAAATGAAAACCAGAAAAGTGATTTCATAATCTACTTCTGCAGCTTCCCTGCAGTCAGGGGATAAGAGGAAACCACTCTCCACCATCAGGGAAAGGACATGAAAAACTCTGCCCTTTCAAAGGATAGCCTCTGGGAGGGAGACTGCCTCTTGAAGCAGGATACGTCAAAGTGTCCATGTGCAGTGAAAGTGCAGGCTAGAAAACACATCTTTCAGCTGCAACAAGAAAATAACAAAGAAGATTGTTAGAATCTGCGTGGGCTCTTTGCAGACAAAAAATCAAAACAAAATCTACTTAGAATTTACAAATATAGTAGTCACCTAGCCTGGATTTGAGATTCCAATTTAAACAGCCTGTGTGGTCTGGAAACTCTTAACAAAGAAACTAACATAAACATGGCCATCCTCCTGGAAGGCTTGGCAGAGGTAACCACATGTCCTTAACCCAGATAGACAGGACTTTCATAGACAAAACCCTTTTAAACATAGGTCCAAGTTCCAAATTACAATTACAAGACAAATGAATGAGAATCAAGATATACACAAAATATAACAATATTGCTCATGCAATTCTGTTTATTAAACAATTTGTTGAAATACAGTTAAAGAGACTAAAGCTAAAAAGTAAATAAAAAATGTAAGAAGTAAATAAAATACTATCAGAAAGAGGGAAAAAAGAACAACATAAAATTCTTTAATTAAATATATATACATATATAAAACATTTAGACATCATTTATATAACATAGCAAGTATAAAGTCATTGGTGAAGTGAAATATAGATTTAAGCGAAATATCCAGAAAGAAAAATTAAAAAAATAAAAATATGAAAGAATTTAAGGCAAGTGAAGAGGAGGATATAATAATAAAATCTGACATGCATCTAACGATTCTCCCACGTTAAGATAATGCAGAGTCGGAAGAAAAGAGTATTCAAAGAGAAAAAGATATATAGTTCTAGAATTGATGAAAAGTATGAGTTCTTAGAGTTACAAAACATAATGGAGCGCAAGTATAGTAAATAAAAGGGAATTCCCTCCTAATAGGAAAAGTGTAGAACACTAAAGAAAAAGAAAAGCTTAAAGGCAGGAAGTAAATATCAGATTATAGGAATGATACAGATTTCTCAAAAGCAAAAGTGAAGGTTAAAACAACTGAATAATATTGCTAACATTATGAGGAAAAGCAGTCATCAACCTGAAGCTAAGTCCAGAAATGTTATTATTCAAGAGTAAGTACCAAATAAAGATATTCTCAGACAAATCAAAAGTGACAGGCTGCACCTGTGTTTTTCCTTTTTCTTAAGTAGTTCTCCGGCTTTTGTAATTCAAGTCAAATTCACTTATGTATATAACTGTAAAATTCTTAAACACTATATTAGAAAATCAAATTCAGCATTGCACCAAAAATATGTAATCTTTTAAATTTAATGTTGTATAACCAAGTGTGGGTTATCTCAGAAATACAAGAAAAGTGTAATATTAGAAAACACTTAAAAATATGTGATGAATGACACTAACCTCTTTCTTTTGAGTTACATACTTTTGCTTATCTTCCAGATAAAATACTGTGGAAATTAAATAATCCACTATGATGTCTAACACAAAATAAGTATATTTTATATTTAAAAATATAAATCTATAAAGTTAAATTGAATGCTGCCTTAATTATACATTGTTATATATCAATGTTACTGCAGACTTAGTGCCTGAAAATAACACACATTTATTATCTCACAGTTTATTGAATCAAGAGTCTTGGAACAGTGCAATGCTTCTCTGCTTCAGGATCTCACAAGGCTACAACCAAGGTGTTGGTTGGGGCTGCAGTCTCATCTGAAGCTCAGCTGAGGAAGGATCCACTTCCAAGGTCATAAGGTTGTTGGCAGTATAGTCCCTTCTGGGCTATTGTTCTGAGATCCCCCATCTCTTGCTGGTTGTCAGCTGGAGGCCATCATTTGATTCTTGACATGTGGGCCTTCTCAACATAACCACTTGCTTCTCAAAGCTTCAAGAAAAAAAGTCTCTGAGCAAAATGGATTAAAATCTTATGTAACATTATTGTGATAGTGACATCTCATCACTTTTGCCAAATTCTATTGTTTGGAAGCAAATCACAGGTCCCGTGTAGAGTTAAGGTGCAGGAATTTCATAGGGCATAAACGCAAGGAGGTAGGGATCTTGGGGGCTACATTTGAGCATGTCCACCACAAATGTATGTATATTTTTAATGTATTTTATAGTTATAAAGAAATGGTAATAAAAATTATTTTTCTTTTCTTAACTTCTCCTTTTTCCTTTCTTTGCTCTTTCTCATCTTTTCTCTCTTCACTTGCATTTGTCTTTCTGTAGAACTTATGCTATGCATTCCTCTTAATTTTTGGGTAGCTGGCATCCAGGGTGAGTACTGATCATGGCTAGCTGTCTACATCACAGCACATATCACGACCTGCATGTCATTTTCACAAGGTAATTTCAGTAGGAACTTTGGAGTGAATGATGTTTTCTAATAACTAAGTAATTTAAAGAGACAATGATATTTTTATAGGAAACAAGCCAACTGAGTAAGAAAAACAATGCTCTGGAGATATATTCCAAATTATTTGGAGCTTTAACAAGTACAATATGTTATTGAAAGAATTAATTCGTACATTTCATTGAATGCAACTGACTCAAGTTTGGGCCTGCTAGACTGACAATAAAATTTCCCTCTAGTGCATTTGTCTGGGATTTCCTTATTACACATCTGCAGAATGAATTTTTCAGGGGAAGTGATCACTTATGTCTATTCCATTGTCGCTTGGAAAGGCCAATTTATTTCAAACAACCAGGGCTCATTAATTTAGACTACTTCTTGAAAAGTCCAGCCAAAATATTCAGAAATAACTACATTTGTTCAAAAAAGATCACCTAAGCTCTTACTATATAAAAACCAATAGTCTTTAGATTTTGGAGCATATAATGTTCTAATTTATTGTCACTATGTTAAAGAAGGGTGACATCACTATCCATACTTGAATACTGCAACTCAAGTTATACCAACGAAGAGGTGCTTAGTTTTGGAATCAATGAGACCTGCTTTAAGAATCCAATTTAAGAATTCTTTCCTCATTAACTTAGGGTTTCTTTTTTCTGTTTTAATTGTCTTGGACTTATTGGTACTAAATGACTGAATGCTTTGGCATTTGCTAATGTTAATTTAACTAAATGATCTTTATTCTTTTACTCCAAACCAAATGGTTTCTGAGAAATTGGTTCATGGACTCCCAATTGTCTTAAGTTACATCTCGTAATTGTTAGGATGGCTTCAGTCAGAAGCGGAGGGAAGGCCTAGGTGCCCTGCATAGGAATCTGGAGTCCGGAATCTTAGGCAGTCTTTCTGCTCCTTAATAACCTACATTAAACACTTTTACAGCTCTCTGGTCTGCTCTCTATTAAACAGAGGCACTCTGGGATAGTCCCAAAATATTTTGTCTTAGAATGCTTTCTACCTTGTCCCTAAATCGTATGAAGGATTGCTATATTGATTGGAGAAAGGACTGAAGCATCAATGTATGCGGAGAGCCTCAAGTCATCAGTATAGACAGGTGGATGCTGAAGATCACGGGAGTCAGGTCTTGAGAACAGATGGGTTTTAGCAAGGCAAAGGGCTGTTTACCGTGGAGGATGATGTGTCCTCTTTTCTTCAAGTCCTTTCTGTACCCAAAAGCTGAAGATATAGTTTCAAAAAAACTCTCTCTCTTCCATTTCTTTCTTATAATTGTTTTATCATTTTTCCACTGCTTTAGGATAAAGACCAATTTTTTAAAAATGTTCTGTAGGCTTTTATACTATTTGGCTCACACATACCTCTTCAGCTTCTACTTATACCACGTCCCCTACCTCTTTCACTGTCAATTAACATAGTTGTAATTTCTATAGTTTGTATGACTACATGGTTAATGCCCATCTGTTTCACTAGATTGTAAACTGCATCAGGGCTATGTCTATTTTGCTCATAATTTCCCAAGTCACATCCCATAGTAGGGATTCAGTAAATCTTATTGAATTAATTTATCATGTCTTTACCATAATGGTCTCACCAACTCCTGTCATATAATGTGGATGGTTTCTCTGTTATGGTAAAGGAGAGAAGTAATTCGAAAATATGGTGCTGTACTCTCTGCACTGTGACAAAGGGCTTCCTGTGATATATAGGAGTCTTTTAGATGGGCTCAGGGACCACAGCATCTTTAATGTCCATGATGAAGATTACAGCTTGCCTGATTAGTCTTTGTCATTGCTTAATGACCAAGAACAAGATAACGAAACAGGGAGAATTCACTGTGGGAGGAAATGATGACACAAAAGCAGATTTATACCTACTTCCTCCAAAACCTAACAAAATACGCCAATAGAAGTTCAAAATGCACCAATATTATAAAACCACATATGATTCCATTTTTACTGAAGTATCAGTAAGGGAAGAAACTAAAATCCTTGAAGTAAAAGTAAAGCAGAAACAGCTCACTGGGAAGCCCATAAAGAAGGATGGGAATGGGGGGAATTGCATTTGTGACTCAGATGCAAAGAAGTTGAAAGTCCTTTTAGAGAAAACAAACAAAAAAAAAAACATACCTGCCACTGTGAATAATTAATGACTCAAAGGAGAAGGGAAAAATTCTGTAACTTGCCATTTATTTTGCCCCGCCGGGAGAAATGCAGGAGTAAGCTCAGAAAAAGATCTCCCTAAACTATCACTAATAACAACTCAGGGAAAATGTCTTTTGAAAATCTCTCTTTCCATGGTGATTAATTGTTCCATGTTAAAAACCCTAAAGCATCACTTATCTTCTTTTTCCTTTACCTGTGCTCTACAAAAAAGTAGAAGAAAAGTAGCCTTCAAATAAGAGTCGAAGAAGATGGTATGAACAGGGCCTAGATGAGGTGTGAAATTAGTCAGGAAAGAAGCCACCCAAAATATATTCGAACGAATAGATGATCTGGGTAAAGATACCCATGTGTTTTCTTATTTTCTGCATAAAAATATTATAGACCACAATGTAATAACATTGGTAAGCAATAGTATAATTAGAAAAATTTTTTAACTCATTACTTTGAAATATTTTAAAACTCTGTCTTGAATAACTTCTGAATTGCAGAGAAAATCAAAATCCCAACCATACACTACAAAAATAGCAACAATACAGTCTCTGAATATAAAACCAAGCGTTTAAATTGCATGAAAAGACTTTGCAGAGTCTTAAACACTTGCGTTATTAAACAAGAAAGAGGAAAATGAATGACGTTTTCAAAATCATTGAGAAAAAGAACCAAGCAAGAAGAAAAACAGAAGAAAACTAGTAATAAAAGCAACACATGCAGGGGCTGGCCCCGTGGCCGAGTGGTTAAGTTCACGCGCTCCGCTGCAGGCGGCCCAGTGTTTCGTTGGTTCGTAATCCTGGGCGCGGAC
This sequence comes from Equus caballus, assembly GCF_041296265.1. NCBI lineage: Eukaryota > Metazoa > Chordata > Mammalia > Perissodactyla > Equidae > Equus > Equus caballus. The sequence goes on along the minus strand of NC_091699.1, from coordinate 60,691,033 downwards.
ATGACACTGCTCATCAAACCACGCTGAGGCAGCGTCCCACATGCCACAACTAGAAGGACCCACAACGAAGAATATACAACTATGTACCGGGGGGGCTTTGGGGAGAAAAAGGAAAAAATAAAATCTTTAAAAAAAAAAAAAAAGAAACACATGCAGATTAATGAGTTAGCAAATAGTAAGGTAATAAAAAGTAAACTTGATATATAAATTCAAGTATTAATGATTTTTTAATCTAATATCTAACTTTTTGAAATAGATTTAAAAAGGGAAACCTATCACAAATTAATAAAAACAGGAAAAGTAAATAATCAAGTCTTGAGAAATAGAAAGAGAAAATGTATTGTAAAATCATACGTGAACGTGTAAAATCTGGGTATATTTTTTAAAAAGATAGAAATCAATTAAATTAAGTTCAGAAGCTTTTTAAACACTTTAGAAAAAATATTCAAAGCCACTTCTGATTATAAGTCTTTAATGAAATAGACATAGATGGGTAATTTTGATATGACCTCTCTCTCTCTGTCCCTCTTTCATTCACAGACACACACACACACACACAATAACTAGAAACATTAAAAAATGCCCAGGAATATCACTATGATTTTGCAGTTTTGTGCCTATACTAGTCAAAGCCATTAGTTAAGAGTAGAAAATGAAAGATGAAAACATTATTATTTGAAAATGTTATGAATACATGCCTGGAAAATGCATGAAAAACAAAAGGAAAGAAAAAAATAGGAATCCAGTAAAGTGGCTGGTTACAAAATCAATATATTTCATTTATACAAACAGTAACACGTTGGAAAATATAATGAGAGAAGATATTCCTTTCACATTAGTGACATAAAAGATGGCATGTCTCAGAATGAAGTTAGTCAGTAAAGTGCTGTGTGGAGAAGGACTTAAAACTCTGCTTACCAACATCACAGAAGGTTTGAATAAAGCAGAATGCTTAACTGACCGGTCCTGGGTAAGAAAACTCAATTATTACAAGGACACCTGTACTCTCTGTCACAATCTTTACATTTTCATTTCAAATGAGTTTATAAGAAGTTTGTTCCTTTATTAGTGTATATATATGAGTTGGTGTGTGTGTGTGTGTGTATGTGTGAAATCAATGAAATAAAGATTTCAGACATAGCCTCAAATAAATATTAGAATAAATATGTGATAAGGATAGTATTTCAAACAAGTGATGTGACTCTCTACGTTTGGGGAAAAAATGCCAAATCCTTCTCTCTCTTTGTACTAAAATAATTGATTAAAATTTTAAATATAATAATATATTAAAAGAACACAAAAAAAGCATGAGTGATTCATTTGTATCTTACTTGGGATGGGAAGGTGTTTCTAATTATAACATGAACTCCAGAAAAAAATTAAATCTGAAGTAAATGTTAAAATATTTACGCTAAAGATAGATTTTATAATAACACAGGTGACAAACTAAACATATAACTTACTCATATTTTATATTTACATAATTACAGATAACAATGTATTTCAGGCAAAGAACTTTTAACAACATAAGAAACAGAGCTACTTTACAAAAAGTCAAATAATGAGAAAATTCAGTACACTGAAAAAGATACAAATGGCAAATGATGAGAAAATATACTAAATTTTATTAGTAACTAAATGCAAATAAAACAAATACATTGTTCATACGCAAATATTTTAATATTTGCAAAGATTAAAAGTTTGTTTATATTTAAATAATCCAATTGAAAAAGGACAGTTTTGAGACAACGGGGACAATTTTGATGTAGACTTGGTATTAGATTTTAATAAGGAATTGTTCATTTCACTGGATTTGACAATGATATTGTGGTTGCGTAAAGAATTGTCCTTGTATCTTATAAACACACACTGAAATCATAAGAGATGAATATGACATGACATCATAATTTCATTACATACTTCAGAAAAAAGAGATAAAGCAAAAAATGTCAAAATGTTAATATCACATCTAGGTGATGAATACATGGAGGTTCATTCTACTGTTCTCTCAACTTATGTGTCTTTGAAATTTTTCATAATAGAAAGTGAAAGAAAATAATTTACTAATATAAAATGGGCCAGTGTGTGAAGAAGTGAGCAATCTCTTGTACCTAGAGGTCAAACCGAACTTGGGTATCTGTTTGTTTTTTTTTTAAAGATTTTATTTTTTTCCTTTTTCTCCCCAAAGCCCCCCAGTACACAGTTGTATATTCTTCGTTGTGGGTCCTTCTAGTTGTGGCATGTGGGACGCTGCCTCAGCGTGGTTTGATGAGCAGTGCCATGTGCGCGCCCAGGATTCGAACCAACGAAACACTGGGCTGCCTGCAGCAGAGCGCGCGGACTTAACCGCTCGGCCATGGGGCCAGCCCCTTGGGTGTCTGTTTTTAACCTTCATCCTTGTTGGTTTCTCAGCAGCCTTTGATCCTGCTGGTCATCCTTCCTTCATAAAGCTCTGCTTCCCTCAGCTCCTGGGACAGAGCTCTGTTCTGAATACCCTCCTCGCTCCTTGGAATACTTCTTCTCAGCCCCTCTGCAGACACAGCCTTCCCTCTTGGTCATTAGCTTCTGTAGTTCCTCAAGGTACAGTCCTGGACTCTCCTCTCCAGAGCCTGGAATCTCTCGAGAGTCCAGTTTCATCCCTCTCCCCTCCAATTACACCTATACACACAGTTCTCATCCATGTAGTGGTTACAAGCATTGGCATAGACCACCTTGTGAAGGGATGAAAGGATGTGTGAAAGGAAATATGTATAATATCTCCTCTAAACAACTTTGTAGTGTTGCTCCTGCTATCCCTATTTAACAGATGAGGACCTAGAGGCCTACAGAGGCCTCTTATCTGATAGCTAGTGGGATACATGTATTTGATCCTCTAAACAACTTTGCATAGTTACCACTCCTATTCCTGTTTATTTATATATAAAGTGCTTATAACAGTGTCTGGGACCTAATATGCGTCAAGTTAATGAAAGCTAATACTATTTCCAAGCAAATACTTCTAAGCCTTATGCCTTAGTTTCATATATTTCAATGCCTACTTGATACCTCCAAAGACATCTATATGTATATCCAAACTTAGTTTTTCATTTTGCACCTGAACCTGGTCTTTTTTCGATATTCCTTATGCTGATAAATAAAGCTACTACCCAGTTTATTGCACAGGGGACAAACCCAGTGTGTTAATTTTCTGTTGTTGCTGTAGCAAATTATCACAAACTTGGTGGCTTAAAAGAACACACATTTACTGTCTTACAGTTCTGAAGATCAGAAGTCTGAAATGGATCCCACTGGGTTAAAATCAAAGAACGGGCCGGGCTGCATTCCTTCTGAAGGCTCCAGGGGAGAATCTTTTTCCTCGCTTTTTCCAGCTTCCTGAGGCTGCCTGCACTCCTTGGCTCCTGGTCCTCTCTCCATCTTCAAAATCAGCTATATAGCATCTTCCAACCTTTCTCTAACTCTCACTCTTCTGTCTTCCTTCTCTACATTTAAAAGACCCTTGTGATTATATTAAGCCCACTCTGATAAATCGAGATAATCTCCTTATTGTAAGGATAGCTGATTAGCAACCTCAATTGCATCTGTAACCTTAATTTCCTCTTGCTGTGTAAGGTAACATACAAATTCTGGAAATTAGGATGCAGACATCTTTGGGGATCCATTATTCTGACAAGAATACCTAATTACTCCTTATTTCTGCTATACAACTTCACATCAAAATCTTTTTTTTTACCACGTCTGTCTAATCTGAGCACATTTAGCTTGACAATTGCAACAGCTACTAACACATCTCCCTAACTCCCTGTGTCTGTCTGTAAATCAAGATTCTACCAACCAAAGTTGTACTTTCAAAACAAATCTTACAGAGCATTTTGCTCCTCCTTAACCCTTTATAGTTTTCTTATTGTTTATTGTTCTTAGAATACAGTCCAAACTCCTCGTTTTACCCCACAAGGTAATTATCGTTACATATCAGAATCTACCAAAGGGCTTTAAAACAAAACAAGCAAAAAAACCACTTCCTGAGAAGGGCTGTGTATCAGTCAGGATCTCAAAGGAAGCAGAGGCATACTCAAACAAGGATAGATTGAAGTAGGCTTACTTACAAAGGATTTAATCGCAAAGATGTGTGTAAGCTGAGATAGATCACAACAGTGTGGGAGCACAAGGCTAGTAGCAGCAGGGCTGTTACCACCCTAGGTGCGAAAAGATGAGGAATTGGAGAGGTTATCAGAACCCAGAAATAAAAACTTTATATTGAACAAGCTGCCTTGGAAAAAGCAGAGGCATCTCCCAAGGAGAGCAATCTGCCTGAAGCAACCACATCGGGAGGAGATAATCACCCTTAACCCCACTCACCTCTATTTCTCCCAACTCCTACCAGGTCTCCCCGTTGGTCAAACCTTGCTGAAAATCAGTGGGCACGGGAGCCCTGTTGCTTAGGCTGCAGGTCAGCTTCCCATGGCAAAGAGCAGGATGGAAATGGGTGGAAAGTCATTATGGAAGGGCAAATAGAAGATAGCTGGCTCAAAAAACAGAATAGGGGAACAGAAATTAGAGAGTTCATTCTGAAAAGTAATGAGACTTTCACCTGGATACAAGAGTCAGGGAGAGTGTGGCAAATAGCCAAATACAATTAGAAATAGATGCTTCAGTCCATAGGCTGCAACGACAGGTTCTTGAACAGAAAAATAAAATTTAAAAGCTAATGTCTCAGAAATACCAGTTTGACCATCATGGGCAGAGTAAATGGGAAACCAGGCAGTAAGAGGCCAGGCTTGAAAAGAATGTAAGCATACAGGCTAGTATGGTGGCCATAGGAGTAGAAAGTAAGTGATTTACACTGATATGATCATCTTAATCCAAGTATCTTTGAACAACTATCACATTATAATCTCGGGGCAAATTATTTTTCCTAAAAGGCTTTTAAAGGATAATAACAACTTTAAGGATGTGGACACAAATTGCCAAATTGCCCCTCAGAACACTTGAATTGATTTATACTGCTTGCCATTAGGTATGGACTTGTCAGTTTCCCCATTGATTATCATCACTCTTATTATTTTCCAATCTCATAGGCCACTGAGGAGTTCCTTTCAGTTACCTGAGAATGCCCTGTGAACACCTTTGTCACCACATTTATCACATTTTTAATCTGTTTCTGTGTCTGTCCTAGTCTTCAAGCGCCTTTCACATCAATGTTACTGTTGTCTCTCTAGTTTTCTCACGTTTTTTTCAACGTGAGGATATCTGAGAGTAAACCTAAAGGGAGTGTCTCAGAGGAGGGTAATTAAATAGATGATATTCTTAGGACCAAATGAAAGAAGACATCACATAAATGCATGGATCTGATCAGCAAAAGGAGTTTATTTAAAGAAAATGGGATTGATAGACTAGTAAGGAAGAAAGCCAGATCCAATGCATCCCTAACCTAGATAAAGTAGAAAATATATGAGTGCCAGGATAAGGAATGCATTCACTATTAGAAGGACTGGTAGGTTTGGACTCTGATTCTGATGATAATCCATCTATAAAAATATGAAGAAACAGAGGGACAGGGTAACAATAGGAAATGAGACTGAGTGAACTAAGCAATTGCATGGAGTCCCTGGGGTAGGAGAGTTGTTTTGGTGAAACCAGGGAAGATTCCGATGGGAGGTCATTAGTTAGGAATGCAAGGGTGTACTAAAGTAGAAGAGAGAGAAGATAAAAATGAGAGAAAAAGCTAATGCCTGGGAAATATATACTTGTCTCTACACAAAACTGAGAAAACTAACAGCTCTATTATGCAAGACCAAAGAAGAGAGAAAAGATATAAGAATTTGACAAAATAATGAAGACCTAATTAGAGAATACAGCCATATGAGAAGAGGCAAATGCCTTCCATGCGTGTAGAGGAATAAACTGAGATATCACAATTCAAAAGTTAAGATCATTTGGCATCATAACTAGAAAATAAGCTTAAATAATCACACTGTTATATGGTTATTTTACTTATAATTGAGAGATGTGATATATTTTAAATAAACCTGTAACATCTGGATTATTAGTCTATTCAATTAACATTTAATATAGACTTTAATGAAACTTCTTTATTAAAGTTCTTCCTTCATAAAAATAAATGAAAATAAGGAAGGAATTTATTAACGAAGACAAAATGAGATGGGATATGCTTATACAGATCCAAAGTCTCCCTAAGATCAGAAACCTTCAGTTAATTCCACTTGTACATCACCTTCATTTATGCTCAGGACAGGTTGGAAAGCCCTCTATGGAAATAGCTTATTGCATCAATTATATACTATATCATAGACATTAGTCTGAAGGCTACAAAATTGGAATCTTACTGACTTGGGTTTTCTTCACTGGGAAAAACAGGTAATTAACATAGAATTGTAAAATATGTGTGTGTGTGTGTGTGGCCATTAGCCAAAGCCCTTACAGCAGGTAGGGAATGAATTCATGCAGGAGGGGTGCCAATTGTGCTTTCTATGCCAGGTATTCAAATATGCATGAGAAACTCACTCAGACTGCAAATATCATGACCAGACCAGTCACTAAATGGTGAGGGGACATCCTTATCTCTGTGAATCGTTGTTGAGAGTCCAGGATTCTGGATCTAGCTGCCCTTGCTTTTGGTCACTTGGGTCTCATGTTACCCTCACTCTTCACAACAAGATGCCTGATTCCTCAACTGCTATTCTGAGTGGAAAAGGTAGTATTAACCTCCTCTCCCCCACAAAAGAAAAGGACTTTTATTTTGATACTTGCTTTTTACAACATTAATTTCCCACTAGTTTCCCAGTGCACTGACTTGTGTTTCTCTGCTCTTTACGTAATACTCATTCTGTGAACCATTCTTATTTCTGATTCAAAGATTGTAGCTGTGGTAACCAAGGGCATTCAAGTTTGACCTTCTAACACAAATACCCACTGAAACAACTTTGCTCCACACATCCCTTCTCCTGTCTCCTCTTCTCGCTCTTTTTCAACTCTCCTATTTCCCTCAAAGGGTCTTCTTCTCCCCTGTTTGCATAAACTGCAAAGAGTGGAATCAGAGGATAGAAACACCACAACAAGAAAAGACATTGGAAAACACCTGTGTTCTACATTGGAAACTGACTTTGTTGTGAATGTGAAATTCCCGAAGTTGGTGTTGGTTGCCTAAAGAACCTAATTGATAAGGATAGTGAGGCTTCCTTTGCACCCAGTGGGGAAGCTCTATGATTGATTAATGATGTCAGATCAGTCATGGGACTACAGATTGAGGTCCTTTGTACTGGAAATGGCACACTCTGGTCTAGTCCCTCCTTTTTATCAGATGAAGGATCTAAACTTCTTAGAGTTTAAATAACTGGCTTTCTAATACACAGCTAGTGGATGTCACTGCTGGAAGAGAAACCAGATTATCTGAGTCCTAGGAGCCTAGTGTCTGTATCAAAGGAAATTTAATTCCAAATGTCACATTATCTTTATTTCTCCCTTGTTCTAGCGAATCACATTCATAATTCCTTCAAACTTTCCCTTCTTTATTTTTTCCAGCACCTAACTACAGTCTCTTCTCTTCTCGCACAAACATTGTGTCAAACCCTGGTAACTGGTTTTTTGGCTCTCACAGATTACTACTTCAATCAGTCCTGTTCTGAGCACGTGATAAATCTTCCTAATGCACTATTATCATAATCTCAATCTCCATCTTTAAAAACAATATCAATCATATACATATTTCCAAGATAAAATTCATTGCTTCAATTACATTTTAAGTCCTTCCATGATGTCAAACTACCACTTAGGAAAACATATCTCCTACTATGATCCAACTTGCAACGTATTCACCAGCTATTTTGGTTATGTCATATACCTGGACATGGCATCATAATTTCTACCTAACAAAACTCTTCATCTGTTTTCTCTACCCAGTTATTGGCAACTGCTTATATACCTCGCTCCAGCAGCTCACCCTACCTCCGATACAAACATCCATACACATAGATTCACAGTTTACTTTTACTGAATAGAAATCTCATCAGTACTACCAGGGTCAGCTGAAATAACTAGAAAACCAAAGTGTTATGTGAGAACCTTGACATATGAGTAACCACAAAGAACGTTGGCTCAGATCTATACCATACATAGTAAAAAGCCCAATAAATATTTTTCTGTTACTGATGTTGATATAAAAAGATTATAGTTACTCATTTTGGCCATAATTTCATTAGCTTGAAGTATATCTACATACTGATTTTCTCCCAAAATAGGCCCTTTAGAATCGCTAGACAATTCTTTTCATTACTTTTCTGAAATTGATCAATTTCATCCCTGGCTTGTTTGACAGTCAACATGGAAATTGAATTGCTTTTGAACAAGTAAATGGGTTCTCACTCCTTTTCCTACTTGAAAGGAAATACTTATTTGCAGCACAAATAAACACCATACATGTCCATTTCCACAATACAAAAATTCTCTGAAGAATTTACTCAACTGGAAAATATACTGGGGTAAGAAACTATACACAAGTCTAGAAAATGCATTAGGGTAAAAAATAAATCTAACAGCATCTGTACCTATTTATTCCCTGTATAAGGGACAGCTGTAGCACCAAAAGTTCTGGTTATTTTAGGCATCTCCTCACCATAAGCCTGGGTGGGGGGAGGTTGTTGGGGTGGTGGAAGGGAGAAGGAACTCGAAACTAGGTATAACAGGATTTTTTTTTTTGTTTTAATGATGTTTGTTTGATATTGTTTTTATTTTGATTAATTTTAAGAGAAAATCAGAGAATACTGTTAGTTAATAATGGTCAAATTCTGGATACATGTAATCCCACAGAATCTTGTGGTTTATCTGTGTCCCTGATAGATCATGTACTATGTCACTTTCAGCCTTTAGGAATCGTGCTTTTACATACTTTTTTCATGGTTCATATCACAGAGTCTGCATCATGGCCTTCTACTGTGTGGTCAGTCACAGTGAGCTCTTCTGAAGAGACCATTCTTCTGAGGTGGCTCCCTGTGATGTACTCACTCTGGCCGTGGTCAGCTTGTTCTCTGTGCCTAGCAGGGTCAACTGTGATGGGTTTTTCCCTGAGAGTTCTGTGTTTTAAACTAGAATCTAGCTCTCCATGGTGTACCTGCCATTAACCCAAGAGTTGTCCTCCTGATGTGATCACTGAGTATTGCTCTTCTATAGCAGTCATAGCTTTGGGAATGAGTTGTCAGTTTAGGAATTCCAACTTCAGGACTCTGTTTTCAAAATAGAAACTGGTTTACATCATCATTCAAAATAATGCATAGTCTTTAAACAAACAAAATAAAGTAGTATATGACGTGTAAAGTGAAAATATATCTTCCCAGGGCTGGCCTGGTGGTGCAGCGGTTACGTTCGCAGGTTCCACTTCTCGGCGGCCCGGGGTTCACTGGTTTGAATCCGGTTGTAGACAAGGCACCGCTTGGCACACATGCTGTGATAGGCGTCCCATGTATAAAGTAGAGGAAGATGGGCACGATGTTAGCTCAGGGCCAGTCTTCCTCAGCAAAAAAGAGGAGGACTGGCAGTAGTTAGCTCAGGGCTAATCTTCCTCATAAAAAAATCTTCCCAACTCCATCATCTTCTGTAAACAATTATCTAAAATTAACTACTGTTAACAGGTTGATTGATATACTCCCAGACATTTAAAATGCATGTGTAGTTGTGTGGGAATATACATACGAATATACATATATGTGAACATATACATATATGAGAGAATATATATATTCATATTAACGTATTTAAAAGTTTAATCATGTAGAAACATATATGGGCATATTCTTATGAAAATGTCTTATTTTGTTTAACTCTAATTTTTTTTTAAACTTTAATATTTGTATATCAATATATACAGATCTACATTTCTTTTTTTAAACTGCAACAGGTTGTATGACAGTACTTATGAATTAAGTCAAAGAAGTAAATAAATGGAGAGATTTTCCATGCTCAGGGAAAGGAAGACAAGATTGTCAAATGTTGATTCTTCCAAAATTGATCTATAGATTCAATAGAATCTCAATCAAAATACCAGGAAATTATTTTGTGGCTGTTGTAAAACAAATTCTAAAATTCACGTGGAGGCGCAAAATATCCAGATTAGCCACATTGTGTTGAAGAAGAACAAAGTTGGAGGATTGACGCTTTGCGACTTCAAGACTCACTGTAAAACTATAGCAGTCAAGACAGTGTAGGACTGGCAAAGGAACAGATAAATAGATCAAGGGGACAGAATAGAGAGTCCAGAAACAGACCCACGTAAATATAGTCAACTGATCTTTGACAGAGGAGCAAAGGCAATACAATGGAGCAAAGTCTCTTCAACAAATGGTTCTGAAACAGCTGGACAACCACAGGCAAAAGAATGGATCTAGACACAGACCTTAAACGTTTTTTGCAAAAATCAACTAAAAGTTCATCATAGATCTAAATGTAAAACACAGAACAAAAAAACTCCCGGTCAACAACATAGAAGATAATCTAGATGATCTTGAGCATAGCAATGACTTTTTAGATATAACCCAAAAGACAGGATCCATGAAAGAAATAAGCTGCATGTCATTAAAATTAAAAATTCTGCTCTGTAAAAGGTAATGTCAGAAAATGAGAACAAAAGGCACTGACCGGGAGAAAATATTTGCAAAAGACATATCTAATAAAGGACTGTTATCCAAAATATACAAAGAAGTCTTAAAACTCAACAATAAAAAGTGAACAACGCAATTAAAAATGGGTGAAAGACCTAAACAGACACCTCATTAAAGAAGATACACAACTGCCAAATAAGCATATGAAAAGATGCTCCACATTATAAGTCATTAGAGAAGTGTGAGTTAAATCTTACGGTGCAGCTGGGAAATTCTTCATGTTTATCTTCTATTAGTACTTCTCCTTTCAATACTTACCAGTTTACATCCTTGTCATTTTTCTATTGAGTGACTTGCCTTTTATTATCAAATAAGAATAAATGATTGAACTAAGTATCAAAATGAAAACGTTAAAAAATAATAAGATGAACCATCAAGAGGAGGAGAAAAATAATAAGTTAATAATCATTCGTAATGTGTAATAAATATTTAGAAAATTTTAAAAAGTATCCATTTGAAAAATATACATAAATGCTTGTTGTTTAAAAAGGTCATCAAAACAAATCTTTTGCAAAGCTTATAAAAAATAGACTAAACAATTAAGAAAATTTTGAAATACCGTTCAGGATATAATCATAGACATATGAAAGATTAAATATCAGAACACGCTATACACCATTCCATGCTAATTCATTTGAAAACCAGAATAAAATGACTTTGTTTTTTAAGGAGATTATAAATTACTAGAACTGATTTGAAAAGAGACATTAACTGTGGAATAAAGTTTTAAAATTTATCTGAAGTACTCAAAGAAATGTTTCATGGATATCCATTTCCTGGGTAAGTTTTTAAATGAGTAACAAAAATAAACATATATTAAAAGTTTATTTAAATGTAAGTTATTTATATTTAATTATGTTTAAACACAAATTTAAAATGTTCTTTCGAGAATAAGTAATGCATTACCAAGAACACATTTGAATTTTTTTAAAAAGGCAGACTATTGCTGAAATTATGAATCTTGCTTAAGATATTTGTAAGTAAACTTTCTTTGCTGGTCCTTAGCAATAAGAAGGAAACACGGTTGGAATAAATAAATAAAATCTATTGGAAACTACAGGAGATGTTGGATTCATGCTGTGCATTTCTCTAGAATGTTATTTCATTAAAGTCCACATACTTTATTTGCAAAGATAAATTTGCAATGATGATTAGTTGCAAATCAAGTCCTCAGCCCAGATAGTTTTATGGATAAATTCTATCACACCGTCAAAGAGTGATAATAGCAAATGCAATATTAAGTTCTAGAACATAGATTATATAGCCTGCATAACTCTAAATTGAAATTAGATTAAAAAAACTAGCCTAATAGGAAATGTGAAGACCCATCTCAACTAGAATATTTATATAAATAAATTTTAATTAAAAATAGTTGCAAGTCAAATTTAGATCGCATGCTATGAGTAAATACTATTTTGAAAAAACTCAAAAGTTGTTTGTCATAAGAAAATCTACTAATATAATTCATTCTATTAATATATTTTTAAAAGTAATCTTCTCATTGGTTTATGAAAAAGGACGTTTCATAACATTTGACATGCATTTTTGAGAGCAAACTCTTAGTGAACCATGATGGAAAAGATGCCCCCTATATGCTAAACATTATCATACTGAACCATGAAATACTTGAAACAAGAATCAAGAATCGCACAGTCACTGTTGTTGCCATTAATTAAAGTTTTTAAAAGTTCTAGTGGATACCACAGTAAAAAAAAAAAAGAAAGAACGAAAGAAAGAAGAGGTGAGAATGTTGGAGGAAAAAAGGCACGACTTTTAGCTCAGGGCCAGTCTTCCTCAGAAAAAAGAGGAGGATTGGTGGATGTTACCTCAGAGCTAATCTTCCTCGAAGAAAAAAAAGGCACAATTTTACAGATAATGTGACAACCAAAATAATAGCATAAAATTACGTTAAACAGAAAAAGTATGCGAATCAAGGAAGCAGTTAAATGTATAAAAATCAATAGTCAGTGCCAGCCAATTACAAAACACAATGAAAATTATTCACACAATAGCTAAAAAGCTACATAATGTAGAAAAGTAAGCATAAGGAAAGTATGAAGAATTAATAACAATAATATTTCAAATCTTTAATTTTGGATATCAAGTGATACTTGAATAGATGGAAAACTATACCACATGCCTAGATGGTAAGAATTAATTTCATGAAAATATAATTTTTCTCTGAAAACTTATACATAGATCATAGCTTATAATCAATATTTTACCATTATTGTTTTTATTTTTAATTCATCTTGGGTTTTGTTTCATTTTGTTGCAGTGTTGAGCACTGCAATACAGTCAAATTTCATGAAAAAAAATTTCTGGAGTATTTTGAACCTAGCTGAGAAATGAGGATGTCAAAACTGACTTTAGTGGAGCCATTTTAAAACGGAACTGGAGCTGCCTTTCCAGAGAAACTGCCTTGCTGTCCTGAACATTACACTGGTCCAAAATGGCCATTGTTTTACAAGCGGTTGTTTGAGAAGTCAGCAGAATGGACATCCTGATCACAAAGACTGAGGAATGTGGACTTTCTGAAGATAGAATCAATAGTCAATCAATGTTTAGCCAAGGCTAGCTCTCTGCCTCCAACTTCAATTAAAATTCTTTGTAATACAACCTCACTTCTTTTCCTTTAAAAGCCCCTGACTTTTACTGCTAGTAGGACACTGTTTGGGTTCCTACCTGAATCTGTGCTCCCTGAATTGCAATTCTTTGATCCCAGATAAATGCATTGCCTCTTAAACTGGTTTCTGAGTTTTACAGGTTAACGAGGGTGAGGCAAAAAAGTTATATCATCAACAGATAGCTAAAAATTAATAAAAGTCAAAGAGTGTGTCAAATAAATGGATGGTTCAGTTTGACATAATTGAAAACCTGGAAGAAAATCTAATAATAGTTATCACTTATTAAGCAGCAACCCTGTGCTAGGCCGTTTTCTAAGGGCCTTACATACTGCAACTGTTTATTCTGCACTACAATCCTTAGAGATAGGTCCTATTGTTATCGTTCTCATTATCAAATGAGAAAAATGGAGCATCGTAAGTAATCATCTGTGTTACTCCATAATCTGCCCCTTTAACAATTACGTTATACAGTCTCTAAATGCGTACTAGTCTCAAGTGAGTGGGATACAAACTAACCACTATAAATGCTTCGAAGATGATGGGCTAACTATATAAAGAATGAGATATTCCTTATTTCATAAAAATAGATTCCTAATAAAGTGAAGGTTTAAATGTAAAGAAAACTAAACAAATTTTGAATTGGAGTAGTGTTGAATTTTCTAAGCATGAAAAGACCAGAATTTGCAAATGAATATATTGAAAATTTTTGATTATAAGAATAATACAATTTTCTAAATAAGGGCTATTGATCAACCTAAATGGAAAGAGCCCAGTAAAAGACTCAGGAAGCTACTTGATTAAGAGACTCATCTATAGACAAATCCTACACATACACTTTGCTTTCCATCAGCTCTTTAGTGACTTACATTTACATTTAAACAGTCAGGCAAGGACCACCAGACTTTTGAGGAAAGTCTATAAACTGTTTGTAGAAAACAAAACAAGACAAAGACAAATAGTAATAAGGAGTCTGAGAGAATATCAAGGCAATTCAGGGAAAAGAGTTCAAAATACCGTAGTTACTACCCTCTGAATGACAGGATGTTGCATCCTTGAAAAAGAAGAGGATGTTACAAAAACGAAGAATATGAAAGATCTCTGGAAAAGTTATAAGAAAAAGTCCAAAATATTTAAGAAAATGATGGCATGATAAATTTGTGGAAACTTCAATAAATAAGAATCCTCTCCTCAATAAAAACAAAAAAGGTAAGTGGAGAAACCATCCAGAAAATATAATATGTAAGACCAATTTTCCCAAAAGAAAAGAAACAGAGAAGGAAGATAGGAGGAGTTTATAAACATGTTTGTTAAACAATACTTTAAAAAACCTGAAAGAAATGAATTTCCAGATTAAGAACTCCCACTAGGTTACAAGCACAATAAAGAAAAACAACCAGGAGCAAGACACGCTATTGAAAAATTTGAGAACACTTGGATTAAAGGTAAAGTTGTAACACTCCAAGAAAGAAAAATAACAGCTAATAAAAAGGATAAGAATCATAATGCCCTCATATTTCTTATGATACCTATTGGTTTGCTAGAAAACACTTAATGGTGCAAAAATTTCAAAATCTGAGAAAGAATATTTATCTAGAATTGTATACCCACATAGCCAAACTATTAGTCAAGAATAAAAGTAGGAGAGATATTTTCAAAAATTAATAAACAAAATTTTAAAGTTCTCAAAATGTAATTTTTAAAAGTAATTTAAAAAATTGATAAGTAAATTGAAACATGATAATAAAAGGATGGACATAAAAACTAGGAAAGCTACTGACAAAGAAAAGAACTATGGGTGACCACTCCCAGGAAGATACGCTCCACCAGAACAAAAGTGTAAACCAAATTACAATAGCAATGATAAGGTGAAAGAAAAAACTCCAAGATAAAATTGTCCCACAAGGACAGTAGAGTATCAGGCCTCAAGAGTAACTAGTATGGACTGAGCAAGAATATAGAGGACCAGAGATCTCTCAGAGTGGGACTGGGAGGAACAGGAAATGGAAATGAGCAATCAATCAAATGATGTTTAGACCATGTCAAAAAGAATGTGGAGTGAGTTCGTCACACGTCCACAACTAAGCCAACAAAAAATAAAGCAATTGCTAACTGTAGTAAAACATGCACTTATAATGAAGGAAATCTCATTATAATATACTACATGGCTTCGCTGTGAAAATTTTTACAGTCAAAATATTACAAATGCCGCTTGTTGATTTAACAAAAGTCTTTTGATATAACTTTGTTGAAAGGATGAAGGAGGAGAAAGTACAGGAGGATTTTAGGGAGCTGTAAAAGAAATGACTCCTCAACACCCAAATAGGAAGTCGCTAGATCACTTATAACACTGAAAATCATGAAATAGCACCCTAAGAATCTATTTAGAAGTATGAAAGAAATACCAGAAAAAATCACTAAAATGTTAGAAGAGATTATAAAAGTGGGAGGGGAGGGTGGGATCATAGGGCACTTTATACTTTCATTCTACTACTTGTGATGCTTTCTCTTTTGCTTTTGAAGTTATAGTCTTCTAGTAATTTGAGAAAATGAAGTTGAATTTTCTGTACTTTAAGTGATAGCTTGATGAAATTAAAAAGTAAACAGCAAACCAAGAAAAATGCCCATCGTAAACAGTAAGCAGATGTTTAAGGTCATTAATACATAGCTTATTAAAAAGTTAAAGTCTCAATAAGGAAAATGGAGAAAAGACTCAGAAAGGCGATTCATGAAAGAAGAAATAATAAAAGTAATGAAAACACACAAAAATGTTCAATTTGAACTGTCGATTAAGGAGATATGATGCCAATTTTATAGATGATATTGTAAGATTTTCTTTTTTTTTAAAAGGATCCATTTTATATAGTAAGGGACTTAGGATGTAGTCTGAAGAACATTTCCTAAGAGAAATTTGCCAGAATTTATTATATTTTAAACGTGTATATTCTTTTTAACATGGTGATTCTACTTCCAAAAATGTAACCTAAGAAAATGATAAAGACTGGATCTCGTAGTAAATGATGTAGGATATTTACATTGTACCCAGCTACAATGATCACGCTTGTAATCTTAGACCCATAAAATAACCTAAATGGCCAGTGATGTGAATTAGTTAATACATTATGAAACATTCCAAACAATATATGACTATGAAAACATGTTTATCTATTTGTGAAAGACCTTCAGAAAGTAGTATTTTTCATATCGTTTTGAAACATTTTGGAAATCCATCATCCACACCTGTATTTTTCACAGCAGTGAGAATCTCCTCTTTGCTGCTTCCAACAACACAAATTTCCTTTTGTAAGAGTTTCATTATAATCCATTCTCCATGATCCAGATTTTCTATGGCTCAGCGTCTTCACAGAGTCAACCTCCAGGCCCCTGTGGATGGAGAAGAGATAGTTAGCTCACAAGGACGGCGGAGGACTATGAATGAGCTAACCATTTTGTATGAGGTAAATCCCTTTAGGTGAATTCTCCGGTGTCCAATCTGTGTGCCTCAGCCGTGCCTTCCAAGAGACCGAGTGCGTTAGAGGACAATTCTTTCTCTGGTCCTGCAGGGAGATTCTGCTTCCCTTCATTTACTCCTGTGGGCACTTCTGCTTCCCCTTCCTCACTTAGTGCCAGCTCCACCTCCTCTGCCTGCTTTCCATCTCCTTCTTTCATGCCCATGATGTCCCCTTTCTCATTCTTGTCCTTAGTTGATTACATTCTTACTCCTTTCCTGTCATTTTAATGCTTTTGGGGGAGGAAACAGACACAGCGGTCATGTATTTGGTCCTCCAGGTGTAGCAAGAAATACAGTAGATCCGTTCCAAATTGGGAGGATGATTTACAAAAGGACAGCACGAGAGAACAGCTAAGAGTGGATTATGTGGCGTTCTTCAGCCTTATTTCTCTCCCTCCTACTGGGATCAGGAGCTGCATTGTTTTATCACACACAGCTTCTCTTCCTCTCTACTACACTAATGGCCAGCTTGTCACAAAGAGGACGTCTCTGCATGTGCACTGTTGGGCCTGGCTCCTCTAACAGTCTAGTTTCACACCAGCTGCAGGGAAACGCTTGGGGTTTGACGATGCTCTTCTAAGCAAGGAGTCATAGCACTTGCCAATCAGGGAACACCGCCTACTTTGAAGAAAGCTTCTTTTAACAATTTGAACTGTGTGCTTCTGTGTTTTTAAAAAATGGATACCTAGCTCACTTGGGAATATATAAGAAGTATGTTCTGTAGGATGGTGATAGGTAGGTTTATGGTTTGGGGTGTGTAACAGACATTGCCAGTGCTGTACCCAGTTCCTTCAGGTTAGATCTCTTTTTATCACTTTGCACTCCAGCTTGGTTGTGCTTTCATTCCCGAAAGTCACAGGAACTCCTGTGTCTCCTCCTCAGAGGACTGCCATCAGGCCATTTTTGCCTAAATGTGTGGACAGTTAGAGGTCCCTGGGGATTTCATCCCCCTGGGTAGCTCTCAGCCAATGACTCAAATCCGGAGTATGGAAGCCCTGTTCCCTTGCCTTGGGTGAGGATGCCTCTGAGGCATAACTTGCACTCCTGAAGTCTTTATGGGATCAGGCTGCAACTCTCCCTCAGGGAACTCTGCCTGAGACCTCACTCTTGATACCTTCCTGCCATCCCTGTCCTGCTCCCTGCCTCTCTTACGAGTTTCTCCTGGTAGCAATTTCTTAATACATCACTTGCACGCAAACCTCAAGAGCTGGTTCTAAAGAACTTGACCTGAGATGTGAGGCATTCATTTAGTTTCTTTCTTACTCTTAAGTAATAAAAGAGTATATGTCAATTTTAAAATAAGATTGTACTTCTGCATCCACCTTCTCTATACCTCAAAGTACTTCTAATGACGTGATGCCTAACAAGTTTTGAGGGAAAACAGTTTCCATTACAGAGCACCAACCTTAGGGAAGGCAGCAAAAAGTCATTCTCAGATGTAAAGTATTCAGAAAATATGACATCTGTGTATTATTCTTTGAAAAGTTTCCTGAAGTCGTAAACTGTTATTCTATGAAATAACTAAAAACAAGAATCAAAAACTCAAGAATGGGGCTCTTGTAGTAGATAGTTGTGAAGAACTGATCCTTTATGTCGATAAAAAAGAATACAACGGATTAAATGTGTTGATGATCAGCACATTTTATGAAGTGCTACTTCCTGCCAGGCAGGCACTGCTACATCAGGCATACAGTGGTGAGCAAACGGACACGGGTCGTGCCCTCATGGAGCTTAGATTTTAGTGAAGGAGGCAACCATTAATCCCAAGAATAAACATTAAATTGTAACTGTCCTAGACACAATAATATGAAATTTGACCTAATAAATTCCTCACAATGTCTTACACTTTTTAAGTGCCAGTTACTTGTAGTTGATATCCATAAATCTTTCAGAGGATTCTGACATAATGCCTTTGATTATCAAGGAAGGATTAGACCGGCCTTCAGTATAGTGCTGTTTGAACTGTTTTTCTGTCCCCAGCAATCAGCAGGGACTGATCTTAAGATTACCATAACCATCAATTACCAGATCCAGTGGTGTCTGTTCACATGTCTTCAGTATTTCACACCAATGACTCCTTACTTAAGAGCCCCTTCTCTCTTCACTTCTCTTGCACTATGCTCTTCCCATTCTCCTATGGCTTCCCTGTCTGGACCTTCTTCTTCCTCTCCGGCTACCCCCCAAGGACATCTGCTCTCCTCTTGTTACATACTTCTTGGCAACATCATGACTTCAGGTGGCATCTGCAGGCAAGTAGGCTCCCAAACTACATCTTCAGTCCTCATGCCTCTCCAGCATTCCACCTGGAAGCCTGTCTGCATGGATATCTAACACAGAACTCCAAAACATGGAGCTTTACAGTTTACTATTGCTGTTAAAAGTATTTCCTTCTTCCAGTAACATCGCCTCAAAATTTGCATCACAATGTTGCCTCCTCTCTTATGCATTTCCCATCTTAAGTTACTTTATTGTAAAGATCTGTTTACATCTTTTGTCCTTAACACTAAGTTATATCTTATTTCTGTTTATACATATTTTTTACTTAACACAGTTATCTAACACATATCAAGAATGTAAATATATGTTGAAGGAATGAATAAAAGAATTAAACGTATAGATTCACCGGGCCACTTGTTTATTGTACATCAACATAGTTTCATATCAAGAAAGAATGTACGAGCAATCAGTTCAAAACCATTTACAATGCACATACTGTATGTCAGGCACGAAACTCTTTGAGGACACAGACATGAATAAGTCATAGGCCTTGCCCTTGAGGAGCTCACAGTCTAAGAAAAGATAAGAGGTCTATGATGCACATCCATAGCGGATTTCCTTCAAGAAGAAAATTATTTTCTGTTACAAGAGTCACTTGCACTACCATTAAAGTCCTGTCTTATTTTAAATCCTCAGCAGAATACCCATCACATAACCGCGACTTGAGGAAGTACTTCACTTTGCAGTGTATGCCTGGATTTTGAATTTCAGCTTCCCCTAAGCCCAGTCCAGTGGATGATAGTGGATTGATTCTCCCATCAAAAGAGCGCAAAGCTATACATACTTAACCTCTGTAACCAGCCACTGCTGGAAAAATAATAAGCAAGTCTTAGGAGGGGAAAAGAGTTGCTTGAAATTCTGCGGTTCTTTTAATCTTGTGAGGGATGGGATACAAATCAATAAGTAACAATAGCATCAAGAGGCGCAATTACATTTCCTATCCACTTCAAAACACCGGGAAGAAGTGGTTAGTTCCAACACCTCTCTTCCTTTAAAAGTAATAACAGACTAAATCTTTACTTCTGGAACTAGGGCATGAGTCTGAGTCTGGGTTAGTGTCCTTTCACTGAGCTAGAAATATTCTAACAAAAATAAATTGGAAAATAATTCTAAGTCAAGGGATTTTGTCCCCCAAACTTTCTCAAATTAGAAATATTTAATCTTTAAAGCTGTGTCTTAAATAGCTGCAAAACATGGATATCTATGCAACGAGTTTTACAGACAGTTGAATCTTAGGGGTCAAGTGACTCATTTCAAGTGAGGAAAAAGTGACTTATCTAAAGCAATATAGCTACCTTTTTGGTATTATCGTATTATAATTCTGACCCAAGTACAAAAAACTCTGCTAAGAATTTAACTGAATTTCGTCGAATAGCAATCAAATTTTTTTCCTTTTTGTAGTTAAGCATTTTGGTCTAGGCCAAAGTTATTTCATTTCCTTAATTTAGAATTGTTGGGTCCTTTCCCCTGATTGGTTTGATTAAAAAGGTAATGAGGGGCTGGCCCTGTGGCACAGTGATTATGTGCACACATTCCACTTCAGCGGCCCGGGGTTCACCGCTTCAGAACCCAGGTGCGGACATGGCACCACTTGGCAAGCCATACTGTGGTAAGTGTCCCACATATAAAGTAGAGGAAGATGGGCACGGATGTTAGCTCAGGGCCAGTCTTCCTCAGCAAAAAGAGAAGGATTGGCAGCAGATGTTAGCTCAGGGCTAATCTTCCTCAAAAATAAATTAATTAATTAAAAAATAAAATAAATAAAAAGGTAATGAGATTCACTTTCATGAAACAGTGCCATTATAATGTTCAATTTTAGGTGTAAAATAATTTGCCTAAATATTCCAATGGAAAGTGTTCAATGGATGTGTGCTCAGAGTTCATCAATATATGTTTCCTTCTTTTTTAAAAAATTGTTCTTTCACTTAGTACGTGGATTGTTACACTGGGAGGTTTGATGTAGTGTTCAGACCAGTATAAATCCTGAGACCCATTGATACTAGGAACCAAGGAGGAAGGGCAGATTCATCAGCAGACTAAGTGGAATGAGTTGGAATAATAAATAAATATAAGTCAAATTACATCAGTGACTGATGAATACTTTGTTAAAATTATTGAAGATGAGATCAGAACAGATACAATGGGGAATATGCTACCATGGCTCCCGGGGCTCATTTTTATAGAGGTATGAGATTCAGGTGCACTAATCCTCTCTAACTCAAATCCTCTTTATCTCGTTAACTATTTTCTCAGCCATAAAGAGCAACCAGACCTAGAATTTCCAAGTTCATTCATCAAGTAGAAGAAATCCGAAATGGATGTTCACTGGGTAAATGATCATTTTAAAAGTATATAAACAGGGGCTGGCCCCGTGGCCGAGTGGTTAAGTTCGCGTGCTCCGCTGCAGGCGGCCCAGTGTTTCGTTGGTTAGAATCCTGGGCACAGACATGGAGCTGCTCGTCAAGCTACGCTGAGGCAGTGTCCCACATGCCACAACTAGAAGGACCCACAAAGAAGAATATACAACTATGTACCAGGGGGCTCTGGGGAGAAAAAGGAAAAAATAAAATCTTAAAAAAAAAAAGTTATATAAACAGAAGATGGCAGCAACTTCGCTCTAGCAGAGAGGTAAATGGAGGACCAGTGTACCCAAGGCTTACCTCCTCTTCCATGCCCCAGGTCTGAGGTTTTGGCTGAAACCAACTATGTGACTCAGAAACTCTCTCTCTTTCTATCTGTTTCTCTCTCTCTCTCTTTTTTTTTCTCTCTCCTGCCTTTTGATTGTAAAATAAAACTCAGATTTAGAAAATCAGACAAAACCAATGAATAACTTGGTGAATTATTATAAAGCAACCTCTCATATCAAACAACACTCAAATCAAACAATAGAGCATTGCAAGCTAATGCAGAAGGCCCTTCCCTCCCTCCAATGTAACCATTCTCTTGATGTTCACTGCAGCCTTGCCTGTAATAGCACAAAAAGTGAATAAATGAATAAACTCATTAATTAACATGCTGAAAAGGGAAATAATTAATAAAGTAAGGTATAGACAATCAGTGGAATACTATGCAGCAGTTATAAAGATTGAGACCGAATTATTCAGTAAACTCTTTATTTGTGAATGTGCAGACACAGTCCCTAGCTTCTGGGGATATGAGGGTGAATAAAATAAACAAGATTCATGTCCTTTTAGTGGTGTCATTTAAATGGAGGAGATAGACAGGAAACAGGCCAAGAAATTAATAAGTAGTACGATTGTTGCTAATGGGAATACTTTCAAAATAAGAGATGAAGAGGATAGAAGGAAGCTGCCAAGCAAGGGCTTCTGGAGCCATGAGCATTTGAGCAGAGAGCAAAGTAAGGCTGAGGAAGAGGATTCCAGTTAGAATGAAGAGCGAGGTAAAGGAAATCTTCGGATAAGAGTAAGGCTAGAGTGGGAGAACGTTAGGAGACAAATTCATGGGCAGAGAATGCAGATCCTGGAGGGGCTCAGAAGCCCTGGTAAGGAGTTCAGATTTTATTTTAATTGCATTGGGAAACCATTGGAGGGTCTTGAGCAAGGAAGGAACCAACATATTTATGGTTTTAAAGATCACTTTGGCAGCGAGGAGGAGGAATACTTAAGGAATCTCTTGCTGTAAGTTTAGAGAAAGACGATGGTGGAAGGAGGTTCTGCATAGAATGATGTGGAAAGGTCTCCAAGGCATACTGTTGATTTAAAGAAAAAGCAAAACATTTCTAATGTGTGATCCTAGTTATGTAAAAATAGCAAAATTAGTACTTTCAAACCACACAATATAAACTGCATATGTGTGAGTACGTGTAAATGCTTATTTAAAAAGCTCTCGGCAGAGACACGGAAGGCAAAACTCCAAACAAACAGGAGAAATAACTCTGGGAACAGAGTGGGTTTGCCTGTGGGTGGAGATGAACCACTTTTACATGATTTATTTTTATTTTTATTTTTGCAACAATAATGTATTCATTTGTTGATTGCATATCTCAAACACAAATTATAAGAATTATAGAGCTGAATCAAGCAGTTGGGGTGTTGTTAAAATAAAAATTATAAGGATTTTTTAACTGCCACCTTCAAAAAGATAAATATTTCAGAGAATCTGTGATTCTGGAGGCATGAACTAAATCTAATAATTTTGCATTTATAAATTAGCTGTCAAATTATTGTACCACAAATTAATTTCAGAAAGGATTAGATATACGTTTACATGAAGATGAGTAGGATGTTGAGAAGGTGTGAGAACATGTACAGATTTATGACAGTTTATGCAGAAATTTTGATCTAAATCTCTTGATGGAGAATAAGCGGAGAGGAAAGCTAGTTTTAAGAGCACAGGATTTGTAAAGAGGAGAATCCTGACATGGAAACTTTGCTCCTCTGTTTTCTAAAGAGATAATGCAGGGCAAGTCACTTGAGCTCTCAAAACTGCATCTGCTCTCTGCTAAAATGTGGCTAACCATTTCTACCTGATAAGGTTTTTATATGACTAGCAGATGAAGAGAGAGAGACAGAAATGTTGTTATTTGAAAACCATAACCGACTGCAGCAGCTTCTACCCCCTAAGGGAGTGGTGTCATTTCTCTCTGGAGCAGGTAACCTTTTGTTTAAGAAAAGAAAATAATGGGACAATATCAGCCTCAAGGCATGGTAAGAAAGAAAGTTTGTGAAATAAAGAGGATTAAATTGCCATTTGCCTTATGTAATAAGTAAGGATTTCCAAGTTTCTAGGACTGGAGAGAAGCCCACTAAGATGAGGAAAGTGGGACTCCTGTGGGCTTTCAGCCAGGAAAAGGAGCTCAAGTTCTTCTTAAGAAAGTGACTGCCTTATAATAACCAATTTTAATCTGTTTGCTGGTTATACTGCACTGTGAAACCCTCACACTCATTATCCACAAATCTCAGTGAAGGCCTACTCCAGAAAAAGGCTTTGATTCTTGGGATTCTGATGAATGAATGTTGAGAAGGTGTCTGTTTGGGGGGATTAAATAGTAAACAACATGTAATATTCCAGGAGAAACCTGAGAAGCACTGGTTTCCTATCACAGGTGCCATAGAATTTGTCAACGATGACAGTGTTTCTCCAGGTGACATCTGGGTTGCATAGGGGTAGTTGAAATAATGCAGGCAAAGAGTGGTTCACAATGCCAAACAGAACAGTGCTCAATGAAGGTTGCCTCTGATGGACCCATAGAACAGAGGTTGAGACTGCAGCCTTCCTCTTTGGGTTCATGATGCTCGTTTAGCCAGCGATGGCAGTGCTGTATGTTGCCACTTGGCAATGTGCTAAACACTCTGGGCCTCAGTTCCCTTATCTATAAAATCTGGATACTGATTTCAACTTATATGCTTCTGTTTTTACAAGAATTAAATAAGGTAACATACATAAAGTGCTTCCAATAACGTCTTGAATGTTGTAGTAAACAATAAATATTATTATTAAATAATTTATATCTTATACCTATTGTATTGCAAAGTATTCTCATAGCATTTAATTGCAATGGAAGCAGCAAGACATTTTGGAAAGAGCAGCAACCCCAGGAGATCAGAAGTCCGCCCTGCAGTCCCATTTGCTCACTGTGGGACTCCAAGCCTGGTAGTCCCCTAAGATTAAATTACTTCATCTATAAAGCATGGACTTTGAACCAGATGAGCCCAAGCGTACATTTCCATTCTTCCTAGCAAATTTGGAATCTCTAATTCTATATAAATGTATTCACTATAAAAGTTCACATATATTTTATCAAAATATCTTACATACAAAGACAGTTGTTTGTTTTCCACCTCCTTGGCAGAATTCTCCAAAGGCTCAGAAGAGTAAAAAGTGGCTTTTTATTCCAACCATGTTCTCATGGAAACGCCTTTGTCGTTGTGAGTCTTGGGCCACCCATGTATAAAACTAAAGGGTTGTTTCCAAAGAAGGAGATAGTCCTCCACAACTTGGGATTTGACTCAATGTTACTGGAGTCAGAGAATGAATAGAAGGAAGGAGGCAAGGGGAAGTCAGAGAGATGGAGTGCTGCCCGACTTTGAGGGTTGCCACAGTGAGAAGTCACCGTCAGTGGAGAGCAATGAGGAAGCCAGAGGCTTCTGGGAATCTGAGTGGGTTAAAGGCACTGATGGGAAGAAGGTAGTAAAGGAAAGGGAAGGGCCAGAATTTGAGTGGGGCAGGAGACAACTCCTGAGTTTTGCCCAAGTCTGGCTAGTGGGAAAGTGACTTGCAGATGAGGAAAAAATCCTCTTCACACTTAACTGTACCTGGAAAGAGATGAAGATGTCTTGGACTAAAATATTGGCACTAGAAGTGAAGAGAAATTGATCAAATAGAGATATCTTTGGAAGTAAAATTGATAGGATTTATTGATGTGATTGGCGGTTTGGGAGAAGGAAGAATCAGGATGATGCTAAATTTCTGACTTCAACAACTGAATATTGGTTGATGCTGTTTAATTAGATTGGAAAGACTAGAAAATGAATAAGCATGGGAAGAAATAAGAACATTAGGATTTTCATTTTGGACCAGTAAATTTGAAATGCAGGTGTGACTTCTGATTGGAGGAGCTAAATAGCGATTTGATAAATAATTCTGGCATAGAGAGAACAGGTTTGAGGTAGAAATATCCTTCTTGTTGTGATCCACACGTGAGTGACATTTTAATGCATCAGGAATAGATGAAATCCCTAAAGCTAAAAGCACCTAGCATCAAACCCAGGGAACCAGAATACAGAGTGGGAAAGAAGTAGGAACCCATTAAGAAGGAAAGTGGCTAAAACGGTAGGTGACCACTTTAAGAAGGCTGCAATATTCAGCTCTGTGAATTGCAGCTGAGTAGAGAAGTATGTTGAGCTTAGAGAAGAATCTATTAGATTTTGAACATGGAACTTACTGTTGATTTTATAAGAGCAGTTTTGGTGGTGTCTGGGGAAAAAAAACCCAATTGAAGTTTTTCAAAAATGAATTGGAAGTCTAACTGAAGAGAAGCAATACTTGTGGTAAATTATTTCGCAAAAATTAGTTTTTAAGAAAAGCAGAAATATAAAGGGGAACTTGATCAACTTGAATTTATTAAAAATTTCTTGAGTGTTTTCTGCTCATTGCTTGGTATCTCATCCTAATACTAACACAGTTTCTGACTAAAACTAACTGGTAGTGGTGGGCTCTGGGACCACCGTTCCTACCCTTCACATGATACCAATTTACTTAGAACTGATAGAGACCTCTGGGTATAGAAACTCCCTCAGGCGCTCTGAGTCACCCTCATTTGAAGCCAGAGATTAAGGATGATACTAGGACAATTGAAGTGGAAGTATCTTACATAGGTGTGGTACTGGTTAGGAATGTGGTAGGGACTGAGTTAATGGAGAGGGACATTGCTCTTTCTCCGTAGGGCAGTGTAGCTGAAAGGGAAGAACCAAGGTTACAGCTCGGAGCAGTGGCTTGCACCAACCCTGAAGAGAGATCGATTATAAAAGCAGCTAAATGTGGAGTGATCACCCCAAACTATTAACCAGCCCTTCCAAGGCCTGACCCATGCATTAAACTTCTTTTGTTCTTGAATATTCTGGCTTTGGCACAGTTTCACAGACTCCAGGGACAATTTACCTTTTTACTTGACTCAGACACAAGAGCTTTTGCCCCAAGTAGTCACCCAAATGGCTGATATTTGGTGAGACGGGATCTGAGAGATGGAGCTAAGTATGGGGCCCTTAGCAAGTAAAGATGTCCCTTCTCCAGTGGACTGCCTCTGATGAAGCCTACACAGATCTTTCCAGCACAATTCAAAACCTAGAGGGTTCCTAGAAAATATTACATTCAAGTTAATTGACTTCTGATAGCATCTAATATTTATTGTATTGTCTCAGAGTCCTAGCTACACTATGTTCTTTGCCTGCATTTTCTTGTTTTTTTATTATAACAATCCTATAGTATAGAATGTAGAGCATGCCAAGAAGAATCTGAAGCTCTGAGATTACACCAAGTCTGAAGAAGAGGAAGAGCAGTGAGATGAGCAGGTTACAGTGGACAGCGGAACTGGGGGAGGATGGACAGCGCAAGGAGACTGGCAGCTGGCAATGAACCACAGCCATGAAGACATGCACGGTATAGTTATTCTCTTTACCTCAGCCATCATTAATTGCTCTTTCTGAACAACACCCTGACTTTGTTTTGAAGAAATATTTATTATACATTAGAATCAGCCTGGAAGTCAGTAATGTTAGGGGCCTTGTCTTAGCAAAAAGGTGAGCATATGACCCAAGATAGGCCACTTGGGGGTTTCTTCTATGGGATTTGAAACTTAGAGGAACAAAAAGACTGAAATGTCTGGTGTCCACGTTGACCCTATGACTATGTCCTAAACAATTGGGACAGTAATTCTGCCTCTTACTCCTGCAACTGCCTTGCTTCTCTAACTTTCATCAATGTAGTGAGCCCCTGAAACTCTTCTGGGGGGGTTCATTTTGTTTAAATGCAGTAGGGGTGAACTTCTGTTGCTGGCAATCAAGGAGCCCTGACTGGCTCAGTGGACAAATTCCTCAGAAGTTAAATGGAAACAGTTAGAAGGGGGATGTAAATGTATACACCTGAAATTGCAAGGATTTTGAAGATAAACAAAGAGGAGTGACAGGAAGAGATTTTATTTACCCAAACCTCTAGTATGAGAAATGTCTCTCTTTTTCATTTCTTTCAGTTATACTTAGTCTGTTCAGAGCCTCCTTCCCATCTGAATTACGGATTATTTAATCTGAGTTATTGTGGAGTCTTCCCCCTCCTACCATGAGATATACAAGAAACTGGAACTTACGTGTTGGCAGAAGAGGAAGGAAAAGCCCTGCTCCTGGTCTGGTGTGGTCTCTACCATCTGCCCCTTGGGCACCTCTCATTGGTCCATGACACTGACCATGACGCCACATCACAGCTATCCTTCTGTCATCCCGTCATCTAGGGTACTAGGTGCCAGAAGCACCCTGTCTTCAGTTCCCTCCTCAGTGCCCAATTCTTGCAAGAAGCTCAGATTTCATGTTCAGCCACCTCATCTTCCCCTACTCAAAAATTTTGTTCCATTCTCTCCATCTACCCTGGACAATCAAATCCAAAATAATCCCTTTGAATGGCCTTTAGAACCACAACAGTGGTTTCTAAACCACTTTCTTCTTTCTGGTAGGTGGAAGTGGAGAAAGGAAATACCAACATCGGTTATTCATTTTTTTCTTAATAACATGCTCTGTTAAAAGAACAATATAGCACATACCTCATTATGTTGTAATTAATTTGTTTGTGTCTAACTGTAAAATCTTTGAAGACACAAAAAATTTGATCTATCTTTATATATTCAAGTCCCCAGTTCCTGGACCTAGTGAAAACTCAATAAATGCTTGTTAAATAGAACACCACAAAAATTCACTATGTGGACTCATCTTAATGTCTTTGCTCAGTTCCTGAGAATAGCTTTTGTGTAAAGTCATAAAAATGCATTAATGAGTAGATAGCATCCTGAAACCAAGATTTTCAAGTGCTTTTCAATAACTAAATTCTGAGGAATGATTTAAAGCTTGCATAGTTTTCTCTCAAATATTCTCCAGAGACAGCTGGTATTCACTGGGGTTCATGGGCTTCTTTATGAGTTCATTTTCCTCTCTTTGGTGTTGGATGCACTGGCTGAAATGAGGAGGAGGGAATGGGGAGCACAAATGAAACAGGTGGAGTCTGGAAGGCGGCAGAATGCTTGCATAGATTGCTAAATAGTAGACTTTGCGCTCAGTCTTGGCCATGCTAGCTCTATTTAGTGTTCTAAGTGAAATAAACCAAGTAGTTACATGGGCATAAGATGGCATTTAGTGACTAAAGTTCTAAGATCTGTTCAATTAAGACAGGCCTTCGACAAGTCTATTATGCATTTTGTGCCTCACTTCACTCTTTGGATAACAGGATTTATAAACTACTGTCCCAATGAGAAAGGGTGAAAAACATCTTCAGACTTGCCACATGCCTAACAACACATAGACCATGCTAGAAGTTTGACCCAAAGGGGTATTTCGCTTGCCCAAGTTAGAGTTTAGTAAAAGTCAGCCTGGAGCCTTTCCTATTTCTTTCCACTCAGATCCCTGAGGCCTTATCACCGTGTTAGGGCTGCTCACAACTAACTCTCTACCCCTATCTGCAACCCGTCAGGGGAACTCCTTTCAATCTTGATCTTTCCAGGCACATTCTCTTCTTCTTCCTCCAAGAAATCCTCCCTTTCTTAAATTATGTTTCCCCATTTCTTCGTTAAGCCCTGGTTGGGATTACGTATCACTGTGGATTATAGCAGTGACTATTGCTGACCATAGAAGAAAAGAGGATGTTTCCCAGATGATAGCTTCTAAACCCTAAGAGTGATCCCTCGCAAAAATTTTAGACTCTGCATCACAGGCAATGGAGAAGACATGTGGTGATTGGACTGGACATTTGGGAGGTAGTGGTGAGGATGCTTACTGTCTAGCTCTAGAGAACATTTCAGTGTCCTGCACCCTAAGTAGGAAATCCTTAAGACCATGCTTGGTTTTGAATAAAAGGCACTACCTGTTTATGGAAATGTGAAGGATTGAATGTCTCACAGTTTAATTTTCAAAGGACATTCTATTAATTATCTCATTTGATCCTCACTAACAAAGCACCTTATAAATTAGACAAGACTAATTGTTAAGTAAAATTTCACAAGGTGAGAAAATTGTAGATCACAGAAGGAAAAAAAAGAGGTACTATTTTCAGCTCTACCACTGCCATATTGTGGACTGATGTTGTGGGGTTTGAGGCCTACAGAATGCATGTGAAGGTGCAGGTAGGAAGATTAGCATGATCACTGAACCTACTCCCATGATGAGAGGAGTCATGTGTGAGGAATCTGTGCTATACCTAAATTTGAACATTTTGAGATTTAGGGTTTATCTCTTCTAAATGCTTTATAATTGGTTAGTGTTATGTTACAATATAGGGTTATTATCTTTGTTAAATTCTTTAACCCAAATTAACTCAGGTAGTAAATCAAAAGTAGAAACTGATAAGTAATCCAGAGCCTTGGTTGATCTTACCATCTCTGATTTAGAATTAGCAGTAATAAACCAATCATTCATTCATTTAATCATTCGTTCAACAAATTTTTATTGAGCTGCTTATATTTCTAAGGCACAATTTCAGATTCTGGTGATTCAGCAATAAACAAAATAGGCAAAACGTCTACCCTCTTGGTGCTTTTGTTGCGGGGGAACCATTAAGTAATTGAAAGTATCAGGCATCACTTAGATCCAGATGGTTTCAAGAGAAGAAGGAACACATAGTAAGTCACCAGCCGAGGGACGAAATTACTATTCTGTGGTGACATTTAATCCAAATAATGAGACCAGCTTTGCCCATTAAGGAAGCTTTGACTGTGACAGGTGAAGGTAGCGTGAGCACATTCAAGGACAGGTGTGTGCAAAGTGGGAAGGATATGGTTGATTGAAATGCTTGCTTTCAGAGAGAAGGTAAGTTTTTAGCTTAGTCTTGAGTTTCAAGCTGGAATCTCAAGTCATTGAGTCATATCGTGTTAAAGCTGGAAGGATCTTCAACAGATCTCATAATCTAAACTCTCACTATAAAGACATCAACAGTTGAGCCCAGACTTGCCCAAGGAAATTATTTCCGAAGTACCTTGAACAGTGCTTAGTGCATATTACTTGCTTAATAAACACACATTTCTGTATTTATTTTTGAGAAATGATGGAATCTTACAGGATTATGTTAGCTAAGGGACTGGCATATTATACTCAGGGTGTGATGACAGGTATGCAGTTCATTCATTAATTTATGAGAACTACTTTCTCGTGCTACCATTGTTATCCAGGGAAGGGGCCTCAACTGGAGAATGAGAGATCTGGATTCTAGTCTACAGTCTTGCTGTAGAACCTGCACAAGTCATTAAACTCTTGAGTGCATTGTTCTTATAATTTAAAAGATAATACCTATTCTACCTCCTTAATGTAGATGTAGGAAGATTGGCTGAAGTCCTGGACATAAAAGTTCCTTAAATAAAACATTGTAAAAGCCTGGACTAATATTTAGCAATCCTGGCAATCTGCAAACATGAAGAATTGATGATTTATGGTTGCGTCAATCTTCATGGCCATCAAACTTTCCGAATACCTATTTCAGTTACACCCTTCCCTTCAATGAGAGAGATCCACGGGAGCCATGAGGACAGGCTCATGGCTATGTCCACCATAAGGACATCTCCTCAACTCTAATAATGGTGCCTGAGATTGAAATGCAGACATAGTTGTCATAGTTGTGCTGTCAAGCATGTAGAAGCAGCTTTTATATTTGAGTTTTAGATGAATGACATTTTGGAAATGCAGGATTCAAAAGAGTACAGAATTTGCTGTAAAGTACAAGGTGGTTTGGGATCAGAGTGATCCTGTTCTGATCCACTAGTCATTGCAGGATTCCAAATATTTACTGCCATAGTGAGTACAGATACACACAACAGCAACTCCTGGTTTTGTTTACCTGGAGAACCAATTTGAGATTGATGTTTGCTCTCTATTAATGGTGGATTTTTTTAAATGGAAGCAGAATACTAATAAATTTCCTGTTTCCTCTGCTCTGTATCATCAATGAATATATGAATCCCTTCACCTTCACCATCCCCTTTGCTTTAGAATTTTTCTGTTTTGAGAGGATAGAGGACACAATATCAAAATATTTGTGGGGAATCCAAGGCAGCTGATGGACTAGGCAGCAATTTTGAAAGACTTCATTGCATATGACATTTTCCAGCAATGCATTGTGAAAGCTGTAACATAGTAGGGTATAAAGATACAGGGGTTGTTCATCAACATTTCCCTGAAACTTGCATATACAGTGTCACATTAATTATTTGATGTGTTGGGTGAAGTTACTCTCTGCTGGGGAACGTCAGTTAGGTGTTGTTTTGTAAGATTTTCATTTTCTCACACAAAAGTGGTAATGACATAGCTCAGTCCACACTGAAATAAATGTTTCTTGGGTATCAAGAAACTTCTTCTGTTTTATTATTTATTAGGGACGTTATGGGCTTATAAAGTGTCACTGAACATGGCAGAAATAAGTCCTGAGCTCTGAGGTCTTGTGCCACAGCTGCTAATGTGATAGGATAGTGAGGTATGAGAAACCAAAACAGACAAGGAGATTAAACTTTGTTGTCATTCAGTAGGTCAATAGAAGTACATTTACTATTTGACTTTCCTGTTGGTAAAGTGAGAGAGGTTTCTAGGTAAAAGATCCGCTATCTTGCCAATTTTTCTTTTCATTAGTTCAGCAAAATCAAGTCACAGATGGGCAATAAACTGAAAACTATTTAGGTTTTTTTTAACCAAGCACATTTGTAAAAGCAATGGTCTTGCAAGATAAGGAGAGCTTTGCCCTGAGGAGGAACTGAAGACAAAGTATGTTTGGTTCAATTGAAATATTTATTTTACCCACTTGCTGTGAAAGGGATGAATCCCTAATAGACACGTGGTCCTAATAGTTGGTATGAGGGAAAGGAAGACACTAACAGTTGAAGGCTTAAGGGAATACCAGGCCAAAGGCTGTCAAATTAGAGCATGGCAGATTAGATACCAAGAATGGGCCCTGATTAGAAGGAAGACAATTAGATATTTGAAATTCTCTGTTCACACTTCCAAGTTTCACTCAGGTTCCCATTTTGCTGGGATTCTAGAGTTGCTTATTTTTTGACTTGACAGGAAACCTAAGAAAATTACTGACCTTGGAAGAACTCAACAGATAGCCTTAAAATCAGGTCATCACATTCATATCAAACTTCCCAGGTTACAGGACCTATCTATACATACAAACATATTAGCCACGTAACACTTCCTAACAAATACATCATAACTATGAGAAATATTTTAGATAATATTAATCGTGCTACACATTGGAGGCTCTAATGATAGGGTCTAGAATACTTTAAACAAGAATTTTTAGTGTGTAGGATGAATAAGTCTAGAGATCTAATGTATAAAATTATGACTATACTTAATAATGTTGTATTGAATAGTAGAAATTTACTAAAGAGTAGACTTCAAGTGTTCTTATAACATACATGCGAAAAAATTATAATTATGTGAGAATATGAAATGTTAATTAGCTTGACTATAGTCACCATTTCACTATGTATATGTATAGCAAATAATCATACCGTATATCTTAAATACATATGTTATATTTAAAATAGAATAATGTAAATAAAAATTTTAAAAACAAGAATTTATTAATGTTCATAGGAAGCATTATGGAAGAATCACTGTTCTCATAGGCAACCACACTTTTAAACATTTTCATGAAAAAAGGAATGTGCATTTATGAAAAAAATGTAAAAATCTGAATAATTCACAAAACGCAAATGGCTCAGTCCCCCAGTGCCTCTTACAGTCAGGCTTACCATTTTGCAGGAAAAAGAAGAAACATGCTTTTAACAATAGCTGGGAGCAATATTTATTTTCTTCTCTATACTTATATTTTCAAAGTTACTAACAATCTGTATTAATTTTTGATATAATTAGGAAAAAAGCAATTAACATCATTTTTGGCTGGATTTCCAAAACATTACCTCCTCTTACAGAGATCTTCTTTGTGATTCTGCTCTAAATCATTCCAGATGACTAAATGTCTTTATGTTCATGCAATAACAGAGAGATTTTTATTTTACACATTCAGCTGTACATTCTTGACTTGTTCATTTCATATGTTGACCGGACAGGCTCTCTAGAATCTTCTTTCTGAAGCTTCTAAGGTAACTTCTAAGTTTTCTGAAGGTAGATTCCATTGTTGACTCAGAAGGTATAAAATAGATTGCCATGAATCTGAAAATCCCTCTTCATAGCATGATTGATTCTCTCTCTGATTACATTAAAAATAATCCAAATCCCCAGGCGTGACTTTTGAAAGCTCTTCTAGTTTATTTTTAATTTTGTTATTTTATTAAATTTTTATTGTATTTGTTAGTCCTATCATAAGTGACATCTCTGAATATTACATACATTAGAAAATTTTATGTCTTGAAAGCACAACTGCGGAAACAATTTCAGGTAGGATCAGAGAAAGCATTTGGGCTCTCAGCTACTTGCTTCAGCCCTCTTTATGTGTTCGTATTACACAGTTCGTATTACTTGCCTGCTCAAGGCAAAGTTTTAAAATAATCAAACCTGATTATTAATAGTCCTCTGCTTTTTCACTCAATAATGTGATTGTGTCTCCAGAAGCTCAGGGCGCTCCTGATCAAGTCTCCATCCCTCAGCTTAAGCCTTGGGCTGCATCTCAAAAACTGTGTCTTACTTCCTCCAACTCTGGCCAAAGATTATCTGTTCTATCATCCCTGGGGAACCCTGTTCCCTGTATTCCCTGGTAGCTGCATAATCCAGTCTTTTTAAAAATTTATAATAGATAATTTAACCATCTTCAGATAGATAGTGACCATCTATGTTATATGTCTTAATACATGTGTTATCTTACAGAGGGAAGTATCAGTCCTCCACCTCCAAATGCCTGAGAAAGTCTCTAAACTATGTCACCACAGATTGGCACAGCAGCTGAAAGGGAATTTAAAGATGAAAAAATAACAACTGGGAGCGATTACATGACTTGGTCATTAGTTAATTGCTTTTTTCACTCTCCATTCCGTTTACCAAAAGCAGGATTTGATAGAAAGGGATGGGAATATTGGGTTGTGGAAGAAGGACTGAGGGTACCAGAAGTAGAAAGATGCTTCTGCCTGGTTCACAGGATGGACTGCAACATAGCAGGCCACTTCTTAACTCACTTTCCATTTAGCCACACATCAACTTGGAAAATATCTTGTAAGCTGATTCTTATAAGATATCTTGTAAGAAAGAGAGAAAGAGAGAGAGAGAGGGAGACAGAGTTAGAAGGCGGCAAGAGAGAGACAGAGAAACTGAGGAGAGAGAGAGATTGAAAGAAGCTGTGACACAACCATATGTTTGCCTGTGCCCAAATCCCTCTGTGTGGATGCCCTCAGCATTCTAAATCTCATTAGAATACTAAAAGCTGATCCCGTGAACTTCAGAGCTTTTCCATTCCACTCTCTATTCCAAGCCAGATGGCCCTTTCATTTTGCAGAGCAGTAACTGAGATAACTAACAAGCAAAAAATAAATGCTGGTTCTGCTGGAGGAGTAGAGGTTTCTCAGTTCACCTTTAATAAAATGTGTTCACACCTGTTAACATTACGACATTCCTACAGGCTCATTTCTTAAGATAAGTGATTGTTACATACTTAATATAATATTTCTTCACAAACTCCTATAGCCTCAGAATGCCCATAAGCAACATTCAATAATAACAAAAGAAAGCAAAAATAAAGATGACATAGAAAAGTGGAGGTATTTTCTGCTGTTTCTCCCACTTCCCACCATCTATCTGCCTTTAATATGCCTTGTGTCTCTTGGCCATCATAGTTCTCTCGTGCTTAGAACACTCCTTTAATTTCTCTGCAGAAGCTGAGAAACTTCATAACCTGCTCCTCGTCGACCTTTCTAGACTCACTTCCTGCCACGATTCTTACCCATGATGAGCTTCAGCCATATCACATCTTCCAGCACCCCATTCGCCTTTATGTCTAAGTCTTTGCATATACTGTGCTTCTTTCTTTACTTGATAGCACTTGTCAGCAACTCCTAACCCCCCTCCACTCCTCCCATTAGCTCCATGTCACCTCTTCATATCCATAGAGGATTTCACATCTGCAGTAACTCGCTCCCAAAGACCCTCATCTCCTGGTATTTACACCTCTGTTGGTCTCCTCCCACACTGAGTCATGGCTGGTCAGGGCTGATAACGTATGACTTCTGGGTCTTCTGCCTTGTTCTTTTATACTGTTTGCTCTGGGGAATAATAGATACTATGTTGTGAGGACACTCAAGAGGCCCCTGTGGAGAAGAACTGAGGCCTCCTGCTACAGCCAGTACAAGCCACGTGAATAAGCTACCTTGAAAGCCAATCCTCCAGCCATAGCCCAGCCTTCAGATGCATGCAGCCCTAGTCAACCTCTAACTGTACCTCATATTAAACCCTGAGCTAGCTCTGCCCAAGCAAGCTGCTTCTGAATTCCTGACCCACAGAATCTGTGAAAGACAATGTATGTTTACTGTTCTTGTAAACACTAAGTTTTGGAGTAATTTGTTCTGTAGCAATACATACTAATATAACATCGCTCACGTAGCCCCAGTAGGGGTTAGATGGCTCCTCACCATGATTCTATGGCCTCAAGCGCTTTCAAACCTCATGCTAACCATGTTGAACCTTAGTCTTGGTTTACTTGGTTTTCTTCTCTATCTCATTCACTTGCTTCAAGATATTTGAGGAATTATCTAACTGTCATCTGTGGAGGCTGTATGCCACAGTAGAATTTAATTGCCACAGGTGATGTATATTCTGTACTGGTGAGAATGAACTAATAATGAACTAAAGAAAAGAAAAGTGATAATGCTTAACTGATAATAACATTATATTTAAGCTAAATGAGGGGAACTCACTCAATATAGAAAGTAAATGTTTTGAGTCCTGAATTCTGAAAAAGTCTATAGGGCATCTTTATATTTGATTGATGTTTGTCCGAATGCAGGATTCAAGGTTGGAAATAACTTCCTCTTGGAATTTTGAAGACTTTGTTTTTGGTCTTTCTTTTAGCTTTTAATATTAATGCTGATGCTAATGGAATTCTCATTTATTTATATTTAACCTGTTCTTCCTCCCCTCCCTCCTTTTTAAAAATATTTCCTCTTTATCTGTGGTGTTCTGAAATGTTTATATTGTGCCTTGGTAAGCAAAGTGATAATGCCCAACTGATAACAACACTGTATTTAAACTAAATTAGGGAACCAGCATCAATTGGGTAACCAATGCATAGACTAGGTGTTTACAAAGGTAATTTAACATCTTTTTCATAACAACTCCATGGGACAGGTACTGTTTCCCTCAATGTACAGATGAGTAGATTGAGGTTTAGCAAATTTAAGCAATTTGATAGTTGCTAATAAATGATGAAACCTGAATTAAAATTTGTCTCTCTACCATTGCATCCAAACTCCTAATATTCTCCCAAATTTTTACCCAAAACAGTCTGAAGTTTTAAGTGTTCCAATTTTTTTTTTTTTTTTTAAAGTATCATTCCCTTTTGGTTTTGGAAACCTGATGCTTCTCAAGAAAACTTAGCAAAAGTATGCTAGAAAAATAATGGGCAAAACGGAGGCTGCCCTGAGTTTTTCTATGATTGTTCGTGTATACTGATTTGCTGTATAAGCCTTGCACTTTTATAGAATGGGTAGGTAGATAACGGTTTACCCCTTTTCCTAGATTCATCTGCAAAGGAGGCGCGAGCTCCTGGGGCAAGTCCTGCAGGTAGAGATTTGAAGGTTAATACACAAATGAGGGCCGTCCAAGAAGCTGCAGTGGTGGGGAGCTTGTGCTCACTACCTCACCTATTTTGGATCTTTTTTCTCTTCTGCCTTATGGTTTATGTTCATTTTTACTGAGCAGATCTCATTGCTTCTTAGTTCTAATTAGATTTGGACATTTCTGCCATCAAGTGAGGACATTTGAGGGGACTATGACCATACAATTTGTTCCCAAAGGCTCCATGTGGCACTTGAGCTAAAAGCTGTTAAACCAATAGCATCTTGGATTCCTCATTCCTCTTTCTTGGATCTAATGAAGAAATTGATAAAAATCTTAAAATTGCTCTTGATTACAAAACACATTAGCAGGGGAAAGAGAGAGAGAGAAAGACAGAGTTAGTCCTGTGATTTGTTGGCATAGCTTGGTTCGGACAAGATATGACCAGAACATAACTCTAATTTGTCATATTCTCTGTTGCTTGAACCTGGTGTGGTATTTATGAGTTAAGATTGTTAGATAAATGTGAATCCATCTTTTTGTATACTTTTTGAAAGGAGCTGTTGAAACTTGCCAAATAATACTTAACATGTGTGATAAAATTCTTTGGAACAATCTCATTAATCCAAATTAAAGGGAGGGAAGATATGAATTAATTTATCTTTTTATTCTATATAATAATAATAGCACTAAATAACAGCACTTGTGTGGTGCTTACTATAAGTCAGAGATTCATTTAAATGGTTTACATATAGGGACTCATTTAGCCCACACAGAAACCTCTGAGGTTTCTGTTATTGCCACCATTTTATCAGATGAGAAAGTTGGGCAGAGAGAAAATAAATGAGCTGTGCAGCATCACACATCTAAAAAGTAGGGGTTAGGGGTATGAAATTTTAGCAATCTGACGTGCAGTCTGAATATTACTGTCTGAATCACTAAGGTGCGCTGCCTTTTGTAAAAAAATATAATTTGTTGCTTTTAAACCATACGTTAAATTATATAATCTATGAGAAATGTCCAGGGTGTAATATGCACTGAATAAATGCTAGTCCCCTGTCTTAATCCCAAATGCATCTACTGTTACCTGTCTTAATTTAGAAAACTGTTTTGGGCCATTAAAAAATATAGGAAATGATAGGGATTTTTCTAACAGGAAATTATAGAGAAGTAGAAAGAAGAAAAATTAACTTTCTCAAAATTGTTTGTTAATATCAACTA
This sequence comes from Equus caballus, assembly GCF_041296265.1. NCBI lineage: Eukaryota > Metazoa > Chordata > Mammalia > Perissodactyla > Equidae > Equus > Equus caballus. Next base: position 60,652,311 of record NC_091699.1, on the reverse strand, counting down.
GTCCAATTGTTTCCTATGTATAGGCTTCTATTTTATTTTAACACAATTGGAATAATTTTTGATCCGTTCGCAAAATTTTTTCTTAAAATATTTTATATATACAGTTCTTTTGTTTAGTCTAAATTCTATACAAATAATATTTTATGGCTACTTATTCCATTTTGCCATATCCCTGACATTGGATATGTAAGTAAGTAGTTACTAATTTTTTAGCATTGTTAAAAGAAACACAATGAATATCCAATATATAATGATTACCTTTTTATTTAAAATTTTAAATGTTTTCTTAAGATGGATTACCTAAAACTAAACATTGTAAGATCCTTGATTAAAAGGACAAATTTAATCAAGTGGGCTGGCTCTACGGCCGAGTGGTTAAAGTTCTGCATGATCCCTTCGGCAGCCCCAAGTTTGCAAGTTCAGATCCTGGGCGCAGACCTACTCCACTTATCAGCCATGCTGTGGAGGCATCCCACATACAAAGCACAGATGTTGGCTCAGGGCTAATCTTCCTCAAGCAAAAAATGAGGAGGACTGGCAACAGATGTTGGCACAGGGCAAATCTTCCTCACACACAAAAAGTAATAATAAAAGTTTAAAAAAATTTAAAAAAATTAAAAAACAGAAATTTGACTTCCAAAAGAGGTATGCCAATTTACCCTGTTCCCAGCTGTTACTTTATAATTCTCTTTATTTGCAATAGAAACCACATCATCAGCCCAAAGTAGGATGACTGAATTCTAGTTTTTGACATGAGGATAAATGTCTGGTAGATCCGTTTTTAAAAACAAAATTATGACACATAAAAAGAACGAATCAGTAGTGTAATGTCTGAGCTAAACTTGCTTGTCTGTTGCAGTGGCTTCTACTGTGTCAATTTAGCTAATCCAGAGCAAAGTTTTCCAGAATTCTTATGCCTCTATGGTTATGGACAAGAATTGGCCATAAGAGAAATTCAAGATTTGGAAGGTACAACTGAGCAGCAGCCATGTTTACACTTGAAAAGTCAGCATAGGGTGTGGCACTGTTGTTGCTGGTGCACTCGCAGTAGATATGCTGACTCACTTTATTGGCCAACTGAGGCCTCAGTAGGGTCCCCCTTTCCTCCAGCCACCACCATTTTTCCCCCTTCAGCATCTCCATTCCTGTGCCAGATGTGTGTTTAATTCCATAGTGCAGGCCACGTGCATCATCAAAGTTGGATGCTTCAAGGCAGTGAAAGACTGATGTGGGCTCCAGCTTGTCCTCAAGCATTTCAGCACATTCTTGGGGCTTTCAGTTTGTTCTTGCTCTTGCATGCCCATCATCCCAGTGGCATGGTGGTATACAGCTAACAATGGTTTAACAAAATTCCTGAATACTTCATAATCAACATTGCCTGCCCTGTGCACTTTAGGCCCAGCACCAGGGGCAGAAGCTGATAATATCAAATCCCTTTAACAAATCCCCTATTTTGGAGATTAGATAGATGATACAGATATAGATATAAATATAGATATATATCCTACTAGTTCTACTTTTCTGATCAAGCCCTAATTATTATATTGCTTAAGAAAGGTACTAAATTTGGGATCTCAGTCATTAACAGTTGTGGTAAAGTTTCTAAAGGAAATTCAGTAAATTAAGATATCTCTAATTTGGTAAAAGTTCTGAGGTAAAATTCACTTGAGTCCATCTTAAAGATCGTCATTACAAAAAATCTGTCAGCAAAACAGTTGTAAGCGTATAACTTCCAGAGAAATTTTCAACCTCAAATAGTTCATCAGAAATATGACAATGAATGGTGTTAACAGATTCAGGATAGTGAGTATTCTAGATTCTGTAAAACCCAAGGTAGACACTGACCTACAGAAGAGAAATCACTACCTGAGCGTTAAGAGAGTTTTGTACTTCTACAGTCTCTCTCAGCGGATCATGCCAAGTCTGCCCTTGTAATTCATCCTGGGCAATAAGCGGAAGGCCTACCTGAGAGACACATAATGCCCTTTATTTTTCTAGACTCTGGAGAGTTTCTTTTAAACAAACAGAAAAAGAAAACCACACTATTGGTCCTCAAGCATAGTGCACTGGGGACTTGTGCCATTTCCTGGATGAACCACTGTTTTGTGAGTCTGTCATCCGGCCACCTGTGTCTGTCCAGTCCAGGAATCACAGAGCTCAGCAGTAAAGAATTGGATGACTTAGCCACGCTCAGCTAGAATGAATTTTTGCTTTATGAATCCGACTTAGATATTCTGATTTGGATAGAGTCACGCAAATACAATTTGGGTTTCTTGACCTTGGACTGAATTCTATTCAGCTCATGCTTCTCTATGTAAATTGTATTACCCTCCACTCCTCTTCCTGCATAGTACTTAACATGCCTAGCAGAGGGTTTTGGCATAATTAAGTGATGTTTATTCCAACAAAATATTACTTGGTACATAAATATTTCAAAAAGTATTTGCATGCCATGATAGTAATATCCTAAGTCTTAGACTCAACTAATATAATGGGCTAATCTAACTGCACAGTTTTGTTTATTTGTTTCAACTAATTTAGCATGGGCCTAGACAGATGCTATCTTAATTACTCCAAAACAGTTTTCTGCTGTTTGAATATTTAGTGGAAACTTCTATGAGTACTTAAGATGCTTTCTCCAGTGATATAAATGCATATAATGGAAAGGTTGTTTGTTTGTTTGCTTGTTTGTTTTGATGACCCCAAGTCAATTTCTCTTGGCTTATGTGGATAGGGGTATGACATGCCACGTGATTTATGGCTTCAAGCACTGGCCCATTACCACTTTGTCTTTTGGCATGGACTTAATATATAAGAACGCTAGAGAGGAGCTGCACCCAGGTGTTCTGATGAGGCCGGCCAACAGATACTCAGTGACTGTTGAGGAAGATGGATTGTCAAATAAGCTACCCGGTGTTCTGACAAGCTACCTCAGTGTGATAATCTAGTTTAAGATCTTGTTACATTATTCATTACTTTTCTCTGCCGCTAATCTTTGCAGCAACTTCTGTTTTGTTGCTACTTGCATTCCCAGAGCTATGGAGACTGTTGTTTTATGATAAAGATAAAACCTTTCATTAATTTGCCCATGCTTTGCAGGGAAAGCAATGATCTCTGGTAGTTTGCTGTTCACAGACTGCTTCCTGCAACTGGTAATTTCCACTGGCTGAAGGAGAATTAATTGTACATGAGTAGAGACAATAGCAGGCTTAGACTAGGGCTCTGTCAAATATCCGTGGAAAAGGGGGCTAATTAAAAGACTTTTGGACACATACTTCCTTATTATGGCAGTCACCTGTTCCCACCATATTAGTGTGTTTGCTTATGAGCACTTGGACATGGACACAGACACATGAACACTGCCACCTTGCAAGCACTCATATTCCATTGCCTTTTAAAATCAGTGCCTTTGTAAGGATAAGAAGAGATAGCACAGACATGCATTTAAGGAATCACAGAACAAAAGCTGAAACATTTCCGAAGAGGTTACCAGGACAAATCGTAGCAAATAACTAAGAAAATAACACCAAATAGTAGTAAAAAAATTAAGGGAATTAAAATATTATACCAGAATTAATTCACTTAATGCAAAAGACAGCAGTAAAGGAGAAACAGAGAAACAAAAAAGATAGGAGACATAAAAAACAAAAACAAAAAGTAAAATGGCAGACACAAATTCAATTATATCAACAATAACATTAAGTGTAACCAGATCAAACAATTCAACCAAAAGGCACAGATTGTCAAAATGGATTGTAAAAGAAGATCCAGCTATTTTATGTCTATAAGATACACATTTTAGATTCAAAGATGCAAATATGTTGAAAGTAAATGAATGGAAAAGATATATAATGCAAATAGATGCCATAAGAAAGCTATAGTGGCTATAATAATATCAGACAAAATAGACTTTAAAATAAAATTAAAATGTTGCTAGAGATAAAAAGGAGTATTTTATAATTATGAAAGGATCAATCCATCAGGAAGATGTAACAATTATAAATATATATTCATAACAGAACCCCCAAAATACAGGAAGCAAAAACTGACAGAATTGAAGTGGAAATAGTCAATTTGACAATAATAGTTGGATACTTCAATACTCTACCTTCAGCAACAGATAAAAGAGCTTGACAGAACATCAACAAGGAAATAAAAGACTTGAACAACAGTAGAAACCAACTTGACCTAAAAGACATCTTTAGAACCCTGCACCCATGAACAGCAGAAGACACGTTCTTCTCAAATGCATATTGAACATTCTTCAGAATATATTGTATACTATATACAAGCCTCAATAAATTTAAAGATTGAAAAGATGCAAAGTATCTTTTTCAACCACAATGGAATGAAATCAATAACAGAAACCAGTTAGAAATTGGAAATAAAATAATATACTCTAAATAACCAATGACTCAGAGAAGAATCACAAGGGTAATTAGAAAACACTTTGAGATGAATAACAAAAAAGACACACTGTAACAAAACTTATGGAATGTAGCAATGCTTAGAGGAAAATTTATAGCTTTAAACACGTATATTAAGAAAGAAAGATCACAAATCAATACAGTGGAAAAAAGAGATCAAGGTACATCTAACAAAAGCAGAAGAAAAGAAATGATAAAGATTAGAGTGGGAATAAATGAAATAGAGAATAAAGAAATGAACAACCAAAACCTGATTCTTTGAAAAAGTCAACAAAGTTGACAAAAGATTAGCTGGACTGGCCAAGAAAAAAAGAGGAGACTCAAATTACTGGAATCAAGAATTAAAGAGGGGACTTCAATTCTGACAATATAGAAATAAAAAGGATGTCAAAGAAAGACTGTGAACAGTCATACGCCAACAAATTACATAGCACGGATAAAACATACAAACTTCTAGAAAGACACAAACTACAAAGTGAATCAATAGAAATCGAAATCTGAATAGACCTATAACAAGTAGGGAGATTGAATTAGCGATCAAAAAGATTCCCATAGGGAAAAGCCCAGACCAGACGACTTCAATTGCGAATTCTATAAAACATGAAAGAATGCATGTGTTCTTTACATACGTTCTATATATATTCTATATAATCTATATGTTAAATATATATTTTTACTTTAAGGTGTAAGTGACAAAAAAATTGTAATGTATTTAAAGTATACAACATGATGATTGATATATGTAAACATTATAAAAGAATTCCCATGATCAAGTTAATTCACACATTCACTACTTAGCATATTTACCTTTTTATTGTTTTTTTGCTGAGACCACTTAAGCTCTCTCTTAGCAAATTTCAATTATATAATACACTATTATCAACTGTAGTCACAATGTCACACATTATACCCTCAGACTTTTTTCATCTTACAATTGAAACTTTGCACCCTTATATCAACCTCTAACAATTGCTCCCATCCCCCAACCTCTGGAACGCACCGTTCTACTGTATGTTTCTATGAGTTAGACCTTTTTATTTAGTTCCATGTACAAATGATGCCATGCAGTATTTGTCTTACTCTAGTTGACTTATTTCACTTGGCATAATGTCTTCCACGTTCATCCATGTTTTTGCAAATGGCAGAATTTCCATATGTTTTAGGTGAATAATATTCCATTATATATATATTTTTTTCTTCTTTAACCATTCATCTGTCAATGGATACTTAGATTGTTTCTATGTCTTGACTATTGTGAATAATGATCTAGCAAAATTATGAATTATTTTGTCATTTTGAGGTAAGATTCAGTTATTTTATTTTATTTAGCAACCAATCTAGCATAACTGGGCAAAGATGCAATGACAAGTTAATTCACTGTGCTTTACTCTTTTTTAAATTAAATGAAAGGAATTTGCACATAACAGTTGATTTTATGCAAAATATAACAAGTCAGAAGTTCCTTTGAAAATCATCACTACAAAAGCAACATTAAATACAATACACCTAGTGACCTAATTATAAGGCTTATCACTATGTATTTTTAACTAGGTATTAAATTTTCAAATATTTGTAAAAAAAAGCTAAAAGACTTCAAGACCTCCATCCCTCTTTTTCACCAAGAGCAATCTTCAGCTTAAAACCTCAGAATTTATAAGAACTCAGAGTTCTCTTTGTTATTGTTAATGCCATCGAGTTGATTCAGATTCCTAGTGACCCTGTGTACAGGAGAGCAGAACCCTGCCTGGTCTTTTTGTGCCATCCTCTCACCTCCCCGTGCTATGTCAGACAATTCTGCATTACTATTTACAGGGTTTTCATGCCGAAGCTTTTCAGAAGTGGGTGGCCAGGTGCTTCTTCCTAGTCTGTCTTAGTCTGGAAACTCCAATGAAACCTGTCCACCATGGGTGATCCTGCCGGTATTTCAAATAGCAGCGGCATACCTTTCAGCACCACAGAGAGGCACAGTAGGACAACTGACAGATGGTTTGTATGGTTCCCAGACTGGGAAATGAACCCAGGCCGCTGCGGCAGTGAGAGCACCAAATCTTAACCACTAGACCACCAGGGTCAGCTAGGAACTCTCTATAGCATTTTAGTATAGGAGTTGTCATTGGATTGTGTTTCTCTTTGAAACAATAATAGAAAAATCAAAGTTGGTTTACACTGGTATGCTATCCAAATAGCCAAAATGAAAGCTAAGCAATATTCTGGTAAGCTAAGAATAGCGTAATTGTATTTTAATTAAAGAATTAATGTTATTACAGGTGGGACTTTGAAATATCAGTCATTGTTTTGGGTAAGGTAATAAAAAAACGTGGTATCAGAAGACTGTCTGGGAAAATGGGAGTGGTTGGTCCATGACATGGCCTCCATCTTTCCCTAGTTAGCAAGAATGACATTATTATAGTACCAAATTTAGCACACTGAAGACTCTCAATGGCCTGACCTCAAATGTTAGAGAAAGGTAGCTTTGCTTGGATATTTGAAGAAGAACGAAGCAGGGTAGAAAGGCCCTGAGAATTGTGGCATCGTGAAAAGGGAGAACCCCCTACACTGGGCCCCAGACTACCTGTAATTATAGCAGTAACCAAAGCAATAAATAGTAACAGTTATTGTGAGCTTACTCTATGTCAGGCACTGTGAAAGAACTTATACACAATAACTCAAAGGAGATACACTACTCTATTCTACAGATAGGAAAACAGATTAAGTTGCACATACAACTTACCTAAGGTCACACATAGCAAGGATTCTAAGGCGTGTATTCTGACTTCAAAGTTCAGGTGCTTTAATGCTACCCTTCATTCAGAAATGGAGGCTCAAATGCTCACTGGGGCTGGAAGACGCTGTAAGTGAGTGATGCAAGCTGACCGTGAAACAGCAAGAAGAGTGATGGTGCCTAGGGAGAAGAGACAACCGCACTCATGTTCCTTATAAAGGTTTTATTTTAATTTGCTTCATTTTGGTCTTTTTAATTTTAAAAACATTTACTAGCCAAAGACAGATGAAGCACAGTTTGCCAGTTGACAGCCTCCCGATGAGGTGATGAAGTTCCAGGGCTTTGTGAAAAGTCAGACCCAGAAAACCAGTCTTTTTACTTTTTCCTTCTGAGAAATAAGTGGATCTTTTCCAATTAACACCTGCATCAACCATGAAAAAAGAAATGGGTCACAGTGCCCACAGAGCTTGCCCTTTCTCTCTGTCTTCTGCTCACACCTTCCATTTCCAGATGCATCGTGCAAAAAACAAAACAACAAAATTCAAGAATCCACTTTAATTGGTGGGAAGGCAGCCCTCTAAACCTAAGAACAAGGACAGTAAAATTCAAAAACATAGAGATGAACCTTTCTATTCCCCCTTTTTCCTTCCCACAAGCCTCAGGAGTGGCTTGTCCTCAATCAAGCCTCGCTGCATGGAGCAGAACGGGCAGGGGGAGAGGAGCTTGAGAGATATTTTTTCCTCATCAGTATAAAATAACAAGCTGAAACACTATTTTCCTGAACTATGCCTTGTACTTACTTTCCCATGCAACTCTGTGCTCGCTCTTCCTCCTTGTTGACGTGTCCTTCTCCTCATAAGAGGCAGGAAAGAGGACTGTATAAACCAAACTATACAGGCAAACACACCTGGGTTTGATTCCTGACTCTTCTTTGAAAGACCGCTGTGTGCAAGTTATGAGAACATTGGCTTCTTTACCTATAGAATGAAGATAGTCACACCTGTTCAAGAGTGCTATAAAGGTTACATGAGTCAATGCCTGCTGCGCTGCAATTGTTCAGTATCTGGCTCTTGCTGCGACTATCTCCACCTGTCAACCTACCCAACCCTGGCCCACAATACTACTTTCCCCAGCAAATCTCAATAGACAGAAGTTTTCTTTGCTTCTCTTGTGTGTCTATAAGTCTCATTTTTGTCCTTTTTGTGACAGTTATTCCAATAGATGTCAAATAAATAGTTATATAATTTTTTTATTTTAAATTATAATCTTGCAAAGATAGGAGGATTTCTTACTCATCTTCTAAACTCACTGATATTCAGTATAATATCTTGCTGATAATAATTACTCAAAACATTTACTGAATAAATTCAACAAACACTTTCAAGCATTTTACTTACAAATATTAAGTTGCACAAATTATTATTGTACTGGATAAAAAGATGCAAAATGAACATATTGATATAAACCACCACTAGGGTTAAATAACAGATATTACTAGCATATCACCAGCACCCTGGAAACCTTCAAACCTATATAACCACCCCCTCCCACACTGATAAACACTATCCTGACATTTAACATCCTACAATATTTTAGTTTTATCTGTGTTTCAACCATGTATATCTATCTATGTATAATACATATGCATAGATAAGAGCGTTTAATACTTTTTTTTGCTTTCTGATCAAGAACAGTATAGATATTATTATTACATGTCACTCTGTGTAATAGAAGTTCCTTCACTGTAATTGCCAGAAGTGTTTCGTCCTAAGAACATTCCACAATCTATCTATTCTGGTGTTGATGAAAATCTGGGTTACTTCCTATATTGGGGAATTTTAAAATACATTCCTAAACAACTCATAGGAAGAAGAAGATATCACAATGGAAATCAGATGCTGTTAAAGCCATGCTTAAGGTGAAATTTATAGCCTGAGGCATATATTAGAAAAGAGGAATGCTCAAACATTAATCAGTAAGCTTAGCATTTATACTAAGACTTTAGAAAGAAAATAAATTTAATTCCTGGAAAGTAGAGAAAGAAAATAATAAAGATAAGCTTAGAATATAATGAAATAGAAGAAACATGACAGAGGACATTGGCAAAGTCAAAAGGTCAATTCTTTGAGAAGGCTATTAAATTGACAAACTTTGGCAAGAATAATCAAGGGAGCAATAAGAGAGAAGCCTCAATAACAATCTAAGGGGGAGAAAGAGAACATCACTACAGATCCTACATTGATAAAAAAATAATAATAGGATATTCTGAACAATTTTACATCAATAATGTATGAAAAATTATGTGAAATGGATAAATTATAGAAAAAGATGATTTAAAATCAGAATTTTTTTTAGTGCCTGTGAGATAAAGGAGTCAGAGGAAGAAGAAAGTGAATAAAATTTGTCCTTGGTTTGAAGGAGTCTGCAAACTAGTAGGCTAATTAACAGATAATACAAATCTATAATAAGAAGTAGAATATAATACAGAATTGGAGCCATGTACATATTTTTACTTTGAGCACTTCTGATTTTTCGTAAATTTTTTTCAGATCAACTTAAGAAAAACAAAAAATGCTAAATAAAAATATTTCTAAAAATTGACAGCATCTAAAAACTAATGAATAATAATACGTTGTCCCCATGAAAATTGAAGGAAAAACTTGAAGGTAACTCAGAGGTGAACAATTTAGCCTTTCCTTGAGGGCATTTACTAATCCTGGAAATCTGAATGTTTCTTTTTACTCTCTCCCCTGAGTAACAGAAAAGAAATTAATGATCAGAACTCACACAATGTGGGGAACATTTCATTCTCTAAAGCACTTCATCCCTGGGATAAGTCGAACGTGATTATCATGGGAAGTTTTGTAGACTAGTTTCATATGGACTGGGTAGTCCAAGGAGCTTCGTGACTTGAATTTGATTGAGAGGGTCCAAGACAGACAGTGCCCCCAGATACTCGGGAAAAGCAAGTCCATATCCTCTGTAGAGGAGCACACCGTCATCCATGACTTGATATTATTCCTAAGAATAATTTTGCAAATACAATGTGCATCCCACTGTGAACGCAACCAAGCAAACAAAGAAACAAGATACCTTGAGCAAGAACCAAGGCAACTGGAATGGACTGGCATAGACTTTAGATACCGGAATTATCACACACATTTTAATAAGTAGGAGACAAGTTAAGAAATACTCACAGGTAACCAAAACCTATAAAAAGTGATAAATGGTGTGTTACGATTGATTATTCAGGAGAGACAGGAATAAAATTCAGCTCAGAGAGAATGACATAGGGCTTCCTGAATGTGGCAGCATTTAAGTTGACATAGGAGAAGTTTCATAGGCAAAGATGGGATTGAAAGTGCCTTTCAGATGGAAAAATCTCCTGAGTAAAGGCATGGAAGCTGAATTATTAGGTATCTTTTAAAAGTGAAGGCTATTCCAGTTTGGTGAATAGGATTTATGAGAGGGAGGGCTGGTGATAAGATTGGTGACGGAACTTAAATATTAGACTTTGCAGTGATTGAGCGGACCTTATTATCATTGCCACTTTTCCTACCCCTAACCTTAACTACTTCTCTGATCTAAAACTAAATGCAACTTATCGTCCAGAGGACTCTTAACGAGTCTTGTCATCCAGGAGACTCTTAACCCAGTTATTACAGGCAACCAGAGGAAGACACTGAGGATAATCTTCTAGAAACAAGAAAAAAAGCAAAATTCAAATTCCTGTGTAAAAAAAATAAGAGAAAAACATTAGATCATGAGTCATCTTAAAGTATATTTAAAAAACCATGGTAAGTGATGACAAAAGATACCCATGGTAAAAATTTTAAATTCTTTGGCATATTTATGCGGTCCAGCAATGGACAGGGAACAAATCATAATTCAGGGTTTGAAAAGATACCACAGCTCTATTTGTTATTCCGAATGTAACTGCCTGGCTAGGACATTTAAATGGGCTAGGATCAGGCACTCTTTTTGATATATCAATATAATTTCAATGTTACTGACATGATAAATAACAATGATTATACATTTATCATCAAAGACTATACCTTCCTCTTAAGATGGAAGAAAGAAAACAACACTGAGAAGAGAGATAAATGCTATGACCTTGTCATCACCGAGAATTTAAACAAATTTCTGGAAGATAACAAGTAGGTGGAAATGGATTGATGGACAAACTTGAGCAGAGAGAAACAGCCAATAGTACCCTTGGGAAGTGGCTAAAGAAGATGAGAGATTCAAACACGCAGAAGTGAGGTTCAGGAAGTGGGAATGAGAGGGACAAAAATCAAAATGGTTAATTTAAAAACTACTTATGAGGGGCTGGCCTGGTGGTGCAGTGGTTGAGTTCGGTGTGCTCCACTTCAGTGGACCAGGATTCATAGGTTCGGATCCCAGGTGTGGACATACACTACTCATCAAGCCATGCGGTGGTGGCCTTCCACCTACAAAATAGAGTAAGATGGGCACAGATGCTAGCTCAGGGCCAATCTTCCTCACAAAAAAAAACAAAACCAAGAAAAACAAATAAACCTACTTATGAAACAAATATGTCAATCACCACATCTCTTCCTTTCCCTAGCCTTCTGGATAAAGAGCCACTGATACAGCTCATTCAACCTCCAGAATGAAATTGAAGTGATCCTCGCTGAAGAAATGAGATAATCTTCCCGAGGGAAATTAGAGCCCCAGTGCAAATGTGAACAACTGCCCTTGGAACAAATACCAAATCTTAATGACTTAAAGTGGTAGTTTATTCTTTATTATTTCCCTTGAGTCTGTGCATTAGGAATTAGGGCAGGGCTCAACTGGGTGGTTCTCCAGCACAGGACATCAGCTGGGATTGCTCACTCAGCTGCATCCAGCTGGCAACTGGGCTGAGCTGGAAGGCTTACCCACATGCCTCGTGCTTTAGTGCCCCTCCATATGGTCTCTCTCTGTCCCTCAGTTGTCTGTCATCATTCGGCGACTTCCCTGAGGTGCTCTACCACATGGCGACTGACTTCTCAGAGAGATCATTCCTCATAGGCAAGCCTTAATTGCAAGCCTTGAACAAAGTGAAGTGTGAGGACAAAATAAAGACTTACTCAGATATGAACTCAGCAATTTAATTTCCATTAACTTTCTTGGGAGAAAAAGTGAACTCCAGCAAAATAAAAGAGAACAAAGCAAAATGAAGAAGATGGAGAGGGCAGAGGAAATACGAGGGATTCAAATCAGGAATCCAATAGATCTACACAAAAGGACAATGAAAATAAATTCCACATTAGATTATGGTGTTGATCACCTGAAATGGTTATGTTTACCCTTAGGGAGTAAAACTGGGCCCCCCAACAGAAGGGAGACAAACTTTTTATTATTTTTTTTTTATGCTTTTTGGTGAGGAAGATTGGCCCTGAGCTAACATCTGTTGCCAATCTTCCTCTTGTTTTTTTCTCCCCAGAGCCCCAGTATATAGCTGTATATCCTACTTGCAAGTCATTCTAGTTCTTCTATGTGGGATGACACCACAGCATGGCCTGACAAGCTGTGTGTAGATCTACACCCAAGACCCAAACCAGCAAACTGGGGGCTGCCAAAGTGGAGCGTGGGAACCCAATCACTTGGCCACAGGGTCAGCCCTGAGGCAAACCTGTAATTCTCATTTAACTCCATCAGTACAGATCAAACTAATACTTAATGTTTGTATTACTTTTACTGATTTTCAAAGCAGATATAGCTCAGAAAAACTTATAAGTAGCTTTCTTCAATATAAAATATAAAATTTGTTTTAAAGTTATTAATCTTTCTATAGTTCTACTCTTCTCATTTACACTTTTAAGATGATCTTTGATATTAGTTTGATGTCCTTTGGGATTTTCATTTTTTTCTTAAGTTGAGTCAGAAAGTGGGCTTGATTTTGATCTCTTCCTCTAACTCTTTTGGTCTTTAGAGGTTTTCTTTTTCTTGACCTTCCTCCCAGTCAGAGTCTCTTTGATTACATGTAGAATTGCTGACTGGAAGATATTTCCCATGACTTTCATGTTCTACCTTTCTGATTATACACTGACTAAGAAAATCACCCTCACCAAAAGTGCAACCTTATTCAAAACAGAGGAATGTAGGCGATCAACAAAGCTATCATTTACACTGAAGAGGAAAAGAAAAAGAAAAACGAAAGGAAAGAAGAGAGAGACAATGGGTATGGGAAAATGTGAATGTAATATATACTTCTTATATAAAACATCTTTTAAAAAGAAAACTTTCTCTGAGGAACAAACTTTGTGGACGTTATCTGATTAAACTTGATGACATTCAACTAGATGAGGATGATGAGAAAGTTTGTGATGGGACAGAACTATGATTCACAGAAGGACAGCAAGGCTTAAATCAGATTTTCCTTATTCCCTAGTTTTTATTCGGCTATTACACTTTATAATTAAAAACCCTCACCTTGCAACCCTCCAGATCTAGCTAGGAAGGTCTCTAGGACTTTATGGAAAAATCGAAGATGAGGGTGTATTTGAATGTTTGTGACATGTGTGTAATGATTGTGAGGTCTTCCTTGCCTTTTACAGTAAACTTGAGGTTATTTTTTAAATTGGAATAAAGTTTGAGCTACGTAGTCAAGCCAAATCTATCTTACTCCTGTACTTAGTGGCCTTTTCCTAGTCACAGGGCAAGTAGATTATCTCACAATTGGGGAAAATCCAGTTCAATACACACACGACAGTGTCAAACAATGTTGTCAGTTGCATTTACGCAGCATAGATATCCATCTTGAATATCTGACTGGCAGAACTCAAAGCCTATACCCTTTATATTAGTTAGCTATTGTTGCATAATAAACCACCCTCAAACTTAGTGGCTTAAATCAACAACTGTTTATGCAGCTCACAAGTCTGTGTGTTGGCAATTTAGCCTGGGCTCAGCTGAGTGAGTCTTCTGGTCTCATCTGGGCTCCCTCTTGAATACGTTGTTAGCTGCAGTTTAGCAGGAGAACTCTGCCTCTGAGAGTTGCCAGCTGTTGGCTGGGGTGATACAGAGGCCACAGAGCTTGTCTTTCAGCGGCCTAGTTGTTTAGGGTCCGTGCTGACCAGGCAGGTTTCAAAGAGAGCAAACCATGAGCATGGAAAGCTTGAAAGCCTAGGCTTGAAACGGACACTTACTCATATTTTCTGCAGTCTACCATCCAAAGAAAGTCCCAAGCCCAGGCTAGATTGAAGCACTCCACGTCTAGATGGCAGGAAGAGCAAAATCATATCGCAAAACATCTTTGCCACAAGGAGTTAAATAATTTCAGCCACTTTTGCAAACGATCACATTATCCTCTTTATTATTTTCTGGTCTTTCCTTTCGAGTCCTTCACCATTACACGTCAAATCCAAAACAAATCACAAATTAACTTTGAATATCAGAATCTACTCCAGAAATGAAAAGATGCTTTAACATTAAAAACCTATTTTTAGAATTCAGCACACTAACAGACAAATGACAATTTTTAATATCTAATTAAAATTTTCTATCCTTAGAACATTTCCTTTGTCATCTCTAGCGCAATGTTGAGGACTTCATATCCATTAACTCATTTAAATTGTAACCAAAATACTGGGATATACATATTATAATTACTCATAATTTACAGATAAGGAAACTGAGTCTTAGATGTTATGAGGAACTTGTCCAGAGTCACACAGTTACTAATTAGCAGAACAAGGGCTAAAATACTGCTTACAAGTTAAAATCACTTTTTACTTGAAATCCCAGATCCCCTCCATGATGACGGGCACCAGCCCAGCGGAAGGGTTTCTCTATGCTTTCCCAGCCTCCCTCTGTCCACTCACAGATGACAATCTTCAACAAACAGCTCACGTTTTCCACTGAAGGTGAGTGAGTCCTACTTTGCAAGGTGCTCTAGGGAACAAGGGTGCAAAGTCCCTGTCACCACAGAGCCGACGGCGTTTGAAACCTTAAAATCCTTGGGAAGCAAAACATCTGGAAAATTTAGAAAAGGACAAGGGTAAAACTGGAGTTTTATGCTTTGGGTTTTGGAGGAGAGAGGACCCTATAGTAGATCCCAGAAATAGGAAAGCGCAGCTGCAAAACATTTCATCTATTCTTACACCTGTTGGAGGTGAGGGACGCTAACATGTCTCTCTTTGGGGAAGCAAACACCTGATGAGTTAGCCCACTGGTCAGGCATACTTTAGTGCCTTCTGTTTTCATTAGATCACAGCCTCGCTGAGTAACTGAATCAGGGCAAGCAGCCTTGATCTGAAGCCAAGAGAGTCTATGAGGATTGGGAGAATGAGAACATAGAATGTATAAAGAAAAATATTTAGTTGGTTAGTTTCATTAATTCATTCAGCAACCAAAAAAGATTGCCAAACTTCAGGCAGGACCCAGTCTGATGTTGGAGAAAGACAGATTAAAGTGAAAACGATTATGTATTGGTTATCATTTGGGTAAAACATAGACAATTCCCTAGATAAGGAAGAAAGCCTAGCCCACAGAAAAAAACATATTCATTATCATCATTTTTATTTACTATTAACATCAGATGCTGAGAAAACTCAGGTTTGAGAATGATTAATTCTTCCCTGAGTGGAGATGGGTAGAATAGAAGTGGTTTCACCGATGAGGTGGCATTTGATCAGGATCTTGAAGAATGAGTAGAAGTGTGCCAAATCCTCTAAGTTATCTTCTCTGAATACTAACAATGTGCTACGAGATGTTATAATGCAGCGACCATGGCTCCTGCTTGCCTTGTATAACAACAGAGGCACAGCAGGACAAGTCAAGGGTCACAATTACTGACTTCTAATCATGATTGCCAGGCTTGTTTCCTTAGCTTAGGGAGTTAGTTCTAATAGCTACAGAAATCAATGAGAGACCATGCTTTGCTGTGAAGTCTTTGAGACGGAGCTGCTACTAATTGCTCTGAAACTGTGGGTCTGACTGTGTTATCAACCTCATTTCTCCAGTGATTCTGTTCTGGTGTAATTCTCCTTTTAATGGCTATTTGTACAGAACAGCAGAGCTGGAATGGCCCTTGGAGACATCTTGTCCAGACTTTTATGGTTGGAGCCCTTTCTCCAGACACAATCCTGTTTAACATCATAAACAAATGAAAGAGGAGTGCTTGACTTAAGGAGCCCTTGTGTGGTCTGTTCCACCACTGCCCAGACTCACAGCTGCAGTGACCCAGGAAGAAGTTCCAAGGAGACCCTGTCACCTCATCAAAGATAGCGATCATTGTCTTGTCTAAAACCTTGTTCTTAGAGGTGAGGAAACTGATACCCAAAAAAGTTAAGTGATTACTTGAGGTCACACAACAAAGAGTTGTCATAGCTCCCCAAAATTCATTTCTCCTTCTACTTTACGATGGTTACTCTCCCAGGTCTCATTGGTAAAAACATCAAGAATCAGGCACAAGTCAAGGGTAACATTTTGATCCCTTAGAATAAAACATTTAATCTCCTCATATGAAACAATATGCAAGACAGAATCTCAAAAGTTCAAGAGCTTGTTAATAACACAGAATCCTTGACCCCTTTCCAGAATTAATAAAATGAATTAAAATTTCCTACGTCAGAATGAGAGAGAAGGTATTTTATATGACCATCCAGGTGATTCCGATGGAGCCCATCCGGCAGTGGGTTCAGGATTTGCTACTGGATTTATTGTTCTGGGGAAGTTGTGACTTATAAAACTCTAGAACTTAGAACTTCACATGCAGAAGAATATGTGAGCGATATTTAACTTATTACAGGGATAGGATGACTTCAGCCAGGGAAGGATTACATGCAGAGTTCATTAACAACTGTAGTTTTGGTGAGCAGTGGGTCTTCCCACATGTCTTGTGCAGATTTCTGCATAAAACTCATTGGCCTGTACATTATCACATGACCAAAAGCCCAACGGGAAAGGCTGTGGAAGCCATATCAACAACCTCCTTCAGTTGTCCCTCTGTATCTAATCATCTGACAGCAAGAGTCTGCTTGACTAAGATTTTGGCCTCTAAAATTAAAACTGTTAAAGATCTCTTGGAAAGGCTCAATATACGAATGTATTCTCCTTTATAATGTTTAAATAGGAAAATCCAAATTCATCCAACGTAGGTAAAGTAGAGATGCTTTTCTTTATAAAATAATGTGTTTTATAGTCTTCAAAGGGATCTCAGTAATCAAACAGTTATCTCCATCTTTTTAGAGAGATTGGTTATGGCTGAGGGGGTCCATACCAAGATAGCATGAGGGCTAGGCCCTGAGTCAAAGGCCAGGAAAATGAGTAAAATTTTTTTAAGTGAATAAATATTTAGAAAAAAGTATTAAATGGTATACAAAGTCAAGTTTCCTCTAGAATTTTCTACGCATGAGATTTGAAGGAGGTAAGAATAAATAAAAACAAAATGAGATAAGGAGGAAATTTAATTCAAATTAGAATACAGATTATTTGAGAACTTTGTAAATCATCCCTGTTAGTTTTCGAACACGTATTTCCTATAAATTAGGTTTGGGCACACAGTGATTTAAGCAATTCATCCTCATGAGTTTCTCAGCAAAGGGGGAAAAAAAGCAGTGAGACTGAACTTGATTTTTTAAGACACTGTGATTCTAGATGGAAAATTTTCTACAAAGGAAGAGCAAAGGGCCAGCATACTAATGACAGCGATTCTAGGGGCTGTCCTAAAAATGCTTGGTCCTTTAACCAGACATTTGCACTCTTTAATCATAACTCAAACTTCTTAGCAAATGCATTTTATACACTGAAATGCAGCGTTTGACAAAATTCATGGCTCTGCCTGGATGTGCCTTTGGCTGTGGCTTAAGCAGCTGCTTCTGACTCTTCTCAAGTTCGTCAGCTTATGAAAGAGATGTGAAGGGGCCAACTCTACTTCCTGATGAGGAGAGAATCAAGAAGCTAAGCACTCTCTTTTTGCTAGCCCTGGCTGGAGCAGTGAAAAAGGCATAAGGGACACAGGAAATGCTCCCTCCAATGCTGAGGTTTTCTCAAACTGTGTGTCAGCAAGTGTGATGCTTGGACACTCATCTCTTTGGAACTAAATAGTCCTAGGTTTGAACTTGCTTTCTCCTCTGAGATCATGTGCAAACTTTCATCAGTCTGATCTTGTGCCACCACTGGGCCTGAGTTTTGCATTTACACAGTGAGAAAGATGAGAATACCAGCTCCCTCTCAGATTTGCTGAGCTCTCTCTCTCTCTCTCTCCTTTTTTTTGTACCTAGAGCAAAAGAAATTCTCTTTAATAATTGGTTTTCCCTCAACCTTCATCATAGATTCTGTGCTCATACATCTTTCTTTTGACAAGTATACCAGTTAGCTTGTGTTGTATAATGGACCACCCCCAAAACATTTGAACCAACAACTATTTCCTGAGGTCAGAATTCCGCAGATTGGCAATTTGGGTGAGACCTAGCTGGATAGTGTGTTATGGATTTGGCTGATCCTGATTGGGCTTGTATCTGCATTTAGCTGGTGAGTCAACCAGGGCTGTCTGGAACAATGGGGCCTTTCTCCATGTGAAGAGCCTGTGCTTGTTCCCATGGAAATAGTAGTGGTACCAAGAGAGGAGAGTGGAAGCTATAAGACCTCTTGAGACCCAGCCTTGGAACAAATACAGTGTTGCTTCTAACACATCCTCTGGCTAAATCAAATCATAAGCCCAACACAGATTAAAGGGGCATTAAAAAAATGCCTTTTCTTGATGTAGGAGCTGAAAAAATTCGTACAATGTTTGCAATCTACCACAACAGGTAAGCTCTTTCTCTAGACTGCTTTAACTAATGGAGGGCGCACTGTACTGCATGACAGGAGACTCAGTTCCCAGTCACTTCACTGAATCTTGCTATCACCATCTACAAAGCAGGGCATTAGTACCAAAGCTTTGTTATTTTATTTTAAGCTATAGTTGCGTCTCCTGGTGATTCATCCCAGAGCTGAGACAAGCATGGATGCCATGCATTTATTTATTTGGGGGTTGGGAGTTCCTCCTCTTTTTTTTTTTCTTTCTGACAGGTGTCCTGGGAAATCCTTCTGGAGTAGCAATCTGGCCCTTCCTCTCATTTTGCCAACCGGATCACCCTAGGGTAGGGTGATTTAACAGGAGTAATTAATCATTGTGTTTTCTGAAACTGGAAGCCAAAGTACATTAGCCTCATACCAGAGAGCATGTATGCAAGAGAGGGGGTTATGAAGGAGTGTGTGTAATGAGAGAGGTGAGAGTCTAATAATTAAGGAGGAGCATAAATAATAATGAAAGTCATTAGTGCCACTTGGTTGAGAGAATGTCATAAATGTAATTGGGGCATTAAAGTGAAATCCATTATGACAAACATTAACACATACAAAGGAGGGAAAAACCTGGTTATCTTGAGTTTGACAGATACTGTCAGCTTCCAGTGGGGCCCAGATGGCATTCAGGAAAATGTTATGAGCAGTTTTATTTTAATATTTTTGGTTATGTGATATTTGGGAATCGAATGACACAAACACATGAGGAATTTTCACATGCCTGGCCTTGAAGCGGCTGGCAGAGAAGAGAGGTCACCGAAGGCAGCAGAGCACTGGAGGGCTTCCATTACGGATGCACAACTTTTTTTCTGAGGTGTTGCAATATCTCAAGGCGTATGATGCAGGCTGGCATTTTTCCTCTGTGAAATTCCCTGTTGAAGCAGACATGCAGTTTGGATGCTTTCTTTAAAAAATAGCAAAGTATGGGGAGAGCGACAGAGATGAGAATGAGGACATTTAAACAATTATGCAGGAAATTATATGATGCTAAAATTGAACACGGACAGACTGTTCAATGGCAGGATTCCCACTCGTGCTGAGCTTTGCAAAGGGGAGGATATTTTTTTTCCTTTCTCTCCAGGACTGTAATTTTTGAGCATGAAATAATTCAGAATATAAAACAAAAGAAAAAATTTAAATATGTCTAGAGATGGAGGCAAAGAGAAACAAAAAGAAGGCAGTTGTGAAAAAAAAAGGGGGAGGGAGAGAATTAAGATAGTGGGTGCACATGTGTATGTTCAAAGGGAGGAACTGATAAACGATGGCAGTAGTTTGGGAAGATAACTGTTCTCTGGGGATTCTTTTCAGGGCAGGACAGACTCAAGGGGATCAAGTCCCTGCCATACAGGGGCATCATGAGGACTCACTGAGTCTATATATTTAAAAGGCTTAGCACATTGACTGGAAAATGGTAAACCCTCAATACATGAGAGCTATCATAACTATCATTGTAAGTGTTATTGTATGTTAAGGCTGGTGAACAATACATATAATGGGGGGATCTAGATTATTCATGAATGACAGGGAAGAGGGAGGGATCAAACTACATCTGTGTCAAGCCTACTGTATGCAAAGAAATTTAGATATACGTTGGCTCATTTCATCCACATTGCAAAGCTGCTCAGCAGATATTATTGCCCGTAATCGAGAAGACAAAGGATCAGATAGTTTAATGCAAGTAAAACATTAAAACAGTCACAGGTACACAATAAAAGCTCAATGAATGTTAGCTCTTGTGATTGCCATGCTCAAAGTCACATAGCCAAACACTGGGAGAATCAAGATTTAAATCCTTCTCTCTTTAATTCCATTGCACCAGGCTGCCTCTCACCTGATTCACTTGGAACAATCCACACCCCCACAGACGGATGTTCTACAGTGAAAAGGCCATAATGGAAAGTCTTTGAAATCTGGAGCCAGAAACTTAGGTTGAAATCTCTGCTGCAGTCCCTTAGATGCATGGTTTTTGCGGTACACTCCTATACATGGTGCTCATTTCCCTTCAGGGAAGGACTGGTTGCCCCAGTTGCTGGGAAGACTGTTAGTAGAAGGTCTTCTCAGCCCTTCAGTTGTCAAGAATCACCTCATACAAGGTCCTGGCCCTTTCTGAGATAGTTCATGCTCGATGACTGATTGCTGTGGGAGTATAAAGGCATAGACATCCCAAGTCAGTAGGAACAACTCTGAGGGGCCGTTATAGATCTAGGGTTCCTCATGGGTGTGTAGGGGGTAACATTGGCAGAAGCTGTCATTGGGCCTTCATACAACTGAATTTCTCCTTCTAATCCCCTGTCCTTTCCTTCCCTTCCACAGGAATGGATCCCAGGTGCTATTTTTAATAAATATTCAGCAGCCTAAATTCTAGTTCAGAATCTACTATCTGGGTAACCCAAGTGGAGACAGTTCTGAATCTGCAAAGGGAAGTGGTATGGTCACTCCCCAAGAGATTTCTTTGAGGATCTGAAAGGAACTATTTAGGCTATTCAGCCAGGAACACAGTTCTGAGCACACAAAGGAGTTTCGGAAAATGTTACTGAATCTAAAGCTAAGTCGATTGAAGAAAAGATGATGAGCACACATGATAACATCAGCACTGAGCAGGATCTTTCAGGGGGCTGAAGAATTTCAGTCAGCATCTCCATCCTGCCCTGAGGAGATGCCATCCTGCATTCAAGTTCATCCCTAGGGAGCTTGCCAGGAGGCAAAAGATATTGTTTGAGTAACAGCCTTGTTAAACTTCCTCCAGGTTATGTGCTCTGATGTAGAAGAAATTTGTTTAAAATGAACATCAAAGATGTCAGAAAAGAAGAAAAAAGAGTCATAAGAGGACAACATTTGAACTGTGGAGAACAGGCTTGTGTCTTAATTTAGGGAACCTGAGTTAAGTCTAAATAATAAGTGATAATAATAAGAGTGGGACTGAGGAGGAGCAGGCAGAAGCTAGAGACTGGCTTAATTTTGGTTTGTTCTTTGCTTTTAAATTATATTTTCATTTATTATAAGTTGAATAATATATGTATATAATCTAGTAATAAAAAAGAAGCAATGTGTTAGTCCTTTAAGGATCTAATGCTAAACTTATCCTGCTGCCCCTAGTGGTTTCTCTTTTGAAATAGAAAAGATTATTAGGCTAGAGATTCTTTTCTATTAGTGGATAATGTATTTGCTTTTTTTTTTTTTTTTTTAGAATTTTCAATTACTTTTTGTGTCTTTTTTTAACTTATACTTTTCTTTAAGGTATCCACTACTTCAAACTTTTAAAAATTATTTGTTGAAAGTTGTTTGTAGCTTATTTTAGAATTAAACAAAAGGATCCGTACATTTGTAGTGATGTTACCCTTTTACTTCCTAAGAGTGTTTATTTGTATATTCTTTCTTAGAGAATTATCTGATTTTCAAAGAATAGACTCTTTTGGAAAAAAATGATCTTTGTCATAATAAAATTACAGTAAGTCAATCCTTATCCTTTTATATTATTTTAATTTTTTATTTAACTGTATTTCTCTTTCTATCTTTTTCAGTTGAACATTTGGATAGTCACTATTTGATTATTCTATGTATCCTCTCTCTATCTATGTCTATTACTTGTAGGGCTATGAAATCCCCTCTGAGCACAGCTTTAGCTACTTCCCACAGGCTTGAAAAAAAGTCATTTATTCTAAATAGTTTTTGTATTCAGTTATTGCATTTTTAAAGAATTTATTATTTAAAAGTGTGAAATTTAATTTCCAGAGATGTTTTGGAGGGCATTAGTCATTAATATATTATCGATTTCTAATCTGATTTCCTCAGTGTTAGAAATATGTTCTCTGAATTTTTTTCAATTAAAGATAATTTTTTGTTGCCTAGCATATAATCTGTATTTATTATCTTTCCTATCTTTGTAAAGAATGCATATTTTTTCTTTGGAAGGTATGTGCTATTCTAGAGAGGTATTTGGTCATACGTATTAATTGTGTCATTTAACTCTAATATCTTTACTACTTTTCCCTTCTTTTAGATTTGTCAGTTTCTTTTATGAATTCTTCCATTTCAGCTTTATATTTTTTTGAAGCTATTACAAAACGTTTCTTTCCATTTTAAAAATCCCATCATTAGAAATGTATTCCTTTGCATACAAATGGATTTTTATATTCAAAAATTTTCTAATGGAATGTGTTTAGCCTTGGAAAAGGTGATACTTCCAGCAGGCCTGGCAATCACAAGGAATTTATGCCATCTCTCTTCCCTCCTGGGCCTTTGCCAGACCTGGCTAATTGATCAAGGTCTTCCTTCCTGCAGAGTCCAGATGCTACCTTGGAATATACTGCTCCTCTCAGTTGCTACCAACTGATCACAGTTTGCCCTTCAGTTAAAACCTATTTGCCCTCCCTGCTTAAAACATCATCAGTCAAGGTAAGAAACTAAGGTTAACCAATGTCTACTAGGTTTGGATGGAAATATCAAATTAATACTTTATCTGTTAAGCTATTATTTAATATAATTGGCCAACATTGTTAAACATGGGAAATCACAAGATAAAAAGTATCTATGAGAAATTCTTGAAAATATTATTTGACAAAATCCAGACAACCAAGAGATGAACCAAAATAAACACACCTGCATCAAAGAAGCTATGGTAAATGGAATCCATTCAAATAAGAGTAACCAATTATAGTTACATGATAGAATGTACATAATTTATGCTATGACCAAGGAAATGAAGACTGTAACTGGGGAGAAATAAGCTAAAACAGTTGACCCTAGATTACTGGGAGGATGTTGTTGGGGAAGGAAAATAAGCTGTTGACTCTGTCCAGTCTTCTTTTAAACATAATGATAACTAAACGGTTTGGTAAATAGACTAATGATATTTTCTAGGATGGAGGGTTCTTATCTGTGAAATGCTCTTTACTAAGTATCCCTGGGTTAGCATTATTTATGATGGACGAGACTAGGATAAATGGATTTTTGAAGTATGATTCCCAAAGAACATCACATAAGCTAGATGACTACCTGGAATCTCAAGTGGAAATGTTTATGACTAAAACGTTTTCCACTGTGTAAGGCTTTGGCAATTTCAATTAGAGGGCTCATCTATCAATTACTCTGACCCAAAGACCTCTTGTCCTATATGAGAATGAAGAACCTGAGGAACCATGCAGGGAATCTGGAACCTCTCATTGCTTTGCTTGGGTCTCTCAATTCTTTCACATTGAAATTATTAGTATAGCTTGATATTGGGTAAGATCATTGATTTGTGTGACTCATATTTGACAACTGATTCTTTATGTTTGCTGAGTAACAAAAATTGAGGATGCATAAACAGAAGTTCAAAAATGCCTATTTCATCTTCTTTCATAGCGTAGTGAGTAATACTTTTCAAAATTGAAACGTGGGGCTAAGAAAATGTTTTAATTTCAACATTTTACTGTTTTTCATAATATTTTACTTACTTATAGGGAATTCTAGGAAATTCCATATCTTAAAGTGTGAAAATTTTTATCTGTTTAACAAATCATTTTGTTTTGCTTCTATTTCTTTTCATTCTATATCCAAGTAATTTACTGTATTATTATTAAAAGTAACATGTATCATAAGATCTCTCTAAAAAATTTCTTTCTCTATCTATCTACCTACCAATCATATTTTTTCAAGGAGAACACACACATTAGAAATATTATTTAACCTTGAATTATTTATAATAGGTATAAATAATTTTTAAATGATAAATGGTTTGTCATTTTTAAAAATTACTAGCTAGATCCTTAGTGGGGATTGATTTAACAAGCATAGAATCCTTTGGAAATGCTAGAGGATGAGGAGGAAAAAGATTCAAAAGTAGTACCCAACACTCTCAATTCTAACATTTTGCCTCCAATCTGGTACTTTATGCAAGATTTTTTCGGTATTTAGCCTCCTTTTATTTTTTCTCTATGTATAGGTATTGCTATGTCCCAAGCACTATTTTAAGTGCTGATAAAAAAAAAAAAAGAAAGAAAATGGAGAAACTTCCCTCTAGGAGCTTATAGTCCAGAGTAAAAGTAAAGCGTGGTGTATTGTTAAAAGTGACTAGAAAGCATACCGCTTCTAGATCTTAGTTAAGATGGCATTTAAAGAGGTTTTGAATAGAAACATGCCCAATGAAACTGATCATCTGGTTAAAATGATGCAAGCAAAAATCAAAATAAGAGCGTACCCTACATGCTTCCTGTTAAAATTTTTCAGTGGATTAACGTCCCTCAGGGAAAAGATGGGACAAAGGATGTGGCCTCCACACCTGTTATTGCAGACAGCCTCTTGGAACAGCCTAGAGAGAGAGATAGGAGGAGAGAAGAAGAGCTGTGGGGAGCACAGAGGAGGAGGAGTGGAAAAAATTCAGTTTAGGAAACCACTGTGAGTGTAGTTGTTAGCCACTGGAATGTACTGAAATCACAATATAAGAAGTCTAGTAAGTTTTGAAAGATAGTTACTACCAAAAAAACCAAGAGCCTGAGGCTTAAAATGACCCTTTGATTCTCCAATTTCTTCAGGCAAGAGGCAGAATAAGAAAGCTGTAAGACCCTCCCGGAGGGCCAAGGAGGATAAGGGAGAAAGAAGAATCTCCCATCGGACATTACCTAGAGACTCAAGAGAAAAGACAAGGCTGCTTCTCCCCAAGAGCAGAATCAAGACTAAAGCATTCTCTGTGCCAAGAGAGGAGAAGACCTTAAGAAGGTCTGCCCAGCAGGATTTCAGAATTGCTACAAATCTGTGACTGTTGTGTAACTGTCATTTTTCTACTTTCCAAATGGGAATGTGAACTGTGGTTATCCTCTCCTTGTCCAACCTCTGCATATTGAGGTGGGTAGGGGAAGAGGGTGGCAGATAACTCCTTTTAATTCACAAGTTTCTGGACCATTACAGACTTTCCCCCACTTACGATGGTTCAGCATATGATTTTTTGACTTTATGATGGTGTGAAAGTGGCACGCATTTAGTGTCGACAGTACTTTGAATTTTGATCTTTTCCTGGGCTAGCGATATGCAGTACAATACTCTCATGATGTTGGGCAGTGGCAGCGTCCCACAGCTCCTAGTCAGCCACGTGACCATGAAGGCAAACAACTGGTAAATTCATAGCCATTCTGTACCCAATGACCATTCTGTTTTTCACTTTCAGTACAGTATTCAACAAATTACGTTAGATACACAACACTTTATTATAAAACAGGCTTTGCGTTGGATGATTTTGCCCAGCTATAGGCTAGTGTAAGTGTTCTGAGCACATTTAGGTAGGCTAGGCCTAGCTGTGATAGGCAGTTTAGGTGTATTAAATGCATTTTCAATTTACGATATTTTCAACCTACGATGGGTTTATCAGGACTTAGCTCCATCATAAGCGGAGGAAAATCTGTATATGGAGGTTATTCTGGATCTGATATAGTAATTACTAAATATCACTGAGAGATCCTAGACTTTGAAATAAATGTGTTGATTAGTTGGTATTTGGGATTGTCTCCAGTGTCAAACAAGTGTTTTTTTAATGTGGGAAGAAGGGAACAAAGAGATACCCAGTGACCATTAGTACGGAAAGTCATGTTATTTATATATGACTTAAAGTCAAAAAATATCAAGGACAACTGAATTTAATAATTATTATTCATGTCATGGTACTCTACTGATGGTTCAGCAACGTTCTGATGAGTAATAATATGAAGATACTCATACTATATATATCAATGCATATTTATTCTCTAAAATTTGCTTTTCTTGCCTTCACTTCAGGTAAAATCAATACATGAGCTTTTCTCCCCAATTTATATTCAAGTGACAATAGTGATATAAAAGATTAAAATATAAAGTAGAAATATATTCCAAGTGCAGACAATTTGAATATGGAGCAAGTGTGAACAATCAAAACATGTATAGTATTTTCAGGAAAGTTATTTTTCTTCTAAAGTATTCATCATTTTCCATTAAAAATAAAAAAGTAGAAAAACAAAATCACAAATTTAAACAAAAATTTAATAAAATTAACTTGCATTTATATTTTGAAATTTACTTAAATCATGCTATTTTTAGACATAAAATTATTCAAAATTCTAGCCTTTAAAATCCATCTAGTTGCCAATGTAAGCAATTAGTATTGTCCTCCAGGCTAATGCCAGTTTTATCAAATCAAAATAAGAGACATCCATTAAATTTGAATTTCAGATAAACAGCAATGATTTTTAGTAAAGTATGTCCCAAATATTGCATAAGAGATACTTATTGTAAAATAGTTACCGTTTTTTAATCTAATATTCAAATTGAACTGGCTGTCTGTATTTTATCTGGCACATCTAATGTAAACATAAATTTAAGAGTAATAGAATTTGCTTAATATTGCAACATGTTCCAGAGCCACTAGGTACAACTGTTGCAAATAGTATGATGACACATAAGCAAATACCTGAGGAGGAATTAATTGAAAACCACAAGTAGCAACAAAACAGACACTTGGCAATACTGAGAACATATTTCAATATATAAAAAACCCATTAAATTCACACCCAGAGGAAAGATTTGACGTGTTAATTAATTTGTCTCTTCTCTTACCTAAGTGCTTCCACTGCTCAAATTCCACCTGCATTCTGAAGCAGCATCCATCTTCATATTTAGCAACGCACAACATTTTCATGGTGGTTGAAATAGTTGCGTTCTGTCTCCAGGCTGTAAGGCAGAAGTCCTGGAGAAGGGTTTTCCCTCTGAGATCTGAGACCTGAAATGGCGTTAGTCATGAGAGGGCAGGTTAAGGGTTATGACTCATGATCTATGTTGCAAATTCCTTTATCCCCGGTGACATTGGGGCACGTATCTTCTTTAATAAGTGTACGTGTGTGTGTGTGTGCGCTCTCATGAAATCCTGGGCTCTTCAAAGCCCAGGGCCCAAAGTAGACATCCCTCATATCCAGGTATGAAGATGAATAAATTAGACTTCAGATAGACTTCTTTCCAAATATCCATGCTCTGACAATTTCCCAGTCTCCTTCACAGGCCCCTTTAGTCCATGTGGCTAGTTCTGAACAATGGACTGCAAGCAGACTGTGTGTCATCTCTGTACCATTTCAGAGCTGGTGTGACACCCTTCAACTGTCCACAATCACAATGACTGTGTTCAGATGGCAGCACAGCAAGACTGTAGAGTCTCTGTTTCTGTTTTTTTGTGTGTGTGTGAGGAAGATTGGCCCTGAGCTAACATCTGTGCCAATATTCCTCTGTTTTATGTGGGACACTGCCATAGCATGGCCAGACAAGCAGTGCTAGGTCCGTGCCCAGGATCCAAACTGGTGAACCCCAGACTGCTGAAGTGGAGTGTATGAATTTAACCACTATACCAGGGGGCCAGTCCCGAGCCTCCGTTTTTGACTGAGTGGAAAAGAGCCCCTCACCAACCCATATTAGACATGTAGCAAAAGCAAAAAATAAGCATTTCTCAGAAAAAAATGGAAAGATTTTGGAGGCTTTTTCCTCCCACCAAAGCATAGCCTGACATAACTTGAATAATATTAGTTCCATACTTTAAAATAACTTTCCACATTCCAAGGCCCTGTATCTACCTACGAGGTTTTGTTTTGTTTTGTTTTTTTAATAGTAGTTCGTGCTTTCTTTATTTACATTTAAATATTTAATCAGACTGGAGTTTTAAATATTTAATCAGAATGGATTCTCATCTTAGGAGGCAAATGTTGGAGTAACACATAACATATATATTTAAGGTTTTATTTCAAAAAACCTGTCCAGATAAAATTAATTACATAATCAGTTTATTTCCCCAATAATTTCCAATAACACTTTTATCATCCACTAAATCAGGGGTCACGAACCATGTTCTGCAAGCTAAATCTAGCCTCCTGCCTGTTTTTTAATAAATAAAGTTTTCTTGGAACACAGTCATGCACATTTGTTTACACATTGTCTGTGGCTGTTTTCACGCTATGGCAGAATTGAGCAGTTGTGACAAAACCATAGTGCCTGAAAATTCTAAAATCTACTCTCTACACCTTTGAAGAAAAATTCTGCCAACCTCTGCACTAAATTCAGGATATTCTTTTGGCTGTGTGGTACAAGATCTAAAATTAAGGCACAGTATTATGTGCTTCCTTGGCATCTACTGAAACTAGGAAGGTCTCAAATGGCCTAACTACAAGTTCTACTGTCTTAAATAAGGTCCCATGGCCAAACAACCCATTTATCAAGGATACCAGGTATAGTCCCTGCTTATTCCTGAGTAGCTGGTGTCAACTACCTGCCAGCCCATGGAATTATTCAAATGTGCCAATCACATCCTCCTGCGTGAACCGGATGGTACCCTTCCTACTGGAAACTACACAGTCTGCCTCCCACAGCCTTTGGTTGTTCACTCTTTTCCTGAGTTCCACCCCCCTGTGGCCCTGCAGGGTGCAGTGTTTTCCTCTCCTAAAGAAATCTCTGAGCAGATGTGACTGATGAACAGCTCATCTGTCCAGTGTTAAGGGTCCGGTGCTCAGCCATCTCCATGATGCTAGGGTGACAATCCCTCTGTCACCAAAGGAGTGAAGAGGAGGTGATTACAGTAGTTTTTTTGGAGACTTCTTAGTTTCTTTCACTGCTTTTTGTCACAACTCAATGGTGATACAGTGTTTTAAAATTTAAAATATATCATATTTTATGATATGTGAAAATTCATTATATTAATATATCCCATTTTTTAAATTGTTCTAGCAAATCTTAAACATTTTTTCTTCTAGATAAAAATTTAGAACCTTCTTTTATTCAATTAAAGGAATCCAGATGAAATATTAACTGGAAGTTTATATACATATAGACTGATCAGGAGAATATTGCCATTTAAAATCTTTTAAATTTTCCTCAAAAAAGTTATAATTTTAATATGTCTTGAATATTAATTAAGTCATTCTTAAGGTATTGTTTTAGTTGTTGTAGTTAACTTATTTTTATTGCTAGTGTCATTAAACGTGTGTTTCTTTTTTTATGTTTTTAACAGTATTTAATAAGCTATTTAATTTTGTCTTTTTTTACTTGTAAATGAACTATCCTAGTGAGTTGTTTTATTAATTGCATTGGGAGGATATTTATATAAAAATACTTTACAAATAATTTTAATTTCAGTCTTCTCTTTTCCAATATTTATACCTCTTTGCCAGGGAATTAGTCTCCCATGGCTGCTGTAACAAATTTTCACAAACTTAGTGACTTAAACAAGCCAGAAATTTATTTTCTCACAGATCTGGAGCGCATAAGTCTGGAATCAATATCTATGGGCTGAAATGAAGGTGTCAGCCACGCCTTGCTCCCTCTGTAGGCACTTTTGGGGAGAATCTGCTCCTTACTTCTTCCAGCTTCTAGTGGCTGCTGGCATTCTATGGGATGTTGCCATGTCGCTCCAATCTCAGCCTCCGTCTTCACGGTGACTTCTCCTATTCTGTCTATGTAATCTCCCTGTGATCTTCTCTTATAAAGACATGTCATTGGATTTAGAACTCACCCAGATAATCCAGAATGATCTCTTCATTTGAAGATCCTTAATTTAATCCATCTACAAACACCCTTCTTCCAAATAAGGTAGCATTTATAGGTTCTAAGATTAGGACATGGATATCTTTTGTCTTTGTGGGGGAGGCATTTTATCCTACCACATTTAGTTTTATTTTATTGCGATGGATAAAACTCCAGAATAATATTAAATAATAATTGGTGATAGTAGTTGTACTTAGCAAGAGAGTTCATCTATAACTAGTTTGCTATTACAAGAAGAAGAAATATATGCTTTATTCTTTATGCCTTTTGCGTTTTAGTCAGTTTTATACATTTTCCATAAGGTATTTACTTGCCTTTCCTTTAATTAAATTTTTACATCACATTTTATTCTACTACAACTTATCCTTCTGTGAATCTATGCACTTATTTCTCTAATGGAATTATGTGTATATAATTAAATGTTTGAGTGTGTCTGAAATTTCTTTTTATGAAATCTGCAAAAAAGAATCATATATACATATTGATGCTTAATCTGCTTTTATCTGTTCACATTGTATTTATATCTTTGCTTATCAATTTATATTGTTATATCTCATTATGATTAACAGCTCTGAATATAGTATACATATTGCTAAAGTGTTAGAAATGAAAATTTTGTCCTTTTTCTCTTTTAAATAATGCTACAAAGAGCATCTACATATACTTCTATCTATCTAGCTAGCTAGTTACCTACATATTTAGATACTTGATAAAAGTGCAAAATTAAAAGTGGAAGTCAAGAAAAGGAAGTATAATATTGTAAGTTTCTTAGTCTATACATGAAGGGGTATAATATCACTTGTAGGTAGACCATGATCATTTAAAGATATGTATTATACACACTAGAGCAACCACATAAATTTCAAAAAAGAGTTTTAGGTAATAAATCAATAAAAGAAATAAAATAGTATCATGAAAATATTCAATTAATACAAACTAGGTAGAACATGTAGGGAAGGGAAAGAAAGAATGACAAGGTAATTAGAAAAAAATAGCAAAATGATAGACTTAATTATAACTACATCAATAGCTACATTAAATGTGAATGGTCTAAGCACCCCACTTAACAGCTAGAGATTTTAAGATTGAATGAAAAAGCAAGAAGTAATTATATGCTGCCTATAAGAAATACATTTTAAATATAAAGACCAAATAAGTTAAAAATAAAAAGATGGGGAAAAAAAGATATTCCATGCTAACACTAGATTTAAAAACCTGAGATGGCTATATTAAGTTTATACCAAATAGATTCAGAGTAAAAAAAAAAATTACAAAGGATAAATAATGTTATTCCTTAACACTGAAGGAGTTAAATCGTCAAGAGAACATAACAATTCCAAACATATCTATCTAAAAACAGATCTATGGTACATGAATCAAAAACTGATTGAACTGCGAAAAGAAATAAACAAATCCAAAATTAGAGCAAAGTTTCAATACCCTCCTCTCAGTAATTCATAGAACAAGCGGGCAAAAAAATCAGTAAGGATATGAAAAACTTGAACAACACTATCAACATACTTGACCTTATTGGCATTTATGAACACTTTACCTAACAATGGCAAAATATACATTCTTTCCAAGTGCACATGGAAGATTGACCAAGACAGACAATGTTCTGGGCCATAAAACAAATTTCAGTAAGTGTAAAAAAATTCCTTCCCTATATTCTAGGAGAGGTTTGACTAAACCATACAAGTACCTTCCAACTTAGGGATATTGAAGTAGGGGAATGAAGAGAATAAGGTAATGGAGGAAAGATAAAAATTGCTTAGAGTGAGGAAGAAATGGGGGAAAATATGAAAGCGAAGAAGTAACGGGCAGCTGTTTAGGAATGAGGTAGGTGGGTTTGAGAGGAAAGGATTTTAAGTAGTGTTGCTATAGATTATATATTCTGTTAACAAAGATATACAAATAAAGAACTTGAATTATTTTGAAATCATTTCATCATTGCTGCACTGAATCGCATGTATCACATACTTTACTGTAGTTGCACGTGTAAGACTTTACAACTACAAGAACATGAAATACTTCATATGTAATTAAAGAATCTTGAAGCATATTACTTTTGCTCTCATTCTTTAACTCAGTTTTTGTTTGTATCTTTCTTTAAAACTAATGAAACTTTTCATGTTCCTGATAATTTTTCTCTTTTCTCTATTTCTTCTCTATGTTTATCCAGAAGGAGAAGACTTTTCTGAAGTTCTCTCAACAGGCTTCTCCTTATGTCTTATTGTTTACAACTGGGTAATATGAGCCCACCCCCTTGCCTGCAAGAGAGATTTAGAAAATCCCTGAGAGAAGTCATGGAGTTTGTCATAATTGACTCAGATAAATTTGATTTATCATCTGGAGCCTAGCCACCCTGAACAAAATGAGAATTTTTTTTTTTAATCCAGGATTCTCTATAGGGATATTATGGTATTAAGTATTTAAAATCAAATACTTTAAAAATTTATAGCATGATATCTGGATTTGGGGATCAAATATTTAAATAAATATATCCATTCAATAATCAACGGAAATACAGGTAGTATTTACTAAAAGATAATATATTTTTGTTTTTAGCTATATAATAGACTTAGCCTTCAAAAATTAAGCATGAAGATATTCTGTGATCTGACAAACCAACTCTGAGGTATGTATCTTTGAGAAACTCCTGCATAATTAGTATGAGATATGTACCAGCATGTTCCTCGCCTAAAACAACTGAAAACCAGAAACAACACAAATGTTTAGTCATAGAAAAATGGTTAATCACACATGGAATATTATACAGCAGTGAGAATGAACTACATGTATGTATAAAAACATGGACAAATCTTAGAAACATAATATTGATTTCAAAAGAGCGTGTTCAAGAAACTACACACAGTACATAGAAACAAATTTGAACAACAAATCAGTTTGAAATACATACATATATGAGGTCAAGCCATTTAAAAAAGGGCATGATGAAACAAAAACCAAGGCAGGAATGAAATTTAGCAGTGAAACTGTGGGATGGGACTTTGGAGGAGGTCATGGGTAGAATTCAACAATATTGAAAATATTCTAGAAAATGTCTAGTTAGTGAATGTAGAGCTACTTGGTTCTTTTTCTTTAAAATGGCATATTTATTCCATAATTTCTTTTGTATATATCAAATTTTTTATTTTAAAAATTAATATATTATAAAAAAGTCATTTTTTCCTCAAATCAACTTTTTATCTTTTGATAAAAATCATACTCTATGATTTTCTTTGTGCCTAAGTGCTATATAAAAAATAAAAACAGGAACTTATAAATACTAAAGAGAAAAAGAAAAAAAACTCCATAAAAAGATATTTCAATTTTGCCCATGCCGTATTGTGCCTGATGCAGTGGAATAGCAGCCAAGTCTCCATGTTAAGGTCCTGGAGGGTTTTGGACTTAATAATTATACAGGAAATATGATGGAGTTGCTAAGGCCAATAAGGAAGGATGTGTAAAATGATGGTATATAGATAATATGAAGGCATCCATTTTTCTAAAGCAACTTTTTCAGTTTCTTAATTGAAAATGAGTGGTGTAAGATCCCCTTGTTTGCCCACATAGAGAGAACATAGCCTGAAAGAAACGCCACAGTTTCAGAGCCCTCAGTTTAAACATGGAGAGCAGCCCCTTCCTGGAAAGCAGAGATTATTGAAAGACATTTTGCAGTGTATCAGAGGGAGCAAACTTCCACAGGAATCAATTACCCAGACACCTGAAATGAACATTGAGCAATCTGCAAGGCAATGACAATGAGTGTGTAAAGAATAATCAATGATGAACAGTATTCTACTGGCACTTAACAACCTACTCCAGAGAAGATGGATGCAGGCCACATCTCAGCAGAAGCTGTGTGCCATGCAACCGGAGTATCACGTACAACAGCAGCAACGCCCTTTGAACATGCTGCTATAAAAATCTCCTGTGCATACCGCCATTTTCCGCAAGTCTCAGGTCAAGTTCTGTTTCATTTTTAATTCATGACCTTTTAGAATTTGGCCTATCGGAGAGCTGCCTCTGTGGCCACATGAATCTATACCAACTTTATTTGTCAGTGGAATAATTTGGAGTTTTTCATTCTTTGGATTAATCCAAACTTCTTAAACATTTTTTTTCTTTTAGAGACTCAGACCACGGAGATCATACCCATTATATTTCTGAATTGTTACATATCTGTCTCCTTGAAGTCTAGAGAATACTTCTGACTGTGCCCAATCCACCATATCCCAAGTTTGCTATAACATCCTCTTTGTCAACTAATTCCCCTCAAGGCATAGATTTGGGCCTAAAATGGACTTTTTCTACTTCTTAAGGAATGAAATTGTGAGCAAGGCACATCAAGAATTTATCAGGTGTGCTGCTTTTAGGCAAATAAGACTTTGAGCAATCAAAAATGTGTTTGAGGTCCCTCATGACTGTTTATCTTCCCCTGTGCCAGTTTTATGATCAACACCAGGAATCCAACATCAATTTGGCTGAACAGTCATTCCCTCAGGGATCTCACTGTGCTGCTCTCTCTCTTCAT
The DNA here is from genome assembly GCF_041296265.1 of Equus caballus. NCBI lineage: Eukaryota > Metazoa > Chordata > Mammalia > Perissodactyla > Equidae > Equus > Equus caballus. Next base: position 60,617,306 of record NC_091699.1, on the reverse strand, counting down.
TTCTACCTAAATGTTCTCTAGCCTGGCTCAAAAATCACTTAGTAGATGTATATATGTTTTTGACTCATAGCACTACTCTCCCTCTCCTGATAGACCTGTAGATTCTGGACAAGTTACACTCTTTCACTGCTTTCTTCCGATCGTGACCTTTTTCCTGTTACATCTAAGTGACACATGGGATATCATATTTACTTATGCAGTATTCTTGTTTATTACTAATGTTCATTCATTTATGTTGTCATTGATATTAATGCCAATACCTTCCATTTACTTGGAATCTCTTGTTTCTGGCTTCATTTTATTTAACAACCCCTTCGGTTTAGGTCAGGAATTTCTTATGAAGTCTAGGAATCAAGACAGGTTGTTCTGAAGCATTTATTCTTTTCTATGACACATGCCAGAAATTTTGCATATGGATGAAACATCCCCAAGTAAAATTTTAAAATATTTAGATTTACCTCTTTTCTTTCTACTCAAGTAAGCTCATTATAATGCAAGAAGTTTGAATGACATTGTTAGAGAAATAGCACTGAATTTAATTTATTTTTAAAGTAACTGGCAAAACTTGATATTTAAATATTAATAGTAACCAGTTGAGACACTTCAAAACTGATTTCAATATTCCAGTATATGGCACTATGGTTAATAACCACTGAAACAAATAAACAAACAAAAAATTATTAAACGTTTTTATTTTAATCAGAAAGATCAGCCTAGATTTTATCTATCCTATATTGATGAATAGATCCAGCAGGAAGACATACAAAACACTGCAAAAAGCCCTGGGAAATAGTTTCCCTCTTTAAATACATTTAGTGAGGGAGTTTAAGTGTCTACTCTCATCTAAGCCTGAGAGCTGCTGAGATAAGATGCTTTTCTTCTATTCTTCACAAACTATATTCTCCAAAATCTATCCAAGCCAAATTGGTTGAAACACATATGCTTGTGTGTCAGAGAGAAATATCTAGCCTTCAAATTTCATAAGGAAGATGAGATATGTAATAAGTTTCGAAACCAAAGTGGAGACAGTGGCAGATAATGTAGTTCAGTCTACTCAATGCCAATTTTAGCTTCATTGTTTCAGTCTTCCTTGACTGTAGAAGATGGAAAGGGAACTATGTGAATGCCTAGGCTTCCTTAAATCTAGACATGATAATGAGACATAGTTTTTGACAATGGAATATAAGAAAGAGAAGCTTGGGATGACATCAGTCCTCCATCCTCAAAAGGAAAGTTTTATGAATAGTATTTTGTTTTTTGTCTTCTAATTTTCCTCCTTCTTCCTTCATGGAACTCAGGGGAATATTGAGACCTGCTTCCTGAATGGCTGAGTAAACTCCTAACAGACCAAATTTCCCTGAGATGACAATGATAAACTCTAGGGAATAAAAGAGAGCAGATTTTAGAAGGGAAGTGATCCTTAAATTAAAATACTAGTATGTGTTGAGTTAAAAAAAATTTTATGTCTTGCAGCCTGAGAGCAATCAAAAGTCAGCCCTGTGTAGCAACTAAAACTCTGATTTAAAAAAAAATCCCAGGCTTAATAATTGAAGGGCCACCGGAAAATATAAGGAGATTTCTGGAAAAGATAGATCCAGAGAGAAAAAGCTGAAATTCTGTCTATAAACTCTTTAAAAATCTTTCTGATCCCTGAAATACACATGCACTAAGTAGACTGCAAGTAGTCCAGTAAAAGAGAAAAAAAATGATCTGAGATTTCAGCTGCTGACTTAAGTATTTAGTGTGCAGTTTGAATCCAAACAAGTTAATTGCCTGCTAAAACAAAAATATTAACATTCTTCATTGTGCTATAACAGAACACAGAATCTCCACAATGTAAAATTCAGATGATCCATGATGCAATCCAAAATTGATTGATATACAAAGGTGCATAAAAGTGTTACTCATTCTCAAGAGGAAAAAAAGTCAATGAGGCCAACCTCTAAATGGCCCTGATTTTGGGATTAGTAAATAACTTTAAGCAGCTGTCATAACCCAGCCTAAAGAGCTAAAGGAAAATATACTTGTAATTATAAAAAGATATGAAGCCTCAGTAAAGAAATAGAAATTGTAAAAGAATAAAATGGAAATGATAGAACTGAAAATTTATCTGAAATTTTTAAGAAATCTCTAGATAAAAGTTGCTTTTAATTAGGCTAAAGAGAATATGCTTTATTTCTGGGTGGATTTAAGACTATATACACAGTAAGCTTGCCACACTACTTTAACCTTCAGATAGGTAAAATAAGCTACACAGCTATCAAAGAAACTGGCCAAAATTTTTAAATATATATATGTATGTTATGTATATATGTGTGTTAATTACATATATTTGTTATATTTACATAATATATATTACTTTTCATATTTTATTATATACTTATTAAAATATTCATCAATGTTTGAATATACATGTGTATATATACACAAATATATAACATATAGTATATATAATATAATATAATATGATATATAGCAGATATTATATATCATACATTTGTTATATGATATATGTTTGCATACACACATATGCCAAGTCATGTTTTACAAACAGACTAATATAGCTAAAATGAAAAATTTTTGAAGCTAGATATGAGGCTTGTTAAAAGTTTTCATATATATTGTATATAATATGTGCAATAATAGAGTAGATAATACATTATATATGCTGTCATATATGTGTGTATATGTGTAAATATATAATACATATAAATTGCTGTCTTTAACCTGGTTACCATAGACCAACCAAGCAAATATTTCTTGCCACAGGTACATTATCAAAAAACTGATATGTTTTATTATGTAAATCCAGATTATAGTGTTATAGATCTTTTTGGGAAAGACTGATTTATGAGCTTCTTGCTCCTTGCTAATAAAAACGTTAAAATATATATACATGCAATTAGTTTTACCATAACATGCTAGGTATATGCTGAAGCCTCTTCCTTTTGGCCTAAGTCCATAAAAAGGACAAAACTGCATAGGAAAATTAAGACAGGGTGTCATTAGTACACTAGCAATTATGGAAAAGGAAACATAGATTGAAGAGGGAGTTACATTGAGGAAGGAATCCAAGCCCTTTATTGCAAAATTAGGGAGGAGCTTCTAAGGGGTTTTAGTCCCAATGGTGGTAGCTTTGTAACAGCAGCTAAAGCTCAGCGCCAAATGAAATGACGGGAGTTTGCAGAACCACAGTCAGCGCCCCTGGTTTGATACTGACGTATCCACTCACCCCCTACTTTCCTGTCAGGCTGTATGCGGAAAGAAAGAAAAGGTGCATGACTATAGCAGCAGAAGAGGATTTCCTTTATAATGGGTGAAAGAATAAAATGTACAACTACATACCAACAATATGAAAATGTGGAAGACAAGTGCAGTTTTTCTTGGAAAATAGGAAGTTAAAATTTTAGGACAAAAAGAACTAGAAAACCAGAATATGCCAGAAATCAGAGTTGAAATTGAAATGTATCTTTAAATTCTACCTTTTACCAAGCCATCAAGCTCAGACTTTCAAAATAGAGATAATTCTTCTTTTTATTCATACTCATCTGGAAGATTAAAAAAACCACAGGAAGTCAGTTAATCCACTAACTATATGATGCTAATCATTCCTCTAATACCTGAAGTAGATAAGGACATTTCAAGAAGGGGAAGTACAGATCAATCTAATTCAAGAATATGTAATAGAGTGTTGGAAAATGAACAAAATAGAAATAGAAATTGTATTATATGTATCATTGAAATAATAATACTAAAAATCAATGGACGGTTTGAGAAGAATAATAAACATATTGTAAAGAAAAACGGCAAAGTTAGATACGAGGAAATCATGTAGAAATCTGTGCAGAGAGAGGAAAAAATATTGTAGAGAGAAAAGCTACAGCTCATATCTAATGTAATACAGAAAATTTGAAATAAATGTATATATTACCACATTCTAGTCAAAAGTTCTAGTATCTACATTAGTGGCGCACACAATAGAATCTAATGTAAAATCACTGATAGATAGAAAAAGTATAGTTAATTATTGAAAGCAGAACAATCTATAAAGAAGGCACACTATTTGCAAATTTGCATCTGTCTAACAAAACACAATAAAAAACGCGTAAAGCAAAACTAAAACCTTTGAAAAAAATTAACAAATCCATAAGAATAATCAAATGTTAGCATAGTTCTCTCAGAAGCAGATTGATCAAACCGACAGAATTGAAAGGACAAGACAAGATTTTTTAAAAAAATATAAACTACTTAATTTTACATATCTGAACTAATAGATTATATAGAGCCCTATTCTAAATAAGGAACATGCATTGTTTTCAAGAACGCGTGTACTGTTACCAAAAATTGTTCATATTTCAGATCCTAAATAAGATCTCAACAAATTCAATATCATTGACTACAATGAAATAAAATTAAAGCCCAATAACAAAAAGTGAGCACTCCTTAAAAAATAATACCTGCATAAACTAAAATTAAAGAGAAAATAATCCTTTAAACAGTCCACGGGAAGAAAATGATTTAGAATGGGAATTACAATATAGAATCAAATGATAAGAAAGCCCTAATGGTAAAACTTTCATTATGCAGCTAAAATGTACTAAGATGAAAATATATTTTCTTAAGCGTGTATAACAGGAAATAAAACATATTAAAATTTAATGAGCTAAGCTTTCTCTTTAAGAAGCTGTAAAATAATTGAACAAACCACAAAATATTCATTAGGACTTAATGAAATAAGACATGTTGACTTTTTAAAAATCTAGTTTTTTGGAAGAACTAATACAAAATGATGCTGGCAAAATTAATAAAAATAGGTAAGAGATGGAACAATTAAACAACTTTAGAAATTAATGAAGCATAGCTAGAAATAATATGGACATATACTGAGGGGCATTAAAAAACCAGCTGAAACTAGAAGAGATTCATCATACTCATGCTTGGAACATCAAAGCAAGGCTGCCAGTTCCCCTCTAAGCAATCAATAAATTCAATGCAATGTCAATGAAAATACTGATAAAATACTTCATGAAATTTTCTATGCTATTTCAAGAATTCAAATGAAAGACAAAAAGAAAAGTTAAAAAATATAACCAGAATAATTATTAAGAAGAAGAATTCTTACCAAAAAAAAAAAAAAGATAAATATGTTGAGGTGATGGATGTGTTAATTAACTAGATGGTGAGAACCCTTTCACAATGCATATGTATATCAAATCACCATGATGTACACTTTAAATATCTTATAATTTTATTTGTCAATGATACCTCAATAAAGCTGAAAAAAGAAGAAAAATGAGGTTTTGCTAGGAAGATATCAAGCCCTAATGTAACACATCAGTAATCAGCGCAGTGTGCTATTGGTTAGATGAGAATTTAGTGCTATACCTCATTTTAGAAATTTAAAAAGTGAAAATAACTGAGACCTTAAAGTGGAAATGACTTCTTCAAATCTATTAGTGATTTGGCGGCTGATTCAGGACCACAGCTCTGGTCTCCTGCATCCAAGGCCTGGTCTCTATTTACTATAGTACACATTACTCTCTCACATGCTGTTAGACTAGAAGAGGGTTCATAAATCAAGGAATCTAGGTTGTGCTGTGATAACAAACTATCCCCAAAACTTGGTGGCTTAAAATACAACGTTTTTTTCTTGGTTAGTTTACATGTCTGATGTGGGTCAGTGTTGAAGTCTGCTCCACACAGTCACTCAGGGATGCAGACTGATGGAGTCCCCATCATCATGTATCTAGACTGTCTGGACATTTGACCTCATTGGTGTCTGTGTGGAGGTCAACAAGAACCTAAAGAATTTTACAGAGATGTTTCATTCCTTCAGCCCCAAAGTGGCATGTATCAGTTCCATTCAAATTTCTTTGCTGAGAACTTGTCACATGGCCCTGCCGGACTGCAAGAAGACTCGGGAGCGTAGTGTCCTTAAAGCCTGGGAAGGAAAGAAGTGGCTATGGTGAACCCTGGATTACGATTACGTATAGTAAAGGGAAAGGGACTCTGCATTGTTACGCTGATGATTCTTATTTGATTCTTCCTCTTTAGGCTTCCAGTTTTTTAATGTATTCTTGAATATCTGTGTCTGTATCCTCATTCTAGGAGTTGAAGGGTAAAAATATGATAATGTAGGTTGAATCAGTGATTTTGGCTCTGCATGGTTAAAACGATAAGCAAAGGAAGAAGATCAAAACAATGGTTTGGAGGCTTGCCCATGGTTCCTAGGGATCTGCTCTATTTCTGGAGTGAAAGAAGGCTGATGGGCAGTTCACCAAATAGTACTTCTTGGCCAGAAAGTGTTCACTTAATTTCCTCAAATGTTTACCCTTTTTATAGAAAAAAAGTGCCTGATGTCTGTGTTAAGAGAAAAGTCTAAAGCCAAAAAATAATTAGTAAACTCATAGAATTTCTATTTAATTCTCTTTCCATAACAAAATTTTTTGCCTTGATTTAATGCAATTCCATTAAAAATGTACACAGAAAAATGTTTTATATGTTTCTAATGCTATATTTATTTTTCAATCTATATAATTTATACTAGGAGGGCCAAGATCCATCAACTCTTTAATGCAGATTAGTAACCAAAACAAAAGACATTCTGAAATTAACATAACATCTAGTATCGTACTAAATGTAAAATAAAGATACTTTTGAAAAGCAAGTCAATTTTTAAGGATTTGCCCTAAAGAGATAATACTCTCATTTGGAAACCATGCCCATCAACAGCTTTCACTTATTTATAACACACACATGCTTTGTACTTAATAGGCTACTATGCTGCCATTAATATATTGATATAGTCAGTGTCATAGAAAAAAATCCCATGACTTACTCTAAAGTAGAGAGTGGGGAGCAGATTATAAAGTAACATATATTTTGCAATCTATTTATGCAAAATATAACTATATATTTATGGATATATGTGCATGGAGATTAGTTAAGCACAAGAGTAATGGTCGTTTGGGTGGTAGTAGTTTGGGAAATTTTAATTTTGTTACTTTTTAATTTTGATTCTCATCCCTTTATTTTTTACAATGTCTCTATAGATTTTGTAAACGTACATTTATTTTCGAAAGAAAAAAATAAATTTTCTTTAAAGAGTAGCTGCGAAGAACAGGTTGTACATTCGTGCAGAATTCCAAATCTGTATATTGTTCTTCTTCAGATGCTGAGTACTGGCCTACAACTGGGTCTCCAGGAAGACCTTAGTACTTTTTTTAAATACTAACACTGCAGATATGTTTTACTTTTTAACCATACACGCACAAACACAGACCATTTTAAGTTACGAAGAACATTTTAGAAATGCAAATGTCCTATATTTCATCAGAGATGGATGTAGCCATTTTATTCCAGTAGCTAATTCATAGACCTTTTAATATTTTCTCATTGTTGAGAAGCCAAATATATTATTCCAAGTTCTGAATAACTTGGTAACCTGTGTCTTCCTTTGTGTGCAAAGGGGAACAGTGTCCACTGTGGAGGAAAATACTGTATCTCACAAACAGGAATGTAAAAGCTAGAGGTAGGGCCACACACAGTGTCTTGGCTGATGCTCTGTATCATTTCTTGAATTTCAGGGGATAATATTTACCTCTATTCTCCCCATAGATGCTATAGATGCTCCTAATGCTTCTGCTTCATTTTTGCTTTCAATTCTGGGCTCAATTTTTAAAAATCAAAAACATCTTTTGTGGGTTTCATAGGCAGTTGAAAACTCCATGCTGAAGCAGGTCCAGGAGGGGCGTGCTAACACAGGCCAGGGAGAGAGGGCCTGTTGGACATCCTACCTGCACACACCTGCTCTGCAGTCAAAAAGAGTGCCCGTGTCTGTGTACATAGCTGCCTGCTGCATGTGCCTCAGCTACGCCAAAGCCACGGGTCCCTCAGGGCAGCCAGTGCAGAGAAGGAAGAAACACAGGGCTCTGGGGACCAGAGGGACAAACCCTCCAATACTAAGGATGTATCTAAATGCTGATATTTCTCTCCCAAGAGATGCTGAAAAGAAATATGCAATTTAGTCAACAGCCTCTCTTGTCTTTTGATGCTCAGATTTAGGCTTCCTAAATCTCTCTTTAGTTCTTTTCTTGCTGTTTCTTCTTATTGTTCCTCACCTGATTTAGATGCATCTCCGTGAAAATACTACACATTCATTTTGGAGGAAATTTCTTGGTTTGCATTCTCAGCAAAGCATGGTTGTGTGCATGTGCCGGTCAGTGTTCATTTATGGCCTGCCTGTGAGAAGACGAGGGTTCATGGAGATCATTTTCTTACACTGCGCACAGCAGACTTCAGGGGAGACATGGCTGCCCGTCAAGGGATCTGTGCCATCAGAACATTTGGTTTCTAGTTTCCCAAGTCCTCTTTGTTTTTGATCGTGACATTTCTTCATGCTCAGATGCATACGTGATGTAACATTCTTTGTTGATGTTCTGAAATGTGTTTTAGAGTTATTTTGGCTTAGCACAAAATAAGAATGGGGAACTAAACTTTTCTGGTTGAAATGCTAATCTTTTTTTTTCCCCCCTTTCTTATTCCTTTGCCTTTCTGTAGCACACATATTTGTACTGCTTTAAACCCAAAACTGGTATTTAATAGACCCTAGACTGTTTTGTTGGAAATAGGGCAAATGAGAAGTCTCTCTAGAGGATTTGTGGGCCATTACTGTGGTGGGGGAGAATGCCCTAAGGGGAGTTCCTCACAGCCTAATTGTTGAGGAATGATGCAAGTTCAACAGCATGGAAATTCTACTTCTCGCTTCAGCTGAAAAGGTGCTTATAAAGGTAGCTGGGCTTTTTTAACAATTTGCCTTATTTTGAAAATCCCATTTGGAAGCTTCATTAAAGGGCACTAATTTAGTATCTTAAGGGAATATGTGTTTAAAGGCGCTTGTCGACAATCTTAGATGTCTGCCAGTGTGTAGGTGAGCTCAACTCCCCGAGCTGGGGTTACTTGGTTCCATGTACGCTGTTTCATTTCAAACATGATACCAACTAAATTCACATGCACCCAGATCAAGAGAGTAGCAGTCCCACTCTTTCTCCACTACTACCACTTCCCACCCCTAGAGTTAGGATACTTTCAATGTATAAACACTTCTGCAACTGGCATCGTGGATCTGTCACCCAGAGGTCCGTAAAGCAGACAACGGTTTTACTGAGTTTCGTGGTAGTTAAGTTATGACAGACAAGAACCTTAAGAAATGAACTGTTTCAATTTGTTTTAAGGAGCTACAAACACTTTATGAATTTCTAAAAGAATCTCTTATTGCACACTGCCTGCCTGATATTCCCAGAAGTATATTTCAGTCCCACATTGGGACACAAAATTTAACATTGGATGCTAATTATCTACATGACCTCAAATGAACTTGAGCCTTCTCTAGTTCCTAATGTATTGACAAAATATTATGAGAAAAGGTAGAAAAATTTAGTTGAAGCAGATTAGTTTTAGTCTGCTTTGGGATGCATTCTTTTGTAAATAAAGGTTAAAATCGGTAAGGAATAGCAATAAATGTTGTCATCAAGTTTGTCTATATGCTGTTCAGATGTTGAAACAGTCTGTCTTATTCCTTCACATAATCTCTGGAATTCGTACTAAGAGTACTGATTAAGTTTCCCCTCCTTGCACGCAATGGCTCTGATTTCTCATCCAATCTATAGGATCCAGTTCCATTTTTTTAGTGAGCTCTCAGAGTGAAATCTGATTCGCTGTAGGAAGACTTTGTGCTAGGAACAAGCTGTTAAAGTCTTCTGTTAGTAGATTACCCATCCACCCATTCAGGAAATGATTATGTGTAGTCCTGTCCAGAAGGAAAATCAAGCGCATGGACCCTCTTCCCACACAGTCCCAACTGTGTGAATTTATGGCACGGCACAACAATTTCCCCCAGAGTAAAGGAAGATTTTTAGAACACAACTTCAGATGAAGGAAAGGGAAGAGAACTAGAAACATTTTTTATTTTCTCTTGAATTCCATACGACTGGAAGGAGGGGGAAATGCCCCTCAAAATGCTTTTGGAGAGAACTGAGTAGAAATGTTCAAAAAAATAGATCAACATAAGGATCTTGAATTCTTTGGCTTTCATTTGCTGAAACCTCATACAGCAGATTCATTCTTATTCCAGCAAGAGCTGGTCCCCAACGGAGACAATTTCTAATATTTGGAAAATAATTATCTATTCATCAAGGACCAGTACAACCTTATCCTAATTTTTTTCATAGCATTTTACAGAACTACACACACCATCTGTTTAAGATTTATAATCGATATCCTAGCATATATAAACGTGGGTACAGCTGTTAAAATTACATTTCTATAAAAAGTGGAAGGCATTCCCTTAATAAATCGGTTTATAATGTCTGTCATTTGGAACGACTGTCAATAAATGAAACTAAAAGGACTTGGAAAGTTTCACGACATGGTTTATGCTAGTTATATATTTGTTGTCTGTTCATGGGGTTACTAATTGCAGCTGGTAAAAGTTGATTTTCTCCTCTTCAGTTTATTGTGGGATGGGGCGTTCATTGCACCAGATCTATAGTCATCCAGAGTCTGCATTTCAGAAGCTGAATTGCTGGATACTGTCAAAAAGAGCTTTGGCAATTCCATGCAGGCGTGTACAACTATAATTTTGCTTCACATTAATAATAACCTAGCAAAGAAGCCCAGAATCAAAAGCTTTGCTCTCAGCTGGGGGCAGAAAGCCAGAGTGATATATCTTGACTGGTGACCTATAATGTTGGAAAAGTAGACTACATTCACTCCCGAGGGGTGGGCGGTATTCCGGAAATGTATTCCCATTCTTCCAAGATTTTTTTTTTTTTTTTTTTTGGTAGTATATGCCCCTAGACAATGAAAAAAAATGAATTACAGATAACAAAAATAGCACATCTCCAGAACAAACGGGAAATGCAGCGCTTTTATTTCTTCGGATGTCAACTCTGTTCGCCGCCCCACGCCCTGCCCTGCCCGGGTCTCTGCGGCACCTCTGTGGTTCCAGAGCAGCGAGCCGGTGGGCAGCGGACCGGGAAGTCGCCCACGGGGAGGACACTTGGCGCTGCACACCGGGACTTCGGGTCTTGCTCTAAGCCGAGAATCTCTGAGAGCTCTGAGGCTACTGGATCCATTGGGTGGAGTGAAGTGTTATTACTGTGGGGTATTCTCTACAGAGTTGGCCTGGAGAGTGAGCACCGCAGGAAGGGAGTGAGCGCGGTGCGCCAAGCGGCCGCCGGAGTCGGGCGGCGCCCCGGAGCGGTACGCGGGAGGGCTCGGCCCGGGGCGGGGGGAGGCGCGCGTGCCGGCGGGGAGCGGGGAGGCAGTGTGAGGGGCAGGGGGCAACGTGCCAGTTTTCTCTCTGATTAATGATGCTCACGCCGCCGCGCGTGGCTCATGCGCTTTGTCTCTAGCCTTCGGGCCGGCGGAGAACGGCCAGGGGAACGGATGGCTCCGCGCGCGCCGGGCGCACCGGGCAGGTGCCCGCGCTCCAACTGGGCCACCTCTGCCCGCGCCCTGTGGCCGAGAGGCCTGGGTACCCGCAGGCACCCAGCCGCAGCCATCTCCCGGGTGTGGCAGAGACTGGAGTCTGCAGCCGGAGCAGCTGCGGGGCCACATGCAACACACCCGTTGCTTCCAGCCCGGGCGGGGACCGGACGCGGCCGGGGCTGCGGGGAGGAGCCGGGCGCCGCCCCCGGCGACAGTGCCAGCCGCGTGGGAGGGCAGGGACCGGCGGAGGGGCAGACGGCGGAGGCGGGGAGGCAGGGGACGAGGGACCGAAGGACGGACCGAGGCTGGCTGGCTCAGGGTAGGACTGACAGAGTGACAGAGCAACGGACAGGTGGGAGCAGTTAGACAGCTTGAGACAGGGAGACTGGAACGCAGAGAGAGGGAGAGAGAGAACGAAAGAGAGAGAGAGTGTGTGAGAAAAAGAGAGAGAGCGTAGCACTCGCGTGCTCCCTCCCTTCCAGACGCCCTCCTCTGTCCGAGGGAAGCAACCGGGACACTGGTGGGAGAGGGAGAGAGATGCGGGCTCAGAAGATGGGAAGAGGGACCCTGCATCGCTAGGCGGACCGAGACGCGGAGGGACGGACAGATTGACTTATGCACGGACTGACAGCCAGCGAGAGTGGCAGCTCGGAGAGCGGAGCGCAGGAAAGCTAGAATCCCGCGCTGAGCTGCCAGGCTGAGCCACAGACGGTCAGACAAACAGACGTGCAGAGGGACAGACTGGCAGACAGGAGGTGGGGGCACGTTCACTCCCTGCAGCCAGCCGGGCAGAGAAGGCGGCGGCGGCTCCCCCTGAGCGCGTCCGGAGCTGCGACAAGCAGCAGGGGCAGTAGGGTCGCCAGCCGAAGCCACCACCGTCGCCGCAGCCTTGGCCGCCACAGCCCTGCGAGGATCCCAGCCGACGCTGCAGAAAGCTCCTTTACCAGCAGTTAAATAAATCGACCAAAAAAAAAAAAAAAAAAGCCAAGCCAAACCAAACAAATCCAGCCAAATCAATCATTGAGAAATAATAATATTAATAAAAGCCAAAAACTAAATCAAATCAATCAAGGCACCAAGACGCTGGGGGGATATCCACTGTTCGGTCAAGGTAATAATCAAGGTCTTCCGACGTGAACATTGCACGCCTTTTGTGATTTATTTTCTCCTCCTTTCTGCCGTGTATCTGTGCTTTTCTTTGCAATTGTTTCTCGTCTGTATTTCTCCTTCGTGTCTGTAGAAAGCTGTTGTTATATATGTATTGTGTTTTTGTGTTTCGTCAAAGGAGGGGTAAACTCCCCCTCCCCCAAATGAGGCCGAAATGGAAACCTGGAAGAGAATTGAAAAGGGCAGTTGTTTTCATCGGAGAAGTCTACAATGATTTATGCAGGTTTCATGGTCGAAACTTTGGAATGCTCTTATTTCATTTGAAAGAGAGTTATGTAAGAGGCAAAAAGTTATAGTGTTTGTTGTCCTCAGAGGAGTTGGGGTCCTGCCTCCCAGGGGGTTAAGGGGAAAAAGAAGATGTTCAGCTTTAGTTTTACATGTTTGATATCCGTGTTTCATGGCAACCTCCAATTTAATGTCATCTGGCTCAGGTTGTAGATATGGGGATAGAATTGAGTTGAATTAGACAGGTGTTTAGAAAGTTTCCTAGGAAGAGAAATTGACTCATTCAGTGTTTATGCATAGCAACAGAGCTGGAGTGGATGTGGTTACTGACAGCTGCTCAGGTTCAGTTCTCGATCACCTTCCGAAGATACCGGATAAGAACAGTCCAAGCCCAAGAGGAAAAACAAAGAGGGAATTGAAAGTTAGAGGGATGTGAAGCTAGTAAGTACAATGCCAGGCTGGGAGAAATCACGTTCATGAGCATGTGTTTAGAGTGCAGATAGCTATTTCGATTTCTGATTTTTTTTAATCTCTTGGTATGACAGTTCAGCTTCTCCAAACAAGAATGACATTCCCCCAAAGTTAAAATGAATCTGTACAAGCGTTCGTTCAAATACTGAAGAAAGCCAAATGATTCCCACCTCTTCATCCACTTTGGTGGTCGAAATTGCTGTGATTGTTTGAAGAAAACAGAAATAGAGGCGACAGGAAATCATTTTTTCATTTGGTAAAAGTTAGAAAACCTTTGACACATACTTTAAAATAAATGCACCTAGTCCTCTGATCCTCTGTATTTGTGTTACCACAGGGCTTGCATGTCTTAATAGGATTTTAGTTAATGTCATTTTCACAAAAGGCAGTCATTTGGAAGCTGAGAGCTGTAGCTATGTTTTGTTCAAATAGTTCAGTAATCGACTATCTTCACGGTAATTGTTTCTGCTTCTGTTGCACTTCTAATGTGGATCGCATGTGGGAAATTATGTATGCACCCTTCTCAGGTTTATATGGATTTTTAAGGTATGTATTTGTGTTCGATGCTGTATTTCCTTTCTTATCACTTTCTTTTATTTCTTTGGATCACTTCCACTAGTAGAATATTTTTAAATTTTCTGGAAAGTGAGTTTAGTGTATTCTTTAAGGAATACACTTCCTTATCACAAAAGATATGAGGCTAACCTATGACTGTCTTTGCTTATCAATACTATTATGATTTGGTTTAAATGCAATTTTTAAGACATTTAGACTGCTATGCATACATGTCATACTGTGCCCTTTCTAGACATGAGTTATGTTATTTGATAAATAATATAACTAAGTTGCTATAGATAAACGCCTGTTTAACAGAGTACTTTGTTTAGGTGAGGGATATTTAAAGAAACTCATATAGCTCCAGAAATTGACTTTCAGCTTCTCGGTGACTTAATTTCACTACACACTGATTTCTCTCCTATAGTATTCAGATCAGACCGAGACAGGTTCATGTGCGCTATTAGATTCGCAAATTGCTGATCTCCCAGTGGCTTTCCCTCTTAGATCCCAGCTGAGTATGGTTACCTTGAGAACTATGGCATTAGCCCTGTTCGAGCATGCTCCACTGGGGAGTTCTGTGCAGTCTATTTTTAATGCTATTTAATGAAGGAGCGAGCGCCTCACTCAGCAATAAAAGAAGCATGATGGAAGACAGAGCAGTGCGTGGTTATGGATACTGGAGAAGGATATCTGGAAAGGTACAGACTGGCTGCTGGATATGGTAATTTTAATTAGTCCTAATATGTGGTACTAACAGAAATCGATTGATTTTAGTGAGAAAATTACACATGATGAATTTGATATGCGTTTTCTTCAGCCTCTTCCGTAATTCTTAGAAAGAAGACTCAATGATTTGAGTGCCTTAAAACTTAAGGGAGATAGTAACCAGGGAGTTCCTGCATACTTACTATTTTTAATACAAGCTGTCAGATTCTTGGGTGGTGAGAAGTGCAGAAATAATTTCAGATTCCTAAAATATTGTTCTAGTGAAGGTTTTGGAGCTTGTAAAATGTTCTGGGCATAAAATAACTAACATCCTTCTAAGATATTATGATAACTTGAAGCTCTGCCTTGTGAATTTTTTTTTCATTTTCTTTTATAAACTTGGAGTCTAGGTCCAGAATTGTGGCAACTAAGGGAAGCAGGAAGTTTTGGTTGAACTTGATAGAATATCTGAGTTGTTTTCTCTCCTTACTTTGATATCAGCACAACAGATGATCTTACTGAAGGTTAAATATTTTTAAAATGTAGATAAGCAGAGGTGGCACTGATAATTTTGGGAATGTTATAATAAGGGGGAAAGGTCTTAATATTATAGTGCTTAAAACATAGGAAGCCATCTGTCTGCAGTATTTGCATATATGCAGAACACCTGTCTTGAGGTAGAAAGTGAGGATGTTCAATAAGAAAGGTCTCTGTTGCTCATTTTCGTATGAAGAACACACTCGAATCAGTTTATTTCTTTGTTCAGAGTGCAGTTAATTAGACAAATGTTAAGCAGTTTCAAAATTAATAAACGTAAGAGAAAGCGAGAAGTTTCTTTTAAGTGGAGAAGTGAGTCATAAAATTATTGTTCGATGAAGCTGTTAGAACAATGTACAAAGTTGTTCTGGATTTTGCCAATTTTTATGAAAAATAATTCAAAAAGAAAATAAAATACTAAGGGAAATACATTGCAAGGAGTTGCTGTAATTTTTTGTTGATGTTGTTTGTGTTTTCCACTTTGTGCTTCCAGAGGGGGGAGTTAATCCACACTAGCTGTAATATTTCCCTTAGTGGTCATGCTATTTGGACCACAATGCTGATACCTTCCTCCAGATTCTCAAGTCAGTGGGCCATTCTCATCTGAATTCAGTGTGTGTTTTGTCTGTGGACAAGATAATGATAAGCTACATGAGTAGATTGTGGAATGAGTCAGCCACTGAAGACACAAATACAACGTAGCCAGAAGTGAATACGATTCTCATTAGTATAAGGAGACAGTTTGAAGCCCATGGGGTTGGAAATTGCAAATGAACCATTTGTATATAAGTTAGTTTAATTCAGCTCTGCTTTGCAACAAGGCCAGGAAAGAATATGGGACTTAAAAGTGATGTCGACACCGAAAGCCATTTCTTCAAATGGTAAGTACTGGCATCATTCTGACTGATACCACACGGTGGTAGTGTGTTTAGAAATTTGTGAATCTCTAATCAGAAAAAGAATTGGCTTCCTTAAAAATGCATTATGTCACCTGGAAAGTTCTGAACATATTTCAAGTCAGTGATGATGAACTTATAAAACATATACTCCCTCTCTTTAGACAAAGGATCTCAATTTTTTAGGAAATCTGTGATTCCAGAGGCTCTAAATTTCTGCTGACTTTGCTTTTTTAAATTCTAACATTTAAAGTTAAGTATAATGATTTCAAGCAGTGGCATAAGCAAATGCTGAAGGACTATTGAAAATGAAAAAGAATATTAGCAAGATGTATCTGTGACTAGATTTGTTTTTCTCAGGCTTTCTTTGCTTCTGAGTGTTAGTTTCTTTTAAGGTATACTTATGCCGAATTCTAATAAACTGATTTTTTCAGTGCCTCAGAGTCTTATAATTTAAACTAATTTTTCTCATCTTGGATAAAACTTGTCCTTGGATGTTTAACGTATTTATTACTTGTATTTACATCACAATCACTTTATTTCTATGAGGATTAGATATGAGCTGAGTTACACAAGGTATTTAAATTGTATACATTAATATAATATGCTTGAGAAAGAATAAAGTGCTTGAGACAGGTTATCAAGTTCATTTGCAGCTTTTTAGTGTTTGATAACACTGTTATCTTGTGGTCTCAAAATCTTGTGTAGTCTGGTGATATTTTGTTAAGGCATGAAATGCCCATATAAGATTTTGAATGTACCTTTCTCTAAAATTAGTGGTACATATCTGTGCCCTGGGGAATGGCTATGCAGGTAAACTAAAAAGTGAATTGAAATAATTATATCAGGACAATTGGGGGGATATTGAAAAAATAAGAGGATTGACTTGAATACACCAAAATGACTCTTCTCTACTTTCAAATTGAATCCTTAGCATTATGTTATGTTCTTCTTTTCTGGCTGCCAGCATAGATCTTAATATCGCCAGGTAGAGAGAGTGTTACCCCACTGTCCACGGCCGCAGTAGATGAATATTTTCAATTCCTCTACATACTTGTCCCAAGGAAATTTCTTTGGCAGTTTTTTATAACTCCTGCTTAATTTACATGTCAGTGCCACAGGTTATATAAGATTTTTTATGTTTTATAATCAAATGAGATCTATTAGGATAAAATTTCAATTGCGACGTTAAAATGTCAAAGAATTAGTACAAATTTGTCTCACTCAAGGCGCATATTTATAATTATTCCTCAGTCGTAAATTCACACAACAGTTTTTAAGTAATATACTTTGCAATTGTTCCTTTCATCTAGCAATAGAAAGTAATTTCATATTTTCCAGGTAAAGGGAAGAGGGGTCCACTGCTAATTATCTCTTTTAAAAATAGGCCTCTCACATTTCACACTACTCCAAAATGATACAACAATTCTTAAATTAGAAATCATTGTGGATAACATAACAAGTATTAAGATTTTGTTAACCAAAATCACTTCTGTAAATATTAACATTGGTTTTAGGATAAATAAAAATAAAGTATGATTTCAATGGGAAGGAAGGATTCAAGATTTTTAACAGGAAAACAATTACGTCACTTTTTGTTTCAAATATTTCAGCAAATTTTGTAGAGATTTATTTGGCATATTGTGGCTCATATTTCAATGCAGAATCGCATAAGATAATATGCAGCTTTTTTCCTGCAGGATTTTTTCATTGAGACTTATTCACAAAGCTTGTTTACCTAGATAAACCCAGTAATCTCTGCCTGATGCCTACACAAGCTAGAAAAATAAGTCCTTGTGATACGAACATGCAAAAGAAGAACCCCATGACTTCTCAATCAGTTTTAGTGTTGGAATTCTTAATATTGGAAACTCATTCTCTTACATTTGTTTTATCGTTGTTTACTTCTTTATTGCACATTAAATACTTGAGATAAGAATGAGGACCATCTCGAGGGAAACGGAAACCAGAGGAATGGTGCTCATTTAACAGATTTTCTTCTAATTGCCAAGATACAATACTCACTTTAGAACAGTCTAGTCCGTAGAATCATACCTTAAAGGAAAAAGAAAATTAATCCATGTTGTTATATTTTGACCTAGTTGAAATTGAGAATCAATACCAATAATTGAGGTAAAATATTTCAACATCTTCAGAGAATAACATGGAACATCAGTTTCTAAAAGTTTTATGGTCCTATAAGTCCAAATATAATATCCTTTGACATGTAAATCAAAGGCGTAGCTATCATCTAATTTGTTCAGTAATTTGAGTTCCTTTCAGGTGATCTTATCACTGTTACGTAGATCTAGAAAAATCAATCCGTGGGTCAACAGAGTGAAGGAAGGGCACAGAAACACTGAAATTCGGCCACTACACAAAGTTGTTTAATTTTTATTTGCTCATACACTCAATTGGAAAATAAAAAGCTTTCAAATTATTTTTTCAGCTTTTTAATGTTTCCAAAACCACAAGCTAAAATCCTCAAGTGAAGTCTAATATTTATTGATAAGAAAATATCTATACTTTGCATGGACATGTTTTTCTTAGCATTTTGCTTGTTAATATGCACGTAACTGGTGAAAATCTCAATGTTGCTGGCATCCAACTTAATTTAATCATCGAAGAGGTGTTGGACAGAAAATAAGTAGATTCCATATGAGTATGTGACAGAATCAAGATTACAGAATCATTTGCAAGCTTCAAATACTCATTGCTTCTTTAAAACTTTTTTTTTTTTTTAAATGAGAGCACTAAAAAAAGTTGGTTTGGAAATATGGCACTTTATTTCCTTTTATTTGAGAAAGAAGGTTAAGGTTTCTAGTCAATGTAGCACATAGTTGTGTTAAAATTGCATTGAATTCTGCCAAATTAATTAATTGTCAAGAATTTGCAGTCATATCTATGATCCTATTTCTTTGATCTGGCTTATGGGAACGATCGAGCTAACATTTTGAAATTACGTAGTTTTCTTTTTATTTTAAAGGTACTTAGATATGCTGGTATTGTAAGAATTTTAGCAAATTACCAACAACTGGCATCACACTAAAGATGAATTCAAAATCCCACTGGAAACAGCTAACTGGTACTAATGATCCTTCATTTTTTTCACTCTGGTGCTGATTTAGCTTCCGTCACAGTACATATTTCCTTTGTAAAGATTAAAATCTTTCCCCAGCCCTGAAATTTCCACATAATCCCTAACAGAGTTCTGGAAAGATAAAATAATAAAGCATGCAATCATGTTGCGTGTACATGCTGTTGCTCTCTGCTCAAACACAGTTAAGCGCTCTCACAACTGGATGCTTTAATCTTTAATTATTATTATAATTATCATCTTCATCCAGAACTATGGATAACTTAGTTTTTAGTGGTTTTTTCCAGCATCAAGGTGGTAGAGTATACATAGTTAAATGTGAGAGAGTTTATATCTTAAGAAAATTCTGAATATTCTAGGAAAAGGATGCAACTATCCCTCCGAGAGGGATGTTATTTTATTGCACAAATGATTGTAATGTCTGCATGATTTGTTAGATATGATGTGGGAAGATGTAGACAGAGAGATATTTTGAACTCAGTGGGGCTTCCAATTGAAAGTCATGTTAAAACTAACGGAGGGGATGTATACCGAAGGTAGACTGGGGCCTTATTTGAGTGCGAGTAGGTGACTGCCGTGTGTGACGAAGGAAGGCTTTACCGCAGAGGTTCGAGGGTTTCCATGGGATTCTGTAGGTTAGATAAATGTGCAAAACTTGGATTAAAATAAAAGGTCTGGGAAACAAGGTCTAAATGCAGTGATGTATTCAAATCTGACTTCTCCAAAACTTACCACCATAAATATGCAAATTACTGCCTGAGCAGCTAGTCCTGGTGTTTGGCTTCTGGGTCTGAGGAAATAGCTAACAGTGTGACAATGGCCACGACTCTAAACCTCCTCATGTGTCATACTTTCTACAGGACACCAGTCCACTCTGAACACATTGCTAGTTATATGACTTTAGCAATTTAGTTAATTCCTCATTACTTCAATTTTCTCATATGTAGTGTAGGATAAGACCTATCTTGCTGGATTGAGGCAGAAACAAAGTACCCGGCACATAGGTATTATTCACTAAAAAGAAACCATCTTTCCATATAAAAAAAAAAATTAGAGAGAGATTTAACTTGATTACATAAATGAGAAAAACCTTTTAAGAATTTTAAAAAATAATTTAGAGTACAGCTCTCTTCTGTTTCTACCCAATAACAACTTTAATGGGTAAAATTGGAGAAAGCTTTACTCTTTCTGTGCCTATGAAATATTGAAGGCCAAGTGAAGGAGGTAACTAATCTAGGAGATATGCGTTGTGTAAGGATCATGATGCTTAATAAGGTGGTTATCTTCTGTCAGTCTCTAAAGGAAGGGATGGCCCAATTCAGAATTGTCTAAAAAATGAACATAAGGTATTGTTTCTCCAAAACATTTTAATCATGTAATTTCTGTTATCTAAAAGGGGTGGCTAAAGAATCAAATAGGAATAGGAAGAAGTTGGAACGGATCCATGAAAGAATAACCTTAAATCCTGCGCTGATGCAGGAGAGCCAGTAAGCAGCAGATTTACTGGCGTGGCACGGGAGACGGAAACATTTTTCTCCTGTCTCTGAGACGTTAAAGCAAGCGGGGCTCTGGGCTCGCTGATGGGCTCCTGGCACTCCCACAGAAAGCTTTGGTTTCCTGTCTCCAAGCACTGAGTGAAGCTGTTTGGACTGGTAGCCAATCCGGCTTCAGCTCCTAAAGTATCTGCGCTTAATTTTGCTGAAATGAGTCATTTCTGCACCTGTGTGAAAATGGCCAGAGGAGGGAAAAGGCTTCTCTTATAATTGAGGTTTAATCAGTTCGTTCCTCTATCAGGAAATACAGAACCACAAGTAGTGTTCAGCACAGAAGGTGAGCCACGCAAAGCAGTAAATTTGTCAGATAATCGCATTTTACTTTTTATTGTAATTTGGATATCAGCCATTCTTCTGAGGGGTAGTACAATCAGAAAGTTATCCAATGAAACTTCTTAGAAGGTATCTCAAAATAAAGCTATATATGTATATATATATATAATATATATATAATCAGCATAATTCACATGCTTCAATACAACAGTCATTTAACTCACATTAAACAAAAAAGTAATTTAGCCCAAAAGCATATTTCCCAATATATTTTTTCGCTGTCCTTAGCAGTTCTTGCTTGCATGCTGTGGAGATTTAATCAACGTTTGTTGAATTAAAAATTGACCTTTCGATTGTTGATGACCTCTAATATTCAGGACTTAAAATCAACTCTAAGTAAGGTTTTAATTGTATTTTTTCCCCTAACGTTTCAGCTTAAGTGGATTTGACATGCATCTTTCTGAAAAAGAGAACAAAAACATGCCCTTGTATGTAGATCTAGAGATCTAATGCCCTAGAGATTATTTTGGCTTTTACAAAGAAGTTTCTTCTTCACATCTCAGGCAGTGACTAGGGCTTCTACAGGAATAACAAGGCCCTTGAAACTTCAATCTGCCTAAACTGAGTACCTAGATCACTTTTCCATCTACGTGGAAGGGAATTGCAGTTAACACTCAATTAAGATGGTCTTTGGTGAGGGGATGGGACAAAGGCAAGTTCACAAACAATTTCCAAATCATTGGTGCACAAAGCCAGAGACAACTCCTGTTTACTGGATATGTGCCTTTGGAGAGATTAACCGTAGTGAAGGTGATCCAGGATGTGGGGAAAGAATTCATTCCTTTAAAGGATTGGGCAGTCGGCAGTGCTGGATTACAAGGCAGAGGGGAGGGAGGGAGGGAGAGGAGAATAATGACAAATTGAGGGCTTCCAAACCTTAAGCAGAACAGCTCTAACCAAGTCACCCTTCTCTTCCTGCTGTATGGGAATAGCGATAGGATTAACCAGGGTTAACTGGCAGACCATTTAATCCACTCAGGACCATTGAGAACTGGATTAATGTTTACCCCTATCTATAAAAATAATCCAGTCTAAAAGAAAGAGATCCAGCTGATTAAGGGTGCCATGAGTTTGCTTTCTTAATTTCCCTCCTACATTTTAAGATATGTTAATTGTAGTTCTGATTGAATGAACTTCTACTCACCCATCCACTTCCCAAAGAAAACCAAAACTTAGTACCTTCTCTTTCTTCTCTGAGACTGTGGCAGGCTTTAGGAATACGTAGAAAGCAATACATTCTGACACAGCTGGTATTCTCATCAGGAAGCCAGAAAAATATATTCTGGACGGCACTATATCAAAGTAAGGGAACTTCCATGAAAGGTGAGTTGAGGAGAGCTGAGTTCTTGTGTGGCATTCAGCAAGATTTGTCTTTGCATCAGATATATCACGATTATTCACTCATTTGTTCATTCTTGTCTTTCAAGTACTTGTTGGGGGTTTCCTGTGTGTCAGGTCTCATACTAAATATTTGGGAAATTTTCTGTGTAGGATTTTATAGGCATTTGAGAGAGATAAATGCATTTTAACAGTTTGAACAGTGACTTGAGTGATGGAGAAGATAAGGAAACTCCAAAATCATAGCTGGACAATATCTTGGATGATAATGCAGTATGAATTAATTTTGACAAATTAGGAAAATATTTCTTTGCAGTAAAGTTTATTAGAAAAGTTGATAAGGAATATACCTCAATGGTAGAAACCATATTGTTTCTAGAAAACAAATATGGAAGGAAGAGCACCATTAGTAAGTTTCTAGGAAAAAGTTCTGTTGATGATAATAGACTGCAAACTAAAACTATCAGTTAGGAAGCTCTCTAATATGAGAAAGGAAATCAAGTGATTAAGACAAATGTATATGGAATTGGGATGAGCCATTCATCCATCTTCTCTTTTTGACTTTATAAAATCATAAGTTTACAATATTGCTAAAGCTACAGGCAACTGATTCAAATTGAATTGGAATTATAAACTGCAAACAAAGTTCAAATTCATATCAGATCATACCAAAATATCTGTTTAGAATTAAAAAGGAGGTTTTTCTAAAGGCAAATTATTCTTTGAGTTTGTTGTGAGATTCCACGACAGAGTGTTTGAGAAAGGAAACCAAAATATTTCCAGAATATTAAGAAAGTCCTTAATAGGTTAAAAATTAAAGGGAGATGGATTACATATGGTTCTGGATTACATATGATTTCAGATGAGCAAAAGATTTGGTCTATAGGTTACTTGAAAGATGATTATTTTTTTTAAAAAGATGCAATTCTTTCCATTGGCAGAGATAAAGATTTCAATATTTGGAAGCAGAGAGGTGTCTGGATACATGGCCCCAGCCCTCGTTCATGTTCAAATATCTTGCCCTGAACCACTGAAAAAGAACCTACTTTTAGAAGTTACCCATAAAGCAACAAGATTCCATCAGATGATTTTTAAAATCTCTTCCAGCGTACAATTTCTGTGATTCAATGACTTCTTTTTAATAGTATTCATGGATCAGTTTTATGTTGCATTGTCCATAAATTTTGGTTAGACTTTTTTTAGCTTTGAAAATAAGCACTAATGCTATGAAATGAGTGGAATGTTTAGAAAGGAATCTTATCAAGAATGCTTAAGAAAAGAGGATATGGGGTCCCAGACCTGGATTCAGATCCTACTCTGCAACTTACTAGTAAGTGTCTTAAGCTTTCTAAATTTCAGCTTCCTCATTTCTAAAATGGGTTTTTTGTAAGAATGAAAGATGAAGTGCTTAGCCCAGTGCTCAGTCTTACTGATTTATTTTTTCCTGGTGCTCATCTTTTTTGTTTGTTTGTCGTTTGTTTTGTCTTTATCATTACTTTTGCTTGATTCCATAGGTCTCGTGTAAATAAACCATCTCTTTAAGATCTCTCCCGTTCTTGAGAAGGTTTTTATGATGTCATGGTTATCTTGAGGATTTTTTTCATGCAGAATTGAAGTTCGTTTTCAGCGCAGCCATACTATAGATGATAAGCACTTCCAAGCCACTAGTTCAGTGAGGAAAAGCCATCTGGGGACACCTAAAGTCCAGACTATTTTCTAGAAGATACTCCTTTGCACAGATAACAGGGTTTGATCTTTTATAAGCTTGGATGGGCAGTAGCGACCTTGAAAAATAGATAATGATTTAGAATTCCCTGTATACACAAAATTCCACACAGTATTTCATTATCTACTAAAGCTGACTCACCTGGGCTAAGATTGTGTCTCTGATGTGTATTTACAAAGAAAGTTAACTGGAGCTCTTAGATTTGTCTAGAAATAGTGTAGAGAATTTAGTCGTAGCACCCTTCCAGGAGCAATTTGGGACTTTGAGAATTAGAAGTGATTTCAAATAAAATTGCAGTAGACTTGTGATTTGTCCCCTTTGCAGATAAGACCAATAGCTATATCCAGCAGAGGCCATTTGTATAATCAGAGATTCGCCTGACAGATCTAACAGGAGAAGAGAGCTCAAAAATCAATTGTTCTAAAATCACTGGAAAACGTTACCTTATTGTTTTGACCTGGCTGTGGACGTAGATTGCTTTCGATGTTTTCAGAAATGATGAGGAGATGCCACTTGTTTCATCGTTTATAGGTTAGCTCCTCGGGCTTAGTCAGGGATCAAATGGTTTGCCCTGTTAGCCAAGGAATTTACAGCAGCCAGACAGACTCAGATCTGCAGACTTGAAAGGACTGATATATTTCACTCCAAGTCTTGGCGAAGTTACCTAATGTATTGAATTGATGGAAAGCCGACTTTTGGGTACTCTTGATGAAGTACGCTCATAAACACTACGGAAAATCTAAATGAAAAATTGTGATGGTTTTCTGAAACTTTTAGGGAAGCTATAGAGTGGCCGTTTGTGGAGGAAACCTGTACTTATTTCTGTATTGATGAGGTCATCAGTACCATTTGCTCTGCTTTACAAGAATTCCTTCAGGTGACTCGGTCCTTTTGCGCTCTGAATTGCCTTCCCTTTCCAGGCAAAAATTCTTGTCACTATAGAGACCTAAGATTTCTGTTGCCGTTGCCTGTATCACTTACTGAAGCCACAGGGACAGTGATAAGGAAAAATCAGCATTCCTCTACCAACCTGAATTTATCTTTGGTTCATTTTTGATCAAAACTTGCTTGTGGGGTTGTTATTTTGGAAAATAATTTGTTTTCTTGTTTTGTGGTGTAAATGTCAACTAATATTTATGAACTGCCTCTTGCGTGAAAAGGACTTGTGTGCTTATGTGATATCCACATCAGTTTGCCTCTTGGTTGCGGTCACAACCATGGAAAAATACTTGGAGGTTCTTGAGACTAGCCTGGTGGCATAGGGGTTAAGTTTGCAAGTTCTGCTTAGCCCAGGGTTTGTGGGTTCGGATCCCAGCACAGACCTACAATCGTTCATCAAGCCATGCTCTGGCAGCATCCCCCACACAAAACAGAGGAAGATTGGAATGGATGGTAGCTCAATGCCAATCTTCCTCAAGCAAAAAGAGGAAGATTGGCAACAGATGTTAGCTTAGGGCCAATCTTCCTCACCAAAAAAAAAAAAAAAAAAAACCCAACTCTTGGATATTCTTGTCTAAGGAAAACAAAAAATGTATAATTCATTTTTCTTTGTAATATGATTTACATTGTACTACATGATAACCGTATGAAACACTGAGATTAGACTTAATCTAAAGATCAGGAATTGAGAATCGAGGGGTAGTGGAAGGATTTGTAGTGGGGCCATGAAAAAGAAGGCTACGAAAATTAGCTTTCGAAACTGGTATAGAGTGGGTAGAAATTTGTCTGCATGCATCTCAGATCTATACCTGTGGCTGCCATTTGGGGCAATGATGGATTCTCAGCTCCTAATGCCACCTCTCCTCTGGACACTCTTCTGATGTCAGGGAAAGCTACAGGCTTGCAGTCAAGGTGACCTAAGTTTAAATTCCATATCTTCCTGTCACTGGCCTGGCCAAGTCAATTAACCATTGTGAGCCTCCATTTCCTTATTACCATATGTGGGCAACAACACTCCATACGTTGCCATATGTAAAATACTTGCCACATAATCGAAATATCATCTCCTTCCCAGTTTCTCCTACAGGGACTACTTATGCATTAAAACATTGAAACCTATTTATAAGAATACATGTGATGAAATTATATATCGATACTCATTTTGAAAATGCTATAAAGTTGTAGTTTGAGTCACAAGTATTTTATCTGTCCATGGATTACTGGGGAAAAAAGATAAACAAAATGATTTTGGGTGTGGCAAAATTCTTTTGCACCGGCTTTTATAAGATGTTAACAATACATGTCACCTAGTTAAGGCAAAGAATAAGAAAAAAAAACTACAGCGTGTCTAAATCTGTATGTTTACTCACCACCTGACTTAGTCTGAAACAACACTATTGATTTAAAGAACTCAATGGTTTACACTTAAGTAGGAAGAGATGCCCAGGGATAAACGACTAAGGGAAAATATTAACTAAAAATTTTTTTTGAGTAAATAGATGAAAAAAGATGTTTCTGAAGATGCCTATTAAGTGGTGAGTTTAAAGAAAAATTATCTTTCAATTTTTTTTTTTTTCTGTAATGGATTCACGAGATTTGGGCTTTTAAATACATATTTGATGGTACTGTTTTGTGATTCTTTATGGTTAAGGCAGATTGCTTTGCTCTTCAAAAATGCATTCTAAGCTACCCCTTAGTCAGATTGGGGAAAATGCTGCACTATTTATTTATACTCTGCCGTTGCCTCAAGAGGAAAAACTAATACCAGGGAGATAAACCTTTTTGGGTCCACCTGCCAACACATGTTTATCAATTTACTGATATCGGGGATGAAATCATCAGTTTTTACTGATATGCTTCCCCTGAAATTATCTTCGGGAAAATTTAAATTAGAATTAGCCGGTGTGAGCTTTCTTCATAGATTGTTTTTCCTCAATTTGTTTTCTACCAAGCAAACCCCAGACACCTGGAACCCACATGCACACACACATTCTTTGCCTGTGCTTTTTGTGTGTTGGGCACAGAGGGTGACGGTTGCTTTTGGCAGATGTACAGGATCAAAGTGGCTTTTTTGTCCTTCTACCCTCAGGGAGTCCGTTTCTCAGATAAAGGAAGTGGTGAGGTTAACAGAAATTTCAGCCCTATCCTGAAACAAAAGTTAAGTAGTAGTATACCTAAGTAGTAGGTATAATAAACCTATTTATTATTTGTCAAAAGTAGCAGCTTTGTTAAAATATTGGAACAGAGAAATTTAGGGACAATGCTTACTTTTTTAAATTAAATGCTTAAATCGTATTTCGTGACCTGAACCAAACTAACAACCAATAATCTTATTTGTCTTCCCATTTGGCTAACCTGAAGAAATGGAAAATCTTAGAAATATTCTCTCTGGGTAAACATAGGGATTTATTTGATATCACTACAGTATATTATACATTAAATACACTGAGCGTATTGCTCTAAGTTTCTTAACCTGTGGAATTCGTTGTATGCATTAGCTAGGTTTACTTGGCTAAACACTAGCCCGGGACCAGGGGATTACCCACAAGTTTATTGTTGGGAATCTTTTCCTGAAGAGAATAAATTAACAGGAAATAAGTATATATGCATACCCATTGATAAACATATATGTGTGTATATATTTACATACATCTTTATATATGAATATACGCATATATTTATGTTATAATTTATATTTCATATATAATTTATAATTTATATTATATATATACATTTGCGATCTGATTGTATTATAGAAAGAGTAAATCCCTATTGTTCTGAGATCTGTGATGCAGTGACCTAAGCCAGCTGCTTTTCTACTTCATTTTCCTTCTGAATTCACCTATTTCACTGCTAATGAACAATATCCCATTAAGGCTAGGGTTACAGAACAGAATCAACGAAGAGAGGAATCTTGCTTTTGCCCCTGTTCTCTATCGATCAGCACTGATAAAATGACAAGATGGGAATAGAGAATAGGGTGGTGAATTTATTGTTTCAAATGAGGAGTTAGGAATTTCTGTACATTTTAGGTCTTGATTCCATAGTTCTTCCCCAGTGACCAAAATGAACTACACTATCTGTCTTACACATGTCGGTTGGTGATATAGGACCATATTTTACCACAAATGAGCTAGCCTATTTCTTAAGTGAATCTTATTACAGAGGATGTAAGTGTGAGTAAGTAAGTATGTCATCTCAAAGGGAAGTCTGAGACTATGGCATTCTTGCCTCTGTACCACACGGGAGGGCACATCCCCAAAGCAGTGGTTCTCAAACCTGCACATGCATCAGAAATCACTTGGAGGGTTTATTCCAATACAGAGTGCTGGACCCCTGCCAGAGTTGCTGAATCAGAGCATCTGATATCAGAGGATAGGCTCAAGTATTTGCCTATCTAACAAGTTTCCAGGTGATGCTGATGCTGCTGGTCAATGGGCCACAATTTGAGAATCACTGATCTAAAACATGAAGCTTCTCGTCAGAGTGTAGGATTTGCATGATTGATGTTTTATGATCTAAAATATTAAAGGAATACTGTAAAATTTAAAAGCAAACAGAATAAATTTGAATTTAATTTGATTTAAAAATTATTTTTAAAACGTAACATATTAAAAGCAGAGATGAGGATTGCCAATTCCACTAGAGAGAGTTAGAAGCTTTTTTGAGTGATGATAGGAGGATGTGAGTTTTCCTCTGAGGTTGTGTTCTAAGAGCTGTCAGGTTCTAAGATCCATGGAGACAGAGCAATCCCTAATCCACAAGACTGGGTATTCTAAGGGTCAAGAAACACTTCTCAATAAAAATTGCTGAGCACTAGAGGTTAAAACTATGAACACAAAAAGGGTAGACAATGCTTTATAACAGCTTTATTCATAATTGCCCCACACTGGAAACAACCCAAATGTCCTTCAAAAGGTGACTGATAAACTGTGGTGCATCCACACAATGGAATATTACTCAGCAATCAAAAGGAGAAAACTACTAATACATGCAACAGGATGGATGAGTCTCCAGGGCATTATGCCGAGTGAAAGAAGCCAATCTCCAAATGCTGCAGATTGCATGGTCCCATTTATATAACATCTCAAAATGATAAAACTATAGTGACAGAGGAGGACAGGTTAGTGATTGTCGGGAGACATGCCAAAGAGGAGGTGTGACTGTAAAGGATGGCCTGAGGAAGTTTATTGGGGTGATAGAGCTGTTCTGTAGCCTGATTGTTTTCGTGTTTACACGAACTTATACATATGTTAAAATTCATGGAACTATACAGCCCCCCACTCCCGAAAAACCAAATTTTGTGATCATATAAATATAAATATGCTAATTTAAAATTTTTTAAAAATAAAAATCATCATAATATTATATTTTAGGTTCCCCAGGTAACTGGATTTGGTCAATTAGATGAGGTAAAAGTATCAATTTATTTAAATAAATAAAAATACTTTAGGGAGCCAGTCCAGTGGTGCAGTGGTTAAGTGCACATGTTCTACTTTGGTGGTGCAGGGTTCGCCGTTTCAGATCCTGGGTGCAGACCTATGCACTGCTTGTCACGCCATGCTGTGGCAGGTGTCCCACATAAAAAGTATAGAAAGATGAGCATGGATGTTAGCTCAGGACCAGTCTTCCTCAGCAAAAAGAGGAGGATTGGCAGCACATCTTAGTTCAGGGCTAACCATCCTCAAAAAAACAAAAAGCAAAACTTTATCTCAAGCAAAAGGGAAAAAAATGATCTCCATAAGGGTCCTTCATAAATGTTCCTAAGGTCATTTGCTGTAGGCAAGGATCCTAGGAAAAACTTAGAAGTTGGAAAAAATCTGCCTGACACGGTCTTTCCTGTGACCCTCTAGCACCGTTGTCCTAGTTCTTCATTTGTCCTTTTTATTAGAATCCTTCTCTGTAAGCTTTATTGCTTTCAAAATACATTTCAGGGGCAGGTTCATTCTTCTCATTTGTACTAGCTGAAGAAGACTGATAACCCTAGAACTTTCATCCTGACTCCTCCCACATGTATGCATGAACCCTCAGAAACTGCCATCCACCTACGCTTGAATAACCCAGTGATGGCTCTCTCAGAACCTTGGAAGGAAGCCAATACCATTTTGAAGTAGCTATAATTTTTAAAGACACTGAGGCCTCTAGAAATGTCTAGAAGATTTGGGTCCCCAGAAGTGTTGGCAGTTTAAATCTAGCCAGAGCTCTAATCAGGTAATATAAAAAAAAAAAATGTCTGTTGAAATGACGCATGTGCTTGTCTCAGTGAGAAACAGTCAATCGCTAACACATATCTAATATTAACTATGTGCAAGGCACTCTTCTGAGTGCTTTACTTATATCAGCTTGTTCAATCCTCATAACCATCTGGGAGGTAGGGGCTCTTATTATTTCTATTTTCAGATGAGGAAACAGGCACAAAGACACTTAGGAACTTGCTCAGAGTCAGTGGTGGACTCAGGCTTCAAGCCCTGGACGTCCAGCTTCAGAGTCCAAGCAGTTCACAACTGTGCAACACTGTGTTTTTGTGGTGTTTTGTCTGTGCCTATATTTTCTCCTCTTAGGGCAGACTGATAGTTTTGTTAATGGTCCATTTCAGTTTATACATGACACACCAAGCCTGAGGTAATTCATAGACTCTTGTACAGAGCTGACCTTGTTGCTCCATCTGGGCAGGACATACAGATTCTAGTGTTTGAACCCAGACACATGAGATGCCATTGGATATGTGAACCTCCCAGTGTAGACACACGTGTGGGTAGAGTTGCAGCTGTGGGCAGAGAGAGGGCAGCTAAAGTGCCTGATGGTCCCTGAAGCAACGGGGTGCTCCTGTGGATGCATCCTTGTGGGCAAGCTCCACAGTGGTGTTTCTCTCTTACAGATACTAGACCTTACAGTACTTGGAAGCTGCTCCCCTGTTGGTCAGGCGTGAATGCTGTCTGGTCAAATCAGAAGCCTGTCCCAAAAGTCTGCTACTGGTCTGAGGAGTCTGCTTTTTCAACTACCTTGGGTGAGCAGAGAAGAATTTGGCTGAGGAATGTAGAGAAGATCCCCTCTCCTCACTCTTTCTCTGATTCAACTTGTGGAACAGACAGGGGAGAACAAGAGTCCAATCCAAATCTTAGAAACAGAGAGGCTTCCCTTAGGTTCAGTGCTCACCAGCTCCCTCTTTTGTTGGACTCTGGTGATGTTCCCGCAGAAATTCTTTTCCTCAGAGATAGTCAACTCAGTCTGAAAAGATAGCTGTTGATTGAGGTTGCATCACCTTAGGGTCGGCTCCATTTCTCAAAGAAATCTCCAGCTTGACTCCAACATGGTGGTCAAGATGAGACGTCAGGAACCTTAGAAACTGTCCTTCCCCCAGATGGGGTAACATTCCGGCATGGACCAGAGGTCATGCATCCACTTTACAGTAACAGGGCTTCTGTAGCTCATTTACTCCCCAGTTGTTTTGTTTTGTTTTTTTTGAGGAAGATTAGCCCTGAGCTAACTACTGCCAGTCCTCCTCTTTTTTGCTGAGGAAGCCTGGCCCTGAGCTAACATCCATGCCCATCTTCCTCTACTTTCTATGTGGGACGCCTACCACAGCATGGCATGCCAAGCAGTGCCATGTCCGCACCCAGAATCCCAACCAGCGAACCCCTGGCCGCAGAGAAGCGGGATGTGCGAACTTAACCGCGGCACCACTGGGCCGGCCTCTACTCCCCAGTTTAAAGATTACTACAGTATCAAGTATCAAGTATGCTTTTTTTGTATTTTAGTGGGACATCCAAGGCAACTTTACTGAGGAAAAATAATTGCATGTTTTTGGCTAGCGATAGTGGAGATGATACTCTATTAAGATAAAAGATGTAGTTACTATGTGGTTTAGTATCTTTCTTGAATAAGTACCCATGATCATAATGTATGGGTGACTGAAAAGTGAATGCATACCAAATGCATAGATTGAATGATGCTATGGGAGGCAGTGGACAGAGCATGTGATTTGAGACCAACACTTGAATAATACAAGTGTCATTTCACCTTGGGCAAGGACCTGTCCTTTCTGAACCTCAGGTTTCTTTCCTTCCTTCCTCCCTTTCCTTCTTTTTTTAATATGTGTGAATGAGATTAATGGTGGTGAGGATTAAAAACACGATGTGTAAAGTGTTCTTTGTGGCATTTGGCATGTAATATGATATATGAAAACATGGTAGCTATTATTTTATTTATTTATTTATTTTGTCTGTGAGGCAGATTGGCCCTGAGCTAACATCTGTTGCCAATTTTCCCCTTTTTGCTTGAGGAAGATTGTAGCTGAGCTGGCATCTCTGCCAACCTTCCTCTATTTTGTATGTGAGACCCTGCCCCAGCAGGGCTTGATGAGCAGTGTGTAGTTCCATGCCCGAGATCCAAACCCCCAAACCCCAGGCCACCAAAGTGGAGTGCGTGAACTTAACCACTACACCACTGGGCTGGCCTCTATTATTTTTTTATAGTATGTATTAACTATACTGTGTTTAAGTTGAATTAAATACGAACAATGATGGTAGTTTGTGGTTATCATTATCAGGATACTAATTTTGTGATTTACTTAAAAAACTGATGTGGCATATCAATTTCCTTTGGCTTCAAAGGATGCTTTCAACGTTCTTCTCCTGGTGACATATCAGTAAATTTTGTGAGAAAATAAAGTAATTTAAATATGCATTTAATTCCAGCATAACTTAGAGGTAAATATATCTCTATAAAATGAAACACTTGATGTTTTAAGTAGCTGCCTTTTAGACAGGTTCTTTCTGAACTGACCCCTCTCTGGCCCCCAGCCTCTGGTGTGTATGGCTGGACTTGTGCTGGGCTGAATTTCAAGAGTGAGTGTACAAATGTTCCACAGTTTGCGTGGTGAAAGATGGAGTGCAGGCCAATCTTCTGCAGCTGGGAAGAGCAATTAGCAGCTTCATGAATTAGGGTCTTGTTTACACTGTTGTCCAAGATAATCATTTGTTTGTTTTAACTAAGATGCTCTATCTTCATCAGAGGCATCAATCCTCATATTTAAATGATAAGGTCTTTGAATCTCACAAATAATGTTTGGATTTCACAGCAGGAACCCTGTCACAGCCCGTATTTTCTCTCACTGACTTTGGTAATCAAGACATCAGTTACATATATATTTCAAATTATTCTTCAAACAGATATGAAAACATTATGTGATCTATTCTAGCAACTTTTCTGACACAGACCTGTTTTTAAAAATGCCTTTTATATGAAGTCCCACCACACATACATATATGCACACACACACACGTGGCAAACACGTCCACACACATATGTGAAATAAAACTTTACAAAATAAGTCATAGCCTTACCAAGGGTAATGTACTCTAATTCTTACCTACTCCATTCTAGTCCATTTCATTCCACTCCATTTACTCCACTCCAGTCTATGTTCTGTTTATTTCATTTTAAAATTCAAGTTACAACCAACATGATTTACCAACAGGCCACAACCTAAAGTTTGAAAAACAGTGATCTACATATAAACTTACTTGTGATTCTATCTTCTCTCCCAGTATTTGTAGAAAGGAGTGCATCTGGCATTACTGTGTCTTTTTGATCTTCAGCTATGTGTGATCTTAATACAATGACTAAAATATACAACTGTACTGTGTAAATGCCAGTTAGTACCCCTTGAAGACAATAATAACATCTAGTGACTCAGTAACTACTTATTGATGAGTCAGATAAATTATTTTGGAAATCATGGGTGTGAGGCATTGTTAAACTACATCCAGCTTTCCCAGAAGATGGACTTCTTGAATCAGGTAGTCAGTGTATTCCTAGATCTGAGTTATGCTGTTCATATAGGCTCAGCAGGCAAGGTCAGCTTTTTTTTAAGGCATAAGCATTAAGAACGTGTTTTAAAATATGATACTGTTAATATAATAGCAAACATTTAGTATTTTAAACAACTGGAAAATTAATATACATTTTCTAGTTAAGATGCTTAGTAAATAATCACAGAAGATATTTATCTTTTTAGAAACATTTATTAACTTCCCTTTAAGCTCCTATACCTTGGGGGTTCCTGGAGGCCCAAAGATAAGCAAGGCATAGGCCCCGTCCTTGAGGACCTCACAACCTGACTCTCAGACAACTTCAGGGCCCTGGGATAAGTGCTGAAATGGAGATGTACGCCCTGAGGGAGGTGAGTGTGAGCACAGAGGAAGAATAGACTGTGGGGAGTGGGGAGAGGGCCAGGGATTTGATAGGGAAGAGGTCACTTCTGAATCTCCTTTTGTTGGTTAATATATAGGTTTAAACCAGCGATCCCCCCCCTCACTGCTTTAATATATATATTATAAAATGAGTTTTTACAATATATATTGTAAAATGAGTTTCTCCAATGAGGAAGCCTTTGGAGAATGGAGATGGCTAGGGTGTGGCCCCCACTGGTGGAAGGTCTTCCTGCTTTCTACTAAAAGCACCATACCCTTCAGGAGTAGCTCAATCCAGAAACACGTGGGATAACAATGAGGCCTGGATGCATAAAGATTCATGTAAGTTCTTGTAATAAAAACATCAGAGAGCTGTTTTGTGACAAGTGTCACAGGTGTGCATTGCACCATCTGCTGGCATAGGGAGAGCATGAGACACATTGCCAAGGGCCAGATCAATGTTCTAGCCCTGACAAGCTTTCCTGGCATCCTTCTCAGGGATTCTCAGGTTATGGCACTTGACTCTCCTTTTCGACAGGGTTCGATGCAAGAAGTGGTTTAGTAAATAATCTGAGATATCGCTTCTAAGTTGCTGAAGATTTTCTTTTTAATGTTTACATTTAAATTGTTCTTTACACTTCCTCTAGGGGGACACAGGGAGCTGATCTAATCACACACTGAACCATGTGCAAGATGACATCTATGAATGGTGGGCCCAGCCACCAGGGGACCACTTGCTCTCCTACATCTGTTTGTTCTTGGCTTCAGTTTCTGACTCTGGTCTGATCCTTCTCGATGTGAGCAGTCAAACTCTGCCTCCAACCCCTCCGCCTGCAAGCATACCCTAAGTGTACATCTCCACCTGAACCTTGCTCCTTTGCCCCTTGCCATTGGCTATAACCAGTGCCCTCCTTTCTGATCTGTGCAGTCCCATCCCTGGAGAAAGGTCTGGAAAGTGAGAGCCATACTTGGGCTCTGAGGGAGGATGAGAGAGCGGTTGCTCCCAACCCTTCAGGGTATGTAACAACAGGTTAAGATAATGAGAAACTTCCTTCTTAAAGTTATCTTCTTGATGAATAATTTTCCAGCTCAAATGGAGAATTATTAACTATTGACTGAGGACTTTGAGTAAATGTTTCCTTTCTTTCTTGTAGGATACCCCTCTCTTCATCTTATTGAATGAGAAGGAGTTTTCTTTGAATCGTGAATTAACCTTATCTAACACTTCCTTGAAAATTAGTGAACTACCCAATAAGAATTCATTTAGTATTCATTGTTTCACAAACTTGGTAAAAAACAGAGAAGAGAAGTCCTTGCAACGCTAAGTTGAGTAACTCCTCATTTTTAGTAGATTGCAAATTTCTTGAAGTCAGATGCTGGACTGCATCAGTCTTTGTACCTCACACAATTCCCTGCAGAATGCCTTGCACCTAGTAGGAGCTGAGTAAATAATTGTTTATCGACTCCACTGAAATTAACAGGCCTGATTACACACATGAGCACACACTCATGGATTGTCTGGACAATTAAAGCCAGGTCCTCCAAGAGGCCAAATGTTTTACTTTGACCAATTTAGATACACATCTTCTCAGCCTTGTAAAACATCAAATACTGAATCAGATTTAACGTTCTCTTATCGATTCATTGTCATAGTATGAAAATCAGTTATTGAGCTGTGCTCATGAGAATAATGATTCATGCTGTTAAACTTCATTCATGCTGTTAAACAAGGTGAGGCCTGTCCAGAAAGAGAAGTGATGAATGATGGGACATAAACAGCGAAAGCGAAAGTGACTCTGTGAGTCCTTCTTGGTAAAGTTCATAGAGTACTGCTCAGCATATAGGAACACAATCGAAGTGTTAGTTGCTATTATAGTTGTTTAGGTTGTTAGGTTGCTCCTCTATTAGGATCTTTGAAGTCCAAGGCACATCACTGCATGGAGTAGCACAGAGAAATCAGAAGACTTGTAAATTTCTTTTGGCCAGCTAGAAGATTTCAAAAATCAACAGTATTCAATTCTAATTGACCTTATTATGTCCTGTTTGTTCCCCAAAAGAGTACTTTAAGTAGAAAATAATAATAAATATTTCCTGGGGAGAAAGGGAGGCATTATTCTTGCCTTTTAACTTACATAAGCTTGGGCAAGTTTCTTAACCCCACTGAGCCTCAGTTATCTAATCTGTATAATGGAAACAGTGACAGCTAACTCATAGTGATTGTGAGAGAGTAAATGAGATGATTTGTATAAGCTGCTTAGCATTTTATAGAAATTAACTAATATCTTACCATGATACCTTTAACGTCTGCTGTGTATCAGGCATGGTGTTCACTGCTGGTGGTTTTGAAATTACATTTGGGGTTGTAATTTTCAGAGGTACCTGCAGGTAGACATACTTTCAGTTTGAGATTAGAGGATTATGTCACCTATTAGAGGCCGCTGTGAAGTTGAGGTAAAAAACAGCATCAGATTTCATGTATAGGTGAGAATTCACAACTTTGGAGAGAGTCAAAGATACTTTTTTAAGTGACCAGAATTATATATGTGGTGATATGAAAACTAGTAACCCAGAAGCATGCATTTGCATACAAGTACATATTGTATGTACAAGTTTTAATATCTTTTTAAATATTGCAAGGTTTGGGTGAGGAATGAGGTGTCGGGGTTAGAGGAGGTGACTTAGAGGAGCTAAGGAGTGTTTTAAGCCAACCAGTGATTCTTCACCTGGGTTTTATTACCACCAAAATGCAACTGCAACCTTCCGAACGGATGCTGCAAGTCGGGTTCCAGGAAGCTGACCCTGGAGTTCAGTGTACGGGATGTTTACTGTTCTTGGAACCAACACCATGGGGAGGGAGGGAGGGGAGCAGGAGTGGGCAGAGGGAGAAGGTAAACCACAGCTCAGGCCAAAGCATGAGAACAGCCTTGGTCAGCTCCATGGGGTGCTCTGCAGCTGGAATGGCCTTCAGACTGTCTTACTAGGGTTGAGATGGCCAAGCCTTTTACTCCCACTTCAATCAGTTGTTGAATGTGGACTACCCTAGGAATGAGGATGGCTTTGGGTGACTCAGCTCTCTGCAGCTGAAATGATCCCTCAAGAGGTACCAAGTCCTTCTAGAAGGGGGATCTGTGTCTACTACTGAGATTGACCAGAAAGGTAAAAAATTAACACCATGATACCCTAACGCAAGTGTATCTCAAATCCTATCCCACTGTTGGATAAAAATTGTCTTGCCTCACTCCTGGGGAGAAAAGCTTTACTTGATGTGGGTCGGTTTTTTCAAAGAAGCTGCAGTCTCGAAGAGGTTTTCAAACCTCTCTCAGTCTCCCTGGAAATAATAGTCCATCATCAACAAATCAGAGTCTCTCCCATCTGGACTGAAGCCCAGTTTTGGTGCATAGTATTTGTATCTGAAGATGATTTAATCCCAGAGAAAATGTTATACATTAAACTTTTTATTATGGAAATTTTCAAAACATGCACAAAATACAGATAACTGAGTAACAAACCCCCAGGTACGCATCACGGCGTGTCAATATTTTGCCCTTCTCATTCCGGAGGAAGTTTTAATAGCATAAAGCATCGCCTCCTGTGTTGATCTGAGACAGATCCGGACGGATGTGTCCTCAGAGTAGGGTGAGATTTCGCAATGTTTGAAGTCATGAATGTCTCTTAATAGCACTGACGTGAGTGCTGTTGAAGCTATCAGAGCCGTGCTTCTGGGAAGCAGTGTGCCTACCCCCACGGACCTTCAGAGCAGTGCCGAGCCATCCACTCACATTTCCACTGTCCTGGCTCTGGAGTTTGGCTGTGGGAATTGTATTTGAACCTGGAATGTGTGTCGATGCTTGAGGCTGTCTCAATATTCCGTGGCACCCAATAAGGCCATGCTGTGGGTCAGGCCAAGAAAGGTGCAGGACAGTTCACGTGTTTGCTTCATTTTCGTAATTATATTGTGCTGAGGGGCCTCCTGGAAATTGGTGGACGTGGAAGTGACCTGCCAGCCTCCTGTGCTCTCAGCAATATTTCAGCCCAACATAAAACCCAAATCAAAATTTCTGTTTAGGAAAGGAATATCTTAGGGAAATTCTACAGAGAGTTTCAAAAGCAATGTTGGGGATCTTATTAGAACGCTGTGACGTGAATATCCAAACCATTTCTGATTCCTTTGCAAGTTGAGGTCACCAGGTAGGTCTGCCTAAGCATTCAGGATCATGTCCCAACCCCGTTAGGCCCTGCCTTTGCCAGGATCTGTCCTGAGAAGAACAGCCCTGGCATGCCAAGGAGTGAATCAGCAGTCCACTTTGCTCCTGCGAATCGAGCAGAAATTTGTTGGTTGTTTGGCCCCAGAGCAGGTGGCGGTGGGGGTTGTGGCGGTTGCATTTCCTCTTTGAGGTGGGGGCTCAGCTGTTTCCTTGGTCACCCGCCCCTAGTAAGTGCTTGGAGGAGGCAGGAGGCCAAGAATACAGCTGAGACTTGAGCTGCAGCCAACTTCCAGCAGCTGCTACTCTGTTCTCTGAGCTGGAACCAACTCCAGGCTGCAATGTGGCCTGATCTGGCATTTGGGGAGGGGCCTGAGAGGAGTGTCACTTGTACATTCTGAGTGACTTAACCCACCTGCCATGTGTGTGTGTGTATGTGGCCTAATTTAAGTGACACTTCTCCGACATTCAAATTACATGAGCAATTTTAGTGAAAAAATTCAGTGAAAAAGGCAAAAGACTTATAGTCTTTTGGGGTCAACGGATTTGCAGATCTTAAAGGAATTATTTTGAAAGATAAAGCAGAGAGTACCATCCTAACTCAGAATGTGTGTCTTTGATATGAGCATATTTTGGTTTATATTCTTGTCTCTCTACAATATGGACAAAAGCATCTTGGAAAGGATGCTGGACTAGCAGCAAGAAGAACCTAGTTGTGTGGCCTTTACAAAGATAGATATGTGATTTTGGACATTGTCGTTGCCCTTGGCCTAAGTTTTTTGTTTATTTGTTTGTTCATTTAATAAGCTAACTGAAGAAAAGAAATCTCGCATATCAGATTATGGGAGCTTAAGTTTTGGGGATGTAAAGAAGTTGAAGTAAGGGGAAAGTTCTGGGCAAATGCTATACATGGGCCCCCTAAAAGGATGTACAGAATCAAAGCATGTACTTAGATAACACGCACATGCAGATCTATGTATCTATTTCTACATAGCAATAGTTGAGAGGTCTTTTCAAACGGCCTAATATAGAGTTGTTTTATGTAATGTAAATGTATCATTTGGCGAGAAGAGATCTTATCAAATATTCAGGATTTAGTTATTTTCTTTATTGGAGATACATGAAAAAAATTCTCTGGGTGAACGTCACATGAGTTCTCGAAACTATCCCCCTATGTAAAAGCAATATTGTTGATAAAGAGCCACTTAATGAACTCTACCCAATTTTTTAAACAATTAATTCAACTTCCGCCACAAGACTGGGTACCCCTTGAGAGGGGGCTGTATTCTCGTCATTTTGCACCCCCTGTCCTAGTAAGATGTTTATCAAGGGCATGTCGAACAAATGAAAGCTATTCAATTTTTCCTGTTATGGTTTTGAAAGGAAAAATGATGATTCTGTGTGTTATTGTGATTTAAAAAACATCCAGATCATTGCACATAGTGTAACAGCTCAACTGATCTTTGCCTGTCTTCTCAGAACCTTGGCTCCAACCTTGCCCCTCAGAGAACAGTGGCGGCAGGCGGGAGCTGTTTAAAAGTGAAAATTTATATGGGGCCTGCTCAGTAAAAGGGACTAGTAGATAGTACATATGGAGAACACTGTCAGTGATTACAGATGTCACTCATGTGCCCTTCCCTGGATCCAAACCTATGAAGCAGAAGGGAATCACATTTCTTTTAAGGAAGTTATAGGGTCTCCCTGAAACCTATTAATTTCCCCTAAAACTTTTCGGTTGATTCCTTACAGAAGGAAGTAAGCTTAGAACAGAATATTCAAGGCAGTGGCTCTATATAAAACTATTCTTGAATTTTTAAGAAATTTTAGCCCAGTCTGACTTTTAATTGTTCTTGACTTTGCTTTTAATGCATTTAAGTTGTTTTGATTTTGATGTTTATTCCAAGCACAACATATATTTTATGATAATTTAAATGTTTATATAAGTAGTCTTGAGATTCTTTTGGTGTCATTAAAATAGTTTTTAAAATTTTATTAAATAATTTGGTTTCTGTGTAGGGTGTTTTTCTTTTGTTTTATCTTCGACATTTATTTAAAACATGCCTGTTCACATACTTTATTCCTTTTATTGCACATTTGATTAGACGTACTTATTCTTTACTTTTGGTTTTATTAACAATTCTTTGCATTGTCTGTACTTTCATGTTTTCTGATTAAATAGGTAATTACATTGCAAGCACAAACATGCTTCACAGTGCAATTAACCCTGCAAATAGCTGATTTGAATTCATTCATTATTTTTTCACCCTTCTCAATCCGTATGTTTACTTCTTCTGATTATAAAAGTAAAACAGGTTCATGTGAGGAAATTTACAAAGACTGGCGTAAGCCTACACCCTCAAATATCCCATGTGGTTCCACCCTACGTGTCACCCCTGACAACACTTTGGTGTGGCCTTTTTATTTATTGTCTGGCATGTGGTGACTGGTTTACTCACTCATTTCAAAGTGTTGTGGTTAAATTTGAAGTCCTGGGACCCGTCAGAATTGGAACTCTGGCCCCATCCTTTCCTAGAGTGAAATCTTGGTCATGATACCTAATGGCTCTGTGACTCAGTTTCCTCCGCTCTAACAAGGGGCATTTAAGGGTTAATCCTTTTGTCCTGTATTTTTCAATCAAATAATGTCAGGCAGAGCATGAGTATCCAATAGATGTATTGAAATTGTTTTAAATTGGCTCTGTTTACATTAGCATTTACATTTATTTTTATGTAAAATCTCAAATTGTATCATAGTAAAAGTAGTTTTATTTACCAATGTGATTTATGGAAGTGGTAATGATAATGGGGAAATAATTGCTAATTTGGCAGTGAGACCTCAGTGGTTTTGCGTTATAACTGGTCACCGTAATCTCGTGGCTTGTTAAATTTATGTGTTAATTCATTACATCAGTGCTTCATCAAACCACTGCTGAACGCCAGGTGTTTTAGTACAATAAAAATAAGCAGGGGCCGGCCCAGTGGCACAGCGGTTAAGCGCACGCACTCCGCTTCTGCGGCCCGAGGTTCGCTAGTTCGGATCCCCGGTGTGGACATAGCACCGCTTGGCAAGCCATGCTGTGGTAGGCATCCCACGTATAAAGTAGAGGAAGATTGGTATGGTTGTTAGGTCAGGGCCAGTCTTCCTCAGCAAAAAGAGGAGGATTGGCTGCGGAAGTTAGCTCAGGACTAATCTTCCTAAAAAAAAATAACTAACTAAGCAGAGTCCCTGTTTTTAAAGAACTTACGTGAGAGAGAGAAACTTACAGATTCTTCCCAAAGAAGCAACAGACTTTTTTGTAATGTCTGTTGGAAGCTAGGCTCCATCTATAGCTCAGCTTACTTCTTAATGCACTTTGGAGAGGTGCTGGATGCAAAGAAGAGAAGAAAGCAATGTAAGAGTCTTTGTAGTTAATTAAAGGAAAATGTAATATAGTCTGAAATGGCAAATTATAATGCACAGAAACTTAATTTATTATGAAATTTTGAATGGTATTCATACAGCAGCACTCCAAAATAATGCACTCTGGAAGCTGGCAACAGAGCAGGCATTTTGACAGCTGATACATTCTTGAATAGACACTGATTTTTAAAAAGCAGACTTTCATATGCTGGGATTATAGCAATTGCATACCAGTAATGAAGACTGGAGCATCCCTGTATCATCTCTGACTTTGTTTTTATCCATTTGGGGGAGGAGTAGTCCTAAATATAGAAGTGATCATTTTTTAGGGAGTATATCTTTACTAAAAGAAGAAAAATTTGGAGCCTAAAAACCTATTTTGGGAAAAGCTGTACATATTACTTTTAATAAATATTGTATTTATTGCATCCTTCATATATATCCCAGATGTATGTATGGGTGCATAGGTGTGTCTATGTACAAATGTGTATCTACAGCGAGGTTATATTCAACTGGCTAGGGAGTACGCTCTACAGAGGCCATGGTAAATATAGTATCATTAGCTTATTATTGTCAGTCGGAAAACAAACTTTTGCTCTAGTGCTTATTTCAAGAAAAGACTGAAATTATCTTTCAAAATTCACCAAGAGACATTTCCCAAAAATTCAGTTGTAATGCTTTAAGGAGAAAAGAAAAACAATGAACAGAATAAACTTACTCCGAGTTTGCATATATAACCTTTGAATAAATAAAATATGTGAAAATACTGCCTCATAATGCCTTTGAAGAGAAAGCTTCCTAACTTTTCTATCCAGTTTTTAATAATGTTGCCAGGACGCAAAATCTGCAAGAACGCCCAGGCCACTCCGCCAGCTTGTGCCTAGGGAAAGCCAGTTGATAGGGCAGCTTTTGCTTATAACCATAGCATTTTTTTAAATGAAAATCTTTCAGAATTGGCTGACTGATTCATGCATAAGGATACAGCAGGCCGGGAGTATTTAGACAGGCAGCGTTTTTCAGTTTTGCCGTCATCTTAAGTTTGGCATCTTGGTGAGCCCAGTGAATCGCCACTGGAGGGAATAGCCAGGGTTTTCTGTTCCTGGGTTACTGTCCTTTCGCTCCTGCTGGAGTCTCTGAAGTTTAGAAAAATTGTGGTCTGACTTGGAATTGGCATCTGTGGGCATGCCCAAGCCCGCCATAGGAACGGTCAGGCCACAGAGTTTCCAGCAGGCAGCCAGCACTGCCAGAATTGAAAACAACCTGACAGGTGACAAGGATAGTTTTGGACCACAGAAGATTTCAAAGACCTGGGATTGTACAAATTATGTACACGTGTGCTCTCTCTCTTTTTCCGTCTATCTATATATATAGATCTTAACTTTTAATATTTATATCAGGATACTAACAATATCTTGTGAAGCTAAAAGTAATCATTCATGTTAACATGCTTAGAATTGTGTGGTACTTACAGATTCAAATTATCTTTCTTGTCATCATGTGCATGACTTTTGGAAGGCTACATGATCCCATCGCATTCTTTGCTTTCTTTATAATTTCTTTCTTTTCCGCACAAAAATGTGTAATTGTTTAAAGTGCAGAACACATTTTCCTATATA
Source organism: Equus caballus (assembly GCF_041296265.1). Lineage (NCBI taxonomy): Eukaryota > Metazoa > Chordata > Mammalia > Perissodactyla > Equidae > Equus > Equus caballus. The sequence goes on along the minus strand of NC_091699.1, from coordinate 60,573,860 downwards.
TCATAATTTAATAAATGTAGGGAAAAGTTATTTCTAACATACTATTTATCTATCATGATGAACAATCTTGTCTCTGCTTAGATGCTAGTAATAATAGGTGATTGACATTTTTTGTCTTCCTAGTTTTAAATTTATTAATGATAATTAAATTTTGTTGCAAACTTCATCACGAATCCCTCTAAATATTCCAGGTTTCACTTTCACATATGTATTAATTGTGCATGTTTTCCTTGGACCATTGGGCCTGCCTTCCTCCCTCCCTTCTTCCCTCCCACCCTCCCCCTCGTCCTTCATTTCTTCTTCCCTCCCTTCATCCCTTCCTAGACTATCATTATGCGCAAAGAAAAGCTATGATTTTTTCCCCTGTATAATTTTTCCCGATGTTTAGGCCTTGGACCTTTTATTAAGGAGACCATATCCAACCAAAATTTCCACTTCTGAACATGCCTTGCTATATATTATGAATGCAACTACTAACTTTTCCTTTCTTATCTATGTTTAAAATCTTTAAGGTATCATAAATAAGCCAGCTGCTCAAAACCTAAGTATTGCATATTATATAAGATTCACAGATAGTTCATTTCCGTGATATGTCAAATCATAGATTTGACTCTTCCCTAGATAATTTCAGCCTGGCCATTTCCATCTGTGGCCTGAATGTACACTCTTGCAAACTTTTAACAATTGCATTCACCTATGTTTCCATTCTCTGGTGCAACACTAGATTTCCAGAGCCCTTTCCAGGCATCAGGGTGTCCTACTTTGTTGCAGGAATGCTATATTCCATTTGATTTTTAAGGGAAAGGTTGCACGTTAAAGACATCCAAGTGGATGTGTTTGCCTCGTGTCTTTCTTCCTGAATTGTCAGTTTGCACTGGCTCCAACAGCAGTTTTCTTTCTTGAAGTCTCTGACAAGCGAGTGAGCTTCGAGACTATTTTGCTCTAATCACCACACACATGTACAAAGCTAGTAGCCCCTTCCAGGCCCTTAGCTTAGGCATTATAGAATCTACGAATAAAACAACCCCAAATCTTAACTTCACCGTCAGGAATCCCCAGGGAATTCTTGCTCACAAATTAACCCTATTCTTTCAGCAGTCATGGGACCACTCAGCCCTGGAACCACACATCACAGCTCCCAACACCTAAGCCCAGACTGGCCATGTGTTTCCTACATTTCATCAGTAGTTTCAGTTTTTTCATATAGAATGGTTGGAGAACCTGCTTTTTCCCTTTCTTTAGCAACAGGTAACTGTAGCAGGCTCTGATAACTCACAGAGCTTACACTAGCTTATATTTTTATAAGATTATCAAAATATATCGGATATTTGAAATATAGAGAATTACCAAAAGAAGACACCCATTTTCCCTGACCCAAGTTTCCCAGGATTGAAGGGTCTTCTTGGAAAGTTTGAACGGGGAGCACCCACGTAGGAGAGTCCATCAGAGCAGAATGCTTGTAGCCTTGAACTCAACTAAATCTTCAACTGTACCTTGAAGTGAGGATTTTTTTTTTTAAAGAGCTTTACATAGAGTCAGGCTTAGAACAGGGAGTGGGGGGTAGACATCATTGTGCTTGGCCAGGCTTTTGAGGTCGAGAGTGGTCATGGGATTGCAATTCTGACATTGAATGGTGGCAGGCAGGCCCCTGTCTTTCAAATGACCAACCACATGCTCCCTTTAAGTTACTTTCCAAGTAAGGCATCTGGGATCCAATCAGCATTGCCACAGACGGCCCCAGAGCTGGAGGGCTGCCCAATGCAAACAGGCACACACCATTCATATGTCTTCAGTAGGAAATTCCCTTCCAGCCAAGCTCTGGACACTACAAAAACACAGATTCTCCTCCACCAATATGTTGCAAGGTTCCTGAAATTGTTTCCCTCCCAGGAACATATCCGTTTCTCCTTTCAACAAACTGGTTCCTGCTATGTGTTAAGCAATATCAACAGTCTGAGATACGCTGGCCCAAGGGCCCTCTCTCCAGGGAATTTAAAGTCTTGTCTAGTTCAATTCTTGCAGTGCATTCACACACATCCTGTCGTGGTTTTGTTGCTGTTTACCCTCCTGCATCCACTATTTGAATAGACTTTATGGAGGTTTAATTGTGCTGAGGAAAAATTCCAACACAATGCTGCTACCCATTCGAACACCACCACCAAAAAACATGCCAGTGTCAAATGAATTCATTTATCCTACATTTCAAGTGCATCTTCTTACAGAAAGCCTGAGGACAGTAGGAATTATTTCTTGAACACCTAGGTTCTCCTCTAGCAAATATGTTGATCTCAGCACAGTGGCTTTTTCATTTTCATGATTGCATGTGCAGGGGTGTAGATGTGTTATTTTGTGTCGCACTTTATTAGGCAATGTAGAGAAAGAGGAAAAGCCAAACAAGGGAGAAAATGCTCCCACATTCACGAAGTGGAAGAGTAGGCACATATGATGAAGGTATATTGTCCTCCACTTTGTGGTACGAACCCATTGCGCCTGAGGTGGGTGGAACTTCCTCCTGAAGGCGGAGATGACACTTAGGTGAGACCTGACAGAGTGAACACTCGGAAGAAACTTCTTGTCATACTGAAAGGAGTAGAGCTTGAGAGGAATGAGAGACACTATTCCTAGATAAATGTTTAGCCTGGAAATGTGAGCATAGCCTACATATCTGGCCTGTTTAATTATGATAAATAATGCATTTGATTGCTGCCATTACTTTCTTGGGAAAACTCAGAAACTACCAACACCTGCGGGTGCATCTTCAGTTCAGGAGTTCAGTACTCTCCTTTTGCCTCTAGCGAAAAATGCCTTTCCCAGTGTCCATTTTCTGTTCATTATATCTGCTAGTTCCCGTAAGATTGCTTTCAAAATTTGCCTTTGAGAACAGAAGACTTTGAGAAAGTCTTAAGTCTAAGGTGAGCAGTAATGTATATTGTTTGCACTATATGCTTTAGTCCTCTGGATTGCTTTGCTCTTAAATTTCTTTGACTGTTGAATTCTCTAATTAGATTGGTAGCTCCTTTTGGGCAAGCACCATCTCTTCCTTGTCTCTAGTATCCTGTCCAGAAAGTGACAAAATACAGTAGGTACTCAATAGGTCAGCTTTGGCTCTCTCTTGGAATGGATAGGCCCAGTATCACAGAGCTCAGCCAGACTAAAAGCTTCTTGAGATCTACACATCCAGAAGCATGTCATGGTTTTACCCTTTTACCTTCTAGGGGCTGTGGGATGTTTTCCCTTGATCCTTGGTACACTGGTGACTAGGTCTCTGAGTGATTAGATGCCTTCCTTTTAGGTGGAGGAAGGAGAAACACAGTAAAGTCACCCAGCCATCACTGATTTGATCCAGTTAGAGCTTGGAGCCTCCTTTCATTCACTGAGGCAACAGATCCTACTATATGTCAGGCACTGTTCTCAGCACTGGGTTAGCACAGAGGAACACTCAACAGGCAAAAGTCTCCTCCATCATTGTGTAGCTTATAAAATAGTGCAGGGAAAAGGCTTTTTACTATTAGGTTCAATTTTTGAGCCTTGTGAAAGAATGACTCCCTTGCATTGCTGAGACCTGGTGATCCAGTGACTGAAGGAGCCAACAGTCAGCTGACTTAACACTAGAGAGATGGGACAAGCAGGCAACTTGCCACCTTCCCCCTTGTGTGCTAGCAATGAATGGTACAGTTGATAAAGTATAATAACCTATGGAAAACACTCAGTCCAAAATTACCCGTGTCATAGTAAATACTCAATAAAAATATTTATTGATGTGGCTGCTGTATCACGCAGAAAGAACTTGCTACCAATATGTTAACACAATTGTAGCCCAGAGCTACCCTACATAACCAGCGACTACCTTTGTTTGTGCCTCTTGAAATTCCACGTGCTACACTTGGGATGGCAGCATACATCCATTTCTGCTAAATCTCTCTCTCCTGCCTCTCTCCCTCCCTTTTGGGACTAGAAGAACATTCCTCCTACCATTGTAGACTCTTAAGACCCACATTTTGCCTTTTTATTTTGGGGAAGCACCCTTCCATTCCTTTGCTCCCCTGAAAAATCTTTTCATTCTTCTGCTGTTTGGGTGAGAGGGGGGCAGAACTGAGGTCAAGGGTGGAAAATTTAAACTTTCATGTTGATTAGGTTTAGTAATGATGTTAGCTAATAAGAATTCTGGCAACATCAAGGTGTGAAATATGCAGATTCTAGGGCACCAAATACCGCACATCGACATATGGGAAAACAAAGACATTATAGCAATGGAACCCTCTTATTTTCCCTAATATACATATGGAAAAAGTGTGAATTTTATCACCATTTCAAAAATCTGACAGGATAATAATTTATCAATTTATCTTTGCTTTTATTCATTTTACCTAAATGTCTCCTCTTTTCTTCTGTTCTGCAAGAAAGGTTTTAATGACTCAAACATTTAGCTCCCACTCTAGCACCTCTAACTGCATCACATTTGTTAAGTTTCATAGTTTTTGAAATGACAGATGCTTCTTTCACTTCTTGTAGAAATTAAGGAGAAAAGAGCTCATGTCAGATATGCCAAAAAAATTAATATTTCTCCCCTCCCTTTTTTTTTTTGAAGTACCTTTTCTCTTCATGATGAATTTTTATCATTTTGAATCCTTTAAGCCAGGGTTGAAAATATGCATTTTGTGATAAATCCTTGTTCCATTACAAGGCGTCTCCAATATAAATAACTGAAAATAAATAATGGATTATCTTCTCAGCCGCCAGATCCTCCAAAAAGAGGACATTTTAAAATATGGCATTGAACTGAATTTAGAATACAAATTTTCCAGTGTCTGAAAGATTGGTAATACTCGAGCAAAAGCATCACTTCAGTTGATCATCCCACATCCCTGAAATAATGTTTCTTGTCATAGGAGATCATAGTACAGTGATATTGAGAGAAATATTTAGGATAAATGTGTAACTAGATGGGATTCCTGTAAGATCCAACGTTTTAGGAATATTTTTGTTTTAGCAAAGTTGTATCATTATCAGAAAGCTCCCAGCAGTGTTGTTTAAGTTCCTGGACAATTTATTTTAGTTACACTTGGCATGACAAGGCTACTCCCCAAGTCTGAGATCCTGGCTTTTTGCTTGACCATTAGGGAGACACTTGTTTCTAAATGGTGCATGTGTTCTGGCACCAGTATAGATTCTAATTAAATTGTTCCACATTAAAAAATTATAATACCTTCCTGCAAACCCTGGACACACTTTATCTGGGAATCATGCAGGCGTGTGATTTCCCGTATAGTCTCTGGAAAGATGTTCACTATGAGTTCCAGAAGTGGAAGGAGGAAATTGGGCAGATAGCTAGGAGATAAATTTAGGTCATTCTGATAGCCATGACTTATGGGCTTTCAGGATTTTCAAAGAGAAAGACTGAGTGTAATGTCTAGAAACCCGAATGCGTCCATGTGATGTTAGGGATAAAATCAGGGAAGAAACACACATAGCATCACCAGACGATGTGTTTGTGAAGTTTCTGAGCCATATTTGCTGGTTCATGTGAGAGGAATTAATTGCTTAAATTAGGTGCCTGGTCTAAATTTCTAATAGAGCCATCACCAGAGGAACACGGGGTATTAAAAAGAGATCTGATCCTCAGTCAAAAGAACAATGTTTTTGACCTAGCTCTGTCGCTGTATGATTGCGGATCTTGTGCAAGTCACTGGATTTAATGTCAGCCAGACTACCTGATTTTAAGGTTCTTTGCGGTGCTGTGTTGTTCTCAGAGTACTTGTACAATTTTTTTTTTTGTTAAAGTTTGCGCCTGGCAGGAGGTTGATGACCCTACTCTGTGTAAGGATAAATCATGCCTAGATTCTTAACAGAATGAGGTAGGAAATATAAGGTGGTGATTAGCCTGCGTGAGTTATGAAAGTTGAGACTATTGAAAAATCCCAGGCCTAGCCCCAGTGGTCATACAATCAAACCAAAACCAGCGTCAATGCTTTCTCGAGTCTTAGATTATTTTCTAACATGGCAGCGGTGCTTTTGGCCCTATTCTCTGTGGCATTGATTTTGTTCAGAAAATTCTCCTTATCTGCAATAAAAAAAAAAATACGCAAAAAATTGAGCCAGTGATGTGACAAAGCTACTGATTATCTGCTCCGTTACACCCAGTTCCCTCATCCTGATTACTGACAGCCTGATGTTTGTATTGCACTAAGATCGTGCCCAGAGTGAGCTTTGGGCAAAAAAATCGATAGAGTTGTCTTTTTCAGTTAGAAATGGTGTCTGTTCCCTTTTGTGGATGACAATACAGTGGCCAAGCATGCATTGACTCTGGTAGAGGAGCAGGGGAAGCTTCTCTGAACACTGCACCCTATCCTTTTTATTCTTGCAATGTCCAAATTGGATGGTTAAATAGCAACTTACCTTGCCAAAGACAAGACTGCTAACATGGTGATGAGGATGATGATGGTCCCATTTATTGGATACATGTGTGAGTCAAGTACAAACCAGGGCAGGTTACATCCACGGGACTTGTCTTCACAAGTATATGTTATCAATATATCAGAAGAAATTTTGCAAAGTAGACTGTCAGTTCCTCCTCCTGCATTATCATTTTCTGCCTTAGATCTGGTTGTATGTATAATGATTTGTTTACTTTTAATTTATATCATATTCAGGAAGCAAAAAGTTTTTTAGTTTCTTTTTTATTGTGATAAAATACACATAATACAATTTGTATCATTTTAGCCATTCCTAAGTGTAATTCAGTGGCATTAAATACATTCACAATATTTTGTAACCATCACCACATCTATACCCACAATTTTTTCATTATCTCCGACAAAAACTCGGTACAAATTACACAATGTCTTTTATTCCTTGCCTCTAGCCCCTGGTAACTTCTATTGTACTTTGTCTCTATGAATTTGCCTATTCTGGGTACCTCATGTAAGTGGAATTGTACAAGATTTGTTCTTCTGTGTCTGACTTATTTTACTAAGCATAATGTTTTCAAAGTCCATCCATGTTGTAGCATGTATCAGAATTCCATTCCTTTTTAACGCTGAATAATATTCCATCGTTATGTCTGTACTACATTTTGTTCATCCGTTTATCTGTTGATGGACACTTGGGTTGTTTTCCTTTTTTGGCCATTATGAATAATGCCACCATAAGCATTAACGTGCAAATATATGTTCAAGTCCTTGCTTTCAATTCTTTTGGATATATATCTAGGAGTTGAATTACTGGGTCATATGGTGGTCCTAGGTTTAAAAAAGTAGCCCTGTTTTTTTTTTTTTTCCCTCCTTCTAACTTTTGGAGCAACATCAAGCAAAGCCAGTTCCTCTTTCTCTGAATATGCTGTAAGCATTTGAAAATAGCTATTTTGTCCTCCCTAAATCTTCTCTTGTCTAAGTTAAAAATGCTCAGTGATGCAACGTTTTTTTTTTTTAGAACCCAAATGTAAGATCATTTCCTGCTACCCTTCACTTTATTACTTTCATCAATTAGTTCACTCTAGGGGGTATCCAAATATGTATTCCAGGATGTAGTGCATTTGACACTTCTCCCAAGTTTATGTCTTCTTGCCTTTGACATACACTGAGAAAACATTTAAGAATTATAAAAACAGAAGCCACTTTTATTTTCCAGTTCATGAATAATTAAAAGGAGGAGGATAAAGATAAAATTATTTAATCTATCTTTAAAATTTCTCATGTGGACCAACTAGAAGTACTTAACTTTTTTAATATGTATTTTTAGAAAAAAGATTTTTTTGAGATTGTGTTAGTTGACCTGGGTATCATGTCATAATGTAGAACATCCTTGCACATAGTAGAGGTTCCATAAAGACTTGCTATAAGAATGGAGAATTGAAACATTTGCTTTTCTCCTTTGGATGTTTTTTATTGAGATCAGACCTCTCAGTTTTTAATGGCACTCGTGATTATTGTGTTGTTGTTCTTATGTCCAAACTTTTGACATCAGTTATTTCCATTACTAGAATTCTGCTAAATGTTGATCTAGATTATGTTTTTGTCCAGGTTACTATAATAGTTAAAGAAGAAAAAGTGATATTCCACATATGAGCTACTATATGTTCACAAACTGCCTAGCTCTTAAAGCTCAAATAAGAATATTCATGTAAAATATTTCTATCCCCTAAAACCCTAGTATGAAAGTTCCTTTTCTGAAATATCACACTGAGTTCTTCCTCCAAAGCAGTTGTCTGGTAATTTTGGCATTTGCATAGGTGGCTCAAGAGTCTTACAGAATGCTTATACGTTGGGTTGACCAAAAAGAGTTTATTAGCGAGTAGAGCTCCTGGTTGAGTGTTTGGGAAATTAAACTTGAAAATTTCTTATTGATTTTTTTTGTCACCTGGGGAAAATTTTAAACTTGCTGAACATATTAGTCTGTATACTCCATTCATACCATGGTTGCTTTCATTTCTGAAAGGATTACATTCCAATTACCTTTTATTTTTCCTCTTTAAACTTAATCTTAAATGTTCAAAATATGTTTTAAACTTTAACATAATAACTGTTTTGAGAATAGGATGGGTCTTGGGTCTAGAAAGTGTTGCAGCAAATTGACAAATCACTAACATCACCACAATTTGCTGGTGGCTTACATTTGCAGGACTGTGACCAGCTGAGAAAAAAAGGAACGGTGCATATGGGAGAAATAGTTCAGTTGTTCAAATGAGTCAATTTTGATTGCATTATTTCATCATAAAGTACCTATGCTGATTTAGGATGAAATTAATCATCCTCCGTTAATTTTTAGTAAAAAGATTGTGAGGAAAGTGACTAATAAAGTGACCCTCCCAGCTTGCTAATGGAATTCAACTTTAATTTCCCATTTTAGATATCCCTTGAGAAACAAGTCACTACTGAAATTTGAATGAAATCCTGATCTCTCTTTTTCCTCATGACAGCCCAATGATTAATATACGTAACACACCACACATACATACTTAAGACACACCTATTTTGTTGGTGGTGATGAAAGACAGAATATTTACTATTTTCTATTGTGCCTTTCTCCTCTCTCCCTCTCTTTCTCATCTCCACAATCCCACAATTACTACCATTTTCAACTCTAAAGTAAGCTAAAGAAATAAGAAATAGCATAAATGTAATGTGAAATGGTAATTATTCTACTTATTGTAAATAGCTGACAGCACCGTTGATCAATTTCCTATAGCTTGTCTTGTAAGTGATTGCATTTCCTGAATATTACCCCCTAAATTGTGGTTAAAATATTGTTTCCATTGAGAGAACTACAGTGACTTTTATTTTGTGCTTTTGTATAGAATCTCCTCTTTCTCTCTCGACCCCTCCAACGATAACAATTGAAACTTGGCAGAATATCTATTAGCCACATGTTGGATGAAAGATATTTGTTAAAAATAGTTTTGCGTCTTTGTGAAATAGGAGAAATTGGAACAGATTAAGATTAAATGGAGGGGAAGAGTCAGGTTAGCTTGGTGAACAGAAAGCTAGAGTAGGGTTGGTTTCCTGGCACCGCTTTCTTAGCAAAGAGAACAATTTTAATCAGTTACAAAAATATTTGTGATCCATATGTTCCTCTCTGCTCATTCCCATATGCCCATATTCTCTTTTATCTTGGTAGATGATGACTTTATGATTCAGGCATGCAAGAATAATACCTCGCTGACTTTAGAGCTCAGTGCTATTTCAAAATGTGTCCTGGTAATTACGCATATACATATATCCAGGCTCTCTGAGTTGGTTGCGTGAATACCAGTTTTTTCTTTCACTTTCTTCATGGAAAGAATTATATCTTGCATCCACCTACTGGGGCTGGGATAATGCATCTAAGGCTTAGATTTGAAAACTGCATTGCCATTCACCCGCTGGATTAAACGCCACGGTACAAATATGAGGATCAGGACAAGGAGATTGCGGTGATCACTGACAACTTCATTTTCTTTGGGAAAAGGAAAACAGAATCCAAAAAGCATTTGGTAATTCCATCAATCCCTGGTGCCTATTCTAAGGCATATTAGATAGTGACTGGGTACTTAAATAGATCTAATTTTAAGACATGTTGACTTCTATTTAATATCGAGTGTTAGTGATAGTAGTCATGGTGATACTGATCAAAACTGAAAAATTAAAATCACTGTTGGTTAGCAATCCATTTTTGTCCTAAATGCATGTTTGCTTGTCTCTCAATAGCTGTATAATTTCTAACAACAAAAGAAACATATTTTAAAGCCAGATTATCTATTTTAAGAAAATGTGAAGAAAGCTAGAAATTATCGATGGTATAAGTGATCGCATTTTCAACAGTTGTTTTCCTCTTGCACAACAAATGGTATTGTAACCCAATATGTTGTTAATATAGCCCCAGTAAAATCCGGTGAGGAACCAGCTGCGCTCATTTAAACTTGGGAGGGGTGCACCGAGGAGGAGGCACAAGGGGGTTCTAAACTTCAGACTAAATAACTGAGATGCATTTGTGTTTTCAAAGACGGGTATATGATGGAAGAGGTGGGCACCAGAGTAGAGTTGCGGTGAAAGGAGGGAGATACAGCTTGGTTTTGGCAACTGTTATTAGGAATCCGTCTCTCTGTTTGCATTCAAGCTGTCTTTGCCGCTGCTCCTGTAGGAGTTGTGAGAAAAAGAAAGAGCACGTTATAGCATGGATTGTTTTCAACAGGCTCAAAGTTTGCAAATCTGTTGAATCTCTCTGACAGCGTTTCTTTGCCGTCAAACAGAATGCCCAGCTGGCGGTGGCAATCCTGATGGAGAAGGAGGGGTATAGATAGACTGTGCTCCCCTTGCAATAAGACTATTAGGAATTCTTCTTCCCAAACTGCTATTGGAGATGCAAGAGCTCTCTCAGCCAAGCCATTGCGAAAGTTTTCTTTTTTCTTTTCTTTTTCTTTGCTTTTATAGATCATACTTCATTAAATCAAAATCTGTAAATATGCTTCGTTAGGATTACTTTCATAAAGGAAGGAGTCACAGAAACAGTATTAAAGTATATTAATATTAATCTATAATTAAGACAAAGGTTTTGGTTAAAAAGGGATGCAAGATTTTTGCTCATAGGTGATCTTGATTCTCATTGAGGCAAACACACAAGCTTGTGTTTTTTTAACATAAAGTGCGAGATTTCACTAAAAAAGGTTAAAATTGAAGTGAGTAATCTTCGGTGCATAATGCAATTGTTAATTTTAGCTCCTTGCGTGGGTGCCGTTCTGACTTGAACAGCCGGCTGTAGCCTTCATTAGAGAAGAAGCAGGCAGCTTGAGACAGGTGGAGCTGGATCAAGCTGTGAACGTGATTTGCTGGAAGCTGGTCATTAGTGTTAGAAACCCAGTCTTATTTATTTCGTCCTTCACCCTACCATGATTATTGCAATTATTATTATTGACTTTTCATCTTTTTTCAGGTTGACGATGTGTCAAACTGTGTAAGGGAATCGCATGGAGATGGGCGTTCTGAACTGTTAATGGGGACATGGGACTCCAGTTGTCTCTGATCACTTGTGTGGATTTTCCTGGTGCAGAACGACAGAAGCCGCTAGTAAGTTGCCAAGACCTACAGCAGGGATTCTGCGTGAAAGGTAAAGGTCTTGTTGTCTGGCTGTCATCTCATCTGTATTTTTTATTACTGTAGAAATGTGCTGGTTTGCATAGAACAATTCATTAAGGATAACCAAAACAGACAGGATCTCTATCAGAGACTCAATTGGCTTATAGTTTGTAAAATTAGTGCTCAACTTATTCATTCCATTTTAAATCTGGTCACGATCTGTTTTTTATTGAAATGCTCTGGAAAGAGATGGCAACAGAAGTCCCGTCTCCTCCCCCTACCCAATACATTGAGAAACAAGCTGTTTGCCATTGGGAAACAGAACTTTCTATTTTCTTAACTACACACATACCCAGTGCCACTGAAATATGAGAAATCTGTCAGAACACACTGGATGGAATATCCTAAAACCTACCGAAACCTAAAAGCATTGCTCAGTAGTCACTCACAGACTCAAACCAACATCCTAAAGGAAAACTTTTCCTTCTACATTCCCACAATCCTCTGCCACTTGAGCCTGTACTTTTTAAAGATATCATTAGATACCATCTGTTCTGTCATGGTAGATCTTAGCAAATTTGTAACAGAAATTGCTGTGTTTTAGAGTTTTGTCATGCTTCCTATATCCAGTTGGAAATAAAGTTACTGAATTAGTAAATGGTAATTAAACACTCCCAAAGAAATATATCAAAACATTGATTTGTCCAATCAGAATTACCATTGTAATGGCTGGGAACGGGGCAGCCATTGCTTGGGAATTTTTGTGAAAGAACTGACTTTCTAGGATACATCTTTCTCTCTCTCTCTCTTTTTTCCCTTCCTTCTTCCCATCTTTCTTTCTTTCTTTCTCTTACTTCCTTCCTTCATCCCTTCTCTCCTTTCTTCTTTCTTTCCTTCCTTCCTTCCTGTCTCTCTTTCTTTTTTATTCCCCCACATTTAAAAACAAAACTGAGGAGGAAGTACGTGTTAAATTATTCATGAGCCTCATATGACAGCACATCAGAAGAAGTGTCAGGGGTTTTATGGAAGTAGGGAGGAAAAGAAATAATAACAGGCTTTAACTTTGAAAAGCCATTTCCAGTGTCTGTGTAGCAGTCTATTGTGAGTCTGGAGGAGCGGAGTTCAGTTGCGATAGCTTCATTAGAACTGCCTGCCAGAGCCTTCCTTCTGTGGGATCTGTGCAGCACCAGCAACTGACAGGAGATTGGGAGAGGGCTTATGGTTTTAATAATGTAGCTGTCACTTTGAAGCCTGAAAACGATGGCTCTGAAATGTTTCTTGCCAAATTTACATCCTATATTTATATTGAATTATTACCTCCTAAATGGATTTTTGCCCCTTGTAGAGTGTACTGTATTCCTTACACCTAAGAAAGTATGTCTATAGTTGAAACCTGCAAATAAATTTTGAGTCACCTTAGAGGTGCTGCAGAACACCAATACCACTTCTTGACTCAGAAGTTGAGGGTCATCTGTTCAAGAGTTGGAAAAATACTCTTTTTCTTTCCTTCTACTTCGTGGTGGGACATAAGGACTGGTAGATGTGTGGGAGTTATGTGTCTCCATTTAAGATTTGTTGATCCATTGTGATGGCAAGGTGTATTTACAACTGTGTGTGTGTGTGTGTGTGTGTGTGTGTGGAGGAGGGGTGAACAGGGCAACCGAATCTGCCTCTTGTGTTTGCCTTGGGTACTTGATTTGATCTTGTTTTATTCTCCTTTTGTATAAGTTTGGCAGGAATGCTTGAGTTGCTCATTTGATATGAAATAGCTCAAGAATAATAGTAAATTCTTCACCCTGCACTGACTTTATTTTCTGACATCTTGACCTTGTAGGGCATCAAACCTCGTTATTTTAATTTGCATCTGGGAGAATGTCTGAGCAAGGAGACCTGAGTCAGGCGATGGTGGAGGGAGGCGGGCCAGAGCAGGAGATGGCCACTCCGGAGAACGGCATCGTTAAGTCGGAAAGTCTGGATGAAGAGGAGAAGCTGGAACTGCAGGTAAGCCTGGAAAACCCTGCTTCTCACGCTGCTGTGTGTGCTTCCTTTCTTTCATTTTTAGAATACTTTGAAAGTGTGTCTCCTTTTTTTTTTTTGAAGAGTTTGATTAGTAAAATGAATAGGAAATCCATAAAGCTAATCCTCTCCTTTCCCAATTACTAGTCACTTTGTTTTTCCAGACCAAACTGTGCTCTAAAATGCCCTTTGAAATCAAAAAAATATCCAAAGAACATATTTAATGACTGAATTTGCACACAGCATCTCCACACTAATTTCCAGACCAGCTCAAGGAATTTGTGGAGGGCTTCTTTAGGCAGCTTTCAGCTGCTTGAATTTTAAAAATGGATTTATTGTCCATGGAAAGATGAAGACCCGGCTCGTGATAGTCTAAGAAAAATCAAAGATGTGACCTCTGTTGACCCTCGTGGGCGGGCTAAAGTTCAATTCTTATTAGCAAATGATTAAGCCCTAGAATTCCCAGCCAAGGAGAGAGAGAGAGACAGAGAGAGAGAGAGCTTGAGAAGGGGTGGAGGTGGGGGGAGATTGGGAGTGATTGACAGTACCAAAAAAGTGATATGATTGAAAAAGTGATATCATTAAATACATCATGATTTATAAGAAAGATTTGGTAGTGGGGGGGGGAGGGGGGACTGTACTTGCAAATAGCCTCTATTGATTTTCTTTGAACCAGACTACAAAAGTGTTAACTGTTTTTATAAACCAGTGAGCAAAGGCAGGTAGCCACATAATGGCCAAAAGCCTTCAAAGTTGGCTTTTTCCCTCTCCAATAGCTGCTGTAAGGAGAGAGAACCAAAAGTTAGAGTTGAAAGTTTGGAGGAGCGAGGGAAGGGGGAGTCCTTCCAAAGGGTTATAATACCATGTTGCCATTGCTGTTGATTTCTCAACTATAGTGATGCCTTCTCTCCCTCTCTCTTTCCCGGGTGTTGGTTTACTGTTTGTTTTTTTTGTTTGCTTGTTTGTTTTATTTTGTTTCTAACACACAGAGGCGGCTGGAAGCTCAGAACCAAGAGAGAAGAAAATCCAAGGTAGGGCTCTGGAGATTCTGCAATGACCTGCTATCAGGGATAGCAATTGCGTATTTCACATTGGGGTTAACAGATTTGCCAACAATTCAGATGGTGGTGTGTGGATCTTGGCTGTACTAGTGCTATCTGCTTTTGATGGGGTCGTGTTGACATCTGTCTTTCTTTCTTGCTCTGTGTGCTTTTTAATTAGAGTATTCAGGGTTCAAGGGTTCACATAGCTGCAAACATATATATTTGATCCTGTTTTCACACTTTCAGTTTGACAGTGCTTTACAAAATGAATAGCCACTTGTTTTGTTTTTATTTTAAATTAAATTTAGGATGAATGTTTTTGTCTCCCCAATTGATTTTTGCCTTAAAGTAAACAGGTTCTGGTGTTTAAGACACCTTCTTCATCTTTTAAAGCATCTTCTCAGTCAAATCTCTTCCAAAGTCAGTTTTAGTAGAAATTAATTTTTGTCATCTTTTTCTCCTTATATTTTCATGAAATGGCAGCAATTCATTCTTTATATGTTTCCAATGTGATGGGCACAATTTGTTAAAAGTGTTCCTTAAATTGATCCACTCACATTCTCTTCCACTTGCATCCCCCATCGACACAGGAGTCTGATGCTTTGAGTCAGCGTAGACAGCACTGAGTGGCCGACTTGAAGTTCAGTTTTAAAAGTCTGATTTGGAAGTGTTCTGTGAAAGTGGAGATGATTTGACAGCCTGAGAATGTTTTCTGTTTGTTTTCTTTATTTTCCTTTCCTTCCTTTTCTTTCCCCTTCCCAGTCAGGAGCCGGAAAAGGTAAATTGACCCGCAGTCTTGCTGTCTGTGAAGAATCCTCAGCCAGACCAGGAGGTGAAAGTCTCCAGGATCAGGTATACCCCTGTCATTATCACTAAGAGCATGAATGGGATCTGCCTTTGTGTGCATGAGTATTAATTTAGTATTAAACAGTGTTTTGGGGGAGAAAAAATAATTGAAAAAAGAAATAGTTTTCTGGCTTCATCCCCTGTTAATGAGACATTCTTAACTAGTTTAACAGTTTGTCACAGAGTATTGCGTTTGTTTTTTTCCAGACCCTCTGAACACTGAAATGGAAAGGAATTCAAAAGAATTTAGATTAAAACTTTAAAAAGTAAGCCTGGTAGTGCTGAATTTCCTCAAAGGCTCTCTCTTGATGAGACTGAACCAAATATAGTCCTAAGTACCCCGTCTCCTTCCTAATTGGAGATTGTTACCTCTCGCCTCCCCAGAATGCACTTGCCTATGAGAAACACACCTCTTGACTCTTACGAATCTTTAGAAATAGTGAATAGGGGCATTCAGCTTTGGAGACGTACTTCTATGGCCTTTGGTGGAGATTTCTCAATACTGGACAAATTGTCCAGAAAAGAATCTGAGTTAATGGTAATTTAAGTTAATATTATTAATATATTGCTGCATATCCTTACACTTATTTTTGCTCCTTACAGCAAGACTATTAGGCTCTAAAAATTCAAATTCCAGTGAAGCCCTTCCCTGACAAGATGGGAAACTTCACATCATGTTTATTTATGTTTGCCTTTTAGGCATCTTATTAGCTTTTATAAAAATAGTCTTACTGCCGAAATTTCCCTTATTTTCTCAGAGGCTGAGAGCAGTCAAGACAAAAGTCAAATGATTTATCTGAGCCCAGTGGAGGGAAAATTGATTAAGATATCATTATTTTTGTTTGGTCTTGTTTTGCTTTTCTCTTTTTACTTTAATTGAAATACTCTAAATTCTCCTCATGGATACAGAGAGCATTGAGAGCACTTTCTTTAAAAGGACCAAAAATAAATTCCTTATAGATTTTGTCCTAAGAGTATTTTTTTTTCCTCACCTCATTTTCTTAACATGCCACTCATGTCGTAAGGCGTGCTTTATGACATGGACAAGCTATCTTTCGGTAGCCATCACTATGTTTCATACACAAGCTTTATTTTACTTGGGCTCTGAGAAATGTGTGGCTTTTCTTCAGCATTTTATTTGTGCTTCTATTTTTAATGGAGATTGAAAAAGGGGAATAATGTGAATATCACACCTTGTATTATTAAATATTGATTGATGGCTTATAATGTACTGCACATGATATATGTTAACTCTGCAGAATAACAGACTCTGGGAGAAATAATGCCCCACATGTCCCCCACTCCTAATGCCAGGCAGAGGAGCACAGCCTTTATAGACTTAATCTGCTTTTTATCCCATTTGACAAGATGCCAGGAGGAAATTTTTTAGGAGATCATCTGTATCATAGTGCCCGTCCTGAGCCTAAGTGTAGTTTCTCCACGCATTTGGTACAGAGAAATAAGATGCAAACGGTGCTTTGTTCCTGCTGGTTCCAAGCTCAGTAACCAAGACTAGCTTTGTAGGAGAGAATTAGAGCTTGCAAGCTTCTCTTTGGCCTGGTCGAGGGGTGGTGGGAGCAGGGGGCTGGTAGAAAAAACCCAGAGACACATATAAGTAAGCAAGCAGCCATGTTACTTTTTTTTTTAGAGAAGAAAGGAGCAGACCTTTGAGCTTATATGCAATGCCTTCATTAGGTACCACCGGCACTTATGAAATGTGGGAACTGTATCCCAGAGAACACTGGCAGAAGTATACAGTATATGGATTGTATTGCTTCCCCGATGTTTGTATATTCACAGTATTTGGAAAACTGCCTTCATTTTCCTGTGTGGGAAAAACT
This sequence comes from Equus caballus, assembly GCF_041296265.1. Lineage (NCBI taxonomy): Eukaryota > Metazoa > Chordata > Mammalia > Perissodactyla > Equidae > Equus > Equus caballus. Next base: position 60,556,568 of record NC_091699.1, on the reverse strand, counting down.
CTTGCTACCTGTATTACTTGATCTCAGACCCATAGCTAATGGTTCAGTCTGTCCTTAAGTTAAAGGAGTTTTGCTTTTCTCATGTTATACTATTTACCTATCAGTGTATTACTGCAACTTGAATCATTCTTTTACTGTTGTTGGATATAAACTTATCCTGTACCAATGTATTTATTAACACTTGTATTTTATTATTAAGCATATCAATAAAAATATTAAAAAATAACAGATTGTTTTTTACCAACTCTACAGCACTTTTGTGTGTTCTTTCAACACCATAATGTATATTTATGTCTAGAAAAGATAGATATTTTTCTGAGTATAGTATTTGTCAACACATGTCATGAGTTTGTACATTTTTTGGTAAATGATGTCCTTTAGCCTCTGCTCTTGCATTTATATTTCCAAGCCTCTTTGATTTTAGATTCAAACTGACAGAGGCTGGATGGTTCAACTGGTTTTGAAGAAGCAATGAGACCACTCCCATGGCTTGGTACCCTCAGTTTCCCCTCCCGATCAACTGTCAAACTGATTCTTCCCCATGCCCAGCCATGTCTTCTGAGCCAGAAATGTTCCAGCTGTTTCCTTAGCAAGTAGAAGCAAATCATAACCCTAAAATCTGTCTGAAACTTTGCAGACTAAGACATTTCCATCCCAAATCATGTGATAAAAGACTGTATAATCAAATTACACTCAGTTTTACATACTTTGTATATGTCCATCCCCAGGATAAACATGTGGGTGTCAGGAAACCCGGTAAGATAAATATTTACCATGAGAAAGTGTTTTATTTCATCCTCTATATCATGGGTCTTTCCAACTATAGTGTCTTTTTATTCCAGCCAGGAATTTACAATGTAGCCCCTCCCAAAAAAGAAACTTGGCTTTGGACGAGTTTTGTTTTATGCTTATTACATTAGCCAGGTTTACCAAGAACCATTAAAATTCCCAGTTGGCCATACTTTGAAGATGTACAGGCATCAATTTAGTCACAGGTAGAGGAGGATTAGTTTAGTTTTGATGAGAAACACTATTAGTCATTGGGAATATTTTTTCCCTACATCATAAATTTTAATGTCACTAGTAGAAGAAAGCTTTCCCATCAGATGATCTCTTACATAAGAACAAGTGGGCTTAATGTTGACTAATTGTCATAGTTTTAATCATAGCATAGATTTTCCATAAAACTAAAAAACATAATTGGCTCATTCTTCTTCAAAACAGTGAACATGCTATTAGCCAAATGGCTCATATGTGAGTTAATACAAAATGATCTGTTTTCAGTGTAAAATGAGTAAATGTAAAAGCAGATTCTACCCCTACACTGTAAATGGTCTATCTTAGGCCCAGCATCAATTCAAGAGACTTACATTTTGGAAAGGATTAACTGATACTAAAATTTAAATAATACTTAACAATTATATACAATTTATGAGAAATATTGTTCTACTTTCTACCTTTTCGAAAAGGCAATGCTTAGTGTAACCATATATTACGATGATTTATTATTGGCATTTGTAAACAATGTATGAGAATCTATACCCAGGATTCCTGCAATTATATGTCTTGGATTTTCATAGTAGTAGAAATCATTGTTGATGTTGGTTCTAAAATAGGCTTTTTATTGTAAATTGGCTGTTAAGGCCTTTATTTATGTCTGTTCTATCTGTAATTATGATTCATAATATCTGTCTGTCTGTGTTTGTGCCAATTTCTCCTTACAAGGAATTATAGAAAAGAACTGAAGAAGCCTTTTTTTTTTGAGACACGACAGCAGCTGTGATGCAAGCGTACTGATAAAGAAATTTTTTCCCAGGTGTTTAAAAATAAACCTGTAGAGAAAATAAGAGTTGTGATCTACGGGAAAGTAACTTGCTTAAGGTTAACATTCATGAGGCAAAGTTTTAGTGGTAGATGTTTCTCATGACCTCCCATTGACTTCTGAAGTTTAATTCACCTTAAAGGGCAATTATTTTTCTGACAGGTTTAATTTTTTTACCATTTAAGAAAAAAAATCTGCACCTGGCTTTCATTTTCTTTTACTTAGTAACCTCTTTGCAAAATGGAAACCAGACAGAGTTTCTTAAATCTGGCCCTAAAGTATTATATTTTTTCCTCAACAGGAATCAATTCATTTACAGCTTTCCAGTTTCCCCAGCCTGCAAGAGGATGATAAATCTAGGAAAGATGACTCTGAAAGAGAAAAAGAAAAGGATAAAAACAAAGATAAAACCTCTGAAAAACCCAAGATCAGAATGTTATCAAAAGGTGAATGTGAAAATCTTTCCTTAACTTGCTCAATTTGGACACAAATAGTCGTAGAATACATTCTAGATTTTACATGCATATTCACCTCCCACCAAACTCTGCATAGAATTTTATATGTGTACGTATGTGTGTGTAGAAGATGTGAACTTGATTTTTCTGTTCTTGGTGTCATTCTTTGTGTATCCAGAAAGGTTACTTTTAGGATCACATATTTCCTTGGATTTTCATGTGGATCTCCTATTTTCAATGATGTTTGTGCAAGGGACTGAATATAAATCTGCTTTTAATTCAGGTGTATTAGTCCAATTAACTTGGATTGATGAACTGTAATGCTACCCAGTTTTATAGCCACACTTCCATGTTTATCTTTAAAGACAGATAGTGGATTAGCAATTCTCAGTCAACAAGTGATGTCGTCCCCAAAGCATAGGTGTATGTGTCAATTTCAATAGAATACATGATTAAGATTTTATCTAGCACAGGTGCATTTTTTTCTCTGCAACCCATATACTGCCATGTAATGTCTCATTTAAAACATATACACTCCTACTTCAATAAAAATTTTTCCAAAAAACTCATTCTTTCTAAAACCCCAAACCTACAATCCACACTTTTCAAATTGTTGCGATATATATAATGGTACAAAGCTAAAATAAACAAAAAATCAAAAATAAAAACAAAAGTAAGTTAAGCTGAAATGAAGAATGCCATGAATAAATAGCTTTGTAGCAGACTTTTTTTAATAACAGAAAGAATAAGGCATCTGATCAGCTGAAGAATGACAACTACTTCTAATATCGTGCTCTATAACCGCATATCTGCTTATAATGATTGTCTCTGCTGATAAATATCTAAAACCCAAGGTGGATACAAGAGTGGGGAGTACAGGGTCCTAAAATGGTTTTAGAAATTAAGCATTAGCCAACATCAGAAGACTCAAGAGACCTGGAAGCAGTTAGTGCCCTCCTGTGTTTTGTACTGATTAATAGTTAGATAGTCAGAACAAAACTTTCCTTTTTTGCTTCTCTGTTTTAAGAGAAAGAGGGTTCCATGGGATCTCAAACTCTTGAGAGTTCTCTCTGTGGGTTGGGAGTACCCGTCATGTGGAGGTCGTGTCCTTGCTGATTTACAGCACAGAATGAACATGTGATATTTGACTCCACCCCCCGCCCCCAACTGTGCCGGCTTCTCTTTCTATGACAGTTGGGTCTTTCCACACTCAGGATCTACTGAGTGTATTCAATCCCCGAACCTAATTTTCATTCTGACATTATATTGCCAGGTTGTTAGTTTTGAAACATGTATCTTTCATAACAATAACTTCATCTAAAATTTACCTGAGCAGGAGGGAACCTGGAAAGGTTGGGAAAACCTTTTCCACCTCACCTCCCCACCATCCTTCCTGACAACTCCATCCTGCTATTTGTTTCAGATTGCAGCCAAGAATATACGGATTCTACAGGCATAGACTTACACGAGTTTCTGATTAACACATTAAAGAATAATTCCAGGTAAATTATTAAGTAAGCCTCTTATTTTTAGAAGGATCAAGTAGAATATTACAATCAAAATCGTTAAGCCAAACACTTCTAAGAAGCGAGTTTTAAAATGCAGACACTTTCTTAATGCCTTAAACTGTCTCTTGTATTTTCTCTTTTCTGTTAATAGTTTGCATGTTTACTGTTTATAGATAGTCTTAATTCCTGGGTAGTTACCCAATGAATAAATTATAGTTTAGGAGTTCTGCTTTCCTGGTCACAAAGAGATACTGATTAAAGGGGAAAAAGTAGAGAATGAGAATCAATGTCAAATAAATCAACTGTGCTTCAATGCAGTTCTATAACCATCTTCTTGGGCTTTGTTTTGTTCCAATTTCCTATTAATTTGAAATATACAGTTTATTTAAAGTGTTTTATCGTCTTAATACTTTGCATGTCCTGGTTAACATCAAAACTACAAAAGTTTCAGTATGACAAAATACTTAAAACGAGATGAGAAATAATCTTAAGTAGAAGGAAATCATATGTAGATGGACAGCATGTTCCAGAGAAGAATTAGGTACAGATTTATAGCCACATACGTTTAAACAATCTTTCCATACAGCCAAATGAATGTTTTGGGTCATTGGGTATGAAAAGAACAAAAAGCCTTTTCATTTTAACATTTCTTTTTCAGGGACAGGATGATACTCTTGAAAATGGAGCAGGAAATTATTGATTTCATTGGCGACAACAAGTATGTTAAATTGCAATGCTGGTTAATTTATATGCTCTGTCTTGGTTTGGTATTTGGGTTTCATTATTCATTATGGAAAGATTTAGGGATAGATAAAACATTGTTTAATATGTTTGCTGATTTGTTCAATGGAAATGCTATTGGCATTAGGAACTATATGCTGATGGGAATTTTTCCTTGGATCATGTGCACTCCTGCTTGTTGAATTCCTAACAAAATGGCTATAAACAGGGGGCCACTGATTAGCATAGAGTAGTTGTAACAAGAAGCGACCCTTTTCATTTTTATTATAGTTTTTTAATGGGCTCCAGCTGGCTGCAGTCAGTTATGCCTGGAAATAATTATGCTGCTTTCAGTGTAAACCGTGTAATGACACATCTCCAGATAGGCATCTGCAGTCACATATTATGTCATATCATTTGTCCTGTGCCTGGCTCCGTTGATAAGGTATCACGGAATAAAACAGAATACTTTCCAACAGACACTAAGTTCTGTTTGATGAGAGAAATGTGCAACTATGAAACAAAGATAATGATTGCAGCTTAATCAATAAATCTATCGTAAGTGGAAAATTATCTGGAAATGAGGACATTAAGTGATGCCAGAGATGAAATAATCTTACTAGTTTGGCTGAAAAAGAAATGATTTTGTGTTTGTACCTAGAAAATATACTACAGGCCAGAAACGAAAATGCTGATTCCACTTTTTCTTGTGTTCTCTTCCAGTAATCATTATAAAAAGTTCCCTCAGATGTCATCCTATCAAAGGATGCTTGTCCATCGAGTGGCAGCTTACTTTGGGCTGGATCATAATGTGGATCAAACAGGGAAATCTGTTATCATTAACAAGACCAGCAGCACAAGAATGTAAGCTTCATCACTGTATTTATTTAGCATTTTCTTTTTCTCTTATGGATTCATTTATAAGAGCACGGTATGAAATTCAAAGTACATGACATTTAAAATGTGCAGTGTTATTTATCTCTCGCTCTTATCAGCAGTAGTGTGGCATTTATCTGTAGAAGATTATCTGAAGACCAAGAAAGTTTATAAAATTCAGGAACTAAAGTGGTTTTATTCCCTGATCATTTACATAGCTCCTGAAATGTAATTTTCTTTCTTCCATCACTATTCCATGTGATTACATAAAAAACTATGGAATATTTTATGTCAAAATAGAACTCAAATTAAAAATAACAGGCATTTTAAAACAACGACATATGCAGGATAATTGTTCTTTTCTTCCTTTTTCTGGTTTGTAGACATCTGTCTCGTTGTGGTTTCTAGAGTAACAGAAAGCTCTGAACGTGGAGACAGAAATCCCGCCTCTAACACCCAATTTTTTTTACTTACTAGACGTGTGGCTTGAAACAAGCCATTTAAAATCTGCCATCTCAGTGTTTTCACCTGTAAAATGAGAGTTTTGAGCTAAATGATGTCTAAGTTCTAGTGCTAAAAGGAGGATGGTTGTTTGTTTTTGCTTTTTAAAGTGATTGTTTCTCTCTTCACATCTTTTCATGGTCCCGTTGAGTCACCAAAAGTGTAAGATAAGTAGTCATTTGCTTTGGAAATTGGAGCTGCGTTTCTTGAACTCATGTATCTTTTTGAGTATGAAGCAAGGCACCTTTACAACAAAATACATGTTAAACTGAAAAGCTCTCCCTCTGTAAAGCATTCTCTTAACACAGTTATGTATTATAATTTTCCTTTTCACAGTGTGCTTGGTAAATTGTGTAAATTGCGTGATTTCTTAGGAATGCTGTGTTAGTGAAGGGAGCTTAGGTGTCAAGTGGAGCAGCGTGGTTAAAACATTCTTTATTTTCTGCTCACCAGAGTTGGGGACAAGGAGGATGGAGATGAGGCTCCTTCTCTACTCTGGGCTCAGTCTGTGTTCAGCAGAACTAGAGTGAAAGTTGCAGTGAGGAGAACAGGAACTGGGCGATCTGGGGCTGAGCATGGCTGTTATCTCAGGGACACTGAGCACTTCTCTGGGCTTTAAGTCACTTATTTATCTGCAGGAGAGTTCGAAGTGGATAATGTTTAAGGACCCTTCAAGCCTCAGAATTTGCGTCCTGTGGTTGCATTCTCCTGTGCTGGCAAAATACATTTTACGATTTATCAGCTTTCTACTTTATCTGATTATTGGCACATGTGCCTCCTATTTTGAACAGTAGTAGGAATAAAAGGTCACTGTCCTTTAATTCTGTACATCTTCCCTCTAAATCAAATACTCCCAGTTGTTGCTGTTTTTCATTTTCCATTCTGGTTTTTCCTATGACTTTCAGATACCATAATGTAGGGACATGCTGATTGCAAAACAGGCAAGCTATTGGTTATCTCCTTTTAATTTGTTTTTTTCCTCTTTCTCCATAAGACTCACAGAAAAGCCCATAGATCAAATAGATTGTTGGATACAGTTTCAACTAGTAGAGATAGTGCATTTATTTTTAACTCACACTGATTTTGCAATCACATAGTCGTGAATATTAGCACACGTGTTTGAAACCTGTTTTCTTATAGAATCATTTTTGAGAAAATTAAGCATTGTATAAAGACTCTTGGTAAACTTTGAGTGATGGCTCTAAACATGCTCTGTCCAATATGGTATCCACTAGCTACAAATAACTTCGTATTTTAATTTAAATGAATTAAATTTAAACAAAATTTAAGCTTTAAATTTCAGTTCCTCAGACAGGCTAGTCACGTTTCAAGTACTCCTATTAGACAGAGCATATATAGAACATTTCCAGTATTTCAGAAGGTTCTATTGGTCAGCTCTTCTCCTGACCCTTGTGATCCTTGCAAGTTTCTGAATACCACAGAGGCTGTAATTTGTCACTGAAAAATTTTAACTTCTAGCTAATAGGTATCGTATTATTATGTTATTAGTTTTCTTCACTTCCAAGAGAGCACCAGCTCTCTTCTTTTTATTGTTGACCAGTTTCAAATAGACCCCACTTGTGTATGTCTTCAGAGCTTGTACAGAGGGCACCTTCAGGTGAGGGCACTACAGCGGAACACCTGGGCTGGCTCAGTCTCTGCCTGGTTCCTGCTCTTGCACCCTACCCTTTAGCCCCCACTCTGTGAGTCAAATCATGCCCAAACAAAAAGATAAATGACTATATGTCATGGCCTTTCAAGGTATTTCCTGAAGAGTTGAGCTTAATAATGTTCAATCCATAGCTGTCAAGTCCTACTGTTCTATTCCAGACACCTTTCTGACCATCCTCTATTTGAGTGGCTCTTGGGGGTGGGAGGTGGGGGGACTTGATATCTTTTAGGACAAGAGAAGAGAATTAATTAAATGTCCTTTTTCAATAGTGACAAGTCACATTTTCCAAACCTGAATTACTGTTGGTAGTTTTAGCAAAGGAGAAATGTTGTTCTGTGTAAAGTTATATGTTTGATTTTACACATCTGTTGCCATGTTCTTTTTAGAGTTGAAGTTTAAAATGGAAATTCTATTCAGAACTTTCTATCCAAGTGCTAGGTGTCTGTTTTGGTTTTCTGTGATTCTCTGAAAATTTCAGGAGTTGTGCTATCAGGGCAATTGGGAACCACATTAATTTAGACATACTATTGGATGGAAATGTTCCCGTTATATAAAGGAGGGAGGCTGAGATGGAAATTCCTCAGATGGCTCCTTGTGGGTTTTGTGTTTTCGGAATACTTTTTCCATGCATATAGGTTTATGCTATTCCAATGCAAAGACATGAAAATGCATATTTTAAATGGCATCCTAGCTTGGGAGAAATGCAGAAAAATGTGGATGGGGATACAAAAATGAACTAAAGGGCTGAGGGAGACAAAGCACTTTTTTATATAATTTTACTTTTTCTTTTTCAATGACACTGCATTGGCATATAAGGCGATCCTCTAACATGAATGCATATCAGCTAGGTATTGGCTGGGGTTTATTTCCCACAATCCCTGTTTTTCTAGATTATAGACAGTTCAAGTAATCATAGAATGTGACTTGAGAATATTAAGTTTGGCATGGAGAGAAAATAGTTTCACACGTAGTTCAAAATATTTAAGTCATGACACAATGTGAGGACTATTTATACGTATATATGTACTACACTTACCTTTTATATTTTCTTTAATATCCTCAGATATAATATATCTGTCCTTTCATGGTGGAAAAATTTTGTCTGAGGATGGGCTTCTCAGTTAGATAAGGGATGCAATTTCTTACTTCTAATAGCATTATCTACTGTTATTCTTTGCACTGGATATACTTTATCTCTTATTTCATGTATATTATTTGATTTAATCCCCAAAACCTATCTATAACCTAAGTAATTGAAGCCTCATTTTACAGAATAAGAAAATGGGGCACAAACTAGGGGTCAGTTTTAGACTACAGTGAAGCAGTGATGAGCGTGGCTGGGATCTACACTGGTGTGTCAAATGCCAAGAACAATTTTCTTAAATCACGTAACTCTGTTAAAGCAGAGACATCCAGAACATCTGGAGCAAAATTCTCAAAAACATTCCCTGGATCTGTTGGGAATTCCAACTGTTTTAAGTCTTTTTTTGGCTGATAAGAATCAATGATTGAGGGAGAAGATAGGTTTGAGGATTAACTCAGTGGTATCAGTAAATAATAGATACTTCTTATAACTTGACAGTTCTTGCTAGATTTTCTGTATTTATCACTGTTACAAGATGTGATATTTGGGAGGAGGTGATATCCATTGCTCCATTTCAATCTTTCTTTTTCTAAGAATGAAAAACCTACATTTATCAATAATGTCAGTGCAGGAGATGAACCTTTCCAGTATATCATTATAATATTACTGCTACAAGCAACCCAATTGTCCAAATCCACGGCTTCATGCCATAGCCACAAGAGCAAGGGGTGGGGGTTAAGGATATAGTAATCCAGAGAGAGTAGAAATAATAATCGTCACATGGGAGACATTCTAAGAAGGTACCTTCATCTGAGCAGACTAACGCACTTCAGAGAATTAGGGAAGAATTCACTTTACCCTCTCAGCCCTGGAAACTTGCTGGTCCTCAGCGCTAGCCAGGGTAAGAACAGGTGAGTGTACGTGACCTGCAGCCTTTCAGCACACCTATTCGTCTGCAAATTGGGTCTTAACGGCAGAGGATGCCTCTGGTTGGAATTTACTGCCTTTTTGTTGAAATAATGAATGGAATTTTTGAGCTAAGTCTGGCCATGTTGTGTTTTTTCACCTTTAGTTTAGTTCTCTTTCCTCCGGATTTTGCCAGAAATATGTTTCACTCTCCTGCACTTTTTAATTTTTCCTGTTAGAATTCTTTGTTAACTGTCAGATTAGGTGGTGACAACAAATGAGTCCTTTGGAAATAGGGGGCAGATGTATTAGGATCTGTGCTATCTTAGTTCTGCAAATGATATTTATAATATATTTACTCTCTATAATGTTGCTTTTTTGATATTTAGGATTGAGGCTAAAACTATAAACAGTGATTTTATAAAAAAATCTTTAAAATACTACAAATACATGAGTCCATTTTTGTATGAGAAGCTTTGCTCCTCTTTTTTTCTCTCTTTCTAATCACCTCTTTCTTTCTTTTGCTCATTTTTCTATGTGTTTAGCCAAAGCACTGCATTGTTCTTTTATTAGATAATTTTTTCACCTCCGTCTCCTTTTCTGCATCCTAGAGAAAGGATATATGCTCAGGCTGTACAATTTGGATATTAGAAACCAGCTACTTGCACTAGTGTTTTCCAAAGGGCCAAGATCAGTCACAGGCAAAGAGAGTCCCATGTGTATCTAAATATCTTTGCATATGTCAGAGTAACTGTTGAACTAGTCCCAGATAATTTTCATGTTAAAAGGTTGTCATCTCCTGAATATTTTTTCTTATGTCTTTCATATTCACCCACTGTCATTGCCTCAGATCCCCTATCCTAAGAGTGCAGAGCAAAGAAAGGAAACAGCAAAGCTACTGAAAGAGAGTGAGCGGTTACAGGCCCCAGAAACCATGAAACAAGAACAGTGACCCAAAGGCAAAGGTTTGGGGTGATACTTTAGGGGTCCAGCCCTCAGGAACACAATGCCCTGATTCCTGAGAAGTGTGGACCTGGGTGTTTGCCCGTAGTCATGAGTGTGTCTAGTGACTACAGTAGTTTTCTTATTTGGTCCAGAAAGAATGATTAACCGAGCTGGTAATTTGGTAAATCACAAGAACTATGAAACTTGTTCTGGTACTAGGTAAAGCTCCTGTCTAGGTGAAGCAGTTGAGCCTGGTAAACTCTGTTGAGTATCCCTGAAGTGATGGATAATTACTGCACTAGGAGGCAAGATTGTGGTTCCATCCACCTTCTCACTGGGCAGACCCAGAAAGGAGTGGACAGGAGTAAGTCAGGGTCACTGAACATCTGTTCTGCTTAGTTTCCTGCAGAGGCTACGGCTTAACATGGCAGTCATTAGTTTCTGACCTTTAGGTATTTCACTCCCTGCAGGCGATTAAGTGCATTTATACCCAAACAAAACAAAACAAACAAACAGAACATGCGCTCCTTTTCCTTTGGCTGGGAGTGTGAGTGGCACGGTGAATAAACTGAGCAGCAGCCTGGCGTGAATGCCTGCTTAATAACTCTCTGAAGAAAACCAAGCATCAATTTATTTAAGTGCCTCTTGGAAATCTATGAGTGGTCGGTTGGCATCCTGTTGTTTTTAAACACGGTAAATTTACTCTGCACTTTTTATAGGAGTAGTGTTGAAAGTCATCTGACTTGAAGCAAAAGATCAGAAACCTAACTAAGAACCACATGGCTCTCAGGAAAATCATGAAGTTTTATTCGCTGAATGGACAACCTAGTTTTTGAATCAATTTCAGACTCAAAGTAAGACCTGCTGGTTAACATAGGTCAAACTCCGTATCATTTCTCTCAAATATTATATTTTCTCATCTTCTTGTTCTCAAATACTTCAGAGAACATAAGACTCTGTAGAAGAAATAGGTAGATCACAGAAATAGATTGTGAGGAGAGAAAATATGTTTGTTGTGTTCCTTTCCCCACTAGAAATTATTTATGGGCTTTGAGTGTTGAATGTATAATTTACTACTTAATTTTGGAAATGAAAGATTCCTGAACCTTCTGTAACATTAGTATCCTTAATATAACTTTTTTAAAAAGAGCTTTTCCATAGTATGATGACACTTTTTAAGTTGCAAAAATCACACAACAAGCTGCAGAGCTGAAAAAAACACAATAATGCCTGCTTTGAAACAACAAGCCTTTTTAGGCTTGCTTATCAGCAATTTATGCATGAATTGTTTAAAACCTAGTTTCATTATTAAAACAATTGCTATGTTAAATTTAGTATACTAGTTCATGTTCGTTTTATGTAAAGTTATTGGGTATGTGCTAGAATGCATTGTGTTTTAGGGGGAGTGGAGATTTGAGTCATTGGATATATTAATGCTACTGCCTTTTATTATTCGTGTAATATTGAAATGCAAGGATGGAGAACTTAAAGAAAGGAGAGTGTACTGATAAACTAGCACCCCCATTTAATACAGCTCAGAAAGAGCCAAACGCACAGAGAATATAATATTCCAGATCTTAATTGCTTGTGATTTCTTTCTCTTTTTCAAATTACATATTTTTTTCTTTTTTCCTTATCTCTCTTATCTTTTTCTACGCCGTTATTGTTTGGATTTCCCCATTAGACAGGAAGACAAAAGGTCTTGAGATTGGACGCTATCACTTAATTATTAACAGTATATCATCATTAGCAAATGCATGTTTCTATGCATATAGACCAAGAAGGACAGAGAAACAAAGAGGGTGATTTGTTTTTTTGATTTACTTATACTGGAAGGTCTTAGTGTGCTAAGCCAAGACCCAAAGCAAAGCACAGAGCATCATTGATCCTGGACTTTTTAAAGGTAGCAGTGCAGTAGAAAGATGAAGAATTAGTTGATAAAATAAAACAGTGAAATGTTCATTTCAGCTGATTCAAAAATAATACAAGCCTTGAAAGAAAAGTTAGAAAATGTTCAAAATATAAGAACGTTTTAATTGTCCATAATCCCATGATTAGATACGCAACACTTTTAAGTTGTTTCCCTTACTTTCTGAACAAATAGCTTTATTATTTTGTTGTTATAAAATGCTACGAGTTTATTATAATAATCACAAATATATAAAAGGTTAGAAGTAAAAGTTGCCCATTATCCCACCATCTGGAGACAACTACTGCTGTCATTATTCTTATTGTATATTATAGTTTCAACATAAATATAATCATGACATATCTGTTCTTCTATAAATTGCTTTTCTATGTTAGTCAATAAAATTGGATATAATTTCATAAAGCTGTGTATTACATATGGGGATATTTTAAGTTACTTAACCAGTACACCATGTGTTTCCACTGTTTTGATTTCTTGAACAATGGGACTGTGTATTTATTTATTACCATTTTCTTTAGATTCATTCTTAAGATGAGATCACTTTTTCAAGGAAGATTGACATTTTTAAGGGTCTTAATGCACAGAGCTGGTTTGCCAGAGTGGTGGTGCCAATTTAAGAGAAGATATCTTACAGACACTTGTTGTCTTTGAGTATTCTGCTTAATTTTGTTGTTTTTCATGAACAGCCTCATGTTAAAGGAGGGTCAAGGTATTTCCTATGTTAGTTTGCATGTCTCTGTTTATATATACACTACACAATAGAAACAGAGAAGAATAAAATGAATTTTTCAAAGGTGTAGAGAATTGAGAACGCGAGTTTGAAAGATGCTAATAAAGGAAGCCAGATACTTAACACTACATATATTGGATTTGTAAGGCATGTCTCATTTAAAAGAGAATAAAATGGTATAAAATGACAGAGTGATAGTGGAAATCGGGAAATACTTAAAGAAGAACATAAGACTTTCTCTTTTTAATAAAAGACAGTTGTAAATATTTTAATTGAAAATTTCAAAGTATTAAGGAAACAGTGAAACTTAGACTTGTCTAACATGTTTGAATATTGAATATTTTTGATAGATGTCTGACATCATCAAAATGTTTTATCCTGTTGTGCACAGCAACCTTTCTTTGTTAAGATAGTTATGCATGTGTATGACCATCTTTCAGTTCTTCAGTATGAAATTCAAAGACTTCCCTTTGTGCCCCTGCATATTTAGTGGAATTGAATTTTTCATTTGTGTGGATGTGGGGGAAGGAGACAGGGAGGGATTAAGCTTAACTATGTGGAAGAAAAGTAATAAATTTGGTCTCAAGAAACTGGCAGTGAGGGGCTGGCCCTCTGGCCAAGTGGTTCAGTTCACGCAGTCCACTTCGGCGGCCCAGGGCTTCACTGGTCCGGATCCTGGGCACGGACCTAGCATTACTTCATCAAGCCATGCTGAGGCAGCATCCCACATAGCACAACTAGAAGGACCTACAACTAAAATATGCAACTATCTACTGGGGGACTTTGGGGAGAAAAACAAAAAAACCCCACAAGATTGGTAACAGATCTTAGCTCAGGTACCAATCTTTTAAAAAAAGATTTAAAAAAAAAGAAACTGGCAGAGTAAGCCATTGAAAATACTTCCAGATCAAAAAGATTTAAAAAAATAATAATAATGAGTGCTCATCTATTTTAAGCTTCAAGAGAAAAAAAATCTAACTAAAATCAGACTCGATTGACTAGAAGACAGAGTTTGTCTTACGCTGTATTTCACTGAGCCCACTGCCTGTCATTTCATAACCTATGTCTAAGAGGAACAATGAGGAGTTAATTCTAACTTTTGAAAGGTTTTGTTGGGCATGCCAGGACACTGAGCAGAAATGCCACTGCTGTTTACCACACATGAACAATGAGTTTCACAGTAGGTACCTGCTATAAATTGAGGGAAAATATTTTTTTTTACCTTAAGAGGAGTAACTATTTTTTCATCCAGAAGAAAGCACTAACTTCATTTTCTCTGCTTTTTGATGATGATATAGAGAAAACCAGAAATAATACCTCATGGACTAAAATCTGCCAGGAAAAAAAATTTAGGCATGTATGATGCATGCATGAAATATACAGTAAACTTTAGTTAGCATTGATTTAATAAATACCACGACGTTTTGCAGTTTTGAGAAGGTTTTCTTAGAGTTACATCTTCATATTGATACATTAAAAGTAATTCACTCTCATTTTAAATAAAGATCCATAATATATTACTTTAGTTCTATTCATTTTATGGCTAAGAAATAATGTTGCTATGATGTTAAATTAGTGGTAAAAAGGATTTTTAAAAGCTATAATATAATGGTGCATTCCTGGTAATTTTTAGTTTGATCACATGCACTACTTCAGTTGTAGACTTTAGTTTGCCTGAGTTTAAACTGCGAATTTCCCTTTAGCTCTGGAGTCATAGATAATTCTCTTAAAATTAACCTGGAAAAATCTTATTTGGTTTATTTTATTCCTTTTCTGCAAACTTCAAATGGTTACTTTATAACCACTCAAAATATTTTTGGAAAATCATGAAGGGATTAATAATTTGGACTGTTATGTTCTAACGTATGAAAAAAATTTAAACAAAGTATTTGAAAAGCAGTTTTGGAGAATGCACTATGCATAATTTAATATTCTTGCTCTAAATAATATTTACATTATTGATTAGAACAAACTCCTTTGACCACTCTTTGCTTATGTGATGGATGTATTTTTCTTAAATACATCCTGCTTTAAAAAACAAATAAACAAGTGTTTTGAAGAAATGCAAATGAAATTTCAAAAATAACGTTTGAATACGTCTCTTGTAGTTATAATGACACTTTAAACTGAGAATTCCCAAAACTAAAAAAGCTACAATTCTCATTTCCACCTCTCTTCTTAAAGATATCTGCAAATTTTAAGAACTTTTCTTTAACAACGTGATTATTTTTGGTCAACTTGAACTGAAACATAACTTTGATTTTTATAGAAGTTCTTCCTAATGTTCTAAATTTAAATTTATGCTCCTACTAACCAAACTCTCTCTCTTCTTCTGTTTTATAATTTAAAAATGTGTGACTGCATATTTTATTCAGTGACCCTTTGATCTGTTCCTGAATTACAATGATTTATATACAGCTGTACTAAACTTTCATTCACTAATACATTGATTCATTCAACCAAATGCCTCCCATAAGCGAGACACAGTTCTAAGCACTAAAGGATTAAGTATTTAAAAAACACAATCCCTACCGACACGGAACTTAGATTCTTGCTCTGGTTAGTAGCCTCAAATCTCACTCTAAATGGTTTTCTTCTTAAAGAAGTAATTAGTCTAAAGCAAATTCACCTTATGCTCATGAATCAAAAAGCTCACATTATCAGACCATTTTATTTCTAAATGAACAGTTAGAGACTATTAGCAACCAATACGAGAAATACAGCTGTAAATTGAGCAGCAAGCAAATCATTTCATTTCCTGTAGTTTATCAGACTACAGAGCTTAAGGATATTAGGAGAGTTAATTAGCATTGATACAATCAGCATGTGTATTTAAGTTAATATCCTCATTTCACTTGCTACATAAAAAGTGATATAACATCTAAGTACTGGTGAAAAATGTTGAGACGCTTAAAAATTCCTGGAGAATTCTTATCATTTACAGTGACCCGCAACTATTCAGGCTAATATAATAAGACTTTACAGGATAATAAATAATTGCAGTGTACTGTGGCTATGATACACTGAAATGTTTCATTTCTCTGCTGTAAATGGCCTCTTCTCTGTAAAGTGCAAGTTTACTTGGTTCTCTTAGTATTCTGATTTTAAAGTGTCATATTTTCACTTCCAGATTGTTTATTATATTTTATTACATTTTAGTTTTGGTGGAAAACATTTATGTTGATCTTAAAGATGGTGATGCCAGTTTTTTCTTCTTCTTTATGAGGTTTGTGTATTATGTAAGCAGAGAGAGACTGAATCACACTTCTGCAAAGATGTGAATAGGCTGTTTGATGCCTGTGACTTAGTGGGCAAATCTATAAACTTGGAGTCAAAAGATCACTAAGGGGTGGTTTCTTTATTTGTAAAAGAGGTGAAAGATATTTGCTCCTCCCACATCAAGGTTTTGTTGCAGGGATTGAATGAGATAAGGATATCACTTTGCAAAACTTATATGCAGTTCTAGAAGCTATAACTGGTATTATTCCAGTTTTCTGTTACTGTCTCACCAATATTACTATAATTTATGTATATGTATTTAATGAAAGGGTGCATCTCATCAAGATTTGAATTATACACTTAAACCACTCCTTTGTTTTTAAAGTGGTATTTGCTTATTCTGGAGCTATATGGAAACGATGAGATTCCCAATTACTGGTCACCCTTATTAAACAACAGACACTGTGAAGTGGCTTCCCAGTGGCTGAATGCATAATGAAGCCAGGAGGGATAGAAAACCCACTGGGTTTCAGAAGTAATACATCAGACATGACAGAGAGACGTTAATAAGAGTCATAAATTACAACTGCTTCTAAACCCAGGACAAATATTTTAGCTCTTCCTCTGGGGATGAACCCAAGCCCATCATTCATTGAGTTCTGTGGCATGTAGTGACAATTGTGGGAAATTAACAAGGAAGTGGAGCCCTTTCCTCTAATAATACAAAATGATTAAGAAGACTAAATAATCAATGGACCAATCAATAGTGTGTAACTGCTTGGAGCATTTTTCCCATGCTAATCAGTCACTAAGTTGTTTAACTAAATATCTCCAGTTTCCCCAATTACTGAACTGATTTACAAGACATGGTCAAAGATGTCAGAGTCTACTGGAGCCAGATTCCAGAGCATTTGTCATTGGAGAAAGATGGAAGTAATTTATAGATGATCCTCTCTCACTACAGATTCAGGAGGCTCTTGAAAGGGAGGTGTTCTCCTAGTTTCCAGACACTGGGGAATTAATGTGGCACTCCCAAGTTCTAAACATGGATATATGTTTGCTAACAAGGGTGGGAACTTGATTGAATTCAGGAGTGATGGAGGTCAAAATAACTAAAGAAAACATCTATACACTATATATGGTCAGGCCATTAAAATGTTTTTTTTAACTTCAGCCATGGTGAGAAGCATGCAGCAACCAAGACTCTGAATTCAAAGCAACAAAAGGTATTCTAACAAGACCTGTGAAGTGAAATATTACCTACCTGTATATTGCCAGCAATTCTAGCATCAAAACCACGTGTAAACTTTTTTTTTTTTTTTTTAAGTTGAATGCCACTGTGGGGGAAAAACAACACTAAGAAATAATTTTAAACAGGGGGAAAAAATCTTTTTTTATTGATATGTTTTACTTTGCTGGCAGACCAGAGCAAAGGTTTTGTGAACATTTAAAAGATGAAAAAGGTGAAGAATCCCAGAAGCGGTTTATCTTGAAGCGAGATAACTCTAGTATTGATAAAGAAGACAATCAGGTTGGTTCTCAAGTTTGAGAGTGGCTGACGTTGTTGTTTTTGAAGGTGGGCTGACTGACGTTCTTGTCTTTCTTCTGTTGTCCCTTCTCCCTCTCCCAACTCTCCCTGCCTCTGATACTACTGTCCTCTCTCCAGCCCCCTTGTCCCCCTCGCCTCCCCCTTTGGCATTCAATGGGTAGCACAAAGAAACCATGTCCTGGTTGCTTCAGCAATGGCTCTGTGTTGGGCTGCATGGGTGGTGCTTGGCGCAGTTCCTGCTGCATGTCGTGGGGGGTCGGGATGCCACAGGCTCCAAGCTGTTGGGAAAAGCTTTGTCAGTCGCATTTCCAGATGTCTGTGTAACTATGGCAGTCGTTCCACTCCCTACAGCTTTGTCCTTCAGTTGTGCACAAATTGAGCTGGATTTTCAATACGGACCGATGATCAACTCGTGTAGCTGTAAAGAACAAACCTTGTTATGGTGAGGACAGGTGGATTTTGCAACTATCCTAAAATAAGTCTTCAAAGAAAAGAATCGAGTTCATGTTTTAGCCTCCCACCCCTTCTCCTTCTCGTGTTTTATTGTCCATGTAAATTGTCTGCTTGTTTTGCATGAACTGTAGCACAACTTTATCCTTATGTGTATTTTGCTTGTGACAAAACAAAATGTTTTCTAGAGTAGCCTTATTCATGGTACTTCGATGAGGGTGGAGAGACTTGACTAAATCTCTTCTCCAGATGGGGGGGTGTGGAATCCAGGATGATTAGGAAGAAAATTGACTAAATGACAAAAGAAAACAAATTTTAAATGACAAGAATGGTAGAAAGTTATATAAATGCCATTACAATTATACTTTGTGTCTCTGACAATCAAAATAAATTTTTTGAAAAATGACACTGCTTTAGAATTCTTAAAGGTAAGACAATATGCATCTCATTCAAGTTGTTATTTTAATTACTCTCAGTGAGTCACTGTAAGCCACTGTGTGCATCTCTGACGCACTTTTTTTTTAAACCTGTTCATCGTTTGTATCTCATTTCCTCCCACCACCACCAAGCTACACTGTGGCTCCCGTTGACTCTGAAACATGTGCCTGTGTCGTGTACTTAGTGGGTGTTTGTTGAATGGATGGATGAATGTGGTTAGCACAGAGCATTTTGTGAGGAATGGCAAGAATAAGATGGGAGGGTCTTTGAGATGTAGGAAGTGATTCAGAAGGCTGAAGAAGAGCAATCCTCATGCTGGGTTCTTTGAATTGTTCCTTTAGACATCTTGATATTGACCCTAATCAACAAGCAGGCTTTTCAAATTTAGTTTCTACTCTCTGTGCTAGATGCAGATCACAGGATCAGTCACTGAGCGAATGAAAACACAACTTAGAATGTAGAGAAATAGTGCCCAGATCTTCCTTTCTGCCCATTTCGTTATTCTCTTGCTCTGTTTTTCCACTACTCAGGTTTTCAAAGCTATTGGTTCTCTTAGCCACCTTGAACTAGCCAATTCTTTTTTCACCAGCATTCTGCCTCCTTTTAAGGAGTCAAAATCGCACAGGTTAACAAAGGAGACAGAACCCATCAGTGGTGACCCACACATAGCTGAACTGGCTGAACACCTGAGGCCATCCGAGTGCTTGCATTCTGGAAACACCTGTACTATTTGCATCCAGTGAGAAAACAACCAGGAGCAACAAAGATCTGCCATTGGGTGTCACACACACACCACACATGTCCCCCACCACAGCCTACTTAGGGACCAGAGGGAGTAAGACTTTTCCTGCTCCATTTGTTTAAGTGAACATTTATTATTCTCAGCTGACAGTTGCTTAACTGCAGATTTCTAACAGCTCAATTTGGATAACCCTCCTGATTTCTTTTTTCTGTTCAGCAAAACAGAATGCATCCATTTAGAGATGACAGACGAAGTAAATCAATTGAAGAGAGAGAAGAGGAATATCAGAGAGTGAGGGAGAGAATATTTGCACATGATGTGAGTAGTTATTTTAATTGCCTCTTTAGTGCGGTCTTTCCATCAGCAGTAAGGCAGCCTCGTTTCCCAGACAGCGAGTTGGCAGGGACTAAGGAAGCTGGAGCCAGGGAACAAATTGAACTGCAGCAAACTAGAGGTGTTTCTGGAAGAGGACCTGGTTCAGGGAAGCGATGGAAAAATAGCCAAGTGTTTGCGTATGTTCCTAGGGTATGACCTGTGGGCGAACAGAGGTATAATCTGGGTCAGCAAAATAGAACTTAAGGACAGAGAGATGTTGCCAGATTTGAAGAAATATCTTCATATCCATATTATCCAGCAGATAGCACATTGTAAGTCTTTTTAATATCAACATTGTGAAGAGGAGACAATTAGAAAAAAGAAAGAAAAATCTGTTGATCACACACACGCAGAATTTTCTTCATTCTTAGGAATTATGGATATTTTATTATATCACAGGTGAATAGTAATATTCATTTTCCCCCTCAATTTCAGATCAAATTAGTTCTATGAACAACTTTTAAGGAAATAATCATAAAACAATTTCTTTTGTTCAAATCCCAACAAAGAAAATGTGGTTGGGATTTTTTTATCCTTTTACCCACTGTGGCCAAAATAAAATGCAATTAAATTAAATAAAAATTATAAGGTGAAAAAAAAAGTTGAATTTAAATGCAAAAAACTGAAAAGGGCAAGCTATCATCATGGCTTTTCCATTCCACAAAATCATTGGGCAGCCTTCTAAAATGTTGTGGGTTCTTCCCTCTCTAATTCCTTTGTATAGACTCTCTGTGGCCAACACGTCCAGCTTTACTAAGTCAGGGAGGGCTTCTGACCTCCTGTTGTGATTTGCTCCTGGAGGGGATTACGAGGCCAGTCTAGAGACCCAGGCTTCAGCGCTTAGCACCAGAAGGAGTGCTGTCCTTAGAGATTTCCAGCCTAAGCCAGTTTCCCTGATCCTCCAGCTGGTACCGGCTCCTTTAATCTGAAGCTGTAGAGGAAGCAACACTCTGAATTTCTTTCACATTTACATGGATTTCTATTATCTCTTCTAGATCTTCTCTGCCTTTCTTGGATACACTAAAATAGAATTTTGATGATTGAATAATCTGACCCAGAGCTCTGGAATTAGGAGAGTGTGAGAGAGGAAGATGGAGGTAGCCATAGTTGGATGATGTCCAGGTACAATTCTAGAAGATTCTGCATATGTGTGGGCTACTTAGATTTTTATTGTGGTCAGAATTATTGATAGTGCATAGCACAGCTTGACACAGTCTTTAACTGTGTTTGCTGGATACAGGAATGAAGTGATGAGAAGATCTATGCTAGTCGCGATAGTGTAAGGATGCCTATGGTGGCCTGGAGGTAGTATACTCCTATCTGATGACCTTCACGGAGAGGAATTTTTCTGAAGGCTAATTTTTCTAAATTCTTTACTCTCTCTCTTACACACATGCACACATTTTCCCTCTTACTGTGTTCCTGGCAAGTCGTATAATACTAAACATCCAGATAATGCACAAATAACATTATCCTTTTTTCCCCAAAGTTGTGTCACATTGCCAGACACTCAAGAGCTAGGTGACAGAAAGTAACGTCACTGCTGCCTGCGTGTGATGAGGATGACACTTGTGTGGCTGTACTTCATTTGTGGATTCTCATGTCTCTAGAGAGATCAAGGGAGAAGGGGTCAGCTTGACTTCCTTTACACATTGCACTTCCCTACATCCCTATAAAGGAGATTGATATTGAGGGACCTGTGTCCCAGGTGGAAGACTGAAGACAAGTGTTGCCGTTTAAAGCCCCTATGGCTACATGCTGTATTAACATTTTTTAAAAAGTAAAAGCAGACAGATGTGAGAAAGCTTAAATGCTAAGGTATTGTCATAGCCTTTCTAGCCATGAAATCAGTTGGCAGCCTTCTTTACAATGCTGTGGCTTCTTCTCTATGCAGGAGTAGAGGTGTGAGCTCCTTGGGTAGGCTGTCTGGCGGTCAACAGGTCAACACCTCTGGCTTTACTAATTCAAGTGGGGCACCGGCCTGTTGCTGACACTATGTTGTCTCTGATCTCCTAGGGCAGAGGTTGTTTAATCGGCATCCTGTACCCAATGTATACACATAGAACAGCTTCCAAGATTAAATAAAATTCCTGGTATCATCTGCAAAATATTATGTTTATGAGCATATGTGCATTTTTCCAAGGAAAAGATCTCTAGTGTTTATCATATTGGTGTAAGTTTCCATGACCCTTAAAAGGCTAAGAGCCAGTTTCCTAGAGGGAGAAAAAAAGTGCTCAGTGTCCCCCTAGTATGATAGCTCTGTAGAGACAATGCAGTTATACCACTGGTGTTCCCTGTTTTAACTATTTATTGCTGCATTACAAATTATTCCAAAGTTTGGCACCTTAGAACAGCAACAAAAAAATACTTCTTATCTCATAGTTTCCACGAGTCAGGAATCTGGGAGAGGCTGAGCTGAGTGAGTCTGGCTCAAAGTCTTCCATGAGTTACAGTCCAGCTGTCAGCTGGGGCTGCAGTCACCTCGAAGGTCTGATGAAGCGGTTATCTGCTTCCAAACTCACTCACATGTTGGCAGGTCTTGGTTCCTTGCTGGCTATAGGCTGGAGATCTCAGTTCCCAAAACATGAACCTTTCCAGAGGCTGTGGAGTGTCTTCAAGACATGGAAATTAGCTTCCACCAGAGCCAGTGATCCAAGAGAGAAAGGGATGGAAGCAAGAGTCTTTTATAACCTAATCTTGAAAGTGACATACCTTCCCTCCTGCTGTGTTCTGTTGGACAGAGAGACCAGCCCAGGTACATTGTGGGAGGACTACACAAGGTTGTGAATGCTGAGAGGTGGGGATCATTGGGGGCCACCCTGTATTAACAGGATATTACTATATTGTCTATCAACACAAACTCAAGCACATAACAGCAATATGAACTTTCTTAAGTACTTACAGTAACAAATCTTCCTTACCACTTATATAAAGACAGGACATTTTCAGGAAATTTCATCTATGCAATTTTAGATTCCCAAATTGTTGAAGTACACAAGATACTAATTAAAGTGTATTAAGTCAATTATGAAACAAATGCAAAGAATCCAGCATAAGGAAACCAAGTTACAGATGCCTAATGATTTTCTTAGCAGGTCTTTAATTTACTGTCTTCATAATTTAAAAACTGAGGTAATAAAATCAGCTTTCCTCACCAATTATTATATAGCAGAGTCATTCAAACAGGTTCAAATTTTGATATACTTAAGTAGAATTTTTTTTTCTACTTGAAGTTACAACGGAGAGTTATAGAGAAATACTTCCTCGTATTTACACTTTAGCAAAATACAAATTTATTTCAAAATTAGAAGGGCTCTTGAATATAATACAAATATATCTTTGTGTCTAAGGGGTGTGTGTGTGTTTGGGTGTGCTTTTGTATGTAAGTGCACAATCAAAATTTGCAGATTATTTGGGATTGTCTAGAAAATTTTTCCAATATAATTGAGAATTTTGGTATCTTGAGGTAAGACAAGTTTATTTATTATTTGAGAACTAAACTGTTGTTAAGTCAGGGCACACAACAATTTAGTTCTCAAATAATAAACAATCACATTTTTGTAGTTAGAAATATTGAAATATAACTTTTGTTTCCTTTGGCAAGAATTTCAGCTTATTTTGTGATTAATCCTATGAGATGTTGCTAGCTTTAGGAAGGTTAAGTTGATAAAGCAATATATTTAAGAAAGACATATTTTGCCTGGCAGGTAATTTCTGAAGGATATTTCTGCATAAACAGGGACTCGAGGAGGAGCTTGTCAGGGGTCTCCTTTGTATGAACTAGGATTCCTCTTCACTGAGAACTGAGGATAAGGGCGTGTGCAGTGTCACCTGGACTGGGGGTGTAATGTGGAACAGAATTCTGTAACCCGTTAGGCAAAACCATTTATCTCCTTTAAAAAAGAGAAACATGAGCCCTTTATATCTGAGAATGCATATAAATGACAGCTTTGAATGCTGCACTTAAATACCGTGACAATTTTATCTTTCTCTGCTATTAAAATTTGCAAGTTATTAATACTACTTTTTTAAAAAGTTTTTTTTCATCAGCTGCTGAATCACAGCCTATAACCTTCTCAGTCTTATTTATGAAATGTGGTAGAGAGATGTTGAGATGATTTTTTAGAACCTTTCTATAAAAATCAGAAAAATACTGTTGACAGTTGTTTTGGGGAAAGTGATCTTTGACTTGCAGGTACCTTATTTTTTAATTCAGAGAGTTTGGGCTGCTTAACTTTCCCCAAAATGCTATTAGATTAATAAGTCCGAAGAGGTCAGTAGGTCTTTGATCAACTCCTTCAAAGTAATAGGAGAGTCTCAGTCATTTCACTACCCAGCCAGAACATTATTAATGTAATTGACCTCTTTGCAACTGCAAGAGCTGACAAGTAACAAAGTATTGAATTCATAATGTATCTGAGACAATCTCACTTTCTTTCACATACTGTGACTTGACTCAAGCTGGTAGAAAAACCAAACCAATGGAAATAAAGACAGTAGGATATTTTGTTTACTCTAAACAGATCTTCATCGGAGTAATGTCAATGGCACATCATTTATATGTTTCGTTTTATAAAATTAAATGTCAAAAAGAAAAAAGATATTTTCTGAAAAGCTTTTTCTTAATTGGCTGTTTTTTGCTTTTTGTTAAATAAAGTTTTTGCACACCTGATCTTCAGAATGAGTGTTAAGTGCTCAGAGGTTAAAAGAAATGGTTCTAGAGATGCCCTCACTGAAATGCTCAGACCACTGAGAAAAGGATTATGCCCAAATTTAGCCCTTTGAGTTAGTGGAAGGAAATGATTTCTCCCGTAAAATGGAAAGAGAAACCAATATCCTCTTTGCCTGTCTGAGGAGTGGTTACATTAGCAGCATCGCTTAATTCAAGGATTCAATATTGAAAGGTCATTATTATTTCTAATACATAGTTGCCATATTACGGACCCTTGCACCGCATTTTGTTTAGACTTCTCTTTTTCTGTTTGTTAAAATTTAATTTGATCTGCCTTTCTCCAGCATGAAATGAGAATGGAATTTTATCTTCCCTACATGTATTAGACACAAGATAGTGGAGAGATGAGTGTGAGGAAAAAGGAAGCAGAGAAGAAAGTCATTGGTTTTCTGTGTGAAAACCCAAGAAATGTTAGATGAAGCTTGGCATCTTTTTTTTCTAATTAGCTTCATTTTGTTCTCACTTGTCTTCTGCCCACCCTCCGTCCTTCAGATTGATTGATGGCGTCACTTCGATGTTGAGAGTCTTGCAGTCAGTCTGTTTATTTCATGAGAGTTTATCATTGCCAGGTAATAAAGACAGGATTCTGCCTTTCCGGCTCTTGCAGCCTCAGGTGGATCATGCCAGGATTGCATGTTCTGCCTTGATCTGAATGCCTTCTTTTGCCTCTGTTTGGTGGCTGCATCTCTGCAGCCCCAGAGAAAGCCACTAGCTCAGGATCCGACGGTCACTCATTTCTCCGGCAGTTTCATTCATGTCTCTCTTCCTCTGACCTTGATGATGAACAGGCTAAATCTGTCTGAAACCTGGAGATGCCCTGATGGAAAAGTACTGTGTGCTGCATGGGAATAGTTACGCTTCTAACTCTAACCTATTTTTTCCTTTTTTATTTCCATTTTTTTCTAAAAACAGCACATAGTTTTCTTAATTCTTTTCCTCTTGGAGGGGAAAAGTAGTTTTAAAATCAGGCAAGGATTTGGGATCCCTCAGCATATCCAGAACGTCTGATACAATGCCTTTTTTTTTATTTTACAGTCAGTTTGCTCCCAGGAAAACCTTTATGTGGAAAACAGGTAAAACGAAAGTTTCTTTTTCGTATCTTTAGGGGAACAAAGTCTGTCATGTGTGTCCTGTATATTCATAGATATATATCCCATATATAAGTGTGTGCTTGAATATATGTATAAATAAATACATATATCTGTGCGTACACACTTATATGCCCAGACGTATGTGTTATTTAGCATGTGTAAAAACTATTTAATTTGGTGAAAAACTTCACCCATGAGTTTAAACATTTTCCTTATTTAGAGTCTCAACTTCTCTTCCTTCCAAAGGTGTAATTCCTGTTAATTCCAGGCATTAAAAAGTGTAAATGTTAAGACAACATAGGAATTTGCAGTTTCATTGGCTTATTGACTAGGCTGCAAAAAGTACTTATATATTTGCTATCATCAACCCCTTTCTGTGCCCCATAATTATGTATAGCTATACAAATAATAATTTGAATATTATTTTAAGTTTCTCATTCTATACCATCTATTAGTCTTCATAAAAGGCATGGGAAATCTTACCTAAAATGGTCCAAATTTCCTAACATGGGAATTAGTACGGGGAAGTGATGGTGATGAAATAAATGGGTTATAAAATTTATATAAATCCTTGAGCATAAGAGCAGAAATTTTTCAAATTTCGTATACACTTTTTAAAAATAGTTCTAAACTGACATAGATCTTAAAATGCTCTGTTGATTTAATTGCAGATTTTCAAGGGGGGAGTAAGGAATTCCTGCAGATTTTCAAGGGAGGAGTAAGGTATTCCACCTTAGCTGTGCCAGTCACATTTAAGATGCATCAAAATGGGCAACTTGGAATGGAAATATGGTATCTCTTAAAAAAGTGGTAGTTAATTTTATTTCAGGTGTCAGCTTAATGCGTGCCCCTATAAAATTGATTAAAATGGAGGCTGTTTGATTAAATTCCAGTACTTGGAGAAAATTTAAACTAGGTATTAGAGATGACTGGTTAAAAAAAAAATGCCATCATTCATATTAGCGTTAGAAATCTTCAAGTAACTAAACCCTCAATTGAATAGCCTCTTTTAGAAGAAGGGATGAAAGTAGAAAACAAGTCCATATAAGACATTCAAAAACAACCTCAAAGATCCATACAGATTTAGACAAGTATTCCCTATTTACAGTAAAATTTAGAATTTATGAGCATCAACATCTCAGGGCTGATTCCGAAGCATTCCAAATTTCGATATCCTTACCAAAATGATTAAGTGAGCATTTATAATTCATTTAGTGGGAAACCCTTTTCTCTAATCATCTTGCCAGTGATTTTTCCCTATTTTACTCCCTAATTTTATTCATTTACTCAGGTTTTGTAAAGAAGACTACTAATGCATTTAAGCATTCCTTATATTCACACTAGATTATATTCATCAATACAGTAATTGGTCACATTCGTGCATTGAATATAAGAACAAGTCTTGATGTTCCCAAAAAGTAAAAACATAATTTGAGTGGATTCCCTACAAAAATACATATGTTTCTTGGATACTGCATTTGGAATGCCAATATTTCACTATCCCCAAGAAATAGGGAATAACTTTAACATTACTCAAAGAAAAAAGATCACAACTAATATTTAATTAAATATCCATTATATCTGTTTCAGTTTCTTTTATTCTCCTTTTCTCTTCCATGCCCTTTATTTCCTCTTCCCTTCCTACTCCCTTATCTAGCATCAGTGCCTGAATTCTAGGGTAGGGAAAAATCATGCTGCCATTAATTTGTCATGGCAAACTTCAACATCATGCAAATAAAACATGGTATATGGGGTTGATTTGCAAGACAGATATGCTATAGTAGAGTACACATCCATTTAACATACAGCATTCAGTTCCTTTAGGTTTTATATCATAAAAATCATGTTTTTCATTTCCAGTAGGCTCTTGGAAGACAGTAACATATGCAATGAGACGTATAAGAAAAGACAGCTCTTTCGGTTGGTATGGTTTACTTTTTTAAAACTGTGTTTTCAGATTATGTGGCAGAATCAATGTTAAATATAAGTGTATTAGTGTAAAATATCTCTGTTCATGAAATAAAATATGTTTGGTTATCTCTTTGTAAAACTTGTTACAGAGCTAGTGTTGAAGCCATATTGGATAACGTGAGAGACGGGACTGGGAAACCATTGCTTTGCATACAATCCTTTAGTGTTCTTCCTCTGATTTTCTGTTTTTTCCTCAAAGGCTAACTTTGACAGCATGCTGATTTAACATTCTCAAATCAACTTTGGTGAATTACACTGAGTTAAAGTTTCTCTGACAGGTTACAATTGTATATACATTCCCAACACTGGAAAACAAATCAATGATAACTCTGAGTAGTTGATTTTTAGCTACTACTATCCATCATAATATTTCAAACATTGTTTTTTTCAAGTACAGATTTTATTTCTAAAGGAAATATGGGATTGCTTCTAATTGTAATAAACTGCTTAAATCAAGATCTGTGTGGGAGAAGAGTAATGGATGATATATATACACACACACACACACAAAGATATATACGTATATAAATATATATTTATTTCTTATATATGGGTGTATATATATATATGTATATGATTTATATATAAAGTTGTAAGCTAGGCTAGAAGCTTCATGAAAGCAGAGGGGCCACACCCGTTTTCTCAGGACTCTTAAATCTCTAGCATCTAGTGTCTCTAGCATCCATTATAGGGCAGAGGATACACAGGTACTTACTCAATACCTAAAACACATATTAATATGTTAGTGCTTTTATCAATGTTAAGATTCATTTCTTTGTAGGAAAGGCAAAACAAACAAAAACTCTTGCCCACTTAGAAGAAAGAAAGTACCAAGAAAAGTAAATGGACTGCGTACTTAGAAAGTATCTTTTTGCAATAAATCCGAACTTAGGACAGCACCATTAGAAAAATTAGAGTAATTTGTTCCCTTTACCCTTTTGTAGAAACAAAAATCAATATCTTTTTTTTTTACCTTCCTTCACTTTTCTAGGTTGAACTACATGATCTAATGCCTTCCTCTTGTATCATTACACAATTTTCACACTTGAAGATTAAGAAATTAACCTTGCATTTTTCCCTGTAAAGCCTAGAGAAGGACTAGAATTTACCAGAACTCCTGCACTCACACACCATGACCTGGTTTGTTTAGGCATTTTAGATAAAATACACATTCCTGTCCCCATAGGCTAATTAGTTTTACAGAGTCCCAAATCTGGTCTCTAACCTGAGCTACCATCTACTCAGGTTAGCTATTCCAAATACAGATGCCATCACCCACCAAAATCACCAAGCACAGAGATTTAGGAAAATGATTTAGCACAAAGCCGTCCACACAATGGTAAAAGCAATTCAAAGTGTCCATCCTACCTAACTTGGGCAAAAAAATGTCATGTTCAGACATGAGGGAAAATAAATGTTAGTTATGTTATTCAGCACAGAAACAGAACTTAGAATATATGCTTTATGACTACCCTGGGATCAAGTTCTAGCTACATACAAGAGGACCAGCTCCTCTTGATGGCCAAACATCTCATTACCATTGTCCTTCTGGTGTCCAGTAGGAGGGGACCAGAACTGAACTTAGGCAGGATGGGAAGGCACTTGTGCATATGTTTTCTATGATGCCTGTGATTGCACACCCAAATAGATATGAAATTCAATTCTGAACCTCACCTTTCCAGTGTTAAGGTGAATAATCAAGAGATAGTGCATTATAAAATATTGTTTCAATATTTGAATATCTAGAGATCATAAATTAGAATTAGTTGCATTATTTTGAATCTCATTAATGCCAGCTGTCTAAAGCAGACGCTTAAATTCCCTCTTTTAAAATGTACAGATCTTGACTTGAGAGGATTATTTGAGCTGGTAGAGTAGAGGTAGAAGATGTTAAGGAAATCTTAGGTTGGCTTATTGGCCAGGGGATGTGGCACAAGTCTAGAGGAACTACCCAGTACTCTCGAAGAAGCTGTGCCAGAGGGAAGGATGCAAACTACAGCACTCTAGTTTGCACCCAGGAATAGTGGGGGATGCCTCCTTTGCAGAGAAAGGCCTAGCCACACTGGCATTGAGAGGAAGTCTGGATTCCTCCCATGGAGGTACAGAGTTCATGGGGAGAGGGATAATTGAAGCCGAATTAGTGATGATCACCCCCATATGGAGAGCTGCCTTCTGATGCATCCTGCATGCTGAGGCTAAGGACCACTCCAAATCTTTTCCTGTAATAAACATTCCAAATTAGCTACAAATGAGATTATTGTTACATCCATGGGGCATTCCCAGTTGCTAAATAATGATTTAGCCAGGCTTTGTCAAGGATGGGTCAAATTAATCAGAATTATATGGGAAAAGAATGAAGTTGAATTTGGAGATTGAAAGAGAAATATCCAGGAAAGGAGCACCAAGCCCTTGAAAAGGCTAATTTTCTCACCCTGTCTCCTCTGACTTCCTTGAATTTCAAAAGTGTTTAAGCACTAAAGTCACCTGGCCATTGGGGAGTGTTTGATACTTCCTACTTGCAACCTGGTCTTTTTTGAGATGGTCCTTATTTCTAAAACCAGCTATCCCTGAGGTACTGAGAACACAGAATGTTTGTAAGGAAGCATTGACAGACGACAGCAGGGTACTTAGTGCTTTTTGCTTTTGAGTTTTCTGTTCCCCTTGTGCCCCTCACTTTACAAAGTTCCCATCACAGATTAACTATTTCATTTTCCTTATATCTTGGGTCTATTTACCTTTTTAAGTTTTCATGAAATAAAAGAAAAAGTTTAGTAAGTAAAGTTGAGGCAAAATCTAAAATTTTCTGTTTACCTTCTGTACAATTTGGATGTTGGGTCTTTCAATCAGATATGTATACTCATAGCAGCTCAATAGTGCATTATTGTCTTTAGAAGAATATTTATTAACAAAGCTTCTGTTTGCATCTGTGAGATTGGATCAAGACTTGAGTATGTCATGTTGCATAGAGAATTGAAATTAAGGGTTATATCTATTGCCCAGGATTTCTGTCTTTTTTACTTATTTGTAATCCATGAGAATCTTAGAGTATTTTAATGATACATTATTTCCAACTGCAGAAAAAGCTTTGAAAATATTAACCAAGTTACTCTTTAAGCAGATTAGAAACCAATGAAAATGCAATTTTCATCAACTTTCTGTGTCAAACACATGCAATTTTGTACACTGCTTAGAGTTACTCTGGAATCTTCAAAATTCACTTCTGGCTATTGGATCTCTTCCAATACATTCATTCTTTTTTCTATTTGAATTTTGAACCAATGTGTTCTTTCACCTATGGAGCTTTTTTGTTATTTCCATTGATCCCTTTGGAAAGTTTCGTGTCAGTGTAGTGTTTACACTGCTGTTATTATCACAAGCTTTGCTACGTGAAAAATATTAAAGGGCTCTTTCCTCTGCCCCTGAAGGTTAAACTTCTCAGGCAAAATTCTCACAAGTTGTTAGCAAAGTCATTTCTGTGATTTCTGTGCTGTCTTGTCAAAGCCTTAATGAATTCAGATATATATCTCATAAAGTTAGAGAATAAATGAATAAATTGTTTCTCTGGAACTGTGTACATTTCCATGGTCCAATTATTTAATGCTAAAGGGAGAATCAAAACTCTTCTTCAGTGAGAATTGCTTTTACGATCATTCAGGATTATAATTGTTTCCAAACGTTGATTCATTGTTGATTTGGGTCAGGAGAATTTATCCCCCTTTCCTCTCCACAAGAGAAGTTAATAATTGTATTTTATACTATGTTTTTCTAGTTGTTTCTCCTTCACCGGCAGAGGGATCGTGTGACATTTGTAGATTTGGTTTTTCTGTTTATAACATGAGTGTTACATGTGACATGTTACCTGTCTGTACATCAATGAGGTATTTGTGGCACCGTTTCTGGGGCAACAGGTTTAATGGAAAGAGTTGACAAGAAGGGTCTTGTGTAGACGACTCTTCCAAGAAAGGTCCCACTCTATGTCCATGCTGCTTATAGAATGTAACGCTGTCCCTGTGCATCTTTCTGATGGCCGTGCTCCAGGGGCAACAGAGATGGCTCAGGGAGAACATCTGGGAGTCGGCAGAGCAGCTCGGAGAACGAACTCAAATGGTCCGACCACCAAAGGGCCTGGAGCAGCACAGACTCTGATAGCTCCAACCGCAATCTCAAGCCTGCCATGACCAAGACGGCGAGTTTTGGGGGCATCACGGTGCTGACCAGGGGTGATAGCACATCCAGTACCAGGAGTACCGGGAAGCTGTCCAAAGCAGGTAGTTAGTAATGAATGGGTTTATGTCCTGTGGTATTTTCTGGATTCCACCCAAGCCGTCCAGTCACCATTCCCTCTGACTTCAAGTTAACTAGTGATGGTGATATTAATTACTGGGATACATGGGGAGTCAGAAGGTACAATTTAATTACCAATGCTCCCTCTTGCTAGCTGTGTGCCTAGATCCAATTACTAACCTCTCTAATCTTGTTTTCTTATCTATCAAATGTAGGTTATAGTAGAATATTACTCTAACTCCCCTCAGTAGACTATTGTAAGTTTAATTTTGATCACTTATACAAAAATGGCTGCCAAGGCACCTGCACATGGCAACTATTTAAGAAAGGTTAACTGTTTTTTAACATTTAATACTATGATTTATTCCTTAAAACCTCATTGCGGGAGCCTGGCCCCGTGGCCAAGTAGTTAAGTTCACACACTCTGCTTTGGTGGCCCAGGGTTTCACTGGTTCAGATCCTGGGCACAGACATTGCGCCACTCATCAGGCCATGCTGAGGCAGCCTCCCACATGCCACAACCAGAAGGACCTATAACTACAATATACAACTATGTCCTGAGGGCCTTTGGGAAGAAGAGGAAGAAAAGAAAAAAAGGAGATTGGCAACAGTTGTTAGCTCAGGTGCCAATCTTTAAAAAAGTAAAAACCTCATTGTGATATAATTATAATATTAATAATTTCAGTTCCTGCTTTGGCATACTGTTAGTACAATCCTAGGAAGTTATTTAACCTATTTGTGTCTGTTACCTTATCTGAGAAATGCAAATAATAATAGTACCTATATTGCAAGGTTATTGTTAAGACTAAGAGTTAATATACACAAAGCAATTTGAATAATGCCTGGCAAGTTATTAGCCCTTAATAAGCACTAGTTCTTGTTTATTTTTCTTTCCTTCTTTCTTTTTTGTTTTCAGTGAGGAAGATCAGCCCTGAGGTAACATCTGTTGCCAATCTTCCTCTTTTTTCTTTTCTCCCCAAAGCCCCACTACATAGTTGTACATCCTCGTTGTAGGTCATTCTAGTTGTTCTGTGCGGGACACCGCCACAGCAGGGCTTGATGAGCAGTGCGTAGAGCTGCGCCCAGGATTCCAACCGGCCAACCCTGGACCCCTGAAGTGGAGCGCACAAACTTAACCACTCAGCTACGGGGCCGGCCCCCAGTTCTTGTTTATTTTTATTATTCCCACTTAATGTTTTCATCCCCTCTTTGCAGATAAGGGAAGTGACCTTCAGAAAGGTTTATAGTTTCCAGGTAGCCAGGTTCATGAGGCGGTTTTTCCTGTTTTGTCTGCTAAGTGAACCGTGGTCTTCGGAGGTCTTAGGTGGTTCAAGTTTGCGTGGACAGTCTTTGGGAGGTGCATGATGCTGAGAGATCCAGGAGAAGCAGAACTTGAAACAGCTTTACACTAACGGCAGCATCAATACCATGGAGTTCATATGAGTCTGCAAAACACCCAACATGGTCTGCCATTCCTAGTTCTTCTGCCTCCCGAGAATCTCTCACATTGTTTTCAAATTATTTTCAACTATTCGCAATTAAACTACTTCATAAAATCCCAGGAAGGTGACAGATGACCATTCAGTAGTGTATTACATGGACTTAAGTTTGTGGTTTTCGTATGTAATTGCTTTTGTTTGGTTTTGGTTTTGCCTTAGAAGTTCAGAGGCCCTGACTCTCAGCTAAGGTGGGGCTTGCGAGTTGTGATTCCATGACATGGCCTGGGTGTCAGGTTATACTAGTGGTGCATTCATGGCCTGGGTGTCAGGTTATACTGGTGGTGCATTCATGGCCTGGGGTTGCAGGTGAGTTGGAGGCCAGGGCCAGGGCCAGGGATGGTGAATAGACATCACCAACCAGACGTTAGATATGGGCTTTCTGAGACTATGAATACTTTCCCAACCAAGCTTCAACACTCATCTTAAGGGGATCTCTTTGTGAAATCTGGGCTCATTATGCTAATGGTTTAACATAATTATGTTGTTGACAAAATTCCTCCTAAGAAATTATCTCATGTTTTCCTACATAGGCAGAAAATTAATAGCATTTAGTCACAGCCAATACTTTATATATCCATATATGTCTTACTTCTTGGAAGGATTCAGGTGGGCTCACACTGGCTTCTGTCATTTTTATTCACCAATTGGTGAATTCTTGATTTCTTACTCTAATTAATTGCTCTTACATCCCACTATTGCAGCAACTGAAGTCAAGAAAATCCACTGTGGTGCACTTGAGCCCTTGTAAACTAGGAAAGGTTAAATAGTTTTAAATCCCCTTAAAATGCAGAAACCAAGTACCTTAAATGGTGCACTTAAAAATTCCAGCACACCAAAAGAGCTCTTAAGATTTTTAAATTAATCCTCATTCTCCATGCACCAACCCCCAGTCACTTTGCTTTTCCAAAGCAAAGCTCTTTGGAAACATTTAAAACACTTTAAGAATACTAAAATGCCTGTTCTTTGAAGAATGATTAGAAATTGTAAGTGCTTCAGACATTTTTTTTTCTTTTAATCTGAGTGTCTCCATTTGAAGCCTTGTCAAGGTGCAGGAATGGAAAGCAAAAAAAAAAAAAAAAAAAAAAATTAAAGGAGATCAAGATAAGATGTCAAAACAAACTTACAATTTCCCAAGATGGTTTTATGAAGCAAAGCTGTCAGTTTTGCTGTCATGGAGCTTTAGAACTGTACAAGTTTCCAATTTTTTACTTCATGTTCACAGTGGAATTGCAAACTTTTTTTCGACCTTTCAGAAACCAAGTCTGGAATTGTGACATTTAAGTTACTGTTCTCCTGCTCTAATTACAGAGGTTCTAGCTTTAAATAGATAATAATGAGATTTTTTCCAGGGGGGAAACATGTTTTGTACATTATGGAAAAAGCATATTACTGAAGTCCGAATGTACCAGCACATTCTCTTGAGGCCTGGGATGTCTTTCTCTTATTGTATCTCCCACACTGGGCACAGTAATGACCACCTAATAGATGCCCTGCACACACCTGTGGAGATAGATGATGTCATTCCATCCTCCTTGGGAAGAGGACTTGAACGGTGCTAGCACTGCAGCCTTGGCTGTTTCAAGGTAGTGGCAATGTGGTTGAAAAATAAGAGTATGACATTTATTTCTTTCCACACTGCCCAGACTACATTGTTATACTGTTGTTACTGCCCAAGGGGGTTGTCTGCCCACTGCAAGACGTGCCAATAGTCCAGAGGCAAGGTGGTAGGAGATAAACGGTTTTATTACAGCTTGCCAGCAAGGGGGAAGATGGCTGACTAATGTCCAAAAGAACCATCTCACAGACCAAAGAATACAAGCTAGTTATATAGGGAACTAGTCTCCAGTTTTGGAGAGGCATCTGGTTTCTGGGTGGGGCAGGTATCTTGTCTCCAGGTGGGGCAAACATCTGGTATTAGTTCCTGATAGTCTTTTGTGTTACTCGATATGCATCAGAGACCCGAGCAACACCTATACCCTGATTTAGTTTATGGATAATAAGAACAAAATCTTTGCTACATATAGTAAAGATTACATGAGTGGTTCCAACACATTTCCCTCCCTCTTGATCTCCAGAGCAGGGCTTCTCAACTTTAACTGCATTGGAATCATCGAAGGATTTGTTAAAGAACAGATTGCTTGTTTTCAACCACACTTTGAGAACAACTGCTCTGGAGAATTCGGATGTCCTTCTGTTATCAAACCAAAGTGGGTTTGCTTTCTGGAGTTTTAAAATCAGACTCTCCACCAGAAGCAGTTGTCACACAAAGTAGAGTTTATTTGAAGCAAATAGGAGACCATGTGGAATCATTTCCTAGCTGTCCTCAAGCGCAGGGCTTTATATTTTGGGTGGGGAATGAATATTCAAAAGGGGGAGGTGGGCATTTGCTTGCGCAGGCTCAGTTGGAAAACATGCTTCCACGTGTATCACATGTCAAGGTAATAAGGCCTAAGCCCCTCCCGAAGCAGAGATTGTAGCATTAAAAATGAGGCAAAGGTCATCTCTTGGGCATTTTTTAGCCTATCTGTGCAAATGTTGCTCTTGTGGTGAGGTTTGAACTGGTTCCAGGTGGTTGGTGATTGCACCTCTTAACATAACAAAAAAGAAAAACAACCAATTTGAAGACACAGTTAAATGCTTCCAAAACATCCCTTTAGTTCCTCAGGACAATTTGTAGGTGACACTTCTATTTTGTTTTAATAATTTTCTGTGGCCTGGTATTTTGTTTTCTAGAATAAGGGTATTCTTGTTGTTGTCACCTTCCTTGTCTACATCCTAGAGTATTTTTGGAGCCAGTATAAGACACCTCATCTTTCCACCACTTCTTCTTCTTCTTCTTCTTCATTGCCATCACTACACTAATGCATCCTGGATACTCTCTTCCTCCTTATAATTTCAGAAGATTTCAGTTATTGTACTGAACTCTGGCTTCTGAATCTGGAAACACTTTCTTAAATTATTGATTCAGGAAAAATATATATATTGTTCAGAGTCTTTCTAAAAGAAAAATTTCATTGGACGAGTTTAACAGGCAAAGAAGACTTTATTCATAACTGTTGCAATTGGGGTCAAGATTATTGCAATAGGTGAGAAAGATTAAGCTCAACCCTGCTGAAACAAAAGGCAGGAGAGTTTTTAAGCACTAGAGTGAGTTAGCGGAGAAGTACTGGAGGATGTAAGAAAGGTGACTGGTCAATCTGATTAAGCCATCTGGGTTTACTAATTGGCACCTATCAAACTCTGGCCCCTACCCTCCCACAGAAACTGGCAGATAAGGGCACTACTTTTCCTGAGGATCACATTGCAAAGGGGTGGCTCCCAAGCCCTTAAGAAAGACAGTCCTGCATTGTAAAACTGGTAAGAAGCTGGGAGAAGATTTACATCTTAGAGGGGCAGAAATGCTACAAGAAAAGCGAGGTAAAGGGCCAACAGTCTGGAAGGAGCCAGTCTAAAGTTTAGTCAAGCTGAGGAGAACTGTAAGAGCATCGTCCCCATTGCTTCTCACCATATAGTCTGGTGGCTTATATTTCACAAAAGAGGATATTGAGGTCTAAAAAAGCAGTCACTTCTTGAAGAAAACACAGCAAGTAAATGGCAGAACTAGAACCCAAACTCAAGATGCTTCCTCCTGGGGAGTGAAACTTCTTATTCCAAGGGAATCTGCCCATGCCCTTTCTTTTTGCCCCAGCCCCTTCCCAGTTTTCCATTTTCTTTGCCTTATGATCTCTTTCCCAATTTTTTTCCATTTTTCTCCTTTCCTTTTTCCTGTCTCTCTGTTGAGTGTTTACCTGAGCTTCTCACCCACTCACCCCAATATCTTCTCCCTACACCTCCCACTAGCTGCCCCTTAGGGTCCAGAATCGACATCTGAGCATCCTATTGTGAGTAGCATTGAAGTTCCGTGCAGGATCTCCTAGAACTTGGCACAGGCCTGCTCAGGGCTCTTGCCCCACCTGGTTCTTGCTTGGATGACTCCAGGGTAAGCATACGACCTGCAGGCTTAGAGCCTGGTCCATGGAGTCACAGCGCCTGGGTTTGAACTCAGGCTCCTCCACACACTAGGTGCTCTTGGGAAATTTACTTAATGTCTCTGAGGATCAGTTCTCATTTTCAAAATGAGGTAGCTGTGAAAATTAGATAGTTCATATAGAGTGATTCGCACAGTGCTTGTCACATAAATGTGACGTTTAAATATTTGCCATTGCTGTCATTAAGTCCCTGAAAAAAAGAAACCAGAAACATCTTAACTCTCAGAACCCAAAACAGGAAAGTTCTCAAACATGAATTTCATCTTTAAAAAAATCTTTGAACATTTCTAATCCTGTGCCTTTTATCACCATTTCTAACATCCGTTTTTTATCAAAAATTTCAGTAATACTATGAGCACAATATTGCTCTACCTTATTCTAGGCGGTTGATGTTTACGACCTGGTCAAAGCTGATTATATGCCAGACAAAAAGGCCGGTTACTAAACCTGGCTGCATGGGATTGCTGAACCACCCCTCCAAGGAGGTCTAAATTTGTCTTCATCTTTGCAAGTGTTGAGAGTTTAAGCCAAATCTAGTTTCCTTCTTTTAACCTGTGGAATCAAACCATTTACATTATCTTTACATTATCTCCTTGTTATTCCTATTGAAGCTGCTGCTTTTCCCCAGCTGATAGAAGGAAATGATATTGCAAGTCAAGGATGAATGGCCATCTTCTGAAAGCCAAAACTCAAGTCATTTGATTGTGGCACTTCAGTCTAAGTGCATCAGTCCTGCCCCCGACACACACACCCATGTCAGCACCAGCTCACACTCAAATCAGAGTTGGGACATGCTTTGCTGGCCCCAACTCTTTCTCACTGTCTAACCTCTCAGACCGGAGATGGGCAGAATCAATTTTGCATGACCTTAAATGTCTGGGGGTAGGAGGTTTTGTTGTATTATTACTGTTGTTGCTGTTGACTCTGCACTAGTGTCAAATTCGGACTGCAGCATCAAATCATACGGTCAAGTCCACAAACACTACAGTGTACATTGGGGCTGTGACTTCAGGGTCATAATGTCAGCAACATGGTCTCAAAACTATTCTTAGCATTTTCAAATTTCCTTTTACATCCTTTATTTTTCTCCCCATACATTATTGAGAACCCAAACAACTTTCTAAAGTTAGATGGAGCATCCTGAATTAACCTGGAATTTAATCATTATTAGTAATCAAGTCATGGGAAAAGCAGAGAAGATACCCAGCTGTGAACACTCGTGGCAGTCCATGGTGTACGCATATGTGTGCTTGCAGGAGGCAGCGGTGGGTCATGGTTAAATCCAAATCAGTCTGCCTGGATCGAATCCCAGCTCTGACATTATCTAGCTGTATGAGTCAGCTTGAGTTATCTAACTTCTCTGTGCTTCAGTTTCCTTATCTATAAAGGCAGTAATGGTACTTATTATTAAAGTGTTTATCCAGGTGCTCACACATACTAAGTGCTCAATAAATATCATTGTCCTCCTTCTCGAAAATTGCCATGCTCTCCAATGGTTCCTCGGCTCTGCAACTTCATGTTGGATTCCTATTACTTATTTTAAAAGGTCTGCAGTTTAATTTATGGGCACATTTTAGAATCTTGAAAACAATGTTAGCTATTCCTTATATGTATTCACCTTTAATGACACAGAAAAATGCAGTTTTAATGACATAAGTCAATAGTTATGGGCTAATAGTTAAAAAAAACTTCTTATACCACATTACTGTAACCTGTGACATCATCTAATTAGTGTGAATTCACAGATGAAGAAATTTTGCTTGGCACATTTTCTCTCCAACACTCTGGTTAATATTCAGTGCCCAAAACAGCCACGGCCAAGGGTGCCAGGGCTGCTTGGTTCTGGCTGCAGTGAAGGATGGCTAGGGCCTAATGGACGTGGGATGTAGCAGGTGTTTCTCTGTCCACAGTGGAAGGAGAGGCAGATGAGGAGGGCTAGATTCCACCTTGGGGGCTTCTG
Organism: Equus caballus; assembly: GCF_041296265.1. Lineage (NCBI taxonomy): Eukaryota > Metazoa > Chordata > Mammalia > Perissodactyla > Equidae > Equus > Equus caballus. The sequence goes on along the minus strand of NC_091699.1, from coordinate 60,517,081 downwards.
CACACTGATCCAGTTACCGATATGTTTGAGAAATCCACTGTCCGCAAACATCCCTCTGATTTCACTCTTCTGTGTTATCTAAAGGATGCTTGATCATTACCACGAAGGCCAAACCCTCCCTGGTGTACCTCTTGGCTGCATTAATAAGACTTCTGGGAATATGTGAAATACGGTATAGATCTTAAGCACTCCCAATAGGGGTGATCCAGTTCTATTCACATCTTGGGGGAAAAGATTATCTTCAAGATTCAGCTTTATGGATGCTGGAGAACCAGTACTTTAGAAGGATCTGCATAATGAGCACATCATAGGACTCCTTCTTAAACTGAAGTCTTCTAACACCCATCCCAGTCATTCTGTTCTTATAACTCCAGCTCAGTAAGACATTTCCATGGCATTAATTGCTCAGGGTGATGGGAGTTTTCCAGCATTGAGTTCAGAACTTTAGGGTACCATTTACCAAGGTATCACCCTAGTGACATGTGAGAAGGCTGAGAGTGCTCATTCTTAATCTCTGTTTTTCTAGGAAATTGACACATGTGAAAAATATGTAGCAAATATTTCAATAAAATGTGAGCCCGAAATCTGGGAGGGACATTAGTTAATCTCACCTGCAGCACTCCCCTCAAATTCTTTAATGATAGATTATATAAAACTAAGCATTTAGACCCAGAGCTATGGTTTCTTTCCTCGTCTCTGTGTTGAATGATCTTTGTTTTGTATCTCTGTGGTAGGTTCCGAGTCTTCCAGCAGTGCAGGCTCCTCAGGATCGCTGTCCCGTACCCATCAACCCCTCCAGAGTGCACCCCTGGTCTCAGGTGTGGCAGCCAGTTCTCCTGGCTGTTTGCCCTATACGGAGAATGGAATGGGCAGCCAGGTTGCTCCCAGCAGCACCAGCTACATCCTCCTTCCACTGGAAGCTGCAACAGGCATCCCACCTGGAAGCATCCTTCTTAATCCACATACAGGTTAGTTTATTGCCTCTGCTTTAGTAGGAACACAAGATCAGATGTTTGTCTGTGTGTGCGAGCTTATAAATTTGCTAGCAAGTTTTCTGAAAATTCCTGGGCAGGAGAGCTTGTTGCATGAACTGCTCTGTAGGGTTTTGATTTAGGAAGAGCCTATCTGTAGTTGCAATCTGTACCTATATATGGATATCAATCTTGATATATAAATATAAGTATAGATACTTCTCAGAAATAGCCACTTTCCTCTCTGTCCTCTCTTCTCTGATCATGGTATCTCTCATATATGCCCGGGAGCTAAGATCAGAGACTGTAGAGTGATGAGTTGAGATATACTAATTAAAAACTTTGTGCTTCTCAGACTAAATCCCCAGTCAGCCTGTTGTTATGTCAAAAGTTTTTTTGTATCTTGGATGGACTGGTGAACATCTGCTTCATGGGGGAAATTTCTCAACCAGGGCAATTTTGCTCATGCCTCCAAAGCCATTTGCCAATCCATCATGACCTAGGGAGGAGGGGACTGCTACTAGCATCTAAGAAGGTAGAGGCCAGAGATGCTACTAAACATCCTACAATACACAGGACAGCCCCTTCAACAGAGGATTATCCAGCCCAAAATGTCAGTGCCATGGTTGTGAAATCCTGGGTTAGAAGGCTTGACATTGACTAGTCAATGCTTTAGAAGCCTTTATAGAGATTGAAAAAAATTGAATTGTCTCAGAATAGATCCGAGATTTGATTTAGATTAGTCTGGTATTTTATACTTAGATACTCAACAGTTAGATATAGAGTTAGATATTTTCAGTATATTATATCCAGAGTATTTCCTTGATTAGCTAAACTTAAAAATGCAAAACTGGATAAGAATCTCATAAAAGTGATCTGACTCAATCTTCTCACATGTCTAGTGCTGCTAGTAATTAGGAAATTCAGAGAAACATGAGAATGATAGTAAAATAGTTATTTGAATAATTGCTACATTTTCATGAAAACATATGGCCATTCTCAAGGCATGGTGTTTGATTGAGACATTTTGAAAATGCCATAAGCTTGAGGAAAAAGAAGGCATAATCATTTTATTGAAAATCATTTGAATGCTTTCAGATTAGATACTTTGAAGGAGAATATTAGATTGCTTTTATTTTATTTGCATCATTGTAAGCACTATAAAGGAAAGTAAAAGACAACTAGCATCATATTCATTACTCTGGGCACTGACCGAAGTATGATCTGACTCTGTTGGCTTCAATTCTTTCACTGTTAATTGAGACGCAGGGCTTGCAGACAAGAGCACGTACTAAGCATTAGTTTTCAGCGGTTTGTTTTAAGCAAAATTACAAAGTGTTTCAGAAAAGCTCAACAGCATTTTTTAGGATATAATGCAGGGATATTATTTGTAATGATAGTGTGGTTATGCATCTGTATGTGTATATTATCATCTATAATCTTGTTTAAAGAAAAAAATAATAATACGCTTTCTGATGCCAAGTCCCAATTCTTATTCATTGGATTGAGTCATTTAGAGCTGTTATTAAAATATCTCCCTTGAAAAGGATCCTAACTAAAGAAAGGGTGTGATAACGCTTGAACAGCTTCTCCATACACACTTCTCACATCTGACAAATGCTAGACTTGAAGATATCCCTAGACCAGAAGGAAAATGTATTAATGCATTGCATATGCCTCTACTATGGAAACTGAAAATTTGCCCCCTTTGGGCTGGAACTCATCTTTCCCTGTCATTGCCTTGAACTCCTGAAATCCAGACCTCTCACCCTTTCCTAAATACCCTTCTCCCAAATTACATGGCAGAAATGCGCTGGTGTTACGAACCGAGAGCCTATGACTACTTTGCCTCCTGTGTGAATTGCCCTTGAGTTCATTTCCTTGTTGCCAGCACATTTACAAGCTCCTTGTGGGGAGGAGCCATACTTGACTATTTTTTCACTTCCCTAGAGGGCATAATGAAGTAATCTTAGGCACTATGCTTAGGCATAGGTGCTCAATAACTACACATCATTGAAATAATATCTACTACCCGTTATATATGTTGATGTGGATAATGGAGAAGGTTTTGTCTAATGTTTTATATTTGAGAAAGTGGCTCATATATAAAACTATGATTGATACAATATCTGTCTAAAGCAGGAATATGACAAACAATGATTTGAAAATACCAAGGTGCCTGCCAGTCATATGTTTACTAAATAAAACAAAGATGAAACTTCCTTTGTCAGCACAATTGAGTTGGCTCTAAGTATGAAACATTTGGCACACTGAAGCCAGGCCCGCCCGCATATATTCTTGCAGTTCCCCAAATACAAGCACGACTTTTTATTTTGTCTGGCCTTAGACTCAACTCTCATCTGATTCATTTCTAACTCAGAACTCAGGCCGGTTCTTTCTTTGCTTTTCAGGCAGCTGGATGAGTGAGCTGCTGCAGAGGCTCTTTTTCAAAGTTAGCCCTTTCTGAGATCTTCATCCTTGCCAGGCAAGCCTGGCTTTGACTCTTGAGTTTGGTCTTCCTCCAGCTGTCTTGGACTCAGCTTCCTTTTGGAAATTTTTAACAGAAAGCTCATCTTTGTTTGGCTATTTACTTTCAATTCAGTGCTATCCAGAGATGCCAACAGTCATTGGCGTCCCTCAAGTACTCCTTAATGCCCGTACATGTTGTTTTGCCATTTTGCTTTGCCCTCCTCTAGCGTGAATTCACGAGTGTGTGATGTCAGGGCATGCCATCGAAAGGGACTCCACTTTGAACAGCATTTCAGGTCTGATCTCTTTCAAAAACTCCTGATGGGCTTCCATAACACTATATTTTTTGTGTTTCACAGGACTTCTAGCATCTATTTATCCAACTTGCTTCTACCTTTTTCTTAAATGCACCATGAAGTTTTTGTGTGCTGTCTATAAACATATCTTTGCAAGATGTGAATTAATCTTTGCCTATCCATAATCAGTAGCTCCCTCATAATTTGATTGATCACTTTCTAAGGACTAGGAAAGGAAAAATCTCTTCTTCTCACTCCCTCTCTTTTATTAAAAGTAAATACCCTTCTGCCAAGTACATGGCAGAAATGCTTTGGTCTTAGGAACCAAAAGCATATGATTACTTTGCTTCTAGTGTGAATTGCCCTTGGGTTCATCTCTTTGTTACCAGCACATTTAGAAGCTCTTTGTGCCCAGGGGTCATACTTAGTTTTGCTTTTTTGTTTTGTTCTGTTTTGCATCCCTGGAATAGATAACAAAGTCTTAGTCACTGTGCAGGTGCTCAATAATTATATATTTGTAAAATAACATCTACTACACACTGTTCATGTCAATGGGGAAGTGGAGAAGTTTTTCACCTAAGATCATGCATTTGAGAGGAATGAGCGCTCTGCACTTAATCCTCTTCTCTGCCCTGGCTCAGCTCCGGACACCCTGGCTTACCTGTCACTGCACTCTCTTTACCTGTGCCAACACACAAGCCACTGCTGGGCATACCTGTGCAATTTCTGACACAAAAACCTCTTCTAAACTGAGTAGTCCTGGGACCAACTAGTTTTTCTCTCCCCTTTGGTCTTCAGCAGCTGTCATTCAAACTAACAGCCCATATTCAGTTGTAATTGCATCTGGATTGGTAGAAATGGTAGACTCTAGAGAGGCGACCATTGCCTGACTTGAAAACCAAGTCACTTACCCTAGCTTTGTTAGAAAATTGTTTTCGTCTCTTCCCTGGCATCCATCTTACTTCTTTCATTTTCCTCAGTTCTTTCGACCTCTCCTAGGTGAGCATAAAATCAATCTTTTATACTCTCTTTTCTTTTCAGAAAAACCTGCCATCTCTCACCGCCCAAGTGAATTCTTAGTATTGTTCATACGCAATTATTTAGAAACATTTGTTCCTTCTGGTCCACAGCATATTAATAATATTTCAAACAGAGTACCTTAAAATTTATCAAAAAGGTCATATGAATATTTTGTGGTAACGTTTTTCACCCTAATTACGGTCAGTTTTTCACACCTAGTTAGTTCTCACTGTAAATTGAAGGTCACAAAGAATGTAGAATGTAGTAAAGATGCTTTTTGTTTTCCATCTTTATGTGTTTGTGTGTGTGTTTGTGTATAAGCACAGAGTGAGGCTGATTTTGAAATGGTTTCACATGAAGTTGCTGTAAAGATTTTTTTTTATGTTATCTAACATTTTCCTCTTATCTTTTTAAGGTACAAAAAAAAAATGGAGGCAGGGGACTAAGGATTAGAACACTAAAGGGGCTGATTGATTTTTAAAAATTGAACTATTTTTTTCATCCTTTCCCAAATTGCTGATTTTTGGAGGAGAAACAGATTGCAGATTTTAAACCCAGAAGAAAATTATTTTTTAAAAGAGAAAAAGAATTTAAAATAATAAAATGTAGCTAAAATTAAATGACAGTGATAGGAAAACAAGTGCCTCTGAAGAAGATTAAAAAAAAAATACCTCTAAATTTAGTCATTGTTCTGTGAATGTAATTCTGGGACGTTCGCTGTTCCATCACAGCACGTTGTGATTGGTTATGAAACTGTTATCCTAACTTCATTAGTTCTGGCAGGTATGTTCACGAATATGCAGCACTTGAGATTTCCTGTTGCAGACATACAAATATATTTGGGCTGAAAATTTGGGTAATGGGAATGCTCAGCCCTCATTAGCTTTCCTAACTGAGCTGAAGTCAGTCCATTGCTCTTTACCTGTGAACCTTTTATTTGGCTTCACTACGGCCTCAGCATTTGCCTCCCCAACCTATTCCAATTTACTGTCTTAGTGTAGTTTATAAAGTACACAGGTGAAGTGCATGATCCACACGCATTTCACGTGTAGCCTTGGGAAATATTTGCATATGTAAACATCTGTGTAAACACCACCCAGAAAGAGACATGGACCATGTTTAGCCTCCCAGTAGGTTCCTTTGTGCCCCCTCAGAGGTACCACTAGTCTTACTTATATTACCATTGCTAAGTTTTGCCTGATCTTGAATGTAATAGAAATGGAGTTATGCAGTAGCAGCCCTTTTGGGACTGATTTCTTTCACTTAGCATACCTTTGCTAACTAGCTTAGCTCTCATTTTATAACAGTCTGTTCTTGTTAAATACCATGCTTTCTTTTTTCACTAAAATATTGTTTCCTTTGGGTCAGTTTTTATACTTTCCCTCTCTGTCCTGTTCCTTTTTCGTTGCTAATTGTCCTCACGCATTTGGTCATTCTTCATATATATTATTAAAGAACAAGGCTGATTTCCTCGGCCATCGCATGCTACTTACCCTGGATAAGAGTGCTCTTGCAAGCCCTGTAGACTGAATGGTGTAAGGAGACGCTTTAGAATACATGCTTGGGAATAACTCAGAGCCTCTGCTGCCCCCTTTAAAACCAAGGAGAGGGTGACCCTCCCCGAGACACTACGCCATTCTGGGAGTCCTGCTCCTTCCAGGCATTTTGCTCAGGTTCCTAGAGAATATTTCTATGGCTTCAGCTTGTGGACAATATTCCTACTGCTGCCTTTCCAATAGAGTTGTGGGGAGTGTGGATAATGGAAGAAAGGACTCCGAAAAAGTTCTACAAACTCTTTGCCAATCCACTCCCCCATATTCTGATCTTTCTCCTTCGTTATCTACCAATCCTGAGTGTGATTCCATCTTAAAACATGGTCTCCCCTCCTGACTTCTCGTGCATTGATTAATAATTTTCAGTTATGATGGGATTTTTTTCCCATGGCCCCTCCTTGTACCATGTACTCCTCCTGTAAACTTGAATAATTCACTTAAGTTATTGGTGTAATGGGAAGTGAATGGACTTTAGAGTCAGACTGACCAGGGTCATTTCCTGGTTCTCTCACTTACTGTTTTTTGTATTTCTGAATAAGTTGCTTGGCCCTCTAAACCCTAATTTTCTCATCTCTGAAATGGAATGGGATTGCACATCTGTGGGGTTGTTGGAAGAGCTGAAATCATGCATGTAAGATGCCTGTCACTGTGCCCGCCACATTGGAAACCCATTTGTTCTTTTTTACCTCTCTCTCTTTCATTTGCTGCCCTCTCCTCACCTCCCTTCAGCTCTTTACTCCTATACCCTTTCTGGTGGGGCTTCATTTCCTCTTCTGGGACAGGGAGATGACACATTTCTTCCTCACTGAGTCATGATGAGGCTCTAATGATACTATTTTATAAACTATAACAGACTGCTCAAATAGCAGTAATAATAATAGTGAACCATGCCATTATTTCAAAAGGCAAAATACGTATATTTGCTTCACCATTGTAAGAGGATTCTGTGATGAGTTTATTATGCATCGTCTTTAAAATCTAAACCTCTGTGTATTCCTCGTTGTGTCTATTTAGAGAAGTGATTGAATAGATGTGTTATGTTCTGTTGTATGTATATTTGTGGAACTGATAATGATTCTGAATTGGTGACAAAGCTAGGGGAAGCAAAACAAATGTATCGGTAAATAATGTGTAACTGAATGGAGCCAGAGTTGTGTTAACGGAAAGCAGCCTTGTCTCAGTGTGCATTATCTCTCTGACAGCATGAGGTTCAGGGCAGCAAAACACATGGCTTTGTGAAGATTGCTTCTCCACAGGCCTTCTCCTCAGGGTACCACTGTACACAGATGCACCTAGCTTTGGCAAATCTCCCTGAAGGTGTTGGATTTACTTGCTGCTTCTTAAATTGCTCTGGACCTACATTGTTATCTAGCTTAACAGGATGGGTCATAAACAGTAACGTCTTCACACTGGTGAGGGTTCAGGTGTCCTGAATTTCCACTGCCCTGCACTTTCACTTTAGTGCTTTTTAAGTATCTATCAGAGTTGTTCTTTCTGCTAAAGGAGGGATGGAGAAACTCACGTAGACCAAGCCATGATTCCATTGCAGGCCAGCCCTTTGTGAATCCCGATGGAACCCCTGCAATATACAACCCCCCCGCCAGTCAGCAGCCCCTGCGAAGCTCGATGGTGGGGCAGTCCCAGCAGCAGCCACAGCAGCAGCCCTCTCCCCAGCCGCAGCAGCAGGTCCAGCCACCACAGCCGCAAATGGCAGGCACACTAGTCACTCAGGTAAGGAGCTGGTTGGAGAGCAGGGAGGAGAACGGCTCTGAGACAAAGTCTGCTCTGCCATCAGAGTAGCAATGGGTAGGAAGAGGGGATATTTTCCATTGGTGCCACCCCATCCACTCAACCTCATACGTAAAACCTGGCAACCTAGAGTCCTTGGTTACAAGTTGACAAGATATCATCCGGATCCTTAAGCTTAGGTAGAGATGAGTGTCCCATCCAATGACTTTCATGGTGAGGGCATGGTACTAGGGAAAAGGAATGACAAGTTTTTCTTAGGTCTAGATGCTATTTTTATGTACCAAGGAGCCTGCCTTGGGAATTGAATTCGTAATCCCATCCAGGGCTTTGCATCATCTGGTTCACCCATTCCCAACACAGACCAAGTACTCATGTCTGCAAAGAGCCAATATTAAAGTCTCTATCAAGGGAAAGAACAGAAGTCAGTTCATTCCAAGGTGGCCTGGCTGTTCACACACCCCTTAGAGAGATGTAGAGCTGCCCTCCTTTCCTGGGGTGACACATGGAAATGTCCACAGAAACCTGAAACATTCCAGGTAGGTTGCTGGAGCGAACCTCATTTTAAATATTTTTGTCCTTACTTCTTAGTCCTTAGGCAATATTTTTAGACCCGGAGGATCTAACCAACACCAACCACATCAAGTATTGCAGTCACTTCTTAAAGGAGTGTTCACTCTGGGCAAATAAGCCCCTCTCCAGGCTGGCTGCCTCTGGTCTGCATGGCTTTGACTTTCTGTTGGTGGAAGGTTCCCCTCTCTGGAGTGCATGGACCTGTAAGGGACAGTGGTATGCTTCAGATATCAGAGCCTTCCTGTGGGATTTCAACTCCCATCACTTCCTTGTTACCTGATCGGCTTTTTCTTTCCTCCAGTCTGTCCAGGGGCTGCAGGCTTCCTCCCAGTCAGTGCAATATCCAGCAGTCTCTTTTCCTCCCCAGCATCTCCTGCCTGTGTCTCCAACGCAGCAATTCCCCCTGGTATTGTATTATATCTGGATGACTTTTGTCTTGGGAGAGCATGTTTGCTGGTTCTACTACTTTCCTGTGCAGGGCTGACTGATGCTGGGTGGGTGCCCTGGGCTGACTGTGAGGCGGGGGGGGGGGGTGTGTGTGAATGTCTCATTCCAGAACATTACAACCCATCTCCAGAGTAATGCTTCCCTTTCTGTCTTCTGTCCTAGGTTTAGTGCTTCTGCATTCTGATACTCTTTTAAGAGTTTACCAGCTAGTTAGGAATTGAATGCCCTCAGAGTTAGAAGTCAGAAACAGAGAGACACATAAACTTGGTGTGAGGGTTTGGGAAATCTCTTCAAGTCAGTATTGAGATGGTAACCTTCATCACCCCATGCACCTAATATAGGAACACCCCAACTCCCCTAGCAATCCAATCCCTCGATTCCCTTTCATTTCCCCTCAATGTATTAGGTCCTTTTGGACAACAAGAGGGAGCATTGTCCCTAAATTTCAGGCCAGGCCAGTGAAGACATACTCCCTAGTATATGAATGAAATCCCACCCCGCCTGTTGATGACTCAGTCTTGGCTCCATCTTTGCAGCAGCAATGAGTGATGATGAGAACGAGTGGTTCTGCCTTTCTTTCCAGAAGGCAGATCCTGTGGCTGCTGCTGGGAAGGCCAGCTGACCCTTCAAGACAGAATATCAAGCCCTTTTTGTCTCCGCACCATCCTGAGGAGCCTGAGCCCTTAGTGAAAAAATAATAATTTGTTTCCATTGTAAAAGGGAGATTTGGGTCAAATTGTTTACCATCTCGGGATGATTAAGTATATTTTCTCTTGTTATATTCCCTTTTTGTTCTGCCTGGAGAATTCTTTTCTTTTACTTTTTTCCAAATCATACTCCCTCCCTTGCCCACAACAAGCATGTGGCCTGTGTCTGCCTCTGTGTACCTCTCCCATTCCTAAGCTGATCTTGTTGATTTCCTCGTTTATTTCTCTGGCTTGCAGAGAGATGATGTGGTGACACAGTTCAGCCAAATGAACCTGAGCCGGCAATCCTCAGGAGAGACTCCTGAGCCCCCATCCGGTCCTGTCTACCCACCGTCCCTCATGCCACAGCCAACCCAACAGCCGAGCTATGTCATTGCCTCTGCAGGCCAGCAGCTCCCTACAGGGGGCTTCTCAGGCTCTGGACCTCCCATCTCCCAACAAGTCCTCCAGGCCCCTCCCTCACCCCAAGGATTTGTGCAACAGCCTCCACCTGCACAGGTAAGTGTGCTTTTTCTGACACCTGTGACCTATAACTTATTTGTGGCGCATTTTGGCTTCTGTATTTCCGTGTAGAATATCTCCAGGTCAACCTGTCTTGCCTTTCTAGTCCGTACGGATATTCCTCACCTACAGGACCTGGTCTGTCCTATTCATCAGTTGAGCAAAGTCTTGAGGCTCAGAAAGTAAGTTTAATGAAATTGACCCAACGCCCCATGGTCCAAGGGAGGAGTATCCCATTTTCCAGGCAGTTGGTACAGAGGCCACGGGAAAGCATTCCCTCCCATGTGTGGTCCTGCTCACTGGAGTGATTGCCTAGGAAAGGAAAGCCTTAGGGAAGAGGACGCCCTTGCTCCTGGGGGACTTTCAGCTCTCTCTCTCTTGCTGCTGCTCTGGAAATGTGTTCTTTCCTTTCTTATCCATTCATAAGCATTTTCTGGAGCTAATCTGGTGCAGGAGCTCCTCTATGAATATAAAGGAGGAATAAGCCAACAGCCACTGTCCTTTCCTTTCCCTAGAGGGAAGCAGAGTTCCTGCGTGCTCTCACAGGTAGCCATTAATCATATTTAATTGACTTGAGCATGTAAGACACCACAGATCACTGATTTTTACTGTCTTCTCAAAGACTGATTATGTGTTACTCTTCTCCACCAAACATCTCTGGTGCTCTCCTGGGTATCCCTTGCAGAATATTGCAAGTGATTACTGTCAAGATGTAAAATGCACAGAGCCGTTTTCTGGTCCATTTTCAAGGCACACATATCCCAAGCACTTCCATCCTAATTATGAAATATTGCATTGGATGAGCTGTGTAAAGTACAGTGTCACCTTTGCATCATTTGTTTCACTGCCTTAACATCTTGAATAAATTATTATCTTTTCAAGCCATGCAAAACCCGCTGCCATGAAATGATTTTCACTCAGTTATTCATTTTATTTTGAGTGATTAATTAATAGTTCAACTTCAGTTGCCTTCTCTGTAATGTCTCTTGGCTACTAGGATTCAAGGAGCTGTGAAAAATAATTTTAAGTTACAGGAGAACGGGCCTCATTAATATATTAATTATTTTACTAATAAATTAAATACTTTGTTTAATTATTGGGAAAAAATAGTTTAGCTCTTTTAGCCTAAATATCACCAAAGTATCTTTACCCGTTTCTGCTGTCAAAGAGAAGAGTTGGCAGAATATTTAATTGAAGACTTAAAAAAAAGGTCATTCCTTAATGAAGGAATTTCAATATTAGTGCACAGCAGGAGTAAAGACAGTTCAGAACCCCTGGTGTGTCTGCAACAGAAATGCTTTCATTCCCTCTCCAGTAGATTTAAAAACAGAAAGAGGGAGGGAAGGAAGAAAGACAAAACAGATGTTCATGGTTCGTGATCAGTCTGGAGATCCATGAACTTCTTTTTAAAAGAACCACAGATAAAAGTATGGACATGACTGATAGTGGTTTTCAATCTAGCAAACATTTTAAAACTTGATTGCTCAACTATAGAACAACGAAAAGAACTCTTGGGACAGAGCTCATTTGCATATATGTTAAATTTATGCAGAGAATGAGCCTATTTAATGACGTAGAAGGTCAATTTTGCCTAAGCTGTCCTGTGTGCTTTCTGAATGCCCACTGGAAGGGCAAAGCGGGAAACATGAACAAGGCAAAGGTATTTGAAGAAGGGAAGTGGGAGAAGTGCTTATTTTTCATAGTTCCTTCTTTCTCTCATTTATTACTTTCACCTTATAATCCTCTCATTTTTTGATTTTCCATAATTTAACATAGCTGTTTGAAAATAGGCATTTCCTCACTTTTGGGCTGTCCTTCCTCCCCGCTCCCTTCCCCTCTCTCTCTTCCAAACCTTCATACTGATCTTAGCCCAGCTTGGCTCCCTTCCTCCATGAAGGAGGATGAGAATGAGCCAAGTGTCCCTTTCCCACCTGCCTCATGTGGTTGGGACTGTAATTCCTGAGAACTGGCCTATGCTCCACCTTGGGGAGGTGCTGGACAGAAGTGACCAGACCTCTAGCACAGCTTGTGAGGGTATCAGAGAAGACAGGACTGGGAGGAAAAGCAAGAACAGAACAACATAGCTGAGTAGTAAAGATGAGGTGCTCTCCTTCTCTCTCTCTTTTTTTTTTTAACAAAAATTGTACTTTTATCCAAACCATTAGTGCCCATCAGGAAATTTTCAAGTGTTTGAACTCTGTGCCTCATCCCCGAAGGTATTTTCATGTTTCATATTGAATGTAAGAAGAGAGACCAAGGATCAGATAACACATTTGTGAGCTTACATTGAATCAAGACACAGTTGTTCCTAAAGGAACAAGGTGCTGTTCTTCCTAAAAGACATATAAATACAGTGCTGATGAATAAATTAGATAATAGTTGTTCTTATTCTTAATATTGGGAGGCATCTGATGTATACTGGTAGTAATCTTTAATAGCACCACCATGTGCCAGAGCATAACTAAAACCTACTATTACTCCAGAATTATTTGAGTTCTTATTGATATAAACTGCCTTACAAAGAGAGGGAGAAATAGTAAGATCAAATCACTATAAACAATGCACACAATAAATTAGCTGGTTGCTGGGTACTGACCATGTCTTCAGACTCATCCAGCCTCCTCTCCTTGGATATCCACATTGTTCTTCAGAGTTATAATTCATAATGATTCCATAGGATTGCAGAACCACAGATCCACACAAACTAAGTTATCTTTTGTTCCTACTTTATCCAAGGCAGGAAAACATGCTACATGTGTTTCAATAGCAAAACTGAACTAGAAAAGTGTTTCCTATTTGAAATGAACAAATCAGAAAATAAAATAGCCATAAAAATTACAGTTCTCAAACAGGTGGCTCATAAATTTATTCTATGTACATAATTCTATGTAAGTTCTAGGCTGTGTACTGGCATGCCTCTGTTTGTACTTTAAAGAATATGATAGAAGAAAAGCCAGAGGCCTGGAGATGAGAAACAATTAAGATTAGTAAGAAAATAGCCTTAATATAAATGACCCGAAGCAGGCAAAGAAGTCTTTCCAGATCAGGAGACATTTGATTTGAATCTTATTGGAAGTAATTAGAATATTTTCAACCATTCTCAGTCATTAGAAAGTGACTTAAATGATATTTTTATTGTATTTCAACTTTTTAGATTTAACATCAATTCTCTGGATCCTGGCTATATGCCAATCACTCTTTAAAGTGCTTTGATAGACTTTACCATATTCATAGTTTCACTTTCTGCTTCTTTTAGACTAGAGATCAGCAGTTTTCATTTCTCACCTGTGTTTCCATTAGAAAAACAATTCAAGCTAGATATAATGTTTAAAACTACCATCAATTTTTTTCCCTTGCAGATGACTATTTTATTCACTCTTGTTTCATTTAAAAAACACAGAATTCAGTGTTTTAAAACAACAAGCACTGTATTGTTCACATCTAAGTCAGCAATTGGAGCAGGACTCAGCTGGGACAGCTCATGTCTGCTCCATATGGCATGGGCTCAAGGGCTTAACAGGGGCTCAGGAGCTTAATGTGGAAGATCCAAGATGGCCTCACTTACATGCCACAACATTGGTGTAGCCTGTCAAGTGGAGACTCTATTCTTCACGTGGCCTCTTTCTCTAGCAAGATAGCCTGGACTTCTTTTCCTGGTGGCTGGGCTCCCTTCCTGCAAATGTGGAAGCTGCAAGTCTTCCTAAGGATCAGGCTTGCAAGTCTCAGAAGTCATCATTTCTGCTTCATAGCATTGGTCAAAGCGAGTCACAGAGCCAGCTCAGATTCAAGGGCTTGGGAAACAGATTTCACCCCTTCGTAAGTGGAGTAACACACACACACACACACACACACGCACACACAGGCATGGGAGAATCTTTTGATGGCTATTTATAATATAGCCACCAATCTACTACAGTCATATTATATCATAAAATGAGTCTATTTTATGTTTAAAAAACAGTATTTAACAGATAGTTCTCATTCCCTGCTGTTTTGCCCTTTCTTTTACAGATGCCTGTATATTATTATCCGTCTGGTCAGTACCCTACCTCAACCACGCAGCAGTACCGGCCCATGGCCTCAGTTCAGTACAGTGCTCAGAGGGGTCAGCAGATGCCACAGACAGCACAGCAAGCAGGTACTTGGAATCACGTTCCCATTTTCTCCTCTAACCTAGTTATTTTTGCACGTAAATCTCTCAGCTGTCCTCTTTGGATGAATATCCGAGCTTGGCAATTTAAATTGGCTCATTTCCTTTACCCAGAGAAGATACAGAGCATTTGATTAACTGTCTATGGAAAAGTAACAGATATAAGAAGGTGAAGCCCACATCACTCCAGTGTCCCAGGCTTGCATGCTAAATGCACTCTCCATAAATTATTTTTGGATCCTCTTAGTTTCTTTCACTTTTTGGGGGGTTTTTTTGTGAGGAAGGTTCACCCTGAGCTAACGTCTGCTGCCAATCTTCCTCTTTTTGTATGTGAGCCACCGCCACAGCACAGCCACTGACAGATGAGTGGTGTAGTTTCGTGCCCAGGAACCAAACCTGGGCCATCAAAACTGAGGGCACCAAACTTGATCACTAGGTTACCAGGGCTGGTATCTCTTAGTTTCTTTTGAAGCAGAGAGCTAACCACATCCCAACTTCCTAGTTCATACATTTTTTTCTTCTTTTTAAACTTAAAGATAATTCTTCCCCTGTTCCTAAGGCTAGGGAGCCAAATTGGTTGTTTCTACACCATCCTAAAAAGCTGTCTTTAGATGAAGGCCACTGACATTGCAGCCTGTGTCCCGGTGGAACTCTGACTCCATGGCTCCCTTTCTCGAGGGCCACACGCCTCCTGCCCAGAGCTCGGCAGCCACTGTGCAGTGGGAAGGGGGGCCGATGCACTGTACGAGAGTGAGTAGCAGGTCTCACAGTGAACCGGTCTCTTTCCCTACTGTGTCACACTCCTAATGGGATGCCGTGACCCAGAGAGCAGCAGGAATCCAGCAGGGCTGAGTGACTTGTGCTAGGGAGAGGTTTGCATTCTTCCTGCTGACCACACTGCAGGGAAAACTACTAATTGTCATGCTGAAGACCACCTGACTGGGGACGCTGCCTTCTGTAAGTAGGTCGTGTTAAAGCACGTGCTCCCCACCGCTGCTCATAAATGCCTGCTCTGTCACCTGTCTGATTTCTGCACTGAATAGATGTATATGCAAATATGATATGGACAGAGGTATGTGTGTAATATACACAGGAGATGTACAATTTTTATAGGCTATGACAAAAAGTGCAATCCTTGCCAAGAATCAATATTAATAGTGGACACCCTAAGAATACTAGTGAGACACTGCTATCATTTCTTCAGATTGGAGAAATAATTAAATTTCTTGTCTTGTGGATAGCTGTACATTCTTTAGTTCATCTCATGGCCTGTTTAAAGTCTGTGGGAGAAGAATTAGAGAAATGTGTAGCAGCCAATGAGACTTTGTCTTGTTGCAATATTATATTAATTTGGGGAAGAGTATGTTTTGACCTCTGAATTTTTATACTTTTACGATAGTAAGAACACAAAAGAGTTTCAAGTTATTAGTTATTTTAAGAAAAGCATTTGGCAATATTTTCTCTGATTGTTGGAAAATGTTATTATCTTTATCATTTCATGGTAACTGCCGCCAATTTAGATATATACTATAGCAATGTGTTTTTCGCATCCTGAACTGTCTTATTTTCTTCTGCTAATGTTTATCAAAGAGTTAATTTATAACCTCCTAGCTATTGGTCCAGAGGCTATAGCAAAGTTTTCCTTTTGGTTACCAATGCCTTTAGAAGGAGAAAGATGCTGATGTCCAATTAGAATGACTTTTTAAAAAATTTAGTGCTGTTGTTTGACAGTTTTCTAAAGAGATATTTCAATTTTATGTTAGAGCACGGAGCTCATATACAGGAATGCAGTTACAAACATGCTGGGACCCACTAAACCTGTAAAGTCTGGCTGAGGAAGTTGGATGAATATGTTAACTGGGCAACAGAATTAGATTTAGAACAAGCCTGAGGCTTCCCACTGACTCTTTTCCGCTAACTTCACTCATGAATGGCAACACAAGGGAAAATACTTGTGACATTTTTTACTCTTTTTAAAACATCATAGGAGATTTTAGAGATGCAAAAAGCCCCTCCCCATCTCGGAAAGATCTAACTGGCCCCTACTACAATTCATGGCAACCTGGTGGCTCTGACTTGTCCCATGCTCCCACGTCACCATGGAAATGCCACCCCCAAGGTGAGATAATGACACTGTCATTAAAGAATGCATCCTAAATCAGCATCCTGTTCAAAACAGAAGCTAGCGCTTCAGGTGTCAAGGAAGTGAGTGGCAGCTCATGGGGTCTGTTGAGGGTGGGGAGACGAGCAAAGGGAAAGGATACACGAACAGTGTCTTCCCTGGAGGTGACAACATCAGTATACACATGCAGACTGAGCCCTTTGAGCTCCTAGTTTTTGTGGCCGCCACACCTGATGTCATGCCTAAAATCCCAAGCAGTTTTCACTGCAGTGCTGAATTTACTGAGTGTTTGGGAAGGCAGATGGTGTCCCCTCACCTCACTGAGAGTCACCTCTGCTAATAAAATCCAGGGAACCCAGCTCATGCCATGGCTCTGTGACAATGTGTGGAGGCTCCAGGCCCTATAGCTGGGAGGCCTTTTGCTGAGCTTAGTGACACTAACAGACTTCCCAAAGGGACATGGCGCACTTATTCGGGGGAGCAACTCTATGTCGATGAACTATCTCATAGAAGAAAGAGCCTCTTTGGATAATTATAAAGGCCATATTTCCTGGAGGAGCTGGAAGATAGGCCCTCTCTATCTTTAAATTGACCTGTGGACCACGGTTGGCATCGCACCATCCCACAGTGATGCCCTGACTCACTCTTCCTCCTGTCTCCAGCGTTCTTGCATCCTGGATTGACGCTCTCTCATCTTCATCTGGTGCTGACACCAGATTGTATCATAGTAAACTCACCTATCACATGATTAAGCATTAGAGTAGGGCAAAATTATGTCGGTTATAGCCAAATGGAGATTTTAATCCCAATTTGCTTCTTGGCACTGTTCTTAATTTTTATTTAATTGCAATGAAAAATGTCTCTTCCTTCTCCTACATTCTTGGCAGAATTGAAATCTCTGTGAGTGACTATATCTTTCCTAGGCCTTAAAACTGTATACAGTAAATTTTTATAAACTGAATTGGATATTCTGCCATTGATTAAGTAGGATACTTGAGTTACGCTGAAGCCCAGCAGGGGGATGTAAGGGCTTCTTCCTGGTGATTTTGTAGTCTTTACCCTACCAGTGAGTGATAAAGGTGCTAAGCATGTGGAAGAAGAAACTATGCTGGTGGTGATTATAAATAAAGGCCATTAACGTTAGGAAATTTTGGAGAAATTAAATGATAGATTTGCACAGTGATATTTGGATTTTTTAGCTACGTATGTAAGGAAAATAAAAACCTTTGATGGAAAAAATTGTTTATTGTCAATTTGACATTATCAGGTACCCCCAACAGTGGAGAAGACAATTTTCTATATGAGGCAATTGTTGATAACCCAAGACTGCATAGAAAGGCAGTTATCAGGTTTTAGCCAAAAAGACTAAAGTTTTCAAATCATTCTGGCTTTGAAAGACTTGAAAGTGCGAGTGTGTTACTTGAAAACAGATTTTTCTCAGTGGTCAAATATTGAAAGGAAGTGTGGATGAATAAACCTTTCACACCTTAATGTTTAGGTTTATTTTAGTGGTCAATTATCATATCGCTTTTAGTTAATACCTATGTTGCTATTGTTTTACTCTTGATTGATAACATCTTTAAGGCCACAAAAATGTTAGCAATACAGTCATGTGTTACTTAATGATGTGGATGCATTCTAAGAAATGCATCGTTAGGTGATTTTGTCATTGTTCAAACATCATAGAGTGTACTTACACAAACCTGGATGGTATAGCCCACCACACCCCTAGCATATATGGTAATAATCTTTTGGGGTCTCTGTCGTATATGTTGCCCATCACTGACCGAAATGTCATTATGTGACACATGGCTAATTATGTCCACCCTCAGTTCAGGGTCTCCTTTGGGCTCTTGACTATACTAAGTATTTACAAACATCGTGTTGTTTAATCCCCACCATGAATTTACAAGGGAAATATTAGTTATTAGCACCCTTGTTTTACAGATGGGGAAACTGTTGCTCAGAGAGGTGAAATAAGTTACTCTGGGTCCCAAGGTTGATCCAATTGGGAGGAGCACCGAGGTTTGAGTGATTTTAAGCCTGTGTGTTAACCACTTTATTGTAACAACATAAACACAGTTCCTAGTTTTGCCTTTATTTACTGGCATGAATGATCACATAGAAACTAGCATGTTGGGATGAAACCAGCATGCCCATGGTACAGAGGCAGATAACGCTGATTTAATTATTCAAGTACACAGGCTGGCTTAAGAGCAGAACACACCGGGAACTGGTGTTTCGTTTCCCAGCCCACCAAGGTGTTCCATGGTGGACTTTGCAGAGCTGGTCAATGACAAATGGCAGAGAGCTGCTGAGACATTTATGCACAAATCACATGTTGGAAAGATGTGATTCCACACACAAAAAAAGAATTCCCCTTAGATCATGTCTCCAACTCCAAATTCCCTTTTCACTTTGACTTAAAAAGCATAATTCTTGGCTCTCCAAAATTTTGGACATGTCCTAAAAGCAACAAGAGTGAGCTTGTAAAGTCCTATGCACTTTTATAAATGGGCATTTGGCATTGAATAAATCCTGGTTTGGGTATCAGAATAATATTGGTTTCATAAAATGAATTAGGAAGTTTCTCTCCTTTTCTATTTTTTGGAAGAAATTGTGTAAAATTGGTGCTAAATCTTCTTTAAATGTTTGATAGAGTTCTCCAGTGAAACCATCTAGGCCTGGCGATTTTCAGAAGCATTACTTTTTATTTGAAGATCATTCGGGACCTTTTTAATTATGAACTCAAGTCATTATGGTTATAGGATTATTCAGATTACATATTTCATCTTTGCTGAGTTTTGGTAGTTTGTGGTGATTGAGGAATTGGCCCATTTCTTCTAAGTTCTTGAATTTACGAATGTAAAGTTAGTTGCATACTTTTATTATTCTTTTAATGGCTGCAGGTATGTTGTGATATCCTATTTCATTCTTGATATTGGTGATTTTTAAAGTTAGTTGCATACTTTTATTATTCTTTTAATGGCTGCAGGTATGTTGTGATATCCTATTTCATTCTTGATATTGGTGATTTTTAAAATCTCTCTTTTTGTTTTTGTCAGTCTTGCTAGATTTATCAATTTTATTGATCTTTTCCAAGAACTAGCTCTTTGTGTCATTGATCGTCTCTATTGTTTTACTGTTTCAATTTCATTGATTTCTGCTCTAACCTTTATTATTTCCTTCCTTCTGTTCAATTTAGATTCATTTTGCTCTACTTTTTGTAGTTTCTTGAGGAAAGAAGGCAAATTATTGATTTGAGACTTTTTCTCTTTTCTGATGTAAGCTTTTAGTGCTATGAGTTTCCTTCTCAGCCCTGTGTCTCACATATTTTTATATGCTATGTTTTCATTTCACTCATTTGCATGTATTTTTTATTTTCTTTGATACTTCCTTTTTGATCTATGGATAATTTAGAAGTGTGTTGTTTCATGCCTAAGTCTTTGGAGATTTTCCTGTTGTATTTTTGTTATTGATTCTAGGCTGATTCCATTATAGTCAGAGAACGTACTCTGTATAACTTCAACTCTTGTACAATTATTGAGGTTGTTTTTATGGCCCAGGATATGATCTATCTTGGTGAATGTTCCATGAGCACTTGAAAAAACTGAGTATTCTGCTGTTGTTGGGTGGAGCGTTTTATATATGACAATTAAACCCTGATAGTTTATTTTGTTGTTCAGATCTTCTGGATTTTTGCTGATTTTCTATTTGTCAGCAACTGAGAGGTGGATATTCATGACTCCAACTATACAACTTCCGAAAGTCCTCAAGGCAGAGAGTGCCCCTAGTAGGCCTGAAATCCAAGAATGGAAGGGAGACTTTGAAGTTATTCAGGGCATGTTATCATTTGGTTTCTTTCCCAAATAAATAAGAAATGTTTCATTTCCCCAAAAAGCTAAAAACATTCCATAGAAATAGTCTGGAAGGTAAAGGCTCTCTGATCAGTGTGGTTTGGCTAAGCTGTTCCTATAAGCTGCTGCCTACATCTCTCACTTGCCAGGCTTTCAACCCTATTGCTTGGTGCCAGTAATATCACTTTATTTAGGCAAATAAATAATGTAGATAACTGTTTACAATAGACAGTCCAACAGTTCTGCTTTCCTAATAGACCAGAAGATTCTGTATTCTTGAATGTCACAAAAACAGAACAAAAGAAAGATAAGATGGCTGCAGAGCAGAGCACGAATGGGGAAAAACACAAAATGAGTGAACCTCAAATTAGATCAGGTTCTAACTGCAGTAAATCATTTGGTGTGGATTCTGAAAACTGTAGACATACCTCTCACTTCTGCTTTTTAAAATCCTTTTCCTCTCCCACCCTCCCTCACTCCCATCCATCTGCTAAATAATTCATTTTGGTAAAAACCAGTTTCATAGAGTATTTTCCATGAAAATGTTTTACTTTTCAAATTATAGTTCAGAAGGAAACCATGAAAAGGAAATCTTAAAAATGCATTGGATTGCAAAAGCCCATACAGCTTTTATGGGCCTTCTTTAAGCCTATTTAATTGATTTCTTCTCTGTTCCTCTCTGGTCTCTGTGTTGAGTAAATGATGCTCTAACCTGCCTTGCATAGTAGACTTGGAATCTCTTGCAGGAGACAGTGGTGGAGGTCTTCGGAAGTTTCTGAGCTTCTTTAGTTACTCTTTTCACTTATATTTAAGATAAACTTTGCCTGGACTTTCTCTTAAATGCTGCTCAACCGCCATTGTGAGATATGATTAGTAGAAATAGAAATGGAGTTTAAACACTCAGTTTTGCTAAGTGAGGAAAGTGAAGAAGGTCAACCTTCTGCCCAATGAGGAGTCTCTCTCGTCAGAGCCAGAAAGGGTGCTTCTACTGCTTCACCGTTTACAGATGTAGTAAGGAATGCAGGTTTCAGGAACTCAGCAGACTGACTCAGGCTAACAAAGCCTGACTTGTGAGATTTTGCCCTTGACTAGGTAAACTCAGTACTGCCTAACACATGTGGGTTGTCAGGAGAGCCGCAAACAAGAGTGAAAATAACATCCAGATAACTTGGAGATATGTTATCACTCTCCCCATTCATCAGAGAGCGGTTGAGCTTCCCCGCCTCTCTGAGTATCATCTTTCCCTGCTCTGACAGAGAGGATGGAGACAAGCCTTGCAACAGGCCTCCAGTTAGTTAATCCGAGAGAAGAATGATGGATGCAGATAGGGAAGATTGCAATTTATTTAAAATATATGTTAATAAAAGCATACGTAAGACTGGTGAGAGAGAGGAAGCCAGGTCAGAGAATGCAGATCCTATTTTGTTTTGCTAACTGATGACAGGATAACAGTATAATCCAGGAATCTGTCAGGGACATGCTGACCTTTAGGATGTAGATTACATTGATTCAAGCCTCCATTCTACATAGGCAGAAAACCTTTGGTGTGTAGGCAGTTCTGCAGTGAAGAATTGTAGAGTTGGAGGGAGTCAGCCTGTCATAAATACAAACTGTATAATAGGTCATTAGAGTTACTGCTCCTCTCTGGGATAAAAATCCAAAATACCTTCTATACATTTAGATAGATTAATTCAACTGCCTCTAGCCCCTTCCACACACAAATCACCTCCAGGCCTCTGAAGATTCCTACCAAGAGCTTGCAAATGCCCTGCCTACTTGTCACATATTGTGGCTGTTTGGGGGAAGGTTACTGCGTCCAGGACCCCTCAAACTTTAATGTGTATATATACCTCTCAGCATCTTGTTCATATGCATATTTATATGCAGTAGTTCTGGGGCAAGTCCTGAGAGTCTGTATTTCCAGCACGTTCCCAGGTGGTGCTCATGGTGCTGGTGTACCATCTTGAGAGAACTGTAATAGATAGCACGTTTTTAACCATGGCCGGACTGTAGATATGCTATTGCAAAGGGAAAGAGTCTACCCAAATTCACTCTTTGATTTGACATTATTTGCATTTTAGGCACAAATCTAATACTTCATAGTCAGAATAGATAATATTATCATTTATAGCTATTAATTATTTATAATTAATTTGTTACTGTTTACAAATCTAAATTTTGAGATAGAAAATAAATATAGCATGATTATACTATATAGCAGATATCCATAAGTGTTGAAAGAATGAATAATGTATTCACCTATTTTCAAGTAACTTATACAGGGAGTATGTGTGTGTGTGAGAGAGAGACAGAAGAAAAGAGAGAATGTGTGAAGATTTAAAAGGTTAAATAGAAACTCTTCAGCCATCTCATTCAAATATCAAGAAGAGCAAAACTGTAGTTACATGTTATGAAATCAAGAAGAAAGACAGCCTAACGAAACAAGCCACATCAATAAGGAAATATACACATTTTGAACATTCAAACACTCAAGGAATATGTCATAGACCCTTTGGGCCACTTTCAGGGGTACTGTATGTTTGGCTTTTCATATGCTTAGCAATTTGGGGATTTCTATAAATTTAAAGTAATAACGCTCCCATTGAAACTCATTTCAAATGCCTAGTTTTGAAAGTGTTCAGATGGCAGGAAATAACCAGGCCCTGAGCATCTACTCATATCACCCTTTGTGCGTGGCCGCTCTTTCCTTCAATCATTGTCGTTTCCTTCTGAATGTATAGCA
The DNA here is from genome assembly GCF_041296265.1 of Equus caballus. Classification (NCBI taxonomy): domain Eukaryota; kingdom Metazoa; phylum Chordata; class Mammalia; order Perissodactyla; family Equidae; genus Equus; species Equus caballus. The sequence continues at coordinate 60,493,926 of NC_091699.1, read as the reverse complement.
ATGGAATAGACTTGGTGGCATCTCTGGCAAGGATATAATTATCTATGACACACGTATATTTGAAAATAGGCAAAAAGCTACAGTTTCTTTCCTGATAGGTCTGCATAGAAATTCAATAAACAGCAATGTGTTTAGATTTTTTTCCTCTTAGGAATAATATTCCTGTTGTAATAACACATCGTTTATATTAACAGCTCCTAGTAGGAAAGAAGATTATTGCCTCTTTAATATTGCTCTGAAACACATTTGGGATGGGGCAAAATGTACCTTAATGGGATCTATAAATTTATTTAACCAGAGCAGCGGAGTAAAGTTGACAGTGAATCCTGTATTTTTAGCTTGACTTATTAAGCAGTCAGAGTCAATGTAATTGAGAGGGGTTTTATCTTAGAAAAACCTTTTCCTCTTTCTTTGTTCTTATGATATTTCTCACTTTGACTTTTTTTCCCCCGGGGGTTGGCTGGAGATGGGGAGAGGGAGCATCAGAGATATAGAAAGAATTTGGAATATCAGTGTGACCAGCAAGATACATTGATTTATAGATTGTGGGATTTCCTCCTTTCATCTTAAATTACCTTCCCCAAATTTGATGATTTTTAAAAAATGTTTACTTATTTAATTTCCCACATATAATTTCCAAACATTCTAACATTTTCAACCTTATTAATCTATACTTTTTTTTAATCTGAGAAAAAAATGTATAACCAAAATCTCTCATAGAAGCAGTGCAAAAATTGTTAGAGTTGACAGCTCTAAAGAAGCTGATTCATACTTTGGGTGGCTGCATTATCCTGTTACTAAAAGCAGAGGGGGTAAATTCTCAGAGTTACATGAGGATTCAACTTTCTGATTTCTGTTAACATCGGTGGAAATCACGGGGATAAATCCTTATGGAACATGCTGTTCTGAAAATATTAGTCTGGGAAAGGTTTCTATGGAAATGTTCATGTGTTTCGTTAATTGATCTAATTATTCAATTTACAGAAAAGGGAATGGGAATTAAGCTGGGATTATGAGAAAAGTTAGCCTTATTAGGAGCAATAATAAGAATCATGCTATTTTTAGTACTGAAAATTTTACAGGTTCCCAAAACAAATAGATGGCTGGGTTCCCTCTGTCCCCTAGGAAGTTATAGTAAAAGGGATTTAATCAACATGTTTGTAATAGTTTATTTAGCACTTTGCATTTTATATATCTTTTGGTGTTTCCGTATTCATTTGTGATGCAGTTAGGCGCTACTGCTATGGTTAGGATTTGTGTGTTTCTGTAAAGATAGCAAGCAAGACCGATCATAGCATTATCTGTTTTCTTTGTATTATGCAACAGAAAGTGGAAAGCATTGCTAGTTAAAAATAGAAAGAAGGAGCTGGATTAGAGATGGTAAGAAAAAGAAAGGTGGCAAGAAAGGCATATAAATTATGTTTTTTGAAAACTCTGAGTTTCCTTGCAGTTTTCCTAAGAAAGAATCTGTCCAAATACATTCAAAAAAGCTAAAAAAACAAAATACTTTTTCCAAGCTGTCAGATTTCCCTGATGACGTAACTGAACTAAATTAAGAGAAGTTAGGGGATTTTGCGCCATATGCAGTCTTGACCCTCCCTTTGTGTTTTCTCCTCCTTTTATTATCTTTAATCTGTTGCCAAAAATTTCTGCTGTCAGCTGTCACCTAGATCTATGAATTACTCCATTTTTCACTCCCATTTTTCTCTGGAAGCACTTTTTTTTTTTTTTTAAATTTCTTGGGTTGTCCATTTCCTCCCCATTCTCCTCAAATCTGTTTTCTTATTTTATTTTTTTCTTTAACTTTTGACTCTACACAAGTTCTCAGGACCTCTCTCTCTCTCTTTTTTTTCTTTTCCTTTTTCTTTCCCCTTATATTAAACAAGATTTTTACCCCAAACTCTGGGTTCTTGGTGCTTTTCGTACCATGTTTGCATTTTCTCCTTTATTTTAACTTATCCATCTCATTTCTTCCCATTCTGCACGCTCCTCTCCATGAAGAAATAAGACATTTCCTCCTTCAAGAGACATTCATGATCTAACATTCAAATGATTAAGAAGAAGGTGCTGGATTTTCCCACCTTCTGGACATGGAGCATGAAGAGAACCACACTATCTTTTGTTCACCTCGATGTCCCTCCAGCCAGCATAAAGTTAGCCCTCAGCGTTTGAGGTTTCTACTTAGAAATTTGTAACGATCAAAAAGTGAAGAGCATCTTGAATAATGTTATTTTTATCTTGCTTCTCAAATTTAAAGATGCAGTGGTACCCATAAAAAATTGTTAGGCTTTTGGATGGTGTTTAAATTTGCCATTTCCAAGGGGTTCACTATTGTTTAAAAATGTCGATGGTGTTCCAGCTTTGAATAGAAAACAGTGTGCAGGGGCCAGCCCCATGGCGGGGCTGTTAAGTTTGCAGCACTCCGCTTGGGCGGCCCAGGGTTTCTCTGGTTCGGATCCTGAGCGTGGACATGGCACTGCTGGTCAGGCCATGCTGAGGCAGCGCCCCACAGAGCACAACCAGAGGCACTCACAACTAGAATCTACAACTAGGTGCTGGGGGGCTTTGGGGAGAAGAAAAAAAAAAAAACCAAAAAGAAGATGGGCAACAGATGTTAGCTCAGGTGCCAATCTTAAAAAAACACAAAAGAAAACAGTGTGCACATCACTAAATTTAAAAGACACTGCCTCAGAAGAAAGCAGGCCTGAAATACACTACTCTTTAAAATTCTTTCTTCTTTCCACTGTCTTCACGTGTAGCCGCTTTCTCCAGGGACACAAATATAAATTCAGCAAAACCAATCAGCGTGGATTCACTTTACTCACTACAGCCTAGTCGGCCCCTCGCCCAGGCCATCAGCATAACAACAAAATTTTAATCACCCCCTCCAGCTCTGAAATGCCGCTGGCCCTTCTGTCCAAATGAGTGGCACGTGAATGTTATAGTTCTGGAGCCAAGTGACAATGACTATAACCCAGGAAGGCTATGGGGCCGTGTGTGCCTGGTAGAGTTAGAATAATTCTAAAAGAAACACAGTGACTCACATACCCTCCTTAGAGCCCATGGGGTTGTGTGCTTACAAGTAGGGTCACTAATTGATTCAGTTGTTAGAGCAAGATTCCATGGCACAGGCATTTTTGCACATCTGTTCATTGGAAGAGCATGCTAGCAACATGCAATAGCCTTCACACTTATGCTCTTGTTCAAGTCCCTGAAGCCAAGACAGGCCTCCCTCTGTGGTTTCATCCAGGTGCTACTCACAGTTGTCAGCCCATCCTTCCTGGCTGCCGTGATGATTTTGACACCCTTCAAGGACTCCCACCAATCTCTAATTGCCTGCTGACATCTTCTCCCTGATTCCCACACCATTTCCTTGAAGGCACCTGGAGACTGATTAAAATTGCAGTTTTAACGTTCTCCCAGATGCTCTTACTCTGTTGTTTTTTGTTTTTATTTTTGCAGTAGGTCCAGCACCATTGCACTTTTTATGAGCCATTGTGGGTCATAACTGTTTCAAGAATAAAAATAAATGGCAGAAAGAGGGTCCAGAATAGAGCCAAAAACACACTTTGCAGAATGCAGGATACTGCAGTGGAGTACACATTTCATGGTATTATAAGAATATGCAGTAGAATCTTTCAAGCTTAGTTCCAAATGGATTTGCATTCATTTTTCCCAAGGAAAACACTTTATAAACAAATATCACTCTAAGTACTCATCGATGCATGGACGGTGTTAACCAGGGTGTGTGGTATTACATCACGGAGGTCAGAGGGCTTGAGGTGCTTCTCAGGGAATCTTGAGAATCAAGATTTCCCAGTTGAGACTGATGAGATCTAACTGGTAGGAAAGGCTCACCTTTTACTGGGGAGGTGAGTCAAAGAGAACCATCCAAGGACAAAAGATAAATTAGAGAGAAAAGATCCTGACTAGCCTAAAACTGTGGCAAGAATTAGGAGAAAGGGAAGGCTGTCCTAATGGTAATTTTTGTCTTATTTTGCGTATGTGATTTTTTATAAATTGTGTAAACAACACGGATTATAGTAAAGAAAAAGATTTTTTTTTTTAAAGATTTTATTTTTTCCTTTTTCTCCCCAAAGCCCCCCGGTACATAGTTGTATATTCTTCGTTGTGGGTCCTTCTAGTTGTGGCATGTAAGACGCTGCCTCAGCGTGGTCCGATGAGCAGTGCCATGTCCGCGCCCAGGATTCGAACCAACAAAACACTGGGCCGCCTGCAGCTGAGCGCGCGAACTTAACCACTCGGCCACGGAGCCAGCCCCAAAGAAAAAGATTTTTTAAAAAGACACAAAAACTCCATGCCAACATAATAATGTTTTTATTTTGCCTCTTCTTTTTCTGAGTTTGAGCTTATGTCTATGCATGTTATAGACACATATGTATATTATAATCATAGGCCATGCCACTTTCTTATTAAGATGGCATTTTAATTGATTCAAAACCCTTCATTATTTTACACTTGCATGTATACTGGTTCTTCCAATATTTCTGTGATACTATTTTTTTAAGAAGTAAAACTGTATTTGCAGATGACATGCACGTTTACCTAAGTATTCAAACAGCCTACAAAACAACTATTAGAACTAATAAGTGAATTTAACAATATTGCGGAATATAAGGACAATCTACAGGAATCAATATACAATATACGGTATTTTTGCATACTGGCAGCAAACAAATGGAAAATGAAAAAATTCAATTTGTCATAGGGTGTGACACAATTTTAATAGCAATAATTAATCACCCTGCTCCCAAACTTGAAGGGTCAGGAGACCTAGGGCATCACCTCAGTCATCCAGGACCACTGAGCCCCAATCACCCTTCAACAGCTTGTGGAGGAACGGCGATTCCAACAGGAAACATTTCCCAATGCCGTCCTCGTCTTCCTGGTTTCCTCTCCAATAAAAAGCACATATTGTGATGGAACTAAAGCTTTCAAATCTTTTACTTATCTAGCTCCTTTAACTTCCACATCCAACAATTATTTCATAATAAACTGTTATCGGCTTTGCTGCCTGTCTACCCAAACAGGGCTGACTCCATAGAAATTTCAGGATATTTTTCCACCTTCTGTCAAGCACTTTTGTCATTTTAATTTCCCATTGTTCAAAATGACACAATTCAAGGAGCTCTCACTCTTTGAGTTGGAGTCTAACTCAAGTGCCTCTCTGAATACGCCACACAAAGGAGACAGTTTCCTTGGCAACAGGGATGTAACAACAACAACAAAAAACCCATGAAAACATTGGCGCCCTACCTCCTTCCCTAGTGCCCCTCTGTGCTGCTGTTTGCCGGGCACGGAAACTACACTTGAGACCAGAGTTGATGCTCTTGATTGGTTTAGCCATTGACGGCAAGATCCCACTACCACCCACTTGCTCTATTTCCCCATTAATAAAAACAGCTGAGCTATGAAATGGGCATTTTCTCATTACTGCCTTTAGCTGGTCTTTTCTAGACATTTAAAGAGAGAAAGGGAAATGGAGTTTTAAGAAGTTTATGTGTGTGTGTGTGTGTGTGTGTGTGTGTGTATGAATGTGATTGTCCAGATGAACTGAATTTCAATGAATGGTAGCAACTTATTTTTACATTTATGTTCAGTCTCTGAGATTTGCATAAAAGGTATTTTTTAAATTCTGGCAGGACATAGTGGCATGTTTGGTGACTGCTGTGCAAATTAATGTATTAATCTGGTAGAAGTTATGACACACTTTTTAAGTATGCTTCTAAATAAATCCCCGTGAGCTCTAAATGCTTTTCCCTCCATGTTAAAAATGTCAAGACAAATATAGATATGCGAATTTATAGATAGGTGAATCTATGAAGTCTAATTTCAGGGACGTCCTTCAGCAAGTATGGGCACCAGCCGCTGTGATGTGAGGTCCTAAGCTCCCACTATGCCCCAGGAAATCAATAAAGCCATATCAACCGGGATCCAAAACTCAGCTTCTTCCCAATCTGCTTTATCCCTCTACATCTGTATTTTTTCCTTCTTCAGAACAATGATAGAGAATATGCCTGCATGGCTGTTGATTTCTAAATGATTCTGCTGTGGAGCTTGTCAGTTATTGAAGACCTTCAGAGTGCTGTAGGCTTTCTCTTCTTTTTCTGGGTAATTGAACCACCTGTTCAGCTTGGAACATAAGGGATTTAAGAGTTTGCCAATCGATTTAAAGTCTCTTATTCAAGAACAAGTCTTTAGCACAAGCAGTAAAGATAAGAGAATCAGTATCTGCATTTTTTTTTTTTTTTGGTGGCACAAACAACTGAAATTTATTTGTCACACTTCTGTAGGTTAGAAGTCAAAGATCAAGTTGTCAGCAGGTTTGGTTTCTTCTGAGGCCTCTCTCCTTGGCTTGCAGAAATCTGCCCATTCTTGTTAAACTGAAGAGCTGAAGAAAGATAAGTGCAGAAAACCAATGTGCTTTGCCAAAGCATTCTTATAATGTTGTCAGCAAACATTAGCACATTGGGTTGTTTCACCGCCAGCTAAAATTAACCAGAACAGAAACAGCGATCCTGTGTTGCTTCCATTTTGAGCCACTCTAATGTTGCAGGAATTACATTAAAACTTCAGGAACTAGAAGGTATATATTAAACATTACACCGTATCTGTGTATGTGTTTATAAACGGAGATTAAAAACCTAAAAAGGATATGCCAGGGGTTATTCAAGAGGTTGTGAAAAACAGTAAAAAGACACCAATAGATTGTTTTTTTCTTTTCTCCCCCTTTGTTGTTGGTTTGTGGTGACAGTAAGTGACTATAAATTATGTGAATAAGTAATGCTAGCTCTCAGCATCCTGGGAGCTCTCTTCCTGTTCCAGCTCACACTGGTGGCGCTCAGGGTCTGTGGTAATGTCTTGAAGACTGGCTACTTGAATTCTGTGCATTTGCCTGGTGGTGACAGCCAGCACTTGTACGACGACAACTGCCATCTGGCTCTTTCTGCTAGATTTGTAGCAGAAGCCTCTTTTGGGTTTGGGGGATGTGAGTCTCCAGGGAAGCCAGAACCTCTGTGAAATCACCGCAGATGGCTTTATTTGGGAGCTAACAGGCAGGGAAGCAGAAGTAGGAAGGAGAAAAATAAATCTGCTGGGAGTTTGATGTCTGCTGGTCTTCACGGGACTTGAAATGAATTTCATTGATTGATTAGAATTATATTATGTACTTGGAAGAATTTGGAGGCATTGTGAAAGCAAACTGAAACTTTAAAGACTTTAAAAATCCTCTCACTGAACTGTGGATATTAGACTCTTCTTTACGAAAGGTGATGTGATATAAATTAGCCATGGGAAAAATGAGCTTTCATAGTTCCTAAATCATTGTCTCTCAAGAGGTGTTCCGCTGGCATTAGGATGAAAAAGGGAGCTTATAAAAAATGCAGATAACTGGATTTTCCTGAATTGCTGAGGGCTGAGCACCATCTCTCCCCAAGGATTACTCAGTTTTTGTGGGGAGGGTACATTTCCCCAGTCTCTTTAAAAGCTTTTTTTTTTTTAAACTAACTCTAACTGATTCTAATGCTCAGACAGATCCGATTTTCCAAAATGCATTCTCAAGCAATTAATATGCCGTTAATGTTTAAGAACCAGTGGCCTAAAGCTAATCTACTTTGAGCATTCTTCTGATTTTTATTTCCTTCCCTATGTTCTAAAGAATCCTCGTGGGCAGGATACCATCAGGTTTAAATCAGGTGCAAATTTCCTTCCACATTTTCAAAGGTGTCTGTGTTGTCAGGAATGCTATCTGAGACAGCAAATGTTTGCTTTCTCTATATTTAAGGATGTGTTGTTCAGAGATGATTAACAGTAGGAGGTTGCTGAATGGTTAGATATAGGCAAGGACATGAAAAAAGTGACATCTGGCCAGCATTTGTGACAACTTATAAGGCAAAGCGACTTATAAATTCCTCATTTGACCTGTGTGCCTTCATGGGTGTTTCTTCTTTGTACAGTAACGTGATACAGTCATACAGTAGCCGCTCACATACAGACGGGAACTTTCTATTGGAGAAGAGCCGTCCTGTACCTCCTCCTCCTCTTGATACGCATGGTGTCCCACTGAGGCTGTCACCAAATTGATGTTCTACTGTTTTTAGAGGACATATTTTAATCTTCTCTGAGGGAAAAATAATCTGACTGAGATTAAGAACCAATGCAATTCTTTGTTATTAAATGGTGGAAAGTGGAAGCTAAGACATCATGGGTTTCCAGTACGTGAAGACTGGGAAGATTAGCACTACAACCACCAATGACTTGAATGCCATGAGCAAAAAATTCGTTCGGGGTCTATCATGAGTTCTATTCTACAAGCTTAATTTCCCAGTGAAAGCAGAACACCAGTTCTGTAGCCAGCATCTATTTATTCGGCAAATGTGTTTTGAGCCCCTAAGAGGACCAGGCAGAAATCCAGGGATATCTGGAGACACAGACCTGGTGTCATCCCACACTGAAGCCATTTGCACCACCCATGCACGAATCCATTCAAACCTGTTGTGATTTTACAACATGTTTAGATAACAAAGAGCTTTTTCCAAACACAGAGCCCTCAACACCAAAATCGAAAACTTCGTAATAACTGCACATACGCACACCCATACACCCTCACACACACATGCTTACGGAATTTATATCATTATTCTTACACATAATTACTTTTTTCCAAAAATTAGTTATTTCATTACGTATTTTAAATCCTGATGGCCAGAAGTTTAAAACCAGTATCGTCCTCTGGAGCCAAGTAAATTCTAAAGCGTCCTCGTTCCCCAGGATTAACTCAATTCTGGTGGGGAGGAGTCATTTCTGCACTGCCCCTCAATGACTTCTTTTATTAAAAGTTACTGATTCTAATGCTCAGACAGACTAGGTTCTCTGAGATACTTTGGCCTTTTGAAATAACCACTGGAGAACTGAAGCAAAGGCCTCAGTAAGGGAGACAAATAGAGGACCACACAATCAGACATAGTTGAGGAAATCTCCCTGGACAGAGGTCTAAGATGGCTGGTTCTGTGTGTCTTTTTAAGAATATGATTCCACAGCTAGACTTGAGGAAACTTCTCAAAAGTTCTCTAATATAATTAAATGACATGCTTCAGGTGCATTAAGATCCCAAGGTTTCTGGTTAGTATTTCTCCTCCCACTCGCCTCATTTCCACCCATCTTGGGTGTTTCCCTTCAAATCGCATTCTTGGGGGAAGTTGAGATTCTTCCATAGCCCAGGATAACTCGTAAGTGAGTCAACACTCTATTGTGACTTGAAATCTTGTGGAGGACCGCCTAGCACTGCAGTTTGTGCGTCTGTTAAAGTTGTTTAAAAGTCTTGATATGTGGGTGACATCCGCCTGTCTCTCATCAACATGCCGCATGAGGGGTGAGGAGCTGGGTAATGGCTACCTTTCCCACTACGCTTTTCGCGATACTATCACATCTATTAAGGAGAAGAGCTGTTACCTGATCGCATGGGACCACGTGGAGCTTGGACATTCGCTAAAATGATCATGCAGCGGTTCTGTTTTTGGCAATCACAAGTCTTTAAGGATCATCATAAAATCTAATAAATTTTATAGAACTGAATATAGTACATTAATCTTGAGTTTGAAGTCACAGCTGACTTTAGTGACAATTTAGAGACCTGGATAGGGGCATTCCACAGTACCTGTATAGAAATCACATGTTAAGTGGTATCATTTCCAAATTTTCCATCACCTTCTAATATTTGTGGAAACATTCAGAAATTGTTCACTAACAGTAAAATTTTGCTAATGATTCTTTTGTAGTCCAAAGATGACTTTCAAAGGGGGTTGAATTGCTAAGGATGACTAAAGTAAAAAGGTAATTAAAAAATTTAATAATAAATTTAACAAACAAATAATAGTAAATAAATAATAAAAAATGTATCTTGTTTTAGGAAATTAAATGTTAGTGTTTGTTCTTGTCCCACAGAAGAATGTGGTAAAGCTTTTAACTTTTGTTGGTACACTAAAAAAATATAAGATTGATGAAAAATAATAGTTTTAGTCCATGTGAAAACTCTTAGACGTATATTTGTGGAGAGAAACTATTGCTGTATGACCTGCATACTTTTGCATGATAAATAATAGCTTTTTTTGAAATGTTTACTTTTAACATCTTAGTTTTGATCTTAAAAGCTGATGGCTTGCACTAGCAATGTAATAGTTGTGAACAACATAAAGTGGTGTGACGACAGATTTTAGCAGGGTTTGTTTTTCTCCATGTATTCTTTTTTTCTCTGCAAGGGCTGATATGTGCCCCTTGCCTTCTAGGTTAAATTTGGATCCTTGTGAACGTTCCTCTGTCATCCCTGTGGGGAGATAGTGACTTAGGACACAGCTGGGGGGGACGGGGGGTGGGGGAGTCAGACATTGAACTCAGAACGTGGCACACCTGCAGCCCTGACTCTAGGTGACCCTCTCAAGCATAGTTTTCTTTGGTCACAAAGGAGGTCAGTAACAGCACAGAATTACTGAGGAAAAAGGAGACCCTAGATAGTGTTTTGTGGGGGTTTTAGTTCTCTGTTTACGTATATATGCATTTTGTTTTTCTAAATGGTTGTGAAGCAATAAATGTACATCTACCACTTTTACTAAAAAATTACAATTCTGTTGTTTGTATATGAAAGATAGGAAACTGCCTATATATATATGCATAGATATACAGTCTATAGAAGATTTTTAATTACCTATTGAGTTACTGCAAGGAATTTAAACACTCATTATTTCCAAAACTTCTTGACTTCTCAAGATCTGAAGTAATTCTCCATGTTCTATTGATTAAATACAAAGTTACAACGTCAGAATTTAAAATCGCAAGAAATACATTATTGTTTCATGTAGACACTATTGCTGAAGGACAGGAAAAATTCTGTTTAGGTAAATTACAAAAAAATAAAAATTATCCTTTTAAGTAATTGCACTTAAATTTTGCAGAAGTGATTTCACTTTCCCACTTTACTGAAAAGAGTACATAAACTGAACATAACGTTGTTTGTTCTTACCTTAAATATCCCAAGACTACACTTCTTTTTCCTGGTTTATGTCTGTCAAAATATCAAATTCTAAGCAAGATTGCCTTGGCCTCATTTTTTTTTTCTTCTCCTCTGATTTGGGTTGAGAGAGTGATAACAAAGCTTGTTAGAAACATGTCTGAGATTGATTCTGAGTGATAGCTAAGAAGCTTAGCTAAGAACGAAAATGTGGGGTTTAGTACAGAGATGCTGGAACACGCAGTTAACAGGATCCTCTCTTTTGCTCTGGATCCTTCGGTTTATTGCATAAGTGAAGCATCAGTGTGCTGAAATCAACCAGCAATCCTCCTTGTCAGTTGGGCATAGCTGGGATACAATTTTGCATGCTTTCTTGCCAAGGAACAAAGCTTACCCATTCCAAGAAAACAAAGAGGTGACATGAAAATGTAAATGAAAGTAGAATGCTTTCAGTAGCGTATTAAAGTAATTAAATGTGAGTAGTTTCCTCGTCCTGAGATCAAAAATGAGAAAGATGGAAAAGATAAAAATTAGTCTTCTTAAATAGTTTGGCCTCAGTAATTACTACATATAAGTAATTTATCCTATATGATGGAATGGTTACCAATAATAACTAAGGAGTTAGACTACCTGGTTTCAAATCTCTGCCATTTATAGCTGTGGGACCTTGAACAGATTAACCACTCTGCCTCAGTGTTCTCATCTGTAAAATGAAGACAATCCTAGGACTAGCTCATCAAGGCTTAAACGCAGTAATGAAAGTAAATTGTTTAGTTATAATCACTGCACTTAGTGAGGGTTTGATACATAGAGAGCAATCACTGATGAATAACGTAGCTCTGGGTACCTCACAGAGCCTGCAGAAGAAATGGGCACTGATTCTGAAGACTTTCTGTTTTAAGGCACCTCTTTTCTTCTTATGGGACGTATCAAACAGCCAACGCAGTGAAATGTTCCATTCAGCAATCTTCTACTAGAAATTTAACTCTCTGGGTTTTAAATACCTGTCACGCAGCTAGAGTCATGTTTTTATTCTTTAAAGAAGAAACTGGACATTTTGGATTCTTTGGTAAAATGTAGGCACATGCCTCTGCCAGGTTCCATTCTGGAACCAATTTGTAAATCTCCTCCAGTTGTAATTTTAATGGCACACACGCTTAAGGTAACGTTGAATGCAGTCTGGAGGGGCCAGTTTCTTTACTGATGAAAACAAGAGAAGCTTTGTGTTTTTTGGTTTTTAAAACACTATCACAAAATAAAACAATCAGGCACTAATTTGTTTCTTTGCCTACCCTAGATGCCACTGCATGTGAGGGATTATCATGGAAAGCACATTCTTGCTATAATTTGGAGCCTTTAGGCATTTGATGTGCCAATTGCCTTCACTTGGATCTGGTCTGTAATTTATCACCGGAGTGTCCTGCCCTGCTCAAATGCGCCCTTTGTGGGCAGAGGCAAAGCTAATATACTTTCCAAGTGTATTTGAATTGCTTCAATAAATCACAGCTGCCACTGTAAGCAGTTTTATCATTTGCCAGAACAATAAGTTATCTTCATGCTTTATAGCTGCAATGCTCCTCCAAGACTTTTATTTGTGTAAATTGTAATGCATCATAACCCATTTCCTAAAATAAAATTAGGAAGCTCATTTTATACATGTGTGTATATATATACACACATATATATACATATACATATATACACACATATATGTACATATTTTTTAAGATGCAAGGAAGAATTCCAAGGAAATCCTGTAAGTTCACCAAGAAATGGGGCAATTTTTATCCCGCTTCTTTTATAGTAGCCATTCATTTATTTATTATTACTATAATGATGTGGGCATTAAATGCTTGCACTTGAGGTTAAACTTCATTTAGCTCTTTACTGCTCCAGTGTCTCAGTGAAACCAGTCCGCAAAGAAATAGAACTAAGCACAATGGTTCCTGTCGGGCCTGCCATGCATGAGATGGAGAAACCTGATGTTTAACAAATATTCATCTCTGTCGATGACTCTATACACAGCTATTCCAATAAATCAGGCTGCAGAATTAAATTTTTGCCCAATGTGATCTCTGGGACTAACTTCCAATTTCTTCTTTATTTCACAGTATCCAAACCCGACTTCAAACCTGATCTGAACCCTTTAAACTCCTGAGAGGGAAAATGTATTACATAACAATATTATGTCTGAAGTTCCCAAGAAGGAAAGCATAATCTAATTTTAATACTCTTTCAGGACTCTATTCAGTATGACGGACAATAAAGTGTGTTCTTTTTTTATTGGCTTGACTGAAAAACTGCTAAATACTTATAACTAATTTGCCATCACTTCTCACGTGATAAGAAAACACTTTTGTTGGTAATTGCCTCACTAGTTCATTCCAAGCAGAGAAAACAATATCTATAAAGAAGCCAGGTTTTATAATTAGAAACTAATTTATTTGTTTCAAAGCCAAGTGTTTTCCCATGCACATTATGATATTTGAATTAGCTTTCATTCTGTCTGCCTTTATTATCAAGAGGGGACTTATATGTCCTGTCGTGGAACTTTAGATTTTTCCACTCATCTCTTGAAGTTTGCAATGCTGTTTGTTTTTATAGTAAACTACCCACTGGCAATTATTAAGAACTTCATAAACCCCTTCTTCATGCCTGATTATAGAATCTCTAAACCAGTGTTTCCCAAACTCTAGGTAGTGGTCCCATCCTACCCCTTAAACAATCCTTAAACCTCAGTGTTCAAGTCAGCATCACAACTCTCCCATCATCCCCAGTTTAATAAGGATGCACTGCGTGATTTTCATCTTCTCTTTACCCCCACTCTCTTATACAATTTCTGGCTCCACAAGCCATCTCCTTGCCTCTCTGATGTCTAGCCTAAGCAAACCCACCCTAGCTCTAGGCTCGTACTCTGCTCCAGGCCCATGCATTCCTGTGTGTGTGTGTTTTGTGTGTGTGTGTGTGTGTGTGTGCAGTAAAGGACGAAAAGGGTGGAGGTGGATGGGACTCAGGTTCTTGACTGTTTTGAGTAGGGAGAATTTTGCCTCTCTGCTTCCTGTTTTCTCTTTCCCAGGCTCTCACTCCCAACTTTGAGTCCATGGAAGGGAACTGGTTTCCTCTTCCCCAGAATGGATTCAGTTGCCAAATTCAGCTCCAAACAGTTTAAGTGGAAGGAGAAGCATCATTTTTGGAAGATTTACTCATTTTCACAAAACATGGGGCATTGCCAAATGCTGAGATATTAGTGATTCCTTTTCAAGAAAACTAATTATTTATGGGACTACCACTATTTCACAAATAGCCATTTAAAAAAGAGTAACAACTGAGAGTTGGTTTATGGTAATATGATTAATTTTAATAACAGTATATCTTTGAAGAAAAGAGCAGTACAATGAAAAATAGCATGTGTTCGTGGATGACTGTTTGGAAACTCAATTGGCAATGATTCTATATGAAATCCCATTCACAAATTTGCTTTTTACTAAAAATTCCATTTTTGTATGTGGAGTTTTACATTTTTTCAATTGCTTAATTGAGCATGACTCACTCTCATTTATTTGTCCTTTCACTGAAAGGCCACTTGCATCCTTTTTCTAAATTATTACAATATTACAGTATTATTACTCTAATTATTTTATCATTAAATGGTTGCAATTTATTGTCATGTTGTCACTATGTTCTTTAAATATTGGCATGATATTTTTCAATATCATAAGTTCATTTTAAAGGCATATATTCCTAAAGAATTAGGAACGTTTTGGAAATGAGAAAGGGCTAGAATAAAGGAATTTCAACTTTGGGAAGATCAACTTGTGTCAAGCCTAAGTGGAAGGTAAAGGGAAATGATTATCGATAATCCTTGAAGAAATTACACACTCTCTCTATCTTGCTCTCTCTTTATTTCTATATGATTATGTATCTATATCTTGAGAAAGTAAAAATTAACTCAGCCTGAGAAAGTAAAAGTTTGTGTAGCCATTCATCAGGCTGGAATAACAGACACAGATAACAGCAGGAGCAACGTAAAGGGGAAACATGTCATCTAAGGACACGTTGGAGCTGTACAGTGTCACAATGTCCCCTTATTTGAGTGACTACAACTCTGTTATTCTCTAAGAAGTCTTGTCTTCTTAAATAATGAACTGTTAAACTTTGCTCTTTGAAGTTAAATCAATTAAGAATAAAATTTCCCACTTGCACCTAGAATACCTAAGTCAGTGTAATGCGGAGAAGCAGCCTCGGTTAACAGTCCACATGGAGGGGTACAAATGGGTGTTCCTGGACCAAACATTCCAGATCTATCTTAACTTTCCAAAGGAGATAGGTTCCTGGGTCCACTATGCAGCCCAGATGGGATATTGACTCCTTGACACAGCACTGCTTTGCTCTAAACCTGTTAAAACTCTTCGCTTAAATGCCATCTAAACATCCCTATGAAAATCCTATATTTTCCTCTGTCCTTTGTAGGTGAGACACCCTATAGTTCCTCTGCCGTATGGCCTCCCTCATTGCAATGAGTAATAATTTGTCAGATTACACTTTTATTCCTTGCTAGTCTTAGGCTGGTTGTGCCGGGACAATCTCTATCCTCCTTCCAGGCCTCTATCCAGGCCTCTGATGATAATTTGGGGCAAACTTTCTTTGCCACTTGCCTAGAAAAGTATACATTTCTGTAGCCAAAGCCATACTACCTCAATAAGAAACAAAAAAGGCTATTTGTTATGGAAATGTAGCGTGGGAGTAGAGGTGTTGCTTAGATGGGCAGATGGTGGTTTGACTTGAAAATTGACAAAAGTTTACCTCTGACTACAAAAATAAAAGGTGTGCAACTCTGTGGGAGTGTGAGCTCATTAAGGAGACATTTCACAATCCACGTGACTCACTACTTAAATGTGCTAGGTTGTCACGGTTAATAGAACCTGTTACAACAATGAAAATCTAAAGGCAGCTAGAAAGCTTCTCAACCATTTATTAACTGCAAAATACTCATCTGAAGTATGCTTCTTTTTTTGTTGTCTCTGGGATTAAAATCAAACTCGGGTTTTGTTTTTTTTATGCTTTTCTTCCCAGCATAGCCCCAAATCAGGCTTCTAAATTCTCTTAAATAAGGAACATCTTTAGTCTTTTGGATGTCTGAAATTACCCTTATTACTCATTTCTTTTCACCAGCTTGGGCTAGAAAAGAGTAAAGAACTTGGTTATACCAATGGTGGTTTCTTTCAGGGTATCTGTTAGTAAGATTAGTAAAATGGTTCAGCTGTCTTATTCTGGGGAACCGTTTGATGCTTTTATAGCTCAAGCTGCCTCTACTCTTGAAACTCCAGCCTTTTATCTTGATGATTTAGAGACAGAGCGTTCTGAGATAGCATGTGGTTCTTTTTACCACAGACAGCATTTACTGTTTGCGGTGAAACAGTTGCTCCCACATTTTTAGAAGACTCTTGAAGAATGGCTTGGACAACACCCAGCCTTCAAAAGTGTGAACATATTTGATTATGAGTCTTCACTAGTGGGCAGTGACTTGGCCAACTTTTGTTGGTGCCACAATTACTGGGCATCATTTTTGAGCATGGTAGATACCAGGCAGAAGAATTAAACATAAAATGTTAAAATGATAAACAGTAGCCTGCTGACTGTATTCCCATGCCACAATTCTTTATGCTGTAATAGTTTGTGTCCTTTATGTGATTTCTGAAACGGGGAGGATATGACTAATACAGTCGTTCCTCGGTATCCTGGAGGAATGATTCCAGGACCCCCCGCGGATACGCCTCGGATGCTCAAATCCCTTGGTCTCAACCCTCCACAACCGCAGGTTCTGCACCCGCAGATTTAACCAGCTGCACCCTGTAAACGTAGTACATACTCGGTCCGCGGTGATTGAATCAGAGATGCGGAACCTGTGGATACAGAGGGCCGACTGTATACTATTGTGGTCAGTGAATGGCTTTTTGGTGTGACAAATAGAATTAATTAATCGTCATTAAAGAGCCAAGATTCTTAAAGTAAAGCGGGAGAATTCCTGTAGATAATTTGCAAAACATTAAGGTCATGAGTCGTTGGAGCTGGAGGAATCATCAAGTACTCTCATTTTTTCACCTAGGAAACTGAGGTATAGTGAGTTATACGCTTTGCCCAAATCCACAGTGTTTATTTGTGTGTGACCTGAGCCTCTACTGGGAGAGAATTTCCTTCCTCTTACTTTTGTTGGAAACTGCCTCTTGCTTGGAGTTAGAGTTACCGTTGGCCTGATAGGAAGTCTGACGAGGTGAGGATCACAGCTCTTCCCAGCTGGACTTTAGATCAGTTTCTCTGGTCTGTGCACACTAGTAGCTGTTGCCTGTTTTACTTGTTGGCCTTTGGGTTCTACTCTTTAGAAACAAGCTGCCTAGGTGAAATGTTACCTAACATCAGGCAGTAATGCTGTTTTATCTATTAACATCCGTTCAACAATCACGATACGTTTATTAAGCATCTGCTGTGTGCAGACAATGCAACTTCATGGAGTGTATGGAGGAAGTAAAGAGTTCGGAACAATGAGGAAGACAGCACAAAAAACCAGTCTCTTTAAGGGATGGTAGTCAAGAAGGAGAAGAGAAGAGATTTTCAAAATCCTTTCATAGTCGTATAGATTAACAAAATATTTTTAAAGGCCTTTTGCACTATCCTCTGTTCAGGTCAAGAGGGTATTTTTGAATTGTTTGTTTTCTCTCCAAAGATATTGATATGGACTGACCTTAATGGACTCTGTGAAAATTCAATTCACATTAGGCAAGATTCTTCTTTTTTTTCAACAAACTTAATATCAGATTTGGTTCAGACTCAGTGTTATCTTAAGTAGCAAATGTAGCTGTTCTTTGAAGCCGCTAAAATTCTAATTTCGGTTGCAGCTAGTTATGGCACCTAGCCAGAAAGGTAACCTCTGACGAGTTTGACAAGTTTCATTTGAAGGACTTGGGGGCATCCGTTGAAGTATCCAGTATCAGTATCAGCTATCCTTGGGAATGGGATAAAAAGAAAGGATATTTAAGTGGGAAACATCTTCCAGAGGTTAAAAAGTTTGTGTCAGAATAATTATTTACTTAATTGTACATTAAGTAAATTAATTGTAAATTAACTTAATTTCCTTAAAGCAATCTTGTTTAAACTTTAGAATGTTAGAAGAGATCCTAAACAGATACATTTTAGCTCAGGATTCTAGCTTTACAGTCATATTGATGGTGAAGAAATGAAGGCCAAGGGTGGTGAAGTCACTTGCTCAGATCTGTACAACTGAGGGACATTTGTGAGCTAAAGTTCAGCTTGCCCAACAATTGGTCAGTGGTCGGTACAGCTGTCCTCGTTTCAGAGATGGAGTATGTGTTCTGCATCCAGAAGTGAGGCAGCGTCCTCCTGGGTGGTCCGCACAGTCTCAGAGTTTGTATCACATTTCCATTATGCCTTTTTCAAAGCCAACCTGTTTTCTTTCCGGTCCAGTGAATTTCCCTCTACAAGATATAATCCTCCTCTCTTTTTATTCCACTTTATTTTGGGCAATCATCTGTGTGGTGATCACAGATTTCTTCGTTGCAGATAAATTAAAGGGCTTTGGATGCCTGAGAACAGCTGCACAGGCTTTGCCTGGGTTGATGTGTCGATGTGAGCCTCCGAGAGCAGGGTGCGAGCTGGAGCCTGGATCAGCTCCTCTTCCAGAAGTGCACTTCTGTAACGGAGCCTGGCAGTATTAGACTGAAATTATTTTTGCCTACAGCAGGCTGTTCCTCATGGATATTTTACTTTTTATTGAAGTGAGATTAAAAAGGATTTCGTACTTTAAAAATGGCTTTCTTAGCCATATCTTCAGCCTAAGCATTGAGTTTCTTATTATTCATAGGACTCAAAACTGTCTTGAAAAATAAGTAAAAAGTACATCGTCTTGAGGATAAAGCATATTATTAGAGTGTGATGCCTTTTGGGCAAATCCTGGGGGTGATGTTCTCTTAGCAAGTGAATTTCTAACTTCAAATCATTTTTTAAAGTTATAAATAAAAGTCAGTTGAGTGCTTTCTACATGCCAGACAGTGTGTTTACAGATGTGGCACCACTTAATCCTCACCCCATTCCTATGAGACTGCTGTCATCAGTTGTACCACCTTCCCCATTTTACAGATGATGGAAATAGAGGTTTGGCAAGGGAAAGTAACTGCTCTAGGATATACAAGGAGTCTTGTCTCCCAAGGCTGGAGCTTTATTATAATATATTACCTCTCATGACCTGACAGTTTGTGCCTACAAAATAAAACAGTAATCATCTTTGCTTAGAATGTTTCTACCCATCTCAGGAGGCAATGTTTGCATCCACTGAGACATCATTAGATGTATAGTCAAAGGGATTAGATATCAAATAGCAGCTCTTTCACACCTAGATAAAGCAGTTGTAATCATCTATTTTTAAATTGCTCAACTATGTCCTTCATCATGATCTTGTTAATAATGCCAGGCCACTTAGGAGTTACCAGTCATGAAATTTCATCATATAAGCTTTCCAAAAGCCCCTGCCTGCTGAAATACCAACTTTCCTTAATTAAAATTTTATTCTCAAAAGAAACCGTTCTATGTGTTTCTTAGGAAGTTAATAATGAAACTAATTTACTGTGCTCTGCTGTATCTTTGGCTCCATCTCTTTATGTGTGGGCATTTGTAGGTTTGTGTTCCCTGGCAGCGTCATGAAGGCACAGTGTCAGCTAAGCTAATGTTTTTATCGGGAGGTTCTGCTGACTCCATTTTAATCAAACACTTTTGTAAGAGAGTGTCTGTGTCCTGCCTTTGCTGTTAGACAGTCATGTTGATGGCAAGGCACAAAAGCCTAACCTTGTGAGTGGAGCTGAGGTAAGATGGAGAACATCCCCCAAATATGTATGTGCCTACCAATTTAATAACGGATGAAAAAGGACTTCCCATAGGACAAGCAGTTTAAAAAGAACATGGCTGAAAATATTACTAAATGAGAAGCATTTTAAATGATATACTTTATACTGGGATGTCCATAACAGGACAATTTCCCTCCCATACTCAATTCACAAAGACCTCTCAAAGGAGCATCTTACTTCTTTGGTAGTGTCTCTTGGATCAGTCACAGATGCCTGAACTTGTCTAAGTGACATTAAATTGCTCTTCATCAATGCAAATTTATTCCTTGTGAATTCCAAGCCCTCCCTCCCTCCATTCCACTCCTTTTTTAACACTTAGAATCTTGCTGGAGGAGTATATTGAGAAGTGGACTCCATTTGAATTGTGTTATATTTGAATGATAAAGAGTGAGAATTGCCCATCTCCCCTGCTAGGTCAGGAGTTTTAAATTCTGAATTTTGTGACTGGGTTTCTGGAGTTCCCGAAACCAGGGAAATTTTATGCAAAATGTTTTTTGTATGTGCCTGGGTACAACAGACTTGAATTAGAGTTCAAGTCTTTCATCAGATTTTCAATGTGATCCATACTGCTGTGTAATTGTGAAATGGTCAGTGCCCTTGACCAATAAACATTCTCAGTAGGGCCTATTGTTTCATTGCCCTGTTCTCCCCCTGTCAGAGATTAGTGAGAAAATTAAGCTGCAATTCCCAAAATGTGGACTTAAGATTTGGGGGAGTTCCTGCTGTTAAAAACAGTAAATATGTCCATTTAAAGAAGATTAATACATCAAATTAATATAACCACTCTAGCATGCTTCCCCACCCCCTAAAAGAAGAATTCTAGAGACATGCACTGAGTGGGAGGCTGTCAATAGATACGGGATGAGAGAGATACCATGACTCAGTCACTCATTCCTTTTGACACGGCTTTGAACCCAGTTATCAGCCAAACTGTTTTAATTCTAAGGCACACATTGCTTAATTTATATGCTTAATGGACCATTGCTTAAAGATAGGAAAGGAAAGGACAGCAAATGTTGCAATGTGCTTTATGAGGAGCACTAGAAGAGTAACATTTCTCCAAATTCATTTCAATAAAATCTTGAATATTCAGAAAAAAAGTATACTTGTGTATACATATACATATATATACATGCATACGTATACAAAAGCACACATGTGTTTATGTGTGTATGTAAACATATCTATGCATGTGTATCTGTGTGTGTATATACATATATATTGTCCAGTTACCATGTACATTTGTACCTATATATACGTATATACAGTAACTGTACAATTTATCATCTTAATCCGTACACATTTGAGAGTGAAAAGGAAGACTGTTCTTAATTACACTAGAGCAACAGGCATTAATAAAAACATACGGTCACCCTATATATAACCACAAAATCTGCCTCTGTTATTTTAAGAAAAAGTTAGAAATGAGGGAAATAGATTTTAATCTCATTTTGTGCCCCTTTAGCCAATGTATATTAAATACGAACTAGTGATTAAAAATAAATAAATACATTCCAAAGTTTAAAAGAGGAAACTAGTGACATTTGTGTCCAATTTGGGTTTTTTTTGTTTAGAAGAATAAAGGCTATCTATTATCTACAATGTGTTTTCTGTGGATAAGCACTTGCAGTCAGCAGCATGAATCCATTTGCCTTATCTCATCAATTAGAAACAAAACACACAAATCATCAAAACCAGCCTGTTGATTTTTAATGCATAAAGTGTAAGATTTTCAAAAAGCATTTTTTAAATCTATTTGGGGACTTTAATATGTCTTTAACTTAAATGTCCATTTTATTATTCATTTGGTCCCCAAGCACAATATTTCAAAAGATACTTGTTGACAAATCATGATTTTTTCCCTCACGTAGTTAAATGGAAAGCAAATGGAACATCACGTGTCACTTGTTCAATGGGAAAAGGTAAAATAGGTCCATATTGGTCCAAATTGGTCTTGAATATTATAAAATGTTGCATTTGAAAAAAATGCTGTAATATAATCAGTAATATGTTAATTGAAAATGTTATACTTTTTTCCCTTAAAAATCACTTGCTTAATCATCTAACACAAAAAAATGTACCAAATGGTTAGGTTAGAAATATTCATAAGGTGGAAGAGTCTCTGTCTCTCTGCAAGGATCTCAGGGGTTCTAGGCACTGGGAAGCATTGTAATAGTCTGACAAGTTGGGCACTGGGCCCTCAGCGAGAGCAGCCAGCTGGCCAGCAGAAGCAGAGGAGGGGACCACAGCTTTGTATCTTATCTTTGATGTGATGATGGGGGCTCCATTTAATATGTCTCCTGAAAAAGATCCAAAGACACCTGCTTGAACCCAAGGTGCACTCAGCACTCTTTTGCTCCAAGACAGCTTTAGATGAAGGGGAGCTCTCCTTTTCCTGAGTGCTCTGATCAGGGGGAGCAATGTCGCCTGTGGGAGGTGCAGGCATAGCTTGATTAGGAGACGGGAGACAGAGGGGAACTGGGTTTGTATCTTTTATGGGAACAAAAGGAGGCCTCACATTTCTCTGAGTCTTTGGTGATAAACACGGGGTAGAGCCTCTAACTAAAGAAAACAGCACCCTGGCTGTCATAAAGTTACAACCAAGAAATCAGTGTTCCACCAGTGCTTGGTGTCTGGGCTCACATACCTTTCCACATGTCCAGGGAGATGTGCTCCCTGGTTATGACCAGCTTGCCTTTTCCAGTCCCTGCTATACTGGTGCTTCACGTTCTGAGCTGCTTCTGCTGCTTTTTGCTGCTAGAGATTACACTTTGCACATGGTCCAAGAGCACAATCATTGCATGACCCATGGTCATGTCCATGTGAATTGCACGTAATGAATGTGCCTTGGCTCGTAGGAAATTTGGGTGAACATTGTCAGCTAGAAGGAGCAGTTCCAGGATTTTTTTTTGGCAAGTGAAGTCTATCCTGGTACTGTTATCAACACCCAGTTTGTTCTTCATTTAAGGTACAATTCTGGAGGGAGTGGAAATACTCTCATTTACAGAGCACCATTTGGTGGAAACAAATGCCAACGACCATGCAGTAAGTGCCACATGCTGAAGAACATGTTAGTCACATTACCCAATATCTACTTGACCTTCACAAAAGCCCTGGGAAGTTGGGAATTATTAGGCCCCAGTTAATAGGCAAGCGAAACAAAGCTCAAAGACTTGAGATAACTTTGTGCAATCACAGAGCCAGGGTGGGATAGATAGCACTTAGTCCTTGGTCTGTCTGATTACAGGACCTGTGATTTTTCCACTAAGAAGCAGAAACTCAGATTTAACACCAGAACGCTTATTCAAAGTCTCATTTAAATATTCCTTCATACCATTTCATCTTGCTGATAGTTGTTTTAAATATCTGAAAAAATTATGGCTAGAGATACTAAAATTGAGGCTAATTTACAGCAGAGCATTTTCTGAACCAAATATGCTTGGGGAATGCAAGAATCAGTTAGGGTCATTGTCGAAACAAACTAGATCCTCCTTTTTTCTTTTTCATTTCCCCTGAAATGTTCTTCACCCATCGTTATCCGTTTGATCTCAGCCATCTGGTTCTGCAGCCAGTAAAGGAAAATGTCAAATTCAACAGAATGAGTAGTACCACTTGAGTTGAATCATAATTTAACTTTTTTTTCTTTGCCCTACAGGATACTTAAACAGTAACATTACTTAATAGTACATCCTAAGTTATGATCAATTCCCTAAAAATGTTGCCATTTCCTCAAAATGGAAAGGCAAGCACTAGGGCAAAGAGTCAAATATTCTGCCCTAATGTCTAATGACATATAAATTTGAGAGTTAACATTTACTTAATTGCCAGAGCAGTCATGCTAAGTGCTCAGTCTGACATATTATCAAGTGTTAAAAAGGATAATTTCTGGAGGGAAAAGAAAGATATGTAAAACCAAGAGACAATACTCTGCTAAAATCATCATCCAACTTTTTTTTTTTTGCGAGGATGATTGACCCTGAGCTAACATCTGTTGCAAATCTTCCTCTTTTTGCTTGAGGAAGACTGTCCCTGAGCTAACATCTGTAATATCTTGTATGTGGGATGCCACCACAGCATGGCTTAATGGGTAGTGTATAGGTCTGCACTGGGGATCCAAACCTGTGAACCCCGGGCCGCCAAGGCAGAGCACACAAACTTAACCACTATACCACTGGGCTGGCCTCTATCCAACTCTTTTTTAAAATCTTCACTTGAGCAGGTTGACTCAGTAGTTTGGGAAATGCTGGCTGACAGGAATGTATTGCTTGTAATCTTTGAAGAGGAGGAATGTGCTGGTTATTCTGCTGGCCTCTCCTCCCATCACATGGCCATTCTCTGTCCTTTTCTTCTGACCCCAGACTGCATTTCTTAGACTCCTTTGCCCTGTGACTTCCAGATGGGTTTTGGAAGGTGGTAGTGGAAGGCTTCAGCAGCTAGAGATCAGAAGGCAAAGACAGAGAGATCAGAATCTCTTTAGCCCTTCCTCCCTGCCTTGGGATGCAGTTGGTTCTCCAGACGGCCGGCCCCTTCAGCTCTTACTGGCTTCTGCCAGCACTGGCTCTTCTCCTAAGATCTTCGGGTGAAGGAAGAAAACAGTTTCCCACAGTATCCAGTTATTAGCCTCTGGATGCCTCACTTATTTGGTGGTCCATTAACTTGCCTACTCATTTGGGCAATGCTCTCTTTGTTACTATCTCTTCAGATAAATCATTTGAGTGGAATTCTGTTGCCTGCCAGGGCCCTGAGGTGGTGGGGAAGAAATCAGCAGAACAGTAGTGTCTTAATTCTAGCACTTCTTGGATGTGTGGCCCTAAGCAATATATTCAATTCCTTGTGCTTCATTTTTGTCCTCTATGAAATGAAAATAACAGTTGTACCCACTTCATAAAGTGCTTAGCTCAGTTAATACAGTAAAATACCTGCAATAAATGTTACTACTAGCTTGGATGAAGAAAAGAGAATGCTTGCTTTTCCTGGTTTGAATCACTGCGTGTGTGGTCTATACTTACCCACTATGTGACCGCCTCAGAATGTTGCCTGTTGGTAAACATTGGGATATAGCTGGGCTGATAGTTAGGAAAGAGATGGTTTGATTCTGGTTTTTGTAGCTCATTATATTATAAATTCCTTGAATCTCCAAAACTTCTATTTTATTTCTCCTTAATGCCCTACTGTGTGTTATCTTAAAAGAATCTGTTGGGGAAAAAAAAAAAGAGTCTGCTGGTAGCTACTAAAGACAAGCTAGGTGAACGGCAGTTCATGTACACAAGTTGTGTTCACCAAGCTGTTAGTAATAAAGCAGAGCTGACACACGTGTGGAAAGGAAATGGCCTTCTTTTCAATTCTGGAACACATGTGGACAGTTACCAACATAACACAATTCCATAGTGTGAACATTTAGGAAACAAAAATCTTCCCTCCAATCTGTCTTATTTGGAAGAAGACCTACAGCATGCATGCTGATGGAGCCACCGACAGAAAAATGGGATTTAGTCCCCGGTTGATGAGAAATTCTGTGTGTGATCCTCTGCAAGTGCTTCTTGGCCCTGTAAGCCTCGGCCTTATCACCCAGAGCTTGCTGGACCAGGAGAGCTCCTGCTCCGTTGTTCACAGCCCGGTTGAATGACTGCAGGCTTACTGGGGGCCAAGCAGAGAAAAGCTCAGAAATTTTAGAAATTTAGGAATTTCCTAAAAAGCTAGGAATTTCATCTTGGAAAAGCTGAAAGCTAGGAATTTCCGCTGTCAGGGAAAGCAGGTGAGGTCCAGATTTCTTGTTCGCTGTTCTTTCAGGCCAAAGGAAGGTTGAGTGACAAGGGAGCAGCCTCAAGGGAGCATAACCATTGGTTAGCAAACTCATAGTTATGTCCTAAACAAGATGAAGCTCCAAAAAGCTGGTTTGGTTCCCCAGACGCCTCACCAAATGCTAGCAGATAGATTTGAGAATGCCAAACTTATCTCTTTCAGACTCATTTGTCCTTCCCTCTCCCACTCCCTTTTCCAGCTCCTTCCCACATTTCTTCTGCCCTTCCTTTTTTAGACCTATGCCTGTCTCCCTCTGTGCTGTGCCCTCTTGATTGGCTGCTAGAAGGGATTTCTTTTTTCCAGAGGCAAAGGGGATAAGAGAAAGCAGTTGACAACTGGTCAACTTTTTCTTTATTCTGCTGCAATGGTGATAAGTCCTTTCCCTTCTGCAGCCCCTCACGCGTTGGCAGGGCTTTGGGCTCTCTATTCTGAGTACATTGCTTCTTCATTCTTTTCCTTCAGGTTTTCGTTTGTTGGCTTATTTTCTATAATGTAGCATTGTAGGATTCTTGTAGGGTGAGTGCAAAAAGGGCAGTTTCTTTATCAACATCATCAATAAATGTTCTTAAGGCGCTGAACGTAGAAGACGGGGCTAGGCAGAGATGTCTAAGAGAGGCTTCCTTTTCCAGAGGATTGTAATCTACCTGGGAAGCAGGATCTATATAAGTGATAAAATATAACCCAAGTCCAAGTAAGGAGGAAGGTGCAAAAAACAAAGAGCCATCCACATATTGGCCATTGCCAGCTGCTCAATCACTGGGATGTGTCTTACAAGAGGGTTCTTAGCCCAGCCCAACGCCAATTGAGAAAAGGATTGTCCCCATTTTACAGATAAGGAAAGTGAAGTCAAAGAAGAGAGATGGCCTCCCGCTGAGTATGATTCGCCAGATCCCATTACCCACTCTATGAGGGGAAAAATAACGAGTGGGTTAAACAATAGGAATTCAAGACAAAAGTATTTATTGAGAGCCAAGGCCCAGCCATGATTCTCAAAGTGTGGTCCCCAGACCAGCAGCATCAGCATCATCTGAGAACTTGTCAGAAATGCAGATTTTCAGGTCTCAACCCAAACCTACTAAACCAGACTGCTGGAGACCAGCAATTTGTGTTTTAACTAGCCCTCCAAGTTATTCAGACACAGGCTAAGGCTGAGAACCATTGACCCAGGGAAAAGAGTTCCAGCTGTGTGGGGAAGCAGGCAATCAGAGGTGGAGACAAGGTGATGAGGCAGGATTGAGTGGCAAATAGTGAGAATCCACACCTCTGCGATGCCAGGATGCAAACCTCCCTGGGTAAGGATGGCCCAGTAAAGCACTCTCTTAGTGGTACCTCTAAGAGTAGACTGGTGTCCTGCCAAGGCTAGAACTTGAGGCCTCTGCTGGGTTCTCTTAGACCCAGTGTGTTTGCATCTCTCATTACCCTGAAGACAGTTGGCCCTGAGGACTCCTTCTGCCTAAAGGTTTAGAGAGCTCCTCGGAGGCCTTGAAGGAATCCTCAGGCAACAAATGTGGGACTATCTTAAAATGCTCATGCTCCATTTGGGTGCTTATAAAGAGTTAACCTTGGCGAAATGTGAGTATTACCCTTGAATGCCTTGGGTTGAAGGGAAAAGTTAACAAGTGAATGATCTGAATCATTTCTTTTCCTACCCTGGAGCAAGCCATTAAAAAAATGAAACTGCTCTGTCATGGTGGAGACAGCCTGCCATAGAGAGATGATTGAAAGAGTCTTCAGGACAGACAATTTGTCCTTCAATTTCATTTTCACTTTGATTATCGTGAAATCGGATTTAAGTGTTGACCATAGCCTCCAATTCCAGCCAGCTGAAAAGATAAGCACATTTGTATTTGTATGGACATGCCCAAAGACTTTTGATTGGAGTCTCAATCCAGATGAAAACAATGCTTTTAAATACCAGTTTCCCACATGGGGAGATTATTTCTTACTGCTGTTACCAAGGATAATCAATCAGTTGATTATGTAGTTGAACAGAAAGTATCTCTTTATTGCTGGTTGGAGTTGTAACGTCATCTGTTGCCCAGAGCCTTTACTTTGGCGTCATGTGTCGGGATATTGAGGAAGAGACGGAATAACAGAGAATCAGAAATCATGTTCCCCAAACTCTAACTATAAGAACTTTATAAACATTCATCCCCAAATTCTCCTTGAAATCTGTTGATTGTGGGTAGAATACACACATTTATGCCAAGCTCAGTTATGGGCTTTTTCTTTTGGTTTTGGTTTTGGTTTCTTTGAGCTATACATTATATAATCTAGAATCAGTCACTCACTCTTGGGTTGCAATGAAATGTAAACAAGTTGATTTTTTAACTTTTTTCTGGCATCTTGAAATTCAAAACTGATTGCTTATATCTACTTGTACCTTAAGGAAAAATCAGAAGAAAATAAACCCTGAAAACATTAGCACTTTGCATTTGGCATATATATGTTCAAAGGATATGTGTCCATGATATGATAGAAAACATCTTACTGATGTTTATTTCAGTTTCTTCATGGAAATTTTATTTAATTGTTTACTTCAGTAGATAATATAGAACATGTCATTGTATCATTGAATCCTTTCAATTAATTTTGAATGGAGAGTTTGTGGGACCATGGGCTTCTCACTCGTCTCTAATCAAGGCTTCTTTCTGTTATTGCCATTTCATGTGGATTGAAAAACACTAATCATATTTATAAAATAAACAAGAGCCTCTTTCCTTCAGATTTTTGTCAGAAGTTATATTGGGTAGCTTCTGTTGCCTTCCCAAACTTATGTTATAGCTTTTTGTTGTGTCTTCTCATAAGCTCTCTGAGCTATCCTGTGTCATCAACGAAGTTGGCAGAGAGGAAAGACCCAGGACACTGTACTGCTGGATCAAATGAGGTATATAATAATGAAGAGGTGACGTTGAAAGCTATCAAATGGTCCAGAGAGAAAATGCAGACTCTCTGTCACTCAGTCTCAACCTTCTTGGTTGTATGCATCCCTTGATGTTTGATGTGCTATGAATCATGACAGGTTCATAGGTTTTCTTACCCTCTCTCAGATTTTTAATCTTTTCATCTTCATTTCCTTTTCCAAAATGTAAAAACCCTCATGTTTGGCTTATGTCAAAACAACAACAAAAATACAAAATCCTGTTGACCCTATGTTCCTCTCTAGCTCTCTGCTCAGTTCTCTGACCAGGACATGGTCTCACTGTCAGCCTTCTCCATGGAATGCCTTTCCTTTTCCTTCCTATCTGGCTGCTTTACTCATCACTGTCTTGCTTTTGTCACGATCATCAGCATATTTTTGAATTTAGGTTCTATTTCTTCCCTTTCTGAGTAGTTGTACAGCTCTAGTCATTGTCACGTTTCTTTCTTGAAACACTCCTCTCCCATCTCTCCCTTGACACCATTCTTTTCTGGTTCTTCTCTTAATTTTCCTACCACTCTTCATTCTCCTATTTAAGTTTCATTTCTCAGGCCAAGATTTGAATAATATTGTGCCTTAGGGCTCCATCTTGATTGTCTTCTCATCTGTACCCACTCATAAATATATTGTCCCCAAGAGCAACTATGTCCTGAATGACTTCCAGATCTGTACCTCTAAGATAGGCTGTTTGCTTAAACAGGCTGCCTGAGCTCCAGAACTCTTTTGCTCATTTGTTTACTAATCATCTCCATTTACGCTCATGTGCTACATAATGACGTTTCAGTCAACGATGGACCACATATACGACAGTGGTCTCATAAGATTAGTACCATATAGCCTAGGTGTGTTGTAAGCTATACCATCTGGGTTTGTATAAGTACACTCTATGATTGCACAAAGATAAAAACATCTAAGGACATATTTCTCAGAATGTATCCCCATTGTTAAGCAACACAGTAGTGTCCTTGTCCTCTTTGTATTACAGCTAAAGCTCTACAGTCAACTCCCTTACCCAAACCGGAACTTGGGATTTATTCCTGGGTTTTTCTTTTCGGTCATCCCCTCCGTGCAGCTCATAGATGCAGTCTCTGACAGTTCTCATCCTAAGTATCTCTCTGATGTGTCCCTTTTCTCCATCCTTACTATCTCTGCCTTAGTTCATGTCTTCATTGTCTCTGCCCTAGATTATTGCCGTGGCCTCCAGTAGATTCTCTACCTCTAGTTACGCAACCTCCAAGAGACTCCTGAAGAATCTTTATGAAATGGCTATCCAGCATTTTATTGTTCTGCTTATAAATCTTACATGGCACTCTAAATCCTTCAATATTAAGTTCCAATTTCATAAATGGCTTTTAAGGCCCTAGGATTTGTGCGCAGCTCCATTTCTATCCTCCTGCACTGCCTCTCCCCATTTCTAACCTGCTGCTACCTCTAAATACTTAGAATCCTTGAACATATTTTTTGTATCTCTGGACTTTTCACATGCTGGTTCTTGTGTTTATACCTCCTTTGTCTTGATTATTCCCTCTTCCCCCACCCCATTAGCAAACACCTGCTCATCTCTGAATACTAGGTTTGAAATGATCTCCTGGAAGCCCTCTGCTACATGCTTCTCATTTTTTCACTCACACCAGAAGTAAGTCTCCTCAGTGATCCTAGAGTCTGAGGCAAGCTCCTATCCTAGTGCCATCCCAGTATTCTACAAGTTTCTGTTTGTGGCCTGTCTCTACCACTTGCATAATCTCTGCGAATGGTTCTTAGAGTCATTCTTACACCAAATGTCAAAGTACAAATAGTCAATAAGGTTTGAAAAGGAAGGCTAAAAGGAATAAAACTTAAATGAACTGAAAATTTGATTGCTTGACATTTAATTTAGGTCAATGGTGTGCCACTGTGGTGAGCTGTCTCGTTCTGACTCACAAGGGTAACTGTTAAAAAATCAGGAATTTTGCCAGCTAGTTGTTAAGCTGTTTGAAGCTTGAAATTGGCCATGGTGGGGATATTTACACCAGGGAAATCAACAAAAACTATAAATCAGGGCTTTTCTTTTTCAGAGTCAGTTTTCCAGTGGATGACTGACATTCACAATTATGGTATAGTCAATTAATCCATGCTCATGTCTGCCAAAGTTGTGATACCAGTAAAACTCCTAGAAGCCAGTTTCTGACAGGTCACATCCTACAGCTCTCTCCAATGTAGGTTTCTCTCCATTCCCACCACCCCTGCATGAGTTCATGTCTTGATTGTCTCTGCCCTAGACTAGTGCTGTTGCCTCCCAGTATACTGTACCAACAGAAAAATATTATTGTTAAATCTACCACTAGAATAATGTTTGGATAAGAACTCGGCCAGTCTGGAATTGAAGAAAAGAAGATAGTTATCTTTACTTGGGAAAAATAATTCATAGTGCTCTTCTTTTTTGGTTTGTTTTTGTTTTGTGAGAAAGATTGGCCCTGAGCTAACATCTGTTGCTAATCTTCCTCTTTTTGCTTGAGGAGGATTGTGCCTGAGCTAACATCTGTGCCAATCTTCCTCTATTTTATGTGGGATGCCACCACAGCATGGCTTGATAAGCAGTGCTAGGTCCACGCCCGGGACCCCAACATGTGAACTCCAGGCCACTGAAGTGGAATGCGCCAAACTTAACCACTAGGCCACTGGGCTGGCCCCTATAGTGCTTTCTTTCATAAAGAGAGCACTTTTGATTCACCATTAGTTACCTATGAAGTAGTTTTTCCTGTTGTGATAGGTAGATTTCTACAGACTGAATCTGTGACCATGGCACTTATTTTCAAAATAGTTGGCCAGGGCTGGGTTACACCCTGTAGCTATGTGACAATGACAGTAATTTGATCACAATGGTGTTGACCCCATAACTTTTGACCTCATGATTATCCTGTTCTAACTAGCTGATCAACAGCAGTGCATCAATGAAAATATCCACCAGAGGGAATATTATTGTAGGGACAGTTATTAGAGCCATCTCCACCTTGACTTTGCCCCAAGCTTAGTCTGGGGAAAGAGCTCCTGATGTTTCCTCAGCAGCAGTTTGCTGCCACCCAGCCTGGCTTTAAGTACATCCATAATTAACACTGGTAGAGGTGCAGGAATGCAAGATTGCCACATTTTCTTCTAAGCCACGCAGCCTCATTAAGAAAGTAAAACGTTTGTGAGTCTTTCATGCAGCTTTTCTCCCTCTGGGTTGTTGAAGCTCTCTGGCTGTCAGCACAGCACTCTGGGCCAGGAAAGTTCAGAGAATTACTTCAATAATATGACAGCCTCTTCCATTTAAAATGGAATTCAATGCCGGCTCCCCTCAGAGGCATTCATTGAAATTCTGTGCATGATCCATTCCTCTAGTCATTTAACAATGTCTCTTATGTTTGCCCTGATTTAAAAAAAAAAAAGAAGGAGAGAAAGAAAACTAGCTTTGTAGTTGTGATAACATGGATCAGGATGTTATAATTGCAGTGAAGAGGCCCCCGAGCTTGCAGTAATAGGATGGTTCATCTGATGTGTACTGCCATTAGAAAATGACCCATGCGTGGATGTTCTCAGGGGACAGTAAAGAGGCTTTTAAGAATTACACTCTGTGCAGTATGAAAGCTAATGAGCAAAAGAGCAAGGAGGAAGAAAAACTGCTGCTTCAGGAAGCATAGTTCCACTTAGGGCCTGACATAGCTTTCCTCAAATTCATTAGGATGGACTGGTCTTCATGGGGACGTGTACTGTAATACCTCCATTCCCAGACAGACTCCCCGCAGGTCATTCTGCATCATATTCCTAAGGAATTAGAACCACTGAATAATAAATGGTAAGGAAAAGAGAGGGAATGGATGCTGAGACTACCAATAAGGAAGGTGAAGGCAGGCATTTACACAAAGATGACAAAAGTCATGATGGGCTTCAACAGCAAACAAAATAAAGCAATTTCTTGTACTCCCCTTTTTGAATTTTTTGGACCATTTTATACTATTTCACTTTATATATAAGAACAGGACAGTTCCTGATTATGATTTTCAGGCTAGATATTTTTATCCTATATCTTAATTTTTGACGTGTTTGAAGATAAAAAAGAAGTGTCTTCCAATTCTGCTTTTTTGTTTTAAAAGTCCCGCTAGGGTTTTAGCTTGCATAAATTAGGAGACGGGTTTAGAGGCAAAATGCTTCAAAAGATTCACATCTTGCTTTCAAAGTTGACTCCACTTGGCCTACATTGTCCACTTGGGATTTATCACCTGGGAGTTATCTTAGAGTAGGATGTTTGTAAAGGCCAGTAAAACCAGATGTCTTCCTGAGCGCCCAAGAACTCCTGGTTCTGGAAGGCCTCAGTGTAAGTGGAACTGTTGGCGCTGTCTTCCACTTTACATGAGGGTAGGGTAGCAGGTAGAGGTCATCCATTGCCCCAAATTCACCTCTTTGAAGTGTAAGGTGTTAGTTCTTCTTTCAGGAAACCATAGAGATATTATGATATCATGCTGCATATCTGTTTTCCACACCCACGGCTACCTTGGGCACCAAGGTGCTGTCGGTAAATGAAGCTAGAAAGGTCTCTCTGTGTTAGAGACAGTGCCCTAGTAACAAAGTAAAGCTTGGGAACAAATCCACAGTGTTCACAGAATTAAAAGGCATAATGATGTGTCTATAAACCCCGGAAGTACAGCCCTCTGCAAGATTTTGATCTCCAGGCCTTCGTCTGATATCCCAGGTCATTTTGTAAAGCACCCGTGTGTCTTCTTTCACCTACCTATTTTTGTCCTTCAAATACTATGAATACTATCTTTGCTTCCAAAGGCCAAGTGACTTTCCTAGGGGTAACCAGGTGCCTAGAAGAGTCACATAACTGAATTGGTGTTACATTTAATGTAGAAAAGTTATTTTTACCTTATATTTTAAGATCACTTTGAGAAAACAATCCAAAGTAAATATACAGAGTCTTCAAAGATTGTGAGGCGAGCCATTATTTGAAATGGTCCTAGTACTTGAAAAGTGTAGCATCAGCTGATTAGAAACTAATGACATAAATGAAAATGTCCATTTGACTAACTTCCACTCCACTCCCACCTGACTGTCTGTCTGGTGTTCCATTATCTGAGTAATAAAACTTTAGAACTGTTTTTGAGTGGTATGAGTCGATTTTGACAGGGCAATTATGCTTTACTCTTGATTTTCTTTCTTTCTTTGACGCTAACAATATCTTGTTCAACAAACTGCATCAAAACTCTTGTCCTCTTTACTTAATGGCTTTAACTATTGAGAAAAGAATTACTGAAATAAGTGGACATTGAGTACTTGCCACGCTAAAGGAATTGGGTTAGGATATGAGAGTCAGAAGAACGTATAAGAAATAGTACTACAATGTAGTGAGCAGGAGCAAGGGTGCCAAAGTCAGAAAACCACAGCTTAAATGGCAGCCTTCCCTCCTACCAGGCATGTGACCTTGACAAGTTCCTACGTCTCTCTAAGTCATAGTTGTCTCTTTTGTAGAAAAATTTTAATAACAGTGACTGCTTCCCAGGATTGTTACGACAATAAAGATAAAAGCACATAATTCACTATTTGGATTAAAGTTAAGTGACCAACAAATACAGCTAGTTAGCTATTTATATCTTCTTCAAAGAAGATGAAAATGTAGAGGAATCGATAGGAAGTCAAGACGCAGAACCAGGCAGATCTTGGAAAGTGGCACAATGCACAAACTGTAAAGTTCAGCAAAGGGAGAGGCGAGTCCTGGATCAGCATTTTTCTTCTTCATCTTCTTCACCAGCCATGCCACAGCTGAACTGCTATGATTCCGTCTTAAAACTTTGTACAGAGCAGAGTTTGAATTCATAATCAAACAGCTCACCAGTTCTTTAGGAACTCGGAGAAATATTTTATCCTGGTTCATCCAAGATAAGTGATTTTTATATTAAGCAGGTTATTAACTTTAATCATTGGAAAAGACATTCTACCATATTAAGAAGATTTTACTTAATAAATACAGCACAAAAATTCTACTATTTGGGCGGGTTGGGGGAGGTAGTGACAACTGGTTAGCTTGTCAATTAATTTGTTCTGTAGATATTTGCCTTCTTAACTACTCGCTTCCCCACCTTAAACCTCCAAACCTAACAACAACAGCTAGGGCAACAAAAACCTGAAAATACAGGTTTCTCCTTTATCATTTCATTCATTTCCAAAACGTTGGATCTGTAACAAAGTATTCAAATAAGATTTAAATAATGTTAGTCACAATCACACCAATTGATAATCTCTAATCAATTTACACATTCTGATTTTTCGTAATTGTGCTACATCAGGAAAAATGTTTCCTTGACAGAATT
The DNA here is from genome assembly GCF_041296265.1 of Equus caballus. NCBI lineage: Eukaryota > Metazoa > Chordata > Mammalia > Perissodactyla > Equidae > Equus > Equus caballus. The sequence continues at coordinate 60,458,943 of NC_091699.1, read as the reverse complement.
TTAATGGGCTATGCTCAAACTACAAATCGTATTCAATAACTGTTGTATTTTAGTAGAGACACTATTAAATTTTCAGATTTATAAGATCCAGACATTTTAAATCTTATAAATCTTCAGTCTTAGCAGAGTGCCTTCTTTTATTTGCTAGGAGGCATTTGTCCATTCCTAACCTTTTTATCTTCAGAAAATAAATGATGCATGTGACTTGAAAATCGAATTAATCTTGACTGAAAAAGAAATAATAAAAATAGCTAATGTTTTTATGATCTCCATAGCAAGCCTACAGGGCAGATACTGTTGCTGTTTCTGTTTTGTAAGATGCATTGTATCTTGCTAATCCTCAATAAATATGAAAAAACGATCATTTCACAGCTAAGAATTCACAAACTGGAACACATTTCTCATTTGAATAGACGAGATAAGCAGGTTGCTACTAGTGCTGCCATCTCTGCCTTTGGGTGTGTCGTGTTTCGGGCAGACACAGCTAGTTCATTCTTAGGTCACTGCTATCACATTTCTATTCATCTATTCCTGGACCAGAGCTCAGATTCACATTCCAAACAGCCTCCAGTCTGAAAGACCATTTTGATATCTACCTTCAGTGACATAATTTGAAGAAATGGGTACCTCCAATTAAACCATTCCAGGTGTAAATTTCTTGCCTGGACAGTGAATTGAGAAATGAATGAGATTCATGAATATAAATTGGGCTTTCCTTACACTTAAGTTTTCATTTTGAAATTGTAGACCGTTACTCGCTCCCCACATAAATCTTGATTTGCCTTAAGTGTGTTTACCGTGGGAACCCCAGTGCAGAGCTGGAAGACCATTGCTGTGCATAACTGAATATTAGAGTTCACAAATCATCGTCAGAGGAGGCCTGGGGAGGGAGACGCTGCAGTGTGACTGCCTCTGTGCTCTCAGCAAAGATGAATTGCGCTCTTCCAGGCTCTGCATCTTTATCGGGATGAGAAGACCCAACCTCCTCACTCTTTCTCTCCTTGAATATTATTTGATGTGTGCTTCCTCTTCCTTCCAAGACCTTTTGTTTTTTGTATGTCTTAATATCTCTGTTTTCATAAGACTTATATTCCCTTCTCTTCAATTTTGGGTTAGAACTGGTGTAATAAATGAATCTCTCAGAGGCCACCTCAATTTATTTTTGAACAGACTCTGTAAAAGAGTCATTTTGAAGATGACTCTGTGAAAGGATGGAAGGATTCAATAAGCAAATACATAAATAATCTTCATACACAAGGCCACTGCACCTCTCCTCCGCTCCTCCCCTCCTTCCTTTCCTCTCCTGTTTTTGTTTACTTAGTAGCTGTGTGTATTCTGCAAAAGGGCCATTGAGGCCAGCTGGGCTTTCAACATAGGACCAAATATAAGTCAGAATTTTAAAAGACATTTCTCTCATTTTCACCCTGTGCTTTGAATCTTCAGCCAGAAACAAGGATCTATGATATTTGCCATTACGTGAATTTGAGAGTGTGCTCCCATTGCCTACTCTTTGCTATAGAACTAAATGGTAAGGAAGACTTGGTCATAGGTTTTCTACAATCATACCAAGTTATTTTCTTGCATATATAATAATTCTTGCTACAAGGCATATGATGTGGCTAGAAATAATGTCCTCATGAAATAGTAAAATAGCAACAGAATTTTTCAGGGCAAATGGATATATGAATTAAGGGAGGAAATCTAGACAATGGGAAATAATAGAAGACAATTTTTTTGCCATTAATGTTAAAAGCAATTTCTCCCCCGTGCCTCTGCATATGAGGCATTTGGGAGGTGGTGAGGACCGTGACATGGCCTTCGTCACATTTCTTATTCCCAAGTCTGATGGTTTTTCCCTGTTGTATAAACTATAAACACTTTAGCTATGCAGCCCTCTGAGCTGACGTTAGTCTTACACAGATCTGCAGAGCATATTAAAGGAAGGCTTTGACTGTGTACAGTCTAGTGTAGCTAGAAGGAAGGTGGTCAATACTCTTATATTCTTAACATGTAGTGTCTCTACAAGAACTTAAAATAACTCAAGTTAAAACCACTATGAAAATGAAGTCGGGTGAGTAATGTCAATGTAAAACAATGCGACACATAAAGAAGGTCAAAGGGTGACTTTGTAAATTACACCCTTGCTTCACACACCAATCTCAGGCACAGGTCAGGCCTCCCAACTTGGCTTTTCCCCTAGTTTGCTCTCTCATGAGTTCTAGACTGACTACACCTTGTTTCCATCTTGTTTTATGAATTGAACTGATCTCCTAACTCAGGGACTGTTTGCAAGCCATTTCCCCAATATTTCTAAGATGAGTGAAGATGTTTTTTGTATGGCAAAAGAGAGCTAAATATTGTCCTCTATAAAGACTATAATTTTACCTTTCCTCAATATAAAGTTAAAACTCTCACATGCACTCAACTAGAGAGTATTTGTTAACAATGCATATTGATTAGGAAGTTTTTTACCCTTTGTTTCAATTTTTAAAATCCTATTGTAAAACTTACAGTCTTTAAGAAAATCTATGATTTTAAAGATTCTATCTCAGAGAATTGTATCAAGACAGCAGTTCCACTTATTCTCAGATACTCCATATGGTTAGTACCAGGAGCTCTGAAAAGACCCTATTTTATAGCATGAAGTGAATCTGTTTCATTTTTCTACCACCATGTCATTTTCACCTAAGTCATAAATTTCTTCCCAACATTTATAAGAACAGTTCACAGCCTTCCTTTAAGAATGCATTTTAAACCATTTGTTGTGGTAAGAATTAAAATAATTAGAACAAATAAATTATGGTCTACTTAAAAAAGGAAGAAAAAAAAATCCAACTAACTGACGCATCCAGAAGAACACAAGCAGATAAATGTTTTAAATGCTGTATTCTGTATTATCTATTATATGTACATGGTCACCTATTGGAGTGTTTTCTCTTGGGAGTTAGTGGTGAAACAAGACATGCTATATTTTTCACTTTCTGTTGCCTTTTGTCTAAGGCAATGGATGTTGAATTAGGGTAGTGAATCATTTTGTTCATTAGGACATGGAAAATAGAATGCATCTGAAGGTAATAGGTCATTTGGTGATCTCTAGGTGAAATGAGGTTGTGCAGAAAGGTAAGAGAATAAGAAATAAGCTTGATAATCTGTGAATTCTCCAAATGTCATCAAACCAAAGCTAAAGACAAACATGAAAGGTATAATTTATAGCTATCAACTTGTGTCGATAGAGGTCTCTGTTTTTGTGTTGTGAAGAATTTACCATTGTCACAAGATGCTCATTGGGCTGTTCTGCATAAGGATGGAAATATCAGTGAATTTTTTGCAGTCATACTCTTGTCCACCCTTAGAAGCAAAAAATGCATTCTTAGCAAATAACGTTCTTGAGAGTGTTATCTGGATAACATTCGTGATATGGAAATTGAAATGTCTGAATCTTGCCTTGTGAGCAAGTGCTCTGACCCCATGAAATATCACTTGTGTTCTTCCTGGCACAACCAGTTCAAAAAGTGGTTTTTCTTTGCAGGTTACCAGCCGGTCTTGTCTGGTCAACAAGGGTTCCAAGGCCTACTGGGAGTGCAGCAGCCGCCTCAGAGTCAGAGCGTGATGAGCAACCAAACAGGAACTCCGGTGCAAAGCGTGATGGTCTCCTACCCAACCATGTCTTCTTATCAGGTGCACATCAGCAGCTTGGAAATTATGGGTCATAAAGTAGCACTTGCCAAAGTAGAGGCTATGGATATGTCCCTATGTCTGGTGGTTGGCTGGGTGGTAGGTGCTAGGCACAGCCATTGTTAATGGTTGACTTTGAATCAAGATTGTAATAGACAAGTAGAAAATGGGAACCGTAAGCTTCTATAACTACTATGACTTTTGAGTGTTCTGCCAGGGGTGGCCCCATAGAAACTTTTATTTGTGGAAGAAAATTCCTTAGTCTAAAGTTCTATTCACGAAGACCTTTGGGTATTCTATTGAAATTTTGCTTATTGAGAGAAAGCCCTCTTGACAAACTCCCATTCATTTTTGTACACACCCCAACTGTTTATTTTACCACAATTTTATGTTATAAGAGATTTTAAAATGGCATTTCAGATTCATTCAAACAGCATTTATGGGCCTAAAAATTGCATTTTTAGACTAAACCCATATCTGATATTTAAAACATTTTATGCACTCTTTTGTGATTTATATCCTGAAATACACTGGAAGCGGAAACAAAGGGTTAGTGAAATGCTTTCATCATTAAATTTGGCTGCACTGGGTACTTCTGGACCTAAAGAACTTATCCTCAGCCCTCCTACCCTGACAATCTGTATTCACATTGCATCAATTCCTATCTCCAGCTCCATATTAGAGGTTCCTTACAGCTGCAGTTTGAGAGCCAGGTAGGTGGCTGGGACAAACGCCCCTTTTGCTATAGATGGGTCCAGGCCACTTTTTTGCATAAAACCAGAATGGGAGCTTCACTTTGCAAACTGAGAGAAATCCAGAGCAGGAGATCCAGGCTGCAGTACCTGGAGGGTAACGAGACAGAAAGAGGGAAACTCAGAACTAACATGTTCAGAGTATTTATTGCCTGCCAGACATGTACCAAGCACTGTCCATAATCCCTGCAATCCTTTTAGTGGTAGTTTGAAGTATCATTATGCAAATTGTCTAGGGAATCAGAGAGGTTAAGTGACTTGCCCAATGTGAAACTGCTGATAAAAGTTAGAGCCGGGATTGGTGACATGTTAGATCTAACCCAAAAGCTTGAATGTTTTTCATGACACCACAGTAGCTCATTGCATGCCCCAGAATAACCTCGTCATGCAGGGTTCTCTCTTGTCTCTTCCTACAGGTGCCAATGACCCAGGGTTCTCAAGGACTGCCCCAGCAGTCTTACCAACAGCCAATCATACTACCTAACCAGGCAAGTCAAGGGTCACTCCCAGCCACTGGAATGCCTGTTTACTGTAATGTCACACCGCCGACCCCTCAGAACAACCTTAGGCTGATTGGCCCACACTGCCCCTCCAGCACTGTCCCCGTGATGTCAGCTAGCTGCAGGACAAACTGTGCGAGTATGAGCAACGCCGGGTGGCAGGTCAAATTCTGAGTGATCTGGCTGGAGTACATTTCTTCAGATATTACTCATGGCCTTTAAGGGAAGACGAGCAAGGTGGAAAACTGGCTGAGGACTTAAGTATTCACTCAACACTCAAATGATTGCTGCTGGTATTCTGTAAAAAAAAAAAAAAAAAAGACTAATACACACATTAGCTGGTTAATGGTGCATATTTCTGTCATGTCTGCTAGGTATGCCTTTATAGCTTAGCTAGTGACATGAATTCATCAAGGTAAGATTTTCTCCTACCACTGAATACCACTGTGTAGATTATAATATCCCTAATTTGGATTCTTAGTTTTGTACTTTGTGTTGAGTTTGTGATGCGAAAAGTATTTAAAAATTATATACTGAAATCACATTGTACCAAAGCTGTAATGGAAAAGAATTGATGAATGGAAGGAATAATTTATATACTCTATAGAGTTTTCTTTTTTTAATGGATATATACTGTATTGTAGTGTTTAATCAAAATAAAATTATTTGACCTTACAGAGGAAGGTCATGTTTTTACTACCAGTTTGGTTCACTCTCTCTTCAATGTGTGTTTGCTTATGTGTCACTGTTATCCTCTTTGAGCCTATTTCATGGACAATGCATGGAAAGGATGTTCCAGGCATTTTTTAAGTGAACTGGCATCACATTGGGAGATGTGGTAGACAAACCGTTAACCAATGCTACAGGCATCCTGGAAATAAGATGGCACCCATTTCATCCATTCATTGACTTCACATTTTTTAGATGTATACTTTGGTTTTAGTTTTAGATCTATTGAATGCATGTAGCTATCCTTCCCCAATTAGGAAAACCTGAATGTCTTGGTAATAGCAGCCCTATACCAAACCCGGTTCCACCTTCATTCAAGTTCCACCATCTACCTGGAAAATAAGATTTCTTTGTTTAGAGGAAAATCAGAAGAGGCATGGTCTAATTCCACCAATTATATTGGGTCATGCAATATAAAGTGCCACTAGTATTGACAGTGAGTCAATACTCAAAGATGCTAATGTTTGTCCTAGTAACATAGAAGGAGGTAAAATATAGCAATAATTTGGTCACAAAGACTCAGAACACTGGCAAAACATTTACAAGAAGCTTGTTCCTGTCCAATCTCCAAATGTTTAATCAATTGTGGATTCTGCAGGTAAGATTGGTTTATAAAAGCCTTTGAGAAACAATAACAGAAGTCTGAATAATAGCTGTGGTCCTTCTGGGAGATATTTAATGGGGGAATAAAGCCCCAGAGCTTCCCCTTTGCTACCACAGTACAAGGACTAATAGTTTTGTATTTTATATTCTCTGCCTAAAAATTGTTATTACCAAATAGAGGGATATGAAGAGTGTATCTGGATAATTCCCATTGTTTTTCATATTATCACATTATCTGTGTTATATTTTTCCATTTTCATGTTGTTTAGCTGGAGATGGAATTAAGCAACTGGTTAAAAACTCTAACAGATGACCATTTCTCAAGTTTATACCGTCGTTTTCTTTTTCCTTTAAAAAGGAAGTTTTACACATACTCTCATTAGCTTCATTCCTTGTGAAGTCTGTCCCATTTCCACAGATATCAGTCTATAGATTTCTTCACTGTAAATAATCCCTGACCTTGAAAAATGTTATAAAAACAGGATGTTGCATTTTTTTTTTATTGAGCCATTAAGCCCATAGGCTGAGTAGCTATTAAACCAATAACTGCGCTGAGAAGGAGCAATGTGTTTGCCTAATTAATTCTTTCCCCTAATGAAAGGAGGGGGCTGACCAACATAGATTCGTTTTTGAAATATATTCTCCATTTAGCCCTCTGATCTTGGCAGTGGTCCCAAACTCAAGAATTTAAATACGAGTCTGAATGTTTATCTTCTTTTCATAGAATTCTGGGAAATTTTTCTCTTTTCTTTAATGATTCCTAGAATTACTGAGCCTTCTTTCCCATGGATTTGAAACATACAGCATGTTAGTAGTAAAGACAGGCCTTCTTTCTCTTTGGCCACTTCTCCAAATGTGCCACCCTCTCTCCTATTTAGACGTTTGACTTTCATTGCATAAATCCCTTTGGATACCATTTCGGGCTGAGCCTTATTCTCTATTTTCACTAAATATTGACATCCAGCATTATGTTATTCTAAATCTTACAATATGCTTACTGACTTTTACATTAGAATATCTGAGATGGTCAGAAAGAGAGATAGTTTTGTTAGTGAAGCTTTTCCAGAATCAATTTATTGTCAGAACATTCCATTTTTTTATGTTGGTTAATAATTTTATCACAATCACATTTTGTAATTACCTATTATTCAATTTGTAAGCTTACATAGAAATATATGGATACATATATATGTAAATATAAAGATATATAGATATAGTCATCTCTAATAATCTTCTATACCTCTGTGTGAGTATAAAACAGAACAAGAGTGACTTATGCTTTCATTTATTCAGCAAACTTTTAGTGCATCCTTGATTGTATCCTAATTATGTGGCACTATTCAAAATGAGTACAAATAAATTTAAAGCACTTAGATTTATTCTTGTAAGTTTTATCATACATTTGGTTTTTCTGTGATCATTGGAACTTAATGTGCTAACTAGGTACCAATGAATTTCAGCCATAATTTTTTACTGTTTTACCGTAGTTCCGCAGGATGTGGGGTGGGATAGGAGAGTGTGTTATATAACATTATGGAAATGGAATTATGTAATTAGTTATAAGTATGGTTGGAGGATTTAGAACAAAGTTACAAATCATCATAACACAATAAGTGGGTACATTTGAGCCAGAGGAGCTTTACAAGAGAGATTTGAAGGGCAAAGCGAATACAATGGGGGAAGAAAGAATGCTGCTGCAGAAATGGCTTTTGAGATCGAATAAATGCATATTTAGACTCTGCTTCCACTTTTGCCAGCAGCTAGAGTGTGATGGGATGCTCTCATCCTCCCATCCTCCTGTTACCTGCATTCTGTACAAACAGGTACATTCTGTGGATAGAGGCGCAGGCCCACCCCTCCCCTGTGCCCTGGCACTTACCATCACAGGCAACTTCATCACTCACAGACCAAAAAGAAAGGATTGTAAATACCTCACCCTAAGGGTGGAGTTAAAATAAATCATTTGGATTTTGCATCCAAGCAATTTATTAGAATATTATCTATAATATTAGTATTAGATATAATAGTATCTATAATATTTTCCGTGGAAGACTGTTTCTTCGGGCTACTTATAGACGTTATTTGAGAAAGACTCTTCCAAGGACAATTATGATTGGGAGACAAAGTTACTGAATGTTAAGCAATCTTTTTAAAAGCTATCTGATTTCTGGAAACCTTTAATATATCACTTAATATTGTGAATTTCCATGGGGGAGGCATAATTTGCATAATTTCTCAAACTTATTTGAACACAATATCCTTTTTTCACAGAATACTATATCAAAAAGACTAATATTATGAGGAACATATATTTGTTAAAAGTTATATTAGAAAGTCCTGAAATAAGAATACTAATATAGTTCTTCTATTTCTGTAGAAACTATGTTACATATCAACATGTAACATCACAATACTACTTCCAACCGTGACAGCTTTTGGTAACTACTCTAATATTTCCTCCATGAATGTGTGAGGCTGGGAGGTAATGACACAGCGCCAATTTTTCTGGCCTTTTTGTTTTGAATTCTTAATCTTGAAGGATGTGATATTTATATCTAAAATTATAGCAACAGCCATATAGATATATATATACAGTTACCTCTAATGATCCTTTAACTGCTACGTGAGTGTAAAAGAGAACAAGAGTGATTTATGCATTCATTTAATCAACAAGCTTTTATTACATGCTTACTAATTTCAAGACCTTGTGCCATGGTCTATGGAGCCCCTGCCTTTAGGAAGTTTATGAGTTTTCAGAATAAATTATACCAGATAAATAACTAAAAATATAGGAAGTTAGTCATGTGAAAAATACATGTAAAAATAGAGTTTTGGAGAAGGAACAGATGGCTGCTGGCTGCTGGCTGCTGGCTGTGGCTTTTGCCCTGGGCTACGTTGGATAGGTGGAATGTGGGCGTGGAGACAGGGTGGGTGAATCACAGCTCCAGCCAAGAGAAGCGCTGCAAAGAGAAAGAAAGAACCACAGGAAAATAGCAACGTTATAATTCGAGTTGGTTACAGTAGGAGGTGACTAGATAGAAGGAGGGGACAGGAGGAGTATTTGGAAATTCATGGTGGGTCTGGCTGGCATGACCTCAAAACCCAAGCAAAGAGTTAGTAGGCAACTAGGGCCTTCTGACAATTTTTGAATGAAAGGTAATGTGATCTCAGCCATGGTTCATAAAGAAACATGGGCCTCAAAAGGTAGGATGAATTAGACTCGAAAAGGCTCTTCATTGAGAAACTGGAGGTGAACACAATAGTTAAGGTTTGGCACTGAACCATGGCTACCATTAGTATTGTTGGTATAAATCAGAAATGAGTTCCAGCTCTTCACTCTTAATACTTAGCAATTCTATTGCATGCACAGCAAAGCTTTAGTGGTATATATCTTATTTTTTGCTCTTGGACAGAAACTTCTGAATGTCAATGCCCTGTCTTTAGCTGCACTAAAAGGCACAGTTACTATAACTCGTCAGAGTAAAACAAATGAAGACTGAGCTGAAACTGCAGACAGCATGGGAGGGCTGCCAAGTCTCCATTACAATGTATTCAGTATTGATACACAATATGCAATGAAATCTGATTGTCAGCTTCCTATTTCCCCTTGTTTAAAAAAATCGATAGAACGCTTATTCATTATAGCTCAGAAAAAAATTTTTGTTTTCTGTACCGTTATGGATGCCACTTCTACACAAGACCAGAAATCTTTGCTTCTTCCCATGTTATATTGCCCAAAACTCTCTTTACTAGGAAAGTTGTTCTCTTTTGGGCTTTGAGATTATTTTCCAGTAGTTCTCAGCTTTAGTGTTTGTTTCAAGTTCAAATCTTTATCACTTGATTTCTATGGGGCTTTGCAACCTTCAATCTTCTCTACAAAAAGATTTGCCACGATTATGTGTCATCAGTGGCAAGAGCTTCTTACTCTTTGAGCTGGGTTCTCTGCTGCTCCCAGCTTTGTGTGCACAGTGGGGGAGAAAGGCATCCGATACTTTTTGTTTTTTGTAGAGGAAAATCATTTCCTGATTGATGTCCTAACAGAGATCTGATTCCTCTACTGGGCATGAGGCTGCATTCTCTAAGACAATATTAACCATCTCCCTGACTGCAGAAGCTCAAGGAATGCTTTGATGTTTGTGTTCATTATTTGATTTGTTTTGTTTTACTGCTTTACTCCATTTTGATCTCTCTGTTGGCGTAGAAGGAGAGGGACGAGGTCAGATATTGAGCAAACAGGAGAAGACATAAATCTGAATAGAGGTGAAGCCTGAAACTGGATTTGATGGACCGTCAAGAAACAAATCCAACAGGCATATCATGATGATGCATCTGCAGATGATGCATAGGTCCAGACAGATTCGGCTGGATAGTATCCTGTTGGAGGAGAGTCGTTTTCTGAACGCTCAAGGCCTCACTCCTACAGTGTCTGATATATACAGGAGATGGGGGGAGGGGCATGTGCGGGGGTTGGGGAGAGGGAGCAGGTAAAGCAAGGAAATATACAGGACCTGGAATTCAAATTAGGGCAGCTTATTGTGAAGTTTTGAATCAGTTTGTTGCTAAAAGATCCAGCACCCCCCATAAGAATGGCCCAAGAAAATAGATATGGCTAAATGTGGGGGCAACTTAGGGCTATATTTCTTCCTGTGTACTCCAAAAGTTTTTACTGTGTTAATGGCTTTGAAACCATCAATGTTTGCATTGTCATCATGGTTATCATAAGACTCCCCACCTTCCTGCAGTTCTATTTCTTTTGCATATGGAGTTTGCAGCTGATTCTCCCAGGTTCTTGAGCAAGTAGGTCAGTAGGAACTTCTGTCTGTGCAAATGTGTTCTCCCCTTGTGTGTAAAATACCCCGGCTAACACGGGGTTCACATTTCCTTAAGGAAATATGAGTATGCTTACCTTTCCATTATAGGGACATTGGAAGAAATGCCACTTGTGTAGTGCAGCCTGGCTTCTTTGCATCAGTCCCATAAACTGTTTCTAAGCTCATGAAAAAGTTAGAAGCAGGAAAATCACCTGTTTTTTCAAGAAACAGGACAATTACCTGTCTTTTCAAGTGTCTTAAATTTTTGGCCTACAAGAATGAGGCCACGTTTTCAAATGAAATGTGTGAGCCAATTTCACCCTTTTCAAAAGAGAGAGGAGTTCCTTAAGGTGCTTAATAGTAATGTAATAGAGAGCAATGGCCTGAGACCGAAAAAAGAAGCAATTTAAATTGGACATTAAGAAAATTTCACTTGAAGCAAGGGCAATTATACATTGAAATAATTTCCTAAGGGAGAAACAGTGAGATGCCATTAAGCAGAGTTGTTTAAAAGAGAGTAGATAAAAACACTTGCAGCCGAATCTGCTGGAAGATCATTTTATGATTTATTGCTTCACTGTGCCTCTGTGTCATCCTCACTGGAGATTTACCAGGCTCAGTTAGCTTACTTTACATCAGGGGAGGACCCGCACGGTTCCAGAGAACTAGAATGTCTGTATTCTATTTTTCTTGATGCAAAAATACAAAGCTGTAAGTGAAATACTGGTGACAGAGGCGAGGAGAACACAGGTGGCTCCGGTTGCTCAAAATCTACTGTGTCACACAGTGTCCTAGGATGTTTTTTGACATACACGTGAACACACATATGTACCTGTATCTATTATCTATCAATATATCTGTGTCTATGTATCCATCTAATCTTATTTAAACCTTCAAGGCAATTAATTGATTGATTTGTTCAAATTGGTGGCTGTTAATCAGTGGGTATTACTGGGCATGAGGACACATGACATGATTATTTGATCACAACAACATATTGCTGTACCTGCAGTGTGGGATATAAAAACCATCCTTTACCCGATGTCAGAAGTCTTGAGTTCTGAATCCCACCAACTCCTCCCACCCTGCTCCCTCCCCGCGACACACACAGGGATTTGTGCCAGTCCCTTAACCTCACAGTTTCACATTTTACACTTGTAAATAGAAATGTAAAGTGCCATATTGGCTGAACAGTATTCACTTATAGAGGTTAAACCAATTTTTTAGTGCATGGTTGTGTATGATTCTAAATGAACAACAGGCTGCCACATGGACCTAAAAATTTCCCTGAAATTCTCACTATTACGGTCCTTTCAGGAAACCTATGCATTTTTAGTGGATATTTTAAATTTTCTCTTATGCTGTCTTATAGTGACTTCCAAGAGGAATCCATCATTGGAGTCTTGTCTTCTAATCTTAATGTCCCCTAACTCATTCAAGAAAAGGGGCATGTCACACCCTCACTCAGCCTCCATTGGTCTTCCCTGTATCTACACCATGACTAATGTTTGTTTATATGGGGTGTTCCAACCTGGGATGATTCAAAGGTACAGTGTTTGTATCCAGCCTTATTTAACATGTATGTGCAAGCCCCACACTATTGGTAGGGATGGACACACACTGCGGCTCCAGCTGCCTGAGTGTGGGTTCATGTGGAACGAGCAAGTCAGCAGGGCAGAGGACCCAGAAATGCCTCCAGGCATTCAGAACATTCACAGTTCTTTTTTCTCCTTGTCCTCAAATTCTGTATTGGTTTCCTATGGCTGCTATAACAAAATGCCACAAACTGGGTGGCCTAAAACAACAAAAGTATATTCTCTCAGTTTTGGAGGCTAGAAGTCCAAAATCAAGGTGTTGGTAGGATCACGTTGCCTCCAAAGCTTCTTGGACACTTGTCATAGTGGGTTAGGGTCCACTCAGATAACCTCATCTCAACCTGATCACATCTACAAAGATCCTATTTCCAAATAAGGTCACATTCCAGGTACTGGGGATTAGCACTTCAACATACCTTTCTAGGGGAACACAATTCAACCTATAAGCACTCCAATCCTACAGGTCTAAACCTGTTGCCAGTCCTCAGGCTGTGCTGTCTGCTGCAGTCCTTTGCCAGTCCTGCTACGGTTGGTTGTGTTTGTAAAACACAATCAGGCTTTGGATAAAGAAGATCAAATTTCAAGTACTCGTATATAATATATGGGTGACATTGGACAAGCTTCCATTTCCTCAAGCATTTCTTCTTCTGGACACTTTTCCTTTGGCTTCTCGATGCCCTAATAAGACAGAGTAGGGTTCCTCTCTCCATGCTATTGTCATTATGTTTCACATAACTGCACTGAAACCCCCTCTTCCTACCTTTGGGGTCCATCTTCTCCCCTTACACAAATTATTTAATCATTGAATCTTTATTAATCTCCAAAATGGAAACCATGAATTCTACTTCACTTGATCACTTTAAGGACAAAGTGAGACTTCAGATAGGAAGTTCTAAGTGTCTATCACTGCAGGAAACTCTATCCAAGTGTCTCTCACAGCACTTCCATTGTGGTGCCATGTTCCTGGCTGCTCTGATCACTTGTGAGGTTTGGGAGATTTGCGTCCAATAAGGGAAGTGAGTGATTGAGAATAGGATTTCAGGATTTCATTTGTTTAGAAAGATCTACCAGTGGCTCTGTTGATCAGTAGGATTTGGATTCGATGACCTTTGAGATCCCTGACAGATCTCAGGGATGCGTCTGACCTATGTAGACCATGTCTAGGTCATGATATTAAGAGAGAAGTCCATCTAGGTTATTTAGGACTATGAGAATGTTTAGGGTAATTCTCTGACTGTGAAAAAGGAATTACTCAAGGTTACGGGGCTTGCCCTCTTTTAGAAAGCACAAAGCTTTCAAGGACAGATAGAACTTAGGGGGATTTGCAAAAACCTAGTCCTCCTTTGTAGAGTTTATAAAAAAAAATGACATTTCCGAAATAACTTTTTTTAGAGCAATTACCTTTAGATTTCTGCTCCTCCACTCTTGCCTTTTTGGTGGTAGATGTTGCCTATTTTATTCCAAGGGACACCATCCTCTATTAATCATCTCCACAACACTCAGGGTCAAACCTTTGGGGATGGCTCTCCAAATTTACCTATCATTGCAGTAACTGTAGCCCCTAGTTTATGGTGGCTAAGCATAACCACCTGACACTTATCACTATGGGGTTCATCATTCTTATGGATATTAGTGTGCCCAGCTCTGTGAGCACCTCTCCCACCATCTGCCTGATCTTCAGAGGAGGCCACCACTGATCTTCTTAGTGATGCTGGTGTCATTCTCACCAGCGCATCTCTGATGATCTTCATGACTTGTGTGTCCTCTGAGCCTGCCTACGAAACATAAACTTCTAGTGGGTCTTCTGACCTTTCAAAATATATCCATCCCAGCAAGCCCACTTCCCTGACCCTCATATTCCTCCCTCCATCACCTGTCAGGAAAGTTTGGGCTTTACTCCTTCTCCCAGTGCTGGCCATCACTTTCTTCAGGACTCCAAGAGCCAGTCTAACACAGTTTGCCCCATCCCCGGTGGCCCTTGCCAGAATGTTAAATCCCATGTCCTGAGAAACTGTTATATTCTAGCTCCCATGATCAAGCACTCTCAAAGTCTGACCTCTGGAATATTCCTCTGAGTCCTGCTGGTACATGTTCTTTAAGTATTTCTGTTCCTTCTTTGATTAATCTCTTTCCTCTCTTATCAGGCCCAGCAATAGGCCAGTCATTTTATGCAGGGATTTGACACTAGTCACCAGCCTACCAGCCAGGAGAGGAAGAGAGGGCATCTGCTGAGGGGGAGAAGGGCTTCCACAGTGTCTTCCAGCACAACACAGGGGAAGTTCCACCTCTGTGATCTCTGAGGGTTCAGAGGGACCTGGAGAACCAACATCCCTTAGGCCATCTATCAAGATACCCTGTTCCATGTTTCAGGGTCTCTAGTTTTCTCAACCAGGGCCAACTTTAACATTACAGATCTTCCCACCTGAGTATTTAAAGTCTCTGGAGCTCTGAAATTCTACTAGATCTTATGTTTACTGTCTGCTGCTCAGCTGTGTCCCCTCTTCCACGGCAGGAGGTAGAAGCCTCTTTGTAAGCTCCCAATGAGACCCTCTGGTTCTCACCCTGAAGACTTTACCTGTTTGTTAATGGTCTTTGGTTCTTTATTAGCTCTCTGCAGAGTGTCAATACAACTTAGCAATAACCTTAACCACCACTCCACTGCCTTTGTGGGCATTGCTCTCCTCTCACCTTCCGTATGCCCGAATCATCATACCTACAAGGGTATTTTCCTCCACAAAGATGCTTTTCCCCATCACTACCAGTACAATATTTAGCAAATGAACTGTGTGTCAGAGACTCAGGATGGTATCTTCTTTGCCAGTCCATGAACCCCATCTTACTGCCCATTATCTTATACCATTCTTCGCATCACTTATGTTAGTTCGAGTCCTCTGAAAAGCAGATGCCAAGATGGAATTCGACCTTTTAGAGATTGAGGAAAATTTGGTAAGGAAAAATGTGTAGGGAACTGGAGGAGGCCCTAAAGTCATCTGACCATGATGCAATTCTGACCTCTGAAAGGAGAGAGGGAAGGAGAAAAAAGACTGGGTAGGAAAAGTCTTAGAATTCTGGGCAATTCAAGAAAGTTTCCTCAAGATCTACAGGGAGTCCTCAAGTCAAAGTCTCTCGTAGAGAAGCCCCACATCTCTCAGGAATGAGCCTGCCATGGCATCTTTGCTGAGCTCAGTCACTATTCAGGCAGCATGGTTGACAGTTGGCCTTGGTGTGAAGACAGCGACAGTTTTCAGAGCATAGAAGCTGGGGTCCTCAGTCAACCTCGTTCCTCATACTCAGAGATCTGAGAGGCACATTCCCACAGCTGCCACTTCCTCTTGAGGATTCAGGCTTCTGTATGGTCTGAAAGTCCACTGCATTCAGTCAATGGATGAGAAGGGTGAGAAGCGACACACATCTCTCTGCCCACATTGGTGAGAATCAATCACATGGATGCACTTCACTGAAAGAAGAGTCTGAGAAATGTGTTCCTGGTTAGGGGGCCACTTAGAAGCAAGGAGTCTGTACACAAGCCTTTGGTGGATAGTGGGTCCTTCGTGCCACTTAGAATAAATTAAAGTGAGTGAAAGACTAATAAAAATGTAATTATTCTAATAGGATTGATGATTTAAAAAAAGAGAAAGGAAAAGTAAACAATATTAGAAAGGAAAAATGGGGTATAACTACAAATATGGTATAAATCAAAAATAAATGTAGGGGGCCGGCTCCGTGGCCGAGTGATTAAGTTCACGTACTGCACTGCAGGGGCCCAGGGTTCGGATCCTGGGTGCGGACATGACACCGCTCATCAGGCCACGTAGAGGCGGCGTCCCACATCCCACAACTAGATGGACCTGCAACTAAGATATACAGCTGTGTACAGGGTGGGTTTGGGGAGGTAAAGCAAAAAAAGAAAAAAAAAAAAGATTGGCAACAGTTGCTAGCCCAGGTGCCAATCCTTAAAAAAAAAAAGGAAGATTGGCAACAATTGTTAGCCCGGGTGCCAATCTTTAGGAAAAGAAATAAATAAATAAATGTCAATACTCTGAACAATTATATGCCAATAAATTTGAAAAATAGATAAATCTTGGGTAAAATATTGATTATCAAAAATGCTGAAAAATAAATGTAAAACCTGAATAACAGTTAAAAAATAAAAATAATTTATAGCTAAAAATATTCCAATCCCTAAACACCAGTCTCAGAAATTTTTCTAGGTGAGTCCCACTAAGCAATCTTATATACCTTCTTCTGGAGGTCTTTATTAAAAAGCCATCGCCAAAACAGTGTATGAGTCTCCTAAAACCATGAAATTAAAAAAAACAACAAGGAGAGAATAAGACAGTTAAATTATAGGCCAAACTCACTCATGAAAATAGATGCAAAAATTCAAAATAAAATATTAACAAATACAATCCAACAATGTCTATTTATATGTGTGATTGCATCAGAAGAAACCAAACCAGCTGACACCTTGATCTCGGACTTCTGGTCTCCAGAACTAGAACAAGATAAATTTCTCTTGTTTAAGCCACTCATCACGTGGCATTGTTTTATGGCAGCCCTAGTAGACAAATACATCAGTTCTGTACATGTTAAACCATAAACTGAAACCACTTCTAAACAAAGTTTCAACATATTGCTAAGGAACTTCAAAAATGTATTCTAAAATTCATGGCAACAGCTAAGAACATCAAATGAATATTGAGGAACAAGATAAGGGCATTGCCCTAGCAAATATGAAGACATTCATAAAGACAGACAGTTAAAACTGCATGGTGTTTACATGCCAATGAATTAATATTTCTGTAGGAATAAAATAAAGGACCCAGAAGCAGACACATCCATATATGAAAATAGTGTAACGCAAGCTGTAGGAAAATGATACTCTATCCAATAATGAGAATGAGACAAATGTAATCTTTATGAAAAATAAAATTAAGTTTTTTATCTCACAAGGTGCACAGAAATAACATTGAAGTGGATTAAAATACTACATATGTGAAGTGATGGATGCTTTAATTAACTAGATGGGGAGAATCCTTTCACAATGTATACAGGTATCAACTCATCACATTGTACACTTTAAATATCTAACAATTTTACTTGTCAATTATACCTCAATAAAGGTGAAAAGAAAAAGAAAAAAATTCTAAATATGAAAAGCAAACCAATAAAATGTTAGGAGAAACTAGAAAGTAATATCTTCATGTCTTCAAGTTATGTAACAGTTTTTTTAGAGAAGACGTAAAAATCACAATAAAGAAAAATTATTAATAACTTTTGATAACCATAAAACTTAAAATTCTTCTAAAAATATTTCACCATGATAAGATCAAAACAGAAGCTATTGACTAGAAGATATTATGTATATTCAAAATATGTAAAGAACACATAAATCAGTAAGAAAAACATACACAACCCAACAGAAAAATAGAGAAAAGAATTGAACAATCAATTCATAGAAAAGTAAACCTGAATGGTCAATAAACATATTTAAATAAAGGTTCGATATCACTAGTGATCACGGAAAGGAAAATTTAAAATTCCGGATACCATTTTACTTTCAATCACATGAGAATAAATTATAAAATCTGGCAATAATAAGTACTAGGTAGGAATGTGAAGCAATGGAAGCTCTTATCCAGAATTGAGGGGTATAAATTGGTACAATCACTGTGGAAAAGAAGGTAACATTATCTAGTAGGTTGAAAATAAGCACATCCAGGCAAACAAGAACACGCTTACACGAATGTTTAATGGCAGTGTTTTTAAAAGAGAAGAATTGGAATCAACCTAAATCCTAAATGCCTACTAGTAGGAGAATGGATAAATTAATACATTCATACAAGGAAATATAATACAACTGTAATAATGAATGAAGTAGAGCGGTACAGATCAGCATGGAAAAATCTCAAAAACAAATTTCTGATAAACATAGAAATAGTTGAGAAATAATCAAAATGTGACTCAAATAAATTTAAAAACATTCAAAATAATACTATGTATAGCTTATGAATGTGGATAAAGTATAATTTAAAATGTGCCATAAAATAGGCATGTGAGTAATATTAAATTCAGGCTAGTGATTAATTCTGAGGAGAAGAGGGTAAAGAATGGAAAGGGTATATTTATATAAGAAGCTTCAAATAGATCTGAAATATAAAATATATGTAAAAACAATGACTTCACAAAAGATAAATGGTTAAATATCTGATTGTTTGCAAAATTTCTTCTCCATATTTTCTCGAAAGCTTGACATTTCAAAGTAAACATTATTTTAAGACACATAAGAAAGGGTGTTTTGTTTTCATTGATGTTTGTTTTAGTTTGATTGCTTTATCTCTGAGGTTGGTGAGTCCTCATAACTGCAAAATATCCTATATTTCTTCTTACAAACATTACAGTGTAAGAGAGGATATATTTCGGAGGATTGATACTCAGTTCATCCATGAGGACCACCAGCATTTCACTTTTGTTTCTGTCTAAGGAGAAACGTTGTTTCACATAGTCATCTGGATGCCGGCTGCCTGCTTGGGTAGTGTATGACTTTCTTAGGAAAGAAAAGAGAACTAAAGCTATGGTAACAGGAAAAAAAGAAGAGTGTGTGTGTGTGTGTGTGTGTGTGTGTGACTTCAGGTTGTAAATAATTTGCTAAAATGAGTAAAATTGGATTTCTCAGAACTTTTTGGGCATTTGAGTATTGTTGGTACTTTTGTGCTCCGTTGAATTCAAATAACATTTCATCTCTATTTTTATTGCTGCTGGAAATAGTGTTTACGAGACACTGATTGAATACCAGCACTACAGGCTAACTGAAAAATTGAATTAACCATATTTAGAATACTCCTAAAATAAATATGCTTCTTTAGGGTCCTGATACTATTCTTAATCCAGCCAAATGTCCACTAGTGAACCTGATTTGGAAGCCCTGAGTAATTTCTATAACTCCTGGCAAGTTAATAAATGTTTTGGGCTCAAGTTTCCTCATCTCATAAAGGTATTATTAAGCTTAAACACTGTTTATTCTTCTACTTCCCACAAGATTTTATACATCACTCTAGCAGGAGGAAATCATTGGATTGTAAACTTTTACACCTAATAAGACCATAGAGAACATTTAATGTTAGTGAGGCCCCTTGGCGTGAGTTTGGAAAGCTCCCAGTGAGAGCGTGGGGAGCAGACTCCAGATGTTCTGGTTTTCACCTTAGTATTTATTCATTCTAAAATGAATTTCCCTCATTATTTTTCTCTCTGTGGGAAAAAAGTAACATCATCATCAGTCTCTACATTTTTTAATTCACAATGCCCAACTTAAATAAAAAAATCAAAAGACATGCAAGGAGAACACCAAAAAAGAATAATCAGATAATACAGCAAACTCCAAGATAAATAAGGTAAAGGAGGAACTGGAGAAGTTTTACACGGTCATCATAAATAAGGTAGAGAAAATAGATTTTGTTTTTTAATGGCTGAAAAGATGAAGCGTTTCAATTGGTATTTGGAATGTACAAAAAAAGAGTCAAATAAACTCTAGAAATGAAATGAAAAATGAAAAACAAATGTAATAGTTATAACTGAGAACTATTGGATGGGTGGAAAGAGACTTTTAGCAGAAACAGAATTAGTGAACTCAAAGACAGGTAAGAGAATATATTAAAATTAAAGCATAAAGGCACAAAAATGATCAAAGTGCAGAACAGCATAGGAAATGTAACCCTATAAGAAGTGAACAGAGAGGTGCAATAATTAAAGAATAAATGATCAAGATGTTTCCTAACATGCTGAGAATTATCAGCCTACAGATTCAAGAAGTTCAACAAAATCTAAACAAGATTAATACAAAGAAAATTACACAATATTTTGAGCAATTTGGGCTGAACTCATGGATCTGCATGATTGGCTGCTGGGTCAACTGGGGGCTAGATGGGGCAGGCCTCAGCTAGGATGGATTCTATTCGCTCCCAGTGGTCTCTCATGCTCCAGCAGGCTCTTCTGCTTCTTCTCATGGAAGCAAGACAGGGTTCCAAGAGAGGAAGAAGTAAGGCTCAGAACTGACACAGGACACTTCCACCACATTCTATCAGCCAAAGCAAAATATGAGGGAAAACCAGATTCAAGGGGTAGAAAAATAGTCTCCACTTCTTGATGGGATGAGCAACAAGTCACATTGTATGGAGTATGGACATGGGGAGGGGAGTAATGGAAGACCGTCTTGTAACAATCTAATGACACTTCTCAGGGAAATTCAGAGCTCCTTGCATACACATACCAATTCTTCTAATTCATGACCATAGTTTGGGTTCGGTTTTATGAATGAGAAAATCAGTGAAAAAGGATGTCATGTGATCTGTTTAAGGTTACAATGAGTGGTGGAGACTTCCCCTTTTTATAATATGTTGCCTTTCAAATGCCTGTTCAAAACCATCTATTCCTAAGCTCTACATGAGTGATCACATGATAGCTAAGCATGTCTTAAAATGTGCTTTATCTGGTCATTAAAAAATGTTTTC
Source organism: Equus caballus (assembly GCF_041296265.1). Lineage (NCBI taxonomy): Eukaryota > Metazoa > Chordata > Mammalia > Perissodactyla > Equidae > Equus > Equus caballus. The sequence continues at coordinate 60,437,771 of NC_091699.1, read as the reverse complement.
AAAGTTTTGCACTAGTTGCTGAAGATCTCAAGCCAAGCCCAAATTCCAGCTTCTTTTGAGCATCAGAGGCTCCAAAGCACTGAGCCGGGGCTGCTTCACTGCAGCAACTGTGGAAGAGCACGTTTCCCCATTCTGCCCCAGCGCCAGCATCCGCCACCCCCTCACCCGAAACTAGCTTCCTTCATCTAGGTTATCTTCCCAACCTTTAGAGGTACTTGAGTTTGTAACTTCCTGCTCTATACCAGGGGCTCAATTCTGTTGTTAATTAGTATTTTAGCCACCAATATTAGGTAGGATAATTAGTTTATTTTTCTTAGTGTGGAAGAATGTAACATAAGAAGTCGTTATCCCCCTCTCCCATCCCAAGAAGAATTAGCAATGCCAATTCCAGGAATTAGTCCTAGAGTTGAGGATCTTAAAAATCGCTGACTGACTAAGTAGGGCTGGTTGGGGCCTGAGCTTCTGCATTCCAAACAGGCTCCGCGGTGATGCTTTTGCTGCTAAACCTCATAGTGAGCAGCAATATCCTAGAGAACAGTAAGCTCCAGGGTGAGTTTAGGGGGCTTTGTCCATGAGGAGGGCAGATTGCTGTTCGCTGAGTGGGGTCAGATGGGGGGATTGTTCAGAATGAAGAGAAAATTCCTAGGCCTAGGAAAGAGTAGTTGGGTTTTGTGGATCCTATAATTAACAAGGACCTGATCCTTAGGGAGCCAGCCTCACAGGATCTCTGATAAGGTGACCAAGGCAGACCCAGGGTTCTGACATAGAGAATAGTGGTAGCAGGGCAGGCTTCATGGACATAGGATTTTTGCCAGTTCCCAGAGTCCCATGCTTAGAAGGGCCTGCACTTGGTTTAAACCTCTGCTATCACCATCTTGAAAGTCTTAATACATTTGAACAAGAGGCCTGAATTTCCATTTTGCACTGAGCCCCACAAATTGTGTAGCTGTTCCTGACAGCAGTAGGAATTACCTCAAAAGATGCCCATTTGACCATAAACAGGGGGAGGCCACGCATCTTTGAGCTAACTCATATGTTCAGGTAAGGAGCATTTAACAGACAGTTGTAATGAACTTGTTTCTAAGCCTATCCACATCATACCCCACCACATGTGCCACATAAGATCCAACAATTTTTTTGCTGCCCCAGAAAAGGAGAGTCCTCAAACACCACTGAGCTTGAATTTGTCACCCAGGGGAGTGCAGGCTCTGAATTGAACTTAATTTGATTTAGATAAATAATGAAGCATTTTTTAAACCTTGGATGATACAACAAGGAACGTAACCACTGCACATGTTTAGAAAAAAAGATCAGCCTGATTAAGAATTTTATAGTCAGTCACGAACAGCTATAAGTACATCAACACCTAGCCAAAAGGACATCATGTCAGTAAATTGATTGACTGTTAAATGGACAGTAGCTTGTGATTACATCTGTTCAACAGACTCTGTGGTACCCACATCATCAAAGTGGTGTTAGTGTGGGCCGTGAGCCAGAAGGGGAGAGAGCTGCATTACAGGGACAAGCGCTCTGGTGGCGTTCGTTAAAATTGGATGCTGTCAGGCGTCTTGAGTGATAAACTAGAACAGGAAGCAATTGACATTTGTTCACATCTTTCAAGGGAAGCTGGAAGTGTGAACAAGAAGAATTTGAAGAAGATCTTCATTAGTGATGAAGTGATGCATCAAAGCTTACAGGGGAGACTTTGATGCCCAGAGGCCCAAGAAAATACATGTGTCAAAATCAGAAGTGAAGTCTATGTTGATTTTTTTTTCTCCTTTGACATCAATTGCCTTGTTCATGTAAAATTAATCTCACAGGGTCCATCTATCCTGTGTGGTTAGGAATTAAGACACAATTGAGAATGTCTACAGAATCTAATAGAATTGAAGCATGATTTTTCCTTTATGAAATGAGTACACAATCTATTGAATATCCACCATAGGAGCAACTCTCTAATTTGTGTAAGGGGCTGTAAGAAAATACAAAGATGAATCAAGATTGCACTTTTCAGAGACAGATAAGACATGGACAAAAATAAGGTAAACAGTCATGCCATGTGAAAGATACTGTGAAAAATGCTTATAGTTATTATGAATCCAGGGAATTTATTCCTACTTGGGAAGATTGGATGGGAGGATTAGCGACAAATTCATGGAAGAAGATGCAGCCTTCTGGTTGGGTCTTAATATATTGGTAGCATTTGTTAATGAGAGAGGCCATTCTAGATACAAGAGGCTACTTGCATAAAGACATGGAGGCAGTGAAGAGTGCGTATATATGAAAACTTTGAGAAAAAAATTAGAAATCTAGGGGGCCAGCTGGTGGCATAATGGTTAAGTTCATGCATTCCACTTCGGTGGCTCGGGGTTCACCGGTTTGGATCCTGGGTGTGGACCACTCATTGAGCCATGCTGTGGCAGTGCCCCACATACAAAAATATAGAGGAAGATTAGCACAGATGTTAGGGCCAATCTTCCTCATCAAAAGAAAAAAAAAAGTGGAAATCTAATGTGCCTGAATGTGTGATTCTGAAACACATCATGGAGTAAGAGACTGCAATAGTGAGAGAAAGTCTTAATCCCTTGGGTGGTACTAATGCTTTCAGTTGTCAGTTTGTTTATTTTTGAAGGACTTTTTGAAACTTTTACTATTCTTACGTTCACATTGATTCCCAAAAGGAAGATACTGTGGAGATTATTTTTTTAGATAAAATTTTATTTGAGAACTGTTTTAGATTTGCAGAATTATTGCAAAAAATATACAGAGAGTTCTTGTCTATGCCACACCTAGTTTCCCCCATTATTAATATCCTACGTTAGTATGGTACAGTTGTCACAATTAATGAAGTAGTACTGATATAGTCTTATTAACTAAAGTCTATACTTTATTCGTATTTCCTTAGTTTTCACCTGTCCATTTTCTGTCCCAGGATCCCATCAAGGATACCACATTACATTTAGTAGTCTTGTCTCCTGAGGCTCCTCTTGGTTGTGACCGTCTTTCAGACTTTCCTTGCTTTTGATGACCTTAACAATTTTGAAGATTGATGCTCAGGCATTTTGTAGAACATCCCTCAAATGAGATTTGTCTGATGTTTTCCTCATAATTAGACTGGGGTTATGGGTTTGGAGAAGAGACCAGAAGGTAAAATGCCATTTTCATCACATCATATCAAGCAGATATCCGACTAACATGACTTATTACTGCTGATGTTGACCTTGATCACCTGGCTGACGTAGTGTTTGTCAGGTTTAGCCACAGTAAAGTTACTCTATTTTTTTTTTCCTGTGTCTCTACTCTTTGGAGGTTACTATGCTTAGCTCACACTTCACGAATGAGGGCCTATGCTCCACGTCCTTGAGAGCAGAGTGTCTACAGTCGACTATATTTGTATGAGTCTATTTCTAGATGCAGGGGAGCAGAATTTTCTACCTCAAGATGGGTCTCTTTGGCGTGAGGATTATTTTGGGCTGGTTACTTTTAAGAAACTGCAGACAGGGGAGAAGCTTTGAAAACCAAATAGAAGTTACCATTGTAAGAGACATTTACATTTGTAAGGGAAATCTCCATTTGTAAAGGTGTCTCCCTCTCTATACCAGGAAGAAGGGGGTGAACTTGTCTCTAGAAACTCTTATCAATATGGATGCAAGAACTTAAATCTGCATAATAACCTTGTTCCTATTTATTGTACCTTTTCTCGTAATCCCTCATAACTGACTCCTCTACCCCCAACATCTTCCTTTGTCTTTAGCTAAAGATAGCATTTTTGGTGGCAGCTTCCACCATTCTGGGAGTTACTCAGCTTTCCTGGGTTTCTCCCAAGTATACATGTTACTAAACTTTGGTGGATTTTCTCCTGCTGTTCTGTCTCATGTGAATTCAATTCTTAGATGAGCTGGAAGGACCTACAGGGAGGAGGAATTGTCTTCCTCCCCTAAACAGGCAAGGTATTCAGTCCCATTGATCTCCGTATTCTATCAACAGTACCATGCTGTCTGATTACTATAGACTTATAGTAAGTCTTGATATCAGTGGTGAGTCTTCCATCTGATAAATAAATGAAAAGCAATAGGATATATTGGAGTATATGAAGAAGCCATTTGGTTTAAAAGTAATTCGGCCTGACCTTGTTTTTTCCAAAAGGGCCTGACACGACCTGTTGAGCATGCATTGTACATCTGCTTTAAATGTTCAGTATGTCCCAAAGACAAGAATAATGCCCTTAAAGACAAGGATGTAACATCCCCCACACCAGCATTTCCTTAAGGAAAAGCATCTCTCCCTGAAGTAAGGATCGACTGCTGACCTGCTGTCCTCACCTTGTGACCACCAACCTTGAGACAGCTGACCCACTGTGTTCACCAAATTGCTATGCTGGCAAAGCAATCTTGTGACTATTGTAAAAGGGGCATTCCAATCATATGTGATACAAGCTATTTGATGGTATATAACCACTCTGTAACCCCCCACTTTTTTGGAGTGCCCCATTCCTTTGTAAGTGACTCCCCTGGGTTTATATGGTCCTCAGGGTAGGCTCATAATAAACTCATCCCAATTTTGATTTATAGATTGATTATGGATTATTTGCATCAACACATCTTTGCTCTTTTTCAGTGTTTTGATGCTTAGTCAGGGTCTTTTGCCTTTCCATTAAACTTTACAATCACTTAACATTATTTACAAAATAGGTAGTAAACATATAGACAAAAGAATAAATAAGATAATTTAAAATAGTGGAGACAATTGACAGTGATATGTGGTAGAGAGTGACTGGGGGGCTAATTTTTGTGATTAGGGAAGATCTCCTTAGGAGATATTATTTGAGACAACTGAATGAAGAGAAAGAGAATCCTGTCAAATTCAAGAAAATAGATCTCTGGTGAAGAGACTGAGGAGTGAAGGGCTCTGAGTAAGTTTCAGTTTGCTTTTTTTTTAGCAACTCTAAGAAGGCCAGTGTGGTTGCTACTAAGCAAGCAGGGAAGAGCTGTAAGAGATGAAGTTAATGCAGTCGGAGCACTAGGCAGGGATCAGAACATGTAGGTGCCGGTGGACAATTTTAGACAGAGTTTTAGAAACAGGTAGGGTCAGAGCAACCCTGGACAATTGTTTGACAGAACTTGGGCAGGCATCCTGAAACTTGATTGAAATTCACACACAACAGACAATTTCTGACATTGTGTTTAAATTTTTTTCTGCTTTTTTACCTTTGTAGCAGTTATAAAGGTAGGTTAGCAAACATGAAAGAGAATATTTCAGAGAAGTTTGTACTTTCCAACATGAACCAAAGTTTCAAATAACCATGAATAGAATACCTGCCTCACTTGTAGAAGACAGATTATAATGCAAAGCAGTGGGTGTCCACGTAATCTGAGACGTTCTTCATGATCTTGGACTTGTGTGTGTACAGACCTCTTTCTTAATTTCTTACTATTCTTTAAATCTCTCCCCTATAGTCTGTCTCTCTTTCTCTTCCTCCCTCTGTCCTCCCTCTGTCCTTCCCATTCCTCTTTAAGTCTAGATGGATCTGTCTATCTATCTATCTATCTATCTAATGTGATCTAATTCAAGGACCTCCAAGGATAAATTTGTTAGTTTTGCAACATTAGTTTGTCTAGAGAGACTTTCCACTCCAACAATCTAGAATTATTGCTATTCCCCAGACTCCTGCTGTCTTCTCTATTCATTCATGCTGTTTCCCTTCCCCTGGATTATCTCCACAAGGACTCCACCTTATGGAAATGTTACCAATCCTATAGGAGCTGGTTCAAATGCTATTTTCTCTACAAACCACTTCTTGAGAGACAAATGTTTGAGATGACTTTTGGCCTGGGTAGTGGTAGATCTGAACTGTGCTGCAGGGGAAATTACTCTGACATCAGTGTACAGAATAACTGCAAGATAAAGAAGTAGAATGGAATAGTTCAGGTTGGTAAGACTCAGAAACCATTACTTTTGAAAGCCTGTGAGCCATTTTCCCCAAGTCTGCTGTTTTGCACCTTTTCTCTAGTCATATATGTAAGTAGCGCAGATGGTCAGTAATTTTATTTCTTAACGAGAACAAATGAGTCCTGGATGTTTGATGGAGGCTAGCTGAGTCCCCGTGATGATGACAAAATCACTAGTTTGGTCTCTAGAGTTGAAGGAATACTGTGTAAACATGGCCGTGGGTCACACGTATTCAATTTAAGCAATTGCATTTAGACATGTGATGATTTTATCTGAAAATGGGATCAGTCAGGGAGAAAAATGGGCTTTGTGAGGCTGAACAAACAAGTTGCTCACCAAAAATTGAAATTTCTATTTTATCCCTGAGTTCTTAGATGAAGCTGTCCATGTCTGTGAAGCTCTGAAGAGTTCTTCTTTCTTTTTCCCTTGTGTCAAATAAGATGTACTGTGTGTGTGTTTGTGTGTGTATGTGTCTACCAAATGCCTACAATGATCCTCTGTATTTGGTACAGAGCAAGATGCATGGTGATGGAGCTGCCACTGCATTTGCAAATCTGCATCTGCACGGCACAGGCTGCAGGACAGTTTAGTTCTCTCTCTCTGTCTCACTCACTTTCCTTCCCTTTTCTCCCCTCTCCTCAATCTAAATCAAAATGAACAACAATCATGAAATCTGCCTCGCTAATTGCAGTCCCTGAACCAAACAAGATAACAATAGGTCTCTTTGGGAACAGAAGTCAACTAACTTTATATCTTTATGTTTGTAAAAATATGATTTCTTCTTCCTCTGTCCCTCGATCAGAGCTAATTTGAAATGTGCATTGTCATTATTATTTCTAAGGGCATACAGCCCTTGTTTCTGAGCCAGACCATCCTCTAACATGCTTTCAGTTACTGAGGCAGCAATTGCAGGTCGAGATTCTCTCTTTAGAATTGTATTCAGTAGCTCGTAGTAGTAGTAGCGGTAGTAGTAATAATAATAACATACATCATTTATTGGGCAGTTATTATATGCCAGCCATGGTGCTAAGCACTCAGTATATAATCTATAACTTAATCCTTCTAGTCATCCTCTGCAATAGAAATCATTATCCCCATTTTGGCAATGAGGGAGTTAAGGCTCAGAGAATATATAGGGCAAGGAACTTATAAGTATTAGAGCCTGGAATCAATCCCAGGTCTATTGAAATTGTCATCTTAATCCCCTTACCATATTGCCACTCAGAACCTTTAGAAGGAGAAGTTCTTACCTCTAAGACTAGAATATATTAATCATTTTTTGCAGGCAATATGGTAGTGGGAATGGGGCTTGCTTTAGAAGTTGACCAGAGCAATGGCATTTTCTGCACTGAATAAAGGAACATGAAGATCTGTAATATGATAAGGAAAGGATACAAAGTTGCTAAGTGGAATTCAACGAACATATATTGATTTCTACTAAATGCAAGGTATGGATAAGCACTAAACAGAGTGTGATGAATTGGCCCCAATCTTTGACTTCAGGCACAGTTAGGAAAGGAGGCTCATACAAATAACAATTAAGGTCAGCTTGTTTAAAAATGCTGTAACAAAGATGCCTAAAAGTGAATGGGGTAATTGGGGAACTACAGACCGTTTGCAATAGTTGGAACATTGGATTTTGAATAGTAATGTTCCAGAAAGTTGTAGATTGACAATTATATGAAACCACGTCAAGGGCTCTTAGCAAGGTTCAGAGGGAAGAAAAATCACACATGGGTCTTGTAGGGGAAGAGAAAGAATTTCCTTCCTCTTTCCCTCTGATTTTTATGGCTGGTCAAATAATCAAAATGACATAAGGCAGGCTATGAGGAGAAAAATAAAGTTTGATAACACATATACATGGGAAAAACCCAGGAAAAGTGAGCAACTCACCACAATGTCTGAAGTCACCAATTTAAATACTATCTTCAGCTAAAGACAAAGGAGGATGTTGAGGGTGTGGTTTGGACTTCAAATGGGAGGAAGGCAATTTACCTGGAGAGAGATGCAAATTCTTTGTTAGACAACTGTTTGCTGGGTCAGCTATAGAGAATGTCACCTGAGACAGAACTTTGATAAAATGGACTTGTTGGTGCCTTTCTTTTTTTTTTTTTCTTTTTGCTTTATCTCCCCAACCCCGCCTCTGTCCATAGTTGTATATCTTAGTTGCAGGTCCTTCTAGTTGTGGGATGTGCGATGCCGCCTCAACGTGGCCTGACAAGCGGTGCCATGTCCGCGCCCAGGATCTGAACCCTGGGCCACTGCAGTGGAGTGCGCCAGCTTAACCACTCGGCCACGGAGCCGGCCCCCTGTTGGTGCCTTTCTTATCACACCTATTTTACATTATACTCTGGTTATCTCATATTAGCTCCTTCCTAGAACAGGCCCTCTATCTTAAATCCTTTTAGGCAATTTGGGGGAAGGTCAAATGTTCTTCCTGAGTCTTCTGAGCCCTTATTGTCTTCAGTTCACAGTAATCTGCATACCAGTGTGGCACATCTTGGGGCAGCCTGTCTTGAACCCCATCAGTCTCCAATAACCTGAGAAATAGGCGTGGAAGAAATGATTCTCCCCATGACTCATGGTGAGGAATGGTTGTAGAGTTGGAGTGTCATAAGAAACTGTGGACTAATTCCTTCAACCCACTCAATTTTCAATGATAGAAAACCCCAAAAAGATCACATAAATTACTCAAGATCAAACAGCTGCTTGGTAGTGATGTCAGAACTAGATCCCGAGTGTCTGGGTTACTGTTCCTGTGTTCCTTATGGCAAAGTGCTTCTTTGGGTCTCTGCCCACACTGCAGATATCACACAGCCTTGTGGCCTTCCAAAGGCAGGGCTGGTGAGAAATGGGCCTTCTTTATTATCTCTTGGGGAAACCCTCAGAAGAAAAGAAAATTAGATGCCAATGTATGAGAAAGTGCTCCCAAACTATGCCATACTCTGTTGGCTATAAAGAGTCCCAAACACCCCCTGACTGATAGGAGAGGAAAATTCAGTTGAGGCACTCGTTCTTGCCATGTCTCTTCCTCTCAGTCAATAATTACCAATTACCAAGTTGCGCTAAGCAGGCTGAAATGCTAGAAGAGTGGTTAAGAGTGTGACTGATGCCAGACCCATCTCATTCCATCCCTTACCTCAACCAAACCACAGTTTTCTCATTCTCCAAAACAAAGATAACAGTAGAATTTTATTCAAAGCTTATGGACTGAATAATGAATTAATATGAAAAAGTACTGAGCACATTATCTGACACAGGAAAATTTCTCAATAAATGGCATCTAATACTAATATTATTTCTGTCAATGGCATTGGTATTAACTCAATAAATATCAATTGGTGCCAGTTGAATGCTTGGGAACCACGGACTCAAGAGAGAATAAAGACAATAAAACTAAGGCTGACTAGAATCAAGGTTAGTGGGCTTTCTGAGAATGCTGGTCTCTTGATCAACTTCACTAATAGCTTCTGTCTTGATTTGGATTCTCTCCCAAATCAGAACCTGAGACAACAATTCAAGGGCAAATATTTCAATTTGGATGTGATCCCAGGAAACACAGAAAAGAGAGTGGGGTAGTAAAGCAGGGGAGAGAAAGAAACCATCAGTGGATATATTCTTAAGTCGGGGACTACTATGGGAAACCAGATCTCAGTCCTGCTGGGAGACTCTGAGACACAGCACAGAACATGCCTCAGCATTTCACCTAAAGTCAAGGAATCTAGGATCTTTTCCCACATTGTCCCTATCCATTAAGGGTTGAGGGTTGCTTTTGCCAGCATTAGCTCCCCAGATTTTGAGTGTCTTCTGCTAGCCAGGAAATAGTCCTCAGGTAGAGTATCTCAAGTAGTAACAATAAGCAGCCTTTGAGGGATAAAGTGAATACAGAAGGGATGGCTGAGTAGTGTCTGAAAGAGATTAAAAACAAAGGCAATATTTATGTCTACTGCCTCAAATACTAGTGTTCTAATGCTGTTTTTGTTGATAACTTTTGGCATCCCAGGGGTTGATTATAATTCTAATTACGAATAATGAAGTACAGTTTGGGTCTGCCATGGGAGATGTAGAAAGATCTAGACAAGACATCTGGATGAAATAGCAGGATGGAAGAGACTGGCGGATTTCACGTAAGCCAGGCTGGGGAAAGTGCCCCAGGTGAAGTACCCCCTTTCTGTGGGCCTGGGGCTTTGGGAGTGAGAGGAAGCTTCACTCTGGTTCAGTGGCAAAACGGTACCTGTGAGCCAGGTAGGAGGGTGTGTGACTGCTTAAGCTCTTGAAAATATTGTCCCTACCACAGGTAGTGAGTGGAACTTCTGCTGAGCAGTACTGGAATCTTGATTTGTACGTCACTTCTGCTCAAAAAGAATAAGTTCCATTTTTTGATACCTTACTGTGTTTGAGGAACTGTAACTTACCTCACCTAATACTGTACAAAACAGATAGAAATAGCCTCAATTCAGAGAGGATGAGTAGTACAAGTTAGCAGGAAGATTCAGACCAAAGCCCATGTTCTTTCCACCCTCCTCGTTTTCCCACCTGTTGTGGAGGACAGCCTATGCCACGTATTGAGCTAAGGACTGTGGCATAAACAGCCTCAGTTAGTTTTAGAGAGCCATCTTCAGCAGCGAGCCAAGAATATCATCCTGATTCTACACTGCTTTTCTGGGCCATGGTTTTCCCTGACCTCCCCAGTGCAGTCTGTCTACCACGACGACATTAGGTCTGGGAGCCAAAACCCTGAAGTTATGAACCTGTCATTTTCTTTTGTCTATTCTTAACAAACATACCCAATTTTATATGCAAATCAAGATTAAAAGGTAGAAAAGTTATTTTTTTTCACAATGAGAAATAAAAGGGAGCGTTTGCTAAAGTCATTGGGATTGAACAGTGTTCAGTTATTATTTTATCAAGGCTTTTCCAGGTATAAACGTCTGCTCTGAATATAGCTGTTTCTCCAAGGTAGGAGGCTGGCTTTGGGCTCATTTCAATATGTTGTGTCAGAGGGAAGTGTTTTTATGGAGACCACTGGGAAACAGTCACGTTATTTTAAGCTGCACATATTTTAAAATGCAGACTCTTTCTTATCTTACTGGCAGAATAATGGTTTGAATTTCTAAATAGCAGGTTATTCAAATGTCAAATTTGCTCAAAAAAAAGGGTTCCTTAAACATTAGTGGTCATTGGTCATCACTATCAACTGGAAAACGTGTTAAACTACCGATTCTCAGATTCTGCTCAAGGAATTCAGATTAATAATTGAGGCATTCTGTGTGATCATGTGTGTTTTACAAACTATAGATGATTTTTATGAAGGTAATTCTCAAAACAATATTAGATCAAGAATAAAATGAGTTTATGTGTACATTTGCAGAATAATTTGGCAGTATGAATTAAGAAATTTAACATTATAACTTTATTTCTGGAGATTTGGATTATAGAAATGAATTTACAAATGGGAGAAACCTAGGTGTGCTGTGGTCATGCTTCTCATAATCTTCTTGAAATAGTGGTGACCTAAGAAAAACAAAAGGCCTAAATATAGGAGCATGCAAATTTATGCAAATTACTTAACCACCATAACTCAGTTTCCTCAAATGTAACAATATTTCCTGTCTAATAGAGCTGTTAAGATTATAATATAAATGTCTACAAAATATTTAGTCAGTACCTTTGAAATGTTAATATTCATGCTTCCTCTTCCCTCACACCCATCAAGATGTTATACAGATAAATAATGATGCATATCAACTATTGAGTAAAATCCAGAGATTTATGCAATAAAAGGTTAAGTGAAAAAAAGGGTCAGTATTATAAGTACAATATTAAGCAGTTGGTAAATATGTATTTACATTTACTATGTAAAGACTTCAGGAAACAGTGATTAATGTAACAGACTTGGACTTTTCTCTGATGGAACTTACATTTTCATTCAAAGGTCAGCAAACTTTTCCCAAAAGAACCAGTTAGTAAATATTTTATGTTCTGTGGGATATGCAATTTTTGTCACAACTACTCAACTGTGCCATTTTAGAATGAAAACAGACATAGGCAATAAACAAATGGGTGCTGCTGTGTTCCAATAAAACTTTATTTACAAAAGCAGGTGGTGGGCCAGATTTGGCCTGCAGGCTGTACTTTGCTGGCCCCTGGCCCAATCTATTACAGCTATATAGAAAATAAAAATGAGGAGACGTGTAAAGATGGCAGTGTAGGCAGATTCTGGACTCATCTCCTCCCACAGACACAACAAATTTACAACTACTCTGGGAACAATTACCCCTGAGATAGAACTAAAAATTTGATGAAAAGAATTCCTGTAACAAGGGACAGTCCTGACTGAGGTGAAAGAGGCCAAAATTCCTTTCTGAAAAGGAAAAAGCCACCTTCACAAGCCACAGCACTTCATGGCTGGCCAGGAGCAATCCTAAGGTACACAGCCTTCCCTGTAGGAGTGGGGGACCTCAGCCAGGCAACATTACTGCCATAAGCATCCTTTGGACTCAGTACAACAGAGACAAGTGTCATAATATCTGGCTTTGCTGACCATTAACTACAATGGGGAATACCTCTAGAAAAGCTATCAGACATAAGGGGGAAAAAGCCAGATCTTAAAGGGCCCATGCCCAAAATCATCTGTTTCAGAAAGCAACCTAAAATCACCAGAAAGAAAGGTACACAATCCTTAGGTGAAAAGGGACTCACTTGATAGTGTCTGGGTGTATCTTGGTGAGAGGTGAGATCTCTCTAGGGACTGAGATGTTGGTAGCATCCATTATTGTGACCTAGTATAGGTGTGCTGACACAGATGCTGGCAGACACCATTGGAGTTCTTCCTCTGGCCTGTTAGCCCAGGGTCTTCCACACCCACTAGAGCACTGATTTAATCCAGCTCAGCCAGGGCAGGCAGCCTGCCCTAGGGACTGGCCCCAACCAACAGCAAGCCCTTGGGCAATGTGTGGGCCTGTGTAAGCTTGGTGCCTGGATCATCTGCAGTTGGGCAAGTGGGTCTGACTCTGCAGGGCATAGTATGTCTGAGGAGTGGGTGGAGTGTGTGGGGCATTGGTAGAGTGTGTGTGGCCTCTGCAGTGGGGCAACTGGCTCTGCTTCAGGCGGTTGGGGCATATGCATGGGGTAGGACTGTGTTGACAAGACTGTGTGGCCCTGTGGGCATTGGGATTTGTCAGCTTCAGAAGACTTGTGCTTCTCAAATAGCCACATAGGGGATCAGCCCCACCTTACAAAGCCTGAAACAATTGGGGGTTCCTATGACTGGGGCCAGCGCCACTCAACTGCAATCCTGAGAGAGATGACAACAGCCTTGCAGGCTGGAGGCTTACAGCAAATTGTAAGCCGCTGAGACTGGCAACCAGCCATGCTGGGGGCCTACTTACTTAACAAAAAACTGCAACAGGAATGTGCTATTAAACCTTGCAACCAACTGTGATGAAGTGACTGAGGGGCCCATAGCAGCCACACACAGCTAAGCATTACAACAAGCTGGCCAGGGGGGAAAGCCTCGCCTCTCTGGGCACCTTCAGCAAGAGCAACTCTGCCACAACAGAAGGACACATGTAACCCACACAGGGGTTGCTCCTGGAACATTTGGAACTGGTGATGAGAGGGAAACACACTGCTGGGCCTCAAAAGGCATCTCTTATATAAGGACACATCTCCAACATCAGGAGATGTAGCTGACCCACCTCATACAAAGATATAAGCACAGAGAAAGAGGCAAAATGAGGAGGCAAAGGAATACATTTCAAGCAAGGGAACAGGACAAAACTCCAGAAAAGTAACTAAATGAAACAGAAATAAACAATCTACCTAATAAAGAGTTCAAACCAAAAGTCATAAGGATGCTCACTGATCTTGGGTGAAGAATGGATGAGCTTAGTGAGAAAGTCAATAAAGAATTGGAAAATATAGAAAAGAACTAATCAGAAATGAATATAATACTGGAAGTGAAAAATTCACTAGAGGGACTCAAGAGCAGAGTAGATGATGCAGAAGAATGGATCAGTGAACTGCATTAAAGACTAGAGGAAATCACCCCAGCTGAATAGATAAAAGAAAAATGAATTCAAAATATTGAGAACAGTCTAAGTGATGTCTGGGACAACATTAAGTGCACTAACATTCATATTATAGGTGTCCCAGAAGGAGAAGAGAGAAACAAAGGGGTAAAGAATCTATTTGAAGAAATAATAGCTGAAAACTTTCCTAACCTAAGGAAGGAAACCGACATGCAGGTACCTGAAGTACAGAGAGTATTAAACAAGATAAACCCAAAGAGGCCCACAGAAAGACACATTATAATTAAAATGTCAAGAATTAAAGACAAAGAGAGAATCCTAAACCTGTAAGAGAAAGTCAACAAGTTACATACAAAGGAAACCCCATAAGGCTATCAGCTGACTTCCCAGCTGAAAACCCACCGGCTAGAAGGGAGTGGCATGATATATTTAAAGTGCTAACAGGAAAACACCTATAACCAAGAATACTCTACCAGGCAAGGTTATCATTCAGAATGGAAGGAGAAATAAACGGTTGCCCTGATAAGCAAAAAATAAAGGAGTTCATCCCAAGAAGCCAATTTTACAAGAAATGCTAAAGGGACTTATGTAAGTGGAAAAGAGAAGACAACAAATAGGAATGAGAAAATTATCCCCAAAAGAGGCAAAATAAAATCATTGTAAAGGCAAAAATACAATAAAGGTAGCAGATCAACCACCTATGAAGATAAGATGAAGGTCAAAAGACAAAAGTACTTAAATTACCTATTTGCATGATAAGAGGGTAATGGATACACACACAAAATAAAATGTTAGCTATGATATCAAAAAGAACATGTGGGAGGAGGGGAGTAAAAGAGTAGAGCTTTTAGAAAGAGGTCAAACTAAACAGACCATCAACTTAGTATAGATTGCTATATACCTAGGTTATTGTATATGGACCTTATTGTAATCACAAACCAAAACCCTATAATAAATACACAAAAAATTAAGAGACAGGAACCCAAACATAATACTAAAGAAAGCCATCAAACCACAAAAGAAGAGAGCAAGAAAAGAAAAAGGAATAAAGAACTACTAAAACACCCAGAAAAAAAGTAAGAAAATGGCAATGAGTACATACTTACCAATAGCTACTTTAAATGTCAGCGGACTAAGTGCTCCAATCAAAAGACATAGGGAGGCTGATTGGATTAAAAAAAAAAAAAAGACCCATAAATATGCTGCATACAAGAGAGACACTTCAGATCTAAAGATACTCACAACCTGAAAGTGAAGGGATGGAAAAAGATACTCCATGCAAATGGCAAAGAAAAGCAAGTGGGGGCAGTAATACTTATATCAGACGAAATAGACTTTAAAACAAAAACTGTAACAACAGACAAAGAAGAGCACTACATAGTGATAAAGGGAACAATCCAACAAGAGGATATAATACTTGTAAATATCTATGCACCCAACATAGGAGCACCTAAATATATAAAGCAATTATTAACAGACATAAAAGGAGAAATAGACAGTAACAAATAGTAGGGGACTTTAATACTTCACTTATATCAATGGATAGGTCATCCAAACAGAAGATCAATAAGGAAACTTTGGCCTTAAATGACACAGTAGACCAAATGGACTTAGTAGATATACACAGAACATTCCATTCAAAAACCACAGAATACACATTCTTTTCAAATGCACATGGAACATTCTCCAGGACTGAACACACATTAGCACACAAAACAAGTCTCAATAAATTTAAGAAGATCGAAATAATACCAAGCATCTTTTCAGACTACAAAGGTATGAAACTAGAAAGGGACTACAGGAAGAAAATCAGAAAAGCTCAAATATGTGGAGATACAAAATGCTACTGAGCAATGATTGGACCAATGAAGAAATCAAAAGAGAAACCAAAAAAATACCTGGAAACAAATGAAAATGAAAATACAACATGCCAAAATTTAAGGGATACAGCAAAAGCAGTTCAAAGAGGGAAGTTTATAGCAGTACAGGCTTACCTCAACAAAAGAAAAAATCTCACATAAACAATCTAACAGTGTGCCTAAAGGAACTGGAAAAAAAAAAAGAACAAACAAAGCCCAAAATCAGTAAAAGGAGGGAAATCAGAGCAGAAGTAAGTTAAATAGCGACTAAAAAAAAAAAAGGAATGAAAAGAAAAAAATCAATGAAACCAAGAGCTGGTTCTTTGAAAAGATAAACAAAATTAACAAACCTTTAGCTAGACCCAGCAAGATTGGGTGAAGTCTCAAATAAATAAAGCCAGAAACGAAAGAGGAGAAATTACAATGGACACCTCAGAAATACAAAAATTATAAGAGAATACTACGAAAAGCTATACACCATCCAATTGGATAATCTACAAGAAATGGATAAATTCTTAGACTCATACAACCTTCCAAAACTGAATCAAGAAGAAATAGAGAATTTGAATAGACCAATCATCAGTAAAGAGATCAAAACAGTGATCAGAAACCTCCCAAAAAATAAAAGTCCAGGACCAGATGGCCTCACTGGTGAATTCTATCAAACACTCAAAGAAGACTTAATACCTATACTTCTCAAACTCTTCCAAAAAGTTGAACAGGAGGGGAAGCTTCCAAACTCATTCTACAAAACCAACATTACCCTAATACCAAAACCAGACAAGGACAACACAAAAAAAGAACATTACAGGCCAATATCACTGATGAACATTGATGCAAAAATCCTCAACAAAATACTAGCAAATCGAATACAACAATACATTAAAAAGATCATACACCATGATCAAGTGGAATTTATTCCAAGGAAGCAGGGATGGCTCAACATCCACAAATCAATCAATGTTATACACCAAATTAACAAAATGAAGAATAAAAATCACATGATCATCTTAATAGATGCACATTAAGCATTTGACAACATACAGCATTCATTTTTGATAAAAACTGAACAAAATAGGTATAGAAGGAAAGTACCTCAACATAATACAGGTCATATGTGACAAACCCAGAGCTAATATCATTCTCAGTGGATAAAAACTGAAAGATATCCTTCTAAGGACAAGAACAAGACAAGGATACCCACTTTCAACACTCTTATTTAACATAGTATTGAAAGTCTTTTCCAGAGCAATCAGGCAAAAAAAGAAATAAAAGGGATCCAAATTGGAAAGGAAGAAGTGAAACGTCACTATTTGCAGATGATATGATTTTACATATAGCAGACCCTAAAGAATCCACCAAAAAACTTTTAGAAATAATAAATGAATATGGTCAAGTTCCAGGATACAAAATAAAAATACAACAAGCAGTTTTGTTTTTATTCACTAGCAACAAAGTAGCAGAAAGAGAAATTAAGAATACAATCCCATTTACAATTGCAACAAAAAGAATAAAATACCTAGGAATAAACTCAACCAAAGAGGTGAAAGTTCTGTACTGAAAACTATAAAACATTGTTGAAAGAAATTGAAGACGACACAAAGAAATGGAAAGATATTCTGTGCTATTGGATTGGAAGAATTAACATCGTTACAATGTACATACTTCCTAAAGCAATCTACAGATTCAACGCACTCCCTTTCAAATTTCCAACATTTTTCACAGAAATAGAACAAACAATCCTAAAATGTATTTGGAACAACAAAAGACCCTGAATTGCCAAAGGAATCCTGAGAAAAAATAACAAGGCTGGAGGTATCACACTCTCTGACTTCAAAATATCCTACAAGCTATAGTAACCAAAACAGCATGGTACTGCACACAAACAGACACAAAGATCAATGGAACAGAATCAAGAGCCAAGAAATATACCCACACATCTACGGACAGATAATTTTTGACGAGGGAGCCAAGAACATACAACGGAGAAAGGAAAGTTTTTTCAATAAATGATGTTGGGAAAACTGGAGAGCCATATGCAAAAGAATGAAAGTAGACCATTATCTTACACCAAATACAAAAATTAACTCAAAATAGATTAAAGACTTGAACATAAGATCTAAAACCATGAAACTTCTAGAACAAAACATAGGCAGAACGCTCTTCAACGTCGGTCTTAGCAGCATATTTTCAAGTACCATGTCTGACCTGGCAAGGGAAATAATAGAAAAAATAAACTAAAAAGGTTTTGCACAGCCAAGGAAACCATCAACAAAATGAAAAGGCAACCTAACAATTGAAAGAAGATATTTGCAAACCATATATCCGATAAGGGGTTAATATCCAAAATATATAAAGAACTCATACATCTCAACAACCAAAAAACTAACAACCCAATTAAAAACTAGGCCCAGGATCTGAACAGACATTTCTCCAAAGAAGATATACAGATGGCCAAGGGGACATGAAACAATGTTCAATATCAAATACCAGGGAAATGCAAATCAAAACTAAAATAAGATATCACCTCACTCTCATCAGAATGGCTATAATTAACAAGACAGGAAACTACAAGTGTTGAAGAAGGTGTGGAGATAAGGGAACTCTCATACACTGCTGGTGGGAGTGCAAACTGGTTCAGCCACTATGGAAAACAGTATGGAGATTCCTCAAAAAATTAAGAACAGAACTACCATACAATCCAGCTATTCCACTGCTGGATATTTATCCAAAGAACATGAAAATATAAATGCATAAAGACACATGCACCCCTGTGTTCATTGCAGCATTATTTATAATAGCCAAGACTTGGAAGCAACCTAGATGCCCCTCAAGGGAAAAATGGATAAAGAAGATGTGGTATATATACACAATGGAATACTACTCGGCCATAAGAAACGATGAAATCTGGCCATTTGTGACAACATGGATGGTCCTTGAGGGTATTATGCTAAGCGAAATAAGTCAGAGAGAGAAAGTCAAATACCATATGATGTCACTCATAAGTAGAAGATGAAAACAACAATAAACAACCACACAGAGACAGAGATTGGAGTAGTGGTTAACAGTGCAGCGGCAGGGAGGGAGGAGGGCAAACGAGGTGAGTAGGAACATGTGTGTGGTGATGAATTGTAATTAGTCTTTGAGTGGTGAACATGTAGTCTACAAAGAAATCAAAATATGTAACAATGTATACCTGAAATTTACATAACGTTATAAACCAGTGTTACCATGATATAAAAAAAGAAAAGAAAAATGAAAACACTGTGCAATCAAAGACTAGCTGTAAATGTCTCAAAGGTTAAATTATGTGGTATTTAGGTAGTTGAATTATGTGTAATTGTTTTATTTTGTATACATTTTTGTATTTTGCAACATTTCTCAAATGAGTATACACTACCTTCAAAATGATGGGGAAACAATGAACATTTGAAAATGCTTATACATCATCTGAGTCCTTGGAACAGTAAGGAGACTCAAGCTGAGATTAAAATATTGTAAAATACTGAGGCCAGCCTGGTGGTGCAGCAGTTAAGTGCTCACCTTCCACTTCAGCGGCCCGGGGTTCTCTGGTTCAGATCCTGGGTGTGGACATGGCACTACTTGGCCATGATGTGGCAGGTATCCCACATATAAAGCAGAGGAAGATGGGCACTGATGTTAGCTCAGGGCCAGTCTTCCTCAGCAAAAAGAGGAGGATTGGCAGTAGTTAGCTCAGGGCTAATCCTCGTGAAAAAAACAAAAATATTGTAAAATACTGGCAAGACCAATACTATTTGGATAACGTGGGACATCAAGGCTATAGCTGCAATTTTAGAATCCATAGTGCACTTTTGAACTTAGATCTCCATGCCTCCTCTTTGTCAGATAATTTCAACTGTGTAGGATTTCATATGTGTGTATTTATGCAGCTGTGGTGGGATGATCCCCTTCTTCTTGTTACACACGAACTCAGGAGGTCACTTAATCAAAACCAACTACATTCAATGAGCGCTTGTAATTTGTTTAGCACCAAGCTAGGAGCTAGTAAACATAAAATGAGACGCCACTATCAAGATTCTCAAGAGTAAGTTAGAAAGAAAAGTTTCAGAATGTTGGACGTCCTAGCAGCAGGCAGTGTTAAACACTTTCAGTTGCCGCTGATGTTAGCATCCTGGTGCCACTTCTCTTGGCGATCTGTGTGATGGGTTGAATTACATCCCGCAAAAGATGTGTTGAAGTCCTAACTCCCAGTACCTCAGAATGTGATCTTATCTGGAAACAGAGTCTTCACAAACATAATCAAGTTAAGATGAGTCTGTTATGGTGGGTCCCAATCCAAGAAGAGGGAAATTTGGACCCAGAGACACAGGGAAAATACCGTGTGAAGATAGAAGCAGAGATTGGAGTGCTGCATCTACCAACCAAGCAGTACTAAGAATTGCCGGCAACCAGCAGAGGCTACGAGAGAGGCATGGAACACATTCTCCCTTAGAACCCTCAGAAGGAATCAACTCTACCAACACCTTGATTTTGGACTTCTAGCTTCCGGATCCGTGAGAAAATAAATTTATGTTGCTTTAAACCACCCAGTTTGTGGTGCTTTGTCATGGTATCCCTAAGAAACTAATACATTGTGAAAAAAAAAAGAACCTGGGATACAGTCTGAGAAAAGAGGTTTATATTATATGGAAGCATGCCATTTGTGATCCCAGAGAGCAGTTTTATTAGAGTGCGTGTGTTTGGTAGAAAGCTTCCAGATAGTTATCAGTTTCCCCCATCCTTATAAGCAAATGCCACTCATATCAAGAAGAGGCTACAGTTTTGTGCCTTTGGCCAATAGAATGCAATGAAAGTGACATTCTGGGACATCCAAATCAAGGCCCTAATAGAACAGGCAGCTTCTGCTTCTTGTCTTTCAGAGCCCAGCCTCCACGCTCTAATGAAGTCCAAACCAAACTAGCGAATGATTAGAGAACACCCGAAGGGAGCTCCTGAATGAGGAGAGTCCATCTTGGCTGTTCCAGTCCCATCTGAGCTCTTAGCAAATTGTAGCCACTTGAGTGACCCATGTAAGCTTCATGGAGGACAAAAGTGCTACCTTGCTGAGCCCTGCCCCAATTCCTGACCCACAGAATTGTAATAAATAATTGTTTTTATTTTATTTTATCAAGTTTGGGGCTGTTGATTACAAGACAATGGATCACTGACACAATGTACACGAGTGTTGGGGACAGGGAGCAGAAATATGGAGATGGGAAACTGGCTCGATTAACGATGGGTTAAGGCAAAAATGAGTAGAGGAAGAAGGCATAGAATACTGAGATTAGGAATTGAGCAGTGAAAGTACAAAGTTAATCTGCTACAAATAAGGACTAGATTTGAGTTGTAGGTTTGATTGTTTCTAGGCCAGAGCAAGTTGAGCGTGCTTGCAGAAAGAAGCCGAGGATTGAGGAGTACTCGGTCATCTCCAATTTCACTTTTAATCTTCAAAATGTTCAAAGGACTTTCCCCACACAGTTTTGCCTAAACAGCAGAAGCCTAATATGGCCCAATTCTAGACGCTCTGGTTCTTTGCCTCTTAGCTGTGAGTTTTCTCAATTCATTTTTCTCTTTGTTCAGGATAAGTTTTTCAGCTAAAAGTTCCTTATGTCTTTTAGAGGTGACATAACCATTTTTAGTAAATTGCCATATTTATTTATTGACCTCTCATTCCTTAAATGCTTTAAGATGACTCCGGTCTAGCTCTCATGGTTCCAAAAATTCAAATCATAATTGTTAGCCCCAGCTACAAAGCCCACTTTTTGGTCCACGGAGTGTACAGACGTGAACAAGTGCTACGTTATGTCTCTGTGCTTTTTTGCACAGTGTTTCCTAAACATTCTAGACCCCAGAAATTGCTTCTCCTCCTCCCTTTCCTATCTTACACAAACATGCATTAGGGAAAATTCACACTCATGTTTGAAAACTAAAGACAGATGTTGCCTCCTTGAATCCTGTCTTGCAAGCTGCCAGGTATTTTTACTGTGCTTTTTATATGCTTCTCTCCTCCAACATTTTGCGTGTATATGTTTCTCCTCTATAAGTCTGGGACCTCCACAAGGGCAGTCTTTCGTCTTATTCCTCTAAGCGCAGTATTTAGCTTGGTTCCCAGCGCACAAAATTGTTCAATAATATCAACTAATAAATGAACCTATGATCTGGTACGAGAATCTGTGACATTATGCTCTTGTATGAGTCATCTACCATCCCAATGCATGAGCAGTTCCTCATCTCGAGCTTGAAAGGAAGCGATTGCCTCTTGCCCCTGTCTACCCTACGCAGCTTTTCTGAAGTTTAACCAGTTAATCATCATAAAACACTCAGAAGACAAGGGATATGGAACAATGCCAGATGGTAACAAAATCCCAAGGCATCTCGAGGAGACTTGCCAATCAGCGAAAAGTCATGGAACGCCGCTTCAAGCACCAGATATTCTGACAGCTGCAGAATCTTGCCTGTAAATTATGCTGGTGTCAGGGATCCTGGGGGCTCAGCTATGCGTCCTGCTGATTGATGTTCACAGTCTCAGCTCCGCTAGCACCTGTTTGGGTGTATCATTGAAAGGTGAACACGTAACACCGCTGCACTTGGCTCTGCTATTCAATTTCACATGTGTTCTTTATTTATCTACAACAGTTGCAAACCTTTTATAGTTGTGAACTCTAACATCACAGGAATTCAAGGCTGTGATTGTCTAGGACAGGCTGACATTAGCCCTGGAATGTGGTGGTCAATTCTTGTCATGTAGTCCCACTTTGAATAATCAGATGTTGGATGAAAAGCGAATATTGCTATTTAAATGCAAGTAAACATCCAAACAGCATACACAAATGCACCTTCTAAAATTTTCCACATTTTCCAATATTTCCACTTTCCAATATTTTCCAAAATTTACCACAGCAGTGGACGCTCTCACCTCCATTTAAGCCACTCCAGCTGATGCTGCAAGGGACAGAGGCGAAGTGGTTCCATCAAGTCCTGCCCAAACTGAAGATTCGAGACAAAGTACTTGTTTTTAAGCCTCTAAGTTATAGGGCGGTTTATTATACAACAAAGGATTACTGATATGCTCCTCTCTCTATTCCTAATTCGTGCTCTTAGAAGCAGCTATTTTAAACTTGTTTTTCTATTTCTTCTGGAAATTGCTTCCATATTTCTAGTTACCATCACCTCAATACCAATTAAAGGAAGTTATGCACACTTTCTGAGACTCATTCTTGTCATCTGTAAAATAAGATAGTGATAATAGCATTGTCACTAGTTCTTTGAAGGATGACCTGAGACAATGAGCTTAGACACATGGTACAGGAAATGGCACTTAGTAACTACTAAATAAATTATAATTATGACTTTTATAATTAGGAGAAAATTACATTTTTCATGTCAATGTAGAATAATCAAGACAGTGGAAACTCATATCGGGGATAAGCATGGTCAAGGTTTGTCTAGATTTAAAATTAGTTTGAGCTTGAAAACAGAGGATTCTCTGTCAAGCACAGTTGAGTCTGTTCATATATATGTTTATATAGCTATTTCCTGAGTTTCTTTTTTTTTGCAGGGGAAGCTTCATCCTAAGATAACATTTGTTGCCAATCTTCTTCCTTTTTTCTTCCTCTCCCCTCTCACCCCCCGCAATGACCCAGTACACAGTTGTGTATAGTTGTAAGTTCTTCTGGTTCTGCTATGTGAGCCACTGCCACAGTATGGCTACTGACAGATGAGTGGTGTGGTTCCACGCCAGGCCTGCCGAAGCAGAGCCCACTGAACTTTAACTGCTAGGCAAACAGGGCTGGCTCTTGCATTTCTAAACAGTCGACATTATCTGTAAACTACAGAAGATGACTATGCTATAGTCTCCATCTCTCACCTATAGTAATATCACAAATTTTAGTTTAGTTAATGTTTAGTGTTCACATTATTATAACCAAATTTTTTATATCTGAACATATTCTGTTCTTCAACTGTTTCCTTTTTTCATTTTTTGAAGCTAATCTTTACAGATTTTCTGTTATTTTGCTCAATTTTCTATGTACCTGCCATTAATTCATGAACAAACTCTCTTCCTTAAGCTTTCCCCTGATTCTTGGTGGCCTAAATTTTCAAGTGAGTTACTAAAAATCTGCCTGGAACTGACAGTCCACGGCAAAGGCAAATTGATAGGTGGTTTTGAGTGTAGAGTGATAAGGAGTTAAGTGGATTTTTTTATTAAGATACCCCAGTGTCATTCTCCATGGCTATGGTCTCTTGGCCTGAGGAATCCTTTAAACCCCTGCCCGAGGTGGATAAGCTTGGTGGCCTAGGCAGGGAAAGAGGGCAGAAGTTCTTATCATCGCCTGTTTTCATTGGAAATTTCAATCATGTACTAGATATGCCTAATGACCACAGGATCCATAAGCAGCTTTCCAGAAAGTAAACCTGACACATCCTGGGGTTATGAAGGAGCTGTTATCTGGGTATACAGATTTGGAGAATGATGTGATTGGTCTAACTGCTCCTTAAACAAACTTTCCATCCTTCTTTCTGGCCCTCCACCCAACACATCAACCTTGGGCCCCACTTTCAGGGGTAGTTGGAACTTTCAATTTCTGAGCCTTTGCAGCATTCTGTGGCGTAAATCAATTCGCTCCTTGAAGCTCTCCTATTGCACACTTTCAGCTCTGTCAGTATACTGAATCAGTTATCACTTATGCGTATTCTTTCTGGCTTCCAAAATGAATTAACCTTTTAAATGAGCTACTGTCTCCTCACTAATTCTCATATCCCATACTTTTATTTCTTTACGTTGTCCACATTTTTATTCCTTTACTTCTACTTTAGTGGATTTTAAGAGGTAAATGTATTTATTAACATGTTTAACTGAGAACTTTCTGTATCTCCAGCCCATTATTCTCAAGCATTCTCTGGGATTAGAATCAGAAGTCAAGAGTGGACCAAGAGAAGTTGGGTTCTGAAGAGAACAGTCCCCTCCTCTCTATACCCTGGGACGGGCATGTTTCAGGGGAACTTCCAAGCTCATTGGTTAGTGAAGTTCTCACAATTGTGGTAGAGATTTCTGGAACACCTCCCTCGGAATTAGGCAGGGACTGACTCCTCAGAAAATTTTACAGTGGAATGAAACTGGGCCAGAGAAATGAGATAACAAAGACTGTTGGAGTGAAGGTTATTATCCTTTATAGATTTGGAACCAGGGGCCACTCTTTCAGTCTTGCCAATACACTCAGATTAGGAAACCTCATTTCCCAAGTGGAAGGAAAAAAACTTTCCATGGGTTCCCATAAAGCCAAAGTGCAAACATAATCTACACATAGAACTTTTAGAAATGACAAAAGACAATACTGAAGCCACTTGCTGCCACAGCCCCATCCCTCCTTGCCTGTTGCTTCTTCCCTTCTCAGGACTGCTTCACTCTAAATTTCTAAAAAGTCAACCTGCCTGGAAATTACAGTTTTATATAAAAACTGGCTACTTCAGCTTTCTTTTCACGTCCCAACTCTGCTGGTTGAGTGAAGATCTTGTCCCAGCGTGAGACATTTTTCATTTTGAGAAACGGTCAAGGAATATGCTCTCCTTGACTGGGTCTCCTGATACATGGGTTTCCAGGACTTACCCTCAAGCATCATCTTCCCACTCTGCAGTTTAGAATAAGTTTTTGGAAGTAGAGATGATATTAAAGAATAATAGAACTTGCGACTCTTAAAATCAATTAGAGTTTAGTTAGAAAATTCCCCCTAAATAGCAAAAAATATGCATACATACATATATATTATTATATTTGTATATAATATATATTTTTTATTTCAAATTTGTGGACTGTTTTCTTTTGAATGCATGATGAAATTAAATCAGACTTTTTGTTTTACTCTTCTGTTATCTAATATTCAATACACTGAGTAAACCTGAATAGACCAGTTTGACAATCTTAATTGTTAAGAATCAGATAAGTACTCTTCTCTTTGCATTTATTTGTCCCCTCCTAAACTATAGTAATTTTGTCCATCTTGAAGAAGTATGTTCTTAGAACCAAAAGGGTGGCAATTTACTAAGTTACACACAGTGAGGGCTCTTCATCCACTTCTCACCCATTTTTTATGTGAAGTCCCACAGGCAAAAGCACTGGGATTTCTATTCTGTTCACATTCTTGTAGTATTACTGCATCCTGCACTGCCTTTTGCTAAAAAAGGATAACAATTCCTAAATGGTATATTCTAGCAGAAAAATCAGCCTGGGCATCTTATGAAAACAAGTTCTTCAAGATCTAAGTAGTGACTTCCCTCTCCCTCTCGCTCCCCTTCCGCCCCTTCCTTTTCCGTCTTCTTCTTCATATGACTGCTTGGTTACAACTGAAATAAGGTTGTCCAAAAAAGATATTTAAGTCTATTTAAGAGATTTAAAAAGATAGGCAAGATAGTTTTAACTGTTGGAGTCTTGGTGATAGAACTCTAACATGGTTTTAAGACTTGACTCTTCCCTCGTCCATATCCTCTTTGTTTCAGAAATCTTAAATTGATTTGTCCAGACAGATCAAAGAGGAAAAAGTTTTTCCACTGGGATTATTGCTTCTGAGGGTGAACAAAAGATAGACGATGAGTTACAGGCTAGAAAAAAAAAGCACAGTGATCAAGTTTTATTATCTTTTATAAGGCCAACTAATGATGACTTTCACCATTCTCCTAATAAAAAGAAGCTACAGTATTTCTATTTTGCGCTAATCTCTGTGAAATTTATTATATTTATTGTATACAATTAACTATATTATATAGTTAATATATAGTTATTATTATATTTATTAATATCTTACCCTTTATGTTTAGAGTCAAATATTCTTATTATTTCCAATTCTTTCCTCCGTAGCACTAAATTAAGATGCGGTGGCTGCAAAGCTACCACCACCTCTTGAAGTCATCATGGGCAACTTTTTTTGAGCCTCATTGTTCTCTTCTGTAAAACAGGGTAACAATATTCTAGCTATGTGTAAGTTTAGCTGGGATTTGGAAAAATAGAGAATTCTATGTCAACCTCACTCTAGTCAGCTTATTGTCACACATATATATTTGGCTACATATGTGTTCCTGTGTGTGTGTGTGTGGAGAGAGAGAGAGAGACAGAGAAACAATTCTGGAGATAGAAAAGGGAAAGAAATAATATATAAAAGAGAGGATTAGGATAATTATGTGTACACATATATATTTATGTATACACACACACACACACACCTAATTTAACTGTGCATAAAACCAACTATGATTATGTTAACACAACACGAAAATATCCTTAAAAGAAATACTCTCCAAAATATTTTCTTTTGCCTTTACAGGGGCACAGGGTAAAACACAGAAAAATTTAATCCAACTACATTGCCATTTTGTTTGTTCAAATGTGAACATTGCATAGAAGGTAGAATTAGGCTCATCTGAATATATTACATGAACATTTGCCAGTTTGATCTTTGTTCAGTATAAATGTGTTTCATGAATTAATGTCACCCCTTGTTCTTTCTAGATGCTGTCAAATTCCTGTCATTCTTTTTTTGTATTCAGCTATTTGATGAAGGGGAAAAAACACTGTGGCAGAGGGTATAATTTTGCAAACAAAAACAGCCCTAAATGGTAGCTGTGGCAGGTGCTTGTGAGGTGAGTATGTGAGATAGGTGCAGGGGGGTGTAAGATATAAGATTAATCATATTTAAGAGTACTTCACATCATAATAATACATAGATGTTTTTGTAGGAATAGCTGCCTAGTCTAAGGCTTGAGAAAGAGATCTATTTGAAAAGGTTCTATGACTGCCGTAAAACAAAAGGATTAGGTCCTTGGCTGTCTCTTAATGCTCATTGAGCTAAATAGGCCTGCCTTAGGGCACTTGATCAAGAGACTTACAAGACATTTGTCATACCTCAGAAAATATAAATCCGTGGACAATGTCAGAATAGTATCAGTAAATATTTTGTTAATTTTGATAAGATTTCCCTTTATGGATCATAACCGGAGTTCACCATTTATTCCATAAACAGAAGAATAATGTATTGAGGTATTTATGTTCTGTTTTCATTATTATAGTAGGGGGAACATGATAGCAAGAATCAACCTCCCAAATCCCTCCAAATTTTGCGGAAGAGATTTTCACCCTTTACAATGGTATTGTAGGGCCCAAAGCAGTCATTGCCAGACACTCCAAACACAGCAACGCATGAAGGCTTTTGTTTGGGGCGGTGCGGGGAAGAATCTTCAGGTGGGGAACAAGAAGAAGGACAAACCATGACAGGAAGATATTCTTGCCAGCTTCTCTAAGATTAGGAAATGACAACTTTAATGACTCTTCTGTGAATGGAAGACTCCAACCAGCTCTGTTGCAAAGCTCCTTCAAGGGACGAGACCATTTATGGGGCAAGAAGAGAAACCAAAGGGTGGAGGAAAGGAGTAGGGTGAAAAGAAATGGCTGAGGCCCTGAGATCTGAGGTCAGAATTCCTCATGACCGATATCGGCCCAGAGCAGCTGAACTTCCCTCCCATATGAAACTATAAAGACTGGAATTTTGAACTTATTTGTAGCACCAAGTGTGGAATGAAGATGAAAGGCCCTTTCTCAGGCATTCTGTAGTGCAAAGTGTCCATAAAGTTGAATATCCCTGGATAAGGGAAGAGCTCTCACACTCAGGACTGAGATAGAATTTTCCACCAGCTGAGCCATGTGAGGATCTCAGAACTTCAAGTGACTTAATAAAATGAAGGAATGTGACATTTTTCACATGTGAGTTTGTGGAGTAAAATTTACAGCATTTACAGCATTTTTCATGCAGGCAGATCTACGAGAGTAAAACTATAAGGTAGATGCTGTCTTTCACTAGAGGAGCTTACAGCACAGTGGGATATGAATCATCAATTACAGTACTGGATTATTGGGTCACTAATAAAATAGAGGCCCGTCCAAAGAGCTATGGAATGAGCTGGAGACAGGAGGGAAGGGAATCCTTCTCAGGTGAAGCAACATGAGATGTGTCTTGAAAGATGAATAAGAGCTTTATCAATGGAAAAGAGGCAGGAAGGTATTCCACATAGGCATAAATGTCGTCAATGTGCATCATGAAATAATGGGAATTTTAAAGTTTAGTAACGAAGAAGAAAGGGGAGTGGTTGCAGATAAAACTAATAGAGTGAGTAGGAGCCAGACTTTGAAAGGCCTTGCAAGCCAAGAAGTGGGTTTGCTATTTTTGATGTCCACAGGATACCTGTGGGGTTTTTCAAGCAGCAAAGCAATACAGTCAGATCCTCGAAGTAGGAAAATGTGGTGGGTAAATACGGAGAGAGAAGGAGAGGTAAGATTAGAGAAAATTACCCACTGATGTTCCCATTCGGGTTATTTTACTTTAGATCTAGATCTTGATACAGAGAGGAGATAAACACGAATGTCCAATCCACCACTTACAATGGAAGCCTTCTTGATTTCGTTCATTCTGGGTCTCTGGGTCACGATTGGAAAAACCAACACAAGTCTATTTGTTCACTACCTGATACAACTCTCTACAGAAATTCCCAAGTGGGTGAGGGTAGCCATAAATGTGTATTTTTATATTATATTTTGATCAATGGGAAAAGGCAGTTTTCTCAATTTGTGGGCAGTGTAGGTGAGAGTTCAAATAAGAATGTAAGAAAGTAACAGATTCATTGGTTAGGATGAGCAGCTATAGTGTATGCAACCGTTGTTCTCCCAGAGATTTCCCCATTAAGTGAGCCAGACTGTTCAATATTGCCCTGAAATGTGTTTTTCCTGAGGTCCTAAATGTCACACATCACCCAGCCTTTATCCTCAGCTTGGCATTGTGCACAACAGAATCCATCTTGCCCAGGCGGCAGAGAAATAAACATCCTTAACACACATAGGAAGATGTGCATGGATTGGAACAAAGCAACTCAGAACCCTAAGGTATTCTTGATGTCAACTGTGTCTCTGGGATGCAAGAATGATAAACTAAGGGAGCCCAGACTTGGCTCTTTAAACTTGTTTGAGCTTCACATCATCTGAAATGTATAACTAGCTACTCTGTTGAAAACTTTTTTCTGGAAAGCAAAGACATAAATATAGCTATGAAATGTCAGAAAAGACCCCATACAGCCTTGGATGGGTGTCTCACTCAGTCTAAGTGGTGCCAGATGCACTCGTCATATAGCAATGCTCAGACTTGGCCCATCTGTAGGGACAGCAACTATGTTCGCATAAGCACTGTATTGCAACTAATGACAGCCAGCCAGTCTGGATTGCCAAGTCACATATCTCTTACTCAATAGCACCAAGGTTCTACACAGGGTCCCCAGATTAAAGTAACACCTTGTAATAGTAATGGTGGGCTTTATGTTGATCCAATTAGCTGTTCTCTAGCATTAGCACTTAGAGAGAGAACCTGTGCTGCAAGTAACAATTGAGAGCCTATGAGAATTAAGAAATGTTGGTGACAACTCTGTCAGCTCCTGTTAGGCTTTTTGGTGGATCCTGCCTGGGTCCAAGAAGAGTGAACAGATAAAGACATGCCTATTTTAGAGCCATCCTTCCATTGCATTGAAAGTACAATGATGACCTGAGCATTTACTGAATAGGATAATATCAAGAGAAAACATTAAAAGGGATAGTATGCCAGAGAGGGGGGGAGAGGGAGAGGGAGAGAGGGAGAGAGAGAGAGAAACACAGAGAGAGAGAGAGAGAGAGAGAGAGAGAGGGATGGAGAAGTCCTCCTAAACG
Source organism: Equus caballus (assembly GCF_041296265.1). Lineage (NCBI taxonomy): Eukaryota > Metazoa > Chordata > Mammalia > Perissodactyla > Equidae > Equus > Equus caballus. Next base: position 60,407,178 of record NC_091699.1, on the reverse strand, counting down.
GAAAAATAAAATGCATTTGAAACCTATAATTTTAGGGTAATGTTGGGTTAATTTCTTGCTTTGAATGAAGCAGATTGGAGAAATTCCACACATGGGTAAAGCACACTGGAAAATCAAACCCTAGTGGAAGTGAATCTCAATTAAATGGAGCGGTACAGGATATCTCTAAGGGATTATCTCAAAGCACCTTGGAGATGAGAGGTGCAGGCACAAGTAGTTTCAAATAGCTCATTTAATACAGCCATTGTTTTCGTAATGAAGCCCATAGACTTTTAAGCTGGATGTAAATCTCTAGGCTTAAGGCTGGTGCAGGGATGGGAGAAGGGCAGAAAATTAGTCTAAAGGAATAGGCAAAATGGGATTATAAATAGACTTTAATGCTAGTTTTTAAAGTTTGCAATTTGTTTTGCAGGAAATGGACGTGGGAGGGGGCAGCTTGAAGATGCAAACCAAGAATGGCATGGTTAGAATTCAGGCGATGACTATGTCGGCCGATGTCACATTTTGAGGGTTTAGTTCCTATTTGACTGTGGAGGACTGACAAGGAGGGACGTATGAGAATGAATTCTAGATTTCCGGCCTTCAACATCAGGTGCGTGACTGTACCACCAAAAAAGAGAGGAAAGATGTGATTTACTTTTTAAAAAGCTAAAGATAAAAGCTACTGCATCAAAATCTTATTAGGTGCAAGGCAATGTATAAAGCCATTTACATACATACGTTTATTTAATCCTAACAACCCTGTGAAGGTTTATATAATTGGGATTATTTCCCAATTTTACACGGAAAGAAGCTAAAGCTTAGCAAGATCTCTCAACTTCCCTGAGGTCATCTAGTTCATAAATTGTGGATACAGAATTCAAACCCAGATATGATTAATTTCAAAACAATTCTGATTTCTGCAATTCCACCAAGGACAGTGAGTTATTTTGATAGCAAAGTGGAAGCAGTAGCTGTCCTGCTCTGTTAACTCATTGATTCATTCATTCATTCCTGCAGCAACACTTATTGAAAACTTATTATACATGGACAAGTTCTTTTCTTCAGACTGTTTCAACTAGGGGAAATAGATCTCTGTTAAATTGTCATATTTTACCTGGAGTGCCCATGCGTTATATTCTTTCCACTCTGGCCTGAGGGATTATTACAAATAAATGTTAGTTATTATTAGTGGTAACAAAAGTAGCAGTTGTATTAATAGACCTCCAAACATTAGTGTGTTAAAATTCGTGTTTAAAACATCACGTTTATAGTGAAAATTAGGAACCCTTCCAAAATGTAATCCTCCAGCCAATAATAGGATCCCAAAATGAGGCTTTATAAGAGCAAAGGTAAATGACTTTGCCAGAGGCACATGCCAGATAAGAGACATCCACAACTCCTAAAATTTATACTGATTGCTTTCAGGGACATCACAGATTTAATTCATTTTACAAGGACATCTGGCCAAGAGGTTGAGTAGCAGCTGAAATCTAGTCCAATCTCCCCTTGCCGAGTATCAGTCCACAGTTCCTTTTACCAATTCACACATCCCCTGTCCATTCACCAAGCCAAACGTCAAAGCGCTTGTGTCTTCCCAAAGGGAAAGAGTGTTATTTCAAATTCTCACAAAGTGCCTTGTTGGCTAGTGGTGACCACAGCTGGTTTGAATGCTCACCTGTGAACCCCGACTCCACAGTCCCTGAATGAAGTAGTCGGTACTATAGTTTACCTGAGATTAGTTTTTTAAAAGTAACATTTTAAATATAGGTAAAGACATGTTTTCAAGCTGTAGGAATTTCAGAATATGATTAGAATTCTCTTAATTATTTCTAAACAATTTGCCTTTTGGCCGTTCATGAGGTTTTCAAGGTGCAATCAGACAGATAGGACTGAACAAATACCAGCAAGGCAGAGTGCAGCTTGTTACTATAGATGCCATCACATTCCTAATTATTATTAATAATAATAATGTCACACTGTTATGTCTAGTCTCTGTATATCTATAATATCTTTGGTACTATTTTCAAACTATAAATGAAGCACTGGTTGGAACTTCACAGTGGGGGGATTTTGAGGACTTTATCCCATGCCCTAAATGGAAAATGCTTTCATCTCAATGTAAGAAAAAGGAAAAAAGTCTGTCTGAATTCATGTTCTCATGGCAGCACATTCTAAGATGAAAGGCTACACCAGAATAGTACAAAACATCTGGAGGTGCCATTACAAAAGGGGTCAGTGTTTGACCACAGCCAATGGAAGGAGCTATATATATATATATATATATATATATATATAGCAAACAAATTCTATGCATCCAATTGGATGCCTTTGCTTCTTTTCCTCTTGGTTCTCTGCTGGAGTTACATATTCCTGAATTTCTCACTGCTGCTTTTTGTGATTGTGAAACCTCTACTAACCCACCCGTTCATCATGCTCCCCATTTCTTTCAAGTGCCTGTTTGAAGCTTATCAAAGTCAATTCTCTCACAGTCTTTTAAATTTTCCCCTTAAATAGCCTCCAAGCTGAAGGTCCCTGATCCTGCTGTTTCTGTTTACTCTAAAGTAGTACCTGTGGATAACGGATATTCCAGTGACCATTTCCAGCTTAATGATTCTCAAATTATTCACGTGGCCAGTCAGTCTCACGAATGTCCCAGGGATTCATCATGAAGATGACTAAAACCCCAAGAAAGTGGTGAAACTCACAATTTGGATGTTTCAGACGGATGTGACCTAAATGCCCTGAGCTTGAAGAGTCATGCTTGTACTCTTAGAGAAGTTTCACTTTGATCAGGTGCTCTGAAAAATGTAACTGGGGGCATTGGTGACTTTTGCTTCTGGTAATGGCAGACTAGGCTAAGTAGACCAACGCTCTTGCTGGGTATGATTAGAATCACTGGAAATAAAGTGTACTTGAAGACACTGGACTGATAACAAGGCTATGAAGAATTACCAGAAAAAAGATCTAGGAAAAAACTGAAAACTCAGAGAGGTAAGATTGTCATTTGAGGCTGCTTTCCTCCCAAGTCCTTTGCTGAATTCAGAAGAAAGAGAGAGCTTGAGAAGCTAAACAGTACACTTGACGGCCTCATGAGTCGAGGGGTACAAAAATTGGATTCTAAGCCTTCCAAAATCTTCAGTTTGGATTAGAATAGGAGTAGGCAAACTTTCTCTTTAGAGGGCCAGATAAATATTCTTGCCTTTGCAGGTCTTACCACTATTGTAACTACTACACTCTGCTGTTGTAGCACAAAAGTAGCTGTAGGCAATTCTTAAATGGAGGTGCTTGTGTCCCAATAAAACTTTATTATAAAACCAGTCAGTGGGGCTGCTTGCCAACCCCTTGATTATAATGACAAAGGGTAAACTAGAGATAAAAGAGCTTTCACATGGACTATACCTCTGCTTCAATTCTTGAAATTAGATTAAGGCAATCATGGATTGTAGTGATCCTATGCACTTGCCAGAAAGAAATTCAAATCATCTCTAGAAGAAGATAACATAACGCAAGGCTTTAGTGTATTTCTATAATTTTTGAACTTTTTGAGATGACTGTATATTCACATGTAGTGGTAAGAAATAATACAGCGAGATTTTGTATATCTTTCACACAGTTTCCTTCAATGCATAAATCTTGCATAAACATAGCACAATATCACAACCAGGAAATTGTCATTGATAGAATCCACTCACCTTTAGATTTTGTCAGTTTCACATGCACTTTATGTGTGTTTAGTTCATTGCAATTATGTCACAAGTGTAGATACATGTGACCACCAGCACAGTCAAGACACAGAAAAGTTCCATTATAAGTATCCACTTTGTGGGCACAACCACCTCACTCCATCACGCCTCCTAATGCCTGGCAACCACTAATCTGTTCTCTGTCTCTTTAACATTGTCATTTCAAAAATATTATGAGTGAAATCCTACAGAATGTAACTGTGTTGGTCTGCTAGGGCTGCCATAACAAAATACCAGAGACTGGAGGGCTGAAACAACAGAAACATATTTGCTCACAGTTCTGGAGGCTAGAAGTCCAAGACCAAAGTGTTGGTAGGGTTGGTTTTTCCTGAGGCCTCTCTCCTTGGCTTACAGATGTCACTTTCTCCCTGTGTCCTCATCTGGTCACTCCTCTGTACCCACACATCCCTGGTCTCTCCTCATTCTTATAAGGACACTAGTCACATTGGATCAGAGCCCTATCTCAATGGCCTCATTTTAACTTAATCATCTCTTTAAAGATATTTCCAAATATAGTTACATTCTGAAGTACTGGGAACTGGGACTTTAAAATATGAATTTGAGGGGGACATAATTCAACCCATAACAGCAATCTTTTGAGGTTGACTTTTTCACTCAGCAAAATGACATTGAGAGCCATCCATGTTGTTGTGTGTGTGTTTTTTTTTTTTTTGGTTTTGATTTTTTTTTGCCAAATAGTAGTCCATGATACAGATATATCAGCTTTTTAACCATTCACCTCCTGAAGGACACTGGGTTTTTTACAGTTTGGGGCTATTACAAACAAAGCTATTATGAACACTCATGTGCACGTTTTTGTGTGAACATAAGCTTTTATTTCTCTGCAATAAATGCCCAGTAGTGTAATTGCTGAGTTTGTGGGAAGCACATATTTGGTTTCAAGAAACACTGTTAGTTAGTAAGAAACTGCTATACTCTTTTCCAAAGGGACTGTACCATTTTACATTCCCACCAGCAATGTTTGAGTGATCCACTTTCTCCATAAACTCACCAGAATTGTTGTCACTACTGTTTAATTTTGTGATTCTGTTAGGTATACAGAGATACCTCATTGTAATTTTAATTTGCACTTTCCTAATGGCCAATAATGTTGAACATCTTTTCACATGCTTATTTGTCATCTGTGTATACTCTTCAGTGAAATGTCTGTTTATGTGTCTTGCCTATTTCTAATTGGATTGCTTGTTTTTTTAGGGTTGAGTTTTCTTTATATCTTCTAGATAATAGTTCTTTGTCAGATATGCAGTTTGCAAGTATTTTCTCCCAGTCTATAGCTTGTCTTTTCATCCTCTTCATGAAGTCTATTACAGAGCAAAGTCTTAAATTTTGATGTGATACAACTTATCAATTTTTCCTCATAAGGACCTTGCTTTTCATGTCAAGTCTAAGGGCTCTTTCCCGGGCCCTAAAAATTTTCTCCTGTGCATTTTTCTAAAAGATTTAAAGTTAACATAAAGTTACATTTTACATTCAATCTATGATCCATTTTGAGTAAATTTTTGTGTAAGATATAAGGTTTACGTCAAGGTTCCTTTTTTTGCCTATGCATGTCAAACTGCTCCAGCACGATTTTTTGGAAAAGATGATCTTTCCTCCATGGAACTGCTTTTGCACATTTATCAAAGACCAGTCGGACACATATGTGTGTGCCTTGTGACCCAAGTACACAAGAATGAAGATATGTACAAAAGAAAGTATTTGTCCTTTCCACTATTATTTATGGTAGCAGGGAGATAGAGGCATATTAGAAGTCCATCATTAAGAAAGAAAATACATTAAAATTGAGTAGGTAAATCTGTATTTTACATATAGACAAAGCTTAAATGCACATTATTGAGTGAAAATATATGAACAGAATAAAGTCTATATAATAGGATTTTTGTAAATTAAAAACAGGACAAAATGCCACATACTATACAAAAATGCATGTTCATATGAGGATATATTAGAATGAGACACCTACCGGGGTAGGATACTGCTAGTGACAATGGGGATAAAGGAAAAAGTTTAAAAGGAGAAAAGCTTTGCAGAAAACACTGATTATAGTGTTTTCTGAATTGGGGAATATATCTAAACCAACTCTTTGCACTTAACCTTTTTAAAAATTTGAAAATGTAAACATAGAACAAAGAACTGAAACCTGCCTTGTTGGTTTCCAAGTTGAATCTCTTCTCTTGTAATGTTAACTTGGCAAGAAAAATAGTCAGTTATTCAACTGGAAGTCTTTTCCACAGGGAGACCTTTTTCAAGTTTTTGCATTAGTCTCTTTGTTCAACCAGTAAAAAGCAGCCTCCAAGAACACTTCTAACCCAGCAAGTTGGGTCCAGGACGCTCATTGTCCTGGTTATAGCCATCTTAGGCTCTTCCAGTTGCTATTTGACATGGTAGTAGATTTCTTATTAGAAGACAAACGTTTTATTTAAACTTAATTGACATCTCCCTCCAGCTACTTTAGAAGCAGTTGTAAGAATTTTAGACCTGCTGATGCATCTACAAGTTGTAAGACATGAACAAGATTCCAACAGTCTCCAGTTTGCCAGAGGCTCCTTCTGACAAACACTTCTTCCTCTCCTTTAAGAATCGGTATGAAAGAAATGAATGGAAAGAAATGAATGCTGTGAACTGCTGTAACACTATTTTGATTTAGAAATTTGACCCCACCTTACACAACTATTATTCCTTCTCAGAATGAAGCTCTTGCCCCATTCATTCCATGATTTTTCCTATTCTCTTTGCTTAGGAGGCTTTCTCCAAAAGAAATGTGCTCCCCTCCCCACCACAGCACAAATATCTCCTTACTCAGTCATCTAATTCTGATCTTCATTTTAACTTTAGTGTAAGCTTCGACTCTTCCATTAAGCCTTCTTGGAAAATGTAGGCCATATTTTCCTTACATCTCTCTATGGTTATAACAGCACTCACATACTTTTCCACCCAAAAAATAAATTAGGAAAATAATCCCACTTATAATAGCACCAAAAATAATTACATACTTAGCAACAAATTTGACCACAGGGGTGAAGGATCTATACACTGAAAACTATAAAATACTGATGAAAGAAATTGAAGAAGATGCAAATGAATGGAAAAACTGCCTGTGTTCATAGATCATAAGAATTAATATTGTTAAAATGTCCATACTACTCAAAGAATTGTGCAGATTCAAATGCAATCCCCATCAAAATTCCAATGGCATTTTTCACAGAAATAGAAAAAATAATCCTGAAATTCATATGGAACTATGAAAGGCCCCACATAGCTAAAGCAATCTTGAGCAAGAAGAGGAAACCCGGAGGCATCACACCTCCTGTTTTAAATCTATTCTGCAAAGCTATAGTGATCAAAACAATGTGGTATTGGCAAAAAAGCAGACATATTGATCAATGGAACAGACTAGAGATCCCAGACCCACGCATATACGGTCAACTAATTTTCAGCAAAGGTGCCAAAAATACACAATGGGGGAAGAATAGTCTTTTCAATCAATGGTGTTGGAAAAATTGGATAGCTACATGCAAAAATGAAATGGGACCCTTATCTCACACGATAGACATAAATCAACTTAACATGGATCAAATACTTAAATGTAATACCCAAAACCATAAAACTCTTAAAAGAAAATGTAGTGAAAAGGTCTTTGGCATTGGCCTTGGCAGTGATTTTTTGGATCTGACACCAAAAGCACAGGCAACAAAAGCAAAAATAAGCAAGTGGGACTATATCAGACTAAAATGTTTCTGATAGCAAAGGAAACAATAAAAAAATAAAAAGGTAGCCTATAGAATGCGAGAAAATGTCTGCAAACCATATATCAGATAAAGAGTTAATATCCAAAAATAGAAGAAACTCATACAACCCACTATCAAAAAACAACTCAATTAAAACAATGGGTAAAGGACCTGAATAGACATTTTTCTGAAGAATACATACAAATGGCCAATAGGTATGTGAAAAGATGCTCAACATCACTAATCATGAGGGAAATGCAAATCAAAAACACAATGAGATATCACCTCACACCTGTCAGAATGGCTATTATCAAAAAGACAAGATATAAATGCTGACAAGGATGTGCAGAAATGGGAATTCTTGTATACTACTGGTGGGAATGTAAATTAGTGCAGCCATCATGGAAAATAGTATGGAAATGCCTCACAAAATTAAAAATAGAACTACCATATGATTCAGCAATTCCACTTCTCGGTATATACCCAAAGGAAATGAAATCAGCATTTTGAAGAGATATCTGCAATCCCGTGTTCACTGAATCATTATTCACAATAACCAAGTATAGAAACAACTTATGTGTCCATTGATAGATGAATAGATAAAGAAAATTTTGTGTACACACATACATGCACACACACAGGAATATTATCCAGCCATAAAAAAGAAGGAAATCCTACCGTTTGCAACAACATGAGGAGGCCTATGCTAAGTGAAATAAGCCAGATAAAGACAAATACTGTATGGTCTCCCTTTTGTGTGGAACCTGAAAAAAAAAAACAAAACAAAAAGACGGAAACATTGAACTCATAGTAACAGAGAATAGAATGGTGGCAGCCAGGAGCTGGGGGGATGGGAGAAATAGGGGCATGTTGATCAAAGGTACAAACTCTCAGTTGTAAAACGAGTAAGTTCTGAAGGTCTAATATACAGCATGCTGACTATAGCTAATTGTATAATTACATAAACTAATTATAGTTCATTGTATTGCATACGTGAAATTTGCTAAGAGTAGACCTTAAGTGTTCTCACCAAAAAAAATTTAAAAAGGTAACTATGTGAGTGATGGATGGTAATCATTTCACAATGTGTACATATAGTGAATCATCACATTGGACACTTTAAATATATTCAAATTTATTTACCAATTATACCTCAATAAAGCTGGGGGAAAAAGAATCACTATATCCTGCTTCCTCTATGTATCTTCTTTCCCTCTTGTGGACATTAACGATTTTCAGACCCTTCCCCTTTTCCCTCTCCAGGGAACTCTTAATATCCCTCACTCCTACCACACTCTTTCACGACCGCAGCAGGAACATGACATTCCGCTTATGGAAAGTATATTAATTCAACTGCCCCAATATAGTAGCCCACTAACAGTTGTTCCTCAGCGTCAGTTGTATCTCTGCCCTAGGAAAAATATTCAACCACTCCTTTATGTACTACGCTCACACAGTAAATTCCCCATGTTGCCTAAGTTAATTAAAATTGTTTTTCTGTATTTTGCAGTGCAGAGAGGCTTGACTAAAGACCCACAACTAGATTACAAGCTGTTATAGAAAGAGATGGTGTTTCACACTAATTTGTACTGGGGTTGAGGGTAGAGGAACAGAGAGGCAACTGTATATTCATTATGAACATGGTATAAAACACTTTCTGGTGAAACTCTTCACATAGTGAAATCATCCCAGGCTGAAATACCTAAAGTGAAGAGACGGTAACATCTCTGCAAAGAATAAGACTCAAAACTCCCATGGTAGGCTTTCATATACCTGCAGCCCCTGTGGACTCTACTTTGCAGAGATTTATAATTATCTTATGTGTAATTATATATACAGTGGATAATGCATACATATCTGAGCAAATGTACTTATAATGCTTATGGATAAAAAAAGGAAGCAAACCACTAAGTTTTTAAGAATTATTGTTGTTTTTAAATGTTATTGCCTATGCATACATATATACACATATACGTAATGTGTATATATATGTAGTGAAGTACATTGTATAAATAGAAAAGTGTACCAAACGTATTGTACAGTTTAATGGGTAGGCATAAAGCATGCACACACACACATATCAAGCACCACCCAGATCAAGAAATAGAATTTCTCCAGTCTTCCATATCATCATCATGCTCCTTCACTTATACCCAAAGATTAGCATTATCAAAATTTACTACTAGCTTAATTTTGTGTTTCGTAAACTTTCATAAACGGAATCATTAAGTAGATTTTTTGTGTCCAGTTTCATTTTCCATCAATATTGTGTTCACAGGATCCATCACTGTGGTAGTAAGTAGCTGTAGTTCATTTGCTTTATATAATATTTGATTGACTGACCATTTCACAATTGCTCTCCCACTCTTGTTGGTGGATGTCTGCCTTCCTTCCTTCCCTTTTTTTCTCTATTTAATTTTTTTCTATTACAAACGAAGTTCCTGTGAACATTTGATACATGTATTGTGGTGAACACACGCATGCATTTCCACTGTATACATATCTCAGGATTGTGATATTAGCCACTCCAGCTCTCTAAAAGTTATACTTTCCATGATATATTTTTTTCATCTTTTTTCTTTCAACCTATTTAGGTTTTTAAATCTAAGGTGTGTGTCTTTTAGAGAGCATCCAGTTGGGACTTGCTTTTTCACCCCGTGTAACAGTCCCTTTTGAGTAGGATGTTTATGACACTCACATTTAATGTATTTATTACCACGGCTGGATTTACACTTGCCAGTTTGCTATTTGCATTCTATGTCTCATGTCTTTTGTGTTCCTCTGTTCCTCTCTTTTTAAAATTTTATTGTTAAATTTTTTTAGTGCACCACTTTTATTCCTTTGTCAACTTTTACTATGTTATTTTGACCTATTTTCTTAATGGTTGCTTTAAGGAATAAAATATGCATTTTAATTTATTACAATTGACTTCAGAATACTAAAAACAATCCAGGTAAATATATTTTTCCCCAATTCTTCTCCTTTTCTTTTTCACACTTTATCCTTTTGCTATCATATGTATTAGATCTATATATATTATACAACAATAATACAATGACAAATATTGCTTTATACCATCTTATGTCTTTTAAAGAAAATAGAGAAAAATGTAATAAGATATATTTATAGTGTCTTTTATAATTATTCACATATATACAGTTTTCCAGCTCTCTTTATTACTTCCTATGGATGTAAGTTACCATCTGTTTTCACTTTGTTTCAGCCAAGGGAGGGATTTTTTTTTCTTTTCTTTTCTTTTTTTTTTTTTTTTAGAGCAGGTCTCCTAGCAACAATTATTTCCGTCTTTGTTTATCTGGGAATCTTTGTCTTCATTATTGAAGTGCAGTTTTTTTCTTTCAGAATTTGAATATATTATTACAGTATCTTATGAACTCTATTGTTTTTTATGAAAATCTGCTATTAATCATCTGTTTTTCTATCTGATGAATCATTTATCTCTTGCTGCTTTCAAAATTATCTTTGGCTTTCAACATTTTGACTATGATCTAAGAGTAGATGCTTTTTAGTTCATTCTTCTTGGGGTTCACTGAGCTTTTCAGTACTATGGATTAAAATTTTTTCTAATTTGGGATGCTTTGTTATCTTTTAGATATTTCTTTCTGTCCCTTTTTCCCTCTCGTCTCTTTCTAGGACTCAGATTACATATATGTTGGAGTGTTTGATTTTGCCCCACTGATCTTTGAGGCTCTTTCCATTTTTCTTCAATCTTTTTCCTATATATTCTTCAGATTGGATAATTTCTATTCACCTATTTTAAAATTCACTGGTTCTCTTGACATTTCAAATTTGTTGTTGAGCCCCTTTGGTGAATTCTTGTTTCAGTTATTACATTTTTCAACCTCCTAGTTTCCATTTTTATAATTTTTCTCTCTTTTTGAGATTTTCTATTTGCTGATTCATTGTTGTTATATTTTGAGTGGCTTGTTTCATAAATATATTCATAACATCTTCTTTGAATCATTTATCCACAAAATCCAACACCTGGGAACACTCAGAGATCATTGCTATTGACTCTAATTTTCCTGAGTATGGGTCACACTTCCTATTCCTTTGAATGTCTTGCAATATTTTCTTAAATACTAGACAGTTTAGATAATATATTGTAGCAGTTCTGGGTTCTTCCCTTGCCCTGAGGGTATTTGATATTGTTGTTTTATTTGATTAGTTAATAACTTGTCTGAACAAAACTTGCAAGATCTGTTTCCCCCACAATATGTGGCTGCTAATGTCTTTACTCATTTAAAAAGAAATTCTTGTTTTTATATTTAACTGGTTACCTAGTGGTTGCCCCCATGACTGCATAGCTTAGTGTTCAGTCAGAGGCTTGTCCGTAGTTGCACTCAAATATTTCAAGTCACTAAGTCTACTTTTTGCTAATGTATTTGTTTGTAGGCCGAGGAGTGCATTCCAAAGTCACGTCATTTCCAAGCTTTCCCTACCTTTTACTGTGCCCTAGCCTCTCACATCTACCCCACACAAGTGCAGGCTCTGTCAGTCAGGGGAATGTCGGGGACTGGGGTTCTGACACAGCCTCCAGTCATCCCAGGAAATGAGATGGGTTTATCAAGTCCCCTTTGGCCATCTCACTTCTTCAGAACTCCTTCTAAAACCCACAGTTAGCCCACCAAACTGTTGTTTTCCCCCAAAAGACCAGCATCTGGCCATCATGTCCACTTGTTGCTGGGATTGACACTTTAATGGACAATGCTTTCATTCAAATGCGCCCCATCTGGCAGTGACAATGAAGCTTATTGTTTCGATACCCAGCCCACCCTGGTTGAAAACTGTACTGACTGAGCTTGGTGGAGGTTGGAGGCAGCCCCAGGCAAGAACGTCACATACTTGTACTCTTCATATCCAACCTCAGTAGTTTTTATGAATAAACACATATCAAATTTGTTGTATGCCTTTGGTTGAATCTCTGAGCATGAAAATGGTTGTTCGGGACCATTTTTTCCCACATTTTAATCACATTCTGGGGAAACGACTTTTCAACTTTCTCACTCCATCATGCCAGAACTCAGGAGTCCTCCACAGCTTTTAAATCTTCCTTTCTGTGATGGTGTGTCCAAATTACTTCTCCCATTAACACCTCTCTACACTTTTTACCCTTCCTTTGACTATGGTCCTTTTTTGTCCTTATGTTTTATGTATGTCTCTATACTCTGCATATAGCTATACCTTTTGATAAATGACAAGCAATAGGATATATTGGAGTATATGAAGAAGCCACTTGGTTTAAAACTAATTTGGCCTGACCTTGATTTTCCAAAAGAGCCTGATATGGCCTGTTGAGGATGCATTGTACATCTACTTTAAATATTTACTATGTCCCAAAGAATGATGCCCCTAAAGATAGGGCTGTATCTTCCTCCCATGTCAGCATTTCTGTAAGGATAAGCATCTCTTCCTGGAAACTAAGGATTAATTACTGACCCACTATGCTTACCTTGTGACTACTGACCTGCTCACCCCCTACCTGATGTGCCAGCTAAGCATCTGTGACAGCAGTAAAAGAGATGTTCCTATCATACATGATGTATGCTCTTTGTTCCAAGACGGTATATATATATATATATATACATCTGTATACCCCACTTTTATTTGGTGCCCTTCCTTCCTTGGGGAAGGAAGGCCCTGGACTAGTCCTCAGATCTGGTTCATGATAAACTCACCCCAATCTTGATTTATAGATTGATTATGGATTATTTGCATTGCCACATTTTTGTTACCTAATCTGACAATCTGTATCTTTTAATGGGATACTTTAATGGCTTCTTATTATTGTGACAACAGCAACATTTGCATGTTTCTTTTGTCTTTTTTCCTCCATTTTTCGTATGTCTCTCCTCTCTTTAATTTATTGAGGGTTCATTTCTTTTTCAACTTTCTTCTTCACTGGTTTGAAAATTTTAAATTCACTTTACATTTCTTTAGGGTTTACTTTTGAAATTTTAACATACATAACAAAAAAATCAAATCAATATACTTTTAATCCTCTTAAACAATAAAAGAACCTTAGAGAATTTTAACTCCAAACATTACAGCCCATTCTTTACTTGGCGTTACTTTGGATTATGTATTAATTAGACATAAAAACACACATTTTGTGTATTTTTATAACCTTGTAAATTAGACATTAAAAATATTCTTCTAGCCTGTCAGTGCTTGTTAACATTTATCCATGGTTTTCTTTCTCACCATTTCTTCTGCATTGCAGAATAGCTTTAGGGTTATTTTCCTTTATTCTAAATTCTCTTCAATGAAGTGCTCTGGGTAAAAACTTCATTTTTATTTACCTGACATCTCTTTATTTTGTCCTCTTTAAACAACTTTAGGTTTCTTTCAGGACTTTTATGGTACTACTGACATCTTTTAAGTTCTATTTTTGCTACTGAGAAAGCAGCTCTTACTTCTCTTTAGAAAATCATTTTTTTCACTGGCTGCTGAGATTTTCTCTTTTTCTTTGGTTTCATACAGTTTCACTATTATGCATGTAGGTGCAGATTTCTTTCTCTTTGTCATGGTTCAATTTCCTGTGCTTTCTTAATATGAAGTTTTGTGACTTCAATTCCTGAACAATCTTTGCTACTTTCTTTATATATTGTCTGCCCAAATCTTGCCATAATTTCCTGGTAAACCCACAGAGCTTATTCAAATTTCACCATTTATGTATACACTTATTTGTGTGTGTGTCTAGCTCTATACGGATTTATAATATGTGTAGCTTCCTATAACCACCACCACAAGCAAGATGCCTACATGGACCATCACCATAAGGCTCCTTTGCTACTGCATTATAGCCTCATTCATCCTCTCCTTCCCCATCCATAAGACCCGATAAGAGATTTTCACAGATTGAGGCATATGGGGTAACTATTTGGGTTCAAAACTGATTCAGCTTGAACTAAAAAGCCTGACTTTCAGCCTATCAAACATACATCTGCCTCACCATTAAAGAATGTACTCTCTTAAGATAAGAATGCATACTTCCCCTCCTACGCCGTATTGGTAACACCCTATTGGTAATGCCCTGATTAGTCCCTTTCCCAACATCAGGGTCATGTTGACCTGCTAATTTGCAACTGAATACCTCTTTAAAACTTTGATGAATATGTATCCTGGGCATGTTTAATATACATTCTTTGTTCTAAAAAAGATATGACTGTACTGAAAACCATGCTTCTCTGGAACACTTTCTAATCCCTTCAGGGTTATAGTACTCACTGTGGTTCAAGTAAAAGTCACCTTCTTTCTCTTACCTATAGAATGACTACTGCTTATTTTGCATTGACATTTCTTGGCATAGTGAGGCAGGATTTCACAGGAACCCACCTGAGACCACCAGGAATCTACTTTGAACTGTTGCTTGCTACCACATGGCCCATTGACCCCTCTGGATTCACAGCACTTTTTAGGTGTCCCTGGTGAGTTCTCCTGAAACTCATACCTCCTTATTTAAGTCATGGGTCCAGACTTACTTGAGCTGTTTCAAATATTAAGACTAGGTATCTTAAGGGAATACAGGCACATTTCCTAGGTAAGAGGAACCTAAGGTGAATTTCCTAAGCCAGGGGACTCTACGGGGAACTTTGGAGTTATTGGGGCAGGATAACTTTTTAAATTTGGCTTTAAACTGGAAAGAATCATGTCCATAAAGTCCAAACAAATTGTTCTTCCATTGCTCTGAGCCCCCATGGTAGTTTTACACTGATGGAGGGAGAAACTGAGACATGTAAGAGAGTGGTCACAGCCTTTTTAAGGAGTGATACTCACAAGAAGCACACTTCTCACCTACTACACTGTCCTTAGAAATTTTTCAGACTTTATAGTAAAATGAAACTAAAAGAAAATGGGAAATCGAGCTTCTAAAAGCCAACCAGTTCCTGAACAGGTAGCCTACCCCTGGAACTCTGGTTGGTTTAATGTACAATATCTACAGTGGACCAGATAGTTGCAAGTGCTTAACAAAATCACAATAACAGTAAATGGTTAGATCTTTGGATCAAGATACCTTGGGATAACTTGTAATTACAATGGCCACCTTGGGGCTCCTTTGAGCCTCCAGAACTTGTACATTGGCCATTACAAGGAATGCTCCAAATAGATACAATCATTTAAGAAGTGCACTTCTTAAGCCATGGCTTTAAGGACACTCTTGTAATCTAACCTTCAAAGGAGGACCCAATATGAGCCTCTCCTAGGGTTAATGAGACTCTGAGAAATTTTGTGGGAAACTGCTACTATTAAACAGTCAAGGGGAAACTAAAATTAAAAATTAGTGGTGTTGTTTAATGCTACCAGGAATAGTTACTGCTTGTCCCAGCTGAAACCTGACAAGATACTTGAAAGGATATAGTAACTTATGATCTGAAATTCAGCCAAGTTGGGAACTGATATTCAAAGCCTGCTAGGAACTTTTTAGGCCTTTTTCATCTGTCTTTGTGTTTGTGTATGTCTATATATATGTGACATATGTGATATTTTTCTATCTCTGGATGGTATAATTTCTAAAGGAGCTCTGTTTAATTGACTTAAGGTAAATACTTACATAAATTATTTTTAAATGTAGTAAAACTAATCCAAATGTCTTTCAAGATAATGTGATATGAAATAACCTTTGGCAAATGAAAGCTTGTTTAACTTTGTTGGTTTGATTGAAATAGGCATGTCCTTTGAGTTATCAGCATTGGATATGTTGTAGACTTGCAGCTTGGATTTATTGCTCAAAAAAGCTCATGCATCTCTGTTACAAAACTTATGAGCACAATAATAGCTTAGAATAACTAAGTTTATCTGATATCTCAAAGTCTTTATAGACGATCTAAATAATTATTGGAAACAGGCAAACTAAATGAAAGTAAAAAAGGTAAAAGTTTTGGGGGAAACTTTTTAACAATGACTATGTGTTACAAAGTATATACTTAAAACAACTAAACAACTTAAGATAATGGCTAACTGCTTTAGTATCACAAAGTTTTTGTGAGTAATCTAAATATGATTGTTACAAACAAATGATCTAGATGTAAGTGAGATAACAGTTACTAGATAAAACTTTAGAAATAATTGTAGTTTATGACATGAGTACTTAAAATAGCTCCCAAAATCTCTTTTGCAACCTGAAACTTTGAAGTTTTGTAGGCTAATTTAAATGATGAAAATTCATGAGTATCTAGATCATTTCCAAATAAGATAAATAGTGAAACATCAATTGCTAACCATGTCTGAGTTTACCTACTTTTGGCTTCCTATTGCAGGGAAACCAAAAGATGTTTGAGTCTATGAGTAAACACGTCTTATATTTTATTAAAAGATTGTACCATGAAGTCACATGTTTTTAGAAATTAGGAAAGGTATTTATAAATTTGCAAAGCCACAGAGTTCTAACATGGGGGAGCAGAATTTGCCATCTCAAGATGTATCTCTTTGGATGAGTATTTTTGGGGCTGGTTAATTTTTGAAAAACTGCAGACATGGGAAAAGCTCTGAAAACCAAGTAGAAATTGCCCTTTGTAAGAGATATTTACATTGGTAAGGGAAATCTCCATTTGTAAAGATGTCTCCCTCTATGTCCCAGGAAGAGGAGGATGACCTTATCTCTAGAAACTCCTATCAATACAGAAGGCAAGGACTTAAATCTGAATAACCTGACTCTTGTTTACTGTGCATTTTCTGGTAATCTCCCATAACTGACTTCCCCCAGCTCAACATCTTCCTTGGTCTTTAGCTGAAAATGGCATTTAAGGTGGCGACCTTGGCCATTCTGACAAGTTACTCAGTTTTCCTGGGTTTCCCCCATGTAGATATGTTACTAAACTTTGTTTCATTTTCTCCTATTATTCTGTCTCATGTCGATTTAATTCTTAGACTGGCCAGAAGGACCTAGAGGGTGGAGGAATTGTCTTCCATATAAAAGAGGGCTCATAATTGCTTACTTCTGAGTTTTCACTAAAAATTAAGGTCTGTAAGGGTTAAGAATTCTAATTAATATGTGTGATTAAAGCTACTAGAAATTAGTAAGGAAAACATCTTTGTATTCAAGGAAAGGAAGATGTATGTTTTCAGTAAAGAAGGCTTTAGGAAAAGAAATATTTTTATTTGTGTTGTTAAGAAAGATAAATGTGTCCTAAAGTACTAGGGGGAAGAAAAAGGACATTGGACAAATTCTTAATGTAAAAAAAAAAAAAAAAAAGAGCTATAGAAGCTCTGTGAAAAAAATAACCTTGAGAAAAGAGTTTTAGGCATGGTCAAGTTGGCTAAGACTGGAATAAACTTAATTAAGTAAATGAGTTTTAATATCAAAAGTAAGCTAGTGCAAAGTAGAATTTTGTTTCCCTTTCTTAAAAGGATAATCTTCCTGGACTTTAATCTGCTCTTGATATTGAGATTATAATAGGTTTTTCTTTATTTTTGAGCAAATCTACCTAAAAGACAGAAATTTTATGTTGTCAAAACAATTCCCTATGTTCTAAAAGGCTGAAATCTCTCTATTAAAAGAATTTTTTTCCCATTTGTCTTTAATATCTGTTGTCACTTTGGTTAAATGGATAACTAAGTTTTATTTCACAATGACCAGTCTTTCAGAGTGACACAAGATCAACAAACACTTGATGTTTTTTGTCCAAGTGTTTTAAAACCTTTTGATATTTTTATAAGCTTCCCCTAAAATTCAAACCCTAAATGAAGTCTTTTTCTTTTCTTTTGTGAGGAACATTGGCCCTGAGCTAACATCTGTTGCCAATCTTCCTCTATTTTGTAAGTGGAATGCCACCACAGCAAGACTTGATGAGTGATGTGTAGGTCTACACCCGGGATCCAAACCTGTGAACCCCAGTCTGCCACAGTGGAGCATGAGAACTTAACTACTACACCACTGGTCCAGCCCTGAAGTCTTTCTTTTGACCTGAAAAAACTGTTTTTTCTTTAAGAATTTTCAGAGGGCCCCTGGGAATTCTTAAAGAAATTTGTTCTCCCTACAAAGAGGGAGATACTGAACTAATTAGGCTTGTTTTGGTGTGCTAAATTGCATGGGAAGCATTGTCAAGTAAATGATCATAAACCTTCTTGGGTTATATTGCATAGGTAAATATTATTCGCTATTTTAACCTGCTACCTTACTTCCAATATCACAAGGGGAAAAGGCTATGACTACATTCTATTATCTAATTTGATTTACAGATGGGTCTTACTTAAATGATAAGCAAAAATGTTAGAAAGCTGGATATGCTGTCCAGCCTTGAGAATGCCCATTACTTTCTTTTAACTCTGTCTACCTGGTTAAAGATTTCCTTCTACAGGCTCAAGAAATTGCCATGGAGGAAGAGAAACAAAGGTGGCAACAAAAAGGGGGAATTTTTGACACCACCAAGCAGATGTTGTTCTTGCCTGATAACCAACCATAGTGTCTATTGGAGCACAATTACCATTTCTCCAGAATATACATCAATTGTCCATCGGGAACGTGAAATGATTTTGTGGGGAAAGCCAAATTTTTGGAAACTTCCTCCCACAGTGTTTCAGAAAGCATATGCTCGTTATACTATATGTCCTAAATATAATCTTGGGAAAATACTTTATGGGTTGCAAGGTCACTTTTCCCTTCCTAAGGGACCCTTTGAGTTATGACAATTTAACTTTGTTCAAATGCCACCATCTCAAGCACTTAAATGTCTTAGTAATGATCTGTGTGTTCTCACATTGGGTTGAGGCCTTTTCCTGAAAGCAGAAGAGCAATGGCTTTAGTAGGAGGTAAATTATCGGAAAGGATCATTCCCATTTAAGGAAATTCCTACTGAGTTACACAGTGACCAGGAACTCATTTCACCGGACAAATAATTAAATCTATTTGTGACATTTGGCCAATAATGCAACCATTCACTAATGGTACAATCAAAACTCAATTGGCAAAGCTTTCAGAAGCACTCAATCTCTCATAACCAAAAGCTCTTTGGCTAGTACTTCTCAATCTTAGATCTCCACCTTTTGGTAAACATCAGCTGTCTCTTTTTGAAATAATAACAGGACAGCCTATGCAATGAGAAGAGAAAACGTATGAGCCAACTTTGCTTGAGGGGGATATATTACATTGTTGTCAGGGTCTCATTGAGGTGCTTAAAAGAAATGAAAGTTTGGTAGCTGATTTCTTTCACAGAAAGCTCCTGGGAGACAAAGACCTTGAGGAACATGGACGACAACATGGAGAATTTACGTATTGGCAGAGGCATCAAATCAAAGACTCTTTGCAGCCTGGTTGGAAAGGACCACATCAGGTACTTTTAACCAATTCATGCACTGCAGAATCAAAAGGCATAGACTTATGGATTCACATTTCTCATTTAGAAAAGGCTTCTCCACCTGAGTGCGTTTCAGTTCCTATTTCTGATACCCAACTTCAACTGACCGACGTAAATATCTCCAAACAAGGACAAGAAGATGCAGCATCTATTGTAGACAGCTGTCCCAAGACTCCAGACCACACCTGTGTTCCCAACCTTATATCTCCTCATTTAAACCTTTGTTATGCTTAAACTGTATACCTATTTTATAATTGTCCCATTTAAGGTTTTCAGAATACTATTGTACTTAAAGAAAATGATTGGTTTGGAACAGATCAATCTTGAAGTCCAGGCATTTATTGGGTGGCTCCTAATGGAACTCAGTGATTATGTGAAACAAATATCTGGCCTTGGCTACTGCCTGGATGGCTCAATCCCTGCACCCTGAACTTCCCTTGGATGCAGGGAAGGATTCACACTGAGCTAACACCTGTTGCCAGTCTTCCTCCCTTTAAGGCCAGATGGGCTCATTCAATGTTCCACTGGTATCAACACTGAGCAGCTATATTTGTTCCTTCCTTGGGGCTAGAAGATGTTGTATTACATATAGAAACTCTGACTAAATTTACTCAACAAGCCCTTATTGATAATCAAGCAGGAACAGCCTTATTAAATACTGCAATATCTTTAATGAGAAAGGCTGCCTGTTAAAATAGAACGGCCTCAGATATTTTAACTGCATCCCAAGGTGGTACCTGTGCAATTGTTCAGACTGAAAGCTATGTTTTTATACCTGAGGAATCTTCAAATGTGTAATCTCTGCTAAAATACATGAAAAAGTAGGTGGATGCCCTAAACAACCCTACACCTAGTCTTAATTTGTTTACTTGGCTCCCTTTTGCAATCTAGATTGCAATTTCTATGTATATTGCTCCTTAGGATTATCGTATTAGTCATAATATTCTAACTAATTAATTTTTCTTTACTCAGTGTTGTAAGACTGGCATGCAGGCTAGAACAATAACTGCTCAGCAACTTGAGATGCTCGATCAATCTCACAATCCTGAACGAATTTCATTTTCTGATTAAGACTATGCCTAAGAATTCATTTTTAAGTGAATCATGTCAAGTATTGGATTATCTGTTCTGTAATTGTTATAAACAATGTAACTATAGGAAGTCATGTAGAAGCATATGTACAATGTTTGTGTGATAATCTAAAAATAATTGACAAATTACATAACCTATGGAATGCTTCCCCTGTTAATATATACCTCTATGTTTGTCCACTATATTGAACTATTTCCCCCCAGTGTGGATAACTGGGCAAATCATGAAATAAAATCCTAGCACTGAGGGACATGAAGGACCCAGGGCAGGCAGTGAACACTCTGGCATGGATGGATGATATTTTGATCAGCAATGCTTTCTATTGAAAGATTATTCATCAAAAGGGGTAAATGACAAGAGATTTTCACACATTGAGGTTTAGGGGGTAACTATTAGGGTTCAAAACTGATTAAGCTTGAACTAAAGAGTCTGATTTGTGGCCTATCAAACATACATTGTACATCTGCTTAACTATTAGAGTAAAAGATGCACTCTTTTAAGATAAGAATTCACACTTCCCCTCCTATGCCCTGTTGGTAATGCCCTGACTAGTCCCTTTCCCAACATGAGAGTCATGTTGACCTACTAATATGCAACTGAATACATCTTTGAAACTTTGATGAATATATATCCTGGGCATGTTTAATGTATGTTCTTTTTTTCTAAAAACATATAAGATTGTACTGAAAACCATGCTTCTCTGGAATGCTTTCAAAGGCCTTCCTGGGTTATAGTCCTCATTCTGGCTCAAGTAAAATTCACCTTATTTCTCTTATCTATAGAATGGTTATTGGTTATTTTGTGTCAACAGCCTTAAACAATTTTTGAATGTTGAGCCAGCCTTGCATATCTAGAATAAATCCCACTTCATTTTGGTGTAAGATTTTTTAATAAATTGTTGGATTTCATTTGCTAATTTTTTGATGACCTTTGCATGTAAGGTCATTAGAAATAGTCATCTGTAGTTTTATTTTTTATGCTATCTTTGGCTTTGATATAAGCAAAATTCTAGCCTCATAAAATCAGTTGGGAAGTCCTCCAATGTATTCAATTTTCTGGAAGAGATTGTGTAGAATATGTGTTAATTCTCCTTTAAATGTGTGGTAAAATTCTCCAGTAAAACAATCTGGGCCTGGATATTTCTTTTTTGGGAGCTTTCGAATTACAAATTCAACTTCTTTAATGGTTACAGAATAACTCAGGTTATCTATTTCATGTGGCTGACTTTTGGTAATTTGTTATTTTTGAAGAATTGGTCCATTTCTTCTAAGTTGCCAAATTTAGGAGCATAAAATTGTTGATAGTATTCATTTATTACCTTTTCAAAGATTGCAGAATCTGTCATGATAGCACCTGTTTCATTTTTGATGTTGATGTTTTGTGTCTTTGCTTTTTTAATCTTTGCCAGTGTTGTTAGAGATTTATCGATTTTATTGTTTTTTGAGGAAGCAACTTTTTATTAATTTTCTCTATTACTTCCTTATTTTCAACTTTATTGAATTCTGCTTTATATTATTTCCTTCTTTCTGCTTATTTTTGGTTTATTTTGTTATTCTTTTTCTAGTTCATGAGTAGGAAATTACATTATTGAGCTAAGGCCTAATATAATCATTTAATGCTAAAAATTACTCCTTTCAATCCTGCTTGCAATACATTCTATACATTTTGATATGTTGTGTTTTCATTTTTATATATTATTTTTATTCCCTTTGATAATTCCTCTTTGACCCATAGATTATTTAGACATACCTTGTTTAATTTCGAAGTGTTTAGAGATTTTCCTATTCTATTTCTGTTATTGATTTCTGGTTTTACTCCATAATACCGAAGGAACATATTCTGTATGATTTCAAATTTTTTTATATATGATGAGATTTGTTTTATTACCCAAGATATGGGATATACTGGTGAATACTCCATGCGCACTTGAACAGAATGTATATTTTGCTGGTGGTGGGTGAAATGTTCTATAAATGTTAATTAGATCCTTTGGTTAATGGTTTTGTTCAGTTCTTCTATATCCTTGCTAATGTTCCAATAGTTCTATAAAATATTGATAGCGGGGTGTTGAGGTCCTCAACTATTACTATCGATTTGTCTATTTCTCCTTTCATCCCTATCAGATTTTGCTTTCTGTATTTTGAAGCTCCATTGTTTTTGCATACACATGCAGGATCACTGTATCTTCTTGGTAAATTGATCTTTCTATCATTTTGTAATGTCCCTCTATCACTAGTAATTTTCTTTGCTATGAAATCTAATTTAAATGATAGTAACAGTCACATCTGCTTTATTTGATTGTGTGACCTTTTTTTCCATGTTTTTGTTTTTAACCTACCTATGTTATTACATTTGAAGTGAATATTTTTTAGGCAGCATAAAGTTGGATCTAGCTTTGTTTTGTTTTTTCTTTAACTAATTTTGAAAATCTTTTTTTTTTTTTTTTTTGAGGAAGATTAGCTCTGAGCTAATATCTGCCACCAGACCCATAATAATGCTATTCTGGGGGGTGAGGTGCTAGGCCTGGATTTCCTTATGCAGCTAGGTGGAGGGTCAGGAAGACTGTGGGCTCCTTTGATGCTACCCCTGTAGTTGGATGGCCCCATCCATCAGAGATGGCTGTAGAATGGGGGTTGGGTACGTCCACTGGGGATTTGTTGCTGCTACTGTGGCTGGATCAGACCACCTGCCAGGGGTCTGGTTGTGGAGCAGCCAGGGGCTTCACAGCTACTGCAGCC
The DNA here is from genome assembly GCF_041296265.1 of Equus caballus. Taxonomy (NCBI): domain Eukaryota; kingdom Metazoa; phylum Chordata; class Mammalia; order Perissodactyla; family Equidae; genus Equus; species Equus caballus. Next base: position 60,383,560 of record NC_091699.1, on the reverse strand, counting down.
TCAGTTTGTCCCAATGGAACCTCTCTGGTGACCTAATGGGTAAATTGGACAGCCTGCCAGTACCTAGTTGCGGAGAAGGGGTTGTCATAACCCGTTGGCTCTCTGACAGACTTCTGCTTTCCCAGTCTTTTGCAAGACAGAACAAGCTTTATTATTGGTTCATTTTGTCTACACCTGTTGGTGGTTTTGGGTTGCAGGCCTCTCCAATCCCCACTCTGGAATACATAGGGGAAAAAAGAAACTCCAGAGAACTCACTGTGTCTTTTCCTCATGCCCTGATATCCCTAGCCAGTTCACCATCTTTTTACTGTTGTTAGAGTCATTTTTTGGTTGCATGTTGAATTATTTCTACGGCATTTAGTTGGATTTAGAGAAGAGCCACAGGAAAAATTGAATCTAAATCATCTCATTCCAGAACCAGAAGCACCTAGGCTTTTTTAAAATACATTTATCATTGAGACTTAGGCCTTTATAATCCATCATTGTACAGATGGCTTCCGAAACTGTTGTCTTCCACTGTTTTGACCTTCACTGACATTTAGACTTACATATTCACTTCCTACTGAATATCTCATATTTAACAAATATCTCAAACTGAACATGTCAAAAGAAAACTTTTGTTTTCCTTCTCAAAACATGCTCCTTCTAGAGTTTTCCCGATTTCTGTAAATGGCATCATCATTACCCTATTTTTAAGCCTGTCCCACAAAATAAGCATCATTCTTGGTTCTTATTTTTTCCTCCACTCTCATATCAAAGTCAAGATCTATCCACATTGTTTTCCAAATATATGCTTGGTCTGCCCACTTATTATCATTTTCATTTCTACCACCGTCTTCTCTGCGCGGGTTACTAAAACAACTTCCTCACCCATTTCCTGCTTCTAGTCTTGCCCTGTATACGTTGTCCAGAGTCCCTTCTAGACCTTGTAGCTAGAGTGATCTTTTACAAATATCATTAACAATTATCAATTCTTTTTTAAAATCATCAGCTGTCTGCTCACTGTGATTAGAATAAAATCTAAATTCTTCAGAGAATAATGTCACCAAGCTGGCAAAGTGGGAAATCCCAGCCTCATCCCCCGACAAAGATATATAATTAGACAGCTATCCATGAACAAAAACAGATCTGCCAGAGCTCAGGAGTCCACTTAAGAAACTTCAGCAGCACATTGGAACCAAAAAACCCAAGAATAACCATACATAAAGGGACGGAAGAACAGCTTCCCTTTGCCTGCATCCTCCCATCCCCCAGCTGCTGACCCTGCTCAGCATGAACAGGGTATTCCTCAGCTAAGAGGAGTTGGAAGGGAAACCTGGAAGGGAAAACAGGGTGAGCAACTAGCTTCCCCAGCCTTTCAGGACACCTCAGGAAGGACCAACTTTGGTTTTACTCCACCCAGAAACCTGCAAAGCTGAGACATACAGAGACAGCTAGGAACAAAGAAGATGATCAGGGCCTATCAATATCAGTTACAAAGTGGTTCCCAGTGACCTGCTCTGGAGAGGACCCCAGCAGCTTTAGCCACTGAAGAAACCCATGGCCAGCACAGCTGCCATAGACCTCCTGCAGATTTCGCCCGTTTCCCCCCCAATCAGATATTCACATTTGAAGATGCCAGCTGCTTGAATCTCTCTCTGCTCCTGCCCCACCCCTGCCTCTGCCAGAGCCCAGGATATGCACCTGCAGCTAGCTCAGGCCTTTGTGGCTGTGTTAGTGTAAGATACCAGCCTAGACCCCTGCAGCTGACCCCCACCACTGTGCATACGTGGGGCTAGTCCCTCCAGCTGTGCACTGCATGCTACCAGCCTGATGCCTATCACCAGCCTCCATTGCTGTGTGCATCCAGTGACAAAATCCTGCAGTCAAAGAAATTTAGGCCCCCACAGCTGGGTCCCAGAATCAGTCATATCTCCAGTCATTGGCCTGCAGCACTGGGCCCACCTGCAGCTAGCTGCCCCCCACCCCCCACCCCACTACTGTGCACCTGCATGCCCCAGCCTGGTCCCTGCCACTGACCTCCACTGTCATGTGCCTGCCCATGGGGAAACTCTGCAGTCACAGAAGTGCACACTGCATCTGCTTGTGGGTCCTGTCACTGGCCTGCACTATTGGTCCCTGCAGGCTAATATCCTTGATGAATACAGATGCAAAAATTATCAACAAAATACTAGCAATTCAAATTTAACAGCACATTAAAAGGATCATATTATATGATTTAGTGGGATTTATCCCTGGGATGCAGAGCTGGTTCAACAAAAGCAAGTCAGTAAATGTGACACACTGCATTAACAGAAGGAAAGACAAAAATCATGTGATCATCTCAATAGACGCAGAAAAATTATTTGACAAAATTCAACATTCTTTCATGATAAAAACTCAGCAAATTGGGTATACAAGGAACATACCTCCACACAACGAAGCCTCATATGAGGAGCCCACAACTAACATCACACTCAATGGTGAAAGGTTGAAAGCTTTTCCTTTAAGATCAGGAACATTTCAAGGGTGCCACTGCTATCACTCCTATTCAACACAGTACTTGAAGTCCTAGCTAGACCAATTAGGCAAAGAGAAATCAGGAAAATAAATAAAAGGCATTCAAATCAGAAAGGTAGACATAAAATTGTCCATTTTCCTGGTGACGTGGCCTTATATATAGAAAAATCCTAAAGATTCCACCAAAAAACTTTTAGAACTAATAAGCAAATTTAGTAAAGTTTCAGGATACAAAATCAGCTGTGTTTCTATATGCTAACAATGAACTATCTGAAAAAGAGATAAACAATCCCATTTATAATAACATCAAAAACAAAATACTTAGACATAAATTTAACCAAGCAAGTGAAAGATCTATATACCAAAAATAATACATTGAGGAAAGGAATTGAGGAAGACACAAGTAAATGGAAAAATATCTCATGTTCAGGGATCGGAAGAGTTAACATTGTTAAAATGTCCGTACTAGCCAAAGCCATCTGATTCAATGGAATCTCTGCCAAAATTCCAATGGCATTTTTCACAGAAATAGAAAAAAAATCCTAAAATCCATGCAAAATCACGAAAAACTCCTGAAACCCAAAGAAATCTTGAGAAAGAATAAAGCTGGAGGCATCATACTTCTTGATTTCAAATTACGCTACAAAGCTATAGCAATCAAACAATATGATACCGGCACAAAAAGAGACACATAGACCAAGGGATCAGAATTAAGAGCCCAGAAATAAACCCATGCATATAAGATCTATGAACATTTGACAAGGGAGCCAATAATACTCCATGAGGAGAGAATAGTTTCTGCAATAAATGGTGTTGGGAAAATTGGATAGCTACATGCAGAAGAATAAAATTGGATTCCTATCTTACATCACTCACAAAAATCAACTCAAAATGGGTTAAAGAATTAAGCATAAGACCTGAAACCATAAAACTCCTAGGATAAAACATCAATCCCTGACATCAGTTTCTGCAATAAGTTTTTGGATATGACACCAAAAGCACAAGCAACAAAAGCAAAAATTCAACAAATGGATAAATGGACTGCATCAAACTAAAAATCACAGCAAAAAGAAACAACAAAATGAAAGAGCAACCTACAGAATGGGAGAAAAATATTTGCAAATCAAGTATCTGCTAAGGGGTTACAAAATATGTAAGAAATTCACACAATTCAATAGCATAAAAACAAAACAATCCAACTGAAAAATGGGCAGATGAAGCTGGCCCAGTGGCGTAGTGGTTAAGTTCACGCGCTCAGCTTTGGCAGCCTGGGGCTCGTGGATTCAGATCCTGGGTGCGGACCTAAGCACTGCTCATTAAGCCATCCTGTGGTGGTATCCCACATACAAAACAGAGGAGGAGTGGCATGGATGTTAGTTCAGGAACAATCTTCCTTACAAAAAGAAAAAAGAATGGGCCGAGGACTTGAATAGATATTTCTTCAGAAAGGAATACAAATGGCCAAGAAGTACATGAAAGGTGCTTAACATCACTAACCATCAGGGAAATGCAAATCAAAACCACAATGAGATACTACCTCACACCTGTTAGAATGGTTATCGAAGACAAGACATAACAAATGCTGGCAAGGATGTGGAGAAATGGGAACACTGGTGCACTGTTGGTAGGAGTGTAAATTGGTGCAGCCACTATGGAAATTCCTCAAAAAATCACAAATAGACTGCCATATGATCTAGAAATTCCACTTCAGAGTATACATCCAAAGGAAATGAAAACAGGATTTTGAAGAAATATCTTCACTCTCATGTTCACTGTAGCATTATTCACAATAGTCAAGACATGGAAAACGCTGAAGTGTCCTCCATGGATGAATAGATACAGAAATTGTGATTGATATACATATATCACTATATATGCATAGTGGTATATGTGTGAGAGTGTGTGTGTGTGTGTACATACATGATGTAATATTAATCCATAAAAAAAAGGAGGAAATCTTGCCATTTGCTGCAACATGGATGGACCTGGAGGGAATTATACTAAGTGAAATAAGCCCAACAAAGACAGACAAATACTGTATGATATCATTTATATGTGGAGTCTAAAAACAGCAAAGTCATGGAAAGAGAGAGTGGAATGGTAGTTGCGAAGGACTGAGGGGTGGAACAAATAGGGAGATGTTGGTCAAAACATAAAAACTTGGGGCTGGCCCCATGGCCAAGTGGTTAATTTCGTGCACTTCGTTTCAGTGGCCCAGGGTTTTGCTGGTTCGGATCCTGGGCACGGACATGGCACTGCTCGTCAGTCCAATGCTGAGGCTGCGTCCCACATAGCACAACCAGAGGCACTCACGATTAGAATATACAACTATGGACTGGGGGAATTGGGAAGAAGAAGAGAAAAAAGAAAAGAAGATTGGCAACAGATGTTAGCTCAGGTGCCAATCTTTAAAAAAAAAAAAAAAGGTAAAAACTTTTAATGATAAGAGGAATAAGTTCCAGGGATCTAAGGTACAGCGTGGTAACTATAGTTAACAATACTGTATTATATTCTTGGAAGTTATGAGAGTTTTAATGCTGTCACCATAAGAAAAAATGATAATATGTGAGGTGATGGATGTGTTAACTAACCTTATTGTAGTAAACATTTCACATGTATCAAATCATCACATTGTACATCTTAAACTCAAGCAATGTTTTATAGTCATGTGTCTCATAACGACGTTTTGGGCAATGACAGACCTCATATATGATGGTGGTCCCATAAGATTAGTACCACATAGCCTAGGTATGTAGCAGGCTATACCATCTAGGTTTGTGTAAGTACATTCTGTGATGTTGACACAGCAACAAAATTGCCTAATGACACATTTCTCAGACTCTCTCCTTCATTAAGTGACACAAGACTATATGTCAATTATCTTTTTTTTTGGAGGAAGATTAGCCCTGAGCTAACATATGCTGCCAATCCTCCTCTTTTTGCTGAGAAAGACTGGCACCAAGCTAACATCCGTGCCCATCTTCCTCTACTTTATATGTGGGAAGCCTACCACAGCATGGCGTGCCAAGCAGTGCCATGTCCGCACCTGGAATCCAAACCGGTGAACCCCCAGGTGCTGAAGCCAAACGTGCAAATTCAACTGTTGCACCACCAGGCTGGCCCCTCAATTATCTCTTAATAGAGTGGAAGAAAAATAAATTCCTCACCATTGACTTCCAGACTCTACATAAGCAAACCTCTGGCTACTTCTCTGAACTTCTCACAAAACTCTCTTCTTTATTTACTAAATTCCAGCTTCTGTAGCTTCTTTCTGTTCTGCAAACATACCAAACTAGTTTACTTTTCAGATATTAGCATCTCTGACTGCCTTAGATGCTCCTTCCAGAACTTGGTACGATTCTTTGCAATCCTTTCAGTCAAAGATCAAATCTCTTCTCAAAGGAACTTTCCTGACCACCTCATCTCGAGTAGCCTCCCCTACATCTACCCAATCATTCTTTGTTTTTTATTCCAACTAGCATTTGTCACTATCTGCAACTATATTATATATGTATTTATTTGCTTGGCTATATGTTTACTGTGTCTCTTCCTTTTCCCTAAGAATGTAATCCCTTACTGGCAGAAAACCTATTGTTTTTATTCCCACCTATATTCTCCCTACTTAAACATAGAGTCTCTAGATGTAATAAATGTTTGTTAAATGAATGAGTAAACCTCTCTTACTTCTCTTACTTTCTACTCAGCCTATTGAAATACTGGGGTGGTTTTATTTATCTGCAGTGCCTGGTTTACAGCAGATTATCTGTATTGAATGAGTTAATCATTTTGAAATGCTGAGTTTTTGCTTGATCAATATATTGATACTCGTCCTTCTAACTATTGTGCAAGACCATGCCAATAATTCATGTGGGAAAAGAAGAGTGAACTTAAGCTGTAAAGGCTTGCTATGAACTCGTTCTATTTAGTCTTGTCAATCCAGCTGTACTAAATCAGTGCGACTCTTCCCTCACATGTAATTTTGGACAGTATCTTCTAAACTCCTCTGTTTTTGCTTCTTACCTTTTGACTCCATGGCCTCTCTTGTCTCTCTCATTTCCTTTTCCAGTTGATTCATAAAGTGGGGTGTCAGGGACAGCTGGATCCCATCATAGCTAACCAGCTGCTCCAATATCACAGGCACACTCTTCATGACTGGGCCAATTATATTTATTATCTCCACACAAAGGCAATTTCAGTGTCGTTTTTAGTCTCTTTCAGGATTTCAAGTGATCAAAGCTTTCTTCCTTGGACTAGGAAGATTTACTGAAATAAAATCAACAGGAAAGTGACAGCAAAGGGACTCGACACCTTCTCCAGTTAGAACATAATCTTCATACCCCTCAGGAGGAGTCTACTGGTTGTAGGATGAGAGTATCTAAAAAAAAGAGATGCTAAGCAGCAAGAAGACATGTATGAGAGTTGACAGTTCATACATGCAAGCAAGATGGCTGCGAAATGTTCTTTGACATTAAAAGTGATTTAAAAGTCAGTTTCTCCTTGATTGGAGACAGCATTCCAGTATATTTCTGTGAGTCATGTGTTATTTGAAGTATTTATCTGTGGAAACGAACATATTTTTATAAAAATGCTTACTTTAGACATTCCCTCTTCGTCATTCAGTAGAATCTAGTGTAATTCCTCAGAAAACTTGAGTCAGGCCCATGTGGCCTTACCAGATTACCTCCATCCCTATGAAATGTTGACATGGAAAATCTTGCCTTTACTGAACTCATTATACTTTTTCATTCTCTCAGTTCAAATGATGCCTACTCTGTGAAATCTTACTTTGCCCATCCTAAGCTGTTAAGGGCTTCCCTTAATCATATATTATAACAATATGTTTATCTATTCATCTCTCCCAGTAGACTCTGGGACCATGACTGAATCTCCATTGTGCCTTCAGAACCTAGGATTTTAGCTAGCTAGGTTTATTCACAGACAAATTTTAAAAATAATTTTAGGTACCTGCTGAGTCTAGTGCCTCACAGTTGGTCATTGTTTTATAGTGTCAAGAGATAATATCCCCGCACAAACCAAATTCTGAACATGTAAGGACAAGAAGTTGAATGTTTCTTCATCTATTAAACTGCATCCTCTTAAGAGCAGGAAGTTATGTCTGAATTTTATCTCTAAAGCGGGCACCTACAGAAGTGCCTGAGGCAGAAGAGGCGCTCAGTAAATATTGGTTGAAAATGTGGATAGCAATACGACATTAAAAGGGGGACGATTAGTACAATATTGAGTCAGTACATTTGGCTTTTGAAAAACACAGTCTATGTACATACTGTATTTATAAAGCAGAAAGTGAAAAAGATAGAATTACTTCTGATTTAGATTTCCCCCCAAAATTTGCTGAGCTATGTTGATGCTACAAATAGAAGGGAGAAAAAAAATCAGTGTTCTAACATGAACTGAAGCTACTGAAATAAGTTTAAGATTTTCAACCTAAAGTTCAGCTGTTCTTGAGAAGAATACTTCCTTTAATTCCCTAAGAGATTGAATATTTGCCGAATATCCTTGTAGTAGTTTTCCTCTACTCTCAATTTCTGTAGCAGAAACTGTTAGGTCGGCTTTAGGTTTTTGATGTCTTGCTATTATTAGCCCTCTAGTACTCAACCTAGCGTCAGGGAAACCAGGACTAGAAGTACTCAGTTGAGGTTCATTCTTGAGCAAGATTCAGTCTCAGAGAAGTGGTACATCCCCTCAGGATTCCTAGAGGAGACTTCTTTAATTTAAGCAAATCCTACATAATTGTATTTCCATTCCTCATTTAAAGTTTTATTTTTAAGCTCCTGCTGAGAAGGATCCACAATCTCAAATGGACTTAGATGTTTTAGCCATCAACTTCACTAATTTAAGATCAAATGTAGCTATTTCCAGGAGGGAGAAGACAGAATCAGCTGAGGGCACCTACTTGTAGACAAGTTGAAACTCCTGAGCCAGAAGAACTGAACTCATGAATGCCTTGGTATGAAGAAGGATCAAGGATTAGCGACAGGAAAGGAAAACATGATGGGAAAGTAGGCAAAGATGCAATGTGGAATTCCTGGTATAAGCTTTCATTTTACTTTGTCTTTGAAAATAAGAATGAAGAAACATGTGCCAAAACACTGACAGCTTTGCATTTCCTCCTTTAAATTTCTAAATGTAGAATTTTGGAAACTGCTAGAGGAAATAGCACAACATCATTCTGGTTCAGCACCCTGGGTTCCAGAGGCATCAACTTCACGCAACTGAAAAGTCAGCAACACTACAACTTGGATGTCTGGTACTGGGCTTGATTTTATGTTTTATTTTACTGCATAGGTACTCTAAAGTTGATGTGATGGAATCACCAGCCTAAGATGGAAAGATAATTATCCTTTTGCATATTCATCTTCATTCTGGGTTTAGAATTTTATCAGTTAAAAATCTCATACTCAGGCTTCTCCTAACTATTTGTTCATAAAGAATGACTGATGTTCTAACATCATCGAAGGCAGGATGCTGAGGGTAGTTACAGTATAGGACCCTGCCTACCATCCTACTGTTCTAACAACCATCTTTCTATTCCTTGGTTATCTCTCTAAGTTAATATAGCTATGCCTGATTGCTGAAATATTTTGTAGAAAAAGGCCCGACTCTTTGGGGGAAAAAAAATCCATAAAATCACTAGAGATTAAAATCCCATGAATATTCAATCATATGTAATGAAATCAAAGCTACCAACAACTTGACAAGTGAAAATCAAAGAAATGAGGTTATATATTAATTATCAGGGAAAACATGTTTCAAAGAAGATCAGGCAGCATATGAAAAATCTATGAATAAAAAACAAGATATAAAATGCTTTGTGAGATAAAGTTATATAATGGTTTTGAAAAACAATAAAGTAAGACCTAACTAAAAGGAGAAACATACTATGCTTATGGATGGAAAGACTCAAGTACAGACGTCAGCACTTCCTAAATTAACCCAAGATTCAATCTAATTCTCATAGAAAATCCAATAGATGACTAACACAACATGACAATTCGAATCTAAAATTTATATGAAAAAGCTAAAGTCAAAAAAAAAAAAGCAGCAAAATACTAAGGGAAAATAAAATGAGGAACAAGAGAAAGATTTATTAACAAGATGGAAAGACTAACTTTAAAAGCTGTTGGTTAAAACTGTGATTTTGGCTTCGTGATAAGCAAATAGACAGATGAAACAGAATAAAAGTCCAGAAACAGACTGATAACAATATAGAAACTTAGTGCTTGTCAACTCTGGCATTGCAGAGAAATGAGGAAAGCACAGATTACTCAATGAAGAGTGCTATCTACATTAGCTATCCATATAGTAAGAAATAAAATGGAAATTCCTACTTTTTTACACAAATTTTTGTGGATAAACTACTTAAATGTGCAGGGAAAAACTATAAAACATTTATAAAATTATGAATTATATTTATAGTGTGATAGAGAAATATTCCTTAAACAAAATAGAGAAATACTCAATAAATTTGACTACATTAAAATGAATAACCTCCATTTATGAAAAACTACTGTGAAGAAAATGAAAAGACATGTTACATACTGGGAAAAAATATTTGTGCCATGTTCAACCAAAATAGTATTCTTATCTAAAATAGTTAGAATCAAAATATGAAAGAGACATGAAATCAGTAAAAAATATGGATAAATGACTTAGGCATTTTACAGAAGAGAAAACTCGAATGAACTGTCTGAGTGGTCCAAAAGTAATTAAACTGAGTATTTGATTTATAGTTGTTTTTTGATGCATACTCCCTCAAGGCACTTACAGAAGCAGATGAAAATTCTCTATTGAAAAATACATATTATTCCTCAAAGAATTCTCATGCATTTGCTAGCAGCTCACGGTGGGGGAAAAAAACCACAAAATACACAGAAAAACACAAGGCGCATTAAGATATTCATCAGAAATGAAAGACATCACAATCAAAGGCTAAAATTTATAGATACTGGAATTATCCAACTCAAAAGCAAAATTTTCAGTCTTTAAGAAATTCAGTGAGAAACTTGAAAACATGAATAAGGAGAACAGACATGTTAGAATTTTTTTACAGTTTAGAAATAAAAAAATAAAATAATTGAAACAAAGCACTCGCTGAATGTGCAAAAAGGATGTGATCTGAGATGGAAAGTAAGACACAGGAGGAATAAAAAGAAAAGTCAAATGGACACATAAATATTGACTAATCGAAACCATAATAATTAAAGTATTGTTCACAGGGAGTGAGGAAAATGATTTAGTTTATAATATAAACATGCATGTTAAGATGCGAGCCCTACACACTAAAACAGAAAAAGAGCAATTTACAAAACATTAAGAAAAATTACAATAAGAAAAATATGAAATCATTCTAAAGGCAAGAAAAGGAAACATTTTTTTAAAGGCAGATATTTACAGAATGTCGAAAATGTCTAGGAAAGCCTGTCAAGTGTTGGTGTTTCTGCAAAGCACAGCAGAGGTATGAACACATTAGGTATTCTGTCAAAAATAATCTAAGGCGCAAGTTAAACAGAATTGCACTGGTGATTCTCCTGGTCACTCTTCCTTAAGTTGACATATTTGTAATGATGAAGGACCCCTGTAAACAGGATCAAATCAATTAGGGGAAACAGGTGCACCAGCTAGTACAGAAGCTGTTCCAGTAGAGCTGGAGAGAGTACTTATTTATTTTTGCTGATAAAGGGTGATACACAGGGACAGATATGGGTTGGAAATGAAATAGATGTCCACCATTAGGTCTTACACAGACAAGGTTGTAGATGGCATGCATAACCAAAATATTTTTTATTTTTTAATGTACTTCAGCGTATGGGTGGGTGTAACCTGGGACCATCACTGTCAAGAAGCAACCGGAAAGAAACCCCTGTCTTGGGTTGGGAACAAATATGGCAGCTTCCTCTTCCCTGACAGTGCAGAAACCTAAGGCTACCTGAAAGAATGAGGAAGATTCTTTATTCTCAAACTCATTGTGTGTTAGTCCATTTTTCTTTTAGTTTCCTTTGGTTGCTGGTGTGAGTTAGAACAGTATAATGCTTAGAACCGAGGACTCTGGAGCCAGGTCTCCTGAGTTCAAATTTTGTTGACCACTTCCCATCTGTGTGGCCTCAGGCCAATTACTCAGTGCCTTAGTTTCATCATATGTGAAGCTTCTATATCTAAGTGCAGTTTGACCTAAATTTCAAATGTATGCATTTTATGTGAATGTAACCTATTTTTCTTGTATAAGAGTTACAATCACATTTGTTAGTAGTCAAGCAAGAAAAGGAAATTTACCTGGTAAATAGTACACAAATGATTTATTACGAATATCAACACATTTAATTGAATTTATGCTTTTCTTCAATATTATAAAGACAGTTTTGAGCTGGATATTCAGGTAAGAAGTGATCAGATTATAATTAAGTTTTCGTTTTCCAGGTAACAAGTATCCTTTGTTTTCATTCATCTAAAATGTCTGGGAATTTTTTTTTCCAACCTTCAGCACCGATTTCCAGTAAAATATCTGAACTTCGAAACACATATCAGATTATTTTCAAAGATTATTCAAGAAACAAATCACTTTTACATGGATAAAATCTTCCCCGGCTTCCTCTGAATTCACCATTGTGATACTTTCTCCCCAAAATAAAGTCACCTCAGTCTAATGCTTTGGTAATTTCCCTGTTTATGAGAATATAGATAAAACAGATCTTGCAAAAGAGATATATTAAGTTCCTCCACAAACACATTTTCACAAACCTAAAAGAAAAACAAAATCAAAAGTACATTTATTTGGAGGTACCAGTTCAAAATGGTGACATAGGACGCTCCTGAACTCAGCTCCTCCCATGGACACACCGAATCTATAGCTGCAATGGAACAATTGTCTCTGAAAGAAATCCAAAAACCAGCGGAGTGACTAGTGACATTGGGCGAATGGGAAAAAATCCACTGTAAGATCTAATGGTGGACATCCTTTTCATTTCCAACCCATATCTGTCCCTGTGTATCACCCTTTATCAGTAAAAATAAATAAGTATTCTCTCCAACTCTACTTCAATATCTTCTGTATTAGCTAGTGCATGTTTCCCTTAATTGATTTGATCTTGTTTACAGGGGTCCTTCATCATTATGAATACGTCAACTTGAGGAAAATTGAACAGGAGAATCACTTGTGAAATTTCAACCCACTCTAGCCCTGTACTATCCAGATCAAAAAGGGTAGGAGAAGCTGAGACACAATCTTGCCATAAACTCCACCCCCAGTACAGCAACACAATTGGGAGGAAACTCACATCTCCCAGCTTCTGCTTGAGGAACGAGGAGTTTGGACCTAACATCCAGTGCCCCAACCTGTAAGACTTCTACCCAAGAGATGGGTCTCCAAATTACCTAGCTCTGAAAGCCAGTGGAGCTTGCATCAGCAAGACCCACAAAGCTATAGTGAGCAAAGAAACAGCTCTTACCAGGCTCAGGAGGACTCACCAAGGCTATCACTCCAGGGCTCAGCACAGAGGCAGCAGACTGAAACATCCAGTCTTTCTATGAAGGAGGCCTATTTGCATATCTTAAAAGCTGTGGCCTGATGGGCAGGTTCCTAATTAGACACACATATAGGGACCAACTGCAATATGCTTCAGAGACTGGGCAGGCCAGCAGGGGCCATCTTTGTGCTCCCTCCCTGCCTTGCTCCAGGTCATTGATATCTCTCAGAAAAGACCTTGTGCATAGATATGGTGCCGTGGCTTTTATGCTTGTTGCCCAGAGGGCACACCATTTAATAGCCTGTCTCTGGTGACCATCAGGGCTTATGTTTGCAAGTTTTACGGGACTAAAACAGAGAAATGGTTCTTAGCTGGCTATTCTCCCAGGGCACAGAGCAGAGGCAGCATACTGAAATGCCCAGTGTTTCCTAGAAAGAAGCCTATCTGCATATTTTAAAAGCTACAGTCTGAGATTCAGGCTTCATATCTAAGGGCTGACCGCAATCCTTTCCAGAGGTCAGGGAGGCCAATGGGTGCCATCTTTTTCTCTTTCTCCGCCCCACTCCAAGTCATCAGTATCTCTGTGAAAGGAGCTTGTATGTATGTCTGGCACCCAAACTTCTATGGCTGCCACCCAGAGGGCATACCCCTTGATAACATAACTCAGGTGGCCAGAGTGCATGTGTTCACAAGTTAGACAAGATGGTATCAAACAAAAAAACAGTTATTTACTTGCTATTCCCAAAGGGTTCAGTGTAGAGGGAGAAGACAGGAATACCTATCACCCAGTCTTCCCCCTGAGTATGCAGATTTGCATACTTTAAAATCTGCTGCCTGAAGGTTCAGCTTCCAATCAGCCTGTATCTAGGTGCTGACTGATATCCTTCCCTTTGGAACACTGACAGGTCTTGGTACACCCTCAACTACTGGAAATCATTAAGAATAAAGATGACTGCTTGATCACAGATGTTTGAGAGACAACCAAGAGGGCAAGGTTGAATGATAAGGATCATTTCCTAGATGAGGCCACTCCTTCAAGACTGGGAGAGGTTGCTGTTTTATCTAGTGCACAGAAACTAACACAGAGTCCAGGAAAAATGAAGAAGTACAGGAATACGTTTCAAACAAAGGAACAAGATAAAAACACCAGTAAAAGACTTTAGGGAAATGGAATGAGTAATTTACCTGATAAAGAGTTCAAAATAATGGTAATAAAGATGCTCACTGAGGTCAGGAGAACAATAGATGAAGAAAGTGAGAATTTCGACAGAGATATAAGAAAGTATGAAACAGAAATGACAGAGCTGAAGAATACAATAACTGAACTGAAAAAGTCAATAGAGGGGTTAAATAGCAGACTAGCTGAATTAGAGGAAAGAATCAGTGACTGGAAGACAAGGCAGTGGAATTCATCCAATCAGAGGAGCATAACAAAATAAGAAAGAATGAAGTTAGCTTAGGGGACTTATGCAATAACATCAAGTGGACCAATATTTGCATATAGAGGTCTCAGAAGGAGAGAGAGAAAAAGACAGAAAGGGTATTTTAAGAAATAATGGCTGAAAACTTCCCTAACCTGGGGAAGGAAGCACACATCCAGAGGCATGAAGCCCAGAAAGTTCCAAAAAAGATGAATCCAAAGAGACCAACACCAAGACACATTATAATTAAATTGTCAAAAGTTAAAGAAGAGGAGAGAATCTGAAAAAGCAGCAAGAGTAAAACAACTTGTTAGCTATAAATGAACGCCCATAAGACTATCTGCAGATTTTGTCAGCAGAAACTTTGCAGGCCAGAAGGGGGTGGCATCATGAAAGCAAAAAACTGCCAAACAAAAATACTCTACTCAGAAAAGTTGTCCTTTGGAATCGAAGGCGAGAGAAGATTTTTCCAAACAAACAAAAGCTGAAGGAGGTCCTCACCACTAGGCTAGCCTTACAAAAAATGTTAAGGGGACTGCTTTAAGCTGAAATGAGAAAGGTGCTAATTAGTAACTGGAAAACATATGAAAGTATAAATCTCACCAGTAAATTTAAATTATGAATAATCTAATGTTGTAAAACTGATGGCTTAATCACTTATAAAGCTTGTATGAAGGTTAAAAGACAAAAGCAGCAAAAATAACCATACAGTAATTTGTTAATGGTTGCACAGAAAAAAAGATGTAAGTTGTGACATCAAAACATAAAACACGGGTTGGGGGAGGGTAAAATGGAGAGCTTTAGAAGGCATTTAAACTTAAGATGTTAACAGCTTAAAATAGACTATTATAACTCTAAGATATTTTATGTAAGCCTCATGGTATCCAGAAAGCAAAAATCTATAGCAGGTACACAAAAGAGAAAGAGAAAGGAATCTAAGCATACCATTAGAGAAAATCATCAATCACAAAGGAAAAGAGGAAGATATGAAGAAAGAAACAAAGAAATTACAAAATAGAAAACAATTAAAATGGCATGAGGAAGTCTATAATTATCAATAATTACTTTAAATATAAATGAACTAAATTCTTTGATCAAAACACAGAGTAGCTGAATGGATATAAAAGGCCCAACAATACGCTGCCTACAAGGAAACATTTATTTGCATTTATTGCCCAAGTTGCATTTAAGTTATACACTTATTTTTTAAGAGGTTGTTACAAAGCACATCATTGTCCCAAAAAATAAATTTATGTCACATAGTAGCTTAATGCCTTTTGAGACAATATTAGGTATTAATAACAATCTTTGAAACAATTATTAAATAAAAGATCGCTTACCTAGCTTCTGATGATTGCTTTACTGGGATTCAGTAAGGTCCATTGTTGCATGTTTATCTTATTATGATCAGATTCCAGTTAATACTTAATTATCTTGTGTTCAAACACTGGAAAATTTCACTTTTTTGCATGCATTAGGAATTCTTTTAAAACATATCATGGAGCTAGAGTTACTTTCTTTGGGGAAGATGGCAGATTGGTTCACTCTCCATGTGTTCCAGACTTTCTAGAATAACTCCCTGTACTGCAGAGAATGAAAAAAATTAAAGCTACCCTTGTCCTTACAGCTTAGAAGTCTGGAGGCTGGCCCCGTGGCCGAGTCGTTAAGTTCGCACACTCTGCTGCAGGTGGCCCAGTGTTTCATAGGTTCAAATCCTGGGCGTGGACATGGCACTGCTCATCAAACCACGCTGAGGCAGCGTCCCATATGCCACAATTAGAAGGACCCACAACGAAGAATATACAACTGTGTACTGGGGGGCTAATGGGGAGAAAAAGGAAAAATCTTTTAAAAGAAGTCTGGATACAATTTGGTTTCCATCAGTCAGAAATGCTTGCTCCAACTTGAATTTGGAGTTAAATAAGGAGGCAGCATGCTAGGTGTCTATTTTTGGCAGGTACTGGTTAGATGGAAATATCCTGGCCCAGAAAATAACAAATTTTGTTGCAATTTCAGGTAACCCAGATCACAAACAAGGTGATGTGTTTCTAAAACTAACGGTTCTGGTAAAAGCTTTCTGTTCCCCAGATTTTAAGTAAGGTTTGTTCCTACAAATTGCAACAGTTGCTTTGTGATTCCAAGCTTCCTGGCTGAGGCAAAGGAAGTCATTTTCTTTATGAGCCAGTGTGTTGTGTTGTTCCGCGAGTCATCCCTGGAAGCCCAGCCTGGAGACTGCTCCCCTGGCTCTTCCAACAATTTTAAAGCCTTTAATTCCATGTACTACATCCAATATTTGCTTCAACTATCAAGAGTGTTTCTGTTACCTACAACTGAGCTCTGACTGATGTAGCATTGGGTACCAGAATTAGTTGCAGACAAGAATGGCATCCTTCAAGTGCTTATTGAAGGCACCAATATTGTGGACTGGTTAGTAATAGGATCTTGGAAAATAAAGATGGCTGAAAGCTTAACCATGAGTTGACTCCAATGATTGTGGCTGTTCTAGAAATGTATCTTTACTTAAGCAAGTCAACATGGCCCTGCCAACTGATGTGTGACTACTGATCAGGAAAATGCTTTCTTTCCTCTATACTGATAAGCAGAGAATAGCAGAAGTAGTGTCTCCTGGGGGGATATCAATCTACCTCCAGGATACATCAACTCCCAGATTCCCATAGTTTTCTCAATGAATTAATCCAGACACAAAGGACAAATATTGTATGACTCCACTTATATGACTCATTAATTGTAGATATTATACAAAATAACTAGAATAAGAACATTCACAGAGGCAGAAAGTAGATTAGAGATTTCCGGGGACTGGAAGGAGAGCAAATGGAATTATTGTTTAGTGGGTACAGAGTTTCTATTTGGGTTGATGGAAAAGTTTTGGAAATAAAAAGTGGGGATGTTTGCACAATATTGTGAATGTAATTAATGTCACTGACTAGTATACTTCAAAATGATTAAAATGGCAAATTTATGTTATATATATTTTAGCACAGTAAAAAATAAAGAAATAAATTGAAGTTGCCTTAACTTCTTATTCCAACCATTTTTAGCTAGAGGGGCTTTTGATTCCTGGGTAATTCTACCTTGAATCAGGATTGGAAACTCATTCAGTAGGTAATACCAGGATTCTCTCACTGGAATGATCTATTTCCTTGAGTGCCACAGATGTTGCCTGGTTCTACACAATTATTTCAACAATCTCCCATTTGAAGAGTTCAATGAGATAACAGAACACAAAGATTATCATAGTTTCAGGCCCCCCCCCCCAATTCCAAATACAGAAGGCAAGGTAATTCCCAGCCTACAAAATAATTATTGTATGCAAATTTATGTTTTCAAATTTTAGTACCAGGGC
Source organism: Equus caballus (assembly GCF_041296265.1). NCBI lineage: Eukaryota > Metazoa > Chordata > Mammalia > Perissodactyla > Equidae > Equus > Equus caballus. The sequence continues at coordinate 60,365,792 of NC_091699.1, read as the reverse complement.
TTGTTAAAAGCCATAGCAAATAGTCAGTAGTATTTAAGAGAAGGACAGTAGACAGAACCTTTTGATTTCAGCCTTATCAACATGCCCATCAATAAAGCAGATTTTCTGAATCTTTAACTCGTGTTTTTATGCTTTACTGAAAGAAATATTCCCTTTATTTATTCAATAAACATTTTTTTAGTAATAATAATGTTCCATCTGCTATTCCTGTAAAGAGGTTAATTCTGCCTCTACGGAATTAAGATATCTGGGGGAGGGAAGAACCTACCTTTACTTTCATTTCCTCTCTTGAAAAGTATCATCTGGGACATTGCTGTCTTCCTGCAGTGTCAGGAAATTGGAACAGTCATCTCGGGCAACAAACCTCCCTTGAAATTTTGTTCTTTCTCGTGCTGTTTATCTAATTGTCTCAATTCCCTTCACTTCTTGGAGCTCTGTGTCGCTGGCACTTTTGAAGGCAGGTGTGCCTATCTCTATGGGCATGTCTTATGGGAATGGGAGCCCAGCCCAAGGAGCTCCACAGACCTTAATAACAGAAACTATTTTTACTCCCTAGCAATTCCAGTGTCTGCTGGCTCCCTGGTGCTGACTGCATTTATGCCCTAACAGCCTTCCATATGTGAATGAGAGATGCTCACGTACTCTGCAAACACCGCTTGTTAGAGCCTGTGGAAGGTATTTCTCCCTTCTCAGGCAGAGGTCATTCTGGCAATATGCAGCTGTTGATACTGTTCCTCGGACATAGTGCTTTGCATTGGATAATGGCTTATTGGAAGCATCAGAGTAAAAGTTACACTCGAATCCAAGAGTTTGTCTTTGCTCAGTTTCCAATTAAATGCTGAATTTTCCTCCTTTGTTCTACAAATTTGGTTGATTGTTTTGTTTCAAGAAATAAGGTAAATTAAACCCAGTAGGCCATCTGACATGCTTGTAGCTCTAAGACAGCTCAGGAACAAGTGGTCTAAAAATCCACTGCCCTTTCAATTAATTTAGTGGACTCACTTGGACCTAATTCCAAACAAACCCAGTCAGCAGCCATCAAGCTGTCAATCAGAGATCCTGAGTGAAGAGACAGGCAAAGGATTAGGATTGAAGGAAAGCAATTATATTTGCCAAGTAGAAGACTTAATTTCATGAAAAGGGACGGCAACACCAACAGGTGTTACATTGGATCACCTGAAGTCTGTGTTTGTATATCAATGATCTTTCTCTATAGCTTTTCTGGAAAAGTCCATAAAGATTATCTTTTTTACTTTTATGACCATATAAGGCCCTATATAATCTGTACCTGGAGTCTGCATTTCTTTTATTAAGATGGAAAAGTTTTCTGCTTTAAAGACAAGGCCCCTGGCTTTTTACTGCTGAACCCTATTTTTGAAACACAGATGTCTCCCATTCCCCATCTGTTACAGCCCTAGGATATTAAAAACACCTAAAGACCCAAGGCAGGCCAGCGGGAGACGTTTGTAACAGGTAAAACCCATGACTAACTTCTGGAATGTAAAAGAACCCCTTGCATAGCAGAAAGATGAAAAGAAGGAGTTCAATAGAATAATGAGGATGAAATAAGGATATAAAATAAGAAGAATCCAAACGGCTAATGAGTATAAGGAAATTCAACATTAGCAGTCATTAGAGAAATGCAAATTAAAACATAAATGAGACTGTTGATCTGGGTTGGTTACACAAGTGTGTTCTAAAAATTTATTTAGCAGTACACCTATGATATGTATATTTTTCTGGGTGTTTATTATATTTCAATAAGAAGTTAAAAGGGATTGAAAAGTAAAAGGATATTTAAAAAGAGATACCAATTTATGCCCTTGCAGGCTGACAAAAATTAGACAACTGAAATGATATCAAACACTATCAGGGATATAAGGAAATGTGATACCTCTTCCATTGCTAGGGGGAATATAAACTGGCATTTATTCTCAGGGGAAAGAAAAATTTTGTGCTGTTTAGTGGAACTGAGGATTTCAAACTCTAGGACACAATTCCACTCCTTGAAATATACCAAGAAACTCTCATTTAGATCCACAACGGAACAGGTATAAGATGATCAGCACGAATAACAGTTCTTTGAATCCGACATAAAATAATAATTAATGAGATCTTACACATAAGGTGCTTGGGATAGTAGCTTCCACATACTGTGGACCACACACATTAGCTAACGGGAAAAAATGCTCAAGACAATGCAATACACCTGGATAGATGCAAGATGAAATGTGGAAACTGAAGCTATCAAATTAAATATTGCTCCATTAAATCCATTTTTAGAAGTAAATAAAATATTTTTCCCTGGATTTCTAGGCTTGTGCAGGAAAATGGGGGGAAAGAGCAGAAAAAATTACTGGCAGAAAAGTAAGTGCATGAGAAGAGGTGATGAAGCCTGAAGAAATTCAGGTTCTAAAATACCTTTGGAGTTGCAGGAAATGTCCAAAAGTCATTCTGGGCCATATAGAAGATGACGGCCTGAAAAGGCAGCAGGGCAGACAAGGACTCATGAAGTGATGAGACAAGCAAAGAAAGTATATTCAGCTGACAAAGTGAGTGGCAGAAGGGTAATGAAAAAATAAGGCCTTGAAGCTGAAGATAAATCAAAGTACAATAATACAGGTCAATAAGCTAGTGATGTTTAAGCTTCCGAGTCCTTCCCTTGTACAGGCCTATCAAAGTGTCTACACCTGATTTTGTATTATTTGTCGTAAAGATAACCTCCCCAAATTTTATAAGCCTAACAGGGAAGTCAAAAGAGCCCCATTTCTTCTCTCCATTCTAGAGATATGCCTTGCCATTGTTTTACCTGCTTATGTTGAGAGCAAAGACATTCCAGGTGCTATCTGTCCACTTGTGTCACTCCTACAGCTTTGCCGAGATATAGAGAAAACGTCCAAGGGGTCAGCCAACCCTCCCATAGTTTCATTTTCCCCCTCCTCATCAGTGCAAAATGAAAGTTAGGGATTACAGAGGAGGAATTCAGAGCAACAGCAGCCAAGACAGCCACGGAGAAGACAGTGTCTTCAGCCGGAGTCCCACATCGGGTGAAGGAGGCAATCAGGGGTGCCACAGCTCGCCGACTTGTAGCTTATTGAATTAATTACACAGTTCAGCTTTCTCCTGTGCCCCCAGAAATAAAATCAAAAGAACTAGAAAGCCTTTGAAGATGACGACACCAATAGGTCACTAGCCAGGTTAGCATTTAATACCGTGAGTATTGATTGCTTTTCTACCTGGGGTTGCATAAGGGGAGCACCAAAACCTGCATAAATTGCTACATTTGGGCAAAGATTTTCAGCATCCTTCAGATCTGGAAAACCATTTAGCCCCCCGCAGGGTCTTATTAACGCACTCGGTTAGCTAAATAAACATGTAATCTGTAACCCCTGGCATAAATTACCTATTTCACAACCTGGTCCAGAGCATGAAAGAAAGCAGAGAAAGACAAAGAGATTCTTTCCTGTAATCCCATCCACAGTGGGAAAATTGATGAAATGGTTTATGCAGCTCATTAATTAAGTGAGCTGACCCCTGAAGGGTAATACACAGCAACTGGAAGTGTCCAACCAATCAAAGCAAGTAGATGTAGATACGACCTGCTGGACTGCAGCTCAACTCAACAGAATTTACTGGCGTTCAGAGCCTTGCTACTTTCTCAAAGCTGGGGCCTGTATCAGCTGCATCGGCCTCATCAGGGATGCTGTTAGGATGCAGATTTCTAGGGCCCATCCCAGATACACCAAACAGAATCTGCATTTAAAGATTCCCAAATGATCCACATGCACAAAAATGTTGGAGAAGCACTGGTTTAAAGCAATGATATTCAGATAATCGAAAACTGCCCCCAGTGCTATCTGAGGTCCAAGCTCACCTTGAGATCTGAGAACACATGCAGTGCATGAGTTTACACAGGCTCTGGAATAAAACCAAAAGGATACAAATGCTAGATCAGCCTTTACCTATTGTGTGCCCTTGGGTAAGTCGTCAACCTCTAAGGCTTCAGTCTCCTTAACTATAAAGTGGGATAATATTACTTTCTTCACAGGATTATGGTGTGCAAGCCAAGCTCAGAGCACATGGCCTGTAACAAGCACTCAGTATAAATTTTCTTCTACTATAACCATGATTTGAGAGAATAGATACTTAAGGCATGATTTGAGAAAGCATAAATGAATCCAATGACCTCTGCTGCTAGCCTTGATTATTTGATTGTTGACCCTCTGTTCGCCACCTCATGGCTGGCTCAGTTCTCTGTAGGAAACACATCGACTCCCTCAGTGTCACTGTTTGAGTCCTAAACATTCCTCTTGCTTCTTAATGCAACTGTGGGATTAGCTCATTTTTCTGGCAAGCTTTTTTTTTTTTTTTTTTTTTTGTGAGGAGTTGCAGCTTTCAAAAATAGGCCAAAGTGGAAAATGTGCTGGTCTTTGCACAATTATTGGCAATTCAGCAACACATAGATACTCAACTGAACCATCTATACATTTAGGCACCTCAAAGGAGCAGACATAGAGGGAAAAATCCTAAAACTGGTTTTTTTTTCATTATTCTTGTAGAAATCTGGTTAATCCAAAAGCCCGGGTTTCTAAAGTCCATAAAAATAATTACTTTGGGAATCAGGGGGGATGTGGAGAAGTTTCTGGCAGGTGGTCTTGGGGCATGAGGAACCACTATGTTTCTTATAAATATATTCATACAGGGTTATCCCTCTTCCGCCCTCATCTATTTAATCTTATTTTCTCATCCAATTCCTTGATATATTCTCTCTCCCTTCCAGAAAATAACAAATAAACAAAAATCTTATAGCAATGAGAGGAAGTTAGAACACGAGAATTCCACATAACTAGGTAGGTGCAGATGAAAGAATTCTGGGTAGTGGTAAATGAAAAGGACTTTTACCTTATATTCTCTGTGCCTTCTCTTATTCCATTGTAGAATGGGTCAAAACATCTCTACTTCATAAGATGGAGGTAAAACTCTTACAATGTCCATGGGAGTAACTGCAAACTTTAAAGTAGTTCTTCTCAAACACTACAGTGCATCAGAATCACCCAGAGAGTTTCTGAAACATCTGTTTCTGGCCTGCACCCTGCTGATTCTGATTCAGTAGGTCTGGGGAGGAGTCTAAGAATTTACATTTCTAACAAGCTCTCAGGTGATGCTGATGCTGCCGGTCCGTGGACCACACCCGCACTGGGTAGCGCTGATACAGAGTGTATTTCACGTTTGTTGCTCTCCTTTTTTTCTCCTTTTACTGTGATAAACATAATCAAAAAAGTGAGTTTAAAATGTCCTGGTTAAGGCCTTTGCCAAGGACTGCATATGAATATCTTAGTTTTCATTTCTATTTGAATCTGTTAATATTAAATATGAATTTCTATTTCCAAGCCGGCCCTTTCCCAGGATTTTGGGTGGGCTGGTTTGGAGGCCACGTGGTGTCATGTTTAAGAAGAACAGGGCTGGGGCAGGGCTCTGCGCTGGAATCCCTGCTTGGTCACCCTCCCAGTTGCACAGCTTTGGTCAAATTTTTTCGTATTTCTGTAACTCATTTTTTTTGTTTTTTGTTTTTTTCAAAATAGGGATCATAATAGCATGTCCCTTTTAGTGTTTTTGTGAAGAATAAATAAATCTAGGATAAGCATTTACAACAATGTTTGGCACCAAGTCTTTCAACACAAGTTAGGCATGATTATAGACATGAGGAAAAATCTCAAGTGTCAAGACACCTCTGTTTGAGTGTTAAAGGCATTTTTTCCCATGATTTCTATATAAATTTCACTTGGTTGCATAAGTTTGGCAACCTCACTTTTTAACAGAGGTGGGGAAATAGAACTTCTTGAAGTTTTTTTCCCAAAGAAATGTCAGAGTCAAGATTTGTTCCCCAGGCATATCCTACTCAAAGCGCATCATTTTAGTCTTTCTTTTTTTCTGTGTCAATACGTATGTTTTGGAGGATGGAGTTTCATGAACTCTTTGAAGCCACTCTACCACACTTACCTGAAGGCCCATTGAACCTCATGAAGGATTTATTTCACAATATGGTGAAACAATTATCAGAAGTCTCAACCATGTACACTTTGGTGGAAAGAGAATCTGATGTATCATCCAAAGGCTACTGTTCTCATACTAAAGTGCCAAGGTGGGAATGAAGGTCCTAAATGAGAAGGGTGGGTACACATTCAGCCTGAGAACATTAAAATAAGGATCGGGCATAGGAACAAAGAGCTTCACTTCACACAACAGCCTTGGGGTTTGATTTTACAATTGTATTCATAGAAATATTTCACAAAGACCCCAGGTTCAAGAGGAAGCCTAAGAATGATATTTTCCCCTTTCTTCATAATGCCTTTCTGAAATAAAAGTACAGAAATAAGCTAAACAATAAACCAATAATAGCTAATGGAATGGAGGATGCTGGAGAGGCCACCAATGTGTAAGAAATTGCAACAAAATTTTAAAAATTAAAGACAGTTGGAGTGTTGACAGATATAACAGGCAGAAGAACCGCAGCTTGCAATGTGTTAGGAGGAAGTGGCAGAAGAGATGGGAATATGTCATCTGTAGAAATCATAGAGGAGCTCTGGACTTAAAGATGCAGGTACAGCAGGGCTATGATGAAGATTCCATGTGCAGATCTTTTTCAGAGTACACTGCAGTAGGCAGCAACCCCATTGTTCCCCGTGCCACCGTCTTTCACAGAGTGCAGACTCGTTGGCATTTTCCTGAAAACAAACAAACAAAAGACAGGTCTTCTAGAAGGAAATTGCATCAAGTGACTGCAAAAAGCTAGGGATGTTGATGCCTCACAAAAGAAACCATTTTGACATTTAGGGCATCTGCATCAAGATATTCAGCTCTATGCCTGCTCACTTTAACACTAAGCCTGCTGGTGCAACACTGTTCCTTCTCCATGCAGTACCTAAACTACTCAAGCAGGAGCTCTAACAGAGTATCTTACACAAACACTTAGGATCCTCAGGCATATGAGAACAGGTGTATGAGACAATATGTGAAGAGAAAAAGAAGCAAAAGCAGAAAGCAGACTGGTGGTTACTGGAGTGGAAGAGGGTTGGGAGGAAGGGGAAAGCGGAAAGCGGTAAAGGGCACGTGTGTATGGTGATGGATGGGAATTCTCGTGGTGAACACGATGCAGTCTTACAGAAGCCAAAATATAATGATGGACACCTGAAATTTACATAATGTTATAAACCAGTGTGACCTCAACAAAAGAAAAAAATTAAATTAAAAAAAAGAAAAAGAAAGAAAGAAATAGAAATAACCTCATAGAAACAAACAAGATACCAAAATAGGAAATTGTGTTTTTGAAGAGTCTTTAGTTTGGGACTCCAAAGGTCTGCAAGTTAGTAGACCAGATAGGCAGACCCTCCTGGGTTACACAGAATTGGTACTACACTTGGCTTCCTGTCAGAAGCAAACTTACATGCAAAAGGCCTTAGTAGAGATCAAACAGCTTATTTCATAAAAAAGAATTTCAATTCACTGGAAATATATAGCAAATCTAAATTTGCAAAGTCTCAAGTTATATGAAGAAAAACATGGATAAAATTTACGGGAAAAATTGACATATCCACGACCATAGTGGAAGATTTTTTCCACTATGGTTGTGGAAGATTTTTAAACACTTCTAAGTTCCACTGAGATTGAGAAAGAGATCACTTTTTGCAACATTGTGAAGTCTTAGCTGGTGAAAAAGATCAAGATGAAGTAAAATGTATTAAACTCAGAAAGGAACGAATAAAACAAACCGTATTCACATGGGTTATAATTGTGTGCTAGAAAACCTAGTAATTAATTAGAATTTAAAGATGAGTTAAATAAAACACAAAAATAGTTTTGCTATAAACCTTCAACAATTATAAAATGTTTTTAAAAAGTTATTTAAAAGAGAAAAATATATCAATTACGTAGGCATAAATCTAACAAAAAGATTTGCAAGAAAACTCCAACAAAAATGCATAACACACTCAATAAAGTTGCTAAAAAATTAAAAGGAAATGCATAAAACATTTCTGAGAGAGTCGGCCCTGATGGCCTGCCAGTTAAAGTTTGGCACTCTCACCATTTCAGTGGCCCAGGTTCAGTTCCCAGGCACGGAACCATACCGCTCATCTGTCAGTAGCCAAGCTGTGGTGGCAGGTCACATAGAAAAAGAGGAAGGACTTACAACTAGAATATACAACTATGTACAGAAGCCTTGGGTAGAAGAAAAAAAAAAGAGGAAGATTGGCAACAGGTTTAGCTCTGAGCAAATCTTTCCTAGCAAAAACAAAACAACAACAAAAATCACTGAGAGGTATTAAAGAAGACCAAATAATTAGAGGGGCATACCACATACATTGTTTAGATAAGAGGGGCATACCACATACATTGTTTAGATAACTCAATATTAGATAGCTGTGAATTCAGCGTATATTTTCAATTACATTCCAAGTCATAATCTCAGGCAGTATTTTGGTGAAAATTGACAAAATGATTCTAAATTTTATATGGAATTGCAAATGATCAAGAAACCTAAGACAAAGAACCAGGTGAAAAGACTTACTCTCTACTGGATATTCTAAGGGCAAATACAAAGAGGCTTAATTCTCCTTGTTGAAAATAAGGGAAGAGAATTCTCCTTCTCTTTTCTTAAAGCATCTTCTTTTGTAAACCTCTAATTGTACCATGTTGTAAATCATTTTTTAAAAAGCCTCTTGCCAGTTTTGAAAACCAGGAATGTCTTTCTTAAGGACCTGATGCATCCCTTTGAAATGTAAACATGGAGGGAGATAGCACCTTTATCTCCCAGTTTCTGTGAGAGGGTAGGAGTCTAACTTCTGTAGGCCCCTGGCTCCAAGTTGCACAACTACTTCCTGTCAAAGATATAAGTTTAATTTTTCTTTGTATAAAGTCAATTAACTAACACAGATGGTCAACCTAATTACGAGGTAAATTTTGAACTATGTGTGACAAATGGTGTTATCAAGTCCTGTTATTTGAGGACTAGCTATTGTTTATCTTGAGGACATGTATCTAATGGCTTATATCTGCTTGGCTATATAAAAAGTTGAGGTTTCTTTCTGTCTTTGCAGTCTCTTCGTGGATTGATTGTGACGCACATCACCTTCTGGTCAAATGCATATTTAGTAGTAAAACCAACTTCTTTCTCTATTATCTTTGTGGAGAAGTTTTCTGGGCTGGGAGAAGATTTTTGTTTTCAGTATTTCCCCAACCATATGAAAAATATTATAACGTTTCCATAATTAAAACTATATGGTGTTAGATCAAAGATGAAAAGAGTTCACCAGAATAGAGCTGAAAACAGACCCAAACACATATGGACATTTAATTTATGACAAATGTAGAAGAAAAAAAAGAACACTACTTTCAATATACAATGCTGCTCAGAGGAATATACACGTGGGGAAAATATTCACTCCTCTTCATACCATTACGAAAATCAGTTCTGGTGGATTTTAGGCCTAAATGTGAAAGGTGTAATAATAATACTTCTAGACAATAACATAGGAGAGTACATTCACATCATTAACATGACCCCCACAAAAGCACTAATTAGAAAGAAAAAGACCAATAAATTGGATTGCATGGAAAATAAGAACTGTGTTTACCAAAGATGTAGAGCATCAAAACAGAGAAGATATTTGTAACTCACATCCTGGATGAAGGTTATGAATAATGGAAAGAAGTCACATACATTAATAATAAAAGACAGACAGCGTAATACTAAAAAAACTGGTGAGACTTAAATCTTAACTTCATAAAAGAAGGTATCCAAAATGCCAACAAACGTGAAAAGGTGCTCAGTCTCTTTGGTCATTATGGGAATGCAAATTAAAAACACAATGAGAAAGCTTGGAAATCATCACTCCATCCTAATAACAAGTAAAAATCTGAACTGTCTGAAAAATCAACAACTCTTCTTAGATCCCTAAGAAGAAGAGAACACAGGGCAAACTGCTCCCCACATATTGCAAAGACAGAAAGCCAAATACAAGGCATCATGGTTTACCAGACTAGAGACTCAGGAGCAAAAAAATACCTTGAGAACCAGTGCTCGTGTAGGAAAACCTCAACCCTAATTGATGAATTTCTGGAGGCTTAGGGTAGAAAACTGCGAGAGTTAACTCCAAGGGTACCAAGGCAGACTGGGGATGGGAAGAGCACAATTTTGTGAGATTCCTCCAGGAGCTTGATGTGACACCCACAATAAAACCTGAGAAAAATCCTTTGTGGCTTCCAGCAGGGCTAGGGGAAAAGGAACCATGTGGAAATATTCCAGAGCACTCTGTTCTTAACAAGGCCTGCCCTCAGGGGGAAACTAGCTAACCAGAGCCTACCTGCTGAGATATTAATTATCAGAAGCTAACTCACCTGGGGAAGGAAAATGTCCAACTCCAACCGGCTCTAGTCATCCTGTCCCAACCAAAGGGGGATGAAAAAAACTGAGAAATGCTTGTGAAGTTCATAGTCCAAAGATGTCGGCTTTCTACAAGACTTAGAACTAATCATAGGCCTACAGAATGCTTTTCTTTCCCTGACACCTCACCACCATATTACTAAAGGGCTATTTATAGCCATTCTTTTTATCCAGTACATCATGTCTGACTATCAAGAAAAAATTATAAGGCATACCAAAAGACAAAAAGCACAATTTGGAGAGACAGAGCAAGCATCAGAACTAGACATGGCAGGAATGTTGGAATTATCAGATCAAGAATTTAAAACAACTATAAGTAATATGCTAAGGGATAAAGTAGACAGCATGCAAGAACAGACAGGCAATGTAAGCAGAGAGGTGAAAATCCTAAGAAAGAGCAAAAAGAAATGCTAGAGATAAAAAAAACACTAACTGAAATGAAGAATACCTTTGATGTGCAACAAACAGAAAACAGTAACAAATATGGTAGATATTAATCCAACTATATCAATAATCACTTTAAATGTCAATGGTGTAAATGCAGCAATGAAAAGACAGAGATTTTCAGAGTGAATCTAAAAATAAGACCCAATTATACGTTGTCTACAAGAAACTCACTTTAAATATAAAGACACATATAGATTAAAAGTAAATGGATAGAGAAAAATATACCATGTTAACACTAATAAAAAGAAAACAGGAATAGCTGTGTTAATTTCAAACAGAGCAGACTTTGAAGTAGGGAAAGTTATCAGGGATAAAGAAGGGCATTACATAATGATAAAGGCATCAGTTCTTCAAGAAGACATAGTAATTCTTAATGTATATGTGCCTAACAACAGAGTGTCAAACTATATGAGGCAAAACTGATAGAACTCCAAGGAGAAATAAATGAATCCATTATCATAGTTGGAGACTTCAACACCCCCTCTTAGAAATGGACACATCCAGCAGGCAGAAAATCAGGAAGGACATTTTGTTGAACAACAGTACCATCAATCTACTGGATATAATGGACATCTATAAAGAACTTCATCTAACAACAGCAGAATAAACATTTGTCTCCAGCTCACATGGAACATTCACCAAGATAGAGCACGTTCTGGGCCTTAAGATACACATTAACAAATTTAAAAGAACAGAAATCACACAATGTCTACTTTCAGACCACAATGGAAATAAACTAGAAATCAATAACAGAAAGATAACTGGAAAATACAAAAATACGTGAAGAGTAAACAGCACACTTCTAAATAATGCCTAGGTCAAAGAAGAAATCTCAGGGCAAATTAAAAAATACTTTGAACTAAATGGAAATGAAAACACAACTTAATTAGAATTAGAGCAGAAATCAATAAAACTGAAAACAGGAAATCAATAGAGAAAATCAACAAAACCAAAAGCTGGCTCTTACAGAAGATCTATAAAAATGGAAAAGCCTCTAGCCAGATTAAGAAGAAAAGAGAAAGGACACAAATCACTAATATCAGAAATGAAAAAGGAGACATCACTATAGATACCATGGACTTTAAAAGGATAATAAAGGAATACTATGAACTACTCTGTGCCCACAAATTTCATAACCTAGATGAAATTGAACAATTTCTTGAAAGGTAGAATCTCCCCAAACTCACAGAAGAATAAATAGGTGATCTGAGTAGGTGAATATCTATTAAAGAAATTGAATCCATAATTAATAACCTTCCCAAAACACAAAGCACCAGGCCCAGATGGGTTCACTTGTGCATTTTATCAAACACTTAAGGAAGAAATTATATAAACTTCCACAATCTCTTTCACAGGATAGAAGCAGAGGAAATGCTTCCTAACTTGTTTTATAAGACCAGAATTACCCCAATATCAAAACCAGACAAATACACTACAACAAAAGAAAATACAGACCAATATCTCTCATGAACATAAATGTAAAAATCTTCAGTAAAATATTGGCAAATTGAATCCAAAAAGGTATAAAAGGAATTATACACCATGACCAAGTATGATTTATTCTAGATATTCAAGGCTGGTTCAACATTTGAAAATCAGCTAATGGAACCCATCACATCAACAGACTAAAAAAAGAAAAATCATATGATCGTATCAACAGATACAGAGAAAGCATTTGACAAAATCTAATACCCATTAATGATAAAAACTCTTAGTAAACTTCATAAAGAGTATCTGTGAAAACCCTGCAGTTAACATCATATTTAATGATGAGAAACTCAAAGCTTTCCCACTAATATCTAGTACAAGGCATGGATGTCCCCTTTTACCACTCTTTTTCAACTTTGCACTAGAAGTCCTTGCTAATGCAATAAAGCAAGAAAAGGAAATAAAAGATACACAGATTGGGAAGTAACAAATAAAATTGTCTTTCATCCCAGATAACATGATTATCTATATAAAAAGTCCAAAAGAACAAAAACTGGAACTAATAAGCAATTACAGTCAAGTTGCAGGATACAAGGTTAATATACGAAAGTTAACTGCTTTCCTATATACCAAGAAAGAGCATGCGCAACTTGAAATTTAAAACACAATATTATTTACATTAAAACCTCAAAATTTAAATATTTAGGTATAAATCTTACAAAATATGTATAAGATCTATGTGAGGAATACTAAAAAACTCTGATGAATGAAATTAAAGAATGAAATAAACGGAGACATATTCCATGTTCATGGATAGGAAGACTCAATATTGCCGCAACATCAGTGTCACTTCTTCCCAAATTCATTTAGAGATTCAATGAAATCCGAATCAAAATTTCATCAAGTCATTTTACAGATATCAACAAACTGATTCTAGAGTTTATGCAGAGAGGCAAAAGACCCAGAATAGCCAAAACAATATTGAAAGAGAAAAACAAAATTGGAGGACTGACACTACCCAACTTCAAGACTTACTATGAAGCTACTATAATCAAGACAGTGTAGTATTGGTGAAATAACAGACAAATTGACCAATTTTCATCTAGCCAAAACTAATCTGTGATGTTTCAAATCAGGATACGGGTTACCTTTGCAGAAAAAGGGAGAAGTAATGATTGGGAAGGCCGGGAAGGAGTTTGGGAGTCCTAGCATCCCATTTTTACCTAATGGAAGTTATATGAGTATGCTCACTTTTTGATAGGAAATTTGTGAACTTTTCTACGTGTGTTATACCACAGCAAGAACTTAAAATGTTTGGAGTTGTGTAGTAATTAAAGTCTCAGTTTGGGAACATGAAAAATTCTCAAGATGGATATTGGTAATGGTTGCTCAAAAATGTGAATGGGCTTAATGTTACTGCACTGTACACTTAAAAATGTCTAAAATGGCAAATTTTACATTATAACTATCATAGGACGATAAAAACTTAAAAAAATAAAATAAATAGAAAGCAAAATAATGCCTGGACAAAAGCCACGAGATGACTCATGGACAAAGCTTTGGTTAAAGGGCAGAGGGAAGTGTATCTGGAGAAACTGAAGGGTCTCTCCATAGTCAGCAAGGCCCAGGTACCACAAGGAATCTTATGTTATGTGAAGTAGTGTGGGGAATAAGCAGGGATGCTGAGCAGGAGCATATCAAATCAGAGTTCTGATTTGAGAAAATTAAACTGTCAGTGGTTTATAAAATTAATATATAAAGTTAACCAAAGTAAGAAGAAAAAGTTTCCCAAATCCAAAAGTAGTATTGGAAACAAAAGTAAGAAGACAGAAATGTGAGAAGATAGGAATTTTCAGTTGATTGGATGTGGCTGGTAAGAAAGAAGTAGGAGTCACAGAGCTCTGAGATTTACATTTAACGGGATAGCTCTGGGTGTCTCTACCCGCAAGTCCCTAGATCAGATTTCAGGAATCAGATGGAATAGGTTTGGTAATTGGGCATTAATTTTTGTGTCCGTCTCAACTGATGAGATACGAAGAACAAACTCACAATAATTTCTAGGATTAAAGTCACCACCGCTTCAAATTTACACTAGATACACATAGCTAGCTTGACAAAACAAAGCGCCAATTAATTTTTATGGATATATGAATGGATAACTTAAAAAATGAATGCCTAGAAATGCTTAGTGCTGATCTCTGTGAACCAGTCTAGTTCAGTAAAGCTTTGTCTGAGTTCAATTCACCTTACTTTGAATTTGCCCCAGAGCTAAGCTGGCTTCCACAATTTTTTCATTTCAAGTCAAGTGTCTTATAGTACTTTCATTCTGTGTCTGTTTCATTTGTTCACTTCTTCATTCATTCATTCATTCATTTATTATCTATCCAAACTCATTGAATTATGAATGGTGCTAATGGAAGTGAAAGGTGAAAGAGACCCAGCCCTTAACCCACTGAAAATTTACACTCTAGTAAGTTACATCCAAACAAGTAATTATCAGAGCCATATAAGATAATAAAATAGTCTCCCCTCATCACAGTTTCTTTCCAAATGTTTTCCCTGTTATTCTTACAAGATACCTCTTGCATTGCTTTACTCTCACATATTTCCTTACTCCTCATTCTTTATTTCTCTGCTCACTAGCACTGCCATCGATTTTGAATGTAACATCAGAATTGGTCTGATGAGTTGATAACAAAAATGTATTTCCTCTGCTGTTTTAAGTAGCATCTTTTCCAGCTGAATTGTTTCTCAGTTTGTATGAACATTCTGACAGCAAATTGCCTAATTTTAGTTAAAGACAAATGCCAAATGCAGTATATTCTCACGATATTCATATAGTGGCAACTTTTCAGTGAACATGGAAACTTGGCAGTTTTCATCTCAGAAGAAAATAAAAACTAGACAACTAGAGTATTGCATTAGACAATGAAAAATATTGAGAATATTTGGCAGCAAATATAGACATGTTAATGTAGATATACTTTTAAGTTTGGGATGCAAAATTCAGTAAATGCTACCAGGATATAGCACAGATTAGAATTTGAAGATATGGCTGCTTGTGGGGCCCTTTGCTCATCAGAGAAGAAAGCGTAGGTTGTTGAGTTGTTGTTTTCTCATCCATGATCACAAGGGCCCATGATGCCAGAAGATCCCCCACTCCTAGTGCTGCTTTCCATTGACCACCATCTATGTTGCAATTTCCAAACTCAACTGTCCACGATACAAGCCAAGTCAATTATCCACAACATCAGCAACTTGGCTTCACCCAGTTGCAGGATGTTTCTCCAACATTCTGATCCTAAAATGTGAACATGCAAATGCTGATAAGTGTCGTAGCAAATGAGAACCAACTGGCTCTAAGTCTTCCAATTGGCCTTTTGGGAGGACAGAGAAGCTAACTTTTTTAAGTCTTATTTTGGCAGGGTCACCATCTCCTAGAAAACAAAACAACACAAAACAAAGCTAAAACAATTTCACCCTTCCTTTAAATACAAGGTGTCGCAAATTTTGGCAACTCTATACATGAAAATTGCTCTTGAATCTGTTTTTGCCGGTTTATCCCCACCTCCAGTGCTCCACTAGAGCCCTTGCCATTTCCACTCCGGATTGTACAGCTACTGCCTGCTAACTCTTCTTCCAACCTCCAACCCAGGTTAACAGAGCAGCCTCTCTAAAATACCTCTGGTCATCTGTGGCTCCCCGTTGCCATGGGGATAGCATTCGAATTCCTCCCTGTAGAATACAAACCCTGCCAGCATTAGCCTCCTCTCTTCCTCTTCCGAGATCTCTATTCTGTATGGAATGGTTCTTCATTCTCTTCCAGCACATTTCTTCTAGCCATCTCTTAGGCCTCAGCCTGTAAACCATCATATAGATGAGTCTTTCTCCCAGGGTCACACCTGGATAGGTCAGAACTCCCTGTTACAATCTGTGTTTTCACATGTTAATTATTCTTTCACACACATCACATTGAGCGGTTGTTTGATCTTTGTCTCTCCTGCTGCACCGAAGGCTCTATGAGGTCAGGGAGAGTGACATGTTCTTCACGTTGCCTGGAAATTGTCTGGACTTGTCTGGAACTTAGTTGCTATTCACTATTTCTTGGAAGACTTCAAGCTGCCTAAATATAATAATGATATAAGTGAATAATTATAACATTTAAATAAATATAATTACTATAAATATTATTGATTATAATAAATATAGTAAAAGCGCATTGATAACATAATTACAAACTGCTAAGCTTCCCTCATTTCTCCACTAAATGACTTACCAAAAGAATGTATCTTCATGAAGAATCATAATTTGGGAAAATTTTAAACTCATTGGAGAAAAGACAGGTTTTCATTGTTTAAATCTCTGAATTATAGACTGTTACGAAGTTTTATTTATTTTAATTTCATAGAATCTGACTTGTTAGTGTCCTTTAGGACTGTATTTTTAATGGATAAAATAAGAATAACTTAGATTAATTTTCTTATTCACGTATAAATGTTTGCTAAAGCATTTACAGCAGTTATCTAATTAGATTAACCACATTTCCCTAAAATATGATCAGTGTTTTCATTTGACTGTCAAATAATTTTAAACTAAATAACACACAAAAAAATTAAGCACAAAATCAAATATTTTTACTGAAATTTCACCGATTCCAATCAAAAGAGTGTCAGTTGGGGCATTTAACCATCATGAAGCCTCTAACACGCTACCAGCTACATTTTAGTCAATTAATACAGTCCTAGTGTTGATTGAGCAATTTCCACATGCCCTACATATTTTCCTATGAGAAGACATTTCTTACATCTCATCTTTTAGCATGGAAACTCTTTGAAGACAGGGAAGTTTTTAGCATTGTTGTCACAGCTATAGGTATTGAGCACAGGGCTCAGGGCAAACATCAGTGAAGGTCACTGGGTTTAGTCTGTACTTTGGGCAAAAAGCTGACAAGTATCCTGGTCCCCCACTCTCTTGGCATCTTTTGGGAAGGTGTCCTTGGGCTGGGGGTAGCCAGATACGTTCTGGGGCTGTGCTTCAGCCAAGAGACTTACACTCTTCTTTTTCACGCAACAAGCATGAGAGCAATGTTGCATGGGTGCCATAAACGTTTGGACTTGGATTTCAAGCAGTCTGAGATAAGGCACCAAGGATTTAGGGCAGTGCTGGGAAATGCAAGACTCCCAGCACAGCACCTGGAAAACCTGGGGCTGTGGTACTATAGGAATTGAGTCTGGACACAGCCCTTCCCTCTGGGAGAAACCCAGCACACTCGTATCACTGGGAAATCTGGGGTGAGCCCAGAGGCAATTCATTAGAAATTCTGGATGCCATCTCCACGTACATCTTCTTTGTTCATAAACTCTCGTTTTCATGATGACTGAGTTGAGACTGGGCTTAATTTTTTTTTTCCTTCTTTAAGTCACTGAATATATAGTGGCCTAGAAACTGAACTTGTTAACAACCGATTAGGAAAAATTGGTCTTTAAATAATAATTACCCAGAGGAGAAAAGGAATGAAAAAAGGCAAAGCAGCTACTCTTTCTGTGAACACCTGCTCACATCTATTACATCACCTATTCCTACGACACTTCTATGAAGTAGATATTACAGCTCTCTTAAAACCAGGAAAAGGATAATTAGGTTAACTAAGTGGCCCAAGGCATCATTGCTCATAAAAGGCAATCTTAACTCCATTTGTTGGGCTGATTTTTCTGTGGTTCCCTTCAGAGTTATCATACACAAAAGACAGTTTGTTTTTATGACAACTACACGGAGTGTTTGGGTCAATGATCCAATATTATCTGCAGGCCCAGACAATGTGTCAGTTACATTTTTCTTTCAGACCCCATCTGATCATCCACTTGTCTTCAGTAGGTTTTCTGCTCAAATTATAATTAAACCATGTCAGTGGTTTTCCAACATTTTTAAATTAGTAGAATCCTTTTTTAAGCCAAAGTCTGAATCAGAAGCCCCACCTTCTCTTCCTCGAATACAAGGAAAGCTTGAACATATTTTGGAACACTGGTGCTTCATAGAACATGGAATTTTAAAGCCACTTCTTTAGTCAGGAAATTTACTATAGGAAACAAATGAGCATGTCCAGCTGTGAGTTTTCTGGTTTCTCAGAAACTCTGTCTTGGACAGGAGGCTATGCCCTGTAGGAGGAGTAGTGGCAGCTCCCAATCTGTTGAGCTGCTGCAGCAGCAAATGGAGGACAGCATTTTCTCTAAAGTTTCGACTCACAAAATGGGAGAATCACCTCATTACCCGTGGACACCTGTTATTGCAACTCAATTGTATGGTGTACAAATGTTGTGTCATAAAAATTATGCTCTTTATACATCATGTTGAAATGGAACTAACCTCGCCCTTACAATAAAGTCTTATGAAATCGCATGGATTTGCAGTTTGGCTCCATTTGTCTTCCTGATCCATTAATAGTGCATTTATCAAATGAACTTAAAATGATTTGCTGCTCTTTGCTTTCAACAGTGTAGGTGACCAAGGTGCTGATGTTAGTTGGCGAATCTCATGATGGGCAGAGACTCTAAGGGCACACAGGAGACTATAAAGGTTTTCTGGAAGAAGAGAATAAGAGATTCAGCAGAAGGCAGAAATCAAAACAGAAAATGAAATCACTGAATAAATTTATAATGGTGTTTCTGCAAAAAAAAAATAGTGTTCTGCACAGCTCCTAATTTTGGCAATGACAAGAAGCATTCTACAAGTGTTTATATCTTACCCTGCATGAATGAGTTTTACTTACTGAATTTGTCCCTAGAGCCTAAAATGAAATAAACATGTGATTGTCTTTACTGTTTGGAGGTAAGAAAAAATAAGCATGTTGTGATACCAGTATTGCCTCAGCTCCAATTAGGTATAGGAAATAAGGCAAAAATATCAAGCCCCTTCAATTTGATGGGTTCATCAGATAGTCTTCTCAGAGACTGTAACGTCAGACGTCATCTCTCTATGGGCACCTTCAGCCATTACGCCCATACAGTCCCTTTCACCTTTAAAACAAGACCAAGAGCAATGAAATAGAAAATCATTGACTCTTCTGTTCCTCCTAAGAAGCATTCAGTTTCTTCTTTCATAGCCAAACAATAAGCCATCTCTTAACTCATTCTCCACATCACCACCTTCATTCTGGATTCTAAAACTTGACTTCTCTTTCTACACTCATCTAATTCTCCCCTTCCAAACAAGAACACAGAGTACCGCATCAGGAACTCCATGGGGCGCCTTGAGGTTTCAGACTGTTGGAGTGGGTCTGAACTTGCCTATAGCTCTTGGAGTTATGTCAGCAGCATCAATGAAAGTAAGAGGAAACCATATCCAGGCAGACAGTCTACTGAGTCATAAATTCTAAGGTAGAACGAGGCAGAAAGGAGATCTCCGGGAAGAAGCAATGAGAAGGGAACCTGGGATCCAATGTGGAACTTCTCTACTCTTCTATTTTTACTTTTTTCTAGTGTCTCTTTCTCTTCTTAGAAGGATACTAAGGCCATCATGGGGACTCCACTGTCATGACCTCACCTCCTAAGACCATCTCACTGGGGGTTAGGGCTTCAAAAAAGGAATTTAGGGATGGGACACATTCAGTTCACAATACTCTAACTTTGTACAAGCTACTTAATAATGCTGAGGCTGTAAAAAGGGGCATAATAATATCTCCCTCAAATAGCCATCTTAAAGAGCTGCTGTGATACTTAAATGAGATAGTGTAGAAACAGTGTTTAGGATGGTGCCTCACACACAACTAGAGCTGGGAAAAATATTTCGTTCCTTTATGTTCTCTAAGAGAAATACATAGCTATTTCTTTCTGGCTAACACTGCAATAAAGGAGTACCTACAACCTATAATGCCTAGGGAAGCATACGCGCAGTCTCCGCATGACGGAGGGATTAGGCTCATCTCGGCCCTGTTGGTTCAGCCCTTGGTCCTTCACCTGAAGTGAACTTTTATAAAGGGACCCATGCCAGAGGATGCCACCATGATGTCAAGGCATCTGAACACTGGGATATTAGTGTTCACTTATGAGCATCCTATTTTAGGAAGATTATACGCAGATGTGGGAACTTCTAGAGGAAGATCACCAGGTTAGGAAAAGTCTGGAAGCCATGGGAATGGGTGAACAACATACTACAAGTAAGGTTGTCAGATTTAGCAAATAAAAATATAAAAAGCCCAGTAAAATCAAAATCTCAAACTACAAATAATATTTTAGTGTAAGCATGTCCCATGCAATATTTAGGGCCTACTCATACTAACGAAGTATTCCTTGCTTATCCAATATTCAAATCCAACCAGGATCCCTATATTTTATCTGGCAATCCCAGCGATAAGGAGCTTACGGTCTCTTGTTGAAGATACGGCATACACTTGAGACGCGGACGTATCACCAGGGTGTAACGTCGTGAACACATAGGCATGTTTATACTTGAACAATATGAATTGCTGGGTATATAAATTTCTGAGTGAGCAACGAGAAAGTTCAGAATTAGGTGGCATTACGTGGCGAGAAATCCTCTACTTTTTATAAATAAAGTCATCCACGCTAATGCAAACAAGGAGTGAACATTACCACAGAATTTCCTCATATCTCTAGCCTTTAGCCTGTAGTGTTCTTAGGATCCCCAGAGGGAATGTCAGCATCCAGTCCCCCCAGGTCCCCTGTATTTGCTATGTCCTCATCTCGCACCATTGCTCATTCAAGTCAGAGCTCCTATTGTGATCATTCTTTGGACTCCTTTTACTTACTACCTAATGAAATGAGTCTTAGGTCATCCACCTTTTCTTCATAAAGACATGAAGAAATCCTTCACTGAAATTTCTTTCAGTTTCTCAGACAATAGTAACGTTCTCAATTTCCATTTTGCCACACAGTTTTCCATGAATATATTATAGGTCCTTTCAATACAAATTTCTGAACATGATAATGAATATAAGCTACCAGCAAAGGAACAGGTGACTTTATTTTACAAATTCTATTTGGGATAATGCCCACACTACTCAGCTTTTCCCTAACCCTCATGACAAGGAAAAAAAACAGTGAGAAGCCATCTTACTCAAGGAAACTAAATGAGGTACCTGCCTGAGTTAGCATTTGGCTGCCACAGTAAATGCCAAAAATAAACTCTGAAATTTCAAAATATAACTCTGGCAAATTAAACATTTCCTTTTTCAACTTACCTTGATCTTCAATATACAGCAGAATTCACACAGAGCACCTCCCAAGGCTAGGCATGATCTCGCTCTCTCAGGAAGGGTGAGCAGGGTGACAGAAATCACACAACTCCACCACAAAGAAGCGAGCAGACCAACACATTCACTCCCTCAAAAGCAGCAATGGAGCTGGGCAAAACTGCCCAAAACAGCCATTTCTGTTCTCTGGAAATTGGCCAAAGACATGAAACAAACTGAAATGCATTCATTCATGGAACTACTGAACTGCTAAGAACAGAGCATCATTGCCCCGTACTCCCTACTCTCCACTCGGGGTAGTCTTTCAACAAGAGAGGGCAGGCGGTGAACACTGGCAGGCAGCTTTCCTTCCTCTGCTGAAGGGAGCTCCCTTAAGCTGGACCTTGTCATTTACATGGTGACCTCAGTGGCACTGAAACAAAACCAGCAGCTCCTCTAACCTAAAGTTATGGTCCTGTTTGAGACAGGGAGTGAATTAGCATACTAGCCAAGGAATTACAAAGGAGTTCTGGAAGTGAGACAGACATAGAGGCTCCAAGACTCATTTACCCTGGGCTAAGCAGAGACCTGCACAACGGGAGGGGTTGATTGCAAGCAGGCTCCAGGAGGTTTTCTGAGGTGAAGGAACTATCCTAAGACTGGAACATGGTGATGGTTGGCACAACTCTATAAATTTACTAAAACTAATTGAACAATTATAATGGATGAATTTTATGGTATATAATTTATACCTAAAGAAAGCTGTAAAGAATTCACATGACATACAAAACATAAATGATTCAAAAGCAAGGACTCAATCTAGATATCTGGATATCAAAAGAATTTGAGGAAAAGACGTTAAGAAGATAGGCCTTATTCAAAAGATTTTAAATAAATATATCAATTTTCCAAAGTACTATAAGAGTCTATTAATTTAAAAAATATTGTGTAATAGAAATTCCAGAACAGCACTGTACAATGTAACATTCTGCAATGATGGAAACACATAGCTGCATAGTCTAATACATTGGCTCCTATTCAAATGTTTCTTTTGAGTACTCAAAATATGGCTAGAATGACTGAGAAACTAAATTTTTAATTCTATTTCATTGTGATTAATTTAAATCTAAATAAAAATAGCCATTTTTGACTAGTGCCTAATGTATGGGAGAGCACAAGTCTAGAAAGATCCCAAATATATATATATAATTTAGTTTATGGAAAATATTTATTTCAAAACAATTGGAAAAGAATGGATAATTATTTCTATCTGCAGAATACCTTTTCAAGGCTTCCAATACAAGAAATGCAAATGAAGGAAATGTGATACTATTTTTACCCAATAAAATTGACAAAAGAAAAATATATTACCCATTATTAAATAGATTATTTGCTAATGGATGGAGGAACTTGTGAACTTGATTTTTAAGGCACTGCTAATTGAATTATCAAGGAATCTGGTTTCTGGGAGGAAATTGGCTGTGCATATCAAATTATTTTAGATTATGCTTATAGTTGACCCAGAAATTCTGCTTATAGAAAACGACCTTAAGAAAATTTAAAATGAGCATACGTGTGCTCACCACTGTGTTTACAATAAGAAAATGCTGGTAGTAAATTAAATATTCAAGAATGGAAGACTAGTGAAATAGATTATATCATGGCATTGGTAGAATTATAGTGTATTTTAACATTTATTGAACTTAAAATGTTCATTTTTGTTATTAAATGCACAAGGTAGGTTGTACAACATTAGAGAATGTGATCTGATTTTTGAGTTCTCTATGCCTGTGTTCCTCTGCCTCCGTGTCTGGAAGCAGATGAATGAGTGGAGCAGCAGGGCTCATCTAGGGGTGATGAAATTATGGGCATATCAATTAGGAATCTCTGCTGCCAAGCACATAAACCAATTCCAGTTACATTATGCAAGCACTGTTTACTTAAACAGACTGAAAAAATAGGTTAACCCATATTGAATCTAGCTGAGAAGA
Source organism: Equus caballus (assembly GCF_041296265.1). Taxonomy (NCBI): domain Eukaryota; kingdom Metazoa; phylum Chordata; class Mammalia; order Perissodactyla; family Equidae; genus Equus; species Equus caballus. The sequence continues at coordinate 60,342,298 of NC_091699.1, read as the reverse complement.
GAGAGAGAGAGAATGGGAAGAAATATATATCTAAAGAAGTACAAAAGAGAAGGAGAGTTATATGAAATACAGCTCTATGGTTCTATGACAACATATTTACAAACCTGGAATTCTCCCAATGGTCCAGACATTAAGCTTTTAGTTGCTGGACTGTGAGATGGTCCAGGGAATCTTCGGGTGAGAGCTCGAGTAGCAAGAGACAGGGATGTGGGGGAGAGTTCAGGGATCAGGGCAATAGCTATGTATCAAGAAGTATAGAAGTGTTTCAATATTTAACAACTACAGCTATACTATGGCAAAGAAGCTGACTATCAGCCTTGTCTATATCTATACCTATACATCCCATATTTACTTTCTTTTTCTCATGAGGCCTCTATTCTATTTGTTTGTTAGAAGTATGTTTCAAATATTTTTCTTAGGAGAGAATAGGATATGTGGATTATTCTAAGAATTCTTAAAATTCCTGAAAAATTAGATAGGTGGATAGATAGATAAATAGACATGGATATAAGCACAGATAGAGATATATTTGTCAAATACCCTTCCTGAATTAAGGACACGCTTGTTGCAATCATTTTTTTTTAATGACATCTAGACTTTTTTTCTCTGACTTCTAATTGCACATTTTGCAATTGTGGAGTCTGACAGCAGTCAGATTTTGTGGGTTTTCTTGCAGGTATGTTGTTATTTTGACCTGGAAGCTTATATATTTTTTATCCTTAGATACCATGGATTTTACCAGGTATGACTAGGAGACTGTGCCTTTTCTCATTAATTTAGCCTGGAATTCTGAACACGTTCAATCTGAAAACTCCAATCTTTCTTCCTCAGAGTTAACTGTCCTCTATTATCTGTTTAATTATTGCCTCTACTCTCTTTGTTCTTTCTTCTACTTCTGAAATGCATATATAACATGGTAGAACTCTAGGTCCTCCAAGGCTCATATCTTCTCCATTATGACTTTTAGCTCCTTTTATTCTTATTCAATGTTTTGAGAGATTTCTGGCACTTGATCCTTCAGGCCTCTAATTGAGGTCTCATTAGTGGCCAGCTTATTCTTCAGTTAATCTGCAAAGTGTTTAATTGTGAAGCCATGTTTTACAGTGCAAGAAAGGCTTTTTGCTGCTGTACTTGAATCCCTTGAAATGCTTTTTTTTTTTTTTAATTCAGTTTCCCATCTGTCTTCTTCTAGCAATTCCTTTTCACTGGTTCTGATTATTTTTCTTTGTTTTTTCTCTCTGGTCTATGCAGTCCCAACCCCACTCTTTTGTACATGAGTAGTGATTTTTCTCAGTCCACTTATCTAAGTAATGATTATTGGAATAATCTAAATGGTCATGGAAAGCCACAGGCACTTTCCCCACAGACCCACAGTATAGAGGCAAGACATTTCCCTGATAATGGTGAACATCTTTTCATGTGCTTACTTCCCATCAGTTTATTCTCTTCTGTGAATTTCTCTTCCTCTTTTACCCACTTTCACATTGGATTGTTTGCTTTCTACTCATAAGCTTTGAGGGTTCTTCGTATTCTAGATACTAGTTCTTTGCTGGATATGTGGTTTGTAAAGATTTTCTCCCAGTCTGTAGGTTGCTTTTTCACACATTTAAGAATGTCTTCCATGAAATGCAAATCAAAACTACACTAAGACATCACCTTACACCTGTTAGAATGGCAAAAATAACCAAAACAAAAAGCGACAAATTTTGGAGAGGTTGTGGGGAAAAAGGAACCCTCATACACTGTTGGTGGGAATGCAAACTGGTGCAGCCACTATGGAAAACAGTATGGAGATTTCTCAAAAATTTAAAAATAGAAATACCATGTGACCCAGCCATCCCACTACTGGGTGTCTATCCAAAGAACTTGAAATCTGCAATTCCAAAAGTCCCATGCACCCCAATGTTCATTGCAGCATTATTTACAATAGCCAAGATGTGGAAGCAACCTAAGTGCCCATCAACTGGTGATTGGATAAAGAAGATATGGTATATATATACAATGGAATACTGCTCAGCCATAAAAAAGGATGAAATAGTCCCATTTACAGCAACACGGATGGACCTTGAGGGTATTATGTTAAGTGAAATAAGCCAGATAGAGAAAGATGAACTCTGTTTGACTCCACTCATAGGTAGCAGTTAAATATGTAGACAAAGAGAGCTGATTGGTGGTTACTGGGGAAAGGGGGGGTGGGGAGTGGGCACAAAGGGTGAAGTGGTGCACCTACAACACGACTGACAATAACGTACAACTGAAATTTCACAAGGTTGTAAACTACCATAATCTTAATAAAAAGTAAAAAAAAAAAAAAAAAAAAAAAACAGAATGTCTTCCACAGAGCAAAAGGACGTAATTTTAATAAAGTTCAATTTACTGATTTTTTTCTTTAATGGATCATGATTTTGGTATCACAACTAAGAATTTTCCAAAAGCCCTAGGTTCCACAGACTTTCTTATATATTTTCTTCTAAATGTTTTATATTTAATCCTATGAGCCATTTTGAGTGAAATTAGATATGTGATGGAGGTTTAGGTGAAGATTCGCCTTTTTAGTTGACTTTATTTTTTTAGAGCAATTTAAGATTCATAGCATCTTTTACTCTCAGTTGATGATCTTGCTTCCTAATTCACTGAAATAATTGAAGGAATTAGAAATTGGAGGCGTAAGAAGATAATTGCTCATGATTCTTATAACTCACCTATGTATCCAACAACATCTATATCCATATACTCTGCCTTTCCTCATGTTACAACAGATTAACTATCTGTCTTAATTTCTAAAAGCATTTTCAACCATCCTTTCTTGTTTACACAAGGACAGCACTCCAGTCATACTCCCCTCTCTCAAATATTATGTTTCCTCCCTCAACTGGATTATTCATATTAGCATATGAACGTGCTGCTGTTTCTTCTATATTAAAAATCTATCTTGAACACACTTTTCTCTCAAACTACTACTCATTTATTTGCTCCCCTTCTCATCAAAAGTACTTCAAAGTGTTGCTTATAGTTACTGTCTCCACGCCATCTCTTTCGATTTTGTCTTATATCCATCCTAATCAGTGATTTCTCCCCATTATTCCACTGAAATGCTTTTGTAATAGCCTTCATGTTGTTATATGCAATGTTGAAATCTCAGCTGCTGTCTTGGTAGAGTAGCACTTCACACAGTTGATTCCTCCTTCCTCCTAGAAACAAAATTATGACTTGGCCTCCAGTTTAGGTTTTCCTCATCCTCCTCCCTTGGTTGCTCCTTCTCAGGCCTCTTTATTATTTTTTCTCTCTTTTCTCTGGCCTCTGCAAGATAGCACTCCAGGGATTTTCAAAGCTAAGTCAAAGTCACAGATATTTATCTTCCTTCAATAACCAGCCCATGACCTCCTTCTCAGTACCATCCGCAGGTCTCTTGTGCCCTCCACCAGGAACAAATCCACTTTTGTCCAAAGTCTGCCATGTCCTGTCAGAGATGCTTTATATAGATCTGGATCCAACGGCCCAGAACACTCACAGTGCTTCTTTGCCACATCAAAGAAAAGATGCCCCTTAAGATGTGAGGGTTTAGGAGGTGCGGAGGATAATCCAGAAGGCAACACCAAGGCATTTGTGATTGATGGACTGGAGAGTGGTGAAATTCCTCCCAAGTGCTTAAATACCTTAAGAGTCTTGTTTTTGTGATCTTGAAAGGCCAATTTGTAGCCAAGGTGTGGGGTAGAGTTACAAAAGCAGAATTAGGGTTTACTTTAAAGTGTCCTATTGCGAGGAAACTTACCTCCTTTGCTCAAGCGAGAGCACATCAATGTTAAGTAATATTTCTTTTTAGCAAGCGTGATTTTTTCTCACACTCGGGTTTCTTGGCAGGGATCCCTAATAAAAATTTATTATTTTTTCCATTTTTCATTTTTGCCTTCATTAGTTTCCTGTAGTGCTTCTCCCTGCACCTCTTTTCACTTTATTAAAGCTCATCTGTGGAAATTATCTTACACTAAAGAACATAAATAAACTTTTATTTAGCAAGCTGTGGAAATTAGGGATATGCGGTGAAGACGATTGAGCTCATTAAGCACCAATGTCGCTAATGCTCTCACTTATTACTCATTCATTTCACTGATTGTTTTAACAGAATAGGAGGCACCGCTTCTCCCCTGGATCATCAAAGTGTTCTCTATGGGTGTCACAGAAGACAGAAGGCGGGGGCAGGCAGGCCTGTGTGCCTTGGTGCTTCAGGAGACACAATGGGAGTGAAAGCATTCATCGTTGACAGCTCCAGGTTTGGGTATTTGTTCTCTGGGGCTCTTCTCTTTCTATCTCCTTCTACAAAGGGAGCAGAAGGAGATATAAGAGCCAGGTGAATTTAAGAGCTCCTTTCAAATGGGAGTTTTATACTCAGCATTTGGTGGGAATAAGTTCAGGGGATCCAGAAAGCAGAAGTTACCATTTATATTGTGCAGTAGTTTATTTCCACTGTAAAGCTGTGTTTACAAAGCCAGTTCAACACTGATTCTAGTACTGGAACTGCTAGAAGCATCCTTTCCTGCAAATAATAGAAAGAACTTGTGATACATTTCATCACGAGTTTTATTCAAGTACTTGCCACAGGAAATGTGTAGAAGCAGATTTTCAGACTCTGACACAGGTAAGAGAGTATTTACACATGGGAGTAGATTGCAAGAAATTATTATCTGTATCTACACAAATTAATGGAAAATTTTCTGTTATGGCATTAGAAGAAAAAGGTCTGGAGAAATTTTTTTGTGTGTGTGAAGAAGATTGACTCTGAGGTAACATCTGCTGCCAGTCTTCCTCTTTTTGTTAGAGGAAAATTGTCACTGAGCTAACATCTGTGCCAATCTCCCTCCATTTTGTATGTGGGACATCGCCACAGACAGCATGGCTTGATGAGCGGTGTGTAGGTCCGTGCCTGGGATCTGAACCCACAACCCCCAGGCTGCCGAAGCAGAGGGTGTGAACTTAACCACTACACCACCAGGCCGGCCTCTTGAGGAATTTTTGATGAACTTGGAGAGGATGTTTGAAATGGACTTACTTAAAATATAGATAATGTGGCATATACGGGATTCACTTTGGTGGACCTTGCAAGATGGGAGGGTGGTACCTCACAGGGTTGGACCATCATCCTCTAGAGCAGCTGGTTTGCAATGGGGCTGTTCCTCACTAGAACAGCACTACAATAGGTGCTCCAAGGTGAGTGTCTCCAAGTAGTTATTTATTTAACAATGGCTAAGGATTCCCCTGGTAATGACTCTGGCAAAGATGTCTAGCAATACCATAATAACCAACATTCTCTCAGCTCTTAGCATGTGTCAGACACAATCCTAAGACTTCACTTGTGCTATATCATCAAGTCTCCAAAATAATTCCATATGTTAGGTTTCATTTTTACCCATCCCATCCCCTCATTCACAAAGGAGAGAAAAAGAACTAAGCAAAAGTTCATACAGCTGGTAGGTAACACTGCCAGGAGTGACAACAAGGCTGCTTAACTTGAAAGCTGTTACACTTGACAACCACCCTCCAAGACGTTACAAGTCAGAAGCACAGTCTTTACGGATACATCCCTGCTAAAAGAAGATGATATACAACTCAGCAAAGTAAGTGGCAGGTTAAGAATAGGAGAAGCAGAGCAGTCTGTCATGGAAGTTAGAGACTGGAAAGATTAGAGGAAACCTATCATGGAGCAGAGTTGGCCAAGGGTGTAGGTAAAGACAGGGATACCTCTTCAACTTTCCTTGTAGTTAGGGCACAAAAATGCAATGGAAGGGATAATGCATTGAATCAGAACAAGAAACCCAGTACCTCTTTGGTACCAGTTTTTCCCCTCTCCATTCTTTGAGGGTGGCAGCTGGGAAGAAGAAAATGGCTAGAATTTTACTGATTTTTCCAATACAGAGTGGTAACTGACCCTTATCAGAAACAATCTCATGGGGACATCAAAAGAAAATCTTAGCTAGGTGGCTATGTGCCCATGAAACTGGAATTTCATTACTAAAGAAAGCTGGGTAGCCAGGGCCCTGCTCAGGTTCAGCCCAAATGAAGAACTACTTTAACCAACAGATCCTGGAGGCACAAGGGCTGGATTCTTAAATTTGTTGGTTAGGGAATAGCAAGGTGGCCTTTATCTCCTGATTATAAAATGAATTCATGTTTATCCTGGAAAAATTTGAATTTGCAGAACTGTATAGAGAAATATAAATCACCCAGATCCCCACCCTTCCAAGGCAATCATTACCAGCTGACATAACTCTTTCATGCCTTCCATCTACTGCTAACTTCAGACCCCAGATGACCCAATAAAGACTGAGATGTCCTAAAGGAGGCTTATTTCTAACTAATGGTAGCCGTACAACTCATGCTGAAAGTGTATAGGGAAGGAAATCCTCTTTCCCCTTCTTCCCAGGCTCTGAACAACCATTTCTTCCCCTGTGATGGACGATTTGATTAAGTAAGACTGTCTACACTCAGAGTAAATTTGGCGTGTTATTGGGGCAAAGGATTTTTCTATAGCCATTAGAGATAAGATTGACTGTGATAGGAAATATATGCTGTTCTGGGGTAGCCAGAGCAAGATCTTCAGATAGCAGTTTCTTTGTTAGCTTCACACCAAACTCAACAAAGTACCTAAGGGAGAGAAATTAGTTGGCAAACCACTTACTTATCAGATCTTTTCCTATTTTAGGGCTGTCACCCTCTGAGGGAAGATAGTGGGAGAAAAGATGCCACTTCCCATCACAGAAGGCTCTGAGGCACAGAAGGGTCTTTCTCAAGACTTTATTGCTTTGTGTTAGCAAGGAGCCCTTCTCCAAGCTCTCTCAAAAAGTGAAACTAGAGTGATGTGAGATCAGGGACAACTTTCACCAACTTTTCCGCTCCATTATTGTGTAGCACATTTGTGTTTCCAGTGGGTACTGTAACAACTGTGTATGTCTGCACATGCGTACAGAAATATGTCTCTTTGATGTTTTCATCTCTCAGCAAATATTTATTAGCCATCACCTATGTGCCGGGGGCTGTTTTAGTTGCTGCTGCTGAGGTCATGAAAGCACAGTCACTGCCCTAATAGGGCTGACATTTTAGTAAGGGATACAGACAATACACAAATAAATAGTATCTAATACGATTCAAAAGATTGCTTAGCATAACAAAAGAAAGTAAAAAAAAGAAGCATCATGTAGATATAATCAGAAGCTTCTGTTTTAGACAAGATAGTCAGGCAAAACTCTCTAAGGAGGTGCCTTTGAGCAGAGATTTGAATAAAGTGAGGGAGCAAGACCATGGAGGACTGGAAGAAATACAAAGCAGAGGAGACAGTGCAAAGGCTTTGGGGGGGAGGGGCAGGTGAATTTGTTTGGCCTCATTAAAAAACAGCCTGAGAGAGGCCTTTGTGCCTGGAGTGATGGGGGAAAGGAGAGGTGAAAGGGAAGACCATAGAGATTAGATAAGCAGAGCCTTAAACACCATGGGAAGACATCACTGTGGTCAAATCACTCGTGTTTCTCCCCATGTCTGCAGCCCTGAAGCCTGAATTCCTTCTTGGGGCATCTTTGATGATCTGGACACCTCTCATGATTCAGCTCCAGCCCCTGGCTTATATTCACTCTTTTCTTCCGTTGTACTGAGCTATCTCATGCACCCAGCTCCCCAGGTTCTTCCTTGCCAGTCTGCCATTGTACAGGCATTTTCCCTGGCCTCGAATGCTTGTCTCTACTGACCTGGTGAATTAGGACCCTTCCAAGAAAGGACACCTTTTATGGGAGGCTTTGGCTGGCTCATACAGGAAACCACACTTGTCCTTAAGCCACTTCTATTTCTAGCATATCTTACAGCTGCTTTGTGGTAATTACTGGTTTGCATTCCTGCTTCTCACACAAGAAGACAAGCTCTGTACGGTCACAAACTGGGTCTTTGTCTTCAGATTCTTATTGCTTAGCACAAGGCCACACTCATGGAAAAAATCATAATAAAACATGCGAATAAACGAATGAGCTTATGAGTGCCTGAATGAATGAAAATCGTCTGAATGAATTTGGGGTTTGTTTTACCTCAGGTCAATGATACAAAAGTCATCACAAAATGGACTTCTCTTTCATTCTCATTCAGCCAAGAAGACTATTTTTTTCTGAACTTTTTCTTTTTCTAATCGAAAACTGCAAGTGAACTGCATGTCAAGAATGTTCTATGCATGGAAAATATAATAACTACATAATACACCTGTCAAATGGTGTTTAAAATAAAACGCTAACAGACCCATATAACTGAAGAGGTTCTGTGGGAGTTGCTATTAGAAGGCAGTTTTTAACATCCTGCACAGAAAATTATCACCTACATGAAACTTTTAGAGCAACTGTGGTTAGAGTTGGAAACTGTACTTGACGTTACCAGTAAGCCGTTTCAAACATTTCATACATCTGATCATTGGTTTGCAAATCCACAGAATGGGCCAACATATATATGTTCAGGGTTCAGTGAGAAACGAATGGAGGACATTTCAGAGTAGTTTTTCTCTAAATATTGTCCTTTATTTAGGGTAAATATCTAAATTTAACATAGAATATTAAGTATATAAAATTAATATGTGCCTAAATATTATACAGGAATAATAAGTTATCTTCAATATGATTCAGTGATTGAATTCAACTGGAAGTAAAATGCCCTGGTAAAAGTTGAGATATTAAAAGTCAGAGGCAAGCTTGGAAAATGAACTAAAGATATTTTATCTGCCCTATTTAGTCATGTCCAACTTCTCTTTTGCCACTTTTGGTCACAGTTGCTAGGTGGTGTTGCTCCTCTTTTCCTGATCTGGGTAGGGACAGGATTGCTCTGATAATAGGACCTAAGAGAGGAAATGCCTCCGGTGAACTGTGGTGAACGTTGAAATCATAGTTATGGGCCGAGCTAATCCAAATGCAGAAATCAACTCTGACAATTTGGAGACGGAATCTAAATGGGTTAATGAAACGGAGAAGTCAAAAGAAGAATTGATACCTGGGATTCACAGCCAGGAGAAGTGGCAGGAAGGGCAAGTAGTGGAGAGGGAGGAAGGAAGAGGAAACACAGCTGAACTTATTCAGTGCTTGCTGTATTGTCAGGCACTGTTCTAAGTACCAGAAGCAGAGAGTACACAATTGACTAACAGCTTCCTGGCACCTTCCTGGAGTAGACTTGATTATCTGTTGCAGTAATCACCTGGCACAGGTTGTTTGGTTCATAGGAGAGTCTGTTTGGTAACATGGATAGTCATTATTTTCCATGACTTTATGTTCCTTTGATTCTCTTCTTACTATTGGCGTTTCTCCTTTGCTGGGTTTTCAGTCCATTAGTCTAATTGTGGATCTCTAAGCCACAGTCATTAACCCTCTGATTTTCCCCAAATATAATTGACTGAAAATACTTTCAGCACTTCAAACAGGATGTCTAATGACAATTTGCAGATCTTTAGCCATTCTGTCTAATCAGTTGCATGTAGCATTCACCATTTTGATGTCCCACCATTGCTCAGACTTAGCATAGCCATCCTCATCGCCTTCAAAGGAACTTCTCAAGACATTAATGGAATTACAAATTCTATAGAGATATTTTAGAATATTATATTTATTAATTTGTTCACTCTTCTTAAATTGCAGTCTGGCTGATTCTAGGGTTTGTGTCTGTTTCTCTACGATGTTGCTTAAAGCACCTGGTACACTGCCTGGCACGTGGAGAGCCCCATCACATGTTCCGTTTATTGAAATGAACTCAATGGTTGAGTAAACATGAGGAAACTGAATAGCTAAGGAAACATAATTTAATTAAAATAACTTGGGCTGTTCAGAAAATGTATCTAGCAATTATTTCAACCCTGGAGTCTACATGTTCATGAGTTGTTTTCAAAATATCAAGGAATATAAAATGTATCATATATTTTGCTGAGCAAAATGTATACTTACATATTTGGAAAACACACAGTGATTTAAATTGCAGTATCATTTGTAGCACCAAGTGGAAACCACAAAAATATTCATTAATGGGGGTTAGTAAAAGAAATTGTGGTAGATAGACAAAATAGCACATCAGATTGTGTGTGTGTGTGTGTGTGTGTAAGAGAGATGAAAAAACACAAGCTGCAGGACAGTGTATTATAATTTTGCTTGAATTTACTGGAAGAATTCACACTGCATAAGAAACTGGGAGAAGATTAGGATTACAACTAGAGTTAGAGTTAGGGTTTGTGGCAGGAGCTTGAAAGTCAAGCCTACAAGGAAGATTAAATTCTCACTGCATACTCTTTCCAACATTTAAATTTTTACTAGGTGCTTATACTAACTTAAAGAAAAATCTCCAGCTGAGTTAAACAAAACCAAACTTATGAAAACTACAGAGAAATCTGAGATAACAAGGCTTAATATTCAAAAACACCAGAATCAATTTTAGAAATAGTCTTCTGAAGCATTCTTTTTTCGAGATATGACATTATGGCTCAAGGAATCAAAGTCAATATCCCTAAATAGCTAGACCTTTTTATAATCGCCTTCCTGTTTGGGGGGTAGAGAGTTTGCTCACTGCATTATGAAGTGTCTGTTTAGATACATTGCTCATTTTTTCTAATTGGGTAGTTTGTTTTCCTGTTACTGAGTTCTAAGACTTCTTTATATAATCTTGATGCAAATCATTCATCAGATGTGTGACTTGCAAATATATTTCCTAGTCTGGATATTGTCTTTTCATTCTCTTAAGAGTATCATTTGAAGAGCCAAGGTTATCATTTTGAAAAGTGTAATTTATCATTTTTTTCTTTTATAGATCATGCCTTTGATGTATCTAAAAATTCACTGCCAAACCCAAGGTCACACAGATTTTCTTCTAATTTTTCTATTTTTAAAAAATAATTTTATGTTTTACAGTGAAGTCTATCATCAATTTTTAGCTCATCTTTGTGTAAGATGCAAAGTAAATGTCAAGGTTTATTTGCTTTTTAGTGTATAGACATCCAGTTATATCAGTGCTATTTGTTTTAAAAGCTGTCCTTTCTCTATTAAATTGCCTTTGACTCAGTTGATTATGTTTTTGCTGGTACATTTCTTTGCTCCCCCTTCTGTTCTCCTCATCAGTGTGTCAACGTCACACTGTCTTTATAGTTAAGTTGTAGTTGATAGTAAGTTGATAGCTGATACTAAGTCTTGAAATCAGGTAGAGTCCACCAAGGTTGCTTTTTTTTTCCAGAATGGTTTCAACTATTCTAAATCTTTTCCCTTAATTTATAACTTTTAGATAAGCTTGTCGTAATCTGCAAATAGTATGCTACAATTTTTATTGAGATTTTGTTGAATCTATACATCAAATTAGAGAGCACTGTCATCTTAACAATTTGGGGTACTCATTTCATGCCCCCATGATACATCTTGCCATTTAGTTAGATCTTTGATTTCTTTTTTGGCTGAGGAAGTTTCACCCTGAGCTAACATCTGTGCCAATCTTCCTCCATTTTGTATGTGGGTCGCTCTATTTTGTATATGGTCACTGATGAGTGTTGTAGGTTGGCACCCGAGATCTGAACCCATGCTGCTGAAGCAGAGTGCACTGAACTCAACCACCAGGCCACGGGGCAGGTCCCGATCTTTGATTTCTTTTCATCACTGTTTTGGTTTTTAGCATACAAATTCTGCACATCTTTGATATATTTATACTTAAGTACTTCATTATTTTGGTGCTACTGTGATTAATAATGTTCTGTTTCCAAGTCCAAATTGCATATTGCTGGCCTACAGGACAATTGATTTTTATGTAGTGACCTTGTATCCTACACTGATGTTAATCTCACCTATTAGTTCCTAGAACATTTTTGTAATGCTTTGGGATTTACTACATAGACATTCAAACTGTCTCTAAATACAAAACATGTTATTTCTTCCTTTCTTCTCTGTATTTATTTTTCTTTCCTTATTGCACTGTCTGGGTCTTCCTGTTGCATGTCAAATAGGAATGGTGTGAAAAGATATTCTGACCTTATTTTTGATCTTTGGGGGAAAGATCACTGTGTATGGTCATCAATAACTATGAAGTAAGGTGTAGATGTTTTGTGTATGGTCTTTAGTAGGTTAAGGATGTTACCTTTCATTTCTACTTTGCCAAGAGTTTTTGTCATGAACGGATGTTGAATTTGTTGGAATGTTTTTCTTCCTGTAACTATGGAAATGATCATATGATTTTCTTATTTGGCTGTTAATATTGTAAATTTTAATGATTGATTTTTGAATGTTGAGTCAGTCTTTCATTCCTGGGATGAACCCCACTTGGTAGTGACAATTATATTTTTTATATATTGTTGAATTTGATTTGATGACATTTTGTCAAGAATTGTCCAGCATTAACTTAAAGCTAAAACCAGATAAAGACATTATAAGAAAACTATAGTTCAATATCCCTCATGAACATATTCTTTGAATGGTGTTGGGATCAATAGTGATGTTCCCTCTTTCATTCCGTATATTGATAACTTGTTTCTTCCCTCTTTTCTCTTTGGTCAGCCAGACTAAAGATTCAACAGTTTTATTGATTTTTCCATAGAACTGGTTTTTGGTTTAACTGATATTCTCTATTGCTTTTCTGTTTTTATTTTCATTTTCCCTTTTGCCTTCTTCGTGTTTAATTTGTTCATATTTTTCTAGTTTCTTAAGGTGGAACCTTAGACTACTGGTTTTAGATCTTTATTTTCTAATATAAACATTTAATGCTATAATTTCTAAGCCCTGCTTTATCTGCTTCTCACACATTTTAATATGCTATGTTTTCATTTTTATTTAAATATTTTTAAAATTTTTCTTGTGATTTATTTCTAGGTTATTTAGAAGTATGTTTAATTTCCAAATATTTGGGAATGTTTCTAGATATCTTTTGTTATTGATTTCTGGTTTAATTCTGTGATAATACAAGAAAAATATTATATAAAATTGTTTAATATATACATATTTAATTTGTTAAGACTTATTTTATGCCTCAGGTTATTGTCTAATTCAGTACATGTTCCATGTACACTTGAGAAGAATATGTATTCTGCTATTTTTTGGTGGAGGGCTCTATAAATACCAATTTGGTCAAGTTGGTTGATAGTCCTTTTGTTCTCTTATATAGGTCCATATAGAGTTTCCTAATATTTTAATTTTTGGGGGAGGGAGGGTTGTCAATACTTTTTTAGTTATAAATGCTTTTAATGTAATTGAAACACCAATATTTTCTTTTATTGCTTCTCAATTTTGAATTATAGAGAAATTTCCCACCCCGTCACTTTATAATAAAATCCATCCATTCTTTTCTAGTACCTTTATAGACTTTTAAAAAACAATTAGGTCTTTCAACTACCAGGAATTTGTTTTCTGTATGGTATGTTGTACAAAAACTTTATCTTTTTTCAACTGGCTATTCAATTTTCCAATACCATTTATTAAAAATGCATCCATTCCCTGTTAATTTGAGATGCCGTCTTTGTCATATGTTCAGATTCCTTATACCTTTGTATATATTTCAGAGCTTTCTTTTTTGTTCAATTAGTCTGTATGTCCATTCCTGAGCCAATACTATACTGTTTTAATCATAGAAGCATTACAATTTTGTAGGTCTGTTCCCCAAATTGCTCTTCTCTCTGAGGATTTTTCTAACAATTCTTGTCTTCATGGATAACATTGTCTTCAAATTGTCTAGGTACAAAAACAATGTATTTTATAGGGATCCCATCAAATTTATATATTTACTTAGGAAAAATAGACATCACTACAATATTCCTTGGTTTCCCTAAGCACGAATATATGGCTTTTCTATTTTTCAAGTCAAATTTGTATAATAGATATCTATTTTAAAGCTTTTCTCATGTAGGTTTTGAACATTTTAAGTATATGTCTAGGCTTGTTTATTGTTTGTGTTTTTGGTTGGGGGACATTAAAGATAACTCTGGCCTCATTAAATTAGTGTACTGTGGCAATTGATTCTTGCTCCCTCCCCATTGAAGCCTTCGTCCTTTCAAGTTTCTCCAAAGAATCTACTATTGCTCTAAGACCACCATTTCATCCTGTAATTCTGAAATCTCATTCATACACACTAATGACAACGTGGATTAGCCTCAGAGTAAGTTGGAAGATACAGGATTCTTTCTTGACTTTGTGTGTTTGGAGCTAGCTGAACTAATAGGAAATCTAGGAGGAAGAAGATTGACATGTAAACTTAATAAACTGAGTTCAAGAAGTTGTAACTTGGCTTATGCAGCTCTGAGAATGTCAGCAGCCCTGCTCTTCATTTAACTTCATGCACGCCTTTCCCACCTTGTAGATTGCATCTCTCCTGGGCGTACATTATGTCAGCAGAACATCCTGACATAAATTTTTCTTCACTTAAGTTCACAGGCAGTGTTCAGGAAAAACTCCCATTAGAAATTGCAACAGTGAAAGTTGAAGCGGGTGGGGTGCAGAGGGGTGGGGACGACAATTACGAACTGAAGTGGAGGCATTGTTCTGATGCTGTGAAAGGTGCTTTTAAGTATATTAGTGATATTCCTGTGAAAGCTACCTTATCAATTCATTCAAAATAAAACAGCCATTATGTGGAAATTGTGACGCAGAAGGAAAGAACATAATTATTCTTTTGTTACAAACACCTGGGCAAATAAGTCAAGATTCAATCAGGTTCCCTGAAAGAAAGGTTAAGTATTAGAATTAATGGAGCTTTTGAAATTATTTCTGAATATTACAAAACTATTAAAATCATCTGAAAATACCTATTCTTTTTTTCTATATACTTCGTTTCCCTTTTCCTTATACTAATAAGCCTCCCTAGAAGTTAAATATCTGTCTCAATTAACCTTGCTTCTAGTTGACACTGAGTCCCCAATTATTAAATAGGAGGGCAGAAATAAGTGGTCTCCAAAATTAATAATAGTGTGATTATTTTCTATTCTCTATGTTGGCTAGTAACTGAAGATGCTCTCTCCAAATGTTTTTGTATAAACTTTCATGCACGTACAGAACAACATCCATGTGTTTTCAGATTTTTGAATATTGATGATGTCTTGACTATATTAATAACATGTTGGGAAGAGTGAAAATAATGTGGATTTGTGTTTGGAATTCAGACCTGGGTTTGAATTCCAGGTTTAATTTATTTTGGTTGTGATATCAGGCAAACTATTTAGCCCTTCTGGGTAATGGGGAAAGTAACATCTATCTTAAATATTGTAATAAATATTAAATGGGATAGGATATATCCCAAATGAATATTCACAATACGTTTTCAGATGAGATATTGTTTACCGCCCGCACGATACTCGTCCTATTTTTTCTCCTCTCCAATCTCTCTCTACCCCTTTAGAGAAGTATACGTGCACAGAAGAAGTCCATAAAGACTTGAATGAATAGAGGGACACTGGTTTAGTCTCTGGCCTAAATGGAGCTTAAATACTCCCCAAATTTAAAAACTGTTGCTCAACAACTACTTTCCATAATGACAGAAACTCATATCATGTCTTTAGGCTCAGTTCTCACTAGGATGGAACATAGCTGAAAACCTCCAAGTTGAATGGATGTTGATGTTGGAACCAACACTGAGAGGAGAGTGAATTCATTGTGTTGTCTTCTTTCCAAGCTCACTTAGAAATGGGCTAGATTTCTCGTTGTTTATTCCATCACCTAATCTCAAGCTCTTAAATGTGGCTCTCATTCTCTGTGTTATGCATTTGGCAGTAAGAGGAAAGAACCAATTATTGAAAACATAGTAGCTGTAGGCATTACAACATGTGAAAAAGCAATTTATATAAAGCACGTTCAATGCATTTTCTTACTGATTTCATAAACTAACTTTATAATATTGGTGCTATTATTACCACTCATATTTTAGGTGAGAAAACTGGGACACACTGACTGTTTTTAAAAATCACGTGACAAGTAAACAGCTCATTCAAGCACTGGACTTCCTAATTCCAATCACTTCATTATATTGCACGCTGTAGTTTTTAGGGACTCACTATGATGCCCTTGGCACTGACTTAAGAACCACAAAGGGATATCTTAGGACCAAAGTTCACGCCTTTCTTTCTCCTCCAGCTGGAACGTTGTAATGCAGCCTTAAGAAAGAAAACAGATTGTCATTAGCCTCACTTTTAAAGATCCTGAAGATCTCTGAAGATGAACATTGTAATGACTCGGTTTCATTTTTACTCTGCCTTCTTTTTCCTGTTGTTGAGAGGACCCTAAATCTCAGAATCTGGGTCTAGCTGTACTTATAATTTCTATAGCAGAGGAAGCCATTTTACTTCTTAGACCTTGATTTTCTCAGCTGAAAATGAGGTTGGACAATATGATCACTCAGATGCTTTTCCGTTCTTAACAAATTTTGATTCTATAAGCCAAATAAAAGTCATTTCGATCTTTTCCCTTGGCCTCATTTTGAAAGCTTTTATTCATGTTTAAGACTGTCTTTGAAATCTTCAACAAATTATACACATATATATGCATATGTATAATTGGCAAGTGCCCAGAAACAAAGATGAGTGTCAAGCACACTATAAATCTGTGGGACAAATGCAATCAGTGTTTTATCAACTCAGTCAGAACCCACCTACTCAGAGAGGCAGATAAATACACTATGATAGTTTTTGAACATCTACAACAGGTTGGAGAAAATGGAATATGACATTACTTAAGACATAGGGAAGGAAAAGGTGGATACAAGGGGTTTGAAATTCTATTTAATTTCCGTCCTTATATTTAAAGCCTTACAGTCTACTGAATAAATTCTTCTGAGACCAGCAATTTATACTATCGTTTTAAATTTTGGAGTGGAAGAGGATTTAAAATTAGGATATAGTGAAATTTTCAAAGTGATCTAACATTCGTTAGAGAATTACCACATTCCTGGCTCTGTCCACCTGCACAACTGTTCGATTTAAAACTCACAGTATGATGCATAGAGGAGGGCATTAAGTATCCTGAGTATGGGAACAAGATCACTGAGACTCAGAAAGTTGAGGACTTTGCTATTCATTCCATAACTAGTAAGTCTCACACTTAGAATCTGAAACTGATTCTGTCTGGATCCAGAGACCAACCTCTATCTTTAACAAAACAATGATGATGATTTTGATGTCGGGGAAAACAAGGTTACCATGGGTTTGTTTCCTAAAGTAGCATTGTGTCAACCCTGTGACCTAAAGCTTCCTAGTTCTTGATCTGCAGTGTCATATCTAATTTTATATTTGATAACTAAAAGGGAAAAATTGAATCTCACTTTGAAAGAGGCTGATGCAATTTACCAAGGGTAGAGTAAATTCTGTAAAGAGCTGTACATAGGTAAAACTTGGCGATCCTCTTGAGTGGTGTTAGAAGGCCTTAGGGAGCTGGCCCAGTAAGTCTGATGCCCCTGGGAGTTGCTAAAGCAGGCATTTTTTGTTTGTTATTTTGTTTTGTTTTGGCACCAAGACTTCCAGATCTTCCCTTCCAAATCTTCCAGGCTGGGCATCTGAGCAAAGACAAAGGAACTATCATTATACTTGGGAAGGATACAGCACAACCAACATGAGGAGGGAATGTAAACAGGAACTTCCTAAAGAGGCTTATATCCCCAGTCACTACTTTAAAATAAAATGGATAAATGCTGATTAAATGGGATGTCAGGCCTTGGAAATTGGTTTTAGTGACTGGGGAGAAAAGAAAGTCAATTAGCATTCCTCTCTTGTGCCAGGCGTGTGGATGTATCTTTATGTAGTCAATGCCCCAACTCTTTGAGGCGTCATGATTTCACAAGTGAGGAAAACTATAGTACTGAGAGTTACAGTCACTTTCTCAAAGTGAAGCACAAATGTGCATCTTGGCTAGTCTGACTTGATGATCCTTAAGAACTTTGAAGATAAATTTTATAATGACCCCTTCTTTTTTTCTCCTCCTCCCTCCTCCTGTTCCTCTTTCCTGTCATTGAAAGAACTCTGGTTAATTTATCATCACCATTTTTTTTTATTCAACAACAGAAATTTATTTCTCACAGTGTGGAGGCTGGAAGTCTAAGATCAAGGTGCCAGCTTGGTCAAGTTCTCTGGTGCAGACACTCTCCCTGATTCATAGCTGGCCCTTTCTTGCTGTGTCCTCACACAGTGGAAGGGGCTAGGGAGCTCTCTGGAGCCTCTTTTGTTAATTATTTATTTATTTATTTATTGAGTTCACAATAGTTCACATCACTGTGAAGTTTCATTTATATATTGTTTCTTGTCTGTCCCCATATAAGTGCTGCCCTTCAGTCCCTGTGCCCACCCCTCATCCTCCTTCCAGTAACCACTGAACTGTTCTCTTTGTCCATGTGTTTGTTTATCTTCCACATGTGAGTGAAATCATATGGTGTTTGTCTTCCTCAGTCTGGCTTATTTCACTTAACATAACACCCTTCAGGTCCATCAATGTTGTTGCAAATGGTATGATGTTATCATTTTTTATGGCTGAGTAGTATTCCATGATATATATATATATATATATATATATATATATATATATATATACCCCACATCTTTTTTATCCAATTGTCAGTCGATGGCACTTAGATTGTTTCCATGTCTTGGCACTGTGAATAGTGCTGCAATGAACATAGGGGTACACAGGTCACTTTGGATTGTTGATTTCAAGTTGTTTGGATAAATACCCAGTAGTGGGATAGCTGGGTCATATGGTAGTTCCATTTTTAGTTTTTCTGAGGAATCTCCGTACTGTTTTCCATAGTGGATGCACCAGTTTGCATTCCCACCAGGCATGTATGAGAGTTCCCTTTTCTCCACACCCTCTCCAACATTTGTTATTTTCAGTCTTAGTGATTACAGCCGTTTTAACTGGTGTAGGGTGGTATCTTAGTGTAGTTTTGATTTACATTTCCCTGATGTTTGGTGATGTTGAACATCTTTTCATGTGCTTATTGGCCATCTGTGTATCTTATTTGGAAAAATTTCTATTCATATCCTCTGCCCGTTTTTGGATCAGGCTGTTTCTTTTCGTGTTGTTCAGTTGTATGAGTTCCTTATATATTATGGAGATTAACCCCTTGTCAGATGTATGATTTGCAAATATTTTCTCCCAGTTGGAGGTTTGTCTTTTTGTTTTGATCCTAGTTTCTTTTGCCTTGCAGAAGCTCTTTAGTCTGATGAAGTCTCACTTGTTTATTTTTTCTTTTGCTTGCCTTGTCTGAGAAGACATGGTATTCGAAGAGATCCTCTTATGCTCAATGCCAAAGAGTGTACTACCTACATTATCTTCCAGAAGTTTTATGGTTTCAGGACTTATCTTCAAGTCTTTGATCCATTTTGAGTTTATTTTTTTGTATGGCATGAGATAATGGTCTACATTCATTCTTTTGCAAGTGGTTGTCCAGATTTCCCAAAAGCGTCTATTGAAGTGACTATCTTTTCTCTGTTGTATGTTCTTGACACCTTTGTCAAATATTAGCTGTCCATAGATGTGCGGTTTTATTTCTGGGCTTTCAGTTCTGTTCCATTGATCTGTGTTTGTACTAGTACCATGCTGTTTTGATTACTGTGGCTTTGTAATACAGTTTGGAGTCAGGGATTGTGATGCCTCCAGCTTTGTCCTTTTTTCTGAGGATTGCGTTAGAAATTCGGGGTCTTTTGTTGCCCCATATGAATTTTAGGATTCTTTGTTCTATTTCTGTGAAGAATGTTATTGGCATTCTGCATTGAATCTGCAGATTGCTTTGGGTAGCACGGACATTTTAACTATGTTTATTCTTCCAATCCATGTGCATGGAATATCTTTCCATCTCTTTATGTCATCATCTATTTCCTTTAGCAATGTCTTATAGTTTTCATCATATAAGTCCTTCACCTCATTGGTTAAATTTATTCTTAGATATTTTATTTTTTTTTGTTAGAATTGTAAATCGAATTGTATTTTTGAGTTCTCTTTCTGTAAGTTTGTTATTGGAGTATAGAAATGCAACTGACTTTTGTAAGTTGATTCTATACCCTGCAAATTTACTGTAGTTGTTGATTATTTCTTATAGTTTTCTGATGGATTGTTTAGGATTTTCTATGTATAAGATCATGTCCTCTGCAAACTGCAAGTGTTTCACTTCTTCACTCCCTATTTGGATTCCTTTTATTCCTTTTTCTTGCCTAATTGCTCTGGCCAAAACCTCCAGTACTGTGTTGAATAAAGGTGGTGATAGTGGGCACCCTTGTATCGTTCCTGTTCTCAAGGAGATAGCGTCCAGTTTTTCCACATTGAGTATGATGTTGGCTTTGGGTTTGTCATATATGGCCTTTATTATGTTGAGGTAATTTTCCTCTATCCCCATTTTGTTAAGAGTTTTTATCATAAATGGCTGTTGGGTCTTGTCAAATGCTTTCTCTGCATCTATTGAGATGATCATGTGGTTTTTATTCCTCATTTTGTTAATGTGGTGTATCACATTGATTGATTTGCAGATGTTGATCCATCCCTGTGTCCCTAGTATAAAATCCCTGTGTCCCTAGTATAAATCCCACTTGATCATGATATATGGTCTTTTTGATGTATTGCTGTATTCAGGTTGCCAATATTTTGTTGAAGATTTTTGCATCTCTGTTCATCAGCAATATTGGCATGTAGTTTTCCCTTTTTGTGTTGTCCTTGTCAGGCCTTGGTATCAGAGTGATGTTGGCCTTGTAGAATGCATTAGGAAGTGTTCCATCATCCCTAATTTTTTGGAATAGCTTGAGATGGATAGGTATTTAATCCTCTCTGAACGTTTGGTAGAATTCTCCAGGGAAGCTGTCTTGTCCTGGGCTTTTACTTTTGGGGATGCTTTTGATTGCTGTTTCAATCTCTTTACTTGTGATTGGTCTATTAGATTATCTATTTCTTCTTGATTCAGCTTTGGGAGGCTGTAAGAGTCTAAGAATTTATCCATTTCTTCTAGATTGTCCATTTTGTTGGCATGTAGCTTTTTGTAGTATTCTCTTATAATCCTTTGCATTTCTGTGCTATCTGTTGTAATTTCTCCTCTTTCATTTCTATGTCTCTGAGCTTTCTCCTTTTTTTCTTTATAAGTCTGGCTAAGGGTTTATCAATTTTGTTTATCTTCTCAAAGAACCAGCTCTTTGATCCATTGATCCTTTCTACTGCCTTTTTTGTTTCAATTGCATTTATTTCTACTTTTTTATTATTTCTCTCCTTCTGCTGACTTTGGGCTTTGTTTGTTCATCTTTTTCTAATTCAGTTAGGTGTGTTTGACATTGCTTATTTGGGATTTTTTTGTTTGTTAAGTGAGCCTGTATTGCGATGAATTTCCCTATTAGTACCACTTTTGCTGCATCCAAAATGAGTTGGTATGGTATGTTTTCATTTTCATTTGTCTCTAGATATTTTTTTATTTCTCCTTTAATTTCTTCAATGATCCATTGGTTGTCCAATAGCATGTTGTTTAGTCTCCACATCTTTGTCCCTTTCTCAGCTTTTTTCTATAATTAATTTCTAGCTTCATAGTGTTGTGATCAGAAAAGATGCTTGTTGTTATTTGAATCTTCTTAAATTTATTGCAACTACCTTGTTTCCCAACATATGGTCTATCCTTGAGAATGTTCCATGAGCACTTGAGAAGAATGTGTATTCTGCTGTTTTTGGATGGAGTGTTCTATATATATCTATTAAGTCCAACTGGTCTAGCTTTTCATTTAATCCCACTGTTTCCTTGTTGACTTGCTGTCTGGATGATCTATGCACTGATGTGAGTGGAGTGTTGAGGTCCCCTACTATTATTGTGTTATTATTAATATCTCCTTTTGGGTTTGTTAATAGTTGCTTTATGTACTTTGGTGCTCCAGTGTTGGGTGCAGATATTTTTAAGTGTTATGTCTTCTTGGTGGAGTGTCCCTTTGATCATTATATACTGCCCCTCTTTGTCTCTCTTTACTTGTCTTATCTTGAACTCTACTTTGTCTGCTATAACTATTGCAAAACCTGTTTTCTTTTGTTTGCCGTTAGCTTGGAGTATCACCCTGCCTCACTTCACTCTGAGCCTGTGTTTGTCTTTGGAGCTGATGTGTTTCCTGGAGGCAGCATGTTGTGGGGTCTTGTTCTTTAATCCATCTTGCCACTCTGTGTCTTTTTATTGGAGAATTAAATCCAGTTACATTTAGGGTGATTATTGATATATGAAGGCTTAATGCTGCCATTTCATCACTCATTTTCCAGTTCTCCTGCATTTCCTTTGTTTCTCATCCCGTGTGTTTTGGTCTACCAATTCAGTTGTATAGCTCTTTATGTTGAGTTTCTTTGTTTTCTCCTTGTTTATTATTTGTGTCTCTGTTCTGCTTCTTTGCTAAGTGGTTACCATGAGGTTTGTATGCAAAATCTCACAGATAAGATAGTCCATTTTCTGATGGCCTCTTATTTCCTTAGACTAAACCTACTCAATCCCCCTCCTCTTCCCATCCTATGATGTTTTTGTCACATCTTATTCCATCCTGTGTTATGAGTTTGTGGTTAAAATGACAAGATTATCTTTGTTTTTGGTGTTTTCCTTCCCTCTATCTTTAATGCTGTACTTGAATATTTGCTAACCTGTTCTGATGTATAGCTACCATTTTCTAATTTTTGTCTACCTATTTATCTCCTTTCTCCAGGCTTTGTAACCTCTTTGCCCATTTTTTTTTTTTTTTCAGGTGTGAGGGCCTTCTTGAGGATTTCTTGTAGGAGGTGTCTTGTGACTATGGATTCCCTTAGCTTTTGTTTATCTGGGAAAGTTTTTATTTCTCCATCATGTCTGAATATTTTCACTGGATAGAGTATTCTTGGATGAAAGTTTTCATCCTCCAAAGATTTGAATATGTCATCCCAGTCTCTCCTAGCCTGTAAGGCTTCTGCACAGAAATCCACTGAAAGCCTGATAGGGGTTCCTTTAGGATAGGATATTTTCTTCTGCCTTGCTGCCCTTAGTATTCTTTCTTTGTCATTCACGTTTGCCAGTTTCACTACTATATGCCTTGCAGTAGATCTTTTTGCATTGACATATTTAGGAGATCTGATAGCCTCTTCCACATGGATTTCCACTCTTTCCCTAGGTTTGGCAAGTTCTCTGCTATTATTTCTTTGAACAAACTTTATGCTCCATTCTCCTTCTCTTCTCCCGCTTGAATCCCTATAATTCTTATGTTGCATTTCCTCATTGAGTTGAGTATTTCTCAAAGACTTTCTTCCTTTCTTTTTAGTCTTAGTTTTCTCTCCTCCTCTATCTGGAGCATTTCAACTTGTCTATCTTCAATTTTGCTGATTTGCTCCTTGATGATATCTGCTCAAGTGTTCAGGGAATCCATATTCTGTTTTAGCTCATCCTTTGTGTCTTTCATCTCCAATATTTCTGATTGGTTCTTCTTTATAGTTTCACTCTCTTTTGTGAAGTAGCTCCTGAACTCATTGAATTGTTTCTCTACATTCTTCTTTAACTCATTGAATTTTTTAAGGATAGCTATTTTGAATTGTCTGTCATTTAGATTACATATTTCTGTGTCTTCAGGATTAATTTCTAGGTACTTGTAATTTTCTCTCTGGTCTGGAGATTTAATATAATTTTTGATACTGCTATAAGGCATGGTTCTGTTTTTGTACATTGTGGTATTATTTGGTTGTAGTTACCACTTGTCATCACTGGGTTGGGTTGGAGAGCTGCATATTCTCAGCCCTCTGCGTTCTGCTGGAATTTCAGGCACTGGAGCTGGTGCTGGTCAGGTGTGGGAAGAGGTGCTTTCTTCTGCATGCTCTCAGGGTTTTCTTGCTCTGCCCTTGCTATCTGCTCTCCTGGGATGTTGGCTTGATGAAGTCACGCCCCCCCCCCCCACAATAGCTTTCATCCAGGTAGGGGGCTTTCCCCTAGGCTGCGAGGGACCTCATGGATCTTCGATATTCCTGCAAATGGGCTCCCCCTCACCCCTTCCTTCCCTCTCAGAGGCTGTGTGCAATCATCAGGTTGCAGTCTTTGTGGAGAGAGTAACGCTTTCTCTTACCCCTTCTCCTCCTGCAAGGGGGTCTCCAGCACCTCCACCTTCCAACTTTTGGCTGCATTGGTCTCTCAGATGTCTTTTGTGTTGTGTGGATGTTCTCTGTTGGGATATGAATGTATTTTTCATTGTATTGTGGAGGGGAGAATTCACTGGGAAAGAGCTCACACTGCCATGATGCTGACATCAGTCTCTGGAGCCTCTATCATCGCTATTTTTTAAAAAGATGTTTTTAAAAGCTGTAATAATTTTGATTAGCAAAGCAGCATACAATTTCAATGGAGACCTGTTTGGTTTTCACCCTAGTATATCCCTGTTTCTGGCCCTACTCAGGGCCTCTCCCAACTCAACCTTCTTTATCTGACTCTCTTGTCTCATAACACAGCTCATCAGCATGCAGAATTCTGCCTACACATGGAACATAAGCCATATGCTGAGGAGTTGAGTTTCTTTCAATATCATCATTATAGGTGTTTGCTGGAAGGTAATTAGCAAGATGGGTGTTGCATAATTTTCAGAACCATCTTCCAATCCTGATCTGTTTCCTATAGCAACATTCTCTGACAGGGATATCTGTCTTTCAAGTTCAAAAATTGCCATATCAGGTGACCTAAAAGGACCAGATCCAAGAATAAGTGCTAAAATAGGGGGCACAAAAATTGAAATGATTATTATTACTCCACCTCTAAAATAATAGATCTCTCATGGTTTCTTTAGTGCTACTTGTATTGGGGGTTAGAAACGTTTTCCTGACAAATGACATGCTTGCTTCCCAGTTATTGAGAGAAGGACTGGGAATTGGTGGCATTGCTGCTATCCTACCCACAGCCGACATTCTCAGCTCCAGCAAGCATTCTGGAATCTGTCATTATTTTAAAATACCAACAAGAAAGTATGGCTATTGCCTTATAGCTATGAATAATTCATTGAATATTTCAGGTAGTGAAGTCACTAAAAATAGCAGGAAAGTTGAATGCCTTGACCTTAAAACAAAATCTTTACTATTGCTGAATACTGTTATTTCTTAAACATGACACCAGGCAAACTAATTTCCTAAAGACTTTGCTTGTTTTGTTTTAACTTACTGACTTCACAACAAAATTCCAAGTACCTTCTGAAAAACTGAACAAATGCTGAAGTCATTCTTATAAAATTGCTCTGGTTCTTAAAATCTGAATACAGATGAGCTCTTGCTTTCCTTTCACACTCTTGCCCTGATGCTTTAACGTGACTGACACTCTTGAATATTAAACCAGAGTAAGAGAGACTGAAGAATAGATTGAACAACCTTAGAAAGAAACTGGAATCTTAGACAATAGCTCTCTTTTTCCTTTTCTTATTTCATGTTTCTTTAAACAATTTCCTTATTGTGATATAATTGACATATAACATTATGTAAGTTTAAGGTGTACAACATGTTGGTTTGATACATTTTTATATTGCAATGTGATTACCAGTGTAGCTTTAGCTAACACCTCTATCACTTCACATGGCTACTATTTCTTTTTGTGGTGAGAACAATTAAGATCTAGTCTCTTAGCATCTTTGTAGTTTATAATACAATATTGATGACTATAATCACTATGTTGTGCGGTAGAGCTCCAGGACTTATTTATCCACTGGTTGCAAGTGTGTACCTTTAAACCACATCTCCTCAATTCCCCCACCTCCAAGATGCTGGTAACCATGATTCCCCTCTCTGTTTTTATGGGTTCAGCTTTATCTTTTTTTTCATTTTGAAGGTAGATACTTTCTTCCATTAGAGATAAAATTCCTGAATTTGCTAATGATAGACTAGGTTTATAACTTACCAGCTATACATCCTTGGTAAGATCACTCTTCCTTTCTGATCCTCTGTTTTCTCATCTATAAAGTAGAGATATTAACACCTGTCTATAAGAGTGTTGTACAGATCAACTGAGAAGAGGTAAGTGACAAACTTTGTATAGATAAAACAGCACAGCAAGTTAAGCAATATTGTCATTGATTCAAATGAAGAAAGGAAATGAAGTCACCATAAAGGAAATTTGGACAATAAGCCCCCTCCCATTTGAGTTGTGTATTTTAGTTGAAATTTTCTATTTATAGAGGCTAAGAATAATTTATATGAATTGTTAAGAAGAATAATATGATCTTTTAATATACTTCATATAATCACGATGGCTATACACCAAAACTAATTTTCATTTTCCAACTGTGTTAGGAAGTGAGGAATTTGCATCCATGATCTTCAAAGTTTGTGCTTTTTTTCCCTAAAAATAATTTTGAAAAATCGTTTCCCTCTGTACGTAGAGTTGACATATAACACTTACTATTATGAATTTAGATGCTTGTAAAATATGTAATTTCTAGCATATCATAGATATTGACATTTTAAAATAAAACTCTTTAAGTGTATCTAATAGAGCTTGTAAAATATGTAATTTCTAGCATATCATAAATATTGACATTTTAAAATAAAACTCTTTAAGTGTATCTAATAGAATCTAAACACTTTGATGCAATTTGATACCAACATTTATCCTATTAAACAAATATCCAAACACTTACTAGTCAAATATTTTACACCATTCCTTAATCTTTTTGAACTTATATTTATATTCTATAACTCTGGAAAGACAAGGCACAGGAAGGTTAAGTGACTTGCCCAAGGTCACACAGCAGGTATATGGCAGCTCTGGATATGAACCCAGACTGCTTGCGTCAGAGTCTGTTACTTACATTTATTCTTAACCATTTGTTATTTACATTTTGGATTTAAATAAAAGTTAAAATATACATGCAGCTTGTGCTTTATGTTGCTGCTTGTTTCATCTGTGAACACATAAATTTTAATATTGTCATTAGAAGAGCATGGAGTAGGAGGACCTGGTGGGTTCCATGCTCAGAAGACAAATTCTGTCCTTTTAGAAAGGAAAGAGAATATATTTCTCAGTCTTTATGTTTAGCAAAACATTATGAGACCTTCTTGTGCTTATTACTTTGTAATATTTCTGATGAAGACTAGAGGAACTTACTTTCATTAACCCAAATAAGAGAGAAAATGATCTTTTTGGGATGCCATTACTGCCAATTTAAAGCATGGAGATGGGACCAGCACGGGTGGCCTAGTGGTTAAGTTAGGTGCGCTCCACTTTGGGAGCCTGGGAGCAGACCTACACCACTCATCTGTTAGCAGCCACACTGTGATGGCCACCCACATAAAAAGAAAAAAAACAGGAGGATTGGCAACCAATGTTAGTTCAGGGTGAATCTTCCTTATCAAAAAAAAAGCAAAACAGGGAGACTGATTGCCCTGGAAGGAGAACCGGCATGAAGATCATGTTCAAGGAGCTTGGACTTGGATGGACCCTTTTGTTTGGGGGCTATTCTTCCTAAGGCGGTGTGGAGTCGCAACTTTTACTCCTACTTTGAGAAACTTTAGGATTATGACCCAACCACCAAAGGGCTAGAAAACCTGTAGGAGAGTCTCTGAGCATCACTTAATGTTATCCTGAGTAGAAAATCAATGAATTTTATTGAAAATACTTTTTTTAATTAACTTTATTTTTTAAAGATTGGCACCTAAGCTAACATCAGTTGCCAATCTCTTTCTTCTTCTTTTTCTTCTTCTTCTTCTTCTCCTTCTCCCCCTGCTCCTCCTCCTCCCTTTTCTACTCCTCCTCCTCCTTCTTCATCTTCTCCCCAAAGTCCCCCAGTGCCTAGTTGTATATTCTAGTTCCAGGTCCTTCGAGTTGTGCTGTGTGGGACGCCACCTCAGCATGGCCTGATGAGCAGTGCTAGGTCTGCACCCAGGATCCAAACTGGTGAAAACCTGGGCTGCAGAAGTGGAGCATGAGAACTTAACCATTGAGCGACAGGGCTGGCCCCAAAAATATTTTCTGAATAATTTCTGCCTTTCGAATTTCTGAACTTACTACTCTCTGCATTACGAAACCAATTTATTTATTGGAGACCTGGTAAGAAGGGAAAAAAATCTTCCCTGAACTTTGGCTAAAAATGTCCGTTAATTAGTAATGTCCATTAATAATAATCAATGCCCACTAACTACCAAAAGTGAAGCTAGAGGAACACAGGCTATTAACATCTGACACAGGACAGGCAACCTCTGCTGTGCATTCTGCCATGTGTCACAGTCAGCTACAATCCCACTTCTGATGGTAGCTCTTTTCCTTTGGCTTTTTTGCCTCTGCCTCCTTTGCCATATTCCTTCTTCCTGCATCCTCCTTTCCTTCCCTATCTCTTATTTTATTATCTCTTCTCTTCGTGATCCTCTTCCCACTTTATTTCCTTTCCTTTTTCTTCTTCTTTTCCTTATCTATAATCCCGCTAGGGATGCCCATTGTCCTCGATTAAGCCTGATTAGGGCTATTACATCCTACCATGACTTGAGACTAATCAAGATTAAACAGAATGCTGAACGCTGCTGTGGAAGAATCGATAACCCAGTGACAGCATCTGTCAGTTTTCTCTCTGTCACCCACAGAACCCATCCCACAGTGTCGAGGGTTTGAGGCATTTGTGAGGAGGCATCGAGATTTATTCACTGTGTACCAAACACTGTGCCAACCATTTTAGACACATAATCATACTAGATATGGATAACAGAATTCTTACATCATACACATGAAGCAACAGATGCTTGGAGAACTGTTGAGGTCATGGAACAGAGATGACCCAAGTCTACCTGACTCCAAGCCCGAGCAAAGCTGTTTCCCTCACCCCCTCACTGCCTCTGGGCATATGGTCGTCCCTAAATAATCCTGACTCAATTTGATTACACACCTCTAGTTGATATTCCATGAAGAGAATATTTGCAGAAAACTTTAGCCATTACTTAGGCCAAGCCGCCCCACAATCTGAGCTGTGGCAAGATTCCCGTCTTCGGTAGAGTACATTCTACTACACCATTTCCTTCTTCTGGCTTCAGAATAGATTCTTCTCCCTAAGAGTCGGAAGGCTCAACCGTGCCTTTTTCTTTGTAGCCATGCATATACTGAACACAAATTGTTTATGGGAGCTAAAATGAACCTTCACCTAAGTGGAAGATTTTTTTTTTTAATTTGCCGTAATGCTAAACTACAACAGGTTAGGATTAAGGACATCCATACCTGTAAAGTGAAATGTCACAGAAATGACAAAATATTCAGAGCTGGCAGTTTTCTCTCAATTGCTTTGAAAAGGTAAAACGACATCTTTTTTCTCCCACGTATGACCGTATGTCTTTCGCCATGGTATAAGAGCTATTATATTCAAATTGTACTTTTGTTTATTCATTCCATCCTGGCAACAGATATCTAAAAAAGACTATGGGAAAAGGTTTGAATGATTAATACTGCATTTGCTATCCAAAGTACAAATCAAATTATTTCCAATGGTATTCAAATCCCTTTCCAGCTCAACACAGATAATAAATTAAAATGCCAAAAATACTCTTTGGCTTAAACATTTGTTTTGAAGATTAAAGATATGACCTGGCTCTATTGTTAGTGAAAGGCATACAAATTCTGATCTTTGGGGAGATTGTAGCAGTGTGTATCCACAGAAAGGGAACAAAATACTTTGGAATCTTCATCTTGAGCATGTAATTTTCTTTTTGAGGATATTTGTTTGGGTGTGTCTTGAATACAGCAAGATTATTTTTCTATAATATAAGAAGCAGAATCTGATACCGTGCAAAAACATATGATCTGGGTTCAGAATCTGTCTCTGCTACTTGCTATGTGGATTTGGGGAAATTCATAACCTTAGTTTCCTCACGTATATAATGGGGATGATAATGGTACCTGACTAATAGAATTGTTGCAAGTATTAAATGTGACTATGCACGTAAATATTCTTACCATTATACTGACACGTAGTGGAGTAAGGACTCAATAATTGGTTCGTATTACAATTATTACATACAAGCAGTTTGGTTAGGGTAAGAAAGAGTTGGAAATGTTTTCCAGAGTCCTTATAGTCAAATCGGTTTACAATATACATGAGCATATTGAATGCTCTGAAAATTACTGCACTAAAGAATGCTCCCAAACTTTATTTAACCCAGCATTTTTCAATGTTGTTTACTCAGGGTAGCTCCTCTCATAGGACGCTAAAACTTCAATGTGAACATCCCACAGAAATTAGAATAGTGATAGGTAGCCTAAGGCAAAGCCCTTCCTTGGTGGTGATTTATATTTGAGAAATTTGCTGGTTTTGTTGATGATACTGGATTTTAAAATAAGGTATATGGTTTTTTAATAATAAAGGAATTCATGGTTATTACCGAAGTTTTGGAAAATTGGAAATATGAAAGATAACAAGTTTACTTAGGCTTATCTCCCCAAAAAGAACATTGCTAACACAAGATGGGTTACTTTCCACATTTTTTCTACCACTTAATTTTTTACTGATATGTTTTATTTACACTCATTCTGCATATACAATCTTATGTGTAGCTTTTTCACTTAACATTTTAACATTATTCTAAACTCCTTATAGATATTGTTTGTAAAATGTTACATTGTTTTCGATTGAGTTGACACGCCATAATTTACCTAGCCATTAATTTATGATAATTTCTTTATGCTTTTACCAAGTTATGATTTTTATAAACCAGTATTAAAGTCTCCTAAAATTCTAAGATTCTTAAATTCCAAACTTTTCTTTCCCATATTTTGGATTATTTATTCACAATAAAATCTTAGAATTGAGATTAAAGGATCAAAGCTTTATTTACTAATTGACTTATTTATTTGTTCAACAGACACTTCCTCACTTTGACCTGGGTCTCTGTGCTGGCTGTGCTCCTGTGGTTGGGATCTAATGCTCCTCAGCCATGGATCCTGTCCTAGAGAATGTGCTGTCAGATTTTTAAGACTCTGGATATATATAGATGAATGCTTTTCCAAAGACACCATCCCGATTTCTGTTATAGATTTTAGTAACTAAACTCCAATAGCAATTGTAGAAATACACAGAAAAAGGTAGGTAAAATAGATACAGATACAGTTATAGGTACAGGCAGACAGATGTATAGACACATACATATAAATCTGTCTGGGAGAGGAAGGCAATATTGTGATGGACATATGGATGTCTCACCTTTATCTCCTTTCATCACAATTCCTGCTTTCGGTAGTAAGTATTCCCTTCCTATGTATCTAAAATATATGTGAATATCTGAATATCACTGTCAATTGTCTAATGTGAACATCCAGTTTTGCACATTTCACAAAACAAAAAGACACGTCTGTTTGATTTTTTTTTTTTTTTTTTTGCTTGTTTTTGAGGACAATTAGCCCTGAGCTAACTGCTGGCAATCCTCCTCTTTTTGCTGAGGAAGACTAGCCCTGAGCTAACATCCGTGCCCATCTTCCTCTACTTCATATGTATCATATGTGGGACGCCTACTGCAGGATGGCATGTCTGCACCTGGGATCTGTTTGATTTGTAAAAGTCCCCTCAGTAAATAGCATCCCAGCAAACTGTTTCCATATGCTTCCCTCTCTCTCCCCTGAATTCCCACAAATTGGTGCCACCCGTAGAATCTCTCCTCCACCATTGCCGTAGCAGCTCAAAGTGGTTTCTCCCTTCTTTAAGCTCTTCCCAACCCAGAGGCCAGATCAACACTCCTGAAACCTAACTCTGATCATTTCACCCTCTTGACCAGAAGCCTCTCATGACTCCCCACTAACCCCAGGGAAAAAATCTGAATACTATCTTTTCAAACCATACTTCTTTCTTCTTCCTTTCAGGAAACTCCAGTTCCAGTCAAATCCAAATCCTCAGCTCCCCATCTACACCCTTCCCTTTTCCACCTCACTCCTTGATTCCTTGTGTCGAGTGGTGTAGAAAGCCCTATCACATCTGCATAGTGATAAAAGCCATCAAGGATCAACTATCTGCTTTGTGCCAAGAACTGAACAAGTGTTTCCAAACGTTATCTCATTTACTTTAATCATCACAGCCCTTATTTCACCTATGAAACAACTGTGATGGACTTAAGTGAGTTGTCCAAATTCACACAACTTAAATTGAGAGTTCTGTTGGACTCCAGTTCTTGTTCTTTCTACTTAAGTACATTTTAGGGTCTAAATATTACTTGTTTTGTGATCTCAGTCACCGCCAAATTCATGAAGTCCTTTCCTACATTCCAGTTAGAAGTGATTTCTCACTCTTCTGAGTTCTTATAAATCTTACTCTGTATCTCTAGCACACCATTGATTATATTACCTCTTAACTTATTTAGATAATATGTCTTCTTTCACTTATTTTTCCATTTATTATTTTATTATGTTTGGGCCTACTAAAGGAAAAGGACTTTACTAAGCATCTGGTCTATAAAACAAAATAAACATGATCCTTGCTCTCAAAAAACATACAATTTAGTTGTGGAAACAAACATTAAGTAAACTCAAAATAAATATGTAATTATACATTTTTAACTAGCGCTGTGAAGCAAAAGCATGGAGTACAGTGAGACAGTAAAGAAAGATCAAAATGTGTTTGGGTGGGAGATTGTTGAGCGTTGCTCTTGAGGAGGAAGTAAAATGTCAGCCAAGACACCAAGATTAAAAGAAATTAGCCAAGTAAGGAATGGCAGCGTGGAGAAACAATATTCTAAGCAGAAAGAAAAGCATAGGCAAAGATTTTGAATTGCAGGAAGACTGTGTTTTCCAAGAATGAAAAGAAGGTCTTTCAAGAATACAGTATAGAGCTGTGTAATTGGCTGTGTGAATGGAGCCCCATAGGGTTTCACCATGGTGCCCTGAGGTCAAAATGCCTTCAGTGAACCAATGGAGTGGAAAAATAGAATGGCATTAATGTGGAAAGGAAGGCAGGGCCAGATCACTCTTCGTTCTATAGTTCTAGAGAGTTCACATCTCCTTTAAGTGCAAATGGACGTCTCCCACAAGATTTAACCAGTATTTGCTGTGATCGAATTGCAAATGCTTACTTATTCTTCTAGAAGGTAAACATGTGGATTGACACTTCCATGCATATCTATTTGATCTTTAATATGTATTTAACTCGATAGTGCCCAATATAATTCTGTGAGGAGATCAGCTGTTTAATGCTTATGTCCTGAGACAGAATGAGTTAGTGTCTCTATCTTCTGAAACATTTATGCTTTGTCATCATAATCATGTTATTTTCTTATATCTTTACACCAACTCTCACTGGAGAGTCCATGTGAAATTCTGCATCTTTTTTTTCCAGGTGATATTTCTTTAATTGTTTTTCATCAAGTTTGGACCTTCCCAAATGGCTGACTTGAGCTCTTGATATTGTTGCCAGTTAGAAACTACCGTGAACTAGAGACATTTGGTGAAATGACCGCTTTGACAGTCTAGGAATAAAAGAACTGTCAAGCTTTTCATTCTAAGGCTACAGGTTACAGAAAATTCAGGAGTTTTGTGTTCCCTTTGAATCAATTTGTCACAAACTCTGCTAATCCTATTTCCAAAAGGGCTTACTTTCTAACAGATTACATATTATAGCCCTTGACCTTTCTGAGAAGACTCAATAAAGTTGAATTTGTAGCAAGTTAGAGGTTGTATAGAATGCTGGAAGACTGTCTTTCCCCACTAGGAAATCCACTGGGTGGACCGATGCAAATTTCCTAGACTGGGGAGGAAAAGTTATTTATATTGTACAAACCAGTGCCAATCCATAAGTAGTAGTTATATTGAGAGAGGTTTTGGAGACCACATTTGTGCTGGGGAAGAGATACCATGACTGATTAATGATATCTGCCATATGTTCAAAGAAGGGAGTGGCAGCTGGGCACATGGTTATTTCTGCCCAACTCTGTTTAGAATAGTCAAGGCCTTGAGAATTGTTTCTAGTATGGAAGAAGTTAATCCAAATATGAAACAAAAAGTGGTATAAACCAAGATTCTTCAAGAATGGCAAAAAACGCTATCCAATATAAGGTTTGTAAAATAAAAATTAATATTCAAAGAGTCCTATTAAATCAGTGATAAAAATGACCTCAGTATAAGTTTGGGTAATAAACTCAGGCAGGTATTGAATTGTTTTAACAGTTTTTTCATTCAGCTCACTTACTGAATTGTTCTTTAAACTTCTCATCATTGTTACCTTGATTCTCTTGGATTTTCACACGAACAATCTGCAGGTAATTATAACAAATTGCATTGCAACTCCCAAATATCAAAATATCTTTTTCTTATCTTATTGCATTGACTAGAACTTCTAAAACAATATAAGTAACGAAGGAGAGTGTGTATGTTCTTTTTCTGTTCTTACCTTTGATAAAAATTGTTTTAATATTTTACTGTTGAGAGTAGGAGATTACAATGAGAGTTATTTTTTAAATCAGAATAAAAGTTAAATTTCATAAACAACTTTTTCTGACTTTAATGATATGATTCAATGACTTCTTTTCACCTTCAACTTATTAATGTAATGTATTTCCTAATATTGCTGAAATAAACATACTAGATTATGGTGTATTATTCATGCTGCTATAATTGATATGTGAATATTTTTAAGGTTTTTTTTTCAATATTTGAAAGTAAGAATAGCCCAAATATTTTTTCTTAAGGATAATTATTGGTAAGATTGTTGCATCAACTCTATGCTTGTTTTATAAAATTCTGTACTTTGTTTCAGAATATGTTCTGGAAGCAACTCAGGTTAGCAGTTAAGAATTTAGGTTCTCACAAATCAAAACAGTATGGTACTGGCAAAAAGAGGGAAACATAGATCAATGGAACAGAATAGAGAGCTCAGAAATAAACCCACACATATGTGATTTATTACTTTATGACAGAAGACCAAAGAATATACAATGGGGAAAGGATAATCTCTTCAATAAATGGTGCTGGGAAAACTGGACAGCCACATGCAAAGAATGAAACTGGATCACTATCTTATACCAAACACAAAAATCTCCTCAAAATGGATTAAAGACTTGAATGTAAGACCTGAAGCCATAAAACTCCTAGAAGAAAACGTAAGTGGTGAGGTCCTTCATATTGGTCTTGACACTGATTATTTGAATTTGACACCAATAGCAAAGACAACAAAAACTAAACTAAACAAGTGGGACTACATCAGACTGAAAAAGTTCTGTACAGCAAAAGAAACCATCAACAAATAAATGGAATGGGAGAAAATATTTGCAAATCATGTATCTGATAAGTGGTTAGTATCCAAAATATATTAAAAAAACTCATATAACTCAATAGCAAAAAACAATCTGATTTAAAAATGGGCAGAGGATCTGAATAGACATTTTTCCAAAGATGACATACAGATGGTCAATGATTACATGAAAAGGTGCTCAGCATAACTAATCATCAGGGAAATGCAAATCAAAACCACAAGGAGATATCACTTCCTACCTGTTAGAGTGGTTCTTATCAAAAAGACTAGAAATAACAAATGTTGGCAAGGATGTAGAGAAAAGGCAACCCTTGTGCACTGTTGGTGGGAATGCAAATTGGTGAAGCCACTATGGCAAACAATACGAAGGTTCCTCAAAAAATTAAAAATACAACTACCATACGATCCAGCAATTCCATTTCTGGTATTTATCTGAAGGAAACAAAATCACTATCTTGAAATGATATCTGCACCCCATGTTCATTACAGGATTTACAACAGGCAAGACATGGAAGCAACCTAAATGTCCATCAATAGATGAAAGGATAAATGAAATGTGATATATATATATCACATTTATATATACCTATATGTCATTATCATATCATATATATCACATGTATATAAATATTATTAGATCATAAGAAGAAGGAAATCCTGCCACTTGCAACAACATAGATGGACCTTGAAGGCATTATGCTAAGTGAAATTAGTCAGACAAAGAAATAAAAATACTGTATGAGTTCACTTAAATGTGGAATCTAAAAAAACCCCCAAACTCATAGATTCAGAGAACAGATTGGTGGTTGCCAGAGGCAGACGGGGGGTGGGGGGTGAGGAAAATGGGCAAAGGTGATCAAAAGGGATAAACTTCCAGTTATGAGATAAACACATCCTGGGGATGTAACAACGTACAGCTTGGTGACTACGGTTAACACAGTTAACAATGCTGTATTGTATATTTGAAAGTTGCTGAAAGTAAATCTTAAAAATTATCATTAAAAGAGAAATAATTGTAACTAAGTGTCGTGACACATGCTAACTAAACTTAAAATTTGGTTATCATTTTGCAATATATACATACACCAAATTATTATGTTGTATATCTAAAACTACTACAATGTTGTATGTCAATTGTATCTTAACAAAATTTCAAAAAAACGAATCCAGGCTCTCAGGTCTGACAGATGTGGGGGAGGAGTCCAGTTTCATTACTTGCTGCTGTTCTCCATTTGTAAGAAAAGGGGTACCAAGGGTACCTACCTCACAGGATTGTACATATTAAATATGATAGTTCTACTGAGCGCTCACCAGAGTTTGTGACAAGTGGTAAGTACTCAGTAGCTGTGTAAACCCACACACAAACACACACTCAAAGAAACACAAAAATTGGGGGCCAGCCCAGTGGCGCAGCGACTAAGTTCACACATTCTGCTTTGGGGGGGTTCACTGGTTTGGATCCCAGACGCGGACCTATGCACCGTTTGTCAAGCCACGTGGTGGCAGGCGTCCCACATATGAAGTACGGGAAGATGGGCACAGATGTTAGCTCAGGGCCAGTCTTCCTCAGTAAAAAGAGAAGGATTGGCAGTGGATGTTAGCTCTGGGCTAATCTTCCTCAAAATAAATGAATAAATAAAAAGAAACACAAAAATTAAGAATGTATTGTATTTTAGAGGCTTAATAAAATGTGCCAGTAGAGTGGTGACAACTTAATGCCTCTTGAACCCTAATTTCCTTGAAACCTTTTCCCTCTTTCTTCCACATGTGTTTGTCTTTCAAGGTTCTCTGCCTCTTCTGTCTTTTTTTTATATTTAATTTGTATTAGCCCAGATATCAACTAT
The DNA here is from genome assembly GCF_041296265.1 of Equus caballus. Taxonomy (NCBI): domain Eukaryota; kingdom Metazoa; phylum Chordata; class Mammalia; order Perissodactyla; family Equidae; genus Equus; species Equus caballus. The sequence continues at coordinate 60,305,338 of NC_091699.1, read as the reverse complement.
TTCAGTGAGATTTTTATTTTTTTATTTATTTATTTTTTTTTTTTTTTTTGAGGAAGATTAGCCCTGAGCTAACTACTGCCAGTCCTCCTCTTTTGCTGAGGAAGCCTGGCCCTGAGCTAACATCGTGCCCATCTTCCTCTACTTTATACGTGGGACGCCTACCACAGCGTGGCATGCCAAGCGGTGCCATGTCCGCACCCGGGATCTGAACCAGCGAACCCCGGGCCGCTGAGAAGCAGAACATGCGAACTTAACCACTGCACCACCGGGCCAGCCCCTCAGTGAGATTTTTAAAATGTATTAGCAAGTTATACATAGCTTTTTAAAATAATTGTCTGCTTAATCCCCTCTGAATCCATGGCTATATCTTGTTTCTCTCTTCTAATTTTTTTTTTTCTTGAGGAAGATTAGCTCTGAGCTAACATCTGCTGCCAATCCTCCTCTTTTTGCGAGGAAGACTGGCCCTGAGCTAATATCTGTGCCCATCTTCCTCTACTTTATATGTGGTATGCCTGCCACAGCATGACTTGCCAAGAAGTGCATAGGTCCGCACCCAGCATCTGAACTGGCGAACCCCAGGCTGCCAAAGCAGAACGTGCAAACTCAACTTCTGCGCCACTGGGCCAGCCCCATATTTTTTTCTTCTTCAATATTGTCAGAGATTTGTCTGTTTATTAGTGTTTCCCAAAACTAGCACTTGAATTACACAGTTGCTTTTTCTTCTTTTGGTTTCCTAATACATTGATTTCTATCTTTATTGACTTCTTTCTCTCCTTTTGACTTTTGTTTTCTGGAATGCATAGTCTCTGCCTGGCTGACAATGCGTGGTGGTGGGAGGAGGGGACTGGAGAGGAGACACGGGTCCTCATCTCTAGCTAATGTCTACATGAGGCTATCTATGCTTCCATCCCTCGTATAGACTCCAGGCCTCTGGGACAAAGACCACATGGGAGAGGGGTTGCATGAGAGCCACAGAGCATCGTCTTGCCTATTATATGTGGTCTCTCATCAGATAGATCCAGCATAAGAATGTGAGGTTTGAAATCAGCCGCCTAGATTTGAGCCCAGGCCCTGCCACTTCTTACCTTTGTGGTAAATTCCTTAACTGTTCTGAACCTCACTTTCCTCATCTGTGAAAAGGCCACAATAACAGCATTTTTCTCATAGGATTATTGTGAGGATTAAATGAGATAATGCGGGGACTGTGTTTATCTGCCTGGCATATCCCTACTGATATATACTGATGCATGTGTGTGTGTGTATTTATGTATAAAAAATTTCTTGAATTAATAATTCAAAAATATTTCTTGAATGAGCCTTGGGAATTTCCTCCCAGCCTTAAAACTCTGCATGTTACTGGGACCCAATCTCGTGAAGAGATTGAAGTGCTCACTGAACCTCTGCAGTTCTTACGTGATAAAAATGATTGAAGCCACTTGCCAACATAAAAGTGCCTTGTGCACAGTTATTAATAATACTGAGCAGTGCCCATTATAGAAAACCTGCAGCTTTTATGCCTCCATAATTTTAGGCATGCTATCATCCTCTCAAGAAAGAAGAATCACCCCCAACACAGATCCTACCAGCTCTCTATTTTCCAATAAAGAGAACCTCGCAAAGGATGAAAACAATGGCGGGTCCTTTCCACTGGCCCCACTCAGAGGCAGGGGAATGTGGATGAGGAGCATTTACCTCACCCTGCACACATCACCGGATGCTCGGCTGTTTCCAAGCTGATGGCAAGATCTTCCATTAACAGAGACACGAAGGGAAGTGCTCCCCCTTTGACAAAGCCATTTCTGAAAAGGCACTTCTTTATGATAAAAACAGCATGGAAAAGTTATTTAGAGAAAAATAACCAAAGTGGACTTGATGAGGATTTTTAGGCTGCTTAATTTTAAAACGGTTTATGATGAGGATTTTTAGACTGGTTACTTTTAAAACTGCAGATGAGAAGCAGGCTCCGAGGACTGGAATTTTGCTTGCCCTTTTGAGACATTTGCGTTTGTGAAGGAAGGGGGGATGACCTTGTAGGGACCTGAAATTGGCCACCCCAGGATGTGTCTCTTTGGCATCGGGATTGTTTGGGGCTGATTGCTTTTGATGGGCTGGGACAGGGAAGGAGGCTCTGGGGAATGGAACTTGCTCTTGTTGGGACACATTTACATTTGTAAGGTAAATCTCTACCTGTAAAACGTGCCTCCCTCTCTGTACCAGGAAGAAGAGGAGTGATGACCTTGTCCCTAGAAACTCTTAATGGGGAAGGCAAGAACTTAAGTTGGTTGCTGTCTGGCAATCTCATGTAACTGATTTAGGGTGGTGGCTTCTGACCTTTACTTAATCCGATTTGATTCTTGTCTAAAAGTCATGGGATCACCCAACGACCAGACCCCACCTGCACTGATACCATTTTAACTTTTTTCATGTTCTTTCCTTTGTCTTCGTAAAGAGATGACTCACATACCTATGCCTTAAATTTGGCCCTAACCCTCAACTCGGGGCAGTAGCAGGAGCTCTGACTGCCCGTGGGCCCTGTCCCCACGCACCAGCTCTGCCTGCCCATGGGTCCTGTCCCTATGCCAGCGGGGGCAGCAGAAGCGGCGGCAGCAGAAGCTCTGACTGCCCATGGGTCCTGTCCCCATGCTACACTATTCTCTAAATAAAAGAGCACTACTGCCAGATCTTGAGAGTCCAAGAAATCTTTCTTTCGACTCCTCGGCTCACCGACCCCGCATCAGACTCCCAAAAGCAAACTGCATGCTCTTGTACGTGGTATGGACTTCCATAACTTGTTTCAAGGAGGATACTTAGAGAAAATCTTTGACATTCCAGAAGCCTCTCCTCTTTTTTAGATAAGAGTTTCTATAATGACTCCACTTCCTATTCAGAGAGCAGGAAATGATTGCTTATTATTCTGAATTGCTGTGTGTAAAAGTTTGAAATTAGAATGTAATTTGTTGGGCTTATAGCAAATATATAACATTTATACTATGTATAAAACACAAGTCAGCCTCTATAAACTGCCTAAAATGACGAGAGAAGAATTTTTGAGATAAACATTTTAATCATAACCAGGGCACTGAGAGAGTGCCCTGAGAGAAAATTACCTATGATTAAGTAAAAACACTTGAATATGAGGATCTAGAGAGTAGAAAAAATGTGTGGGGAGGGACAAGTCAAGAGTTGTTGCTGACAGCTGATTCTTTGGTGACATCCATAGGTCAGAGTACGCCACTCAAGGAGCTATGGGTTTATGTAAGTCACTCCAAAGAGAATTCCTTCATGGATGACTTCCACGCAGCATTCCAGTTGGTTATCACTCAGACTGCTCTGACCATCTACCAGTGAATGCCAGAAAGCAGCTCAGACTTGTCATGCCACCTCTGGGGTCTCTGTCCTTCCAGCTCAAAACTAGAAAAAAAAATTGGCATTTGATTTTGAAGCAGGAGTTCGGGAAGGAGAAACAACTACATTTTAAGGAGAAAAGCTTCAATTTTTCCTCTTGGTCACTCAGTAGTCTTGAGGCAAAACTATCTTGTACAAAAGACTTTAGCTAAAGCTTTTTTGAAATGAGAATCCAGTAAACTAATGCTTTCTGCCTTGATGGAGCCATTATTAGAGCTTGATTCCACCGTATTAAAATTTTCATTCTTTAAAAAATTGTCAGTCATTTACTTAGTAGTGTGAAAAGAGCTGGATAACCATGTTTTGCATATTATCTATTTTTTCCCAGGCCACATTCCATATGAGCTGCTGAAATAAGTGACGCTAGAATAAGTGATGTCTAATACATATAGAACTTTCTTCAACATGGACCTTTTGTGCCTTCTTGCATGTTTCCTGAGGATTTTCTGAATTCACCCTTTAAGTATCAGTCCAAAGGTCTCCAGGATTTAGAACTGTAAATTTATTCCACTCTACAGTTCTTATCCCGTGATAACATGTTTCCAAGGTCTGGAATTGTTTTTCTCTTGCTCAGGGTAGATATAAGATCAATGTAATTTGGAGTATCTGATGCTACAGATGTGGTATTCCGAAGATAAGGAGCAGAGAATCCCTCTGGACAAATATCTCTGCGAGGAAAGGTCACAGTGAAACGCTGGGTTACATCAACTTCCAGAAAAAATTCCCTCCTCCCACTGTCATGCAGAATACGGAAGATTTCCTTGTTTTCAGAAGGAGATGAAATTGGGAAGGGATTGCGAAATGCTTCAGAGGAAGGAAGGCATTTTCTCTCCCTGTTAGAGCCGTGTTCAGGATCTTTACTGAAAGATAAACTGAGATCCGGCATGCTCTTGCTCTCGCGGTGGGGTGGGAACTTGAGTATCCGTGAGCTGTCTTGCGATTTTGTCAGCCAGAGTTGTCTTTATTTAACTTACTGAAAGACTATAAAAGGTACCGGTAACAGCACCCACGTGCAAATTTTGCTTATAGAACTACCTGATGAAACCAGGAAAGGGAGCAGGGTTTTAGCAAGCAAAATAAAAACCAAAGACAACATAGAGACCTAACGCCCCCTATTGTTATAAATGTGTAAATCTGGAAATACATTCAACTAGACTCGACATCAGGTACTTCTCTTTTTACTTCTGATCGAGGCAGTTACCTAGGCAGAGAGCTTCTTGTTATTTTTACCAACATACCAGATGGCCTGGTCAACCTCATCCCTTCATTGTTGTTGCAGCCAAGTGGATATTGTCACGTCAGGCATGAGGAACGGACTGATGAGGAGGGCTCCAGCATATACAAAGCTGCTGTGGAGAGCCCTGCTAATTGCCCTGTGGTCCAGACTCAGCATCAACGTGATATCCTGACAGCAGGCCAGATGGCTCCAGCCTCTACTCCAAGCATGCCAGCCCGCAAAAGAGGGCATTGCCACCTGCTCGAGGAAGAGAGCTGAGCCCATTAATTCTGATTTACAAAGATGACACTGATTCAACAGCATTGGCCATGTGGTGCCCCATAGCACATTTCTAGAAACAAGCCACTGAGGTCTCCTCATTCATCTACTTCCCTGTCCTCTGCTCTTGCTTGTAACAAAAAGTTAGTTGCAGCCTTTAAACTCTGTTTGCTCTGTAGTTTTATTGCTGGCAGAAAGCTGCGCAGTTTATCAACATTATCTCATATTGGCAGATCCCAGACAGTGAAATGGTAGTTGTTGGGGCCATTAAGACATGCTTCCACACTCTGCCTGATGCCGAATTTATAGAGTCTCACTGTGGAAGGTCCTGGAAAGTACAGATTGTCTCATTATATGAAATGACAACATAGCACCAAAGAGATAGGGCAATTCCAAGTGCTCACAGGCCTCAGGTGTAACTGAGCTTCTGAGGCTTGTAAGAACAATGCTGATAAACTTTTAAGATTTTTACAAGATGCATCTTTTTCTATGCTCAAACCTTCAAGGGAAAATACGCTTTCCTCATCCCAGAAAGATCCTGCAAATCCTTTTCTGAGGAAATCTGTATTCCTATCAAGAAGTTGATAACTTTGCTCTTTGTACTTTCCTGCATTTCCCCATTGTATTTATACATATGTATATCTTTGGTTGGTTCCTCAGAAGTAGCGGCTGAGACGGGGTGGGGGGGGGGGGATATGTTTATTGAAGCAGTACTCTAGGAAAAGGGAAGTGGGAAACAGGGTGGGGGAGAGAAAGGAGTTGAGCAAGGCTGTGGCCTCAGCCTGATCCCACAGAGACTCTGCAGCATGAGTTTGACCACAGAGTTGGTTTCACCTTGTGGTAAGGGAGCCACCCTTTTGGCTCTCTGTCAGTCAGTCATAGTCCTTTATGCGTAGGAGGGATGGGCAGGGTTTGCCATGACCCTCAGGCAAAGAAGATTTAGCCTGGTCTAGGCCTGTGGTTCTCAAGGCATGATCCATGGATTAGCAGCATCAACATGACCTGGGAATTTATTAGAACTGTCAATTCTCAGGGATCCCCCCAGACCAACTGAATCAGAAACTCTGGAAATGGGGCCCAGAAATCTGAGGGTCAACAAACCCGCCAAGTGGTTCCGATTCATAATACGATTTGACAACCATTAGTCTGGGTCAATTCTCTGGAGAAGGGGGATGATCATTGGGAAGTCATTGATCACAGCAGCTGCAGGATGGGTGCACAAGCCTGGTAAAGGGGATCAATGATTCTATCTGGTCTCGGGAAAGCTTTGTGTGAAGAAAAAAAAATGGAGGCTAGATCTTAAGTCTGAGGAGATGTTACTTGGGTAAGGGAGGTAGGTTTCTAGGCAGAGGGAGAATCATATATGAAGGTTCTAAAATTAAAAGAAGGTTATAGTTTATTGGAAAAATTGACTGAAGAGTAATATGGCCAGTGCATTGAGCACAAGGTAAAAATGGTGTCAGGTGAGGGCTGAGAGATGGGTTGGGGTCAGGAAGGCATTTATAACAGCTAAAAATAACTACAGTTAACATTTGCAGAGCATTCGCTATGTGCCAGACACCTTGTTAACTGCTCCTCACACATTATCTTAATTAGTCCTCATAAAAACCCAAGATGTGGAAAGTTTAGATTAGGAAATTGAGCCTTCGTAATTAACTTCAGGAGCATAGGAGTGAGTAAAGGAGCTGAGTTTTGACCAAAAGCTTTGTCTGGGTACATAGTCCCCACACTTAACACCACCCCATTCTGGCATGGTACAGATTTTTGGATTCTTATCCTAAGAGCCATGGGAAACTACCCAAGGATTTGATTGGGGAAGTGACATAATCATATTTGTATTGTATAAAGAGCATTTGGACTGCTTTCTGGAGAAAAGATTGGGGAGGGCAAGATTGCAGACAGGGTGAACAATTAGGAGGAAACTGTAACGCAGGAAAAAGAGAAGTGGGTTGGGCTAAGTGGTGGCTGCCAAGATGGATTAAAGTGGCTGTACTGAAGAGATATTTTTGAAGTAAAAATGCAGGGTTTAGGGATTGGAAATAGGCATGGGGAAGAAGTTGAACATAAGATCATCTCTCAGAATTCTAAGATGGGAATCATTAGAAGAGGATAGCAATGTAGGAGGAAGACACTGTGTTCAGATTTAGAAACATTGGTTTTTGAGATGCTGTTGGGATATACACATAAATATTATTTATATGCAGTTGGAGGCAGTCATCTAGAGAATCTGGACTAGCGAGAAAAAGTCAGGACTTGTTGCTACACAGTAGTTAGAACATAAAGGACTGAGTGTGCCATTGCCTAGAGAGCATGAATCAAGAATAGGGCCTAGGACTGAGTTTGAGGGTCCCCATCTTTTAAAATTCAGAAAAAAATAAATTGGCTAAGGAGATGCAGACAGAGGTACCAAAGGGGAAAATGTAAAAGAATAAAAAGGAAAATATGTTGTCAGATAAGCCAAGAAAAAAGGTTTCTCAACAGAAGTTATGGTCAGTAGTATTGGATGCTGCTAATTGGCCCAATATGAAGAAGACTGGAAGATGTCCAATGAATTTAATAGCATGGATTCTAGCTCTTTCATGGAAGCAATGAGCACAGACACCAGATTGAGGACTAATAGCAAAGCATTAATCAATCAGCTTATTGGATTAATATCCCTACAGAGGAAAAGGAGCGTGCATGATAGACTTTAGCCTAATGATCAAACGTTCAAATTTCTGTAGGTGTTTGCAATCTGGAATATGTCAGAAGGAAGGACTAAACTCTGGATAATTCAACAAGTGATTAAAATACGCATTACCTGGCTTGAAGAGTGTTGTGCAACTCACCATGGCTATACTGCAAATCATGCAGGTAGAAGGTTCATCATTTCCCTTGCAAAACATAATAAAACTTAGCCTCATTGTCCCTTGCCTCTAGAAGTGATCACAGCCTCTTTCCCTATCTTAGTTCCTAAGAGTCTTCCTGCTCCAATTTGTCTCTAAATGTAATCAAGTCCTGGTTAAACCAAGCAGAAAAGAGAGGAAAATATTTTATCTCTTAATTAATTGGATTATTCATGAGCATGAGCTATTTTTGCTGTAAGGATGCATTGTGTTAAAGAATTGCAGAGTCAGAAATTTTGAACACAGGAACTCTTTCATCGAAAAGGTGATGGATGTAGGTAACATCTCCTGCAGAAGAGCAGAAATTTAACTCAGAAAACTTAGGATCAAGCAATGGGAGATATCTATCTTCTTCTCCCAAAAAACTGAGTCCACATATTTGGGATCAAAATATGTACATATTTTTGTGCTCCAGTAATTTACATGCCACAGAATTGTCATTTTTGCCTTTATAACAATATTGGACACACAAAACCAATTAGTGCTGTAGATTAAGATATTTATGCTGTAACCCAGTACTAAAAAATTTTATAATGAAATCACAGATAAAGGTGAAAAAAGGATTTGGAGAGTTAATTAATTGTTGTCTATGACTATAGAATGTAGTGAATACTTTTTCTGGATTTACTCTAGGGACAAATAATCTAACTAAGAACTTATTTCCCTTTGAGAATTAACATGTGATTTTATTTTATTGATTTATGCTTGCCTTTACTCTTAAAAATTATTGAGAGAGAAAATTTATTTATATTAAAATCACTATATATGTTTTTTACTGATATGACTTTTAGTTACATTGAATATATCTGACAATTAGTTTTTTAAATAAGAATAAAACTCACATGAATGTTTAATCTGTGTATGGAATTTAATCTGTGAAATAGAAGAAATGTTAATAGATACATTAGGTTCTTATTTCAGTTATCTGTTGGAAACTACCCCAAAACTTGGGGATCAAAACAATAATCTGTTATTTTTCACATTTTTGTGGGTCAACTGGACTCAGCTGTGTGGTTCTCCTCGTAAGGGTCACATGTGCATCTGGCTTAGATGCGGCTGGACCATCCAGTATGAGCTCTCATTCTGCAGGGCCGCTTTCCACATGACCTTCAATCATTCAGTAGACCAGCCTAGACTTACCAGTATGTCAACTGGACTCCAAGAACGAACATTCCAAAAGGACAAGCCCTAATGTGCAAGCACTTATCAAGCCTCTGCTTGCTTGTTGCTCACTAATGCTCATTAGCCAAAGAAAGTCACATGGACAAGTCCAGAGTCAATGTGGAAGGGAACCACACAGGAGTATGTGTACTGGCATCATTGCTGGTTGGGGTGATTCAGCAAATCTATCTACCAAAGTTCTGTAATGCAACCTGAGAGATCTTTGTGTTATTATAAAATAAGAATATAATAAATAATGCCAATATTATGTTCATAATTTATAATCGTTATATAATTGTGAAACATTGTCCATTTTGGCTAAACACCATATTCATTCAGTTTAATTTCCCCCAGAGCTGCAGGTCCATTAGGTATATCTTCTTGCAGATCAAAATTTTACTATACGTTTTGTCCCTGCACATCATGGTTTGCCATCTTCCCAGTTTCTAATATTAGTTTCTTCACTATCCACCTCCCATCAAACTAATATTTCTATTATGGCACCACACGCACACACACACACATTCACATGTGTGTGCACAAACACACAATCACCTGCAGATCCAGGTGACCCTCCTGGCAAGCTCTCTTTAAAGTCTTTGCTCAGCTGTCCAGTCTGCTTTGATTCTGTGGCTCCCCCATATTAATACAAGCTTCCATGAATGCATAATGTAAGAAGAGAATGCAGAAAGGGTAGACACTATCAATCAAATACTTCAGCCCACAAGTGACACATGTCACTTCCACTTAAAATTCATTGATCGTAACATATCATATTGCCATGTTTAAGTTCAATGGAATAGCAAAGTGAAATCATCCATGTATCCAGAAGCAGAAGAGAACTGTAACACAATGAACATAATCCAGTGAACAAATTTCTACTACTTCTGGTAAGGGGTACTATGTAGTCCTTATAAAGGACTAGGTAGAACTATTTCAATGATGTAAATTTCATGAGAGATATATTAAATTTTTAAAAATATAACCATAAACTATGTTTACAATATGGTCTAGTAAATTCATTAACATTTATATTTAAAAATGGCATATATATGGCCAACACTGGAATTATGCATACCAAATTTTCAGTGTAGACTCTTACGTGGGGAGTGGGTACAGTATAGGTGATGAGAAACGTTTTCACAATTTGTTCTGAATATCCTGTACTCTCTGAGTTTCTTAACAATGAAAATGGTTATGTATTAACTGTGAAAAAATAAGAAGCGATATTATAATCTATGAATGATAGTCCACTCTTTCAGTACCACACAGTTTTTTTCTTTGTAATCCTTGGGTGAGGTTGGGGAAAAGATCAATGAAGCTGTCTTCAGGTTTGCTCAGACTCAGGGAATTGCCCGCTACCTGTAATCCTTTCCACTTCAATTAAATGAGGCTGACCAAGCCATGAGAAGCATGTGCTGGTCCTGTTTGGAGAACCGTTTCTCACCCATCCTCTTGGGACTGACACACACTCAACGCCGGTGCAGACTTAAACAATTCTGTGACTGAGTTGTTCCAGTTGTCATCCTCGAATAGGACGGACTCAGCAACTAGGAGTTGCAACGTTACCTAGCTCCCTCTTCCCCTTGTATTACATTGTTGTGGGTTGCAGGAGAGGGGACTCTTGCTCACTTAGGCCTTCATGGGATAGTGCAGAAAGATGTCCTTCATTTCCCTAAACCTCTCCAACTTGCCCTTTGTCGGACAGTTCTAGAAGCTCTGCCCATCTGGTATCTTTTCTTCCCCTGCCTCCCTCAGGTATCCCAACCCCCTTACCTGTTCATGAAGTTTCAACCCTTAGTCCTTACAGCTTGCAAGCTTTTGCTGACTCAGACTTGAGCCAAACATCAATGGGCCTTTCCTCTGCCCACTCACATTTAGCTCCCTAGAAGGTGGCCATGGTCTCTGGTGCCCTTTTGTTGGTAATAGGGCAGTGTTGTGGGAGAAAAGGTGGGCAAAGGGTGCATTTTAAAATTTCAATTTATTTCTCTAATTAATATTGACTGCAGACCGTTTCTCTTGAATTATCTGAATATATTTCACCACAAGCAGCGTTAATTTAATTTTCTTTCTAATATCATAGGGTCTAATCTGACATTAACATGATGTTCACCCTTCTCTTTTCATGATAATAACCTTAGTTAATTATTCTAAAAAAAGCATTCACTTCATTCCTGAGTCCTGAGTCAGTTTTCATTACAAAAGGCCTACACGCTGGTTGAGAAAGGCTCTATATGAACTGTTCCCACAAAAGGAACCATCCCCTGAAGATGCCCTCTGATTCTTACATGACTTTTCTAGGGCAGGTAATTGAGGAACTGAGAAGAGAGGAGTGATCAGTTCATCCCATCACAGGACCCAGAAAGATTCAGGGACAGAGTGGCATCTATAAGTCTTTTGTCAAAACAACTGAAGTGGTGCTATCCCGGATTCTGGGATGAAAGACCTTCCATAGGGTATCTCACTGGCATTAGCTCAATTTCTTTGCCGTCCACCAACAAGGTTTATTGTGCATTTACTCTATGCAGCAGGGTGCTGCATTAAGAGTTGTGAGAAATAAAAGCAATGTGTGAGTTTGTTCTTAAGAAGCTAAAGGTCTTTTGGGAGCCACGGCATATTTGCTTGAAAAGAATAGCCCCAAAGTGCCAACTGAGAGATGCAGAGGGCATACGCCAAAGCACTTCAGAGATGGGCAAGGGCTCTCAGAAGTGCCGAGGTTGGTCTTGGAACCTTCACTGAATTGCAGGAATCAATTTGCGTTTTGAACAAAGAGGGTATCTTCTATTAAGTTGGAGCAGAAAGAGTATTCCATTGTGTAGAATTGCTTGACTTATTTCCTAATGGAACTTACAATAAAATTACTCCCACATTCATAAGTTAACAAGAAAAAGAACAATAAAACATAGAGGGTGTGGTGAATTAGGCACACTCGTAAAATACAGTATCAGTGAATACAACCTTTTTTGTATTGTATTGCCAGGTAACTGGCAATGAGCTCTAACAACTGTAAAACTACTTACATATTTTTATTTCATTTGATTTCTGGTAATACATATTATAAAAATAATACAAAATTTTTAAATTCCTGTACTTTTTTTGTATCATAGCATTATTTACATTAGTGATGAATTAGCGACAGCTCAGATGCTTGAAAATTGGGAAAGTTTAAGTAAATTTTGGTATAAACCTTGATGGAGTATAACATTATGTTTATAACAGTACTTACAAATAAATATGGAAAATAAACGTGGAAAAAATGCTTATGTGGTAATTGACAAACAGCAGGATATACATTTTATTTATTTTTTTATTTATTCCAGCTTTATTGAGATATAATTGACCTAAACATTGTGTAAGGTTAAGGTGTACAACATGATGATTTGATACATGTTTATTTTATTTTATTATCACATCAGCTTAAGAACAGAAATATGAGCCCTAAAATAACATCTAGGGGAAAAACAGAAACAAAGAATATACATCAACAAACAAACCAACAATGAGGAAAGGATTTCAGCTCCATTACCTCAATAAAATTACAAAATGGGGACCCACTCAGGGTCCCAAACAAGATGAGACACTATTCTGCAGAATTGGGGCTGGGATGGAGAGAAAGACACAAAGATTGTATGCTAACCATGAATAGGGCCAGAGTTAAATTTTTCATCATGACATGAGCTCTCCTTGGGAAGCTAAACCACATTTATTCTGGTCCAGTATTTTAGCTTAAGTTACTTTTCTTCATTGAATTCCTAATCAATAGGAAAGGCTTTCATTTGGTGTAAGGAACAGTACTGAGCAGGACTTTTTTTTTGCCTCTGACTATTAGGTAACTTTTTTCCAATGAGCCATTTAATTTCAAAGGACCTGCAGTTTTACCAGCTGGATCCTAGGTCATCTGGAAATGGGACGTGCTATCTTTTGGATCATTTGCCCTGCCTTTTTTCTCCCTCATCTCTGTACAGCTAGTTTTTTGAATGGCATGCCGCTCCAGGTCCCCGGCTAAACACAAAAGTTGAAATAGTTTGTCAGAGCTTCAACCTGTCCACCTGTTGAGATCTGGGTGTTAAATGTCATTGCCTATGTGGGCCAATGTCTGGTTTTCCAGGACTGAGATCCCTGCAGCTTTCAAATGCCAGCACTTTTTTCCTTGCAACTCTGTTCAACCAGAGCACATGGAGTGACCTCCTGCCTTAATGTCACTTTTCATCTTTGAAAACACATGTCTTCTTTCAAAGCTTTTTCATCCTATTTTATGAGTATATCCATTAGCCAAGAAGAATGTGTAGCACTTTCATGACTATTTAAAGAAAGAAGGATGTTGATAAATACTTAAAATTTTACAGCCAGGTGAAATTATTTGTATTTTATTCCGTCACATTTCCTATCCTGAGAAAGATTTTTTTTTCCTGATTGCAAATCACTGCACATTCTGGTTTCTCTGCTCAATCCAGGATTGATGACCCAACTCCACTCTTCTACAAAAATCATTCCAGTTGCCTTTCCCATCGGGTGGGAATCTGTGTTTTATACTCTTGGACACCCTCACACATATGTGACAAGCGAACAAATAGTAGACAACATAATAGTGACAACAGTAAATCTATTGGTAAAAAACCTTATGAAACGAAATGACTATCATTATTTTTCCTGTGATGTCACCACCAATAATTTATTGTGTTAAAAAAGGACAATATCATTTATTTTCATTTAAATGTAAGAATCTTTTAATCATTTCTTGACTGCTGAGAAACTTCTCTGTTACAGCAAATTGGGAAGAGGCATGAGGCAAGGATTTCTGAGTCTAAGACTCAGCTCTGGAGGATGGATATATAGCTTAAAAGCTGCACAAGACCATGAAAACACCCTGGAGGAAGGACAATGAGGAGATGGAGAAGTGTCCAGGAACATGAAAGAGGGCCATCCCTGAGCACCATCACCAACGTTGTTTATGGTGCATTTTCAGGTATATTATCTCATTCAAGAGCCCCTTAGTCCTGCAAGTGAGGTAGCATTGCCATCTCGGAGAGGAAATGGAGGATCAAAGACAAGAGCCACTTTCCGAGAGACACTTTCATGTGCCTAGTGAGTGGCTGAGTTAAAACACAACATGTTTAACTGCCAAATCTGTGTTTTTTTGCAATGTCCTACAATTTAAGGACTTCAGATCTTGGCTAGGACCAGCATCTGAACATTCACTCACCTGTGTTTCTCCCATCCCCTCAGAAGCCATCTATAGGATCAGCTGCCAGGATTACCATAGTTATAGTATTAACAGGACACTTCTAGTGAGTTGCCAAGATTTCCAGGAAATGTTAAAAGAAAGTTGGGTATACAATTTTACCGGTGAAAAGGTAAATTATTTTAAAGTTAAATAAAAACTGAATATGTTAATGATGTATATAATTTTAATTTTAAAAGACACAGAACAAATTCAAGGACATTTTGAGATTTTAGAAGTCCACGTCAGGCTAGACCCCAAAAGTTTCCCTGAAGGCCCACAATCCCTCTCTGCTATCAGGGCTATTAATGTTAAAAATTTTGAGGAAGACTGATCACTTAGAAAGCCTTTTTTTGTTATTATGAAATGGATTCAATTTCTTTTTGCCAATCATTCTGTCATTTCCTTGGAAAAGAGACTGAGGGAAAGGCAAGGAGCTAAGTGTTGCTTTGTGTACAGAAGCATCCAAACAAAAGATGGTTTTACATACTATATGCTTCATGGCACTGCCCTTCCCCCATAACTCTATTTGTTTATGTTGAACACCGATGTTAGCATCACTGTCTTCTAAAATGGTTGATCTGTTGTCAGTCACAAAATAAGGCCACAGCCTAATAACAGGTTAATGGCAGATTATCCCTTCAATGGAAGACTATTTGAAGGGTGTGTCATGTGTAACAGAGACAGATCTTCAGGGAGGGAAAAACAAAGAAAGGTTGGCCTTAGTGTTTAGCGCTTAGAAAACCAAGAGAAGGAACTTTGATTTCTGGCACGTTGCTGAAATTTCGCTTGACTCTCTAAGAGGATTGGAGTACATTCAAGAAAGGCAGAGTTTTTGAAATTGATAGCCAAGATTCTAAGATGATGTTGATTTGCTGGTGGTCAAAGTCAACTCTTCAGCCTGACCTATAAAACTCTTTGCCTCATGTTCTCTGTGTTATATTATCAGTGAGATTTCTTGTTACTCCCGGTGATTTTTATTCTGAGGCTGCTTCCTGGTCTTTCAGGATATTAATATTGATGTATTTTCCGTGCCCAAACCGTTGCCCCTGGCACGAATTAGGAACTTACTTCAGCTCATCAAAAATAGATCCACTCTTCCTGTAATGAGTATCACTGCCTTTGCACTTGAAATTATAAATGTCAGCTTTAGGATAAGTGCTAAAATATTTCAGATATTTCTGACAAAATCCTCGTGCAAAAGTGAAACTCATTTCTCAAGTGGCTATGGTTAAAAAAAAGAGAGAGAGATCCAAACCTTCTAAATAGTAAAAGTAAGGTTTTATTGGTTTGTTTTTCACTTACCTTATATTTTGTCTTAAAAAATCACGTGCTTAAAAAAATTAAATTATTCTAAATGGTTGAAAGTGAAAAAGATACAAGTCTAATTGCTCTACCTTTTTGTGTTTGAGACCCACTGGTCAGAAGCAACAACGTCCAACTCTGTTAGCTATTTGTTCAGGTATTTATATAGATATTTCTGAATGCTATGTTTACATTGCTATTTGTAGGTTTAGCCATTTAGATATTATATACTGATTTATTGCAGTGGTGGATTAGGATTTAGCCAGAAAACATGCCCCTCCCCACCATTTCTGCTCTATATTGCAAATATAGTTATCTCATACACTCTGCTTAAATCAATAGTCAGTGTTTATGGCTATAAATAACTGATCTCACTGAAATACACTCTCAAATAGTCAATTCCAATTAGTGAAATGTGATTGTGTTTTATATATTGCAAAACAATTTTGTTTTCTTTTCTATGTACTTCTTACAAATTCTTCCAGAATGTTTCCATTTTCTCTTTAAGCAAACACATCAGAAAATTCATCAGTGTATTTTATTTTTCCTAGAAATTTTCCTTTTGCAGTCCACTTTTTTCCACTCTCTAATCTAGACTTGTTCTTCTTTAGATACCCAAACACATATTGCCCCAGGACTGTCCTACCTTACCTACTGTTGTTTCCTCGTTTCTTGCATCCTGTTCTCCCATTTCTTGATTTATTCCTACATTTTAGTAAAGTATATCCTCCAAAAGTTTTCTAAGAAGAAACATACTTAGAAGGTAAATTAACTCTTCCTGTCAGTTGTTCTAGTTATTTTAGCCTTAAATTTGAGAGTAGTTTGTCTCGATATAGAACTCTAGGATGAAAATTATTTTTATTCAGAATTTTGGATTCATTGCCTTTTACTTTCCAGTACTGCTGCCAAGAAGTCTGAAAACATTTTATTTTCTTACCTTTTATATTTTACCTAATTTTTATCTATGAAGGCTTTAATTTTTTTAGGTAGTTCCTAATGCTCTGACATGTCATGTTAGTATGCTTTGGGGAGAGGTTCTTTTTCTGTTAAATGGTGTAAATAGGCAGGCCATGGGCCCGTTTAGTCTTGAAATATTTTGTTATTTCTTCAATTCCTCCTCCATTGGACCCTGTCCTGTCCTTCAAATAGTTCTACTACACATTTTTATCTCCTGGATTGTTTTTACAATTTGTTCTCTATTTTCCCTCTTTGGCTCACGTTTCTGGAATTGCCTCAGTTTTATTTTGGCAGTTTTAATTATTTTTTAATGTTCAAAATTCAGTAATTCAATAGCTGATGTTCTTATCAAAATCATTATATTTTTATTTTATGGATGTAATATCTTCTCTTGTCCATTTGAGGAGATTAGTGTTGTTAAGAGTGATAAGAGGTAGTGTTGTTCTTGTTGTCATCATCATCTTTCTTTTCCTCTGCTCCCTCTGTGGTCTCTGTTTCCTGAGTTCTTTTGCATTTTTTAAATTTATTTGTTCAGATTCTGTTTATCAAGTTGGAAGCTCTTATCATGTAACCCTGGTTACCCCTGGATGTCCATTTGTATTTAAGAGTGAGATATTGAATGAGTGATTTAAAAACTCTGTGTGCCCCGAGAAGATTTAGCTATTGGTGCAATTCACTGTAGAGTAATTGGGCTTTGAAATAAAACATCAGTTTCTGCTGCTCTTTTTGCATTGGGCTGGGCATCTCTTCAAGAAAGTCTTTTAACATGTTGCCTGAAGTGTGTACTTGGTTGCTAACAGTCTGGGAACAGGGAAAAAGGTCAGGCTTTCTACTTAGTGCCATTTTCACCCCTGTGTCTCACCCCACTCTGCACTGTTCTTTATGATCTTTCGTCAGTGCATTCTTTTCATTCACTTTCTCATTCTCATGCTTGGGGTGGGAGGTGGGGAAGGGAGTAATCAATTGGCCATGTGGAGTGGGAGCAGATGCTTGAAAGTATAAGCACTCCACAAGTAAATTTTGAAGAAATCTCCCTGTTTTCAGCCTCATGCACCACTTCCAACTTCTATAGCACAGGCGCCTCCAAATTCTGAAAATCTGTAGGGCTTCTCAGGTCAAATTCTCACCAGGAAGATCTTCTTCTTCAGGCACGTAGTTTTTCTACTCTAGGTTTGTCAAGTAGAGAGTCTCCATTCAGCTATTTGCATCCCGTCTCCCCAAAGGTGTTGAAATCTCCAGGCCACCGGTGTTGCATTGTCTGTTACCTCTGCCCTCAATGTTTTCTATTTTCAGTCTATTTTATTTTTAAATTCTCAATCCCGAAATCCACTGAAAAATTAAAATATTGAGCAAAATTTTAACAAAATAAGAAAACCACCACAACTCAACCCACAAACACTGAACCATAACAAAAAATTCCGTGAAATATTCCCTGAGGTGAAGACACCAACATATGTGATTCAAGGCTACATAGCTCATCCCAGCAGTGAAACCTAGGCATTGCCTAGCCTAGCCTAGTCTGATTAATAATAGTAGAAGAATGGCATCATCATAACAATATAAAATAGGCAGCATTGGCTTAGCAGCGGGCTTGGAGTGGTAAGGAAACTGATATTAGAGGCTAGGAAATGGAAGCCCATGTTACAGTAAAAAATATTTCATAAATAGTAACCTACAGTAACGTGGTAGGTAGACCACATGGGTACTGAACTAAAAGCGACTTGGTGCATTTGGTAAGGAATTAAAAGAAAGGCGTGAGCTAGTTAAAATAATTGGCTAGTTTGAATGTGCAAATGAAAGAGGATAAATAGATTTCAGAAACTTGGAACAATGTAGAGATAGAATAGCTGATTGCTCTTTTAGACTCAAAACATAAAAGCTAAAACTGAGAAAGTCTTAAGACTCATAAAAATTTGATCTGTTGCAACAGACCAAATTAAAGATATGGTCTTTACCTCTAGTATTAAAATATCTAAGTGAATTAAGATGCCTCTAAGCAAAAATAAGAATAAGAGCATAAAATTTCCAGAATAACTCACCAGCTCCAGGTAATCTAGTTTAAATCTAGAGAGCTATGAAGACAAAAAAAGCAAAGACGCACAACTTACATGAAGCCCACGTTCTCAAAAACATCTCTGACACACGAAAGTTGCTAGAATGAAATAGACAAGAAAGCTATTACGTTTGAGAGACTTGTATTGTCAAATAAATCATGAGGCTGTGTTTAAAATCCTGTGACTGCATCTTGGACACCCACCCATTACAAGCAGAATGTGGACTAAGAAAGCTATGTGACCTGTAAGAAGGGTGTATCCCCTAATACCCACTTCAGTCATAGCAAAGGAGGGAAAAGGAAAAGGAAGAACCCCACAGAGAGGAATCAGGGACCACCAAGAACAATGGACAAGGAAGCTCTTCCCAAGAGAAAATTCAGGGCCTAAGCGAAGGAACATTCTCTACCCAGGAGTGGGAGCCTTCACAACGTTGTCCCAGCTAGTCTTGAAAGGGTTACCTTTCACATCCTACAGTACCGTTGAAGAGGGTCTTCTTAGCGCTGTTATATAACACTCCTGTAAGCCTTGGGCGATACGTATTTTGAACTTCAGTGAGATTCCACACAGTGATTGTAGGGGGTGCTATTTTCTGGATGAAGTGTTCCCTCACTGATTCTTCCAGCGACAGGGAGCCTACGGTACTGAGCTAGGACAAAGTTAACCTTAACACACGGAGCTGATGCCAAGGAAGACAATCCAGGCAAGTTAGTAATTTGAAACCCGCTAGCACAATATTCTTTGGAGATTTGTTTAGCATTTGCATAAAGGTGTTATTAAGAATCTGATTTTATATTAACAAAAATTATATACTTCTCTCTTTTTATCAAAAATAAGGAATTTTTACATGTGTTAGATATAAAATATTTTTTAACATTCGTAGTTGTCTTTCATTTCATCTTTTTCCCCCAGCAGTAATATTTGGATGGTGTTATTCACTCACAATCAGTCAAAATAAAGTTTACTTACATGGATATAATTATTAAAATCAGGTACAAATTGCGTTTTAAAGTGTCTTTTTGTCTTTCACATGGAAAATGTGGTTCTGAAGAAATTTCAGCCTTATTCACGGTAGCCAAGACATGTAAACAACCTAAATGTCTACTGACAGAAGAGTGAATAATAAAAATGTGATACACACACACACACACACACTCACACAATCAAACATTATTCAGCTTTAAAAAAGAAAGAAATCCTACCATTTGTGACAACATGAATGAACCTAGAGGACGTTATGCTAAGTGAAATAAGCCAGACAGAGAAATACAAATACTGCATGATCTCACTTATATGTGGAACCTAACAAAAAAAACAGTTGAACTCATTGTAACAGAAAGTAGAATGGTGGTTATTGGGACTGAAGGGTGGGGGAAAAAAGGGAAATGTTGGTCAAGGGGTACAAACTTTCAGTTATATGGTGAATAAGTTTTGAAGACCTAATGTATACTATGGTGACTATAGTTAGTAATAATATATTGTATACTTGATATTTGCTAAGAGAGTAGACCTCAAAGGTTCTCACCACACACACAAAAATGGTAACTATGTGAGGTAGTGGATATGTTAATTAGCTTGTTGTGGTAGTCATCTCACAAAGTATATGTATATCAAAACATCACATTACACACCTTAAATATATACAATTTTTATTTGTCAATCACATCTCAACAAATCTGGGAGGGGGCATCATGATCTAGGAATTTTTGCAATGGAGTAAAGTCAAATGGAAAATGAGAATTTGCTTTCCCAAATGTGTTTCATTAAGGATTTGCGTTAGGCGTGCCTGCAGTCTGTTTGGGGAGAAAGGATGTAAAGAGGCAGAGGGAGGGAATGGAACGAGCTGTAGGAAGGAGAAGTCATTTTCTTGAATGCGAGATCTATTGCTGAACACAAAAAGCCCAATGGGAGGAGAGAAATCCTATCTAGGGCTAGGACAAGGGTATAAATGATTAGGCAAATGGCAGGAAGTGGAATTGAATCTCTCACAATTTCACATGCAATGTGTGGATTATCTAATACTGAGAACAGTATGGGGAGAGCATGGTTACCTGTTTAGACACCCTAACCTCAAACTCGGGATTCAGTTGTGGACACAAAATAGCCCCATACAGGGAGGGAGGGGGAGAAAAAGAAAAATAACATTCATTAGATGCATCCTGGCACATTGTTAAATACTTCACACACCTTATTTTGACAACTTATTATTTTTCTCCAATTATGAGCAATATGGTCCTTAAAGAAACAAAGTATAGAAAAGAATAAAAATTACTTATAATGGCACTACCATAAATGATTATAAACCACACAGGGTTTATAGAATTTCTGCCCTACAACACAGCATTTTATGCACTGTTTTATTTGCTTGCCATCATCATTATCACATTATCAGCTATTCCTGGAAAAACTAATTTTTAATGACCTCTTTTGGCCATCACTTTGTAAATTATTTGGGAGATATCAGCATTGCATTCAACTTTACATCAAATATTCATAACGTTTATTTTAAAAAAACGTTTTCTTCAAAATGCACCACAAGAATCAAAAATAGCAGAAATAATGCTAGTTTCTCTTCATAGAGATTTTGGGATCCTAACACAAAAATGAACTCTCACTGATTACATGGCTAAATGACTTGTTAAGCATGTGGACACAAACCTGTCTTTGTGATCAATGATGATGATTTTCAAAAATAAGTGATTTCACTAGGTATATTTGTATTAGTATGGAATAAACAATTTTTTCGGTTTAGCATTTCACACTAATTGCCCGCTGGATATTAAATATTTATTCATATACTAATTATAATCAAGTATTTCAGGATATTAGGTATAATTTTATTCAGTAACATAAACGGGTGATGTTAATATGGTATTTTTTTGTGGCGCTTCAGTCATCTGGGAACTATGGTAACCAAGTCACATTAGCAATGTTATTACCGGCTGGGGTTAATATCATGCCCTCTAATGTGGAAAACCAATAAGCTAAGCTGGGCTTCTTTTCCTAGGCTAGGCCAGTTAGAATGATAAAGGACCATGGACTCCCACTGTAAAAAAATTTCTGTATAGAAATGACTTTATATTGACTCAAAATATACAAGTATACAAATCACCATTCTGGTATACGTAACAGGAAATGTCTTTCTAAGGTTTGGCACGATATTGGTGGATGACACAGCAATAACACTTTCAGATATGTAAAGAAAGGTTTCATTTAAGGCAACCCTTCCTTCCACAGGGAAGAAGCTGAAGGCCACAGAGGTTGTTACAGCCTAAGGTCACAGAGTCAGTTGGTTTTAGAAATAGAAATAGAATTCAGTTCTTTTGATTTACTGTCCAATGCATTTTACTCTAAACCACATGGCCTCCTAGGATAATTGTACAGAAACAGTTGCTTAATTTTATTGATTTGTTGTCTTTCCAATAAAATAGGAGAAAACAAGCAAACAAAAACTAAAGCTGAGTTGTTGCCAAAAAAGTTGTTCTTGTAATAAAACGAAAAAAGGAAAATGTGATTTTGTCTAGCAGCATCCACTCTTTTGAGTCTATATATCACATTTACTGGCCCCTTAGCATTTTTGTCTTATTATAAGCACCTTCTCTTTCGTTTTCCTCTCCTTTAAGCTCTTTTGGTAGAAAGGCGGAGCACTGAGGGAGACCAAGGTTAAAATCAACACAAAGAGAGTTTTTACAGCCAAACGGACCAAATCTGGTTCAATTTGAATCAGGAAAGATGTTTCTTTAACTGCTTAAAGCAGATCTATACTGAGGTTATTCTAACTCATTTATTTTACAGAGCTGAGAAAAAAAGTTTTCTTGTTGCTTTTCCTGAGATACAAAATTGAATTCTCTAAGTGAAAGGGTAAAATTATTTCCAGAAAAACTCTAAAATTGCTGATAACCTTTCTTCTTAACTGTAGGATAAAAGGGAAAACCTTATTTCATTCTGTGTTTCCCTTGCTCAGTTTTCAGTACCCACCACAATGCAAACAGCATTCATTTTTAGGCACAGTGAGTGAACAGAAGAATCTGCATTGCAAAAGAGTTATAGACTGGTTTTTTCTCCGATTGCTCTGGTGTGCAGAGCAGCCACTTGCTGGTGGAAGTTGTTTTGAGAACATACCCACACAGAACAGGAGATGGAGCTCTTCACTAACGCGAACTCAAGGTGCCTCCTGTCTTTTCCGATTAACCTCATTTACTTTATCCCACAAAATCTGGAGACTCTCAGAAATCAGGGCTGCCTCAATTTCCCCTGGTTGTCAGTTACTTATGTTGGGCAGTATCCAATTTGGGGAATCAATGTCCTTCCAGACTCAAGACCTATTATTTCAAAATGATGAGAGCTTGAAGCAGAAGCTCTGAGTCCCGGGGCTGTGGGATTAAAGGACTCAAAGGGAATAAAACATTGCCCAAAAAGAAGCAAATCCCAAACTACGGGGCAGGCTGCAAGCAAGGCTTGTCTGGAGATGGAGCTCCTGGGTGTTTGTGTGTGTGTGTGTGTGTGTGTGTGTGTGTGTGTGTGTGCATTTATGGCAGAGTCAGACCTTGGCCTTCTTTGACGTAGACAATCAATAGTTAACAATCTCAAGTAAAGTCTATGCAAACGAAACTTTAATCCCTTCTTTCATTCAGATTGCTCCACCCAAAACATTTCTCCAGAGAAAGAGTGGGCTGTCACTGGAGTCTGCTGATTTAATGAACTGACTTTTGAGGATGACCATGGATATCCTCTTCTCCTGCTTACCCCTCCTAAGTATGCTCGTTTCTCTCCCCTATTCCTCTTCTATTTTTGGGCTTTGTTCTAGGTAGATCTTCTTCCATTCCTTTCCCTTTTTATTCTGTTCAAATGGTAGAAAATAACTTTGGAAATGAAAACTCACAATTCATGGGAAGGAAGAAAAAGAGCAGAGTTTTAAACATTACTCTTTGTAACAAAATCCTAAAGAGACAAAATTATTTTAGACTTCTGAATGAGCGGGCTTGCTGGACTTTTGTTCTTGCATTCAGTCCGCTAGGAATTGTTAAAATTAATCACCCATATGTTGAAGTATAATCCTCTTTAGGAAAAGCCTCCATGACATCTTAACTGAAACCATTACAGTTCAAAGCCGGTATCTGGGCTGCTCCCATTGGACACAGTGCTCTGATCATAGGGAGCCTTGGAAATGGCATTTATTAACTCATCCTCTGTTTCTCTCCTAGTGCAGGCACTTACTGAAGGAGGAGCAGCCACAGAACACAAGTTAGGTTATAAACAGGGATGCAGGGATGTGAGTTAATTCCCTGTTCACAACGTCTTATCTCAGCTTCCGCAAATGGTGGTGAATCCCAGATAGACTAACTGTTGTGTCTAGCCATGCAACCATGCACAGCACTCACCCTACCGCTAGGTTTGTGAGCCCATGAAGCAGTCCTCCTTTTGTTGCCTCTAGGGGGCAGCGTTCTGTTTCCTTTTCTTCCAGGTTAGGAGATGCCCCCCAAGAGAGTTTTCTTTGTGCCTTACAGAAATAGTAGAGCTAAGCAAAAAGTGGCATGATAGTTTTCCTACTTATAATCACTAAAAAGTAATAAGGCAGTGATATTTTCTTTAATAAAGACATATTCCTTGGAACCCATTGTGCTAGATGTATGGCATATATTTTCACAAAAGTACTTAGGAAATTCTCCTGTTCAGTAAATTTCGCGATGCAAAATAAGGCTAAAAGCTTGCCGTGAATCAGAGGTGACAGACATGCAGACACGATGCATTGTATGTGCCAAGTGTGACAAGGCACAGAGCAGTGTGGCAAGGAAGGAGTGCTAATGGTCCATGTCAGGATTGGTCAGAGAAGACTTCCAAAAAATGGAAGTTGAACCTGACTTTTGAAGGATGGATAGGAGACCCTCAGGCTAACAAGACTGAAAGGAGAAACTGCAAGCAGACAAGAGTAGGGGGCATGTTGCAGGCAGGGCAGTCAGTGCTTGAGAAAGCACAGAGGCATGAACGAAGGAGCTATGTGGAGCTTGGTACTGGTGGAGTGGGAAATGCGAAGGTTGGGGACACGGAGGAGGAGAATTTTTGGAGTCCCTGCTTTTGTGCCTGGTGCTTATCTCTAATCCTGTAACTGGAAGGGACCTTGTGAATGGTTTACAGGCTTATTCCCCAAATTTCTCCTACTGTGGACAGGACAGAGGATGGTAACGTCCTGGTGCCTCTTTGTGTCTCCAACATTCTTGGAATGATAGGGATAACACATGGATTGGAGTTTTAAAGGGGAGCTTGAGGCTGTTGGGGCATATATTTTCAGAAAAGTGTTTCACGTTTTCTAATTATGGTGAATTTGTTATGGAAAAGTTCTACTTCATTTGACACTATGAATGATGTGACATTCAATTTGTGGCAAGTCAAAATCAGAGTTTCTTACATTGAGTAACATGATGCACTTTTGGAAATGGATAATGCAGAAGTCTTGTTATGGATGTGTATAACATATGATCTGCTTATAAATGAGTCCATCGGTAACAGTTCATATGTGATTCCCTGTTAGGCCTATTGATAAGGAAGGCCCCTTAATGGAGATTTGGCCAGTTGCGTTCGAATTGATAGCATTTGTTGGTTCTATTAGACAATAAAAAGGAAAACAAGATTATTTTTGGTTGCAATTCATTTCATTTATGTGAAAAAAATTAAAACAACAAGCTGTGAATCTAGAAAGAAGCTTCAGAAGGCCTTCAGTGGAGTACATTTTAACATTAAGCTTTTGAATTATTTTGAAATATGAGGTATTTTCTGTTTAATCTCTGGTGAAAACAATGCTTAGCTTGTGTGGTTCATTTAGAACTTAGTGAAGAAAATTAGGTATCTTTTATGAAAACGTGTGCTCCTTTTTATATAATAAGGTAATCTATAGTTATTTCCCTTTACTTTGACTGTAAAAAAACACTTATTAATCACGATTTCTTTATTAGCTCAGTTTTCCATGTATTTATGTTCTACTACTGCTCCTTTAGTAATTCCATTTAAATTTTAACAACGTTACTAAGAAAGAGTTTCTATTAAAACTAAGTTTAAGATACTATTTTTCTCCTTTCTTCTTTCTTTTATGAGTGATCGATTGCTCCTAATGTAAGTATGATCTGAAAGTTACTATGAAAGCTATATTCATCTGCCCACGAAGAATCACACTCCATTGTTTCCCCTGGTTATATAAATGTAGGGCTACTAGGCATCTATTGCGGGGGAGATATTTTAAAAGAAGGATAAAAGGATGTTAAGAAACTTTTTAGTTTTCTATCACGGCTGCCCTAGAGTCAAGTCTGGTTATAAGTTAGAAAGTAAGTTAATTTGAAGAGCTTTCTAGGAGGGAAAATACCAATGTGTTTAATTTAAATATGTAATGAAAATAATAGCTTTTTAAAAAGAGTTTGAGAGGTCTTGAAATTTAACAGGTCTAAGACTTTCTTCTTGTATATGAGAAAATCTGAGTACCAAGGGATTAAATGACTTTCCCATTGTCACTCAGATAATCCATAGCCGAGCCAGAACTGGAATGCATTGGAACATGTTTTTGCCTGTGTGTTTGCTTGTTTTGGTTTTTGTTTACAAATATCACAAATTACTGAGCAAGCATTTGGGACTTTTTATATAATACAAACTTGAGGATTAGTACAGCTTTGTTTAACTTCAGTCAAACTCGCATCCTTAATTACATTGAGACTGATCTGCATCAGAACTACAATAATAAAGGTGGAGGGAAATTTCTTCAATCATGAAAATATGCTGTTCTGTAACTACATAATATTCGCTCCGACGTCTTTGTTCACCTCTTCAGGACTTGCTGAGAAAGGCTACGTCTACTAACCTAAGTCCATTCTACACAACTGTGTTCCAAAATCAAAATGGAATGCAGGAGATTCAATGATCTTTAGAGAAACTGTGTTCCTGGAGAGGTATCTTAGTCCTCAGTAAAAAGAAACTTTAGAAAATAATTTGGCAACATAAACCCAGAGCCTTCTAATATCCATACATTCTGACCAGATAACTTCCCATCTTTCCTTAGGAATAATGAAAAATGCAGATGAAAATAACTGTATGTCAAAGTTATCAATGCTATTACTTATGATATTGAAAAATTAACAAGAATGCAAAACAAAATAGATAAGCTATGTCTAAAATATAGTAATTTGATGGAACATTAGGTAGACATCCAAATTTGTATAACATGAGAAAATGCAAATGTTCATTGTTTAAAAGCAAAGAAACAAATAAGACAAAATATTAGATACTGTATCTCTGAGTAATGAAGATTAAGAAATTAAATTTACTTCCAAGAATTTTTCCTGTAAGTTCCAATTTTTCTACATGGAATATATTTTATAGTCAAGAATTTGCTTACTGAACTATAGATGAAAGAAAATGATATAGACTTTTAAAGGCTACAGTACAAAGTGGTGTGGAAAAGGGGAAAAATGTGTACAGTTATAAAAACGCTGTGCTTTTAATTTTAGGGAGCTGGAGAAGCTAGCTCGAAGCCAGTTAAGCGCTCAGTATTTCTGCTACTTGTGAATTCTGCTCTCGTTTTTAATTCATGGGAAAAATTAGATTTTTATTACTCACTGTCAACTTCTCATTTTCTGTTCTGCCACCTTGCCCCTTCTGCCATCTTCCTGCTTTCCTTCTGCTACATTTCTCCTAGAATTTGGAAACAAACCCTAACTGAAGTTTTGTTAGAAACTGAAGGCATTTGGACATTCCATTTTGAAAAGATTAAATATGGCTCTAGGAAGCCATTTATTCTGATCAAAATGATAAAATGAAATAGACCCTTTCTGCTGTGTATTTTGAATTACATGATAAATCTGTTAGTTCTTCCTGTTTATATCTAATAAAAAAGAAACCTCAGGAAATCAATTTCCTTTACCAAGATTACTTTTAGAAAATTAATGGGATTAGATTATTAATGTTTCAGAGGGTGATTCTTAAGTTCTGACTTTTCTGTGTGCTAAATTTCATTTTTCATCGTTTTTGATGACTTTTATTTTTCCCTGTAGCTTTTCATGGATGGCACAGCCATCTCCAAACACTTGGCCATATGTTATAAATCAGATGTTGGCAAAATTTCTCCATAAAGGATCAGATAGTAAATATTTTAGGCTTTGTGGGCCACACACAGTCCATTTTGCCACTTCTCAAATCTGCCCATTGCAGCCCAAAAGCAGCCATGGATGATGTGTAAATGTATAGGTGTGGCTGTTTTCTAACAAAACTTTATTTATAAACACTGAAATTTGAACATCAAACGATTTTCACGTCATGAAATATTATTCTTCTTTTGATATTTTTTTAACCATTTAAAAATATAAAAACCATCCTTAGCTTGCAGATCGCAAAAAACAGATGCAGGCAAGAATTAGCTAGCAAGTTGTGTTTTCCCTACCCCTGCCACAAATCAAGCAGTAACAAAGCGATGGGCAAAAAATAAGGGATTCTGCTGAGTAAAAACTTTGTCCTGGTTCTCAACCTGGTATTCCTCAGATCTTCCATTGCATTGTTACCTTGACACATCCTCGAGAGACCATCATACTAAACACCTTTATTCTGTGCGATAGATTCGAAAATGCCCACAGTTCTTCACAGCTCCTTCTATCAGGAGATGAAAGAGGGAAGAGTATGTTTATGCATGCACATTGGCCTTGTGACTTACTTTTGCCAATAGAATGTAGCAAAAGTGACATCGTGCAAATTTAGGCTAGTCTTTTCCCCACTTCTGCCCTTACTCATGGAATGGGCCATCATGGGAACATCACTGTATAGTTTGCAGGAAGATGAGAAAGCTCATGGCAAATAAATGCACCGTTCCAGCAAAAGCATCTTAGACTAGCCAGTTCATAGGCAAACCAGCAACTGACCAAAGACAGGTCAGCAAGGCCAACTGAGATCTGATAAGACTGGCTCGGATCAACAGAACAAACCCGCGGAACCCAGCACAATTTGCCAATTCACAGATTTCTGGGCTAAATAGTTATTGTTTAATTCGCTGAATTTTGGGGTAGTTTGTTACCCTGAGAAAGCAAACAGATGCATCCTGGGTTCTGCCTGTTATGTCTAAAGATATTCATGGAAGCAGAAGGAGAAGGATAATATACAGTTCCTCGAGTATGTATAGAAAAAGTCATGAGGAGGACTGTATATATTAGAGAGGAAAAATGAAAGACTAAGAGATTAAGCAAAGGAACTAGCATTTGTTGAGTTCCTACTAGGTTCCAGGCACAGTTTCAAGTGATTTATTTATTTATTTATTTATTTATTTATTGTTGTTGTTGTTGAGGAAGATTAGCCCTGAGCTAACTACTGACAATCCTCCTCTTTTTTGCTGAGGAAGACTGGCCCTGAGCTAACATCCGTGCCCATCTTTCTCCACGTTATACATGGGATGCCTACCACAGCATGGTTTGCCAAGCAATGCCATGTCCACACCCGGGATCCAAACCGGCGAACCCCGGGCAGCCAAGAAGCAGACTGTGCAAACTTAACTGCTGCGCCACTGGGCCGGCCCCCTGATTTATTCTTTATCTTCTAAAAGAAAATGCTAGAAGTATAATCAAGGAAGCTATACATTTCCTTAAGTACGAACAGTATGAATAGGATTCAAATACTGTCCTGTTTGACTTCCAAGTCCTTTCTAAGGCACCATGTTCTTAGAAACATCAAAAGATAATTTAAATTAGCTATTTGGACTTACAACAACCTTGAGTATTAATCGTGCTTATAGGTTTAAGACTTTTTTATTTTATTCTTTTGATTTTGAAGTGATCTTAGAAAATGTCTAACATTGCATTAAAGATAGTGGAGAACTTGCTAATCTGATATTAAAACAATAAACTTTGAAAGCCTAAACCTGAGCACATTGATGATAGCAGACAAGAGAGTTCATCCAACTTACGCAAGACAGAAAATGGTAACTAGTCAACTAGAGCAGGAGGAAACAGAGGCTGGAGCAGCAGGGAGTGGGAGAGACAGAGAGGAGCCAACACAACCCCTAGCCTCCCAAAGAGGCTTGAAACTTGGAAACACTTGTTTTGAGAGTGGGCAGAAGTGAAAAATATATCTGAAATCAGAGAGTTTCTTTGAAAAACCAAAGATGAAATAATTGACACCCCAGCTGTCTCCATATGAGCAGAATTCTCAGCAACCAGGTATCCACACTCCCTATCATAGGAGAAAAAAAGCAAAGCATTTATTTCTAGAGAAACTGAATGGCCTCAGAGAAAAGACTTCAACATTCAGATAGAGAGGAGCCTCAACATAATTGGCATTCCCATGACCAAATCGTCCAAGCAAACAAATCCCCCTCCAGGTACACAGAGCCCAGAAGTCAGCTTTTTATTTCTCTATTCTTAAAACAGAGCCAACAGTTAAGATCACCAACTATTTCAACAGCACCAGATAAACAAACAGAAAACATAATCCCAAATGGGAAGAGATAATTTAGGAAATAGAAAATAACTTTCAAAAAAAAACCTAATTAGTATAAAAAGAGATTTATTTGTATCCACAAAGAAAAAAAAATCTCGTGAAAAAGGAAAAGAATGAACTTTTGAAAATTAAAAACATAAACGTTGAAATACAAAATCAGTTGAAGGCTTGGAAATCTAAATCAAACAAGTCTCTCAAAGATGAAAGCCAGGGGCCGGCCCTGTGGCCGAGTGGTTAAGTTCATGCGCTCTGCTTCAGCGGCCCAGGGTTTTGCTGGTTGGATCCTGGGTGCAGACCTAGCACTGCTCATCAGGCCATGCTGAGGTGGTGTCCCACACAGCACAACTAAAGGACCAACAATTAGAATATACAACTATGTACTTGTGGGCTTTCTGGAGAAAGAAAAAGAAAAAGAAGATTGGCAACAGATGTTAGCTCAGGTGCCAACATTTTTAAAAAAAGAAAATGATGAGAATCAATCCAGCTGCTAGTATGAAAGCATAGAACAAGTCCAGAAGGCCTGTTATCCAATAAATAGGAATTCCAAAAAAAAAAGAAAGATGGAAAATAATAAAGAAAACTTAGATAATTTCCCATATCTGAAAGACACACATCTCCTGGTTGAAGGGGTCCATTTAGTGACGAGAAAAATAATTGAAAATTATGCCCACACTTTGGTGCATCATTTCAGTACTTTGGGACTATGAGGATAATGAAAAATATTTAAAATATTTGCATAGGACAAAATAGTTATTGACAGAGCAACGAATGGCACCATGGGCTCAGCTCATTGACAGCATCGCACAAAGGTTGACAATACCACTCGTAATTCTGGTAGGAAATATTTTATCCTGAAATACAGGTGAATTCTCAATGAAATATAAAGAGAGATTGCAGATATTTTCTTTGGAAGTTGCTTGATAATGTACACAAGTAAAACAGAAAAAAAGAGAAGGCGGTCGCATTAGGGATTGGATCCAACCAGAAAAGCAATGAAGGGAAGTCTCAGAATGTCAGCTGTACAAGCCAAAGAAAACTAGGCTAATACTGAAGTAGGAAGTCAGGAGGCCCCAAGGATGTGTTTTCCTAGGACATTAGGGGAATATCTACTTAGTGGATGAAATTGCAAGTAGCTATGAGAAAAAAATGTAGAATAGTACAAGTAACCCACATAACAAGATGCCAGAAGGTATCTATGACCCAGTTTCAACAATTATTAATACAGGATCAATCTTTTCTACATTTTCATATATGTATGTCATTTCAGAAAGTTAATAGATGATGACTAAAGTTATGGGAAAAGAGTACATTATTTATATATGTTGAAATCATTAGCTGAATGATAACCTACAATTTAAAAAAAATGGTTGCCCATTAGGAATAATATTAATGGTTAGAAGAGAAAGGGAAAGGCAATATTGCTTTCATTACATGTCCATGTATACTATTTGCTTAAAAAATATTGTGTGTGTATTTGATTAAAATTGATGGAACAATTAGTTAATATGTAATTAATATAAACACAATATACACTTAATAAAAAATGAAAACCAAGTCGCATTGTGCAATAAGGAAATTGAGACCCTAAAATGTTGTGACTTTTTACAGTAGCAATTTAGAAAGTTAGATGCAGTGACATGCCTGAAACAAATTTTAAACTGCTAGTCACCAATCACAAAGTCATCCCACCATTTGAGAAGAATGATGTGGAAAATACTACTGCTAAAGATTTATTATACTTTATTCTTTATGAGATAATATTAAAAAAAGGCAAGCCATGATTTAAAAATCCAACAAATACTTAAAGATATATTATAAACCTCATGATAAAATTGCAGTACAGAATACCCATTAAATACATCTTTGATGAAGAAATGGTGCTCAATATATTGTTCAGGGTAATCTTCTTTTTCCTAGAAAAGTTATCATCCATAAAAAAGAGATGTCATTTATCTTTTGAAAGGCAGCTTTGTAATGGGTTTTGTTCAGTTATATGAGACTTGCAATTTGGTAGGAAAGAACACTTACTCAGCAAATATCCATCAGTTTTTAATGGATATTTGCCTCTGTTAGAAAATTTTACAAAGTATGTTGAAGCCAGAACTCCCTTCACATGGTTATAATGAAGTTTAAGATGCTACACAGCACATGGCCACCCTTGACATGGTATCTGTTGGAGAGAAAGTTTTCCTCCGCCTTTTCTAAATTTTCCTGTCTAGTCTAAGAATTAAATTGACATAAGATAGATTAACAGGAGAAAAGCAAATTTAATTACGTGTGTACAGGAATCCCACAGATATGAGCTGCCCCAACAGTCAGGCAATTGAGGTTTGTATGTCATCCTGAATTGAGGAGAAGGGAGTAGGTTTCTGGGACTTTAAAGGGGAGGAAAACAATTTATAGGAAGATGAAAAAAGTAAATGTTTGGTAAACAAATGTTTGCCGTGCCATGCAGAGACAATGGGACACAGAGACGACTCTGATCTCCAGGCCCTGCTGAGCTCGCCCTACCACACCTAGCTCATATTATTTGTAGATATCTCTGGTAATAAGTGTTCTTCTTGGACTGAGCCCTCTATCTAAATTTTTTTTAGGCAGTTAAGGAGAGGTAAAAAGCAAAACTTTCTGAGTCTTTCTGTTTCTTAAAAATAATCAGCTAAGAGCCAGGCTTTGGTGGTTAAAGTTCAGCGTGCTCGACTTTAGCAGCCCTGGTTCAGTTTCCAGGCATGGAATCACACCACTCATCTGTCAGTAGTCATGCTGTGGTGGCAGCTCACATAGCAGAACTAGCAGGACTTACAACTAGAATATGCAGCTAGGTATTGGGGTTTGGGGGAGTAAAAAAAAAAAAAGGAGGAAGATTGGCAACAGATGTTAGCTCAGGGCAAATCTTTCCCAGCAAAAAAACAAAACAAAACAAATAAAGCAAATCACTTGCAGAGTTTAAAATTAGAAGTGATTCTGTTCAAAAAAGAAAATTAATCAGCTTAAAATAATCCTCATGCCAACGAAACATATTTTGGGGTGGCAAATATTGTTCCCCTACATATCTTAAGTTGGATTCCTTAGAAACAAGACCTGAGACAGGGATTCTTGTTCAAATGTTTTATTGAGACGTGTGCTCAGGAGAAAGAAAGTGATGGAAGCAGGATAAGGTGAGGTGAGGAGGAGCGTGAGAAGGCAGGAAAGGACGTATGGCAGCAAGCGTCTAGTTTCAGCCTGACCTCCTGGGGTGTTCCGGAGCATGAATTGCAACACAAAAATTATCTCCCCCGCAAGCAAGGGTGCTAGTGTTCTTCTTAAACACCCACTTCAGTGAGTCATCGGCCGAGGTGAGGCAGGGTCTTTTAAGCCAGGGGCTTCCATTAGGTGGAAAGCAATTTTAAGACCAGAGAAAGAGCAACTGTGAGCTTTTAGTAGTCAAAACTCAGAGTGATTGGAAGATTGATACAATAACCTGATAAATGTAATCTGAGTGGGTCACCAGTAACGTCCACTAAAACTCATTTCTAGGACCAAGAGATTTCTAATCAGACAAACCACATGAACACAAAGTTGTGTGTAGTTAACATTTGAGCACTGCCAACTCTTACTCTCTTTTCTCAGAGTTTATTTATAGGTGTTCTTTCTTTTGGAAAATCATTAATAAAATCACATTCTCCAAATGGAGAGCAAACTTTAATTCCATTCAAGTGATGTATAGTCAAATTCTTCTTCTATTTCATTCAGCGCAAGTCAGTCTTTCTTTGACACAGCTCTGGCCTCTTTCTAGCAAGTTTTATTGTGCCACTTCCATGTATCTTAAAACCCACTTGTTCCTCTCATTTTTTGGCATCTGTTAGGAAAACAATTCTTTTAGAATCTCTTTTCTATGGTTCAATGAGTTAAATCTACCATGCCCTCTATTGTCTTGATGTGCTTTATTTCCATGTGAATAGAAATACACTTCGACGTGAGCACCTCTACCTTCTATGCTGTTATTTTTAGATGTTTACAGGTAGTCCAACTTTTATAAATCTTAAGGTTTGAAAAATTAATTTTCCTGCTAGATATATTAGAAGGCTAGTCCAATTCCAAGTAAAGGACAATTAACTTTTGAAAATGGTTTCCTTTCTCCTGTATTTAAAGCAATCTAAGTTTTTTAACCCATTTAATACTGTTGTATTTGTGTGGTGGTGGTTTATGATTTGGTTTTTAATTTGAGCTGCACAGTAATCCTATGAGAAACAAAGTAGGTATTACTCTGCCTATTTCCTGAAGATGAAACCAAAATACAGAGAAATGAAATGCTTCCAAGCTGCTTTGCTGGGAAGTCAATACACTATTTGAAGAATGAGTTTTTTCTTATATCTATCCCAGAGTTCTTTAGAACATATTGCTTTGTCCTGAATTTTGTGAGTTAAATTTTTGTTAAATTCAATATTCTCAGCAATACTTATTACCTCAATCACGCAAGGAGCATATTTTTTCTTTAAGAAATGTCTATGGTTTCATGTTTCTAGAATCCAGGAGACTCTACCTAGTGGTTGATATAATGACTCTTAAAACTGAGCTACAAGAAAGGAACTTATTGAGGCTGAACCATAGTTTGTAAATTACGCAACTGCTAGCAGTTTTGAGTTTTTGTCTTTAAAATGAGTTTCAAAAGACAAGACATTTCATCTTATCTATATCATGGGCAGATTTCATCGCTACGCGTCAAGAAATACAACATGAATATATGTCTAATTAAAACCGTTTTAAAAGGAAAATACTTCTAGATGAAGCCATGAGAAACCATAAATGGATATATGTCTGAACTCAATGGAGAGAATGGTGGGGGGAAAAAAGAGATTTGAGAAAATGCCACAGTTTGAAGAGGTGAGATGGGGTGGGAAGAAAGGAAATTGGGGAAAGCCTGTGACAAATAGGTCCTGAGATTTAAACAAGAGACTAAATTTTATGTATTTCGTTGAGTTTGAATGGGCATGGACTATGTTGCTTTCACTCACTGAACATTAGAGGCTGATTGTGACAGAATTAGTGAAGGACTTCATTTACTTTTTGTTGTGTGTATTCAAGTAATATCAGCTGTGCAAAAAAGACAAGAATATGTTCCCTTCCTTTTTATGAGGCAGTGGGAGAAGAACAATGCCAAGTGACTTAGCCAATGTTATGTAACTGATGCCAGAATGGAGGCTGGAAAGACTTGTTTTTCACCTACTAAGCTGTGCTTATAAGATGTGAATGCTGGTACCTTTTATAACTTTCTAATTCAGAATGTTATGTATGTTTATTTAGGAGGCTCCAGGCATCCTTATACGGGTAGACCTTGTGTTAGTAACGTATGTTTGGTATTTTCTTTTAAACTCTCATACCAGAGCTACATTTCTCCTCCAGAAAAAAAGGATTTATTACAATAAAATAACATGTTGGAGGACATCTCACATGTAGTATAGCTTCTTCTTAGTAATTACAACATCTCTTAGGAGACCACATACAGAAGAAATAATTTAAAAGTTAACAGTCTCCCAAGTAATCATAGTATATAATCAGTCTTTACAAATTGACTTTGATAAAAATATATATTAGATGGGCATTTGGGAATAGTTATCAGAGAATGTATACATCTTCATGTCATAAATTTACAGTGAATGACAAGAAAAAAATAAACTGTGAGCTCAAAAGTAATGAATGAAGTTCCTGTGTGTATTTGCCCCAACTTCTCTGTGTTGTATAAAGAATACCCAACT
This sequence comes from Equus caballus, assembly GCF_041296265.1. Lineage (NCBI taxonomy): Eukaryota > Metazoa > Chordata > Mammalia > Perissodactyla > Equidae > Equus > Equus caballus. The sequence continues at coordinate 60,269,669 of NC_091699.1, read as the reverse complement.
GATGACTGGCTTGCTATGTAACGTAGCCTGCTACCAGGAGACACTGTTTAGTATTTTTTGTATGTTTCCCATCTCTGAGAGAAGTTATGGAAAGCTAATGGGGGAAAACAGAAGAGTTGGGAATGGAAATGTATGTACTGGAGTAGAGGAGCTTTTAAAACCTTGATGTTCTCATTACTTGAAACACTAATCCTACAAGATTAAGTATGAACATGTGAAATTAAAAGTTCCCATTTATTACTTGAATATTTTTTCTCATTTTGCATGGCCTCACATTCATAGAACACATAGGATTTTATTATTGAAGAATATTTAACAATTAAAAATTGTACATATTTAAGGTGTACAATTTGATGATTTGATACATATATACACTGTGAAATAGTCACCACAATCAAGCGAATTAACAGATCCATCACCTATTTAGCATTTTCTTTCTTTTTTGTGGTGAGAACATTTAAGATCTACCCTCTTAGCAAATTTCAAGTATATAAGAATGTATTGTTAACCAAAGTCACATTGATACATTAGATCTCCAGAACTACTTCATCTTGTGTAACTAACACTTTGTACACCTTGACCAACATCTCTCCATTTCTCCCTTTCCCCCAGTCCCTGGTAGCCACCATTCTACTCTTTGCTTCTACGAGTCCAACTATTTCAGATTCCACATATAAGTGAGACCATGCAGTGTTTGTTTTTCTGCATCTGGCTTATTTCACTCAGCGTGGTATCCTCCAGATTCACCTATATTGTCACAAATGACAGTATTTCCTCTTTTTAAAGGCTGAATAATATTCCACTGAATAATGTTCTATTGTTAACATGTTGCAATATCGTGTGTGTATGTGTGTATATATATAAACTTCTTCTTTATCCATTCATTTGTTGATGAACATTTAGGTTGTTTGGATATCTTGGCTATTGTGAATAATATTGCAACGACCATGGGAGTACAGGTATCTCTTCAAGATCTTCATTTCATTTCCTTTGGATACATAATCAGAAGTGAGATTGATGGGTTATAAGGTAGTGCCACTTTTAATTTTTTGAAGAACCTTCATAATATTTTCCATAGTGGCTGTACCAATTTGTATTTCAACCAACAGTGAACAAGGGTTCTCTTTTCTCCATATCCTCCCCAATACTTATCTTTTGTATTTCTGATAGCCATTCTAACAGGCAGGAGATGATATCTCATTGTGGTTTTGACTTGCATTTCTCTAATGATTATTGAAGTTGAGTACCTTTTCATATACCTGTTGACCATTTGTATTTTTTCTCTTGCAAAATGTCTGTTCAGGTCCTTCGCTCATTTTTAAGTTGGGTTATTTGTTTTTTGCTATTGAGTTGTACAAGTTCCTTATATATTTTGGATATTAACCCCTTATCATATACATGATTTGCAAATACTTTCTCCCATTCCATAGAAGACCTTTTCATTCTGTTGGTTCTTTCATTTGCTATGAGAAGCTTTTTAGTTTGATGTAATCCCACTAATCTATTTTTACTTTTGTTGCCTGTGATTTTCGTGTCATAACCAAAAAATCGTTGCCCAAATCAATGTCAAGAAACATTTTCCCTATGTTTTCTTCTAGTAGTTTTATGGTTTCAGGTCTTACATGTATGTCTTTAATCCATTTTGAATTGGATTTTGTAGATGGTGTAAGATAAAAGTCCAATTTCATTCTTTTGCATGGGGATATCCAATTTTCGCAACACCATTTCATGTTCTTGGCACCCTTGCTCTAGTTAGGACTGCCAGTACTATGTTGAAAAGAAGTGGTAAGAGTGAGTATCCTTGTCTTGTACCAGACATTACAGGGAAAGCTTTCAGTTTTTCCCTGTTGATTATGAAGTTAGTTGTGGGCTTTACTTACATGGTCTGTACTGAATTGAGATAAGATCCTTCTATATCTCTTGTTTTCAGACACATTAGTTTTTTAAAGCATATCTTTTATTTGTTGATTCCCAATAAACTTAAACAAAATATGCATTAGATGGAATCATATGAAATTGCCAGTATGAGAACTTACTAAAAAACAAAAATGGCAATTTCATATGGTTCAAGCTAAAACATGTCTAGTTGTAATATGACCTTAGTCTTTTACCAAATCACTCCCTGACCCCACCAAAAGCAGACAAATCAATGTAAATCCACAATTATTTAACAACTTACTCGCCCTGATCTTAGAATGAGATATTTTTCTTGGTCCCATAGTGATAAGAACCTAAAACCACAAAAATTCCTATTGGGATTCAAGTTGGACAGCATCAAATATATACATTTCATTAAAGATACCGACATATTTATTTGATGAGTATTTTTATCCATTTACATGACTCATCTCTCCATTTATTTAAACATTTCTTTTAACAAAGTATTATGAAATTTAAAAAGGTCTTGCACCTCATTTGTTAAATTTATTCTTCAGTACTTTATTTCTTTGATAAAGGGTATCATGTAGAAGATTATATTTTCAAATTATTTGCTGCTGGGTTATATAAATGAAATCAATTTGGGGGTTGCCATTTTATCTCAACAAATTTTGCTAAGGTCTAAATTAATTTGATTTATTTGTGTGTAGGTTCACAAGCCCTTTGATATGAAAAATTGTCTCATTTGAGATGGTGACAGTTTAGGTTTTACCTTTCCATCTCATGTATTTTATTTCTTTATTTCTTTGCTGTTTTTTAAGTAACCTGTGTGTTTGTTTCTGTGGAATCCCCTTTACTATATTTATTATTTATTTCTGTATGGTACTTCTACCACGAAGTCAATCAGAAGTGGTTAATATAGGGGTCAGCCCCATGGCTGAGTGGTTAAAGTTCCATGCACTCTGCTTCAGAGGCCTGGGTTCACGGGTTTGGATCCCAAGTTTGGACCTACTCCACTCATCAGCCATGCTGCAGAGGCATCCCACACACCAAAAATAGAGGAAGATTGGCACAGATGTTAGCTAAGGGCTAAACTTCCTCAAGCAAAAAAAGAGGAAGATTGGCAGTGGATGTTAGCTCAGGGCAAATCTTCTTCCCCCCAAAAAAAAGAAAAGAAGAAGAAGAAGTGGTTAACATATCAGATATTCTTAGTCTGCTCATATTTAGATATATGTGTACGTATAGAAAGATAGATAAACATTTCCTAGCTCTGTCACACCAGACAATCAGATCAAAGTTGCTTAATATCATCTTGCATTAAAGGAACTAGGGTTCCTTGGAGAAATGGTCAATTCTGCAGCTGGGGGCAAGAAGATTATAATATGAGCCTAGGACATCTTATTTCTCTAACTGATCAATTCAGTTCACCTGAGAGTTAATAACTGCTATTACTGATCACTTTGTATTTTCCAAAAACTATACTTAGTTCTTTATATGTGTTATCTCATTTATTCTATATCACAATACTATGGCATACATATCTTTAATGCCAATTTATTGAATGTAAAACTGAAGCTCACATAAATAAAATAACTTTCCAAGATCACATAGCTAATAAACTGAGGAGCCCAGGATTCAAATACAAGCCCACGCTTTTAGTCAATAAAACATGCGGAAGCTACCGTTATTTCCTCTTGGATGTAATTTCTATTCACAATACCTCTGTGGTACTCATGCTCTTTAATCTTCCCCTCATTCATTTCTTTGGAAATTCTAGCCTTTTTTTCTGCCCAGGTAAGATGACTACATGTGTCCTGACTAAAAGTAAAAAGATGATAATGAACTCAAAACATTCTCTGCTTTCTCAGCTTTTCTTATACTATTCCCTCCATGGCAAACAGCCTTCCCTAGCCTGACATAAAGAGATGCACTGTGAAAATCCAGCTCAAATAGCCTCTCCACCATTAATATTCTCTTCATTACCACCAGAAAGATTTATTTTTCTCTCCACAGTCCTCCCAGAGAACTTTGCTTACACTTCTATTCTAAAATGGCATTCCTCCTTGCTTCATAATGGACTACCTATTTCCCCAAGTAAACAGTCAGATACTTCATAGAAATGCGTCGTTCATTTTAGTGTCCCCTGCAGAATACAGCATGGGATCTCTTTAAGCCATGGACCCCAGAAGACAGTGGAGGCATAATTCTGCTTTCCTGAGAAAAAGCCATCACCTCCCAAGTGTTTCTAGTGAAATTGCTTGTTTATTCCATGCTCACTTGTTTTTCCCCACATTGTTTTCTCTATCACCCTCTGAATGTCTTTTTTGCTGTAATTCCTCAGTCTTTCTAAAATAGCGAATTATCAACATCCTCTTTAAATGCCCCTGCTTGCCTTCCCTGAGCTTCTTGGATCAATGATATTGGTTCAGTTGTTTTAATCTGCTCCTTAGCTCTAAGTTCTTTCAGTTGATCCAGGAATTTTTGCCTCTCTTTTTTTCTTCTCTTAGTATCAATATGTCTTTCTGTATCCAAAACTTTTAGTCCAATTCTATAGAAGATGTGCAAACTTCTTTGTTCTCCATGTTACCCTTGCACCTGCCAGTAAAAATTCCCCAGCAGATTTGTTTCTTCCCTCCACAAAATAAATCTCTTCTCATTTTCTAAATGAAAAGCACAGAGTACCTAGTTAAGTCTGTCTTCTATCTGCCAGGATTCCAGGTTTCATTTCATGCTTACATTCACTTATGAAAACTGAGTCAGGTAGCCAATTTCACTGGGATTGTTTACATGCCTCAATTTTTTTTCAGATTATCATTTTTTTCTTATATTGACAAGTTAATTGTACAAAGGAGTGAATGGAGATGTGAGTTTGATTTAGCTTCCTGAATCCACAATATAATTCCTAGAAGTATTCTTCTTTCTCTTTTGGCAAATTTCAAAAGTCAACACAAATTCTCTGGTGAACTGAAGTTGCCTGGCACTGGATGTGATCGTGAAAGCAGCCTCCTTAGCATCTGGGAAATAGACACTGTCTTCCTTTTGAATAGCTCATGTATCCTGTCCCCGACTACCGTGACATTACCCTAAATCTCTTTTGCCACTTACTCCGTCTATCTTACATAAACAGGGATCCCTGACCCATGCTGTTTTCTTACAAGAATCCTGATCCGAGGATACCGGTCTTCTCTGAACTGTACACAGGACTCCTTCCCTTTCCTTCACCAGTTTTCATGACCTTTCCACAGTTGATAACATTGTACTGGCCAAGGCTAGGGCATAAATGGCTATGATTTATGTTTTAACCTTATTAATCTTTACTGTTTCTCTTTTCTTCTCCAGATTAATCACTCCCCCACTCCCACCCACTCTCCTCTGGTCTTGTGAATTGTGGATTACCACATTGTATGATTCTTCATCATTTCTTGTGCTTCATTTCTCATTCTGTCAAGTGGGCCCAGTTAATTGGATTTTCATAACAGCCCCAGGAAGTAAGGAGGAGGATTTTACCCCATTTCTCAGTTGAGTAAACTGAGATTCCAGCATGGAACCCACATTTCTGAATCAAAATACTACAGCCCTTCAAATGCTAGAGCAAGGCAAATAACTAGGAAAATGGCAAAGGTGCCAAAGTCAGGTCATTGATCTCTTTCTATTTTCTGCCCAGCATTCTGCCCAGTATAAATCTGAATTCATACTAGAACACATTATCTCTCTGTGCCTTAGTTTACTCACCTATACAATGGGGCTAATACAAATACCTCCATCATTGTGTTGTAACAATTGTATGAGTTCATACATGTAAAATAATTAGAACAGTGGCTGGCACACTTAATATGTGTAATCTATTATTATTATATGCAAATAAAATAAAACCACATTATTCTTCTCAAAATGTAGTCATCTACTAATATGTTTATGTCTTTAGCTATGTCTTTAAGTTTCCACAATGAATTACTACATTTAATCATGCATGATTTACTTATTTACATTCATCTGCCAGTAATACTTGTTGACTTTATCTTTGTCAGAAATTTTACTTCTATCTCTTCCTCTGCATCCCCACTACCACTGTGTCAAATTTTTAAAAGAATTACATACATATGTATATATTACTTTGAGAAAAGCGAGTCCTTATGGAAGAAGGTTTATGATCCCATGGATATATTAGTTGATAGGTTCATCTGTATTCACCATATAGACAATTCACATTTATAAGGATACATCCAGAATACAGCCCCCTTGTGAAGTGGGAGGAAACTTTGGTTTCTACCTGGAATTAATAATTTTCATTTTCATAAAACCTCCATTTATGCAACTCCAGGAACCTTGAACCAGCTCATCATTCTGTTCCATTATGTCTTTATCCATCAAAATCAGAAGAAATTGACACATGATGTGTCCATCAGGAGAAGCTAGATTATGCAATGGTAACAAAAACTCTAAATATTAGAGCCTTCCAGCAAAGGGTTTTATTTCTTGCTTCTTCTAGAAATTGACTATGGGTTGGTTAGGGGCTTAACCCCAGGACATTCTTATTTAGGGGCCTGAGCTAAAGGAGATTCCACCGTCAAGAATGTTGCTGATCACTGTGGTAGAAGGAAGGAAGCATGGGAGCATCTTTCACTGGCAATTAAATAATCCAGCCCATCAATAACACTCTTCCACTTCTGTCCACAATCCATCGGCCTGAACTTTCACAAGATCCCACAGAAATATTAGGAGGGTAGAAAAGCCAAATCCTCCCATGTGATCAAAAGAACAATGGAACAGACATGCACGAACATTAGAAGTCTCTACCACATTATTTAAGTTGGGAAATCTTGGTCTTGAGATGAGAAGATTTCAGTCAGTACATGTCCCAAAATGAGATTTATATATAAACACTTGGGGTGAATGATATGCCAAAAGCTCAGGAAGAAAGATAAAAGTCTCAATGGCCAAGTCATTAAATTTCCTCGCACTCTTCTTCAGCAGCCCTGGGTTCACGGGCACAGACCTACTCCACTCATCAGCCATGTTGTGGAGGCATCCCACATACAAATAGTGGAGGAAGATTGGCACAGATGTTAGCTCAGGGACTAATCTTCTTCAAACAAAAAGAAGAGAAAGACTGGCAATGGATGTTAGCTCAGGGTGAATCTTCGTCACACACACACACACACACACACACAAAGTCTCATTGCAAAGGGACAGGTGAAAATCCCTAAAATCAGAAGATCGATTTGATTATCAATTTATAGTATTTTCAAGCTCCATGTTCAAGCAACCACACGCACATGAGATCCCACCTGTATATTATTCTCTCAGTTATCCCTTTCACACCCCCAGTAATCTAGAAATCCACATTGCTTAACTAATAGAGTGATACCATCTTTAAGTTTGGATTAAAACGGTTACAGGCCAGGGCTGGCCCCATGGCCGAGTGGTTAAGTTTGCATGCTCCACTTTGGCAGCCCAGCATTTCACTGGTTTGAATCCTGGGTGCAGACCTGGCACCGCTCATCAAGCCACACTGAGGTGGCATCCCACATGCCACAACCAGAAGGACCTACAACTAGAATATACAACTGTGTACTGGGGGGCTTTGGAGAGAGGAAGACAAAAAAGAGAGATTAGCAACAGATGTTAGCTCGGTGTCAGTCTTTGAAAGCACAAAAAGTTACAGGCCTGACTTTTTCCTTCAGTTTGTACTTGTACATTATTATCAACAATTACTATTACACAAAAATCCCTGCTGTATTTTTATCCACAGTGCCTCATTTTTCCTTCAGTTTGGGCAACACTTACTCCCTAAATGCTTTTCTTCCTACGAATCTCACTCCTCCAGGCTTCCCTCAGTATTGCCTCTGGTGTTACCTTTCTAAAACACAGCTCTCGTCTTAGAACCTCTGTGCTGAATAGTTTTCCATGATTTCCTATAATCTTGAGGAAATCTAAACAGGTTTTCCAGTCTCACCTACATATAAATTCTAGGGGTGGAGGGGAACTATTATGCAATCTGTTTCTCTGATCTGTGCTCGTGCTGTGATCTTCTGGAGGGAAGCAGTATAAAGTTACTATTGTTTTAAGCTTCTAAGTTTGAGGTCGCTTCATAGTCTGCAATAGTAGCTGGAAAAGGGGGCATAGAATCAATTAATATAACTCTTGTTACTAGAGTTCCTCACTTGTAAATTGGGCATATTAGTAATGTCTATTGCATAGGGCTTTCTAAAAATTAAATGCCATATATGAGATAACCTGGCTGAGTTCTGCTTCACAAAGTTAAATACCTTTTCCCCTTCTATTGCTTCAAATAAGTTGAATAAACTTTTTTTAACTTAAAAAGAGGGCTTTATAAAGCATATATTTAAGAAAGAAAGTTCTATGAGGAAATATGGGCAGAAATTTTAAAGAATTCTTCTTCTAGTTTATTTATTCACTAAAGTTTTGATATGCCCAACAGTATGTCATTAACAAACATTTTTAGAAAATAAACCAAACAGTGAAACAAAAGTTCAACAGCAAGCACTAAAGGCAGGTGAACTCACTTAACTCAAGATTCTGACCTATGTTTATCTAAGATACTTTTGCCATTGTCGATAATTCGTTGTTGTTGTGAGAAAGTTTATTTTCAAAGAGTTCACATAAAGAATGCAATGCACTGAAAAGTGCTTATATTTAAAAGTTTCAGATAACCCTAACAGAAAACGTATATTATGGAGGGATTTAGAAGACAACGTATGGATATGTTTTTATAAGCCTTTCCTTCTAGCATACTTTCATGTTCATGTGACCATTCTACTTTAGCACTTGAGAGTATTCCTTTGTTTTAATTAATCTATTCCACTATTAGACTTTTTGAATCACAGATCTGTCTTTTTTGTACCCTATATAAGGCATAAATTGTTGTGAAAACTGAAAATCTTAACTTGTTTTTCCATAACATGATTTGCTGATGGGTAAAAATAGGGAAACAAAACAAGTGACATGGGTAAATTCAAGAGAATTTGGCGATTGAATAAATGTAGGGAGGGGTGTTGGAGTAAGAGGAGATGTTATGATGACTCCCGGGTTACCAAGTTGACCAAGTGATTCTGTGTACTTGTTTTCTGGTGACAGGAGTTCATGACCAGTTTTATTAGGAAAGATTGTCTGTGACGACGAGTGAGAGTATTTCAGAGTCCACACAGGCTCAGATAGAAATTGATCTTAGGTGGGCAATTTTATAAAGTTGTATGTGAAATAAAGAGGAAAAATCAGGAAGAAGACAATAAGAGAGTATTGTAAAGCAAGAAAGATGCTTACTTTAAAGCGTTATTATCAACGCTTAATGTCATTTATGATAATAATGGAATGTCAACAGGAAAAAAAAGTCCAGGAGAGGAAGAGTCGAAGATGTTGGAAATTGTCATATCTTTTGGGGTTACCCACATAAAGTTGTAAGGCCCATCCCCATGACCTCTCTCTTTTATACACTGTGATGATTTTTGTGATGTGTCAATTTGGCTAAGCTATAGTCCCCAGGTATTTGATCAAACACTAACCTGGGTATTGCTGTGGAAATTGTGCAGATGTAATTAAAGTCCCTATTCAGTTAACTTTAAACACAATATATTATCCTGGATAATATGAATGGGCCTGACTGAATCAGGTGGAAAGCCTTAAAAGGCAGACTGATACTTCTCCAGGGTCTAGAAGAAATTCTACCATTGGACAACAGCTTTGGATCATGTCCATGGGGCTCTATCCTTTTTGAAAGCTTGCTTTCTCGTCTGTGGACAACAGCTTCAGCTTGTGCTATGGGTTCCAGCCTGCCCGTGACCTTCCCTTCCAGACTGCCTGTCCTCTGGATTTTAGACTCAGCCAGCCCTCACAATCACATCAGCCAATTACTTGTGATATATATACACACACTACATAAATTACATAATATATATTAAATATATATCATATCATACATATGATGATATATACCATACTAGTTCTGCTCCTTTGGTTGAATCTGACTGATACATACACCCTCAGATTCCTTGGTCCCCTTTCTCTCCATCTAACTCTCATGAAAAAAACAAAATTCTAGATGAATCCAACATTCAATCAACTTTATGACTATATAAACCTAAAGTCTTAAAAGATATTTGAGGAGAAGTTTACATAACAGGTGAAAGATAGCAAATAATAAAAAGATATAGATATTTGGGACCCACATGTACTTTGCAAACAGAACCCAATCATTAAGCCAGGAGAACTTAAGGTTACCTAAAGCTAGAATTATGGAATATTTCAATGGGTGGTTCTATGGCTTAAAAATGTTTAGAATAAAAAACAAAATTAAAATATTTAGGATTCACGAAATTATCTTTCTGAGAAACTAATAGATCTTCCTAGACAATGGAACCTCTACTTTGTTTATTCTCCGTTCTGCCCTCCCAACAATCTAGCTATTGGGTTCGAAGAAAAACTTATCTAATAGTTAGCTTTCTACAGTCACTATTTAAAAGGTAAAGTAAAATAAAAAGTATATATCCAGAGTAGCTGCATTTCTCTTTGATGAATGGAAAGTTTAATTAGTCTTAATCAAGATGCTATAATTATTCATGCTAATGTATGAATAACTGATAATAAGATCTGCATAAAGCCAAATAAATAAATCTCTAAAGACAGACTTTCAGAAATTAGCAATTAAGTCAATTCACGGATGGGTGAATAATGTATAAAAATTCTGTGGGCAGTAGAATGGCTCTACACCCAGGAAATAATTATGAGTCTGGTGAAGGTGAATGCAGGATGCACAATTATGTGAGATATACATATTCAAAGCCTAAGGCACCTTCTCTGTTGACAATGCTACTTTCTCTCCTTCCATCCTGATTCATGGTGAATGGCCCTTCTTATGGGAACAAGGTTGTGTTGACAATGTAATGCAGCTCTCCCAAGATCCTAAAGGAGCTGTATTTGCATGCTCCTACCTTGCTCCTCATTCTTCTCTCCCTCAGTTTCTGAAATTGAGTCTTCTTTAATCATGGTGCTTTAGCCTTGATGCCCTTGGCCTTGGCCTACGTCCTGACTCCAAATATCCTAGAAACCCAGAAACTCTAAAAGCACGTCCTGAAATACTTGCCATGACATAACGCATTTAAAGTAAAATCTAGCTTTATTTTACTGATTAATAAACTAGCCCATTATGAATTAATTCTCTACTATTTAAGCTTTATAAAATTTGAGACAACCAGCTAGCCCATAAATAGCCCAATTGTGAGGCAGTGTAAATGTGGTTAAAGTAACTTTGGTTGTTCAGCTACTGATGTGCTCCATTTAAGTCAGTTTTTGCTTAACTCATTTAATTTTTACCCCTTTGTTGAATTAAAAATACGCCAGACCAGGCTCAGTAATTAGTATTTGCTATTTTAAGGATGATATTAAAATGTACAAATCCTGAGAAGAATATTTATTTGTCGTTTGTGAAGTTTTGTTTAAAGTGATTTTATTCCAATAGTCAGAGAGTGTTCTTGACTATTTCAACCATTAAAAATCCATTCAAAAAAGTTTAAATTTTTCATGAAATTTACGAAAAACTGGAGACCTCTCACCACTGCTGGTTGGTTTTGCCAGTTTCACAGGCAAATTCAATGATTATTGACTTGTGATAGGAAGAAGAGATTCTTTATTCTGCGAGCTCCTAAGAGCATTTTGTATGGACTGGCAGTACTATCAAGCTGGGAGAGAGGAAGCCTCAGTTCCAATCCTTAATCTATTTGGGGATGAAGGTCAATCAGGCAGCTTACCTTGGCTCCAGTTTTCTCTTCTGTAAGACGATGAGGTTTGAGAAATTAAGCTATGAGATTCTTTCCAGGTCTATCATTTTATGATATATGATTGGAAATTCACTGAAATAGAAAGCACAAAAAATGCTGCAAAAATAGTGACTTATTCAACATTTTCCAAGCCTATAAATTATGTTCAGAGAACATTCTGAACATTGAGATGGATGTATTTCTCAATATATTTCAGGCTACTAATATTTCACAAAGAAAATGCCTGTTCCATCATGCATTGTTATACTCAAAGAGTGAACAAATGAAGCTTCTAAAATTGTCTCTGTCAAACTCAGATATAACTAACTAATTCACTGGATGATCAAATCTCCTCTCTAGTTATTAAAACACTGCTCAGTTCTGTCTTTTTGTTTTTTGGTGTTTGTTTTTTTTTTTTTTTTTTTTGCCTTTCAAAGTAAATTGACTTCTCTAATCTCTTTTCTTTAAGGTAAAAAAATTATAATACAATCATGTTTTAAAGTAGATCAAATTGCATTGATAAAAAAATATGACAAGAGTTCAAATTTTAAAAAAGACTACAACTTATTAATTCTATCTGCCAATGATAGTATGATTTGAATCAAATCAATGAGGAAGCCAAGAATGAGTATTTACTTCTAGTTCATCTCCAGTAAAAAGTACTTTGAAGGTAAGAGGCAGCTTCAAGTTTTACTTCCAACATGTAAAGAACTTAGAAATCATTCCTCCCCTCCTTAGAACAAAAAGAAGCTAATTAAACTGAAAATAAATTAATTTCCTCAGACTTATCAAAGAATTGAAGTCGCAGGACAAAGCACCTCCCTGCAATCTAGAAAGACAGGCAAATGCAGACAATGTCAGTTGAAACAGAGAATCACAGCCAAATTTCAGTTTACGTGGATCAGAAATCTCTGGAGCCAAAAACTGATGATAAAATTTAAATAGTCATTTTGTCAAATTGCTGGAGGTTGAATGCAGACAAGCTTAAAAGTGAAAATTCCAGGGTATCTAATCTTAATTTTCATAGATTTGCTTCTAGGAGCACCACCAAGTTCCCATGATAAAGAGTCAAGAAAAATTTCCTGATGTTTCTGGCAGAGGGAGGAGAAAAGTTACTGCTTTGAAATATTCAGAGAGCTTTCTCCATGATAAAGGTCCACTCTCCAATGGAAAAGACTTTACCAGATCTTTATCCGACCTGAGCAAAGATCGATTATCCAACTCTAGTACCCAGGAGCCATCCTATCTCACCTAGGAGAAGTAAAAAAGCTGAGATACATTTGTGAAAGTCGTGGTCCGGGGACACAGACCCACTAAAAGACTGAGATTTGATCATAAGATTATGGAATGCTTTCTCTTCTTATACCTTAGCAACACATCACCAGGGATTGAGTAAAATAACAATGGCTTACTGCTGAACGAGTTGAAAACACAGATTCTATTTAAGAGTTGTTAGGGAAACCCAAAGACAACAGGGGAGACAAAAACGAGGACACTAGAGGAAATGGAAGCTTCTGGCACCAACAGTTATAGCAAACGTTAAACACAGCCAATTCCTAGTGAGATTAACACTTAACCTGTTTTCCTCACTCCCTATTACCTGATACAACCTTGAAAGAAAAAAGCTCATTGTTCCTTTTACTTCACTCTCAGTACTTCCAACCACCAAATGTGTGGATTTTTTCCCATACCAACTAATTCTCCAACACCAGCCAGGTGTCCTACAATTCAATTCAGTTCTGACACTAGCTACCTAGAGCTACCATCAGATTCCACCGGTTGAGGGCTCAGTTCCTCAAGACTACCCCTACTTCAGATGCCAGTCACAACTCCCAGGTAGTCACCTCTACCTCTGATTGACCAGCTATAAATCAGGATACCCTTCACCCCTCTTTGGGTTTGACAATTTGCTAGAAAGGCTCACAGAACTCAGGGAAGCACGTTTACTGATTTATTATAAAAGGATACAGCTCAGGAACAGCCAGATAGAAGAGATGCATAGGGCAAGGTATGGAGGAAGGGGCGCAGAGCTTCCATGCCTTCTCTGGGCATGCCACCTTCCAGTACCTCAATATGTTCACCAACCCAGAAGCTCTCCAAATTCCATAGTTCGGGAATTTTTATGGAGGCTTCATCACATAGGCATGATCGATTATTAACTTAATCTCCAGCCCGATTAGCAGATACTTCGTCCTGTCTAAATGTCCATCAGACATTTTGTCCACGCCAAAAGCTTCTTGATATCTGGTCATATTTGGTCCTGTCCAAAACATCCAGGAAGACACTGGGTCTATGTCAAAAGGCTCTTGGTATTTGGTCCTGTCCAAAATAATTTGGTATGGACCAAATATGCTCATGGACGTTTTAGACAAGACCAAATGTCTTGCAAGTCTCTGAAGGACTTTCTCTCTTCCCTTGAGGATGGGGAGTGGGGCTGAATGTTCCAAGCTTCTAGTCATGGCTTGGTCTCTCTGACAACCAGCCCCCATCTTGAAGTTATCCAAGAGCCCACCAGGAGTTTCTTAGAACAAAAGACACTCCTATCACTCAGGAAATTCCAAGGTATTTAGGAGCTCTGTGTCAGAAACTGCGATCAAAGACCAAATAGTTCCAAAAAAGATGTTCCTAGCATCGCTTAGGAAATTACATAGGTTTTAAAAGCTCTGACCAGGAGCCAGGATGAAGACCACAATACTTATTTCTTATCATAAATCACAATATCACAATCAAGTTCAATTTTCAACAAAAAATGCTTAAAGGAAAGAAAAACCAGAATCTGAAGAGATAAAACAAGCATTAGAACCAGACTCAGATATCACACAGATTTTGACATATCTGTGTGATATAAATTAATAAATACCATATAGAAAATTTATAATCACTATGAATAATATGCTAAAACCTCTAATGGAAAAAGTATACAACATTCACAAACAATGGGTAATGTGCTAGAGAGACGGAAACTCTAAGAGAAAATTACAAGAAAATGCTAGAAATCAAAAACCCTGTAACAGAAATTAAGAACACTTTTCATTGGCTCACCAGTAGATTGGACACAAGGCAAGAATCAAGAATCTTAATTATATGTCAATAGAAAATTCCCCAACTAAAATAGAAAGAGAAATAAGTATTTAAAACAACAACAACAAAAAACACCAGACCAGAACATCTAAGAACTGTGGGACAATATCAAAAAGTATAATATATGCATAATTGGAATACCAGAAAGAGAAGAAAGAAATAACAGAGAAGATATATTTGAAATAATGATGGCCATGAATTTTCCAAAATTAAGGCCAGACACCAAACCATACATCCAGGAAGCTCAGAGAACACCAAGCAGGAAAAATACAAAAAAATCTACGTATAGGCATATTATATTCGAAAGGCAGAAAACCAAAGAAGTCTTAGAGTGTGGTGCAGTTCTCAGAAAAGCGTGGTAAATCTGAAAGGAGTCCTTGAGCCAAAGTCCCTTGTTCTAGCAGTCCCGTATCTTTCAGGAACAGGGCTAACATATCCCGCCACCCTCAATCTTTGGCAGAGAGTGGGCCATGAAATGAGTGGCTTCCATGAAAACACAGAGATGAATTTTCGGACACAGCAGCTTGGGTGATAGATCACTTATATTCCTTGCAGCTAGAGACCTGAGAGTACCATTTCCAAGGCTGCCACGCTATATAATGATTAAAATGTTCAATTCTAAGAATGTACAACAATTCTAAAAATTTATATAAATTATTCCTCACAACATATAAAGAAAAAAATCATTGAACTAAAGAAAGATATCTCCACCATGTGGATTTCACCACACTTCTAATTATTGATAGGTGAACTACACAAAAAGCATTCACATAATGGACATAAATACCCAATAATTAGACCTATAGATTCTTCTCAAGTGCACATGTAATATTTATAAAAATTGGCCATATGCTAGTTCATAAATCAATCCACAATAAATTTTAAAGAACATATTACACAGATCACATTCTCTGGCAGCAATGCAATTAAATTGGAAGTTGAGAAGTAAGAGATAAAATTTAAAAATAACAAATATTTGAAATTGTAAAACTTCTAAGTAACTCAGGGAACAAAGAAGAAATTATAAAGGAAATACCAAAGTGTGGAGAGGACAAGAAATTCTGTCATCAGAGAGTAGAGATGTTATCCTCAACCTCAGGTAACTGAGAATCCCCATCTTCTGCTTTCATCTTACAAACCCTAAGCCCTGTTCTGTAGGGGCCTCACTTACACGTAGAGCAGCAGTGAACAAGGATGGAGAAAGGTGCTCTTTTCTGAGAAGATCGTGCTAGACATTGATGTAGCAGGCAAATCATTGATTCTGGGATTCCAATCCTTATGCCTGCATTCAAATTCCAGCACCACCACCCAAATTCTGTGAACAAGGACAGGAGAGTTGAAGTCGTTGTGTCTCAACTTCCGCATTTGTAAATGGATTAATAACAGCTATATCATGAGTTAATGTGAGGCTAAAATTAGAGCCTTTCTGTGATAGGCAATATTAAGAAAATGCTTAACATATGCCTGGCTTTCTTTCCCCGTGTTTGAATTCTCGATATTTGGCTATCCAAGCTGTTAGGTCCCCATTGGTGTGTTTAGTTCAGCCTTGTACTGCAGGTTCATCTCCAGTTTAAAAAGCTTTTAGATTAACTTAGTGACCCAGCCAATATTTACTTCCTTATTTCCCCCAATTCTCACTTAGCTGAGGGAAGAGGTCTCAGCTTAGTCACCTCTATCATCAAAAGATGTGACTGTGCACACAGTAGAAATTTGAAACATAAATACTGAATAGATGAATGAACACATGGTTTCTAAAAGTGTATTTGTAAGTGGAATATTACAGTAGATGTTATTAAGACTTTCCTCTCTACTTGACTGAAATTCAATTTTGAACGTTCATACTCTTTGATCAAAACCCTCTTAAGTTCTTTCACACTTGGATAGAATAGGCAAATAGAATATTTGAGTAGTTTTCAAAGAGGAAATTCATTTTTCATGAACAGGTTGCTTGATATTTGCTCTCAAAAGTGCCTGAAGTTAGTGAAAACACATAGTGAGTCCCTCTGTCTCGGTACCACTACCTTATCCAAAATCCTATTAGATTCGAATTTGTACCCGGCCTTTTAAGTACATTGGTTTAGATCAGGGTTTCTCCAGCTTGACACTATTGACATTTGGGCCCAGATGATTCTTTATTGCGGGAGGCTGTTCTGTGCACAGTAGGACATCTACCATCCTTGGCCTCCACCCACTAGATGCAGTAGCAACCAGCCCCACTTACCCTAATATGACATTATGACAGCCAAAAATGTCTCCAGGCATTGCCAACTGTCCCATGGAGAGCAAAATTGACTCAGGTAAGAAGCACTCATTTCGAATGATCCTTGCCACAAAACAGGTATAACCTTTCTCAAAAGTTGAAGTGAAGTGAAGGATGCATCGTCAGTTCTGGAGTCTGCTTTATTGTTGAAATTTGTGATTGTTTAAGTTATTATCTCAGTCCCATTGGAAATCTCCCAGCCTAAATTGCAAGTCTGTTCTCTTCTGCTCGATTATCACATTGAAAGTACTTCTTTTTTTTTTTTTAAATTGAGGTATAACTGGCATATAACATTATATTAGTCTCAGTTGTACAATGCAATGATTGGATATTGGTATACATTGCAAAATGGTCACCACAATAAGTCTAGTTGACGTCTGGCACCATACATAGTTACAAAAAATTTTTTCTTGTGATGAGAACTTTTAAAATCTCTCTTAGCAATTTTTGGTATGCAATATGGTATTATTAACCATAGTTGCCATGCAGTACATTACATCTCCATGACATTTATTTTAAGACACTAGAAATTTGTAGCTTTTGACCCCTCCACTCTTTTTTCTTTTGAATTTTTTTTTTAGGGATTGGTACCTGCCCTAACATCTGTTGCAAATCTTTTTTTTTTTCTTTTTCTCCCCGAAGCCCCCCACCCCGCCGCACATAGTTGTATATTCTAGTTGTGAGTGCCTCTGATTGTGCTATATGGGATGCCGCCTCAACACGACTTGATGAGCAGTGCCAGGTCTGCACCCAGGATCCAATCTGGCGAAACCCTGGGCCGCCAAAGCGTAGCACACAAACTTAACCGCTCGGCCCTGGGGCCAGCTCCCTTGTTTGCATTTTTAATGTTAATATTTATATTTCTAAAAGATCACGCAAACGTTGGGAAGAGGACAAAGGACATCAACTAGCCTACATCAAAATCTAGGCTGAGGGGCCGGCCCGGTGGCACAGCGGTTAAGTTTGCACGTTCCGCTTCTCTGAGGCCCGGGGTTCTCCGGTTCAGATCCTGGGTGCAGACATGGGACCGCTTGGTAAGCCATGCTGTGATAGGTGTCCCACACATAAAGTAGAGGAAGATGGGCACGGATGTGAGCTCAGGGCCAGTCTTCCTCAGCAGAAAGGGGAGGATTGGCAGCAGTTACCTCAGGGCTAATATTCCTCAAAAAAAAAAAAAAAAAAAAAATCTGGGCTGAGGGAAGACAAAGAGCTGCCTAAAGAAACTGGTAGCTGGAGCAAACTGCAGAGATTGAGATGGCCACTGGCCAATGGAACTAGTAGGCTGGGTCAGCCACATTTGTGAGCACCACCGAGATGCAGTGGGGACAGCAAAGTCACTGGCCCAATCATTCCTGCTTTTCAGCAGGGGAGAAGCAGGAAGTCCCTCTTTAGGCATGGTCTTGATGGTCTCGTGCTCCTTCATGGCCTTCTCCCAGTCACTGCCCTTGAATTCTCCAAAGACCGCACTCCACACAGTGCGCTCATCCAGGCAGTGCGGGGCGATTCCAAGCCTCCAGGGCTTGAGTGGGGAGTGTAAAAGTACCCTAAGGTACTAAGTTAGAGTAGTCTTTATAAAACGGTGACTTCGCTGACTGCAGATTATACCGGCTTCTGCACAGAGTGTGTGTGTAGTCTACATAAATGAAGGTATGTATGTCATAATTTATATTCTTGAGTTCTATGTTGCTGAGTTTTTATTACATCATCTGTCAACAACAGAATGTTCTTATAAAACTTCCCACTTTGATTATGTTTCTGAAAATAATTTTATGCAATGTTATTCAATACAGCAATAAGCGAGAAAGCTACAGTACTGTATAATGCTGTTTTACGTGTTTGTTGACAAACCTCTTCTTATACCTTTAGTTTTTACCTTACTGTTCCACTGTGTTTAGGTCTATTTATAATGCTCAGGATATAATTCAGTTTTGGTTTTGACCCATTAAGAGTGCGCCATTTAATAAGAAAGAGGAATTACTTACGTGTGTTATAACGGATACATTCTGCTTTAATTCTGCCTGTGGTTGTTCATTTCAAAGCTTCTCTGATTCTCTAATTCTGACTTTTGTAGTTGGGGATTTGTTCACTTTGCTCTTACCATCTCCACTATTTCAGAAGGTGTATTTTCTGTTTTTAATTTTACTAATAGTCATTTAAATATTTCTGTTAGTTTAATTGTCAGTTAATTAAATCTATTAATTTTTACGTTACGTATTTTGATTCTATAATGTTAGGGGCATATGGATTCAAAATTATAATGTTTTTCTGGTGAATTTTTTCCTTTTATGATTAAATGTCTCCCTCCTACCCTTAAAAATTCTTTCTATCTTAAAGTCTTTTTTGCTCAACAGCTTCTGATCCAGGAAGTAATCCCTGAGTACCACTTGCCAGAGTGTTTTCTTTGAAATATACATCCTGAGAGATGTTATTTCAATGGTTTTCTCTAGTTAAGTGTGTTTGGTAAACATACTACACAATACATCCCTCTTGTTAGTTCAAAGGATCTTGAGAATACGCATGTCTTCTGTTTATTTCTTTCTTTACTTATTTTTCTCCTCCTACTTGATTGCTTTATTTTGTTTTATTTCCGTTTTCTTCTATTGGTTTTGAAGTTTTAAATTAGATTTTTATATGTTTGTTACCTTTAAACTTTTAAAGTTCACATATGATGTTAAGTCCAAATCTAAAATCCCAAGTTAATTAATATCTCTATTATCCTTCCAAGCAATACAAGAACTTGGAGTGCTCCAATTGCGATCGCTTCTCTTTCCATAATTTTTTTCACATAGTATTTTAATTCCACTTTCTTTGTAAAGGACCCCAAATTAGTCGTCATCATCATCATCATGATCATCATCATTAGCAGCAGCAGAAGCAATCTAGTATTCTTTACATTTGCCAACATGGTGACTAATTTATTTGTTCTGTTAACTTTTCGCATGCCACTCCTTCCTTCTGAGTTCTGTTTCTTTGAAATTAAAGTCTGATTTTAGTAGTCCTTCCAGTGAGTTTCACAGGATGTTGCCCAGCATTTTTGTGTTTTTAACAAGAAGGGAGAAAAGGGAAAATTCTATGTAAGTTCAGTTTTCCATATAGCCAGAATTCCTACCTTAATGATGTTTTTCTATTTCATCCATAAATATTTTAGTATGGATCTCTAAAAGTAAGCCCTTCTTATATTGCTGTTGTTGTTGTTAATATAAACAATATTGTTATCAGAGCTAGACCTAATAGTAACTCTTTAGTATCATCAAATATCCAGTCATTATGCATTATGCATAAATGTCATCATCTTTTACCTAGTTTAAAAATTAGGAGCCAAGTATGATCTACATATTACAATTTGTTTCTATATCTTTTATATCTTTCTAAATATAAAATTTCCACTTCCATACTTTTTTCTCCTTGCAACTTATATTTGTGGAAACCAACAAACAAATTGATCAGCATTCTTATTTTTTAACTTTCTTATGGATTTTCACTTTTTTTCTGTTTTAAAAATAATTTAAACAGGATGCAGTGAAAGCTGTGATTCAGCAACCCTTGTTAACTGGAAAGCCTCATTTATATAGCATTTTAGATTTGGTCTCATTTTTTTAACTAGTATATAGTTGGGTTTTATTTTATTTTTAAAAAATTTTAAACATACAGAAAGTTTGCAAAAATAATATAGAGTCCCAGTACATCCTTCACCCAGCTTCTTATAGTGTTAATATCTTACATGACCACAGTACAGTTATCAAAAACAGAAAAAATATAATTGGGTGCAATTCTATTAAGTAAATATCAAATTTTATTTGAATTTCACCAAGCTTTCCACTAATGTCACTTCCATGATCCTATCTATGCTCAAAGTTGCATTCAGTTATTTTTCTTTTAGTATCTTTACTTTGTTGGGTTTTTTTTAATTCAGTAAGAAATGTTTATTGTTTTATTAAACCATTTACATTTATTGTTATAATTTGCCTTATGTCTTCCATTACTCTAGTTTTTGACTCTTGCATTTTATGTTTTTGCCATGTTTATTGTTGTCTGTTACTTTAATATGGCCTCTATTATACTTACATTTATGTTTTCTAAATCTTTGAAAGAAATTGACCCTATTTGTAAACTTATCAGTCGCTAAATTTGTTTAAAATTATTTATCTTTCTGACTGTTCTCTGATTAGCAATATCACATAGAAGCTTTCCTTAGTATTCATCTACATATTAAGAAATCTTGTCACACTGCTCCAAGTCTTTGTAGGTATAATCTGGAGTTTTTAGTGTAAGTTATCTTATTCATTTATTATTTTATGACATATAATTGCTGTTTCATATTTACTTTCTTTTCAGTTTTGCTCCCAATTGTATCTCTATTTTTAGTACTAGTGACTGTAATACAGAAAGTTCTCGAGATTAATTGTTGATTGAAATTATCATATTTTCATCAGTTATCTGGACCTGAATCTTTCAAAGGTAGTTTTGATACTTACCCACTAATCCTTTTCTGTTACATCTACCTTAATTTAAGATACTTTTTTTTAATCTCCTAGCCCATTGGCATTAACATATTTTTAAAATGAAGAAGTAATATTATATTGTAGGCAATTCTATACCTTTATAAGTGCTTTAGCATCTGAAAGATAATTTGACAAAGTTTAAAATTATTCCATCACTGATACCCACACCTGCAAAAGAACTCTTTATATTGTTTCTGTGTCTCTTCCCAATTGTGTCGCAGAGGAGAAGTGTAAGTCATTTTAAATCCTTTTCCAATGTTCTGGGTGAATGTAGAATGGTTCTTTTTATATTCTGTAAAGAAGCATTTTACCTGCCTTAGTCTAGATATGAGTCTTCTTTTCAGTATTTTTTCTAGTGCTTGGTGAACCTTTTCATTCTTCACACATTTTTCTTCAATTGAGAATTTCTTTTCAGTTTTATTTTTGAATAATTTGTGATCCTTCCATATAGGTCTCTTGTTCAATAACTCCAGTTTTCTTTAAGTTGTATTTCTGTTCTATATTTATCATAGCTGTTAGTTTCTATCATTAATTAAGTTTATTTGCCCTTTTTTTCTGTGTTCTGCAAAAAAGTCTCCCAGTTTTGGCTTACATGTCATTCATTCTCTTTTAACTATTGTCCATTTAAGTCCATTTGTCCATTTGACCTAATGGTCAAAATAAAGTTTAGAAGAGAGCTCCTGTATTTTTGATTTTAAATGTTTTCCTTTATATTATTTATCTCCGTTTGTATTTCAGACTAATCTTTCCTTGTAGAACATTGTCTCTTTGCCACCTGTTGAGAATAATAATAATAGTTTACAGAATGCCAACTATACACTGAGGAATTAACATCTATTAACTTATATTATCGTCACTATAAGTGTAAAATGAAGGTATTGTAATTGTCCACACTTTACGCATTAGGAATCTGAGATACAGTGTATAATGCAACTTGCTCAGAGCAACCCAGCCTGGAAGTAGAAAATCAAGGGAGACTTTGAGCCAGTCTAATGTCAGAGGCTAATTTCAACATAGTAATACTGAATTTTCAGAGTCTAAAATTTTATCTTGGCTCTTATAATTAATCATTTTAACTAAAATGTCTGTATCTTTAAAGTCATGAGTCATATCCATCGTTCCACAGTCTTTTTTAGATCTATGTGGAATATTTTAAAAATTAATACTTAAATGAGGGCTTTTTTAGGTTTCATATTTGCAACGTAGAGGAGACATCCTCTCCCACTGGCTCAGTTCCCAGCCTGTGGGTTCAGAATGTATAGCACATATCTAGAACTAAAGAACAAATTGATGAGCACAGCACCTAACATGCAACAGTTTTGGAGTTGAGGGGTCTTCTACTCTCCTTTATTTCTCTGACGCTCTGACCCAATGAAAAGTATGAGATGTGATAATGCTCTGTGAACACTACACTATATCTCGTTTCTTGAGATTCAGTGTCTCACAATATATTGAGGATTTAAAAGAGGAGGAAAGCACAAATGAGGAAGGGAACGAAGGAGCAACATTGTTGCCAACTCCGAAAATCTATTCCCTTGTAATGAGGTGAGATTTTCTCAGTTTTCTGATTCATGCCAAATTTAAACTCTAAACAAAGATGAGTCTTGATGTACCTTTCTTGTATTTTCATGGGAGGATAGTTTAATACCAAATGGTATTTTTGCCCAATGTTCAAGACTTATGTTGACAATCAGTCTTTGTTTTTGCTGCATTACTTTATATCAGTTCTGTGCTTTCAAACATTCAGAAATGCTATAGCAGGCATTACAAGCCAGTCATAGGTTAAAAATGAAATTTTATTGCATTTTTTCCACTTACAAAACATAGGTTAAAAAAAAAGAAAGAAAGAAAATGTAGATGTTAATAACCATAGGGAAGTAACCACCATTTATACATTAGCATATACTTCTAGTGCCTTTACAATGACGCTGTATGTATGAAATGAAAATGGATATGTAGACAGATAGATAATACATATTTATAAAATGGGAAGATGCACTTTTCTTTTTTCAATAAATTGTATCTTTCCATTGCTGTCATCATTTTCAATGTGTTTCTATTGTTGCTTTAAAAACAGTTGCATAGAAGCGGTCAGACTTCAAGTAATGAGAGGGTTGTGATTTAATTATTCTAGCTCTGAATTTAGATAGTAAGGGAAAATTCATGTCCACTTTATGAGAGAAGTTTAAATTAAAGCATTACATAAAGATACATGCACCCCTATGTTCATCACAGCATTATTCATGATAGCCAAGAATGGGAAGCAACCTAGGTGCCCATCAAGGGACGAATGCGTAAAGAAGATGTGGTATATATACACAATGGAATACTACTCAGCCGTAAGAAACAATGAAATCCGGCCATTTGTGACAACATGGATGGACCTTGAGGGTATTATGCTCAGTGAAATAAGTCAGAGGGAGAAAGTCAAATACCATATGATCTCACTCTTAAGTAGAAGATAAAAACAAACGACAAAAAGCCACACAGAAACTGAGATTGGATTGGTGGTTACGAGAGGGGAAGTGGGGAGGGAGGAGGGTGAAAGGAGTAATTAGGCACATGTGTGTGGTGATGGATTGTAATTAGTCTTTGGGTGGTGAACGTGATGTAATCTAGACAGAAATTGGAATATATAAGGATGTGCACTTGAAATTTATACTATGCTATAAACCAGTGTTACCGCAAAAAATAAAAATTAAAAAAAAAAAAGGCTTATCCAAAGAGAGGAGCCAGAACCCAGTGGAGGCAATTGTTGAAAAATGAGAATGCATGCTCAGATCTTTCCCCCTTTCAAGATAATCTGGAAATGCATAATTTATGTGTATTATCTGGATTTTTTAATTTGGTAACTAATAAAATATTTTTAGCAGCCCCCAAAAATAAAAGAAATACAAATAAACTGTGGGTTATTATGGAGACATAAATGTGTAGTAAAAATATTAAAGAATGTGTGGGAATGTTAACACCAAATTCAAGATAGTGGTTACTTCTGGGGGAGAAGGAAATGAGAGTACACAAAGGTTTCAACAGTATCATTACTGTTTTGTTTTTAAAAATATTAAACATATATAGAAAATGTTAAGATTTAGCAAATCTAAATGCGGGGTACACAAGTGTTCATCAGAATATTCTCTATGTTTTCCCGAATGATTAAAATATTGCCTAATAAAAATTATAACAGAATATCTTACAAAATTTTATAACAGTAAATTTGAATATCTAAAAAAATAAAATAAATAAATAAAGCATTAAAAACATGTACGTTGCAGAAAAAGAGGCAGAGATGTATTAAAGACTTAAAACAAAGGGCTGGTCCCGTGGCTGAGTGGTTAAGTTCGAGCACTCCGCTTCAGCAGTCCAGGATTTCGCTGGTTTGAATCCTGGGTATGGACATGGCACCGCTCACCAAGCCACAGTGAGGCAGCATCCTGCATGCCACAACTAGAAGGACCCACAACTAAAAATATACAACTATGTACCAGGGGGCTTTGGGGAGAAAAAGGAAAAATAAAATCTTTAAAAAAAAAAAAAGACTTAAAACAAGACATACTTTATAAAAGTATCTGCATGCTTCAAAAATCTGAGAGTGTGGATGATGTCTGAAGAAATTATACCTGGTAGCAACTTGATTCAATAAAGAGCAATGATAGTGCATTAGGCACTATGGCAACAATTCCAAGATGGAAAATGGACCACATTGCCCTTAGACATACAGACCTGAATCACATAGGAAGAGTTTGTCCAAAGTGTACATTTATCACCACCTCCCACTCCAGCCCATCCCATAGACACAAAGTTCTGATATTTCCCACTATGAGGTGCCGATAGCGACCTTTCTTTACCCTAAGCCGCCCCCACCTTGCCTACCCCTGACAGAGCAATCGTTGTCCTGGGCCTCTCTGCTAGTGATGGAAAAGGTCTACCACCTCCAGAGTGCTGGCACTTGGACAGAACAGGAGATTTTCTCTCCACTAAGAAGTGATAATGACTCAGCCTGATTTGGAGGAAGTCACAGATTACAGGGGAGGCATGAACCTGCAAATGTAATTACAATGCATTGTGCCCAGGGGTTCCATTTGAAATGTGCTCTAGAACAATGGTGGAGGCACTCCTCATCCTGCCTGGACACAAGAAAAGAGTTCACAGAGAAGTCAGCACTTCAATGAAGTCTTCAATAAAGTTTGAGAATTTTCCAGACATATCAGTGGAAGGAAAGAGCGTTATGTACCATAATTTGTTACTCTTTTTCCTTCTACACGATGACATGAAATAATAATGGAAATAGCAAACATCATCACATAATAATAGCTACTGCCTATTGAGTGTTTGTTATGAGAAAGCACTGTGTTCAGGACCTGACTGTATTGGTCATCTTATGAAAGCCTCTTCAGCCACTCTCTGCTCTTCATCTTCGCCCTAGTCTGGGTCCCTGGAGGCTCCTTTGCTCTTTCACTTCAATTTGAATCCTGTCAATGAGGAGCACAGGTAGGATACTGAATGGAGAGAGGAGAATGAGGCCAGGGTATTTATTACTCTGCTCCCTGCCTGGACAGCCAGTGGACTACCTGGGTCTCTCCCTCAGAGGCCACCACCCTATCAGCTGGCCCTCCCCACACATCCCTCATTCTAGCTCCCGCAACCACTTTCTCACTATCCAGCACTTTCTAGCCCCACACCTCTGCATTTTTCGTCCTGATTTTCCTTCACTCTATTTACACTTTTGAAAATAGTTCCTTTATTAAATTTTCCTTCAAAATTTGAAGTGTCATCTAATATCAAGGAGCCTATTCATATTATGTCATCTAATCCTTCCTACAATGAAGCAATGTAGCCATCATTATCCCATGATTCCCATTTGAGTTAAGATTTCCTTAAAGAGTATTTCTCAGAACAACTGTTCTTTGTGTTAACTTATAATATTTGCCAACTAGAAATAGAAATATTATTATATTATTATATTTATCATTATTAGATGCCAACTATGAGCAATCACTTTAAATGTGAACTTGCTTAATCCTCAAAACATGGATTTGAGATAAATTATATTATCCTAATTTTAGAAACAAAGAAACTGGTTCCAAAAGGTTAAGCAGCTTTTTTGCAGTCCCAAATTGAATATGCGGAGGAATTCAAACCCTTCTCTCTCAGGTTTCAAAATCAGTTCTGTTCTTCCCTCCACCATATAAGGAAACTTCCATTATGAAAAAGAAATTGTGAATGTCGTTAGGTAAAATAACATTCATTTATTTTTTGTGCCCCACTTATTTATTCACAAGGGTTAAAAAAAAATTTCATATAATTTTATCTGTTATTCTCAGCAGAAATTTCTACATTTCATATGTAGCCACCTCTGCCCCCTTATAATTTTTTTCTTTAGGTTATGATCCAAAAATACATAAATCACTTTATTATATCTAATTTCAGATTGCTGAAATATTTAATTTTATTTCATTTGTTAAAAAAAAAGAAAGATACAGAAAAGTGCATCAAATGAATATATAAGTTGAATAAACGATAGTAAAGCACAAACTTCATGTAAGTACCACCCAAGTCAAGAATGAGAATATTACTGCTATCGAAAGTCCCCTAACTAGGCCTTACTTCTTGCTACCACCCCCTCAGAGGTTACGATAATTGGAAACTTATACCAATAATTTACTTGCTTCTTTTTTTTGAGGAAGATTAGTCCTGAGCTAACATCTGTGCCCATCTTCCTTTGCTTTATATGTGGGATGCCTGCCACAGCATGGCTTGACAAGCAGTGTGAGGGTCCACACCCAGGATCCGAACTGGTGAACTCCAGGCCGCAGAGGCAGAATACGCGAACTTAACCACTGCACCAACAGGCTGACCCCAATTTGCTTGCTTTTTAAAAATATTTTTACCACCTGTGTATACATCTGTAAACAATACACTTCTGTTTTGCTTGTCTTTGAAATTTACGTAAATGGGGTTATATTGTTTGTATTCTTCTATTGCATATTTTGCTGTCTTGGTCAATATTATGAATACAAGATGTATTTGTGTCATTGGATAAAAACACCAATTTATTTTCATTGTTGTACAGAATTTTATTTCATATGCACGTCACAATTCATTAACCCATTTTACTTTTGGTGGATATTTGGGTTGTTTCCAATTTTTGCCTATTTCAAATGAAAATTCTGTGAACATTCTTGTACATGTATTTTGGCAAACACGTGTACACGTTTCTGTATATATGTAAGAGTGGAATTTCTGGGTTACAGACTATAAGTATGTAAACGTTGTTTAACATCTTTCCAAAATAGAGGTATAAATTTATGCTGTATGCTAGTTCCAATTGTTCCGCATCCTCACCAATACTTGGTATCTTCAGTTTTCGTTAATTTAGATATTCCAGTGGGTGTGTAGTAGTATTCCATTGTGATTTTTTCCTGACTACAAATAAGATGGAGAGCCTTTTATTAATTTCTTGGCATTTAGGTTTCCATTTTGTTGCAACGCTCCTTCAAGTTTTTGATCTTTTTTCTATTTTGTGGCCTGCATTTTTCTCATTGATCTGTAGAAGTTCTGTAAATATTCTGGACACTTGTCCTTTCTTAACTGTTTGTATGGCAAATACATTCTCCCATTCTGCGGCTCTTCTTTTTACTCTTTTCGTGCTATCTTTGGAAAAGTAGCTCTCAAATATTATATAGCTATATTTATCATTTTTCATTCATGATTAGAGTTTTCAGTGTCTTATTTTTAAAAATCCTACTATTTCTTAATGCCACAAAGACTTTCTTCTGTATTCTTTTATAAAATCCTTGTACAGATTGAAGTAGGGAATCCAAAATCTAAAGAGAATCAAAAATTTTTATCATCCTGTCAGAAAATAAAAGGATGTTAAAATGGTAACACCATGTACTCACCTCCCAACTCAGATGTTATTTTCTTTCTGGGAATTTTAGCCTGCTATATTTTTTGACTTGTGATCCCCACTAAACATTAGGATTATTATTTTATGTATTTTATGTTCATTTGCATTTGTCCACATATTTACTGCTTTCTCTGCTTTTAACTCCTTCTGGCTTTTCAGACCTTAACATCTGTGCTCGTTTTTCTTCTACTTAAAATGCATCCTTTAGAATTTCCTTCTGTGAGAGTCTGCTAGTAACAAATTCCCTCAATCTTTGTTTGTTGTAAATGTTTCTATTTCACTTCTGTACCTGCAGTCTATTTTCTCTGGGTATAGAAGTCTAGATTTCAATTATTTTGTTTCAGTATTTTGGAGGTAACCTTTGTTTTCTGATTTTTATAGTCACTATTAAGCCAGTTGACTACTCCTTCCTTTGGAGGTAATGTCTTATTTCTTTGCTTCCTGTCAATATATTCTCTTTGCCTTTGTTTTGTTTTACCATTTCAATAAGATGTAACTAGGTATTAATTTTTTTTATTATATTTGGGCTTTGTTATCTTTCAACACTTTTAGAAAATTCTCAGCTACTTTTTCTGCAAGTGTTGCCTTTTCCTGTTTCTCTTTTTTGTCCACATTTGGGACTCCAATGAAATGTCTATTAGACACACTCACAGAATTATCTCTTACCCTCTCGTCTATATTATTACCTTTTGCTTTGTCCATGATACAGTCTGCATAATTTCTTATCATCATTCTTCCAATTTACTCAGTTTCACCCACTGTGATTGATCTGTTGCTAATTACATCATTTTAAAAATTTGGGATGTTTCTTTTTTATTATTTCTAGGAGTTTTGTTTATTTGAATAAGCTCTGTAATTTACTTAATGGTAGTGTATAAAAGCTAATTTCCTGGTTTTGATCACTGCACTCTGGTTATGCAGGATGTAAACGTTAGGGGTAGCTGGGTGAGAGATCCACAGGAACTCTCCATACTATTCTTGCAACTCTTCCATAAGTCTAAAATTAGTTCAAAATAAAAAGTTTTTTTTCTTTTTTGGCTGAGGAAGATTCGCCCTGAACTGACATCCATTGCCAATCTCCCTCTATTTTGTATGACAGCCACCGTCACAGCATGGCCACTGGTAGACAAGTGGAGCAGGTCCACAACCAGGAACTGAACCTGGGCGGCCAAAGTGGAATGCACCAAACTTAACCACTAGGCCACTGGAACTGGCCCTAAAACGTGTTTTTTTAAAGCAGTATATCAAACTAGATAGTAATTTGGCATATGTGATTAATGTTCTTTTAAAAATGATAAAAATGTACTGACCCAAAGAAGACAGCGAGTGCTCATTAGAAGTGTGAAATTCTTATTAATAATTCAATTCCATATGGAGAAACCATGCCCACAATAGGAGGAGGGGACACAGACCAGTCATAGCTTTCAAAAAATTCTATAGTGAAAAAGCAAATAACTAAGACCAGAAATTTCATTTTCACATTTTCCTGAGAAATGTGGAACCCAGAAGCTGCAGCCCCTGAATTTTCTTTTTCGTTGTTCTCCTCTACTTCTCCTTTTTTCTTCCTTTTATTCAAAACATCAATATTGTTAGATTTAAATTATATTGAATAACAGATTTTTTTCCTTGTAAGAGTTATGCTCAAAGGATCCAGTATAAAAATGTTATCTTGCAAATGTGCCAAATGAAGCATGATTAAATCTTCCACTGAATCACTACAGGTAGGCAGGGTGGGCCCTCTCCTGTGTGGTATACGGCCATCCATCCTCCTCTTGTTTCACTTCCTGTGCTATTATTTCCTTGAATTGTTGGCTCTGCCTGAATTCAAAACAAAGTAGAGAAAAGAAATGGTTCTTGGCCCACCTCAAAGACCAGTCACAATTTAGTCGAAGTGTTCCTGCGTCATGCGGTCCATGAATCTTACATTCAGGTATCAGACTTTCTCCTTCTTCCATCTCCCTACTCTGATGGGAAACTTTTTATCAGAGCTAGCCCTCACCTTCCTTTAGCACGATTCAGGCTGCTTCTGACTGCTTGTTTGCAAGTGTACTAAATGAACGTGAGAAGCTAAACGGAAGCCTTGGGTAGGAGATTATCATCTGATTTAGGAACGTAAGCAGGTCTCACCTACTCACACACAGAGTCCGTGCACAGGCGCACACACGAACACATGTGCAGACAGGACCAGAGAGAAGAGTGGTTTCAGGACAGCCAACTTCCTTTCCAGAAGCCCCCATTTCAGGCTTCAAATGACAGCTGTGGCTCTATGACACATAGGGGAATCTGGGCCCCTATTCAGGTCATAAGGAGCACCCCATCTGCTCTGCCGACACTCAGGAGCCTGGCAAAGTCTGCCTCTCCCGCCTTATTGCTGGGTCTGTGAGCCATCTGAGAGAGAAGCAGCTCATTTCTCTTAATCAGGAGCAGTGACTTTCAAAAGAGTCTGATGGCACCAATTGATGAACGAAGTCAAGAGGGAGAAACTAATCATGAAGGATGTGGCTTGTGCCTGTGTGTGTTATTTATAGAAACCTCAGCAGACAGGGAGAATACATTAACATTCTTAAGCTCGATCTACCCCGTGATTCTCAGTTCTTGTTAGTGGCAAATTCTCCCTTAACTGCTTTGTGTATTATTTTATAAGAATCTGTGGTCTATTTATGTTAGTTAAAATTGTGCCCTGAAGGACAGTGCTTTTTCACCCTTTTTGCTCCTTTAAAAAACATGTTGATCTAGATTTCCCTAGCAAGTCATAAGAAGAGGGAAAAACTTAACATGAACAAGGTGGATAGAGTCATAAAAAAGGGAATGGAGCTGCCTTTTCCACAGGCAGGAGTTTTGTTACATTTCCAGCACTCTTACCCTGCAAAGGGCTGTTACAATAACACAATCAATTTAACAACAATCCTGAAAAGGTAGATGCAGACAAGGAAATGGAGACTAAAAACGTTAAGTCTGTCTTCTAAGACCACAGAGACTCAGTCTAAAAACCATAACAATGGGTCCAGATCCAACTACTGACACCACCTCCTGAGTGCTATCCGCATCTTAAATAATAGAAAACTAGTTTTGTCCTTTAGTTCTCATTTCTCAATTCATAAGACTCATGGCAGGAAAGTTCTCAATACAATCAAATAACCAGCCCATATTTAAATTTTCAGAATTGTCTAATGAATTAATTAGAACAGTTTCCTTGCCTGAATCAGGACACACGTTACTATTCGTTGATATGTTTCCAATGTCTTTTGTAATCTACAGTTTCCCCTTCTTTTTTTTTTTTCTTTTTTGCTTTCAATGTATTTATTGAAGAAACTGGCTTGATGTCCTACAGAATATACGTAGTCAGAATTTTGCTGATTATACCTCTGTGGCATCGTGTAACAAGGTACTTGTAAATTGGTGCTTAGAGTTAGAATTTTCATTTGAATTGAATTCAACCTTTTTTTTTTTTTTTACAAAATTGCTTTATTGGTAGTATCGTGCATTTTCATTAGAAGATTTTAGTAGTCCTTTAGTTAGGATCGCTTATGCATTATGGATTATTAAATGTTGATGCTCTAATTCTAGCATTTTCTGTTCGTTTATAAGCTGGATCACTTCTGATGGGGATCGAGACACACTACCACAAAATATGGCACCTTAACATGTTTGAGTTAAAGAAAATAGCAAAAACAGGAAAGTCACTCTGGCCTTCACCCACCCTTCTTTCCTGAAACGCGTCATAAAATCCTCATTTGAGAGCTACCCTCCCTGTACCTAGAGGACAGGAGCATCCTTATCTCTGAAGACAAAGGGATGCCCAGAAGAATCCTAACTAAGAAGACTTAGTAAAGTTTTTCCCAGCTGACAACACTTACCACGCGCTCTCTAACCTATCCCATTTCTACATGACTGTGCGCTCTTATCAAACCTAGCATAAAAATACTCGGATCTCTTTCTTCAGGTCTTCATTTCCTTTTGAAGGCTCCTATGTCACTTAAAACTTATACTAAATAAATGTGTACACTTTGCTGCTATTAATCTGTTTTTGCCAGTTTCTTTTTCAGACTCAACCAGGGACCCTAAGGAGGTCAAGGAAAACTTTTCTTCCCTTACATTTCTGCAAGGAGGACGTTCCCTCATTAACTATTTGGTTACTTAGAGGTATACTTAATAAAGAAGAGGCAGAATGCATGTTGATTCTTTCCCTTTATTTATGAAGTTTTTGTGTAATGTTTCCTAGCAACTTCTAAAATTGGCCAATGGTAGTTTATGTTTGAAATATCACTACGAACTCGTGGGTTTAAAAATATTTGGAGTGTTTCAATCCCTTGCAGTCATATTGCTTATTGCCATCTTTGGCCAGTAGGAATCTCTTTATTGTGATTCTGAGAAATTTCAAGAGTCTTTAAGAGCTTTCTTGCTACCTAGTATGAAAAGATGTTCTGAATTTATCTTGTATATTTCATGCCACAGACCTGGAGTCAGCTAGGATTGGTCGTTGTTTCATTGTCCAGAGCTAAGAAATATGTGTAACTATATGTATATGTGCAAAATATAAAAGAGATTCATAGTGATATTGCCAGTTATGAATCAGAACTACAGAGATTTCCATGCACATGGATGCATCCCATGCTCGCATGTTTATTGTTTCAGTATGCAGATTTGGGAAATATGTGTGTGTATATCCATGTGTGTACATATGTCTATATGTATTAAAATATTCCTACAGCTACTTTCAATTCCAATTCAGAACTATAGCATTTTTAGTTAACCTCATAGATGCACAACTCTCTCTTTTCTCCCTAAATGGCAATCCTCGTTTGCAACCACACGAACTTCATTATTCCTTTGCTTTCTTCAACAATACATACATAGCAATCTCAGAATAACCATCCGACCCTGCAACCAGCAATTGATTACCACTAACAATTTACTTGCAGTTTTATTTTCCTTTGGGTCAAAGGGTCCAGAATATGCCACTGTGCCATTAAAATTAATTTTGAGCCGAAGGCATTTCAGAGTAAGCTTTTTTCCTGACTTCTTTTATCTGCCTAAAAGCAGAACTTCCCAAAAGAACTCAACTGTCATAAATCTCTTCCTGGAGAGCAACCAGGAAAGATTGACTCTCCTCACTGGAGGCTATAAGTCAATACCACGTCTCAACAGACATTGTCACAAACTATCATATAGCCCATCTATTCTCTTAAGGGCCCATTTATCTTTCCTAAAGGTTATTTGTTTTCCCATAAGTGAACTTTCTTCCCCCTCCCTCCCTCTATTAAGAAGTCAATCATTTCCCATAAATACCTTTTACCTCTCTCCTTTCCCTATTAAGATGGTATATAAGCCCAAAGTTCTAACCACCTATTTGAGTCATATTTTTATGAACTCCCATATGCATGTGATTAAATATTGTCTTTTGTCTTGCTAATCTATCTTTTGTAAGTTTAATTCACAGGTCCCCAATAACTTTACCTAAGAGGGTAGAGGAAAAGGTTTTTCTCCTTGACAGGGTATATCTTATATGCCATTAGAAATGTTCAGGCAAATTACTATGTTTTAAAGTTTCTCTCTGTGGCTATTCCATCAACTAAAATCATAAGTTTATTTGTTTCAGTTTACTCTTAATATATAAAGATTGATTTTTTACTTAAATTTGTTTAGAATTATCTCAACGTTTTATATTGTTCCAAAGTTTAGACTTATACAATAAGCTATATGCAAAGAAATTTTGCTTCTATCCATATCTCATTCAACCTATTTCCTCCTCCATGGAAAGCGTTTACATTTTTCAGTTTTATGTCTTATCTTTTCACATTTTATACAGGAAAATATGCAAGAATATTTATGTTCTCTTTTTTATTGAATAATCAACAGCAAACTGCACATTTTCCTCTATCTTGATGTTGTCACATTATATCACAGAGATTCCACCATGATATATAAAGAATGTTGGAGGAAGATTTTTGTTTTTCCAGCTTCGGTTTGGTGGTTTGGGGCCTTCAAATTAACTGGTACTAGACAGATTCAGAGAAAAAAAAGACAAAGTTTATTTAAGTGTATACGCAGTAGTACTCAGTGATGAGTTACTCACTCAATAGCCAGTGACAAAAGATTTATATATCAAACTTAACAAAAGGGGTTTAGGGTTTCAATAGGAATGTATGGAAGGTTCTCTTGGACTTTTTGATGCTGATGGAAACGGGCAGTCTATCTCCATGGCAGCTGAATTCACAGGAAACTCCCTCAGTTGAGGGCAGCTGTACTTTTTTGAGGAGTAAGGAAAGTTAATATAAGATTTCTTTCTGCATCTTTTTTAGCTCAAATATTTTCGCTTTAAAATAATCTTTATACCAGGGCCGGCCCCATGGCCAAGTGGTTAAGTTTGTATGCTCTGCTGCGGCAGCCCAGGGTTTCACTGGTTCGGATCCTGGGCACGGACATGGCACCGCTTGTCAGGCCACGTTGAGGCGGCGTCCCATATACCACAACTAGAAGGACCTGCAACTAAGATATACAACTACGTACCGGGGGGATTGGGGGAGACAAAGCAGAAAAAAAAAAAAAAGATTGGCAACAGTTGTTAGCTCAGGTGCCAATCTTTAAAAAAACAAAAAAGCTATTAAAATAATCTTTATACCAACTCTAAGGGTCTGAGTGGGTCTCCACAAGAGTTATTTCTCATTCCATTTCATAAATTCATAGTACTACACTGTGTATAGATGTGATACAGCTTATTCAATCAATTCTCTAATGATAGAGATTTAGGTTGTTTCTACCTTAAGTCATTATATTACAAACAGTGGTGTAATGAATAACTTGGTGCATAAAACTTTTTGTACTTTTTTCCAACTGTATATCTGGGATAGATTCCTAAAGGTGATATTTGATTTATCATAGGGTAAATGCATATGCAATTTTCGCTGGATATTGCCAAATATCCCCCACATAAGTATACCATCTTGCCTTATCATCTAGCAATCTACGACAGTGTGTATTTTTCCTTTATCTCACCAAGAAAGTATGTTATCAACCTTTCAGACTTTTCTAACCCGAGAGGTCAAAAATGGTAGCTCAGTGCAGTTTTAATTTGTATTTCCTTTATTGAAAGTGAGGTTAAACATCTTTTCATATGGTTAAGAGCCATTTGTACTTCTTTGTGTGTGTCTATGAATTGTCTTTTCATAACTCTAGCCCCTCGTTCTACAAGATTGTGAATATTTTCACCTCTATTTTCTGAAGCCCTACTTTTAAAATGCTTGGCTACCTGGTTTAATATTTTTATATTAAAAATTGTAACAGATTTTCCCATAATATAACGGCAATTATTCTCTCCTTGACCAAACTCTGCCCAATCTCCCCTGAACTTTTCAACTAGGTCTACTTCCATGTTCCTCTCTGCATTGTCCAATTTAAGCAAGAATCCTGATAGGTCAGTGTAAGCAGAATCCCCACCCTCCATGTCTGACCATCCTTGTTATCTATTGTCTAATAGGTTCATCATCTGATACCACCTCCCAAGTGATGTGTGATCCCCTGGCCTGACTTCAGGAAGAATCCTCTTAGGTTGGTTGAGCCAGAATCCCCTTACTCCTCATGTTTCCTTTCAGTAATTTTCTATCCACTGACCCCCACCCTGCCCTGTGGCTGTAAATTCCCACTTGCCCGTGCTGTATTCAAAGTTGAGCCCCATCTCTCTCCCGCACTGCAAGACCTCCCTGCAGTGGTACCTACACCTATCACCATGGCCTCCCTGGAATTAAGTCCACCTTACCATCTTCAACAAGTGCCAAGAATATTTTTCCCTTCAGTAGTCACAAATGCTTTTCTCAGTTTGTTATTTATCTTTTTAGTTTGCTTCTGATGTTCTCTGGCAAGCAAAATTTTTATTTTATTTCTACGTAATCAAGTTTATCAATCTTTTCACCTAATGTGTGTGAATTTTAAGTCATAATTAAGAAAGTTAGGGGCCGGTCCGGTGGCGCAGAGGTTAAGTGCGCACGTTCCACTTCGGTGGCCCAGGGTTTGCCAGTTCAGATCCCGGGTGCGGACATGGCACCACTTGGCATGCCATGCTGTGGTAGGCGTCCCACATAGAAAGTAGAGGAAGATGGGCATGGATGTTGCCTCAGGGCCAATCTTCCTCAGCAAAAAGAGGAGGATTGGCAGCAGTTAGCTCAGGGCTAATCTTCCTCAAAAAAAAAAAGTTATATAGGAATTTGCTTATGGATATGTCTAGTATTTTATGTAGTACTGTACTATACTAGTATAGGATACAGCATGATTTATTTTTTCAACATTTAAATATCTGATTAAATTAGAATTTGTCATGGTGTACAACGTGAGGACTTTGTTTTTCAATACTGTCATTCAGTTATCCTAAGAGCACTTAAAAATCCATCATTTTGCCCACAGATTGGAGATACTATCTTTAATTTGTACAAAATGTCTATATGCCGTATGATGTGTGTCTAGATATTTTATATTCTATGTTCATTGTATTCTCTTCATGGGTCAATGTTTTACTATTTTACATATAGAGATTATATAAAACATTTTAGTATCTGATAGGACAATACCTCATTCCCCTTACCATTTTTCTTTTTCGAGATCCTTCTGGCTCTTTTTGCTGATTTTTTCTTTCAAATGAACTTTACAATCAAACTGTCTAGCTCCAGAACAGAAAAAGGTCTGAGGATGTTCTATTGGTGTTGCGTTACATTTCTAAATTAAAATATGGAGAACTAACATGTTATGACGTTGAATCTTCCCATGCTTTCTTCCTATTTAAGACCACGCCATTTCTTTCCACATACTCAAGTTTATTTATTTTTTTTTTTTTGTGAGGAGGAATAGCCCTGAGCTAACTTCTGCTGCCAATTCTCCTCTTTTCTGAGAAAGACTGGCCCTGAGCTAACATCCATGCTTATCTTCCTCTACTTTATATGTAGGACGCCTACCACAGCATGGCTTGCCGAATGGTGCCATGTCCACACCCGGGATCTGAACCAGTGAACCTCAGGCTGCCGAAGCGGAACGTGCAAACTTAACCTCTGCACCACCGGGCCAGCCCCTCAAGTTTAATTTTATACTACACATAAGTATTTTATAGTTTTTCATTAGGTGTTAAACATTTCTTACTAAATTTACCCTTTGGCAATTTTTCTGTCATAAATTGCTTCTTCTATTCCATTTTATTCTCTGTGTGATTTTTGTTTGCTTTTATATGTTATGGAATATATATATGTATAATGGAAATTTGTTGTATGTTTAATTTAAAAATGTTATTTTAATAATTCTCTTATTTTTTTAGTAGTTTCCATGTATATAATAATATCATCCACAAACAGAAATACTTTTACTTTTTACTCTCCAATTTTTATGCCTCTAGTATATCTTCCCAATAGTAGCAGGGAAAAATTTAGTTTTTAGATAAGGAGGAAGTATATATATATATATATGTGTGTGTGTGTGTGTGTGTGTGATTTTGTTAATATAGTACTCATTATTCCTATTTTGTATGAGAGTGCTTGACATAAATGAGTATTGAATTTTTGCAAATAACTTATTGTGTTTATGCAATTGATTATGCAATTTTTCTCCTAGTCCTTTTATTATGGCTTATTATAGTGAAAACAACTTTTCACTTCTGGAGCACTCGGCTGGGTCATATGCATTACTTTCCAATGTGTTGTTGAATTAAGTTTACTATTATATTTAAGATTTTTGCATTGAAATTCAAGAGTCAGATTAGATTGTAGTTGACTATTTGGTGCATAATTTAATTAAATTTACCCTTATTTTATAAAATGTTTGCAAGTATTCCTTCTATTACTATAATTTGGAATAGTTTAAGAAACAATGAGATTGTCTGATTTTTAAAGCACTACTAGAATTTCAATGTGAATCTATTTAGACTTGAAATAGAATTGAGAGCGCAGGACAGGAAACCCGTGTATCCATGGCCAATTTATTTTCGACAAGGAGGCCATGAAATTCAACAGGGAAAAAATAGTGTTTTCAACAAATGGTGTTGAGATGACTGGTTGTCACAGGCAAGAGAAGGAAGCTGCGTTCTTGCTTCGTATCATACACAAAAATTAACTAAAAATGGAGCAAATATCGCAACATAATAATC
The DNA here is from genome assembly GCF_041296265.1 of Equus caballus. NCBI lineage: Eukaryota > Metazoa > Chordata > Mammalia > Perissodactyla > Equidae > Equus > Equus caballus. The sequence goes on along the minus strand of NC_091699.1, from coordinate 60,231,148 downwards.
AAACTATAAAACTCTTAGAAGACAGAATGGAATATTTTGAATCATATATCTGAAAAGGGACTTTTATCTGGAATTTTTAAGGAACTGTTACAACTCAATAATAAAAGACCAAATATCCAATTAAACAATGAGCAAAGGATCTAAGTAAACATTTATCCAAAGAAGACATACAAATGGCCCACAAGAACATGAAAAGATGCTCAACATTGTTTGTCATCAGGGAAATGCAAACCACAACCACAATGAGACAACACTTAATGCCCACTAGGATACTATAGTCAAAAAATCAGATAATAACAAGTGTTGGTGAAGATGCAGAGAAATTGATACCTTCTACCCTACTGGTGGAAATGTAAAATGGTATAGCTGCTGTGGAAAATAATCTGGAAGTTCCTCAAAAAGTTAAACAGAATTATCATTTGACCCACTAATTCCACCCCTAGGTATACACCCAAGAGAATTGTAAACATATGCCCACACAAAAACTTGCACACAAACATTCGTAGCAGTATTATTCATAATAGCCAAAAGGTAGAAACAACCCAAATGTCTATCAACTAATGAATGGATAAGCAAATTGTGGTATATCCATACAATGGAATATTACTCATCCATACAAAAGGAATAAAGTACTGATACATGCTACAACACATATGAACCATGAAAATATTATACTAAGTGAAAGAAGCCAGTCACAGAAGACCATATACAATATGATTCCATTCATATGAAATGTCCAAAACAGGGAAAAGGATAGAGACAAAAAGTAGATTAGTGCTTTCTTAGGGCTGGGGGTGGGGAGAGGAAGGGGGGAAGGGAGGGCGTGGAATGAAAACTAGAGTGTATGGAGTTTCTTTTTGAAGTGATAAAAAAGTACTAAAATTGACAGTGGTAATGATTATACATATCTATGACTATACTGGAAACAATTGAATTGTACACTTTAAATGTTTGAATCATGTTGTATGTGAATTATATCTCAATAAAGCTGTTACCCCCAAAATTGCATTTTCACTATGTTTATAGTTCAGACATTTCAACTATATATTTTCTCCAAATGAGGCCTTGTTATTTTGATTGAAATTAAACAGATTTTTCACATGTTCAGAAAACTGTTATCACGTCTTAAATCGTCTGGCTGGATGACTGAAACAGCATGATTTCTTTGCTAATAATAAGCCTCATAAACGCTTTGAGTTTTCTTGATCAATAGAGTTTGCTGTACCTGTGATCCTTAGCTGTATGTATATTGAAAGTACTAAATCAGAGAAACTTAGACAAGTTTTCACCTTTATCTGATGAGACTCAGCCCTACGTATAATCAGTTTCTCTAGCGGATTAGCAACCATTTTGCTTTGTACACAAATCTTTGATTCCATCAAAAATATTGATGAAATTCTTTTTCTATCCAGGGATGTCATTTACCTCACGCAGATAAAAGGCTATATCCATGTATTTCTCCACGCTTCTGAACCAGCCACAAAATGCCTCTTTAGTATTTTGTCACTGAAGGCATTTATCCCAATCATCTCAGGAAAACAAGGAACTTTCTGTCTTTGCCTTTGAACGCAGTGAGCAAGAAGTCACTGGAGAAAGAAAGAAAGAATCAAAACTTCATAGAATGGTATGGTCTTGTTAACACAGGCAGATATTCAGCTTCTGGCCCTTGTTTCATTTTCTCAAGCCCCTTTATAATCATTGAATCTTCAACTTCCCTGGTATAGCCACTGTTTCCTTCAAGGGTTGTCACATTCAGACTTTATAGCTGTAGGTGGTATGATGAGCTCTGTAAAACCCTCTTTTCCAGCAAGAGTTTCATGAGACTACAGGAAACAACAGAAATTTTTATGGAGATAAGCCTGGAGTCTGAAATCAGAAAACGTGCGTGGTCTAGCATGAACTGTGAATTTAAACTTGGCTCTTTCACTGAGGGCCTCAGAAAGATCAATCACAAAAGTTGGATCAAGTTTAAGATGCATACACAGTCACAGATTTCTGTGAGTTCTTCTCTACTATGAAAATAGAAATTCCTAATGATGGGAGTCAGAGCATCCTTAAATCCTCCTCTAGTCCTGCACTATATAGTAGCTTGAGAACCTAGGTCATGGGATTTGCAGACATGAGTAGGAAGAGTCAAGTTGATAGAGGGCCAGGGAGAAACAGCTAGAAAACCTATCACTGTGGGCTCGCAGCCCATTTACACAATCTTGGCTACTTTCCTTAACATTTCCACTACCCTTGCTAGAAGGCATTTGCCCCACAACCAAAAGCGGACATTGGGGCCAGCCTGGTGGCTCAGTGGTTAAGTGTGCACGTTCCTCTTTGGCAGCTCGGAGTTTGCGCGTTCAGATGCCGGTTGCAGACATGGCACCACTTGGCCAGCCATGCTGTGGCAGGCATCCCACATGTAAAGTAGAGGAAGATGGGCATGGATGTTAGCTCAGGGCCAGTCTTCCTCAGCAAAAAGAGGAGGATTGGCAGCAGGTGTTAGCTCAGGGCTAATTTTCCTTAAGCCAAAAAAAAAAAAAAGCAGCCATGATATTCCATAAAAGTATTCCTCTTGAGGTTTCTCCAACATTTCTACTTCTCCCTTGACTCTGTTTTTAATCTATTGATGTGATAAGAATGGCATGGACAGAAATGGATGGTAGCTAAATGTAGCACAGGATTGTGGATATTCCAGAGAAAGTGCTAGAGGCATGGACATTGACTGTTACAAAGCAGATAATATGACTCCTCCATCACACCCCTCCATAGCCACTGCCATAATTTCCAGCGTGGAGGAGTATGACTTTTGATATAAACTCCAACATGTTCTGGACACATGCCAACTCTTTAGGAAACAAATTGTGGATCGGTATATTAACTGTCTTTCCTTAGGACAGGGCAAGAGAGCTGAATGTACAAGTCCCAAGTTCCATGTTAGGCCAGATGACTAACTGTTAAGGGTATATAGCATTTAAATCAGTACTCTCCTATCAAGACTAGGTCAAAAAACCCCAATGTTCATTAGTAGAACAAGGTATTGAATTTCTATCCACAACCTCTAAAAATAAAATAAAGTAATATCAGACACCATTAACTGAGAATAAAAATTTTATTCAGAAATAATTTGAATTTTAAATCTGGTTGCAACTTTGGGAATGGGTAGGTGAGCAGTCAGGGAACACAAATATCTGGGTTTATTCTTGATTTGTAAATCTTGGCCTGGATTTCAGACACTGCTCCCTAGAGACACATTATGGAAAAACACGAAAGCCTCCTACTTGAAATTTAACACTTGTAAACAGTGTCTTATCCAGAAGGTCACCATCTGCAATTAAACATCATTTTTAAAGTCTAGAGGAAATGAAATGCTAAGTGTGACATTCTTTGGATCATGCCTCCAGTTTATTAAATTGCAGGAAATAAACATTTTCCATCCATTTTTAGTTATTTTCCTTCCTTTTAAAGCTGCAAGAGTAATATAGTAATGGTATTTGGTATATTTTGGACCAAATTTTTCCTTTTTAAATATCTATATTCAGAAAGCCCAAATCTGCCTCCTTCTGACAGAGATGTACAGCAACTATGTAAATAATGGAAAAGAATCGATAAAAGATGGATATTGAATTTGTGATGTATAGATAATTAATTATTCGTACGGTAAAATGTGAAATTACATCCTAGGTCACATCATACATAAAAATAAATATCTAAATGGTAATAATAAAATATAACGTTTTAAAATGAAAATATATTTAAGACATTAGATAAAGATTAAATACATTTAAAAAGATTCCTTTACAAGCAAACACAGAAGACGTCCCCATGGCCAAATGGTTAAAGTACAACACACTCTGCTTATGCAGCCTGGGTCTGTGGATTCGGGTCCTGGGCGCAGACCTACTCCACTCATCAGCCATGCTGTGGAGGCATCTCATATACAAAATAGATGAAGATTGGCACAGATGTTACCTCAGGGTTAATCTTCCTCAAGCAAAAAGAAAAGAGGAAGATTGGCAACAAATGTTAGCTGAGGGTGAAACTTCTTCACCAATAAATAAATAAATACCAAATACAAAAATAAAAGCTAAACAGAAAGATGAAAAGGGATAGTCCAAAATAAAATCTCTTTTCTGCCTTCCTTCGCATTATTAATTAGGAACAATTAGAACTGAATACAGTGATCTTTTCTCTCACTTAATGATTTCCCTCATAATTTGACTTGGTGTTAGCATCAAGCCCTATTGCCCAGTCATTGTCCAATTTTGCATTTCAATTTAGAATTAATTGCCCATATGCCTTGGCTTGGTGTAATGTACCTCTCTTTTTACTGATGTATATACATTCTGGAAAACAGATTCAAGGCAAAGAGACACAAGGGAACTATGTAACAGACGGAATCAAATCATTAAGAGAATTGCTTTTACCCTATCCTTGTGCGGATAAGCCAATTCATCATCTCACTGTTTAGTCAACCTCTCACATCCCATCATCCTCAACTGGTGAACATGAATCAGAATGATAATCTTTAAGATTAAATTTTATGTCCTCAAAAACTAGCCACATGTATTCTCCTACCCAGCTGGGGAGATAATAGCCATTCACATTTACTATAGAGTGGAGTTTATTACTGTCTGATCATTACAACCCAAAGGGAAATCTAAAATCTGCTGGAGTGTTAAAAGGAACCATTTAGTTCACCAACACATTTGCAAGTCCAGAGACAGTATTATTTGTCAGGTTTGAGTGTTTATTTGTGTCATGGTTTGAAAACATGATCTCTCTCATTCTTGCACTTGGTACAGCTTAATACATGTGAAGAAGTGAGAACCATACTGGGAAGAGACAAAGGTCAACGATTTTAAAATTGTAAGTCACCACTCAGTGATTTTTCCAACCTTTTTTTTAAAGAAAGGGTAGCCTGAAACGCAATGGAGTGCAGCGCAGTGCAATGTGGTAGAAGAAGACAGAATAAAACACTGAGACGGCAAATGCATACGCTTAGTGCTTCCTAAGACACTCCGAAACTGTTACTGAACCTGAAGTGAGTTCACTCACCCGTTGCACAGCAAGCCAATCTCTGACACCGGTGTGGTGGAAGAAAGCAGGAATTTTATTTTTGCACAGCGCTGAGCAAGGAGAGAGGGCAGCTAACACTGAAATCCCAAACTCCCCGAAAAGCTAAAAGGAAGGGTTTTTATTTGGGGTTTTAGGTAGGGGAGGGGGAGCACATGGCCTTGCTGGTCGGAGCTTTCCCACCAGCCTGTCTTTGGCCTTGAGACACTTGCAGAGAGGAGGCAGCCCGTGACCTTGCTGATCAGCAGCTTTCCCACCAGCCCGTATCTCTTTGCGGGAGGAGATAGTCCAGGTGCTTGTCCTTGAAGGTGTCTGTCTCCATGGAGGATAGTGGATTTTGGAGCCAGGAAGCCAGAGAGTAAGCAGGGAATGCGTGTTTTGGTTTTAACCCTATATATGCTGGGTTTCATGTGGGGAAACTGATACCAGGGTCGGTATCAAAACTACTTTAGATATATATGTGTCCTGAACTACAATATAAAAATATCTTACTGTGAATCATGATCCAAAAATTTGCAATTCACGGTCTCTACAACAATGAGATTTTGAGATCCTGTTCAACCATTTGCGAGAGGGGAATTCTAGATGATTAGCAGGTAAAAGTGAAAGTATCAGGAAATCACTTTATCATTAGTAACCTTAGAAAAGGTAAGAATAACTGACATATAAGTTTGTGCATGAGGCATATGAAAGGGCTTTGTAAAATATTTAGCACTATAGTGCATATCAACACCTCTTTTATCTGGGAGGGGTTTTTGCTGTTGTTTGTTGCTTTTTACAGTATTAATAATAATGCTCAGGCCCCATCCTATAGATTTGCCCATGACCATGTGTGTTTGATAGATTACATAGGTGAATGTGTAGCCGGGGTTGAGAACACTGGCAATATGCAAAAGTGACAAGTGAAACACTGAGTTAGAGTAAATGTCCTTAATGTGAACTTATCTAATGGACAGGTAACATGGCTTTGCTACTTGTGAGCATAAAATGTTTGATTTTAACTGTCAGGGAAAAACCGTCTATTTCAGAAACCTATATAGAATAATAGTGAAGGTGTAGAGTTATAATTTGAGACTTAAACTGGTAAAAGATTTATCCTAAGCGTCTGAGCCCTCATTTGGGAATAAAAGCATAGAATTTAGCACGCACAGTTAAGTCGGACTACAAGAAATATGTGAGGTTCGGCAGAGCCTCTGGTTTTCTCATTCAGGAACTGTTCCTAGCCCTAAACCAAGTGGCTAGGAGAGTACAGGAGTCCCCCTTTATCCGCAGGGAATATGTTCCAAGACCCGCAGGGTATGTCTGGTATCACAATAGTACTGAACTCTACATATACTATGTTCTTTTCACTTAAAGGAAGCACTTTACGGCTACTCTTCGGCATATCTGAATTGCCAGCATCACTACTCTTGAGCTTTGAACCTATTATGAAGTAAAATAAGGGTTACTTGAACACAAGCACTGAGATACTGCTGCAATTGATCTGATAACCAAGCCAGGATATTAAGAGACTAACAGGCAGGTAGCGTATACAGCATGGATACATACACAGCTGGACAAAGGGATGATTCACTTACCCGGAGGGTGGGAGCGGAAGTGCATGAGATTTCAGGAGGCTACTCAGAACAGTGAGCAATTCAAAACGTATGAATTGTTTATTTCTGGAATTTTCCATTTAATATTTCCGAATCACAGTTGACGGTGGAAAACCGAAACTGAAGAAAGTGAAACCATGGATAAGGAGAGACTACTGTAGTCTTTCTTCTGTAAAGGCCACGTCTACTTGAGAATGTTTGCCCCCTGCTCTTTTTTTCTTGCACCAACATATCTGCCACTGGCTTCGTGCTTTAATTTGTTAGCATAGAGATTTCTTAGACATTGCTTGTCTCAGGATTACACACTCCTGACCCTGTGTAACTGACCACACTTGTCTTCAGACTCTTTAGGGCTGCCATCTCTTTAGTCTAAGATCAGCCAGTATTCTTAGGCTCATTGATCAGTGGGATGATGTTTTAAAATAATTTGGTGGGAAGAGTCTTTTCCTGCGTGGAGTCTGAACAAAACGTAGACCTTAGTACAAATATGTGGATCCCATTACCCTTTTTGTTAGGTGAACTTTTAGATAGCTACACTGAAATAACAACCTTCAGATCACTCTATGCTCAATATTTCAACATACACGGTTTTTTATTATTTATTCAAACACTGGGAGAGGTCTGTGAGATGATGGACATCATCATGGACAACTGGGAAAGGATTTGAGCAGGAAAGACATAAGAGGGAAATGCAAATTACAACAATTTCTGGCTTCGCTTTGAACCACTAACTTAACAGATACATCCTATATACCTACAGGAACACTGTACAAAAGTTGGGGCAATACACATGGGAATAATGTTTGGGATCTCCATTCAAGGAATATACATTCTACAAGAAGAAAAGAGATGTGTAATTATCCGAAGTGCTAGGTTGAAAAATAATACACCACTTAGCAAATCTGCCAGTTGAGGGTTGGATTCTTATGCATCACAGTTTTATAGCTGCCAGCAATCCCAAAGAGCAAAATCATTTCAGCACAGAAAAATAGAAAATATTTTAACTCTTTTAAAATAAGACTGTTTATTTCTGTTAGAAAGAAAGGCAAGTGAGAGATTAGACAAATTTATTTATTTTCCAGTTAAGCCAATCTATTGGGAAATTAATTGAAGGAAGACAACATGGCATTTTAAAGCACATGTGTTTGCAGGGGTCAATTCGTTACTAGAGAGTGGAATTATCAGTCTTCATGGCTTCATTAGCAGGGACCTTGGTCCTTCTTACTTCTGAGTCATAGTTTCTCAGAGAACAAGAACTTCCAGTAAAATAATGCTGTTTAAAGCTTCCAGAATAATCAACCTTGTACATAGATGTTATCCTTTCACCTTTTTTAATTACCAGGAAACAGGTACTTTAAAGGTAAAGAAGTAAATATTGGACAGGAAAATTGGAATTCTGTCTTAAACCGAGATACAGACAGATCCCCTAAAAGACCCCCAGTGGGACAAGCTCAGTGTTGTGAGAGGGGACAAGAGGAAATCCAGTTCGTAGCCTAAGCCTTAAGCATAATATGCTGGTGATGGGATGATTTTGGGGCTGACAATCGAGCTTATCTTTTATGAAATACTCTGGGTGGCATCTAGCTCCTGCTAGCTTCCAAAGTGCCTTGGAGAAACTACCCATATCCTCCCTAAACTAGAAAAACATATTCTGCAGTCCTGGTAGGTCATGCAAGAATATCTTAGCTAGCTGGGAGAAATAAGGGCTGGAGTCAATGGATGCATCCAGTAGACAATGTATATACACAAGGAAATGATTTAAGATTAAAAGCTTCCCCTATACCACTTGAGTCATAGACTGACAAACCTACATGTGAGGAGAAGAGAAATCCTATAAACCCAAATCCTTATTTTTTTAAAAAAAATAAAAAAGGAAAGAATGGAAGTAGCCAAATGTTTTTCTCCTCTTTGAAATGTTTCTATATAACTGGGCTCATTATGAATCATTTCTATTCATTCATTTACAATATGCTTTGGTTCAGTATATTTATGTAACCCTCAAGGCTACATCATAACATATGGATTTCTCAAGCCAAGTGCAAACTTCTTCCCAATTTTGGCTCCATGTTTTGTGGAGTGTGATCACGGTGGTGGTAGGTGTGGGATCATATATAGACATGAACATAACACTTTAGGCAATTCCAGAAGTTTCACAGACCCTGAACACCTCCATGTGCCCCCAAAGCAGTCACCAAGATTAAGAAATGCTATTCTATTGGATTTTTTAGGTTTTCATATATTTGATTGTTCATGGGTTTTATTGTCTATATAATAGGAACTACTGTTTTAGGGTTTTTTATCTTCTTTTGTTTTTTCTGCTTTTTCTCCCCAAATCCCCCCCATTATATAGTTGTATATTTTAGTTGTGGGTCCTTCTAGTTGTGCTATATGGGACGCCGCCTCAGCATGGCATAATGAACGGTGCCATGTCCACGCCCAGGATCTGAACCAGCGAAACCCTGGGCCGCCAAAGCGGAGTGCGTGAACTTAACCACTCGGCCATGGGGCCGGCCCCTGAACTACTGTTTTTTAAATTTACTTTTAATTTTTAAAAAGTTTTCTTACACTAAAAACAGAAAACCCAGTCCATTGGCATCCACCCTGCAACAACCTGGGTATCTTTTGATTTCACAGTTCACAAAGGATCCTCCATAGTAGTTCTCTGGGTAACTTACCTACAGATTAATTCCCAAACCAAGGTAAATTGCTTCCCCATATTGTCTTAAGCAGGGTTATCTGAATTTTGGGCAAGCTTGGGCAAAGAGTTGCATTTTACAGTTTATTGAATATTCTTGTTTACATATACATATATAAAACAGATATGAAATATATACATGTGATATATATCCATCAACATAGCAAAACTCAGCCATACTTTCTAAATTTCAAAAGAGATGTCCTTTTGTTTCATACTATGCCAAAGAAATAAAATTATTCCTAAGATCTTTGATGAGACATTTACCCATTCTCTTCATAGTAATCTCTCTCTCTCCGAACTTCTAATACCAGGCATCTCTAAGCAGAGGATTCTCTTTCTTCCATGTGTGTAGCCTTGACTATACCCTACATCCCATTGCACTGACATCAGATGTGAGACCTCTACCCTTGCAGAGCAATTCTCCCCTATGCAGAGGAATTCTCCCCTATGCAGGGATGCACTAGAGGCCAGGTTCATCCTGAGCTCTACACACAACAAGTGGCCCATCAAACGACTGCAGAAGCAGAGGTAGCTCATCTTTCTCGTTGTCATGGTTATTAGCAAGCATTGCTGCTTTATTACTAGGAGCAGAATCTAACACACATCCTCAGTTGTGTTCCATGACAGGCCTGTACGTTCACCCTGGATAAGATGGCAGGGAGGAAGGAACTGTTTGTTCTGCTATAATTCATGGCTTGGTTGGCATCTGTTTTTCACAAATAGAACCGATGTCAGCGATGATTCCTCTGAATAAACATTTTTTCAGAAAACAATAATTCTAATTGGATTGCTTTTTAAGGTAATACTTGGCACAAATATGGGATTACAATATTAACTAACCACGCAGTTCAGCTAAAATCCATCCAGAAAAGTGTGAAATGGGCCCTGCTGAAAGCATAAAGCAATGAGTCACAAACTCACAGCTAACACCTAGGGAGACACAAACACAGATGTCATCTCCCCTTCTTCCTCCTGCTTCTCACTCACACCCACCGACTGAGGAGGATGGTGAGATTTTTCACAGATGCAATGTGCGTAAAAGAGGCTTAGGTTGTTTGTTGGAAGCTTTTGCTTTGTTTTGTTTTGGTTTTTCTGTGTGTATTCGTTTTGATTAATGTACCCCAGAATTTCTCCAGAAACGATATTTATCTCCCATGTCCATTTGCTTATTATACCTCAAAATACTGTAAAGTGGAAGGATCAGCATGCCTGAGTTGATGCTGGCCACATTGATATAATGATTTCAGATAATGAGGAGAGACAGAAAAATAATAAGACAGAAGAAAAGAAGAGAGAAAAAAGAAGTAAGAAGAAGAAACAGAAAAGTGAAAAAAGAAGTTAAAGGAACGGCAACAAGGAGTCAACAGAGGATGACATATCCTTTTGGTACCTAAATTATGTCAGCATTTTCCTGGAACCATGGAGGTGAGGTTTACTATTACTATTATTTAATAAATAGCATGCTCCCTTCTTGCAATCTCAATCTGAATTGTGCTCAAGAATACTGAGCTTCTAATTGCTTAACAAGCTCTTCCCACCCCCATTCCTACCACACCCAGACAAGAAGAAAGTCTATTTGCCCTTTCAGGCTAGGCTACAATTATGAGCTATGCTTTGAAAATCTAAACTATGGTGACTGGTCATGATGGGTTGAATTTTGTCTCTCCCCAACCCATCGCCAGCCAGATATGTCGTCCTAACCCCCAGTGCCTCAGAATGTGACCTTACTTAGAGAGGATCTCTACAGAGATAATCAAGTTAAAATAAGGTCATTAGGAGGGGCTCTCAGTCAACATGGCTGGTGTCCTTATAAAAAGGGGAAATCTGGAAACAGAAATGCACATAGGGATTTTCTACATAAAGACAAAGACAGAGATCAAGGTGATAATTCTACAAGCCAAGAAACACCAAAGATTGCCAGCAAACCACCAGAACCTAGGCAAGAGGCATGGAATGGCCTCAGCAGAAACTGACCCTGATGACACCTTGATCTTGGTGTCATCCAGATCTGTGTCATTTCAAAACTGTGAGACAATAAAGTTCTACTGTTTAAGCCACACAGTTTGTGGTACTTTGTTACAGCAGCCCTCGCAAACTAACTCATTGGCCTCGTTCTCTCTATGTCCTACAGGACTCACAGATCACCGATGAAGGATTCAAGGCTCTATAGAGTTAGGAAAAATGTAAAAGTCAGGATAAATGATTTTAAGGTGATATAGAAGGAGAACCATTTAGCAACATCTCAATTTAACATCTTTATACTCTAGAGAGAAAACATGCAACTGTTGGAAATGTTATAAATCTGAGGGAAAAAACAAAACAAAACAAAACAAAAAAAGCACTTGGCACCGGCCACGTGAGTTCTTAAATAAAACTCATAGTTTTACTTATTCTGAACCAGTGCAAACATCACCAATTGTCATCAGGATATAAAATATAACCAAGGAAAGTCTATGAGTGCCATGTCACACTGAGCCCTCCTCCTGTCATAATTGAAGTGCTCTATGCCACAATGTCCCCAGACCCCTACATCAACATTTTGGCAGTGGTAAGTTTTACACTATACCTCCCCTGAGAGGTGGAGTGAATAAATAACCAAATAACCATATGGTTTTGCGCGATTGGCTTGCAAATAATATTCACCTACTGAATCCCAAAAGGGTGCTAATCTAACTTGATTTGGGAGCATAAAGCTCCTTACCCCAATAACTCCATCACACACTGCATTACAGTGCATTCTGGAAAATTATGCTTTTTGCTTCCTTTTATGTGAGTACACTAGTCCCAGAGTCACATTCAACCCTAGTGTGCATTTTAGATGCTGTTGCTACTCATGAAGTAACAATACTTGCTCATAGCCATCCTAAAATAACCTGCCTCTCCCGTTAAACAGACTTGAGTGGCTCTCATGATATGTGGAATGAGGTTAAAACAATTTAACCTGATTTTCAAAAGAAAGGCTACCTTCGAAGATGTGAGAAATTTGATAATTATATGCAGTTATTCCCAAGGGTAAACTTTGTTGTTGTTAGGGCGGTCAGTAGATTCCGACTCCTAGTGACCCCATGTACAGCAGAGCAGAATCCTGCCCGGTCTGTTTGTGCCATTCTCCCATCTTCCGGCGCTATCTCGGACAGTGCTCTGCTGCTATTCATAAGGTTTTCATGGCCAATTTTTTTGGAAGCGGGTGGCCAAATCCTTCTTCTTAGTCCATCTTAGTCTGGGAACTCCTCCGAAACCTGTCCACCACAGGTGACCCTGATGGTATTTGAAATACCAGTGGCATAGCTTTCAGCATCACAGCAACAAGGATAAAATTGATATAATTTATCGAATACTTAACACGTGCCAGTCATTGGGCTTTGCATATATTATTTCATTTAATTCTCATCAAGCCAGAATATCTTTTTTCTCTACTAATCTAATTTTTATGTAAGAATTATATTTGAAATACATGAATAAATTAATGGATTTAATTTTCAGATTTTATTTTTTTAAAGATTTTATTTTTTTCGTTTTTCTCCCCAAAGCCCTCTAGTACATAGTTGTATATTCTTTGTTGTGGGTCCTCCTAGTTGTGGCATGTGGGACGCTGCCTCAGCGTGGTTTGATGAGCAGTGCCACGTCCGCGCCCAGGATTCGAACCGATGAAACACTCGGCCGCCTGCAGCGGACCGCACAAACTTAACCACTCGGCCACGGGGCCAGCCCCTAATTTTCAGAATTTTAAAATAATACTTAAATGGTGTTGTTATCCCTTTCGTTCCAACCCGAATACGCATCTGTGGATCTTTGGAAGTTAAAGCTAGACAATACATATGACTTTCAGATATCTGCGTGTATTCATCAGCAACTGATTAATAGGCCCAGCATATCTCTTAACTTAATTCCAGAATATTTCCTACCACCCTTTATCAGAGGAACGTTAGTATTTTCCAACAGTTCACTTAACCAACAGGCATCACCTACAGAGGGTTGTCGTAATCTCCATGATGAATAATTTGTAAGATTACCTATAAAAGAATACTCCATCCTCTTAAAACCTGACCATAAATTTAGGATTTTAATTTTTTAGAAAATGTAATACTATACAAGCCAGTGAAAGAGGTACTCCGAAAGCAAATGTGTTTCATAAGAATATAAAGGAAATATTGCAGAGGACTAAACAAGAACAATGTTCACCTACATTCCTATCTAGGATTAATTGTGCGATTGATATAATAAAGAATGTATGCTTTCAAAATAAAGTAAGGTAATAAAAACATCACATTTTATACGGATTTGCTGCTTACTCTTTGCTTGAAAACCACTCTGTGAGGTAGTTAAAGTTGTAATGATTCTCCTGTGAGTTTAATTGAGAAAGCAAGGACCCACAAACGTTAAATAACTTACCTAAAGTAAAACAACTTCAAATTATGTTGTTAAAAACCTAGATTACTAAGAGCTGCAATTATTCACAAGGACTTTAGCGATATGCTAGGCCTTCAAGGATGCCATGAAGTGGCTAGACAAAGACCTCACTGGATACAAGGGATTGAATGGTACCACTTTGGAAACTTGGACACTTTTTTTAAAATTTATTTTTATTTATTTTAATTTGTTTTTGCTTATGTGTGAGGAAGATTGGCCCAGAGCTAACATCTACTGCCAATCTTCCTATTTTTGCTTGAGGAAGATTATCGCTGAGCTAACATCTGTGCCAGTCTTCCTCTCTTTTGTATGGGGGACGCTGCCACAGGGAGGCTTAATGAGTGGTGTGTAGGTCCATACCCAGGATCCGAACCTGTGAACTCCGGGCCGCCGAAGTGGAGTGCACAAACTTAACCACTATGCCACCTGGCTGGTCCCCACTTTGGACACTTTTAAACTAAAAGTATTATACTAAAACACCCCATGATGTTTCCAGAACTGGTTATACCGAACAGCTCGAGAGAGCTGTATCTTAAGGTTATTTAGTTGATTCTCACAATTTCTGTTCCCACCTGAGTCATAACTACCATTTTTCCACATTCCCATTAAATTAAATTAATATGAAAATTCTGAACTATGAATAAAAACAGATTAAAGAAACAAGAACTAAGATGCAAGGCCATCTAAAGACCAGGATGCAAAAATATACCAAGAAGATATTTTAGATCCAAGGGATACACAGCAGCTGGAGCTGAGGATGGGGCAATGAGACTGTGATGGAGAGAGGGATGGAGAAGAGTGAGGGAAGGGATTGCAAAGATGCTATGAGCAAATATGGGGGGATGCTGGAAATGTTGACTCTTGATTGTGGTGATGCTTTCATGAGTGTACACATATGTAAAAACTTACAAAATTGTGCACTTAAATATGTTCAGTGTATTGTATATCAATCATACCTCAATAAGACCTTTTTTAAAAAATGAGCAAAAGACTTGGAAAGATTCTTCATAGAGAACAGAAAGAATATCCAAAAGGCCAATAAACATTTAAAAAGATCATTCAACTTGTCTTCAGGGTAAGGCAAACTAAAACCACAAAATAATATCACTACAGACACACAAGTATTGCTAAAATGTAAAAGACAAAAACAAGTGTGGTGAGGATGTGGAGAATTGGAACTTTAATGTACTACTGGTGATAGTGTAAACTGGTATAAACGCTCTAAAAGTATTTTGCTTATCTATTACACTGATCACAAGCATATCTTTTGACCCAGAAACTCCACCTCTAGGTGAAAATACAACAGAAAAAGCATACATATATTCAAGAAAACAAGATAGTCATGCACCACATAAGACGTTTCAGTCAACAGCAGACTACATATATAACAGTGGTCCCATAAGATGAGCACCATATAGCTTAGGGGTGTGGTAGGCTATAGCATCTAGGTTTGTGCAGGTATACTCCATGACATTCACACAAAGACAAAGTCATCTAATGATTCATTTCTCAGAACACGTCCCTGTCATTAAGCAATACATGATGATATAAAATAATTTTTATGAAAACATTATTTTTATAGCCATGCAACTGTCAAAAAAGAAAAATATTGTTCAATAGAATAGAAAAATAAGTTGTAGTATGTTCAAGCCATGTACAAGGCATCAGCAATGAGAATGAATGATCTACATGCATCAATTTAGTTGGATCTCGAAACCTGATATTGAGTCAAAGAAACCACTATATAATTGTATACAGTGTAATCTCATTTATATAAAATTGAAAGTAAGAATAGCTATTCTAGGAAGTGAGTCATCAGGATGGTGATTCCTTGTGATGGGGGCGATGGAGGAGCCCAGGCAGAGTGCTCTGGCATGCTGGTAATGTTCCATTGCTTGGTCTAGACTGTGGCTGCATGGTTATGGTCAATTTATCAAACTCCATTGAGCTGCATATTTTTAGGTGCACTTTTCTGTATGTATGCTATTTTTAATACAGAAATTTAAGAATTACACATATATGAAATGAGAGTGATGAAGGAAAGAAAATATTAATCAAAACCAAAACTAACTGTAGTTCTTTATCCCTCCTAAGAGAGGTGCAAAATGCACGTCCATAACTCTCCCTTCTCTGCAAGAAGAAAGACAGCTCATTCAAAGCCTCTTCCACTGATAGGCTCTTGCTTCACAAAGTATATTAACGAACACTATTTATTCAAAGGTAAGGCTCAAAGTTTAGGAAGGGATGGAAAGATAAATACCATGTAAAATGAAGTGAGAAAACAAGTTATATGAGAGATCCTAAGGGTTGGAAACTCTAATATATATAATTATTTGTAATTACTTGTTCACTCCTCTATCCTTGGTTTGCTTCCTTGCCACATTGACTTTGGTCTTGGCCATGTAGGCATGAGGAGACACGGCATTTGGTATATCCAAGCAGAGAGTTTAATTGCATTGCATGGCTTGGCTGGGGACCTCTTGTACTTACTTTCCACCAAGAGCATGACATGTCCCAGAGAGTGGCTATTCCTTCAGCCTGGGTTCCCAAATGAGAAGATATGTGTAATCCAGCAAGCTGACCGAGCCCTCCCAAGCTCCTCAGAGCTCCAGCTGACCATCAGCTCTCAGGAGATGTGAGCAAGACAGAAAGTTTTGGAAGCCACTAAGATTTGAGGTGCTGTTATTATGCAGTATAAGGCATTCACAGAACAGTACAAGCAGCAGAGGAATCCTCATCTCCGATCTTAAGTAACATTAATTCTAAAGTAAACCAAGGAAAGTAGCTGTTAATAAATGCCTCTGTTCTTTAGAGCGGACAGGTGAAAATGGGGGCATTGAGACTTTTGCAAAGAAACATTCACAGTAGAAACAGCAAGAAAAAAAGAAAGGAAAAGTCAAGGAAAAATCAATATCTATTTAGAGAAGGCCTTCTTTTTAAAAAAAATCAATCAGAATTCCTTCTGAGAGGAAATAGTTGACAGTACTCATAATGTTTGACCTCAACCAGACCTCCTAGTAAACAGTCTACTACCCTAATTAGGTTTAGTAACTGGGGAACATATCTTTAAAATGTTTTTAGTAGTACGTACTTGGGCACCCAGATTGCTTCTTATAAATAAGCCTGGAATTTATAAAGTTGTGGGCCATGTTTGGCTGAAGAATACAAAGTAGTACAGATTTTTTTCTCTCTGTGTGACTAAGAGAGAGTAAATACTGAGAAGCTCTAACCTCAGGCAGATCCCCCTGAGAACAAGGTTCTGTACATATTGTTAGTGATATCTGCTACTGCGAAGCCAAATCTTGACCTAGGGAAAGAAGCATTTTATAGAAGCTATGTCTGATGGATTGTGGTCCCTCCAGAGAAGAATGTAGTGTTTCTGTTGCTTTCTTGCTTTATTGTTTTTATACCTGAAAAATTTGCTGTTGGCCAGGCACTATGCTAAGTCTTTGATGGGCTATTTGAGCAGTAGAGGAGACGGGGTTATGGACTGAATGTTTGTGTGCCCCCAAAATTCATCTGCTGAAATCCAATGTGATGGGATGTGAGGAGGTGGGGCCTCCGGAAGGTGATAAGGTCAAGAGGGTGGAGACCTCCTGAGTAGGATTAGTGCCCTTATAAAAGAGACTACAGAGAGCTCCGTTACCCCTTCTACTATGCGAGAACACAGCAAGAAATAGGCAGTTTGCAACCTAGAAGAGGACTCTCACCAAAACTCAACCATGCTGGCACACTGTTCTTGGACTTCCAGCCTCCAAAACTGTGAGAAATACATTTCTGTTGTTTATAACCACCTAGTCTATTGTAGTTTGTTGTAGCAGCCCGAGCTGACTAAGACAACAGGGCAACAGGCAATTTCAACCTTGTGCTGACAGAAATCAACACAGGATACTAAGGAAAAAAATGACTCACTTAATTTTGAATCCTTTAAAATTTTTTTAATCATTAGTCTTTCTCAGAGTCTTGTGATTAATAAATAGCTTGGTTAATTAACATTTATTTAATTGCATTACTTTTCTTAGTTTGTAAGCTCTCAGAAGGAAAGCATTTTGACTATTTACTTCTCTTTGAATGCTGCTAAATTCTCTAGTCTATCCACTCATTTCAATTAGGTGCTGAATAAAATATTTTATAAAGAAAAGAAAAATATAATAAAAATAGAAGTCATTCAAATATTCAGTTTATAAAGATGTGAATAATTTTTTTTTCAAAATGTAGTGCCTTTGGCACAGCACAAAGAAGACAGAAATAATATTTATTTTTATACATTTCATGTATGCTACATGACCCTACAATATTTCTTCCAACATAATCCTACCTTATGTCTTTCTGCAAGGCTTGTTTTAAAAAATATAATTATCTCCAGGGATGGGCATTTTTACTACATGACAGATTGTACTTTACAACTTCTGAGAAGAAAAGTTACTTAAATATGAATAGAGATCTTATTTTTTTCCTTAGAGAAATGGTACTCTGTGTCTGTCTAAAATTGTGAATATGCCATCTTCAAAAGTCCAGCAGTACAATTTAATATATTAAAAGAACAGAGCTGGACACAAACTTATATATATTCAGTACTAAAAGATTTAGTAATGGATTTACATACATTTCTTGTAAGTACTTTTTGACTCTAAATATGAGCACCTCTCCTCTTCTTCAGAATGTTGGCATCTGAAATTGCCTTTTAGGTAATGCATTGAGAACAAAACCTTCTACTTTTGGAAGAAGTCTAAGTGGAATCCTACCTTCTCCTTTTCTGTCCATGATTATGGTATTTCCTCATCACTTATGTCATAAAAGTGGAGTAAATAGCCTGAAATTGGGGGTACTGTGGAATGGTTTTCCTGGAAAGAGTGATGTGACATTGAGATCACTATAGATTTCCATTGGCTAGCCATTTTATTTTTTGCAAAGCTCTGGAATTTGGGTATTTCTTGCCAAGAGCACGGTGTGTCCTCTAATTAAGTTTACATGCACCAACAATCTAAGATTTCTGCAGAAAAGAATGACTGAGATGTAAATATTAATGAGATATCTTAGTAGTATATCCATACGATGAAATATTGTTCAGCAATAAAGAGGAATGAACTACTGATGGATAACATTGATGAACCTCAAAAACACGCTAAGTGAAAGAAATCAGTCACAAAATACTATATATTGTATGATTCCATTTACACAAAAGGACCAGAATAGGTAAATCTATAGAAACAGAAAGTAGATTAATGGTTGCCTAGGGTGTGTGTTGTGGTGAGGGAGGAGGTGGATCGCAAATGACTGCTAATAGGTACAAGGTTTCTTTCTGAAGTGATAAAAATATTCTAAACTTGATTGTTTCCTAACTCTGTGAAAATCTCAAAAGCCATTGAATTGTACATTTTAAACAGCTGAATTTTATGGTTTGTAACTTGTATTTAAATAAACTTTATAAAAAGAGCCTAGACTATGATTAATTTTAAAAGTACATTTAAATTTATAAAATTCAGTAATGAATTTTAAAGTCATTAAATATTTGGAATAGTGTGAAACTAATCATTAATACTATTCCCATATGTTTTAAAACATGTAAAGAATTCTACTATCTGTTAATTACAAAGTGTCTTTCTATTTGTCAGACTAAAGGCCTAATTTAATCCTGGCTAACATTAGTGATTTGGCTCATTAGCCTACATCTTCCCAACAAACCACCTTTTCAGTCAACAGTCTAAAGTGTGACTCTGAGCCATTCCCAAATTGAAATTTCCCTGGGAGCATCTGTTAGGGACAAAGTTGTAAAGTAATTCCCAACCCATTTTGGCTCCATCTTTTTCACCCGGATATAAAATGTATTTACATGAACACAATAATGCAAACCCCAAACATGAGTTTAACCTAGTCATTTATTCTGTTATATTGTATGTGGGCAGAAGAATGACAGAGGTAGGAGTTAGAAGAGTATTAAATCCTTATTTTGCAAGGAAGAAAATCAACAGTTACTTATAAAATTTAAATATTAAAAAATTAAAGAAAATCACGTTTTCTAAATATATAGATTTCTAAAAGAAAGGCTTTTGGGCATCTGCAATCATCACTTTGGAGGACTGGTACAGGGATTATTAGAATTATTTCAATTTCAAAATTATGTGCATGTAAAACGTGGATAAAAATTAGTCAATTTAATAAAAAAGATAATAAAGTTATTTTTCTTGGTAACTATGTCATACTTCTTCTCTGTTTGTTTCAGCTACTCACAATCATGTCAGTAAACTGTCAGCTGACTGGGTTTTGGGTCGGTACCACAGCTTGTAGTTATTTTATACAATGTGCACATGGGCATTGCAAAAACCACAGAGACGGATTTGTACAAACTAGCAGGATTGCTTTCTCGTTTGGTTTGTTTGTTGTTTTTTCTATTTTGTCAGTTAATTTTTACATAAAAGTATTGTCAGTTTGGTGGGAGGAAGACAAATATTCCACCTGTTACATCAAGAGTTACATATGTGCTAGCCCTGATGACCTGGCAGTTAAAGATCTGCGCACTCTGCTTCGGTAGCCTGGGCTCAGTTCCCAGGTGCAGAACCATATGACTTGTCTGTCAGTAGCCGTGCTGTGGTGGTGGCTCACACAGAAGAACTAGAAGGACTTACAATAAAATATACAACTATGTACTGGGGCTTTGGGGAGAAAAAAAAAGACAGGAAGATTGGCAACAGATGTCAGCTCAAAGCCAAAATGAATAAACAAAAAAAAGCTATTTAAAAAAAAATTTCTATGTGGAAGAGGTAGCTGGTCCCTGAATTCCAGGATATGCTGGCAGTAGACCTCCTTATAGATTGGTGCCATGAATGACTTCCTGGCTGACCAGCTCCTCCATTCCCCTGTGTTTATTCTCAAATGTGTCCTCTTGGCTACTTTCAAATTCAGCTGCTTTGGGGAGTGTGAGGAATAGCTTTTGAATCAAAATCCTTTACCTTGCTGCTGGTGACTTAGTAGAAAGAATATATTAAGTGCCTTGCACGCACCCTCTCTTGCCTCTCTTCTCCCTCTCCTTCTTACCATTTTTATTGTCTAAATATTTGAAGTGGTGTCTTAGTCAGCTTGGACTTCCATAATAAAATACCATAGACTGGATGCTTAAACAACAGAAATTTATTTCTCCCGGTTCTGGAGGCTGAAGTCTGAGGTCAGGGTGCTGGCTTGGTTGGGCTCTGGTAAGGCTTCTCTTCCTGGTTTGCAGACAGCTGCCTTCTAGTTGTGCCCTCACATGGCAGAGAGAGAGCTCTGGTGTCTCTTTCTCTTCCTAGAAGGACATTAATTCCATCATGAGGGCCCCACTCTTACAACCTCATATAAACTTAATTATCTCCCAAAGGCCCGTCTCTAAACACTAGCACACTGGGGGTTAGGGTTTCAACATGCAAAGTTTGGAGGTCACAATTCAGTCCGTAGCAAGTGGAAACTCCTTGTCTTCTCCAGGCAGAACAAGCATGCTCCATCCTCCTTGTACTTGCATGATATCTGAATCTCCTTCGTGTCCAAACTTTATAATTGGCCTGATTCCAGTCAGGATCGAGAATACAGCATAGCTGCCTCCTCCTCTATCTCCACATTTTAAGCTCAGATTGCTGTAAAAGTTATTTGTCAAGTCCTGAGGAAATTACACAAAAATATTAATTATGATGATCTCTGAGCAGTAGAAATCTCTAACCACTTGATTTTCTTCTTTCTGTCTGTACTTTTCCAGTTCCTATAACAAATTCATCATTTTATAATTAGAAAAATATTATTTTTGTTAGGTTAAAATAGATCTTCATGTAATTTCTGAATATTTTGCCTTATATTTTTGATGGTTTATCTTTCCAAGTAGACTTTCTAAGCTACTATTTATTTTTTACTTCAAGAATTATCAAATTACCCCACTTACTGACAAGCATATAACACATATTTATTAGATGACTCCTTCCTAAAGGGTACTTGATTCTTTGAAAAATTGCCTAAATATTTATTCACAGTATTTTAAAAGAGCAAGTTTAATATGGTTTATATGCTGCCCATTTAAAATGAAATATCTTCTTCTTTTATCTTCATATTCACTCCAGTCTTTCCCATATTATGTGAATATGTGTGTTCTGCTTTATCTAAAGCCTGAATTGCCCTTATTATCGTCTTAGTCAGTTTGGGCTCCTGTAACAAAAAGATCATAGACTGGGTGGTTTATAAACAACAGAAATTTATTTCTTACAGTTCTGGAGGCTGAGAAGCCCAAGATCAAGGTGCTGGCAAATTGTGATGGCCTGCTTCCTGGTTCATAGACTGCTATGTTTTCACCGTGTGTTCACATGGCAGAAGGGGTGAGGGATTTCTCTAAGACCCCTTTTATAAAGGCAGTAATCCCATTCATAAGGGCTCCACCCTTATGACCTAATCAGCTCCCAAAAGCCCCACTTCCTAACACCATCACATAGGGGATTAAGATTTCAATATATGAATTTTGAGAGGTCACAAACATTCACTCTATAGCAACTACCTTGTATATATTTCTCTACCAATTGATTAACAAGAAAATAACCAAAAATTGTTCTTCTGCATAGAAAAATTATCATTTATGGGGAAATATAATTAATGTCTTTAGGTCAGTCTCTGAAATATGGTTCTTGGAACCCTAACACCTAAAAACTTAACTGCCATTAACATCCACAAATTTTAATCTTCCCTCTTGAAACATGCTTTCCCTGACTTCATTTTCTGCAACTTTTTAGATCACCCTTCTATATTCTCTTGTCAGCTGTTAAATTATGGAACAAGCCATGCTAATTCCCATTTTCCCCCTATACTTCCTATCCAAGCTAGCTCATCCATGCCTGTAGCTTTAGTTGTCACCTATATGCAGATGACTCAGACATTTTAATCTCTAAATCAAACTTCCTCAGAGCATAAGAGCCTCCAAGACCTATACGTTCCCTGGTTACTGCACAAATCCTCTTGGGTATCTCAAAGACCTCTCAAACTCATGTCCAAAACCAAATTCATGACCTACTCCACTTTCTCCTATTTCCAATTATTCTGTTGCTACTTCAGCATCCTTCATCTCAATGAATCGCTTAATGATTTATCTAGTTTTGTAAACTGATGAAAGAGTGTTTCAGGATGTAGGAGGGAATATAAAGAAGTTTCCATATGATATATTTTATTTTCTTTGTGAAGTAAATGACAAGATTATCTACCCAAAATCAGACAGGGAACAGGTGAATGTGGAGGGACCCTGGATCTGAAGAGAGTGGACTAGGTTTGAAATAGCATACCAAGAAAATAGATAGGTGTGTGTAGATAACAACTGACAGTTGGGTTGAGAGACAAGTATCATGTAACATTCTTCAGGGTGTGAAGTTCTAATGCTGATGATCTGGGACAAAAGAGAAGCCACTAATGATTTCAAGAAGGAATGATCATTGAGGCGAAAGGAATGCCAGTACAAAGAGAGAAAAGGTTTTGAAATGTGGTAATAGTTGGCAACTACAGACAGATGAAAAATGACAATATTTTCAGAAATAGTTGTCAGCAACGTCAAGTCTTTTAGAGTTGTCAAACAGAATAAGTGACTGATTTAGTCTATAACATGGATTGATGGTTGGATAGAGGGATGAATTGAAGAATGGATATGTGATAAAGCAAGCATAGTACAATGTTAATGGGAGAAACTAGGTGTTAGGTATACAGGTAATCTCTGTAAAATTCTTTCGACTTTGCCATGTTTGACAACTTTCATAAGGTGCTGGGGGAAAAAAGTCAACAAGTGACCCTAGCAAGAACAGATCCTGTGTGTGGTGACAAAGAGCTAGATTATGATAAAGAGAGAATGAGTATTGAGAAATTAGACATATAGGATGCTGTAGGTACATGCTAAGGAAGTTTGAGGTTGAACAAAAAAGATCAGTTTTGCATAGCAGTTTGTAAAAGGATAGAATCAAGCTTTTTGCAATGTGAGAGGGTCTTCATTTTGGTAAACAAGAAAAAGCAACCTGTGGAATGTGAGGGAGAGAGTTTTCAAAAGCTGGGTTAACCATTGGGGTAGTCTTTTTTCACTTCTGTTTGTATCTTATATCTGAATGCCTCAAATTGTATAATGCCTCTTTAACTTTTATTGAGATAAAATTCACATACCATAAAATCCACTATTTTAATCATTTTGAAGTATACAATTCAGTGATTTTCAATATACTTATTATGTTATGCAAGCATGTCTCTGTTTAATTCCAGAACATTCTTTCACCTCAAAAAGAAATCTCATCCTCATTAAGTGGTCACTTCTTATTCTCCACTCCTCTCAGCCCCTGGCAACCACTAATCTACTATCTGTCCCTATGGATTGACCTATTCTGTACATTTCACATAAATGGCATCATACGCTATGTGGCCTTTACTTGCCCAAATTAGTCCAATTCTGTTGCTAAAAAAATTCTTTCTGGGAGGATTGCTACATTAACTGAGTTTTAAAATCCAAATGTGCTTTGGGTTGGCAAATAAAGCTCAGAGGAGCTAGCATACATTTACTACTAACTATGCACCTGACACCATGCTGAGCACATTTACAAGGATCGTTTTGTTCATCCACACAACATCCTCCGAGATAATATCATCCTCATTTTCAAATAAGAACCAGAAACTATGGAAGTTTACCCAATTAGCAGAATATAAATTTTTCATTTGAGAAAAAAAATTGCTACCATTTAAATGTTATATATTCCAGTATTTCAAGACACTTTGGATTGAAAAACACAGTTCTTTTATTGTCTACAATTTTTTTCAGTACCAATACTAAGGAAAGCATAACTTGATTGCATCAATTTTCCATACTATTCCAAGAAAGGAAGATGTTTGTTTTTCTACAAAATTTAGAACAATTTACTGATACAACCTCCCCTTCTCTTTTAAAGTCAACAGCAGCTGTTCGCTAATCAAAGTTACTGCTATGCTATAAATGTTTTATATTTTAAAGATGTAAGAATTGGAAAATGACAAGTGTGATCACTACTTCTACTATTTGTGTTTGTGTGTTTATTTTTAAGCCTACGTGGTCAGAAAGTTATCCACTAGCTGCCTAATGATCTGTCAAAATTGTTAATTCCTTAGAGGTCTGTGGCATAAGGTAAGATGAAGATGCTTACTTCAAGAAATCCTACATTCCTAAGAAACTATTTTCTGTGACCATTAGCCATCTTAAGAGAATACAAAATTATTTCTATTTAAAACCCTTTGTAACATTCACTAAAGTAAAACTGGTAACAATGTAAGGGCAGTGTGGATCACTGTTAGTACATTTATCCATTTCAGGATTTGTAGCTGTCTTCAACTGTGGATTAGGATGTGATCTTTTTTTGTAGCAATAAAATGTTCTCTTTTTGCATATCTTCTATCCTTTACATAGTATATGGATTTTCAACCAACACAGATAACTGAATTCAACAAGGTAAATGTACTTAGAGATTTTGACCTCAGTTATTCTACATGTGTATAGAGACCTTATGCATTGTTTTCTATTTGAGAGACAGTAAACAAGACAATAACTAAGGTAACTAACTTTTTCAAAGTTTGGGTACATCTGAATCAGAAGAGGGACAATTTAGAACACCCAAATTCAAACTCTGAAAATATAAAAATATTTTATTCTATCTCCTCAATGACTGGTTCTTATCTAGTGGTGTGTACACTTTAAATTCAAATCAAAAATACCCAAGAAAACTTGTGAGACAATAGATAGGGGTCCTTTGTAAATCTCTTAGAAGTCACAAGAGAAATGTTTCACGAATAGTGAATTCAAGCATTATATTCTTAGATTCTAAGCATTCTTAGAAATGAGACTTTTTATTTTATGCTTCAATATCTCAATCAGTAAAATGTAACCATAGCAACTCTGTCTTAATTTGCCTTTCTGGTGCTACTAGAAAGAAAAGTTTCCAATAAAATGAAGCTTTGTCATAATCATTATAGTTATACGTATTAAATTATAGATATCTTTAGCTTTTCTCCCTTATTTCCGACCACACCTCTTCCCCTGGCCAAAAAGAAGAAAAAGAATGAAACTACTTTCACAAGAATCCTATTCATTTTGTATAATGGCAGAAGTGATTCAGGCATGGCTGGCTGTTTTTCTGCTTTTAATACTCCTATTTACAGTTTAAGTTCTCTACTTTCACTGATTACGTGAAACATGTAAATTTATGTTGATTCTTCCATTCACGTTAAATGGAAATTTGCCAATTATTATCCTAACTCAGGTAAAATTCCTATTTCTATTCTCTCTTTTTTTTAATCAGCAAAATCTATATTAGTTACACGTCTGCTCTCCTCTCTTTCTTCTCCTCAATAAACTTTCTGCCAGTCGGGTTGCTTTGGGGCTTTTTTTATTGAATTCAACCAAAAAGCTGTAGTTGTGTTACCTGGACATCATGGAATAAGAATTCTTTAGAAGTAGTTTTATTGATTTCAATAACTTAGTGAGACAAACAAAGGTGAGCAAAATATTTCCTGGGAGATATCGTACTGTTATACCAACCAAAAAAGAATCATTTTTTTCTTTTTTTATCACTTTTTTTGAAGCATTATGTAACCATTTTAAGAGTACAATTCATGCTTCAGAAAACCAAATTTCAGAACTTACATTAGCTGATATGGTGCACGTGAGCAGATCATTATTTTTCACCTTTTACATGGCTACAAAATTTGGTATATTGACCATAGAAAGCATCAGCATATGTCATTGAAAATATTAATTTTCAGCTCTTAAGTGTAAGTATGATGTGGAATATAGAGGGAGAAGAATGTTAGAGTAGAAAATTTCTAAGATTTAAAAGCATTTGGATAAATTTTGCTCTTACTTTACCATCGTTACTCGTAATAGCAAAATAATAGAATTCCACTTTGTGAGAAGATGGAACCACAATAGAAGTAAAAATTACTAAGTCAATTTTCAGCAGTTATTTTCAGCAGTAATTCAGTTATGTTATTTTTCTCCTTCAGAGGGAAAAATGGGAACTTTTCATAATTGCTTCATTTTATTCTCTTTCAAATGCACAGTTTCAGTCAATATACTGAGCACCACTTAGATTACTGCCATTGTACCTGATTTTTAAATTTTATTTTTAACAATAGCACCTTAAACTTGTACAGAACTTTGTAGATTTAGGTGCACTTTGCTATCTAGTTACTTCATTTGAACCACACAGCATCCCCATGATGAACTTAGCGGCGACACTGTTAGTCACATTTTGAAAATGAGAAGTCTTTAAATATGGACTTGTTGGATCTTGTAAAACATGACCCAGAATTCAACTGAATGGAAGGCCTGGGGCCTGACCTGGACAAGCTCAGACTGTTCATATTAAGTTGCAGTCATAATCTACTTCGCAATCTCATAAGCATGTTGGGAGATGGAAACAAAAAATGTCTATAAAAAGTATGAAAACAATAACAATGAAACTAACATAATAGCTAGTTATTATTGAGGATTCGTTGTGTGTCAGTCTTTTTGAAAAGTGTTTTATAATTCTCAAAACCGCACTGTAGGTTCTGTCGACCTGCGCTAGGTTCTGTCAATCCCATTTTATAGGTGGGGAAAATGAGGCACAGGAAGCTTAGGTCAGACATATACACATGCATGCAGACGTAGTACATGATCAAGCAGATATTCGAGCAAAGCCATTAGGCTCCAAAGCAAAGTGTTTTACCGCAATTGCTTTTTTTTTTCTTTTTTAACACCCTCTGTTTATGTGACAAATGATTTACATAAAAGAAGCCAGCAGGAGAAGGCAGCTGGCCTGACTCCCTGCTGCAAAGGGACTCGCTGCAGGTCTCTCCACACAGGCTTTTTATAAAAAAAAACTGGCTTGCGATGACAAGAAAAGGGATGCTGCAGTAAAAGTGGTTGATCTGTAGGGTCAGCGACTTGGTGGAGAAGTGACATGATTATAGTCTCTCAGGATCTGCCCAGTTTCTTTAAGACCATGTGTCTCACAGCCAGCACCACCCAAAGCCGGCCTCCCAAACATTGTTCCTTCGCGGTTTGCCCTTTCCCTGACTCCCTGAGCATCCTGATTTTCCTCTGATAGTCTTATGTCTGACTTCATTTCTTACCGCCCCATTTTTGGCCTTGCCTCACCTTTCAAACCGGAACCTTGGCATAATTTTTTAACCTTCTTTCTCTCATTTTCTTATGTTTCAGATTCCCCTTCCAGCTTCAACACTTTACCTGGGGTAAATACTCCACCAATTCTAACACAGCCTCTGGGACCATAAGCTTAGCTCCTTATTGGGAAAGAAAGATGTCTTACTGGGTCGGCCTCTTGGATGAGATTTAGAATTGATGGGGAAAATAGATTCTGATATTACACACTTCTTCTTGGGATATGGTCTGGTACTCAAGAAAATTTTTATTGAAATGTACACACCAGACTGTTGACCAGTCAATGGATGAACCCCACTCAAATGTTCTTCAAGTTTTCACCAGTGCATCTAAGGACAGGGTTTATCTTTCTCATTCCCAAAAGGATCATGCAAGTATGTAGCTCTGGCCTGAAAATGTGGAAAATGCCATGTCTACGTGTGGCTCTAGAGGTAATCAAGTGGTGGAGAAGATGGTGACATGGACTAGCAAATTGAGAGTCACCACCCATGATATCTGTTTAAGAAGAGGAACAGGCTGTGAGAGCAATTTAGATACCATTTTCCTCTTGGCCTTCAACATTTTACTAGAGAGGCAGCCAAGAGCAGCAGATGTTAAAAGTCTCACTTTTCTGCCCTTCATGCTACCTTTCGTGTACTGAGGTTTGAGCAAATGACTAAACATGTTTGGGATGATAAGAGCCAGGTTTTTCAGTGGTAGTGAGGAGAGTTACAGATAAGGAAAGGGGAGAGGCTGGAATATATCACATGGTAGTGTTGATTTGGGATTGATGTAATCAGCATGAATGCAAGGTTCATAATTAATAAAGATATTTACTAGCTCTGTGGCTGAGTGGGTCTAGAAGTAATGTTACACTATTAGTAATGAGTTCACCTAGTGCCAGGGTTCCTTAGGTAAAAGGCTGATTCCACGGCTGAGGCAGGAGAGTAAAAGACAAGCCTGAGACATATTGTTGAGCCAGTGCTTGCAAAAAATAATCAGAGGAACCTACCAAAAAGGCACAGGACTCTAGATTAAAGAGTTTCCCACTAGCTGAATCTGGGATTACTTGAGCATCAAGATAAATAAAGATAGTAATGGACTATAACCTGTTGAATAGGGTAAGAATCCATTAGTCCATATTGATACAGATAGATAGATAGATAGATAGATAGATAGATAGATAGATAGATAAGAAGGGACAATTCTTGTTTTCAGTAGACTGCTAACTAATAAATATGGATGAAATTGATGTGGATCAAGGCTGCCCCAGGTAGAAAAGCCCAAGGTGTCCCAGGCTACATGCTGATCTATATGACCTGATGGATTTTATGGTGTGAATTAGGGCTGCCCCAGGGAGAGAAGCCCAGGGCATCCTGGCCTACATGCCCATCTATATGACCCAATACATATCTAAAGCTATACAACCACGCAGTAACCAGACCCCACCTGCACTGATACCATTTAATGACTTTTTACATCATCTTTCCTTTGTCTAGTAAAAATAAGTCACATACCCATGCCTTATAAACTTAGCCCCAACCCTCAACACATTGTAGCTCTTCACTGCCCATGGGTCCTGTCCCCATGCCTGCAGCTCTTCACTGCCCATGGGTCTTGTTCTCATGCCCGTGAGTCCTGTCCCCATGCTATTCTCTGAATGAAGGAGCACTACTGCCAGACTTTGAGAGTCCAAGAAATCTTTCTTTGACTCCTTGACTCACTGAGCCCGCATCAAAATAATGGAGTTAGAAAATCAGAAGTGAATAATAAATCTAGTGAATATTTCATGACAAACAAAATTTGTACATACTGTCAAAGACAAAGTAACTCCCCACAAATTATTGACAAAGGGAAAAAGAGTAACTTTGTGTGGAGAAACAACAAATAAGGATCACAGTTAATATGACCAATATTGGGACAAAGTCACATCATGTATCTTTTGATCTGATGCACTGAGAAGTGAGAATATCATTTCTGGGATATTTCTGCCAAAGAGGCATAACCTGAATTCAATCATGAAGAAACACCAGACAAACTCAGACTTGTATTTAAAGGGACATTCAAAAGCATCAAGGTCAAGAAAGGCAAAGAAAGGCTGAGGAACTGTTCCAGATTAAGGGAGATGAAAGAGACTTGAACACTAAATAAAATGTGTCATCCTGGATTGGTTCTGATCCAGAAAAAAAATAGCTATAAAAAATATTGTTGGTACAATTGATGAAATTTGACTATAGACTGTGGATTAGATACTAATATTGTATAAACATTAAATTTCCTGATTTTGATCATTGTACTATGGTTATATAAGAGAATGTCCTTGTGATTAGGGAATGCACAGTGAAATATCTAGAGGTAAAAAGAGACCATGTGTATAACTTAATCTCAAATGTCTCAGAAAACGGATAAGAAAGGGAAAGAGAATGTAGACAATTTCTGAAGCTGTGTATAGGGTATACATGATTTCCTTATACTATCTCACAGTTTTTCTGTAAGTTTGAAATTGTGTCACAAACAAGCAAACAAAATATTTCTACCACATGAAAGGGGAGAGTTCCTTGTGAAAGAAGAAAAAGTAAATGGCTTTGAAATGGAAGAACTTGGTAATGTGAAAGCAGGCAAAGTAGAGACTAACATTTCATGATTACTGAAATAACGTACCCTTTGCAGCAGAGCTGTGACCAAAAGGGTTATTTAAAATTCTACTAAAGGTAAGGAGTATATCTGAAACTTCAAAACTGTCTTCAAATTTGTAACTTCACAGGAAAACTAGAAGTCCTTTAAAAGCAGCAGTTTTTTTCCAGGCTTGCAAGAGTTCCTCCTGCTCAGTATTTCCATTGAGATAAACACTAGATAAAACCAAAGGAGTCTGTGGCAGTAATAATTGGAGCAGCCTTTTCTTTGCCTTGTGTTAATGGGTGCACTCATTTAGCATAGCTGATGGGCTGGACTCAGTCCTGAAGTGGGTTGGCCAGGCGACACAGTGATGGTCAGCAGGACCCCTCCACAAATAAAGCTTTGGTGCCAGAATTCTTCTCTTTGTTTCTTAGGGTCTTTAAAATTGGGTAATAATTTGCTTTCTTTTTCTTGTCAGAAGGGGGTTAAGATTACTGAGCCTGCTTGCTATAGGCACACACAAATGCAGTGCTTCATCTGATCCTTACCAGAACGCTGGGAACTAATTGTTATCATTCTATTCTACAATAAAGAAACTGAGGTCCGAGTGGTTGAGTGGCTTTCCAAAGATCACACACAAAACAAACGGCAGTCTACCTCCCTGCAGAATGCACCACATTTCCACCACACTGCCCTGCCTCTGCATGAAGATGAGCTACTTTCAAAGAGCAAATCAGGTTAAATTAGCCTCAGGGGCACCTTCTTCATTATGAAGAGCTCGTTGTAGGGTGATGAGAAGGTGTCGGGCATGCACACAGTAGCAGGGCTAGAAGTGGTAATTGGAGACAACCAAAGATATAAACAAAAGTTCCATTCTGTTTTTGTTTCATCAGCCATTTCAGTTTTCTTCCCACCCACTTTAAATTTCTTAATCATTCATTTGCTTGTTCCTTTTGTTTTCATGCTCAGAAATGCTGTTACGGATCTGAGAAGCAGGATGAAAATCTTTGTTCCTAGTAGATACACATTTGGAAACTACTCAGCTGGGAAGTAATCCCAGGAAAGCAGCTATGAGGGCAGCCCACAGTGAACAGGCTGCAGAGGATGCTTGTTCCTAGTTCTTTGGGTTTGTTTTTGAACATAAGAAAAAGAGATTGTCTTTCTACGCACTCCATATCCATAATATCCCATACACAAACACACACACACACACACACACACACATATAGTGAAAATAACATATAGAAGCTGACAGAACACAAACTCTAGAGTTTGGCAGAAATAAATCCAAGTCTTGGCTTCTTCGTTCATAATTGACCTGGCCCCGGGGAAATGACGCCCAGTTCAGGAATTTCAGTCAGAGTCAAGAAGTGAGATCCGGATGTCACTACTTCCTCAGCAGGCTAGTGCCTCAGGCTTCTCTTTTGTCACATGAGAATGAAATATCATCCCTGCTATGTCAAGGATTATTGTGATACTCAAATCAAATCATGGATATAAAGGCGCTTAGGATAATATTAAATCCCATATAAATATAAAAGGTTGTTTTCTAAGCAATATTTTCTCCATTGTCAATGAAGCACTTGATTCTGAGCAAAGGGTCAACCTCTATAAGATATAAAACCATGTCTGAACCACATCTGGCACATTGTAGGCATTTCATAAATAATAAATATGCCTGGATGCATACTTGGAAATGGAGGCCAAAAGATTCTACCATACAGTATTGGTTCCTCAAAGTCATCTTTAAAACACCAGCCCCAGCACAGAGCCTGGCACAACACCACTCTGATGGTTGATTTTATGCATCAACATTTTTGCATCAACATTTGTGGGCAGGTGTCCCACATACAAAGTGGAGGAAGATGGGCACGGATGTTAGCACAGGGCCAGTCTTCCTCAGCAAAAAGAGGAGGATTGGCAGCAGATGTTAGCTCAGGGCTAATCTTCCTCAAAAAAAAAAAAATCTTGTTTTCCAAATAAAAATTACTTCAAAAATGTTTCTGTATTCAATAATTCATTCCTTCTCAAATATTAATTGACTCTCTCCTCAAGCAATTGTCTACTAGTAGACAGAAAGGAGGAAAAACTCTGTGTAAAGCAAATGGTGAATCTAAATGCTGACAGATTACAAATTTAAAAGTTACAGAAAATGAATATAATTTTGTGAAACTACCCCTATTGTAATGAATATGGCTTGTTGAATCAAGCGATCATAAGGAAACTTTCTTCTCTGTAAAAATACTGGACTTAGAAAAAGGGATTAAAGTTGAATTCATTTAATTCTGCACCAAATGTAGGAAAATGGCACTGAAATTCTGAAAGGAACATGAAATTGCTCTACCTTCTAAGTGTCTATGATAAAATAGGTGACGAGAAGGAGAAAAATTCAATTTAACACTGAGAGTAATTTTCACCTTTCTTTCCTTGAAAAACATACGTGAAATGTCATGTGTTGTCATGGAAACAGTAAAATAAGAAACCTGTTTGTGAATGCTTGAAATTAGGTGCAAGATTGTCAAATACCGGCTGTTTGTATTGTCTCTTACAGAGTAGAAAAAGAGTGATAACGATTTGGTACATAACCACATAACCATCCTTGTATTTATTCTAAATCTTTGCTTAGTTTGTATTTTGTGTGTGCGACTTCTCAAAGTTATTTCCTTTTATTTTCCTTTCCAGAGCTTACGGGAGGCACCTTGGCCAGACCTTATTGATAACACTAGCTGGTTAAAATCAAAAGTATACATTTTAAAGCTTAAAGGTTATTTAAAAGAATTTAATATAAAGCAAGGGCCTGTTCAAATTCATGTACCCATGCTCACAACACAAAATACTTGAAGAATATTGTAATGTAAAGACCACGGTGTTTAGGGTAAGACACATCCCTGAGTCTGAGTCCTGCTTCTTCCATTTGTCACTGTGTGACCTTAGGCAATGTACTTAACTCCTCTCTAATCTGTTTTCTAATCTATAAAATGAAACTAATTGATTCACTCTTTTTGAGAATTATTGAATAAATATTGAATAAGTGGACCCTAAAGCACAAATATTAGTCATTATTATCTCCTTCTAAGGGCTCATATTAGTGGATAGCACCAAAGTCTGGATAACAGAAACTGACCCACAATCTTCAAATCCCTTCTATTGCTTCTGAGCACTGTGGTTGTATACATTCTCACCATTCTTGATCATTGATCATGATTCCCATAAGAAGCTTCGAATTCTTTCTCTGATCTTCACGGATCTCCAGAACCTACCCAGATGTCACCTCTCAGTCTTGAATTGCACACTACAATCCACCTAAAGCCATTTAGCGTTAAAGCTGGAAGAGACTTGGATACCTTATTTCGTGGATGGGATGTAGACTCAAGGAACAGAGTGTTTGGTTGAAGATTTCACTGCTAGTGAGGGGAAAAGCACAATTTCCCAACTCTTTATTCAGAACTTCAGACTTTGCATATCACAAATACTGACCCAAGAAGAGCAAGAATGTGTCGCCCCTTCCATACCTGCGCTAATTTCCAGTGCTCCGCCTTGCCTTGGAGAGATCAATTTTCTTCAAGCTTGGGTACCAACGTGAGTATATGAAATCATCCCAAGGGTTGTAGGAGCAGGAATAATCCAAAAGAATCAAAATCACATCTTCTTTTTCCTAAAACTGATCTGCCTGAGAACATACCTTTCTTCCACTTCACAAAAGAAATTTGCATCCTTCATCCATCCCACTACTTACTGTGGTGCATTATCCCAGGGTGAAAAACTCCTCCAGGCAAAGTGGAAGCCTCCTGTAATTATTAGCCAAGTCAACCCCACCCCTTTCATTGTCCTGGGCATATTTCTTATAATAGAGAAGAGTGGGGTTTAAAAGGGATAGAAGCTAATGTCAGAATGTTCTAAAATCAGATACATGATACATAGCAGGTGAAAGGAATGACAATTTAATGATTTTACTTCTTCCATCCCCCAACTGTTATCCAAAAATTCATCTTCTTTGAGGGAGAGCCCTATGAGAAGAAAACAAACAGAATGTGGTTAAGAGATGCAGAATGCTAAGAATTTTGCACATCATATTTAAATGCATGAAAATTTTGCAGCTATTCTTAACACACATCCTTGTAACGTGCAGTTAACTGAAAAGAAAAGGACCTTTAAACAACCAAAGTTATATCTCTACTTCTTTTAAGAGCAATTATAATGTTTTTCAAGACTATCAAATTTTCCAAGGGCACTGTATAAAATCCATGTACAACAAAGACTTTGGTGCTCTACCCAAATCCTCCTCTGGTCAGATCACAACACTCATGCCCAAACTCTGCAGTTGGATTATAGCAGTCTCTCTCTCTCTCCTTTTCTCTCTCTCTCTCTCCTCTCCTCCTTTTCCTTTCTCTCTGTCCCCTTAAATAAAAATAAAAAATAAAACCCCAATTCTGTATCTTAACCATGAAACATATTTAAGACAAGGTGACACAAGAAAATTATCATAGACCTTTTGAGAAAATCAGGGAAATTTGGCCATAGATTGGGTATTAGATTGCCATTTTAATAGACTCGATAGTGCCATTATGATTATGTAAAAAGTATCAGTAATTTTTTGTATGCTTTTTGGTGAGGAAGATTGGTCCTGAGCTAACATCTGTTGCCAATCTTTTTCTCTCTTTCTTTTTATTTTTCTCCCCAAAGCCTCAGTACATAGTTGTATATCCTAGTTATAAGTCATTCTAGTTCTTCTATGTGGGATGCCGCCACAGTATGGCTTGATGAGCACTGTGTGTAGGTCCACACCCAGGATTTGAACAGGCGAACTCTAGGTCGCCAAAGCAGAGGGCGTGAACTTAACCATTCAGCCACAAGGCCGGCCCCCAGTGTGTCAGTAATTTTTAGAGATGCACACTGGATGATGCAGAGTAAAATGGCATGAGGTCTGAGATGGTTTTTTCAAGTATTTCTGCAAAGAATAAGAGAGAGATAAAAAAGAATACATGAGGCAAGCGTGAAAAAGTTTGATAGTTGTTGAATCTGGATGGTGAATATATGTGGATTTATTTTATTGTTCTGCTTGTATATAGATTTGAAATTTTTCATAATACGGTTTTTAATTAACCTCAAAAGGACAAAAACCCTTCAGTGTACCATAACAATGGAAGAAATGGAAGAATTATCAAAGAGTTGAACACCCCTATACCTGTCAGCTATCCATGGATTGATGGGTAATGTATTTCAAACTTTCATAACCAATTTTTAAGGGTAAAGATCAGTGCCAGAAAGCCCCTTCTCCACCACTCGCCAGTCATCAAAGTGATAGAATTTGGAAAATACTGCAACGATCCTGAGGAAGAATGGATAGCACGACCATACTTTTATGTTTGGAACTGAGGAGGCTCTTCCTCTTTAGCTCAGTGTACCCACATTCTAGAAAGTTCTCCAGTGCATTTTTTATAGGCAAATTATTCTAAATTACTGTTGATAAACAAATATCACACCTAAGTCCATCATATTAAGCTTGTTAACATTCTGAAATCTCATTTTATTTGAATTCCAGTTAGAAAGAGGATAGGAATATTGGACTGGGATTAAGAAGATTTAGCGAAAGTTCTTTTGCTAAACTTGTGACCTTGGAACCCAGTACATGACAATTAAATGCACTCTTGCTTTCCTTCTAGACACAAAATATTTTAGTTTTACGTGAGACAGAAATAAAATGGAAGAAAATAGAGATTATGAAACTCTATAACAAATGCAAGAAAATTTGGATTTTTGTGTAATGTGCACTGTCAAACAATTCTTAAAGAAATATTGATCTTCCTGAGGTGAGACGGAAGGATTTCTAGGGAGAGAAGTTCACAGGTGTTTTGGATATATTTAAACACTTCAAGATAGCTATAGGAACACTTGGCCAATATTTTGCCCAGCATGAAATATAGCCCTTTTTTCTTTTCCCCTTTGAATCATTCACAACAAATTCTTTCTAAGTGATTTGTATATTACCTACTGTGTTGTGCTTTATGGGTTCTTTTACACGCCTCATTCAAACTTGGTCACTAAACTTAGCAGACGAGAAGTACAGTGCTATAGCAGAAAAGGCCATCAGCCTTGGAGTCAGAAGCCTTGCGTACGTGTCTTGTTTTTGTATCTTAATGGCTTTGGTGCCTTTGTAAAATAGCTGATGAAAGCTCTGTGCCAGCGGGTGGGACTTGTTCCTTATGGGCTTCACTGTAGTGTCCTCTAGTTAGGTCATTTTGGTGGAAATGGTGTTTTCAGTAACTTGGCATATTTCCTTTGAGGCAGTTAGATTCCTAGCAGACGACTCTTCCAATGTCCTCTCTGGAGAGTATGAACTTTGGTACAGCGTTCTGGAGCTGAGTGGGGGAAAAGGCCTAGAAGTATTTAAGCTTTAGTTGTGCGCACATATGTATGTTGTTTGTATGCTAATTTGACTGGATATAGAATTATATGTTCAAAATCATCGTACCTCAGAATATCTGAAAATATTGCTCTTTTTTCCCTACTATCTAGAATGGATAAATATCCAATGTCACCATGATCCTTAATCTGTTGATCATAATTTCTTTTATTTATTTTTTTTAATTTTTCTTTTCCTAAATTTCTGGAAGCTTTGATTTTCCTTGGTCCAAAATTTCACCTAAATGTATACAGGAGTGTGTCTTTTATTCCTTAATCCTTCATTTTGGTTATCTCTCAATTGTCCTTAATCTAAACATCCATGCTATTTTTTCATGCCTAAAGAACTTTCTTTATTTATTTGAATATTTCCACCTCCCCATTATCTCTCTTTTTCACTGACTGAACTCCTACTATATGGAGACAAGAACCCATAAATCTGCCTCCTATGTTTTGTAACTTTTTCTTTTCATATTACTTAATTATTTCATCTTTGCCTCATTTGATCATTTTTTGGCTTGATAATCCAAATTCATAATTCATTTATTTGTGTGACAATTATACTGACAATATTCTGTATCTTTGCCCATCTACTGAACTCACTTTGATTTAACTTAATAATCATGTTTTTATTTTTAAGATTTTAATGGATTATTATTTATGGATGATTTAGTCTATTTTAATCATTCCAAAGATATATATTTTTTAAATCTATTTCTGCTATATTAATTCTGTTTATTGAAGAATAATGACTTCTTTTAGTTTAGTATCTATTTTTCTTGGAGTTTGTTTAGTGACTCTTGAATTTGGACTTATCTTTGATTTTGCTATTTCCTGGTTGCACTTGTGTGGATGCTATTTTTGTTTTCTGCAGCTGCCCATTCTATATAGACAAAAATTTCCAAGACTCCTATGAAACAGATTAGTTTATAAATCCTCAGGACCCTAAGCAAAGTCCCTTCTTTTACGTCTCTTGTATCCTTCCCCTCCCCCACACTTCCAGACTGAAACTAACTAATTCTTTGGCCACTGTTGACCAGGAGACCGTTAGTGGTATTATACACAGAACTTTGCAGTGTAGTGCAAAAAGTGAATCACTTTTCAGTTTCAAATGCCAGTATACACAGACTTTGCAGACTAAACAGCTTTGTAAAACAATTCCCATTTCATAGGAAGAGGGAAAAAGGCAGCTGCAAAAAGAGAGCAGGGAAGCAGTACAGATACAGGAGTACAAGAACAGCCTCCAGTATTCATTACTGGGGGCAATAGATGCCGTGCTCAAGACTTCTGAATCTGGCCAGTGTGAAATAGCAGGGTCCAGATTTATCCTCTTGCCTGAAAAACCAAAAAAAAACTGAAAAGCTATATGAAGCAATAGTTTTCAAGACACTGGACATTAGGCAAAGAAGGACAGTAATCGCTGAGAAATGGAAAACAATTGAGATGAGCCCTACAGTTGCCCAGCTTACTGCTCTGAGAGAGTTTCTAGGCTATGGTGCCGAGGGGGAACCTGAGGCTGAGCATGGTGGACTTCTGGAGCTGAGAATCTGAGGTTAACAAGGCAGCTATAGTGTTCAGGACAGATCATTGAAGAGGAGACAGCCTCACAGAGAGAAAGAGCTTCAAAGATCTGGAGAGAGAATGAAAAGATAAGCCACAGACTGGAAGAAAATATTATAAATCATATTTCTTATAAAGGATTTACATCCAGAATATATAAACAATTCTCAAAATTCAACAATAAGAAAACAAACAAAAAAAAACAATTAAAACTAAAACTAAAGATCAATTAAAAATGTGCCAGAAGTTTGAACAAAAACTTTGCCACAGAAGATACACAGATCACAAATGAGTACATTAAAAGATAGTCAATATTGGGGCTGGCCCCATGGCTGAGTGGTTAAGTTTGCACGCTCCACTTTGACAGCCCAGAGTTTCGCTGGTTCGGATCCTGGGTACTGACCTAGCACCACTCATTAAGCCATGCTGAGGTGACGTCCCACATAGAATTAGAAGGACCTTCAACTAGAATATACAACTACAAACTGGGGGTCTTTGGGGAGAAGAAGATAAAAAAAGATTAGCAACAGATGTTAACTCAGGGCCAATTTTAAAAAGAATAGTCAATATTAATCATTAGAGAAATATGAATTAAAATCACAATAAGAAACCACTACAGACCAAGCAGAATGGTTAAAATTAAAGATTTATTGTATGAAGTGTTAGTGAGGATGTAGAGGAATTAAAGCCTGGTATAACCTCTTTGAAAAACAGTTTGAAAGCGTCTTTGAAAATTAAACCTACAACTTTGTATGATTTATACTCTCCTCTCCTGGGTATTTACCTAAGAAAAATGAAAGCATACATCCACAAAAGACTTGTACACTATGTTCAGGGTAACTTTATTTATAAGATCCCAAAACTGGAAAAAATTTAAATATGAATCAATCAGGGAATGAATAAACAAATTATAGTATAGTCATACAATGGAATAGTACTCATCAATTAAAAAAATGAACCATTAATTTATGCAACAAGTTGCATGAATCTCAGAATAACTATATTGAGTGAAAAAAAATGAGACTCAAGGGTGAACATATTATATGAGTTCACTTATATAAAATTCTAGAAAATGCAAACTAATTATAGAGACAGAAAACAGATCAGTGGCTGCTTGGGGTCAGAGTGGAGGTGGTAGCTAGAGTCAGGAGAAAGAGGTTACGAGGGGGCATGAGGATGCTTTTGGGGGGTTAATGGTTTCATGAGTGTATGCATATATCAGAACTTATCGGATTCTACACTTTAAATATATGCAGTTTACTGTATGTCAATTATACCTCAATAAAGTTGCTATTTTTACAAGGGGTAGAAGTGGATGCTAATGCTGAACATCCACACCCAACAGAGATTTTGGCATTTTCTGGGAGAAGGATGAGGCTTTCTCTAGCCCTTTTCCAACTCCAACAGCCTTTCCATCTTGGATCCCTGTTTTGAGCTCTCTCAGATCACACTTTTTCCTGCTGTGGTCATAGCTAGAAAACACTTCCAAAACACACTCTCTAGGCTTAACTTCTTCTTCCACATCTTTCGGCAGCAGAGTCTTGGAGTCTATGTCCCAGGGTCAGGTTCATCGCCAACAGAAACGACGAATGGTCTTTTTCACCTCCCCTGCCTCTCATCCTGGAATCCTGCTCACCTCTGCATTTGACTGTAGCCAGAACTTGAACTGTAGGAGTGGCCGGAAGGCAAAAAACAATTGCATTTGAGGGGAGTCAGTGAGGAGATGACTTGACCATTCTGGTCTTTGAGGAGCCAAAAGGAATTGTCATTGGACATTTGGATCTTGAGGAGAAAACCTTAGAGGTCACTGTTTCCACAGGCAGCCATTTAACTCTTGAGAGTTCTTTTGCCTTGAAGCCTCCTTATGGTCAACATTTGAAAGGTGACTATACTCTCCACACCACCAGCAATGTTATGTCTTGAAGTCCAGCAACGTTCTACTTCAGTCCTCATCAATCCCTAACAACTCAGGGCGGGAAAAGGAGCCATACAGAAAATTTGCACATTGAGTAAGCCTATAAGCAAAGCCAGTTTTAACAATAAATATCTTGAAGCAAAAACAGAGGTTCAGGACAGAAAAGAACTCAGAAGTTCCAGGCTGAGAGGTTCCAGTTCAAGACGGTTGCATAGGAGGCAACTGAACTCACCTCCTCCTGTGGACACACCAACTCCACAGCTACATATGGAACAATTTCCTCTGAAAGATATCCAAAAACTAGCTGAGAGACTCCTACACTTTGGGTGAACAAGAAAAAACCCACATCAAAATCTCGCCGCATACCCGACCCCAGCAAGGTAATGCACAATCAGTAGGAAGCTCATGACTCAGAGCTTCTCCCTAAGGAGCGAAAGGTTTGAATCCCACATCTGGAGCTCCAACTTTTAGACCTGTACTTGAGAGAAAGGTCCCCAAAACATCTATCTTTGAAAACCAAGGAGGCTTACATCCCCGAGGCCCACCAGGCTATGGTCAATGAAGAAACAGCTCACAAAGGGCTCACAAGGACTCACCTAGCCACACCACAGGGCCCAGCACAGGGGCAGCCAACAGAATGGGCCCAATCTTTCTGTAAAAGAGGCTTATTTGCTTATCTTAAAGCTTCTTTCGTATCACAGAACAATTTTTCAGTCTAAGTCTATTGACCCCTTTCCCAGGATAATGTTTTTAAATGCATAAAATAAAATAGATAGGAGTCCCAAGGAAAACAGTTGCATTGAAATACAGCTACCAATATATTAAAAAAAAATATCAATGCAGTAGTAATATAGTTGCCTTTTATTGATGAGTTAAGTAGTAAGACCAAAAGGCAGATCTAATAATTAACATAATTACAAATGTGCTGAACGTAAACAATACTTTAAGATATCGTTCACAGCTGCAATAAGATATAGAAATATCTGTCATTTCTATTGATGACGAGGTCAGAGTTACTGCTAAGGCTACTACGGTTTGTTGCTTTTTTTCATAAATGAAAGAAATGGCAAATTTCAGTTAGAAGTTAGTGAAAGTAACGATGTGAATTTTTTTACTGAATTTTATCTAAATTCACACATCTCCTGAATTCTATTTCATGTAGGGAGTTCCTTTGCCCTGTATGGTTTGGCAAAAACATTTCTATACATTTATCTATAGACTTGGGTTTAGTTATGCAGTTGAGCATTATTGAGGGCATACTAATCACCTGAAACTAAGTCAGGGGCTGGAGTTGCAAGGCAAACAACATGGTACTATCTGAAAGAAGCATATAATTTAGTAGAGTAAGAAATTTTCACAAATTACTGCAATGAAACATTAGAGATATAATAAGGAAAAAATATATCCAATACAGAGAAAGCACAAATAAGGGGAAGGTCAAGTAGGCCAAGACCCACAAACAGAGAGGTGTCACCAGGCAGATTCACGGGTGATGGTAGCAAAGCACTATCCAAGCAGAGAGAACTTTATGACCAAAGATACTGAGCTATACGCTGTTCTAAAATGTTGGTCGTTTAATATGGCTTGAGATCTTGGCTAAGGATCTCTTGCCAAAATTACATTGTATTTACTGCCTATGGAGATGCTGAAACACAGTCAACTTCACTATAGAAACTCTTTATTCCAAAAGAATTCTTTAAGTATCTGTCTATTGCATATAAGTGTGTGAACTTTTTGTGTATTTGCTGAATGAATGAGTGAACGTACAGGGTATATTTGAACCCTGTAGTGGGCCTGGGTAATATGTAACAGTTCTCATAAGAACCACCAGGTGGCAGATATTTAATCCAAGAAAGGCTGTTAACTGTGAGCAAAACTCAGATGATGAAACGCATAATAGCTTTTGTTTTCTTGATTCTTATTGTCTGAGTTGATTAAAATCAAAAGGATTTTGTGAGGAGATGAACCAGGGAATATTTTTAGCCCTTTTGGCCTAGAAAAATAACTCTTTATTGAATTGGTTTATGAAATTGAATTTGAAAAAGACAGTAATAAATACTGTTCTGTCAGCAAAGAAAAAAATAATAAAAAGAGGATTTTTCCAGGCTAAGTCATCTCTCTACAGACATTTCTACTCCTCACTCACCAAAATCAGTAAAGAAGAATTACAACCATGAAAGTCATTATATTGTTATATATTATTTGAAGAAATAAAGTATGTAACATTCACACAGCACAACGATGCCTTTCTATTTTTGCCACATAGAAATTAAACCTCAAGTCCCCATAAGATAAGTCCCACATCATATATGGCAGAGTGTAGGTGTCTGAAACACAGCATCCCCAGTCACGTACAGGATGGATCCACAAGCCCTCGGTACACTTGATTGCCTTAAGTGGGACATTGAGAAAAAGAGAGAGAGGGCACCCAAAGGAGATTATCTAGAATAGAAACCAGGTCAAATAGAGAATGTCTTCGGGAAATGAAGGTACTCAACTGAGACACATGACAGGAGCCATCGAGGGCTCACATAGGGAAGTCAGACGAGCTACTTTTGCTCAGAATTAGGACAATTGAGTTACAGAGAGATGGAATTCTTCTTTCAAAAGGGAAGAAGTTTTCCATAATTGGGGCAGACCACCGAGGGAAACTCTGAGGTTTTCCTCAATGAATTGTTCACGTAGAAGCTCAAGTGTGATTAACTGTATTCAAACCCAATCTACCTCCAGAGACCACACTCTCGGAAATGTGAAGGAACACATGAAAATACACTGCTCAGTGCCTGAATCCTAGCACATGTTCAATAAAAGGTACTGTTTTGTTTGCACTTTCTTGTTATTACCTTAAGTTTGATCAGGTATCCTCATTTTTGCTGCAGAAAATTAATCCAACAATTTATTTACTCATATAACTGTTTATACAAACTTATAATAAAGATGCTAATACTTAATATTTCAGTCTATCATTTATTTAATACTCACAGTGACCCGAGCATAATTCTTGACACATAAGTACTCAGCAAGTCTTTGTGAGTCATCAATGATTATCCCCATTTTAT
Source organism: Equus caballus (assembly GCF_041296265.1). NCBI lineage: Eukaryota > Metazoa > Chordata > Mammalia > Perissodactyla > Equidae > Equus > Equus caballus. Next base: position 60,187,695 of record NC_091699.1, on the reverse strand, counting down.
ACAAACTGAGTTTCAATGTATAAGTCCCCACAGTTTATAAGTTGCAGAAATAGGAGTTTAATTAATATTTTCTGAATCTTTTTCCTGAATTCCTTTTCACAATGATGCATTAGCATATGTGAGAAAATGATACCTATACACAAATACAAAACAAAAGCCCAACAGTATATATGTGTGTGCATGAGTGTGTGTGTGTGTGTGTGTGTGTGTGTAGGTGCACATGAAAGAGAGAGAGAGATCCAGGAAAACCCACACATATTGAGCAGCAGTCCCAATTTAACATATATTACATTGATCTGCTAGAGATAATGCATATGCATCCTTTGGGTTTGGACTAAGAAATTTCCTGATGATGAGTTTTGCTACTCATCAGAGAAGATCAACTTAGTTTCGTGGAAGAAAATCCTGTTGTTCTTGCCAAATATATTCACATTATACATGGGTTTACTTAAGTGATGATTCACCACCTGCATATGCATGTATCTGTGAACCTATATATATACATGTTTCCTATCCATACATGAGCATATACAGCTTTTTCTCTATCCGTAAGCTATTAAACAACGGTGGACTATCTCAACATTGGCTAGGACTAATGCAATACAAGACAGAAACTCTGCAGAGAATACGCAGACCAGCGTTAAAGTCACCGACTAGGGTAAGGTTAATTAACGCTATTCTTGGAAATGTCAAGCAATGGGCAAGAACAGTATTAAATTGACGTCACTGGAAGTTCCTCCTGCACTCAGCAGGCTGAGCAGCCCATCATAGTGTTCATAATAATCTGTGCCAGCCTGAAATGGCTTCTACATTTATAGGCTATCCAATCAAATTTACAAATTCAAATTTTAATTCAAATACAGTCTTGCCTTTGTTTGGTGAATTTACTTGAAGCATTTGTTATGAGCCAGATATTATGTACAAGACTTTACGTGTGAGATTTTACTTAATGACTCAATAAATATTTACTTATAAATTCCAGACCCAGACCCCCTCGCCCTAAGAAAAGGAAATGGGTTCCATACATGGGATGGTACCAGGGAAGCATTCCATGTGGGAAGAGGCACAATTAAAGCCCAGAGGAATGCTGGGGATCAGGGTTACTTTCTGAGCCAAGATGATCACCAGGCGAGAGGTATAGGCAGACATCGAGAACCACAGACTGGAACAAGAGAGCGCCCCCAAGGTGGGGGCAGATTCCCAGAAGAGAATGCCTAAAGTACATAAAAGCCCGATCCTGGCCTGTCTGTGAAGGCTCCCCTGCCCCTGGCCCTGGCACACAACTCACTTCAGCCAGTCTACATCCCTGAAGGACAGTATTGTCCACACTCAAAGGTAAGTAAACAGCAAAGGTGCTCATTTAGCATGTAAATTTCAGGGAAATTGCTAATGGACATACAGATTTCATTACCAATGAAGAAGCCACATCCATGTTTTCATCCTCTCTCCTTCCTGTCTCTCTTTCCTCCTCTCTCTCCTCATCACACACACATATACCATTCCCCAACACACATATTCATATGATGCTGTCATATGAGAATGGACAAACCCTCAGCAAGCTTACACAAGATGAATGCCCATGACGCTGTGGTAGCTTGCTGGGGGAATGCCTCCGATACAGGGCCAAAATTAAAATGTTGATTCAGCCAGGAAAGCTCTAAGGTAGCATATAAATGAAACTGACTTCCACCTGTGGTTTTTAAGGAACACACTGGGGTATGATCAGACCCTGGCCATTACCTTGTAGGATGCTCCCATTGCATGTGCTTTTGTGCTCTGCGAAGTGTACTTGTACAGGCCTATTGAGAATTCCAGGAGTCTTAAAGGCCTGACACAGGGCCATTGTCCAAGGAAAGAAGCCCCCTAGTGGCCATCCAGCACTTTCTTTTGGCGTGAAAACAATTTATATGCATTTATTCATTTCATTTTACTTTTAAATTATTTGTTTTGCCAGGGGCCTGAAAGGAATGAAGGCAGCTAAATATGAACTGCACATGAGAGAGCACAGTTATTTTTAAGGTCACTGGTGCAAATGCATCATAGCAATATTCCATATGCAAGGGTGTGCAGATACTCCAGTCAGATAACTTCTTTCGGGAAATAGAAATTAAGGGTGAACAAAAACAGTAGAGCGCTCAGCTCAAGACTGCGTGGTGCCAAGTGCAGTTTCTCTGCACACACCTAGTTGAGGACCTGAGACCCGGGAGAACTCTGTCACTGATGAGTCCATTTTGTCTGCCTGATATCCCTTCAGTATATATGATTAAGTCACTTCTATGTGTCAGTCACTTATTCAGGGGCTAAAGACAGAGGAGAATAAAACAGACAGGACCCTTGTCTTCGTGGAGTTTATATTTTATTAGAGATAAAGACAATACACGTTAAACAAAGAAACACTTTGATTTAAGATGGTGGTAAGTTCTACTATGAAAATACACGAAGGAATTTGGCTAAGAGGAGGGGCCACTTTAGCTATGGTGATTGGTGGAAATATCCTAGAGAAAGTTACATTTTGGCTAAGTGCTAAATGATGTAAAATACTTGGCCATGTAATACTTGGTCTGGGAGTGGGAACATGCTTAGCATGTTCCAGAAGCTGCAAGAGTGGGGAGAGTGTAATGAGAAGGGAGCATGGAAAAAGATGGAAAATTCTATGGAGCCAGATCATGTAGGAACTTCTAGACCCTGGCAAGAAGTTTTGGATCAGCTTCTGAATGTGCTAAAAAACAATTGGAGGATTTTAAGCAGAGGAGCGGTATCTGATTTCGCCTATAAGTTTACCCTGGTGCCATGTGGAAAACGAATGGTGGGAGGAAAAGTGAAGCAGAAAATCCAGTTAGGAGGTCATTCTTGGAAATGTCAAGCGATTAGCATGCAATATTAAATTGAGGTCACTGGGAGTTTCTGATATATTCGGCATACTAAATGACCCATTATGATATTCATTTTTTTTTCTAAAAACCAGATATCTAAGAGTTTATATATTCTCAGGGTATTCCAATAAGGTTTACTGAGGCTAATCCTGAATCAAACATTGTTCTTGTTTTGCTTTATTGTTGTTGTTAGACCTTTGCCCTAATTTCCTTTTTGTTGACAGATTTTTCAGTTGTAGAAAACCAGGAGACAAGTGTTTAAAACCAGGAGACAAGTGTTTAACTTTCAGCTCAACCACCGTTTGCCAGGGGACCTGGAGCATGTCTCTGAGCCACTTTGGGTCATAGTCTCTTTATCCAAGAATGAGTGGGGTCGGCGTAGGTTCATCTGGCTCCGAAATTATATCATTTTCAGATCACAGAAGTAATTAGAGTTTGGCCTCAATTAGCTTTGTCATTTATTATTCAGAAGGGAAAATTAATTGACCATGAGCCCAGTGACCTAAATATTGGTTGTACATTTGTGCTGGCTTCAAATAATAGTTTCATTTCCTTTATTGCACTTATTATTCTCTAAAACTATCTAGCTTATTTGTTTTTTACTCCTCTCATTATAATGTATGTTTCATGAGAGCAAGGGCCTTGCCCGTGTTTCTTCAAACCTGTATGTCCAACTTCTAAAAGAGTACTCAGACTATAGTAGATGTTCAACAAATATTTGTTGAATGGATGAATGAATGAATTGCTCCCTTAGTGGGAATTCCTATGCACTCGGAGGTACAGCAATTCAACAGACTGATATACAACCAAGTTTTGTTTATGAATTGTTGCAGACAAGTACTTTTCATAATTTTCAAAGTCATGAAATCTTTTGTTTAATTAAAATTTTACATAAAAACAAAATATGAGAAGCATATGAAAACCTAGCTTTGGTTGAAAAAGGGATGGAAAGCCCAGAGTTTTGCCCAAATGCGTTGTTTCCCAGTTCCTTCACAAGCAACCACTGAGGTACTTCCATACACAGTTTGAAAACCGCTGGACTCCTTGACTACCAAGACCTTTCCAATTTCACAGAATTGATTAAATCTCAGTTACTTGTTGGCCCAGTCTGATGCCTACCACCCCATTTAATAGCTGAGTCTTTGCCCATCGTCTCCAGGAAAAGGAACTCACATCGTCTAACACTTGAATATCTCTGTTAGAAAATATTGTCTTTATCTGGCCAAAATCTATCTCCATAGACTGCATTCAGTCTTCGAGCATCTAGACAATCGGTTGCTTTTCTTTTCCTCGGGACAAAATTTTAACAGTTAGAAGGAAGCTATGTCTCATCCTGCCCCCTTTCTAGGATGAGCATTCTCTAGTTCTTTTTGTTTTAATATTGATTCACTGTCCTCATGGTCTCCCAAACTATCACAATCAAAACTTTTCATCTCAGGCTTGCCTACAATTTGACAATGCATATAGAAAAATTGGTGCCCAAATTAAAACGCAATTATCCTGGCAAGAGCTCTCCACTCAAAATAGACAATACCATCTTCTCTTTTTTTTCTGTTTCTAGTAATTTTATTAACACAAAGTAATATCCATTGATTTGGGGGCATGTATGCCATACTTGGATTTGCCCACAAGATTTCTTCATTCCAGTTGCCACTACCTACTCTGGGATTCCTTTCTCTCCAGCACACACTGCAGTGTCCAGGAAATTGTTCCACATTTTGTTTCCTCTGACACAACAGTAGCTTTTTAAGACATTTATTGTAGTTATTATTGTGCAAGAAATAACATATAAATGCAACAACAGTAGGGAAGTAACAAAGATTCCAAAAATTTCAAAAAGTCCTTGAAGGAGCTATCTATGGACTAGGGTGAAGCGTGGTTGCCCACATCCTTCTCAGAGTGTCTCCTTGTCTACATAGATGCTCTGAGGATGTATCTTTCAAAAGAGCTTGGGCTGTGGAGGGACATGAACAGGGACTTAAACGCTGGCTCCATCACAAAATCAGCTATGGATGCTGGTAAATAACATCATCATCAGGGTCATCATGTCCTCATTTGTAAACTGAAAATGCGTACCACATTAAATGATCATTGCAGAGAATGGCTTCTATAATGGTTTAGCATAAATTCAGCAGGGGTGTGTGTCTCTCTTTTTGAATCGTTTTCTGGGGATTACCTACATTAACTTAGTCCAAGGATGAAAAATCCTTTCAAGGAATTACACAGAAAAGAAGCCAAAATGTGGAGAGTGGCAACAAAAGCTAAATGGATAGAGAGGTTCAGTCTATGATTCCTTGATTAAAGGCAAAAGCCTGACTCCATTAAACCTCTCAGGAAGGTCTTATTACCAAGGCGCGTTTTTCCTTCTAAGCTGTCCTAAGAGTCCTTGTTGCTCCAGATCCTGCCAAGACAACACCAAATTGTTATGGAAATTAGACAAAAGACTTGGATGTTTTGAATTTTGTTTTCATTTACTCAAGTTCTGCACATAGAAGACATGAGAACAGCAGCCAGAGCCAACCTGACTCCTCCTGAGCTCTTCCCACCTCGCTGTTACCTGTTGTAAATGACTGTAACCCAAGATCCACCCCCCTCCACTTCTGGACCTTCCTAGGAATTTTTTTGGGATTCAAATGTTACATGGCTAATCATATGGGAAGAGAGATCCAAGTGTACATTTTGAAAGCTGGATTTACAGTAAATAAGGTAACATATATAGCTGGAAGGAGATTCAGATATACATTTGAAAAGAAAAGGAATCATAGAAGAACTAAGGAAAGTGGGACTTTTTTGTGTAGTTGAGATTTTGACTTCCAGAAGAGGTGATATAAATTCCTGATGATTATGAAAAGCTGATTTCATCATCACTTGTCGTAATTCTCCCCTGTTCTCATAGCTTAAGCTTTCTTTCCCCATCTGGCAAACTCTGACTCATATTTCCACAATGAGCTCAATTGCCACATTTTCTGAGAATCCATGGAGCTATTCAGTCTCTTCTCTGAGTTCCCACATGCTCAATTCATACATCTATTTAGGTCATTTCTTCCGCTATATTTAGAATCTATAACTCCCTCTGCCTCTGCTTACTGGACTATGAGATCTTCAAAGACAAGTACCATGTTCCACTCTTCTTTATTCCTCCAAATCCTATCACTATCTTTGGAACATAGTAGATGTTCAGTAAATGTTTTTTGGGCAAAGGGTGAAAAAGTAAATGTGTTTCTGTCTGGATTTGTCAACATTCCACTTCTTCCAGAGTTGGTTTAAAACTTTGATCTTTTTCAAGGTGTTCAAGTAACTTAGGTAATTTTATAGCTCCTGGGGTATTTTTTATTAGCTTTAATGCCAAAGCTTTCCACATATCTTTCTAGATGTTGTCATCTACCTGCTCGTTGGGTTTACATTACGTCTTTCCCGCCATCCAAATTCCAGATATACCTAGTGTCACCTAAACCCAGTTATGGCACATCAGTAGCAAATTTCCATAGTGAATTTCTAAAGCCTATGCAATGATTTTCTCTTCCAGGATTTCTCTAAAGCATTTTCTTAAATATTCCTTTGTGAGCATTTTCTCTTTTTTCATCACTTTTTTCATTCACTCCGTAGCATACTTTTCTTGGCCTAGATTTATTCAACTATAATTTTAGCAGCCTGCCCTTGTGACAATCTATAAAAAGGTCAAGTGAAGGAACTCTGTCTACACCCTATTTCTATGTCCAGTCGGCTCAGTTCCAAGCACAGTAGTTTGCACCTGGTGGACCCTCAAGGTATAGAATTTGCGTAACTGAACCAGCAAATTCTGCTTGTCTCTTTATTTGTCCAGCTTTGTGTAAATCTAAAATGAAGTCTCCACTCCTATCCCTGACTCACATTTTCCAGTGTGATAGTGTGTAATTTTGAACCAGGCCACTTAAACTGTAGCCTAAATTGGTTCCATAAATCCTTTACGCAATTTTGATTCATCTATAATTAATCATCATAATAAAATTGTTAAATTCCATTTATTTCTAATACCATAAATCTTTCATACCAGATCATTTTGGTAGGCCATGATTAGCAGAGTAGCGTAATTAGCACATTCCAGAGACCTAGAGCATGACCCTGGATTGAATTCTGTTAGCCTTCCTTATCTCATTATCAGTAACTCAGCAGCGGATTAGAAAGGCTATTTCTCACACATAAATCTTTCCCTGGTGGCTCTTTTCCTGAGAGGTCTATTGCAGCAGGGAGTGTCTCTCCTGGTACGCCTCCCACTTTTCCCTGCTTTTTTTGACTGTCAAGTTTAAGTGCAGTTAAGTAAAATGATAATTGAATTAATTTAAATACACACGACTTTTCCCAAAATGTATCTATATATATACCTAGTACATCCAATAACCCCATATCAAAGCGTATTATACAATCAGTGCACGCTGCTGGTTCTTTTAAAGGAGAGGCCTAGAACTACTATACTGTCACTTTCAGTGCATTCTATTGGTCAGAGCCAGGGCTAACTTCATGCGCATATGGCCTGTGCAGTTGTACAGGGCTCCATGCTTAGAAAAGGATCTTTGCTGAGTTTAATGCCCTGCTATTGCCACCTTGAAATTTGTAATAATTTTTTAACAAGGAGCCACGCATTTTCATTTGGCCCTGGGCCCCACAAATTATGGATGTGGTTCTGGTCAAAACAAGTCACAAGACCAGCCCAGGTTCTACAGAAGGGGAGACAGGCAACAGAGTCTGCGTCTTGATGAGTAGAGGGCATGTATGTTCAGGGAGGGAAGGAATTGATAGCGGTCATCGTTGGAGACTACCATATCCTTACTTTACTCATAAAGAAACTGAGGTGGAGAAAGGGGAAGCAACTTTCACCAAATCACTAGGCTGGTCACTCATGTCACAGGTACAGCTCTGGTACCCACTGGGTAACTACTGTGCTTAGTCCAGAGCACACTGGGGATACAACGGTGAAACTGATGGAGCTCCTGTTCTTGTACAGTCACTTAAAAGGACCATTAGAGGGTGAGAGTTGATTTGGGCACAGTGTATTTCCTTTCAATATCTTAGCACCCAGTTGAGTTACCCTAGGTTGGAATCTCCTTGCCAACTCTGATTCTGCAGACTCCAGTGCCTAAAACCAGCCATTCGTCCTTCAGCCCACCTAAGCCAGTTCAGGAGCTTTCTCCACCTGCAGTTAGGAACAATGAACACGAAAGAAGAGAAAGGCTGAGTATCGGGGACCAGGCAGAGAAAGATCGACACTAGTCAGAGGAGCTCCATAGATTAGGAAAGGAAGGAGATCAAGAGACAAGAGCCTTCAATCATGAGAATGAAGATGAGATTCAATAGGATAAGGGAATGAGAGAGGATTAGAGCAGGAGATTGAGCTTCTAAATTTGATGTCTTAAAAATGTAGCAATCTCGAGAGACTTATTGATAGGCTCAGAAATCATAAAGACACTTTATTAGAAGAATTTAAAAGCTCATGATACATGACTATTTGATATGAGTTTAAAAACTGTTTTAAAAATTGTGAGAGTTAAAAAGCTGTATGATGTTATTTTCAGCATTTGCTATATGATTATGAATTACATTATTAATAAAACTATACTTTCTTTAACATTGTATTTTGGTGCTTGATAGTTATAAGTTTTCCATTAAACTAAATTGAATTGAGAAAGTAGCATTTTCTGTCTGCAAGACCCATCACTTAATGTTTGACAAAAATGATTATCTTGCTCTTCCGGTGTTACTTTGCCAATGGAATTTGACGTAAAGATGCCATGTTGGATATACTTCAATGTTCAGGATAAATTTCAGAATCAGGTTCTTTGTTTTCTTTGTCTGGGTTTTTGGTGAGGAAGGGTTGCTCTGAGCTAACATCTGTTGCCAATCCTCCTCTTTTGTGGCTTGAGGAATGTTAGCCCTGAGCTAACATCTGTGCCAGTCTTCCTCTATTTTGTAAATGGGTCACTGCCACAACATGGCTTGAAAGAGTGGGATAGGTCTATGCCTGGGATCCGAACTCATGAACTTTGGCTGCCAAAGCTGAGCACAAAGGACTTAACCACTATGCCACAGGGCCAGCCTCTCAAAATCATTTTTTTTGGTCTAAAATCACTGGCATTCTTTAGTGCTTCTACATGCAAGGCATTGTAAATTGTAGATATATGTTCTCATTTAATTTTCACAAATACCCTTTTGTAGTAGATGATATTATTATCCAAATTATACAGAAAAGAAAATTAAGATAAGATTAGATTAATAGCTTGCTGAGGTTGTCAAGCCAGGGTTGTCAACCTCACCCTATATATCTGTTTCTGGTTTTTGTAGTACCAGGAGACAAGCTATACCAAAACTTAGCATCTTAAAACAACAGTCATTTGTTTGCTCGCAATCTGTGGGTTAACTATTCGGGCTGGTCTCAGCTGAGTACTTCCTCTTCTAGTCCCAGCTTGGATTACTGTGGTAGTCGCAGCCATCTGGTGGTCCAAATGGGGCTGGATGAGCCAAGATGGTCTCACTCCCACGTCCAAAGGTTGGCGCTGGCTTGCAGCTGACTTCTCTCTGCATATATTCTTTCATCCTCAAGGAGGCTAGCCTGAGCTTCTTTATGCAGCATCTGGGTTCTAAGAGTGGAAGAACAGATGTTCCAAAGCTCTTGGGGGTTAGCCTTGTAATTCCCACAATATCATTTACCGCACGTTCTATTGATCAAAACACATCACAAGGCCAGCCCAGATTCAAGGAGTTGAAAGTAGACTCAAACTCTTGAGGCAAGGAGCTGCAGGGCATCTGTTGCCATTTGTAATTTATCACAGTTTCCATACTTGCCAGAGAAAGAAGTTTGATGCCAAGCAGTTCACCCAGCGCTACTACTTTGGGTCTCTGTACCACTTCCCAGTTGGGCTGATGCTCTTCTGCATCCATGCATACAGCTGAAAAGCAAAGAGTAGGCTAAATTTTAGCTCCCAGGTTCCCCTTCAGTTGGAAGCCTTCTAGTCCTGCACAAGCACATGCAGCGGCCTAGATCCACCTGATTTTCCCTTGATCCAAAAATACATTTTGGCTTACTGGTTGGTTGGTTTAGATGTCTTCATTATTTTATTCCAGAATAAATCATTTATGAGCATTATATGAGGAAAAATTTGCAAAAGCCTGGCATAGCAGGCACTCTACCTGTTATTATGCATTTCCTTTGCTAAGTATAACTTCTTGTAAATGAAAATGTAGTCAGTAAGCCAGTGGCAGGTAGATCCTGTCTGCTTGTGTGTGCATAGTCACACTTAGCCTGCTGCAATCATACCTTGATTTAGCAATATGCCTAGAAAGACTGGAGTACATCCATGCTTGCTCTTATTTTATTACAAGCTGAACAAACTCTCTTGAAGGTGATTTACAGACCAATAAACTGGTGTGTACGCCAACAATCTACTGCAGAAAAGCATCTGAATAGTTAGAGCATCACCATTTGCAGAGGAGAGCTCTCTTTGGTTAAAACCACTGCCTTGTTTGTGTTGATCATGGAATCTGGGCCTATAAAATGCCATGAAAAATAGCTACTAAAGTTAGTTCCCATTTTCCAAAAGGGGACATGGAGACCCGACCATGCACATATTTGCTGATCTCCCTCTGTTCTTGTGCATGGATACTGCACCAAGATGCCCAAGCTCCAGAAACAGGCTCTACTCCCAGCTGTAGGTTCCTACAGGCTGAGACAGGGTTACAAATGTGCACAGTAGCTGCTCTTCTCCAGCTTCAGCGCCTTTGGATGGGCTCTGGGGAGCCAGAGACTCAAGACCAACAGTCTCCGGTCTCAAGTAGCTTCTTCTCAGTGTCCCTTAAACATACTATCATTTTTCTATGGATTCTTTGAAATGCGAAAGCAGTTGGGAAACACCGACCTAGTGTTTTCTCATTGACATAGAAATATAGTTTCTTGGGTCTGTTTTAAGCAATAAAATCGGCTCATGGACATGCTAGAAAAAAAAAGCCTCAATGTCCTGATGGGTATAAATTGAAACATTAATGTTCATCTTTTCTTTCCAGACTCAGAGCCCAAACTTTTCCATGAATAAGCACATGCATATTGGTCTATTTATAGTGAAAAGTTGATTACACAAAACATATTCACTTTAATTTTTTCCTTAATATGTCTTGGATGCCTTTACATATCAGTATATATAAATCTTCCCCATCCCTTTTAACTACTAGAGTAGTCCATTGTTTACACGGCCATACTTTGTTTTTCCATTGGTTTCTTATGAATGAACATTTTCACTGTTTCCAGTTTTGTACTGTTACTGACAATGCTACCAAGAGCCCACGCAGTTTAGGGTAGAAGTTCAGCTCCCAGGTCCTGCATCCATCCAGATGGCCTCATTCCAATTCTGCCTCTGCTACCTGCTAGCTAAGTGGCCTGGGGCAAGGCGCTTCCCCTCTGCTGCCTCCCTTTACTCCTGTGCAAAACTGGGAAAGGAATAGTGCCTAGTTCATCAAGTTTTGTCTACATTAATGGGACTTTCAGTGCTCAAAACAGAGTCTGCAACATTGCAAGCACTCAATAAATCCTAACTATTAAGTTGTTAAATATCTATTCCAACATATTTATGTGATAAAATAATTCTACCTTTGAAATTGCGATGTCAAGTTTTAAAAGACACTTCAAATCGCCCTTGGAATTTTTTATTGTACCTATTTCTGCACATCTATTTCAGTTTATCAAACTGCTGAATTTTTGCAGAATCTGGTTAGTGATTTACTTTAATTAATTTATGTTAATTTGAATATCTTTCCTATTTTTAGCATGCTTGAATATTTCATCTTTACTCATCATGTCTTTCTCTATTTCATGATTTTTGCATATTGTCTATTGAGTTGTTCATTGTTATCTTATTAATTTGGAAAATTAATACCAAGAAAATGCCTTGATCCAAACATATTTCTTTCAAACACCCAGAAACGTTTGTCCTTTGTCTCTTGTCTTTATTTATACTTGTTTCCTCGTCATATAGTTGTTTGGGGTTTTTTATAGGTTTTTGGATTTTTCATGTGTTAAAATTTTTCTCTCTTCTGTTGATTTAGTGTTGTGAATAGATTTTATTGCTTTGAGGGTTTTGATCATTCTAGACCATAGCCTATTGATGAGGGAGGTGGGGCAGAAAGTGTGAGTAGGCTTCTTCAGGTAGAACGGGTACAGCCAACATCTGTGATGATGTGACATTTGAGCTGAGAACAGCATGACAATGAGCCAGCCATGTGCAGAGGCAGAGGGAACAGGAAATGCGAAGACCACAAACATCTGTTCTGTCTGTGCAATAGAAACACACAGGGTCAGTGTGGCTGGGCAATGTAGGCATCTGGGGGCCGAAATGGGCAGAGATCAGCTCTAAAGGAAGCCTCAGTCACCAGCTTTTGTGCCTGGACTATTACAGTGGCCTCTATCCCAAGCGATCCAATGTCAGATATGAACTCAGGGGTCTACTAGCTTATAGAGCGTGGCCGGCACCAAGAATAAAATTGACTTAGCAATTAGAGTCAAGGGAAGGGTAAAGTGGAGTTTGTTGACTCTTCAAAATGAGAGAATATTTTTTCCCATCAAAGGCAATAAGAGGCATGTCAAATCAAATAACCCTATGAGAAATAGTGTATAATGAGAAAAGGGGAAAAGCTACACACAATGGCCTCTACAGGAAAATTCTCCAAAACAACAATTTTTTGGAGAATTCTCCAAAACAACAAATGCCCTATGGATATTCACTATAAAAATAGTACTAATTGACTAGCTCCTAGAAATATAAAAACTATAATCTGTCTTGATGGAAAGGTAAATGCAATTGTATGGCAGGAACCACTCTGGATATGCAGCTATGCCTGATTTACATGTGTGTGAGAAGGTGTGAGCATGTGTGTGTGAGAGAGAGAGGCTGTGTGTGTATGGGGGTGTGTGTGTGTGTGTGTGAGTGTGTTCCAAAGAAATCTCAGAAGAACTAGCACAAGTTCTCACTGATCTGTTCTCTAGCTTCTGAATTCCATCAACCATAGCCTCTCTCTGCAGATGCAGCTGGCGCTGCTCATTGAGTTGGAATTCTGAAATGAGTTGATTTAATTAAGGTGAGACCCTCGTGTGTGATAATCATGCTTAATCTCCTAAATCAAAAGGGTTACCGTGGTACACTTTAGATTATGAAATAGTATTTCCTCCAAGAACAGTTGCTAAACAAGAAACTGAACCCCCATGGGAGGAGTGGTGAACCCCTGCCAGTGGCTGCATTGGGAGTGGTAAGCTGCACTGTTTTAAAGGAAGTTTCTGGGGAAGCCAGCAACAAGAACACTGGAACAGGCTTTCCATGCCTCTCAGGCAGGGCCACTCCTTTTGATTAAGTCGCTTTTGAACAGAATCATTTAGAGGCCGGTCGAACATAAACGTGGAGCTCAGGGAGATGGCTAGTCTTGAGGGATTATACTCAATTCATGATGAGTGACATGGAGCATTCCTGGATCGTTCCTGACATTTACATAGTCCCATCCTCCCAGTTCTGGGATTCTCTCCCTCAGACAGTGCTGATTAAACACTAAGTCCTGCTCTGTACTATCTACCATGGAACCAGTCATTTTCCATTATCAGGGACTTTTTTCATACAATTTGCAATATATTTGATAAACGTTTTATATTATTGCAATCATAATCCAGTCCTGCTTCCTAAGGTTATATCCAAGTTGCCAAAGTAGAGATTGGGTGTTCCCAAATCTGCAAATATTCACCTTCCCACACACCTACGTACACATACACACTTTTAGATAATGTCTTGGATGTTTCTAGAAGTGCCTCTCTTTATTACCTATGTTTGGGTTTTATCATACTAATTCCCAGAGGGTCACTTTAATTCTAAGGTTTGGGGGACATGTGCTTTATGTGGAAGTTGGAGAGTCGACCCTCAGATGGCAGTCCCAGTCACAGCGGTGTGCAGACTTGTGCTGGAGTGCAGGCTCCACGGGGACTCAGTGGACTTTTCAAGGTACTTACATAAAGTGGCCCACAATTGAAAATCAGTACATGTTAATCATAGTTGAGGAAATGGCCAGAGCCAGAATGAGAAAAGCAGTAGAAAACATCAGAACCAAGCAGTGAAGAGGGCAGGAATTAGGAAATGTGTGAGGAAGAAGCCCAGAGGTTGCGTTTAAGATGAGCTGACAGGTTGAGGACAGAAGTTGTGACCACATAAGCACTGTTTATCTGTTTGCTTTGACTTGCATATCTAGGATATAGCTCTGCCAAGTTATGAGGAACATGCAGAAACACATGGCAGATGTTGTCCTAAAAATTAAAGATATTGTTCAGCTTTAAGAGAGAAGCAAACCCTGTCATTTGCAACAACATGGAGGGACCTTGAGGACATTATGCTAAGTGAAATGCCAGACAGAGAAAGACAACTACTGCATAATCTCACTTATATTTGGAATCTAAAAAACCCAAACTCACAGAAACAGAGAGTAGGTAGCTACCAGAGGCTGAGGGGTGGGGCAAAAGGGGAGATGTTGGTCAAAGAGTACAAATTTCCAGTTATAAGATGAATAAATTCTGGAGATCTAATGTACAGCATGGTGATTACGGCTAATAATGCTATTATATACTTGAAAGTTGTGAAGAGAGTAGATCTTAAATGATTTCAGAACAAAAAAGAAATGGTAATTATGTAACATGATGGAGGTGCTGCCTAATGCTATAGTGGCAATCATTTTACAACATATAAGTGTGTTAGATCAACAGATGCACACATTAAATTTATATGATGTTATATGTAAACTACATATAAGTAAAGCAGGACAAATAAATAAAAATTAAGGGTATTGAAAACTTGGTGTTTCTCAGTGTGTGCTACTATTAAAACACAATGCTCTCAATACATTTTTCTTTTTTTTTTTAAAGATTGGCACTTAGGCTAACAACTGTTGCCAATCTTCCTTTTTTTTTTTAAGGATTGGCACCTGGGCTAACAACTGTTCCAATCTTTTTTTTTTTTTTTTTCCTGCTTTATTTCCCAAACACCCCGGTACAAAGTTGTATATCCTAGTTGCAGGTCCTTCTAGTTGTGGGATGTGGGATGCCGCCTCAACGTGGCCTGATGAGCAGTGCCATGTCCATGCCCAGGATCCGAACCCTAGGCCGCAGCAGCAGAGCACGCGAACTTAACCACTCGGCCACGGGGCCGGCCCCTCAATACACTTTTTTTATCATGGCATAGCCAACTTCTTCTGGGAGCAGTCCTCACTGCTTCCCCAGTCCCAGACTCAGCTATCACAATGCTCAGTTTCCTCAGCTTCTGTGGTTAGGGTAGGACACATGGCCCTACCCGTGACACTGTAAGTCCCTGACTTGGTTCTGTTGGGAAGGGGCAGTGGGCTTTTGGAATATGAGGCCAAGATTATCAGAAACTACGTCCCTACTGCTCTTGGAAGACACTTCTTCTGTAGGAGCAAATGAGACCCTCACAAAGCAAAGAGAAAAAAATGAAAGACAGAAAAGGAAAAAAATTACAGTATCATTCCAGTCCTGATCCAGGGAGGATCAGATGCTCCCTGAGGCCATCCGTAAACTTACATCAGGTTATAGGAACCAATAATTGACTATTTTACTTGTTTCTTTGTTTGTGTTTTTCTGAAAGCTCAGTCTGAGGCAAGGGATCCCAGCTGGTTGAATTGGGAGGTAATCCCAGGGAGCAGGAGGTGGAGGGGAAGGAGAGAAAGGGTGACAGTGGGGCACATCATGGAGTTGGCCCCCACTGCAGAGGACACCCATTATTCAATCCAGCTGGGACTTTCTAAGGCACCTTATTAAGTGTTTCTCTGAGCTGATCACCTCTGAACAGAAAGGAGAAAGTATTGAGTCCCTCCTCCACTGGTCAAGGGATGGTCCCATTGGGTGTTAACTCCTCTGTGCTCCCTGTTGCGCATGCAAAAGTGCAGATGTGAGCATCCAACATCATAGAGTCAGAGGACCTTCAGGGCTAGAAATGAGCATGCATATCACCAGAGGTAAGGCCCCATTTGAGTGCACCAGGATGAACCCATCAGGCTCACGTGGACCTGGAATAAGAGGTAAGGATGAAGAATTTTGAAGTGTCTGATAAAATTTGCAAAACTGTGAGTCCTGGCCAACACAGTATGTGACTACTTAGTTATTGTCAAAAGAATCAGAACTAAAAGAATTTAGCTTTTGTCAAAAGTTGAGCACGGGAGGAATAAATGGACTTTTGACGCAGTGTATTACTATGTGTTAACACTCTTAAAACATTTCTCTCTTGCCTACAGTTTCTTAAAATAAGGAGAAAGACTTTGAACATACTTTTGAAGCAGAAAAATGGCCTAGCTATTTTCTGGTGCCTGACTATGGCCTCTGCAGTCCAAAAGCTAGGACTTTAAAGAAAGAAGAGAAATTACGAAGAAACAATAGGATTAAAGCCTGTGGTATTCCTGAGAGACTCTTGCTTATATTGTCATTTTTACATTTTCAATTGGGAAATTTAGAGTTAGGAAATGATATTCTTTACAAAACAAATTTACCATTCTTTTAATATTCATGGACTACTTCATGAGCATGGAAAGAGTTCAGGCACAATGACATTTTAATAACTCATTTATATTTGATACTAACTCACATTAAATTTAGAGTTAGGAAATGATATTTTTGCAAAACAAATTTACCATTCTTCTAATATTCTTGGACCACTTCATGAGCATGGAAAGAGTTCAGGCACAATGACATTTTAATAACTCATTTATGTTTGATACTAACTCACATTAAATTAGTTTAACAGCTTTGGTTATGAGTCAATCAGAACCTATCCAGCTATTACAAAGCTTGATAATATCTTCAAAACTTGTATGAACATAGGCATTTAATATATAATTGATGTATATAGACAGTTAAGCAAAACATATTTATACATACATACGTAGGTTTGTGTGTGTGTGTATATAAATATATATATATAAGATGTATGCAATAGAGCCAGCCCTGATAACCTAGTTGCTAAAGTTCAGCAAGCTCTGCTTCAGTGTCCTGGGTTCAGTTCTGGGCAGGGAACCACACCACCTGTCTGTCAGTAGCCATGCTGTGGCAGTGGCTCACATAGAAGAACCAGAAGAACTTACAAGGATACACAACCATGTACCAGGACTTTTGGAAGAAAAAAGGAGGAAGATTGGCAACTTGTTAGCTTAGGGTGAATCTTCCACTATAAAAAAATAATAATTAATTAATTTAAAAATGTATGCAATATAAACCAAATGTCTTATCAGCCTTTGACAATAAATAAAGATACTGTTTCCAATAGATACTCATCATCTTCCATTTTCACTTGATATATATCTTAGAGATCTTTTTCAATTAATATAGTAAAATCTGCTTCATTACTTTCCAGCTACTGCATAGGTATGGGGCATGGTTGTACCATAATCTTAATTTAACAGAAAAGTTTAGAGTTAAGAAATGATATTCTTTGCAAAACAAATTTGCCATTCTTTTAATATTAATGGACTACTCTATGAGCATGGACAGAACCTGGAAATTGCACATAGAGATCTATCTTCCCCTTTTAAAAATTACTGCCTTGCTACTCAGTTGTATGACATCATTGTAATTAATTTAATTTGTCACATAATGCTTGACATTAGATTACTTTGTACCATTGCAAACAGCACTGCAATAAATGTCTTCATAAAAACAACTCTGTGTGTAAGACACATTTCTAGAAGTGTTGTTGCCATGGCAGAATAAGATTGCGTGTGTGTGTTACTTATTGCCAAATTTCCATCCAGAAATATTGTACCAGATTATCCCCACAAAGTTGTCGTTACCCATGGAGTATCCTTAATGGCTTTTGACAATTTCACAGTGTTGTTAAAATTCAAATACTAAAATAATTAAAAAAACAACAAAGTAATAAAATGAAAACTCAACAGGTTGGCTGACAGGTAAGAGTGCTGTGACATAGCCGTTTATTTCATATATTTATTTATAATGAAGATAGTCATTATATATGAATGTTTATTTTATATGTTTATTAAACGTGTTTGTTTCTTCTAGAGTGAACTATGCATTCATTTCCTGTGTCCAATTTTAGTTTTGACTATTTAAATTTTCCAAATAAATTTAAGAATTCTCTGTCAAACAAAGACTTTGGCTGATTTAAATTATTTTTTTTATCTAGTAGTTTGTTTTGGAGTTTATGATATTTTTAATCTAAAAAGTGTTTAAAACTTGTTTTAACTTCTGGATTTTGTGTCATGCTCAGAAAGACTTTCCTTATTCACTGAGGTTTTCTTCTGATATTTTGAGTTTTTCCTTTTTTTATATTTAAATAAGTGATCACTTTAAAATTTGTTTGAATGTGCAAGAATCACACTAAGGATGCAGATTCTCTTGTCTAAATAGCAGTTTAATTTTTCCAATAAAGTTTATGTAATTATGCACCTTTACTATACTAATTTCATGTATTGTATTTATGCGAGAATACATTATTTCTATGGGGCTATTTCTAATCTCTCAACTCTGGTACTTTTGATATACTTGTCTATTATTTTTTTCCAGTGTCACTCAGAACACCTGAAAGGGCAAAGAAAAGATACTAGCACAGACTCTCAGATATCACCAGGGCAATAACACAACCAGGTGACAGAGGAGGAAAATGTACAGAGTTCTCAAGGGAAGAAAGCATTTAATATCCAGTTATGCTTTCCTTCAAGAATAAAGGCTACAAACAATGTTAAAAATGCAAGAACTGAGAAAATATTGTTCACATGAGAATTTCTTGAAAAATTTATTAGAAAACAAACTCCAGACAAACCAGGAGATTACTAAGAAAACAGAAAAAGGAACATTACATATAATAACAAAGGAATAAGAGAATATTATATATTTATATATATTATCTGTGTTATATACATTAAATATAATACATAGATGTATATTTGTATATAGACATAATATATAGAGATATATATAATATATACACCTATATATAATATAGACATAATATATAGATTGGTACATTATATATAGAGAGAGAGAGAGAGACAGGGAGAGAGATGTATGAATAGCACCCTAGGAGTAAAGGAGGACTAAAAATGTAACAGCCCTTGTGTGGACTGTGGCTAGGCTTGGAGCCATATAAAAGGACCCAAAACATCATAAGTCCCACATTTTGAGAAAGGTGATCTCAGATTTCTATTGTCCTGTCTCTTAGCAAAAGCAAATATTCTTTTGAAGAAAGTAATACCAATATAACCTCATTTTTTTTTTTTACAAATAATCCTTCAAATACATTGTCCAACATACTTGAGATTAATAGAATAATTTATCATTCTATTTTTTCATTCTATTCTAAATTCCCCTTACTTACAATTTTATATGTTCCTTTTCCACTTTTCTAATGAATAATAGCCTAGAAACTACAATACATATATTTGACATTTCAAAGTCTAATGTTAATTAAGGTCGCTAACCTTTTGCTAGATTATGCGAGAAACTTAGAACAATTAAATGCTATTTACCACCTCCCAAAATATATTTTACTTTGGTGGTATATATTAACAATGCAATATACTAATATAATTGTTTTGTACAATTAAAGCTCATTGCCCCCACTTTTACCACTTTAATTGCTCTTTGGTTTTTCCTGCATCTATCAACTTCCCTTTCGTTTCATTTTTTCATTACTCAAACAATAACTTTACACTTTTATTTATGGAGTGTATGCTAGTGATGAGCACTCTGATTTTTGTCTGTATTTCTCGCTCACTAATGGAAGATACATTTTCTGACTATAGAATTCTAGATTGGCAGGTATTCTCTTTTAACACATTGAATATATCATTCTACTATCTTTTGACTTTCTTACATGTAAGATGTCAGCTGTTAGTCTAATTGTCACCATTTGGAAGTCTTCTCTTTACCTTCAGTATTCTACAGTTTCATTATGATATATTTAAGTATGGCATTTTTTGGTTTATCCTGTTTGGAATTTATGTTTCTAGGATCTGCAGCTTGATAACTTTCATCTGGAAAATTTTCAGACCTTAAGTCTTCAAATATTGCTATTTCTATATTCTCTCTCTGCTCTCCTGGAAGTTGAGTTTCTTGTATTTTACTTGCCCCTGTATCCTTGATAACTTGTACTTTATAATCTATATTTGATTAGATTCTCCTTATCTTTTATTATTTATTTCCTAAATTCAATTATGACAATTTTTTAGTTCTAGATTTCCTCTTTAGTTCTTTTTCAAACATGATATTTTTTAAAGTAATTTTCTTTCTGATGCAAATACTTTAAAACTTAACTTTTATCTTTTTAATTTGGTATACATAAAGTTTCGACAAACAATTAAAGATCAACAGATAAGTGAGGAAGGAGACAAGATGCTGTGTGTGATAAAAAGCAAAAACTGACTCTAAAACATTGTTCTGGAAGCCACAGCCAGTACAATAAGAGAAGAAAAAGAAATAGAAGGCATAAATGTTAGAAAGGAAGAAATGACTTTTTCAGAGAAAACATGATTTTATACATAGAAAATTCTAGGGAATCCTTATAGATTTGTGTTTTCATCACTATATATCACACAGAGATTTAAAAGTATAATAAAAGTTATTTTCAGAAATTTTATGTGAAGATTTGACAATTATTTGAAAAGCACACTGTATAAAAACTACAGAAAGAAGTAATAGAAAATCCAAGTAATTTTTTTCTATTGAAAACATTGAAATTGTAAAGATATAAAACTTTCCAAATAAGAAAACATTGGGTCCAGCTACTTCACAGTTGAATTCTATAAATTATCTAAGGAAAAAATAAAACCAAGCACATTTTTTAAGAAACAAAAGAGAGAGAACATTTCCCAATTCATTATATTAGGTGTACATGGCATTGATACTAAAATATGAATAAGACAAATTGAAAAACAAAAAAAAACCTAACATTACTCATTAGTATAAACACAAAATTCCTTAAGAAAGTATTGCCAAATTTATCCAGCAATGTATTAAAAACATAATACTTCAAAGGAAAGTAGGAGAGCAACAAGAAACTAGAAAGAGTAAGAGAAATAAAAATGCATAATAAAATGGTAGATTTAAGTGCAAATATATCAGTAATTATATTAAATATGAGTAGCTAAATACTCCAGATTATTAAAAGTGACTATATGATATTTAGAAAAGAAACTTGTAAAACATAAGAGAGAGAAAGGTGAAAATAAGGAAATTAAACATATATATCCGCTCCCATCCTTACAACAAGGAAAAAGCCAAGATAAAAATCATTGACTATTCTCAGGACCATTGGAGAAATGGAGTCACATGGTCAATTGCTAGCCTAAAGTCTGGAGAGATAAGTGAATTCAGAGTCACAGCTGAGAAGCTGCTGGAGCCATAAACTTGTTGGAACATGAAAAAACAGATAGGTAATATGAGCAGAGAGATTTAAACCCTAAGAATCAAAAGGAAATATTAGAAATAAAAAAACATTGTAACAGAAATCAGTGTCTTCTATGGGTTACCCAGTAGTCCAGTCCAGACATGGCCTACAAAAGAATCATTGAGTTTGAAGAGGGGTCAATAGAAACTTCCCAAACTGCAATTCAAAGATAGAAAAAGAATGAAGAAAAAAAATCAGAAGAGAAAATTAAAGAACTATAGGATAATTTCAGAAGATATAACATATAAGTAATTGATAAACCAGAAGAAAGAGAGAATGGAGCATAAAAAATATTTGAAATAATGATGGCTGAGAACTTTTCAAAATTAATGACAGATACAAAATCTCAGATCCAGGAAGCTCAGAGGACACCAAGCAAGATAAATACCAAAATACATACAGTTAGGCATATTATATTCCAACTGCAGAGGACCAAAGACAAAGAAGAGGTGCTGAAAGAAGCCAGAGGGAAAAAGCCTTACCTATAGAAGAACCAGGTTAAGAATTACTGGAGACTGCTCGTCGGAGAATATGCAAGGAAGAAGAGAGTGAAATGAAACACTTAAAGTATTGAGGAAAAAGCCACCAATCTAGAATTCTCTATGCAATGATACTATCTTTCAAAATTGAAGGAAAAATAAAGCCTTCCTCCTACAATCAAAACTGAGGAAATTCATCACCAAGAGATTTGTCCTGCAAGAAATGTCAAAAGAAATTCTTCATGAAGAAGGAAAATTATATTTGTCAAAATTTTGGATTTACATGAAGAAAGGAAGAGTGTCAGAAAATAAACAAAGGTAAAATAAATTTTTTATATTTGTATTTTTAATTTATTTTAAAAGACAATTGTTTAAGGTAGTAATGGTTACAATATATTGGATAATTATAGCATATGGGTGGGTAAGTGAAATGAATGACAGAAATGTCATAAGGGTTGGGAGAGAAGAAAATATACTAATAGTGTTATTTGAAGTAGACTTAGATTAGTTAAAAATGCATATTGCAAACATTAAGGGCAACCATAATTTTTTTTAATAAAGTATAATTGATAACAGCCCTCAAGCCACAAACAGACATGGATGAATCTTAAATATAAATTGCTAAATGAAAGAACCCAGTTGAAAAGGTTATACTATGATCCTGATTATACAACATTCAGGAAAAGGCAAAATGCTAATGATAGTAAAAAGATCAGTGGTTGCCAGAGGTTTGGGGAGAGGGCACTAGGGTTGAATAGTTGAACCACAAGGTATCTTCGGAAGCAATGAAACTATTCTGTATGATATTGTAATGGTGGATACATGGCACTATATAGTGATCAAAGCTCACTGAACTTTACAGCACAAAGAACAAATCTTAATGTATGCAATATTTTTAAAGTAATTTAGTAGGTCAGGGGATTCCTGGATAGAATGTGGAATATGACAAAAGAATCTAACTCTTCCACAGCGTATGAAACCACATTACTAAGGAGGTAGAGGAAAAGACACTGAACTAAGGAACTGTGGAAATGAGTGGAGTCTGAAACACCAAAGGCAAAAAAAACTGAACATAAGCACTGTACTCTGGTTGATGAAGTTTTTCCCAATGGGAGTACGAGTTAACAATTTTAATGCTGCTGGGTATTTATACTGGAATTGAACAATTACGTAAATGAATGGTGGATGGTGGCATCCAGGTTTCTTACTGTTAGAGTGGGAGTTTACAGATAAGGAAGGGGAAGAGACTAGAATGATATTTACGGTAATGAGTTAGAGTTGGAGATGGTATAAACGCATGTTTAGTTTGATATAGATACACATGGTTACATGGATAAATATTTATGACATGAGTATATACACAGGTTAGTATACACACCTGCATTTCCTTCTGTCTGTTGAGAGCAACTAGAAGCAATAATGCTGTAGCAGCAAAAAGCACATCCAGTACCAAGATTTTGGTCTCTAATACTGTTCTCCAATAAAGGGAACCAGTGTTCCACGGAGAAAGTACTGATTCTTGAAATGGGGTAGGAAATACACAAAATCAGCCTGGAGTAACTTATAGAGCCAGAAAGTAATGAAGTTCTTTAAAAAAAATAATAACCACAATGATGGGGCTATGTCAAAGGGAGACAGGAGCCAACTGAAGGAGTTTAGAGTGTCCACAGCAGGAAGAATTTGAGCAACAAAATAAAGTAGTGTTTGACTATAACCCAAAGTATAAAATACATATTCATAAACCCATACTGATATAAATGATTGAATAAGTAAGTGACAAAGAATTACAGATAATTTATGTAGATATTCTGCCCTTCAGAAGGTGGGCATAACTCCCACTCATTAAGCGTGGAAGGAGCATAGTAACATTCCTCCAAGAGTATAGTATGGAAAGGGGGCGGGGCAGGCAATTTTACAGTGGGGAAGAGAAACCTGACAAACACTACTTAAGCCGAGCGATCCAGGTCAACAGCAACAGTGATAAGCCATATTTATAGTATGTACACCTGATATGATATGATGAAAATTATACTTTATCTCTGTGATATTCTTCTCCAAAACCCATAACCCCAATCCATTGATGAAAAAAACATCAGACTAATCCCAATTGACAGACATTCTACAAAGTACCTGACAAGTACTCCTCAAAACTGTTAAGGTCATTACAAAAAAGGAAAGTCTGAAAAGCTGTCACAGCCAAGAGAAGCCTAAGGAGACATGGTAAGTAAATGTAATATGGTATCCTCTAAGGTATCCTGGAATGGAAAAAGGACATTAGGCAAAAACTAAGGACATCTGAATAAAGTACGGACTTCAGTTAATAATACTAAATCAGCATTGGTTCATTAATTCTAACAAATGCGTCATACTAACGTAAGATGTTAATCATAAAGGAAACTGACTGTGGGGTGTACAGGAACTCTCTGTACCGTCTTTTCAATTTTTCTGTAACTACAAAACTGTTCTAAAATTAAAAGTTTATTTTAAAAAGCCTGAATGCACAACACACACAAAAAACACTCATACCCCACAAACCGTAAACAAGAACAAAAAGCTTTTGTGGTTATATTAATATAAGCAAAACAGACTTTCAGGAAAAGCATTACTAGAGATCCAAAAGGAACATAATATAATGATTCAATTCACCAGAAAAATGTAACAATTCTAAATTTGAATTCATCTAATAACACACCTCAACATAAAGAGAAAGGGACAAAATTACCAGAAGTACAAAAAGAAATAGGTAAATACACAGTCACACTGGGAGATTAAAACACTCTTCTCTCAGTCATTCACAGAAAAGGCAAACTGGAAAAAATAATCACTAAGGATATAGCATATGGAAACAACATGGCATTTTGGATAAGACAATCTGTAGTTGTGAGATTCTGCCCAAGCACTAGAGGAATGTAGAATTCTTGGCCCCACAAACTAAATGCCAATATTTCTCCTAAGTTATTATGACAACCAAACTGTCCTCATACTTTTCCAAATGCTCCTGGGGGGACAACAACCCCCACTTCTTCCCCCACCACACACACACACACACACACACACACTGTTTGAACCGCACATTGCTTGAATCAGACCCTCTTCCATGACATAATCATGCTCTCCTGTGGGTGTGTCTAGCACAGCCCTTTCAAAAACATTTTATCTATACATTGATGTGCTTGTCTTCGACACTGGAATGTAATTTCTTACATATATTTGACCAAATGACATCACAATGCTATAAAATCATTTTTATAATTATAATAGTATTAACACGTATTAAGCCCTTACTTATTTAGCACTGTGCTTAAATTTTCTCATCTGTAAAATAGAGATAGTAAGTTATTTTATTCTAAGACTTAAGTAGTGTAACATCTTTAAAGCTGTTAGCACATTGCCTGGGATTATAAGGATTCAATGGAATAGTATTACAAAATTATTTACTGTTTAATAGCTCCCTTTGATGGGGGAGGTTGAAGTCATGG
The DNA here is from genome assembly GCF_041296265.1 of Equus caballus. Classification (NCBI taxonomy): domain Eukaryota; kingdom Metazoa; phylum Chordata; class Mammalia; order Perissodactyla; family Equidae; genus Equus; species Equus caballus. Next base: position 60,162,409 of record NC_091699.1, on the reverse strand, counting down.
GCAGGAATGGTGTCAGTGTTGGGGTCGTGCAGCCCAGGCAATGCAGACATGGTACACAGCCAGGACAGTCTGAGATTGCAGTCAGGAAGAGAAACTTCAGAGCTGAAGCATCTTCAAGTTGGTATCTGGGAGGTGTTCAGTGCCATGCTGAGGATCTGATAAAAAGGAAGGAAAATCAGAGAACAGAGTTTGTAAGCTGGCAGACTCAAGTGAGGGCAAGTGTGGGGTTCTAAACAGTGGGGAGAGGGTTGGCATTCCACTTGAACCGTGCACTCCTTGTACTGTCAGGGAGGATAAAGACTCCTCCTCTAACCTGGGTGCTCCCTGGGGTGCACCACTGTGAAATAAAAAGGAGTCAATACAGACCCAGAACCTCTGAAATATTCTGCTTGACTCAACTCCTACATTTGCTTCTTAAGAGAGAGCCAGGTGTCAGTCTGAGATGACAAGGAAAAGAACTCAGGGGGAGAACGACAGAGACAAAACCCTCTGCTCTTTGATCTCCCTTAAGGTCAGTGATGCCATGGCCAGAATGAGAGGAGCCGTCCATCATTCTCCTGGCTGCAAGAATAGCCACATCCTAACAGTGGCAGCAGACCCCTATTAGCCACTCTTTGTTCAAATAGCCAGCCACTTAACATTAACACTACACATTGTTTCTTCAATCCCAGACATTGCCTTTAGGTGTCCTTCACGGCTTCCTGTTGTCAACCAGAGGGCCACTTAGTGTCACTGAGAAGTTCAGCTATGGTATTTTATTCGAAGTGATGGACAAGATCTTCTCTCATGCCCCCTCCACCAAAAGTGAGTCTCTGTGTTCGTGTGGGAATGTGTGTGTATGTGTGTGTGTGTGTTGCAAAAGTCATTAGATCATAAAAAAGAGTAAAAAGTTTATACTGTTTCAACATTCCATTTATTTAATGGCTAACAACTACTAAATGGAAGAGTAAGGAACTGAACACGGGTCTGTTGAAATCAATGTCTGTGTTATCTGTATATTAAAAATCTTTAGACTATGAATATTATATATATCACATCTTATTTATTATAACCTTTAGGGAGGATTCTGATAGAGTCTGTATAAATGAGCCAATGTCAGAGCTTAGCATTAATGGCTTTTTTCCTACCAAATCCAGCCCACATTTCTTAGCTTTTTTTCACTATCATCCTGCCTGCTCTGTGGCCCCTTTCCTGCTGCTCTCTGTATCCTATGCACCCTTCATGCTATTCCGGGTGGATTAATCTGTTCCCCATAAGCACGCCATATTTTCCATCCTGGGAAGTAGCATAGCAGAATGCTCTAGGACACAGACTCTGAAGACCACCTGTCTACGTTTAGATCTCAGCTCCTTTGCTTACTGGCTTGGTGACCTTGGGAAAGTACAATCACTTAACCTCTCCATGCCCCGGTATGTCAATTACAACCATAAAATGATGTAGTAAAAGTACTTCACTCATAGAGTTGTTTTGAGGGTAAAATGAATTAACATGTGTAGGTTTAGAACAAAGCCTGGCGGACAGTAAGTGCCATACAGCTGTTTGTTGCTATTGTTAATTATTATATCAGCTCCTGCAATGGCTTCTCCATTTTTACCTACCCAAATCTTTTCATCCTGCCATGCATATGCAAATGCCTCTCTTCTGTCACATTCGCCTTATCCCATCTGCTAGATGGGACATGATCTTTCCTACCTTAAAACCTCCATAATACTTATACTTGCATTTAGCACAGAATTATTTATTTTGGAAATTACAAGGAGTAAATGAATACTTTTATTGAAATCATTTGGGAAAAGCATTTTATTTTTAACACGTTTGAAAAGTTTCCACGGATGTGTATCATATTCTATTTGCAGTGTAGTGGAAAGCCTTGCTAGTCAAAGAGTGGATCGTGGACTAGCAGCATCCACATCACCTGGGACCTGGTCACAAGATGCAGGAACTCAGGCCCCTCCCCAGACCAACTGCATCAGCATCTGCATTTTACAAGGTCCTCAGCACATCACACACTGAAGCATTGGGGTGAAGCTTTAGAACTTAGCCAGGATGAATTGGATTCAGCTTTGTGGTTTGGGGAAAAGCAAGGTCTATGTCTTCATGAAAGCTCCATGTTATTAACATTAACTTCTTCCTTTAATATGTAACAAAGGTGAAATGTGAACTCAGGTCTCTGAATCCAAAATCTTCACCATTGATCTATGTCATCTTGACTAAATCCTGTTGCTTACCTATCATTAACCATATAATGTCTATGATGTTGATGTCAAGGTGGGGGCTCAAGTCCCAATTTCGCCACTAGTGTGAATAGAGGAAAGTCATATTTGCAGAAGTTTCCACATACTTAAGAATGCATGAAGAGCTGTTTTGATTGTTTTGGGTCAGTGAATACTTTGTGATTTATGTGAGGAAAGGCAATAGAGGGCAATTTGGAGAAAGGATGAAGGACATGTCAATCTGCTGCCTCCTTTTACTCTCTTCAAAGACATAAATACATTTACTATTAAGGGTTGGACAACTATTTATTTTGAAATGCATGAAGGAGTGAATTTCTTTTAGGTTATTTTGCTTGCGAAAAAAATACTTTTATTTACTGTTTACTAAAACATTAATTTTAATTTCTTGCATTTTTTCAATCCTTAGTTCTTTTTCTGATTTTTAGAAATGCTGCTGAGCTCCACGGACTTCAATAACGTTTGTTCTTTACATCATGTTTCATGCTATTTTTGTTCTACTTTTAAAATTGGCTTTGCTAGGAGGAAGAACAAAGAAATTACTCAATCTTTCCTAATTCTAATGCTCAGAATGAACTCTCTAGCACTCCAGTACACAGGAACACAAAAAGAAGCTGGCAAAGACCATGCTTCTCTCCCAGTTAGAGTGCAACGGCTCAGTGAAACCTCTCGCGGGAGTCCAGGACAGGGCCTTGGTTTAGGGGGTGGCAGGGAGGGGGGTTGGGGAGGAATCTACAGAGTAGGCTCACTTGTCTGATAGAAAAGAATCCCATTTCATTTTAAAGTTGGATGTGACATTGAAAATCCCGGACCTACCTTCTCATTTCTCCAATGAGGGAAAGGAGGCCAAGAGAGTTTACCAAGGTCTTGGGACTAAACGTGACTCAGCAGTACCTGCACCGCTGGCACAAAAGTGAAGTTGAGCAACAGCTGGGAGGGTTCCCTCTGGGATGGTATAAGAATCTGGGAGAGTTACTCAGTTTTCCCGGGTATCTCCCATGTACACAAAGGTATATACGTTATTAAACTTCTGTTTGTTTTTCAAAATAAAAAAGAATATGAGAGTCCTCCACGAAGTCCCCATATGAGATAAATACTGCCTTATCTTCATTCCATCACAGTCATTGCTGATACCCTATTTGTAAAAGGATCTGAGGTCTCTTGAAACCATCAAATATACAGCAACACAGCTAAGCTCAGACTTGGGAATCTCCCTGATGCTGGAGCCCCCGGACCAAGGGTTGCCTTTGATGTGCACCACACACTCTTCTGGGTGCAGCTGGTAATGGAGCCCTGAGTCTGCACTATGCACAGGCCCCAAACTCTGTCTTCCTCCCATACTTGGAGGAAATACCCCCCCACCCCCCATGGCCCATGCCTCTTTCCTTTTACACTATCCAGTCTCATACCTAGGATAGGCTGCTCCATGAGTTCAGACTTTCACAGATAGGGAGAATGGTTAACATTCATCAGCATCTCTCTTATACTCTGAAAAAACCCATGAGGTAGGAAAATCAAGAATCTAGCAACTTCTCTGAAACAAAAAAGGGAAAATACAGGGAACATAACACATATAGCTCTAATTTGGCATGATTATCTACAGCAGAAAAACTAAAATCCAGTTAATATGTCAAGAAATGATCACATCACATGGGCTAATATTATTTTCCATTTAAACCTCACATTGAGTATTAAGCTAAAATGTGATAAATGCTGAGTTTATTCAGGCTACCTCTACAGGCTTCTCCAGGAGATGTGTGGTGGAAAAGTTTGAGAAACAGTGAAGGAGGCCAATGTCCTCCTTTTGTAGGTGAGGGAGATGAGGCCCAGCCATGCTCTCTGGGCGTATGTATATCATTAATGGCAGATCTAGGTCACAGTCAAGTGGATGAAGGCCTCAGAGTTTGTGGAGAACTTGCAGAAACCACACTACTTACTTCAGTCTACAAAGGAGCCCAGTGTGCTCCTGAACATAAAAGACACCCAAGGGCCCTGCTGCTTTTGGCTGAGTCCTTGGAGCCACATCACCTGTCCCACTAATCACAACAGCACAAAACCAAGCCTGAGAAGGATGCTGTAGTTAGAACTGATTACTCCCTTTTCTCTTAGGTCACCAGGACAAACCCTTTAATTCTTACCTATCACTATCTCAGTCACCACTGGATGTCCAAACCACCCATTGCATCCATTAACACTAGGATATTTTCCTCATAAGGCTCTAAAAATCCATAACCTAACTCAAATTTCCACTCCTTGCCAAGCTCCTAAACCTTTCCATCGTGCTCTCAGGGATACCCTGTCTGGCATCAACAAAATTCCCTACTTCCTCAACCTCTTTTTAGAGTTCCTTTGCCTCTAGAATCTGCTGACATCTGACCCACAATAAGGAGATTGTGTCTTTGGGAACACTGCAAGGAGTGGCTACTTCCCCTTTCACGACCCAAATCCCACAGGACCTGGGAGAGGGTTAGGTGCCATTGTTAAAGCTTATTGCTGAATTGTTTCTCTTTTCTTCTCCCCAACATGCACAGGAAAATCTTTTTAAAAGCATCTGCCATCAGACTATACAATCCACTACCCTTCTGCTTTGGTCTCAATATTTGCATCTCCCCAAAATTCATATGTTGAAATCCTAAAGCCTGATGTGATGATAATAGGAGATGGGGCCTTTGGGAGGATGGAGCTGAGGCCATGAGGATGGAGCCCTCATGAATGGGATTATTGCCTTTACAAAAAAAAACAACACCACAGAGCTCCCTAGGCCCTTCCACCAGGTGAAGACACAGTAAGAAATCAGAGTCTGCAACCAAAAGGGGGCCTTCACTAGAAGCTGATCCTGGACTTCTAGCCTCCAGCACTGAGACATAAATTTCTGTTGTTTGTAAGACACCCAGCCTGCAGTATTTTGTTACAGTAGCCCAAAAAGACTAAGATACCTTCCTTGTTGTGGTCTTTTCCTGACTACTGGTCACTCCCTTCAGTGGATCATTTTAGAAAGTGGCTCATCACCAGTATTACTATTATTATTTTTGATGAGTTTTAAATTCCACCAAAATAGCAGAAATCCACAAAAGAGATAGAGGTGGAGAGAGAGAGAAAGAGGATGGGAAAGATAGAATAGGAAAGGAGAATGAGGATAAATAAGAACTACCTTAACTGACAGAACAGAGAAGGCTAAATACAACTTGAGCTGCTACTGGTGGTGGTGGTTCAAGTATGAAAACCTAAGAGGAGCAAGATGCCTTCTGCCACAGCTCCGCCCCCCACCCCCAAGTGCACACAGATTTATTGCATCACGTCCTTCTGAAGTCAGGGCTGCCAGATGGAAGTGGGAAACAGTAAACTTAGTTGGAAGTTTGATTAAGGAGCAGGGAGAAATCTAGGTCTCCTCATCCTTCCTACAAAGCCAAGTGACTTGCCCTTCCCCTCCCTGGAAGAAGCCTGCACGTTTAGTCTTTCCAGATCTTAAGTGCAAAAGAGGCTGGGCCTTGAGGATATTAGGCACAAGGAAGGCTAGGGTGATATTCCAATACTGATAACAAGAGATTAGGTGATAATTTGCCTGCTGAAGAGTGAGCCCCCAGCTCGCTTTTCCTGTTCAACTCCCAAACACTGGAAGTCAGCTTTATACAACCTACTCAAACAAGAGATTGAAGTATTCCTCTCTGGGGAAACTGGCTAGCCCAAGATAAAGAAAGGTCAACAGCCATTGACCTTTGGTGGTCCCACGAATAAATGGCCAGGTCTCTGCCTCATCAATTTACAATGAAGTCATCAACTGACAAGCGCTGCTGCTCCACCACCACCAGCATCCCCCAAAAGTCACGCCCCGTGAATTTCCAAATATCAGTTTGATGTATGTTTCCAGGAACCAAGGATGATCAGGCATCTGAGAAGACATTTAACCCGAAGGTCAGAGATAAAATTCAAACAACAGAAAGAGGAACACAGAAGAAAAATAGACAATGCCATGGGCAGGAGAAAACATAAGAAGAATTAATTAATAAAAAGAAAAATATTGCCTCCATTACCTTGCAAGTAGATGCAATAAAAGAAAGATTATGGAGAAAAAAGAAATATTAGAGAGAAAAATGCTAATAGCATAAGTAAAAAATGCAGTAGTCATATTTAAAGATAAGTTAAGGAAGCAGAACACACAAAAAAGAAATTAACATTAGGAGAAAAAAATTAAAGATGTGTCTAGTGTCTCTGTTTCTAAGAATATAGTACTGAATGCATCCACACAATACTATAGCAATCAACAACACACAGCGAACTGAAGACCAAACTCTGGATAATACTTACATTAGGAAAATTATTAACTCATCCATTAATTATGCTACTGATCACAGTTAAATATTAAAAGGCACTTTTATAAGAATTTTTCTTTTTCTCCAGTGACCTTAGTACAACGTACTAGTTTACCAGCGTATTAGTGTACTTAATACTTTGTAAATTGTATTCTTAACTGTTCCATGTTGGTAGAATGGTTACAGTAATGGATTTGAAATCCAAATGATTTTTTCAATTTTCCCATATAAACATATCTAATCAAGGAAAAAGATTTTAATCAATCAAATAATCAACATAGCAATTCTATAGCTTTCTATCGTGTACATAAGAGTAAATATATAAGTTAAATATCAATTTTATGTCAAGATACAATATCTTGTGTTTTCTTGTCTTATTTTGGAGACAGATTTTCAACTCAAAAGCAATGCAAACAATCATTTATTTATAAATATATTTAATTTTAATTTATCTTACTGTTCTCTATCAATTGGTTGCATTTTTAAAGAAATCTTGGGCATTGCCATTTATTTAATAATAAAATTAACAGAACTGAGGAGGAAGCTACAGAGAGGATAAATGAGTTGTTGGTGAAGTAATTGCTCCCTTATGGCTTAATCATTAAAGACCATAAGCCAATGAGCTGTGTGAAAGTTTACTATGGATGCTTTTCTAGGCACTAAATTTGCATGTGATATAAACATCCTATTTGTAGCATTTGATTATTGGAAACTCAATGAGCCATTTGAATGGCAGACAGTTAATACATTACTTTCTGCCCTTCTGTTTTACTCCTGTGGTATTTGTAGCAAAAGTTTAATTGCTCCAATGTTCTACTAAATAATTAAATTGGTTGGTTGCTGTATTTTCCCCCTGCTATAAAGAATGGCTGAAAATAATTCATCTTGAAGTTGAGTAATAACCATGACTTTGTGTTACAGGAACATAACTAGCCTGGAAAATTTCTAAAATCCTGTTTCAATTAAATTCAAGTGGTAAATGGAGAATTTTTATCAGTACAGGGCAAACACGTTCTGCTAATACAATTTCTCATGCTATGTTCTCGAATTATCTTCTTCTAAGAGTATGATCAGTTATTTCAAAGCTGAGATTCTTAAAAGTTCAGACATCATTCTTGAACCAAAATTTCTCCTGAGAATCAACCTCTCCTTGACAAACATGATAGATTTTGAATAAAATCTTGGAGGGCAAGGAAACCATCTGTCATGACTGCATCATCTCACGCTTGAGGTCCATGGTGGAGATTTAATAAGTTCCAACGAAATGACTAAGACTAGTGTCCTTGCAATACAGCATTTGACAGCCCATTGGCAATCAGGATGTTCATCAGAGATGTGCTGATAGACTTGAATTCTACACGGGCCATCAGGGCAGATAACAGCATATTGCTTATGTCTAATCTCCTAAAGGATTTTTCTTCTCCCAAAACCATCCTCAAACGATCCACTATTGTGTCAATGACTTACCATTACCACTTTCTTTCCATCTAGGATCTTTCCAAGGATGTTGTGAGGACTAAACTCATTCATCTACACATTCATTAATTCAAAATTACCATTGACTGTTCACTGTGCCAGGCTTTGTTGTAGGTGCTTAGAATATGGCCGTAAACAAAGTTTCCTTTCCTCACCCCAGTGCTTACATTGAGGGGCTCAGAACAAGAGTACAAATGGATCCTATTTACCATTTGTGTAGGTATTTAATGGTTATACATCAAGTTAACAAATGCCTGGATAACATGCGTTTTATCTTCCTACTCTAAAAAATATGCCTTTGTGATACTCAGGTCCAAATTTAGAATTCTCAAACTTCTTGAAATTCCCCACTGGAACATGCAAGTACAAAGAGAAGAGCCAGTCCCCAGCCTCTGACTCCCAACTGTAGCCCACCCTTCCCCTCCTCTCACCCCCTTCTCTCTTCTCCCCTGCAAAGGTCTTCCTGCACACTTCTGTGGAATCTTCTAACCCTATCCAAGCATAATCTACACTTTCTGAAAACAATTCTTGAGTGCTCAGACTGCACTCAAAAAGAGGCCCACGTACACCCTGGAAGCAAGCTCAGGATCACTTGGGAGAGGAATTCCAAGGCCCTTAGTATCAGAGTGGTCTAGAAAGAGGCTTAGTTCTCTGGGTGAACAGCTTCTCCCTTTCCCCCATCAGGGATCAGCACTCAGGCTTTCTCCTGTAACTCCAGTGCTGCACAGCCTGACCAGGTAAACCATGGGGGTGGACCAATTAGTAACGGGGCTCTCCTCCCCTAGGGGACCCTCCTTACCAATCTTGTAGACTTTGCTTTTTTCTTCTCTGTCAGTGAAGCCATCTGAGCCTGGAGTTTTCTTTCTGGAAAGTTTTTTTTTTCTTAACTGTGAATTCAATTTCTCCAATAGATATAGTTCTATTCAGGTTATCTATTTATTCTTGGTGAGTCTGAGTAGTTTGTAGTTTTCAAGGAATTACTCCATTTCATTTAAATTGTTGAATTATGTGGTTAGAATTGTTTGTGATATTTTATTATTATCCTTTTAACAAACGTGAGCTCTCTAGTGATAGCCTTTCTTATTCCTAATCGTGGTAATTTACATACTCTTTTTTTGCTTTGTGAGTCTGAATAGAAAGATATCAATTTTATTGATGTTTTCAAAAATAAGATTTTGGTTTCATTGATTTTCTCTCTTGTTATTCTGTTTTTAATTTAACTGACGTCTGCTCTTATCTACATGACTGACTTCCTTCCCCTTTTGGTTTTCTTTTCCTAGTTTCTTAAGGTCGAAACTTAGGCTGTTGATTTGAGATCTTCTTTTATAATACAGCTGTCAGGGGTTGAATTGTGTCCCCCCAAAATTCACATATTAAAGTTCTAACCCTCAGTACTTCAGAATGTGACCTCACTTGCAAATAAGGTCATTGCAGACATAATTAATTAAGTTATGATGAGATCATTCTGGAGTGTGGGACCCTAATCCAATATGATGGTGTCCTTAAAAGAAGGGGAAATTTAGACACACACATGCACACAGGGATTAAGAACACAAAGACCACCATATGTAACCCAAAGAGAGAAGCCTGGAACGGGTCCTTCCCTCACAGCCCTCAGAAAAAAAAACAACTTGCCAACATCTTGATTTCATATTTCTACTCATCAGAACTGTGAGACAATAGATTTCTGTTGTTTAAGCCACTCGATGGTACTTTATTATTGTAGCCCTGGCAAGCTAAGACATTGTTTCAATGCTATAAATTTCCCTCTAAAGCACTGCTTTAGCTGTCCTACCAATTTTGATGTTTTTTATTTTCATTTTTCTTCTGTAAAAATATTTTCTGATTTTTCTTGAGACTTCTTCTTTGATCCTTGGATTATGTAGAAGCGTGCTGTTTACAATCCAAATATTTGACTTTTCAGTAACTTTCTGTTACTTATTTCTTGATTAGTTCCATTAAAGCCAGAGAGTAAAATTTATAAGATTTCAATTCTTCAAAAATTTTTACAATCTGTTTTGTGATGCAGGAAATGGTAACTCTTGGTAAGTGCTCCATTTGAACTTGAAAAGAATGTGTATCCTGCTCTTGTTGGGTGGAGAGGTCTATAAATCTCAAGTGGATCCAAGTCTGTTAACAGCGTTGTGCCTTTTACTTCCTTGCTGATTTTCTCTCTGCTTGTTCTTTTGATTTCTTAGAAAATAGGATTGAAGTCCAACTCTTGTTGTGAACCTGATCTTTCCATTTTGGCTTTCAGTTTTAGCAGCTTTTGCTTCACCTATTTTGAAGCATTTTTACAAATGGCAGACACATTTAGAAATACTATGTCTTTTTGGTGAATTGACCCTTTGGTTATTATGCAATATACTTCTTTATTTCTGTTCCAAGCTCTAAAGTTGACATTGTCTGATGTTAATATAGCTATCTAAGATTTTTTTAAATTATTAATGTATGCATGGTGCATCTTTTCCATTCTTTTACTTTTAACCTACTATACCATTATGTTTAAGGTAGGTTTCTTATAGACAGCCTAGAATTTGGAAGGGATTCTAATGCCAGTGTAATTGTTAAGTTCTTACTATGCACCAAGCACTTTCTAGACGCTGCAGATACAGCACAGAGATTACACTTTTTTAATGAAGTTCAAAGGAAGAAAACTTACTTGTTAGTTTAGTACATAAAATTTGTATTCTGAAATTAACTTTAATGCCATAGAGTTACAATCTGTTCATAATAGCTCAAATTTGTCTGCCCTGGAAAGTGAGACTGGTATCTGAACAGGGTGCTTTCTCTTCAAGATCTTACCACAAAGGAGACAGGGAACAGATTCCAGTATTAAAAAAAATAATAAATTAAACATTGATCTTGAGCTTTTTCTGGCTGGATCTGTCACTGTGCGATTTTCTGCAGGGATCAAATCCTGTATAAAGAGCCTTTCTTCTAACAGACTCTTCTCTGCTGTCGTTCCATTCTGACCCCCCAATTTCCTGATTGTAATTGTTAGCATGTAACACCTTTCCATGTGTCACTTTCCAAAATTATAGCTTGTTGTGTGATGATTACAGCTTAGGGGGTTGTTTCCTGTTTCCTTAACACTGTCAGTCTGCAAATCATCATGTAGTAAAGGCTATTTCTGTGGAGGTTCCTGCAGATGGCTAATTTCTTAGGGAGTCCTGTCTTTATTTTCATGTGGTAACATTTCCCCAGCCCCATCCTAGACACCAGAATCCATATGACCTGTGAGAAAAGAAGTCAGTATTCACTCCACTTCCACCCAAACCTAAGAATCTAAGATCAAAGTGGAAACAGAAGATAAGTGAAGCAGGCTGAACCACAAAAGGAGAGTCCAGAAGTAGGTGACCAGGCTGAGGCCTGGGGAGAACTACCTTGGGGGGACCTATGATGAGCTAAAGAGAATGAGGGATAGTCTTCGACGACGGTGGAGTACGGTGGGAGGACACATGCTTTCAACTGATGTAAAAGTCCAAGTTCAGGTAAGCTGTGGTCCAGTCCAGTCCTTAGACTAAGTTGGTGTTACAGGTTGGGTTCACTAGGAAGGAGGGATGACGATTAGCATACAGGAATTTTATCAGGGATACTCCTGGGAGCAATATCTGTGGAAGGGAGGGGAAAGAGGCAGAATTAAGCAGAGGGAGAAGCTGGACTGTGATGCAGTTTCAGCAAAGTCCTAGGCTGAAATTACAGGGAATTCTGAAGATAGGTTAGCAATTCTGCAGTGTTTCAAATTGGGGCCTTTAACGTCTTTCTTCAGTCAATCAGTAGATATACATTGATCCATAAAAGAATAACTTTGAGTCCAGCAGCTGTTTTCAGTTTAGGCACTTTCCAAAGAAGGCTAACAGCTAAAACCTGCACTCCCAGCACCTGGGAAAATAAGTCCTTCAGCTCTGACCGATAACCTGTACGTCCTCTATAGTCCACTCCTTGCAGCACTCAAGTCCAATTCTTCAAATAAATTCTGGGAGAAGCTACTGAAGAATCCCACTGGGCCCCTCTTCCTAAGGGAAACTTAGAAAATGAAAGTTCATAGGAAAAACATAGCCTTTGCTGCTGCAGCTGGTCATGGAGTCATAACTGATGCTCATTGGCTTCCTCCTTTACCATCCATTCTGGATTCCCTTCATCCTCAGCTAACACCTCTGCTTATCTCTGTGGTTTATCTCGTGACATGGTCCATACCCACAGGCCTAAAAGACCTGAGTCCCTGATCACAACAGCCTTCTCAGGCCAAGGCTGCCGCACTTGTCCATTTGCCATGAAAATTGGGCAAAAGTGTACCAAGAGGTACCCAAGTGCTCGTTTGGGTACCAAACAATTCTTCCCTGCTCCTCCCATTATAACAGCATCCCTTTCTCTTCCTGATTATCATTGTTAATTATCCCTTCCAAGATGGTGACTCTTCTTGTTTCTTGTTCTTCCCTTGGCAAGAGGAACTTGAAATGCCCAAGTGGTAGCCATAGCCTGCAGTTCAGCAGGAATCTTGCTATAGCTCTCTGGCTGGAAATGCTTCTCCTCTGGCAACTAACGTGCCTAAAGCTACAGAATCCAGAATTTTGGGTAAAGGAAGCACAAATTCCCTCCAAGGGAATCACTAGGAGTAGTAGTGAGACGTGACTTCTGCATCCACACTTTGGTTCATTGACCAATGCATTCTACCTATTGGAGACAGCATCATAAAAAACTATTTGACATTCTTGCCTTCTTTATTGAACCTATTGGAAATCCAGTCTCTTACGTATATGTAAGGCTCCTACCAGTAAATGTTGGCTAGGTTCTGCAACTCCTTTATGATATAGTCTCTTTAATCCCTTCTCAGACCCAGCATGGCCCCAGCTAGCTTCTATTATAACTTAATCCTGGTCATTGACCTTGCGACCTAGAAGAGAGGTCAGGGCAGATCCTAAGAAGGAGTCACATGTTGTACTGGTAAAGAAGTATGAGCCACTTCAGCAGGCACAGAAGAGTCCTAGGAATCTGGGTATTCAAGATTTGGGGGTTCATCAGCACAGATGCCCCATCCCACATGTCAGTGTCCTATTCTTTCCCAAATAGTGTAATGATTTTGTCATAGCAGATCTGCCTAGGTTGAAATTTTAATAATTTTTGGAGCTCTGCTATTCTTCTCTTTAATACTTGGGCTTGGTCCACAGCATTTTTTGCCCTCTGGCTACAGGAAGTGAGATGCTTATATGCTTGTATGATGCAACCAGGAGCCTTCTACATTCTACCGTAAGCCTTTAATTGCTGATTAACCACACTTAGCTTTTTCTCATTTTTTCTAATACCTGCTCTAATAGCAAATACTTGCTATTGCATTCCCTGACACTGGAATACCATTCCAGTTCACCAAGGGTAAAAGTTTTGACAAACACCAAGCTACCCTATACCAGGGTCTACCTATGATCTAGATGGGATTGTTATTGCCAGCTAAGTTGCAAGGGATCTGAATCTCAAATCTCTTCTTTTTTTTTTGCTGAGGAAGATTCACCCTGAGGTAACATCCTTTGCCAGTCTTCCTCTTTTTGCACGTGAGCTGCCACCACAGCATGGCCACTGACAAGTCATCTAGGTCTGTGCCCAGGAACCAAACCTGGGCCACCGAAGCAGAGCGTGCTGAACTTAACCACTAGGCCACCAGGGCTGGCCCTCAAATCTCTTCTTGGCACCTTGTTTCTCAGACCACTCCTGGCACCAACCGAATATGATCTGAGGAAAACAGACTGTGAAAATTAGCACACAGTTTACTCAGGAATACTCTTGGGAGAAACAACAGCAAAGGGAAGGGAAAGGGGCAGGATTGGGCAAAAGGAGAAGTTGGGCTGTGAGGCAGTGTCTTGACTTGAAGCCTTCACAACAAGGCTTCAACTGATATCGAGGGAGATCTGAAGTTGGGATGGTCCTCCAGAGGTGTCCCAAGTTGGGGTGAGGTGTCCAGGCCACCATGTCCCTGCTTCAAGCAGTAACTAGATGTGGGCTGCCCTGAGAAGGCAGTGTGCCTTTGGACAGGTTGCTCTCTTTCATTGAGGTACTATGCTGGCAGAATTCCCGGAAGCTGAGGAAATAAGTCCTTTAGTCCTGCAGGGAGCTGTGGAGAGTCCATCCTGACATCCACTACACTGAAGCATATGGTGAGAGCTTAGTCACAAAACTTAGGTCAAGGTCCCAGATGCCTAAGATCCAAATCTGGGCAGGGCAAGGAAAATGCCATATTGATATCCTGTTCGTCTATAACGTGTTAATTCTTCTCCTCCAGTTTTCTGGAAGCATGAATGATATGAGTTCGGGGTGGGCAAAGCCTCTGAATGATGAGATGTGGCCTGTACCTGGCCATGAGAGTTACAGGGCTGTGGGCACAGACTCAGAAAGGTCATTAGAAAGGCCCCTTAAGATCCTGCTGTGGACAGCTGCCACCCTAATGGTAGGATATAATGTGCTCTTCCATTTAAGAATACACATGTCCTTTCACTAAGCATTGTTAGCTAATTACTGACCCACTAATTCATTCATTTATCGTTTATTTATTCAAGACACATTTACTAAACATCGTATGCCACGTACTAGAGTACATGATAGAAATGAAGAAATGAAATAAGACACAAGCCCTGACCTAAAGTGCCTTACATTGTACTTTACAATGTGCATTATGTTGTAAAATGCCTTACGTTGTACTACACAGAGACTGACATAATTATTTATGGCTTACATGAGCACACAAATGAGAAATGATAAATTATACTAGGAGGATCAGGGAAAGTTTCACAGATGAGGTACCACTTGCCTTCTAATATATGTGTAACAGGACATTAAGCAAAGAATGAGAGAAAGGAGATCTTTATGCTTCCAATAATCATGTATGACATTTCTGCCTTAGTGAGATGCTGGGACAACACAAAGTCCTGTAAAGATGCGGTGGTAACAGAGATAAGTAAAATTTTCTGATAATTGATAGGCCAAGAACTCTGCAAATACTGTATTAACATCACCTGAATTGATCCTCACAGTATCCTGATCTGGGAAACATGAATCCCATTAATTTATAGGAAACTGAGGCTAACTAAATAGGCACTATCGAGTGGTATAAGAACCATCATGTAGGGGCACAGGCTATTGGGAATGAGATTGACTTAGCCTACACTGACACCTCAAGTTCTCGTTTTCCTAGTCCATTTATGCTGTTCTTGGTGCTAGCAGCCATGACTTCATTTTGAATCCCCTAAATGAACTGTAAGATTTGGTTACACAAGGCTAAAGGGGTCATCTGCCTGTCACAGCTGCCAGCTTGGCTGATTTGGGATCTCATCAACTCTTATCAGTATTTACATAGTATATTGGCAAGAGTATTTTAAACGTTTCATAGGAACAGATGTGGCAAAGATATTTGTTTTTCTTTGCTTCTCTCAGGACATATTTCTAAAGTCAGATCTCTTTGGCTTTTTCCTAGCCAAGACCGGCCTAGTCTTCCCATTGTGTCATCATTCAAGGTCACAGCCCGCTTCTTCGGGTTTTTGCTAAATACTAGTGAGAAAAGCTATCTGGTTCAAGAGTTCCCTGTGTATAGTTGGTTACAAGTGGGACTGAGCATACAGAGGAGGAAGGAAATATTTTTAGGGAAAGATAGCCCAGGGTTGAGGGAAGGCATTCGAAAAGGCCAAGAGACAAAATATCATGCAATATTTGGTAAGATGTTAGGAGGTAAGGTAAGTACGGCTAGAAAAATAAAAGGTAAGTGGTTTTTATGGTAAGAGATGTGGAGAGAGAAGTACACTACACTCATATCAGTAAAAACCATGTAGGCAATATTAAGGAGTTCAGACTTTCTCCTAAAGACCATGAGAAGATATTGAACTATTTCAAGCAGAAAAGACATTGCAGCACCTTCTAACACAACTTGTAAACACAACACAGCTTCGAATGGAGAGTGTGGCAAAGGAGACCCTAAGATTTCTTGTCTCTTTGGAAATGCAGCTATTGGTATCCAACAGAAGACTTCCAAACAGTTAGCCAGGAGACTCCTCAGGGTTCTGTAAGTGAAACATCATTATTAATTTTGAGAGGCTTAAGAATAATTGCCTCTAAAACACCAAATTGAATTTTCAAATACTGAATTAAAAATTCAAACAAAGTTTAGATATTTTGGTAAATTTTTGCAACATTAGGCAGCTGAGAATAATGTATCCTCAGTTCTCACAAGACTTTGCTTTCTAAAGTTTGAGGTTATGATTTAAAAATTACTTAAGCAGCCAGCCCTGTGGCATAGTGGTTAAGTTCAGTGTGCTATGCTTCAGCGGCCTGGGTTCGTGGGTTCAGATCCTGGGCATGGACCTACACCCCTTGACAGCCACGCTGTGGTGGTGAGCCACATATAAAGTGGAGGAAGACTGGCACAGATGTTAGCTCAGGGCTAATCTTCTTCAGGAAAAAAAGGAGGATTGGCAATAGATGTTAGCTCAAAGTTAATCTTCCTCAGAAAAAAAAAATTTTACTTAAAATTGTATGTGTTTAAAGTTGAAGGAAATGGGAAATATCACCAGGCAGTCCTTGATGCAGACAAAAACACCCCAGTCCTGAGCTCCTGCAATAACTCACTTCTGGTCTCTGGTTCCAGACTCCCAGCTTGCCCTGAAAAGCCAACCTACTCAGGGTACACCCCTGCTTAAAAATCTTTGATGGCCCCACATTGCCCCCCAGGACAGAATCCTAACATGTTGGTGGGGTCTATCAGGCCCTCCCTGGTTGACCCTTGTGACATTGAGAGCTTCAGCTCTGCCTTCCTGATGCTCTAAGGTATCAAACCATTTCGCCCTTCCAATGTGTTCTCTCTCATGTGTGCACACAGTGTTCTATGGCATTTCATGTTCCTCTCATCTCTAAAACTGTCACCTAGCCCACCACCCTATTCTCATTCCACCTGCCTTTTAAGACTAATATGAAATTTCCCTAAGAGGAAAATCACCCAGGAACCTTCTCGTACCTCCTCATCCTGAGAGGACACGGTGCAGGACAGTGTGAGAACTACTCACCTGGGGCGTGGCGCAGATCAGCCCCAACCAAGGCGGAGGCGCCGGTGAAGAGACGCGGCTGACAGCCCTCAGAGCAGGCTGCCTGCGCCTCCGCAGCTAAAATTTCACAGTGGGAGTCCGTAAACAACGAAAATTGCTTTCTTTGATTCCACTAATCAGCCTGCTTGCTCAAGGACAGAATGCCCAGACTGCCCTCTCTGCCAGCTGCCAGCTAATCAGTTTACCACAAAAAAAGTACAAACAAGATTCACTGCGCCCTGATGGCCTGCATTTCGCCTTTTCTCCTCTCTCTCTATTCTCTCTTATTAATCCTGATTTTGATTTTCTCTCTCAAACTACAAGGGACCTCCTCAAATCTAAGTAAATAATTTCCATACAAATAAATAAACAGTATGCAAAATAACTTTCTAAAAATGGCTGAATAATTCTTTGATAGTACCAAACACATAGTAGAATGGTACGGTGAGTACCTTTACAATAAATTAATTAAAGTAAAACTACAGACTGCAAGTAAACACATCTTAGTTAGTTAGCATGGTATTTTTCTCCCAACATCCCTGAAGAAGCTCCAAACAGGATTTTGTTTTAAGAAAATAAAAACTGACTTAAGTCTCTCTCCAGTTTGTAGTTTCTTTAACTCATCGAGATTTTGCTTCTCATCATAAGCCTCAGTTTCCTCATCAGTAAAATGAGCATACTAATTTATAACTTTATAAAGTTATTTTGTGGGTAAATTGAAGTAAGTAATGTAAACTCTTTGAGACTATGGTTGAGACTTACCTTTGTCCTCTGTCTTAGGCAGGATCTTCTCATTTGTTAAACCCACCACCTTGTATGCACACAATTTATGCACGTTCCTAAGAAAGATGGAAAGCCTTTTTAGGTTATAATATGCTATAAAATGCACAATATTTAGTGCCCCAGGCTGAAGAGGAATGAATTCAGATAATACAGAGAATGACCACAAGCTTACATGGTCACACAGAGGAAAAGATGGGAGGAAATCAAATGGGCCATTTGCTATGATACCAGCTGTTCCAATATTCTAATTAATGGACCAAGAGAGCAAGAGATAAACATATCTTTTAACAATAAAATACTGACGTGTTGGAAAGGAGAGTAGGGCACGGTCTTTCACCTCATTACTTAAAATTAGATCTTCAATATTGTTAGACCCTAACAATAGAACTCTGGTCGTAGTTAGTACCGTAAGACTCGCTGTTGCAAGTCTTTAAGTATGTTTAATTATTTGGATGTTCCTTTAAAAACCAATTAAGAGGTCAGTATTCTCCAAAGCAATTCTTTCAAGTCTAACAGATAATACTAGATGCTAACAACATAGTTAGCAAGAATGTTTTAAGTTGAAAAATTTAAAGAACATAAAGAGGACCAGAATTTTAAAACTTGAAGGTCCTTAAAGATGTTCTTAGTCTAGAAGAGTTAAGTGATTTACATAAACTCACAAAAGAGGAAGCACAAGCAGAGGTTTCCTGATGGCTATTTGAATGATTGGTAGAAAAAACCAAAGTAAATAAATGAGGTTTAGAAATAAGCCATCTTATAGCAAAATTAGATTAGATCCTCCTTTAAGGGTGATGAGACTCTTAGGAAATGGTTCTCATGAATCAATTCATAATAAATGGATTTTCAAGACAAAAGGTTAAAAGAAATGCTGGCTATGCCATAATAATCAGAACTCTCCAGAAGATACTAGCTTAGGAGAAAAAGAATTCCTCTGGGTCTAGGATGTTCTAAGAGTTAAAAACATTTATTTTGAAATATTATCATACATCTGTCTACTCACTACTGAAATTAAAAAGACATTAACAGTTTGCCATATTGGTTTCAGATTTCTCTCTTTATTTTTAAGACATTCCTAAGCAAATATCTGAATAAACAGCAAAAGAAACAACTAAAGCCACACCTCTCTCCTATCTCTTCCCAAAATTTCCCTTCTCAGACTTCACCACCACCCTGAAGTTAGTGTAAGTCATGCTCAGGCGTGTGTTTGTATCTTTACTCTGTATGTATAAATCTATCCATACAACAATTTACGTAAATGCTATTCTAATGCATTCATCCTTTTATAGCTCCCCTTTTCCCCCTCAACTTTAAGTTTAGAGATTTATACATGCTGATATAGAAACATCTACTTCATTTATATCCCAATTTGAATTAACCTTACAACTGAGATATAACTGGGGTTATTAACCATTTCTGTACTACTATAATCCCATTGCAATTAATGTTTTGTACTTGTGGACATGCATAAGAGTTCTTCAGACATAGCCACTAAGAAACACTATGGTTGGGTTGAAAGATGTTCTTCAACTTTACTAAATATGTCCAATTGCTCCGCAGGGAAGTGGTACCAATTTACACTTCCAAAGTAAAAGTGGTATCATTTCCCCACATTCTCCTCCTCACATGATATAGCAGGCTGAATGAGGGACTTCCAAAGACGTCCACATCCCAAACTCTAGAACCTCTGAATATATTACCTTATAAGGGCAAAACGGACTTTGCAGATGCAGATTTGAGATGGAGAGATAATCCTGCATTATCCACATGTGGGCCCAACATCATCACAGGAGTCATAACAGGGGGTCAGAAAAATCAGAGAAGGAGACATGAAGATGGAAGCAGAAGTCAGAGAGTCAGAAATTTGAAGATGGAAGAAGGGGCTGCTAGGCAAGGAATGCAGGCCACATCTAGAAGCTGGAAAAGGCAAGGAAGTAGATGCTTCTCTGGAGCTTCTAGAAGGAACCAGCCTTGCCACTTTCACCCAATGAGACTGGGTGACTGATCTTGGGCTTCTGACCTTCTGAACTGTAGGATAATTCATTTTTGTTGTTTTAAGCCACTAAATTTTTGGTAATTTGCTACAGCAGCAATAGGCAACTGATACACAAGATGTGATAAGACTTAGTGTTTTGTTTGTTGCCAAAATGAGGATTGTGATGATTTGCATTTACCCACCTATTAGTAAGTCTGGGCCTCTATTCATATGTATATTGCTCATTTGGGTTTTTCCCTCTGCGAATTGCCCACACTACTGAGCAGATTGTCATCTTCTTAATGATTTGAAGAAATTCTCTATGCAAGAGTTTCTCAAACTTAGCACTTTTTGCATTTTGAGCCAGATAATTCTGTGTTGTTAGGGGCTATCTGTGCACTGTAGGATGCTTAGCAGTGTTCCTGTCCTCTACTAACTAAATAACTACTCTTCTGCTGTTTTGATGACCCGAATGTCTCTAGACATTGCAAAATTCCCCAGGGGACAAAATCACTCCCAACTGAGAACCCCTGCTCTATATTATCCACGTTGAATATTTTCTATGCTAATCTGTGGTCAGCTACTTTTTCTAAGACAATGTTTGATAGATATTTCATGTTTGAAATATTAGTACAGCCATTTTATCAACGTTTCACTTTACAGCTTGTCTTCCCTATCTTGTTTATGAAGTGTTACTCGACTCCAGCGTCCTCACACTTCAACATACATAACACCCACTTGGGCGGCTTTCAAAACAAGGATAGGTGGACATTACCTCTGGAGTTTCTCTGCATGGGGCCCAAGAATTTGCATTTCTAACAAATTTCCTGAGCATGCTGATACCGCTGGTCCAGGGACTACACTTTGATAAGATCATT
The DNA here is from genome assembly GCF_041296265.1 of Equus caballus. Taxonomy (NCBI): domain Eukaryota; kingdom Metazoa; phylum Chordata; class Mammalia; order Perissodactyla; family Equidae; genus Equus; species Equus caballus. The sequence goes on along the minus strand of NC_091699.1, from coordinate 60,141,697 downwards.
CATCCTAAAGATCCTTTCTTTAATTTTTTAAATAGTTGTTATAACTTTGCTTTTCCATATTTTGTCTTTAATTCATCTAGATTTCCTTTTTCTTTTTGTGTCTGGTGGTAAGTAGGTTTCTGGTTTTATCTTCTTTTCCTCCATATGGATAGGCAGTTGCACAGCGCTATTTCCTAAGCTGTCAATTCCTTTGATTTTATTACATTATGGTAATATAGGCTTTAATTATAGATTTTCACATTTAAAATGAACTTTTTATCTTAAAATAATTTATATTTATAGAAACTTTGTGAAGATAGGATGGATAGTTCCCATATAACCTATACCCAGTTTCCTCTACATTATATTAGATACGTTAGTAGGGACCATTTTTCACAATTAATGAACCAATATTGTTACAGCGTTATTAACTAAAGTCCATGCTGTGTTCATATTTACTTATTTTTTACTTATGTCCTTTTTCTGTTCCAGGGTCCCATCCAGGATATCACATCACATTTAGTTGTCATGTATCCTTAGACTTCTCTTGGCTGTGACAGCTTCTCAGAATTTTCTTGTTGTTGATGACTTAGACAGTTTTGAGAAATATTGGACAGGTATGTTGTAGAATGTCCTTCATTTGGGACTTACCTGATATTTTTCTCATGACTGGATTGGGTCTATGGATTTTGGAAGGAAGATCAGAGAGGCAAAGTTGCATTTTCATTCCATTTTATCAAGGGTATATACTTCTCACTACTGATGTTAGTTAATCTTGATCACCTGGCTGTGGTAGTGTTTGTCAGATTGCTCCACTGTCAAGTTACTCTTTTTTCCACTTTCTGTACTGTACTCTTTGAAAGAAAGTCATTATGTGCAGCCCACACTTAAGAAGTGGGGAATTATGCCCTCCCCTTTTTATTTTTGGTGAGGAAGATTGGCCCTGAGCTAACATCTGTTGCCAATCTTCCTCTTTTTGTTTGAGAAAATTGTCTCTGCGCTAACATCTATGCCAATCTTCCTATATTTTGTATGTGGGATGCATAGCTTGATGAGCAGTATGTAGGTCTGCACCTAGCATCCAAACCCGTGACCCTAGGCCACTTAAGCAGAGTATGAAAACTTAACCACTATGCCAACTGGGCTGGCTCCAATGTTCCCCATTTTTGAGGGCAGAGTAACTACATGCATTCTTTGGAATTTTATGGCACAGGAGATATGTGTCTTCTCTCCCATTAATTTATTTATTCAATCATTTCTTTATGCAAGTGTGGATCATGGATGTTTATTTTATACTTTGGGTTATATTCCAATACTACTTTTATTTATTTTCCGCTCAAATTGTACCAGCTTAGCCATTGGGAGCTCTTTTAGTTGGCTTTTGTGTCCCTTCAATTCACCTCCATCTGTGAATTTTGTTGTTGTTGTTGTTTTGCACTCCCTTACTTTCTGGCACTACAAGACGCTTCAGGCTCATCTCTTATATTACCTGCACCAGCTCTAGAATGAGCTATTTCTCCAAGAAGCCCTGGTTTCTTTTATTGGAGAATAGTATTAGAAACCGACATATGGACATTTTTATGTTCATTACTACTGGAGTGTCATTGCTTCCAGGCCCTCTCAGATGACAAAGCAAGGAAATATACACGTGTATACTAACCCATATGTTTATAATCATTTCTGTGTGTATCCATCTGTTTCTGTGTTAAGCTAAACATGAGTTCACACTGACGTCTCCGATGCTAATCCATTGCCACATAGATCATTCTAGCCTTCTCCGCTAGCTTCTCTGTGACTTCTCACTTCAACAGTGAGAAATCTAGATCCCACTTTCCACCATTCATTTACTTAATTGTCCTATTCCAGTATACATGTATAGTGATTTCTGAATTGTCAATATGTACCTTCATGGAAAACAACTTTACCAACTAGAATATAGCGCTATGTACACTTCTCTTTGCCTTTTCTCTTAGAGTTTCTACTCATTTCTAAAGTTACTAAGGTCAGCAGTCTTTCTTCCATCTGCTTCAGTGAACTTACTTCATAATTTATATTACAATTCAAATCTTCTATCAAAGGCTGCATTAGACCCTTGGATCTCTCAACCTCTACATGATTTTTTAAATTTTCAAACATTAAGATTCACTTTTGGCACTGTAAATTTCTATGGGTTTTGAAGTCTTATATTGTTTTAATGATGTATCTACTTAGGTCAGGTCTTCTATTTCTTGTTGCATCCGTTTTGTAAAATTATAATTTTCTTAAATAAAAGTATCCATTTAAACTTAGTTTAGGCAATGGGTACATGAAAAGGTGCTCAACGTCACTCACCATCAGGGAAATGTAAATCAAAACGATAATGAGATATCTCCTCACATTTGTTAAAATAGCTACCATCAAAAAGACAAGAGAGGGGCCAGCCCTGTGTCTGAGTGGTTAAGTTCTCATGCTCCGCTTCAGCAGCCCAGGGTTTCACTGGTTCGGATCTTGAGTGTGGACGTGGCACTGCTCAACAAGCCGTGCTGAGTGGCATCCCACATAGCACAACCAGAGGCACTCACAACTAGAATATACAACTATGTACTGGGGGCTTTAGGGAGAAGAAGGAGGAGGAGGAGGAAGAGGAGGAAGAAGAGGGGGAGGGGAGAAGGAGGGGGAGGAGGAGGAGAAAAAGAAAGAAGATTGGCAACAGTTGTTAGCTAAGGTGTCAATCTTTAGAAACAAAGACCTATAAGAAAAACAGATAAGAGATAAGTGTTGGCAAGGATGTGGAGAGAAGGGAACCCTTGTGCACTGTTGGGAATGTAAATTGGTGCAGCCATTATGAAAAACAGTCTGGAGTTTCTTCAAAAAATTAAAAATAGAGCTACCATATGATCCAGCAATCCCACTTCTGGGTATACATCCAAGGGAAATGAAAATAGGATCTCAAAAAGATGTCTGTGCTCTCATGTTCATTGCAACATTATTCACAATGGCCAAGATATGGAAACAACCTAAAAGTGCACATCAGTGAATGAATGGGTATATAATATGTGATATATACACATACACATACACACACATATACATATATACACAATGGAATATTGTTCAGAAATGAGAAAGAAGGAAAGCCTATTATTTGCAACAACATGGATGGAACTTGGCATCATGCTAAGTGAAATAAGTCAGACAGAGAAAGACAAGTATCCCATGCTTTCACTTATTTGTGGAATCTTTAAAAAAAAAAGTCAAACTCATAGGAACAGAAAGTAGAAAAGTCATGGCTTGGAGGTGGAGAAATAGGAGCAAGTTGGTAAAACGGTATAAACTCTCAGCTATACTATGAATAATGTCTGAGGATCTAAGGTGAAACATGTTGACTATAGTTGATAACGTTGTATTCTATAACTGAAAATTTTAAAAATACAATAAAATAAACTTAGTTTGCTGTTGTTTAAAGATTTTAAGAGCAACTATATGTTGTCTATAAGAAATCCACTTTAAAGACATACATAGATTAAAAGCAAACGCAAGGAGAAAAATATACCATGCTAACACTAAATATACCAACAAAATATACTATACTAACACTAATCAAACTAACTCATATCATTGCTGTCATTCATTTCTCTTACATAAGCATCCATCTATACATACTCATACACAATAGAATACAAGTAATATAGCTCAAACTCAAACACGAAAGTCTACCTTAGAGCTAAAATCAATTCTACTGATTGCAGGTTGAATCCATGATATTACAGTTGCAACAACATAAATTTAATAACAGCAAAAACAATAGCGAATATTTAGAGACCATTTACTATATGCCAGATTATTTACATGCATCCCTCATTTATTTTTCAAACATTCTTATGATCTATCATTCTTATGAAATGCATTGATTCTCAAAATTATCAATGCTGCTATTTTTAGTTTATGAATTATACTAGAATCAGCTATTAATACAAACAGAATCCTTCAACTTGATCATAAATTATTTTCTGATAAATTTTGTTTAATAGGATAAGAACATGTGACCCAATATCATTAAATGCACATTACATTCCTGGGCTCAAATGTTGCTATTTTTCTTACCTTTGGCTGAGCCATATTATTGTGATATGTCAGATGTGTGGGTTGGCGGGTATGTGTGGGGGTGTTTGGAAAGTTTAAAATGAAAGAGCATATGAAAGTTTTGTGTTGTTATTATTTGATCAGTGCCAATGCAAACTGAAATATGGAACACTTGAAGTTCTATGTATTTCTCAAAGTCTCTAACAGAATGAGAAATTCAGAGCAGATTTAAAGATTATCGTTGAACACGGAAGGCCATCAGAGTTACATGTGTAACTTCAGATACTACTTGTTCGGTAGTGTCATTGCTTAAAGACAAAAACAATTTCTGGGGGGATTTCTGGACAATAGGTAGAATCTCCTGCAAGCCTGTGCCTTTGTCTAAGAACTGCTGAAAGTACCGAAGGGGCAATTAAGTCAATGATCTAGTACAGACAGGAAAAGTGCTTTTATAGAATCCGGAATGGCCGCTAGTCCACTAAGATGCAGCGTGGTATAGGGAGGAGAATATAATATTTGGGCCGTACAGACCTGAGTTTGGATCCAGAAAAGTTTTTGACGCTTAGTTGGCTCATTCTTTAAATGGAGATCATAGAATCTACCCTTTTAGGTTGATGTTATGTTAAAGACAAATGATTTTTAAGGCCTGTAACCCAGTTTGAATCCCCAAAATGGGAATTCCTGCATTATTGTTTCATACAGAGATAAATGTGAATGAAAAGTCCTTTTCTAGGTTCTCAGCCACTGTGCTTGACATTCAGTGTTATTCTGCCAGTGGCTACAAAGCACAGCTTCCACAGCGATCTACTCAGTGGTGTCACAGTGTATAAAAGGAGAAACAAATCAGGTAGCTATTTTATTTATTACTTCACTCATTCATCAATATTTATTATCTCTTTTGTATCATCGTTGAACCAGGCACTGATGATAAATGAGCAAGCTCTATTCCCTGCCCGTGATGAACCAACAGGCCCAGGAAGCTCAGAAGGAGGGACAGCTTGCCCCTTGAGGAGTTCCTTCATTTAATGTGTCCCATTCACCATCTCTCTCCTTTAGGGACTCAACAGGCTTTCTTCAAGTCTAAAATAGATGCTCTCTAGCCTGCCACTGCTTTGTCTTGTGCCTATTTGTGAGTCATTACCTGTTGCTCTGTGTGGAATGCTGCACCTGCTCTGTACTCTAGTTCAATCATTAGGAGCTAAAAGCAGGAAAGGGGTGATTTCCAGGTGTGCTCAAAAAATCTGGCTGTACTGGGACCCAAGGCTCTGCCTACCAGCCTCCCTATGATCAAGCCAGAAACCTCTCGTGATCTGCTAATGGTGGCTTCGCATGGACAACTTTCCAGTGCCACTTCATCAAAATGAGCAGGGTGTACATAAATCTAGCTGTCTAAAGTGAAACTGAATCTTGGCATGAGTTGTCTTGAATGTTGATGGGGAGTTGTCTTGAATGTTGATGACGAGGAATGTTGATTCTTTTCCTCCCCATCAACAGTCCGTCTCAGGAGGAAGAGGGGATAGCTGGAAAGAACCTTGGCAATACCTATTTTAATAATATCATGTAAAAATGTGGGCCCCAAAGGAACATGTAATGAGCACTTATCGCATATCGACAATGAATAGGCATTGAGCCTCCAGTAAGTGCAGGGCCCTATGCCAAAGATGTGGAGAGTACCCCCATGGGAAGATAGCTAACAATGCAAGGTAGCAGCATATGCAAGTACCCTATGTGTCTGTACTCAGGGAGAACAATGGAAAGAAGTCCTCTCTCAGCTAATTATCATAATTTTACATCTTATTGTGAAAGCTGCACCTTGCACATGGTTCCCTAGGCAAAGAGACAGTTGGGATTAAAATCCATCATGTACTTACCCATAGTCAGGACATCCTAACTCAAGGCTGTCTGCCCAGAGTAAAGGAAGCTTTCTTCTAATTCTCAAAAAGATCCATATCTGGCAAATCAGGTAGCTATTTCATTTATTACTTCACTTATTTATCAATTTTTATTATCTCTTTTGTATCACCATTGAACCAGGCACTGATGATAAATGAGCAAGCTCTATTCCCTGCCCGTGATGAACCAACAGGCCCAGGAAGCTCAGAAGGAGGGACAGCTCGCCCCTTGAGGAGCTCCTTCATTTAATGTGTCACCATCTCTCTCCTTTAGGGACCCTCATTTATTGCTGTAATGCTTTCACCAAATAAATAATTAGAAGTAGAGAAAATGTTGCCTAACAGCAATCTCTTACTATATGGCTCTTTTTGGGTATGGAACAAGTTTTCCTAATCACTTTTGTGATCCTCACAACAATTAGTGGGGAAGCCAGGATGGGAATCAACATCCCATCTGACAATGACTGAGGCTCTGAAAATCACCCAGGGCCCTAGATGTAGGGAGGCCCAAGGATGTATGCACAGACTACTTTGAAATTAAAATTTAAAAATGTAATGATTTTTGATATGACCATCTTGACACATTTTTCAATGACTCAATCAAGTATATGTCCCAGGTCAAAAGAACCTCAACAAATCAATCAAGATGAAATGTTCTTGGACGTCCCTCACATTCTCCATACACATAACTTAGCCAAGTAAATATATATTTGATACAGGTAATAAACAGTTTAATTTCAAGTTGTTAATCTGTTCTCATGGGGGAAGGTAAGACTGATCTGAAAAAATCCAAACTGATTCTTCCAAATTAAATAATCTGTCTTTGTCAGCTCCTAATCCCACTGATGGCAGCAGGTGACATTCTGCACAATGACCTTGTTTTCCCAGAATGCAGCAGCACACTTTTGGTAGGATTCAGTACCGACGACTTCAGCCTGAACTCTAATTCAGTGACACTTCCTGCCAGCTCTAGATTCTGTTTCTCCGGTTACACTGAGGGATTTCCCAAGTCTAGTCAGTCTTGAACATGAATATGAATAAAGACTAGCGCTCAGTGATCTGGCCAGCTCCCACCTCTTACCCTAACTGTCCAAGTTCTCCTACCCAGTGCCACCAGATTCACCTTCTCAATGCATGATGAATAGTTTCCATATTCACTCTCAGTTTCAAAGCCTCAGTGATTGCCAATCACCTATAAATAAAGATCAAACTGCTTGCCTCGGAATATAAGACCTCTACAATGTGATCCCAACCTTCTTTTCAATCCATTTTTCCCACTACTCCCCTCACATATACACAATTACTCTCTTTCTTATATGTAAAATTCACTTGCATAAATCCATGCCTCTGCTAACAGAGATTTATCCACCTTAAATATTCTCTTCTTTCTGTTCCACAGTTGCACGTGCAAATTCTACATGTTGTATCAAATGCCACCTCCGCAAAGACTTTCACTGTTGTCCTCTAGCTGGGAACAATCGCTTGTATCTCTGAATTTTAATATGTTCCAAGCACCCCCTTCTCAAAAACCTTTTACTCTTTACCTTGTAGTATCTACTTTGGAACATAAGCTTTTGTGAGGGCAGAGACTCTGTCGGTCCATCCTTCTTTATTCTCTTTCACTGTGACCTGATATTTACTAAGTTCTCATAATACGTCAAGAAATACAGTCACAGCTTCTCCATATTCTGCTCTATTCCTCATCAGAACAGACGTGATTTTCTCTCTAGGGTCCCAGAGGAGATAAAATCTATCCAGCCCTCCTTGTACTTACTGATTCCACTTCTCAGTGGACAACCATCCGAGTGAATGTTTTCTCTGAATGTGCCCAAAGAGCCATCTGAGGGTTAGGGAGGGGTGTTTCCTCGGCAGCTGTTGATCAAACCAGGTAAGCAAGAACCTTGCTAAGAGAATATTCACATACTCTGCTATCATGAATTGGTGCATTTCATTGCATTTTCAGTCATAAAAGTAATGTTTTATTTTGTAATTTGCATATTAAATTAGGACTCTATTCGTACATTACAAGGTAAGAAACAAGTATGCTGATTAACAATTGCTGCGTCCTGGGCAAGTCCATCAGCCAAAGTGGGCTGGATACATAAAAACAGGTGGTACACATGGCAGGTAGGCATTGGGATGCTTCAGTGCAGAACCATCTTCTGGCTCCTCATCCAGACAGGACAGATGTATGACACTCGTTGCCAAAGACCAATCAAAGATAGAAGAGCCTAGAAATCAAAGCTCCTGGGACAGCAAGGCAGAGTTTGAAATAAATAAGAACTGTGGGAACAAATTATTCTAGTTATGAGCGGATCTGGCTGTTGGCTGCCTCTCACCAATCCAAAATGTGACTTGATCATCATGAATCATATTACTTGTGGACATGTGCAACCCTCACTTACCCTGCCAGAGCTCTGTGGCTTGTCACCTGTGAAATGTAGAACAGACTCAGCCATCCCTGGCAAAGTGGTATTTTCTACTGAATTGCAACCCATGGAAGTTTAAAAATCCTGCCTGGTGCTTTATCCCCTCTCTTCTCATTTGAGGAAATGACATTTTCGATGAAGAATGCATGCTTATTGTCTCTTTTTTAGAGGTCTGAGATTACTTTTCCCTGAACATCTGCTATCTAACGATCACTTTGCAAAGTAGGGTTTTTTTAATCCCCATTATACAGATGAAAAACAGCTCAGAGAGCTTAATTCCTGGCTCAGGGGCCCCCAGGTGGTAACTGGCAGAGCTACCATCTGAGTCTGGGCAGCTCTGTATGGTTCCCTTGACTGAGCTGGTTTCAATACACAGTGACGCCTCTCCCCACTCACTGGTGAGTGCTGACGAGCCCTGCTTCCTGGGGATGAAATACACACTGATCAATCACTGAAATACTTTTCAGGTAGGGTTGTCAGATTCAGTCAAACTCAGTAAAAATACAGGATAACTTATCATTAACTTCTTAGTATAGTATGTCCCAAAAAATACTTGTGTCCTGTATTTTGCCTGGGAAGACTATTTTAAGGACGACCTTTATTAAAGTACCTCATGCACACCAGGAAACACACTGGTTCTCTATTTTAGCTGCAGCTACAAAACCACTCATGACAAGGTACTCCTTAAGGGGAATGAGCATATCTGAACAATTTCTGAATCCCCACTTAGTACTTGGCAGGAAACTTTTTATATATAGAGGTGTTCAATAAATATGGGTTGAATGAATTTCACAGACTTAAGATAGATTTGACCTTATTTATACATTGTGGTACAATCACAAGGATGTTTAGGTCAGCAAAATAGCATATTAGCAGTAGATGTGAAATAAAATTAAATATAAAGGAAAATAAAATAAAAGGAAAGGATGATAGTGAAAATGAGTTTGAAACAACGAATACAAAAATCTGAACCATGAAGAAATTTGCTGCATACAGTAACAAATATCTAGTTCTACCACAATCTCTTCTGAGCACCTTGCCTGTTTCCTAACCTAGGGACGTTACTAATTATGAGTAGCAAATATTCCAGCATCCCCTTCTGAGCTGCAGGCTCAGCTCTGACCAGGCTCAGGGACAAGCCTGACCTGGGAAGAAACCTCAGAAGCCCAGTTCCATCTTCTGGTGACTCAGCCTCATCTCAGGGGGCTGCTAGCCTAGGTGTGAACATTGTATCCTGGCTTTGACATCGTGGCAGGCACTTATGGTGACCTAAGACACTGACTTATTCTCAGCCATCCCATTAAGGACTGGATCCTGTCTGAAACCCAATGGGTAGCGTCTAGCTCCCTGCTCCAACATGTCCATGTTTCAGTTGCCAACCTGAACGTCATCATTTCTTCTTCATCATTTCTTCTATAATCCCTATCTCCCTATGCTGGCTATTAGTCAACATATTTTGTCACCTGCTTTGGGTACCACTCTTTTAGTACACAACAAGTTTGCTCCATCTAGATCTGTTTGGACCCCTTTTACCATTTTTGTACATATATACCCCCTTTTATGACCTTTTACTTCCAAGAGCTAATACCCATTTCAAGAAAGACTGTCCTCAGGCTTTTGTAGCCCCACTTGCCCACACTAAGAAAAACCAGAGTGCCTAGGAATTTATACTCACCTTATCCTTGGCAGCCTGCCAGGTAAACCTAATGTCCCATTCCTTGGGATTTCCTTGTGGCGTAACGTCCATGTGGTATAGCTTACACTCTGGAATTCCCCTGTGGGATCAGGCTAAGACCTAACTAAGTTCTGTAAGATTTTCCTTGGTTTTCCCACCTCCATCCTCCCCTACTGCCTTACTGGTTTCCTCTGGAAGCATTTTCTTAATGAATCATTTGCACATGAATCCTTCCTTGGGTTCTGCTTCTAGAGAATCCAACCCAAGGCACCCCACTTCCTACATACTTGATCTGTCACCTGTCTTCTTGGCATGGAGTAAGACAACTAGAATCCCCTGACATTGACCTTCCTAAGGAGACAAGTTTAGTTACAAATCAAGGTTATTTCCAGCCTGCTGTGGGGGTTTGGTAAAACAGAAGATACAAGAGCATCTTCTAATCCATAATACGGGCTCTTCTCTTTTAACAGGAGATGCAACAGGCCTTGCAAGGCCATGCTAATCTCCATGCAGACTGCGAGCTTTTCACTATTTGGAATGCTGAGCTTTCTACCAAGTGTTATTAGTATTGAAGGTGTGCTATTGACTCTGCTATTTGAAATTTGTTCTTGGAACACTGATTTACTACCTGTCATTTTACTGTTATATATTTATAATAAGATACTTGAATTTTATTAATCCTCCCTTTTAAATTCCTAAGACATTCAGAGGAAAAAAGAAAAAGAGTTCATTGTCCTGCCAGTGGACTTGATTCCCAAAGAATTGTAACACTATTTTTCACAAGTAATTGTGCTCTGTGGCAGTGAAATCATGAGATGAAGGAGTTAGAGAAGCAACAGTTCTCTCCCATAAGAAGCTAGAAAAGAGGGATGTAAACAGCAAGACTTGATCAAGGCCATGCAGGGACGCTGTGGCAAGCCATCTCAAAGCTGTGTATCTAAAAAAGCGAAGCAGAATTTCCCTCTGGATTTAATGTCTTTTTGTGCAAGTGTCACCTCTTTCTAAATCTTCCCCAAACAGAAACAGGATTAATCTTTTCTTCTTCTGTGTCCCTACAACCCCCTGCTGGAGCTATTGGCAGCAATTGATTGCAAGAGAGAGTTTCCAATACTAACCTGAGCCCCTTGAAGGCTGGCACTGCCTTATTTGTCTCTTTATTCTAGTGTCAGGCAGTGAACCATTCTCATAATGATTGTCTAAAAAGTATATATTAAGTAGAACATAATAAGGTGCTATCCTTGTTATCAAAATATTACAGATCAAGGAAGGAATGGGAAGAATGAAAGCGATTATATAATGGAGTCTAAACAACATATGAAGATCAGAATATTCTCCCTTTAGGTTTTCTCCCCTTTCTCTTTATGTGATTAGACGCATCCACATTGGAAAAGGGATATGGGTGCCAAGAAGGTTATGGGACTCCATGACCGTCATTGTAACATGATCATTTATCACTAGTTAAATCACTTTCATTGTGTATTTATTTATAAGCATAATGAGAAAACTACGTAATTTTTTCACAGAGAAATTGCTTTCGTGAACAAATCTTGGTGAATGGTACAAATGGCTGTACACGTCAGGATGCGTCTGAGCGTAATGGGATAATTATACCTGGAAGAGGAGAACACGTCAGAGAGGAACGCATGCCCACTAACATGGGTAAGGCACTAAGGATGACTCCAGGACGGTGGGGAGAGGGAGACAGGTGAGGTAGTCAGAAGGTAGCATCAAAACTGTGTCCATCAAAATGAATGAACTCCAAAGACATTCTCTGAGCTAAGGATGTAGACACAGAAGAATGTATCATATGATTCCATTTATGCAAAGTACAAAAGCAGACAAAGTCAACCTATTCTATTCAAAGTCAGGATAATAGTTGCCCTTTTACAGTATGGATGAAGAATGGAAGGAATGGGAGCTCTGTGCTGGCAATATTCTGTGTCTTGATCTGAGTTTTGGTTGCATTGATTTGTTCTGTTTGTGAAATTTCAGCATGTTATACACTAATGTGCACTTTTTTGTGTGTATATTATTCATCATTTAAAAAAGGAGGACTACTGTTAACTGCTGGCTAAGAGATGTTTCTTTCCTCCTTCTCAAACATAACATGAGGGGACAGCTATTTCTCAAATTTCAGAATATTATAAAAAATCATTATCCCACTGATGGGCTTTCAAGGAGTTAAAGATTAAAGCTCGTATTGAAGCGCACGGGATTGCCTACTAGAGAAAAGGTCCAGCAATACATTTTTCTTCCTCTGTTTTTTTCTTGCAGGTATACATCTTATAAGTTGAGATAACAATGGGGCAGAACCTAATTCTCTGGAAGGTAAGGCCATTGAAGAATTGCTGTGCTGTGCTGGAAATTTCTGATGATCCCTTCTTCTCATTAATGGCTTTTCTTTGAAGTGCCCTTCCTCACACCAGAGTTGGTAAGAGCCGGACATTAATTTAGCACATTTTATCAAATCTAAGGTGTGCCTCCCCCATGTAGATATAAGCACATAAAGAGAAATAACCATGGATCTCTGGATGTTTCTTAGCCTGAGCCCTGCTGTCTATTTCATTCAGTTTTATGCTTTGATTTGAATTCTTCCCTCTATGTCCCGACTCCTAACTCTAATCAGTTTCCTCACGTATAACTTGTCCATCTAGGTCTTGCTCTGTTCCCTAGTAAACTGGGTTCATTAATTTTCATGCTCTTCCCTCAGCCACAGCCTACCAGATCCTGCATAACTCTCTTCTTATAGCATCACCACTTCTGTTTTAAATTGCTCCCATAGACTGCTGGAGATGCTTTGAGTTATGTCACTGTACTAGCCTGCTTGGTCTGCCATAACAGAATGCAACAAATTGGGTAGCTTGAACAACAGAAATTTATTTTCTCACACTTCTGGAGGCTAAAAGTCCAAGATCAAGGTGCCATCAGGGGTTTTTCTGAGGGATCTCTTTCTGGCTTGCACAGTCTTCTGGCTGTGTCCTCACATGACCTTTTCTCTGTGTGTTTGCAGGGACACAGAAAGTTCTGGGGTCTCTTCCTCTTTTCATTGGGACACCAGTCCTACAGATTAAGCTCCAACCTGATGACTTCATTTAACCTTAATTGTTTCCCTAAAGGCCCTGTCTCCAAAGCTAGCCAATCTGGGTGTTAGGGCTTCAAAATATGAATTTTAGGAGGACACAATTCAGTCCCTAACAGTAACATCGCCTCTTTTATTTTCTTTAATATTTTTGGAGTCTCATGATCTAGTAAAGCATGTTTTTTTTTTTTGGCTTGTGGGAAATCATTTTGGAGGATACAAGATTGTTAGCCTTGAAATAATTAATGGGATTTAAACTCAGAGTAACCTTAGGAATGTATTTACAATATCGTTATCAATTTCAAAATAATTATACATCAGTGATTCTATCATTAGCTGTCATACTAATCCAACTTTCTGTAGTTACAACCTCATGGACATATGTCTAAGCTTGTGTTATTAAAAGGGTTTCGGTTATTCTTTGCTCCTCTTCCCACTGTGCATGAGGGCAAGGTCAGAGAAGATGCTTTCAAGAGGGTGGTAGTAATGGAAGACTGGAGCAGGCAGATGCCTGGGCCATTGCATTGTCCGAAGACAACTGAGCAAATCTTAGCCTGAGAGGACTACTGCGGGCCTGATTTTAGGGGATGCTATGCAGCTGCTAGTGAACTTCTACCATGCAGTGCAAAGAAAGCTGGATGCATGGACGCCCCTGGCTCAGCTTATCAGGAGAATCAGAGGTGGCCTCCGGGCCCAGCACCTCAACGACACATCAAGTGTCCCCCTCCCCCTCACTTACAAACCTGGCTGCAAAGGTTCACCTTTGCACACAGTAGGCAGAATCCGTCGTTCAGTATGCAGCAGAATTATTATCCTATTTTCTCTGAACAGCATATCCTGGTGAAGATAATAACAATTTCCTTTTTTTTGGCAAAAAGTCTATAGTAAGGATCAAGAGCTCTCTAGTGATTTTGGAGTCTTCTGCTGTTATAACTTTAATATATGTAGAATTCTAGAACCACAGAAAGTTTCAGTGAGACCAAAGGTGACAGAGTCAAATGTTGTCCAGAATTCAGACCTTTTTATATCTCCTTCATTATTTTTGCCTTAGTCATGTCACTAATAATATTACTTATGCAATGTTTGTCTTTATATCGATTAATTCTTATTTAAATTAATTGATTTTAAAAGGAAGTAGTGTGTCATTAACCTACATGGCAAACCAGCAAACTATCCCATAAATAGAAGATAATTGGAAAAATAAACACAATTCAAAGGAAAACAATGTCATTAAAGTCTAACTAAATCAGCAGCCTGCAGAAGGCTTTGAACCTGAAGACCAGTCTCGCTTTGTTTAATAAAAGGAGACAAGCACATGCTAGGATGATGTTCCAGACTAGCAGACATTCTCCCTGCTGTAATCAAAACGACTGAAAGAGACTAAAAGAATCTGGACTCGATGTGATGCTATTCATGCTACGTTTGCCAAGTGCCCACATTAGAACTTGTCCCAATTTTATGCATTATTTTATCCACTTACTAATTATGTGTATCTCAGTTTCCTTATCTGTAAAATGGGCTTTTATATTAAATGAGTTGGTATGCAGTGTAAAGGATCTTTTGTGGGCTTAGTTATCATTATTATTTGTTATTATTAGTGTTTTTATCATTATCATTTCACTACTAACCCCCAAATATTTATATGCATACTATGTGCAAAGCACACCTGACATACAACAAAATATCCTTGATTCTTGTCCCAATATTGAAGAAACAATGAGCTAGACCAATCTCTATTTTAAAGATTAAGTAGCTAAGATTCAGAGGAAGGGGAAGAGTTTACTTACAGTCATATGGCTACGACTTTCTTAATGAAAGTTGCAAGGCATGATGCAGTCAGTCAGATAATCCCAAGCTTAATGTTGACATGTACCTGTCACCTTTTGTCTTCCAAAACTTCTACATTGAACTAAGCAGACTGCATGAATCAGAGGACTAGGCCTCACTCCGGTCAGAATGGCTATAATTAACAAGACAGGAAACAACAAATGTTGGAGAGGGTGTGGAGAGAAGGGCACCCTTGTTCACTGCTGGTGGCAATGCAAACTGGTGCAGCCACTATGGAAAGCAGTATGGAGTATCCTCAGAAAATTAAGGATAGATCTACCATATGATCCAGCTATCCCACTGCTGGGTATTTATCCAAAGAACTTGAAAACACAAAGGAATAAAGATACTTGCACCCCTATGTTCATTGTGGCATTATACACAATAGCCAAGACATGGAAGCAACCTAGGTGCCCATCAAGGGACGAAGGGATAAAGAAGATGTGGTATTTATACACGATGGACTACTACTCAGCCATAAGAAATGATGAAATCTGGCCATTTGTGGCAACATGGATGGACCTTGAGGGTATTATGCTGAGTGAAATAAGTCAGAGGGAGAAAGTCAAATACCATATGATCTCACTCATAAGTAGAAGATACAAACGACAAAAAAAAACACACATAGGATTGGAGATTGGACTGGTGGTTACCATTGGGGAAGGGGGGAGGGGGGAGGGCAAAAGGGGTGATTAGGGTCACATGTGAGGGGATGCACTACAATTAGTGTTCTGGTGGTGAACATGATGTAATGTATACAGGATTCGAAATATCATGTACATCCGAAAAAAAAAAAATGTTTAGCATGGTCCTATTCTTCTGGTCCCTGCTTCTCGCACACTGAGGTTTCCCCTGCCGATTTGTCCACTTTAAGGCGGCACTGTGGTGTCCGACCCTGACAGAGTGCACTGTTTACTGACATGGTAATCTAGCACTGTCAGTGGACACTGCTACTGGCATCTCATGCACCACAGGGCACTCCTCACAGTCTTCCAGACAATGGAGAAGGAAGGCGACTCTCATGTCTCCTAGCAGCGCATTGGTGATGGAGACAAGATACTGCACTGATTAAAGAAAAATGGTGTATTAATTAATTCAGGCTTCTATAACAAAACACCGTAAAGTAGGCAGCTTAAAAACAACAGAAGATAATTCTCACAGTTCTGGAGGCTGGGAAGTCCAAGAATAGGGCATCAGAAGATTCAGTGTCTGGTGAGATCCCACTTTTGGGTTCATATATGGCTGTCTTTTTGCTGTGTCCTCACATGGCAGAAGGGGCAAAGGATCTCTCTGGAGTCTCTTTCATGAGGGCACTAATCCCATTCATGAAGGCTCTGCCTTCATGACCTAATCACCCGCCAAAGGCAAATTAATTTAGAAGTTTCTCTAAATAGTGTGTGGCCAAACCATTTTTTATGGTCTTAATGTTTGTGTCCTCTCAAAATCTATATGTTGAAATCCTAATCCATCACCTTGGGGGTTAGAATTTCAATGGATGGATTGGTGGTGGGGGCTGTGGAGACATAAGATTCAGACCACAGCAAAGGGTTTGACCGCTCACTATTTAAAGAAACCTCTAAGTTAATTTGGAATTCTGAACAACAGACTATTGATGACCAGAGACAGCAAGAACCAGACACATGCCCATCATCCTTCACTCAGAGAGGGGGTGATAATGCTAGAACTCTAAGCAGCTAAAGTCATGCCCTCATGGGGACATAGGATTAGAAGACGTTTGCATCCAGTCTGGCTCCTGCTCAGCGCCGTCTAGTTTGTACAATTGGTCCAAAATGATTTCTGTGCCATCTCTGCAGAAAGGGATCTTCTGTCCTTAAATCCCCCGAGATCAAAGCAAAGCGGGGTAAAAGGCAGAAGCAGAAGGAAATTAAATGTGTTCCACTGAGAATTCATAAATACAAAAGGGAAAACATTGGTTTTTTAAGAAAATATTAGTGACTGCCTTCTCTGTACTATTGAACTAGGCAGCAAGGGGATATAAACATGGATGAGGCTGGATCGCAGCCTCTGAAGAATATGTATGCTAATTGAGAAGCTGCTAATTACTTAAATACTAATCTAATGAGGAAAGTGGGTAGGACAAAACTGCAAGACATTTATACACATTATATCACACAGTGTGTATTTGTACATTTAACCCTAACACTTGAATGTCACAGATGTCTTTGAGATTCTATTGAAACCTCTGCTCCCTCTTCCCAGAGATACAAGCATGTGCAAAGAACACACATGAATTTAAGGTCAGGACTTCACTGGAGCCCAGATTCAGAACCTCTGCCTCAGTCTAAAAAGATGTACGTTCGGACTCAGAAGTTGCAATTACTTTTCATTCGAGCTCTTAATTGAAATCAGCCCCAGCAAGAATGGCACATGTAATAGATAGCCATACCAGAGACCTAAAGATATCGAATCTGTATCAGAGCCTTGAAGCAAACTAAGAGTGAAAATAGACAAAGAAGAAGAAAAGTAGTAAAGTAAGTTATGTTCATAAAGTTAAACGGGCAGTCATAAAAATGTGAAAAGTACTTTATGAAAATATTGAGGGAACAAGCAATGTGCAGAAGAATATTTCTGACCTCATTGTATAAAAGGAAAAATATAAGTATATTTTATAAATAACATTTATACATTGTATGTTGAATTTGCATAATAAATCTATTCAAGGATGCACCAAAAATATTACAGCAGAAGAGAGGAAGGACATAGAGCACTTACATTTTTCACCTTATTTTCTCTATATTGTTGGAATTTTTATCAAGAGTAGGTGGTATCTGAGACAAGGGCGACACAGTGGACATTATAACTATTCCTGATGCACACAGAATCCAACTGTGCTGTTGCTTAAGCCATTGCAACACCAACTATGCATTAGGAACATCCTACAGTTTGAGCACTTTGAGTTTTCCCAGAAGCAGACTCTGAGCCAAGGATTTAGGAACAAACGCTTTATTAAGAAAGTACCTCCAGGAGAACTCAGCAAGGCAGCAGGGGAGTCAAGATCGGGAAAGGAGATAAGCCAAGCAAGAGGCAATTTCAGGCAAACTCCAGGGCTCAGCCTGATCCCACAGGGCGCTCTGGAGTGTCAATCACACCTCAGAGTGCCCTGCGTGGGGGCAAAAGGGCTTGGCGTTTGTTCTTCCACACCAGTCATCGGTAGGCTATATGGGTCACCTGTTGTCTGGAGGTTGGGGGTGTATAAAAATCCTATGTAATTCTAGCTCTCTGTGCCACTCAGATGACTCCAGTGTCCCAGGGCAATCCTCTGTAGGCTCAAGGTATAGCTGTTGGCAGCAAAGAACACAGAAGCTGGGAATGTGTACACAGGGGGCATAAAAGGGATCTGAGGGAGCTGGATGGGGCACCAACCACATAGGACAGTCAACAGATTGTAGCTTCCATGCATTCAACAGATATTTATTGATAGTCTAGAATTGTGCTGTGCAACATGGCAGCCACTAGCCACAAATGGTTATTGATCATTTTAAAAGTGGCTATCCTGAAAAGATCTATGCTATAAGTAAGTGTAAAATAGATATTGAAGACTCAGTAAGAAAAAAAAAGAATGCACACCATCTCACTAATAATTTTTATATTGATTACACATTGAAATAACATTAAATATACATTATAGAATAAATAAAATACATTATTCAAATTGTCTACCTGTTTCTCTTTACCTTTTTAATGTAGCTTCTGGAAGATTAAAAATTACATATGTGGCTCATATTAAATTTCTATTGAACAGCGCTTGTCTAGAAAATGTCCATTACTGTGCTAGGTGTTGGGGGTACTGCAGTGACCAAGAGAGACTTGGCCTCTGCCCTCATGATGTTTACAGTCCAGTGGTTGTAACAGACAGTAATTAGACGGTACCACTTGTTTTAAACAAGATGATGGAAATAACAGAATAGACAACTGGGAGGAACTTACATCAGAGCAACTCATCAGGAGAGATGCCTCTGAAGCAATGTTTCTTAAAATCAAATACTGGAATAGGGAGTGAACCATGGAAATATCTTGGAGGGTGTTGTGTGAAGGGGGAGTTGAAATGTTTTGAGGGTATTCCAGGCTAGAGGAACATGAGATAGTAGGAAAAAATATCTATGAATTGCTCAGCTGTCTGGTTATATTAGTATAAGTGGTCTTAAGACCACTAAAGTGGTGAAAAGAACAGAAAATTCTCCTAGACTGCAGACATCTAAGTTGGCACAAACAGTTGATGCATATGAAAAAATGGTCAGATCTGATGGTTGACTGAGAAAACAATCTTTTTCTTTCCTTGAATAACATTCAGATTTTCACTGCAGTCAATAATGTTCAAACTACTTGGAAAACTAAAGTTTAGGTAAAGGAGACAGAAATTCTATGCTCATATTAAAATTAAAAAGATGCAAATTACTTGAATGTGCCTTAAACACATCCACAACAGCTTGTTTATTTTTACTCCGTTTTCTTGAAGTGATGTTAACTTGTCGTTGAAGACATGTAAGATTTTTAAGGACTTTTTAGGGGCGAAGAGTGTAGAAGTGATATTCTTCCAGCTTTTCTGACCGAGATGAAGTCAAAACAAAATGCTTTTGAAATTTCTAACTAATACTGAAGTGATTAACACATACTTCTTATGACATAAAAATCTGCCTCAAGAAATATGGTTTTGCCATCGTCTGTTATATTTTCAATAGTATGTGGATATTTAACGTAAGATTGTTAAAGTTGACTCTTCTTAAAATAAAGAGGTTTAGTTTCTTCACGTTGTTTTATTCAATGTAATACTAACATGACTCCACATTATATTTTTTTCTTAATCTAGCTTCTTTATATTTCAGCTTAAATATGTGCAAATATAAAAAATAATTGGTTTAAAATTTGAGTTTATCGTCTTAAAAATGGCTATAACTTCTGAATTGATATTTTGTAGCAAATTTAGAATTGAAATCCTAAGGAGAGAGGAAATTCTTCAAAACTCATACGTTTTTCTAAATGATAGAATGATAAGCAGAATTACTGATCATAAGAAGGTGTATGGGGATCTGACACGTTTAAAACTGGTTTCAGTGATAACAGACGCTTATTAATATGTGGTCTATTTTACTCAATGGACATTTCCTAGGTCAAAGCCCCGTGTTAGTTACTGTAACTATAAATGAGACTACTTCCCTATGATCCATGGACTTCACAGGAAGCTGGGGGAGAAAGCGATGTCATCCAATGTGGTGAGTGTTTCAATACAGATGTCTCCAGAAGGCTGGGGAAAAAGTTCAGAACAGTGACTTTCTCTGAAAGAAAGGAATCAGAGAAAGCTTCAATGATGAGGTGAGACTTGACCTGGACCATGTGGGAAGAGTAAGGCTTTTATAAACACAAGCCAAAGAAAACCACTCTCGGCAGAGAGACTATTATGAGAAGAGC
This sequence comes from Equus caballus, assembly GCF_041296265.1. NCBI lineage: Eukaryota > Metazoa > Chordata > Mammalia > Perissodactyla > Equidae > Equus > Equus caballus. The sequence continues at coordinate 60,121,327 of NC_091699.1, read as the reverse complement.
CACAGGAGTGTGAAATTGTCTAGGATAATCACTAGATATTAAACTTAGAGTGTGGTAAGTAGTTGTGTGTATCTAGAGCCTTAGAATATACATGGTGGCTTTGGACTAAAATGCTGTGAAGAAGAGTTTGGAATTTATTCTTTATTTCTTTTGTCTTTTTCTTTTCAAATGTGTGTACAGCTTTGAGTGCATGTTCTCCAATTCTGTTAGGAAAGGAGCAAGTAAAGAATAGCAAAGCTTCATTTTTTAGCTTTGCTGATCGCCTCCTCCCGCCTCGGTAATTTACAAACTTTGTGTCATCTTTGTTCTCTCTGACTTTCATTGGGATGACTATTGATTTACAAGCAGCCCTAATGTGGCTCTTTCAGGCATCCTGAATCACTCTGACAGCAGCTCTGTAAATAGATCAATTTCTGCCTTTAAAATTTGATGTCTCCTGTCCTAACAAACCATTATTTTGGCTAAACTCAGATAAAGGAATTCTTCATACTTGGTAAAGTATCACTAAATTAGTCTCTGCAAGGCTGAGGTAACATTATTCTTATTATGTCATATGGAAGTAATCTAGCATGTTGGACTTCATTAAAAGTCACTTGTTTACTGAGGTGGTTCTGCTGCCCAGGAAACAATGGGATGAGATTACTTAGTAACCTTGGATAAGTGTGTTAACTATCACCTGAATTTAACAGGAAGAGAACAAGAGTCCTCATTACTTTCCCCATAAATCACCCATGAGTTGAACTTTCAGCAGCCCAGGGTAAATAATTCTTTGCCTATATAAAAAAGGAAGCACTCTTTTGGAGGGAGGCAGGAAGGATTTCTAGGCCTTTCTCTGCATTTCCTTCTCCTTATCATGACCACACACCACTAGCAAACACATACTTTTTGAGTCTTTTCGTTTCTCAGAAAAAAGAGGCTGACATGGTAGAAATAGAAACGAGCTTACAGATAAAATGTCTTGACTCCAGTCTATGCATCTCTAATTAACTAGCTGGTATGGTACTAGGCAGAAGAGCAGTTAATATTCTGAAATTTTTCTCCTCTCTACAAAACAAGGAGCAACATTTTCTACTTAAGGGTCAGTGCAAGGGATGAGGTAATACGTGTAACAGTTACTTGTAAATCATGCAGCTCTTTGTGAAGGTGAGATCTTGCCACTACTCATTAACCCAGCAATTAAAAAGGATCAGAGATAAAACACAATTATGCCGACATCACCATTCTAAAATTGCCATCAATTACAGTTGTCTATATGTTTAAGGAATATGGAGCACACTGTGTTTCTGTGAATCATGTTTGTGGCCCCCAGGAGAACAACTGGGAGGTAAAAAACCAGGGGCATTCTCCAAGGTCAAAGCTTTCTCTCACCTGTTCTTAGCTATGTAGGAAGTGATTCTTGACTGTATTAGTTATCAGACAAATGCAAATTAAAGCAATATTCTTATACTGTTCAATGAATTGTAACCTCCTTGAGCATAGCCCACTTCTGCTTCTCTATTAGGAGTTTGGCTACATAGACAAACATAAAAGTTCTAGCTTGCTTCTCCATGGAGAGTTTCACAGAGGGAAGAAAGAACTTCCATATGGGGAATTCTTGGATTGCCCAATAAAGGCTGCAACAGTGTGGGCAAAAATCTCTAATTCTTGGGTTTGTATTAGGAAGCCCAATTGCTTGCAAATATAAGCCACATTCTTAACTGGCTTTATTAGCTGAAAAAAAAATGGTGTTATTTTGATCTCTTCCTGCGTGACTCCTCTCTGTTTACTAATGGATGTCATTTATGTGGCTCCTCTCAAACCCCAAAATCTAAGCATTGGGCTGTGAATCTTGAAAAACAGACAGTGAGTATCATTTGGGAAGCAAAGGAACAATAGACATTAAGACTTGTTGTGGAGTTGACCTTGTGGGTTTCTGACCCTGATGTCTGGCAGGGGTTCACACTACATATGGCAGGTTTTCATCTCATACAGTCTATGTGGGAGCTGCAAGTTACTTTTAGTAATTGTTGGTCTTGGTCAGTCACTGCAGCTTATGACCACTTTGTCCTATGGAGAATAGCTAAGGCAGGGCACACATGGAACACAGCCTACTCAGGTCTTAAGCAATTGCCTGCAGGGCTGCCCAGGCAACCTTTGCCAAAGGGCAAGTCAGCCAGGCAAGGGTCTTAGGATGTAGCTGCTGCTACACTTGACCTTGAACCAGAGAATCACAGCTTCCTCTGGTGTTACAGGGAAGTCAGAAGGAGGATTAGATTATTTTAGGCATTGGTGAGCCTAACTATATTTGCTGTTTTCAAGTTTCTAGATACCCTGGATTTAGGACAACAGAGAAAATTGTGGCTGAAGTTTACGTGACTTATCCATGGGTTCAGAGAAACTCCCCACCACATGTATTCAAAGTGACTTTGCATTTACATAGTTTTAACAACACCTTTAGATTTCAGACACCCAACCTGAGACTTCACTCATAGAAAGACAGTCAGTTTTATTCAAAAAAAGAAAAATGAGAGTTCTTATTGTAAAGATATTATGCCATCTTCTTGGGATAAGAGAAAGAATCATTTTAAGGAAATTCTTGCAGACAAAAAGATTCTGCATAATTTTGAAAGTCTCTGCTTGAAACACAAAGATCCATTAAGAAATAAATCAAGAACAAATGCTTTGAAAATTATACTTCGTTTCTGTAACAAAATAAGAAAAGATTGATTAAGCTAGAAGAAGAAAGAGCTATTCTGAAAAGAAAGGTTAAATTTTTATAATCTGGACAGATATTAAGGGGATCTTAAAGGCCATGATAGATTGAAATAAGAGAGAAAAGGAGCTGTGCCCAGGTTTACCTACTCTTAAAGAGAGAATCTTAATTCTTCTTAGCTAAGAGGTTTCAAACAGTGACGAGAGCCCATAGGAATTTCATGGAGAAGGGAGACAAATTACCAAAGCAGATTGAAATGTCTCCACCACAGGCAATTGCGATCCGAGATCCTAAGAAGACATGGCCTTGAGAAGCTGCTAAAGGAAGGATCATAGCAACAGTAACCTGGGGACATCACATCAAAGACTGGGGCAGCTCTACCCAGTAGTTACAGAAAATCCAAACAGACTTGAAAGGACAAGATCTAGAAGATTAGCACAAAATCCGAAACACATCATACAGGAAGCTTTAAAATGGCACAGTCATTCCAGGTAGATGCGAGTATAATCTGTACCCTTAGGTACACACGTATCCACAAATGCCTCCCCAAATCTGTGGGCCTCCATGGGCCTTTTTGTTACCCTGGGCTTAAACTGGAAACACAACAACATTCTAGACCATCTCGAGTTTTGCTTTTATTCTAACTAAAACATATTCCTAGCCTCCCAGAAGAAAAATATCTACTTGCTCGTTATAAAAACAATGCCAAATTTTAGATGGTAAAAGTCCACTTGTCCTTAAAAGATAATAAATAATAAAAGTTTTATCACTAAGAGTCTGTGATCGTAAAACCAGCAAAGAGACCCTCTTTACAAGGAATTAGAGGATTCCGAGAAATTGGTATTGATCTATTCAGAAAAACAAATGATTTGGGCTTTAATGAAACACAAAATAAAATAAACATGTTTATGGAACAAAAGCATTGCTAACATCAGCAATGCTTTTCACTAGATGTAAGACTCTGAATAGAAAATTTGCCAGTTTCTCTCATTTTTGTCTGAAATTATTTAACATCATCCATCTTTTAAAGAAAGCAAAATTCATTTGGACAGTAGAGGAAAAGCGGGTGGGCGTCCCACCTCCACCTTCACCTTTCTGTTCTGCACTTCCCTAACAAGTGTCCTGAGTTATTATCTTTGGCTAAACCTACAAAGCTATTCATTTATTCTTTCATTCATTCATCAAACATTGAGCATCCACTCCATCACAGTCCACATGAATAAGGCCCACTCATAGAATCTACTGAGGCAAGAGGCAAGTAAACAAATGATTATGGACAGGCAGTGGGAGTCCATCAATAAACTAGAAGTGCCTAGAAACGTAATTAGTTGAACTGCAGCCAGAGTTACAATTTCTGCCAAACACTGAGGATGCATCTTTTAAGCAATCCCCATGTGCTGAGCATGAGTTACTGTATTTTTTCCCTGAGAGATCTGTGAGTTGGACATGTGTCCACATGAGAGAGACAATTAATTATTAATGGGGAATAATTTTTTCTCTTTTGACTTGTCCCCTCTGTTTCATCTTTTGCAAAAATACTAATAATCTACTTAAAGCAGAGTGCAGTTGATATGTGCAGGACACAGAGGAACCCACCGGGATAATCTTCTTCCCTTTGCTTAGTACCCAACTATTGCGGAGTATATTCCAAAAGAGAATGCAGGAAATACCATACAGACAGGAGAGGCTCCCTGAGCCTGCATGACTCCAGTCCAACAGGCCTGCCCCTGGGTTTTGTCACATGCCCCATTTCCAAGTCAGCTCTTCTGTTTCCTTGGGTGTCGCCTCGGTCCTGAGCTGCTTACCCTGACCCACCCCTCACATGGACCTGTCTTTGGACCTTTCTGCTTCCTCTCTCTGTGGACTTGCCTCAGCCTTCATCACACCTGCCACTGCACACTGCTCTCCTGGCTCTTCCCTCCGTGTTTCTCCCTGGCCGGGCCTCTATCCTGGGCAAAGCCCCTGAAGGTCCTCTCTGGTCTCTCAGCATAGCTCCTGCAGAAATGGTTGGGAATTGGGAGAGAAACACAATGGACTAGATAGAATTGATTTCCTATTTCTATGTAAATAACTTGCAAAATAAATAACTTGTAAAAGACAACATTACTTTTTGCCAAGACAAGAAATATTACCACAGCGTCATAGGATTCTGAATTTGTTTCTAAAACCAAAACAGTTGAAAAGCACAATTGCATGTGGATTGCAGTTTTGCTGTTTTTCCACAGATATATTTGGACTATTAAGTGATGCTCATCCTCATAAAAGAAAAGATTCTGCCAAATTACAGTGCAGAGAAGGCACTAATAGCTAATATTAGAAGATTTATCTGAGGTAATATGGTAGCAATAATTTTTGAGAGTTTATGTTTGTTATTGATACCAAAAAACACTTGTTTATCCCAGAAATCTCTCCACATAGTTGTGATGCAATTGCTCTATGGGGCCATATACAACGATGATTGTAACATACACTGGAGGCAGCCTGCCTGTCATAGACAGAACAGCAGCTACAGAGTTAGACTTACACGTGTTAGATGTCATGTTAGCCACTTCAGAACTTTGTGACCTTGAGCAACCTCCTTAGCCTCACTGGTGTTTAGCCGTCCCTATTGTAACAGCTGGCCATGAATACATATCTGACAACATTGTTGAATGAGAGTATAAAACGGCCCACAGAGCCTTTAACAAATACTTTCTAGCTAAGTATGGCTACAGGTAGACTCTGTAGTTTAAAGATCTGGCTTTATGCAATGGTATGCACATAATTTTGAAGAATATAAGAATATCTGAAGTAAGCATGGGACCAGCATGAACCTCTGTTGGAATGTGGACTGTTTCAGGCAACAGGACCAAAAGAGTGGAGCCAGGATGAGGAAACAAGAGAACAGAGAGGGCCTGGGCCAGAAACAAGACAAATACATTCCCAGTAACACCTTGCTAAGGGTTTTTGTCCTAATGTAATATAAAACTAAACTGCTGTTAGTGTTTGAGTCTCTGTGTACAATGCAGCTATATATCTACAGACGTAAGTGTATAGCAATAATTTTGCCTTCTTTACAAAATCTTTATTTTAAAGCCACCCCTTTGAACCACTGAATTCTGATCTTTTCTTTCTCAACAGTCGTTTCATTTGTAACTATATATTTGTTTGCTTGTTTATTGTCTATTTGCCTCACTATTTTCCTCACTAGGTTGTAACTTCCGTAATGGTCGGAATCATGGATGCGTCATTCACCAGTGTATGTCCAACACCTAGAACATACAGAGCCCTCAGAAAATATCATTTAAATAAATAAATCAAGACCTAAAACATGACAAAGATTGTGATTTGGTAATTTAACGTGGGGAGAAAGATCATGTATATGTTTTCCAAGCAGCCTTTCCTGAAGCAAATGCTAGAGATACTTTGTCTCTAGGTTGAATACATTCATGGGCATGAATAACAGTAACAGGTTTGGTGAAATTCATTGGCAGATGCAGATTGATGTGGCACTCAATGGAAACCTCTCAGGACGAGCTATCGAGAGATCTATATATTCAGACCTCAGTATCCCCCAGTATTAGCGGGCTTTATTTTAGTATTTTACTTAGGGCTACATTTCAAACCCTGTCCTAACCTCTGGTTATTATTTGCAGGCACATGAGTCTTTTTGATAGAGGTGATGGATGGTCCTATCAATGAGACCACATGCTTCTTGGCTCTTTTATTGTTTGTTAATTTCTTGTGTGAGAAAAGTTCTCAAAGACAAAAAAAAAAAAAAAATAGAAGCTTGCATTACAATGAGGGTTAACATCTTGGGCTTTGAATCTTGGGTTTAAATCCTGGCTCATCTACTTACTAGCAGTGTGATGACGAACAATTTTCTTCTCTAGACCATGATTTCCACATCTGTAAAATGAAAATAAAATCAACACAACTCCAGAGAAACATTGTGAGGGACAAAAACAGTGCCTGTAAAGTCCTTAACCTGATACCTGGCATGTGCGATAAATATTAGTTCCTTGCTATTGATTGATTGATTGTTCCCTATAATTCTGATCCTACGTAATCTAACTTGAATGCAGCATTCTTTAAATTTTTCTTTTCATTAATACTCAATCATCAAACATTTATTGAGGGACTGTTTGTGCCAAAAGCAGTCCAAGATATAGAAAAATATTGTTCACTAGAACATAGTTACAACACTTTCCAAAAGAGTAAAATTTGTTTTAAGTGAATTAATAAAATTGGCAATGAAGTAGAATAGGCAAAATCTCATTCAATGGTGGTGTCACCCGTAAAGCTATTCAAAATAGGAATAATTTTAATTAAACCTGAACGTATCTTCAGACTATTTCATTTCAATTTTCTAAACTAAAGGCACTTCCAAAATGTGAGAGCCGTTTACATTTTGTTACTATGCCCAGATTTGGCATAGTAATCTATAAAAAGAAACCTTCCTTAGCAAGTCCTCATTATTTCACTGTGCAGGTTTTTCTCTCTCATATTTGGGTCAATTTTTTTTTTTTTTTTGCCATTTTGAACATTTTCCCTATGTTGTACTATGTTGTATAGCTGCCACATAGACTTTTAGAGTTTTACTATAGAGAAAACAAGATAGAAAAATATAGGGAAACAAAAGGAATAAACAATCTTAGAATACCTATTTGTCTACTTTTTCTCTGGTTTGAGTAGCAAAGCATGCTGGGTACATATAAATCAACAGTGCCAACTTCTTCCATTTTTCACTCTCAGACAAACATACATTGAGTTTCTACCTTGTACCAGGCACTGTTCCAGGACTTGACAAGGATAAATGACTCCTCTCTCCAGGGAGGCGGTGGAGAGAACGGCTAAAACTACGGGTTCTGGAATCAGACTGCCCAGGCATTACATACTCACTCAGTAACTATGACTTGAGAAAGTTCTTCGTGGAGAACAGCCATGAACTTTGGGATCAGGCAAACCTGAGTTCAAATTCCAGAATTTCCACTTGTTGGCTGTGTAACCTTCAATAAGTACTTAGTATCTCTGAGCCTCAATTTTCCCACCTTTAAATAAGGACTAAGAATCTTGTTTTGAAAGTTATGAGCATGAAATGTGATAAAAATCCATGATGTGTTTAGCTCCATGCTAAGGTCATGCAAAGTATTCAATAAATGCTATGCTCATTCCCTTACCTACCTGTGTCTTTCCTCCTCTGCAATCAAAAAGAACAATTGGGAGGAAAAAATCAACCTCAGTCATAAATTTGGGATCATTAGAGGCATGTGTCACCCTTTTGAAAGGACAGAGTAGATTGCTATGAATAAAAACCACAGACATGGGCTGAGAACTTACAACCAAAGTCTCTGGTAGTAATTGTTGGTCAGTAACTTCAGGAAGCAAAAGGATAATACGTTTTTTACTGTTCTGCAAAACGGCATCTAACACTTGCTATAACAAGAGTTGAACATTAGTTTTGTTTATCATCTGTTCATGGAAAGATAAAACCATTTTTCCTGTAATAGGTCAACAAAGTTCAAAGAAAAAGGGATTGTCTCAAATTTCAGCATCAAATGACTGTGTTTATGTGACCAAAAATTTCACATAGGGAACAAATAAAAAGATATTAGTCAGTAAAATAAAGCGGTATAAACTTTGGAATGCCTTTCTGAATCTCTCAGAAACATCTCATTTGTGTTTCACAGAAGAGTGTAAGGCAGTAGCGAAAAACTTTTTTTAATAGAGTTCCAGATACTCAAGTACGTTTTGCTATTTTAAGCCTCCAATCTACAAAGTGTTATTTTTATCCCTTCCAATCTTCAAAATCATTTTAGGTCTTAAGAACTTTTGTACTATGCATATAAGATGAAATTTCTGTGTAGTATTTTATACACTACTAAGTAATCAACCTGTGTTTAGAAACGGTAAAGATGCCTCTGTCTCCCCGTCTTCCCTGAAACCAACGAAACATAAAATAAAATAAGATCTTTGATAAGCTAGAACACAGCCACACCTCTAAACTTTTCTATGAAGAAGGACTTCATAATGCCGTAAATATTGGAGCTGGGATAGCAAAAGCTGAGAGGAGAAGGCACTGACTAGATTTAGCAAAGGCAGCAGAAGCTTCAGCAAACCTCCTCAGAGGGAAGGATTCTATCTGCTACTGCAGATTGATGAGGCAGAAAGATGATCCACGAATATGAGACGCATGCAAAGTATTGATGTGTGAAGGAAGAAAGGAGAAGGGAGAAAAAGTAGTCAAACAGCTGTACAAGTGCTTTAGAAAAATAAACACTATGTAACTACTCAAAAATACCTGCGGCATATGGGCTTACCATATGAAAGCCAGGAAGCCTTTCCCTGAGCTCAAGGCAAATGAATTATTTATATCAAAACCGTGTGCCATGAAACTTGATGGATAAACACACTTTATAAAATTATTTAAATAAAAACATAAACATGGCCTCTATGAAATGAGAGCTCAAAGAGGAAATACGAGGATTCAAAATAGAGATGAGAAAGCAAAAGAATGATGTCAAAAGTAAAAGAGCAGGAGCCATTGGCAGCAGAGATGGCAAAATAATTTTCAAAACTCCCCAAACGTCCTCAGAAAAACAAGCAAAACAACTGGAAAGCAAAAGACGGAACTACAAGAATCCAAAAGAATCTATGACCTATTAGAATTAACAAGTGAATTCATCAGAATCATTGGATACAAGATCAAGGTATCAAATCATTTTATTTCTAAATAAAAAATTGGAAAGTCAAATTCAGTAAATAATACAATTCAGTGTAACTCAAAACATATCAGATACCTAGACATCAGCCTAACAGATATAAATTTACTACACTGAAAGCTCCAAAACATTTCCGAGAGAAATTAAAGAAGACCTACATAAACAGAAGGATGTAAAAGTTCATAGATATAAAGACTCATGTTGCACAGAATGTAAATTATCCTCAAACTGATCTAGAGACTCTGAGAAATCCCAGTCAAAATCTCAGCAGGTTATTTTTGTTTGACAAGCTGATTCAAATAATTATATGAAAATGCAAAGAACCGAAAGTATCTATGACAATCCTGAAGATGAAGATCTAAGAGTAAGCTAGAGGACTTACACTACCATCTATCAAGATCTACTAAAGCCACAGTAATTAAGATAGTCTGGTATTGGTGCAAGGATAGACAAAAGGACCAATGGGACAGAATATTCTAGAAGCAAACAAATACATGAGCATTTGACTTAAGTAAAAGAAGGTACTTCAGAACAACGAGGGAAGGGTAGTCTTTTAAAAAAAATGGTCCTGTCAATTGCATATCCATATGGAAAAATGAATTTTGATGCCTAACTTACAACATACACAAAAATTAGAGACTATTGATCTAACTATGAAAGGTAAAATAATAATGGTTTCAGAAGAAAATTATGACTTTGGAATAGATGAAATTTTCTTGAACAAGAAACAAAAAGCACTTACCAAAAAGAAAAAAATTGATAAATTAGATTACATTAAAATTAAGAATTCTTTGTCATCAAATTCTTCTATTAGGAGATTGGAAAGTGAACCTAAAGAGTGAGAGAAGATATTTGGAATAGACATATCCAAAAAAGAACTCATATATATGCTGCAAATCAGTAAGATAAAAGGCCCACAATTCAAAATAATAAAAGACTTAAACTGATCTTCACAGAAGAGGCTATTCAAAATACCAGTAGCATATGAAATGGCATTCAATTTCATCAGTCACAGGAAAATGCAAATTAAAACCACAATTTTATACCATTATACACCCATTAGATTTGTATCTAAAATTCCAAGGGTTCCCAATACCACAGTGTAACCAGTCACTACAGGTAAGATTGTAATTGGCACAATCACACTGGAAACTTGTTTGTCAACATGTACTAAACGCTGAAGATGTGGCTGCCCTAAAATGCTGAATTCAATTCCTATGTTTACAATCAACATTATTCACCAAAAACATAAGCTAGGATGTTATTCAAAGTAGCCTCAAACATCTTAAATCACCCAAATGTTACCAAAAGTAGAATGATAAATTAATTATGATATATTCCTACAAACAAACACTATACAGCAGTGATAGTGAAAAAAAAATACTGCCGCATGCAACAGCATGGATAGATCTCATAAACACCATCTTGAATGAAAGCAACAAGACTCTGTGATTCCATTTATGCAAAGTCCGCAAACAGGCAAAATGAGTTTATGATGTTAAAGTAAGGACAGAGGTGACCTCTGGGTAGAAGAGGGTGGGAGGTGGGAAATTTCTAGAATGCTATCAACATTCTCTTCCATATATGAATGGTGGCTAGAACAATGTTTTCCCTTTATGGAAGTACACAGACCATTCAAGGTATTTGTTATACTTCAAAAATTTACTTTAAAAAAAGAACATTATCTCCCAAATATATGTAATATTCCCAGATTTTTTAAATGTTACATATATCATTTTATTCTAAAAAATGCCTGCTTGATAAACCAAAAGTAAAGAAGGCAGACATCCTTTTCTTTGAATTTCTACTTTTGTGAGCACTGAACTACTAAAATATTTTGAATTTGTACTACTTTGAATGCTAAGATTGAACCTTTTTTCAGGTTAATACCGTTTATATTTCTTTTCTAAACTTCTCATGTCTTTTGCTCAATGTTTTCTCTATGGTGTATACATTTATTATTATTATTATTATTCGAAGCTTCCTCATGCAGTAATGGAATTAATGACTTACAATGTGTGTACAGTTATGAGCTCTGTGTGACCTTGGGAAAGTTATTTCCTATCTTTAGCTTTCTCATGAAAAAAACTGGGTAATATAGCATCAAAAATCCTGGAAAAGTTTCTTTTTAAGGATTATATAAGTCTCTAGGTGACATGTACATCACAAATGTTTTTTCCCACTTTTAATGAGTTTCTGAGCATCTATTATATGTAAGGACTCATGCTAGGTAATGGATAAGAAAAAAATGAAAAAGGACGTCGCTGCCATTTAACCACTGCACTGGTCAGCTGTCAGTCAAAGCATCATGCATCTCCATTCTTCCCACTTCCATCTGTCACTTCATTCTGTTGACTTCAGCTCCTCAACATCCCTTGAGGTGGTTCTTTCCTTTCCATCCCCACTATCACTGCCTGCATTCAAACCTTCATCTTTCCTACCTGGATATTGTAATGGCTAACTAACTAGTCTCTTTGCCTCCCTCTGGTTACCCCCCAATCAATTCAACTTCCTACTTCCAGATGCATCATTCTGATCGCAGCTCTGATCATACAAAGCCTCCTACTTCTCTCAGCATGGAGTGTATTCACTTTAAAAGGTCACAAAAGACAATCATCATCTGATCCCACTTTTCCTCTGAAGCATCATCTCTGTCTCCCGTAGTCACATCTCATCACTTGCGTAATTACACTTGCATCATTTTATTCATTGATCTCTCCAACTCACTACTACAGGATCTACTAAGAAACAAAGACTACGTCTTTTGTATCATTGTCCCCTGAACCTCACCAGTTCTGTTTGAATGAGTGAATGGGTGAACAAATGAAAGAGTATATGATTGGACTGCCTCTCATGTCATGCTTCTCAGCAACATTCTCAGGAAGATTTTAATAGGGGTTGAATAAAAGTCAAATCAGGATTGAATTTTTTAGAAAGAAGAGAGAAATTATAGTAAACTGTACCCTCTATAGCAATGCAGAAACATTCCTCTTCTAGATGATAGATAGATAGATAGACAGACAGATAGATAAACAGATACATTTCATACAATAGGGAACAGACTAGTGTTTAATTCAAACGGCCATTTTCTAAAGAAATTCAAACGTCTTAAGCTTAAGGGCACTTGAAGAATATATTATCTTTGGCAGTCCTGTGTTATTATTCTCACAAGAATGATCCATCACTTCAACTTTCAAACTGCTCTTAAATCAGGGCCATGGGGTTGAAGGAAAACAATCTATATTCCTTTGCAAGTGGTCATGGAATACGCATTATAAATGGTCCCATTGCTTCTTTGGTGAGGACGGAACTTGTCACTTCTCTTGCTGCCTAAAGGCTCTCTTTTAGAGCTTTTGTACTTGAGGATTAGTTCATGTAATATAAATTCACCAAGAAACTTAAAGTGAGATCACATCTATGCAGCCCATAGAGAGATGACCTAAGGTTCTCTTCTCTTGGTAATTATAAAGGAGAAGATTTGGAGACCAGATCCTGAGAGAAATGACTAGAGTCTGCTGTCAATGCACCTACAAATGTAGATCTGCTTCTTCTAGGATTATAAGAGCATATGATATATTTAGGATATGGAGTTTTCCTAAAATGTTTAGTCATCAACTACTTCTTTGTGAGCATTTTTTTCTGTCAGTGACCAAGTCATACTTAACTGACCCTCCCCTTCAGTATCTGCCACAGCACTTTTCGCCTACTTGGTTCTCAGCAGATGTGTGTTTGAACTGATGCTCAAAACTTCCTGTGAACCAAGAATCCAGAAAGTATCTGATTTCTTTTTCACATGAAAGCTACTAAGGGATAGAGGTCCCTGACCCAGTTTTATCTATACTCTTCAGATGTTCATTTGCAACAGACTTGCTTCCAATTTGCTGCAAAATGGATGGTGACAGCTGTGCATAAAACAGCTGAGAGACCATGATGGAAGAGGGGAGCATCCATTACCTCTAGTTTGTGCACATTATTGTCATTACCTTTCTGCATCTGAGCATGAGCTGCAATCATAGCTTGTCAAAAATATGAAATACTCTCTATTTCCTTTAGTGCCACTGGTTTCTTGTGACTCACTGTGTCATTTAACTAAGTTGATGACATCTGTGTCTGTGCTGACATAAAATATATGGTTGGTGATACCCCTCATCCTTTTGGACTGAACACACTTGTTTGTGTAATTATTTGTGAATGTTCTGCGTGCATGCATGTGTGTCTGTAAGTGCTTATATTTGTATGCATCAGTCAGTCCATGAGAGTAGTCATAATGATGTGGATTAAGGCTGCCCCAGCTAGAGAAGCCCAAGGTGACATGGCCTATATGCCAAACTATATGACCCAGTGGACTTTTTTTTTATGGTATGAATTAGGACTGCCCCAGGGAGAGAAGCCCAGGGCATCCTCACCTACGTGCCGATCTATATGGCCAGATTCGTACCTAAAGTTATATGACTGCACAATAACCAGACCCCATCTGCACTGAAATCATTTAATGACTTTTTACATCATCTTTTCTTTTTTCCAGTAAAAATAAGTCATGTACCCATGCCTTATAAAATTAGCCCTAACCCTCAACTCAGGGCAGCAGCAGGAGCTCTGACTGCCCATGGGTCCTGTCCCCATGCTATTCTACACTATTCTCTAAATAAAAGAGCACTACTGCCAGATCTTGAGAGTCTAAGAAATCTTTCTTTCGACTCCTCGGCTCACCAACCCCGCATCAATAAGAAGAACCCTGAAAATCTGGAAATAAGCGCCAAAATAAAAAAAATCAACATGCAATAGATCAAAGCAGAATTATGCAAAGTTACCTTAAAGAGAGAAAATGATTCCAAGGTAGCAAGATTTGATATCACCCTGAGTAAAGGTAGAAATACAATAAACGTGAATGGTCCAAGAAGGAGCAACTGGCTAGACTAAGAAACACTGGGGAAAAAAGGAAATTTAGGAAGACAAATATGTCAGTGTCCATTCAGCCCCCTCTAAGACAAGTAGGTGTCCTGAACAAATGATGACAAAATTGTCTGCTCAGCACAAAATACCTCAGTCACAGAGACCATCACTCTTGCTCTCACGCTATACTAACCAGACAATCTTCAATTGTCTGGTTCAATTACAAAGCTATTTTTCCAGGTACCTCTATACCAGGAAAAAGACACCCTGAACTGAGGACATAAGTAGCCCCAATACTGCACATGGGTCACACACATGCGCACATACACACCCATAGACCCGCAGAGTAAGATGACATGATAGGTTATTTGTGCACGCCCTGTGTATGCATGTGAGTTCACATGGTGTGTACTTGTTGGTGTTTACTTCTTCAGAAGTCAGATCAGCTCTAGGGCACTGAAAAGCCTGAGCGCCTAAATAGAGAATGTGCCAAAAAGCCAGAGGGGTGACAGAACTGAGAATATTGTCAAAAGAGGGACTGAGGCAGTGGCTTAAGGATTTTAAGATGGATAGATAAGAGTGTAAAGACAGGAGAAGATGTAAGTAAAATAGAGAGGCATTAAAGGGATCTGGGGGTTAGATGAGGTCAAAGGGCAGAGGATGTGGAAAAAACCGCAGTGAGCAGGCTGAAATGACTGGAAATTGTGATCAGAAACCAGAAAATCTAAATTTATGACTTAGAGGGAAAGGAGCAGATGCCAGTGATTGCAAGATTCAGGATGTGGCTGTGGGGCATCATTTGATATAAACTCAAGATGTTTTCTGAGTCATTCATTCAGACGTTTGACATCTAGGATCATAGCAGGAAGAGAGTTAGACAGGAAGACCATGAATTAGGGACCAAATTCTTCAAATACAGATGTCCGAATATGTTACCCACATAGCTACTTTGTGTCTTCATATTTTCTTCATGCCCTTTTCACTTGGTGGAATTCCATCCCCGCCCCACATTGCCTGACTACATTTCCACAGAAAAAATACATATTTCCCTCAGAATATAAATTCTTTTGTGTATCTTTCCCACCAGATAAGTTCATCTTTGTATGAAATACATATAATTCAATGGCTAAAATAGTACATATTTATTGAATGAATAGAGGAAACATCATAATCATGGAGATAGTTCTGGAAGGTAATCCAGGAAATTTGTTGACCTTTTTTCCTGGTAGTGCTAAAAGAACCAGGCAGGAGATGCAATAAAGATATCAAGAAAGAACAGTGATTTTTAAAAGTTGGGAGGTATCTGTGTCAGCACGGAAGGCATTGGTGACATGGATGAACACAATATTGGTGAAGTGAGATTTCAGGGCCCACGTGTGAGCCCCCAGAATTGGGAACAGGAAGACAGTGCTAAAAACAGGTCACTCTCCAGGGTGCTTAACTCTGAGAGAGAGTAGTGGCTGGAGGACTGTCCCTAAGAATTTCGAATTTGTGATGCTATGGCAAACGGCATCTTAAAATTTCACTTTCAGATTGTTTGTTGCTAGGATAAAGAAATACTTTTAACTTTTGTATATTGATCTTATCCCGCAAACTTACTAAATTTACTCATTTGTTCTAGTAGTTTTATAGTAGATCCCGTAGGATTTTCTATACAGACAATTATGTTGTCTCCAAATAAAGATAATTTTACTTCTCCTTCTCCAATCTGGATGCCTTCCATTTAGCTTTTTATTGAACATTGCACAAGTTATAATCTCCAGTACAATGTTGAATAAAAGTGATGAAAGGAGACATTCCTGCTTTATTCTTTATCCTGGAAGGAAAGCATTTGGTCTCCCCTCTTTAAATATGATGGCACAGGCTATTTGTAGACGCCCTTCTTCAAGTTAAAAATGTTTCTTTCTCTATCCAGTTGGATGAGAGTTTTTTTTAATCCAGAATGAATTACAGATTTTGCCAAATGCTTTTTATCGTTCATTCCTGACATTGATAACTTGCATATTTCCTCTCTTTTTTTTTCTTGATCAATCTGAGTACAGGTTTACCAACTCTAATGATCTCAAGACTCTAGATTTTGGTTCATTGATTTCCTCTATTGTTTTTCTTTCCTTAATTTCATTTCTTTCTACTCTTATCTTCATTTTGTCCTTCCTTCTGCTTGCTTTGGGCCTATTGAAATGACCGCGTGTTTCTTTTTCAGTTTCTTGATAGCGTGAATTACATTGATTGGTTTTTGAATATTTGACTAATCTTGAATTCCTGGGATAAGCCCCACTTGGGCAGGATGCAATTTCCTTTTTATATATTGTTTAATTTAGTAAAATTTTGTTAAGAATTTGTGCATGTGCATTCGTGAAGGATATTAGTATTTAGTTTTCTTTCCATGGAATGTATTTACCTGGTTTGGTTAACAGGAAAATGCTGGCCTCATAGAATGAGTTGCAAAGTAGTCTATCTTCTTAAGATTTATGGAAGAGATTGTTTAGAATTGTTAATATTTCCTCCTTAAATGTGTGGTAGAATTCACCAGTGAAGCCATCTGGGCCTGTAGTCTTAAATTTCTCTAATAGATATAGAGGCACTGAGGTTTTATATTCCTTTAGAGTGAGTTTTAGCAGTCCATGTCTTTCAAGGAATATGTCTCTGTCATTTACACTTTCAAATTTAATGTCATAAAGTTGTTCATAATATTTGCTTGTTATCCTTTCAATAGCCATATAATCTGTGATGATGTCACCTCTTTCATTCCTGACATTGATAATTTGTATATTTTCTCTTTTTTTCCTTGATTAGTCTGAGTACAGGTTTATCAATTTTAATTATCTCAAAACTCTAAATTTTGGGTTCATTGACTTTCTCTATTGTTTTTCCATTTTTTATTTCATTGCTTTCCATTCCTATCTTTATTTTTTCCTTCCTTTTGCTTGCTTTTAGTGTAATTTGCTTTTCTTTTTCTGCTTTCTTAAGGTGGAAGCTGATGTGGCTGAGTCAAGACCCCTTTCCTTTTCTAAATTAACACTTAGTGCTATAAATTTCTCTCTGAATATTGCTTTAGATGCACCCCACACATTTTGATATGTTATTTTCATTTTCACACAGTAAAAAACGATTTTTCATTTCCACATTTATTTGTTTTTAATTTGACCCATAGTTAATTTGGAAATTATTTTATTTAGTTTCCAGATATTGGGGACTTGCGACAGATCTTTCTTCTATTGATTTCTAATTTAATTCTATTGTGGTCTTTGTATGTTTTGAATCCTTTGAAATTCGTTGAGACTTGTTTTATGGCCCTAAATTTGTCTATCTTAATGTATGTTCATGGGTACTTGAAAATTTTGTGTCCTTCAGTTGTTGGATGGAGTATTTTATAAATGTAAATTAAGTCCAGTCGGTTGACCATATTGTTCAACTGATTTTCAGTCTACTTGACCTAATAAGTTCTAAGAACAGGAGTTAAAAATCTCTGAAAATAATTGTGAATTTATACATTTCTCCTTTGACTTATGTCAGTTTTTTTCAATTTAGTTTTTTATTAGGTCCGTAAAAATTTACAATTACTGTATTCTCTTGATGAACTGACTCATTTATCATTATGAATGATCCTCTTTTTCCATGGTAATATATTCTGTTAGGAAATATACTTTGTCTCATTTAAATATAGCCACTCCAGCTTCCTTTTGATTCATATCAGCATTGTACGTATTTTTCCAATCTTTTAATTTTAATGCATTTGTCTCTTTATATTTAAAGTGAATTTCTTATTAGCTTCCTACAGTAGGGGCTTGCTACTTTATCCAATCTGACTACTTCTCACTTTTAATTGTGGTATATAGACCATTTATACTTAGTATTATTATTGATATTTATTTGAATTTAAATCCACCATTTTGCTATTTGATTCCTGTTTGCCCCATTTGTTCTTTGTTTCTTTCTCCGCCTTCTTTTGTATTTATTGTTTTTTTATTATTTGATTGTACCTCTTTTATCAGCTTATTTGCTATATCTCTATTTTTTTAAGGTGCTGCTGTAGGTTTATATAACATTCCTTTAACCTATCGCCTTCACTTTCAAATGATATTATATGACTTCACATACAGTGTGAAAACCCTAAAACAGTTTACTTCCATTTCTCTCCTCCTGGTCTTTGTACTGCTCTTGTGATACATTTTATTTCTACTTACTTTAAACCCCACATTACATTGTTATTATTTTTGCTTTTAACAGTCAATTATTTTTTTAAATGATTCAAACAGGAGAAAGACCTTTATATGTATATATATATTCACACACATTGTTTCCAGCCTAGTGCTCTTCATTCCTTTATGAAGAATCAGATTTCCATCTGGAATCATTTTTCCTTCTGTCTGAAGGATTTCCTGTAACATTTCTTCTAATGCATATCTGTAGATGACAAACTTAGCTTTCCTATGTCTGAAAAAGCCTGGTTCACCTTTATAGTTGAAAGATATTTTCACTTGGTATAGAATTCTAGATTAACAGTTCATTGTTTCGCTTCTTTTTCTAAGGATTTTAACGATGTGCGTCACCATTTTCTGGCCTGCTTAGTTTCTATTGAGGAGTCTTCTTTCACTCTTATCTATATTCTGCTGTAATAATATGTCATTTTTTCCCTCTATCTGCTTTTAATATTTGCACCTTAATACTGTTCTTAAGAAATTAAATTAAGAGGTGCCTTAGTGTGATTTTCTTCATGTTTCTTTATCTTTGAGTTATTTGAGTTTCCGTGGGTTTACTGTTTCCATTAAATATTGGAAAAAAGTGACAATTACTTCTTCCGTAATTTTTGTCTCCTCCGCTCCAACCCTTCAGGATTCTAATTAAATGCAAATGAGGCAGCTTGAAGTTTTCCCACAGCTCAGGGGCCAGTCTCTGTTCATTTTTTCCAGTCTTTTTTCTCTTTGTTTCACTTAAAGAAGTGTTTATTGCTATGTCTTCAGTTTCACTAACAATGACTTCTGTGATGTCTAATCTGCTGTTTTCTCCATTCAGTGTATTTTGCATCACAGGCATTGCATTTATTATCACTAGAAATTTGACATTGTTCTCTTTTATATCTTCCCTGTCTCTACTTAACAAATTCAATCACTTTTCTATCTTCCTGAACATATTAAACATAATGTTTTAATGTACTTGTCTGCTATTTCAGTCAATGGTGTCATTTCTAAACCTATTTCTATAGATTAAGTTTCTCCTCCTTATGAGTCTTTTTTTTTACCTGCTCTTGACTGCCTGGCAATTTTTTATTAGGTGCTAGACACTATAAATTTTACTTTGTTGGGCACTAGACATTTTTTTAAATTTCAGCTTTATTGAAGTATAATTGACATATAAAATTGTAAGATACTTAAAGTGTACCTCATGGTACTAGACATTTTTGAATTTCTGTAAATATTCTTGATCTTTGTTTGGGGACACAGCTAAGTTCTTTGAAAACAGTTTGATCCTTCAAGACTCACTTTTAAGCCAGGATCAGAGTGGCCTTTATTCTGGGGCTAAGTTTTCAGCATTACCAAGGCAAGAGTCTTCTGAGTACTCCAGCTCTGTGAATGAGGAGATTGCTGGGTACGAACGGGAACCATTCTGACCCAGTGGAAGCTCCTGAGATCTTTCGTTCTGCTTCTTTCAGATGGTTCTTCCCCTGACTTTGGGCAGTTTCCTCACATTCGTGCACTGATTACTACTCATTTGAAGACTTAAGGGGGTCCCTGTGTAGATCTCTGTAATTGTTTCTCCGAAAGATTTCTGGGCTCCCTGTGGATTACCTCTGTCTGAACAGGGGCCTGGAAACTCCATCCAGCCAATAAGCTAAGTCAATCAAAGGGCCTTCTCACCGGTTTCCCATTCTCATTGAATCTCAGGAATCACCGTCCTGCTCTGCCTGATGTCCATTCAACAACAGAGTGCCTGAAAACAGCACTTTGTATGTTTTGTTTGAGCTTTCAGTTGTTCCAGGCAGGAAGCGTAAATCTAATCCCTATTTTTTGATTTGTTGAAGTCTAAATACAGTATTTTAAAATTATTTTATTTTAAGGCATTTTTCCTTTTGATTAATATTTCTGGAACTATATCACATTACAGTTTAGCTAAATATCAAGTTTTTCTGTTGGTTTAACTGAATGGCCTAACGTGTCAAGTAATCTTTGACCCACTTTGTACAGTGAAGGGGGTGTGGTTAGTCTGAAATAGGGCTGCACCTCGGCCTCTGTCCTCTACTCCACCTCCTAAGGCATTCTACATTACTGCTCCTTCATCTCACAGAATATATCTCATCTCAAGGAGTATATCTCATCTCATGGAGTATATGCAGGGAAGCATTATCAAGTCTTTAAGGACAAAAGGCCTGTCTATCACAAATACATCCACAGGCTTTGGTTAAGTGCTCCCTCTGTGTCTAGCACTGTGTCAGACTTTGTTGAGTATAGAAGCAACTGACCCACTCCCTACACTCCAGTGACCTAGACTCTAACGAAGATGCTAATGTTAAACTAGTCTGTGAGGAAAAAGAATTGAATGGTAATCATAAGTGCTGAATATAAGTCTAATAGTTCACAAAAGGAAGCAAATGGTTTGAGCAATGATGAGCAAATAGGTGTTGGGAGTAGCTGGACCTTGGAGACAAATGGGTGGGGAAAAGTGGGCTTATGGTTGGAGATAAAAGAGGTGTAAGCAAAGTCTGAGGGGGGAGTATGCACATTTTACATACTGGGGATCTTGCAAGGCCTACCCAGGATGAGGCTGAGGGCCTGTATTGGAGAGCATGCAATGGAGAGGAAATGCCCTCCTCCAAGGTCAGCCATGCCCCAGCACTCAGAGTCAGATTATTATTTTTTGAGCCTATCTTTCATTGGCACAGTCCCACCAAGATCTTTTCAGAAAATAGAGACAGTGCCCTTCCCACACCTATGCATGCACTTGCACATGTACTGTAGTGGATGCTGGTGATGCCCTACCCAGATCCTTCCACCTGACCTGGGCCACACTGCCAGCTGTGTGAACATTGGCTGCTCATGGCTCCCAGCTGTCCTTTCTCAGGACAATTCTCCTGGGTTGACTGAGCAGGATCGCCTTCCCAGGGGATTGTATTTCCTTCTATCCTTTTCCTTCTGCCTCAAGGAGCCAGAAGCCAATGACTAACTGGCATAGAGGTACAAAGTTTAGGCCCCTTTCTTCAGCGGCCCGGGGTTTACTGGTTCAGATCCTGGGTGTGGACCTAAGCATCCTCATCAAGTCATGCTGTGGCAGGGTCCCACATATAAAAAATAGAGAAATATAGGCACAGATGTTAGCTCAGGGCCAATCTTCTTCTTCTTCAAAAATATATATATATGAAAAAAAATTAAGAAAATTTAGGCCCCTTTGTCTCAGGTTGAACCTAGTCTGGGGTCCAATTTGGGCTCCCAGAGGGATCAGTCTGAAGCTGGTCTCTAGCCAAGACTACATTCTTGCTTGGTTCATTCTCCTATCTTGCTTCCCTCCCTCCTTTACTGGTTTCTTCTGTAAGGTTTCTCCCAGTAAATCACTTGCAGATGAATTCCTTTATCAGTCTCTTTGCCTAGAAAGCCCAACCTAAAACATATACAGATGCACATTTTATAAACAATGAGGGTGTTTCCATGTGAAAACTGAGAACTCCACTAACATATCCTGATCTTTTAAATATTACTATGGCCACATTATAGTTTATAGTGTCCAAATCAGCCCTTAACCGCTCCCTCTCTACTTAAGGACGAGGTCTCAGACTCCTTGTAAAATCATTCCTGGCCTTAGACCCCGTGTCCTGGTCAAGTTCCAAATCAATCTCTGTATCTCTTAGGTTTGAGCCCAGTTCTCACTCAGCTTTAGTTGTGACATCTTTGCTTGGGGTATGTCTTGGGTTATTAACCACTTTAGCTTCGTATCCTCTATTTTCAGATATCCCTTTCAATATCTAAACCTTAGCTAAGATCAGAGGTCTGCATTACCTGCTTGCCCAAATAAGGGTTTCAGAAATTTTTTTCCCTCAGTCTTGGTTCCGGGTCTCTCACTGGTCCTTGTCCTCCATCCTATAGCTAAGCTGCAGCCTCAGGGCCCTACCTCTGCCTTGGCAGGGGCAGCCTCAGAGTCCCGTTTGCAGTCCTTGATCACATTTGCTAGCCATGTCAACACCTAGAGTCAGTCTCAGCTTTCAATGGGGTTGATGGCCCGGTGATCCCCTCTTACTTCCTCACAAGGCAGAGTCACAGCACGCTAACTAGAATGCAAAGTTCTGGTACCCACAGCCCCTCTGAAGCCAACTCTCTTGCCACTGTCTTGCTCAGGGAATGTCACTGGGCACCCAGAAGCCAGGTCCCAGCAAGAAAAGTTTTCACTTGATCTTCCAGTTGACAGTTGCCATATTTAGTCCAGCCATTCCACCCTGAGATGAGATGAGCTTTTGCAATTTGACTCTTTAATTCCTGGCCTTGCCTCCTTCGTTCTAGACATCCTTTTGTGCCCACCCCTCCATCCCTCCCTGGAAATAATAATTTCTTTTTCTCAAAAATAAAAATTTTAAAAATCAGGCAAAAGAATTTGGACAACAATTCTAAACAACAACATGATAACATTTAAGAGTGAGCTCTGGAACCAAGTGGCATGTCCCTACCCTAACTCTCATCTCCTAGCTCAGGTCTTCAGCTCTCTCACCTGGAAATGGGGATAACAGAACAGTCTTTAAAAGCGTGTTGTATGGGTAAATGGATAAGTTATACGTAAATTATTTAGAATATGAGCCAGAAATATAGTAATCCCTGAGTAAATGATATATAAAGCTATTTTTATTTTGACTTTCTTTTGTGTTTTTCAGAGCTGTGCATGAAGTAATTACTCAAAAACTGATCTTTCCTTCCTTTCTTCCTTACTTCCTTCTTTCCTTCTTTCCTTCCCCCCCACCCCTCCACCAACCCTGACCGCCCCTCCTCCCTTCCTTCCTTTCTTCCTTTATAAATTGATTCAACAGTAAAGAATGAGTATCTGCTCTATCCAAAGCAATCTGCTAGGGTTTAGGGATAAGAGAAATGAGTAAAAAGGTAGATCTGACCCCTGTCCTCAAGCCGCACACAACCTTGGTGGGGAGGAAGGGGAGGCCAATGTGAAAGAGATCTTTTCAAACAATGATATAAGTGAATAAACAGACATTTACAATGAGCTCATAGGAACACAATCCTAAACGCAGGAAAGTCTTCATCACAGAGACAGTGGGGGAGGGGGCAGAGGAAATCATGAAGTGGGATCCCCAGGCCCTAACTTTCCCAGAATGAAATGGAAATTTACTGTTTTTAATTTCAAGATGTTGTAATAGGCAGCACCAAAGGCAGAAGAACCTCTTAAAAGTGTCAGGTACTTATTCCGACTCAAAGAACCAGCATTGGCCTCCTGAGTTAAATAACTCATGGGCTCTGGTTATTGCCATTGTCTTCCTTCCATAACTACTCAGCTTTTAATTTGTGTGCAAAGCCTAGGAGGGCGGGAAGAGCAGCTGTTCCCTCGGACAGGAGCCCTCAAAGAGAAACACAGATTAAATAACATCAGAGACCGGCCATATGCCACCCTTCTCCAGGGAAGGCAGGAAGTCTGCACACAGCCACCTTGTAGCCTCGTTGGAGGCTCAGGCTCACCCTAGTGACCACAACAGAGCCACTACGCCCAAGGTAAGGAACTGGAACAGGATGCCTCCAGGCGGGCAAGCTGCGTTGAGAGCAGACCTCTGAAGAAAAAGAAATTATGCCTCTCCAATGAGGACAGAACTCTGGAATCTGGAAATAAGGACAAGTAGGAAAGATATCTCTATCTCTATATATGAGATATAGAGTGTTTTGTTTTCTGAGAGCAGAAGAATCGTCTCAATTTTAACCCCTCCCCCTGAGGAAAATCATAACTTTCTGTGGAATTGTGTAGGAAAAAAAACAATCTAGGGCACATATGCAGAAAAAAGGTTGTGTGCGTGGCACATACTCTTAGAACGAAGCGGTCTCCATCCTCACCTGCCCAGGGTTTTAGGTCAAACTGCCTTCTGGAAAACTGCGCTTTGCTATTCCCGGACAGATTTCAGCCAGATCATCTCTTGGGCACACATTTGGATAATCCACAAATGACAAATCATAAAGCAAGAAGAAAGGAGTGGCAAAAGGTTATTCTCACTGAAAACAAAAACGAACTTTGATTTATCTAAGCTTCAATGCAGCGTTTTCATTTTCTTTAAATATTAGCTTCCTCGTGCAATTAAAATGGAAATTGATAGGCAAAGCTTTGATTCACAGCAACAGTGCAGGGCCTTAGCTAATAGGAAAAGTAAGATTTATCTGAACCGATGACGTAAGCCCTGTCCTTAGTTTCCGCTGCAGAAAGAAACAAAAGGAAAAAGGCTCAAGTTATTCGCTTCGCAGAGACTTTCGATCAGAGATTTACAAATGATCCTCCCGTAGGAATTATTTTCTGGAGGCCACTGCTAAAATAAAATATATGGTTGTTCTTTTGTTTTTCAAATTTGCAAACATTATTATTTTTTTAATCTTAATTATTTTCCTGTTATAAATTTTCTTTAAATGTTGACAGGTGACACCATAATCAGTGCTGTAATGATCGTACAATGGTATCTGCTTTTGAGTAAATTTATATATCTAATTACATTGAATTAATCTATATTGATATTCCACGTTATACCTCAGAGAGCTCCCAGATGTTCCGTCCCCTGATCAAACGTAGATTCTCAATTTGTTGGGAATCAGAAAGGGTTACCATAATGAATCACATTTTTTGGAGACAAATACTCTCATGGTAGCACTAATTGCTAGCACCTAGTTAGCACTTATTAAATGCCAAGCTGAGTGCTTGAATCCCCAGATTAGCCCTATAAAGCAGGTATATTTTTCAAGTGAAAAACAGGATTAAGAAGTTCAGTCACATGTCTAGAGCCACATTGCTGGGAAGTGCCTGAGCAAAGACTCAGAGCCAAGGCATTCTGGCCCCGGGGTCTAGACTCATAGTCACAATGTTGGAAGCAGAGAGGCGGAGTAGATACTACGGATGGTGTGGTAAGCTGTCAGGGCTCAGTGTCCAGACTGTCAGTCTTACTCACTACTGAAACCCCATCACTGAACTCAGTGCCAGACATGTGGTGTTTATTGAATAAACTAATAAATTAATGTGGTTTCTCAAGGTCTTTAGCACATAGAAAATCAGGAAATAGCCCATCAGTCTGGCAACTGATGCTGGAGGCCAGAGTTATAACTGTGTGAATCAGAATTGCTTTATTTCACATTAGACAGGAAGTTTGACCAACAGGACATGAATAACATGGAAGGTGGCCTTCCTGACATATCTGTGGCTAACTCTCTACTTTCCAACTCGCTTACAGTAAGGACATAGACTCTCGGTCTTACATTCCACCAAAGAACACCATTGTCTCAGGTCAGGCTCTCTAGAAGCAGAACCTGAGACAGAGATTCAGATGCAAATGATTTGTAGAGAAAGAGCTCTCAAGAGAAATCTGTAAGAAAGGGGAGGAAGGATAATGGAGGGGAGGGAAAGGAACTGAGTACAGCTGTGGCCTCAAGAAACTAGATTTGATCTGTTCCACAGGGGGCTGTGGAGCATAAATCACACTATAGAGGTGTCCCTGCCTGGAGGCAAGGGCCCTGGCCTTTTGCACATCCATCTCAGTCAGTCATTGACCATGGTCAGCCCCAGGAGAAGGGATGCATATTCTCCTGTTCAAGGTGCTCCCAGTTTTCAGAGAAGAGGCAACTGTGAACATTTACCAGCAAACGCTAATGGAAGTTGGGGAATGGGTTGTGGTAAAGGAAAGCTTGGCTGGGCACCAATAGTGTTTCCTACAACTGTTCTGTAGACCTGAGCACTCCTTTGCTTTCTGTCCATAAAAGAGCAATCATTACTGATTCAACAAAATGCAATAATCCCCTCTCTGTGCCGGTTCCTCGTTCTATGCCAAGGTTACAAAAATGAATAAGCCATTGTCCCTCTATGCCTGGCTAATGGCAATACTACATCTAAGTCAGATAGTAAAGTACATATATTCACAGGAAAATTTCAGATGATGAGGAGTACCATAAGGAAAATTCATCAGGCCAAGTAAGAGAGTGACATGAAGGGTGGTGGCTGCTTTGGAATGGATGGGCAGAAAAGTCCTTTCCATGGAGAGGCTGCTTGAGCAGAGACTGAATTGAATAAGAGAAGGAAATAAGCCACATGAAGATCTACGGGCAGAACTTTCTCGGCAAAGGAAACAGCAGGTGCAAAGTCCCTATGGTGGGAACAAACGTATCATCATCTAAACATTGAGAAGAAAAGGAGCAATCAAAGCATACGGAGGAAGATCCAGGATGAACCCTAATATGGAAGAAGAAAATAGAGGAATGAGCACAGTCAGGTAACACAGTTAAAGACCACTCATAAACAAATGCAAACAATAGGATATATTGGAGTATATGAGGGAGCCATTTGGTGTAAAACTAATTTGGCCTAAACTTGTTTGTTCCTAAAGGGCCTGATGTGGCCATTGAGCATGCATTCTATATCAGCTTTAAGCATTTGCTATGTCCCAAAAACAAGAACAAATGCCATTAAGATAAAGGTGCAACTTCCGGGGCCGGCCGGGTGGCACAGCAGTTAAGTTCACACGTTCTACTTCTCTTTGGCCCGGGGTTCACCATTTTGGATCTCGGGTGCAGGCATGGCACCGCTTGGCAAAAGCCATTCTGTGATAGGTGTCCCACGTATAAAATAGAGGAAGATGGGCATGGATATTAGCTCAGGGCCAGTCTTCCCAGCAAAAAGAGGAGGACTGGCAGTAGTTACCTCAGGGCTAGTCTTCCTCAAAAAAAAAAAAGGTGCAACTTGCCTGACCTTGGCATTTCCTTAAGGATAAGCATCTCTCCCTAGGCTAGGAACTGATTGCTATGCTCACCCTGTGACCACTCAGCTCAAGATAGCAGCCCTGCCACTCTGCTGTGTCTATCAATCGTTGTGCCGACAGGGCAATCTTGTGACTATTATAAAAGCGAAATTTCAATCATATGTGTTCCTTGCTCTTTGACTGTTTGTAACCTCTCTGTACACCCCCACTTCTTTGGAGTGCTCCATTCCTTTGTGGAAGGACTCTATCAGGCTAGATGGTCCTCAAATGTGGCTCATAATAAACTCACTCCAATTTTGATTTATAGATTGGTTAGGGATTATTTGTGTCGATGC
The DNA here is from genome assembly GCF_041296265.1 of Equus caballus. NCBI lineage: Eukaryota > Metazoa > Chordata > Mammalia > Perissodactyla > Equidae > Equus > Equus caballus. The sequence continues at coordinate 60,093,787 of NC_091699.1, read as the reverse complement.
TACATTATCACTGGGAATCTTTTGCATCAGATGCTGGAAGTACAAAGATCAACAAGCTGTGGTCTCTTCCCTCAAGAGGCCACAGCTTAATCCTGAGACATACAGACATGAAAACAAAGATTCTAATTCACAGGACAAGTGCTGTGCATTATGAAAACACAAAGAGAAAAGCATGGGATTCTGCCTTAATGTGGCAGTAAACACCCCCAAAGGGGATGGAGTTTTTGAGTAGAGCCTTAAAACACAGATAGGAGCTGACCTGATGGAGAGACAGAGGATGTGACATTCCAGGAAAGAAAATAGTATGAGCAAAGGTATGAATGTGTAAGATCTGGAATATCTAAAGTATACACATTGTAGTGATGGGGAGGAAGACAAGTGGTAAGGAGAGGCAGGAAGATAATTTACCTGATTTACCTGGAAAAGCAAACTAAAACAGCTCTAAAGCAATTATCTGTTTCATTATTTTCCTTTAATTAAATGGAACCAGAAAACATTAGCTTAAATTTGGCTGCCCAGGACAGCATTTCCCAAGTCTGGTGCATAAACCACCTGAATTAGAATCACCTGATGCTTATCAAAATGCAGGTTCTGCACCCCCTCCAGACCTTCTGAAAAAAGACTTGTTGGGTTATAATCTTTATCTAGGTGGTAAATGAATACTTTCTAGAGTCTATAAATATCTTTACAGGTAAAAAATGAAATTGTGTCACCAATTGTGCTTATTTCTAAGATGGATATATATTTGTTTTCCACCATACTTTCACAATAGTGGTAAGAATTTCAGCCATTTTAAGATCTGGAAGGAGAGAGAAGTTGCCTAAGCCTATGGGCCTCAAGGAAGAGGCAGCACCATATATAATTTCTTTCATTTAATCTTCACAATAGCCCCATGAGGTCTACATTATTCCTATGTGACAGATGAGGAAACTGAGGGTCAGAAAGATGAATGAACTTGTCCAAGATTTCAATGAACACAGACACAAAAGCAGGTCTGATCCTGATAATCCTTTTATTTGATATCTTTCTATTTGCCCATACAGCCTTGTTCTATGACAGCTCCCACAAAGCCATGACCCAGTTGGCAGGAATCTCCAGTTCCTCCAGCGGGAGACAGCTTCTTCCTCTAACCAAGCATCATAAGGTGAAAAATACCCCAAACGTAGAAGAGGGATTAAGATGCTGGGGTCAAAAACAATTCATTCAACTCCATTAAGATGTCAACTTCACAACTATTCAGGGAAAACAAACTAAATAACAATGAAATATTAATAAAAAATGAAATATTAACTAACCATGACTTCTTTGCACCTTGTATTGGTAAAAGTCTCATTTGAATAAAGGAAAGTGAAGAGAAATGAGCTATCTCACATTCTGTTGATGGGCTGTATAAGGGAAGAAGGTAGCTGGACAGGACCCATCAAAATGTAATATGTACCTACACCCTGAGCCAGAAATTTTATTCCAATCTACCACACGGCAGGCTACTTAAATTGCAGGGCCCAGTGCAAAAGGAAAATGTAGGTCCCTTGTTCAAAAATGGTTAAGAATTTCAAGGCAGTGATAGCAGAGCACTAAACCAAAGAAAGACCTCTTCTGAGCATGTACCCCTGCACAACTACATAGATCACACATCCGTGAAGCCACCCTGGCTGCCACACATGCATCAAGTTATACAGTCAAGGATGTTTATTGTGCAATTATGTAGAATAGAAAAAGATGGAAACAACTGTAATGCCCATCAAAAAGGGAATGTTTCAATTAATCACGGAATATCTATACAATTAATTATTTGTTTCCACTAAAAAGAATGAGATCTATATAATTTACTTACATGGAAATATTTTCTAGTCATGCTGCTAAGTAAAGAAGGTACCTATGAAAAATAGGTATAGTATAACACTGTTTACAAGGAAAAAGTAGAGAAATGTGTTTATAAACACCAGTAAAGTACAAGAAAAGGGACTGGACAGGCACACTTAACTATTCACAGAGTTGTCCATACAAAAGGAAAGATTGGGAACAGGGTGCAAGAATGTCTTTGTTTGTTCTATACAGAATCATTGACATTAAGAATGTAGTTGAATAGCGAAGTATTTAAAAGAAAAATTAGCATGTAAAATTCCCAGAAAATTGAGGAAAATAGATCTGCAATTGCTGAAAAAGTAAAATAGAGAAAAAGCAAAGAAGCATTAAAAGCAAAAAGCATAAAACTGGATAACAAAAAACCTAATGATTTTGGGAGACACAGATTCTCAGATGAGGAAATCAACAACTAGCACTTGTAATTCAGAATAGACAAGTTGAAAACAAATACCAGCCAAAAATATATTTAAATGAGTGACAATATTTTCACGGATGAAATATAATTCAAAGCAAAAATTATCAAACTGGAAAAATAAATGTTTTATAACAGAAAAGTTACAAATCTATAAGATAGACACAAATGTCATCATTTTATGTTCCAAATTGCATGCCATTCAAATATATAAAGCAAAATTATTATAAATACAAAAAGATTTCAAGAAGCAACAGGATATTTCATGCAACTCCCTAGATTTCTGATATATCAAATAAATAAACCTATGAACCTACACCAAATATAAGAAAAGAAAATTACAGGCCAATATCCTTCATGAACATAGATGCAAAAATCCTCAAAGAGATATTAGGAAAATGAATTCAACAATACTTTAAAAAGACCATACATGGGCCAGCCCAGTGGCATACCAGTTAAGTTTGTGCTCTCCGCTTTGGCAGCCCAGGGTTCACAGGTTCAGATCCTGGGCACACCACTCATCAAGTCATGCTGTGGCAGTGTCCCATGTACAAAATAGAGGAAAATTGGTATGGATGTTAGCTCAGGGCCAATCTTCCTCATAAATAAATAAATAAATAAAAGGGTCATACATCATGATTAAGTAGGATTTATTCCAGGGATGCAAAGATGGTTCAATATCTGCAAATCAGTCAATGTGATACACCACATTAACAAAATGAAGGCTAAAAATCATATGATCATCTCAATAGATGCAGAGAAAGCATTTGACAAAATTCAACATCCACTTATGATAAAAACTCTTAATAAACTGCGTATAGAGGGAACATACCTCAACATAATAAAGGCCATATATGACAAGCCCACAGCTAACATCACACTCAGTGGTGAAAAGCTGAAAGCACTTTTTCTAAGATCAGGAACAAGACAAGGATGCCCACTCTTACCACTTTTATTGAGCATAGTATTGGAAGTCCTAGCCACAGCACTTTGGCAAGAAAAAGAAAATAAAAGGCATTCGATGTTGGAAAAGAAGAAGTTAAACTGTCATTATTTGCAGATGACATGATATTATATATAGAAAACCCTGAAGACTCCCACAAAAAACTGTTAGAACTAATAAGCGAATTCAGTAAAGGTGCAGGATACAAAATCAATACACAAAAATCTGTTGCATTTCTATACACTACTAATAAATTATCAGAAAGAGAAATTAAGGAAACAATCCCATTTACAATTGCATCCACAAGAATAAAATACCTAGGAATAAATTTAACCAAAGAGGTAAAAGACGTATATATTGAAAATTACAAGACATTAATGAAAGAAATTGAAGAAGTCACCAACGAATGGAAAGATATTCCATGCCCATGGATTGGAAGAATTAATTCTGTTAAAATGTCCATCCTACCCAAAGCAATATACAAATTTAGTGCAATCTCTATCAAAATTCCAATGGCATCTTTCACAGAAATAGAACCAAAAATACTAAAATTTTCGTGAACCATCAAAAACCCTGAATAGCCAAAGAAATCTTCAGAAAGAAAAACAAAGCTGGAGGCATCATGCTCCCTCATTTCAAACTATAGTATAAAGCAAAAGTTATTAAAATAGTATCATGTTGGCATAAAAACAGACACACAGATTAATGGAACAGAATAAAGAGTCCAGAATTAAACCTATGTGTATATGGTCAATTAATTCACAACAAAGGAGCCCAGAATATACAATGGAGAAAGGACAGTCTCTTCAATAAATGGCGTTGAGAAAATTGGACAGCCACAAGCAAAAGAATGAAACTGGACTACTATCTTATACCATACACAAAAATTAACTCAAAATAGATTAAAGAGTTGAACGTAAAATATGAAACCATAAAACCCCTAGAAGAAAACATAGGCAATAAACTTCTTGACATAAGTCCTGGCAATGATTTTTTGAAATCTGATGTAAAAAGAGAAAGCAATGAAAGCAAAAATAAACAAGTGGGACTACATCAAACTAAAAAGTTTCTACACAGCAAAGGAAACCATGAACAAAATGAAATCAACAAGATGAAAAGGAAAAGGGCAACGTACTGAATGCGAGAAAATATATCTGATAAGGGGTTAATATTCAAAATATATAAAGAGCTTATACAACTCAATAGCAAAAAGCAAACAATCCAATTTAAAAAATAGATCTTAATAGACATTTTATTTTGTGTGTGTGAGGAAGATTGGCCCTGAGCTAACATCTGTTGCCAATCTTCCTCTACTTTATGTGGGATGCCGCCACAGGGCAGCTTGACAAGCAGTGCTAGGTCCACTCCCAGGATCCAAACCTGTGAACCCCAGGCTGCCAAAGAAGAGCATGCGAACTTAACCACTACACCACCAGGCCAGCCCCTATGAGATCTTAATAGACATTTTTCTGAAGACATACAGATGACCAACATGTACATGAAAGGATGCTCTACATCATTAATCATCAGGGAAATGTAAATCAACACCACAATGAAATATCATCTCACAACTGTTACAATGGCTATTATCAGAAAGATTAGAAATAACAGAGGGGCAAAGATGCAGAGAAAAGAGGACCCTTGCGCATTATTGGAGGGAATGTAACTTGGTGCAGCCACTGTGAAAAACAGTACGGGGGTTCCTCAAAAAATTAAAAATAGAACTACCATGTGATCCAGCAATCCCACTTCTGGGTATTTATCCAAAGAAAATGAAGACACTAATTCAAAAAAATATATGCACCCACATGTTCACTGCTGCATTATTTCCAATAGCCAAGATATGGAACAACCTAAGTGCCCATCCATGGAAGAACGGATAAAGAAATTGTGGTGTGCACACACACACACATATATATATACACTGAAATATTATTCAGCCATAAAAAAAGTAATCTTGCTATTTGCGACAACATAGATGGACCTCAAGGGCATTATGCTAAATGGAATACGTCAGAGAAAGACAAAATACCATATGATCTCTCTTATATGTGGACTCTAAAAAAAATAACATAAAAAAAGAAAAAGACTAAGCTCATAGATAGAGAGAACAGATTGGTGGTTGCCAGAGTCAGGGATGACAGTGGGTGTGGGACAAATGAGTTGCCTTTTCGGTATTTTTTAATTTAAATAAGTTGAATAAAAATTAATTAATAATAAATAAATATAAAGATAGACATACAATAAAAAATAATTACAAGGCAAATGCTCCCTTGGAGGTAGCGTAACGCAATGGTTAAAATGAGTTCTGCAGCCGCATGTCCTACAGTAGAATCTAAAATCTCCCACTTACTAAGTGCGTAACCTGGGAAAAACAATTTACTATTCTAAGACTCAGGTTTTTCATGAAGTAAATCTATCTAGGAAAAGTCAAGGAAAAAAGATATACATATAGATATTAATAACAATGCTTAATTTAAAATATGTAATGTTCCATAATAATTAATTTAGAATTTTTGGTTAAATGTCTGAATTTCAAGGACACTATGCATTACCAAAATTGACTGCAGAAGTATAAAGCTGAACACTTACTATAAGAAGCATTGAAAGATTTATCTTCCATAAAGAGCAGGCTTCGATAATTTGTGAATCCAAGAAGCTATCCAAGGATAACATTAAAGCTGCTCCAAAGCAAAGGGACAGGGATGAAAAGCTTCCAAATGCAGCTTTACACATAAACCCTGATAGTAAAACTTGACAAAGATATTTTGAGAAAAAAAACAACTACAGATAAATTTTACTTTCAAATTTCTATTTAACACTTCCTGAATTAATTTAGGTAAATACATTCCAACAGTATTTTAAAAGTCTGAAACTTCCATTGCAATGACAATCTATTCTAAGAAGCAAGCTTAATTCAAAATTTTAAACCCACTAATTTTACCATCACTAGTATTTAATGTAAGACAAATCAAAATGGCAATGATGTTATTATAGTAAGTTTCACCCAACACTCTTGATCATTCAGCAAATGGTCACTGAGCCCTGAAAGTGTGCAGAGGTCAGGCTGAGAGTTGAGGAGGTAAGTGGTGATCTCTCTTCTGCTCATACGGATTCTACAGATGAGGGTGGGAAACACACAGAGAAACAGGCACATATGTGATTTTAGGTGCTATGGTAAGAATACAACCAGGCGCTGGGTGAATAAGTTATGAGATAGAACTAGGTTAGAAGTTCCTTCTAATCTAAACTATAAAGAATCACTTAAATTAAGCCACATGAAGGAGCGAGAACTGGAGAGCACTTCAGATCGAAGAAACAGTGCTTGTAAAGGCCCATGAGTAAAAGGGAGCACACAGCGTTTGGGTAGCCACAGGAGACCAGTGTGCCTGAGGCCCTGAGAGCAAGAGGGGAAGTGATGAGACATGACATTAGACAGGTAAGTGGGGGGCCAGGTGTGAAAGGAGAATTGGTTGCACGTACTTCCCATGCACAGCTTCCCATGCACGACTCACACTGGTGTGGCATGAATTTTACACTTTTTTCTGTGCTAATATTAATATAGGTTAACTGATCACTTAAAACTTGGTGTGCAGCATGATTTTCCATTTTGCTTCAATTTTTCCCTGAACGTTTTTATAATATACCGTTTTCCTTCCTCACACTTCAATGTTGTTTCTCGTTTCTGTCCTGTTTTGCCTGAAAGGGTGAATAAGTTATGAGACAGAAGTGGATGTGCAGAATCCAAATCACCAATCAGTGTAAATCCTGACAAGAGCTGAATTTCCCAACTCCCTGTTGCAGGTTTACTTGATGTTGCTATCAGCATTTTATAAATATATAGATACATGCATATCAAACATATACATGTAAATACATGCATATACATATCCAGATACCAGCATATAAATGTGTACATGGAGTCAGCTCCATGCTCATTCTCTAATGCGTTGAAGTTTATATCAGCCTGTTGCCATAATTATTTCAAGTAAGCACAATTAGGCACAGCAGATTTTTTATGCTAGGCTGCACAAGTCATTTGTCAGATTATATTTACTTGTTCCTTACATGATAGCATTTTTTGCTCAGAGGTGTCCCAGGGTTTCGAAAACAGGTGACTCAAAGGACCACTCCGGAAATAAAATGTGGGCTCCAGGTACCTGGCAATAAAGAAGTTGAAATTGGCAATTAAAAAACAAGAAGCTAAGCATTTGTGTTCCAGAACCTTAATGAGTTTTAACCCGTGGCCTCAAAGACATGCTGTGGCCTAATGGAAATAGATACCTAACTTCTATTGGTGAGAAATTAGAAAAATTGATGGCTTGCAAACTAGAATTGAACTCTGAGGAGCACATGGACTTTGCATTTATGAGTAGAGTATTGTTGGCAGTGCAGTATTTCAGGACATATATAATTCATAGGGGCAACTGTAATATTTCTGACAAAGTATCCACCAAATGACGCTTTCTTCCTTAAACCCATCTGAGAGCCTTCTTTGACAATAAAGTTTACAAAGTGTTTAGTGATTAAATTCTTCTTAAAACATTTCCAACCATTCACCCAGAAGATTTTTACTTCCCTAATCACAGTAACCATTCCCATATTATTCCCACTGCTTATTTTATTGAGTTATATTATTACATTTTGTTTAATTTATATGCTATAGATGAGAATTTCCTAAACAGGGGTCTGTAGATTCCTGAAGAGGACTGTGGATATATATTCAACCCTTAAATACATCAGTGATGTTTTAAGTTATGTTTTATAAGCATTTGTAAATATTAAGTATTTCATGTCTGGATCACCTCTGATCTAACTATCCGCACACAATTTCTGTGTCTAAGTTGATATTTGAGCACTATCCTAATAGTGATCTATCAAAGAAAGAGTAGAGCCAGACTTCATTCTTGAAAGATGCTTTCAAGCTACATGAAGGCAAATAGTGAGATGGCAAACTGGAGGGGTGAAAGTTCCACATGTATGAGAACTGAGTCCTCACTCAGCCCCTAAGAATGAAAGAATCCTGACATGAGAACAACCAACCAGATCAAGGTGGCCCCAGTTCGTTCTGTGTGCGTCAACGTGGTTTCCACAAAAACATGTTTCCTATCACCTTAAATTAATGTTGTTTCATGTATTTTAATTTGTAGTTTTCTTTTTATTTAACTTGGTTTTTATACGAACAAACCCATAATTTTAAGGAGTATATAAAACTTTAAATATTTATACTTGTTTATTCTCATGCAGTTAACATTATAATAAAACCATTTTAAATCAACTCAAGGGTCTGGAATACTTTGTTTTCCTCTGCAGTGTCTCTGTGCTCCTCGGGTTTAGAAGCCCTGCTCCCCTAGATGTGCCTTGTTGCTCCAACCAGATTTTGAGTTTTTCAAGGACAAGGACAAGCCCTTGCCTCTGCCTTCATCTCCCCCAGGTCAAAAGTTGTGCACATGCCTGATAAATCACCAAGGAACGAATAAGACATGTTCTTCAAAGCCTGCTGTTCCATGCTCTCATGCTCCTGAAGACCCAAATTCATACCCCTGCGGAACATTCTGCCCTCCCATCGTGTTCTACCAGCAGGAACATATATGCATGTCTTAGCAAATGTGGCGGCGAGACGAAATTCAGAAAAATGATCTCAAAAGTGTTACGGAGCCTTTTGTATCAGTTAAATTTGGCCTCAATAGAAAACTTACTAATTAAAAGGTCTAATTTGCCACATGTATTGATTTCATGGGAGTAAAATTCTGAAAGTCAAAAAATACATTCTTACATGCTTTGGTTTTTCTGGAAAATAACTTGAACTTGTGTCCCACTTGGCTTTATTATAATGGCCCCAACTCCCAAAGGAAGTGCTATATTTTGAAGTAGCTGAAGCTCCAATTCCAAAGGCCTGACACAAAACCAAATTTCCATGTGGAGAACTGAAACCCGCCAATTAAGTACAGGCACGGCATAAAAATAACTTTTAAATCTTAGATATCATGCTGTAATGGAATATGCTAAAAAAAAAATTCCAGAAAGGAAAATAGAAGTATTAGCTACTGAAATCTTAAGGAAGCTGATAGATGATGTAATGTAAGTAAAACTTTAAATCATGAGATACAATAGTCCCATTCCTCAAGGCTTATTGGGGAATTTTGAATAAATTTTTGTAATTAGAAAATTACCCCCATTATATCCTGAGACATCAACAAATGCTTTTTGAAACACATATTTTAATGAAATCAGAAGCCCGCTACTCCCTATATGTAAATCATGAATAAGCTAGGATAAATAAACTCTTTCTCACTTACTATACTCCAGTTCAGAAATCCCAGGTCTATTGATCAGAGATTTAAGAACCCGATTTTGTCTTTTGGTTTTGGGGGTGGGGGTGTGTGTGTGTGTGTGTTTTACTATTTAAATTAGTACTTTATTATAATACATTTATAATTTATTTTACATAAAGTAACATATAGCCATCACAAACATTCAAATAATACAAGAGTAGATAACGTAGTCCCTTCTTTTTCTTTTCCCAAATCCACTTTCTAGAGTCAACCACTATTTACAGATTGGTTTAATCTTTCCAGACAACTGACCACATGTGAGAATCACTGTTGTCAAAATGGGGTCGTCTTATATCTACCAGTTAGGGTCACAGCATGAAACAGATAGCACCCTCAAATTAAAATAAAGTGAGGAGAGTTTAATAACTGAATTGGGTAGAGAGTTGTAGCAGTATGAATGCAGGGAGAATGTAGTACTGTGGGGCTTTAACAGTGGGTGCCATGACCTCCCTAAGACAGAGGGAGTGGTTCCAGACCTGAAGACAGAGAAGGTACGTGAAGAGAGCTGCCCCACAGGAGCCTAAGTCACCAGGTCCCAGGCAGTTTGCAGGGAGGGAGTTACGGAAATAAAATTCTGCCCTGTGCTTTTCCCAACAGTCTCCACTGAGCACCAATCAGAAGCAGAGGGCAAGGATGCAGTCTGACGTCACGTGAACGGGTCAGCCCCCAGGGCCCTGGAGCAGGTGGAGAAGGGCAGAGCCAATCGCAGAGTTTCAGCGTGTATGATTTTCAGTTCTGCAACTCTTGTTTCCCACTGATTGATAAACAGTGTACATGTTGCCATCTCAGTTCTATGAATTCACCTCATTCTTATTTCAATGTTCCATAGAATTTCATTCTGTGGACTTATTCCAGTAGTCACTTAGTGATGGACATTGTGCTCCCAGTTTCTCACCAGTTCAGATAATGCTGAGGTGTCGATCTTCATACTTCTATGCCTACAGATTGGTGTGAGAAGTCTATGGATACCTATCTAGGCAAGGAATTGCTGAGGCAAAACAGTTGCTGCTTTACGAAGAAACTAGAATGTTTTCCCCCCTCCTCTTTTTGGAAACTGAAACTTTCAGAAAACTACTGTGCAGAAAATAGTGCAATGATGGTGGTGGTGGCATGTTGTGTCCAATGGATAGAAAGTTCGAAAGTAAAGAATGGTAGGTAGAGCTAGAGGCAGGAGAAGACACCAACACACCCCACCAGGCAAGACACCCTGAAGACTAGGTGTTCACGGCTCTCTGTTCAGAGTACTAGGAGCCTCCTCAAAGAGAATGAATGGAAAGTTCATTTTTTAGGACTGTGCATGTGTAAAAATGCCTCTATGACTGGGTATAGAACTCTAGGTGGGAAGTTCTTTTTTCCCAGTGTATTAAAGGGATTGATCCACTGTAATCTATATTAATTAATTATTAATTATTCATATATATTAAATAAATTATTAAATTAGACAGTTTCATCTTTTTGAAATGATCCTGTGGTAAGGACAATTTGTCCTGGAAATGTGATGCTCTTTCAAATGTCATGGGGGCTACCAGTGTAATTTCTGCCTTCATAAGTATGGCTTCCTTTACAAAACATGAAAGGGCTCACTGGTCATGCATAGTGGAATGGCTTGGCCATCCATGAGCTGTGTGCAGGGGATCTGTTCCTTGTGCCATAACCCCTCTATGAAAGGACTGACACCTACCAGAGTTCTGCAACACAGCCCTGGTTTTATGACCTTGCACAGTCCTTTAACTTCATCGAGCCTCAATATCATACCCTGGAAAATAAAGGTGATTTGGAAAATCAAAGAAACTAATATCAAATAGATACATACACAACTAATTATATTATTTATTGATTAATGCCAACTTGAAATTAAGGTCTTTCTGATTCTTAAACTTTTATTTGTAACTTTCCCCTTCTGATTCCTAATTTTGTAAACCATGTTGTCTCATACATTATTGAAGACAAAGAGTAATGTTATCGAAACTTTCCTTTTTATCTTTTTAGTAAATAATATTCACAGGTTCACTTTTCCTGTGCTTATCTAAGGAACACGCTCCCTTCTGTTATGTAAGAATCTCTCCTTAAGCCTCATGGTAACTTTGTATTTCTATGTCCTCAGATGGAATGAAGAGAGCTCTAAGCAGGTCCCGCCTTTTACAACACACAGGGTATGTTTCCTGTGGTTCCTATCACCGTCTTCCTGGTGTTGTCAGAATTAGCGTCTCATGCAAGCAGCTGAGGGCAAGTCCTTGTGCACAGCACCTGACAAATGCACCACATCAAATTGGCCCATACCTAGGGCAGCTCTACTAGCCCACGTCTTCTCTTACATGGCCTCTGGCTATTAGAAAGCTGATTTATTTTGAGATAAATTTTTAAATCATATGCAAGCAGTATACAGACATATGAAATCCCCTTTCCACACTCTCCCAGTGGGCTCCCTGTCACCAGGAGACAGCGGTTAGTCTCCTTTTTCTTTTCACCTTCAGTTGCATTGCAATCTTGAGAGCTGTCATCTCTGGGATATGTATCAAAGAGCGGTACTGCTGGGTGGGGGGAGGAGTGCAGGGAAGGACCAAATGCCGTGGATGGCTTGGGATGCTGCTTGGGAAACAGGGAGGATATTTAGTCAGGATTCTGCTCAGCAGAATAGACTCTGAGTTTCTAACTTACGGACATACCAGAGGGTGAGGCAAAAGCCCTTTCTCATTTTTCTTACCCTGACGTGTTTCTCATTTAGAGACATTTAGGAATGAGTGAACTTCCAGCGTTTCTCAATTCTTTTAGGAAACTTTTACAAGAACGAAGCCCATTGCTGAACAATATCCTTAATTACCAGTGCCACTGCAATGTTTTATTTGTGTGTGCATGTGTGTTTTCACGGATTTCTCAATGGGAAGATCATCAGGAAGCTAAATATGCTGCAGATTGTGAGTGAGGCATTCAGAGCTTTAGGAATTCTGTGTGCCTTCTTATCGTTCACCCCACTGGGGCTGATACTAGAGAAAGAGAGGAAGTGCAATTATTTTTGGTGCCTCTATGCTGAAAAAACAAACCTCTCCCATGGTCTTTTTGTTGGCTTATTGAATCTTCTCTGGTAATTCTTCTGGAATTGAGTTTTATTTCTCCAAATGCTGCAAATGGAAGGTTTCCCACTTCAGGCCATCTGCAACCCTTTGTCATGACAGCATCTCCCTGGTACACTTCAAGGAGGAATGTTTCTCTGGACATGGATAAGGGCAACCCTCAGAAGGAGTTCAAGTTCTTCTGCCCCCAGCATCCATCCATGATTCTGAGCAAGGAGAGATCATGCAGAAGGAGCTCCCCCCACCCCTCCCGATTCCCTCGCCTGCTGTCTCTTCTCCTCTTTCCCCAGAGCTCGGAGCAAGGATGACCAGTAGACAGAAGCTAGGACTGGTACAGGAGGATGCCATTTCCAACATCCAAGATGAAAGCAGGTGTCCTAACAAATTATTTGCTAGAATGTGTTTTATTTGCTACAGAAATAAAATAGAAGGTAAAGCATCCAAAGAAAATCCTTGAAATGGCCACATAAGTACAGACTGCCAGTTTTAACATTTTCTCGTTCATTTTTAGTCCATCTAAATGTGCTGACACAATTTTTAGAGTGCTATTAAGGTTAGCTCACTCTTTTAGGCAATTCATTTTAGGCAATTTTTCATAAAGCTATATCATCTTCATAAAGATTAATTTAAATGTCAGCACAATAATTCATCAAGAGCCTGTTCCATGGATAATCTACCATTTGCCCTTGTTTGGGGATATTCAATTTTGTTTTATTTTCAAGCATTAGAAATAGTGCCATAAATGATATACTCTAGTGTAAGCAACATTCTTACAGTTTTTAAAATTTTTTTAGTTTCCCAGGAGCAACATTCTTGGGTCAAAGGGCTGACCGAAGTTTTCATAACTGTTGAAATGGATTGTCATATTGCTTTCTAACACTGTTCTTGTTCTCAAACATTGTGGGGTTATTTCAGCTAACACCAAGTGCTTATTTTTTCATGAGTGAATTTTTTAAACAGCGTATCTTCTTTGTCCTTAGCCCAGCATTCAGTGCGTTACTTGTTTGAACAACTACCATTGTTCACAGTTTCATCTTTTTGAAATGATCCTGTGGTAAGGACAATTTGTCCTGGAAATGTGATGCTCTTTCAAATGTCATGGGGGCTACCAGTGTAATTTCTGCCTTCATAAGTATGGTTTCCTTTACAAAACATGAAAGGGCTCTCTGGTCATGCATAGTGGAATGGCTTGGCCATCCATGAGCTGTGTGCAGGGGACCTGTTCCTTGTGCCATAACCCCTCTATGAAAGGACTGACACCTACCAGAGTTCTGCAACACAGCCCTGGTTTTATGACCTTGCACAGTCCTTTAACTTCATCGAGCCTCAATATCATACCCTGGAAAATAAAGGTGATTTGGAAAATCAAAGAAACTGATATCAAATAGATACATACACAACTAATTATATTCCTCCCCTCTAGTTGGGTAGGGAATTTTACATTTAAAGGGAATCGTATATAAAGTCTTTTAAATGCCCACCACCCTCTCTCCAGTTATTTAGTAAATAAATTCCATGCTTTACCCTTAAAATCCAGATTTGCAGGTACATATCTTGTTGAGACAAGTATATACACATCCTCCTGGAGCTTATTTCCAATACCCGCCTCACTTTCACACTCTCTGGCTGCACTTGTCTGCTCTCAGAGCCTGGAACATGCTGAGTTTATGCTGATCTGACGGTCTTTGCACCTGCCACCTCCTGCATACTCCTCACCTCCTTTCTTCTCATGATGCAGGACTCAGGTCAAATGTCTTCTCCTCTCAGCAGCCTTCTCTGTCTAAGTTGCTCTGCTCTTCTAGGCACTCTCCATCTTGTTACCCAATGTCTTCATAGCACTTACTTCCCAGAATTATGTTATCATACAGTTGTTAACTTGCTTATCATCTCTCCTCCACAGCTAGAATGCAAACTCCAGAGGGCAGAAACTCCATTTGCTGTTGAATGCCCAGAGCCTAAAACAGTACCTGGCATGCAGTAGGCACTCAACAGGTATTTGTTGTTTGGGAGCTTAGTTGCAACTTTTATTACATCATGAGGAACAAAAATCGGTGACTGTTTTTTCAGCCTTACTGAATATTTTTTTTTATTAATCACCAAAAAATTATTCGTGGCACTGCATATAATAAGTGTATAGTACTGCTTAAACTTTAGCTCTTGGAGCAAAGCACTCCAGATTTCTGCTTCACATTGGGCTCCATCTCCACACTGCAGATTACTGATGCCGGAGAGAAGGCTGACATTGACAATGACCTCATCTGAAGGGGAAATGGGTTTTTGCCTGATTTTTTTCTCACCAATTCTGTGAAGCTTTTAAACAGCCACACCTTCCCATAATTGTTGAGGGAGGAACTACGGAATTCACGGGGCTTCTTTCTTGGAGACTTATTTTGAGATTAATCAAAGCTCCACTTTCATTTGATTTTTGCTGATGCCTTCCCATCTCCTTTGCTATTACAACAGCCTGCAAAAATAGCCCTGCACATAAATTATGCATCAAGTCTTTAAATATCCTGGTCTTTTTCTTTTCCTGCCCCACCTCCAACCAAGGGGAAAGATTGCAATGTTCCTAGGAAGTACCTGTTGTTTCTGCCGTTGAGCTTTTTTCCCCTCACACTAGATTACTTTCTTTTCTGAAATAACCTGATATTTGATGAGACTCTTTCTCCAAAACAATACACATACACACACATGCTAATGAAATACATTTTTAAAATTCAAAGTAGGAAGCCACACTCAGAATTTCATGAGTGTCAGAAAGTTAGAGAGAAAACCTTTCAGTTATGAGTGAAACTAAAACAGTGTAATCTGTCAGAGTGACCAAACCAGATATAGACCTTAGAGTCTGGGTTTTTTTTAAAAATAATATTAATCCTCAAGGATGCAGTAAGGATATGATAGCAAAGGCCCTGACTACCAGAGCCCCCTACATAAATAAATCTGGGAGCTATGGCAGCACGTTCCCATCTGTAAAATCTCACATGCTCAGCCCAAGGAGAGGACCCAGGGCTGTGAGAGCCCTGGAACATTGGTAGAAACAGAGCAAGCAGCAAGACAGCAATGTCTCTAGACTATAGCCCAGGATAGTGGTGATCCAAAATCTACAAAACCTTTGTGATATGGAAACACAAAATAAGAGTTTGATGCAAAAACTCCAGAACCTATGAACCACAAAGGCTAGAGGAGAAATAATCAAAAACTTCCAATAGAAACGTCTCCACAAGCTAAAACCCACAGAAGACCTGCACAGAAGAGGATTCCTGTTGAAAATGAGTTCACAAGGAAAAATTATAAAGTGCATGAGCAACAGTCATCAAACACATCAACGTGGAGGACACCATACTTAAAGGTTAAAAAATAGTACAATTTGAAAGGACACTACTCAATTCAGTAAGATAGGGCCAGCGAGGTGGGGAGGGAGAGGCAGAAGGATTAGAAAGAAAATGGCAGAACATTTGTGTACAGATGTTGTGTTTTGTCTACATAGAGTATAAGAACAAATAATTGAGTGTCTGGGTGCAAGACGATTCACAAAAATAGTAGCATTCCTATCACCCAACAATAACCAAATGTAAGTTTTTTCAAATTCCTCTTCCCAATAAGAACAAGAAACATGAGATACTTGGGAACAATTCTAACAAAAGATCAACATGACCTTCATGCAGAAATTGCCCAGTGTTATTCTAAGAGACAAAGGATAAATGGAGATACATAAATAGATAGAGAGGTATGCCATGTTCATGAATGAAACGATCCAATATTGTGAAGATATAAATTCTCCCAAAATTCATCTATAAATCCAGTATCACTGATTCTAAAAGTCGTAAGACACAAGTGTCCGGGAATAGCAATTCAAGGTTAAGAAATGTAACGAAAAGCAGGAATATCAAAATAACAAAACCTACAATAAAGATATAGTAATGAAAACATCATGGCACTGACGTAGGAATAGTTAAATGGATCTGGATCACTAGGTCAAAACTGATAACCCAGTAATAGATAACTTATTATGGGAATTTGACATATGCATAGGGCCGAGGGGGTACCCACAGGACTTTCATTTTATTAGTCATGTTTTATGTATTATATTTTAAAATATGCAAAATATAGAGTTAGATTTTTGAATTCCAAATAGTAGGTATTTAGGTATATTTTTATACTCAATTTTTCTAAATAAAAATAATAGTTTCATAAAGAAAAAAGTTAATATTTTCATTCTAAGTCTCTCTTTATTAAAGTAGAAAGGTGGGAAGATTTGTAGACCAATAAGTTGGATGCATGGAATAAATAAATTGGAGTTACTATATGTAGAGGAGCTGACACATACTAAGAATTTACTATATCCGTGGGACTATGCCAGGTGTTATGAATATGTCAGAGGAAGTTTCCTGGACATCCGTGAGGCAGAAAGGTCCTGATGCAGAAAGCAGAAGATGGGAGAGCATAGTATTTCAGAGTGCAGTTCTGGATTAAGAAACCGTGTTCTAGGGGCCAGCCCAGTGGCATAGTGGCTAAGTTCACATGCTCTGCTTCAGTGGCCCAGGGTTCTCCAGTTCAGATCCTGGGTACGTACCTAGCACCGCTCATCAAGCCATGCTCTGGCAGCATCCCACATACAAAATGGAGGAAAATTGGCACAGATATTAGCTCAGAGACAATCTTCCTCAAGCAAAAAGAGGAAGATTAGCAACAGATGTTAGCTCAGGGCCAATCTTCCTCACACACACACACACACAAAGAAATCATATTCTAGAGGTTTAGGCACAAATCTGTCATTTCTTTAGACAAATCCCTAAAGAGCAGTTTGTAGCACCAGAAGCTTCACTCTTGATTTTTATTTTAAGTTGTTCTCTATTTACAAGATTTTTAAACAACTAGATAAACTGAACTGCAGAGCCCGAATGTGGTTTAAAAAATTATGGAAGAACATAATAGGAACACAGAGATTCAACTTGGAATCAAGCAGGAAAAGAGGTAACTTGTGGATGCAGTTACATGATTGAGTGAATTTTAAATATACCCTAAATAAGATTCTCAAAATCGATGAAAACCATTCAAATAGTCACTTAATACTTTCTTATTTTGGAACCAAATGATTTCAATGGCATAGCGAAGCAGAGAAATATTATGGATATGAAGAAATCATATTCTCTACATTTATATGTGTCTATGTGCATACATATATGTACGAGTACGTTTGTGTTTGTGTGTACGTGTATTTAATTTAGGTAAACTCAGAAAAGTGGTTCAGAGACTTTTTATATGGAGTTTTGGCATCACAAACAGCAATGGACTGACTTACCAGAAAGGAAAAGATTAGGCCATGTTTTCAAATGGTTTTTCATCAGAATCAGAGGTTCAGTGGGCCTAAACTCAAACATCCCACATTTGCTGCCTTTTCTTAGCAAAGTTATGCTGCATATTGAATTCTGGAAGGAATCTGCTGAGAACATCAGACCCAGTAGT
The DNA here is from genome assembly GCF_041296265.1 of Equus caballus. Classification (NCBI taxonomy): domain Eukaryota; kingdom Metazoa; phylum Chordata; class Mammalia; order Perissodactyla; family Equidae; genus Equus; species Equus caballus. Next base: position 60,075,694 of record NC_091699.1, on the reverse strand, counting down.
CAGTGAGCTCCAGGCAGAGGTGTGGCCTGCCTGATTATTTTCTTTCAGACCCTGCGTGAGCCTCGCCTCGCTAAACCTCTGTCGGAACAGGGCTCTGCTGAACTCGGATCCTCCTTGTAGCTCTCTCCGTGGTCTCTGGTGTGCTGTATAGAGTTGGCTCCTCCCACCTGTCTAGACACTCCGTTGGTTTGCCTTGTTCAAACTCCCAAACAACTTTGAGCTGGAAAATGGTTATAGATAATGCTGACCTCTCTGAGCTCTTGAATGGATTAAGTTAAGTGAGACAACATAGGACACTGCCTATCATCACGGGTAATTATTAAACATTTCCACCCTGCTCCTGCCCTGGAGGAACCTACAGGCTAATGTGGGAAACAGAGCTAACCTAACAACCACCTACAGTGTGAGAAGTGAGTCCTGGAGGTGTGACCACAGAATGAGAACTCAGAGATGGGAGCAGCTCACTCTGCCCAGGGCAGTTACGTGAGGGCATCCCAGGTGGGTGTTGGTTACATATTTTTACCTTTATATCCCTAAACTATTATATATATGCACTGATGATCTGTTTGGGTTTGAGAGAGAATTTTGGGAAAGGGAAGAAAAGGCTGCAATTCTAAGATTTGTAGGGAGTTTTCATAGGATTCAGTCAGTGAGTCTCAGTATATTTTCTTTGAACAAATATAACGTGACTAAAATAGCTTATTGTCAGAGGAAGAGCTCTCTTGACACAACTGTTAGTCCCTCTCAGATCCTGAGAGCTGCCCTGCAGGAAGCCCATCTCGCCTGGTAATCGTGAGGAAGAAATGCATTCATAAGTGGCAGCCTTGTTTATGAAGAGTTCTCTCTGACTGAGGACAGCACCGTTCCACTTTATTAAACATTTTGAGAAGCGTGACTAGTGTTTTTAAAAAGATTGATGCAAACCCTACGTCTTTCTATTTGTCTGACTTCTCACAGAGTTCAGTGTGCCTACGCCTGCCCAAGTCACTCCTAGGACGGTTGCTGTGGATCTCTCCCAGGACAGGCTCCATGCCGGGCACAGATGGTAACCAAAAGCTATTTCTTCCCTCAAGGACCACAGAGTCATTGTCCAGTGTGGTGGATTCATTTTTAGTAGATGTCCAAACATCTTACTTAGAATCTCAAAAAAGCTTATTAAAATCTATAAAACGTAACAAAGAATAGTGCTTCTGATTGAAGGGAGTAAGACCTGGAGCTGCCTTCTTCAGAGAAAAATTTGAAGGAAATAGGTCTGGTGAGTGAGGGTGAATATTTTGCCTGAATTTTGAAATGAAATTTGAAGAGCCCTCAGCACGGTGGCCCCAATTATGCTGTTGGCATGAAATGGTCAAGTCACTCTCATCGCACTACAACGCCTCCTCCAGATGTGGTCTCTTCTGTCCAAGTACAGCCCAGAGAGAGGGGGCTGCAATACCATATGAAAGCTGCCCATCCAACTTACTTTCACTCAAAATTTGAAAGTTTGCTCAGTTTTCACTTTACTTTCCAATCTCTTTCTCTCCGTGTATGAACCCTGGATTCAAAACTTCACTCCATGGAGACGCGTTCATTCCACTTCATTCTGATGGTTCTCTCGGGCGCCCCTGAGGACTTTGGTTTTTGTCTTGTTACATCAGTTTGCACTGGATCTGCTGCCTTGGAATTGCCTGAAGTCATTGATGTATGTGTGTATGTTATAAACCCCATTAAGCTCCTTGAGGAAGTCTTGAATGTTCCCTTGTTTCCTTTCGTCCCTCAAACATAAGCGTACAGAGGTGGTGGTTGATCATCCACCCAATGATGTCATCATTTCTGGGTGGCATCCCTGTGCCCCTTTCTTCAATTGAATATGCCCTAGAGGCTTCTCTCTTTTGTTGTTGCAGCTTTCACCATAGGGTACAGTAAATTTTATATTGTATTCCTCAGTGTCTCAAAGGCAATGACTTGTTAGCCATTCCTGTATCCCCCGTCCATCACACAGTACCTGGCACAGGAGCTCAATAAATATTTCATGACATTGAGACATCAGGGCAGTCTCTAATCTTCTACATTGGTTTCTACTGAGATCCCCATTGTCACAGACTCCATGGTGTCTTCAGGTCCAGCCTCTCTGTTACTTCTGGGTAGCACTTGGGGCAAGAGTATCTTTGGCATATTTAGGAGAACCTGTACCTGGAGTCATCCTCTTCTTCCAGGTGAGCATCATAGGCTCTCCCACTAAAGGCCTTGCCTTCTCCAAGGGCACCATGGCTCCACCTACAATGATCAATCATCCAAGTTTGCCAAAGACTTTCATGGTTTTAAAACTAAACATCCTGCATTCTGGGAACTCAGACCTCTAATTTATCTTCAATAGTTATGAGCTGGAGAAGTGGGATATAACTCTTTCTCCTCCTCTCTCTGCCCTGATAATCACTCTACTCTCTTACCTCACCATCCAGGACACCAAGTACAAGCTCTCCAGCCATAATCATTAGGAAGAGCTAATGATAGTTACATCATCTGCTTTCTGCCCTGCAAAGATGAAAGCAGAGAGCACAACTGCTGGTTACCCATTGATAACGAACAAAGGAGGGAGATTACAGGAGGAAAATTAGCCTAACTGGTTAACCTGCCATATATGCAAATCATTTAGCACAATGCCTGATACACAGTAAACAGTAAAAATTATTGTTATTCCTGTGTGCCAGATGCAGTCCAAGCAAAGTAACACATGGATCTTGCCCTCAATGGCCTCCCTCACAATCTACTAAGAGAGACAGGCAAGAAAAGAGATGAGCGTCTATATGTGAAGTTATATATGACTCAAGGTATTAAAACTTTATCAGGCCTGGCATGTGTGAGGTGGACAAAATTTTTTTGGAGTTAAACAAAGTTAATAGAAGAACGTAAAAGATCTGCAGGACACGGGAGGGACCACTTGCAACAATCTGTGACGCGAGTGTGCTACTCAGTCTGTGTAAGTTCAGATTTTGTGGTTTCTCCTGAGGGATAGCTCCTGCTTACGTCATTTCTGATGGACTTCTAAATCTTTTTTCTGTCTAAAATGAAATTCCGCTCTCTGTCTGGAAATTAAATAGGAGGTTATTTCTCTAGATGCTCATTTTATTGATCTCAGAATGTGTTTTAGAGTTTGGGGAACTGTCATCATCTATAGCTACTGGGGACAAGGTTTTAAAAGTGTTTTTTTTCTCTTGCACTTTTCTAATTAGGTCAATAAGCAAATATAGTAAAGAAATGCTATCTTTACAAGATTTTGCTAGCTGTGTATCTAAAGATTGCCCTGGAGACCCTCACTTTAATTAGATTCAGTAGGGGGTATAGACACTTTCATTGTCTTGAGAATTTTTCTGTGTCCCACTTCAGACAAGAATTTAGGAGACTATAGCTAAGCCATGACTTCACAATGAAGCATAGCAAAATACAGATTTAGTTTTCATCCTCTGGACAATGTCCTCACTAAAGCTCTGCTTGGTGCCCTGCTTTTCAAATATTTATTTCCCGGATTTAAAGACTATAGTTCTGTTTGTCACAACATTCTTGATAAGAGTAAAAATTGGCAGTATCCCAGACATGAAACCATAGATGAGTAGTTCGTCAATAGGATATAGTGCAGCCGTTCAACTACGCATATACTGATGCAGACACATCAATTGGTAAGACAATATGTACATCACAACCCTATTTTTGAATACATGTATGATTATAAATAGGGATGGACAATTGACAGTGCTAACCTTGTTTATTTCTAAATATGAATTATAGGAATATGATCTTTTTTATATCTGAATAATCTATTTTACCAAATCTGGTGAATTACTGGTATATGAGTAACTAGCATAATCAAGACTAGGTAAAATAACATAAATTTGAAGAAAGAAATTATTTTCTGTTATATCAGAGAATTGCTACTGACCTTGGCACCCAGTTGAAGTAGAAAGTGACTCGACACAGCAAGAGGTGCTGGAATCAGAGCACACTGGACCGGATGGTGCCCTGGAGACCCAGCTGCACTCCCTCGTTGCATGGTGAGCGAGCGAAAGCCCGGGAAGCCAAATGTGCTGTTCTAAACCCTACCATTCATTAGTGCAATAATGAGGTTTTCTGACTCACATTTGAGTAGCTTTCACGTGCCTCACAGTCTTAATGAGAGCTGCTCACGTAAGTCCATCAACTTCATGCCTCACACACAGCTAGACACTTTGAATAATACAGAATAATTTTTAAATGCAGTCACTACTCACAAATAAAAGGATGGAAATTTTTGGAAATTCCTGGTATTAGCCAGGCTTGGCTTGGTAGGCTGACATGTCTGGGGCTGGGCTGGGATGGTTGGCATAACTGGATCCTTTCTGCACACAGACTCTCATCCTCCAGCAGCATAGTGCAGGCTTGTTTACTTGGCTCCAAGAACAGTGGGTGGAAACTGCAAGACCTCCTGAAGACTAGGCATGGAACTGGTGCACTGCCGTCTTCACCACATTCTGTTAGTCAAAGTAAATCACAAAGCCAGCCCAGATTCAAGGGATAAGCAAACAGACTCTGCTTCTTGATGGGAGGAGTTACAAAGAATTGTGGCCATGTTTGCAATCAATTATATTTATACAAGAAAAGCCGTCAGTTCCAACAGGAATAACCTAAAGATGAGCTTCTAAAGATGAGCCTGGATATGAGGATAAGCCAATTAAACAGCTTTTGATCACTGAATCCCAGCGTTGGGTTTTGCACATGGGTAGAACAAGGCCAGAACTGAAGCTCTTAGCCATGACTCTTCACCACTCAACTCAAAGAGCAGCTCTTCCAGGTTGTTATTCATATACTCAAGCTAAATATATCCAACTGCCTTCCTTTGGGCATCCATAGCAACATACAGATCATCTGTGATAGTCCTTATCTTACCCTACTATGTAGTAAAGTCATTTTTCTACTTTGATCTCCTACGCTAAACTTAGGCTACTTGAGGGCAGGCACTGCAACTTGTCAATCACTACATCTCCTGAGCATCGAGCACAGCAACCACACTGGAATGCATTTGCTACACTTGAAGACATTTGTGTGGATATTTACAACTGAATTTGGTCTGTAGTTTTTCTTCTATTGTACTATCTTTGGCAGACTTTTTAAACAATGTATATCTGCTTTATAAAAATCTGGAAGAATTCTTTTTTTTTTTTGTACCATTAAATAATTTAAATATCATTGAAATTATTTCTTCCTTAAAAGTGTAGTATAGTTCTCTTCTGAAACCATCTATACTTTAATAGTGAGGTAGTCTTTGACACCTTTCTCTATTTTTCTCTAATAATGAACTTGTTCAAATTTTCTGTCTTTACTAGAGTTAGTTCTAGTAATTTACATTTTCCTAGACAATCATTTCCTTTCAGGTTCTCAAATTTATTGTATAAATCTGAGTATAATAGTCTCCAATGATTCTTTTTTTCCTGTGTATCTATGTTCATTTCCTCACTATTTTTGCTAGTTTTGGATATTTGTGAATTTTCTCTCATTTATTCATTTCAAATTTAATTAGCTAATGGTTCTTGATTTATTTATTTATTTTTTGGTTCTCGATTTTATTATTTTTCCAAAAGAATCAACTCTTGTATTTGCATATTAGCTTTGCCATGTTTCTACTTTTAATGTAAGTTTTCTATTTAATAAAAAATTTAATTGTAAAATATAATGCTCTTACAGAAAGGTGAAAAGGGCAAGAAATATAAATGTATAACTTCATGAATTATTATATAGTCAAATTTTATATAATCATAACTCGAGGAAATCTGGCATTTCCAAATATGAACCCTCCGATTTCAAAATTATCCCTCCCTCTTAGAGCCAAATACACCGACTTTTGTGGTAATCATTCTTTGCTTTTTAAGATAATTTTGGTGCCTATGTTGGCAACCTAAACCTTATAATTTAACTTTGCCTATTTTGGAATTTTATATAGATGGAATCACAAAGTGCGTATGCTTAGATTATTTCATGTAGCTGGGTACAACCAAAGACTGTTAATTTTGTTGCTAAATAATATTCCATTGTATGAAGGTACTAGTGCTTATTTATTTTATCTTTTAATGAGATTGATAATATTTCCAATTTTTCACTACTACAAACAATGTCATGAAGTGTCATCTTCTAATGTGTCCTAATGCACACCTCTATGCAAACATCCTTAATCCTTGTCTCCGTGGATGGAATTCAGAGAGACCATGAATTTGAATGGGAAAAAATATTACATGTTAATTTTCACTAACCTCAACCTAAAATGCAGCATTTTCTTCTGTTACAAATGTAGACAAAAGAAAAGTAATACCTGCACCTGTAACTTTGTCACAGGAGCTTTGTAACTTTGTCACTGATAGAAATAATAGATATTTTATATCACATTATGGTTGCAGATATCTAGAAATATCATTTGTGCTCATCACTATTTTGAAATTATGGTAGTTATTAAACTGACTACTAGCTGTTGTTAGTTAATATGTTAATAAAGATGGACAATTTTTACTACAACATGAATTTATTGTTTTAATATTTGATAGCTATATTCTCATACAATTGTTTTCCTTTGTAAATCCTCTATATTTTGCTTTATGTATTTAAAAGTTTAAGCTATTATTAGAAAGGGCCCCTAGGCTTCACCAGACTGCCAAAGGGTACGTGACACAAAAAAAGTTTGGTGCTCCAGGGCATATAGCTAGGAGGAGAACAGAGTTTGTGTATCAGTCAGGGATGAACTAGGCTAAGCTCTGGTAACAAACAATTCCCAAGTCTCAGTGGTTTAAACAGCAAAGTTTTATTTTATCACCAATTTCACAATTCCACATGCATGTCTTGGGTTAGTGGAGGAGCTAGGGCACATCACCAAGCAAGGTAGGGATACTAGAGTTCCCATCGTCTGAAGAAGGACTGGTTGATATGCCAACTGGAATGGTATATGGCAAATTATGCATTGGACCTTAAAGGCACCCATGCAGAAATGAGTGATACATTTTGCTTTTGCACACGTTTAATTAACCAAAGTAAATTACATAGCCATGCCTAAGTTAAAGGGGATGAAAACAAAAATTCTATCAAAAGGGAAAAAATTAAAAATATTGGTAAACAGCATTATTGATTGTCAGAATATACATATCTTCAACTTTATTATATAATTCCCAAAACGTTTCCAAAGAAGTTTATAAATGTACATTCCACCAGCACTGTACAAAAAATCATCTCACTCCATACATCCTTGACAACACTTGGTGTTGTGAAGCTTTTTTCATTTCAGTTACTTGAGTTGTTTTAAATTTTCTTTTCATAGACCTTTTTTTCATAAGAGCATTAGCCCTTTGGATGTCCTGTTTTTAAAAGTGAGTTTTCAGATCATTTGCCCATTTTTAAAGATTGTCTTTTTCTTATTTTTTCTCACATATATTTATCTAACTTACATTTTATCTTTTTCTGTTGTCTTGTCCTCTGTTCCTCATATCCTTTGTCTCTGTCTTGTGCTCATGTTTCAGAGAGACAGTTGCTTCATTAATGTTTTTTAATTCGTGGACGTAAATTTGATGGCAATTTTCATCTCTACCATGGCAATATCAATATTTTATTTGCGATTTTTTTCCCGTTTCTTCCATCATCTGTCATGGTAGTTATTTCTATTTCATTGGTAGTATTTTGTGAGACCTGTTTTTGGTCCTTTGTATGTATTGCTCACATTTGAATGAGACTAATTCTTCCTGAACTAGTTGGAATCAGGCAGTTCATTGAAAAGGCCATGTTACTGACTTTCAGGAGTTCTTGTGGGACAAGATTTTCTGTATGTGAATGTGAATTTTTAGCCTTCACGCCTTCCAAGCCCACCAAGATGGGCACTTCACATTGTGAGCCTCTCTTTCTAAATTGCCTCGTGAATAGACTATTTCCTGTAAAAGTGCTTAATTGTTTCAGATTCTGTACCAGTAGAGATCTAGAGATGCTCCTGCTACCAGATCACGGACCCAACACCTGCTGTTTCAAAGAAGGGATTGTTAGTTTGTACCTGGAGTTGTGACACACACATAGGGAGGCCCTCTGATTTGGCTTTTCCTGAGTGCTGTCTTTGAGTCTTCCCACGCTTCTGTTATACCACAGTTGTTCAGGCTATTTATGGTGCAAGTTTTCAGATGTATCTTAGTTTCACTAGAGATTGAGCCTTTCTATTTCTCATTGTCCCAGTTTTTATGACTAAAAAATAGAAAAACAGAAAGTACCAACTTTACATCATTGTTTTCAAACCAGAATTCCATCGAAGGTTAAAAATGAGTGATATCCTCAAATTTTCATCTTAGTAGTATTCATACGGAGACACATGAAGAATGAAGACAAGATAATGACCAGTTAGGAATCTGTGTCAATTGATTCCATTGTAATTGTGGCAATTGGTAACGACAATTTGTGGAGCAGGACTGTGACATAAACAAGCAGTCAGATTGAAGAATCAATAGACATTAAGAGACAGTTTACTGTGGGGGCTGAAGAATGGAAAGAAAATAGAAATCCTCATGCTCCTAGAATATTAGAAGAATTTGGATTTTTTTTTCCTTTCCTTGTACAGTATTCAGATCAGAGTGTAGAATATGCTTTCATGTATAACACCCTCTAAAACATGTGTATATTTTTTGAAAAGAAGATGTCAATGCTAGCTAAGACCTCCCATATTCCCATAAAGACAATAATGTGTGCTATAACCATAATGCTGAAAGAGATATTGTTTCCATAATAGGAAATTCCTTCTAATGAAGGAAGTCGGTGGACTTCCTTCATTAGAATTCCTGAAAGATCACTGACACCCCTCCTCCTTTGAAATACTTCAACCTCTGACAGTCTAACTACTTTTAAGCATGTGACTGGCAAGTCAATCTCATCACCATATTGTACTCATGTTATATTTAAAACCTAAAGTTTTATTCCATTTCATAAAGATAGATGGTTGAATGTGTAAATATGCCAACTGGAAATGGATCAAAGAGCTGTATAAATGAAAAGTGTGGACAGTGATTAATTTAAAAATTGGTAGGATTAATGGAGCTACTTGAAAAGAAACAGACAAAATAAATAAAACAACAGTTTCCAAGATACTTTTTAGGCAGCATAAAGCAGTCACTCTTGAAAGATGGGAAACACATCAGTTGAGCCCTACAATTGCCCTACAATTCTTTCCTACCTTGAAAAAGCTTCCAATCCATGGTATAGAGAGAATCCATGTGGAGCGCAGCAGACTCCGTGACTTGAGGAGCTGGACCTGATATTCTGGGGAGATCAAGGCACCTAGAGTTTGCAGGGCAGAATCGTGGAAAGAGAGTTGCACAGAGAGAACTTGGAAATCTTGCGAGGATCCCTGCCACCTATTCAGCAGAGACCAGCTCATGCACGTGTGGAAACTACTAGAGGCTTGGGAAGAACCATCAGAGAGAACCGGAGGAGAACCAGGCTCCCACCCAAGGCTGAGAAAAGTCTGCAACTACATAGGCTGGAAAAGCTTATAATTCATAGAGCAGTAGATAGAGTAGTCAGAATGGTCTTGCCTCAGTGATGGGTAACAATCAGCCCTAGAACTAAATGCTACTTTGCTCCCACCTAAAAAATCATAAAAACAAGATACAAAAGCATCAAAATGTTTCTAAGTAAGATAATTATATCCCAAGACAAAGCTTAAGAATATTCACAAAAATACAAAAATTTCGGGGTTGGCCCCATGGCCGAGTGTTTAAGTTCACATGCTCCACTTCGGCAGCCCAGGGTTTTGCCAGTTCAGATCCTGAGCATGGACATGGCACCGCTCATCAGGCCATGCTGAGGCAGCATCCCTCATAGCACAACCAGAAGGATCTACAACTAGAATATACAACTATGTACTGGGGGGCTTTGGGAGGAAGAAGAAAAAAAATACAAAACTTCCCAGCACCTAACAAGGTAAAATTCCAAATGGCTTGTATCTATTCTAAGATTGCTAAGCAGACAAAGAAATAGGAAAATATCTCCTCCTCAGAATGGAAGAAAAATCAACCAATCACAACTGACCTAGAACTGACAAAGATATTAAAAATAGTAGACAAGGACATTAAAACAACTATAACTGAATTCCAGATGTTCAAAAAGGTAAGAAGATACATGAAAAATATAAAAAGATATAAATCAAGCCTCTAGAGATGAAAAGTACAATGATTGAGATGAAAAAAGACACTAGATGGGTTTAATAGCAGATTAGATGTTGCAGAAAAAAAATATATTAGTGAAGTCTAAGAGATATCAATAGAAACTATCCAAAAGGAAACACAGAGAGATAAAACATCAAAAAAGCAAAATGACTTCAGTAAGTTCTGTAGACACTTCAAGCATTATGATGTATCTAGAAGGAAAGGACAGAGAAAACAAAAAATTATTTGAAGAAATAATAACATTTCTCCAAATAAAATTAAAGATCCAAGAAACTCAATAAACTCCAAGCACAGGAAGCGAGGAAACTATACCAAAGCACCTCATAATCAAATTTCTGAGAACCAGTGATAAAGAGAAAATCTTGAAAGAAGCCAGAAAAAGAAACTTTATACATAGAAGGACAAAGAGAAGAATGACAGTAGATTTCTTGTTGGGAAAGGGAAGGAAAGATGATAGCTCCCTAAAGATTTTGATGCCCTTATCTCCTAAACCTATGAATATATTCCTTTACAGGACAAAAGAGACTTTGCAAGTGTGATTAGGGTTTGGGTCTTGAGATGGGGAGAGTACCCTGGTTTAACCAGGTGGGCCTAATCTAATCCCATGAATCCTTAAAATCAGAGGAACTTTCCTGACTGTAATCAGAGATGTGAAGTCAGAACTTTACCTGCCGTTGCTAGCTTTGAAGACGGAGGAAGAAGCCCACAAATCAAGCAACATGGTGACTTCTAGAAGCTAAGAGAACAGTTCTTAATTTACAACCAACAAGAAAACAGTAATCTTGATCCCACAACCACAAGGAACTTAGTTCTACACTCAACCAAACGAGCAGGAACCTCTTTCCTAGAGCCTCCAGAAAAGAACGCAATGAGCTGATACCTTGATTTTAGCGCAGTGAGACCCATACCAGACTTACAAGTGACTGACAGAGCTGTAAATAATACATTTGTGTCATCTGAAGCCCAGCCCAGAGCTTATGCTATTTGTTATGACAGCAATAGAAAACTGATAGAGAAATAACCAAGTGAGAAGAAAAGGAAGCATTATAGTTAAAGAAATAAAAGGAAAAACAACTGTCAATGTAGAATTCAATACCCAACAAAAATGCTTCAAAAATGAAGAGGTAATAAGATCTACTTCAGATGTACAAAAGCTAAAAGAATTCATCCCGAGCAGACCTGTGCCACAAGAAATGCTAAAGTAAGTTCTCCTAAGAAAATATGAGTTGGCAGAAAGAAATGAAGAGCACCAGAAATAATAACTACCTGAGTAACTATATAAGAATATTTTTTTCATTATTTAAATCTCTTTAAAATAAAATTGATTGTATAAACAAAGTAATAACAATAAATTGTGGAGTTTGTAACATGTGTATAGGTAACACATATGACAACAATAACATAATGGCCCGGAGAGGGAAAACGGAAGTCTACTCCTAAAAGCTTTTTATACAGTATGTAAAGTGATACAATATCACTTGAAGATAGACTGACGTTAAAGAGGGATGCTATTAACCTAAAGCAAGCAAGAAAATAGTGCAAAATGTTACATGTAATCAATCAACAAGTGAGACAAAATGGAGCCAGAAAATATATTAAATTGATCCTAAAAAGGGGGAAAACAAAGAAAAAAGGAAACAAAAAGAAGAGGAGACAAAAAAAGAACAAGATGATAGTTTTATACTTACCCATATCAATAACCACATTAAATGCAAATGATCTAAATATCCAATTAAAATCCAGAGATTATCAGATTGGATTAAAAGTCAAAACCTAGTTAATAATACTGTATTGCATATTGGAAAGTTGCTAAGAGAGTAGCTCTTAAAAATTCTCATCACAAGAAAAAACAATGTGTAACTACATGCAGTGATGCATGTTAACAAGACTCATTGCGGTGTTCATTTCTAAATATATACATATATTGAATCATTGTTATATGCCTGAAACTAATACAATGTCAATTATATCTCAATAAAAAAATGTTTAAGTCAATATCTAATAATATACTGTTAAAAAGAAACTCATTAAATATGAAGACACAAATGGGTGAAAATTAGAATGGAAAAGGTATGCCATGTTAACACTAATCAAAAGAAAGTAAGAATAGTGATATTAATATCAAAGTAGATTTCAGAGAAAGGAATATTACCAGAGATAAATGAGGTAAAATCAAAAGCTAGCTCTTTGAGATCGATAAAACTGAAAAATATCTAACCAGACTGATCAGGAATAAAAGAGAGAAGACACAATTATCAAAATCAGGAATGAGAGAAGTGATATCACTACAGATTCTAAAGATACTAAAAAGATAATAACGAATATTATAAGCAACTTTATGCCAATAAATTCAATAATTTAGATGAAATAAATTCCTTAAAAGACACATGGTACCAAAGCTCTCTCAATATGAAATAGGTAACATGAAGAGCCTTATAGCAAAGAAATTAAATTTTTATTTAAAAATCTCCCCACACAGAAAACTCCTGGACCCATGGCTTCATTTTTAATACTACAAAGTATTTAATGAAGAAATAGTACTAATTTCAGTCAAACTTTTCCAGAAAATTAAACAGAAAAAATGTTTTCCAACACATTTAATGGGCCCAGCATTACCCTGGCATTAAAACCAGACAGAGACATTATAATAAAAGAAAACTACCAACTACTATCTCCCATGGACATAGACACAAAAATTATAAACAAATTTTAGAAATTCAAATCAAACAATATATAAAAAGAATAATACTTTATGACCAAGTTAGATTTATTGAAGAAATGCAAGTTAAGTTCAACATTAAAATTAAATCAATAGAAAACATAGACATAAATCTTTGTGACCTTGGTTTATGCAACAATTTCTTAAATATGACACTAAAAATGCAAGCAACAAAAGAAAAAATAGATAAACTGAACATCATTAAAATGAGAACTTTGTGCTTTAAAGTTCAAGAAAGTGAAGACAACCACAGAAAGGGAGAAAATGTTTGAAAATTATCTGATAAGGGATTTATATCTAGACTATATTAAAAACATTCTTACAACTCAATAATTACCCATTTGAAAAATAGGCAAAGAATCTGAATAGATTCTTTCTCAAAGAAGTTATATAAATGGCCAATAAACACATGAAAAGATGCTAAACATCATTAGCTATCAAGGAAATGCAAATCAAAATTACAACGAGATACCACTTCACATTCACTAGGATGTCTATAATAAAAATGACAGATAATGACAAATGTTAGGAAGATATGGAAAAGTTGGAACCATCATATACTTTTGGTGAAGACGTAAAATGTTGTAGACACAGTCTGTTTTTCAAGTGGTAGTTTTTCAAGTGGTTAAACATAGAGTTACTGTACAATTCAGCAATACACCCAAAAGAAATTAAATCATATGTCCACACAAAAACTTGTACATGAATGTCCATAGCAGCATTATTCATAATAGCCAAAAAGCAGAAATAGCCCAAATGCACATCAAGTGATGAACACAGAAATAAAATGTGGTATATCCTTACAATGGAATATTATTCAGCAATAAAAAATGATGTACTGATGCATGTTACAACATGGATGAACCTTGAGAACATTATGCTAATTGAAAGAAGCCAGTCACAAAGGACTGCAGGATATAAAATCAATATACAAAAATTAATTGCATTACTATCTACTAGCAATGAATAGTGAGAAATTTAATTTGTTAAACATATAATCTATAATAACATGAAAAACTATGAAATACTCAGAGAAAATATGGCAAAAGTTGTGCAACACCTGTACACTGAAAACGACAAAATATTGCTGAATTAAAGGAAACACAATAAATGGAGAGACTATCTTGTTAATGAATTTGAAGATTCAATACTGTTAAGATTTCAGTTTTTCCTAGGTTGACCTCCAGATTCAACACAATCCCAATCAAAATATCAGTAGGCTATTTTTTTCTCTTTTTTTTTTTTTTTGAGGAAGATTAGCCCTGAGCTAACTACTGCCAATCCTCCTCTTTTTGCCGAAGAAGACTGGCCCTGAGCTAACATCCATGCCCATCTCTCTCTACTTTATACGTGGGATGCCTACCACAGCATGACGTTTGCCAAGCGGTGCCATGTCTGCACCTGGGATCCGAACCGGTGAACCCCAGCCAGCAAAGAAGCGGAACGTGCAAACTTAACCGCTGTGCCACCAGGCCGGCCCCAGTAGGCCTTTTTTTTTTAATATATAAACTGAAAAAACTGATTCTAAGATTAATTTGGAAATGCAATTAACCTAGAATAGCCAAAATATTTTGAAAAAGATGAATGAAGTTGGAAGACTAACACTATCTGATTTCAAGAATAATTACTAAGCTACAGTAGTTGAAACAATGTGGCATAGGCATAAATATAGACAAATTGTCAATGAAATAAAAGTGAAAGTCTAGAAATAGACCCACACATGTATGGACCACTAATTTTTTGCAAAGTTGCAATGGCAATTCAGTGAAGAAAGAATCATTTTGTCAATAAATGGTGCTGGAACAATTGGATATCCAAATGCAAAAAAACACAAAAAATTAGAAGTTCAATGAATAACTCATACCATACACAAATGTTAATTCAAAATGGTTATAGATCTAAAATTTAAGAGCTAAAACAATAAAGTCCTAGAGGAAAACAGTGGAGAAAGTCTTTGTGACCTTAACTTTGGGAAAGATTTCTAAGATATGATACCAAAAGCACAATTCATAAAAGAGAAAACTGATTAACTGAACTTCATCAAAAATAAAAATTTTTGCTATTTGGAATATACTGTTAAGAGAATGAAAAGAACAGCCTACCAATTGGGAGAAAATATTTTCAGAACATATATCTAATAAAAAAAATATAACCAGAATATATAAAGTATTCTATAAACTCAATTATAAGAAATCAAAGAACCCAAGAAAGAATATCATCACCCATCTCACCAAAGACACACAGATGGCCAATAAGCACATGAAATGATACTCAACATAATGTGTCATTAGGAGAATGCAAATTAAAAGCACAATGGCAATACCAGCATGTCAGCACACACCTATCAAAATTGACGATACCAATCGCTGGTGAGAATGTGGAGCAACAGACTGTTTGTTATAGCAAGCCTCATCTTCAGTGGGGAAATGTTAACAACTTCCTACCTGCAACTGGGAACAATGCAAGAATGCTCTTATCACCACTTCTGTTCAAAATCTTGGAAGTGCTAGCCTTGTAATAAGGCATGAAAAAAGCATATGGATTACACAATAAAAATAAACTGTCACTATTTACAGATGACATAATAATCTATCTAAAAGATCTAAAAGGATCTACAAACAAACTATTATAATTGCTGGACACGAGTTCACTATAAAAAAATAATTTGTGTTACTGTATACCAATAACAAATTTTAAATTTTGATACCACTTAAAATAGTTCCCAAACTATCAAATATAGTTTAGTAAAAAATTTGGAAGATCTCTATATTAAAACTATAAAACATTATTGGGAGAATTTAAAGAGGATCAATATAAATGGAGTGATGTGCTATATTTATGGATTGAAAGGCTCAATATTACAAAGATTTCAAATGTCCCTTAAATCAGTCTAAAAATTCAGTGCAAACCCAATCAAATTCTAAGCATGTTTTTTGCACTAATTGACATAGTTTCTAAAATTTAATTGGAAATGCAAAAAGGCAAGTATATCCAACACAGTATTAAAGAATATCAAAGATATAATGACATATTATTAGGCCATAGTAATTAGGACACCATAGTATTGACACAAGAATAAAAAATTTGACAAATAAAACTAAAATCAGAGCCCATAAAGAGGCCCAAACATATACAGCCACCCAATTTATGTCAGACATGACACTCAAGCAGACCAGGGAAGGTGGGCCCTTCTATAAAAGGAGCTGGAACACTTAAATATCCATATGAAACAAAGAGTACATTCTGGACCTCTTCTCACACCATACCCACACACAAAAAAACCAGATTGAATAATAGGTCTAAATATGAAAGGCCACATACAAAAAGCTTTTACAAAAACATAAAATAATATCTTCCTGACCTGGAGAATGGGTTTCTTAAACAGAACACTAAAAACACTAACCATAAAAGAAAAAAAATATGATAAAACACACTTTATTAAAAGTATAAATTTTGGTTTGCCCAAATTTGTCCACTAAAGATTACAAAGACAACCCACAATGGAAGAGAGGAAAAGAGAGAGAGAGAGCCTTGCAATATATACATGCAACAAACCCCAAATATCCAAAATTAAAAACTCTATAAGAAAAAGACAGATAACGCAAAAATAGGCAGACTTCGACTTTCTTGAAACAAAATATGCAAATAAGCAAGAACCATATAAAAAGCTGCTGAATTTCATTAGTTATAGAGGAAATGGAAATTAAAATCACAAAGAGATACCACCACAGAAACACACACACACACCACAGAATGGCTAAAATCAAAAAGGTTGAGAATATCAAATTTTCACAATGATGTTAACTAGAATTCTCAGACACCGTTAGAGTATTAATAGACAAAACAATTTTAAAAAACTCTTTGTCACTTAGATATGAAAACTGAATAAATGCATATCTATGACCAGCAATTTCAGCCCTAAGTCTACTCCCAACCAAAATGCATAAGATACAAATGAGAAGACATATACAAAATGTTCATAAAAGCACTATTCTCAATAGCCCGAACCTAGTAACTACCCAAATGTCAATCAACTTGTTAATAATTGTGACATGTTTACATAATAGAATATTTCACAGCAGTGAAAACAGAGGATCTACAACCATATGCAACAACACTAATAATTCTTACAAACAGAATATTGTGAAAGAAAATAGACATTTAAAAGTATGTGTGACACTGTTCGATTCATAGAAAGTGCAAAAACAGCCAATACTAATGTGTGCTGTTAGGAATCAGGAAAGTGTTACACTTGGGGGCGTGGGGTATTACCTAGAAGAAAGCACCAGAGGGGTTCCTGGGGTGCTGGCAATATCCAGCTTCTTGATCTGGGTGCCAGCTGCATGAGTGTGTTCATTTTGTGAAAATTTGATAAACTGTACATTTACAATACATACATTTTTCTGTATGTATGCATATGTTCAATAAAAAGTTTTTAAAATGGTAAAATTGCAAATTTTTTTTCAGTTTCAGATTTTCTCTGTTGAATTGTGACTATGTTTTTGTTTTTCCAAGTATAAGGCAACAAATTTTATATCTTTCATGCTATACAGATAAGTGGATCTTTCTTGAAAACAGCAACATTTCCCCGTAATCTGTATCTGGATGATCTCTCACTCCACAAGCAATCCACAGAAAATCCTGTAACTTTAATATGGATTTTTTTTAGTTTTATGGATAGTGTCTTTTTCTCACTTGGCCCTGCAAGAGCTTGCTGCCACACAGCTGTGCTAAATCAAAGAGAACGTGTCTTATCTGCTCTGTAAACACAGATGAAACCAACACAGCTGATGTCCAAGCGTCACAGAGAGTGTTGTGAGCAAGAAATTTAAGTCTGAAAATACGAAATAAAATGGTACTGTATATGAAACCCTGCAACTGAGGACAAAAAAGGAAATGATTTTGTTTTTGAACAAACTTGTAACTGAGGCCATACATATTTTGGCTAACTTATTTTGGATTCAGGCAGTGACTTTGATGAAGAGGAGTTCTGGTCCTTTGCTGACTCTCAGCTGCCACCAGGGTTTTACCCCAGTTGTCCCACCTTGGCCCCCCAGGAGAACTCCTGGGGTCACATCCACCTCACTGCCACCACAGCCCCAAATCGCATCCACCTTCTAATCAACCCGAAGAAGACTGAGGTGATGCAGAGGACAGAGCATGACCAATGTATAACTTGTGGCTCAACGCCTAAAGGCAGTGACTGATGAGCACCACTATTTGTCTTGAAGGTTAAGGGCTATCAGTGACCATGTAGAAACACGGAAATACAACTTGACTTCATTCTAAAAGGTTTGCTGTTTCATTTTGACATTACCGTTATTTTCTTAATATTATGTAATTGAATTTTTGACTACAGAGTGGACAAAATATTATTTATGAATGCATTGCTTACATGTCCAACTTCTTATCCCTCTTTAATGATTTGTAGAAAATATATGTTTGATCTTAGGGTTCCCCATATTTTGTCAGACTTTGCACATCATGGTAAGATCTGCATTATACTGTTCCCCATATAATTTCTGGAATTTATAATTAATTGAGGTTTTCTTTGTTCTTTAGTTCATACTTCATTTTTTAATGAATGTCTTATGAACAATTGGAAAACATAGATTTTTGTCAGTGGGCAGCAGTATTTTGTGTTTGTATTATGGTTGCATTTTCCTCTTTTAAAAAAATTATATAAGCCTTATTGCCTTTTTTATCTTTCTATCATAGACAGAGATTAGTGCTAATGTCCAAAATTACAATGGTAGTTTTGTTTACTTGTCATTTCAATACTGATGACTTTTGTTTTATGGGTTGATATATTGTTATTTTACATAGAAGGTTTAACACTGTTTCAGTATTATTGTGTATTTGAATATTTAAACAATATATACGAAGTTACAGTTTTGCAAATAAAATACTAATTTGAGAGTTAAAAGATGAAACCTAATTTTTAACATATTTATATGGAAAATAGCTAAAGATAATTTTACTTAATTTTTGTCCTATTTTTATAGATTTTTATTTTTTTTGTTTAGTAAGTCAAAGTAAACATTACCTGATGACATAGTCTCAAAATATATAAAGTAAAAGTTAAGACCTCCACTGGGAGAGACTAACAAATTAACCATCATAATGGGAGATTTTTAACATAAGTTTTTCAATAAATATCAGGTTAAGGAAACCAAATAAAAAGACTTTAGGTAAGCAGACCATTTGAACAGCAATGTTAATAAGATTGATCAAGTAGATATAAAAAACTGGATACTACACATTGTTTTCATACACACAATTTACAATAATTGACTATGTTTTATACCACAAAACAAATCTCAATGAAAATATATAGCATTCGAACTCATGTGTTCTATAATCACCAAAAAATTAACCTGGAAAACAATTTTTTAAAGTGTAATGAGAAAAATATATATATATATATTTGAAATTAAACATTTCTAAATAAATAATGGCTTAAAAAATTAATATCAAAATCAGAATATGTTTAGATGTGAAATATAATTCAAATACGACATATTAAAACATGTGGAATAAACGTAAAGCTCACTTTAGAAATGAAATACAAAAATTAGAAATTTACTGGTGTAATGAACAATATATTAAAGAAAAAAGAAAATATACACCATTTCAAGAAAATATACACCCTCTCAATAGATGCAGGAGAAGTATTTCTGAAATTAGATGTACATTCATGATTTAAATTTTTTTTTAAAAAACAAAAAGAAAAGAAAAGAAATCATATGTTATGGGCTGAATTGTGTCCCCCCAAAATTCATGTCGAGGCCCTAACACTCAATACCTCAAAATACGACTGTTTTTGGAGACAGGGCCATTAATGAGGTGATTAAATTAAAAGGAAGGCATTAGGGTGGGCCTGATACAATCTGACTGGTGTCCTTATAAGAAGAGGGAATTTGGAGACAAAAGGAGACAGCAGGGATATGTGCCCACAGAGGAAGCCCCTGTGAGGACACAGTGAGAAGATGGCCGTGTGCGAGCCAAGGAGAGAGGCCTTGGCAGAAATCAACCCTGCTGACACCTCAATCTAGGACTTCTAACCTCTGAGAAAATAAATTTCTGTTCTTTAAGCCACCCCGTCTGTAGTATTTTATTATGGCAGCCCTGACAAACTAATACACTATACGTTTAAGAAGAAATAGAGCAAACATTTTATGTTGAAATGTCAAAAGCATGTCCTCTAGGATTGGGAACAAGGCAAGGATAACTGCCATCATCCCTTGTACTCAGTACTTCGCTCAAAGTCCTAGTCAGTGTCATAAGCAAATAAATGAACAACGATCAGAAGACCCAATACTGACACTATGCAGATGATAGGAGCTGTATACGTGAAAAACTCAAACTCAAATAGGTTATTAGAAGAACTAAAAGATTTTAGCAAGATTGGTTACCTGTGAAAACAATATCACATTTTATATGCCATTAACAATTAGAAAATGTAATTTTAAAACATTTACAAATGCATAAAAATATAATGTACTTAGGGAAAATATAATTAAAATTGTTTAAATAATTTTCGGAGAAAGTATAAAACTTTAATGAAAGTCATTAAAAAGAACTAAATAAACAGTGAGATGTACCTTGTTTCTGGATAAGAAAAGAAAGTCCATAAAGATGTCCATTCTCCAAACTGGCTGATGGAGTAGATACAATTCTAATCAAAATCCCCAAGGGCCCTTCCCCTACCCCAGGTACTCAATAAGCTATTGCAAAATTTTTAAGGAAAAACAGAGAGCAAGAACAGCCAAGGCATTCTGCAGAAGAACGAGGAGGAAGGCTTGCCCTATTAAATCCCAGGACAGATTTCAAAGCTACACTAATTAAGACAGTGTGCTAAAAGTACAAAGATGGGCAAATAGAACAGAATAACAGATAAACAACAGAAGAGAATTAAGAGCCCATACATAGATTATCACACATGTAGAAGCTTCTATTATCACACTGTAACATTTCTGATCAATAGAAAAATGATTCATTACTTAATAACAGCCCTTGGATAATTAGATATGTCTGTAAAAATTAGAAAATAGATCCTAATCACATTACTTACTCAAAAACACAAATCCAGGTGGCTTAACTATATAAACATGAAAGTAAAATAGGTTAAAATCATATAGGTCTCTAGGTAGAAAAGGATTTAAGATATAAAAAAGAGCAAATCACAATGAAAAAAGTGATAAAACTAACTACATTACAAATCAGAATTTCTATATAATTGTTGGTTTGCAAATGGGCCCCCATACACAGAAGGCAAGGAAGGCTGAAGAAAGGCGGACCACTCCAATTCCGCAGGCGGCAGGTTTGACAAGCAAGGGAACTTAACTTGTGAGGCTTGTCTCGGGCAGCCACAAGATGAGTAGATCTTTGCACCTGCTGCCAGAATCTTCAGTTTATATAGAGGCCTTAATAGGGTTCAGTCACTTATTTAATCCAGATGGTCTCAACCACACCTCACTCTCTCAAGGCTCTGTCCTTGAAACAGTTCCTAGAGTGGCAGTGGTGGGCGGAACATACATTCCAAGGAGAGGGGAGGGGTTAGGAGCTTCTGAATGCCTGGGTCCAGCTTGCCGATTAACTGGGGATTGTATCCTTTTGATGACCTCCTCCAATAATAATAAAAAAGGCAGAATTTATTTGCAAAACCAAAAATTAATAAATGAATAGTATCACAATTAGAAAAAACTCAGATAAGGAAAAATGTGCAAAAGATATGAACAGATGAGGAATCCAAGTGGCCAATAAATATCTGGTAAAAAGATAGTTTTGCCTTCACTAGTTCTTGAAGAAATGTAAATTAAAACCACAGTAAGATTTGGGGCTGGCCCCATGGCAGAGCGGCTAAGTTCGAGTGTTCCGCTGTAGGCGGCCCAGTGTTTCGTTGGTTCGAACCCTGGGCGTGGACATGGCACTGCTCATCAAACCACGCTGAGGCAGCGTCCCACATGCCACAACTAGAAGGACCCACAACGAAGGATATACTACTTTGTACTGGGGGGCTTTGGGGAGAAAAAGGAAAAAAAAATAAAATCTTTTAAAAAAAAAATCCACCATAAGATTTAACTTATCTCACTGGAAAAAAATTTAAAGTATGCTAGCAAATGGCGAGCAGTTGGAGCAACGGCAATTCTTACATATTGCTGAAAAGTTTAAATTGTATATGTAGTTACAAAAAACTATTACACAACTAGCTGTATATACTATTAAAACTTTTAAAAACGTACATTGAGTGATATGTACAAGAATGTTCAAGGCAGAAAAAAAAACTGGAAATCACCCAAATCACCCGAATAGCTATCAAGAGCAAAACAGATTAACAAGTATGGTATATATTAAAATGAAGGAACTACAGTTGCACACATCAGTAGAGAAGACACAAAAAATTACAGCAAGGAAACACACATCATAGAAGATTATACTCAGTTTCATCCCATGTATATAAAGTACAAAAATAGACAAAAACTGTGCAATATTTAGGTTAAGGATACAAATACATGTATTAAAACCATAAAGAAAACAAGGGAATGATTAAATTAAAGAAAATTGTTAACTTGAGAGTGAGAGACTGACATAAAATTAGGGAGGGACATACATGAAGTTTCTAAAGTGGAATAACATTCTATTTCTTAATCTGTGTGTACATAGATGTTCATCTTGTTACTTACCATAATAAAAGTTTTGAAAAATCTTAAAGAATTTAGGAATTTAAATACACTCAACCCTTAAAGAAAAAAATAATGCAAACAATTAAAATTTTTCCAGAGTGCAAAAAACGAAGACACATTTCCAAACTATTTCTTAAAACCAACTTAATATAAATACCAATCAGTGAACAGATATAACAAAACATAACAAGGTAGAAACGCAACCAAACATCAATATCAGTGAAAATTATTCTTTAAAATATTAGCAAACAAAATCCAATAGCACTTTAATCCAATAGTATTTTCTTTCCATTGATGAAAGGATGGGAAGAATATTAGGTAGTCCATTAATAGAAGTCATCAGATTAATAAGTCAAGTGAGAAAAAATATGGTTATATCCGTAAGTGACAAAGTCATTAAATAAAATTGAACAAGAATAAAGAATGAAAATTTTCAAGTGAGGTCGTCAAGATGGCGACTTCAGCCTCTCTCACGAGTAGACCAACCAGCAACTATCCACAGACAAGACACCATTGTGAAAACCCCAGCACCTAGGAGTGAGGCTGAAGCACGCCCTGGACAACTGTAATCTAAAATGCTCACCTGGCGTGCAGAAGGAGGACAAAGTAGGACAATGTGTATCCAACAACAAATTATTATAGTTATAGTTATTTTACTACTCTTGTTTTTGAACCTTTAAACCAGAGCTATAAGTGAATTGTGCACCACCATTACAATGTTAGCAAATCTAACTTTGACTATGCATTTACTATTATCAGTGAGTTTTATACATTCGTATGTTTTCAGGGTGTTAATCAACATCTATTTCAACTTGAAGAATTCCCCTTTGCATTTCTTGTAAAGAAATTAAAGTACAATTTGTATGTGAATTTCATTATATAGAATTTTCGTGTATATATATGAGTTTTGAATTTGATTCCCCTTGTGTTTACTAGGTATAACAACTACTTCTCCAGCACCCAATAGAAATATATATTATCGGCAAGAAAAGTATGCTATATAGATACCTTTAAATTTTCTACATGTTGTACATATTATTCTAATTTTTAATTTACTTTGGTCTGCATTTAGTTCATTTTTTTTTTGTTCCTTGTATAGTTGGTATCTTTCTTTTTTAATTTCTTAATCAGACTGCCAACATTTTATTTTTGTCTTTCGAAAAGAACAGTTTGGGCTTTATTGATCCATTTTGTGTCTTTTGCTTCATTGATTTGGTGTTTCATATTTGTTAATTTCTTCTTTCTATTTTTTTAGGTTTGCTTTTTATTTCTTTTTCAAGTCCTTTTAGTAATTTTCCACCTTTGTTACTTTCTAAGAGGCATTAAGTATTCAGAACATGACTTTGGCGTATTCATTGGGCACGTGGTGGGCTCTTTCATCTAAAAACACTGAGTCTTCCTTCAGCTTAGCAGCAACGCCGTCTCCTCCTCTTCCTCTCCCTTTTCCTGCCCCCCCTTTTCCTCCTCTTTCTTCTTTTTTTATTTCCATCCCTCAGTTACTGTTCGTTCGTCTCATATGTCTGTTTCCACAGATGCTATATCTTCTCTATTTGTCCTCCAAGTCTATTAATATTTGTCTCTTATGTTCCATCTTTTTGTTGTTTGGCTCTTATGTTCTCAGACAGCATTTCTCAATCTTGAATAATAATTCTTTCTCTCCTAAGGTAAAAATACTCATGGAACTCCAAAAACATATCCAGACTCAGTTTAAGAAGCAATCTGTTTTTAGGTCAATAATGCAGTTTTCTATCTTATCCAATTAGCCTTTCTTTCGAGGGTTTTTTTTTAATTTCTGTAATCACATGTCTCCATTTTCATAGTAGCCAACTTTGGCTTGTTTCATGGAGGCTGTATCTTCCCAGTTTGCTCTAAAGATTCTATTTGGAATGATTTTTTAGGTCCTACTAAATAGTAACCTCACAAGCTTTTCATGATAAGGAATTTTGAAAAACAACTTTAAAAAGCAAGGTTGAATACAAAACAAGGAGACAGAAGTGCTGCTTCAGGGACAATCAACAAGAAGGAAACTCTCCAGAGGCCTCTATGTGATTTTGTCTTGTTTTCTCAAAGCCACATCTGCAGCCTTGCTTTTCTTGCTATTCAGTGTGAAAACAAATTCTAAGTATTATAAACTACAGGTAAAATGAAAGGGAGGACAAATACAAAAAATAAGTACTAAAGGGTAGAGATTAAAAGGAGCAAAACTATGGGGGCTGGCCCCGTGGCCGAGTGGTTAAGTTCGCACACTCCACTTCAGGTGGCCCAGTGTTTCGGTGGTTCGAATCCTGGGCGTGGACATGGCACTGCTCATCAAACCACGCTGAGGCAGCGTCCCACGTGCCACAACTAGAAGGACTCACAACGAAGAATATACAACTATGTACTGGGGGCTTTGGGGAGAAAAAAGAAAAAATAAAATCTTAAAAAAAAAAAGGAGCAAAACTATGAACTTAAAATAAAATATAAAATTAAAATAATCGGATGAGAATTTAAAAACAGTACGTAAACCTGATATCAAAAATAATACAAATAAAACTTTAGAAAAAAAGATTAAAAAGCTAATAAGGTAAAAGTATATAATATGAAAGTGAAATCAATAAAAGATAAAAAGTGGTACCAGGATATTAGACAAGAAATAGAGAATTAAAGATTAAGAATTAAGAAATAAAGGAAAATTTTAAATTTAAGAAATGAAAATTAAAATATAGGAATGTCAAGGGTCCCCAGAACCATCATCAGGCTTAACGATTTACTAGAATGATTCACAGGACTCAGAAAAGCTGTTATTCTCACGGTTATGATTTATTTTAGTGAAAGAACATGGATTAAAGTCAGCAAAGGGAAATGTACATGGACCAAAGTCTAAGAGAGACCAGTAACAATCTTCTAGTTGTCCTCTCCCAGTGAGTTCCATGGATGGGCATAATTCTCCCAGAAACAATGTATGACAACACCTGCAAATGTTTGCCAAACAGGGAAGCTTGCTAGAGCCTTGATGTCCAGGGTTTTTATTGGGGTTCAGCATGTAGCACCTGCATGACTGACCTCAGCTACCCAGTGAGTACCAAGGCCTCAGGGATACAAAACCAGGTAGTCACCATAAATCACACTGATAGCACTAGTATGCCATGGCCCAAGGCCTCAGGTGTACAACAACGGTTCTATCAGGCAGAATATCCCAAGGGCCCAGAGCTCATTCTCCCAGGCACCAGCCAAAAGTTAGCCCTGAAAACAGAACTTTCTTGGAAATGTTCAGGGGTGGAGTAACTCAGGCCTGTGAAGTTAACTCTTTCCTGCACAGTAGAGTAAGTAAAAAATAGAAGAAAATGGGAAAGGAGCAAAAAGACTAAAAATACAAGAGCTAGAAGAATTAAGTGATAAATATTTTTTTAAAAAATCAACATACATCTCAGTAACTAAATCTATTAAATCAATGCCAAGATTCTGAATCAAAATAATAATATAGGGAAACAAAAGAAAGGAAAGAAGAGATGGAATCAGCTGTAGGCAAGCAAAGCAAGGCTCCCAGCTGAGAGGCTAGGGTTGGAGAAGACAGATTCAGGGACACTCTCTTGCCTCCACCTCTCTCCCAACTTCACATGCCCCAGGAATGTCCTAAGTTCTACCAGCACCTATCAAGACAGGCCCCACCTGGTCAGAGAAGCCACCACCTCCAGAGGTGTCAGCCAGCAATCAACAGCCCAGGCCCTGTGGTCCTTCACATGCTCAGGTTCCTGGCTCTGCCATGCTCATAAATTATGTAGCCCATTCTAGCTACCTTGGATTGAAAGGGTATGGCTTGCTGCTTCACTAATCACTTAGTTAAATCATTGCCATTTTCTCATTGTGCATCACCTGTTCTGTGGATCCAACCTCTCTCCACCCCTGTGTATCTACCTATTACAGCAACACAGAGACTGTCCATTTAGGGCAACAAAAAAGCCTAATGAACATCTTGTCATGGTGAATAACAGATGTCTAAAAGCTTCCATGTTAACCTTCAAGAACAGGGACAAATGAGAGGAAGAAAAAGAGTGCCACAGGCTCTTGAGAGCATGTTAGACTCCACTGCAAAGTGAAAAATGCTTTTGCTGAAAGCAAACTGCCACCACTTATGAAAAGCTATCAGGGCTCTGAGTCCAATTAGAGAGAGAAAAAAAATCAATAGCGATTCACTTCCTTGTTAGAGGAATTGATCTTCCTGATAAAGTTCACAATATTCTTAGAGTTTGTCTTAATCATTTTCTGGCAAAATGGCCCAGCTCCAACTCTCCCAAATTGAAGCGTTAAATTGAGATCAGTGGGTTAGCAATGCAGGGAGTTACAAGCCAGTCTCCTCAAAGAGGACAGCGTATCCCTCAGACAGAAGGTGAGCAAGAACACCAGCCAGTCATCATACTCTGGCCAAATATTCAGATATTTATTTTATCTCTTTAAAAAATCTAGGTAAGGACCATGAGCATCCAGTTTTCATTCAGACCTCATGTCTGGTTTCATTTTTCTTGTTTTGATAAATAACACTGTGCCCCAGGGTTTAGAAGACCTAAGTCTACCGTCTAGCCCTCTCTCTGGCTGGCCATATGACCTTGAGAAAAGAATTTCACTTCCCTGAATTGTTTCTTCATCTCTGAAAAGAGATTGCATTTGCCAGTGTGTGTGCTTCATATATATACGGCTATAAAACAGTTATGTGTAATTCAGTAATTACACATAATTAAGCAATTACATGTAGCAGACATCAGGCTAAGTGCAGCAACTCATAAAGCCCTCACAACCACCCTTTGAAACAGCTATCATTGTAATTCTTTCTTACAGACAAGGACACAGGGCTCAGAGAGGTTTAGGTACTTTGACCAATCTTGACTCTTACCCAGGGCTATGTGAAACACAAGCGCTTGGCCAGTGCATTCCTAAGAAGGTTTCTAGAACCAAATAAATTGGGAAACATCACATCTTATATTCTCCTTTTGGCAATTTACATTTGCACTAGCTTATGAAAGGTTCTGGGGAGTCCTGAAGCAAAGACATCAGTTCATCCCAGCATTTTTGAAATAGTTTGGTTATGGAATTTTCTTTTTCATGTCCTATCTAGCAACATCCCAAAGTATAGGGAAAAGAATACTGGACTAAGAATCAGAAAATATTTGAGTTCCAGTTCTAAACATAAGTTACTAAATGTATCACTTGCCAATCGCTTAAACTTTATAAGCCTCAGTTTTCATTGTTAAATTAGTGAACTACCTTAGCAAAGCCGTACATGAATTAAATAAGATGCTATACAGGAAAGCATTTTTGTAAATAATGAAATATTACACAAATACTGTGTCATTATCATTAATCCAGTTCTTTGAATATGAAATATGAGGAATGGTTTCCCAACTTCAGGTAACACTTGTCACTCATTCATAAATTTTTTTAATAAGATGAGACCATTCTTTTTTTTTAATACCATCTAGTCCAGACAGCAAAACAGCATAAACCAGGTATTTTTCCAACAAATTAATGCACACGTGTAACTGTATATGACAATTGTGTTCTAACAGTTCACTACATCTCATTTTTTATTCTTGTCGCTTATTCCTGGGGTTTTTTTCCTGTCGTTGTTATCATGTTTTATTTCTCCTGTACATGCTCTAAAACACTGCTATTTCACTACTATGTGATGCATTAAGATTGAAAATTCAGCATGAGAAAAAATCCTTTCTAGATTCAAGGAGTTTATGTTCAAAGTACCATCAAGCATTGTGTGTGTGTGTGTGTGTGTGTGTGTGTGTGTATGGAAACTATGGTCAAGGGCCAAACCAAATCCTACCCTCTTCCTGTTTTTGTACAGCCCAGGAGTTAAGAATAGTTTTTACATTTTTTAATGGTTGAGAAGGGGGAAAGGAAATTTGTTGTGATGAGTGAAAATATATGAAATTCAAATTTCAGTGTCCTTAAGTTTCATGGGAATACAGCCGCACCTATTTGTTTACGAATATTGTTGTCTGCAGTACGGCTGTTTTCCCGCTATAACAGTGGAGTTGAGTAGTGCGACAGAGACCATAAGGCTCACAAAGCCTAAAATATTTATTATTTGGCCCTTTACAAAAACAAGTTTGTAGACCTCTGCCTTATGCTCAGCCTTTTCAGACAATATGTTTTGGCTGAGAAAATATAGTTACTCCACTGAGCAGACGTCTGGGTATAGATTTGGAGGAATAAGCTTAGTTAGCTTTTTAGCTTTTCTTAACTTATGATAAAAGGCAGTATAGTTTAGTAGAAATTTCAGGGCTTTGGACCCAGGTGTGAAGCAGAATCATCTGGTTTTCTTAGCAGTCTGTCTTTGGATAAGCCTTTTGAAGGTTCTCCTTCTCAGTTTCCTTATCTATAAAATCAGACTCATATGAATTTCGCCCAGTGCCTACCACAAAGCAGTCTTCTGATAAATGTCAGTTTCCTCTCTCATCATCCCAGCAAGGACCATGGGGAATGCATTACAAATGGACTCCAGCAATTCATTTTGCAGTCTAGACCACAAAACAATTGAAACGTAAGGAGCAGACCAGCCCCCAGCCTGCTTCCTGCAGCTTATTCACAGCACTTTCAGGTCTAGCTGACTGAAAAATAATACATTTCAGACAGATCATTTGGTTTAGCCTTTCCTTCTCGTAAGCAATCACCTAGCTGCATGTGCGTCTCACCGGAAATGTGCTTACATGCCTGACCTCCAGTCAGCACCCTCCAACAGCCCAGCTCAGAGGAGGAAGGCTGGAGAACACGTGTGGGGAAGAGCAGCAGGTGTGATACAGCTGGGGAGAGGGCTTCCTAACTGCTTAAAAAAGCCAGATGATGAGAGGAGCCCCCTGTCTCTGCTCCAACCTGCTGAGTGCTGAAAACACGAAAAACATAGGCAGACAGGCTTAGCCTAGTAGTTCAGTTCAAGGAGTCCTATGCCTTATGCAGCTGTGTTATACATGGCTGTTTTCCTGCAGAGTCAGAAAATGTTAAGTGTGGTGGACGCTGTGGTGCCTCCCCCAGATCCTCTGGGGTTGGCTGATGTACCCACCTCCAAACTTCGGTGAGTAACAGCTACTGCTAAGGGGCACAGGTGTCCCTGTTCGGGAGAATTGCCCTTGGCCAAAACCTTGTGGTTATGTGTCTCACTCTCCTCACCCAGGAGCAGCCCAGAGCCAATGACTAACTGGTACAGGGATACAAAAGGCTGCCCTGTTACCTCAAGACAAGACAACTCTGCATGGCCCTGTATGCTCCAGAGCTGCCCCCCATCACCCACAGTGGATCAGGCCAAGGCTAGATCTCTCCTGACACCTTAGCTTTGCTCAGCTCCTTCCTCTTTCCTACCTCTCTGCCTTAGTCTCTCCCTTTCAGTTTTTTCTGAAAACACTCGCTCGTTAAATCACAAATCCCTTTCTCAGTCTCCACTTCTAAGAAGCTCAACCTAAGGTGCTCCGAGTCACTCAAAGAGCACAGAACTGTGCCAAGTCTGAAAGGGGCATGTTCCTCCCGTGCCAGATTAAACAGGGCCTTTGGTTATCCTAATGGAGGTGACAACTCAATCAGCACAACCTGAGCAGAGGCCCAAGGGAGGGTCCTAGAAGCAGAGAGGAAGCCCATCTTTCCAAGGAAACAGGCTGCAAAGCTAGACTAATCCATGCCCCAGAGAATGCGGTTGGCCAGGACCGGTGCCCCACATTGAAACCAGCACAATGGGCTCTAACTTCACCCAAGATAAAGTTTCTCAGAGGAATGCTTCACTCAACTGTTAGTGTACATTTGATGAATTACAGGGCCAGGTTTGGATAACGGGCAGGGTGGGGAAAAGCAAGCAGCCTCCAGGGAGGCAATTTAAAGATTGTCCTTTGAAATGTTAATCTTGGAGTTAACATTAGCTTGAAAGCTGACAGACTGGGAAATATAGTCCTTTCCCAAGGTTAGGCCAAGACGAGGGCCAGGACAGCAGGAAATTTCCAACAGTCCTGGGAAGAGATGAATACTTACAGTGATTTAGCTTAACCCATGATTAACCCGTGATGCTATTTGACCTGAAGTGCAGCACTAACCTGAGTAATGAGGAAGCTGTGCCAAGTCCACAGGGAGCTTGAGAGGATAGATGAGAGAGGGCTTTCTCCTCACCTCTCCCTTCACCTTGGGGAGGATGACTGGGAACAGTCTGGAGACCATGATGACTGAGACGTAGGTACCACATATTGTCAGTGCCAGCTGCACTCAATCACCAGCCTCCTCGGAGGTGCCAGGAAAGGTCACCTGGTCTGCGAAGGTAATTATAAACCTGAAGGTTTGACTCTGTGCCAGATTAAATGGGTTTTGCTTCAGTGGTTTAAGGCTGATCAAGGGAGTTGAGGAAGTTAGAAAAGGATAGAAGGGAAGTTAAGGAAATAGTCTGTCATAGTAAAAGGAATTATGCCTTCAAAGGTAAGTAGGAACACAGGGGGACTATACAGCAATGGAAACTGACCGATAACAAAGGACTTCCGTGGGAGGAGGGAAAACAAGTAAATTTAAGGAGTCTTCTGGTTTTGTTGACAGAGGAGGAACTGAGGAAGGGGCTACTTACCAGAAAAATTGTGGAACTTGGCATGGCATTCAGAATAATGTTGGTTACTCATTAAATATGTAAAAGTAATTCTATGTAACGAGTTTATATAATGGACTGCAAGGGGGCGTGAACTTTCTGGGGAGGTGAAAATACTCTGTCTCAATTGCAGTGCTAGTTACATAAAGTTAATGTTTGTCAAAAGTCATCAACTGCGCACTCGAAATGTGTAAATTTTATTGCATGTAAATTATATCTCCATAAAGTTGATTTTTTAAAGTTTATGCAGTGAATATATACTGATTATGTAATAATAAAAGGTTATTTTACCTAAAACTTTAATCAAATAATCAGTTATTCATCCTATAGGTTAAAGGTTGGCCTTGAGACTAGACTTGTATAAATTGCATTGGTACCTAATTAAGTTTAAAAAGATAATTTTCAAAGTAATCAGAGTTTACTTGAGTGAAAATGTGCCATTTCCATTTTTTAGTAATAAGCTACTTTTTTTCTGAAACTGCTTTGTGAAACAAGTGTGTATATGTGACTTGGCTGGGTAAATAGGTGGCAATGTTTGGGCTAGATGTGTGAGAATTTTGAAAATGAAGTTTTTATTATTTCCAGAGTGCCTTATAGTCCTCAAGTGTACTGAATCGCAATGGGCACAACGGAATTAACTAGAGTATCATTATTGGCATTGAATTTTTTTAATTATGAGTTCTGTGTGTTTCCAATAGTTACTTCTTGTATTTCAAGCATAAATTTGTTTTGGAAAGAGAAGATTTGTTGCAAAAATTCTAAAGAGATAGAAAGAGAATATAGATCTGGCATTAATAAACATCGTTATGTTTAGAAAAATGGTTGTCAACACAACTTTCCCCTAGCTGAATTTTGGAAGGAATTTTTCTCATCTTTTGACGTGCTTTAAAAACTCATATTGAGGTCACAGATTCTCTATTAAAAGATGATTTTTACAAGTCAAAAGTTTTACAAATACAAATTGGAAATGTAGTCTACTTGGAGCCTTAACGCTAAAATCTTTTCATGGAAACCAACAAATTAAAAGATGTTGGAAATATGTGTATAATAAAATTTGGAGAGCTCATATTAAGAAATTCTTTATCATATGCTCCAAATTGGAATGGGAAAATATTTTTTGGCATGATGTTAATTTTTGTGGGCATTAATCTGTTAAAGTTACCTCAGAAAATAAAATTGGAGTGCCCTAAAATTTATTTCACTTTCAACTTTAAATTGTTTTGTTCATAGGTGGTGTATTAGTCCAGAAAAACAGAACCAACAGGATGTATATCTAGAGAAAGAGATTTATTTTAAGGATTTGGCTCACATGATTGTGGAAGCTTGGCAAGTCCAAAATATTCAGGGTAGGCCAGCAGGCTGGAGACTCAGGAAAGAGCCGCTGTTCAAGTCCAAAGGCAGTCTACCGACAGAATTTCCTCTTGCTCAGGAGAGTCAGTCTTTCTATGCAGGCCATCAATTATTTGGACGAGGCCCACCCCGGTTATGGAGGGTAATCTGCTTTACTCAAAGTCTACTGATTTAAATATTAATCTCATATATAAAAAATACATTTATAGAGACAGAGAATAATGTTTAACCAAATATCTCAGCACTGTGGCCCAGCCAAGTTGATACATAAAATTATTTATCATGGGAGGGAGGAGGAAAAAAAAATTCTAAAATGTATGAAAGATGATTGGGAATCATATGTAATGATTATAGGATACCTAGATATTAAGTAAATGTGAAAATAGACCTGAATATGCTATAACCCACTTATACTTGCAACTTTGGTGACATGTTTTTGGTGGAACACCACACAGTCAATATTATCAAGGTCACAAAAAGCTGTAAGTTGTATAATAGAAACGTTCTTTGTCAGTCTTCCATTTTTTTTTTTTTTTTTGAAGATTAACACTGACCTAATATCCACCACCAATCCTCCTCTTTTTGCTGAGGAAGATTGGCCCTAAGCTAACGTCTGTGCCCATCTTCCTCTATTTTATCTATGAGACACCTGCCACAGCATGGCCTGATGAGCAGTGGGCAGGTCTATGCCCAGGATCCGAACAAGTGATTGCCAGGCCACTGAAGTGAAGGGCACAAACTCAACCAGTACACCACCAGGCTGGCCCCCAGTCTTCTAATTTTAATATAGGCTATATTTCTCTGACAATGGGATAATAC
This sequence comes from Equus caballus, assembly GCF_041296265.1. Classification (NCBI taxonomy): domain Eukaryota; kingdom Metazoa; phylum Chordata; class Mammalia; order Perissodactyla; family Equidae; genus Equus; species Equus caballus. The sequence goes on along the minus strand of NC_091699.1, from coordinate 60,042,337 downwards.
TAGTTTTGATACTTTCAAATTTGGAGAATTTGACATAGTTAAAGCTTAGGTAATGGTTACTTTATGTATCTCAGGGCCTCTAAGAAATTGCAATTCAACAACAGTTTGCAAAAAAAAAAAATTGTTAAGTTGATACTGGTACTAGCTAAAAACCAAATGGGGAAATGGAAGGAAGGAGAGGCAGCAGTTATAGAGGTGGCTCCATTTATTAGCAAGCCCAATCAATTAATCAGTTTCAAAGGACCATCTTTGGAAAGACCATGTGATCACTGTGCCTCACAATGGACCATAAGAGAGGAAAGAAGAAGAATTTATCTTCTAGTTCCCATCTTCCTTTGCTCAAAGGTTTAACCCATAGGGCATTAACTCCCCTGCACTTCCAGCTTATGTATGTGTGGGTACCAACAAGGGCCCATTGAGTCTCAGGTCTCAACAACAACTGGGAAGCCAGGTGCAGCAGGCGAGGGGCCTGTAGTACTGGCAAGAGAAGATGTTTGGTCAAGTGTGCCTGGGTAAATTGCTAGAGCCCACAGAGTAGCTGTCATAGGTTGGGTTCCCTGGGAACAAACTCTGAGATGGAGATTTGCATCCAGGTGGTTTGTTGAGGAGTGCTCTTAGGAAAAACACTGGAAAGGGAGCGAGGGAAGCAGGATGGGGCATGGGGATCCAGGCAGCACACCACAGCCTCCATTTCAGTAGACAATGCAGCAATGCTCAAAGGCCTGGAGTCTAGTGAGGCTGAGAGAATCTGCAGTAACACATTAAGAGATGTCTGACAGAATCCAGTTCTTACACTGTTCAGATCTGCTCATACTCCACCATTATATCTGGCTCCTCCACCACAATATTTAGTGCTTCTATTTTTTATAGACTATAACACTGTCACTTCTTCCCTGAGAAAATACAATTAAGCAGCCCTGAGGTTTACTTCAAGTTTGTAGACAGCCTCAACTGTGTAAGACAATAAGATTAGTGGGGAAAAGCTATGGCCCCTGTTGCTGTAGCATATCCCAAGACCCAAACTGATATTTTTGACTGCCCTTCTTCATCACCCATTCTAGAAACATTTAACCTCAGCTCAGCAGTTCAGATAGCATGAGTCATTTGCCTAGTAGAATGAACCAGAACTTAGTCCTCAAGGGGTTTGAACATTTAGTTGCCTTATCCTTGTCAAGTGGTGGTTACCTAATTTCCCAATTGCCATTAACTTAAAAGTACCAGAAGACATACCATTAAATGATCTGGGTTCCAGATATAGTCTACTAGCCCAACTGTGTAGCAGCAAGCCAAGCACCTCATGGAAAATAAGGTTGAGTATGCCTCTTTGCAAATGAAAACAATCTAAAGGAACCTGGGCCAGGTTCCACTAGCACAGACACAGGCATTCTAGCTCCTGAACAAACTGAATGAACAGAACAGATTCTCAGAACTCTGTCAACCTCTCTAGGATTATTCAAACAATCTGTCAATAGTGACTTACAATAAAGGGTTCAGCTGTTCTTCAGACAGTGTCAAAACAAGTATCTGTGAGAAAACAAGTTAGCAAAGGGCTGAGGACCTGGTTTTTCTTGATTGCAGACCACTCTCCAGTGACTCCTGGCTCTGAACCTCCCATGTCCCAGGAAGAAGAGAAAGAAGCAGACAAGGTTAGTTTTGAGTAAACTCAGTTTGGATGGATGAATGCAGAATCATAAGAGTGTGCTCCCAGTCACCAAGAATTCCTCTCAGCCAAGTTGGGTTTCATCATTTTGGCATCCATTCACAAATCATTGGGTTAGCTGGCTAGAAAACAAAAAGTTCAAATTACTTGACAAAAGCCATCTTTTTAAACAAACAAATTAAAAACAAAACAAAAATCCAAAAACCTGAGGAAAGAGAACTCAACATGGACATATTACTATCAAGTGGGATGTGTTCAGAGATATGTGGATCCAACTGGAAAAGAGGATCTATAGAGGTCAAATAGTGACGATTGATTGTAAAAAAGGAAAAGAAGCATTACAGTCAGATGGAATACGTTGAGTTTGATGAAGGAGATAGGTGTCCATAATGATATTTTTAAAAAGAGAAGAAGATAGTTAAAATGAGTTAAACAGTGATTATAAGGCACAAATTTCTGATACTGTTCATTAAATTGCTATGAACTGATAAACCCAAATTTGAGTCATACAGTAGACTTTTCCCCAAAAATATATTATGAAAAATTTCAAACATACCAAAAACTTGTACGAATTTTACAGTGGACATCTCTATACCCACCACCTAGATTCTACTGTTAACCTTTTAACTATACTTACTTTATCATATATCCATCCTTCAATCCTCTATATATTTGTACTAGTTTGCTAGGGCCACCATAACAAAGTGCTACAGACTAGATGGCTTAAACAACAGAAATTTATTTTCTCACATATCTAGAGGCTAGAAGTTCAAGATCCAGGTGTTAGTTTCTTCCGAGGGCCTCTCTCCTTGGCTTGCAGATAGACCAACTTCTCTCTGTGTCTTCACATGGTCTTCTTCTATGCCCTAATATACTCTTCTTATAAAGACACCAGTCCTATTGGATTAAGACCCACTCCAACTACCTTGTTAAACCTTAATGACCTCTTCAAAGGCCCTATCTCCAAATATAGTCACATTCTGAGGTGCTGGGGGTTAGAACTTCAGCATATGAAGTTGTGGGGGGGACAATTCAGCCCATAACAACATCAATGGGTTATTTTTTGCTTTTCAAAATAAATTGAAAGCATCGATACACTTCTTCATATGATGAAGCATTGATCCAAAACCAGCTTATCAACCAAAATTGTGGATCAACATGGGGTAGATGGATTAGAGGCTCTGCTGGTGGAAGAAGTATTAGCATGATAAGTGGGAACAACATAGTACATGATGTCCACCACAAGTGTTCAGACTATAAATATTATTTTGTTCATTCCAATATTTCAAGCCCTGATCAGCACCTTACCACTGACATTCTGGCATGGACTAAAATGAAATTAAAACACAGAAATTTGACTTTTAGCCTCAGATAGCAGTGGCAAGAAAGATTACATTATAAGAGTTAACACAATAATAAAGAGTGCAATGCAAAATGGCAGGGGGAATGTAGAAGCACTTAGGATAGTGAACTAAGAATTTGGTCAAAGCTATTTACAGTAGTCAAAAGAGATGGCTTTGTGATACAGGAACCATGTCTAGTTAAGAATGTGTCACTCTTAAGAGACAGGTTTGAGAAAGTGACATCAGCATCATGGTGGAGTGAGCTGTTCCCTTTGTCTCTCCTCTCTAAGTTACAACTAAATGGATGGACGTTCATTAACCAACAGAGGATTCCCACACAGCGAAACAGGACACATGAGAGATCCACACAGCTGCTCATCTGAATGTGGGTGGACTGGATCCCCAGGAAGCAGTGGAACTAGTATCAAAAACAACTATAAACACTTCAATTTAGTCACAAACTCACAAAACAAAAAAGAATGATTTGTGACAACAATAACTCAGAAGGGTAAGAGGAAAGGGATGGAAGCTGCTAGGTTAATGGAGATAAGAGGCTTTCAGAAAATGGATTGTCTCATCGATGAGATCTCTTATACAAAAATCACAGTAACCACTAAACAAAAAATCAGAGCAGAGTCACAAACCATAAATAAAGAGAAAACTGAGAAAACCATCACAGAAAACCACCAAACTGAAATGGCAGTTAGAAAAACAAGGGAAGAGAAACAATGGAAATATAGAACAAACAGAAAGCAAGAGACAAAATGGCAGCATAAAGTCCTCATATGTCAATAATCACTCTAAATGTAAATGGATTGAATTATTCAATCAAAAGACACAGAGTGGCTGAATGGAATGAAAAACAAGACCCAACAATATGCTGCCTCCAGGAAACACATCTCAGCTCTAAAGACAAACATAGGCTCAGAGTGAAGGGATGGAAGATGACACTCCAAGTAAAGAAAGCAGGTATTGTCATACTTTTATATCAGATGAAGCAGACTTCACAATGAAAGAGACCATAAGAGGAAAAAAGAGGCAGTATATAATGATGAAAGGGACATTACTACAAGAAGATATAACACTTATGAATATATATGCACCTAACACAGAAGCACCAAAATATATAAAGCAACTATTAACAGACCTAAAAAGAAAAAGTGATAGCAACAAAATAATAGTGGGGAACCTCAAAACCCCATTTACATCAATGGATAGATCACCCAGACAGAAAATCAACTAGGAAACAGTCAACGTAAATGAAATAATAGACCAAATGGATTTGATAGATAAAGAGAGAGAACATTCCATCCAAAAACAGCAGAACACACATTTTTCTCAAGTACTCATGGAACATTCTCAAAGATAGACCATATGTTGGAAAATAAGGCCAGCCTCAATAAATTTAAGAAGATTGAAATCATATCAAGCATCTTTTCTTACCACAATGCTGTGAAACTAGATATCAACTACAAGAAAAAATCTGGGAAAATCACAAATATGCAGAGACTAAACAACATGCTACTGAACAACTGTTGGATCAATGAAGAAATCAAAAAATAGCTGGAGACAAATGAAAATGGAAATACATCATACCAACTCTTATACGATGCAGCAAAAGTGGTACTAAGAGGGAAATTTATAGCAATACAGGCTCACCTCCACAAACAAGAAAAATCTCTAATAAGTATCTTAAACTACACCTAACAGAACTAGAAGAAGAAAAATAAACAAAGCTGAAAGTCAGCAGAAGAAGGGAAATAATAAAAATTAAAGAAGAAATAAATGAAATAGAGATTTTTTTAAAAAAAAGCAGTAGAAAGGATCAATGAAACTAAGAGCTGGTTCTTTGAGAAGAGAATTAAAATTGACCAAACCTTAGCCAGACTAACTAAGAAAAAAAGTGAGAAAGCTCAAATAAATAAAATTAGAAATGAAAGAGAAGAAATTACAATGGATACCACAGAAATACAAAGGATTATAAGAGAATACTATGAAAAATTGTATGCCAACAAATTGGACAATCTAGAAGAAACAGATAAATTCTTAGTACTATGAAAAATTGTATGCCAACAAATGGGACAATCTAGAAGAAACGGATAAATTCTTAGACTCACACATCCTCCCAAAACTGAGCCAAGAAGAAATAGAGATTCCAAATAGACAAATCACTAGTAAAGAGATCGAAAGAGTAATTAAAACCTCCCAGAAAACAAAAGTCCAGGACCAGATGGCTTCTCCAGAGAATTCTAGCAACCAATCAAAAAAGGTTTAATACCTATCTTTCTCAAACTATTCCAAAAAATAGAAGACGACGAAACGATTCCTAACTCATTCTATGAGACCAGCATCTTCATGATACCAAAACCAGCCAAGGACAACACAAGGAAGGAAAATACAGGCCAATAGCACTGATGAACATAGATGCAAAAATCCTCAACAAAATATTGGCAAACTGAATAAAGCAATACATTAAAAGGATCACATACCATGATCAAGTGGGATTTATACCAGGGACACAGGAATGATTCAACATCAGCAAACCAATTAATGGCCATACACCACATTAACAAAATGAGGAATAAAAATCACATGATCATCTCAATAGATGCAGAGAAAGCATTTGGCAAGATCCCACATGCATTTGTGATAAAAACCTTCAATAAAATGAGTACAGAAGGAAAAGACCTCAACATAACAAAGGCCACATATGACAAACCCACAGCCAACATTTTTATACTTAATGGTGAAAAACTGAAATCCATCCCTCTGAGAATAGGAACAAGACAAGGGTGCCAACTCTCACCACTCCTATTCAACATAGTACTGGAGTTTTTGGCCAGAGTAATTAGGCAGGAAGAAGAAATATAAGGTATCATACTGGAAAAGAAGAAGTGAAACACTTGCTGTTTGCGGGCAACATGATTCTGTGCATAGGAAACCCTAAAAAATCCACCAGAAAACTATTAGGAATAATCAACAACTACAGAAAAGTTGCAGGGTACAAAATCAACTTACAAAATTCAGTTGCATTTCTATACACTAATAACGAACTAGCAGAAAGGGAAGTCAAGAATACAATGCCATTTAAAATTGCAACAAAAAGAGTAAAATATCTAGGAATAAATTTAACCAAGGAGGTGAAAGACCTATACACAGAAAATTACAGGACATTATTGAAAGAAATTGAAGAAGATATAAACAAAGGAAAAGATATTCCATGCTCATGGATTAGAAAAATAAACATAGTTAAAATGTCCATATTACCTAAAGCAATCTACAGATTCAATGAAATCCCAATCAGAATCTCAATGACATTCTTCATGGAAATAGAACAAAGAATCCTAAAATTTATATGGAACAACAAAAGACCCCTAATAGTCAAAGCAATCCTGAGAAAAAAGAACAAAACTGGAGGCATCACAATCCCTGACTTCGAAATATACTACAAAGCTATAGCAATCAAAACAGCATGGTACTGGTACAAAAACAGGCACACAGAGCAATGGAACAGAATTTAAAAGCCCAGATATAAAACCACACACCTATGGACAGCTAATCTTTGACAAAGGAGCCAAGAACGTACAATGGAAAAAGGAAAGTTTCTTCAATAAATGGTGTTGGGAAAACTGAACAGCCACATGCAAAAGAATGAAAGTAGATCATTTTCTTTCACCATACACAAAAATTAACTCAAAAAGGATTACAGACATGAAGGTAAGATGTGAAACCATAAAACTCCTCGAAGAAAACACAGGCAATACACTCTTTGACATCAGTCTTAGCAGCATCTTTTTGAATACCATGTCTACTCAGGCAAGGGAAACAAAAGAAAAAATAAACAAACAGGACTACATCTGACTGAAAAGCTCCTGCAAGGCAAAGGTAACAATAAACATAACAAAAAGGCAATCCACTAACTAGGAGAAAACATTTGCAAATCGTACATACGACAAGGGGTTAATCTCAAAAATATATGAAGAACTCATACAATCAATGTGGTATATCACATTCATTGACTTGCAGATATTGATCCATTCCTGCATCCCTGGTATAAATCCCACTTGATCCTCTGCACAAAAATATGCAGAGGATATGAACAGATGTTTTCCAAAGAAGATATACAGATGGCCGACAGGCACATGAAAAGATGTTCAACATCACTAATTGTTAGGGAAATGCAAATCAAAATCACAATGAGATATTACCCTACAACTGTCAGAATGGCCATTATTACCAAGCAAAAAATAACAAATGTTGCAGAGGATGAGGAGAAAAGGGAACCCTCATACAGTTCTGGGAATACAAACTGGTGCAACCACTGTGGAAAATAGTATGGAGATTTCTCACAAAATTAAAAATAGAAATACCATACAATTCAGCTATCCCACTACTGGGTATTTATCCAAAGAATATGCAATCAAAAATTCAAAGAGATCTATGCACCCTTCTGTTCATTACAGCATTATTCACAAAGCCAAGACATTGAAGCAACCCAAGTGCTCATCAACTGATGAATGGATAAAGAAGCTGTGGTATATATATACAATGGAATACTACTCAGCCATTAAAAAAGATTAAATTGTCCCATTTGCAACAACATGTATAGACCTTGAGAGTATTGTATTAACAAAAATAAGCCAGACAGAGAAAGACAAACGCCATATGATTTCACTCATGTGGAAGATAAACAAACACATGGATAAAGAGAACAGATTAGTGTTTACCAGAGAGGAATGGGGTCGGGCATGGGCAAAAGAGGTAAAAGGGTACGTGTGTATGGTGATGGATAAAAATTAGACCATTGGTGGTAAGCATGATGCAGAAACTTATACAGAAACTTATAATAATAATTTTCACCTGAAACTACACAATGTTATAAACCAATAATGACCTCCCTAAAATAATTGAAAAAAAAAAGAGACAGGCATGGGACAGTAGACATTTTGCAGAATTTTGTATGAGGAATTATAATGCTATTACATTGTTACATTAGTTAGAGTCTGAATTTAAAACCTACAACAACATCCCAAAACACAATGCCTTAAGTAATAAAGAAGTAATAAATGCTTTAAGTAATAAAGTTTTTTCCCTATCACATAAAGGTCCAGAGGTGAGTGATCCAAGCCAATGAATTGTCTCTGCTCCCCAAGGTCATTTAGAGACCCAAGTACCTTCTAACTTTTCACTCTGCCATCTCCCAAGTTATTGTCCTCACCTGCAAGCTGGATCTCTGCCATCTCTGCATTCTAGTCAACAAGAGGTCAAGATGAAGACTATGGTAAGTGGCTACATCCCTATAAATATGATCTGAAAGTTGGACATATGGCTCATTGGCCAGAAATTAGTAGTATGACCACACCAGGCAGCAAAGGATGGTGGTAAAGGTAGTCTGCAGCTGGATAGCCATGTTTTCAGCTAAAACTCAGTGGTTTCTATTACTAAAAGCAAGAAAGAGAGAATGGATACTGGGATATTCCCTCCTTAACCAAACTCCAGGCTCCTCTGAGCCCTTTTCTGTACTAGGCCTCAACTTGGCCTATAAAGAGTTGAACAAAACACTAACAGAATTCTAACAGCTCAAGGCCATGTCCCCAGGATGACCCCAGCCTCCCTTAAAGTACCTGAGAAAGCTCAGTGGCTGACAAGGAAATTTACTGCTTATTCCAGCTAAAACCAGAAGATAGGTCCCTTGTCTCCCAGTCTCTGTGGGAGGGAAGGAGCTTAACTTTGAAAAGCACCAGTTAACAAACCCAGATGGGTTTCACATGGACCAACGCCCTACTTCCAGCTTTTTATAATTTTTCACTTCCTGACTCTACTGAGCTTCTGCTCACCCTCCTCCCTATTCCCTTATTTTCCCTTTAAAATGTCTGGTCACCTCTGTACAAATCAAAATTGAGTTCAGGTTGGGGCTAGCCCGGTGGCATAGCGATTAAGTTCTCATGCTCCGCTTTAGCAGCCCGGGGTTTGCTGGTTCAGATCCGAATCGTGGACCTACGTACCACTTATCAAGCCATACTGTGGCAGGCATCCCACATATAAAATAGAGGAAGATGGGCACAGATGTTAGCTCAGAGCCAGTCTTCCTCAGCAAAAAGAGGGGGATTTGTGGCAGATGTTAGCTCAGGGCTAATCTTTCTCAAAAAAAAAAAAATTGAGTTCAGTTCAAGCTCTTTTCACTATTGTAATAGTACATTACTGATTAAAATCTGTTCTTTCCTTAACACTTTAACTAGTGTCCCACTTTGTTTATCTTTGACAGGGGCCAGTCAGCAGTTAACATTTTTTGTCAAAAAAAATGGAGTATGTTAGTATTGTATTATACAGGAAAATAATACCAAGGGAGTGGGGGGGACAGTAAGAATAAACAAGAAACAATCACAAATTAAATTGTTTTTGTAGAGAGAAATAAATTTAGAAAAACATATGGAAAGAATGAGTTTTGTTGAAAGGGCTATGATAATCAGAAGAGGAATTTATTTAACTGGTGAAGGGAAACAAATTAAGATCGCTTAGTAAACATTAAGTTTGAGGAAATGGGTCAGTGGGTACAAAAGAATGTGTATAGGTCACCAAGGTTTAATTAGAAATAAGCAAAATAAGGAAAGGGCACTGTAAAATGTTTTCATTTTTGTGACCGCAAAAGTCAGATGTGGCAAGAACGGTCTAGCTTCAACAAAATGAAGCAGAGGGTCCAGCAGAGGCAAAATTAAAGATACAGCACTACTGTTCCCATGGCAATAAGCCTCCTCCACATACTAACGATCATATAATACGGGGGAAAACACTAGAGCTATGAACTGATTTGTGTCTCCCTGAAAATCCGTATGTTGGAAGTCCTAACCCCTAATTGTGACTGTATTTGGAGATAGGGCTTTTAGAAGGTAATTAAGGTTAAATGCGGTCATCTGAATGGAGACTTAATCCATTACATGGTAGGGTTGGTCCAGCACAGAAAGGGCAAGGGGAATAAAACAGAAAGTCAAATGAGGGTAAATTTGTGTAACCTAGCCTTGCTTCACTCTTATTTTTTTGAGGCAAGTTACAGAAATATAAACAATAGGATAAAAATAAAGAAATAAGGGCAAAGGAAAATAAAATATAGTCAGAGAACGTTTGTATTCAAATCAATGCCATAAGGTCCTGTGTTCTTGCTAGAAGTAGGTGGAATGCAAATTTGGCATTGAACTTCTCAGTGCTGAAGGAAAAGAATGAGTTACAAGATGCACAGAGTTCATAAGTTTAAAGAAAGAGAAAAAAGTACCCAAGAGAAGATGATATTGAAAAGTGGGAATAATCTCTTCCATAGTTCACAAAACAGAAACACAGCGTGATGTATTAGACACTACTTCAAGCCATGTAACCTTCTTAACTTTGATTTTCCCATATTGTATTAGGCATAATCAATTAATATATTTATACCAAATTTAGATGCAATAAATACAAGGTAAAAATGTCCCCAGCTGAGTAAATTGAACAATTCATTGAGTAATGAAAACACCGGTAATAATTCCTTACATTTCCATTTCATTGATATTATCTTATTTAGTCCTCAGAAAAATCCTGTGAGCATTTCATAATGTTTTTATAGATAAGAAAATTAAGACTGAATGGTCAAGCAACTTGCCCAAGATCACAAACCTAATATGTGAAAGAAGCAAGATGTGAGCCAAGAACTTTTCGGCTTCATGCTCATTACTTTTTTCCGTGATAGGACCTGCTCTCCTTTACTAATATTTTACATAGAAAAGATTTCTAAGGTTTCAGAAGCATATGAAAGAAGTCTGCACTTGAAGTGGCTTAAACAATAGCAAATTTTTTACCTCACATCAGGAGTCCAGAGGAGTCAGGCCGCTGGGATGATAAGAACATGGCCACAAAATATCCTGGAGAACCACTGATCTTTATGCCTCTTTTGCCCCACCATCCAGAGCGTCAACTTCATCCTCAGGCTGGGGACTGCAAAAATATTTGCAGTAGTTCAGCATCAAGTTTAAATAGGACCACATCTAGTGAGAGAAAGAGACCATTTCTTCTTTTTTTTTTCTTTAACAATTTATTGAGATGTAGTTCTCATACTTTATTGATCTTCTTCTAGTTGTTACATTTCTTATTGAAGTGGAGTATTGAAATATCTATTATTGTTGAATTGTCCATTTGTCTCTTAATATCTGTCTATTTTTGCTTCGTGTATTTTGGTGCTCTGTTATTAAGTGAATACATGTTTATAATTGTTGCATCTTCCTGATGGATTGACCCTTTTATCTTTCTAAACTGTCTGTCTTTATCTCTGAAGGATTATTTTGTCTTACAGTCTATTTTGTCTGATATTAGTATAGCCACTCCAGCTTCCTTGTGGTTGATATTTGCATGATCTATCTTTCTCCTTTTACTTTCAATCTATTTGTATCTTTGAATCTAAAGTGTGTCTCCCATAGACTGCATATAGTTGGATCTTGAGGTTTTATCCAGCCTAACAATGTCTGCCTTTTGATTGGGGTTTTTAATCCATTCACATTTAATGTTATTACTGATATAGATGGATTAATGTTGATCATTTTAATTTTTGTTTTCTATGTGTCTCTTGTATTTTCGGTTCTTCTATTCCTCATTTACTGCTTTCTTTCACATTAAGTGACTGATGCAGTTTCCAACTTTTTCAACACATGACTTCCAAGATCACCATGGTGACCTCCAACTTGGTCAGCTATACCAGTGTAAGAGCATGGAGAAGTACATATGGAAGGTCTGATGAGTCAAACCCAAAATTGGCACACATCACATCTTCTCACATTCCATTGTCTAGATATCAGTCATATGGTTGTGCCTAACTGCAAGGGAGACTGGGAATGTAGTCCAGCTGCATTCTCAGGAAGAAGAGGAAAATTTGGATTTTGCTTCAAGGCTCCCTTCTCCTCCCTCTCCTTTATACATTTCTATAACACCTAACATTTCTCTGTCACAAAGCCCAATGCATGTGTTTTGTGAGAGACTTGTAAAGTCTATAAAGGCAGGGGCTGGATCTGCCTATTCACCACTCTATCCCTTGTCAAGCCTGGCACATAGTAGCCTCTCGGCAAATATTATATTGAACTATGTGAAATTACTGTTTTGTTTGTCATAAAATGTCGAATCAGCAATGTCGAAGAACAAAATTTAAGGCAGACCTTTGACAAATGGGTTGTTCAGTAGAGCATCTCCCACAGGTTAGTGGAAAGTTATTACACAGAACTCAATGGTTTCCCAGCTTGCTTCTTTCCACTTGTCTTACGTCTTGTTAGGTAATTTAACACCTTGCCAGGGAAACATTTATAGAACAAAGTGTTTTATGGACTAACTGTGAGGTCATGCAGCCTATAGACATTTGGGGGAGAAAGGGAAGACTCATACTCCAACCTCCACCTGGGCTTAGAAGAAAGCTTTGTCATGCGTATTAATGAGTGACAGACTTTTGGTTCTATTCCAATTAAGGAAACACTTGTTCAGCATCTACTATGTGCCAGGCCCCAGGTCCAGAGCCAAGGACACAAAGATGATTGCTCCCTTTGAGGAGCTTACAGCCTTGGAAGGGGCTCATGGTCAGTTTGTTTTGGAAATATCCCTTCGGCAGTTTTCAGAAGAATGGGCAGGACAAGAGAAAGAAAAACCATCTGGGAGTTGATGTCCTACAAGACAAGAGAGGATGTCCTACAGTGTTTTCCTTCACAGTTTTCTCTTTCTTTTTTTCCTTTCAGGGGCACAGAGGGTAGGAGGAGATGTGGTAATGGGAAGAGTGAAGGGGCTGGAGAAGCACAACTATTCAAAGAGGAAAACGATCGTCCTTCACCTACTGATGAGGAAAGCATCTAAGGCGCAGAAAGGCAGCTGCTGGGCAGTTAAATGTCAGGGGATGGCTGTGCTGTGCTTAGACGGTGCTTCAGCCATGAAGTTCCCCCACTCCTTTCCAATCCCTTAAAAGAGAGAAATCTGCCACTGAAATTAAGAAAAATTGGGATCACAACCACGTCAGAGATCGAGGCTATACAGCCTTTCCTGGCATCCTTTATCCTTAGGCTCCACCTTAATCCTCAGGAGAAATGGAAAGGAAAGCCCACTCCAGGGTGTGTGCGTTCCATCATTTGTCAAGCAGGAGCGGTCCTTTTGCTGGGTCTTTGTTGCTCTTGGGCTCTGAGCTAAAAATAGACTTTCCAAAGAAAGCTCCCTTTAGGTGGTCCTACCGAGGCAATTTACATTATCAGCTCAGCTTCAAGACTAATTTGGAACACTCCTGCATTTCATGCGCTCTATTTTTTTTTTCAAGGGTGATTGCTTTTTCACAACAGACTCTGAGGAAGTGCTCACCACAGTGATCTCAAATCTTGAGCGAGGAATTAGGATGGGAGGTGGGGGTGGGGCTAGCGTACTTTAGGTGTCAAGTAACTCCAATTTGATCCTCTGCACAAGACTATCAAACACTTCTGCTCATTTTCTCTCCTATGTTAAGGTTAAAAATATCTGCCCACATAATTACACTCCTCTAAGCTTTTTACTAAACCCAGTGACTTTGTGGGGTCATAATTCCCTTTTGAAGTACATAAGGTGAGGGGTCAGGTGCAGAGTATTCTGCAGTTGTCACTGTGGAGGCTGGAGCACTCACATCAGAGCACAAAGATGCTCCAGGCAGTTCCTCAAATTGAGTGGCATGTCATAGCCAGGTCATTGCAGGCAGTGTCAGAGAGCCCGAGCCTGAAACCTGGCTTCCCGGCTGCCTGCAAGATTGTGGAGACGGTGGCAGTGCACATGAACGCCTGAGCGCCCTCTGTAAACAATAAGCTGTCAGTGTTGACCCTGCCTGAGTGACCCCTTTCAGTGGCATGACTCTACTGACAGGCCTGACTTCTATTACCAAAAGACATGTGTATAGCCTGTCACGTTATAAAAAGAGCTTTCAAAGACAATTTTATTATTTAGTCATTTTGACAACTTCCCGGGATGACTTAAATTCTAACGAAGAGGAAATGAAAACTCGGGAGTTCATTGACTTGTCTAGTTCAAACTGGCCCAAATATCAAGCATCAGAGTCCTGGAAATAAAGTTGATAATTATTTTAGGGACACTCAACATCTATTTGGTAACAGGTCTTCCCATCCATAAACAAGATACTTTCAGCATCTATTACAGTCACAAGTTTTGTCCTCCATTCACTGATTCAGCAGTTACAGACTAAGTGCCTGCTGTGTGCATCAGGCATCTAGTTTCTTTTATTGTCATTGTTTAGTTTTATCTCATTCATTACATGTATATAAGGTCTGCATAATTTCATAGATGATTTCTTAATATTTTTAAAAAGGGTGTGAATGAGGCTTTTTGCATTATATTTTTCATTTATCGTAGGTAGAGAGGAAAGCTATTGCCATTTACACTTTAATTCTCTAACCAACCACCCAACTGAACTCTCTAATCAGTTCTAATAGTCTCTAAGCTAGTTCCCTGTGCTTTTCAGATAGATAATTATACTATCTGCAAATAATGATACTATTAATATTAAAATTTTTCTGTATCTCTTCCTCTTATATGCTTCTCTTTTCCTCTGCCCTAACAAACTTCCATAATTGGACTGTCTCATATTGCTAGAAAGAAAATGCTCTCTCTATGCTAGGAATGAGAGTAGTTGAGGTTTAGAGAAAAATGCAAAGTTTCCATATTTCTGTGGCTTTCAGGGGTCAAGGGGAGGCACAAACCCTGCTGTAGCCAGATTCTGAAAAATAAGCTCAGAGGATGAGATGTTTTTGGAGGAACTGGAGGCAATAGCATCTTCTGTGCAAGGTTCTGATGGATCAGAGGAAAATGAGGCTCTCAGCTGTCACTGCTCCGTCTGGAATCAGAGAACATCCATCCCCTATGCAGACAAACTCAAGGAATGACCATATGCAGGACTGCCCAGCATCTTACTTGGCAAGAGAGCAGACCCCTTGCCAAGCACCATGCAGACCATTTCTCCAGATGTCTACGTCAGTTCACTTACCTCACATGTTTCTTAGGATTGGCCCACAAGATCAAGGACAGCCTTCTATTGGGGCAAGATATGACAGTGTGACATGATGGGCAGGCATATGAGTTCTAGAGCCCATACATATGAGCTCAAACCCTGGTCCCACCACTTCCTCCCTGTGAGATCACCTGGGAAAATTACCTTTCTGTGCCCAATTTCCTTAGCTGTAAAATGGTGTTAATATTTGTACCCATCTCACAAGGCTTTAGGGAAGACTAAATTATTAAATATATGTAAAGTGTGAGAACGATGCCTGGCTTATAGTATGTGCTCAATAAATCTTGGCTGGGATAGTGCCTGGGAAGTGATACTCATTCGAGCTATGGTTCTGGCATGCTCTGGTGATAAGACTTTTGGAAAAATGCTTAAATTTTCCCTTTACCGTTTCTGAGCCTTATCTCTCTTGTCTGCAGAGTTAAGAACGCCTTCTTCATGAAAGTGTTAGGCAAATTACTTGAGAAAATGTATAGAAAACAGCTGAAATGATGATGAACTGAGGTTGGCTTCCTTCCCATTCAATGTCTTTATTCAACTATGAGTTTCATGAAGATAAAGACTCATCCCTATGCCTGAACACATCAGGGACTCAAATAGGTCCACAGAGAAAGTAAGGTATTGAACTAAATAAGAAATTATTGGATTAAACTCCATTCACCTTTCACTCCGAAACAGAATCCTTCTTTTTGAAAGTGCCTTGACTTTGGTCTTGCTGATCCTCCTTCAGTAGGATCATTTAAGGAGGGTCAATTTACAAAGAGACTATTTACAAAGACACAGTGAGATGTGAGGTCCCAAGGGCTAATACAGCAACACAGGGCCAGTGACATCAGTAGAGCTGTTTCCATCCCTCAGCCTACAAGATTGAGGGGAAGGACTGGAAGCAAGAACATGGAAGGAAAGCGTCCTATAGAAAGACAGGAAAATTAATATTTTGAACTACCTCCCCTAGCTCTCTTCAGTGGTGCAACTCAGCCAGAAACCAGGTGGGATGAAAGTAGAGTGGCTAGATTTGGCAGATTAAAAATGCAGGACACACAGGTCAATTCCAATTTTGGATAAACAACAAATATGTTTTTATTTGTTATTCATCTGAAATTCAAATTCCAACTCTGCACCTTGTATTTCATCTGGCAGTCTTGCATGGGAGACCATTGTTGAATTTCATAAAGGTCAGCCTCCCTGAGCAGAGAGCAGGATGGAAAGTGCAGCAGAGAAGTGGGAAGTAGATTTCAAGAGGCAAATGCAAGATAATCTAACACATCCATTAGCTCACCTCTTTTGCTCCAACACAACCAGTATTTTCTCTTGCCCAGAGAGGTTTGAAATTCTAACGCAGAAAATCCATGAGATCACAAGGACTGCCATATCATTGACATAGGGAAACGTCAGTTAGGTCTTAGCCCTCTCTGAAACCAGCCTCCAGAACTGTGAAAAATAATTTCTGTTGCTTACAAGCTACCTAGTCCGTGGTATCTTGTTATAGCAGCCTGAACAGACTAAGATACCACCATTTTCCTTCTCCATTAACTGGTCTTGGGAAACTCCTCAGGAAGCCATAGCTGTGGGTTGAGGGAGAGACAGTGAAGGTGTTGATAGTGTTTTATTTTTAAGCTGGATCATTTGTATTGAGTGTTTGTAATTAATATTTTCATTTATAATTTCTATATATTCATGGAAATATATTTTCCATATATTTATGTTATATATCTTGTTTGTATTTATGCAAACAAGAAGGAAAGAAAGAAAGGGAGGGAGGGAAGAAGGAAAGAAATATCTGAAAAATATACCCAAGAAAATAAAATATGACCAGTTAATTAAGCAAGTGGTGGTTTTCTGTATACTAGGTAGTAATGGAAAACTGACTTACTCTTCGATATCAATTCTGAGAACAATGTTTTAGTCACCCACTAAATCTCAATTTCTTACACTTTACGATGGAATTCATAGTACCTGGATTGCAGAATTTGGGGTGAGTTTAAAAACAAAGAATATATAGAAACTAAGACATGTTTGAAGCATGAAATAATTGCTTATTAGCAATGTTAAAAGAGTTCTTACCTAGGAATGCGTCACTTTAACATATTACATTCTATTACTATAACACAATTTTACCACATGTATTTTTTTCCAAATTAATAAGCTTTAAAAGTCTGATGAACTTAATAGTACAGTCTTGATTTCATGGTCTTGCAAACAAAAGATAAATTCTGAAATTGCCAGTCTCCAAGGATCATAAAGTAGGCATTGCAGGCCAAATATCTGTGAGCATTTTGGTTTCAGTTTTAGAAGTTATGTCTACTTTTTTAATTTATGCTATTTTGCATATCTTCCTCTAGGCATTAGTCATTGTGTCTATAATTTTAGCAATGTTAATATTTAATTTATGTTCAGTGAATGAATAACATAATTTAGGCACCCACGCAGAAAAAGTCTAAAGAACTTCAATAGTACTTTAATGTAGTTATATTAAGAAAATGGTACACAGGATGCTCACGTGGGAATTTCTTTGTGATGATACTTAGGGAATTTTTAAACATTTCAACCAGATAATTAACGAAGTAGGGAGTTGTGGGTGGGTGAAGACATCAGGAAACAGGAATAGAATCATAGTGCAGGAAGAATGAAGTAGAACAGTAAAGAACTTCTCATTGAAGGTCCTGATTTGACCAAAAAAGAGAAAAGAGACCTAAGGCAGTGAATGGAATAAGGCCACTTTATTTTTGCCATCCCCTGGCAGTTGTCTTGGGCTTTATGTTAATTGTTCTCACAATTCTAAGTCCTTGTCTAGAATTTTTAAACAAGGGAGACAAATGCTCTGATTAGTGAGGTTTTAATAACGTCAGAAGAAAAGACTACATGTGAGGGAAGAACACTTGACCTGGCGATACTTGAACTTAGTGTGTTCCAGGACAAAGAAAAGTGCACTTACAGAAAGGACACAATTAGAAAGAGCATTCATCTTTAAAGAGAAGAGCAGAAGATTCCTTTTTGATTTCCTGCTGACATGCTTGTTTTTCCTGCTCTTGGTTTAATCACTGGCGTCAGGCTTGTGTGGAAGACTGGAGACAATAAATGCCTACAACTTATACCAACTGATCCTGTCAAGATAAGAGGCTGTGCCCAAGATGCGATAAGGCAAGCTTTAAAAGAGTGTAAGTGAATAAATGAAACAGAAAGTTACATGGCAGCACACATATGCCCAACGGAAATGTATACCATGAAGGAACTGTAAACCACCAAGTGTGGTTTTCTAGAAGGGGGTGGTAAAGTAGAAAGAAAACTGGAGCAGTAGCTGGAAGATTTAGATTTTTAGACTCATTTCAACTGTTTCACTGGATTTGTGAGATTGAATAAGGCACTTGACTTCCTCGAGAGTCAAACAGAGATAATAATGGTTAAAACAAACTTGGCACACAGTAAGCACTCAAAAGTGTTATGTATAAAAATCAGTATTTTATTGTCATAATCTTCCAAGATTACCGTGTTAAATAAAAATGCATATACGAAAAGTTGCAACTCATTATGTAAGTGTAAAGTACTATATAACTTATTGTAGGTGACAACACCAGTATCTTATCTAGCTATTGTTACTTGATCCTCTAAAATTCAGTGATTTTGAAGGTTTTTTATGAACTGATTTTAAATGCAGTGATTTAAAGTGATTAAAATATTTTTCAGGGTATGACACCAAGTGAAAATTAAAAAACATACACCAAAATAGTTTCCTTCGCAACGATTGCAACTAGAAAAAAAGCTGCCTAGGTATATGGATAAAGACTAAACAGGAATGTGGAAAAATGAAAACAACTGCATTTATTAATAGTAGTAGAAACATGGGTTATTCTCTTTTGTTGTTACGTATTTTAACCTGTTCTTTAAATTAAAATAGGTTTGATTCAAAAATAATACAATACAGAAAGTTAAGCTGAGACTCAAGATTTACATCAGGGAACACCGCTGGCCTGTATAGAACTGATAACAGTAACAATGGTAGTTCATTTTACTGAGCGCTTCCCACAGGTCAGGCACAGTGCTGAGTGCTTTGCATGCACAGATCTGTCTAATTTCCCAACAATGCCATGAGTCATGGCATACACATGATGAAACCGAAGCTCACGGATGAGCAGCTTGCTGAGGTCTCCCAGCTGGCAGAAGTAGAGTACAGAAATGCTTTGTACTTAACAGCTCAGGATAAACATTGGTTCGTTTAATCTGGAGAATATAGATGGGTTAGCATTCTACCAGTTTTTCAGCGATATTGGGAACATTAAAGAAAAAGTTAAGTCACTGATCTATGAGTATTTTTCACTTACGTGTCACTCACTCCTGCACCTAGTGTAAATTGCACCAACTTCTCATTCCTCTGTGCTGGCCTGTATTCTCACTCTGTTGCTTGTGCATGCATACAGAGTGTGCAAGGGCATGTCAAACAGCAGCCTACAGATGAGGAGTAAGGCCCAGAGAGACACATAGAGGAGTTTACCGAGCCTGCAGGGAGAAAAGAACTGAAATGGCCAAGGAGGCATCCCGGATGCCGGCATCAGCTGCTGACAAGGAGGAAAACACTGGTAAAGCAATGGTTCTCAATTTAGCCAAAGGGCCCTCCAGGCAGTATTTCACAATGGCACTGCTAGATTTCCAGGATAGAAGCAAGGGGCTCCTGCTTCTGAGAACCTGTTTCTCTTAGGGGACAGACAGTGCCCTTCTTAAAAAGCACGGACAAACTGGGGAGCTTCAGCCACACCCCAACCTTGCCGTTACTAGACTGGATGTGAACTCAGCTCTAAAGCCCTTTCTTGCTCTGTGCATCTAATATTCTTTTTAAATTAATGTTGCTGACTTGATAGGAGATACCTAAAATAACAAAGAAAACAAACAAATGGAGAACTTTTCTGAAATTTGGAGATCAAAAATAAAACGTTTATCATTGCTCTTTTCAAAGGAGTTGAGGATGCTTAAGTGAAGCTGAGCAGTAAACATTGCTAACTACTTAATGATGTCGCCAGTTATGACTGAAACAGCTGATTTCAAGTAGGTAAATTAGCTTGACTTCCTTCAACAAGTCATTTTGAGCTCAAACCCTGTACCAAAGCCTGGGCCAAGCCTCAGGGCTATAGATAATAATTAGACATAATCACTGCCTAGTCTAGAGAGTGAACACTATATTGTGATAAATGCTTCCATACAACGCGATACAGACTCTAGTGGATGAATGTACAGAACAGGGGTGCACAGAGAGAATCAATGCTTGTTGGGAGTTAGAGGAGAGCAGGGACGTGTGAAATAAAAAGAGGCATAGCTTCCTCCAAAAAGTGGGACAGTATTCTTGAAAACTATCAAGGGATCTATTTTCCAGGGAGCATTGCAGGATCAGTATTAGGGACGTGGGCTTTGGAATCAAAGTTCAAAGCCTGGCTCTGTCACTTCCAAACTGTGGTGGATTTCAAAAAACCAGCAAAATCCTTCTACTCCCATTTACAATGTGACTTTGCAGCTTCTTTGGTCAAGAAGTAGAGTCTATTTCTTTGCCCTTTGCATCTGGCTTTGTCATTTGCTTTGTGAGACAAGCAGAAACGTGACAAGCATTTGAGCATTGAGGCTTTTCCACTCTTTGGTGGGACTCCGAGACCACCGCGTGCACAGCCCGAGCTCGCCTGTCGTTGGACAACAGGCTGTGAGTCCTGGAGGATGACCTCAGAAGTGTGAGTGAGCCCAAGGAGACGAGCAGAACTGCCGAAGTAAGCCCACCCCAATTGCTTACCCATAGACTTCTGAGCTGAAGAAATGATTGCTGTTTTAAGCATTAAGTTTGGATATGATTTATTATAGAATAAAAGCTAATTGGTACACACAGCGACTCTGGATAATTTACCTCACCTATTTAAACTTGGGTCTCCTCATATGTAACACGAAAGTAGTAATAGTAATTGTCTCCTAGGTTACTGAGAATATTAAATACGATACTGCATACAAAGTACTTATAGTGCCTGCGTCATATAAATAGTAACGAGATAAATAGTGACTAAGAGTATGACTGTACGCTTATACCCAGAATTGAATTTTTCCAAAGGAGTGGCCCTATGGGATGCTGTATGCTCTGTAACTACTAGAGCCAGAAAATTTTGTGAGACAGGTTTTAAAAGTAAACCATGGAGACTTTTTGTTTATTCGATTTTTCAGTTTATTTGGGTATATATCAATTAACAGGTTTTAAAGCGCTATTTGGTAAAATACTATGTTTTTGTGTGTGTTTTTTCCCTAAGTGCAACTTTTTTTAAACCATTGCCTCTGCTAACAAAGTCTGAGCAGCTGAATTTTCTGTTTTCTGCGACTTCAGTGGCACATCACGTCTTCCTGATTCATCTCCCATGGGGGTAGCATGGAGAAAACAATACTTAACTACATCAGCGGAAGGATATGCGGGTTGACTAATGGCCTCCTGAAAAAATTAAGTGCTAAGTGGTTCGATTCTTTCTACTTCTCTATCTCCAACATCAAGTCTAGTAGAATTCATTTTCTAAAAATTAAAACTCTGTCGTAATGGAACATAATTAGGAAAACGTGAATGTTCCCTTTTCGATAGTGTAGATTTAATATCTTTTAAGTAACTTCAAGTAATATCTAATAGCTATGAGTGTTTATATTTCAACTGAAGTCAGAAATTGACATAAATTTGAACTAGCTGCAATTACTGTATAACACATTTTGAAATTTTTCCTTTATTTTAAATTAGTTATATGCCAATATTTCGCGGGTACCTTTGAACTGGGCTCCATCTGACCGTCCGTGTTCCCCTTAATTGTAGGAATCCTGAAATGCAAAACACGCTCAAGGTAACATTTTTATCCTTTACCATTAGAACTGTCAAAAGAATCTATAGTAATGCATTTACGAATGGCTGTTTCCTGGTAGGCAACAGCATTATTATATCTTCAGTCTGAGTTCCATCTGAGCCTAAAATATGAATGTTTGTGAAAACATGCATAAGGGCTACTAAAACCAAACTATCAGCCACAAAGACAATTAATGAAGGAGCACTTCAATGAGAGTCTTTGTTTATGTTCATAGCATCAGTTCCTCCAATTTGTTTGCACTAATTTATACCACAGACTCTAATTAGATGTGCCTGTAAATGAAAGATAAGGCACTTAAGTCACAAGAATATGTCTGAATCTCCCACTTGTATTTTGAATCCTGGCAGGGTGCTCACTTTGGAGGTAGCATAACATACAAGAGCATGACTGTGATCAGAATGCATTCACATAATAGCTTTGTGCTCTTAGGGAAGATGTGTCCCCTCTCAGAGCCACAGGGTCTTCATCTGCAAAGTGGAAATAATAATACTACCTCCCAGACTTAAGCAAGATAATGCACGTAAAAGCACTTAAAACAGTGGCTGGCACGTAATAGCATTCAGGGCATGCTTGTTGCTGTCAGGTAGTGCATTTGACTCTTGCTGAGTGTTTCCTGTGATGGAAATTGGCATGGCTTAGATCACTGTTTATGGATAGGCCACAAGAGTCGATGTAGTAGGACCCTCGTCTAAGACAGAGGTTGACAATACTAAGGGACCTGAGGTCAGTTGGTGGGAAGCCAAACACTATTACATGACACTGTGAATAGTCTGGGACTGGGTGATGTGGAATCGGAAGAAAGTAAGTCCTAGACAGAAAGGAGGAGCTGAGGTGAGATGAACCCTGGATTTGAGTGCAATTGCCAGGAACATGTGTTAATTCTGAACACATCTGCAAAATGCAACATGCAAGTTTCTTCTGTCCAGGGCACTGTATAGAACTGGTTCCTTTGCATAGGTCAACACCATACCTGATTACTAATGGAAAGGAAGTAAGAGAGACTGACTGTGGAAGGAACATTGAAAATGTGGAAATTAGAGCATGGTGGTGCCTATCACAGGAACAATGTAAGGTTATGATTAGAGAAACCAGTGAGTCACAGGTTGTCCAAACCACTGGCTGTTTCTGTTCTTACCCAGTAGTCTGGACTGTTTCTAATGATCCTAGTCAATATTTATTCATAATATTCCAAAGCGCATTGAAATGTAATGGAAGAAATAGGCCTTTAGGCCATTCAACCCTCCAGTAGGTAACTGTCAACAAAATTTTAAATTAGAGGAGATGACACAGCAATTTTAAAATGTATTGGGAAGTAGTGGGGAGGTTATAACAACACTGAAAACAATGGAACCAGGAATAAGGTCAAAATATAGTGCTCCATAGTCAGCAAGTAGGTCTGGTTAAAAGATGGTCACCTATGGGAGATAAGATTTGGTTAGTTCATACTTTGTGTGGTTTAGAATGGGGAATTATAATATGAGATTTTGTTGTGATTCTATCAGTTTCTGTTGAAATGTGAAGTAATACTGGATATGTGTGTTTTGTCAGGGGAGAACTAACATTTTTGGAGAGAAAAATAATTTGGAAAGTCATATATAAAAGGTGAGAGAATACTGACTAGAAACCATTAATCAGAGAGATTGTTTCCTAAAAAAAAAGACAGAGAGGCATTAGGAATTACTTTAGGCCATTCTGGGAAAACTCTCTAACATGTTGCTGCTGTTGTATTGTTAATAGTCACATGAATTTTTAAGCAATGGAGTCATCTCTTAGTTAATGTGTGGTAGTTTCACAGTATTATCATATTATAATTTCTAACGAGTGAGGTTTATAAATTATCCCTCTTTTCTGAGGTGCTTGCTTTTTCTTCAGTTAGATACAGTTGTGGCTTTAGTCAAATATTCCCTATATAATGAAAGACACATTCCCTTTTCTTATTGCACGTCATTTTCACAACTGTAATGTTTTTGTGTAAGATAGTACTTTTCTCTTGTTGATTTTTTCACGATGATCCTGTTTCTAAGGGTTCACTTTCTAGAAAAGAGGAACAGCCACGTGCAATAGCTCTGGACAACTTTACTGCCATTTGGCCCGCTGAGGAAATGCAGGAGGCTTCCTTCCCTTCTCTTAGATGCTGTGATGAAAACAACTTTGAATTTGAAGGTTTGTCATTATCCACTGTCAGTATTTGCTGTATAATTAGTCTGACTTCTCCAGTTTGGAAATTGTGAATTGGTCCACAGTGTAGAGATGCTCATCAAAAACAACTTTAATTTAAAAATTTTAAATTTCCTTTGAAAGTCTGCTTCTGTAACCTGAAAAACATGAGTCTTGAGATTCCCTAGTGTAGCTTCTTAATCATAAAGTAATTTCTCTTTTAGGCTCATAATTCTTCTGTTACACACCGTAACAGTTAAAAAGAATCCACTCAGTCAGTCAGTTACATTTCCCCCAAAATACCATGTGAATTGCTGAGCACTCCCAATAGGACTTCCCATGGAGAGTATGAGTGCACAAGATGTAAAGAAATAGCAAGTTGATATTTTATGAAGTAAAAAGGATTTTCTCCAAAAAGCAGTCTTTCTTAATTTCTCCCCTTCTCAACAAGTGCTTAGTTTCATGGTCCTTCTTTATTTTATTTCTTACAATAGAGGCCTGGAAGGCTGTGAAATTAAAGGCTAGCTATTGAGAAAAGAATGTTAAAAAAAAAAAGCCAGGGGATGTCACTTAGCAGAACGACTGGGTTTGGAGGGCTGGACGACCTTGGATGCAGAATCACCTGCTCGGCGATCTCCTGTGTGAAGTCTGGAGAAGGCACTGATTTGCCTTCCCAAGATCTCTTCCAACGCCAAAAGTCTGGGACCATGTGATGTGGAATTGGGGGGAAGAAAGTCCTAAGAAGAAAAAAGGAGAAAACAAAAGATTATGGAAGAGGAATGACTTTGCAAATTTCCTAAGGATTCTTAGGGTAGATACAGGAGTCTGGAAGTTATTTCCAATGTTAGAAGAAAGCAAACGTAGTGCAAATTGTGAATTTACTTAGAGATAAACTATCTAGTCAGATTATCTAAAAAAATTAGATTTCCTTTTTTTTAGTAGGAGTGAAATGAACTGGAATGGGAATACTAGTTAATCTAGAAGCTCTAATTGCAAGATAACTAGGTAGATGAATAGATACACAGGAAGAAGATAGATAGATGGATAGATAGATAGATAAATAGCCAGCCACAAGTTCCTCAAGCAGAGAAAAGTGACTGCTTTGTATGTCCTTATACTCACTGATACAGGGAAACAAATCTTAACATGTCTGATCACTTATTCATCCTATAAACATCTAGTGAAATTGCCTACTCTGCATCAGCCTTGATGACCTTCGAATAAATTACATTCAAGAGTACTAAGTCCTCTCACTCTTGGCTTTTTCTTGTGCCTGGAACATTCGATCTCCCCTCAACAACACCCAGCACCTCCACCCTCCCCCTCCTCTCTTTCATGTAGCTAAGACACCCTTCAGGGCTCAATTGAGATATCACTTTCTCAGGAAAAGCTTTCCTGAACACCCATTAGATGCTCTAATTCTACATTTCTATATGTAGAACTGTAGTGCTACTTACCTTCGCAAATCCATCCCTTCTCACATCATGTTACAGTGAATTCCCTCTTTCTCTATATTCTCACAATACTATGAGCCCTGGGAGAGTAGACATAATGTCTGTTTTCATCATCGTTGTATCCCCCAAATTCCAATAGAGTATATAACTAAAGGTGAGTGCTCTATAAACATTTGTTGTTTAGTGAGATGAGGCAATGAATAATGAAAAATATAAACAAACAAATAAAACATATTATAATAAGTTTTAAAATAATGCCATGTATAATGTGCCATATGAAAGCAGACCAAGATGGATTAAGATGTATCATTTGACTTGGATCTTGATGGATAAATGGGAGTTCGAGGCAAGGAAAAGGAGAAGCAAGGCACTTTCAGAGTGAGATTACTGGATGCAAATGGAATGATGAGTGAAATTAATTTGGAAATGTACACAGAGGCCAGGTGGTATAGATCAGAATGAGGAGCTTATAAAATAACAGAGTTTGTAAAATAGGAGTCTCATGGCCAGATTTGTGTTCTAGAACAAAATTCCTGCTAGCCCTGTGGAGGAGCAGAGTCTAGGGAAGACCCATTAGGGGAAACTTGCCACAGACAAAAAGAGCAAACAAGAAGACCTAAAGCAGTGGGAACAAAAATAATTCCTGGAGATTCCTCATCTCTGCTGATTTATCTGCAAGTTTGCTGATCCTTTTGCTAGCTCAAATCTACTATGGAGCCCCTCTAGTTAATTTTTTATTTTGGCTATCGTACATTTTAGCTCCAGAATTTCCATTTGTTTCTTCCTTATAATTTCTTTTTATTGATAGTCTCTATTTGATGAGACGTTGTCACCATACCTTCTTTTGATTCTTTAAACATGGTTTCCTTCAGTTCTTTGAACACATTTATAATGGTTGATACAAATCTGCCTCCTGTGTCCCTTTGACATATACCCAACAATATGGGTTGTTTTGTTTGTTTTTCTGAGCCCTTCCTTAATTTCTGGCATTACACGATAGTCTAGACTCATCTTGTATATTTCCTCCCCCAGTCCTCGAATCAGCCATTTCTCCAAGACACGCTGGTTCCTTTTTAATAAGAATGGTATTAGAAATCAAGTTCTGAGCACTTGGTGTGTTTGTTGCTACTGGGGCGTGTTTTCTTGTAGGCCCTCTCAACTGACAAAGCAAAAGAAAAATATGCCTGCATACCGCGCATGCATATACTTACATCTATAAATATTTCTACATGTAACCATCTATAACTCTATTAAGATAAATATGAGTTTTTACTAATGTCTCCAACTTAAATCCATTACCACACAGATCATTCCAGTGTCTCCCCTTAGTTATCTGTAAATCCCATACCAACAGTGGGAAACCTAGCTTTCACGGTCTGCTAATGTCGGCTATCCATTTACTTAATTGTTCAATTCCAGTATGCATGTATTGCACTATGAGAATTGTACTCCTGTGGGAAACAACTGTATCAACTGTAGTACAGGGCTTATGCCCTCCCCTCCAGGTCACATAAGCTCTGAAAAAGCTGTTTCCCTTGGAGTATTTGACTTCATTATGGAGACTGCTGTGAGCAAAATGGTTATTTTTCCCTCACCCTACCCAAAACATGAGGAGATTTTCCTATGATCTTCACTGTGAGAATCTAGTAAGATTCCTAAAAGTAAAGCCCATGAAAGTGCAGAAGGATCCCCTAAGACTGGGGTCCAGGAACTTCTCATTCTCAGGCTAGTCTACCCTCAGCCACCAACCCTTCATAAACATTTGTTTTCAATCAGTGTTTCTACCAGTTTATGGCTCTAGTGGCTTTGGCTCCAATAAGCTGATTTCACCTGTGATTCTCTGTATTCAACCACCTCTCAGGTGACTTCAGAGTGGTGGTTTGCCCCGTGACCTCAGTTTTCAGATGGGTCTAAAAAAAGTTGTTGATTTTCAGTTTGTTTAGCTTTTTTCTTATAGTAAAGGCAAGAATGATGACTTCCTAGCTCTTTACATGTTAAAGCTGAATACAGAAATCACACTTCTTTTTACCTCTCTCATTATATTTATTTTCCATATTTCAGTATCAGAACACATCCATTGTAGGCAGTGTAACCATAAAAAGATTATAAAGAAAAAATCAATAATCTCTCACTTACCCTCTCTCTATTCCCTTCCTTATGTACTAGA
Organism: Equus caballus; assembly: GCF_041296265.1. Taxonomy (NCBI): domain Eukaryota; kingdom Metazoa; phylum Chordata; class Mammalia; order Perissodactyla; family Equidae; genus Equus; species Equus caballus. The sequence continues at coordinate 60,014,668 of NC_091699.1, read as the reverse complement.
GCTTTGATTTCTATGTGATTACTCCTAGAAATGGTGTTACAGATACAGTTGAATTATTCATTTGGATAGCTATTCTGTGATTTAATTTTCCAAAAGGTTGGGACAATTAGCATTTGCGTGTGGACTTCCTCACATTCTTCTTGGAGATAAATGTTATTATATTTTATTTCTGTGGACCCAGTGGATTAAAGTGGATACATTATTTGCTTGATTTTTATTTTTCTATCCAAAAGTGAATATTGAGTAGATTTTAATATTTTCTTTAACTTCTTAGATATTCTGATGTATGAACTTGCTATTCTTATTCATGTTTTTACTCACTTTTTATGTTTTTTTACTATGCTTTTGATTTTGAAATATTTGTAGATTCACATAGAGCTGTAAGAGATAACACAGAGAGATGCTGTGTACTTCCCCACAATGGTAACATCTTGCAGAACTATAGTCAGTATCACAACCCGGATATTGATGTTGATAACAGTCAAGATACAGAACATTTCCATCATCACAGGAATCCCTCACGTTGTCCATTTATAGCTATATTCACTTCTCTCCCATCCCCATCCCCTCTTTAACTCTGGCAACTAGTAATCAGTGCTCCATTACTAAAATTTTGTAATTTCAAGAACATTATATAAATGGAATCATACAATGTGTAAACTTTTGGGGTTGGCTTTTTTCACCAGCAAATTATTACTAGTTCATTCCTTTTTATTACTCAGTAGTATACCATGGTGTGGATGTACCAGTTTGTTTAAGCATTCAGCTGTTGAAGGACGTCTAGATTGTTCCCAGGTTTTGGCTATTACACATAAAGCTGCTGTAAACATTTATGGACAGTTCTAGTTAGAACATACACCTTCATTTCTTGGGATAAATGCTTAGGAGTGCAATTGTCAGGTCATATTATGGCAGCAAGTTTAATTTTTTAAGAAGTTTGCTGTTTTCCAGAATGACTACCATGTTACATTCCCACCAGTGATACACGAGTGGTCCAGTTTCTCTTCATCCTCACCAAAAGTGGGTATTGCTCTAATTTTTAGTATAGCCATTCTTATAGATACATAGTCATATCTTATTGTGGTTTTAATTATCGTTTCTCTAATGGCTGATGATATTGAACATATTTCCATGTGTTTATTTGCCATGTAGATGTATACAGATAAATATATGCATATATATATATGGCAAATAAGACATGAAGAGACATTTCCATGAAGCATGTGCATTCAGCTATAAGAAATAACACAGAGAGATCCCGTGTGCTTATATATATACATGTGCTTAATTGAAATAGCTCATCATGTCTTTTTCCCCTGTTCCAGTTGGATTGTTTGCTCTTTTTAGTGTTGAATTTTGAGAGTTATTTACATGTTTTAAATAGTCAATTGTCAGATATATGGCTTGCAAATATTTTCTCTGTAGCTTATCTTTTCATCCTCTTAAAAGTCTCTTTCACAGAGTAAAATTTTTCATTTTGATGAAGCCCAATTTACAAATTTTTCCTTTTATGAATTACATTTTTGATGTCCATGTCTTTTAAAATCTCAGTTTGATTTAGCTGTAATGTTCTTGTGTGCATCTATTTGTACAGCATTTTTAGTGGGTGCTCTAGGTATTACATAATATGTACATGACTTCTCATAGTCTACTGGTGCTGTCATTCTACTGGTTTGAGTGAAATATAAAACCTTAGCTTCCTTTACATCCTTTTACCCTCCTCTATTCATAATATAATTGTCTTAAATATTTCCTCTACATGCATTTAGAATCCTATTACACAGTGCTATAATTTTTGCTTTAGCAGTCAAACACAATTGTAAAACTCAAGAAGGGAATGAAAGTCTATTATATTTACTGACAATTTTTGCTTACTGTGTTTTTCTTCCTTCCTTGTGCATCAAGGTTGCTTCTCTTCTCATTACCTTTCTGTTTAGAGAACTTCCTCTAGCCACTATTTATGGTGACCGTCTAGTGACAAATTCTTAGCTTTCCTTCATTTGAGAGTATCTTGATTTCCTCATCATTCCTGAAGGATATTTTCACTGAGCATAGAATTCTGGGATGATGGTTCTTTTCTTTCGGTACTTGAAAAATGTGCTACTTCTTTCTGGCCTCCATGATTCCTGATGAGAAATCCTTTGTCATTTTAACTGGTGTTTTTTTGTTTGTTTGTTTTTCTCCGTATGGATAAGATGTCATTTTTTCTCTGGATGCTTTCAAGAGTTTTTCTTTGACTTTAGTTTTCAGAAATTTACTTATGAGGTGTCTTGGCATGGATTTCATTGGATTTCCTTTTTGGGGATTCTTTTAGCTTCTTGAATCTGTAGGTTTATGTCTCCCGCTAAATTTGGTACATTTTCAGCCACTGTTTCCTTGAATGCTTTTTTAGACCCACTCTATTATTTTTCCTTTTTTTGCAGTTTGTCTTTATTTTTTATTGATGTCATACTGGCTTTTAAAAATGTATAAATTTCAAGTGTACATTATTATATTTCAGTATCTGTATAGATTGCATCATGTTCACCACCAATAGCCTAGTTTTTATCAGTCACCATACACATGTGCCCCTTTACCCCTTTCACCCTCCCCTCACCCCCTTTTCCTCTAGTAACCACTAATCTGTTCTCCTTATCTATGTGTTTGTGTATCTTCTACATATGAGTGAAATCATACAGTATTTGTCTTTCTCTGCTTGACTTATTTCGCTTAGCACAATATCTTCAAGGTCCATCCATGTTGTCACAGATGGCACGATTTTGTCGTTTTTATGGCCGAATAGTATTCCATTGTGTATATATATACCACACCTTCTTTATCTATTCATCCATTGATGGGCACTTGGGTTGCCTCCATGTCTTGGTTATTGCGAATAATGCTGCAATGAACATAGGGGTGCATAAATCTCTTTGTATTGTTGATTTCATGTTCTTTGGATAAATACCCAGCAGTGGAATAGCTGGGTCATATGGCACTTCTATTTTTAGTTTTTTGAGAATCTCCATACTGTTTTCCATAGTGGCTGCACCAGTTTGCATTCCCACCAGCAGTGTGTGAGGGTTCCCTTTTCTCCACCTTCTCTCCAACACTTGTTATTTCTTGTCTTGTTAATTATGGCCATTCTGATGGGTGTGATGTGATATCTCATTGTAGTTTTGATTTGCATTTCCCTAATAATTACTGATGTTGAACATCTCTTCATGTGCCTGTTGGCCATCTGTATATCTTCTTTGGAAAAATGTCTGTTCATATCATAAGCCCATTTTTTTATTGGGTTGTTCATTTTGTTGTTGTCGAGTTGTGTGAGCTTTTTACATAATTTTGAAATTAACCCCTTCTTGAATATATAATTTGCAAATGTTTTCTCTCAGTTGATGGGTTGTCTTTTCATTTTGTTGATGGTCTTTTTGCTTTGCAGAAGCTTTTTAATCTGATTTAGTCCAATTTGTTTATTTTTTCTTTTGTTCCCCTTGCCTGAGTAGACATGATATTCAAAAAGATACTGCTAGGAATGTCAGAGTGTGCTGCCTATATTTTCTTCTAAGAGTTTTATGGTTTCAGGGCTTACATTCAAGTGAGATTTATTCCAGGGATGCAAGGATGGTTCAACATCCACAAACCAATCAATGTGATATACCACATTAACAAAATGAAGAATAAAAATCACATAATCATCTCAATAGCTGCAGAGAAAGCTTTGGCAAAATCCAACATCCATTTCTTTATAAAAACTCTAAATAAAATTGGTATAGAAGGAAAGTGCTTCAACATAATAAAGGTCATATATGACAAAACCACAGCCAACATCACACTTAATAGATAAAAATTGAGAACATGAACAAGACAGGGGGTGCTGACTCTCATCACTCTTACTCAATATAGTGCTGGAGGTTTTGGCCAGAGCAATTAGGCAAGAAAAAGAAATTAAAGGGGTCCAAATTGCAAAGGAAGAAGTGAAACTCTCACTGTTTGTGGATGACATGATTCTATATATAGAAAACTCTAAGGAATCCACAAAAAAACTATTAGAAATAATCAAGCAATGCAGGATAAAAACTCAATATACAAAAATCAGTTATATTTCTATACATTAATAATGAATGAGCAGAAAGAGAAGTCAAGAATACAATCACAATAAAAAGAATAAAATACCTAAGAATAAATTTAACTAAGGAGGTGAAAGATCTATACACAGAAAACTATAAGACATTATTGAAAGAAATCAAAGACACATACAAATGGAAAGATATTCCATGCTCATGGATTGGAAGAATAAACATAGCTAAAAAGCCCATATTATCTAAAGCAATCTGTTACAGATTCAATGTAATCCCAATCAGAATCCCAATGGCATTCTTCACATAAATAGAATAAAGAATCCTAAAATTTATATGGAACAACAAAAGATCCCAAATAGCCAAAACAATCCTGAGAAAAAAAGAAGAAAGTTGGAGGTATCACACTCGTTGAATTCAAATTATACTTCAAAGCTATAGTAATCAAAACAGCATGGTACGGGAACATTAAAAACAGACACACAAATCAATGGAATAGAATTGAGAGCCCAGAAATAAAATCACACACCTATGGACAGCTAATCTTTGACAAAAGAACCAAGAACAGACACTGGAGAAAGGAAAGTGTCTTCAATAAATGGTGTTGGGAAAACTGAACAGCTACATGCAAAAGAATGTAAGTAGACCATTACCTTACACCATACACAAAAATTAACTCAAGGTGGATGAAAGACTTGAATATAAGACCTGAAACCATAAAATCTTAGCACCACTCTTTCTCCTCTCCTTCCAGGATTCTGATGACATAAATGTTAATCTTTTGTTATAGTGCCATAGGTCCCTGAGGCTCTGTTCATTTTTTCTATTTATTTTTTTCCCTGTTGTGCAGATTGGGTAATTTCTGTTGTTGTAACTTCCATTTCACCGATTCTTTCCTCTCTTCCCTTCTTTCTGCTGTTGAACCCATCATGGAGCTTTTTATTCAGTTTTTGTATTTTATATATCCAAAATTTCCATTTGCTTATTTATGTCTTTTTGCTTCCTGATACTTTCTATTTCTATGTGAGGCTTTCTGTTTTCCATTTGTTTCAAACATGTTTGTAGTTAGCGACTGAAGCATTTTTATCATTCCACTTTAAAATCTTTGTCAGGTAATTCTAACATCTCTGTCACATCAGAGTTGGTATCTGTTGATTGTCTTTTTACATTTAGTTTGATATCTTACAGTTTCTTGATATGATGAGTAATCTTCTACTGAAACCTGGACATTTTGGTATTATGTTATGAGACTCTGAATCTTATTTAAACCTTCCCTTTTAGCTGGCTTTCTCTGGCAGTTCTCTTGCAGAGGAAAGGGAGGAGCACCATCTTGTTATTGCCAAGTGGAAATTGAAGTTTGGATCCCCTGGAGAGGAGTTTGGCTCTTTGCTACTACTAGGTGGGGGTGGAAGTCCCACTCTCCCACGTGGTCTCCGCAGATACCACAGGGGGACCTTATTACCAGGTGATGAGAATTAAAGTCCCAGCTCCCTACTTTGTTTCCTGACACCCTCAAACTGGGATGTTGGGGCACCTCTTTACACTCTGGTCTGAGCAGAAGTCTCAGCTCTCCACTTGGCCTATGCTGGCATAAGTGGGAGTAGAGTCTCACTTTTTTCTGTGGTATTGGCTGGAGTGGAGCAGCTATTGTCTAAAAGTTTCCTATTTTGCTGAGTTGACCCTTTCTTTGTCCCTTGCCTAGAGAGAGCAGCCTTTTGTTGGCATTATTTTTTTTCTGTTCCCATCGACATTTCTGGTTTTCAAGCTTCTTCAGCTCAGTCTGGCATATACAAGGCAAAAAGACAACTCAGGGAGCTCATCACTGTGTCATCCCTTGGGTCCTGAAATTCCAAGCTAGTCTGCCTTCGTCTCTCCACCTTTCAGAGTGTCCTTATCTTCACTTTACATATAACATTCAGAGTTTTTAGTTGTCCTTAGTGAGAGGATCAGGGAAAAGGATATCTTCTCACAAGTGGAAAACTACTCACTTTTATTTGGATTGTTTATCTGCCGCTTATAAAATTTTTAAATAAATGTTTTACTGAAACATACTATATCTACAGAAAAGCTCACAAATTGTTCATGTGTAGCTCAATGAGTTACCACCACCAAAGGTGAGGCAATGGAACTCTACCAGAGCCCCAGAAAGCCGCAGTGCTTCTTCCCAGTTATAAACTATCCTTCTTCTCCAAAGATAACCACTGTCTTTGAACTTTATATCAATGATATAATATAGTACGTACTCTTCTGCATCTGGCTTCTTTTACTCTATGTTTGTGACAACATCCGAATGTCCAATAAACATATGACAAGATGCTCAGCTTTATTAGTCATCAGGGAGATACAAATAAAGCCAACAGTGATAAAATTAAAAATAATGCAGCATCCGTGTTAGAGTAAACAACTGGAACCCATAATTCATGCTTCCGCATTAGCACTAAAGGTCATATACAAAAATGTTCAAAGCAGCACTATTCATGATAGGCACAAGATGAAAACAACCCAACAGTCCACCAACAGATAATGGATTAAATAAATTATGGTAGAGCTATGCGATCAAATTCTTTAAAACAATAAAAGAGAATACATTCAACACCATGAATCTTCATCCATTTTAAATGATCTTTGCATATTTTACTTTCAATCCAGTTTAAAAAAATCAAAGTGTACTTCCTGAAATAAGTTAGAAAGAGGAAATATGCTATAGGGCAATATGTTTTATGCAATTTAAAACACTTATACACACAAATTAACTCCACATATTTTTTAAATATGCATACACGCCTAAGATATGTATTTTAAAAACATTATAGTGGGTGTCATTGAAGGAAGAGAATTTTGAGTGAGAATTGGGTTATATTTGGGACAATTACTAAAACAAATTAAAATGAGAAAAGGGAATTGCAAAGATTGGTGATGACAATTCTTGGTCCCTTCACTATCCACAAAGTATCAATGATAAAATCAATCGTGACAGAAAATATAAGCAGAGACATACACTCATCTTATGAGGCAAGAATGACCTTCCTCTTCTCCTTTTGGAAAATTGGTACTTACCTTTCAATATGAATTTCTTCTCTTTGGTGAATTGTCCCCTAGCTCCTCAGTGGCATTAGCTCTTTCCTCCCCTGGTTCCTATGGCTCTGTCTTCATACTTGTGGTTCTTATTTGTGTCAGATCTGCCTTCCTCGTTAAGCTGAATTTCCTTTGGGTCAGGGAATATGCATGTACCTTTCTACATCCATGGAACTAATGAAGTACATGGTACAAAGCAAGTCTAAGCAACTGTTGATAAATAAATCAGTGAGTAAAGTAAGGACTTCATTTATTTAGACATCTCTACCTAATTTTGTAATGATCTCAGGTATCTTAAGCTGAATAATAACTCCTTACCCTCTTGACCACACAAGAGGTAAAAGCAATAAGACATGGTGACTCAGTAAATAAGGGTGTTGAGGGAAAGCAGATGATAAAACAGGGCAAGTTTTATTTAGAATCTGGGTATTTATCTTATTACATACATTAGCAGCTTTAACTGCATTCTGAGGCACTCAGTGATTCCATGCAGTACAAAGTGACTAGCCAGGCTGGGCTTCCTCAGAGTACTGGGCCAGTGCTTGGTAGATTTTGGCATTTCAGCAGCTTATGTTTCAGGGAGGAAACAGGAGACTAAGATGCAGTCAACAACAACCCCCTAAGCTCTGTCTCAATAACAACTCTGTCGATCCTGTCTCCTACTGTACATTGCACCTGATAAGTTATTATTAACTGAGAAGACCAAATCCCCATTTTTCTGGCCAACACTGTAAGAATAAAGGCAGATGAAATATAGGTATGTTTCTAAGTCCAGGCTTTATGGGTAAGTTTGCCTCAGCGATGGAGAGAAGAAAGTGGCATTTAAGGCTTCAAGCCTGAGTCATCTTTTCCAGGCCAATTGTCAAGTGCCTGATAGATGGCTCAGGGCTGCCAAGTGAGTTTTTGGAGGCACACAGAGGGTTACAGAAGGCAGAAGGACAAAGCAGTAAATATAACCCCTCCCTGGAAAATATTGTAAAGAGGATTTTTGAGATTCATTTGCCCCCGGTATGACTCTACAAGCTTTTGGAACATATTTCAAAGTAAGTGCAAAGCTTTATGGATAAAGAGCAAGAACAATTATACGTGTTTGCTGGAGTTCCTGTTCTTTGTTTTGAATGTCAGTCCTACTGCCCACCTCTAGGGATGTCATTTAAGATATATAATGATTAACAGAGCATAAGTTGAATATCCATAATCGTTTAGAGGTTGTAAATGTGTAAGTTGCACATGTGTTTGAATTTTGGGGCCCCGTATATGGAGTGGGCTCCTGCCTCTGAGGGAACCAGAGCGCTCTGTGTCTGCCTTCCAGGCATGAAGATTCTATGTGTGTTTCTCAGAACTCTCTGAATGCTGCTCTTTCTCACTCTGTGACCCATTTAACCCTCCAGAAAGCCTTACGATGCTTTTTTTCCTCCCTCTCTTACTAACCAAAACTGGTTCTTCCAGGCTGACTGAGATCCAACTTTCTCCATGGGCCATTTATAAAAGTCCTTAAAACTATTATTCAAAGAATTTCTCCCGCCTTTCCCTTTTTTGAGCATTGTCTATGTGATCAGTAAATGTTACTCACAAAGAAAAGAAGCTGTGGTTTTCTAAGAAGCAGACCTGAACAACCCCTGAGCGAGCAGACTTCCATATCTGTATTGATACTGCACATTCTGCTTAAGAGTCCATCCAGAAAAATTGTAGTCACCTTTCAAATTCCACCGGAACCTTCCTAAATGTCCTCTCCCCTTGTTGGACATCATTCCTCCCCTCCTGTACTCTCAGATCATTGTGCAGGCCTCATAGAGCAGGGATCGCACAGAGTTTTAGTGTTTGCTCACATCTTGTGAGGAGACTGAGGTTCTGAGTCGGAAGATATGGGCTGGGTCCCTGCTCTGCACTCATTACCATATCCGGCTAGGAAGTCATAAAGCCTCTCAGCCTTCCGATTACCTCATCTACAAAATGGGTCTAATAGTACTTGTCTGTTGATGTTTAGAAATAAAAGAGATAATGAGTTTTTAATTGCCCTCTTACACTTCCTAGCAAAATGCATAAAGGATCCTTCATTAATAAATTAGGGTGCATCCACACAGTGGAATACACACTCATTAAAAAAGGATAATGCATACTTATATTTATTGACACAGAACTGTCTCTATGACATATTCTTGAAAGGAAAGGAAGTTACAAAAACACTTAGTGTCCTTAGATCATTCTTATGTAAATATATATGAATTTAAAATATACCCATATATGCATGTGCTTCTAGAAGGAGGCTTACCAAAATGCTAATAATTATTACCAATAAGTGGTAGAATTTTGGAAGATTTTTAATTTCTTCAGTATTCTTTTTGAATATGGCTTGAATAATGGTAAAGCTATACTTCTGGAAAAGAGTATTTGGAAATACTATGGATAATATCACAATAAATTCTAAAACTCACAAAAGAAACTTGTGCAGCTGGTAGTGTAATAAGATGTTTCAAAGCTGAATAAAGCAACGACCATTGAGATTGGTAAGCAAGTAAACAGACATCAGTTCATTGTGCCACATATTAATTGACTTTGCACAAGTGTTTGACCTATGTGAATTTCAATTTTCCCCTCTACAAAACAGTTTTTCATTAGACCTACGAGTTCCTCTCCAGCACATTCACTATAACAAACATTCACTGAGCACCTGTTATATGAGGCCCTAAGCACCAGAGATATATGATGAAGAGGAGAGATGAGCTCCTCGACCTCATGGAAGTTACATGCTAAAGGACACCGAAAGAGGAAAAAAGGAAACATAAGGTCTTCAAATGGTAGGCGCTGAGGTCTGAAACGTGAGTAGCTGCCATAGAGAATAACCATGGGGGATTCTCAGATGCAGCGAATGGGGACAGCACCAAAGCTGGGAGAGGGCACAGACCAGGCATTCTTGAGGAGCAAAAAGGTCAAGGTGAGCTGGATCATGTGCTCTTAAACTGTTACCCTGAACTCCTAGAAGAGTATGTGTAAAATTAAATGCTTATTACTAGTCAAAGGACCAAAATCTATAAGAAATTTTAGATATTTGCTGCATCTGAACTCTTCAGATAGAAACTACTAACAATTTTAGAAATGCAGATGAGATTTATGTTTGATATTGTATTTGCATTTGGCTATAATGAACAGAAAACCCAACTCAAAGCAAATATATTTGACCAAAATCATGACTAACAATAATATCAATAATAATAGTAATAACAATAATAATAATAATGGGCACAGTTAGACCAGGCATTTAATCCTCTAATCTTTACAAAAACTCTGTGAAGTAAGAATTGTTCTCTCATTTTAGACCTGAGGAAACTGAGGTTGAGAGAGATCAAATCAATTGTCTAAGATTATATTTCTTCTAAATAAAAGAGCTGAGATATTTGGACTTTAAGTTCATAGCCCTTCCACTAAAGATAGAATAAAGACTCAAGTTCCCCCTTTCTCAAAGAGCTTGTAACCAACCAGAAGCAGCCCGTGCATTCTCTCTTTGGAGAAGAGAGGCAGATCTCAACCAGAAAGCAGCTCTGTGAGGCTCGGGCCTTGCCACGCTTTTCTAGGACTCTCCAGTGGGAGATCGTTCCAATGCAGTCAAACAGTGCTATCCAAATATGATCTACCATTGTTGTGGCTGTTATCACTATTCATTGGCACTTAGAAAAGCAAGTTAAGGATACTTAAGCTGGATCTCATTCATCCTGACAATATGAGTTTCCAAATTAAATGATCACCTTTGATGCTGAGGAGAGACCAGTCTTGAGTTCCCATGAGGACTGCAGTCTGGCATTAACAGTTGTTCAAAGTAGGGGCTGATGTAGTTGTTAGCTGTAAGAATTTGGGCAAAGCATTTGGTTTCTCTGAGCTTGAAGGCAGGCCCATCAGGCAAAGTAGGCAGAGGTGACAATTAATGCTGGGATTCCCAGTGCTCCTTTAAAGGCTGAATGGCAAGGGTCAGTGCCTCCTGCCAACTTTGTCTTGACTTCTTCGCTATCACCTTCTAGATGTAGATCTGGTGATTCTTTACTTTTAAGATAAAAGAATGAAGTGAACAACTCTTCATTCTCTGAGGACTCTGCTTGTGTCTTCTGTTAGGTTTCTGGTTCTCAATTTGCATCACTCCTTCCCTTGAAGGCCTGCCACCTCTTCACCAGATCTGGGTCCTGCCATTGTCTAGTGGGCAGCATGGAACTGAGTGGCCAAAACTTGACCCAGGAGCAGTATATATCTGAGTCCAAGTCCTCGTTTCCAGATTGTAGAAACTAACACAATTATCTTGTTAAGGGTTTGTAAAGATCAAATGAAATAACATATAGAAAATGTCTATAACATAGTAGAAGCCCAATACACGTTAGCTATTATTATTATCAACAACCTAATTGTCAAACCCCATGCCCTTCTCATATATCATATTACCTATGATAGCTCTGCTGCATCATACATTGAGAACATCCTTTTACTGAGACCCTCTCCTTTCTCCTTACCAGTTCTCCATCCCCTTGTCATTCTGATTATCTTCTCTCTTCCTTTCCTTGCTATTATTTTTTGTACCCTTTATAAGTATGGCTGTTTTATTTAAATAGTCTTGATAGTATCTTTTTACCAAATGGCTCTAAAAGAAGCCAAAGTCCATGGAATGAAAGTCCAATCTCTTTATCTAAACTTGGAGCAGAGCGATGGGGAAAGTAGAAAGCATTATGCACTCTGCTGCTCAGCAATGTTACTGCAAAAGGCAGGCCATCAGGAGGAGGGCTTTGCCTCTTTACAAATTAATGAATGAGTAAATGAACCAGGAGTGGGAGCTTCCAGTTCAAGTATGTGGAGATAAATTTCTGCACATCTCACATTTCTGCTGGCTTGATATTTAACCAGCAACCAGAGTGAAATGGACCATGAAGGGAACCTACAAAAGTCACAGGGGCCTGCTACAGACTTGAGACTTACAATGATTATTTGCAACCTGAATTTCCCCAGACTTCTCCAGCCTTCTGTAGAAATGAGGTCATCTTGACAGCCATAGCTAAATGTCACTGCAGCTTCTAATGCAGGACCTTCAGTCTTCTGTGAGGTCTCACCCCAGTATAACTGGGAGTCCCAAGGAGGTATCTCACACGGAACCGTGAACAAGTACACTTCTGATCAGGGAGCAGTGCTTTGTCAGGCGTCCTCAAGGAATCACTTTGCTGGTCTACCATCCACTGACCTCCAGGGCATAGAGACCATCAATCCTCTCCACTGTCCTCTGGGCATCGCTATCAATAAATCAATGTCCTCTCACTACCAGGTCACAGCTGGCTTTCATGACAATGTGGGAGGACTCTCATCACTCCAGGACTGGGAATCAGGCATGTCCTTGAGTCCCAAAGCAGCAGTGCCTGTAACCCAAGCTTCAGGGCATCCCACACAAACACCGTGTCATGCATTTCTGCCAGCAGCCCTCTCCCCACAGACTCTGACAAAGCAGCATCTGTCCACCTCCACTCCTGTTCCCAGAGATGAGCTGTGAACCTGATTTCCTTTTTGCAGGCCGCTGACCTCCTTGAAAACCAAGGAATCTCACAATCCCAGACAGCCATGGCACTCAGTTTAAGATCCCCTCTTGAACCAATAAGGACAAAATCCTCAATATCAAGAAGCTTATTTCATTTTAGACCCCACTGTTTTCTACAAGCATCCAGGGTCTTTCTCCACTCAGTATGTGGAAGGCACTTGGAGTAACTAATGTCTAGACCATCTCAGAGCTCAGGGGGTGCCAAAGGCAGTAGCCTTTCCTTCTTTTACCATCTTGTTAACGAACATTGTTCCAAGGGCTGAGGAAACAAGATGAACATGCCATGGCCCCTGACCTGGTGGAGCTCCTAGCCCAGTGGGAAAGCAGGCAGCTCTGCCATTGATTACTGAATGAAGGCTACTGTGAGGACATGGCATTGGTTTGGGAATCTAAACCAGACTAATGGGGTCAAGCAAGGAGATTTCAAGAGTAACAAATGTTTGGAGATGTGTTTTGAAGAATAAGAGAAGTTAACTAGATTATTTAAAAAGTGGGATGGGAAGAGATTTATGGCAACGAAACACCAGCACAAAGGCTTGACTAGTTTTGGCAATTACAAATAATTCCACAATTTCCTGGGAAAGGTCACTATTATTTATCAGACCAACGGTTTCTGTTACTAGGACAGGGGTGGAGTGAGGAGGAAGGATGAACTAGCTTCTTTAAAATTTCCTTCAGGGGACAACATTTACATTTATGCTATTGGAGAATGACTGTTATTAATCAGAGCTAAGCATTTACTAAAATGAAAGATGACATCTCATAGCTGCTTTTCAATTCTTAAAAAAATAAGATCCAAAGACGAAAAATTGCTTGTTATAAGCCACAATACACTTGCCCACCAAGACTGGAATTGTCCGTAGACCCTGGGGAGCCTTACTTCCTCAGAAAACTCTTTTCTGGCCCCCACGCTAGTTCAGGCCTCACATTTGTATACACTTATTAGAATCCCATACTTTTCCTTGGCACAGTTCTTGAAAAATTTGTGTGTGTGTGTATTATTTAATTTCTCTCTGTCTCTGTCTCTCTCTGTCACCAGGCTCTAAATTCCAGGAGGACAAACTTAATCTATGTTTTCTCTCTGCTGTATCATTAGTTTCTAGCACAATATCTGGTACAGAATAGATGCTTGATAAGGATGCTCTGATACTGCTGCTCCTGTCATTGGGTGCTGTGGTTGCTAACTGTTGTGACTTTGGCTGTTGTGTTTGTCTCTATTGAGCAATCAGAAATTGTATTTTGAGAAGGAAAAAGCTGTAGTCATCTGGGTTAGCCAATCTGCCATGGTCATGAGAGAGGCTAAGGGTCACTGGGGTATTTAGAGCACTTTGAGAGCCAAATGCCAAGTAAGAGGCTGTCAACTTAGGATAGGAGCTTTCAATTGATGTCCGGGATGGCAAGACATCCCAGCTTCTCTCCAAAGGACATGAGCTAGGGCAAACAGGCAGGACCAAATACATAATTCACAGGGTCCAGTGCAAAGTGAAAATGATGGGCCTTTTGTTCAAAAATTATTAAAAATTTCAAGATGGCGGCAGAAAATTATTAAACCAAGAGCAGGACCTTATGTGACTGCACAGGTCGCACACCCATGAAGCTAGCCTTGAATACATTTATAGTTAATAAAGAAAATTCGACCATAAGTTTATAATTTTCTGTTAGAAAATTAAGGGAGGAGTTTTGTATTCATGAAAAAGAAAGAAGAACGCCTTTTAAATATCCAGATGTAATTCCTTTCCCTGCACACTGAGGTTGTATCTTTAAAAGATACTGATGCTTCTGCCTCTTTCTCCAAGAGTGCCATCTCCATGTTTCCAAAAGATGCATTAAGGCAGGTTGGTTTTCCCCTCTGTGCCCAGCCCTGGACGCCTTGCTGTACTGCAACCCCCTCTTGCTCCTCAGTTAGCCTCGAAGATCTGGCCTAGATCTGAGACTCCACAGTCCCAACAGCATGAATTTTGAAGCCAAAACGGGTTCAAATCCCAGCTCCACCATTTGCAGTTCAGTGACTTAAAGCAAATTACTCAGCCACCCTAAATCCCCAGTTTTCTCCTCTATAATGGAAGTGATAGTGTCTAGCCCAATAGGGTGGCTCTGAGGATTAAATAAGGTAAAAAAGTGTAAAAAGTTTAGCCCCCAAAGAGGCATAACAAAATGAGGACACAGACACACTGCATTCTCTCTCTGCTTTAGTTCAAAGCTGAATAGGGGAAAGAAGAGTGCCCTCAAGCCAGGGAACCCCAGCTCTGGCCCCTCTCTCCGTCACCGAACTCTATAAATAACTTAGCTAAGTCACAGTGTCTCTTATGGTCGCTGTTTCTTAGGGTACGGAAAGAGGGAGTTGTTGCAGGTGGTCCCTCCTGGTTCTATCATCACAGGTCTTCTGTTCATTCCGGGTTTGGTCTCAATTGTCGCTATCCCCGCTAAACAATCACCCCCGACCCGGTGCGCTGCGCGCCCAGCCTCCCAGCCGAGCCTCTCTTCGCCGCGGGCCCCCTCCTGCCCTCGCTACTCCCTGCGTTGGCCGCGCAGCCCCGCCCAAGAGCCGCCTCCCGCCTCCCCTTTCTCCGGCGGGCTAGCGAGCCCGAGCCGCTCGTCCACTGCCGGGTGGCAGTCACGACCGTGCGGTGGCCGGCGAGGTGGCCGCGGGCGCGGCGGGGCGGGGCGCGCTTTCCCCCTGCCCACGGGAGTGCCGGGGAGGTGGGCAGGGCCGGGGCGGAGGCGAGGCCGGAGGAGGGCGCGTCGGCGCCTTGGTGAGGATGGGAGTCCCGGGGACCCGGAGCTGAGCGACCCAGCGCACGGCGGGAGGGCGAGCCCGAGGAAGGCGAGCCTCGCTGTTCCTCCGGGAGCCCAACACCGTTCCCGCGCCGCCACGATGATCCCTCCGAGCGGTGCCCGAGAGGACGGCGTGGACGGGCTGCCCAAGGAGGCGGCGAGCGCCGAGCAGCCACCCTCTCCTGCATCCACCAGCAGCCAGGAATCCAAGGTACCGCTCACACTTGCCCCAAGACAACACAAACTCACTCTCCTTCTCTCCCTGTCTGTCCACCTTTGTTTCCTCCGAACTGGCGCCGGCCCCGGAGGCTGAGACGTGTCCCTACTTCCACCAGGGCTCAAGGACTGTACCTCCCTTGAGACTTGAATGTCCGGCAGGGCTCGCTGCTAGCGATGCTGGACCACGTCGCTGTGGACCAGCCTCCTCGCCCACACAGACCTGAGGCTGTGCGCCGCGCTTTACCTGCGAGCACACGCAATTCACGTTGACTCCGGGTTCAGAGATCGCTTCCCCGGGTGGTGGTGGCGGCTTGGTTGTTCTGTGCTTTGAACCTGCTTGTGACCACAGAGCGTGCAGGTATTAGGCAGCTTCTGATGGCTGAGGGACAGACAGCCCAGAGATACTCCTCCAGAAAAGCTAGGGCACTTGCGGGCCAGCAAAGGGCTGTCTGTATTCCAAGGGTCTCAGAGATCCTTTGCTTAACAGGGCTCACCCCTAACTTCAGATACCGCTCATTTCAGGGAAACCAGGCAAAGGGAATTGCTGCGTTCACGGGAAAGTTGATGCTCCTCTGGTGGAAGTTAATATTCCAAGAACTTACGCTTGCTTTTATGAGAGTTACACTAACACACATACACAAAACCAACCCCGCCGCACTTCTCCTGTCGCTGTTACACTTCTTCTGAAACTCTCGTGGGTGCCAGGCACATGTTTGGGAATCTTGGAAGAGGATCAAGTAAAATGGGGCTGCTAGCAGTGAGATGCCAAATGGCATCTCAACCGGGAGTGAAAATCGTAAGATGGAGTTTGTAGTTATATGGGTTTTGTTTTTTTAAGTACAGGGTTCCTGGCTCTTTATGCAGATCTCCTTGTGAGTTCCCCAGGCATCTTTGGAATGCGATGCAGTCCCTGTGTAGGAGTGAAGGAAAGGGGATGCCGGTTTGGAGGGCAGGTCAGATGGGGCAAAGAAAAACCTAGTCCCTGTCTCCCTTCACACACATCCCTGAGAGCCCTTGACAAATCAGCGGGATCAAAATCACAGCTAAGTGGCCCGGCTGTCAGTTTACGTGATGCTGGACACTGTACGTATCCCAGCCTCCAGAAGTTAACCATCAAAGACGGCAATCCAAGACAAAGAGCTTTGCGTTATTTTAATTTCAATTTTTTTCTGATAAGTGTCTGACCTGGGCATGTGGGTCAACTCTTCTTAAACTCAGTTGAAAAGGGAGACAAAGTGTTCTACTTTCCAGAACACCTGTGAGGAATACAGGAGATGACCTAAAGTCCCTTCTGGTACAGTGGAAGGACTGAGTCAATGTTTATCCTTTTTCTTCCTGAGCTAAGGGGATGGGATCCGTCTCAGCACAGATGATCCACTCCAATACAGTCTCACAGCCCACACACATGTACCACCTCTCTGACTGGAAATTTCTGGGTGTCTCATCATTGTCCATCATTGACCATCAGTCAGCTAAGTGATATGGGTTAGCGGCCATTTCACAGGTGATCTAGAATACTGTAAATGAATGTAGCTAAACTCGACAGTAAAACTGGTATCAAACTTTTTGAATTGGGCCTGTTGCTCTGCAGTAGGCGTGTTCTGGAAAGGGCTTAGCATTTGGGTATACAGCAATATGGTTCAAACACTCTGTATAGGTTTGCTATTTATAGATATCCTAATGTAAATTCTTTGGCAAAGCAAAAACTACATATGTAATATCCGTAATTATCCACCGATTTATCTGGCTTATGGTTTTGAATTTGTACATGTCAATTTTTCGCAAAGTGGTCTACACACCTGAAGTGTGTTTATACATTCCTAAAGTTGTTGTCGTGGCTTAGGTGTTCTTAATCAGTGATGATGGGCTATGGTGGGGCCTGTGAACCCCAGGAAACTGAATGCAAAATAGTGTGCCTGATTGTGAATCTTTCTTGGCATAGCATTTGTGACATTCTCAAAAGGGTCCAGGCCCCTCAGAAAGGCTAAACTGCTGGTGTGGTGAACTGTGTTAAGGAGGCAGGATGGCATGAAACAGGAGCAGAGGAAGGCTCTATTCGTTCTACACCAGGAACACCACATTTGAAAGCTCATTGGCGTTTACAAGGATCTTCCACCTGAAGATGGGAGGCTAGTGAGGAAAAATGAGAACAAAGCGTTAGTGGTAGTTCCATGTTACCCACTTCTGAAGTGGTCTGTTTGTCCAAATACCGTGTAGGGCAAGCATGGCTCAGTCCCCTCTCGTCATTAAACTTTCTCGAGAAGGACTTTTAAAATTACTTCTTAAAAAACCTTTTCTCTGGTTATAAGAGTAACAAGTACTCTTTGTAGAAATTTGGAAAGTCCAGACAAAAATTAAAGAAAAGAATAAATCACCCATTGATCACAGTCCAGAGGCAACTGCTAGTAACATTTTAATCTATCTCTTACATCTTTTTTCATCTATTTTTATATTTACATAGTTGAGAGAAAAAGGTGAGCATCTACTGAATACTTCCTATATTCAGGCATAGCTTGGCTTTTCACAATAACCCCTTGAGGGAGATTGTGCTATTTATTTCCATTTTACAGATGGAGAAGCAGAAGCTCAGAAAGGTTAGGTGACTTATCCAAGATCACATAGCTAGTTGTGTGAAACAGCCAGGACAGGGACCCAGGCGGTGCGGCTCTGGAGCCCAAGCTCTCAACCACTGTGCAGCTGTCTCTCGTGCTCGCATATTCTTTTACATCCTCGATCACACAGCGTCCGAACCAAGTATTTTACATGCCAGAAAAGTCATTTGCAACAGTAGTTTGGTCTTCTTGTCTTAAGAAATCTTTGAAAATAAATTGAGCCATATTATCATGTCAAATGATTAAAGACCAATTCTTGTCCAGCTTCTTTGCATTTGATTTTGCAGTTATTTCCCCAAAAGTATATTTAGGGAAGTAATTAAGTGCAATATCACAGAATCATCTGGAAAATGGGACCACAACAAGTCCTCTAGTCCAGAGGATCCATTAGGAGAGGAATGATGATGATTCAACACCCTGAGCACATAGAATGTTTCCAGAAGTCCATTTTCTTTGCAAGTTCTTTGGAATGCTAAATCATAGAATGTTAGAGTTGGAAACATTAGAGATCTATTCAGGGTATTTTTTTTAATTATGGATAATTTTTATTGTGTGAATTTATTTTATTACTGAAAATTTCAATATACACAAAAGTAGGGAAAACAATATTAAAGAACCATCATGTTCCTAATCACCTGGCTTCACCAATTATCAATTCATGGGCCGTCTTGTTTCATCTGTTACTCCGCCAGCACTGCCACCGCCCCCCTCCCCATACACACTGGATCATTGTAAAGCAAATTTCAGACATCAGATCACTTCATCCAAGAATATTTCAGATTGCATCTCTAGAAGATAAGGGCTTTTTTTGTAAACGTGACAACAGTCCTATTATGACATATTCCAGGTGTTTTAAATCAAGAGTCAGTATATTCTTTGGAGATTCATGAATGGTCTTTGGAAGATCTGTGAAAAACTAGAACCAGCGTTCAAAATTGTACATGTACATGCGTATGTACATCTTCTGGAGAGAGAATCTGTAGCTTATATCAATCAATAAACTATCTATAGCTTTCAAAGGCTATTTAAATGTCCTCTTGTTTTCTCTCTTGAGGAAATCGAAGCCCAAAGAGAGACAATGAGTTGCCTAAGATCACACAGATAGTTATTGGCTCATACACCTAAGAACCCAGTCTTGGACCTAGGACCCAGTACAATTTCCTCAGAGCGAATTCCTGTAAGCACAGCAGTAATGTAGTCTACGTGCTTTTCTTTTTCATAAAATTAGTTGAGTTGAAAGAGTTTGAAAGCCACTGATGAACCTCACCCCTCTATCTTTCCACGCACTATTCCAGAATGACCACAACCTAATTTATTTTCTAAATAAGCCATTTGAATGCTAAGAAAGACTATTGAATACTAAGAAAAATTTCCTATATTTCAGCATCTCTGATTTCAGTGACTGTCTTTTCTCCTACTGACTTATTGACAACAGAGAAACCTTACTAGGGTCTAAAACGAAGGTTTGGTATGTATGCCCTTTGCCATCATTTGTATGACTCAAGGTTACGTTTTGATGATGTGGAGGCTTATAGGTTTTGATGTCAAATAGAGAAGAGTTCAGATCTCTTCTCATTAGTTGCCACCTCTGTGACTGTGGGCAAGTTGCCTAACCTCTCTGAGCCTCAGCTTCCTAATCTCTAGAATGGGGATGTTAATACCTAGTTGAAGTGGTTTTTATAAGGCCTGAGAATATAAAAAGCATCTGACATATTGTAAGCATAAAATACTGTTTTCTTTCTCTTCCTGCATCAAATTAGATGACTTCTGTCACTAGCCTATCCCAAATGTCATCACTGGAACAATTTCAGTAACCAAAACTGACATTCCGATAATATAACTGAGTTTTCCTCCCTTTGGACTGTGCGTTGTGCTGTTGACTACAGTGAGATTTCACCTTAGCTATTTTGCATCCCCAAGAAAATAAGCCATAGACTCACCAGCATGTGACTTCAATTTCAAAAGGCTGATATAAGCACCCAATGCCCGAGTGGAGCCATGGACCAAGATGCCCCTTCATTCCTGTATGGCCCACTTTGAACCTGGGCCACCATCCAATCTAGGGAGAAGAAATCTCTAATCATGAGTACATACTCTGCATCTTCCAAAAAGACTTCTGTGGCAACAATCAGCAACTATTTATCGAGGGCCTATTTTGTGCCCAGCACATGCCATACATATGGATCAGGAATTTAACTTCTACAGCGGAGAAGGTGAAAGAAAATGTAACCTTGGCTTTGCATTCACATCGCCTTGGGAGTCCAGGCCATAGACTAGATCTACTAAATTGAAGTCTCTGAGTGAACGTCCCAGGTATCAGTATTTTCTTAAAGCCTCCTTAGCGATTTCATTGTGCAGCTGAGTTCAAGAAACACTGCTCTAGACTGTAAGGATTGAAGAAAGTCAAAGAAAGCAAGAGTCTTCCCCTTCCAACAAAGGTGCTTGAAGGAATCATTTGTATTTACTCTCTCTTCTGCTTCACTTCCCATTTCCACATCAATCCAAAGAAATGGCTCTGGCAAAGTTGACCTGCTTTTATCCTCCACACTGCCCAAAAATCTTGAGCTTTACTCCATTCCTGCTGGATTTACAAGGTTGATTATGCCCTTATTAAGTTATTTTCATGAGTATAAAAGTAATAGCTACCTCATATAGAAAACTGGAAAACACAGAAAAATATAAAGGAAAAAACTCACTTATCACACCAGCACCTAGAGATAAGAATTATTAAAGTTTTGTTGTATTTCTTTCATATACGTTTCCATTTTTACACACATACCTACTTGAAACAAAATTGGAAAAGTGTATACATAAATATGCATTGTGCTTTTTCTCTCACTAATGTTATACATAAACAGTTTTCTCATACTCTTAGATAATCAATAACATGAACATTAAAGATGGCATAATATTCTATTTCATTGTTATACCACATCTGTTTTATCAGTTCCTTCTGATTGCATGTTTAGGTTCTTTCTTGGATTTCACACACTTAAAAATATTAAAATGTGCATCCTGATATGTAAACGTATTAATATATCTCTGCTTACTTTCCTGGGAAGTAGAGCTGGTAGGTCTGGAAATTGACACCTCTAAGGTCTTTTATTCTCACTGACACAGTGCCCTCAAGAAAGGTCATGTCACAGTTTCTTTTCCTAAGTAAACTTTTTATTGAAGTATGACTTCATACTAAAAACTGCACACATTATGAATTAGAACTTAATGAATTTTCAAAAAATAAACTTTTGATTTGTGTAAAACCACCACATAAACCAAGGAATAAAATATTAGCAATACCCCAGAATCTCCCTCATACCCCTTTCTGCCACTGTCCTCCTGAAAGGTAAACAATATTCTGACTTCTAACAACGTAAGTTAATTTCACTTATTTTTGAACTGCATATAAATGGAATCATACAGGGTGTACTCTTTCATTCCTGGCCTCTTTCACTTAGCATTATGTTGTGAGATTCATCTATGCCAGTACATGTAGCAATAGTTTTCATTTTCATTGCTCTGTAACATTCCACTGTAGGAACAGACCACAATTCATCCACTCTGTGGATGATGGAACTTTCGATTGTTTCTTGGTTTTGGCCGCTTTAAGCAGGGCTGCTATGATCATTCTTGTACATATCCTTTGTGGCACATGTGAAGACTTCTTTTGGGTGTATATCTGGGAGCTATGTTGCTGGGTTGTAGAGTATGCACATGTTCAGCTTTCTTAGATATTGTCAACTTTCCAATGTAGCTGTATCAATTCATATTCCCACTAGTAATGTATAAGAGTTGTATCTGCTTCTCATCTTACCAACACTTAGCGTTGTCTGTCTTTCTCATTTTAGCCATTCTCATAGGTGATTAGTGGTATTGCCCTGTGACTTGAACTTGCATTTCCCCAATGGCCAATGAATTTTGAAGATTTTATGCTTATTGTCATTTGAATATCCTCTTTTGTGAAGTAGTTGTTCAGGTCTTTTGTCTATTTTTCTTTTAGAATATCTGTCTTCTTTTTAATTTGTAGGAGTGCTTTACATGTTCTGGATACAAGCACTTTGAGATATAAATGTATTGCAAATATCTTCTCCTACTATATGCTTACCTCTTCTCTTCTTAACAGAAATTTGCTTCTGCCAAGTCTCCCAGGGCATCGTTAGCTGAGAACCAAATTTTAGGTTACTTTTTCAGTTTGGGAGTTCCAAGACCAAACTGTGTTGTATACAATTGAGCCCCAAATCTATGTGAAGGCAGATCTATGATTATGATTTCCCATGGAAATATTGATTGGTTGACTGTCCACCTTATGTCTATGCTAAGATTTCTTTTTTGTCAACCTGAGTTGGTAAGAAACCTGTTTCTAGTTTATTCTTTCTTTTTCAGATCTCTGCTCCATGTAAGCATCAACATCCAATCCCCCTAGGTAGTTTTTTTATTTGTGGTAAAATATACGTAATATAAAATTTACCATTTTAAGCATTTTTAAATGTACAACTCTGTGGCATTAAATACATTCACACTATTGTGCAATGTCACCACCATCCATCTCCAGAACTTTTTCATCCTACCAAACTAAAACTGTGTACCCATTAAACAGAAAGTCCCTATCCCCACTCCCAGCCCCTGCCGACCACCATTCTACTTTCTATCTCTATGAATTTGACTGCTCTAGGTACCTCATAGAAGAGGAATCATATAATATTTGTCCCTTTGTGACTGGCTTATTTCATTTCACATAAGTCTTCAATGTCCTTCCATGTTGTGGTATGTGTCAGAATTTCCTTCTTTTTTAAGGCTGAATTCTATTCTATCACATGTGTATATCAATTTTATTTATCCATTCATCCATCAATGGACACTTGGGTTGCTTCCACCTTTGGCTATTGTGAATAATGCTTCTGTGAATTTAGGTGTATAAGTATCTGCTCAACTCTCTGCTTCCGTTTCTTTTGAGTCTATATCAGAAGTGGATTACTCAATTACATGGTAATTCTATGTTTAATTCTTTGAAGAGTCACCATACTGTTTTGCACAGTGGCTGGACTGTTTTTGATTCCCACCAGCAATGCACAATGGTTCCCATTTCTCCACATCCTCACCAACACTTGTTATTTTCTACTTTTTGTATCCCAATGTGTGTGAAATGGCATTTCATCATGGTTTTGATTTGTATTTCCCTAATGATTGGTGATGTTGTGCGTTGTTTCATGTGCTTATTGACCATTTGTATATCTTCTTTCAAGATCCGTCTATTCAAGGCCTTTGCTCATTTTTTAATCAGGTTATTTGGTTTTTTTGTTGTTGAGGTGTAGTATCATAGCCTTTTAAATGAGAAATTTTGAAGGAGAAAGAAGTATTGAACTTTTTTACTGTTTTAATTACATTTATTCACTAGCAAAGAGTTATTTTCACATTTTTTAATATTTATATTTTTCCTTTTCTATTGATGTTCTTATCCATTTTAATAGAGCAGTCATCCTTTTCCTATTGCTTTTTAAGAAAATTCTTTATAAATATTAAAACCATGATCTTTCATATATGTTGCTAATGTTTTCTCACATTGAAATTTGTCTTTCTATTTTATTACATTTTCAACGTAGATTTCTTTTTCTATGTTGTTAGATGTTTCAAATTTATTTAGCCATGGTTTCTTCTTTTCTTTATATTTAGAAAGGTCTTCCCTGCCCTCGAAGCAAATAAATATTAACCTACACGTTTCTCTAGATCCTTACCATTTACTTTTATCACTTTAGTCCATCTGGAATTTATGTTGTTATATGGTATGGAAGAAATCTAATTCTTCTCCAAATGATTAATAAGTATTTCTAAAACCATTTATGGAATAATTCATTCTTTTTTCACTGATTTGAAATGTTACATTTATTATGTAATAAATGGTAATATGTACTAGATTCTCTTTCGGAGTCATCTGTTACATTCTAATGATTTTGCATTTATTACTATACTGTACTTTGGTATCACTATTATACTGTTTTAATTATCGCAACTTTGTAATAGACTGATCAGTGATAATACAAGTACCCTCCTAGAAGTTTTATTTATTTATTTACCTGCATTCACCTTTTTGTTTTCCCACCACGTTATAAAAATAATATTCTGAAAGTAATTGCATGCACGTTTTAAGACCATTTTAGTGAAATCTTTACAAATAATGAAATTTCTCATCCAAGAACACAGTATATATATATATCTTTAGTTGTTGAAATATCTTTTATGCCACTCTTAAGTGCTTGGGAATTTTCTTCAAATATTTCCTGCCCAATTCTCTGTTAGCTATTTCCTGGATATTTTATACTGTTAGTTACTATTTTGAACCATCTCTTTTATATTTTCTAACTGGTGATAGCTGGCATATAGGAAATTTGTTTTTATATTAATTTTGTAATCTGTTCTTTTAGATTCCATTTCTTATTCATTAATAAAGAAATACAGTGTTGCTTACTGTTCAGAGCATCGATTCTGGAGTCAGACACAGCTATGTTCATTTCCCTGAGCCACTTTGGGATGCCACTTAACAAGCTTCCCTGCCCTTCACTTGCCTGAGCTTCACTGTTATTTCTGTAAAGTGGGCATCATAATGCCCTTCTGCAGCGTGGCCATTGGGGTTAAATTATTTAGTGTATGCTAAGTGCTTAACACAGTGCCTGGCACACAGTAAGTGTGCTTAGTAGATTATCATCAAATCTACAATAATAGTGTTGCCTCTCTAACTATAACTCTCTCTTAGAGGGTTGGGGAGTTGTGGAGGAGTAAGGTAAGTAGGGACAGGAGCTTATTGCATTAGAACTCCCAAAATATGGTAAATATTAGTGGAGGTATTGGGCTAGTACCTGACTTATTTAAATGCCACCAGTGTTCTGCTATGAGTGTACGCTGTCTGTAAGTGGGTATTGTACAGTGTTAGTGCTAAGGGGCGGCCTTAGCTCTCTTGTATCTCAAGCCACTCTGGAAGCCACTGCAAATATCCACATTCAGCCTTAGAAACAGAAGATGGTGCTTTGCAAATTCAACTTCAAGACAAATCCGTTTCCACTAAATCACTCCTTAAGACACGCT
This sequence comes from Equus caballus, assembly GCF_041296265.1. Taxonomy (NCBI): domain Eukaryota; kingdom Metazoa; phylum Chordata; class Mammalia; order Perissodactyla; family Equidae; genus Equus; species Equus caballus. Next base: position 59,989,298 of record NC_091699.1, on the reverse strand, counting down.
TCTACACAAATTCCAGACTTCCCACTCATGTTCGCAATTAAACCGAGACAGTCTTTCTTGTGTTAAAGATGGGTAATGTTCTTAGCTTGCTAAGAATTTCCATCAAGAATGGATGTGGAATTGTTTCAAATGACTTTTTGGCAGGAATCAAGGTAATCATGTGATTTTAGCAGGGTTTTTTTGTCCTTTGGCCCCTTTATGTGATGGATTATATTAATAGATAGCCTATTATTAAACTCTTCTTACATTCCTGGAAAAGATCCTACTTGGCCATAGGGATTTTCTTTTAATAAACTGCTGGGTTCTGATTGCCAATACTTTATTATTTTTATATCTATATACATAAGGAGATTGTTCTTTAACTGTCACTTTGCATCCTTGGTGAGATTTTATTTTTAAGGATATACCAAGTTTTAAAAAATGATTTGGGAAATGTCTATGGATGTTTGTGTTTGTTTTGGTTTGGTTTTTCTGTGGAACAGTTTATGGAACCCAGATCTCCTCTTTGAGTGTTTGAAAAAAACTGTCCATAATATCTAAACCTAGCACCCATTTAAAATAAATTTTAAAAACATTTTTTCCACTTTTTTATTCTATTATTTTTTTCTAAATGTGCTTGAGTCAGATTTGTTAACTTGTATTTTGCCAGAAACTCATCCATTCCGTTTAAAACCTCCTAACATCTCTGCATGAGTTATTGTAGGACAGCCCTGGGACCTCCCTTCAATCTCGTCCCGGCTTCACTCTCTCTAGCAGGATTCCCATGTGCTTCTATCCTGTGAACACCCCCTTTTGTAGCTCTCTATGTTTATATGACATTGGCTCCTTAGATCTGGATTGGACTCAGGAGAGTTGTATACCAGTGCTCACATTTCCACCTTACCAAGAGAAAGTATTCCTTGCTCCCTCCTTAAATCTCTCACAATCCTTTGATTCCCTTCCTACAGCTGTAAAACTTCCTCTCTGGTCCTGTTGGCTGTCACTCACTTCCTCCTGCACCCATCATTTAACCGTTGGTCTTCCCCAGCATTCTGCTCTCAGCCCTCAGCCCTTCTCACTCTCCATAATCTCCCTGGGTCTCTACCGGCACATCTTCCCTATTCTTTTTATCTGACAACTCCTAAATCTGAATCCAACCCAGACATCTCCCATCTGAGCTCCAGACCAATATATCCAGCTGCCTTTTGGACAACCTGTCTTAATGGCCTCCATACATTTTAAAATCAAACTACCCTCAACTAAATTCATTATTCTCGACTCAAATGCCACCCAGTTCCTCTTGTGTGCTCTTCTTCTTGTGTGTTCCTCCACAGACGAGTATCATCCATGGAGTCAACCAATTCAGAACTCCAGAAATCATCCTCGATGACCCTCAGGGGGCCTGAACAAAGAGGTTTTGGCAGAAAGTGGACAGGAGACAAGATGTCTGTTGGCCCCCAGAGAGTGCTTCATTTATCTGAAAGTGAAACTTGTACCTGTTTCCTATTCCTAATGGCCCCCATAGCTGAAGTTTCAGTCAGCATGTTTTCCTCTAATACGGGAGCGGCTGTGACCACAGCAAGAGAAAGAGCAAAGAGGAGAGATCCAGAACACCCTGGGCTCCCGGGAGTGCCACTGCTTCCAAGCCCTCCAAACTGATGTGAGGGAGGGAGAAAAGAGGCACCCGAGTTCTGTGTCCTCCTGAGAAAACCCCCAAATTCCTTCCCTCTACCTCCAACACTCTCAGTTTTATCAGAACAAGGTAACCTCGAGACCTTGGAAAAGAACCCCATCGCATTCTTTTCCCAATGTCTTTCACCAGAAGAAGATGGCAGAGCCCCCTTCCTCTCCCATAGTTTAATCTCCACATGGGTCTGCACATCTACTAATCCAACCCCATCTGCCACCCTCCCCAGCAATCAGTACCCTCCATCCTACCCTTTGGAATTCACTCTTCAGCAAAATCCTCTCTCCTCCACTTCTTCTCTGAGGTGTCCTTCACTTCTTACTCTGACGCCCAGTCTTTCCCTTGAAGGCTTCTCAAGTGGTGACTCTTTTCTCCTTCATCAGGCCTGATTGTTGGGGAGGCACTCTTGCTGCTGCTTCCAGAGTCTTGTGTCTCCTCCCCTAAACCTTGGAGCTTTAAAATCCATGCACTCAGGCTCTTCTACCCACTGCTAACATCAGCAGTCACTTACCAACTCTGGGTAGGTCTCTCTGTTCTTCATGATGGTAGAGCCAGGCTCACTCTCACTCTTTCCAAGACTACTCTTGTCATAATCTTTAGTGATTTTCATATGCTGCAAACAACTCTTCCAAATACCCTGACTTCTTCAGTTCTTAAACTTTTCTCCTCTTCTGATGCTGTCCTCTACTCTATTCTATGTCACCACCCACTTCTGTGACCATTCCCAAGACTTTTTCTGCACAATGATTGCACCATCTCCAGAATCTCCCTTTCAGTCTTCCCATTCTGTTACCACTAGCTGGTATATTTCCATCTACTTCCCTCTAACACCCCTATTCCAATACTATTTCAACCCCACCAGAGCATGAGTCCATTAAACTAGTAAGCTTACCCCCTTTTCTCCATCACTCACCCATTTTGGATTCTCATGTTCCTTTTTTCTATCGTTGTAATTACTCCTTATAAACACCCTGAACTTCCTTGTGCCTCTGTCCTTCGTTCGGAATCACCTAGAGAAACTTCAACTCTGCCTAAAGCCAATTTCCAACCTACTGCCTACCTACACTTCTGGAGAAAATAGAGAAGGTAGATGATAATCAAAGTGAAAAAGATGCATAATATGATTTCAGGCAGAGGTAGAGCTACATAGAAGAGTACAGCGTGGAAAGGGGCAGCGTGAGGAGCTCTTTTACATAGAGAGACCAGGGAAGGATTCCATGAAAAAGTGACTTTTGAGTCAGAGACTGGAACAAAGTAAGGATGCGAGCCTTTTGAAGATTTAGGGTAAGAAGTGAGGGGAGGAGGGGACCAGGCAAAAGCCCTGAGGTGGGAACAAGCTTGCATTTTTGAGGAGCAGCAAGAAATCTGGGGTCCTTATTGCTGAATGAACAAGAAGAAAAATGTCAAGAGGTGAGTCCAGAAAGCTGTGAGTCCAAAAGTGAGATATGTACTATCCAATACAGTAGCCATTAACCATGTGTAGCTAGTTAAATTTAAATTTAAATTATTTAAAATTAAAAATTCAGTTCTTTAGTCATACTAGCCACATTGCACGTACTTGGTAATCATCTGTGTCTAGTGGTTACTGTATTGGACACCACAGATTATGGAACATTTCCATCATTACAGAACAGTCTAATGGATAGTTCTGGCTAGATCCTGTGGGAATTAATAGCCATGCCAAGGAATCCAGATTTTGTTCTAAGTTTGAGAGACCACCATTTCAGGAATCCAGAGAAGAAGAGGATCTGTACAGTACATGATTTACATTTTACAAAGATTTCTCTGGCTGCTGTATACAGTGGGACTACGGCATAGTTACTGTGGAAGTAAGGAGGCCAATTAGAAAGCTAGTCATCCACACTAAGAAGAATGATGTGTTAGACCAGGTGTTAGTTAGTGGAAGATGACAAAGTGATAAGTTTTAGGATATATTTTGAAAGTAGAATCAACAAGATTTGCTATGAATGTGTTGTGAGGTGAGAGAGAGAAAGAGAAACCAAGGATGACTCCTAAAGCGTTAATGGGAGAATCAAAAGGGATGTGTATATCAAAACCTTTTATGATCCATGAAGCCCTGTGCAAACGTATATTGGTAGCAGTCATGGTAAATTTCAAGAAGATGGGATGTGAACTTATAGATAACCTTTCAAAGATGGAAACAATGATTGGCTTGATTGAAATTGTACACCAGAAAGTTGAAAAAGCCAGAGGAAAATCTTAGAAGCTGTGCAGAGGGATTTAGATTTGAAGAGTGAGGATAGGAGGAGTCATTAGTGTTGTAATGGTGAAGTGAAAGGTGGATTGGCATGGAGAGAACCTAAAGCCAGGGAGGTGAACACTCCAGTCTTAAGAAAATGACAGAGGGGAAATGCAAAGGAAGAGAAAAGAGAAATCATGAGAGGACTTTCAAAGACAAGTAAGTGTCTGGTTCCTCCACAGAGAGCCATCTTTATAGAGATTGCACAAGGGGTGGAGGCTATGCTCAACCAGGAGGACCCTTATCCAGCCAGAGACCACACAGAGTGAATGGCCAGAATAATTGAATATCAATTCCAAGATCAGAACCAGAAACATGGAGACAGAGAAAGTTCCAAAAGGTGGGATAAGGCAAGAGAGTGTAAGAGCTAATGTTAGCAGTGAAGAAAATATGAAGCAGGACAGAATGAGGCTCAGACGAAGTCATCAGGAATTAAGATTGTGAATTTCACTGCTTTGCTGAAGCTCTTCTCTGCTATGCTACTTGGTCCATGTAGGTTATTGAACAACCTTAGTTATAATGGTCAGTTGTTAGTCATAGTAATCTACATTCACATCTCCTCATGTGACAAGAAGATGGTGACAAAGGCCAGAGTTATCCAACAAGAAAATACTTTGATTTTTGGTTTCCATTAGCATAGACCATCTCTCCACAAAATTAAAGACCAGGTAGGGGTCAAGGAGAAAGACTGGATTGTAATAATTTCCTTTAGTCAGGGAGTCTTTCTGGTAAATAAAAATTATCACTATAATAGAAAAACCTCTCTGATCACAGTTTTGGCAGAAGTCTGTTTCTTTCTCCCTTAATTAATGTTATTTTTAAAGCACAACAGAAGTCCTGACCCTGGAGTTTAATAAACTTAGAGAGATTTTCCAATTGATTTCCTTTGCTACATTTTTTAGCAGTTATTGAACCAAAATTTTATCAAGTGGAGTATATATGACTTAGATATACATTCAAAAAGTCAATTATAAATTGGATCTCTGCTCATTGGACAATATTTTCCTACTGAGTTTCATTAAGAAATTTGAGATGAAGTTCCTTGTAAAAATAACAATAAAAACCACATGCTACAAATGCAATAAATTTTCTAAATTAGATTTATGATTAAAAAATACTAGAGATGATTTTCTGATAGTACATTTATTAGTACTATGCGAAATTACTTACAACTTTTTTTTCCAGAAACATGTTCTTGGAGTTCCCTATTTTGGGGCAAATGTGTTCTTTTCATCTAAAAAAAGTACAGGGAAATCTTATCAGGCAAAGATGCTCAGGAAAAGAGTCATCCTGGAGAGTCAAGCCTTCTTGATAACAGAGAACATGTCCTTTTATGTTCCAAGCTTTCTCTCTTAGGAATTTTGCTTGCAAATCTTTCTATAATCTGGTTCACATTCCCTTACTTTCAAAAGCAAAATATGTCACATAGAATTTTATTTACGTAGCAGAGTTGCAAATGCTTTGTAAATTTCAAAGCAGTGATATTGTTTTTGTAATTTCCTTTTCTGACTTACCCAAGATCGCCATTTTGAACACCAGTTACTGAGCTTCTTGTGTTAGGAGAGTTTTTTTCCTTTGCACTACTGACACCACACTACCGTGCTCACTGAGTTCTCGTATCTGACTCTAACATTTTTCTATCTCTTACCACACAAAGACCATCCCTCTCTCCAGGCTACTTTGAGGCTTCTAACGTGTTTCTTCTAATTTGCTTTTGTATTAAACAATAAATCACCTAACTTGGTGGAATTTCATGTTCCTTAAAACAAAACAGACACTGAACTATCGACTACAAGTAAATAGAGGATTTTTGGTTTTTAGTGTTTTTGTTCTTTGCTTCTTTTTTTATTTAGTGATTGGTCTGGTAGTTCATCAGAATTTTTGCTTCTATTTCTTGGTTCTTGGCTGCATTTTCTATAAGTCAGTTGCTGAGTTTCTGATAGGTTTAATATTTCTTAATTCTTGTTTAAAAGGCAAGTGGAGGGGCCTAGCCAGTGGTGCAAAGGTTAAGTTTGCACGTTCCGCTTTGAAACCCCAGGGTTTGCCGGTACGGATCCCGGGTGCAGAACTGCGCACTGTTTGTTGAGCCATGCTGTGTCAGGCATCCCACATATAAAGTGGAGGAAGATGGGCATGAATGTTAGTTCAGGGCCAGTCTTCCTCAGCAAAAAGAGTATTGGCAGCAGATGTTAGCTCAGGGCTAATCTTCCTCAAAATTTTTTTTTTTAATTTAAAAAATCAAAATAAAAGGCAAATTGATAAGCTGAAGTTGCTGGCATGCATTTGTTTAATTAATTTAATTAATTAACTTTTCACTGGCTGCTTAATGTGTTGATCAGTTTGCTAGTGATCATCCCCAATGGACCTCCCCTTCCAATTAACATTTGGAACAATAAATTCCTAAATATAAGGTATCATTATTGTCAAATTCTATACAGCGGATTTTTTTCTAACTGCTCTATTGGACTCTCTCTCTTCTCCTCAGGTATACAGCCAGTAAGTGAAAATGATCAAAATAAATATTCCATGAATAAGTTGCATGTGGCAAAAAAAGCAAAAGGAAGAAAAATCCAGTTTACAAAGTTAAAACATGCAGCTTATGATTCTTCCCATGAATACAGGAAAGAATACAATATAAAATCAGGAGACTCATGTCAGACCACAACTCAACCCACGGAAGCCTCTCAAATATGCAGATTCTTAATCCCTGTGAAAGGGCTTTCTTCCAGAGGGAATAACTTCAATCTGGTTCTGATAACCCAGTGCTCTAGAATTTCATGGATTTTATGAACTTCTCTAAGAAAGCAATATACATTGTTTCATATGTGATTTGTTTGTTTGTTCTTGTGGTTAGAATTATTTTGACAAAGTTCCTTTCACAGACTGCCTATACGGTAACTTTTGCTGACAGCAGGCAGTAAAAAAAAAAAAAACCTGATACTCTAATTTGTAATAAATCATGGGGTTGAAGATGGGAGGTATTTTAAATTTGTGTATTAGGAGCCAAGAGCAAAATGCCAAGCCATCTAGCTTTATGGCAGGGCCCTCCCTGGTTCTTAATTGGATCTTCACTTGTAAGTTTATCCACAGCCTGGATGGACAGCTGCACACGAGCCTGCATCTCACTCATCAAGCCCATCCTTCTGGTTCCCAGGCTCTGGACAGCAGCTGTGAGACCAGAGGAGTCCCATGAGGAGGGTAACAGCTGTGACCTCATCCCCCATCAGACAAAGTGTCACCTGCCTGTTTATAAGCTTTATAATAAGCTTATAATAAGACCATACTAGTACCATCTATGAAGATATGTTAAAAATAAAGAAAGGAAGGGAGGGAGGGAAAGAAGGAAGAGAGAGAAACAGAGTCCCCGTCATCAAACCCTATAGGACCAACTTTGAGGAAGCCTGCTTCCAACATATAAAGCTGCTCTAGCTACAGAAGGTGCTGAGTTTATATTTTTATTATTCCTTTATCCCTCACCCGAGGTTGGGGTCTCTAGAAGTAGATCCTGAGGTTCAGAAGCATGTAATTTATTGAGGGTGTGCTCGCACGAGAAACCTACAAGGAGGAAGGGAGTAGAACAGGACAGGAGAAGGAGCTGCACAAGAGACCAGCAACGTGGTCTCAGATAGTCTTGGCCTGACCCACAGGGGGCCCCTGGAGCACAGACTGCACCACAGAGTTGTCCCTGCCTGGGGCCATATGGCAGGACTGATTACTCTGTATCAGTCTTTGGCCCCAGAGGTGGGGGAGGGGACAGGTTTTGCATAATCTCTCAAGGGAGACAGTTCCCATTAGCTGTTGGCAGTTCTCTGAAGGAAGAGCAATCTGTACACCAAAGCAGCTGGGTGATGCGTGCCAGGGCCCCAGTAGAGAGGATCTGGGCAGCACCAACAGCACCCACTACCTTGGGTTTCTACCTGTACCACTCAGACACAGCAGTCGTTTCCCTTTTCCATGCTCTACCATTAGGAATTTTGCTAAAATTTTTGGTCCAAAAACAAGTGCTACATTTGAAAAAAGTTTGATAGACGCCTGAGGAAAGCATATAAGAGCTGTTGGCCATGTGAACTGGCTGCTTAGCCCTACCGGAGCCCGTATGCTCTAGCAGGAGAGTACACTAGGGATCTTGGTGGGGGGAGGGCACTGGCGCATTCTACACCTCTGCCACCAAAAAACAACATTTTACAGAGAGGAGTGGTACTTGGTGAGATTTCAGCTGGCCAATTTAAAGTGCAGAAATGGCTGGAGGACAGGTGGCCCAGCTGCCTTGCTCCTCCTTAGTGATCTGTCCTCTACCGTGGCCGTCCTCTAACCTCAGAATAGTTGGACCCGTGAGAAAACTGCTGCAATGGGGTAACTAACTCAGGACTCCTGGGAAGACACCACGCTGGGTTGGCCCAGCCTCGCTCCTTGCCACTCCCCTGCCTCCTTCCCAAGCTGTGGACTTGGATAAACTCGACTTCATATGCATCAAGTTTGATCAGAACTTGCTCAAACCTCCGAACAAACTTTTATGTCCATCTTGAAGCAACCGGGAAATCAAGCTTCTAAAAATGTTGTTGTCCCTACATTATAGAGTCATGTTGGCTTGTGAAACCAGTCTGTCCTCTCTGGAAGTAAAGGAACAGATGACCAACTGAAGGTTCCTGAAGGAGGCAGGGGAAGCTCCCAGCCACGCCGTTCCTTGGCAGGGATTTCACATTCAAGGACACTCCCTAGTCCATGCACAGAGTGAGCCTGCCTCTCCCAAGCGTATTCCTAAAGGTTTTCTTGTGCTCAAAACATGCTCATGATTTTAAAAGTCATTAACAACAAGGCAGTAAGTTGCATCACTTCCAGAACCTTGCAGAGAGCTACCTTAAAGACCTGGATAGAAAATAGCAAGTGTGTCAAATTGGAGCTATAGTTAGACCTGCTGCAGGGGACCCAAGGAAGCCGGCACTGGCTGCTTTAAGAAGTTGAATAGAAATGACTCTGGGAGAGCCGCAGCCACAGACAGGCCTAGGATTCCACAGCTGCTGCCTTCAGGTACCTGGGAACCCACTTCCTCTCTGTCTACAGGGAGGACAGAAATATGGATTCTTCCGTGGATTGTGTCACAGCAGGCAGAGCCAGCTACGTAATTTATGGAGTCTAGTGCAAAATGAAAACAGGAGGACCTTGCTTAAACATTATTAAGAATTGCAAGAGAAAAATAGCAGATAACGGAAGCAAATGCAGGGCCCTTCTAAGTGCAGGGCGCTGTGCCGCCACACACAGGTCAGGCGTCCCTGAGGCCGGCCCTGCAGTGTGATCCCCACAGCAGTTTGGCAGAACAAGAGAAGGGAAGGGGGGAGGGGCCGGACCTTTCCCTAGGACTTTCTGTGCGGGGTGATCTGGGTACATCATTTCATCTAATCCTCATTTGACAGATGAGGAAACTGCAGACGCCCAGGCTCAGGAAAATGAAGAGGCCCGCCTGGGGGCACGTGGCTGATCCGGGTCTACACTGAAATTCCTCTCCATCTCTGTTTCCAAGTCCCTGTTTATTTGTTTGTGTTGCCTTTTCCACATCCACATTCCTAAAGCAGTAACGACTTGCAGGGAAAGCACATCTGTTTTCAAATTTTATTCCCTATAAGGCCAAAGAAAGAGTGAGCATTCATAAAAAATTTTTTAATAAATAAAAGAATTAATAAATGGTCTAGATCCTACTTCAATAACAACAGCAACAATAATAATAACAGTGGAAATGCAAGAACAGAAGAGGAAGGAAAGGAGGAGAGTGGTGGGGGGAAGAGTCAGAGAGTGGAGACGGAGGACGGGAGGGAGGAGGAAAGCCAGTGTATGCTGCCCAGTCACTACATACCATTTTCCTTGCCTTGTTTAATCCTCACAGCAATCTTCTCCAACAGACCTTGTCTTTCTGCCCACTTTACAGAGGAGGAGCCGGAAGCTCACAGCAGTTGGTACCTGGCCCGAGCCCTCCCACCCACAGCCCCCAGTCTGTGTGCAGCTGAGGCTAGATGCTGAAGGCTGCTCGTTCCTGCTCCTCTGTGAGGAAAGCAATGCAGGCTGTGCTTCCCATGTCAGGGAGGGTCTCACAGGCCGTTGAGTGCACATATGACATCCCCCTCCAGGGAGGCACAGTGAAATACCTTTAGCACAAATAGTAACAGCAGGTGCCATTTACTGAGTCCCTGCTTACTGATTGCCTGCTCTTCACTCAGGCACTTCAAATCCTCTTCTAATCCTTCCAACACCCCTTCGCAGTAGGGTAATATTCCATCCAAATAATAGGTGAGCAAACTGAGGCCAAGAGGGTAACTTGTCCAGGCGAACGGTCAGCCCTGCTTTAAAGATCCTTAAAGCCTCATCATTCAGAATCCAGACCTGGTATAGGTATTTAATTGCCTTCCTCGCAAAATTCCCGTTGATATAACTGAAAATATTTGTTGAAAGATTACATCAAAACAAGATGGGAACACAAGAAAAGATACCATCAATGAGTCAGAATTTGTGAGGAAATTGTGGAAGATTTGAAGCAGAGAGCATTGAAGTATGGGAGAAACCAGATGCGAGAAAACTGTTGTCCAAAGCAGGTTGTGGACTTAGTAGTTACAGACAGGAGAGCCAATGTTCCCAGCGGAGCTCCAGAGATGCCCAAGCTAAGAGTTAGCAGATGCAAAGAGCAAGGGTGGCCTCAGCACTTACCCAGGTGAGTGGTCAAGCGCTGCCCACAGTACAGAGGTCTTGTCATTCCTCCTCATTCCCCAAGGATACAAAGAGCTGGAAGCACAGGGTCCTGCCTAAGGCTAACACCTCAGGATATGTGTCTAAACAACCTAAAGCATTAGCCTAGGAAGTCACCCAGAATGGATTCAGGGGCCAGACAGAAGAACAGAGACCAAGATAATTCCAGACTTCAAAAATCGTAACTACAAGAAAATAATAAACAGCTTTAACCAGGAATAAAATACATTACTGCACTCAAATCTCAAAATAAAACCCTCCGTACTTTGACAGTTGTGACAGTCTCCATTCTGCCTGCTGCGTCCTCACCCACATATCCTCGAGCCCAGGCTGCCTGCCAGCCCTCCCAACTGAGGTGGATTCAGGGGTGGTTCTACATAGAGCCTCAGCTGCAGCGGAAACTCACCTCAGCTGCCTATATCATCGAGCTAGTTCTTCACCCATAAATTGGAACAGACAACGGAAGCATGAATGAGAAGGACCAGTGTCCACAAACCATGTAAACTAGCCCAGAGAAATGAGAGAACACAATGGTTAGGACTACATTTAAAAACTTTCTAATGGTATCTTCAGAGAGATTCAAGAAGTTTTGTGACCATATCAAAATAACTCGTTTCTGTTTTTTTAAAAAAAGGGACAATCAATCCATAGGAATGAATTTTTGCAAAAATAAGACTTAAAAAACCATCAATGCAAGGCCTGAAAAGTAGAATGAATGAATCTGAAGACTGATTCAGTAAAATGGAAAAGATATAGCAAAGGAAGGGAAATTTATAAGAGAAAGATCTGGAGATATTGAAAGTAGAAACAGGAGGACAACCAGTCATCTCCAGTAGACGAGAACAGCTAAAATGGAGGTGAGGAGATAATTAAAAAAAAAAATAGAAGAAAATTAAGAAAAAAATTTTTAAATATACAAAGTAAAATGAAGAAAATTAATAAAAGACTAAACAGAAGAAAATTGGATTTATATATTGAAATTGAAAGGCCCCAGAAGTGCTGAGTAAGAAAAGTAAAATATAAGTGCCAAGTAGTAAAAGCAAACATATGAAAATGATGCGGAAAATAAAATTGAACAAACTGTACATATACAATTAGCAGAATCAAGATGATATTTCTAAACTTCAAGAATAAAGTCCCTAAATGTTTCCAGAAATTATAAAACAGGTGAGAGGAAAAGTCAAGGTCACCATGGCTGCAGATTCTGAGGAAAAAGTGTACGCAACCTGGAATCCAGTATCAAGTCAGTAGGATGCCTCTGAAAGAGAAAGCCATCAATACGTCTCTCGAAAAGCAGAGATACAAATTAACTCCTGGATAAAACATTCTCAAAGCCATCAGTATATTAAAAAATGAATTTCTCATAACCAAGGAAAATGTACCCCAAAAAAGCAAGGGCAATGAAACATAATAAAATGTATGTAATCCCCTACTTCGATAGAAAACAGGAGAAAGTTGCTTTGACTTCACCAATGTAGAATCAATTGGAATTTCTGATTATCAAAAAGATTCCTGATAAGCTAGGATTTATTACTTATTAAGAGTATCCACCAGAAAACAAGCAACCACCCACGCAGCAGTGACTCCTGAGTCCCCACAGAGTGAGGGACGAGACAAGCACTCTCTTGCCTGTGTTACTCTACATTGCTCTGGAAGCTCCAGGACGGGAAATAAGCAAGAAGAATAAATATTAGAAATGAAGAGACAGAATTGTCATAATTAGCAGTTGATATGAAAATCTGTCTGTTTAAAATAATCAATTGAAACTCTTAAGACTAATAAGACAATTCTGTATGCTACAAGCTCAAATATAAAACACAAATCCATTCATTTTCTTTACACTAGCGACAACAGTTATGACATATCTAGGAATATCTTTAACAAGAAATATGTATGGCCTATAGGAAGAAACATGCAAACATTATAGAAAAACAAATAAGGAGATCTCAATAAATGGAAAGACATGACCTTTTAGATGAGAAGACTCAATCGTGTAAAGATGTCAATCCACTCTAAATAAACATGTAAACTCAAGGTAATTCCAGTCAGATAACAACAGAATCTGTTTAAAAAATGAAGATTCGCAAGTCCATCCCACCATGCTTCTTGGGGGAATTAGTGGCAGGTCACTTAAACTCTCTAAGCCATAGGCTCTTCATTTGTAGTATTGGGGTTGTAAAGAAACCTACTTCAAAAGGTCATTGTGAGAATTAAATGAGTAACACATGAAATGCACTTAGCACAACGCCCAACCCCTAGCAACACCCACAAATACTCATTTTTATTGTGTTACTCTTATTAAATGTACTTGTGCATGCAAACACACGTATGATAATGTTCATTGCAGCAGTGCTTTCAATAGCAAAAATTAGGATGGCCTCAAATTTCTGTCAATATTACAATGATTAAGTACGATACACTCTATCCATAGCATGGAAAAATATTATTAGAATTTGTTATATATGTGCCTATAATCTGACATGGAAAAATCATCACAGAACAAAATGTGTAGGATAATTCATTTATGTAAAAAGTGTTGAAATAGTAGTTAGGTAGATAGATAAGAGAAATTTTTAAGTAAAAGTATATGTTAGCAAATGCACAGAAATTGTTCTCGAATTATGCACACCAAACTGTTCTCAGTTGTGGTTTGTGTGTAGGGTACTAAGATTGGTCATAGAAATGGTATAAAGTCATTTTCTTTCTTTATTACAAATACATTTATATTATTTTATTTTTAAAAGATCATATATTACTTGTTTATTTTTAAAACTATGAACTAGAAAAGCCTAGACAGTGTTTTAAGAGTCTAGAGATCCTGGTGCCAGGAGAGCAGCTCACGCAGATCCTTTCCTTCCTTGTATGTCCCTGTCCACGCCCAGCAACACCCACTCTCCTCTCTCGGATCTTAAAACCCCTGTGCATTTAACGGTGACTGCCCTAGTAAAGCCACAGTGCCCACACATCAGGCCCCCAACAGAGAGAATTGCCAGGTCCCCAACTCTGACTGAGGCCCCATCTGGGCCCTCATTGGGGAAACGACCTCATCCCAAGCTGTAGGCCTTACTGCAGTGCCATCCTTGTGTAACCCCAATTGCAAGCCACTCCAGCCACCCGTTCTCCCATCTAGGTTCTCTCCATTCTGATCTGAGCCTGCTATCCCTGACTTACTCTACCAGACTCTCCAAGCCCCCAGCCTTCCTTCCACCATGTCCTCTGAAACCTTGAGGCATGGTAACCATACTCTTAGATTCAGAGGGCCTTCACACTTCCTCCATCTGGTGACTCCCTGAGGCCAGACTTCCCCAAGACACACAGCTTCCTGCAGCCCTCTCCAGTGGAGGCTGCTCCAGGCACTGTACCCTCTTCCTCATGGTCAGAAGATGGAGAAGGGTCCCACCGCCACCCAGAGCTGCCTCTAGGCCATTATTCCACTCTCAGATGTAAAACAGCTTGCTCTTCCAAGGCCTTGCACGATCTAGCCTTTGCCTCCCTCTCAGCCTCATAATTAGTTAATTCTTCAGCCACACATCACGCTCCAGCTATATGAACCACATGTGGTTCCCTGAATCCATCATGTGTTTCTTGCTTCCACATCTTTGCCCTTGCTCTTCCTTCTGACCAGAAGACTCTCTCCCACTTCTCCTACTTCTTGCCCTTTCCACTGGCATGGTCCTAGTAGTTCTTTGAGACACAACTTCATTCAGGAAGCCTTCCTTCTCAACCCTCAGCCCCTCCCCACAGGCAGCTTAGGATAAATGACCTGCTTACATCTGCTTCTCTGCACACAGACTCTGCGATGGAGAATCACATGCAGGGAGTTTACTGTGCTCTTGAGAACAAGCCCTGGAAGGGACTGAAGAAAGCAGAAGTGAGCAGAGGGAGATGTTAAATTTCAGTGCAGTCACAACAAAGACCTCAGCCCATTCCATGGGGAGCTCAGAAGCTACAGTGGCCCATCAGAGTTGTTCCAGACTGAGGAAGGAACTTGGGACCTGTATCCTCACATCCATCAGCCATACCTCTAGGAAGAAGGTATGCCCTTATATGAAATAGATCCCTTCACTGTGAGCCTGCAGCCCCTATGTTGCCATTGCAGAGAGAATGAGACAGGTAATCTGAGCTGTGTACCACAGCTTCCACTGTGGGGCCCTTCTCTGTGCCTCTATGTGCATATTACTCTGCACTTGCCAGGATATGTTATGTGTCAGTCTTCCCCCTGGACCAGGAGTCAGCAAACTACAGCCTGCCAGCCAAATCCAGCCCACTTCCTGTTTTTTTAAATAAAGTTTTATTGGAACACAGCCATGCTCATTCATTTACATATTGTGTATGGCCATTTTCACATCATATCACAGAGTTGAGTAGTTGTGACAGATACCATATGGCCCTCAAAGCCTAAAATAGTTACTCTCTGGCTCTTTGCAGAAAAAGTTTACCAACCCCTGCTCTATTATCTTATATATCTTTCCATAACTGGTGCCTGGAAATGCAGTTTTGGATGGATGACAAATGAATTCATGTATGAATGAATGAGTCACGTGGACTCATTCATTGATTCTTGGCTCTGCATTCAAAAGCTGTGGTCTTAGGCACGTTGTTTAGCCTCTCTAAGTCTCAAGTTCCCCATCAATAAAATGGAATTTATATTACTTTCTTTTCAGGATTGTAGTAAACGTTAAATAAGAAAGCATATATAGATTACTGGCACAATATATACTATATATACTATATATATATTATATGTCCTCTTAAATGAAAGCCATTGGGTCTATTCAGAAAGTTTATGACATTTTAAGGCTGAAAAAGCCTGGAATCCTCCTTCCCTATTTGAGTAGACTAGATGGTAGTGTGCTTGTTTTATTAAAAAACAAAAGAAAAACCTTAGCACCTGCCAGAAAACCAAGCCCTTTCCTACTGCATAAATGCGACAGACAGTCCTGATGGTCCTCAGAGGTATCATGCTTTATGTATCTGGCCCAGATTCTAATTAATTGGAGCAAGCCAGATCCCGTAAATGAAAAGTGATGTAATTTGGGGGTGACAGCTAATAAGTCATAGCTGTTCAGAATTCTGTTTCATTAGCAGGTACAGCCATGCTGCAGGCCAGCCCCAGGAGACCATCTCCATGACAAGGTTTCCAGAGGAGACAATTCCCATACATTTGATGGGGCTTTTACTGCCTGTATATGAGCAAGCTTGTTAATGCCATTGTATTTAGTTAAGGTAACACTAGCTGTTATGAATCACCAAAGTTTAATGGCTTAACACAAAGAATAAATTTATTTCTCACTCATCCAATAGTCTGAAGTGGGTGTGTTGGTTTCTATTGCTGCATAACAAAATACCACAAATTTAGCAGCTTAAAATAACACATGTTTATTATCTCACAATTTCTGTGGGTCAGGAGTCTGGGTACAGGCCAGTGGGGCTCCTTTGCTTAGCATCTTCCCAGGTTCAAACTGAGGTATCTGCCAGTGCTGCAATCTCATCTGAGGCTTGGAGTACTCTTCTAGGCTCACTGGTTGTCAGAAGAATTCGTTTCCTTGCAGCTGTATGGCTGAGGTCCTCATTTTCTTGCTACTGCAAGCCAGAGATTCTCTCAGTAACTAGAGGCCACCTCAGACCCTTGCCTTGCCACACGGCCTGTCCTCTCACAACATGGAAACTTACTTCTCCAAGGCCAGCGGGGTGGTTTCACACCAGTGTCCTAGGAAGGAGTTTTATACCACATAGTTTAGTAATCCCCGGAGTGACTATTCTGTCACCTTTCTCATAATGTAGCCTACCCAAAGGAGTGACTATCCCAACATCTTCAAGGCCCTGCCCACACTCTAGAGGAGGAGATTATGTACCCTTGATCCCTAAGTCCTTCTTGTTTTCCTCTTCTTCTCCACTTCCTCCTCCATCTGCTCCTCCTTTGCCTACCGCTAGTCCAGTCTTTCTCCACCAGGGGTCTCTGCATGTTTAGGAGACGTGATTGGTTCCCTACCACATAGCCATTAACTCCTCTTTCTCCTTTGTAATGAAATGCTAATATTGCTCTGACATTCACCCTTCTCTATATAGCCGCGTTCTTCAGGAAACACTTTTCTCAGCCCATGCACCGAAGAAGTAAATCCTGATTGATCTAAGCCATTCATGGTGGTTTCATTCTCCTGGCCAGTGATTGGTTTAGGAATCACAACCTCACAAGATAGGTTAGTTCTGGCCAACGAGAGGAGGGAAGTGTGATGGCGAGCTTCTGGGAAAGGTTTTCTAGGCTGGTAAGAACAGACATAAGGGAAGATGCCATCACTCTTCTGCTGAAGAATATTTGCAAACAAGCAGCCATTTTAGACTATGAGGGAAGCCAGCTTTAAGGCTGGGATGAGGAAGTCAAAGTAAGATGATAGAAAGAACGAATCCTTTGTGACGTCATTCTGCTGTTGAATTAGCCATCCCTAGTAGTCCCCCTGCACTATGACAGCTTGTTTTATGAGGCAGTATGCTCATGGTTTAAGCCAGCTTGAGTCTGGGTTTCCTGACACTCACAACTGTAGTATCTACAATGATTGTATGTATGTGGTGTGTGCATGTGTGAGTCTTAAACTGTGGCACCCTCTTCAGAGCACCGTGAATCAGTGCAAAATGTGATTCTCTTACATCACATACTGTAGTTGGAAATATTGATGATGATGATGATGATGGTGATAATGATAATGATAGCAACAGCAGGAACGTAGAGAGGAGCTACCTCTGTCTAGGGAATGATGTCAAAGTCATTAGCATAAAATTTGCAAAATCCATTGCCCCTGATTTTACTGAATGGCATCTAGAAGGATATAAATATAGATTTGACATATTTCCTGTGGTCTTTCAGAGTCAGTGCTCCTTGGTGTGAAAATCCAGAGTAAGTGTGTCAAGACAGACTTTAGAGAATCTCTTAACGATTTGGTGTTAAGATCTTGGTTGAATGCCTCTTTCTAATCCAAATCAGGGGAGCAGGGTGGTCTAAACCAGAATTTAGTTGGATTATGCATATTTAAGGTTGTAAGGATTCATGCTCATGCTCCATTAGCATTGGGCCAATTGTGTTGATTTTCCCAATATAAAATGCATTCTAAGAGCTGTATTTTGATTTTTTTGTTTCTGTATTTTCCATAAACATGCATCCCCAGCAGTCTGGATGAGTGAACTGAGTGGTCTTTGACCCAGGAAGCCAAGTGAACTCTTGGGGAATCTTGTCCATCAAAGGTTTAGTTGGCTTATAGTGCTGAAAGCAACTCATGTGCTTCTGCACAATGACTGTGACTTGAAAGGTATCTTATATCCACTCAACCCATTCACGTGCACTTGGAGGAAGAAAAAGAGAAGGCAAATCATGCATTAAATTATCAAGATAAAATACTCCGGGTAAATGGTTCCATAAAGCCAAACAGAATGAATGTTCAACTGGCAGAATATGAAGAAATCTGTCAGCCTTACATTTATATTTTATATAACTCCAATAAACAGATGAGGTAAAACTAGGGCATTTTGCAAAATTTGAGAGATTTGCTAATTTCCATCGAATCACATTGCTTGGGATAGATTAGCAGTAAGTCTCTAAAAAGAATGGAATTTTTCTTTTCAAGGTTTATGGAAATGAGAATTGAAGCTAAAGATCATGTGGGGTGGTTTATTTTTAGAGAAAGTGATTTGCTGAGGGTATTTGTCATTCATTCAGGAGGACAGCTAGCCGTGAGCCATGGCAGGCATCAGTAGTTATCATCCAGCTTTTGGAAGAAAGAGAAAATAATCTTTCCATTCTTGAAAAGCATTAAAAAGGAATGTTATCAAGTACAAAGGCAGGCAAGACAGGCAGTGAGGGAATGAGAAGAATTAAGCCATTTTCTGTATATATGCGTGCATGAACTATAGATGCAGGTTTACTAGTGTGTGTTTTTCAGTGCATGGGTGTCAAGATATGTGTTCAGTGGGTTATGTGTGTCTGTATTGTATGCTTCTGTGAATGTAAGTAATAATAGCTAATATTCAGTGTGTTGATACCATGTCCCAGAATCTGTGCTAAGAGCTTTATGGGGATTATCTCTTTGAGTTATCTCAACAGCCTACATTTTCCGTTCATGAAGTGGTTAACAGAGCTATTAAGAATCAAAACCAGGATTCACACCCAGGCAGCTTGACCATTTTGGACAATCATCTCCCTGGAGCCTTTCGCCACTGATTACATGATCATGCTGCTGAACTACCATGCTTATATGTGTGTTCGTATATTTTTTGTTTGTTTTGGATAAAATCTTGAAGGGGAGCAGTTGTCTCTATTGTCTGCATTAAAATAGAATCAGTACATATCTCAGGCTGAGACAATGAACCAACCAACCAAACACACCCATCTTCTTTGTAACATATTGATGAGTTCACCAGCAAACTGAGATTGAAAAGCTAAAATCTCAGGGTGCTCTTTGTAATTCCTGATTGATCTTTGTCTCCATCTTCAAACATATCTCATAACCCACATGGTTCACTCTGGGGCCTCGCCAGCTGTCCTCAGGCTTATAAAGAACATTTGGTGTGATGTTTGGGACTATAAGCTTAGGGAATTTGGACTCTGTTGACACCACATCTTCAGAGGGAGCTAATAGTCATCTCAGAATTAATCCATCAAAAACAATTGGCCAATATCTGCTCCCCTACCCCCGTTAGACTTGCTTCTTCCTGCTCTTCATCATCTCTGTAAATAGCTGCTTCTCCAATGGCAACTGCTGAGGCCAAAAACCTTAAACCTTGAACTCATCCTTGCTACTCTCTTTTCCTCACACCCCACGTCCAACCCACTAAGAAATCCTGTCAATTCTATTTCAAAATATGTCCAGAACACGCCACTTCTTACCGTTTCCACTGCCATGGAAATGGCTTAAGTCACCATCTGTCTGTACAAATGCTGGTCTCCACACATAAGCAAATGAAATCCTTTCTTAATATACAAGTCACTCACGGTCAAGCAATGATTTTCCATAGCTCTGAGAGTAAATCCAAAATCCTTACCAAGGCCTCTCTAGGATCCATCCTCCTTATATTTATGCTTTGCCTCCTCCTCTCCCCCTCTCAGTCTGTTCCACTCATTGATGCTCAAGTTCCTTGGCATCCCTCAAATGAAAGAAAGTAGTCCCATCTCGGGTTGGGAGAATGACCAGAGTCAAAGGGTGCTAGTGGGAGTCTCTAAAATAGCTCTTAAAGAAGTATCCAGGAAAGACAGGGACTATCTTGCCAACAAAGTTGCACCCCCCTCATCGGAAGTGAAACCATGGCAGCTAAGCCCTGGAGACAGTGTTTCTCCAGGATGAGGTCTTTGAGGGGCAGTGATCAGAGGTCCCCATATCTCCATTAGGCCAAGGGGTGTGGACTTTGCAGGCAGCACACAAGCATGGATTTGGCAGTCTTGAGATACCTGGACTCGATTCCTGACTCCATGACTTACTGTCATCATGATTGTGGGCAGACCCATCTCTGAGTCTCTCTCTCTGAGTCTCTCTCTCTGAGTCTCAGTCTCCTCATATTTCAAAATTTCGCAGTGATTTACTTTCCTTCAAAAATATTTTTAGGTCGTCAAAATCTGCATGTACCCATGGGACTATAGCATATATCTGCTGTGCCAGTTAAAGATATCAGCTGGATAAGCTAAAGATAATTTTGGCTAAAAGTGACAAAAAAAAAAAAACCCTAACTTACAATAATTTAAACAAGGATGGGTTTGTTTTTCTCACATAGCAAGAAGTCTGGAGATAGGAAGTTGCTGGCCTCAGCTCAGCTACTCAGCAAAGGCATCAGGATCTTCCTTTTCTCTGCTCTGCCACCTTGGCCTGGTGGCTTATGTCCTCTTGCGTGTTGTCTTGGGATGGCAAGAGGCTGCTGTAGCTTTAGGCATCATGTCTGTGTTTAAGACAAGAAGGAAAGAAAGAAAGTCAGGACTACTGAGTCATCCCTCTTTTACCAGGAAAGCAGCTCTCTGGAGAAATCTACAGTGGATATACATTTCATTGGGCGATACTGTGTCATATGGCCATTTCCAGCTGTAAGGAAAGCTGGACACACTGCTGTCACAAGCAAAATGGAGATTCTGTAAGAAAAGTAGAAATAAGGACTGAAAGTTGGGTACACAGGTAACAGAGTCCGCCATGGGGCAGGGGAGTGACAGAGTCCTGCAGGGAGAAAAAGGCTGTGAACCGCCTTGAGAGAGATACAAAGTTGATTGAGACCTAGTCTAATCTACAAGGAATTTATAAACTTGGATTGGGGAGACACACAAAAAAGAGAGATAGTAATAATATGATGCAAATTGACGTAAGAATTGAACTTGGGGCACAAGCATTATGTCGTGGTAGACCCAAGGAGCAATTAGTTCTGATTGGAATGATGGAGGCATCTTCATTGATCCAGGCAGCAATTATTTATTGAGCACTTCCTGTGTACCAGACGTTTCAACACTAATTGCCAGGGTCTCCCTGGTGAACAGACAGAAGACCTGCCTGCCCTCATAGAATTCCTATTTTAAGAGGAACATAGTCAAGAAACAATTAAGCAAACCAAAAAATAAAGTAAATTCCAATTGTGGCAAATCCTGACATAGCAGATGGCTTTCTGAAAGGATGAGAGTGTTCCTAGGCAGAGGAACAGCATAAACAAAGGCTCAGAGGTAGGAACATACACCCTGCAAGTCCATCATGGCTGAAATACAGAGTGTGGAGATGTAGGTGCATGATCAGATTGGGCTGGCTGCAAATGTCTGGCTTGGTCAGATGAGCAGGACCGATTCCTGCTTTTCACCTCTTTGACTGTCAGTATCATCATTTATAAATTGGAGTAATAATCCCTCATAGAGTTGTAGGGTGGGTTTAATGGGAGAGTACAGGTGAAGAGTCTGCGACACAGCAACTGCTCCATTAATGAAATCTGTTTTCAAGCAACAGCGCTCTGTTCATTGTTCCTCTTCCTTTGGAAACTGCTAAATTAGCCCTCCCCTCTGAAGACACCCTTTTCTCAGTTGATAGAATATTTCCCATTATATATCAGGATATAACACTGAACAACAAATGGAGAAAATGAACCCACTTGCTGATTAAGAGTCATTTGACTTATTTCATTTAGCATAATACCCTCAAGGTCCATCCAGGTTGTTGCAAATGGCAAGATTTCATCTTTTTTGTGGCTGAGTAGTATTCCATTATGTGTATATACCACATCTTATGTATCCATGCATCCATTGATGGGCACTTAGGTTGTTTCCACATCTTGGCTATTGTGAATAATACTGCAATTAACATAGGGGTGCAAATATCTTTTTGACTTAGTGTTTTCGTGTTCTTTGGATAAATAACTGGAAGTGGAATAGCTGGATCGTATGGTAGTTCTATTCTTAATTTTTTGAGGAATCATCATACTGTTTTACATAGTGGCTGCACCAGTTTACATTCCCATCAGCAGTATATGAGAGTTCCCTTTTCTCCACATCCTTTCCAACACTTGTTATTTCTTATCATGTTAATTATAGCAATTCTGACGGGCATGAGGTGATATCTCATTGTAGTTTTGATTTGCATTTCCCTAATAATTAGTGATGCACACCTGAAATTTATATAATGTTACAAACCAGTGTTACCTCAATAAAAAAATTGGTTTAAAAAAAGAGTCATTTGAACTAATTCATTCATTTATTCTTTCATTCAACCTCTCTCAGCACCTATAATATTCCACTCATTACTCTAGAAAGACTCTAGACAAACACTGTCTAATAAAAATGTAATACAAGGCACATATGGAATTTTAAGTTTTCTAGTTGCCACAGTAATAAAAGTAAAAAGAGGCCGTGATATTAATTTCAATAATATATTTTATTTAACCCAATTTTTCCAAAATATTATCACTGTGATATGTAATCAATATAAAAAATTATTGCTGAGATATTTTGCAATTTTTTCGCACCAAGTCTTGCAAATCAGTTGTGTATTTCACCTTGTAGCACATCTCAGTTCAGACCAGCCACTTTCTAAGTGCTCCACAGCCACATGTGGCAAATGGCTCCATATGGGGCAGTACAGCTCTACACACTGGACAAACAGGAGTGAACAAAACGGACAAAACTCTGCTCTCAAGCACTTTGCATTCTAGCGAGGACAATCAAACATGCCTCTCTGGATTTTTATTAATTGGGGTGCAGAATTTATACCTGGCTTTTGGTATGGAGACACTAAAGCTATATGGCAAAAAACATTTTCATTATCTCCTACTATTTCTAGGAGAGCAACCAGCTCAAGTTTAATTAAAATTCTAAGTATTGGTTTACCATTTCACTATTAGACATTTATAGTTCTATTGCACAGAGACATCCCCAGCCTCTTGCCAGAACCCTTCCAGTCCACACCAGACATAAGCCACACTAACCTTCTCCATTTTGATTTGCTAGTTGTATTGATCAGTTGTGTAACTGCTGTAACCAACAATCCCCAAATCTCAGTGACTTATCATCACAAATGTTTATTTCTCACTCATGTCACAGATCAGCATCAAGCACTTGTCAGAAATTCTTATTTTAATGTTGTAAAATTCAATATTTTTCTTTATGGTTTATGACTATTGGGTCTGTTTAAGAATTTTTTTGCTACCCAAGGTGCCAAGATATTCTTCTACATTTTCACTTGTTAGTTTTATTCTTTTACATTTAGGTTTTTAATTCAGCTGTAAATGTGTGTGTGACACAAGGAGAGGAAGGAATCCAATTTGTCTGTCCTTGTATAGTTATAACATTTCCCTGACAAGCTACTCTTATACTTACACAGTTCTACACTCACCCACACATGTGTTTGAGGGTTGTATGTTTAATTTGATTCCTTTGATCTATATAGTTCTCCATAAATATCATGTAACTTTTCATTCCTATGGCTTTGTAGTATATCTTAAAATCTGGTTGGGATATCACCATCTTTACTCTTCTTTTTAATAGTGTCTTCGTTCTTTATTCTGGTCTTTTATCCTGTAGGGTATTTGTTATATTCAGGTATTAATTTGTTCAAAATATCCTGTTGGAATTACTTTGAAGTTTTACAGTAGTTTAGAGAAAATTAACTTAGTAAAAAATGTTACGGCATGCCATCCATAAACATGGTATATCTTTCTCTTTCTTCAGGTCTTTTATATGTCCTTTAATAAAACTTTAATAAAATTGCCTACACAAGTGGATCCTTGCTGCTATTCAACTCTTCTCTTGAGTTCTTTGTATGAACTCATATTTTTTATATTCGGCATCTCTTCATCTTTAGTTGGTTCTCTGTGACAGCTTGCTTATGTCTGTAGCATCCTTCTTAACATTGTCCCTTAATGCTTTAAGATATTTATTATGCCTGTGTTAAATTCAGATTCTGTTCTGGTTCATTAATTTTCTTCTTCTTGTCTTGTTATTTTTCCCTGTGAGCTAATATTATGCTTAGAATGTTTGCCGCCTTGCCCGGTGATTTGTGCCTGATGGGA
The DNA here is from genome assembly GCF_041296265.1 of Equus caballus. NCBI lineage: Eukaryota > Metazoa > Chordata > Mammalia > Perissodactyla > Equidae > Equus > Equus caballus. The sequence continues at coordinate 59,965,134 of NC_091699.1, read as the reverse complement.
AGCAAAAGCCCAAAATATAGAGCGTATCCCTAGTGAGTTTTGGGGGTGAAGAATGCACTGCAGAGCAGACAGCCTCCAGTGTTGTTATCTGAGTTCAACCTCTCCCTGAATTCCACCCTCCTCCTCCCAACCCTGTAACCCTGCTCTTCAGGAAACTTCCCTGTGCCTCCACATTGGGCACTTCTTTTATACTAAGAGCAGCCGTCCAGACTACATATAGAGGTGAAGCCAGGGGGAACTTTGGGGGAAGTCTTTGTCCTGCCCCTGATATATTTGTCCCTCATGCTACCAGGCATCCAGAGATTCCCTGATGCTACCCATGGCCCCAGCTTGCCCTATCTGACATTGCTGCTTAAATGCTCTCCGTGGACAAGAGGGTGGGGGCAATGAGTTTCCTAAAGCCATGTAGGAGAGGAAAAGAACCAACAAAAAGTGTTTCCCTCTGTGTCCCATGGTGCTCAACTCTCTTCTAAGTTTAAGCTGTTTTTTCCAATACAGTGAACACAAAGACCTACTGATATCCCTATTTTCCTGTGTTGTGGGAGCCTTGCACCTCCTTCCTGTGTATGTGGCGTATCCAGGGATGGGTTCAGGTGAATCAGGTAGCAGAGTCCACGTTTAGTCTTCATTCGGTCAGGAAGAGTATACTTCATGCACACACAAAGACACACTCTGATACACATATACACTCACACACACATATGTAAAACTTTCTATTGTTTGCTTTACTGTTTACAGCTAGCCTTTTCAGAACAATGTAAATAATAGTCTACTTGTTCCTAGAACAAACCCTATTTGACCATAGAATATAATTCTTTCAATGTATAGATTTATTTGATTTCCTACTATTGTATTTAAAACGTTTTCCTCTGTATTCGAAGTGAAATTTGTTTATAGAATGTGGATGTTTGTACACTTTTGGGTACATCCTCTTCATTGAGTTCTAGCAGTGGTATTTATATTAGGTTGAAAAAAAAAGAATGAATTGGGAAGTCGTGCATTTGTATCTATGCTATGAAATAGCTTATAAAGGATAGAATTTATGTGTTCCTTAAATTCGGGGGGAACTTGCCCATAAAACATTGGGTCCAGCTACCTTTTTGTAGATAATTACTGAGAAATCATTTCCAGTATTTTCTGTGGTAATTGAGCTAATCAGCTATTTACTATTTCTAACTTCATCTTGGCAATTTATATCTTCTTAGAAAGTTATCTTTTTAAACCAGATTTTCAAGTCTAGTAGTAAATGATCTGAAATCTCTTGAATCTGTGATTATACTTCCTTTCTCATTCTATATTTTGTGTATTTAGTGGAGATATTCCTTTCTTCTGGATTAGTCTAAGCAAAATTTTTCTATTTTAAAATTTTTTCAGTAAATTAGTTCTTGAATTGATCTATTCTTTGATTTTCCTTTAATTTCTGCTTTTGTCTATTAAACATGTCTCCTGATTTCCTCATACTTGTTTTCTTCTTCTTTTTATTATAACATTTTTAGTTACATTCTTAGTTCACTAGTTTTCATTCTTTCACTTATAACAATGAAAACTTTTATGGCTTTGGAATCAGTCCTGAATGCAACTGTGATTATATCTCTTAAATTTTTATAATTATTATTCTCATCATTGTTTTCTGAGTACCCTAAAACAGAACAGGTGTGTGTGCACGTGCAAACTAAAGAGAAGGTGGGGTTAATTGCCAATTGGCTAGGTGTTTTTATGTTGTTGTGTACCTTTGGCTGTTAAGTTTTTGTTCTGTAGCTATGTATTCATAGTATATGGCCTGTCTAATCATCTGTTTTGAGGAACTCACTGAGGATTTCCTGTGATTTCTTATAAGGTAGTTTTTGACGGGTGTTTCATACATCCTTGAAAAGAAAGTGTGTTTACTGAAGTGTAAAGAGCTTAATACTCTCAACTAAATCAACGTTATAAATTCAACTGTTCATGTATTTTACACTTTCTTTTACAATGTTAGATTTATCATGGATTATAGGAAATCAGTTAAAGTAGTTCCACTACTGATTCATTTCTTTCTATTTCTTTCCACAGTTTAAAAGTTTTATATCTTCTAACGCCATGTTATTTGGTGCATAGCAGCTCACAGCTATTTCACCTTCATTATGGATTGCACCATTCACCACTAACTTCCCTTAATTTAAATTATACTCTATGTAATATTAATCCTACAATGCCCTCTCCTTTGCCAGCATTTGTCATCCTCTTTGCTCGTTCTCTAATTTAATATCCAGAAGTTGTTTTAGTTTAGTGGGGCTCCTCTGAACTACATTTTAAATTTATTTAATGGGGAACATAACCATTAACATTCACTGTCATCTGTTTGATTTTTCTTCTGTCATTTATTTTCTATTTCTGGAGGTTTTCATGCTCTTTGCTAATTTCTTTTCTTTTTTTTAAACTATTCTTTGCTATATGAACTTTTTTTCTTATAAGTTGGATACAATCCAATTTTTAAAATATACTAATGACTCCTTTTAAAATTTTACTAACGCTTATTACAACCATGTGCTTCTAATTATTAATATTGAGAATGGAATAGCACATCAGTCTCCTCTTGTATCCTAAATAAGGACAATAATAATAATAGGATATACTTGATAGGGTGGATTGGAGGATTAAAAAGGAGCATACATGTAAAGTTTTACAAACAGTAGGGGACACATAGTAAGGATTCAAATGTCAACTGTAACTAATATCATTGTTGTTGTTTTCCTTGCTACTTTTCCTCCATATAAAATGAGGAAATTAACAAAACCCGACCTCTTCCATTCCCCCATCCCCCACCCACCAAGCCTCCACTGCTTGTGTTTTGTTACTACAAGTCATGGTATTTTTATTACTGTTAAAACACTTCTAAGTTATGTGTCATCTGTTTCATTAAGGATTGATAACAGGTGAATTTTCTTTGTGAACTGTTTATACCAGTCATTTTAACTTAACCATGTTTAAATTATTTCCAGCACAAGTCCTTTTATACCTCATGTTTTCCATATTTTCTAATCTTTTGTTTTTTCTGTTCATGAATGGTAATTGTCCAGGTTAAGAATACTTGGGCCATAGCTTTGTCTTCCAGTGTCTCACATTCTAGAATAGAAATTTAAATTGAGTCTGAGGTTTCTTTCTCCATGGATGACCCATTTCCTGCCTGTAAACTTGGATGTCCTTCTTCACTTTTGACACCTTAACGTTCTGACAGGATACTTTAACATGCTGGCAGGAGAAAGGATGTCTTTTTTCACTAGGCTGACCCGACACATGGTAATTCCTTCATTGACAGATTTGGGTCTTCTTTCCCCATTTAGCCTGGGAGCTCTCTCTTATCTTTGAACAATGCTTCTGCTCTAGTCGTTCTGAAGTCGTCTTCAGGATTCAAAGATTTCTTTATATCTTCTGTAGTGATTTTCAACTTATTGAATCTTTACTTCACATTCCATAGGAGTTTCTCAAACATACCCACCACACCGCTCCACCTTTCTCCAGAGCTACTCTTTCTGGCTTTCTCCTCCCTATTGTTTTAAGTCTTATTGTGGTATTACTGGTTGCTACAAACTCTTTCCTTAACTCTTCCGGATACTTCCCTTTCTACTTTAGTTTGATCCTCTCAGCTTTCATATCTTGTTTTGCAGAGAATATGTTTCTTCCAACTTGTTGTAAGCATAGAGAGATATAAAATTTACTTTTCATTAAATAGTAAGGATTTTCATAATTATGTTCTTCCTTTACTACCTAAGTGTTAAAATATTGACTCATTTTATGTTTTAGAAGTTTTCACAGGCGCCATATTATTGGTTTATGTTTTATGTTCTTTTGTTTCTAAATGAAAAGAGTTTTTGAAGATCTGGAATTTGTGACTAAATATAATGAGAAAGTCTCCTATGATCACTTTAGTGTTCACACGGATGTTGTTAGAGCCCTTGTATTGTATCTTCAGCTAGAAGGGAGGTCAATGTGAGGATAGAGCATTAACTGAGTGATACAACAGGCTTAGGGATCACATAGAATAAGTAAATAGTAAGTCCTCAATAAATTTTGGCCATTACTAGCAGCAGGAGCATTGTTGATAAATTTGACTCCACAAAAATTTTTAATTCATCCACTGCAAACATATTCAGTGAATAAAGTCAAAGATGAATGACACGCTGAGAAAAATATTTGCCACAAAAATGGCAAAGTTTTTATAAACCTATAAAACATTTGCATGGCAGTTAAAAAAATCTATAACCAACTAAAAAAAGGTTAAACTTTGAGCAGTTTCTGCCCATATAAGCTGCATAAATTGGCTTATAAACATATAAAATGAAATTTAGCCCTACTGATAATTAAGAAAGTTTTTAAAAATTGTGTACCATTTTTTACTTATGAAATTGTAAAATATTTTAAAAATTAATTATGACAACTATGGCCAAGATGTGGAGGAAAAGACACTCTCTTATACCAACCAATGGGACTGTGAATTTAAAAATACATATTTGGCCAAGCAAATCCACTTCTAGCACTATAGCTCTTCGATAACTTTGCCTGCGCATGCAAAGATGTATGTACAAAATATTCATTCCAATATTGTGTGTAATAGAAAATACACTAGTGAGGGTAAGGCTGTGCTGCTATAACAAAGAAGCCCAACAAATATTCAGTGGCTCAAAAAATATAGACATTTATTTCTCTCTTGCATAGGTTTCAAGGTAAACTGTTTAGGTTAGCAGGCAGCTCTACTCCTTGTGGTCATTCAAGGATGCATTTCCTTCCAAGATATTGCTCTGCCATCACCTGGAGCTCTCCCATATTCTTCACGATTGAAGCAGGATCAGCACCACATCCATATGCAGCTGGTGTGAAAGAGAAAGAGAGAATGGAGCAGGCGTGCACATAGCCTTCAGGCCCGGTTTCAGAGGTGATACATATAATTTCATTATATTCCATTAGGAAGAATACAGTCCCTTTTCTGTATTTATCTGCCAAAAGCTTTGGGAAATGTCAGCTAACCTTATACCCAGGAAGAAAATGAAAATGGATTTTGGTGAACAAATGCAGGTCACTACCTCAAGAAAATACCAGAAACAATCAAATGTCCATAAAAAGAGAAAAAATTCATTAACCTCGTACCTCCATTCAGTGGAAGACTGCAATTAAAGAATGAGTTAAATCTCCCATTCTGGTAGATATGTATAATAGAAAGATCCCAAAATCTATTGTGAAATGGAAAAGCAAGATATCAGAAAATGTGCATAATATATTCACATTTGTGTTTTTTAAATGAGGATATACACTTATATCCAGGTATGTGCCCAGAACATTTCTGGAAGAAGAAGCTATTAATGGAGGTTTAACTCTGACTTGAACTAGGGGTCTGATGTGAGAGAAAACTTATTTTTCAGTAAGTTCCCTTTTTGTATTTTGTGATTCTTCTTTTTTTACCACATGTATATATCATTATTAATAGTATTGTAAAATGTAAATGTATAAATATGAATAAGTTCTTTCCTTGCTTAATACTCTTCAGCAATCGTCTGTTGCTATGAGATAGTGTCCAGTCTTCAGCAATCGTCTGTTGCTATGAGATAGTGTCCAGGCTTACTGACACATTTTGCAAGCTCCTTTCCTTTCAGGTCCCTGTCTACTCTCTTATGCCTTGAACTTGAAGCTCTCTACCAGTGCTGTTCCTTAGTTTCCTTCCTTTGCTCATAAATAGTCTCTCAGCCTAAAATACTCCTCCAAAAACGTTGGCACCTTGTATTTTACTTTATTCCTTTTTTTTCCTCACAAGACTGAGTTTAGTGCCATAAAATTAATATCATGAATCTGTCCATGTATCTCCTCAAGTGAGATGAGATCTTGAGGACAAAGGTCTGGTGCCCTTCCTCATCCCTAACAGAATGGATGACGAATAGCAGACAGTCAGTGAATATTTGTTGAACTGAAAAGATCCTCTCACCCAGGAAATTTAAAAAACATTTATTAATTGATTACACGATTCCTCTCTTAAATAGCTGCTCCACTTCTCAATTTTTTTCCAGTTTTTCTCTTTTGTTTTGTGTGTTTTCTCCCAACTAATTTCTGTCCCCTCCTCTAGTGTAGTTTAAAGGACACTACTTTAGAGTCCAAGCATGCACATATCAATCAGCGAACAATGAAACATGTTTTAATAAATAAGGGGGTGCATCAGTATGAACTCGTGATTTTTAATAGTTATACAGATAGATTGATATAAAAATAAATACAGATACATGGATATGAGTGTATGAGTACTCATTAAAATATTTCCTAGTTCTGTCCACTGAGAGAGCCTGAAGTCAATGACATCCCAGTAGCAATGAGTACATCTAGTACCCAGATAACAGTTTGTGAGCACTATTCCAAAATGGAACTATCCAGGGCTCCTTGGAGAAAGGGCTGGCTGCAAGACTGGAACAGGATAAATGCAAGATAGGCCTGGAGAATCCTGTAGTCTTAGAAAGTAAGGAAGTGTTCAAAAATAATTGGAGCACGTCAAAAAGGACAAAGATGCCAACCTAAAGGAGCCCCCAATGACCAAACCTGGGACAATTTGAGCAACAAAATAAATAATGATAATAGTAAATTGTAACTAATAAAATAAAGCAAATATCCATCAGTACATACTAATAGAAATGAACAATTGAATGAATAAATAAATCAGTGGAGGAGAATTCTACAGTAGAATGCTAATTAATCAAAATAGAAGGATTAATGGAAATAGAACATTACCATTAGGCAAACACGAAGTAATAAATTTTGCAGGCAAGAATCATCAATGAAGTTTGAAACTAGAGGACAAATGTATGATGAGAAACAGGATATTTGCACAGTCTCAAAGTATGTCCCCTACATGAAACTCATTCATTACAATGAGAAAAACTTGGGGCCCAGCCCCATGGCCAAGTGATTAAGTTCGAGCGGTCCGCTTCGGCGGCCCAGGGTTTCGCTGGTTCAAATCCTGGGCGTGGACATGGCACTGTTCATCAGGCCATGTTGAGGCAGCGTCCCACATGCCACAACTAGAAGGACCTACAACTAGAATGTACAACTATATATTGGGGGGATTTGGGGAGAAAAAGCAGAAGGAAAAAAAGAGAAAAACAGCACTTGAAGTGGAGCAACCTGGCAAATATCACCTTAACCCAGGGATCAAAGTTAATATCACCAGTAATGGGGCATATTGACAAGAGGTACCTCCTAATATGCCGCCCTGAGAAGAACACATAACTTTTGTCCTGTTATTACCAAAAATGTATAACCTCAATCTAATAATGAGATACATCAGATAAACCCAAATTGAAGGACATTCTACAAAATACTAATAGTTTTCAAAAGAGTCAAGGTTATGAAAGACAAAAAAAGGCTGAGGATCTGATATAGATTGAAATGACTAAGGAAACACAACTAAATGCGATATGGAATCCTGGGCTGGATCCTGGAGAAAAAAAGACATTATGAGGACAACTGACAACATTCTAATAAGGTCTGTAGATTCGTTAATAGTTTTATATCAGTGTTAATTTCCTGGTTGTAACCAATATACTATGGTTATGTAAGATTTAACATTAGGAAAAAGTGAGTGAAGGTATGTGGGGACTCTACTATTTTGCAAGTTTTCTGTATGACTAAAATTATTTTCAAATAAAAAGTTGAAAAAAATATGTCTTGCAATTTATCACTGGGTTGTCTTTCATAGATTAGCAATCCAGAGCCCTGCTGAATTGAGAAGTTCAGAGTAATTCTCCAACACCTATTAGTTAATGTTTAAAATCAATAGTTTTTTTTTCTGATTTGGTGTAATCTAACTCTAGGGTTTTTTCTTAATTATCTGGAAGAAGCAAAGTCTTCAATGTTCATTTGCCAAAAGAAACTGCCCTTATCTTTTCGTTACCTAGATAAATTGTTAAAGCTGGAGAAAGCAGCAGATGAGGCTTTAGACATAGTTGGTATTCTACTTGCTGCTCTGATTCTCCAAGCTGCCTTTAAAGCTGCAAGCTGTGGAATCAAAAACCATTTACAAGGTGCCTGTAAATCTAACATGCAGCTTTAGAGGTTTTTCTGCAGTGGTTTGAAAATGAAAAGTCAAGAATCACACACAGTATGTGAAATACACGAAGGATTCAGCATATAAATTTACTTAATCTATTAGATACTTTTTTCAAGACATAAGTAAGTTTTTCTTGAGTAAATAGTATTTTATATTAATAGCAGAATCAGGCTGTGGGAAAGGTCTCCAGATGTGGACTCAGTAGCTTGGGTTCGAGTTCTGATCCTGCCACTTTACACAGTAATATATACACTATACACTATAATCTATATGAAATAAATCTTACATAATGATGGAGACACCAGTTTATGGAGTGGGCTGAAACTCGCAGGGTGCCCTCAGCTATCAGCTTTATTTTTCTCCTCTCACACTCTTCTAACATAATTGGTTGGAATTCTGTTCATTGCCTCTTGACAACATTTTGGGCAGATGTCATGACTTTTGTTGTTGGTCATAAAAGTCTCACTTTAAAGTATTAAAAGTTCAGTTCACCTAAAGCAGAATGTAAGTCTGATAGTTAATTCACTGCTGGTCATCTCATCTGCACCACCAACCTCTTCCTTGCCTCCATCCACAAACACTCCAGCTAAGACCTACTCCCTGGCTTGAGAACCTGCGTTGGGAAAATGAGCTGTGGTCAACTATGTCAGTCAGCCTCCACCTTGCTTTTCCTCTCCACCTTTCACACTCACTCTCCCACTTCTGACTCAATAGGGAATTTTACAAACAAAAGCTCTAAGAGACCTTGATCACGTCCCACTTGGATAGGTGATGAGTAGAGCTGAACCTCCTTTATGCTCTGAGGGATAATGTGACTATATTGAGAAGTCTATGAGCCTATGAAACAACTTAGCCTTCCTCCACATCCCAATGAGCATCATCTGGCATGATTTCCTGCCTGTACAGCCTTGCAGCTCCTCTCCCAACCAGCAAAACTACAGGTCTCTGTTCTGCACAGCCTTCAGTTGCCTGCTACAACATTTCCTCTGGCCAGCCTTGGAATATGTGCCTGAGAATCCCAAGGAGGCATTTACAAGCCTCATCTTGTCTACTCAAGGTGTCCTTAGGCTGCCTGGCATGCTGTTACTGCTCAAGAATATGTAGGATAGGGAAAATTTTGTGGAATTCTCTGAAGAATGCTGCATTGAGCAGTTTTTCTGGTGGTTAAGTGTACCTGAGCTTTAGAATCAGTCACACCTGGATTTATTCTTTCAGTATTTATTGAGTGCCTATTCTGTGCTAGGCTTTGTTTGAAGTTCTGAGATACAAAAGTTAATAGAACAGTGAAAATTCACTGCTCTTATGGAGGCTACATTCTAGTTTGGGAGCGAATCCACAAGCAAATTAGTATATAACATAAGATACAAAATCAGAAATCAATATCATATACCTTCTGATATAATATACTGAGAAGGTCACAGTATCACTCTTGTGATATTTCTGCCAAAAATGTATAACTTGAATCTAATTATGAAAGCACATCAGACAAGCCCAGGTTGAAGGTTGTTCTACAAGACAATTATTCTCTACTCTTTAAAATAAAAATGTCACAAAGACAAAAAAAAAAATCTGAGACACTATTCCAAATTAAAAGAAACAAAAATAAATGAAAACTAAAAACAATGCATAATCCAAGATTAGATGCTAAAGCAGATTTTTTAATACTATGGAGGAAATTATTAGTATAATTTTCAAAATTTGAATATGAGTTGTATATTAGATAATAATATTGTGTCACTGTTAATTTATTGTATTGTATTTATGTAACAAAATATCTTTGTTCCTGGGGGATACACACTGAAGTATTTATAGATAAAGGGTCATGATATCTACAAGTTATTCCCAAATAGTTCAGTAATGATAACAATAATAACAATGACAACAACAATCACAAGAATATCAATATCTTAAAGAGAATAATGAAAGGCAAATATTGCAAAATGTTAATAGTTGGCAAATCTGAGTGAAGGACATCATCAGCATTCATGGAACTATTCTTGCCAATTTTATGTGAGTTTAAAAGTTTTCAAAATAAAAAGCTTAAAAGGATAAAATAAAATAGTAATAAGTGCTCTGAAGAGGGTAGTGGAGATAGAGCATGGAGGTCAGGGAAAGTCTCTTGTGAAATGATATTTATGTAGAGACCTGATGGAAGTGAGAAGTTAGGAAACTATGAAAAGGAAACAGCATTATAAGAAGACAGAGCAGGAGCAAAGGCCCTTACATGGCAGTGTTCCTGGTGGTTGTGGAACAGCAAGGAGGCCAGAGGGACTGGAGCAGAGCAAATGATGAAGGATAGTGGTAAGAATGGTCAGAGTTCAGATCACGTAGGGCCTTAGAAGCCATTGAAAGAATGTTAGATATATTATAAGTGTGATGAGAAACTATTGTAAGGTTCTAAGCAGAATAGTAAAATGGCCTGACTTTCATCTTAAATAAGCACTTTTGTCCACATTGTAGTAAGTAGAGTATAATGGAGCAAGAAAATTGGATATAATTGATATATTTGTCAGAGAGACCTTGAGGAAGCAGTTGTCTAGGTGAGACGGGATGTCAGATTGGACTGGGATGATGGGAGTGGGTGGATCCTGCATGTATTTTGAAAGTCTTTTGACTAATCTATTGGCTAATGAGCTGGATGAAATATGAGGGAGAAATTGGAGCCAAGGATAATTCCAAGGTTTAAGACCTGATAAAATGGATAAAATGATATGTCATTTACTGACTTGGAGTTTGGAAAATGAGGAAACAAGCTGGAAGACTGCTCCCTGGGGCCCCTCAAGGGCACACAGGCCGTCAGTTGGGGAGTCTTTTTCTATACGAATCCAACTCTTCCATGTGACCTGCCAAGGTCTGACCATAAACCTAGGGTCTCAGTGCCATCTCCATAGAATACATAAGAGGGAACCAGAGCAGGAGACAAGTCCAAGATGGCAGTGTAGGAAGACCCTGAACTCACCTCCTCCCACAAACACACCAAATGTACACCTGCACATAGAGCAGTTCCTCCCGAAGAAGAACTGAGGGCTGATTGAACAGCTTCTGCACAACAATTGATAGAGGGACAACATAGACACAGGTAGGAGAGACAGACATGGTATCAATGAGAACCCAACCCACGATGCAGCAGCCTGCAGCAGGGAGGGCTATCACTGAGGGGCGTGCACGCAGGTTTACATGCCTTAGGGCACAGCAAAAACACAGCAGTTTAAAGGGCACCTAGACTATACAGAAAGGAAATCCATTTACTAACCCTAGAGTATCTGCCAAACAGGCAGGAAACTGCTGGAACTCTATACAGGGTTGGAGGCACCAGCAAGCACCAGTTTTTGCATTCCCCTTCCACCTTGATAATGAGGCAGGAGCACAGTTAAGATGCTCTAGCCAGACTGCTAAAGCTACCCTAATTGGCCCAGGCCCCTGGCCCACACCTACTCTAGCTGTTACCCAAAGGCAGTGCCAGCATGGCACACCCTGGGGCCCTGACCTGTACCTGCCCCAGCTCCAGCCATCCCACCAGGGTGGCCCCAAGGCAGCACAACCTGAGACTTCCCCAGCCCACACCAGCTCCAGCTCCAGCTGGCCTCCCAAAACCACTTGGCACACATAGTCTAAACAGGGATGCTCCTACCCAAGGACATTCCTTCAAGACCAGGAGAGGTAGCTGTTTTGCTTAATTCATAGAAACAAACACAGAAAGAAAATGAAGAGACAAACAAAATAAAGAAACAGAGGAATATGTTGCAAACAAAAGAATGAGATAAAGCCCCAGAGAAAAACCCCTAATGAAATGGAGATAAGTAATTTCTCTGATAAAGAGTTCAAAGTAATAGTCATAAAGATGCTCATCAAACTCAAGATAAAATGGAAGAACACAGCAAGAACTTCAAAAAAGAGTTATAAAATATAAGAAAGAACCAATCAGAGCTGAAGAATATAATAACTGAAATGAAAAATACATGAGAGGGGATCAACAGCAGATTAAATGACAGAGGACAAATCAGGGATCTGGAAGACGAAATAGTGCAAATCACCCAATCAGAACAGTAAAAAGAAAAAAGAATTTTAAAAAATGAGGATAGTTTAAGGGACCTCTGGGACAACATCACGTATACTAACATTCACATTACAGGGTTCCAGAAGGACAGGAGAGAGAAAAAGGGGAAGAAAACTTATTTGAAGAAATAAGGGTTGAAAACTTCCCTAACCTGAGGAAGGAGACAGACATCTAGGTCTAGGAATAACAGAGAGTCCCAAAGAAGATGAACCCAAAGAGATCCACACAAAGACATTTTATAATTAAAATGACAAAAGTTAAAGATAAAGAGAGAATCCTGAAGATGGCAGGAGAAGAACAAGTCACATACAAGAGAACTACTGTAGACTATCAGCTGATTTTTTGGCAGAAACTTTGCAAGCCAGAAGGAAGTGATATGATATGTTTAAGTTGCTGAAAGGAAAAAAACTTACAACCAAGTATACTCTGCCTGGCAAGGTTATCATTCAGAATTGAAGGAGAGATAAGCAGTTTCCCAGGCAAGTAAAAACTAAAGGAGTTCATCATCACTAAATTGGCCTTACAAAAAATGTCAAAGGGTCTTCTTTAAGCAAAAAAGAAAAGGTCATAACTAGAATAAGAAAATATATGAAAGAAAAAATCTCACTGGTAAAAGCAAATATTTAATAAAGTCAATGGATCAGCCACTTAAAAAGCTAGTATGAAGATAAAAAGACAGGTAGTAAAATCAACTCTAACTACAATAAGTAGTTAAGGGATACACAAAATAAAAAGATGTAGAATATGACATCAAAAACATAAAACATGAGTGGGGAGTAAAAATGTTGTGCTTTTAGAATACATTTGAACTTAAGCTATTATCACCTTAAAATAGACTACTATATATATATATAGATCAATATATATGACCCTCATGGTAACTGCAAAGCAAAAATATACAGTAGATACACAAAAAATAAAGAGAAAGGAACCCAAACATAACACTAAAGAAAATTGTCAAACCAAGACCCATGTACATGCTACCTACAAGAGATTCACTTCAAGTCTAAAGACACGCACAGACTGAAAGTGAAAGGATGAAGAAAGATATTGCATGCAAATGGAAATGAAAAGAAACTTGGGGTTGCAATACTAATGTCAGACAAAATAGACTTTAAAACAAAGACTATAACAAAAAGAAAGGGCATTACATAATGATAAAGGGGTCAACCCAAGAAGAGGATATGAAATTTGTAAATGTTTATACACCCAACATAGGAGCACCTAAATATATTAAGCAAATATTAACAGACATAAAAGGAGCAATTGATAGTAATATAACAATAGTGGGAACCTTTAATTCCCCATGTACATCAATGGATGGAGCATCCAGAAAAAAAAGCAATAAGGAAACATTGGCTTTAAATGACACATTAGACCAAATGAACTCAACAGCTATTTCCAGAACATTACATCTAAAAACTGCAGAATACCCTTTCTTTTAAAGTGCACATGGAACATTCTCCAGGATAGATCACATGTTAGGCAACAAAACAAGTCTCAATAAATTTAAGAAGATTGAAATCACATTGAGCATCTTTTCTGACCACAACGGTATAAAACTAGAAATCAACTACAAGAAGAAACTGGAAAAAACGCAAACATATGAAGACTAAACAACATGTTATAAACAACCAATGAGTCAATGAAGAAATCCAAGAGGAAGTCAAAAAGTACCTTGAGACAAATGAAAATGGAAACAGAACATTCCAAAATCTATGGGACTCAGCAAGAGCAGTTCTAAGGGAAGTTGATAGCAACACAGGCCTACCTCAAGAAACAAGAAAAATCTCAAATAAACAACTTTACACCTCAAAGAACTAGAAAAAGAAGAACAAACCAAGCCCAAAGTTAGTAGAAGAAAGGAAATAATAAAGATCAGAGTGAAAATAAATAACAGAAACTAAAAAAAAAAAAAACAATAGAAAAGATCAATGAAACTAAAACCTGGTTCTTTGAAAAGATAAGTAAAATAATAATAAATAAATAAAATCAATAAACCTTTAGCTAGACTCATCAAGAAAAAAAGAGAAAGGGCCCAAATAAATAAAATCAGAAATGAAAAAGGAAAAGTTACAACTGACACCACAGAAATACAAAGGATCATAAGAGACTACTGCAATTATACGCCAACAAATTGGGAAACTTCATAGAAATGGATAAATTCCTAGAAACACACAAAATTCCAAGACTGAATCATGAAGAAATAGAAAACCTGAATAGATTTATTACAAGTAATGAAATTGAATCGGTAATTTAAAAACTCTCAAAAAACAGAAGTCCAGGCTTCACAGGTGAATCGTAGCAAACATTTAAAGAAGAATTAATACCTATATTTCTCAATTTATTCCAAAAAACCAAAGAGGAAGGAACACTTCCAAACTCATTTTACGAGGCAAGCATTACCCTGATACCAATACCAGACAAAGACATCACACACAAAAAATTTACAGGCCAATATTCCTGATGAACACAGATGGAAAAATCCTTAACAACGCTGCCTAACTCCTGGAAGATAATCCTTCAAGAATGGGTTACAAAGGGAGAAACTAGAAGCTATAACACAGAGGAAAAGGGTCAGAGTTGTTACGGTCTGGAGAGGAGGGAGGAACACGAGACATTTTCAAAGGAAAGGAGATTGGTTTTGGTTACTGGCAAAAAATGGGGTTCAAGATTCAAGATGCGAGGGCCAGTCCTGGTTGCCTAGTGGTTAAGTTAAGCACACTCTACTTTGGCAGCCCAGGTTAGGTTCCTGAGCATGGACCTACACCACTCTGTTAGCAGCCATGCTGTGCTGACAGCCCACATACTAAAAAATACAGGAAGACTGGCATGGACGTTAGCTCAGGGTGAATCTTCCTTAGCAGAAAAAAGAAAAGATTAGAGACAGGAAAATTCAGAGTCTTCTGCCAGAAGATTGTTTAGGGCCAAAGACTGAAAGAATGATCCTTCTTTAATTTTTTCACCACTAACTGTAGAGAATTCAAATGCATAAGGCAGGTAATCATTCATTCAGTCACTTACTCAACATAGAATGCTTAGCCCATGCCAGTACTATACCTGTATGTTGCAGATACAAAGATGAAAAGAACAGTCCTTGACCTCAGTGTAAAAAATAAAAATATGCGGAATATTAATTGTAGTGATGTACTGCTACAGATTATGGCAGGATGATGATAAGACACCTGAAAGCCTGGAATATTGAACTCTATGTGGAGAAGTCAGGGTGGGGCATGGGAAGCAATATTGGAGCTCAGTGTTAGATAATGAGCAGAAGGTCTCCAGGAAATAATGTGAGGAAGGACATTGCAGGCAAAACAGCATAGACAAGCCAGTCTACCCAGGTTTCCATTTCTTACCTACTGGAACACATGGCCAGGCATATTTGTCATGGACACGTTAGAAACTCTACAGAAATCTCAGTGCAGTGATTGGAATTGATGGCTCTAGGAGCACAACCTTTCACCTCAGCAAGCTTATATTGAGCATTGTGCTAGTTTGCCAGGGCCGCCATAATAGAATACTACAGACTGAGTGGCTCACACAGCAGAGATTTATTTTCTCAGAGGTCTGGAGACTAGAAGTCCAAGATCAACATGTTGGTTTCTCCTGAGGCCTCTCTCCTTGGGTTACAGATGGCCACCTTCTCACTGTGTCCTCATGTGGCCTTTTCTCTGGTGCAGGCATTCTTGGTGTCTCTTTGTGTATCCAAATTTCCTCTTCTTGTAAAGACACCAGTCAGACTGGATCAGGGCCCACCCTAAAGGCCTCATTTAAACTTGTTAACCTGCTTCAAGGCCCTATCTCCAAATACAGTTGCATTCTGAGGTATTGGGGGTTAGGGCTTCAATATACGAATTCAACATATGAATTCAATATATGAATATGAATTCAATATATGAATGTTAATACCTCCCATAGTGGTGGTATTAACATATGAAGCCTAGCATACTACTTAAGTGTAAATACTTTTGTTCCTTGGTCCATCACTTAATCAATAGAACCATTTAATATATGAATCGGAATCAATAAAGGTCCACACTTTAAACTCATCATTTGCCCTTGAAACCGTTTTTCCACCTTTTAGACAGCCATTATTTTTTCCTTTTCCCTGTTTTTCAATGGCCTTCCTAGGGCCCACCCCTCTTTGTTCATGGGAAGGAAAAACAATAATGTGGTCCCTGGGGCTGTATCTTTCCTCCCAAGCTGTCCCAACGGCAACAGCAGCAGCAACACGCAGAGAGGGGACTGGCCACTGCTGGACATGCTGAGGAACAGTGATCACGGCATCAGACAGCCCGGTGTGACTTCCATTTGATGGGCCAGATGGTTCAGAGCCAGTATGCTCAGTTCCAGCCTCTGTGCCTCCTGGTCAGCATGCCCTCTCTCTGACAGGATTCCCAGGCTGAGGATCATACTCTGAAATGTGCCATATAATCCATTATGATCCAGGTGCTGACTCCCCAAGCCTGCTCTTCATTCTCCCTGACAAAGAACCCCCTCACCAAAACATTATCGCGCAAAATAGACTTTACTGAAAATTTGAGGAGAAGAAAGAGGAGGTTTACAATGCACACCCTATTCAGTAGCTCTCTTACTCAAAAATCCATTCCTACCCCCAAATTGCTTCCTCTCTGCCTTTTCCCAGGTAGCCCCCCTTATGGCAGCCTGCCCCACCCTCCACTCAACTCTGTTATACACTGTAGTGCAGCTCCGTCCCTCAACCTGTAAACCTCACTCTTCTCAGTACTCCCCAGAACAAAGTGCTGCATTTTTATCATCATCATCATCATCATTATAATTATTATTAATTATTGAGTTTGGTCCTTGAAGTAGTATCTTCCCCCCATCAGGTGGCTTCTTCGAATATTTCTTCTGAGCACATGTAGTACCCTTTCTCAAGAGGAATCCTGACCCCTCTCTGAAGGTGATAAAGTTGCCCCCGTATTGCTGTACTGACATCTACACGCAGGGGAAGGATAAAATCAATGCTGCCCAGCTCCATGCTAACCAGAAACACGAGTGGTGTGGTGGGATTTCGAGATCTCAAGATTACGGAGTGGCCCCTGAGAGCCAGGACTGTGCCAGGGACTTTAGATGTTTTATCTCATTTAATCCTCACCACAAACCTACAAGGGAAGTGTTTTTGTCCCCTTTTTATAGATAGGAAGTTGGGGCTCAGAGACGTTAAGTAACTTTCCTGTGCTCACACTACTGGACAGCAGCAAAGCTGGGAAGGGCAGCAAAGTCAGTCTGACCGCAAAGCCTTGAGCCCTCCGCTGTGTCTCACCCTCGGGTTGGAAAGGCTCCTGTCCCTGTACATACGAGGATCCTTAAAATCTTTCCTCCCCATTAAGCATCTCATCTTTTGTGGACCTTGAGCGTGTCACTTCACATTGTTTGTCCCATTTTCTTCAACTGTAAAATGGAGATATTTCCCCCCTGCACTCACAGGGCTGTTTCATGGAAAGATATATTAAATAAAAATTGTGAGTGTGTGTTGTTGTACTGAAAAAGTGGACTATTATCATCTTGGTGCTTGCCGTTGAACAAGATCTAACCAAGGTCATCACTCTGGGCTTAAATAGTATAGGTAAGGACGGTTTTTAGGACAAGACAAAAATCCCACAACATCTAGGACTTTCAGAGAGGAAGATGATGGTGCCTGAGGAAATTGGTGATCTTGAATTTCTCCAGTGAAAAAGAACAGGTGAGAAATAGCCAGGACTTGCGTGGTAGTCCATTCTTCCTGTTCCAGCAACTGTGAACTTGGGAGCTACACAGAAACTTCTTTAGAGAAAATATGGCAGCCAGCCTTAGGGCATAGAGAGAGCACCTTGCTGATTTGTCCTTCCCAGACGTCTCTCTGATGTTACTCTCCTCCTTCTAATGCACCCAAGTCCTACCCCAATTTGATCCTCTTTATTACACTGCTCTCATCAAGGCTACCTCTGCCTTATAGAAAAGTCTGCAGTGGTCTCTGTAGATTACCATACTGTCCTCCGCTCTTTCTACTTGGCGGCCATCATTAGCTGGAACACCCACCCACACACGCCCATACACGCTTCCTTAATTGCTGCTGTTTCCCACTCTTGGCTGACATACCCAGGTTACCAGGCAGGCCAGGGTTTTCAGTAAGGGTTTACTGGACAACCAGTATGTTTGAAGCCCTTTGATAAGCACCACCTAATCCTGGGGGGACCTCAGAACACTTGCTCCTGCTTGCGTTTCTAAGTCTCCCATCTGGCTGTATTTCTTGCTGTTCATTCAGTCAGTCCATCAGTCTGTTGGGCAGTCACTTAACAAATGTGTGTAGAAGTTTAAAGGTTGGACTCTGAAGTCAAACTGGTGCTTGGTTCTAATCCTGACTCTACCACATTTTCTGGGTATATTTACGCACATTACTTCACTTTTCTCTGCCTTCACCTCCTTATCCATAAAATAGAGAGAGTAATAGTACCTACCTCATAGAGTTAGCATGAAGATCGAAATAACTCATGTAAACCCGTTAGGATGGAGTCTGGTGTATAATAAGAGTTCAGTAACTGTTTGCTAGCATAATTAATATCATTACTATGTGCCAGGCACTGTGCAACATCTTGGAAGTGGTCTCATGTTCTGGAGGAGAACCGAGAGCAGAAGGCAAGAAGGACAGTGACACATCTCCATGCTGCACAGTGAGGTCACACGGGAGAGAAGGTGCCGATCTGCCTGCGGGGAAGGCCACACAAGACGCTAGAAACAAGTTAAGCAGTAAAGGAGAATCAGGCATTTTCCAGGTAGACTGAATGCCCCTTCCAGGCAGAACAAAGGCACTGAAGGCTTTCATATCATTGAATATCTTTGGGCTGCTCTTAGCATATTTGTGTGCCTGGGGTGAAGGAGGGGTGACTAGAGATAATGCTGGGAGGTGGATGGCCCCGTGCGTCAGGAAGGGTCTTCTATCCCACAGTAAGGAGCCTGGATATAACCTAGAAGCGACGGGGGCCATTGAATCTCTTAGTTGAATTATATGTTTCAAAGATGACTCATCCTTCAAGATTTGAAAGAATGTCTCAGACTATTCCAACTCCCATTGATCGCTCCTTTTCTGACATATTAGAGTAGGCAGCGATCAAAACACTCAACTTATCACTTGATAATATAAATATAGGGTCTTGTGTCACCCTCAGATGGTTTTAAACATTTCTACTTGTCTCCAGAATTAGACCTTAGACTTCCTATAAGTGGAGACTGTTCAGAGTCTTTTGTATTCCCTCACTGTGCTGAATTGCCAGAGCTGGAAGGGAACTTGGCAGGCCCTGAGCTCATCCTCTCCTTTTATTGATAGAACCCAAGCTAAGGAGCTTGAGGGACCTACCCAAGCCACACAGCACGTTGGTGGTCCAGCATGCAATTGATCGTACACAATAACTGTGGCTTTACTGATATACTCATTAACAACTGGTTTTTGAAGCTGGTTGTGACAGAGCCAGGTGGATGTAAGAAGACAATTTCTGACTTTGAAGTCACCATTTAAATTAAAGCAAATCAGGACCTGGAATATATTGGGCTTGCCTTAAAGGGAATCTGTGGTTGGGTGAAAGTGTGGGTGAAAGTTAATACTCATCATGAGCATTACATTTCTGCAGACCCCATTACTCACTCTGCCTGTACAGCCCTGGTTAAAATGTTAGGGGCTAGTGTGGGAAGAGCTCTGACAAACCACAGCATCAGCCGAAATTGGAATAGTTGAAGTGAATCTGCATGGCTGATGGAGAGTGAAGGGAGCTGGGTTTCAGAGGCAATGCACAGGGGCTGCCACGCCACAGCATGACAAATAACTTATTTCCTCGATTCTTAGATGTCATCAATTGGTTTAATAATACCTTTTCAAGAAAAAAAACAATGAGCATTTCAATTGAAGACATATTCCTATTTTAGAAAAGTGAAAATGTGAAAGAGAAAAAAAAATATTCGTCTTAAATTCAGTCATCTAGATCCCATACAGGCATCAAGAGAGACATTTGCTTGTCAAGAGTTCTCTGATGACGTCATTTCAATTCAGAAACAAAAGCCAGTGCATGATTGGTATGGTCTTAAATAGTGAAAGAAATGTCTATAGAGGCAACTTCATGGTTAAATGTCAACCGGCAGGAAACTGAACTGAGATGGTGACTGCGTCTCCTGATTTATGCCTGTGTGGGCAGAGACTCGTTTGCTCCAAGACCACCCCTTTCCCACAAAGTGCAGATGTTAGATCCTGGCTGAAATGATCAAGCACGTGCTGGTTAATTAACTTTATGTGCCACTGCAGAACAGGCTGGTAAATCCATACACATGCCACCACGTCACCTTCAGGCTGTAATTCTGTCTTCCATAGCTCTAATCGTGCCTGATTTCTGCATTCCTCAATTAATTGCCATGGAAGTGTTGCTCAACATGGCAACCACATGGATTATTGCTAAAATTCCAGCTGGCACCAGGAAGATAAAGCACACTAAGCAGAGGAATTTTACTAAGAAGAGGTCAAGGGTGGGAAACCTCCTTATGAAAGTCCATTTGGCTTAAGGCGCTTTGGAGTTAGAGAGACCCGTACGTGGATCTTCATTCTGCAACTTATTAGCCGTTTATCCTTGGGCTTTGGTGGTCTCATCTGTAAAATGAGGTAATAACCTGAAGCAGACCCTCTGTGCCACCCTCCCATCCTTCACTGTGCATTGCTCTGCTCCATTCACTCTCTACTTTCTGAAACAGCTATTGCATATCTTCTCTCTCTTCCAGTTTCCAACATCTCCTCCCTCTACCTCCCCTTTCCACTCACTCAGGAGATAGACTTCTTTCTGTCTTCACTGAGAAAATAGAAGCAATCAAAAGAGAAGATCCATGTCCAACCAGCACCAACTTTACCAAGCTGTCTGCATCTCTCTCTCCTTATAGGTAAACTACCTCATTCCAATCTAAGGTCAACCCTTCCTGCAGTGCACTGCATCTCACCTCATCTCATCTGCTCAAGGACATTCCTCTAGCATTTCCCTCCTCTCTCTTCTGCAGCATAAGATTAATAACATGACGAAATAACCTTCCACATGTAAGCAAAACTTAAAAGAAAGCCACCCTTGATGCCACATCCCCCTCCTCTTTTCACTCATCTTCTCTACAGCAAAACTGCCCATTCTCACTACCTCCACTCACTCCCCTCTGGCCATTCTTTCCTGAAATCTTGTCAGTGGTTATCACCCCACCACTTCACTGGATCTGCTGCTGTTAAGGCCCCCAAAGAGGCTCCCTTAGCCAGCCCTTACACCTCACATTACTCGACATATAAGCTTCATTTGATGCTGCTGGGTATTCTCTCTTTCTTGAATCATTTTCTTCCCTAAGTTTCTAAAACATCCGTCTCTTTTGTCCTTCTTTTACCTCACCAGCTTCTCCTCAGATTTCTTTGTTTGTGCCTCTTAATCTTCTTGACCTCTAAATATTGGAGCACTCCAGGTCTCTGTCCTCAGATCACTTCTCTTCACTGTCTGCACTACCTAAGTAGTGATCTGGTCTAGTCTTATGGCTTTAAATACCATCTACATGCTCATGACTCTCAAATGTATTACTCCAGCTTGGACCTCTCTCCTGAATCCCAGAATCATATATCCAAGTGCCTACCTGGCAGCTCCACTTGAATTCCAAATAAGCATTTCACACTTAACTTATCTGAAACTCAACTCTGATCCCCACCCCTCTTCCTCACACGAACTTGCTTCTTCTGCAGTGTCTTCCTTTCAGTAAACGGCCCTTCCATTCACCCAGTTGCTCCAGCCAAAACCTTAAAAACGTTCTTAATTCCCCTCTTTCTTCCACGCTCCATGTCCAATCCCTCAACAAACCCAATTGGTTCTACCTTCAAAATATACCCCAAATTCAACCATGTCTTGCCGTACCTCTACTGGACCAAGCCAGAATGATTTCTCATCAGGATAATTGCAACAGTCTCCCAACTGGTCTCCCAACCTCCCTCTTGCCCTCCTATAATCTATTTTCCACACAGAAGCCAGAGTAACGCTTTTAAAATAAAACTCAGACCTTGTCACTTCCATACTCAAAACCATCACCCTTAGGATAAATTCCAAAGCCCTTGCATGATCTGCAAGGCCTGGCATCGACGTCTCTGCCCCTTCTGTCCCTCATTGCTCTGCTCCAGACACGCTGACCTCCTGGTATTCCTCAAACACACCCACCTTGCACTCTTGTCGGGGCCTTTGCCCTTGGTTTCCTCACTTCCCAGAATGCTCTTCTCCAAAGTATCTCACACCCTCATGTCCTTCATGTCTCTGCTCCAAAGTCACCTGTCAGAGAAGGCTTCCTTGTCACTTTCTAAATCTTGGCTCTGCTTTTATGTCGACCACAGCCCTTATCCTTACCCAAACTTATATTTTATTTATATATATATATATATATATATATATATATATCTTTGATTATTTGTTTATTTTATATCTCTACCCACTAGACCTTAAAACCTTAAGAGGAAGGATTTTACTTTTTTCACTGCTGGATACCCATGCCAAGGGCTATACCTGGCTCATAGTGGTAGCACAGTAAATATTCATTGAATGAATTATTTAATGAATGAATGAATGATCTCTTACTCATAGGGTTGCTAGGATGATTACATGAAGTATATAGAGCAGTTTCTAGCACATGGTAAAGGACTCAAGAATATCTGTTTCTTCTACTATTATTATTGTTTATAAAATGGAGCTGGGCTGTGGCAGTAGTGCACAGAAGCCAGTCATCTTGTGACATCTGCTATTATCAAAGTTTGCTTCTATTTCTGCATTTCATATGTTCCCATCTGGCCTCTGCTCTTTTAGGGATAATTGGAGAAAGCATGTTCCTTTGAGCTCACTGCTCAGACTTTGTTTAACTTGTAGGCATTTCTTTTAAGCTGTCCACTTGAATAAGAAATGTCACTTTGACTTCCAAGGCAAATTCTCCAGCTCTGCCAGCAAGCAGGCTCCAAAAGGCTGACACAATTTCCAGCCATACTCCACAGGACAAGACAAATGCTACAGGTTTCTTGACATTATGCTAAACTTCTGGGGAACAGAATACCGCATATGATGGAAGGGTTTGAAGGAGGAAATAAAGCACCTGACCGCAGTAGGGAGACCAGACTGGACATCTGTGTGTAGGCGTCACTCCGTCGCTTTCCCTGTCCTGGCAGCAGAAGGCCATACAGTGACATCTGATGCTCCCCTTTGATAAACAAGGCATGCGCCTTTATTATTTTTCAGAAATTTGAAATACATAAAATAGAGGAAGGAGCTCCCAAATAGCAGATTTGCTTTCCCACTCCACATCCCTTCCCATCTTCGCTGACCACCAGAAGTAGCTCCATCCCCCAAGGGTGAGGGGTATCTCCTCTCCATCCCCCAATTCATCCTCTGTCAACTCACCAACATGGGGTTCAGAGGAAGGCAGATTTAATTTTGAACCCTGGTCTTGACTCACATAAGCTGTGTGACCTTGAGCAAGTTCCTTGACCTCTCTCAGCCTCTATTTATCCGGGGGTCTTCACCAATGATTGGGAAGATGAAGAGGGGTTACCTGGTGAAGCACTTAGCCCAGCTCCATACTCCCAGCTCCCTGCTCCCCTGTTCTGCCCCATAATCCTCCTTTCATTTGTGCCATGGAGAATTCTCAGCTGTCTCTGAGCCGTCATCCTCTGGGACCTTCACAGCTGTGCCCTAATATAATGAGGGTAGGTGTTATTGTTCTATTTTTGAGACAAGGGTAGCCAATTTATTGAACCATCTGAACTCCATGGGGGAAAAACAGAAAATGAATTAATTTTTTTGTGTGATGATATTTGCTTTGATAAGCCTGCCTCCCCCTGGGTTGCACAGCCCATGACAAAATCTTGGCAGATTCCGTAACTTCCTGGTTACTTTAATTTATTAAAATCTGTCTAGAATAAAACTCCCACCTCGCCTCCTATCTAAGTCTTCCTTCCTTCAGCACCAGCCCAATTTCTAGCTGCTGGAAGGGCTTGAAGTGAAGAAGCTCTGTTCTGCTCCTTTGCTGCTTCCAGCTCCTCACTCAGTGTGGCTGAGTCTCAGCAAGGGGTTGTTTCATAACCTCCTCTCATTTAGCTTGCTGGAGATGGAGGGTCCCCTTCAAAATAAATACTGCACTCCCAGAGGCTCACGGCTCATTCCCCTCTATCAGTCAGGGTGTGCTAGGTTACACACAGTAACAACCAACTCCAAAGTAACTCCGGAGCACTTCCTTCCTCCTCCTTCGGCAGCTCCAGCTCCTCTGTTGGGTTTGGGCTGACGGGCAGAGGGAAAGAGAGAAGAGTTTTGGCTGGCCACTGTATCTGACCTTTCTAGGTAGGCTGTTGCTGCTTCTCTGGCTGGCCCTTTCTGGCTGATGATGCCCCATTGCTGGCCTTAGTGGGGCTCCTCTAGAGCTGTATAGCTCCCTGAAGTGGAAAGCTGTCTTCATACGGCCACAGCCAACTTCAAATGGACAACAAAGTACAACCCCACTTCATGCTGGGAAGATAGAGATAACAGTACTGTAGGCTGTGTACACACAGTAGATACCCAACTTAATGGTTTTAAACACCAGCCACCTCTAGTTGATGGTTCTGTGGGTTGACAATTTGAGCGGGACTCAGCTGGACAATTCTGGTCTCATCTAGACTCCTTGATTCCCTGCAGGGAAGCAGGGCAGCTATGCTTCTGGGGCTTACTCGAGTGATGGGAGATAACTGGACCATGTTTCTCTCATCATCCTTCAGTTTGTTCCTATGGCAGTTTGGCAGGTTTCCAAGAGGGACAACAGAAGCACACAAGGTGTCTTGAAGTCTCGGCTTGGAACTGGCTTAAAGTTGCTTCTGCCACCTTCTATTGGTTAAATTCCCAAAATCAAGAAGATTCAAGGAGTGGGGGAAATACACTCCACCTTTGATAGGAGGAGCTGCTCTGTGCATCACAAAGGGGAAAGGTAGAGAATGGTGGCATGTTTGCACTCTACTCCAAGCATTAATGACCACCACATCTTCCTGGTCTTCTGAGGGAGAAGTCGAGGGGTTGATGCAGAGGTGGCTACGCTTGGCAAGGCCAGATCAACTAATCTTATATGTAGGAGTGTTTGACCACACTTGATGGAGGCCTTTATTAGACTCACGTGCTTAGCATCTTTTTGTCTGCAGCTTTGGGCCACAGACATTAACCCAGGCAATAGGCAGGGTCCCCATGACATCCACTTACAACAAGAACCTACTTCAAAGGTGAAGTGACCTACTGCAGGTCATGCAGTACTGTGTGCTTCGTTTCTTTTGTCTGGGCCGAGGGAAAACTGTGTAGTAAGGGCTGGTGATATGAAAGTAGAGTAAATACCAGAGACTTTTCAAAGGCCATTGTGGCTGGGATGAACAGAGCAAGGTAGCCGTGGTGCAAGCTGCCATCAGGATCCGGAACCTGCCAGTCTCTGAAGCACACGAGAAGGAGCTTTCCTTTAAATTTAAGAACAAAGGAGACTTCATGAAGGATCTTAAACAACAGGCTCACATGTTCACAAAAGATCCTCTAGCTCCAATGTGAAGACTAGATTGGAAGTGAAGACTGGACCAAACCCAGACCTTTGTTTCAGAAGTTAGCACTTTTTCAAACCCATTTTGGTGCCTCTTCATAAGACCCAAAGGCAAAGGAGAAGTGGACTAGTTTGCTATGGCCAAAATCAAGCGGCAGGGCATGGGGAAGAGCAGAGAAAGTCAAATGGATCATTCCACACTGTGTTCTCCTCACACACATGCACTCAAGTTACTGGTCCACATGCTTCAGACCCCAGCAGGCTTGGGAGTTTCTGGTTTGTGTTCTGTGGATAGCCAGATTGATTCTGAGTCAGACGGTCACCTCTTCTGCTTTGCTGTGTTAGAGACAAGTGGCTGCTAAATCACCATAGGAGAAAAAGGCCAGCAGAGGCCCCGGATTACAGACCCAGCCTTTGAGCCCAGGAGATTGTATGCTTAATATTTCCAGTGATTCAAATTCAAAAGGCAAATGGTGTCTAAATCCCAATGTCATGGGACATTTTGACAGCACATTGCTAGGACCTCAAGGAGGCAGGGAGGAGGAGCAGGGGCAGAAGCAGAGGCTACATGGGACCTCTTTCTGGCTTGGCAGGGGGCGGGGAGGTGCTGCTGAGCCCCCTCTAG
Organism: Equus caballus; assembly: GCF_041296265.1. Classification (NCBI taxonomy): domain Eukaryota; kingdom Metazoa; phylum Chordata; class Mammalia; order Perissodactyla; family Equidae; genus Equus; species Equus caballus. The sequence goes on along the minus strand of NC_091699.1, from coordinate 59,938,818 downwards.
GCAATGACACCACTTCACCCACACAGGGACATATATGAGCCTCCTGGGGTCCAAGGGTGTCAGTAGGAACCATGCAGTGCATGAACAGACCTCACCCCCACAGCATGAGTCTGCATGATCATAAGAGAGTCTGTTCTGTCATTGCATTGCAGCTCCAGAAACTAAAACGATCACTTTCTTTCAAGACCAAGAGTTTACGGAGCAAAAGTGCTGACAACTTCTTCCAGCGAACCAGCAGCGACGTGAAGCTGCAGGCGGACATGCTGGCTGAGGTCAGCCCCAGCTCCAGCCCACTCCCGGCTCCGGGAAGCCTGACGTCCACGCCCACCAGGGCTGGCCTGCACCCAGGTGGAGGCGGCAAGGCCCACGCCTTTCAGGAACACATCTTCAAGAAGCCCACTTTCTGTGATGTCTGCAACCACATGATCGTGGGTAAGGCCTTCTCCTGCCCCTTCCTCCAGGTCCCAGCGTCCCCTGAGAGCCAAGTGAGAGTGGTGTAGCGCGGTCTAGGTCCCGTGTACCCAGACTCTGAGCCTCAGAGGTTCACCTGCAGGATGATTATATGAGAGCGTTTGGGGGAACAATATTTGTGAAAAGGTAAGAGAAGAAGGACTGGGCAGAGGAGAAGCTGGGTTGTGATACAGTTGTAGCAAAGCCTTCAGCTCGTCCGCCGGGGAGCTCTGAAGCCCTTTACAGTCATCTTGCATTAAGGCTGGAGGTCTGGGACTTTGTACCCCTGCATCACGTCACTGTGTATGGGCAGGCCCTGAGAAGGGGGCATAATCTTGAAACAAAGCTGCTCTTTTTAGCCAAGGGCAATGAGCAGAGAGAGAATCAGTGGGAGGTAACCAAGACACTGGGCAGTTGGGGATCAAATGCTTCAGTTCTGCCTGGGGACCTGAGTGAGCATCACAGCGTCCACTACAGTGTGCATGGCGATGTCTATCTGGGGTAGCCTGGGGAGGGGTCTATTGCTTGGGAAGTTACAGGTGAATGACCCAGACAGGTGTGTGTGGGAGGGATGATTCTGGAGCTGGGCGACCTTGGAGAGGCTCTGAACCAGGCAGAAAGGGTGATTCAGCCACCATTACAACTCTGGACCCTGAAAGGACCCACTCATGGTACGTCAGAGAAATGGTGGTAGCCTGAGAGTCTTAGGGGTTGTACCCAGATGAAGAGAATGACCTATAAGATGTCCCAGCTTGGTGGAGAATGTAGGCCGTTCAGAGCCACACACATGGACTCCACAGTTCACTCTCTTCTGCCTCTCCTGCATCAGAAACCTGATGACCAAACAGACGGGAGAAATCAGAAAGGGAATTCGGGTGGGACTTGCAGTTGTTTCAAGAACAGCGGTATATCCTAGTATTTGACCACTCACCAGGAACCAGAGAGAAGGGGAAGGATGCAGGCCCTGGTTTGCTCTCGGGGGTGTGAGGATGTACCCTCAAGGATAGGAGAAGTTAAAGAGAGGAAAATGAGGCTGAAAATCGAAAGATGCCAGGCTGATCCAGCTGTGGACCATCTTCCTGAGACAGTGCTGATACCCTAGACATGTAGCCAACCAAATGCCTGGAGTGCCTGGAGGAACACTGAGGAAAACAGGTGTGGGGATAGGCCTTGCCCACCCTGGGATCCAGTGCCAGGCGTACGCTGTGGCTCTTGCTCACTTACAGCCTGGACGCCCCAGCAACAGGCTTGGCAATGAATGCTTCAGGGAAGAACACTTTTAAGATCAACAGCCTCAGATTCCCCAGCTGGCAGCCAGGGCCCAGTGTGACTCTAGGCAAAAAGCTAATATGTTGTTTCATCTCACCTTCCAGCTCCTCTCCCCTGACACACACCCCTCCCTCCCAACTCCACCGTCTCCCCTTCAGTACCGATTTCCTGCAGGCTGGCATCTCTTCTGAGTATGACAGTTGTCTTAGATCAGACTCCCTAGAAGCAGAGCCAGGGATTCAAGGGCACATAATTTATTGAAGGGATTCTTTGGGAGAAGGGGCGGGGAGTAGACGGGCAGGGAAGGAGCTAAACGAGGAGGTGGTCTTAGGTGGATCTCACTTCAGCCTGATCTCAAGGGAGCTCTGGCACGTGAATTGCGTGAGTAGGTCCTGCCTTGAGGCAAGGGGCCAGACTTTTGTATCCTGGTGTGAGTGAGCATCTCTCCTCCTCCCAGGATAGAGGTCGTTTCATAACCCTCTGAGCAAAGTGGTTCATGTTCTGCTGAAGGCAATTTTCTGGAGAACTGGGTAGCTGTGAGTCATTAGCAGCCAGCATATATACCACCAGTGTATTTGCTACTGAGCAAATTACCACAAATTCAGTATCTGAAAACAAAGCAAATTGACTGTCTTACGGTTCTGGAGATGGGAAGTCTGCAGTGGGCCTCACTAGGCTAAAATCAAGGTGTCAGTAGGGCTGCGTTCTCTTCTGGAGGTTCTAAGGGAGAATCTATATTCTTGCCTTTATCAACTCTAGAGGCTGCCCACCCCTTGGCTTGTGGTCCCTTTTCATGTTCAAAGTTAGCAATGGCAGGTCACATCTTTCTCACACTGTCATCTCTTTGGTCCTGACTCTTCCTCTTTCTCAAGGACCCTCGTAATTAGAGTGGACCCACCTGGATAAACCAGGATAATCATCCCATCTCCAGGTCACCTGATTAGCAAACTTACTTCCACCTGCAACCTTGATTTCCTCTTGCCACATAACATAACATATTTACTGGTTGTGGGAATTAGGACATGGATATCTTTGGGAGACCATTATTCTGCCTCTGCACACCCAGTAAAGGGTATGTGGGCTGGGCATCAACAGTGTCCACCACAACAATAGAAGAAAACCTTGGTTGAAGATCACAAGACTGGCCTTTGTTGATTCTTGTCTATTCTGGCTCTGATGCCAGTCATGTGATTGTGTATTCCAGCTGATGGCTTTGTAATGTCACATGATGAAAGGCCATTTTCATTCGAAGCGGGCCAAGAGGTATCTTTTTGTTTGGTGCACAAAAAGGGGAGAATGCTGACCCATATTTTGCTCCTGGCAATTCCCAGGACATAATTAGCCCTGTCCCTTTCCAGATAAAATGAGATGAGGGGATGAGGATGGTAGAAAGACCATGAGCATGGAATTAGATGGCCTGGATTTGAGCCCCATGCAGCTGTGTGACCTAGTGCCAGTGACTCACCTTCTCTGAATCTGTGCCCTCATTTTATGTGGAGATGATAATATCACCATCAGGGTTTTGTATGGATTAATGAACTTGTAGAGGGGAAGTACCAGGCATCTAATAGGCTCTCAGTAAAGGGAGCCCATTGGAGTTGGTATTATTCTCATTGTAATTAATGGAGAATGTAATCGTTACTCTACTGAAGCAGAGAAAGATATTTGGTGGATAAACCAAATTAGTTTAACAGAAAGAAATTTCAAAACTTAATAGGCATAAGTAATTGAAAAAATAATATCCAGATAACAAGAAGTAGTTAGCCCCTCATCTATGCAGCCATGTTTTGCATACACCTTAGGATTGTCTCTCATTCTGCATTTCATATTTTGTGAGGGATATGGACAAGGAAGTGAGTGATCAAAGAGAGTGATCAAAATGGTGAGTGGTATGTCACAATAAAATTGTGAGGAAACTCTGGGAGTTTGGTGTGGAAAGGACTTAGGATTTGGAGCTGTGTTTTAAAATACCACATTGGAAGAGACAAGGTACTCATTCTATGTGGCTTTAGAGGGAAGGGTTGAGAACAAGGAGTAAATTCGAAAGGCAAATTTCAGTGAGAATATAATGGTTTAACTGATGCACTTGACCTGTAATTGAATGAGCTGCCTTGTGAGCAGCAAGTAGTTTAACTGCTGTCAGTCATAGGTCCTCTGGAAGGCCTTTCCTTACTTAATTATCTGATGTTCTTTAAAGTGAGATGTGGAATGTTTGTTGCTTCCCAAACAGGCCAATGTCTGTCATCATTGACCTTGGACATATCAATGGTTTCCAGTATGGCCAGGAAGGCAGGGTTCTGCAAATTGCTTCACCTTCAGCCAAAACCCCATTAAGGGGTGGGATATTCAGAATGAGTGGAAACATCAGCCCCTCTTGTGACAATACAAACAACACCAGTCCTCAACTTCAGAAAACCGTTATCTACTCACGCTCTCATATTCTAGTCACCATTATTCATTTTCTACCTTTAACCAGACCACATTTAGATATAGTCCTTGTATCAGTCAAGGATTTCCACAATAATGCTGTGTAACAGCTACTCTCAAACTCTAGCACTTAAAGCAGCTTTCTCTTACTCTCACTCAGGCATCTTCAGGTCAGCTTGGGTTTGGCTGATCCAGACTCAGCTCAGTTTTTGCATCTTTTCTCTATTTCTTATCTCCTTTCTTTGGACCAGTAGGCTAGCCATGACCTATTCTTCTCATGGCAAGGACAAGGGGAAGCATAGAAAGCTTTTTAAGGCCTTGGATTACAGGTGGCACACTGTCACTTCCGCTTTTGTTCCACCAGAATGTGGACCAAGCCCACGTCAAGGGATGGAGAAGCGTACACACGCCTCTCCAGCAGGAACTGCAAAGATACTTTGCAAAGGTCACAGGTACAGGGAGGGGTGAAGAATAGGGTCAATAGTCCAATCTACTGCAAAGCTCGGGATGGCCTCTGGATTGCTGAATGCTTTTTATTCGGCAGATTCTAAGTCATGCTTCTGCTTCACTTCTCCATCTGGAAGTGATGCCTGGCAACCGACTGTTAGGCTGGTGGGGAGGGTGTCTCAGCCTGTCCCATGCTCAGAATCCTTAGGCAATTTGGCCTCCAACTTAGTTTTTGTGTCTGCCTCTCTAGCTTCTGAATCTGATGCGTCACTTTCAATTTCCACACAAATTTCCACCAGACCTTTTCAAGGCAGTGCTATTCATAACCTTAAATAGGTGATGATGAGTCTCTATTTTAAATCTCATTGTGATCAGTGTGAAAAGACAAACGGAACATGTGTTTTTAGAATGAGTAACGGAAATGAGTTCACCTCTGAGGAATGTCATAATCATTATCCTGAAGAGGATTCTAGGTACACCTCAAGTACAACAACAATTTTGAAAGACTGTTTTGAAAATCACAAAAAGCATGCCCTGGGCTAAAGAGAATTGCGCTATACTTTTCTCTTATCAGAATTAAATTTATATTGTAGCTACCTTTTTAACTTAAAAAGGAAAGAGGAAGAAAATAGTCAACAAGGCACACTGCTCTTTTCAAAGATGCAATCAAAGTAAATCAGACAGTAGGCTCCTTCTAGGAAAGAAGAAGGGGGTTAGAGAGACCATGTGAGGCAGCAGAGAAAGGAAAGAGAGCAAAGGCTGGAGGAAGGAGGTGAGGCGAGGAAGAGAAGTCAGGTGAAGTAGAGGCTGATAAATGTTTCAACTTCCCAAAACAGTGCGTAGGGTATTGTAATCCCTGAAAACGGAGCACAGTTGATCTGCCCTCTTTCTCTTTCTTTACTCTTCAAACCTAGCCTCCTGTCTTTACACGTATTTCCTGAAGATTTGTTTCCTTCAAGCTACAAGTCATCTTCATATTCTAAATTCTAGGGAAAGACCACCTGCTGTTATCCCCTTAGAATGACATTTCAAAAAATATTAAAGCTGGTTTTTTTTCCTCTCAACTGAGAACTGAAGGTTATATAATGATGGCCTAGAGACATCAACTCTCATTTGTGCAGTTTCTAGCTGATGGATATTCGTTTAAAACTAAAAGGAATCTGGCATCCTCACTGTCTAGGGTTTCTGTGCCGGAATGGACACTCAGAATTGGGCTTACAAGGCCTCACGTTTGTGCCTTGCCTGACTGCCTGTGCCTTAAATCTGAAAAGGCTATATATTTGCCACAAGAAAGTGACCAATAAAAGTAGACCAGGATCCCAGACTCATTCCCTACCCGTCTGTTTCTAATTTCCTTAGCTCCTTCACTCTCTCACTCCTTCTCTAGTGCCAGCTTTGCCCTTGCCCTTGGACTTGACACCTGAGACTGCTCCTCCCCTACTGACCTGGCTCCTGGGCCCCTTAGTTAAGCAGGCACTGTGGTATGCCCTCTAGCTAATCTAATCTTGCCTCCAGCACCTTTATGATCACCTCCTTAGACTATCTCTTTCCAGTAAATTTGGTAACCTATACAAACCAAAGATGATCAACCCAAGCTTTCATGGAGACATGAGAGAAATAAGTAGTCAGGTGTGCCTGTCAGCCCCAATGCTGAATACCTCAGCCTGTGAGTCAATAGGACTCAAGACCCAGTCTTAGACTAGGAGAATTCTGAACTGCCTCCTGTGCTTGGCTAGAAGAATATACCTCCTCCACCAAGCAGAGCCACTCTTGCCATCCTTAGGCCTTAGCAATGGGAGTTACGGGTGAGAGACTCATCCTCACTGTGCATCACTTAAATGTATTCCATCTGTGGCACTCTGTCTTTACATTGAGTTAACTGTCTACAATGACTCATTTCAAGAGAGCATTGAATGTTCTTCTAATCTGGGTCTCATTGAAATTTAGAAGACTTGAACAAGTCAACATGCATTATTAACATAACTAACTCAATGCTTAAGTCTACTCCATCAATTAGGGAGGTTTTTTCCAAGGAACTCTATGCTATTTACTTCCAGATACCTTGTTTCCAAAACTATTTTTAAATTAACTAAATGTTTTTAGTTGTTGTCCATGTCGAAAACACAGCATATTAAAAGAGCTCATATTTTCTAAACAAGTATTTAGCAAAATGGCTGGATTTCATTGCCTAAAATTTTGACTTCCCTTATATAGTCCCTGAATAGTCAAAGAGTCATTTGCTTCCAAACTGTCCAAGAGGCAACCACTGGGGAAAATAATAATGACTTTGTCTTAGGTAAGAATCCCTAAAATGGACCTGAAATAGAGATTCTCATGAAAGTGACTTATTATGGGGAGTACCCTCAGGAGAAGGGGAATCAGAAAAGCGAGAGGAGAAAGAGAAGGAGCTAAGCGAGGATATGGTCTCAGCTGGAGTTGTCTCCAGACTGACCCCACCACAGGGAGCTCTAGAACACAGGTTGCATCACCTAGTGGTCCCACCTTGAGACAAGGGGCTGGCTTTTGTGTACTCCAGTCGCTCAGTCATTGGCCATGGCTGGCCCTGGGAGGCAGTGGGGGTGTGACATCCCAGGCAAGGAGGATCCCATGTGGCCAAGAACAATTATCTGAAAAAAGGCACGTGTGAGCCATTAGTAGCCAACACTCACAGCATCAACATGATAAATAAGATCTGGACCAGGCACCAACAGCATCACAACATCAGTAAACATACTTTAATGCTACAAGATGCAACGTAAAAACATCCTCCACTAGGAATGAATTTAAAATGCAAATGGATCTTGGCATCATTGTACCTATAACATTGTATTACCATTATCATGAATCATATAACATGAGGAAATATTACATTAAACCCTAGTCCAGGACCTTTCTGTTATGCTCTTGTTTGACCATTAGTTTAATTGTTTCCTGACTATTCTGACCTAAAAAGCCATAAAACATTAACCAATCCATGAATGGAAAGAAAAAGAGATATATACACACACATACATACATATATACATAAAACTAAAAAGACAAAACAGTGTTCACTCACCAATAAAGTTGTCTTTTGGTGGGAATAGCCAAACAGAAATCAAGGGGAATATTAAAAATCAATGTCAAATATGTGTATTCTCAGAATGGTATTGAAACTCTGAGGTGTCATCAATCATTTAACTGGACAATTGTTTTAAGTGCTGTACAACTTGTAATAAGAAAATACAAATGCTCTCTAAAACCTTTTCTTCAGTTTCAAATAGATAACTTTTCTTTGGGCCATGGTATATGTCCTTCTTAAAATGCAGTACCCAGACCTCAGTGCTTTGTCCAATGGGATTGTTAATCTCTGGTATCCATAACTTAACTGCTACTTTCCTACTAGAGGACAAAAATGCAATGTAATGCCCAGTCCAATAGACATCATTTCTTTGTATTTTCTCATAAAGCCCCCTTGAGAGAATCGTGTTAATTCTAGGCACAGAATTTCAAGCGAAAGTAAGTAAAACTGGGGCACAGTCAGGGTTAGGAGATGGTGACCCTATCAGAGGAGGAATGTTTGCAGGAGGTGCCAGTGTTTGGCCTGGAGAAGACTTAGGGGAACATGATCATTGTCTTCAAATAGCTGAAAAGATCTCATCTGGAAGAGGGTTTAAACTCACTTGGGATCCCAAATACACAGTGATGGATGATACAAGGAGGCGGAGTTCAAGATACTGAAAGTAAGAGCTTCTAAAAGTAATTCCGGAAGTAGGCACCATTGATATGGGGAGAGGGGATTTTCCATGATAAAATACATGTTTGGAAAATGCTATACACTATACTCCCGTTGGATATTCATGGCACACACTGGCATTTTGAAGTCCTGCTATCCTGAAAACAACCAAGTGTTGTCAATGGAGAACAGAGACAGTGGAAAAAATGGGTTGTAACTGAAGAGTTCTCCGTCCTAACGTCTACTTTTCTCTGCTTCCACTTGGCTGCTATTGGACATTATTTGTCATGTATCTCTTTAATGTACACACTTCAGAGAGCCTTTCCAATGCCTGCAATGGAAACTCATTAAAGAGTTATTAAGACTTCAATATCAGGGCCAATGTTCTTCTAGAACATTGTACCTAGCACCTTTCAAGTAAAGGGGCTGAAAATACTTTTAAGCTAGCATCTTCTGTTAGTTTCCTGAAATTTTAGGCCTGCTGCCAAGTACTATGTATTTTAATAAATTTGTCATTGAAAATTACTTAAATAAAAAAGTAAACCACCTTCCTTCCATCAAATATTGAGCAGAAATGGATGTTGGTGGACTCCAAGGAAGAAGGTATCTTAGAACCTTATAGAGAAATGGAAATAGCACCCATTAGGGGCCAGTAGTATGCTCTGGGGCATCATATGGGACCTCCATGTCATCACTTTGAAAATGTAAATATCCTTAACCTGATGCCAAAAGAGAAGATAGTATGAGAGGAGGTGGAGGACCACCCATATTACCATATTTCCCACCAGTCTGCCTCAGACATCCTATTCCCTGTGGAAGATCCTAATATTGTTTTCTGAGCCCATTTTCAATGCCTTACCTTTTTGCTGTTCTTTCTGAAACATCTGGAATTCCCTTCCTTCTTGTTCCATCTTTCCATCTATTCTAATCCTAAATCTATCAGGACTCAATTAAAAGCTTTCTCCAGTTCTTTGGTGACCATTTATTTTCTCTGAACTTTCATGTCATTTCTCAAACAGACTAGACTCTGGTAAGCTCCTCAAAGACATGAGCAAGTCTATCTTATGTGCCTCTTCCCACAGCAGCAAGCACAGCACACTCCTGGCACATAGTGAGTATTTAAGAAATAGTAGTGATGCATGGGAAAAAACAATCTGCCTTCCAATACCAACCAACAGAAAGAGAAGTGAACTGAATGCTTTTGTCATGAATCCCACTGTTATAATAACACTTCCACCTTCATTTTTTTAATATTTGCCTGATATGCCTTTATATACATTTAACTTTAAAGCTTTTTTGTGTTATCTAAGTGCTTCTTTTCAAAATAAGCATAATTGGATTTTAGATTTCTTTTTTGCCCGACTTAAAGTTTTATTCTTAAACAGAAGAGGTTTATGGATTTGCATTCATTGTTATGAATGAAATGTTTGGCATTCCTTCTATTATCTATATGATTTCTGTTTTATGTTTCTCATTTCCTTCCATTTCGTGTGTGTGTGAGAGAGAGAGAGTGTGTGTTAGCCATGTGTGGTTTATGTGTTCTTTCCTTTTATAACCTCCTGTGTTTTGGAAGATATATAATATATTCTTCTAATGATTATCTCTGAGGTTTCCAAGAAATGCTCTTTATTTTACGTTTCTCAAGTTATTAAAAAGTAAAAATAAATATGGTATTTTGATTCCTCTACTCTTCCAGATAAGCTTACCAAACTTTTAATCCTAACTCCCATCCCACCAGCGATAGTATTTCCACATCTTGTTTTTGCAAATTAAGTATGCACTGTTGTCAATCCAGATTTTTATTGTTTTCCAATGTCTTGCAATTCATACCTTTGATTTAGAATAAATCTCAAGATATACGTACATTTTATAACAAGATTTAGACATCTATTTAGACGTTTCTAGTTTTAACTGACTTCAATATTTACAACCAATTCTATTATTACGTAATGTCTCGATTGTTAAGCTCTTATTTTTGTTTTGTTTTGTTTCCAGTTGTGCAGTGTATATTTTCAGTAATATTGTTCAAGAAAAGAACATGAGTACTAAACACATGAAGGAGTAAATTGCCATGGGTCCCAGTTGCTTGGCTAATGAATCTCTTGCAGATTGCGGCAGACTGGTGAGCAGAGGCCAACTCGTGGCTTCTTGCAGGTTCTGCTTAACGTCCCTCTGCCATATTCTGTGGCTCCATTTCTCTGCCCACTCTGCTTTCACTGAAGCAAGTAGCACACTCCCCCCTTTTAGGTTAGTCCGTGAAATCCAATAAGCTGGGAACTGCTGCTTTATGACAGTAATTAAATCATCTGTAGTGTCAGTTCTGTCCTTCACTGCCTTTAATAAGGATTTCAATCATGAAATTTTATTTTTTGCTTTCCTATGTTCCCCACATGTTCCTCCAGATTTTTTTACTTCTTCTTTTGACTCCTTTCTCATAATATCTGGTTCTCTTGTATTTTATTGTTAACCAAAAGCAGATGCTGTCTATAATTGTCTTTTGTTTAGTGTAACCCTTCAAAATATGCCTTCCCTTATGGCATTGTTGAAAGGGGTGAGGGAGATAGGTTATGTAATGCAGTCACATGAACTAGGCTAATGGCAAATGTCACAGCATAAACTCCAGAGAGCAGGGGCTGTTGTGTGTCATGTTCACTGTACTAATAGCACTTAGCACTAAGCCTAGTACCCAGGAATAGTTCTTCCTGTAATCATTGTTCAATACGAATTTGTTAAGTGAGCAAATGAACAGATGCACAACCAATGAGAAATATTAGAATCAGAATTATGGTTATGATTTTTTTTATACACAGAGCAAAATATTCAGATTTAAGAAGATAAAACTGCAGATAACCGTTTATCCATCAACCATGGAAGGCCAACTGTATGCCAAGCCCTGTACTAATATCTAACATCTTCACAAATTTCAAGTGAGGAGACTGAGTGTTGGCAAAGGCAAAGGAAATAGAATTTATGTAGAAACTGGAAGAAGTAAGGAGTACTCCCTTCCACCTTAAGCTGAAGGCCTGTTGGGCCTCTGTCCATGACAGACTTTGCTGTATTCAGTGGACAAGATGGGTTTAACAGGCTTCACGATGCTCTAACTGGCCTTCCAAAGCCATCCCACCCCTTACCGCCATCCAGGTGATCAAACTGGATGTCCTGAAGCCAAATCACTGATGGGAGGATATCTAAACCCCATTTGGGGTACCAGTTTGGGGAAGATAGGAAGCCAGAGGAACTATAAGAGTCTAGTTCTTCTCAATGTTGTTGGTCATCCTTCTAAATTTGTTCCTAAATCTGCTTTTCTTACTGCACACACGTGCTGATATTAGGAAGATATGGACACTGCCATCCCCCTCCACCCCATCCTTAACCACGTCATGACTGTTAAGAACGAGAAAGGGATCAAGTGGTGAAGAGAGAGTCTTGATATGCACACAGCTCTCCAGAAAATGAAAATTTCCCAAGTTGCCAGACATTGCTGCTATCTTATCAATGTAAAAATGAAAACGTGGAACTTCCTTCCTCTGAACTGTTTATTTTACTAGTAATTGACTGAAGTCTTAAATGGTCAAATTTAGGAAAAAGCAGTAAAAAAAAATCTAGCCAAAGGAAAAAGACTATCCCTCTTAAATTATAGATCATGATGTTAGTGAGTGCTTTGGCGATTTCTTGAATCGTGGCATAGAGATGATCTTTCAGAAAAATAATGTTTTTTTGCCTCAAAGAAGATATTTGTATTTTAGGAGATTTTTAAGATTCTATTTTAGCAGAAAGAAATGAAAATATAGCAAAGTATTTTCACTGCATAATAACAGACCGGAGAGGGGAGACTGTCTGATAATTTAAGGCGTTCTTTTGTTAAATGTTTAGTCATTTCCTATAGGTCACCAGCTACAAGCTATTTCGTAATATCAAAGCAAATATCCTCTAAATAGGTATTTCCATGTGCTTCCGAGACCCACTGTGCTTTCTATAATTTCTCCTTGTCCCATCAAGGAAGAAATTAAAAATATGCCCAGGGCAAAGGGAAGGAGGAGAAATCATTCAAGATAGAGTTTGAGTGGACAGAAAGTAGACACTACTGTGATTCCTGGATGCACTTTGAGAGTTGTCTAAACTTGAAGCTCAAAATCTTTTCCTGGATATGCTCTTGCTGATTCATGCCTTCCTGCTTGAGGTTTGTACCACCCATGACAAACAAATGTAGAGAGGCTGCCTGCCTTTGGACCCAAAGTTAAATCCATGTTTGGAGGCTCGGGAGCTCCGTGAATAGGCCACCTCCAGTGATAAACACAGGGAGACAGGGACCTGTTGGAAAATGTGTATTCTGCACTTCCATTCAGCTGCCATAACGGGGAATGCTCCACTGACCTACTTTAGATTGGTCCCCTTGGTTGTGCAGCCACAGTGGATACCACATCATAAAATGACAGAACTGGGCCAGTAATAGAAACTAGGACGGCCGATTGTGTGTATCTGGGGCTCAAAGCATCAGGCGTGTGTATGTGTGTGTGTGTGTGTGTGTGTGTCTATGGAGACACACACCTGTACATTGTGACCCAACAATTAAGAAGAGAGGATGGGGGACCATAGAAATATATGGCTAATTGCTGCTAAAGCGTTTTATTTGTAGCTTATCCAACACTGCCTGGTTGCTAAACCAGAAAAATAAAGCATAGATTACTCTATCACATGCTAAACTTACCTGGAAAGAAAATCCAGAAGCTTATAGCTACCCTGCGCTCCTCACCCCAACAACAATGAGAACAAACAAGCCGTGCAGGAGTGCACGCGTTTACACATATGCGCACTTGTGCACACCACACACACTCCCACCTCCAGTCAGGGGAATGTGTGTTTTCACTGACACAACAAGAGTGTGGTTTAAAGAGTTCACATCCACTTCAGCCTGTATCTGACCCCTTACAATGTAAGGTCCAAGCACCATCTTCACCCTGCTTATAATGTCAGAAAAAGCAGCAGCAAGAATCACTTATTAAAACTGAGGGGGGACGATGAACCAGCCCGACTCTGTTTGACCCAGAAGGACTGTGCCATTTGCATGTGATCAGCCTGATATCCTTGTTTGAAAAGAAGATGCCAAGGACCATTTTCTGAGCATCTGTTTTCTCATTTTAAAAATGGAAATAGAAAATGCCTTTCTGGTGGATTTGGTATAAAGATTAGATGAGGCAGTACCTAAAAGCAGTAGTGTTCAGTTAATGGTAGCTTTCCAGGCTCTTTGCTTCTCCCTGTCTTCCTGTCCTGCTATCACAGGGGACATGCACTGCTGCTGGCCTGCCCTCTCACCCGAGGTTGAGTCTCTCACTTCAACTGCCAGAACTTTGCTGCCCAGATGCCTCATGAATGCTGAAGTGCTTAAAGATGTCCACCATGGAACAAAGTGTCTTCTTCCCCCATAACATCTGTCCTCTCCTGCTGGGGCAGATGGCGTCTGCATGCTCTCAGCTGCCCGGCCAGAACCTCAAGGCCGTCTTTGACTCCTCCTTGCCCCCTTTCTCCAGAAGTCCCATCCACCAGCACACTGTCAATTCTACTTCCGTGACTTCTCTGCAGTCAGGCCCCACCTCTCTTCCCCACTGCTCCCGCCCCAGTCCAGGCTTCAGCATGTCTCAAATGAATTGTTTCAAGAACTTCCTAAATTATGTTCTTTCTATCCATCTCTACCTCCTCATCCACTTTACACACTGCTGCCAAACATCTTCTGAAAGCAAACTGACACTGAATTACTGCTTTTCTCGGGAATGCTTGCATTACTCATTGCCTAGAGAATTACACTCAAGCTCCCTAGCTTGGCGCTTATTCTAAAACCTGCAGTAGCTAACAAAGGCAAAGAAGTAAGGGCTTTATCCCATCAGATTTAGAGAAAGTGAAACTTTCCTTACTATGCCTGACAGTCATCATCAATGGCACTAGTGAACATCTGAAAGTAGATCATTGCAAATAAATGCAAAATACAGACCTGCAAGAGAAAGAAAGAATGGTGCAGAGGGGTCGAGGGGTAGTTATTTGCATTTTGGCTCTGCGCTTAGTAGGTTGAATGACCGCAGACAACTGATTTACCTTCTCTTAATCCAAGTGTCTTTCAAATGAGATTGAAAATAGCAATACATTACTTCACGGGATTTACTGATAACTAAATAAAGTGATGCATATGAATGTTCTTTATGGACTATAAAATTCAAAAACTGTTCACTATTCTTAATGCTATCTTTATGTATGAAAAATTATTGCTAACAGTATGCCAAATTCCTAGGAAAGTACTTTGGGGATGGAGAAAAAGTGTAGAGCATAGATTGGCCAGTCCCTTCTTGGGAGGCCTGAGGATAAATACAGATTCTCAAGCTAGAGAACAGTTCTGAAGAAAGCAAATGAGATTATGAAAACTGCAGACCTCAGAGAAGAGGAGAAGGCAGAGCTGCAGAGATTATTAATACTGGGGTCAGGGACGTCAAGTCCAGATATTTCCCAGATGGTCATGAGAAAGTGATCATTCAGGAGGACGTCTCCTCTCAAAACTTTAAACCAAACTCATGTAGCAGAAGGAAAGCTTGGCAGCCATGGTCTTACAATGTGAACTGATGACCCAGAGGGTAAAGGCTGTGGACTGCAAACACAAAACCCTGGGCCAACCCAACCCCCCTTGCTATTTTTAAAGCTCCATGCGGGTGAGGGGCAGGGAAAGTAGGGAGAGTTTTTCCACTAGTAGTCAGGAACCTAAATAGGAAAGATCAACAGAGGCATTTATAAACAATGAATGCCATTAATTTTTTTAAGCTAAGAAGGGGTTGGAAATGATGTAGTATAGCAAGGAGTGGGGAATATAGGCAGGGAAAGATAGCCCAGGGGTCTTCACATTTTTTAATGGTCCTTTCTGCTTGCTTGATGGCATTTCAAGTCACTGGTGAATTACTAAATGAGTGAATTTCCCGGAAAACTTGGAAATCATCTTGTTCAATTGAACTCATAATAGGGGAGAGATAGAATGGGTTATTTTTAATCAAGCTCCCATGACTAGGGTTCAACTGTGATGGAAAATATGTTCCCTTTTCTCGCCTTTAGCAGAAAACTTTGTAACCATTGAGTGATATCTAAAGTTTTGGGGTGGTTTAAGGTGTATTTTGTAATTCCGAAGATCAAGCTTTTTCTAGTACACCAAACTATGAGGACCGTGACAGGTAATTTCAGGCTCCTTTTAAGATGATGAGGAAAAGGTCATTGTACGTCCTAGTTTGAGCTATGTCTGCTTAATTTCCCAGCATGGTGCAACAAGAAGACCATTAGACCAGGAGACTGGACAGTAGTATTTTAATACCAACTGCTAACTACCTGGGAAAGAGAAAATGAAGTACAGAAATAATAGAGAAAAGAGCTAGTTTTAAACTTTCATAAGATTTCTAACTTTGTCTCTTGCATAGATATTCATCTCATTCTTTCTTTCCACAGATACTTAATAAATATGAGATGCTTTATAGATAATTGAGGATGTACATGTAAATATCTGAACTGAGACATATACAAAGTGCCAGAGAAACCCAAGTGAGGAAACCATAGCTCTGCCTGAGGAGAAAGAGATCAATGAAAGTTCCATAAAGAATGTGGCTTTTGAGTTGGGCACTGACAGATGAATAGGAGTTCACCACTCCCTACCAAACTCATTATAATTCTTAGAAGCACCTTCCTGTTGAGTAAAGAACCAAAACATGCCGTGTTTTCTTTAAAAGAAAAATGTAACAGAGCCACCTCTTAATTTCTCAGAAGCTTATGACATAGCCTACAGATTTATCCAGGTTAACCTATATCCAGAAGGTAAAACCAGTGGTTACGCTACTTGGTTTTGGTCTGAAATGGTATTTAAAAAGAGTTCTGGCCCAGTTCATCCTTTTATCCCTGATTTCCAAATGTAATGGGTCAAAGATCCGGTACCTTGATGCAACCAGAAAATACAGCTAAAAGGTTTCAGTCAAGCCTGGTTGATTGAGGGGAAGAAATAAATAAGCAAAGAGATGCAATATCAAGTGTGGAGTAAGTCAGACCTGCTTCAGGATTCTAGCTCTACTACTGACTAGCTAAATAATCTTGGGTAAATTGTTTAAACTCTCTGATTCTCAATTTTCCATCTAAGTGAGGAATAATAACTAACTTCAGGGATTGTCATGTTAGAACATATGGAAAGTCCCTAATTCTTGAAGATCCTGAGCACAGTGCCCATATCAAGTGGCCTGATGGCAATGGTCTCTGAGTTTTCAACCTTTCAGAAATAAAGATGGGCAGTTCTTCTGTGTACAGGAAGGAAGAAGGACTTTGTAATCAGGATACCTGGGTTCAACTCTCATCTCTGCACCCTTTTCTCCATTGGGCCTTAGACCAAGGGCTCCCCTCCCCAAGCCTCAGTTTCCTCAGCTATAAAAGAGGGCGGAAACTAATTGTTGCTCTCCATCCGTGGTTCGCCACCACAGGTAATTCTGCCTCCCAGGTCGGGTTTCAAGATTTAGCAAATAAAAAGACACAGCACCCAGTGCAACTTGAATTTCAGAATAACAACCAATAATTTTTTAGTATAAGTGTGTCACAGGCAATATTTGGGACACAATCGTCCCATGCAATATTTGAGATATTCTTATACTAAAAAATTTTAAAAATACTAAATTATACTACAAAGTAATTTGTTATCTTAAATTAAAATTTACCTGGGCTGTCTGTATTTTATTTATCTAGCAGCTGTTTCCCCAGGGACATTTGACAGTGTCCAGAGATGTTGTTGGTTGTGACAATTTAGGTGGAGGGGTGCTACTGGCATCAAGTGTGTAGAGGCCAGGGCTGCTGCTAACCATCTTACAAGCACGGGACAGCCACACATACACACAGCAAAGAATTATCAGACCCCAAATGTCACTAGTGCAGAGGCTGAAAAACTCCACTCAGAAAACATGGATTAAAAAAAAGTGCTTTGAAATCTCTAAAGTATTGAAAGCTACCCATTAAATTGTGAAGAAAGATAAAGGGAGATGGACGTTTTCCCCTTGTCAACCAGAGGCAATTGAGGTGGAATAATCTGTGAAGTCTGTAACTTGACATTCTACTCCAGAATGTGCTCTGAGGAACCCAGAGGAAGGCTGCCTTGATGCACATTGTTCCAGGAAAGGAAAAGAAAGCCTGTTGCACGTGTCAACATGCACAGGGTGTGTGGCACGTGAGCATGTGGGGAGCTGGGGCCATGCTGATTACAGCAAGACATGGCATCCAGGACAACGCTTTCCATGCTACCTAAGGCCAAGGTCGTGGTGAGGGGAGATCAGGGGAGTTGCTTCCACTTTTTTTCCTAAGCTGTTGGACTCCCAACCGCAATCACAAATTCCTAACAATGGTAATTCCAAAAACAAAAGCACCAGAGTGATTCCTCTCATCTCAACATGACTTTATTCTTATAATTTGTCAAAAATAATAACACTTGGGGGCCAGCCCAGTGGTGTAGTGCTTAAGTTTGCAAGCTCCACTTCAGTGTCTGGAGTTCGTGGGTTTGGGTCCCAGGCGGGGACCTACAGACTGCTCACCAAGCCATGCTATGGCAGCGACCCACATATAAAATAGAGGAAGTTTGGCACAGATGTTAGCTCAGGGACAATCTTCCTCACCAAAAAATAATAATACTAACACTTCCTTTCAAAATATCGTATTTCTTATTACAAGAGGAAAATGTACTCTTTATAGAAAATAAGAAAATACAAATAAACAAAAACAAGAACTAAAAAGCATTTATAATTCCACCACCCAAATAGAAATATTATTAACATCTTGGCATTGCCCTACCAGATTATTTTTGCATGCATATATATACTCATTTTAAATGAGCGTTTTCTAAACATTTTGTGTTTTACCCCAATTTTAACACTTTAACATAATATTGTGAACATCATATCATGTCAATCGTTATTAAATAAAAAATTATCTCAGTAGCCACAAAGCATTTTGTTTATGGATGAACCAAACTTTCATTAACTAACAATTTATTTTGTGATACTTCAGTTATTTTCCATTTTTCAATACTATTTACAAAGCTGTAGTAAGCGTCTTTGTAGTTAAATCTTTGCAAACATATTTATTTTCTTAAGACTCAATTCTGAAACTGAAATTGCTGCATCAAAGAATTATACACATGTTTAAAGCTTTTGATGTATGCCCCCACATTAATTTGATAGTGGTGGTACCATTTTCCTCTTCCAGCCCCAGTGTGTGGGAGTTCCTATTACCTTACATCCAATCCTGATGATTATTGTCTTTATGTTTTTAATCTTTGCACATTTGATAGGGAAAAAATGAATATCTTACTATTTTTACTTCCAGTTCTCTGGTTACTAATTAAATCCGCCATTCATTAAATGCTTAACTTTCAATTCCATTTCTTTTATAAGCTGTCAGTTTTTGTCCTTGAACCATATAGCCTTTGGCTTATCTTTTCTTTTTGATTTGTAAGAGATGCTCATAAATCCCATGCAATGCAATACAATACCCTTAATTATATAAACCAAATATTTTCCCCAATTTATCTCTTTTCAGTTTTATACTAGTGAAGTATATTTTTATGTAATCAAATTTATCAATCTTTTGATAAAGTGTTTTCTCTCATAAAATCATGCTTAGAAATAAGCTAGTATTTATATTTTCTTCAATTAATTTAACAGTTTCAACTTTCGTATAAATTTCTTAACCCATCCAAACTTTATTTCAGAGTATGCTATGTACTAAGTATCTGATGTTTTCCCCGAATTTACCAGGTGACTTACCAATATTTGTTAAATAATTCTTCTTTTCACTGCTGATTTGAAAGTCACTTTTATCAAACACTAAATTCTTAAGAATACTTAAGGATATTTTTAGGATTTCAATTCACTTTATTGGTTATTTTTTTCTTTGTTCAATACCAATAGTCCTCTGGTTTAATTATTATTGTGGCTTATAGTAGATTCTTTTTCAAAAATGTTTTGCTATTCTCAAGCATTTACTCTTCATGATTAATGTTAGAATCATTTGTGAAGTCCCCCACCAAAATCCCATTGAGATTTCAACTGGAATTCTGGTAAACTTGCAGAACTATTTGGAGAAAATTGGCATCCTTTCAACACGTCATCTTCTTATTTTATCATTGTGTGCTTAGTATTAGTAACATCAGCCATCTTTGTCTTCTTTCTAACTTAAATAGGAATTCATCCAACAAATATTTATGGAGCATCTCCCCTGTACCAGGTTCTGTTCTAAGCACTTGGGTTGCATCAATGTGTTCATTGATCTTTGTTCAAAGATCTTTGCCGATCTTGCAGAGTTGGCATTTAGTTGAGAAACAATGGATAGATAGATGGATGGATGAATTTTCTAAGTTGATAATGATATGGAAAGAAGAACAGTGTAAAGCTGGGTGAGAATGATCAGGAATAGAGAGGCAGGGGACAGGTTGCAGTATTGCATGCGGTGGTCAGGGTAAGCATTGTCAAGAAGATGAGATCTGAGTAAGACTTGCAGAAAGTGAAAGACCTCTGGAGAAAGAGCATTCAAAGTGAAGGAAACAACTAGAACAAAAACTTAAGGCAGGAGCATGCCTGGGGCATTTAAGTAACAGCTAGGTGGCCAGTGTGGGACTGGAGCAGAGTAAATAAGGAGCAAAGAGGAAAGGGAGCAGAGATTTGTGCAACTTTGTAGGCCATTGTAAGGACTTTTGCTTTTACTTTGTAATTAGAGGACTTTAATTATATTTGCAAAGGGTTGGTCTGGCTACTATGTGAAAAATAGACTTTGGTGGATGGGACAAGGATTGAAACAGAGAGAAAAGTTAGGATATTACAATAATTCAGGTAAGATGTCCAGGTATAATAGGAAGAAATGGGAAGTGTCCAGATTCTCAATATATTTTAAAGGAAGTACCCAGCAGGATTTTTTGCACATCAGCTGTGTGAGAAAAATAGGAGCCAAAGATGTTTCCAAGGTTTCTGGTCCAAGTAACTGGAAGAATGGTGTTGCCATCAACTGAGATGGGAAAACCGTAGGTTGAATAGTTTCTGGCGTTTGTGTCAAGGGAAATATCACTAATTCAATTTTAGACGTGTTAACTTTGAAATGTTTACTTGACAACTAAGCAGAAAAATGTCAAGTAGTCAAGTGGCGAAGTAGATCTGGAGTTCGAGAGTCTTGTCTAGGTAAGAGATATAAATATTGGCATCATCAGCATATAAATAGTATTTAAAGAGATAAGATCTGCTGATATGACCCAGGGAGTAAGAATGGACAAAAAAGAGGAGAGGACCCAGGACTGAGTCCTCGGCCCCTCTAATGTTTAAAAATTGGGTAGGAGAGGAGGAACCAACCAAGATACTGGGAATAGTGACCAGTGCGGTGGAAGTAAGCCAAGAAAATGCATTATCTTAGAAGCCAAGAGAGAAAATATGTCAAAGAGGAGAGAACGACCAGCCTTGTCGAATGCTACCAGTAGATCAGCTGTGGGAAGAACTTAGATTTTTGGATGTAGCTGGATCATGGTACCTGGTATCCTTGCTGAGAGCAGTTTTGGTGGACTGGCAAGAGAAAGCTTCTAAAGTTTCCTTGTTAAGTATCACAGAGACTCATTTCAGAGGTGTATCCTTCATTATATTATGGAAGTATCCCTCTCCCACGTTTACTAATAGTTTAAATCAGAATGAGATGTCTATTAATCTGACTAATTAGATTAATAGCTATTTCTAATGATGAATAATTATATATATGTATATTATTCAGCATAAAAAGAAATGAAATATCAAAATATTGATACATGCTACAATGTGGATAAACCTCAAAAACATACAAAGTGAAAGAAGCTAGACACAAAAAGTCACATGTTGTATTTCAATTATATGAAATATCCAGAATAGGTAAATCCATAGAGACAGAAAGGAGACTGCTGATTTCCAGAAACTGGGAGAAGAAAGAATGGGAAGTAATTGCCTAATGGGTTCAGGGTTTCCTTTTGGGGTGATGAAAATATTTTGGAACTAGACAGAGGTGGTGGTTGCATAACATTGTGAACATACCTATTGCTACTGAATTTTTTACTTCAAAATGGTTAATTTTACGTTGTGTGAATTCTGCCTCAATAAAAAAATACTGGGGGGAAAAAGTATGGCCCACAGGACAAATCTGGCCCACTGCCTATTTTTATATAACCACAGCTAAGAATTGTTTTTACAGTTTTTAATTGTTGAAAGAAAATCCAAAGAAGAATAATATTTCATGACACATGAAAATTATATGAATTCAAATTTCAGTGTCTTTAAATAAAGTTTTAAAAGCCATGCCCATTTGTTTACTTATTATTTATGTCTGTTTTCATGCTACAATGGCAGAGTTGACTAGATGCAATAGAAACTGTGTGGCCTGCAAAACCTAAAATATTTACTCTCTTGCCCTTTACAGAGAAACTTTGCGGGACCCTAGTCTAACTCCTCAGAAGAAAAAAAATAGCCCTCCTAACTTTACAGCCAAGCTTGGCATTGTGAAGAGTTTTCTTCTGGAGAGATCCTCTACCCTTCTGTCAAAATCTCCAGAGTCTTTGAATATAGGTGTTTTTCAAAGAAGACATTGGGAGCTATCTGCCTTCCTCCTGGTTATGTCTTCACTTGATTAGCCTCCAAACTATGGTTAAAAATACTGTACCAAATGATAAGGAAGTGTTTCTAGTGCTGCAGTGAATGTCATAAAAATATCACCAATGGCATGCTCAGTGTGGCAGAGATTGGTACCAGAGAGAAGGACAGGAGAGTATTTCTGTCCCCTCTCCCTCCGGAGGGGGTACTCTCCAGAGAAAGCTAACCTCCACAGTTCTCTCCAACCCTCAGCCTCTTCTTTCTCACCCATTTCCTTAAAATCAAAGTAGTGAATGAGGGCCAGGGAGGGACCCACCAATGTCTGTAGAACTGCCATTCTCAGTTCTGACAGCTTTTCCAGTATCCTTGCCGAAGCTTCCCAAATCCTAGTCTGATCTGAAATGTGAAATGTGATGTCTCAGTTGCCCATTTTTCTATAACGTGAATGAGAGTGTGTACTCGTTCATTTTTGGTTTGCTTTTTTCGTTGTGCTGTTTTATTAAATATTCTCTCCTCACTGTCAATCCTTTCCCAGTGTAGCCCTTTGATTCAGATCCCTGGGAGACCTCTCCAGAAGAAGACCCACCTTTGCACTGTAGACGTATTCCTAGAAAGCTGAGGGGTCGATTTTGTGCACACTAACAGCTCATGCATGCTTTAACCAGTACTTCTAATTCTCTCTGTTTGGCCATGGCTCTTAAAACTTTTAGCAATTTGGTCTGCTTCATGTTGTTAGAGGTCCTTAAACAATTAACTTATCACATTAATACATAAGCAAAATATAATTATACATTATTATTATACATAAATGTTTAAGTATTATTTAAATAAAAATATTAATAGATTTGGGGGCCAGCCCCATGGCTGAGTGGTTAAATTCCGTGCACTCCACTTCCGGAGTCCCAGGTTCGTGGGTTCAGATACTGGGTGCAGACCTACTCCGCTCACCAGCCATGCTGTGGAGGCATCCCACGTACAAAGTAGAGGAAGATTGGCACAGATGTTAACTCACTGTGAATCTTCCAAGTATTTGAGTAAAGTTTTACAAAGCAAGGATCAACTTGCTTGTTTGTAAACTGAGATATAAGGGAGGGGTTTGGGTGTAGTACACACTGGAGAGTAGAATGATGTACTTAGACTATGCTCTATCTGGGTCACGCATGATCAAATCCTAAATTTGGAATGTCCAGTTCAGCCTTAAGGAATCTGGAAATCAGAACCTCAGGGAACGTCACTATTCACTGTTGCGGGTGATGCACCTTCTAGCCAGATCACCACTTACTTTGGCATGATGAGTTATACTTACCAAAGAGAGGGCCCCTTGATATTCCCAATTTATGATCATGACGCCCCTTCTCAGATGGGGAGACTGAGGCTCAGAGATCAAGTGCCTTGTCCAAGATCTCAGAGCTAAGGACTACTATCTAAAATTTGATGCCTTAGGCCCAACTTTTCCACCCCACCATGATATCTTTGTTTATCTTATATATTATGTATTCATGTACATACATACATATCCAGATATGAATATACAAATATAATACAACTTATGCATAGAAGCTTTAATAGTTATCATACTTTTGTACTTTTGTATTCTTACATTTGTACTTCTCTACCCTGGCTCCTCTCTTCCTTTTAAAAGGGTCAACCAAGAGGAGAACACTGTTTTTATTAAGGGCACTTATGACATCAGTGTCATTTTCAAAACAAAAAATAAGTCCCTCAATAAGTGCATACAGACCTAGAAACAGCAGAGTACACTTATATTGGCTAATGTGTTTGCAGAATTGACTCCTAATGCATTATTAATCATGTAAGTCATCACAAGCTTAGAGGGTTTGGGAATAAAGTCTGCCATGGGAAGGACTCTTTATTTCCCACGGTTTCTCTCTGCATGTTTTCAAGGGCCTGCACTGGGCTCTGCAGCAGTAGAGCCCATCATCTCTTACGCGTGTCTGTTACATGGACGCACATCTCTACAGTGGCCAGCTCATCCTGAAAACTCCTGTTCACGTTCATCAACTATGAGAGCCTATTTGTAACCCACCACAAATGGGATCAGAATGCCTCTTCTAAAGAAAGTATTAAGACAGGAACAGTGACAGACCCAGAATCTTCTAAGGAAAACTTTTGGTGCCTAGAAACTCCTTGCTCCTTCTCCTCCAACCCTCCAACCCCATCCTCATGGACGGTGATTATATACTTGTGCCTTTATTTTATCATTATCAGAGACAGTCAAAGCTGAGAGGGCCATAAATGTCCTTCTAATTCTACTTTTTCAACTTCAGCAGAAGAAATCCAGGCCAGACCGGCGTAGAGGTTTGCCGATGTGCAGATTGCTGGCGGGAGGCAGTGGGGAGAGGGCAAGAGAGTTGGGCTTCCAAGTTGTGTAGTCCTGGACCTTATTCCTGCCTCTTCTTCATGAATTGCATATCCCTGGGCCCCAGTTCACTACCTGTAAAAGTAAGAGAACAAAAATCCCTACCTCGCAGGACCGTAGGAATAATAACAGCGGGGAAAAGTTCCAATACTGAGCTCCACAGCTACAGAGTTACATACTCACCCAACTCAACATTTGTTCATTCTTTTCCGGTGAAGTTATCAGTTACTCCTGCCTCCTCTAGTTAAAATAATGTTTTGCATATAAAAGGTAATATTTATTAATAAAATGAAGAAATATTCAGGAAATTGCCTAACACAATGTGCAAGATCTCAATAATTTTTAATTCCTTCCTGCCTTCTCTCCTTTCTGTAGAATCAGAATGAGAATTCAAGTTTCTGATTTCTGTACAATGTTCTTTCATCTCAAATGTGTGTGTGTTTGCATTTTCACTGAAAAACTCCTTCAATCTTAGTTCTACTCATTTTTTCCTCCATTCATTTATCTTTCTTTCAAATCACCCTTTGTCCACGAGAAGGGATAGAATCATGCACAGTGACTCCATTTGGCTTAGCTGCCTTCATGTGGCTTCAGAATCTTAGAAATGTCTCCATATTCTTATTTGACATCAAAGAGAATTAGGGAATAAAAGTAATGGGAATACATCCCATGTTCTGTAAGTATTATTTTTAATTCCACTATGGAATGTTGGCATCTCCAAATCTTTCTGTGAATATTGAGATTTTGAAGCCACAAGTTTTTAATAATGGCACTAAAGAGAGAGAATTTCTGCATTCTTGTCCCAGAAATCGAAATTCCACGTGTGATCATTCAGGCCATCATTCATATGTGTGAGGTCAGTTGTTTTGCATTGTGTCAGTACATGAAACCATGGCTAAATTGTTATACTTACGCACTCCCATAATCAGGTATGTTTGGGTATAGAGTGGCAGACACTTCTGGGTTATATATATGAAGTAAATGCAATATTAGAAATCTGAGGCATCTCTCTGTCAGGGTAACGTACCATTCACAGAAGCTATAGTATGTCATCTGGGAGCCATGGCAGGAACTCATACCAGGAGGAAGCAGAGGTCAGTGTAGGTGGTGGCTGGGAGAAGTCCGCAAGCAGAATGACAAAAGTCATGGCGTGCAGCTAATTTGATTCTGGTCCAGATAGTTGTCAACATCTGCTTCGAGGAGGGTATGAAAAACCAGTAAGAGAGACGGAGAGAGTGATTTCCAGAATTAGCTTTCAGCCCACTTCCTAGGTCAGGTAGGCATCTAATGGAACAGTCTACAACCTGGAATGCAGGCCAGGAGCTTGGCGAGTTCGGAGTCCTAGTGAGCCAAGATGAGGCCACATTGGAGCATTGGTATGAAAAGCAAGACCTATCAGTTGGGAACCCATATAGCAGAGACCTGCAGGCAGGCTAGACCTCGGTGCTCAGACAAGCCCTCAGGAGTCAGGAAGTCACAAAAAGAAATCTAGCTCTTTCCATAGTATGAGCCTCAGCATTCTTACCTTGGGCACTTCTCTGGCCCAGGCCGGGGCAGGTTGATCATTCCTGATGGACAGTAACATAGTTTGTGCCAAGGACTTTCCTGGCCACAGAGGTTCCAGAGGGGAATAAACCAGTGTTCCATGTCAAGGGTCTGTTGTGATAGATTCTCAGGGAAGGGTGAGAGAACAGAGAGTGGCGGGTCCTATAGTTGTAGAAGGAGGGAGGCTGTATGTGCAAGTGGCCTTGGAAAATACTCTTAGGGGATACGAGAAGATGAGAGGCTGTTTAGCAGTTGAACAAGAGAAGAAGCAGGACAGTGTGAGCAACCCTCGAGAGGCCTGATCCAGCCACCCTTGCCAGGAACCACAACTGATCTGGTAAAAGAAAGGAGGAGACCAAGGTGGAGCATGTTGAAAATGAAGCAAGGAAAGAAGGCAGAAGTCACATCACGGAGGGCTTCTTAACTGATTCCCACATGACTCTGTTTCATTCCTTGTGTTACTGTGTATTCAAGGGTAAACACCCTGTGAATAATGCTAATTGCATTATAATGCCTGTTTTTATTATCCAGTGGAGCTTTTGTTATAGCCTTTAGTTTAAAAATAGTAACTCTGCCATCTTTACTACTATTTGCAGAGTCCCTAGCCCTTTAATGCCTCTGGTCTGCCCAGGGACCAAATATTCACCCACTGCTTTTGCTCTCATCTCTCTAGCTTTGAGACCCTTCTGTGACATGGGCTTCTAGCCCTCTCTAGAATCAGCCACTCTTTTTTTTTTTTTTTTTTAAAGTAAGATTAGCCCTGAGCTAATATCTGCCACCAATCCTCCTCTTTTTGCGGAGGAAGATTGGCCCTGAGCTAACATCCATACCCATCTTCCTCTACTTTATATGTGGGACGCCTGCCACAGCATGGTTTGACAAGCAGTGCATACGTCCGCACCCGGGATCCAAACTGGCAAACCCTGGGCCACAGGAGCAGAATGTGCGAACTTAACTGCTGAGCCACCAGGCCAGCCCCTAGGCTCTGCCACCCTTGATGCATGCATCCCTTGCAGTTTTCTCTCCCAGCCATGGGTTTACCACTGGAGGTTGAGGGGAATCCAGTAGCTAAACCTAGAACACGGGCCTGGAGAGTCTTTGGACTATCTTACCTGTGTTTACCTTTGAATCATTTATAGATATTTTATGTACTCCAAGAAATATTTATGAATATATTTATATTCTTATTTTTATATATATAGTTCTATATTTTTTAAGTTTTTTTCCCAAACCATAGTAAAAAGTCTTTTTTATTTTCTAATTTACATTAATTTTAATCAAATAAATTGCAGGAGTAATTCTATAGTTGTACAATCTAGAAGCAAACTAATTATTAGTAACAATTATAACCATTGTTCCCTGCTGATTTAAGTGCCATACTATGATTACATTTCTTTTCTTATGCAAGTTTATTTTTTATTTATTCTCCATATTATTTTTATACATAAGTGATTTCAACTGTAAACCATTATTTTATCCTTAACTCTGAGACCATATGAAATTTGACTAAGCGTTAAGCAAAGCCTCGATGGCAAAATCTTATCAAAATGAGTCTGCCCGACTGTTTTACAGATACATATGTAACCAATTTCATTTAAAAAAAAAAAAAAGAGCCTATCACCCAGTGCAGTCGATTCAGCCATCTGCATTCAGAAAAATTCCCTCAATATTTTCTCCCCTCATCTATGTATAGACCTCTTCATTCATTAGAGCCTCAATACTTGGTTTTCTATGGACAGGTCACTTATCCATAGTGGTAAACGATACCATGCTCATAAAACAGCCCAGTGCCTGACAGCTAATCGGTGTTGTATTGGCTTGGATTGATCCGTTCCAAACTCTATTTGAATATCGTAACTAACATTCTTAGCAATTTTCAACTGTACCTCATAAAGCTATCTTAGACTTATCCCAGAGGTTCAAATCCCAGAAAAGAACTGATGGCTTATGTGATGTGCTGGCCCCATGTTTTCTCTACATCTCCACATACCGAAGGCCACATTGTTTCAAAGCGCTGACCTGACCCAGTTTTCAGCAGCTTCATTTTTTACGCACTTTTTTTCACAGTTCAACATGAGAATAGTTTAAAGATGGTGTCAATGGTACTGAAAATACTACAATGGATACTGTCTTGCTTCAGAAAGGCAACCACTTTCATCCTCTTTGTTTCTTCTGACATTTATTTCACTATTTCTAAATGCTGTGCTTCTCCTACTACGTATTGATTAATCAAACATTTTTCAGCTTCTTGCTATAGAAGATGAGGATTCATCTCTTGCACCTCCAACACCCCTTGCTTGTTCCCTTTTTTCTTGCTCTCACCTTTACCAAAGAATTATACGACCATCTTTGCTCCCTTGCTTTCATCTTCCCAAGTAATTTTATCATAATTTTGTGCTAACTAGGTGACCAATTTATACACTATTGTGACTATTGCTAACTTCTGGTTCAAGTATCACACTATGATTACATTTCTTTCCTTACACAGGTTTTATATTTCCTCAAATTAGAAATTGCCTTCCTCATTTCCATAACTTTTCATGCACCTATAATTGTTTTTTCAAATGCTCCCATATATCTGTCAAATGTTATGTCTATTATAAAATCCAAACCTCAAAAGCATTGATAAACTTTTAAGTTCCATTTTTTCCCAAGTCTGCTGCTTTCCTTCATCTTGCAGCTCCTATCTAGGGCTATTGCAGAGGTGTCATTTGGGCGTGTCATTTCCCTCTCCTGTGTGTCAGTCCTTCTGCTGTCCACTGGGTCTGATATTTGCCTCTTCCTTGATTTGCTCCCTCATCTTTCTAAATCAAGTTCTTCAGTAGTTTTCTAAGAAAGGGTATGTGGAAAGTAAATATTTTGAATCTCTGAAGATCTGAATATGTATTTATTCTGCCTTCATACTTGTTGGCGATTTGGCTAGGTATAAAATTCTAGGTTGGAAATTATTTTTTTCTTTCAGAATTTTGAAATTCCACAGTTTTAAAGCTGCATGACCTTCTTGTTTCCAAGTCGCTATTGGGAAATCCAATCTTTTTCTCTTCTACTAAACTCCTCACCACATCTCCCATTGCTTTCTACCTTCCAAATACATGTTGAACTTTCTTCTACTCTTGAAACTTCTCCCAGTAACCTGGTTATTTGGGTTATACCATTTTTTCATTCTTGGACTATAATTTTATTGGAGTTTTTATGTGAATAAGTGGGAAACCAGTGTGGCCAGTCCACCATTTTTACTCAAAGTCCAGTGACACCTTTATATTTCCAAGTATTTAAACCCATGCAGACCCCTTTGTATATATTTTGACACTATTACTATTAGAAACCCTGAGAGTAGTTAGTACTATTCCCGTTTGATGGTGGGACAGGTAAGGATCCAGGAATGTTAGTATCATTCTTAAGTTTAAAGAGCCAGCACAAGACAGATTAAAATTTAAAATCATGTTTTTCCCACTCTGTTGAGGCATAAGGGTCACATTAAGTGATGCCTTTGAGAAGGAGGTCACTAGTAATAGAAGAAGTCAGACCATAGCTCCCCCATAGCTTGCCACAGTAACTAACAACACTGCTGTGAGGTGAATTATTCCTTTGAACTATTCTCTGAGCCACAGAATACACACTTTCCTCTTCAATCACCTTGTTCTTCCACAATAGGAATTGGAACACCTAAAAACAAATAATTACTGATGGTCTGACTCATACCAAACATTGGAGTGTATTAGAACAGACAAGGAAAACTGAAATTATGGTGTTCAGGTCTGAAGGAAAATATACCTTAATATATAATGGTGCTATTTCAGAGTCCAGCACACAATGAAATAACTTTTCTCTTTGAAGCTTTTACTTACGTTCTCACATAGGGCACAAATAGCATTCTCTAATTTGAAAGCAAAAAATAAGTAATTTCTTTCGAAGTTCAGTCTTTTGAAGGCATTGCAGCCTTTCAGCTAAGTGGTTATTCTCAAAAAGGAAAAGAGACTTTCCAACTAGTATTTATGAACAAGTACACATACCCAGTAATTTATGGTGTGTTTATATGTCACTTTGACTTTCTATGGTTATAACGGCAGACGTGCTTTGTGTTAAATGATGCTTTCCTGAAGGGAATTTTCAGGTAACACCTCCTGAAGGGTGTTTAGGTCTTTGTCCAGTCAGAAGTTTGCCTGTTGCTTTTCCCAGCTGAATGTCAGGTTCTTGTAGTCTCTCATTTCATCATCTAATTATCCCCAAGTGCATCTTAATGTAGTTAAACAACCAAAAAAAAGGGAAGAAATGCTTGAGTCAAGCAGTGAAAGAGTGAAACTAGGCAGGACCTCCTCTGATCTGGAACAAATCGTTCTTGGACTCTCAGGCTTCTCATCTGTAAAATAAAGCCATACAGACAGATGATCTTCAAGCCCTCTTTCAGCTCTTGAATGCCATTTCTACACCATCAATGAATCAACTTCCACGTGTTATCTAAAGTAGTCACCACTGTTTCAATACTTATGTGACTATGAAAGATTTGTTCATTAGTTTATTTAATACATATTTATTTGGCATAATACTCAGAGCTGGGTATACAGTGGCAAATGAACGGACTCAGCCCTTAGCCTCATTGAGTTCATAGTTGAGAGGGAAAGGTAGACCAAAATAAACTTAAATAAATAATAATTTTAATAAGTGCTATGAAAGATAACAAGAGAATGCTGTCAGAAAGAATAATAGGAAAAATATAATTTAGACAAGGGAAGGTAAATGTTTCCAAGAAAACTTCATTGAAGAAATGACAGGAGATCGGAAGGGTGAGGAGTAGCTAGCTAAGTAAGATTGGTATAAACAGCATTCCAGGCATATGGGGCAGCATGTATAAAGACCGTAAAGAATTAAAGAGCTTGTGCATTCAAAGAACTTGAAGAAGGCCTTGCGGCAGAGCATCGCAAACAACAGGGGGTGGCCTGAGATAAAGGTAAATATGGGCTCCCACCAAATCATACAAAGTCTTGCTGAAATCGTGAGCACTTTGTATAACATCAGAAAGACAGACAAAACCTACTGAAAGATGACTAAGCAAGAGAAGGAGGTGACTCAAGTATACTTTTAAAAGATTACTCTGGTCACTGTACAAACATGGAAGATGGCAAAAATGGATAAAGGCAGTTCAGTTAGGAATTGGTCCAGACAAGGGATGATGGTGGTTTGGATGAGGAAGCAATGGTGGAGAAGAGAGTGGGTTTTACATATCTTAGGCTATCCTCATTTTGCATCTATGGTCAGCTGTAATATACAGTGGGATACCTGTGGCATCATGTCTCATGGTATATGGACATATTAATTCCCATACCTCCACTGAGATACAGGGAGTCTCATTGCCTCTCCTAGTGCTCTTCTTGGGCAGGATTCCACATGATCCAAATCTGATCCACAGGAAGTACTCACACATTCTTTTCCTGGCAAGCTTTTAAAGTGCAGGCCTTGCCTACACAACCGTCTCTCCTCAGTAAGCTGACAGGACCACTGGTCATCCACATCTCTCACTTTTATACTTTCCCAAGCATGAATATGGCCACAGTTGTGTGTCCCACAGACTCCAGGGGACATAGGCCAAGCTTTCCAAATAGTCTCCTCAAAACCCCTCTCAGTAGGACTAAGGAGAAAAGAAAGCACCGCCATCTTACTCATTACGTTAGAGGAGTAGGGATGGACCTAATAGGGCCTCAACAACTGTACAAAGAAATCCTCTCCCCAATCTCCCAGCTCTCTTCCTCTTTTCTAATATATACTTGATATCTTTGGTCATCTAAGAGCTGTAAAGTCCATTTTGGCACCTCATGTTTGAGGCCTCCTTGGGAACCTACCACCTCACTTCCATGTGGCAGAGCAGATGACACCTATTGTCCCACATACTCTTGTTCTGGACTAAACGGAGACAGAAAACATCCCACGTTAACATCCCCTCCTAGACTCCATATAACCACTTTCTAAATCAATAAATGCAGGTGTCCAACACCACTTCCATCTTCCTGAAGCTCCCATACCCTTCCCTCTTGTTTGTCCTCCCAGCGCCTTTCCAGTGCTGCTGCCTTGGGTCTTAGCACAGCAATGAGGTTGCCGAGATGCCTCTCTGCCTCTCCTCTCCTCCTCTGCCTTCTTTCTTCTCACCCTGTTGTGGCACCTTGTCCCAGGAGGCTAAGTGACTCACTACAGCAGTGGTTTCATTGCCACCCGCTTCCTCTTCCTCTGTCCCCAGGCAGGAGCTGGTGTCCGATTGAGCCTTCTCTCCCCTACTTTAAAGTGCCTTCAGTCCCATGTTCACAAAGACCATGCTGTTCCCCCTTTATCAGTCATTTTCCTGAGATTTTGTCCAACAGCTCAGACTCTGTGATGGGAATTCAGGTAAAAATGGGGAAAATTTCAGGAGTTGCACCACTCGGCAAGACATATAGAAGAGCAGAAAGGGGTGACCTATATGAAGAGCAAAGGAAGTGGAATTTGCTAGTTTGAATTGAGAGAACCATGAAAGTGGAGGAGGCTGAGATTTCCTGCAGTAATGAATTGGAAGGATCCAGGGGAAAACCAGAGCTTATACCTTAGGTAGAAAATGTGGGAGAAGGTAAAAGAATCTACTATAATATTTTGTCCACTTTGAAAGCTTATACAAAAGTCACAGGGAAGAAGTACCTGGATTGTGGGAATAGCAACTTTTTCAGGGATTTCGTACTAGTCACCAAGAAAGGGTTGGTTATATCCTAACCAAAGCTCACCGTATATCTGACAGGAACAAACGCTAAGCACGGACTGCGCTGCAAGGCCTGTAAGATGAGCATCCACCACAAGTGCATGGACGGCCTGGCATCCCAGCGGTGCATGGGCAAGCTGGTAAGAGCTTGTGCAAGGAGTGAGCCCCAAAACCCCCTGCACAGGGCACCTGTCTGCCCTGATGGGATTACTTCATCTAAACTCCTTTCCTGCAGCGCCCTGAGAAGTGGACACTAGGAAAGTCGCCCCAGAATCCCTAGCTGGCCAACTTGGCTTCCTAGTTGGCATAATGACAGAGAAGAGGAGGAGCTTTGTCAACTTAAAAGATGAATGCCCCACATGTGAAAAGGACTCAGTGTCCTTAAATAGGGTGACCAACTTGTTCTGGGTTGAAACTTTCTCAGTTTTAGCACAGGAAGTGCCACACCCTGGAACTGTCCAGGTTTTAAAAGTGAAAGTCATCATCCCAGGAACCCCCTTAGCCCTATGCAAACTAGGATGGTTGGTCACCCTAGTGCTTAATGGACTGACAGCTCACTGGGTGTCGAGAATGGGATAGAGATTAACCACCACCACCACCCCCCCAAAAATGGAGAGAATAATAAAACTCTTTTCCACTTTCACAGATCAAGGTGGCCAAACCAAGGGAGGTTGGATAGTCCTGGCCTATTCTGGGCTGATCATACCATTTTAGGAGTGTGGGCTTTAGTACTGGTGCCACACATTGATAAAAAGAGCACTTTTGAGGATATTTGAAATTAAGATAGCCAAAGAATTGTAGAAGGGACCAAGAATGTCTACCCTAGAAGTACTTAGGGCAGGATAGCTGTCTTTAAAAAAATGTGAGACCTCTCACAAGGAAGAGGAATTTTTTTGTCCATGGTGGCTCCAGGACAAAGATCAAGGATCAGTAGGTACCAAGTCTTAACAATGAGAGGTAATGTCACCAAAGACCTGCCTCCGGGGTAAGTGAGAGCTCCTCCTACCCTCCGACCTCCCATCACTGACAGTGTTCAAGGAAGATACAACTTACCAAGAACATTGGAGAGGATTCTCTAATTCTAATAGGGGCTGGGCAACTAAGTTTCTTCCCAACACTGGGATATGGTAAATTGAGATGCTTAGAGAGTTCATCTCTTTACTCTGATGGCAATGTCCTCTTCTCTAAAACCCCTGCCTCACTTGTTCCCTTCCTCCTCCAATGGTGATTTCCACAAGCCAAGGCAAAGACCATGGATGAGAGGTCAGAAAAACAGAATGAAATTTAGAACACAAAGCAAATGATTCTGGGTGGAGCTAATCAGACATAGAAGTGCCTTTAGGCCTACCTCTGAGGTCTGCTTTCCCATGCCCCGGCCTTTTATGATTTTAATAAACCACAATAATAAGCTGTAGTGAAATAAATGCATGCCAGTCCATTTGTATCCTGGGAGATAACGAGGAGCCCAGACACACGGGAGGCTGCAGCGGGCTGCAGAAGGAAGAGAAACAGGACAGGGAAGGGCAAGGCTGAGGGCTTGCTTTCTGCATGGAGTGTAGCTTGCTTACTGGCACCTGTACCTCCCGCCTCCAAGGATGAATTATAGGACAAGTCAGCATTTTAAAAGGAGATAGGGAGGTGCCCCTGGAGAAACCAACTGGTTTCCTTTTTAGAGCTTTTGTGTGATTTCCTCCATCTCATCAGTGATGTTAGGCCTGTCTCTTTCTCATTCTCTCTCCAGCCAAAAGGGTTTCGGCGTTACTACAGCTCCCCCTTGCTCATTCATGAACAATTTGGATGCATTAAAGAAGTTATGCCCATTGGTGAGTTGAAACATTGCTGAGCTGAACTGGGTTTTGAGCAGCAATGTCAGCATTAATGGCTGCTATTCTCCCAGGGCTTCAAACTCAGTGGAGTGTGTTTGTGCATTTGTTTGGTGGCTGATTGGGTTATGATCGTTTGTTTATTTTGCTGAAGGGGAAACATAAAGTAGACCAAATTCACTAGGCATTTTAATCCTGTCCCTGATGAAGCTCGAAAAACACCCAACTCCCAAAGGCTGCTGAGTTACTATACCTCTCATCAGCTGCATGGTAGAGTGCAAAGAGCATGAAGTGTGTCATCCCACAGACCCGGCTCAAAGCCCAGCTTCCCCATTGACCAACTGTGTGCCTGAACAAGTTACGTGACCTGTCAGACCCTGCAAAATGAGAATACCATGGCTGCTTTTCCTGATTGTAGAAACTACATATAAATTATATACCATTGCTTAGAAGGAACTCAGTGAATATCAGTTATTCTTCAATGAGGATGAAAAAAGTCTATTTATAGATATTTCTGGCTTGAATTTATTCTTTAACAGTATCTTTCAGTTTACTTCTATTTTTTCTCTCTCTCTGAAAATCTCTGCTTTTTTTTGGCCTTTTTTGGGAGGAGAAAGTAAGCTTTAAACTAGAAATTTATAAACTGGAAAGCTTTTAATTAGAAATTCATGAAGTCTGGTAATGTCAAATTCTTTGGAAAATACTGGCTTCCTACTGCAAACTTCGTGTCTCAGGGCTTCGTACCTCAGTGAGCAGAGCCTCACACAAGAAGCAAAACTGGTGTCCGGGAAGAACCTTGAAATTGGAGTCCTGGAGATGACTAGCAAAAGAGGAAAACCAACCAATCAGGAAGTGTTTGGGAGCAGAGAGTCCTGGGTGCAGTGGAGGGACCTGACAAATGGGCACATGCCATGGGGGACTCATCTCCAAGGAAAGCTTGACCACAAAAAGCCCCATTTTCCCAGGGGTTGGTGGGTCTGTGGTACAGAACCTGCTTCTCAGTTGCTGCTAACCGAAGAGATGTGATAGGTGGTTGGCTATGTTCCTGCCAGTTAACTGAGGAAAACTTTGTCTCAGATATGCTTTCTCTTCTGTTGCAGCCTGTGGCAATAAGGTGGACCCCGTCTATGAGACCCTCCGCTTCGGCACCTCCCTGGCCCAGAGAACAAAGAAGAGCAGCTCCGGCAGTGGCTCTGATTCGCCTCACAGAACCTCTGTAATTGTCCTCTTCCTGCCTCAGTCCACAGAGTTCCTGGGCAGGGCGGGCCTCAGGCACTGCAGTGTGAGGGGTTCCACCTAAACGCATCATGAGAGTGGGTCTGTGGGGGGTCAGGCAGCCTCCACAGGGAAACCCAAAGTGCCTTGGGCACTAAAGACTAATTTTCTGTTGCCAACACCTAGAGATCTTTGACTTTTCTCAAGAGATCATGCTTTTGGCCCCATGCTCCTTGACTCTTCCCACAAACTCCCTCCCCCCAACCCTCGCACCAAAATTAGGTAACATGTCAGTCAACACATAGAAAGATTTGGCCCAAACAATGAGCAGAAGCAGGGAAGATCCAGCTGTGTCCAGTTCTCCTTCCAGCTACATCCCAGTTCAAGAATAAGCCATTTCTCACACTGTCTCAGTCCTTTCTCTCTAAGGCAAAGTATGTCCCTTGATTTCACAGTAAATTGCCCTCCCCAGAGGCACTAGACCTGTGACTTAGTGGGGCTTCTCTCCATGAGACACTCACCCTCCCAAGCACCTCTCCTGTGTTTTATCAGATCTAAAATGAGTGTTCTGTGCATCTCTGGGATCTACTACCATAATTCTGTCCCTGGCTGTCCCAACCAGAATTTCTATAAACGCCCCCAAGTTGCCACACAACTCTGAAGCACATACGGAAGACCACCATCTCTCCTGCGGTGACAAGGACCTTCCAATTCACATTTCCAGTTAGGATAGCTTGCACTCAGTTATCAGTTCCATTGGTGCAGCCTCTGCTGGACTGGGAACTTCCAGGCAAGACACAGATGAGCCTCCAAATGGTCTATCCCACTGGGTCTTCGCAACATCAAGTGATTAGAGTAGATTGTGTGAGAAGGGCAGGGCGTACCCCCTGGAAAGGGCTCTCAGGGGCTGAGCTGAAGGAGCTCCCTCCTGGCTGTGAGTCAATCCACAAAATAACAGAGATTATAGACTGTGTATAGATACATAGGTCAGGTAGGTGAATAAGTAGGTATGTAGGTCCTCTGACAGATGCCACATGGTTATCCTGGAAGCCATCTTTAAACTCACTGAAAGCGTGTTCTTCATGGATTCCACTGATTTCTAAAAGAGAAGAACCAAAAATAATATTTAATCTTTTTCTTTGCTATACATAAAATTGATGTCAATTAGTTCTTTCTTCTACTCAACAAATGTGAATTAAGCACCTACAGTTTACTAACACGGTAGGCGACACAAAAGAAGTGGAGGACATGGCTCCTTACCCTTAGAATTCCAACTTATTTCTGAAGACAAAAGTAACAGATAAAAAAGCTGATGATAGCGCTTTTTTTTTAAATATTCTTTTATGTATCTTTTCCTATTTTTATTAAGAAGAAGAACATAGCATATTTGTGTTCAGGGTATTATAATAACTATATCATGTGAATGTACAGATGGAAAATGTTTAGCTTCAGTAGGCATTGCCTCAAAGCAGTGAGGGCGTAATTTGTGACATCTGAAGATACCTGATCCTGATGATCTTCCGAGGGAGGCTATAAATCAAATTGGCAGTCCCAATGATAATGTTAATTCATTTAGTGAAAGAAGGATAGAAATGGTGCTAAATGTGATGATAGCATACAAAGTGCATATGGATAGGATTTATATTGTATACAACTATGTTCTGGCTGAATGGATTGGATAATAATAATAAGAGTTTCTAGCACAGGGCCTGGCATAATTGGTACTCAATACATGGACATTGTTGCTGTTTTATTTTCATTCAGCATCTAGCCCATAGCTGGGTTT
Organism: Equus caballus; assembly: GCF_041296265.1. Classification (NCBI taxonomy): domain Eukaryota; kingdom Metazoa; phylum Chordata; class Mammalia; order Perissodactyla; family Equidae; genus Equus; species Equus caballus. Next base: position 59,901,409 of record NC_091699.1, on the reverse strand, counting down.
TCTTTGAACTTGAGTTATTATGAAATGAAACAAGAGTATAATCCATCAGACAGGCAAATACCTTATCTGAGAAGAGCATTTCCCAGAGCCCCCCTTTAACAGGGCCCATTCTCAGCCTCTGTAGGAAACCCCTGAATCAATCAAGGGCTCCACTCTGTTCTTCTGCTCAGCCTGTCTTTTCTGATGTGTCCTCTAGTCACTCCTTAAGTCGGGGTGTTCCCAGGAGTCTGCTTTGGATTGATCTTCTTGTTCTACATGCTCTTCCTGGTTATCTTTTTCGCATCCCTCTTATCCACCCACTATTCTAAACTAATGACTCCCATAGGTATTACCAATCCAAACCTCTTGCACAGTGCCAGACCAGTCCTACAGTTATCTCAAAATCAGTATGTCCAAACTAAACTCATGCTCCATTGGTGATTAGGTCCTGTAATTCAGAACTCAGAAATGTAGATGAAAAGGCCCTTCCTTGTCATCAGCAATGCTGGAACTTTGAGCCTTATCATCTCTCACCCAGATCATTATAAAGGAATAGCTGTGCTACTGTCTTGTTTTGAGTCTACTCTTAGCAATACCTCCAGATTTATCATCTTTTAAAGAAAGACCTTTTGTGTCCCCTACCACGTTAGTATTATGCTGATTGAAACACTCCGTTGACTTGCCCAAACTCTTTAGAATGGCATATAGGGTCTGTTCCTACCCTAAAGACCCACCATCCCTTGAACTTGCCAACTTCTTTGACATCTCCATGCCATAGAACATGCTGTTCCTCCTCGTTGAAATTCTTTAAGATCCGGCTTGGTTTTTACACAAACTATGAAGAGTTCTCAGACTCCCCCAAGCATGATGAGTTGCTCCTCCCGCAAGCCTTCAAAAACTCCTTTCTTAAAGGATATAGATGATTGTATTATAATTATCTGCTTTTGCATCTCTCTCCTGAACTAGATCCTGAGTAACTATACATCAGGGCCCCATTCCTTATCCATCTCACTACACCCTAGGCTGGCATATAGTAGGCACTCGAGAAATGCTTGAAGAATGAGAAAGAATGAACAAGGGATTCTTGAAGGGATTCTCAGAATCCTCAGGGATCCATACAACACTTCTTTTCTCATGTCCTCTGTCCCAAATACAGTTTGCTGCTCTCTGGATAGACGTGCTCAATCCAATTACTAGGCCTTGCCCACGCTTTCTCTCGGCCTCTGCAGACAGCATCTCTTTTCCTGGTCTGGGTTGGGTGCCTCTTCCCTGGGCACCCATGGCAACCAATTCATTAATCTTAGTGATTTGCATATTTCTTGGTAATTTTCACTTTTTTGTTTCATTTTTCTCTTCTCCAGTCCCTTCCTCAACTAGACTAAGCTGCTTAGATGCAAGGACTTTTTGTCCACTTTATTCCCATTACTTTATAACAGTTATTCCTCAACTTAGGTGGGTGTCAGAATCCACTGAAGAGCTTCGTGCAAATATAAAGGCGAAGGCCGTGTCCCACTTCAACAAGCCTGAGCCTCTGTGAGCTTTATTAGTTCTCCAAGTGATTCTGATACCCACCAAAGCTTGAGAACCACTGATTCACTGGGCCAGTCCAGTGTAGATTCTCGCTAAATAGGTGGTGAATGAATGAACAAACACCTTCCTCCGTCAAAATCCTTAGACTTTTAAAAAGGACCTAGAGCTGGGAATGAATTAAATCAGTGGTTCTCAATGCACGGTCTCTAGGAACATGACTCTGAGAACCTGGGAATTGTTAGAGAGGCAAATTTGTATTTTCCTCTCAGACTTACAGAATCAAAAACTCTGGGATGGAGCCCAAGAATCTGGGTTTTAACAAACCCTCCAGGTGATGTTGATGCATGTTAGAGACTGAGTTAAATTAAAGATGTACATTTATTTCCAAGAAACTAGCCCTGCCAGCCCCCTCTTCTTTCTTTTTCATATTCTCTCTTGCTTGCCCTCACTTGCTCTTGCTCCGCCTCTGTGTGAACAGCTCTTGAATCACACATTCACAGTGGCTACCAGGCTGGATCTGGAGTTTGGAGCAGAGATTCAAGAATGCTAACCATGTCCCTAACCCCATGTACCATGCTGCATCTCCTTCCTCAGGAGGGTGACGAAGGCCATTGCTGCCAACAAGTTGGTTCCCCCAAAGCCGCACAGAGCTGGCTCTCAGCCTGTAGCCATCCCCCTTACAAGTGACGACTTTTTGTAGATACTACGCAGAAATGCAAAAGAAAAACACAAACAGTGCTGACCAGAGCAGGAAGACATCTGTCCTCTTTGACCTGCACACAGAAGGGGCCTTTCCCATGTCTCTGGTGAGAGCCAACATGTCCTCATCCCACTCCCAGTTCAGGCATCTCCCTTGCTTGTCAGAGGCTGGCGTTGGTGGAAGAGCAAATGGAAAGCCAGACGAGGGAGGCAAGAATGGAGAGGAGGTCCCCCAGTGATGGCCCTGCCCTACCCACAGCGAAAGCAGAAGGCTGCTCCCACGGTTGTGAGCTCTGCTGAACTCACGGCAGGGAGGCATCCTCAGAAACACACGGTCAGCAATGAACACTTTAGTCTCCACATTTTTGGCTCATGCTAAGCGGCAGCAAGAACATCTGAGAGACAATTTAAGGATGTCCACTTTGCTTTCATGTCTAAAATAGTTTTGTTTCTAGCAGTGTCTGCACCCTACAGACTGGTTTTAGGCGCAGAAAGCATAGTTTTCCGAAAGTCAATAAGGTATCCATTCGTCATAGTCCACTTAGACTTCCAGGCACTGGTTCCATCCATAAATATTTCTTGAAATTTTGCTCTGTGAAGGCATTGTTCTGAGAGCTGCAGGGAGACAAAGACAAATCAAATTATTCTTAAATATCTGCCACATCACTCTTTCCCCAGAGTCCAACTTGCCTCATTGGAAGAAAACAGAAACAATTGATTGGTACTTGAAATGGATTTTGCTTCCTTCCTGCAGGGTCAAATGATAATGAACTTCAGCCTCTTGCCATTCTCATGGTATTGTTGCGTCCCACAGCTGACGTGTTCCCACGTAGCAAAGCTCTGTCCCCCAGGTTTACTTTCTTCCAGGGTTGTGGAGCATTCGCTTTACAATGTCAGGAAGTCGCTGCCTGGCTGTTTCGAAATTGTTATGTTTCCTTTAATGTGCTTTCAAATGTTCTAGAGCATAAAAGGCTTGAAAGCTTTGGGAAGGCCAGCAGAAACCAAATTCAAAAAACTTTCTGCGAGTTGGTTGGCTAGTTTATGAATAATCTTCAATTTCATAAGATTAAATTACCATAATAATAGCAACTTTTGTTCAGAAATAGTGAGCTTCAAAGGAGCAGGGTACCAGTGACTTAGAGACCCTGTGACATTTATTGTTTTTCTTATTTCTGATGTGCCATGAAAGTAAGAATAGCTGAAGAAAGTCTTAAAGCTAAATTGTAACAAAAATCAGTCTCCAGAGGGTGGTGCAAAATGCTCCAGACCTGACTAGGAAAGCCAGGAAGGCAAACTTGTCCCTCTCTGTTAAGATATAAATAAATTACTTTTTTAAATGTGACTCTCCTCTGAGGCCCCCTAAATTCCTCTTTTGAAGAAGCTGGAGCTGGGGCCAGCCTGGTGGCGTGGTAATTAAGTTCACACACTCCACTTTGACAGCCCAGGGTTTGTAGGTTCAGATCCCGGGTGCAGACCTACCCACCGCTCATTGAGCCATGCTGTGGCAGCATCCCACATACAAAAAAATAGAGAAAGAAAGGCAAAAATGTTAGCTCAGGGCTAAGCTTCCTCACCAAAAAAAAAAGAAGGTGGAACCAAGCTGATAGAAGTTGGGGCGTCTGGCCCTTTGAAAAAGGCCGTTCGAAATCAGTGGTATGCTGGTAAATGTTTAACCGCTGGCTGGCGTTGGAGGCTACATTGTAGCATTTGCCAATTTCCATGGTGTTAATACTCCCACCATGGCCAATTTTAAGCTAACAATGTGATGACCCTGAAGACTCTCCCCAGCACCTGTGAGCGGCTCCAGCACACCACTGGATGAAGCACAGTGCTTAAGAACATGAGCTCTGGAGACAATGCCTGGGGTTTGAACCCGAGCTCCACCAAATATTAGCTCTGGAACCTAGAATAGAGTTACTGATTCTCTGTGGGCTTCAGCTTCCTATCTGACAAATAAGTCTAACATAGGATTATTGTGAAGCACAAATGAAATGATACATATAAAGTACTTATAAGATAAATGATCGGTAACCATTACTATTTAGAGTGCAGGTATTATTACTATTGTTATTATTTCTATAACAACAGAATTCATTGTGTAACAACTTAGAAGTCATTCTTCGAAGTAGAGAACGGCTATGACTTCTCTTATTTAAAAAAAAAAAAAACAAGGGCAAAATAAGTATAATCATGCACTGTATAACCTGTCAGTCAATGATGGACCACATATACAATGTGGTCCCATAAGATTAGTACCACGTAGCCTAGGTGTGGAGTAGGCTACAGCATCTAGATTTGTGTAAGTACACTCTGTGATGTTCACACAATGGTGAAATCTCCTAACAATGCATTTCTCAGAACCTATCCCCATCCTTAAGCAACACGTGACTGATTTTTTGCAGCAATGGAATAGCATTTAACTCATACCTAGGTAATGATCCCTCAGTAGAGCATCTTATTCCTTATAATTAATATTTAAAACTCACCTATAGAAAGAGCTATAATTCTACTGAAAATTTTAAACAACAGGATATGTTCAGGAATTCTAATTTCTCTCTGTTGTCACTTCCTGGGAAGAAGCCTAACTGAGAACTGTGCATCTAGACATTCATTTGACACTCATTGGGTATCTGTCATATGCCAAGCCTTGAACCTGCAACAGACACCTGAAGGGAGGGACAGTCCATGAGGGAACACATGGCCTCTCTAAAGTTAGCCAAACAGACAAGACAGCAATGATTGGGTTCTTAAGACAGCGTCCACCTTAGTTCTATTGACATCAAAATCCCTGCCCAGTTGGCCCACTGATATGACATTGCTCACTCCACGCTGTTCCCTCTTTTCTCCAAGACTTCAGATCTTGTGGAGGTTCCTGAAGAAGCTGACGGAGGGTACGACCTACGGAAACGCAGCAACAGCGGTGAGTGAGGAAGTGGGGCATCATGCATTGCCCCCTACATATGTGAATCACACTGGTCATCCAGGTCAGCAGGCGGAGAAAGTTGACTTCCAGTCACTCCTTCTCTGCTAGCTCTGGAACTCAATCTGAGCAAGGGTTCAACAATCTGGAGGGAAACTGGCCATAATTACTGGTGGAATTCAGTAATTTGTCTATAACATGCCCTGAGTCTAGTTTTTTACATTCCACATATAAGCGAGACCATACAATATTTGTCTTATATCTCCTGAGTTCTCATGCCTTATGGATTTAGCTATATTGGGATTTAAGAGTCACTTCCAGACCTTTTTGTTACCATGTCATTTCCCCCACTGACCTATATTAGATTATCAAACCGTACCAGAAAGAAGCTACTCCATGCTACACTAAGGTACCTCAAACCAGGTGGGTGGGGGTGCCGGGGGGTGTGAGCCGCACACTTGGCTCCTCCCTGGCAGAGATAGCCAAGACTCAAAAACTGAGATGTGCAATCTAGCCAAACATTGTTTATTAGTATAATGTAATTTTCTAATAGCTTAAGCCCTTTTTACATTAGTTTATAAAATATTTGTTAAGTGCTAACTACGTTCTCTTGCTTGCTAACATTAAGAAAGAGCCACCTCTTAAACCCGAGCCTAAAGAAGCATCACCAGCCCATTATGGATGAATCTTTCTGAGCCTTTTTGATGTCAACAACTACGTAATCTCCACTCATTTACCCAATAAATATTTATGAAGCCTTTACTATCACCAGCAAAAATACATAGGTCATGGGGCCAGCCCGGTGGTGTAGTGGTTGGGTTCATGCACTCCACTTTGGCAGCCCAGGGTTCACAGGTTTGGATCCTGGGCGCAGACCTGGCACCATTCCTCAAGCTGCCCTGTGGCGGCGTCCCACACAGGATAAAGGAAGATTGGCACAGATGTTAGCTCAGGACCAATCTTCCTCACACACACACACAAAAAAAGTACATAGGTCACAAAACTGTCCTCAAGTTCCTCATAATCTAGTAAGGTTGTAGGTCCTGACTTACAGTGTTGACTTGGGCTGAATGGGTTTTCATGGCAGAAGTTACCCCACCGACCCTAATCCCTGTGTGGGAAGTGTGAGGATGTGCCCCCTTGGAGAGATTTTCCACTTGACTAGACATCCCTGCCTTTTCCAGACTGGAAGCAGAAGTTCTGCATTCAATGCCAGCAGCAGTCCTATGAGGTGTCACTTCCCCCTTCTTAGCTCTAGGAATTCATTGATGTCTCTTCTCTAGTTAGAACAGTATCTCTGTGATTCCCACAGGCAGCACGTGCTTAGCTTCCCCACGACTCTCCTTCCGAAATAGCGTCAGCGTTCCCCAGGGCCCCCCTGCCAAGCCCACACACACCTGCTAAAGCGCTCTGCTGGGGGAAGGATTCTTTGGCATCACGTGGGGAAAACTATACTCTCAGATCAATGCAGATATTCGTTGAGCAGTTAGCAGTACCATTAGAGAGACAAATGAGAGCGTGCTGGCTGCCAGGGGGACCATACAGGGGGGCAGTAACACAGCAGGCCCACCCAGCCCAAGTCTGTCCAGCAGTACAGATCCAGCAAGTTAACTTGGTCAGCAACTCCAGAAATCTTCAGCATCTGAGAACGAACTCACCAGAGACTGGTACATAAACCAGACCTGCATTTGAATACTTCAAGTCTGGTGAGCGGCTCTATCCCCTGAGTCTGACTTCTGCCTGCATCCTTCCCCGATGCCTCTCACCAGATCGCTGACGGCCTCCTCATTACTAACTGCACTGGATGTATTTCCTCCTTGGCCCCTCCTTGCTCTGAGGTGGACCACTGTACTTCACTTAGTGATCGTGTGGCCTTACAGCAGTGATCTCACCTCTCTCTGCCTCAGTCGCCTCATCTTTAAAATGAAGATAAAAAAATAACATCGAACTCATATTGTGTTGTGATCTTTAAAGAAGATAATGAATGTAAATACTATCCGTACATTGATGACTCTGAAACTTCATTTCTGGCATTAGGCTTCTTTGCTGCCGCCGGATGCCTAAAGCCTGCTGGGTGTGACCATCTGAATGTGGAACAGGCAACATAAAGTTCACACACACACACACTGGACTCCTGATTCCCTCACCCACCCGCTCACCCAAACTGGATTTTCGCCAGTTGTCCCTGCTCAGTAAATAGGAACTCCATGCTACCAGTTGCTCAGGCCAAAGCTTTTGGCGTCAGTCTTGACTCCCCCTTCTTCTCACACCTCCTGTCCAGTCTGTCAGCAGATCTTATCTTATGCTCTTCAAAATCATGCCCAGCAGGTGCCCACCACTGACCTCTCTGCCTCAGCCATCTTGTCCTAGCTTCACTGATGCTGTTGCTCACCTACCCCTTAGTAGTTAAGTTGTCTGTTTGCCCCGGGGATTTCTTTACTCAAAGAAGTGCTCTTCACAGGATTTTATAATGTGAAGCGTTATCTTTAGGGATCGTGGTTGCTATTCATAAAGTCATCAGAAGGTCGTAAAGTGTCAGAGGTGCAGCTTAGGGCCTCATTACTCCAAGTGTGACCCATCGACCAGCAGCCTGGGCATCACTTGAAAGAAAGCCCGTTAGAAATGCAAAATCTGAAGCCAACCTAGGATTGCAGAATTAGAATTTGCATGTCAATCTGTGACATGAATCTTGTTAAAATTCAAGAAGCAGGATTGGAAATCATTTAGTCCAATCCTCTCCCCTCCAGTACGCACACATACACACACACAACGCACACTGTATAGATAAGGAAACTGAGGCATAGAGTAATACATCTCAAAGACACCAAGTTGATTACTTGCCATCTCTTTTACATTAAGGGGCATTTTCACAGCCTTATTTACAGAAATCTTTTGAAAGAACTTAGCAAGAAATAAACCTCTAAAAAGCTTTGGAGATCTATTAACTATTCCTTTGATCAGCAATAGCTTCCTTTACAATGCACCTTTGGAGGCTGGAGGGATTAATTATGCAGCAGTTTGCTTCAAAACATTTTCCTTTGATTGGATTTAATCCTCTGTCCATGCAGTTTGAGAAACAACACAGAGAAAGCAGCCTGCTCATGTGGTCCACGTCCCACCCGTCTTCTCACAGTCATGGCAAGGAGGGTGCTGGCTATTCAGAAGGAGGGTTTGGCCTTCCAGTCACAAGGAGTTCTGTCTTACATGTTTCACTTATGTTCTAAAACATACACAGTGCACAGGCATTATTTCTGCCAGCCAGGTGTTATGTCAAAATCCTTTTGGAATTTTTTCCAAAAGAATATTTCCAAAGCCACCTTAGAAGAGGGTACAATTCATACCCATTCCTTTACTCCTAAGAGTGTACTCTCTGCTTTCTCTCTTACAAGGTCTCTCTTGGGCGGGTCTAAGTGTTTCTTGTTGTTTCCAACACTGTTCCTGAGTGCACTAGAAATGTAAATGGGGAGAATTGGTCTTCACCTTGGGCTTACCTGCCAGAAACTCCATTCAAAGCAAGTAATGAGCAAAGGAAGAAGTGAAATCCAGGCTGCCTATTTCAGCTCCAAATGCCAAATAATGACGTTCCTGGCTGCCTTCAGTAACTGTATGTCATTATGACTGCATGCGATCATAACTTTCCTGGAAGAGAAGCAGGGGCAACAGAACATAGCAAGATAAATTCCTAGAAATATTCTTCAAAGAGGACTGGGTTAATCACATGCACTTGAGGGTATTACGAAGCCCAATATTATCTTACTTTTTACTAAAGCAAAGAAATTTTGCCCAGAAAGAAAAAAGGCAAGATCAGATTCAGAAAATTCATCCTTGCTTTAATGTGCACTGGTTTTATATCTCAAATTTTCATTTGTCACCATAAAAATGAAGCAAATATTTTAATGGCCTCTTTAGCAGATGCCCCTGGTTTTGGTCCCTCTCCGGTGGACAATTCCCAAATTACAGATGCAAATATTTGTGGTGTGTTTCTGCAACACTCATTTAATATCTAGTCAAGGTAAATATCTCTTTAAAAGCATAGAAGATTCTCTTTTCAGCTATGTGGAGGGCTGGATTTTCAGAGAAATTTTTCCAAGTTTAACACTCCTGTTAAACTGGGAAGAGAACTGCTAGGAGATAGAATAAAAAGGAATTAAAAAGAAATTTCTAGTTAATGCATGGCTGAGCTTGCAGCAAAATAAGGCAATTCCTTAGAGTCTAGAAATGACAATAAAGCGTGAATCCAAAGACATAAGCAAGTGGAGGCCAATGTTTACTCTGCACATTCCTGGGCCCTCAGATTGTGGAAGACTAGGCCCCATGCATGGACAATAGAGGACAAAACCTAGGGAGTGGGCAGGGTAATAGGTTGGACGAGAGGCCCTTTGGGAAAATGCTGATACCCCAAAAGGCACCCTTAGTGGCACTAGGAAAAAAGAATATCCTGCAGAGGAATTTGGTAAAGGAAAATGCTTCTGGCCTTAGCTCAGGTGTAAAAGAAAAGAAAGAAATAGGGTGAAGGGGACAGAGAAAGGAAGGAGGGAGGGAAAGGAAAGAGGGGAAAAAAGGAAAGTCTTCTTACTTGGGTTTGGGGCCTCAATTCATACTACCTGTACAGACAAAGTAAAATAATATGAAATTTGAGTTTAACTAAGTTTAATGTGGCCCAGATGTGATAAAATCACCAGGCATTTGGCAGAAGTAAATACAAACCCTCTCTGGAGGAAGAGAATTTAAACCTAGACCTCAAAAATTTCTACCAATGAACTTTCAAATAATATGAGCTAAGAATCAAAATTCACCAAACACACAAGAAAATGAGCTACGATGATTGAGAGTTGGCCAAAACAACTAATTTTATTATCAGACTCTCAGAGACTATGTATGTTGGAATTATCAAATATGGTAATGTGTTGCCTAATAGTGGGGATATGTTCTGAGAAATGTGTCATTAGGCAATTCCATTATTGTGCAAACAACATAGGGTATACATACACAAACCTAGATGGTATAGCTTATTATACACCTAGGCTACATGGTACTAATCTTATGGAACCACCATCATATATGTGGTTTGTCATTGACCAAAACATCACTATACAGTGCATGACTGAAAAAAAATATGTAACTATATAGTTATACATGTTTAAAGATATAAAAAATGGACTAGAAAATATAACAAAGGAACAAGAGACTACAAAAATTGAACAGGCAAATTTTAAGAAAAACCAAATGGAACTTCTAGAAATAAAAATAAAAAGAAATTTGATTGATGGATTTAATAGCATACTAGATATAGCTGAGGAGAGAATTAGTACCCTGGAATATAGAGCCAAAGAAGTTGCTGAGAGTAGAGCCACGGAGGCAAAGCAATGGAATTCGTGAAAGTAAAAGAGACACGGAAGATGAGTGAGAAAGTCCAACGTGAAGCTAACTGACATTTTAGAAGTACGTAAAGAGAAAATGGGCAAGAGACAAGGTTCAAGAAGATCCTGGCTAAGAATTTTTCAGAACTTATTAAAGACATTAATGCTTAAATTCAGAAATCTATACCTTGACCCATCTTGGTGAAACTGCAGAATTTCAAAGATGAAAGCAAATAGTAAATGCAGGCTGAAAGACGGATTACCTACAAAGGAATGAAAATTAGACTGAGAGCTACTTCTTATAAGTTACAGTACAGTGATATCTTCAATATACTGCAAGAAAAATAACTCAACAGAATTATAAATGAAACAAAAGCAAAACTATCCTTCAAGAATATATTTTCAGACAAGAACTGCATCTTCAGTGCAGTTAAGACCCACACTCAAGAAATTTCAAAAAGATGTATTTCAAAAAAGAAAATGTGATCTCAAAGGAAGGATCAAGAAGCAAGGAATGAAGAACAAAGAAAGTGATAAACATGTGGCTAAATCTAAGTAAACATTGGCTACATAAAAAAAAACAATAATGTTAATAAAAAGTTGTTAATAAAACGTTAACTAAAATACTGGATATTTAAGTGAGAAATGGATAAAGAGTCTTATATTGTTTTGGAGGAGAGTAAAGATATTATTTCACTTCAGATTTTGATAATATATACCTCATAACATTTCTAGAATAATCACTAAAAGAATAAAAAATAGATTTAACTTTCAAAACCAGAAAGGGAATAAATTTGAATGATGAGAAGGAGAAAAAAGCTAATCAACTCAAAAGAGGGCAAGAAAAGGGGTGGTGGGAGGGAGACAGAAGTAGAAAAAAAGTGTAGAAAGTTTGAGACAAATAGAAAATACAAAATAAAATATTAGGAATGTAAATTTATCAATAATCAAAATTCATCTAAATCAACTAAACACTAAATAAAAGACACAGTTTACAGACTGGATTTTTAAAATGATCTATACACTATTTATAAACATCTAAAACATAAGGACAAAGAAAGTTTAAAGGTAAAAGTAATTATTTTAAAAAGTTACCACAGACAAATATTAAGCAAAAAAAGATTATATAGCTATAGTAATGTGTAAAAAAAAGCATTACTAAAGAAAAAGAGCATATTACATGGTCATGTCTGCTTCATCACAAGATATATATTTTCAAACTTGCATCTACCGAATACATAGCCCCAAAATGACAAAAACTCAAGGAGAAAATGGCAGAACTCTTAGGAAAATTGATATCCCTCTTTGTGGTGAGAGATTTTAACACCCTTCTCAATCACTGACAAATCAGATAGACAACAAGATTCACTACACACATAAGGGACCTGAGGACACATTTGACAATCCTAATCTAATTGATTTAAAAAAGGACGCTCCACCTAACAAATGGAAAATTCAAATTCTTTTTAAGAACACATGGAAGAATTATAAAAATTAATCAAATATTAGGCCATAAAGCCGGCTCCATAAATTTTAAAGAATCAATATTGTGTAGAACACATCTTTCAGACTAAAATGCAATAAGATAGAAATCAACAGACAAAAGATAACCAGGAAAACCCATAATTTGGGAAATTAAAACACACTTTTAAAAAGTTCGTGTGTCAAGAAAGAATTTATAAGGACAACTGGACTATATCTAAAACTGAGTAGTAATGAAAACACTACTTATCAAAACTTGTGGGATGCAGCTAACATTGGGACTATAGAGTATTTAGCTTTAAAATTATTCTGTTAAAAAATAAAAGTCTAAAAGGTAATCGTCTAAGCATTATACTTAAGTCAGACAAAAGAAACAGAATAAACTTAAAGAAAGTGGTAGGAAGGCAATAATAAAGATAAGAGCAGAAATTATTAGATTACAAAGATAGATCAATAGATGCTGAGTGGTTCTTAAAAAATAAAATTTGTAGTCTCTAATAATTATTTGAGAATAAATGAGGGGCCGGCCTAGTGGCGCAGCGGTTAAGCGCATGCATTCCTCTTCCGCGGTCTGGGGTTCACCGGTTCGGATCCCGGATGTGGACATAGTACCACTTGGCAGCCCATGCTGTGGTAGGCATCCCATGTATAAAGTAGAGGTAGATGGGCATGGATGTTAGCTCAGGGCCAGTCTTCCTCAGAAAAAAGAGGAGGATTGGCAGCAGCTAGCTCAGGGCTAATCTTCCTCAAAAAAAAAAAAAAAAATGAATAAAAGAGACAGATGAAGCAAAAAGCAATAACAAAAAGAGGAGATATATAACAGAGATTGAAAGGAAAATAAATGAATCTTGTGACTTACTTCAGGCCAATAAATTTTAAAACTCTTTTTAAATGGGCAGACACCAAGGAAGATATCAATGACCAAAGTCTGACTCAAGAAGAAATATAAATAGAGAACTTAATTTGTTTCTAATCATAATAGAAACTGAATTAATATTTTAAATTTCTGCACAACGAAAATACAAGGCCCAGACAATTTTGTAAGTACATTCTACCAAATATTTAAGGAATAAAAAAATTTCCAGATTACATAAACTCTTTCAGGAAAACAAAAATTGACAAGAAAGAAGGGCAGCTGCATTCTCTAACTCAGTTTATGAGACTAGTATAATCCTGACCTCCAAACCAAATGAAGGTGGTGTGAGAAAGGGAAAGCACTGGCTCATCTCCCTGTTGAATGTAGACACCGAAATCTGAAACAAAATCTTAGTAAACTGAATGGAATCATGTATTTTAAAAAGGTAACGCATAATTACCAAGTTGGACTCCTTCCAGGGATGCAAATCTGGGTCAATGTCAGATAAGCTAGTGATGTAACTTGTGCATTACCAGGCTAAAGAAGAAAAAACAAATAATCATCGCAATAGAAAGCACAGTGGTGGACATGGGCCTCACAACACTGGAAAGTAAAAAAGAAAGAATACGAAAAAGGAAAAGAGGAAAATTTGGGAGCCATGTGGCAAAAACTAAAGGTTCAGTTTGCATCTGTAACATTAGGAAATATGCCTGCATAATGACCATATTCTTTGAATACTTGTCATGGGTAAAATAAACAACCAAATTATCTTTGATAAAATGAATTTAAAGCACTAAACATACAACGTGTATGGTGTATTTTTGGTAAAATAGTTACCTCCTTTATTCCTTTCCCTTCAGATCAAAATCTTAGAAATAGTCGGAAGGAATAGATTTTAAAAATCAGTTTTTGTACTATTCCAGTTCTGCTTGCAACCATAAAGCTGAAAACACATTTGGGGTAACTTCAAATAATTTTCAGCATAGTTCACAAAAATGGTACACATTTCATACCAGATGGTTAATAGATATTCAATAAAAAGCTAAAATAATGTGAAATGACAAAATTGTAAAATCAGTCCAAACTGATCATTGCATATGCACTTTATGTAGTCTGCCTTCTTAGCTCCAATCAAGAACTTTCTAGCGAGATTCTCTTTGCATGTTTTTATTCAAATACTCAATATTCTTTTAGAAGTATCCAGTTTTATACTTACAGAATCAAGTGTTTATACCAGAACTTCAGATAATCACATAATACAGAGAAAAGTGTTGCTCAACTGAAGTTGAGTGGCCGAATATTGAGGCAGACAAGATCCATAGAATCGGGCTTTTGTTTTCCCTCACTACAAACCAGAGCTCCTCCACTGACTGCCTATGGCTTCCTAGAGATAATGGAATTGCATCCAAAGGCTCTGGAACTATAAACTGGAGAAGAGATATTTGCTAAGCATCAGTACATTTACAGGGGTTCTTGTTCTGAAGTGTATTTTCTGCATAAGGTTATTGAGTCCGTTCTAAGGACAATGGAGGTTGCCAGTGCACTAACTGAAATAGGTTATAGAGCTTTCTATTGTGTGTTTCTCTTCCTCTATTGATATTTCATTGATAATCTGAAGGGAGACCAAAGGGAAGAGTAAAGCAGCAATGTGTTATTTGTAAACGGCAAGTCATCTAAATGGTAGGTTCATTTTGACAACACAACTCTATGGTATAAACTTGGAAACATTTGCCACATCTTTGTTTAAGGATGATACACATGGTGAGAATAAGGTCATGATGTTGGTCAGTGGGGTAAATTTTGCTGATCCAACTGGCTAAAGCAGAAGCCCCCATACCCATCAGGGACCTCCCACAGCTGTGTACATGGACAGTGAAAGCTTCTGCCCATTTTAGGAAGCCTTGTTGTTTATCGAAGGCCACAGAGTGGCTGCTTAAATGCAAACAAAAGAGAATTATACATACCAAGAACAAACGAAATGAGAAACCACTATTTTATTTTTTATTCCAAATAACAGCCCCAACACATTGACAATACAAGATTGAGGAAATATTTTGAAGTTTAAAACTAATGTTTTTATCTACAAAATAGAATGTAGATGTCATTAAGATACTAGACTCAAGATATTGAAAATAGATAAAAGAATCTGGTATTTAGAAAAGGTAATTCAAATACAATTAAACTGGACCACACTTCACCCACCATCCTATTAACAAGAGATTTGATACATTCAGCAAAGATGAATGCCATGGTTTCTCCTCCTGAGGTGAGCACCACCAAATGAGACCAAGTTGTGAACACACAACTGCTGAGCAATCAAGAGGATGCGTGCTAGCTGGAGGCACGTACAAGGCTGTGGGCATGCAGAGGAGGTGATGCAGAATGTGCATGGGGAGGTGAAGGAAGCATCACGTGGAAGATGACATGAAAGCGGGGTCAGTGAGGGTGAGGAAGAGGCAGTGAGAAGTACAGTAGAGCTATTGGGCAGGGAATAAATAAAGCCACATCTCTCAAGCATGTTTCCAAAACATGGTGACTGGATCATAAACCTCCTGCTTTCTCTTGTTTCCTTCAGTGTTTACGTATCCAGAAAATGGCACTGACGATTTCAGAGACCAAGCAAAGAACATAAACCACCAGGTATTTATGGATGTCACAGAAGACAGACCAGATGGGGTCCTTAGATAACATTGCAGGTTACCACCCAAGTGGGTCATGAAATCAATTTAGTGGGTCCCAGATCAGCATCTTTAGAGAATAGAATATGATAATGTAGTATAATGTATCATGGCATAGACATCTTGGAGTGAAACAGAAATATCACAGTGCATCAAAGGTAAAAAGGATAAGTATTGTGTTGTACACTTTTGTTTCTGTTATATATGTTACATGCAAGTTGACACATACTCTAAAGTGTGTAAGTCATGTAAATATATAATATATTATTAATATATTTTATAGTATATGAATATGTATTATATTTTTATGTTCATGTATATATGCATAATTAGAACAGAAATATATAGCATAAAGTCCTTGAGCTTTGGAGAGCAGAGTGAATCATAGGTAAAAAGGATATAGTTTTGTGCAACTTTTATGTTTTACCTATGTAACATGTATTTATTAAATTATTATGTATTTATTTATATCATACAATTATATATTATATATCCTATATATAGTATTGTGTGTAGTATATTATATATCCTATGTAATATATAATTGTGCATATGCATATATTATATATTATACAATTATATGTGTGTATACTATAGATATTATATAATATGTAATATTGTATAATTATGTCATTTGATTTTTAATTTATTATGTATTATAAAGTGTAAACATTTATATAACATTAACATTTATTTGGCTAACAATAATAGATAATATTTACATAACACTTGTAAGACTCTTCTAGAGTCTATAAATTGGGCACAACAATAGAATCTATCTCACAGGGCTGTTGTGAGATGCAAGTATGCTAATACATGAGACATAATGCCTGGCACACGGTGGGCTATCAAAAATGGTAGTTTTTTTAATCTTTATTCAAAGATTTCACAGACAGTAGCTGGTGATTCCTTAATATAAACTAAATCAATCTGATGCCAAAATCTATGGTTTTTCACAGCATGAATGAACTCATTGCCAGATGAATATACCTGGTTCCCCTTAATATGCTAGCTACCAAATTTTAGGCTACCTGATAAAAAGTCAATTTTAGTAAGTGTAATTTGTTTACTGCTATTCATATCTCCCTCTTTTTATGGAGAAAATATTCCCATTCCTGGGGCCAAGCCTGTGTCACTTTTCATGAACAACTATATCAAAGAAAAAATTTATTTGAAGAAAATTGTAGTATTTCTGACAAAGATTTCCACATAATTGTTTTCGAATAGTTTGCAATGACATCAAACTCAGCTAAGAAATTAAAAGTAAACCCTTGGTTGAAACAAAGTCTTTAATAATGGTTAGATATTTTAACACTTAAGATCCATACACGGGAATTACATTGAATTAACTTCTCCATTTCCTATTTTCTTTCTCTCTTCTTTCCATTTTTTCCTCCTTGTTTCTCATTTTTCTTTTATTTTCTCTTTCAGGGACCTCTTTCCAAAGACCCATTACAGATGAACACCTATGTTGCCTTGTACAAATTTGTACCACAGGAGACTGAAGATTTGGAAATGAGGTAAAAAAATCATTTTTTAAAGAAGGAAGGAAGGAGGGAGGGATTGAAGGAGGGAAAATTTAGTCAGTATTTTTCCACGTGAAAAAATAATTCCATTTGTGCTACCTCCTAATGCTTCACAGCAGTGATTCTGAAACTCTAGTGTGCGTCCCATGACCTGCAGGGCTGGTGACAGAGAGCTTACTGGGGCCTACGCCTGGAGATTCTGAGTCAGCAGGCCTGGGGTGGGGCTTGAGAATTTGCATTTCTAACTGGTCTGCAGGTGGTTGTGATGCTGCTGATGTGGGGACCACACTTGAACAAGGATGGTTTTAGTACATCATGAACAGAACTGCTAATAGGAGTTTCATGAAGGTTAAGCATCAAATGCGCTTGGCATCCTGTGGGGTCTAACAAGGAATCAAAAATGTATTTAATGCTCAAATTAACTTTGATTGAAGAATCAAACTAAAATTATTTTTTTTATCCTGCGAGAGGCTAGCAGCTGCCCCCGGCTCACACCCTGAAGTCTGCTTTTGTTTCAGGAACTATCTCACTTCTTGGTAACCGAAACGCTGGGGAGGACAGGGTGAGCGTGGGGACCCTCAGGAAATCTCAGCCTTCCTCTTGACCAGTTGTTTCTTCATGTTTCAGAGATAGTTAAGGTGCAGTCAGTCCTCTGTTCACATCCTACTTATTGTTGAATTTAAGCAATTTATAAACATCTCATTACTATGATTTCCTTATTTATAAGAGAATAATAATGACCTCTTCCCCCAAGGTATTTGTGAGAATGAAATGAATAATGTTCATAAAGCATATAGCACAGTACCTAGACATCATAAACACTCAGTAACTGATAGTTATTACAGTTGTTATAACGTAGTGTTCGCTGGCCTGTCTCAAAGATGAGGTTTACTCCTTTCCTCCATTCATGAACCCAAACATAAGTAATCTTGGGAGAAGGCTTTGGTGTTTTCCATTCCTAGAGCAGGGTAGGAGGGGCTGCTTTTCCAGTCAAATAGGCCCTGGGAGATTGGCCTTTCCTCTTCAGAAGAGAATGGAGAGAGAAATTAGCACTGAAAACTATTGAAATGTCAGAGCATTAAGAAAATGTCCTCCATTTGGGGGTGGACTCCACTTGTCTGAATGCTATGGAGGCCAAGTTACCAGTCTGTGTCATTCCCAACAGATGGCTTCCAGAAGACCTTTTCTCTCCACCCTGGAGCTATTTGAGCTTCTCCACATCCTCAGGCTCGTGCCATTTCCCAGACATGATCCCTCTCACACTTGCCTGAGTATGGTTTCCCACCTCAGTGAAATCTGCCTCTCCCCTTCCACTTTCCCCAAAGCCTCTTAAAAAGAGAGAGCTACCAAAAAGGCTTCAGTTAGACCCTGTTTCCCAGGTTCCATATGCTGTTGGGTCAACTTCAGCAACTCGGCTGCCCCTCGTGATGAACATCTAGTAAGACTCCATAGCAGACGTGTGTACTGCCGGAGTCTGGTAACTCCCCGTGGCTCTCACTCAAGGTCAGCTTTGTTTCAATATTCATTTGCAGTCTGCTTTCAAGTGATTCTTGGGCCTTTCCAGAACAGAGTTTAGGGCCTGGCTTTTTAGATTTGTTCACACAACTAAGCTCTTGTACATCTGAGTTTTCATCACCATTGAGTAAGAACCGCCGTACCAAATTCACTGGGCTGGGGTTGCAAACACTACCTGAGCAGTCTGGCATCAGTGCTGGAGGAGGAGACGGCATTTATCCAGTGAAGCCCTATCATATCAGAGACATAACAAGCCCTGAAGGTTAGAGCCTACCTAGGATTCACCACTGGGGTGGCGCCTTGCTTTCAGCTTATGGTCCATAGTTAACTATCTGCTGATGAAGACAGGGACAACATATATTTACTTTGCAATAAATACAGTATAGTATTGGGTCTTTCTTGACATTGTCATTTGGGCATCTAGAATTTAAAACTTAACAACTTCCTATTGTGCAGGTCCATTTTGTATTAGAAGATTATTGTGAAGTCATCAGGTGAAAAAGACAATTCCAGAGAAATTTAGAGTGTTATTGGGGTACTGAGGATTGACATCTAGCTGCCTGGCAGGGGTCGTAACTTTTAGCGCTTATTTTAGTCCGTCGCAGGCCATTAAAAGTCAAGTCGTCTGGTCACGAATCCAACGTTTACAGTCTGCTTCATGGCAAACAGGACTATTCATTCCCAGGAGTGAAATGTCTGCATTACATAGCTGCAAGATTGGAGTGATAAATCATACTTAGATTTTTTTTTTCCGAAGATATCGTAAGTTCCCATTTTAAAAGCCGGGCGCTTGATTTAGACTGTGTAAGGCAATGCTTTGGGGATTTGGTATAATACCTTGAATGAACTGGGGCTTTGTGAATTATCTTTTTCTCCTGGAACCATAAGGTGGAAAAAAATTCCTTTTAACAAAATGCCGTTCTTATCCACCTGCATTCTGATTCAGGGGAGCACGCTGGGTATGGTCCTCAGGAAAGAGACCAAAGGACTTGAGAGTCCAGGGAATGTGTGAGCTTGAGACAAAGAGGGCCCAACTGGCAAAGCCAATGGCCATGGATCAGAGCACATGAAGCACGGCTTCAGCAAGCATTCGTTACATATCTGCTCAATGATAAGCAAAGCTTTCTCTGCCCACGGTCAACAGCCCAGACCTCTCTACCGACCTCCAGAGTCACATCCCTACCTGCCTGCCTTAGGAGTAGATGGCAGCCAGCAGCTCCACCCTCCCTCCCACAAACCTGCTCCTTAGCATAAATGATGTCACCATCTGCCCAGGCTTCAAGCTAGCCACTGGAGGCTTCTCCTTACCTTGTGCCTAAAATGTATTTAATATTTAAATCCTACTTGTTCTCTTTGCCTAAAATCTGCTGTATCCGTCCCCACCTTCCTCTGCCCCCTGGATTAGTGTAGCAGGCCCTACCTGGTCTTCGTGTTTCTAGTATTGTCCCCTACTCCTCCATTCCCATGCATTTTGGGTGGAGAGGACACTAAGGTGACAGTACAGGGTACTGAGGCTTGTCTAAACTTTGGAGTCAGATAAGATGGATTCACCTCCCAGCTCCTCTTCTTTCTAACAATAGAGCATCTTATCTAACTTTCTGAACCTCTGTTTTCTCATCTTGAAAATAGGGATAATAAGTCCTACCCTTAGAGGATGGTTGTGATTAAATAAGATATAACAAAATCTAGTATATAGTAGTAGCTTAAAAATGTTATTTCCAACCAGTTCTAGTCACACTACAGAAGTAGATGCTTCTTTTTTCAGGCTTAGGAAATGAGAGAGAGATAATGAACATATCGACATGGATTCACTGCATGTTCAAGAATAAAAAGTATGGGCATCACTTGACCTGGTTTTAAGTCCTAGCCAAGCCACTCACTAGCTGTGTGACCCCCATGAAGCCCAGAAAAGTTACACAAGCCATCCAAGCCTCTGCTTCTTCATTTGTAGAAGGAGATAATCTTTATGCCTGTCTTACATCTGCTCATGACACGTATGTTTGCTTACAACTCTCCAATGTCCTCCTATTACCCTTGGGAAGCCAGAATATTTACAGGGACCTCCAGCAGCTGCACAGTCTCATTCCTGGTGACCTCTTTGCCTTGTCTTGCACCTCTGTTCCCCTCACATCTGCGCTCCATCCACACTGGCCTTCTTTTATTCCTCAAAAGGACCAAACTACCACCTGCCAAGGAATTTTTCTTCCAGAAGTCTGCTCCTCTCCTCCCATCCTCCTATCCACCCACCACCACCACTGTCACACACACACAGACACACACACTCTTCCAGTTGACTATTATGCACCCACTAGACCTGAGCTCAGATTTTGCATCCTTGTTGTAGCTTTTCCTGATACCCCCATTCTGGATGAGATTCCTCTGGTATATAATTTTATGACACCATGTTTCTTGTCTTCAAAGCACTTACCTCAACTTGTATTTATATATTTCTGGAATTATTTGGTCAACTTCTATCTCCCTCATAAGCTCCATGAGAATCTGTAATTGCTAACCCTTATATCCCTGGAGTGTAGTACAGTTCTTGAAAAAGTAAATACTTAATAAATGTTTGATCAATGTATGAATGAATATTGTAGAGAATAAATGAATTAATGCTGCACCTGGTGTGTACAGTTAGTGGACAAACCAAATCCATGGGAATATAATGGAAACTATAAAGGGGGAAGCAAATCAAGCTCAGAGGGCTTAGCCAGAACTTATTTCCTGGAGGAGATGGGCCTTGAGCCCATGAGGAATGTTATTTGTCAAGAAGACATTGTAGAAAAGGAGGCCAAAAGCAGCCTGTGGTCATATTCACAAAGAACAAAGAGTTTAAGAGAATTTGGAAGAAGGCCTGCTAAGCCCTTATTGAAGTACACACCAGTGGGGGATGAGAGAGCGGGCCTCAAGACAGGAGAAGCCAGGTGCCGCCCCCTCCTTCTTAGGGCAGTGAGGACTCCTCTTAGAAGTGCTGTGGTGCCGTCATTAGTCTCCAAACCCTGTCTAAAGGCAGAGGCTTCACACAGTCTGCTTTGCTACAGTTTCAGTGCAAAATAAACTTCTTTCATAAATTCCTCCACCATTACCTACCCAAATCTCTGGAGCTCACCTACCATGATAGTGCTCTAGCTTTCCATCACCGCAGGCAGAGGGTAGGAGAGAACAAGGGGGCAGGGCAGAAAGGAGCAATATCTGGGAGTCAGATAGACCTGGTCTACCTCCCAGCTGTCCCCTTTACTAGCTGCATCAACTTGGGCAAACTGTTTAATCTCTTGGAACCTCAGTTTTCTCTTTCTTAGGGGGACTGAGTGTTTGAGGAGATGATGTAAACAAAATGTGGGATTTCATACCCAGTACAAAGTGAACAGTATATTTTAGATAGCTTCTCTTCGTAATTTTCCATCTTTTCACAATATGTTTTATTTCCTAGTCTTCTGAACACCCTCATTAACACTACCCTAAGGATATATAGTACAGAGAACATAGTTAAAGGCTCTGTCTGGCCTTTGAGCGCATCCAGTGAGACATTATCGAACTGGCCCAGTGCTAAGGAGGCTGTAATACCCTGTCCCTCCTCTCCGGAGTAGGTTCTGCAGTTGCTGACATGAGATGCTGTAGGTATGGAATTTCACCACTCACGTGCAAGATCTGATGCCATCGTGCATAGGATCTCCAGACCATTGCTGACAGTTTGAGGTCTGATAACATTGAAGAGCCATCCAGGTTTCTCTGTCTGAGTGTAATGAGCTCGTATAGTAGATAACCTACTGTAATTAAAGGTCTTAGACAATTTCCAACAATAACTCTTATTATCAAGTTTTTTGAAGAGCTCTGAAAATTATGCTTTATAGACTGCCAGCTTAATTCACGAGCAAAGCTCTTTAAAATGCTGCTTGAAATACAAATTGCAGAACCCCATTATAATCAGCACTGGCATCATTATCATCACACACTGCCTCGTGAATTCACATAGGCCATATGTCAAATCATCCTCCTGACCGAGTGGGTGAGTATGTGTGTGTGATACACTCACATATGCACATGCTGTCTCACACAGTCATAGGCAGATATATACATACTCACACACAGCCACACACTCACACACGTACATTCACATTCACATACTCATGAATACTCAAATACACATGCCTTCACACGTGCACACACATACACACGTCATTAGCAAAAGCTTAATAACTCATGCTTAGCTTTTTGATGAAGGTGAATCCTACCCTCCACATGTACAATGTAACCAGTCCCATTATCCTCACTGCTTCGGGGTTCAGAAGTCTACAAAACAGTCTTGGAGCCATCGCTTATTATTCACATCAGCACACCTTTTTAAAATCAATAAGCATAACTTTCATAGTTTTGCCAAGTTGATATGTCATGTAAATAATGTGCAGAGGTAAATAACTCCAAGTAAGCACAAACCCCTAAGGCATCTCAGGGATTCCAAAATAAAAGATTGAAGGTAAATAAAAGACTTAAAGGTTCAAATGCATATTTTAGTGACCATATAATGCCTATTCCAAAGAATCCATTTTGGCTTCCCACATCAGAGTCATTTTCATTTTTATTGGTTCTCCCCAAACAGATTTATATGATAATGACCATGTTTCATAAGGTGGGGGGTGGGAGGAAGAGGAAAAACAAGCTTATGAGCCAAGAGAGGGAATGAGGAGACTACTTTTTCAATATTATTAAATTCTAAAAGAGGTACAAATTAATTGCCATTCAATGTGTGTCAAAGCACCTAAATTTGAGGGGCTTCAAAGAAAAACATGTTTTCTTTTGTAACCCCAAATAAGGATTTAAATTCTTGCATCACCAGGCTCTTTCTTGGAAGTAGCAAGTGTCGGATTTTTCCATGGCTGAGTCTGAATGAAACCAGGCAATCATTTGTCTCATTTTCTAATATTCACAAAAACCTCTGGAGACGGGATGGCCTGAATTCATCTCTTTCTTATTTTTTCAAAGTACCACTTGGAATCAAGTTAAAAGTGATTTTAACCCTTGTATGGCTGTTTCTAGGATTTGTTTCATCTCATCGCATCATGAATGAGCATCTACTCTCTGCTAGGTGAACAGTTTACAGGCCTTGTTCTCAAAGAGCTCCTAGGGTCACAGGGCTGGGTGGTGGTGGAAGGGTAGACGAGAAGGTACAATCCAGTATGAGATCTTGCGGGTGAGGACGTGGTCCAGGATGCTACAGCACTTCAAAGAGAAATCAAAGCAGCCTTGGGAGGTAAGGGAAAACTTTGCAGGGAGGTGGCATCACAGCCAAGCCAAGGCTTCCAGAAAGAGGGGACATAGGTGCCTGTGCAGCTTGGTTAGTGAGCAATCATTCTCTCTTTCCAATGAGGAGAGGATAAGGGGAGAATAGGTTAAACAGCAGAACAAGAGAATTACTTTAAGATGTTCCAAATGGAAGGCAAATGCAAACTCCAACATAAAGAGAAATGGTGGAAATTCATTGCAGGAGCAGGAGTGTATTTAGATAACTGCATTCATTCCCGTCTTCATTCTCGAAAGACTATTTTAAAATTCAGTAAAGCTTAGTGAATGGACACCTAGCTGTTTAGTTCATATTCCAATGAGACAATTTATGGTTCATTAACCTTTTGAGGGTAAGGAGGGAGAACCAAGCCCAAGAACTCATAGGTAGACAGCAGCGGCTCAAGTCTGTAACCCAGGGAGGTGGACTCCCAGTCCGCTGGTCTTTCTCCTACCCCAAACTTTCCATCCTACATTGATTGTGAGAGATTTCCTCTCTGATAAGATTGATGTTTTAATCAGCAGATTCAAACAATGTATTAATTTATCCCATATTGTCCACTCATATCACTTCCTACAAGTCTATTAGGATTGTTACTTCTGGTCTGAAAGACCAGGAATCTTGTGATCTGTAGAGTGTGTTCATGAAATGTCGCTCTTGTTCAAGGATAATTTTAGAAATTAGGAAAAAATCATGACTCTTATACAAATATACATCTGGTTCAAAGGAGAATTCATACATCACATGTAAGTAGGCCATCAGGAGTGCTGATGTGAATTTACAAATAGATGCAAAATTGGTCAGTACTCACGGAATAATAACCGATTACATTCCATCAGACACAACCTGCTTGCATTTTTCTGGACAAGAATCATTTGCATTATCATCAATCTTATACAACTTTCAGCAATGTAAAATAGCTCAAAGACATTGAAAAGGGCGAGATGACCTGGAACGGACACTCAGATCAGTAATCTATTTCACCCGTTTCAAAGTCTTTCACAATTTTCCCTGCCATCCCCTTGAATTCTTTTAGATAATCTGTGAGGTTACTCAAGCAAGTAGCAGTTCACAGAGGAAAAAACTATGGTTAGGTTGGCTAAACCACTTGTTACAAGCCAAAGAATCTCCTGGAGAATATCATTAAAATAGAAATTCCTGGGCTCCACCCAGGCCTAAAGAGTAAAATTCACTTGGAAATCTGTATGGTTAGATGTTCCCCTGGATTCTGATTATCTTCCAGATTTGAGGACAACTGTGCCTTATCTAAAAACCTGCAGCAGGCCAGTGGCAGACCCAAAACCAGAATGCAGATTTCCTGATTCTCAGTCGATGCTCAGTACACTGGTCTTCATTGGACTTTTGGCCTGTGACTTGCGTGGTGATGTCCTTCATTCTGTGAGGTTTTATGAGCCCTCCATAAAATAAGAAAAGGAGAGCCCTGGAGACAGAGTAAGACAGAATAAGACTCCCTTGGTGTCTCGTTTCCATTCTCTAACTACATTACTGCTTGGCAAATGCATCAACTTAATTAAAACTAAATGTAATTCTAATGCACCAATTTGATTTAAAAATAATCTTCACAGTCACCAGGACATCAAAATGCAATTAAGGCTATTTGAGGAAAGTCTCTGATGCATATTATGTTCTGATGCTGCACTATGTCAAGAAACCCAGATCTTCCCGAATGTCACTAATGTGTTTAGCAGCCTCCCTCTTACTCAAATGCCTCTTTCAATTAGGTTCTGGAGAGCGTGATCCATGACAGTTCAGGAACATTTACCAAATCCCATCCAAATGGCCCTCTAGCTGAATGCTTTTCCTCTGAGCTCGTCTACAGACTTGGGAAAGCGCAGGCAGTCTTGCAGATGCCAAGCTTAAGACAAAATCAAACTGCAAAGTTCCAGAGTTCCTTGTTACCTACCCATGTGCTCAGACTGTTAAAGGCTCTGGACCAGGATTATGGAAATTAAGAACTAAGTCTAGCAAAAAATTAAGCAGTAGATCTAAAATTAATGGAGCAGTTTGGCTGGCTCCTTTTTCTGTTCTCGTTAGCCTGGGTTTTCCAGGACATCTGTTTTGGCTGAGTGACTATGATTGCGGTAAGCTTGATTTGGGGTTTTTTTTTTTTTGCCTCATGAATGGGAAAGTGTAAGAAATATAAAAAATATCTCAAAATACTTATGGAGTCAAATGGGCAGTTCTGATGAGTTTTCACAAGGTTTGGGTGGTGCAAGAGGCAGCTTGATTCAGTGACATTCGTAGTGGATCCAACCCTGCCTATAAGTGGGGAAGTCGCTCTGAATTTTCTCACTTGGGTGCAAATGCAACAGGTCATGCCCACTTCATTCAGTGAAAATTGCTATCTCCCTCCAGGCTAGGTGGCTGGCCTCCCTTCCAACCTCTCCATTGCAATCAGCCCCCCTGGGCCATGGAATACTAGCTCCAGCCCCCAGGCCCTGCCCCACCTTTGTGGTCACTACCTGGAGTGGAGGGGCAAGAGGGATGGGGGGCACTGTGAAGAGAGGGAAAAGCTTTTCTAAAACTCTGAATCACACCAAAGGTCAGTGTCCGAAGCCATTAAGACCAGAGGTCAAAGACCGTTTCATTAACCAACTGTCCCTGCCAAAAACCTAAAGGGACACTCACTTAAAAGGCATTGATCACCAGATCTTCTCATTTCCAAGTGAAAGATTACATTTTTAGGAGGAAATTAGAATTTTTAAGCCCTTAGTGTATATCAACCACATTGCCAAAGACTTTCACATATGCTTTCTCATTTAATCCACACAACTTTGCAAAGTAAATATAGTTCATTACATATATTTATGCGTAATAAGTAATTATATAAATATAATTGAGGCAGCTGAGTCTCAAAAAGGCATATATGTTTGGGATTTTTGTTTGGGGTCAATTCCACACTTGTTTGCACCCTCCTAGTATATTTCTTCTCATTCAGCAAAGACACTTACTGTAAATTACCAGTTTACATCACTTTCTCCTTTGAGATTACTGACATCTTGATGGCGATAACTATGTCCTAACAACCATAATAACCACCATCTATTGTGGGCTTTTCTAAATGTGTTTCACAAATATTACCTCATTTAATCCTCAAAAATATTAATGAGGTAGGTGTTGTTATTATCCTCACCTGACAGATAAGAAAACTGATGCTTAGAAAAATCATTTCATCTTGTACCCTCAGTGGCCACCTAAGACCTAACATGTCATAAGCATTCAAAAAATACCTGAATGTCAGATCATTTCCTTTGACTCAATAGACAGCGATGGAGGGATGAAGACAAATTTCCTGTGTATTCCAAAATATTTAGTATATCAAAAACATTATGAAAGCAAAGAAGGCCCAGAGTATCCTGCCTTGTCCAGATGTTTCCCAAAGGAGGGCCGGTCTGGGGTGTCAGTTTGTCTCAGACAGCGAGAAGGTGTTTCTCGGAGGCAGTGACCTCATCAGGTGGGTGTCAGTGTCTCAACTCCAGGAATCTGCACTCTTCGTGGGGACTGGAGAGAGGCTCAGCACAGGGCCTCAGGACAACTCACATCTGCTCTCCAGGAGCCCCCACCCATAGACACTAAGCCATCTTCATAGCACCTTACAGAAGAGTTCCCTGTAGCTGGCTGGGCTCAGCTTGCCTGTCATTTGCATGTCTGTGCACACTGTGCCTTCTGAGGCCCTGAAGCCAGTTTACCTGGTAGTGGAAAATATGGGTTTCTATGTCCAAGTGGAAAATTGAGAAATGAGGGAGGCAGAGGACTACTAAGAATGAACCCAGATAACGACCATTACTCTCACGTGCACGTACACGTAAACACACACGAACACACTCACAAATAAAGTCTGCCCTCACCATTAAGCCATAATTCTATAGTTAGCTTTTGTTATTTTATTCTTAATCTCATTGATAGCCCACAGTTCCCTCATCATTTCAAGACTTTCCATAAATCATGATACAAACAACATGATAATCTTCCTCTGGACCAGAGACAAATTTTACTGAACAAACAAAAAGAAAAGACCAGCTGAGGTGCTCTGATCAATCTGCTCCAAATAGGAAACAGATGCTTTTATTGCTTACGAATTGCGTTGTGCACGGTATCATGGTATATAATTCTAGGTTACAGTACAAGCAGAGTGTTTACCTGAACTCAGGATGCTCTGATGGAGTTAAGCAAAGGGAACCTTTTTTAAGTATTTGGGGGCCTGACAAATTCATCTCCAAGAATTTGGAAGTATAGAGTTAAATTAGAAAGATCTACACATAATGAATCAGAAACGTAAAGTCTCTTGAAAGAAAGAGAATAACTTTTTGGCCAGAGCAGGACTTTCTTTGAACATGCCTGGGGTATGATAATCTGAATGAAGAAAGAATTATCCCATGGAAAGGGGCCTGGTCAACCACAGAGGCATGAAGTTATTGGAGGCAGAAAGTCATGCACTAGCAGTGCCCATCCTAGGACCAACCAGGGGAAGGAGAATTTTAGGCATCAGGCCTCCATTCCTCCGGGAACAATGGCAAGTCTCTCTCTACATAGAACTGATGAGCAGGATGTTTGAATTTAGTTCTTTGATGGCAGGACATAGCACACCAACACCAGGGGTAGAAGAGAACTAAGCTGAGAAGGGGTTGAGGAGAGCTCACAGTTGAGAATAAAGGGCTGCCACACAGGGCCACAGAGGATTGCCCTGGGAGTTAGGGTAACAGCAAGCTGGAGCTGTAGGGGCAACTACGTATGGGCAGCAGCTGGGGTTATCATTCTTCCCAGGCTCCCTGGGGATTAGCTCCTTTGAATAATTTCTCTGGCTCCAGGATATAGATGCTGTCCCTAGTTTTCTGGTGCCCCAGAGCAATGAGGGCAGAGGCTGGTGCACAGTGGCCCTCAGAGTGTGAGAGCCCCACAGGGGAAGTGCTTGGAGGTGTTGACTTAATCAGCTGCTTAAGAAGGAGAACTGACCAATCTCTAGCTAGGGTTTCAAAACTGGGTCAAAACACATTTTTTTTAAAAAAACTAAAAATCATTATATTGCACAGAGTGGTTTTATCTTGCATGCCTACTCAGATCCACTACCTGGAGCCCAGTGCTGGAAAGGATTCTAAATCTGAGTGCAGGCTCAGTGGGAAAGAATGCTGAGATTGAAAGGTGATGCCAGGCAGGGGCATGAGGGCAGTACAAATCCCACAAGCCACGGGTTTGCTGACCCACATGTTAGAGAGCTGCTGTCTTGGATTCCAGTGCTGCCCCAGAGCAAGATCCTCCCTACAGTGAGAAAGAGGCATTAGCTGTCTCTGCCAGGTGATTAGAGTACTTGGCTAGTCTCAGGAGGCGTCTACTTACTCTTTATGACTGCATCCTGTTCATATCCTTCATAGCCCTTAACACTATTTGTAATTGTGTATTTATTAGTTATATGTACACATTATATATTTGTTACTTATATATTTATTTAATGTTTTA
The DNA here is from genome assembly GCF_041296265.1 of Equus caballus. NCBI lineage: Eukaryota > Metazoa > Chordata > Mammalia > Perissodactyla > Equidae > Equus > Equus caballus. The sequence goes on along the minus strand of NC_091699.1, from coordinate 59,872,111 downwards.
TTATATATTTGCTTATTTATTAGCCATCTTTCTCACTAGAATATTATCTCCAGCGAGGCCTTTATTCATCAACGTACACCCACTGCCTAGTAAAATGGCTTTTTTAGGATCGGCCTTCTGGAATATTTGTTGAGTGAGTGGGTAAACAAAAAAACAAAAATAAGTGAATGTAACTCTCCTCACTCAACAAACAATTTTCTGATCCTGGCAGAGCTCTTTTATAGGAAAAGACAGAATCCCCATCACATTGCCAGGAGTATGTCTGGTATTTCTCATAAAATTTTAGCTTATGAAATCTGGCTTATAAAATAAGGCCAGCAAGTGCCTTCTTCTAATGTGTCGTTTAGTTAACATGGGTCGTGCCCTCAGGGACTACCCATCCCTGGGCGTGAGAGTGAGTTTCTATCTAGACCATAGGAATAGAGGTCAGATTCACCCCAATCTCCAGCTTTATTCCCTACTTACAATTTCTGCCAAACCATAAACTAAGTCATTGTATTTGATACTAACACATGGTTTCTTAGGTTATTAGGTTAAATAAAATCTGCTGGAGCTAGAAAGATTTTTCTACATCAACTTTCATCCTTGCTGCTTAATTAAATCCCTCACCTGGGAAAAGAGTGATTTTCAGCCCTCTCACTTTCTGCGGCATCAGCGTGAAACTGTGACTGTTGAAATACCAAAATGCCAGTTGTGTTTAATGCTTCAGGTACAACAAGCCTGTTATATCTGGAATCCACTACGAAGATAGATATTAACTGAGAATTGAAAATGACAGCAGGGGAGATTGGATCAGAATCGCAAAATGAGCACACAAATCTACTTTCTCTCTTGCTCCAATCCCTTAAAATGTCAGAAAATATTTTTTTTTTTTAAGAATACATCCATAATGGTACTAGAAAACAAGAAATAATGCTCTCAGACACCCAATAACCTTGGGAATTTCCTGGCAGACCACAGCAAATAGAATTGAGTTAAGAAGAATGTAGATGACCAGAGACCAAAGAATGCTCAGGAAAAAACAGCATTAGATGCAGGAGCACATTCAAAGAGATGCTGAACTCACAGCAAATTCACTAAAGAGCAGGAAGGTGTCTCTGGTGGCTTAACTGTATTAATGGCCCCAATTCTTCACCCCTCCCTTGTATGCATGCCCTTTGCCATGAGACTTTGCAGTTCCTCTCACCACAGACGTAGAGCTTATTACCCCATCCCTGGAGTCTGGCCTGGCCTTGTGATTTGCTTTGCCCAGTAAAATGAGGCGGAAGTGACAATGTGTCAATTCTGGGCCTAAGTCTTAGAGGCCTCATGTGTTTTGCATGTTTCCATTTGCTGCTCTTAAACCTCTGGCATTGCCGTGAATGTCCAAACTAGCCTTCTGGGGTATGAGAAACATGGACTGAGGCAAAGTCACTGCAGTCAGCCCAGTCAATAGCCAGCCAACACCTAGGCATATGAGTGAGCCATTGAGGCTTTGTGGCTGTTTGTTACACAGCATTATCATGGCAATATATAACTGATACAGAGTCCCAACTGTGTTCGTAACCCCACATCACTGCTTATAATGAACAGTAGGCAGCAATGGTGTTTGACTCCAGAATGAAACCAAAACCTGCACTTCAAAGAAAGGGAACTCATGCCTAAGGAGGGCTGCTATGAGGGCACAGTGGTCTGAGAAATAAAAAGAATTCTGTTGAGATAACTCTGGACCTCCAGACCTTCAAGAGAGCAGCGGGAAAGGAAAAGGCAGCTCTGGGAGAAAAATAAACTGACCTCTCTCACCAGGGTTAAGAAAGCCTTCCTGTTTTAGCCAGTTGGGTGGTGGTAGGAGGCCCCAGACTGCCTGTCTTCTATCCCTCCAAACATCCAAAAATGAAATGCATCAGTTGACACATTTTGCTCTCTTAAATGGAGCCTGAAATTAGCCCCCACACTTGGGAGAGATACCCATTGCAGATACAGATGTATGCAATAGCAGAGAAACTCACCCAGCTGTCCACATCCTTCTATCTCTGTTTTTGGTCATTAATATAAAGAAACAACCAAGAAGCACAGATACTGGAGAAAATCCCTTGATGTGAAGGAGAAGTAATAAGATAAAGAACAGCCTAACTAATCTTAGAATCAAATCATTCAATAAAGGGAAGAAATATTGCTTTAAGAATATAATAATCTCCTCAGAAAGATCCATTATAAGATTGCGTCTATAACAGAAGGTGGCAAATATGAAGGGAAATTTTCAGAAAATAATAAGGAACCCTTGGAAATTAATTTTTTTCTTAAAAAGTCTCCGTATCATAATAAACAATAGAAGAGACAAACCTAAACACAAAGTAAGCAATTAGGAAGATAAAATTCAGAAAAGTTTTAAGAACATAGAGGAAAAAAAGAGATGGGAAATGTACCAGAATGAGAAAAGGTGTGGACAATTGATCCAGAAGGTCCAACATGTGTTGACTAGAAGTTCCAGAAGGAAAGAAGAGAGAAAATTGATGGGAGAAAACAACGAAAGAAATAGTAGACAACATTTTCCCATGGTGGAAATGAGTCTTCAGATTGCAAAAGCTCTGTAAGTACTGAGTAGAAAGAATTAAAACACACATCCACACACACGCACACACACAACACACACACACGTGGACATGAGAATCAAACAAGAAGTGGCAAATAACCACCACATCAACAATAGAACCAACAACAAAAAACATGTAAGTCTTCAGTTAAACCCAAGTAATTCTTTTTTTTTTTTTTTTAAGAGTGGCCCTGAGCTAACATCTGTTGCCAATCTTCTTTTTTTCCTTCTTCTTCTTCTCCCCAAAGCCCCCCAGTACGTAGTTGTATATTCTAGTTGTAGGTCCTTCTGGCTCTGTATGTGGGACACTGCCTCATCATGACTTCATGAGCGGTGCTAGATCCACCAGGAGCAGAAGTGGTGAAACACTGGGCCGCCGAAGCAGAGCGCACAAACTTAACCACTCGGCCACGGGGCCGGCCCCAGACCCAAGTAATTCTTGAGGAATGATGTAAAACACGTATACATATGAGCCTAGAACAAAATTCAAAATGATCCTGACATAAAAGGTGGGAGGCAGGGAAAGTGGAGCTAGGAAAATGTGTACTAGGTTTCAAGAAGGTACTGAGAAGATATAATGTTAAGATAATGACTAATTCTAGATGTCAATAGTAAACAAAAGAAAAATCAAAATACGTATACATATCCACATATGAATGTAAGGGCACGGAAAAGGGTCTAGAAGGAGACACAGGAAACCGTTAACAGTGGTCAATGGGCAATGGGAACAGGATTGTGGGGCAGAATATAAAGGGAGACTTACACCTTGAAGCTTATCAACTTCCAAATTTTGGAGTTTTTTATAATGCAAATATGATCATCTATGTGTAAAAATAAAGCTAAAGCTTATTTTAAAAATACAGCACAGAAATTACACTTGGTTTCAAAGTCTAACAAAGCTGTTTTCATGGGTAGGAAGACTGGTAAAAATCATGTTTATTTCTATTTATTTTAGGATTATTCGTATAAATGAAAGACTGTTACTTCTGACTTTACCGTTTGTTTCTCTTTTCCCCCTCTACTTCTCCTCCCACTCATTCACTCTTCATTTTAGGCCAGGAGACATGATTACTCTTCTAGAAGACTCCAATGAAGACTGGTGGAAAGTAAGTATTTCTTTCTTTAAAAAAAATCATTTGGTATCTATAATTACAATGAATGCTACAATTGTGGATGCATGCCTGCTTTTTCCTTTCAGGGGAAAATTCAAGACAGGATTGGCTTCTTTCCAGCCAACTTTGTTCAGAGAGTACAACAAAATGAGAAGATTTTTAGATGTGTTAGAACCTTCATTGGGTGTAAGGAACAGGGGCAGATAACACTGAAAGAGAATCAGGTGAGTAAAGCACACAAGCACATACCAAGTGTGACCAAAGTAGAGTCACAGTCCTATTAACAAACATAGCAACTCGTATAAATCTAAATGAGTGGGGTCACATTCAAAGTATTCAGTTTGAGAAAAGATATACTTACTCCAATGATATGTGTAGTAGGATCTAAACACGCGAAACCAAAATGTTGGGAAGCTCACTTGGTGGTATCTGTTCACAAGACGAAATGTAGACAACATCATGGCGGCAGAGTGAGAACATCTGGTCCCCATGCTTTTCTCTGAGGACCACTGGTCTCTGATGTGGGCAGCTACTCCAGTTTGGGCTCTGTGCTGGTCTCCACCAATGCCTGGTTAATTTTCCACAGTCTCTAGGGAATACTTTGTTGTTACTTCCTACTGTGTTCCATGGTTCGTTGCATTGGACTCCAGTCACAAAGACCCTTCTTAGGTCTCCTTTTCCAGACTCCTAGCTTCTGCCTGCTCACTGCAACCCAAGACACCTTCACGTCACTCCATTAAACATAGGCAAGACATAGATAACCAGAGAGTATCTCAGGCCCATGCCCTGGACGTCTCCCTATATCTAATCTAGAATTGTCTGGCGCCATCTTGCTCCAGTGCCATGTTGAATGTAGAGTTCACTATGATGCTGTCCATTTCCTAAGAAGTGAAGCATGAACCCCCTGCACCTTCAACCTCCTTGCATCATCCTTTCCCATCTCACTCCTGGAATGATGACAGGGAGAAAGAGACAAGACATGCACAACTCAGCTCTTTGTCCTACTCTGCCTTTCTTCGCCTTCTTCAAGCAGAGAGAGGGCTTCCTACCGCCCCTTCTTCTCTGACTGCAACTCCCCTTGTGTCATGTCCTGCATCATCACTACAGAGTGAAATAATGTGCTTAGACCTTCAAGTTTGCTCTTGGTGTATTTAGGGATGATTTTGGAAATTAAACATTAGAAATTTCTTTTCCCTCCAAATAAAGTCTCACAATTAACTCTAATTTCCAGTTTTGAAAGTCAAACCTTGCCTCTCTTTCTGTCTGCATTCTTGGTATAATAATTCTAATATTTTCTGAGGCAATCAATGCCTCTGGTTGAAAATGATGAGGAACACCCTACAAAGAAGTGCAAAACAAAAAATGCATTAATAATTTTAATACTACCCCTCTTCACAAGAGTTACCCAAAAGACATCGCAAATGGAATTGCCTTCAAAGATAGTTTCTAAGTCCTACAAGAAAAGCAGTCATTACTTTATAATTATATCTGATTTGTAATTTTAAAAAATTGTTTTACCTAACTTGATCAACCATTTTATATGCCACATATGACTCCAAATGACCTAATTATCTTCAAACCTACAAGTGCACCCTCAAAGAATATGATTTACCTTTTCTTTATGGCTATTCAAAAGAATTTCTAAAAGAAAATCTAAAGAAAAATTATAATATGGAGGCACAACTTTTAAAAAAATGTTACATTTCCCCTCCCTTTATATTCAAGTAAATAAAAGTTAGTGAGAATGAGAGACCGATAATTCTGAGTATCATTTTTCCCTATATATTTTAACAAAAGTCAGGGATGAAGTCAGTGCAGTTGGCATCTTCATAAATACGAGGATCCATTGGTCCACTCATATTGTATAGTGATTTGGTGCCATGTATTAAGAGCCATGAAATTGCTCAACTTCATGAATGCAGTAATTCCATTTTCTATAATGTAGCCAAGAAAGTAATCTCAAATACAGGGGGGGAAACTTTATGCAAAAATAGTCATCACAGTGGTGTTCCTAGTGAAGAGAATTAAGAACGATTCCATAACAATGGAGCGGTTAAGTCAACAATAATACTGTCTTTAGTGGCTAGTGTTAGGACTAGACGGTTTTGATGGTGTTATGATAAAATTATCGAAAGAATTCTAGGATCCAGACCCAGATCCCAGTCACCACTCCCCCAAGGTAAACACAAAGAAACAGATGGAAATGGGGCCTAAGGCCATTTTTATAATTGGAAACATAGTGAACTAGACATGACCTACGGGCCTGATGGGCCTCCTCGCCACAGCCCCACCACTGCCACCATGACCACCACCACAGGCCTGTCTGAACCTCAGAATCCTGTGGTACCAGATGACCCACAGGAGAGCAATGGATGGGAAAGGAGTGCAGCAAAACTGGCATAGGAGATAAAATGGCCTGATGACCTCCAAGGAGGAACCAGAAAGGAGAAGCTTTACCAGATGATGATAAAGCCCTGGGACATGTGGCCTGATCAGATCTCCTCTGGAGAAGTGGGGACAGACCTAGGAGAGAGGAGAGAGATCTTCAAATATTGTGTCACCATCTTAGATGATGGTTTTATAAACAGTGAGGGAATAAGTTAAATATTAATGACTCACTGGTGGTGAAAAATTAATATAAACGTAAGGGAAAAAAGGAAAAATTGGAAGGTTTGTTTAAGGGCTTTTTTCCTTCCCATTTAAATTGCTTTCATAGTGTAAATTTTTAAAAACTAAATTTAAAAAGAAGCGAAATTAAAAATACTCAATCTTATCTTTTGAATTTAATAATGTAAAAGTACACAGCATTGCTGTGATTTTCCTGGGCCTCAATCTTGCACATGCACACACACACATCACCGCATCCCACCATTGCTGTATCTAATTGTAGTTAGCTGCTGCTTATATAAATGCAAGTACCCGCAGAGGTACATTCCGTCTAATGATTTTTGGTTATTAAAATCTCTAATAACCTTAGGAAATTGGGTCACTGGGCTCTATGGTTTCACCACAGTTTTAAAGTCTTACTTCAAATTGGCATTCTCCCTGCCTACAAAAATTGCTTATGGGCCAGCTCCGGTGGCCTACTGGTTAAGTTCAATGTGCTCCACTTCAGCGGCCCAAGTTTGGTTCCTGGGAGCCAACCTACACCACCCCTCTGTTAGTGGCCGTGCTGTGCTGGCAGCCCAGATACCAAAAAATAAAGGAAGATTGGCATGGATGTTAGCTCAGGGCAAATCTTCCTCAGCATAAAAAAAAAAAAAAATGCTTACAAAGTATACCCACTTTAGGACAGACTGCATTTTGAAAATTACATAACCTCTCCTTTACCTGGTCCCTTGTGAACAGAATATATGTTTAAAGAGATCAAAAGCCATCAATGTGCTGGCATTAAATACGCCTCTCTTAAGATCTTCTCCTTCATTTTTTGCCCAGAGTTGCTCATTCTCCCTGGAGCTGGTGTTTGCCCAACACATTGCTTCCCCAAGTGCTTCCCAGAGATAGAAGAAGCCATCATCTGCCTATAAAGAACAGTGGCAGCTAAGGGACCTCTCTTAACAACAGCACCCGGGGAACCCCTCCCCCCTGGCAGATTGCACAGACCACTATGTCTCCCACAAAAATGTAAGGAAAACTCTCATGGCTATTCCTTTTTGGCATCGTGATGCCCTGTTTTAGGGTCTGCTGCTTGAGAGAGAAGCTTTTGTCTCCAGCCTCTGGTTCACAGAGAAGGAAAGAACAAATTAATATTGTCCTAGACATCGTCAGAATACTAATTGGTATAAGTATCATCATTATTGCTAGTCATTATTTAACAATGTCATACATATGTATTATATAATATTTATAAAGCTTACACAGCTACATTTTATTTGGGGTTCCACACGTGCCCTATGAATTTTATAAGTTCATTATTCACTATTTATATTTTCTAAATGAGGAAGCAAAGGCTCATAGAGGTTATGCCTTGCTTAAGGCAGCAAAAACCTGGAAAGTAACCAGGGCGAAACTTGAACTTAGGTCTGCAACCTCCAAGCCAGTGCCTCCCACTGAGCCCCCCATGTGTCCTGATAATGCTGAACAAACTCAACAGTAAAGTGCCACGTACATAGTGCGGCTCCCAGGGAAGGCAAGTGTCATAAAAGCGAGTGTCCTAGGACCACAGGGCCCCCTGAAAGCAAATTCCTGCTCATATGGACACTCAGCAGTACTGAGTCACTCTTAGTTCCAAGCATTGCAATCATTCTCATCAGGCTGAGAGCCCGTCTCTGTCGCCACACACACCCCACAAAGCAAACAGGCACTTTTCCCAGCTGGATTCCACGCCAATGCTTCAGACTTCTCCAAGTTTACCCACCTGTATCCTCCCTGTTCCCCAAACTTGGAAAGTCTTTTGGATGAAATAAATTCAAGAAGGATGTTCATCTTTATTGGCAAAATGTTATTAAATAATTTTGCCAGCATGATTGATCTTTGTTTCTCAGAATAATCTTGTGCTTCCCCATTTGAGGTTAAACATTGCTTTTGTTATTAAAATACAAATCAGTGAAACCAGAAGGCAAATTAGAATTTGCTCAAGTTGATCAATTTCCAGAAGTAGAACATCTGCTCAGTGACGTCTACCAATTCCTTGGCCGTATTGCCCCAAAAAATATTTTCTGAGAATGGGCTCCACTCTCACGGTTGAACTGACAATCTACTGGGAGCGGGGGTGAGGCCAACAACCCAGCCTCTGCAATCAGCAGTGTTCAAGGCACAACATAGCATTTCAGCCTGAAACTGGAACCACATGGATCTGCCAACAATTCATTAGGAATGTCTCATAACCCCCGATGTTTGCCCAGCCTGGTCTTTCTCAAGGTGCGGTCTGAAGACCACATGAATCAGATTCACCTGGGAGCTTGCTGAAAATGCAGATTCCTGACTCCATCCCAGACCTGCTGAAATAGAAGTTTTCAGGATAAACACAGAGAATCAGTCTCTTTTACAAACACCCCAGGTGTTCTAATCAAAGCTAAAGTTTGAGAATGAACTTCATTTCTATTATCTCACTTTTAAGTGTTATCCTAGATTTGTGACAAAGGAAGGCATTTTTATTTACAATTACCTATGGGTCAATAATAGGCCCTGAGGTCTCTACCCCTACACAAATTCTCTATTTTCAATCTTTGTCATCAACATGGCGACCCATTTTTTTATAAATGTCAGTCACCTGAAAGAAAATTTGCATTTTAAAAATCTATTCTTGAGAAAAAATTTTAAAACTTGTCTCCGCCTTAGTGTCTTAAACTATTTTAGGTGTAAAATTTCAAAACATGCTTGTTAATTGAGGGGAGTACTACAAAGTAGCAGCAAAAACATGGATTCTAGCGTCATACAGAAATGGATCCATATCCTGTGTGATTTTGGCAAAGTCACCTCTGAACGTCAACGTTTCCATCTGTAAAATCAGCATAGCAGCATCTCCCTCTTGACGTGGACATGAGGGTTCAATGTCTCCACCTGGGTAAAACGACAGCATGGTGCCTGGCCACCACTGATGCTTAGCAAGGTCATTTGCCTTGTGGCCATCATCATTCACAGTAAAGCCTAAAGGGGGAATTCATCTGCAGCAACCAATGCCACCTAAAATCACCTAGCAAACATCAGAAAATAGCCAGCATGATATTTGTAACTCTAAAAATATAAAGAGACAACTAGTCATTAGTGGGGAAATAGAATAAAGTTGATTCTGAAAATAAATGCAATGCATCTCTTTGATTAAATCACATTTCTACCTCGGGGGTTAATTTGTCTCACAATTATTGTATTATTTTTTCACAGAACTCTCGTTGCCAATAGAATTAAGTTATTCTTTTGTTGTGAACACAACTAGAGTTTGCCTTGACACAAGAGTATGTTTTCTTCATTTTTGAAATTTAAAAAAATCCTTATTAAATCAACTTGAAACACCATAAAAATATTTTTAAATCCGTCCATAATTCTGTCATCCCTATAGAACTATTTTCATGGAGTCCTTGTATTCTACCAAAGCTTTAAAGAAAAGCAGATAAATTATTTTTACATTATAAAACTAAAATACATTTATTGTGGAGAAAATTTGGAAAATACCCCAAAAAATATATAAAGAAGAAAATAAAGAGCACAGGTAATTCAACCATCAAGTTATTATCAACATAAACACTTTCGTGTATTTCCCATCCACCTTTTCTCCTAATTCATATTTTGATATCACATTCTATTTAGTTTTCCAATTTTTTTTAACTTAGTCACTAAATGTTTATCAAAACCGTTTTTAACAGTTGCATAACATTTCATCACATAGATCCCAGGTTGGCAAACTATGACCCATGGGTCAAATCTGGACCTGTTTTTTAAATAAAGTTTATTAGAACAAAGCTACATTCATTCATATGTGTATTGTCTGTGGCTGCTTCCACACTACAACTGCTGAGCTTAGTCGTTGCAACAGAGAACATATGCCCTGCAAAGCCTAAAATATTTACTATTTGGTCCTTTACAGAAAAAGTTTGCCAACCCCTCTCTAGACGTATGAGAATGTATTTAAGTATTCCCCTATTGTTGAATATTCAGAGTTTTTCTTTTTTTATTGTTATTATTGATAACTGCAATGAACATCTTTAAACCTAAGTCTTTCTCCATAACTGATTACTTCCTTAGGATATACTTTAAAATTTATAGAAAAATGGACAAAAGGTTTTTACAGTTCTTGATACATACTGCCAAATTGCCTCCAAAAAGTTTGTGCCAATTTGTACCCACATCAGTTGTTTATGAGACTATTCAGGTCACCACATCCTTGCCAGAACTGAACTTTACTCTTTGTGATATCTATCATTTTGATAGATGAATAATATTTCATGTTAATCTGCATTTCCTGAATAGTTAGTGAGGTTGAAATTTTATCATGTGTGTGATGAGATATTTGTATTTTTTTATGAATAATCTGTTTACATACTTTGCCTGTTTTCTTACACTTTTGAAAAAGTTTTCTATCTTTTAAGACTATTTTCACCTGGTCTACCATGTGTGGCAAACATTTTCCCCAGTTTATCATTTGCCTTTTTGATCTTAATGCTTCTTTCTTTAGGAACTTAATAGCTCTTTGGTTGGATCATCTCTATTTCACAATATTTCCTTTATAGTTTTAATCTCTTTATTGCTGTCCACTTTATCACTCTCCACTTCTCCCTAAGAGAACGTTTCAAGATAATCCTCCACTTCATTTTAATTTCCTGAAGTTTTAATTCAGTCTTTCATTACTTCTAACATAGATTTTAATTTAGTGCTTATTTCTTTGTAGTCTTCTTCTCAATCAGCCCCCTTTCCTCTGCAGCATCTTATTTTTGCATCTCATTACATTATCTCTTCATCTCAAGAGATTCTCCCCTTAAGACATCAAGGTCAAGTCTTCCTTCAACCTATTGCATCCAATATGTCTAAAAGTTTTTCTTTCAGACATAAACATATATTTCCTGCAATATTTTTTTAATGTCTTATAGTAACAGTCTTGATCCTTTCATCTTGTGGTAAGCAGAATAACAGCCCCATGTCCTAATCGCCAAAACTTTGAATATGTTACCTTACTTGGCAAAAGGGACTTTGCAGATGTGGTTAAGTTAAGGATGGGAGAGTATCCTGAATTATCCAGGTGAGACCAATGTAATCACAGAGGTCCTTATAAGAGGAAGACAGGAGGGTCAGAGTCAGAGGAGATGTGATGACAGAAGCAGAGGTCAGAGAGAGAGAGAGTTTCGAAGATGTCATGCTGCTGCCCTTGAAGATGGAGGAAGGGACCAGAAGCCAAGGAATGCAGGTGACCTTTAGAAGCTGAAGGCTAGGAAACCAATTCTCTCTTAGAGCCTCCAGAGGAAATGCAGTCCAGCCAACATCTTGATTTTAGGACTTCTGACCTCCAGAACTGCAAGATAATAAATTTGCACTGTTTTAAGCCACCGAATTTGTGGTAATTTGTTACAGCAGCTGTAGGAAACTAATGCAGATTTCATGCAAGAGGGACTTCACAGATGTGATTAAGGTTATGGACTCTGACAGAGCAAGATCCTAGATAATCTAGGTTGACCAAATCTAATCACTTGAGCCCTTAAAGGCAATGAAATGTGTCTGGCTGAAGTCAGAGAGATGCAGCAGAAGAGGTCAGAAGAGAGATGATGAAGAAGGGTGGGTCAGAGAGAGATTAAGTATGAGAAGGACTCAATCCACCCTTATTGGATTTGAAGATGTAGGAAGGGGCCACAAGTCAGGGAATACAGGCGGTCCCCAGAAACGGAGAATGTCCTTGGCTGGTAGCCAGCAAGGAAACAGGAACTTCAGTCCTACAACCACAAAAACCGGATTTGGCAACAACCTTAGTGAGTCTGGAATTGAAAGGAAATAAAAGAACAAAAAAGTCCCTGTTGAATCCTTGATTTTGGCCTCATAAAACTCAGAGCAGAGAAAACTAGCTGAGTCCACCAGACATAAGAAATACAGAACTGCAATGTGATAAATTGTGTTGTTTAAAGCCACCAAATTTGTGGTGATTTATTACAACAGCAATAGTAAACTAATGCACATCTCAATTTACAAAACTCAAATTGAGTGGACCTCAAAAGGTGTATTTTACTCACGTAATAAGAGGTCTGGATACAGAGAAGTTTTTGGATTCAAAATTCAGCAGCTTAATCCCATGGTCAGGGATCTAGATTCTTCCACCCTTCTGCTCCGCCATCCTTGAAATATCAGCCACCTCCCCTAGTGGTCACAGATAGCTGCAGCCACTCCAAGAAACCCTTCCAGGTGAGGAAAGAGATATTCTTCCTAGTGCTTCTTTTTTAAGAGGAAAACAAACTTTTCCGGAAGTTCCCTAGCAGATATTCCATCCTGTTTCATTGGCTGGAACTGAGTCTCAAGGGAGTCACTAAGAGAATCACTAGCAAGGAGAATAGAAACAGATTAGGACCAATTAGAATTTACCTGAGTCAAATAAGGTAGGGATGGACAAAAGAACAAAAGTCAGGACTCTGCTGCATGGAAAAGGGCAGAAATGACTGATGATATCAACCAATGGCATCTGCCTCAAGCAATTTACTTACCCTAGAACAGGGAGCGATCAGTGCAGAGCTGAGGTTTCCCAGCTGAGAAGATGAGTGCATCAGCGTGGTCTAGCTCAGCGTCCACTCGTGGGTTTTCAAGTATACTCAGTTGGAGGATTAGGTAGTCATGCATTGCTCGCATACTAACTTCTGGTATCTAAGAGGCATTCATTCAATGTTGGTCTGCTGGGTTGAGTTAGGATTTGGTTCTATCACCATTGCTTTTTGCCTCAACATTCTAAACTCCTGGAGTACATGATAAACTACTTTCTTCTTCATGCAAGATCCCATGGTCTTTCTGTCTTCACTCCCACTTGCTGTATTTTATTTGCTGAGACCTCGCCTCACAGGAGACACTTGTGCCACCTCTAATTTTCCCCTACTTCCTGTCGTTTCCCAATAAATGTAGAAAGAGAAGCATTGATGGGGAGGAGGGTAGAATGGGAGGGAAAAAGTGAATTTTGACTACGTCAGGAAGTCGAGCCCATAGTATCAAGACATGGCTACCCCATTTTCTGCTCAGGGCAGCTGCTGCATCTCTGAGCGTGGGATAGACCATGAAGGAAGAGTCATCTTTTAGGCTCAGAGATTTGTCCTTGATCCAGCAGCACAACTTGCCTCAGTCATCAACTGAGCTCCTCTCCAAAGGTCTTATGGAAATTCCAATCAGCTTCTGGAATGGCTATCCATCTTGGCATTCTGTGTTATAACATTTCTTCCCCACCCCCACCCCCATTATTCATAGATATTTTGAGAGGAAGACTGAATCCAGGATTGCTAGGGGAGAAATATTTTTAAATAAAATGACTGCTCCTCAGTTATAAGTGGCAGCACATTTGAATGTTAACGAGTTTGGAGGCAATGCAAGGGAAAACTTTAAGTGTTATTAGCATATGTGCTCCCAGAAGTGGGTTAGATGGAATGAGTTTCCATCAATGTACCTTAAAAAAGTGTGTGCATGTATGTATATATATTTATATGAAAAAAATATAATTTCCTGCTATTCTTCCAGATAAAAGTTTGTGTTTATCAATTAAAAATGCCTTTTGATGAAGTGAAGTGAACTTGAAAGTGAACTTATAAATGAACTAGGGAGAATTAACATTGTTACATTTAATCTTAGCATCCAGGAATATGATCATGTTCTTTCATGGATTCAAGATTTTGTATCAGTCAAAGTTCTGTAGTTTTCTCCTCAAAAAAAAGAAACTGTAGGACTTTAGCCAGTTAGGACCTAAATGGGACTGGGTCAAGAGGGACACTTAACCAGCAGGTAGCATAATTTGGGGCAACACAGGAAAAGAAGCAGAGGTCCTAGGAGTGGATCAGCAATCAGATATCAAGTAGAGACAAGAGTGGAAAATCCAGTCCACTCTAATAGTCTTTAAGAATTGAGGGACGTGAGAGCAGGAGGGTGGTTGAGCTACAAATTCAGAAACCAGAGCAGAAACGTGGATGAGTGGCGTTAAAATAATAATAATGATGATGATAATAATAATGACTAAGAGACCAAAGATTGCATGCTGACTGTTAAAGTTTAATTATCGAGATGGACCTGCAATCCAGCAAAGAGTCTACGCTTTGGGGCATGAGATTGGGAAAGAAATGGGGTAAGTCTTTCAAAGCTGAAAGACCATAAACTATCTGTCTCATATTACAAGTGCAAAGTCTCTGAGGGGCTGGTGGTAGCTGGGAGTGATAGTTAGGTAAGCACTGGGCTGGCTGGAGAAGGTTTGCTGTGTGAGTGGTGCCTCTGCTCTGTGTGTGCTGTCTCTACCTTGGTACTGAGATGCCCAGCTCACCACTGCTGCACACATGATGTGCCCGAGCCAGGTCTGTACCATGGTCAGCAAGCTGGGTGGACAAGTTAGGATTCTTCAGCAGTGAGAAGAAAATTGCTGCAACCTTCAGAAGGCTTCTGGCTGGAGAGAAAAGAGAGAGAGGAGGAAAAAGGAAGAGAAGATGAGAAGGCGGGAGAGAGGCAAGGGAGACAATGGTTAACAAAAGAAGAAGGGAGAGGAGAGGTGAGAAGAGGAAAAGACAGAAGAGAGGAAAGAGAGCTGCTTTAAATAAATCTGACCAGCTCCTCTCTCCACTTAAAAATCCTCAACAGTTGGTAGATACCAATAGTCCTTTTAGCCCTTTTCCCATCTGCAAAGCCCTGATTTTTGTTCTCTTGTCCATCTCAATGGTTCATGATTCAGGTAAACCTTAACTGAATTGATTGAATTGGTTCCATTCCCCTTGCTGGTGATTATTTTAGTGGTTGGCTTTTGACCCGGTTCCAGTCAATGAGATAGGTCAGAAGGTCAAGTAGGGGATTTAGCAAGCCTTGCATTTCCTGCACATTCGTGACCCTGCCAGCCTTTCTGGCTTCATCGCGCACCTTTCACCACCTCCAACTCCCTGTTCCAGCTACACTGTTCTAGTTAGTCACTCTAAAGTGCCGCAGTCTCTTGATCCTGGAATTTGTTCCTATTCTACTCTTTTCCCTCCCTCCCACAATACCTCCCTCTCTTTGCTTAAATGTTGTTTCTTCAGGGAGGTCTTCCTTACCCCCAAGGCTAGATCAGATTGCCATACATGTTCACATCAGCACCCTTTTCTTCACTCATTAATTCATTCAAAAAATATTAATGATTTACGTGGTCAGTGGGTTTATTAAGTATTGTTCAATGGATAATTGGATTAAAACAGGCCTGGCCCTCAGGCTCATCATATAGGTCATTACTCAATGAAGCTCTTGCCTCTCAGTTCTGCTCAGCAGGCTCTGTGAGAGCAGGGATTGGTCTGCCTCTCTTTTTTTTTTTTTTCTGCTAGTTCCTCAGCTTCTGGAATGGTATCTGGTACATAGTAGGCACCCAATAAAAATTTCTTGAATGAACGAATGTAGAAAGTGGGGAATTAAAGGTCCTTAGACAATTGAAGTAGGTCTGACAGCGTGATGAGTAACACATTTGCTAGAATAAACAACTGTTCAGTTGTCTGGGATGAGGAAGTTCCTGGTTTCGGGGGACTTTCAGTGCGAAAATTGAGAACGTCCCGGGCAAATCAAGACAAGTTGGTCACTTATTCATGGCCTTCCAACCCAAAGGAGTTCTTCTGGCTCCCACCCCCTTCCCCCTCTCTTCTCCCTGTAATTAATCTTCTGGACTGATCTTTCCATCCCACCTCTAACGAAAGGAAATGTTTCCAACTTTGCCGTTGCTTCCTAAAATGCTAGATTCTCAAACTTGGAAAGTTAGTATTTGTACCACCAGAATTTCAAATTCTAGACCTTCATTTCTGGGTAGAGAGAAAGCTGCTGAAGCCTATTTTTCAGCCATTTGTACTCATTATTTTCAACTTTCTTTAACTTCTTCATTTACTTACCCATTATCTGCTCCCAAACCTGTCTAAGCTGTACATAGTGGGTGCAGAGCTCCTCGTCCTTACAAAGGACTCCCAAAATCAAATAACTCTAGAGATGCCAACTAGAAGGCGCAAAATAAGTGAATATATCCAACAAATCATGAACGTTTGTGCTTCTTGGCCTCCTGTTTCTGCGACACCTCCAAACAACTCTTCCACTGCCTCCATCAAGCAACGTTTCTCTTCCACACTGAAATCCTAAGAGAGAGAAGGATAAGCAGAGGTTTACTCTATATATAGACACGCATCTGAACCATCACGGGTGTTTTGCTAAAGAGACTGAAATTTACTATTCATATAAATGATGGAAAACTCTGAAAATGACCCACAAAACTAATGGAGACCCAAACTGCAGTCCATTTTTTAGTTATTCTAAGGCATAAGGTAATGGTTTAAGGCTCTTAGCTCTGGCCAGGATTTTGGTTTTCTGATTCCTTGTCCAGTGTTCTCTCTGTTCAGCATCAACACAATACAACATCTATGTGTGCATGTGTCAGTGAGTTGTTTTCAATTTTGATTTCTTTATTTAAATATTTCAGTTAAACATGTTTTAAATAAGCATCTAGAACAAACTTGCACAACGGGGCAGGTGTTCAGCTATTCATTGCTGCTGACTGGTTGAACTTCTATTAAGGATTGTTCAATTGCGGCACATTTCAATAAAGAAGAAAACTCACTCTTTAACAGATTTTAAAGGTAAATCTTCCTCTCAAGGCGTTTTTCTGGGTTCTTACAAGACATATACTCCCTGCCCATCACTGAGGTCTCTCACCTGTGGTGTTTCTGTCATGGGCAACGGCAGGTCTCAACTTTTGAAAATCAAATAGTCCACCCTCTTTTGGGGGTTCACTTTACCCATCAGGTTCTAGTACAATCTAACATGACTCCTAGGCTATTACTCTCTCACAAGTGACCCACCTCTGGTCTTTGTGAAAGTCAACACAATGTTCTGCTCTTATAAATTAATCCGTCTTTACTTCACTGTCTGAGTCCTTTTCCATTCACATTTCTCACACAGTAGATTTCTGAAACATGATTCACATATGAGTCCATTGTATGCCCCACATACCAGGAGTCATAAATCAAGCTCTTTATGTGTCCTATTAAAGCCCCTCATCTTGTGTGAAAGAAGAGCCCACTTTGGTGATTTCTGTTGGTGTCCTGCACACACTCCCTTCACTAAGTATGTGTGCCCAGCTCCCAGTTGCCATGTTGGCTACTAACAACTCACAGCTGCTCCTTCTCCAGCGAATCCCCCTTGGTGGAACAAGAGCTGCCTCATCTGCAAGGTTATGCCTCTCACGCCCCAGATCAGCTAGTGGCCAGTGGCTGACATTGAGTCCAAAAGGCCAGATCCTTTGCTTCAAAGTAGGACAACCCCATGGTGCACTTCATGCTCCAAGACTCTCATAGGATCAGACTGAGGCTCATCTCCAGCTGAGACCACACCATTGCTTAGCTCCTTCTCCTGCCCCATCCTGCTTCCCTCACTTCCCAGCTCCTGAGAGCACGCCCTCGATAGGTCACTTGTACAGGAATTCTTGTCTCAGGCTCTGTTAAGGAATCCAACCTAAGACATAACCCACCACCCATGGAAGCAGGTCGAGCGGGAGAAACTCACAACACACTAACAGCTCTATTCGAAAACCTCTTCTCATTTACATCTGGCCATATCCACCTTTATGTGCCCTTCAGTATCCTATGAGCGGTGAGTGACAAGGCTACCCAAATGGATTTTAGCCACTTCATTTTTAAGTGCAGCGCAGGTGGCTTACTCTGGAATATGGGAGATGTTGGCATTTATTTGCTTGGGGCCAGGAATGAAATAGCTTCCTTTGACTTCCTAATATTATATGTATAAACTTCCAAGCACATGACAGGAGCCTGCTAAATGGCAACTGTTATTTTGGATCTTTAAATAACATATTGAGGACTGATTGCATGCCAAATGATAGGCTCTGTGATAAGCGTTATCTCATTCTGTCCTCATAGTGACTCTTCAGAGGGACACAGTATTATCAATCCCATTTTATTGATCCTCGTTCATAAATCAGAAAATCTTCAATGCCTGGGCCTAGTTCCAAACCTAGGGTTCTGCCTAATTTGTGATTCAATTTTTTTCTCACAGAGCCACAATTTCCCACCCTGCACCTGTTCTCCCTTTTCCAGTGTGATGGGCCACTGACCTCAGCCAGCAGTGATTCAAACTCAAGTTCTAACTTCTTTCTTGTTGACACTTTTGGTTTTTTCTTCTTTCACATTCAGATCTGTGTGACTTCTGAAGAAGAGCAAGACGGCTTTATCAGAGTCCTCAGTGGAAAGAAGAGAGGCCTCGTCCCCCTCGATGTCCTAGAAGACATCTGATTGCTGGCCGCTCCTCCTTCTGCAGTAGGCAAGCTCTGCTGCGATGCCTCATCTCACACTGTGTCAACCCAGAGGAGCTGCCGCACTGACCCGGCCACCCAGGAAACAGTGAGACAAGACTCAAGGATCTGAGACTGTGGACGAACAGCCACAAGACAGAGGGCCCATCGCACAGCATATCCAGGCTGCCCAAGGAGGGGATGAAGCTGAGAGAGTCGGCTGGCAGAGCGGAGCGCCGTACTCAGCAGGGGCAGCAGGGCAGCAACCACAGCTGTCCGCCAGGACTCAACTCCCGCCCTGTCTGTGTGGTGTAAGTTAACCTGCTGGAATGTGCCCCAAGTTTGCAGTGCGGCCCCAGTGTGAGGCTCAGATCCATGCAGCCAAGTGTGATTCTGGTTCCAGACCTTTGTCCCCAGTCCCAACCAATCAGCATCATCATATTTGAGACCCCAAGCAGTCTCTCAGCAGAGCATCAGGAAGTCCTACTTCCTAGCCCCCAACATTCCAGTGTACCCCTCAGGCCCCCTAACTTTGTGATTGTGCTGTCTCTTCTGTCCTCTGAGTAAATCCTGGTGGTGTGCATTAGATGTGAGGACTAAGGTGACGTGGCACTAACTGCAAAGACCTGATCTGCCCAAAGATGGCTGATGGGCACACCCTCCTGCTGCTCTAGTTACTGACAGAGGTAACAGAACAAGATACGAGGCATAGATACAAAGGGCGAAGTCGGGGGAAGATGGAGCAAAGAGCCCTTATTTATTGAAGGTTATACAGCCCCTTCAGTTATGAAGGGCTTTCCCCAAGGAGATGGAGCTAGGTAGGAGAAGGTGGGAAAAAGTCTCGATAATGAGCTCCATTTTTATGTTACTTGCTCTGTGCTGGGGAGCAGGCAGCATTTTTCCCTCATGCCATCATGTAGGACTCCATTTTGGAGGTTGAGCCCAACTTACAGGGAACCAGAAACATGGAGGAGAATGAAAAACAGCATCTTAGGAGAAAAGTAGCCAAATTGGAATCCATTCTTCTTTAGGGCAGTATATTATACCCTAGCAGAGGTAAAATGGGAAAGAATCCTTAATGCTTCATCCCTCTGAAAGCAGAGGAACTTAGGGCCTATTTGGCATCAACTAGGGGAATCTCTATTACTCTGTACTTATACTAATGTTTACAAGAATGCAATATACTGTGATGCCTTCCTCCTCAAGCCTCCTCCTGGCATTCAAACTTGCATCCTATTAGTCATTAATACAGTTAAACTGCAATTCACAGTGACCTTGGAATCAATGTCAGTTTGGTTTATTTTGTTACAGAGCAATAAAATCATTAGAAAAATTGGTTTTGAAAAGACTTAAGTGGATGCATCTGTGCATGTAAACATTATTTGCCAAACCAAAGCATCATTAGTCGTCATTTATTTCTTTTGTTACTGTTCAGTATGAAGTTGGGAGCTGAGATGGGGTGGCTGCTGGTTTCACAGTAGTTTGGATGCCTTACTCTCATTTTAAAGCCAGCATCCAGAATTTCCTCCCTCTCTGACACAATGTGCAAAACTGAATGTACAGAGTCAAGATGGATTCTTTGAGAGCCAGAATGAAAGATATGACGGCTATTCTATAAAATATAATGCCAGAGTATAAACATTCTTTGCCTCTAATTCAATATTCCATTTAATAAAGATAACACAGTGGCCAGAAAGAGCATAGAAAAACATGTGTCGCGATCTCTTCTTTCTGGTGGAATATCCACTGAAGCTTTTGGATACAGTGATGTCACATCCTATGCAAGTTTAATTTGCACTAAAAAATCAGTTTGCCTTTTGAAGTTGAACAGAAGGAGGCTGTGGTAGCCAGCCTCCAAGCTGATCCTCCAATGATCCCTGCCTCCTGATATCCTCGCCTTTGTGTAACTCCGTTCCACATGGAGTCAGGGCTGGTCTTACATGACCAATAGAATACGGCGAAAGTGATACTGCACCACATCTGAGGCTAGGTTTCAAAAATCCTTGCAGCTTCTGCCTTAATCATTTGGAACACTCAGCCTTGAAACCCTGAGCCACCATGTTAAGTTTATCTCCTATCAGGCCACCATGGAGGAGAGACCCAGTGGAGAGACCGCACATTTCTGTGGCCAAGCGCCCAGATATCACCAAGCAGAAATCGTCCTGCTGAGTCCTGCCCAAGTTCTAGATTTATGAGAAGATAAATATGGTTTGTTTTTTTAAAATCACTAAGTTTTGGAGTGATTTGTTATACAGAAATAGATAACTGAAAGAGGGACTTTGTAAGTGTGCCAGCGTTAGAAAGGAGAAAAAATACTCTTTCTGCACAGCCAGGCCCAACAGTTTTTGCAAACATCAGGTATTGGAAGGTGCTTAACCCTCCAAATGCAAGATGTATAGCATTCCTTAAAGATCTGGAGTCATCCAGATATCAAAGAAAGAGCAAGATGTTCCTCAAAGCACAGATTGCCATAATGCTTACACACACACAGAAATTTTAGGAGCCATAGTTCTGTTTCTCCTCCTGCCTGTCTGCAGAAAGGGCAAGAACAGCGATTGCTATTACCTACCAAAGTCTTGAAGGTTTCCAAGACTCAAGAAATGTCTGGAAGAAAGGCTTTCAGAATGGAGATGAGATGAAGACCTTAGGATACAGGCTCTGGTGAGGGGACAGGGAAGGAGGGGAAAGTGCTAATATGAAGAAGAAAAAAGGTATCTGGGGGGATATTCTTCATAGTCTGAGGGAACAGTCTTGTACCCGCTCACCTCCTGCCCCTGCCTCCAGCTAAGGGATGGCACATATCCAGCTAAACCAGGAGAGCTGTGCCCTATACTTTACTACCAGTGCTGTAGGACTTGGATTCTATCATGATGAATTTGAAATTAATAACCCATTGAACTTTCCTCTGTGCTCCAGAAGATGAAGAATAAAACTTCTTTCACCCCCATCATTTGTAGACATCTGAATCACCTTTAATGTGAGCAGTGGGGCTGCAAAGAGAGCCTATGTGTAGAGGTCCAACTGGCTACCAGCACAGTTGATTTCACAGGCCACTTTTCCTGCCCAACTCTACATGACAAACATACACACCCACATGCACACACACTCCCATCAAGAGGAAGAGTCCAGGATCTGGGCTACATATTGAAAGCATCTAGTAGGCTGACACATGGTAGGAGCTTATCAGAGCTAGTCCTCTTTGCTATTAAAGGGAGAAAAATAAAATCAGTTGGAAGATCACAACACATGTAAATAGCCTGGTGCCAAGTACTGCTAAAAGGCAGGAAAACATCTTGGAAGTTCAAAAGCTAGTCCAGGCCACTGGCTGCTCCAAGGAGAAGAGAGCCAGGAAGGAAACGTACTATTGGCCCCAGCCTAGAGCCAGGCCCAAGCAGCTGTGAAAAAGTGTTGTGTGTTCAAAAAGAAGCTTAGATTCAATAAAGTGAGCCAGACTTTTTCAATCAAGACTTCTCAGAGCCTTTAATTTGCTAATTTTGAAGGTGAATCTGTAAAAGGGGATTTAAAACTATGGAACACCTATTAGCATGAACTAGAACACACCAAGGAACGTAGTTTGGAAAATACTGCGGTAGAGAATTCTCATATAATGTGGGGTCCACCTAAGAGCCCCAGTGCTCCCTGATGGCCCCTCTCTTTCTGCATCTCACTAGGATACCTATGAAGTCTTGAAAAGGACAAAAGTGCACAATCATAGTAAAAATGAAGGCTGAAAGACAATCTACTCTTGAATCTGTAGAGAACAGGAGAAAGTTGGGATCTCTGTCCCCAAGGGATGGAAAACTCAGGAGTAAGAGTAGCTTTATTGTGTTCCCATAGCTTTAGCAAATACTGACCAGCAGGGCGTAGGCTGGTATAAATCTGAGAATAAAAGAAAGTTCAGCATCGCCCAAAATAGTAGCCCTGTGAAACTGAGTGAGCAGGTGTGCTCCACAGATTTATCCCAAAACAAAAGCCCTTACAAACAACTCGGACAAAAAAATAAAACTAGTTTAATGACATCCTCTAACAATCTGTTCACTTTTGCTCAGTTGCCATTCTGTTGTGTGTTTTGTACAACACCTGGTGTTTTTGACCCTTGGAACATGTTTTTTCTTAGCTTCCAATAAGGAAATTTAAATAGTCCTCAATCTTCCTGTGGGTAATGGAAACTTTTAACTGTACCTTGAAATTTTAGCCAGATGATAGCAATTTATTTTATAGCTCCTTTTTAAAAATGAAAAAGTGGCTGATTTTTTTATTATCTCATCATCAAGTTTAAACAGCTATTGAAAAACTCCCATGTCTTCATGGAAGTCAGGATGTACTAAAGTCCCGAAAACACTAGTCCCTAGAAAAGTATAATACCTATTTCCAAGAAAAATGGTGGATCATCTTCAGATTTCCTCCACTGGCCTCATTTACTCAGTTTCTCAGATTACTCACCTGATCCCATCTTTTTTTATGCATGGCAATATTTTTCTTTGTCTATCTTCTCTTTTTAAACTAGCTTCTTGAAATTATGTACTTGGTTCATTTACTTTCATTCCTTATTAAGGTGAAAAAAAAAATCATCCAAGGTTATGACTTTTCCTCTGAGTTCAGCTTTGACTGTATTAAAGTTTTCCCATTTTCATTCATTTCTAAATACTCTGTAATTACAGTTTTTATTTTTTTCTTAGATTTTTTTATTTCATGTGTGTGTGTGATTAAAACCATTGTGCATTGTGGTCAGAAAATACAGTTCATATGGCTTCTGCTTGAGGAATTGATTGGCATTTTATTTTGTGCCCTAAAATATCAGTTATCTTTATAAATGTTCAAAGAATTCTGGCAAAAAAGAAAAGTTATGTCTGCAGTGTATAAAGTTAAATATGTATCTACTAAATAAATGCTTAAAGTATTCAGGTCATCTATGTTCTCATTTATTTTTGCTAATGTGCTCTCTCAAAGACATGAAAGTCCATAGCAAGAAATGGTGGGACAGAAATGAAAGTCACCTTGCAAGGACCTCCAATGGCTCCTTTAATGCCAGCCCTTGGAGGGAGGAAATGCCAGTGCTCTCCCCCACAGTTTCCACCTCTACATTTAGGATGAATCACTAAGGTCTTTCCTAAGTAAACATTTTCTCTAACTCCATGGAGAAAACTGTAAAGGAACCACTTTAAAGTGAAGAGTTTCCAAAAATATTCTTGGAAAACCTTCAACATTGGGTCAGGGAGTCTTGACAGAGAGAAAAATTACAATGAAATCAGCAGTCACTCTTGGGTGGGGATGACATCACAGCTCCGTGTGTGCCTCCTCCAAGACGAGTGAGGTGAATACCACTTAATGAACTGATAAAATGTATTCATACCCAACAGTCTAAATCTGGGCATGGTGAATCACTAGCTGCCTGTTTCAAGACATGGACTTTCCTTTGGTCATTTTGATGGATGTCATTTTTTCAGTGAAATAAATATTTTTGGAGTTTACTGGGAAAGACTGTAATCAAACAGTAATACTGAAAACGTATGTGTGTGCTACAATAGGGAAAGGACAGTGAATCACAAGAATATGCTGGAGCAATGCTGATTCCATTAGGAACAGGATCTACCAAAGTTCAAACCTGTCAAGCCAAAAATGTCCTCACTTTCCAAAAAGGCGATTTTGATTAAAAGCAGAAAGATTTCTTTTCAGCATTCTCTTTTACAGTTTCCCAACACTTGAAGCACTTTGATTTCACTAGAGTTTATGGATGATGAGGGAGGGTATTTGGTGGAGATGAGGTGCATTTAGATCTTGTGGAGGTGAGACAATTCTTTTTAACTTTTGAGTATAAATGTTTCCAACAGTGCACTGCCTTAATGCTGTGGCATTGAGTGTTTGAGCAGTATCAGCAGTGTTCGTAGAAGACTGAGTGGAGGGTAGAGGAGCTGGTGAGGAGGAGGAGATGGGGTTGGGTGAGGGATGGTGGGGGGATGGAAGGAGGAGACTGCTTACTTGTTTATGCCACACCTCATTCCAAAGATGGTTTAAATTCATATCTCAAATCTCCTCTCTAGACAAATGCCCCAAGGAGAGTGTTCCATACAGGTAAAATTTCATCCATTCCTCATCAATTCTGATGTTTAGGAACCCAGACAAAATTAATTCATAGAATAATAAAGGTTAAAACACCATCAAAATGAAAACAAATATACAGACTTCTTCACAACAGGGGTAACTAGGGTTTTAAAAAATTCACAGGGGCCGGCTCCATGGCCGAGCGGTTAAGTTCGCGCTCTGCTGCGGGGGCCCAGGGTTCGGATCCTGGGCGCGGACATGACACCGCTCGTCAGGCCACGTTGAGGTGGTGTCCCACATCCCACAACTAGAAAGACCTGCAACTAGGATATGCAACTGTGTTTGGGCGGGGGGGGGGGGGGGGGGGGGGGGGCGGTAGGGGAGATAAAGCAGAAAGAAAAAAAAACTTCACAGACATCTTGCGATATGGGCCAGTTTCTCACATTCGTGGCAGACCTCACAAAAGCCTTCCTGCTATAGAGAGATCAAGAACACAAAACTGCTTTTCCTAGTGCTTCAAAAGTGGCTTTTCTCCTTTCAATCACGGGGGGGGGAAGCTAAAACCTTAAATATTCAGAAATTAGTTTTATAGAATCCATAACTCTTGCAGACATGTGATATACTAAAACCATAAAATTCAATGCAATGAAGCAGTACAAGGCAAATCTTCTTGAGTCAGTGCTGGAAATACAAAAATGTGTGGACTTTTGGGATGGAGAAATGTTACTCCTACTCACAGGAAGATCAGCCATCTGAGGAGTGTCATGTACTCTGAGGAAAGGGAAGTGGGACAATGAGGGTGCAAGGACTTGGCCAGGAGGGCAGTAATAGGAAGCAGAGCTGGACTCAGATGAGATTCCAGACCGGGCAATCTGTGGGGTGGAGATGGAGCAGCACAAGGCACTAAAGAATTACCAGCCCAGTAGCAAGACTGAGCAGGCTGTATTTCTCACAACTCTTGGGGATAGATCTGTATCTGCTGAAGAAAGTAATACTTTAAGGGCTCTTGGTTTCAAGTGTAAGACCCTGAAGGGAACAGCTGAAGTAAAAATAGATTGATACTAACCTGACTTTTAGGAAGGGTAGATCCTGTTAGCTGCAGCACTTTAGTTTTGCTGATGGAGCCTAGAGTCTCCTTGAACCTAGAAAAGAGCCCTGTGGACCTAGCCTGATGAGACTTATTTAGGACCTCTGACCTCCACTACTGCAAGATAATAAATTTGTATTATTTAAGCCACTAAGTTTGTGGTGATCTGTTACAGCACCAACAGGAAACATACAGCATCACACTGCCACTTGGGAAGGTGGAGACATGATCGGAGAAATCTAACTGAACCTCATTGTTGTGCCTTAAGAACATTTCCAAGGAGGACCAAAGCCTGCATACACAGATTAGGAACATAGAAAGCATTCCCCAAAGCCAGAAAAAAACGACCAAAGAGAAGAGGAAAATATCCAATAGCATGGTAGTCATGTGTAACCAGTGTGGGAAGCCATTATTTCCTTCCCCGGGAAATAACAGGCAAAGCTAGCCTCTGGGGATGAGAAAAGTGAGGAAAGATGCCTCAGGTTAGCCAGTAGGACTGTATCCAAGGGCATACTGCCCCTGCCTCTGCAGCCTACACGGAGGGTGCTTCTGCAGCCCACATCCTAATTAGAAGGCAAAGAATTCCAGAGCATGTGTGTATGCACACACTCATGCACATTCTCAGGTGTAATTTACACTAGACCCTAATAAAGGTTTAAGTAGTTACTTCTTTGATTCAGTTGATTGATTTCAAAGCTATTCTTCACTCATTTTTTACACAAGAAGCAAAGTCTCACTGCTTAAGCCTCTGGAAGCTGTCTCCCATGGACCTCTCTCTGCTTGCATCTCTCTTTAAGCCTTTTCTCTTCCACTGTCCCCATTACTACCACCACTCAAGACTACAACTCAGTCCCTATGCAAATAATCCAGCCTCCTTAGAGAAAGAACACTTCTCTTGTATCTTGTAAATTTCATAGCCTCGGGAGATGAATATGAAAGATTTTTTTCCCTCCTCCCAATTTCTATTTCTCCCAGTGGGGAAGGGTGGATTTTGGTCTCAGTGACCTCTGGCTTTGTGTGATAAGGGGATAGCAAGAGCAGAGTCAAAGATGAGCTCTGGTGTGATGATAAGGAGACGGTTAGATGAAGAGCATATCCACGCCTGGCTGCAATTTGAGTTTCAAATACACCGTATATTTATATTTTGAGACAGACCAATGTTACGCAGTAATAAGTAACTGATAAAGGGGAAAAAGGTGTCTAAACAAAAGAGGATTGTGGGGAATAAGGAGATATAACATGTTTAGGGTGATTCAGATAGGTGAAAAAAACTCAGGAAGAGGTTTGTGGGACATGATGAAATCAATATTCTGTAGAGGTTGGGGTGGAAACAGAGTAGGTATTGGAGAGCTGAAACAGAAGGGAAGACATTCTTAGGAACAAGAGAGTGAACAGGCTAGAAATGAGGGAAGCCTGTGCCTGAGCGACAGAGTCTATAGCCATATAGGGCAACAACAGAAGACCCATGGCAGCGCAGCAAGGTCAGCCAGCCTGCTTGGCAGCATCATCCTGGCACCAGGAACTCACACCTCCTCCACCATTGCAAAGCCTTTTTTGGTGGTGGTTCTTCTTCAGAATCAACCTCAAAGCCAGAATCATCTTCCTAAAGCATCACTTCGATCCTGTTGCCTCCCTGCTCAAAACTCTCCAGTGGCTCCCCCAGGTCTACAGAAGCAAGCTCAGCCCCTACAGCGGAGTCTTCTCCGGTGGCCCCAGACCAAGCTCAAAACCTCTGAAACTGCAGAACCCTGACCAGAGTCACTCAGTTGGTATCTACCACTTCATGTTTGACTAGTGATAATTTTTAAAATATATTTCAGTGAATAGACTCTAAACTTCTTGACGGTAGAATGCTAAGCCGGATTGCCTTGGAGAAGGAAATCACTATCTTTGTGATAAGTTCAGAGTATCATGGAGTATTGGCATCATCAGAAAAATCCCCAGTCTCACCCTCATGACCAGCACACACCTCAACCTCTTAACACATCCACGTAATGGCACTAGATGACCATGACCTCTGCCTACAGCAGGTTAAATCTGTCAGCAAAGCCCACCAAGATAGAGGTCAAATTCAAGACCTGGCCTAGAGATTTGGTTTTGTCCTTTTACTTGGCAGGGAAGACAGCTCCAGTCCCAGTCACAAGGTGAAGGTGTGGTGTTGCAGATCCATCACCACCTCTGGAAAAACAACTTAAAGAGCACCTGCTGACAGGGCTGCCTCCACAAAGCCCCTTTGTGCATCTACCCGTCTCCATCCCTATTGCTTTTAGAGACAGCTCCGGTTGGCAGGGAGGGAATGGGGAAAGAATAGGAGTTGTTTGCATTCTATGATTTTTAAGTCTCAAGTTTTGAGTGATGTTAAAGGTGAAGTATATTGAGTAAGCTTGTGTCTTAGATTAACTCTAACTTGCATAAGACCCAGGAGGAACTGCGAGCCTTTCATCCAGATGTTGCCACAAATTGTCCCCACGTAGTGCAGTGGCAGGTGTGAGCTCTGCACTTGACTAGCTGGGGTCCAGTTTGGCTCAATACTCAGCAACTGTGTAAACTTAACAACCCATTTCCTCAGCCACAAAATAAGTACCAAATAATGCCCATCTCATGGAGTCGTTTAGAGATTTAAATAGAAAGATCTCAGCATAGGTTGTGGTAAATAGCAAGTACTCAATAAAATGTATCTATAAATATACATCATGCATGTGGTGAGAATAATGTCCCTGAACCCATTATAATTGATTGCTCTCTCACTCTCTATGCCCTGCCAGGACTTCCAACCTCATTCTGCTTTGAAACCACAGGCTTGCTTGTCCCTCTCTCTTACTGAATTATAAACAAGTTAAGGGAAGAGCTGATCTTTCTCATTGTTTCAGCAGCACATATTTTGAAATCTAGAGTGGATTACTTGGGCATCTCAAATCCACGGCTTGGAATAGTCTAAAGCCCCTGTCCCTGGGAACATAAATTGGTGTAGCCACTATGAAAACAGTATGGAGGTTCCTCAAAAAATTAAAAATACAACTACCATATGACCCAGGAATTGCACTTCTGGATATGTATCCAAAGGAAATGAAGTCAAGATCTCAAAGAGACATCTGCAGTCTCATGTTTATTGCAGCATTATTCATAATAGCCAGGACATGGAAACAACCTAAGTGTCCATCAGTGGATGAATATATAAAGAAGACATGATATATATACAATGGAATATTATTCAGCCATAAAAAAGAAGGAAATCCTGCTGTTTGCAACAACATGGATGGACCTTGAAGGCATTATGCTAAGTGAAATAAGTCAGACAAATACTGCATGATATCACTTATCTGTGGAATCTTAAAAAAAAAAAAATAGTCAAACTCATGGAAACAAAGAGTAGAAATGTGGTTGCCAGGAGCTGAGCCTGGGGCAAAAGGGGAGAGGTTGGTAAAAGAATACAAACTTTCAGCTACAAGATGAATAAGGTCTGAGGATCTAATGTATAGCATGGTGACTATGGTTGACAATACTCTGTTGTATAACTGAAATGTGCTGAGAGAGTAAAACTTAAATGTTCTCACACACACAAAAAAAATATGTGAGGGGAAAGATGTATTAATTAACTAGATAGAATCATTTCACAATGTATAGATATGTCCAATCATCCCAATGTACACTTCAAATATCTTACAATTTTGTCAATTACATCTCAATAAAGCTGAAAAAATAAAACAAAATTAAGAAAAAGAAAAGAAAAGAAAATTATGTACCCAGTCCTGGTGATCATGTCTTAATCATCTTATCTACTTATAAACTCCAATCTCTACTTAATCAGTTAATAAAACCTCCATCACAATCTCTAGAAATTCACAGAGTATATGTTTTCCTGGACCTCCTTTACCTCCTTGTTCCTATTTCCTTGCAAGCTTTGTGTTTCTGCGCTACCTCAGGCGGGATGCAAAACTCAGTCTTCTTCTCATTGTTTACGAGAAATTCACTCCTATAAATCACGTGCTGAGTTCAGTAGACTTGACCTGATGGTGTCAGCAAGAGCTCCAAGGAGGAGTCCCAGCACATGACTTCCCATCAACTCCTTGCCCCCGCCTTCTTCCCTGCTCCTCTCTGCTTTCTTCTGCTTGCCCCCAGAAGCTCCAAATTTGTCTCATTCTTTGAAGGAGAGGTAAAGTCATCCTCTCCAGCTCCTTCCTTCACTTTGCACATCCAAATGCACCCAAATGCTCAACAGAGCAAGGGTTTTTCCTTTAGGCAAGAGTTGCTCTCTGTAGAAGGACTTAGATGACAGTTAAAATTATAAATAATAAAAATACCATCTTTAGTTACCAAGGAAAGCCTTCATTTAGAACAATACATTGGAGCAGCTCCAAGGGTTTCTCCCCTCCTGTCCCCTTGCCCTGGGACCTGCACTAGAGGACACAACTCCATCCTCAGCATCTCCGAAGAACACTTCTTCAGGCACTCTCAACTGACTCAACATGGCGCAGCCAACCGAGATTTCTCTTCACTGTATTTACGTCATCTCTTCAACACTTACTTCTGAAAGTTTCACTATTTCAGCTTCTCAACTGGCTGTTGATGTGAGTGAAATGCATGCTCATTTGTTTATTAATGTCTTCCTTTCATGATGAAAATTTTTTTAAATGATTTTTATTTCCAATTTGAGATTTGGATAATTACAGCAAATAGACTACTGTTGGAAAGTCACCTTTCCAACATATCACAGACAAGAAACAATGAGGGAATCTTGGTGATGGTTCACCCCAGGAGAAATAGAAATCATAACCCTGACCAAACAGCAGAAATAGAATGGCCTGAAACACCATGATTTTACTGCACAAATAAGCTTCTTTTTTTTAATAATGCTTCTGGTTAACATTTTTATTCTTCAGTTCCCTCATGCTTCCTTCCCAGAACTGGATGAATTTGGCCTTCCCTTCACAAGAATTCAAGCATTATTGGTTTACCACTTACACATTCTTTCTTCCAAGGAGTATAATTGTTTTCACAAATGCAAAAGAATAGTGACAACATTATTTGCTCTTGTATACGTCTAGGTATACCACTAGTCTAGCTGTATACTCTAAAATACAGTAGTTATAGTCCTTAAAAGAATGTTTTGTCTCTACTTATATTACCACTTCATCACAAAAAGAACATAAAGATTAAATGCTTAACAATATAGCCGTTGACCTAGAAGGTAATTATTAGTGTTCCATAATACAGTGAGAAGAGCATGGGTTTGTTTGTTTGTTTGTTTGTTTTATACAAACAACCTAGGTTGGAACCCTGATTTAGTTCCTTAATAGGCTGTGGCCTTGGACAAATTACTTAATCTTTCTGAGCCTCAGAGATAATGATACCTACATGGAAGAATTGTTGAGAGAATTAAAGGAGATATTTACATGAAAGGGTGACTGGTACATAGAAGGCACAGAAATGTTTACTGTTGTCCCCAAGAGTGGTGTTATCCTATTAAGAGGCTGTTGTCCTATTGTAAACTGTTTACTAAAAGGATGCTGTTCTATTATATGGTAAATATTTTCAGAATATCTTTGCTTCTTACATGAATAGTTAATAGTTAATAAACCAGCGAGTATATACTGATCGCCTCTGATTCTCCGCTTAAACTTGTCTGGACACAACTGTTAACAGAACACCAAGGATCGGCCCACACCCCTGTTGACTGACTGCCACCTCCTTCAAGAATTATGGGCAAAATTCTTTATGCTTATATGGTCGCTATGTCTAAAACACTCAAAGCATTTTTCCAGAGATTAAATCAGGGCTTTCATAAGACCCTGGTTAATAAATGTCGAGTCTCCAATGTGAAACCTCAGAATATCCTTTTCAGGAAGGTGGCTGACAACCTTATCTTCCATACAAATAAACTGAGGCATGGAGGGGATAAATCAGACAGCTTGTTACAGATTCTTTACTCCTTATGTACACTTGTAGTTTATACGTGAAGACCAGCCTTTCATGGGAGTGCACCAAGTGTCAGCAGAGATTCCAGAGAGCATGGCTGTGGTTTCTTGGAGAAAGACAGCCCATCATTCTCCTAACATGGCTGGGAGGGATATGGGACATGGGGAGAGCGGTAGTCCTGAGGCAGGGTTTCCCCTAATTGGGTAAAGGGTCCGAGTCAGTGATGCCAGCTCAAGCAGATAAGCCAGAACTCCAAAGGTGGGCAGTTGTGGCACCTGTCGTGGAAAACATAAAGTTCCCATTTTGAGCTAAGTTTCTGTGGCTACAGTTAGCCTCTTCTCAGGAGAAAAGAAGAGCTCAAGAGGAGCTATGAAGGAGGGCCCTTGTGCATAGAGACAGAGTGCTCCGATCAGCAGCTGTGAGGGGACAGAACTCCACTCTGCCACCTTGAGACAGTGTCGGCAACTACAACAGGAAGAAGCAGGAAGATTTCCACCTCACAGAGTGACCACCGCCACCTCAAACATGCGTCTCCAGTGGACCCTTAGGAATCACCGCCCTTCTTCTCATTGCTGGTTTTCTCAGACCAGAAACCCTCTACCTCTTTTATAATTCAACCGTACCAATGGTTAACATTTATTATCATTTACTATATGCCCAGTCATGTGCAGTGGCTTTGTAGGCTTTGCACTATGACAACATAGCTAAGCTGGAACTACAGCTCCCAGAATTCCTTTCCCTGAATGGTTCCATGTCAGCATAGGTCACAAGAGTAATTTCGCATGAGACTTGAAAAGTGGAAGAAAGGCATCCACCATGTTTTTTAGGCTCTGAAGGTCAGTACAATGCATGAGGCACTATGGCAGCTGGCTCACGTTGTCACTGTCCGTTCCTCCAACTCTTGCTCTGTCTCCTCCTGAAACTTCTCCATGCACATATATGGCATCTTGGTGAAGGACATCAGCTTCCTCTGCATGTCAGCCATGGCATGGAGTTTCCAGTTCATCTTCATGGGTTCCAATTTGTCTTTGCTCTCAAACACACCCAGCTTTCTCATCTTACTGCTGGCCCGGTTAACCTGCTGCTACTGAAGACTCAACACTAGATGAAGAGACAACAGCCTGCAAAGATTGCTCCACCAGTTTCTACAATTGCGCAGGCTAATTCTTAACAATAACACGTTTTCCCTATTACTTGGAGTAGTTCTGATTCTCTGATCAAACCCTGAGTGATTGTGTGTATTGTCTCATAGGATCTTCACAACAGTCCAAGAAGATTGGAACTATTATTATCTCTATTTCATAGGGAAGAACTTGAGAAACAAGGAGCTTATCCCTTGACACTTAGCTAGTATGCGGTGATGCTGAGATTTGAATCCAGATGGTCTGAGTTTCAATTCTTTGCTCACTTTTTCCTTAATTCCGTGTAATCTGGCTTCTGTCATCATCACTTTTTTTTTTTTCTTAAGAAAAGTGAGTGTTCTCAACATGTAAAACTTACCTTCAGAAAACTTTCTGCCAGCCTTCTTCTGGACCACTCTAAAGCCCCTGATTTCTTTATTCCTTTCCTTTGACTATCAAAAGTTTTCTTTTATGTTTACTAGCTCTTTTACTGCTTTCTGTTGTCTACTCCACACACAGGTGTGCCCATGCCACTCTGGCTCCAAATTGCATGAGACTGCCTGCCCAACAGAGACCCATCAGCCCCCTTTGCTAACCCGACCTCTGCCATCTCCCAC
Source organism: Equus caballus (assembly GCF_041296265.1). Classification (NCBI taxonomy): domain Eukaryota; kingdom Metazoa; phylum Chordata; class Mammalia; order Perissodactyla; family Equidae; genus Equus; species Equus caballus. The sequence goes on along the minus strand of NC_091699.1, from coordinate 59,838,754 downwards.
TGGGGGCTGCCAGAAACCCTACTCCTGCTCCCCTCTAATAGTAAAACAGAAGTGATCAAACATAAACCACAGAGAAGAACACAGATCAGATGGGAAAGAGACAGGGAAGGGAAGAGGGGAAGCTGAGAAAATCAGCCAAAGAAAAGGTACCAGGGGAACAGGGCAGAACCTGGTGAAATCTTCTAAGACAGAAATAAACTCCCACAGGAAAAAAAAAACAGATCAAGGATGCTTTCATGACTTTTGTAAAGAAAGAAGGGATCAGGTCATAAACCATGGAGACAAGGAAGAAAAAATACAGATTTCCCAGAGAAGAAGAACCCAAGGACTACATGTTGGTGGGATCAACTGAGCAATATGAACAGCTGCAATTTGAAACTAATAACAGTTATATGACTAAGAGAGGAGAAGATCTTGCTCATCCTGAAACCACCATCTGGAGCTGGGCAGAACCAGAAACCCAAGGGATAAGATGTAGTGTCTGGACCCGCGAACTCAAGAGAAGCTATCACTCAGGAAGGAACTGTCAAGTTCTTTGGAACTTTCCTGAGACAAGAAGCACAAACTGCATGTATGAATGACCTCAACAATCCCTGAGAATGCAGTCAGGGACGACTGACCCCGGGATCTGCCTTACATTGAAAAGTCTCCCCCTCCACCCCATTTTCCCCTGGGAATGGGAAACCGCAATTTTCCAAGAACAAGACAAGGTCTTGTGTCTATTTTTCCACATACACACCAATATGAGAGTCATAAACACCAAGAAGTAAACAATGAAATTCAAACTAGATCTAGAAATAGAACTTGACTTTTTTGACTCAGTAAATTCGGTAAAGCTTTGCAGAAGAAAACGTAGCTGACAAGAAACTTACGAACACATCCAAAAAAGAGGCAGAAGTGAAAAAAATGAAACTGGCAGGGCTTAATTAAACCCAGTGATCTCGGACCCAGGAATTCCATTTCTGAATCTCATAAACAGAAAAATACTAAACAGAGAAACAGCTTTCTGCTGAATGTTGTTTGACTAAGTGTTGCTTATAATAGCATAAAATTGAAAACAGTCTATACATGGGCAAAAGGGAATGGTTCTGCAACAATACAAGTAAACAATACAATGCATCCCTACTATGAACTATAATGAAGATTTTAAAAAGGTGAAGAGTGTGTGTGTAAAGGGGTAGGAGGAGAAATAGAGAACAATAGAAAGAAATATAGGTAAGTGAAAAGAGAAAGTTGCATGATGCTATGTAGGGCACACGCTCATTTTAATGAGTCTCTCCATAAAGATCTATTTATTTGTGATTACATATACCTAGAAAAAGTCTGAGAAATATTGCAAACCATTAACAGCGGTGACCTCTGGGGGTAGGGAGAACAGAACAATAATGCCAGCATGTTCATTTTCTTCCAAGAAATCAATTTTTCCTTTTCTGCATCATACTTTTGATGTCAAGTCTAAGAACTCTTTGCTCAGCCTTAGATCCAAAGATTTTCTTTTATATTTTTCTAAAAGTTTTCTAATTTTACATTTTATGTGTTCCTTTTTCAGTTAATGTTTATATAAGATGTGAGACTTAAGTTGAGCTTCATTTCTTTTGCCCATAGATGTACAAATGCTCCAGCGCCATTTATTGAGAAGACTATCTTTCCTCCATTGAATTGCTTTTGTACCTTTGTCAAAAAACAGTTGGGCGTATTTGTGTAGCTCTAGTTCTGTGTTCTCTGTTCTGTTCCATTGGTCTAGGCGTCTATCCCTCAGCCAGTAGAGCACTGTCTTGATTACTGTAGCTGTTCAGTAAGTCTTGTAATTGAGTAAACTGACTCCTCTCACTTTATTCTGCTTTTTCAAAATTGTTTTAGCTATTCTAGTCTTACTCAAATAAATTTTAGAATAATCTTGTCTATATTGACAAAAAAAAATCCTTCTAGGGTTTTGGTAAAAATTTCATTAAGTCAGTAGATCAATTTCAAGAGAATTGACGTCTTTACTATGTTGTGTCTTCCAATCTATGAACACGATATGTCTCTCCACTTATTCAGATCATCTTTAATTTCTTTCATCAGTGTTGTGTAGTTTTCAAGCCTCTGTCTTAGATACATTTTTCACCTCGTGGACCTAATATCACTAATTATTTCATAGAGGATGCCAAATGTTATGATTTCTTTTTGCACATGCCACAGTATCATAATTTTTCTCTTAGAATTAATTGACATTTACTTCTGATTATAACATTTTGAGTTCAAAATATTTTCTTCCACTTAGAATTTTTTTAACTTTAATTTTAAAAATTTAATTTTGATAATATTTTAACCTTACGAAAAATTTGCAGTGTTAGTACAAAGAACTCCTATATATACTTCATGCATATCCACTAATTAATATTTTGTTGTATTTGTTTATTTATGTATTTCCTAAAAGCAAGGGCATTTACTTACATCACCACAGAACTATTATCAAGATCAAGAAATTTGACACTGACATAATTCTATTATCTGACCATCAGGTCTTATTTAAATTTCACCACTCGTCCCAATAATGACTTTTATGGCAATTTGTCTCTTAGCACTTAGCGGTCTTAATGCAAAGCCTCATGTCATTCTATTTCTCAAAATTCCTTTTTAGGTATTTTTTTCTCTCTGAACAGTTTCAGGATTTTCTCTTCCTCCTTAAAGGTATAAAATTTCACCACACTGACTGGATCGAATTTATCTTTCTTCCAACCAGGTAGGAACAAACAGTCTGAAATGTTGTGCCTTTCTTCAGCCAGATAAATGTTTTATTTTTATTTCTTATATTATTTCCTCCCCTCCACTTTCTCCGTTTTTCTGAAACTTCTGGTCTCTCATTCGTTCAAGTAGAATTTATTGGGTATTCTCTATGTGCCAAACACTACTCAGTAAAAGGAAAAGCAATTTAGCCTCAGACTAAGCATCTGGTGGAACTGATCATTCATCAGCAAGGACACAACGCTTGGAAAACTGCAAGGCAGGACACCCGTCCTTTCAGGGAGTCCAGTTCTTAGAACAGAGGCAGTGCGCCCCCAGACAGAGGAGAGGCCATTCAAATTCCCATGCAGCTAAACAGGGCATTTTGAAACTTGAAGACATGACAATCCAGAACCTTTCACCAGTGCTCTAACTACTCAAAATAAACCACTTATACTTATCAACATTAGACGCAGAGAGCCTGGACATCAGGAACTTTTCTCAAGGACATGCCTTGGCATTATCAATGAACAAAACTGTTTTATGTTTTGTGGTGTAGATGGTCAAATCTCTAAAGGCAAATAGTTGCATTCTAAACTTGGAGCTTTTGTGAATCTGAGGACAAAAAACACTTGTTTTCTTACAAAACTTCCCCCAAACCACTTGTTACTTGCTACAATGGAACTACAAACACACTCCCATGGTGATTTTGTTCCTTGCCTGCCATTGCTCCCCCCTGGAAGTAGGTGATGTTAAAGCTATAGGAAGAAGGCAAGGCTGGAATTTCCTCTGGAAGAGATGGAGGCTGGAGCAGGTAGAGAGTTTGGCAGGATCATCTTTCTAGACCTAATGTCTCAGCTTTTCAGATTCAGAAACTCAGCTTTGTCCTGGTCCCCAGAGTTCATCAGTCTCTCACAGACTTACTCAAGCTAATCAACCTCAGTTGCATGTGAGAAAGAAACCAAGATAGTTACTTTACAATGAAAAATCAGAGTACCAAGATGTGAAGAGTTCAGACTTTGAAGACGAACAGACCTGATTTCAACTCTCAGCTCTATCTCTACAAAAGTGTGATCCTGGGCAGTGATTTAATTCTTCTGAACCTTGATGTCCTCATCTGTGAAATGGAGACAGTAAAAATACCTACCTCATTAGTCTGATGTGGGACAACTTAGGATAATGTATATTAAATGCTTGACATAATATTCACACAATGGTAGGCATTCCATAAATAGTGACTGCCAAAAAAATTAATATTCATATTCACAGGTAGACACATTTTCCCACACAGGCAAATTCACATGGGAAAATAAATTATAATCATAAGGCTGTGTAATGCACAAAAAAGCAGGGAAAATAGGAGTTTGTGGCAAATCCCAGTGCCTGAGGCGCCCATCCCCCAAAAACAGCATGGCAGCCAAGCCAACTATAACACTTGTGCAATGACAAAGCTTCCTCCTGGACCCCCCTTTCCAGACCTTGTGGATGCTCTTCTGATCCTTTGTGTCTCTTTAGATCTATTAATAGTGGCAGATAGGCCAATGTTTATGCTGACATTTGTGGAGAGCTCATCTTACACATGCTCTGTTGGTTAACTCTGATCCTTTAAAGGATCATCGTGTTCTGAGGTTGCAAAGACTCCTCACCGACTCCCCACTACTGAGTCACCACGCAAAGGGGTTATTTTTGTCCACTACCTAAATCTTCACTTCTCTGTCTGATTGACCCATACTTTCATAAAGAATTCATCAATCATTACAAAAGATAATAGGTAATTTAAAAATAGATGTCTCATAATTCCTTCCCTGGTATAAAGTAACCCATCAGTATATGTTTGTACCATGAATGATTTTATAGCATCATGGAAGTGTGAAGATGAGGTTGCCAAGTAGTTAAGATAAAAATTCATAGGGGCCGGCCCGGTGGCGCAGCAGTTAGGTGCGCAAGTTCCACTTTGGCAGCCTGGGGTTTGCTGGTTCGGATCCCGGGTGCGGACATGGCGCCACTTGGCTAGGCCATGCTGTGGTAGGCGTCCCACATATAAAGTGGAGGAGGATGGGCACAGATGTGAGCTCAGGGCCAGTCTTCCTCAGAAAAAAGAGGAGGATTGGCAGCAGCTAGCTCAGGGCTAATCTTCCTCAAAAAGAAAAAATTCATAAAATTTTGGCTTTGGGGCAGCAAAGTAGCATAGTGGTTAAGTTCACTCACTCTACTTCAGCAACCCAGGGTTCGAGGGTTCAGATCCTGGGCACAGACATACACACTGCTCATCAAGCCGTGCGGTGAAAGGAGCCCACATACAAAAAATAGAGGAGGATTGGCACAGATATTAACTCAGGGCTAATTTCCTCACCAAAAAATACAAGCTTCAGCTTTTTCCCTTTTCTTATGAGATTTCTGAAAGATCCTTAACTCCTCTTGGAAAAAATTGATTACTTGCTCCTTTGGGTGAATTACAATGTATGCCAAATGCTTAAAAAAACAGGCTGATTTCCCTATTGCATAACTAATGTAGCTAATGAAGGAAAAGTGTAGATTCATAATATGAGGACACTTACAATAAAACCTAACTCTTTTTTGTTAATTTGGAATCTCCAAAAACACACGCTAAAATATATAAGACATGTGCAAGTTCAATACATATATTACAATTATTAAGTATTAAAAGTGAATCTTCTGTAAGTATTTTGTCAGGAGTTAATATACAACATTATGTATATTCAGAAGAAGTAAAGTGGGTATTTTTAAAATAAAGCTTTATGACAATTTTCAGCAATTCACATAGAACCCACCCACACTTGTAACACAATCTGTTTGTTCCAAAAGGTATAATCACATGATAACCTGGGTAGTAAACACAGAAAAATGTCTGTACTGTCATTGGCTTTTGGAAGTTTATTTTTCTAGAACAGTTTAAAGCTATAAAGAAATTGAGATCTGATAAACAGATTGCATTTCTGGTTTCTCTTCTAAAAGATGTAATATACAATTTAAGAACATTTTCTATGCTGTAACTGATGATTTCTCTCTCCCTGCCTTTAAAAAATGTTGTATCCATAGATATAAAATCACTTTTATGTTCCCATTTGTATTTATTTGCCTTCAATTAGACTTCCTAAAATGGAAGTTACTTCTTTTTCTATATTTCCATAAACAGAAACATAGCATCATGTTTATATTCACTTCAACTTTGAACTAAGATGATAGAATATTCAAGCGAGAAGGGAGAACACTCTGGGCTGTGCGGGAAGAAGGAGACGACAGGTGAAAAAGGGCAGACAGATGGAGTTCTCGTTCCAGTTCTGCAGTTAACAAACTGGAGCCTCATTTTCCTATCCATAAACAAGATTTTACTAAGGTTGCCTTCAACTCATTCTAATGTTCTATAACTCTAAACTTCTTAAATTTCATTTCTTAAAATTAAATTCTTAAATTTCTTAAAATAGTTTCATCCAAACCTGGGACCCTTACCGCAGCATTCTTTACATAGAGGTGATGCCCACAAAGGAAAAAATATATATTCTGACTGATTCTTCCAGTTGGGACTGAAACTCCCAACTGAAGGCAGAAGTTTCCAGAAAACTGTTTACAACGCTGAAGACCCTGGCCTGGATGAGATGATTCCTGTCATATAGGCCATCCGGACCAAAAGCCTTTTATGATGGGCAAATTCCATTTCATTCCTATCCATGATGTGCCATCACATCAAGAGAGGGCATTGTCCCAAATGTTTACCTTCTGTTTCATGTGCAAGCTCTTCTCATGTTATAAAGCAATGAAGTCGTTATTGGGCCAACTCTCTGAAGTTGAGGGGTTTCCTCAGAATGAAAGGAATGGCAGGGTTCCCTGTGGTACCATGTTTCAGCTCCACTTCAACTCCCAGTTAGCCCTCTGAAAGGAAGCGGAGGGGCTGGGGATACCAGCAGCTGTTCTGCACAGCTTTTAGTAAGTTACTTATGTTGAAGGCAGTTCTTAAGTAAGGAAATACTGCTACATAAGTGTCCACGATTTTCTAAATAAGAAAGTTCCACTATTATTGTGGAGTCACATGACTTATGGGCTAATGGTCTCACTCAGTCCCTAGGGCCAGCTTAGCACAATACCCTGTTCTGCTGTTTTGCTGACTGGATGGAAAAACCACAGCCCACTCACACGTGACTACCAGTTCTGCTCGTAAACGTGGCCCAGCACAACCTGCTGCAAACCTGCCAGTTCACACAAGCAGGTGTCCAGCCCCGTGTCTGCTTCCCTGCAGGATGCTGAGTCTTGTTCTGAGACTTCACAAAATTGTTTCTCTAACGTTCAACATTTTCATATGATCTGACGGCAAAGTGGAAAAGGAAAGAATATACCAAAACCCGATCTTTTAAAAAGTCTGGCTGCCCCCAAACAAGATATTACAAAAGTTGTTTAATACTGATGTTTCTTCCGAAAATAAGATGATACTCCTTTGATGTGAAAGTTACATTCCTATAGAAATAAAGACCCCTGAATGACTGAATGTATGCGAGAGCTCTCTACCTTATAGAGAAGTAATTCTCTTGTGAACGATCCCACAAGAAAACCCTAATTGGGGCTTTTCATGATGTATAAAAAGAGCTCCAGGCAATTTGTTCAACAAGTAAGTTGGTGCCTTAGACCTGATGTCCATGTGTCTAGCAACATTTTTGGTTAGGTGAAAATTGTTACTGTTCTACATTCAAATGGATCCAATATTCCACTTCAATTCTTTGTGTCAAATACTAAGGTAGAAGGAAACTTTAATGTTATGAAAAATCATAGACTGAAGTTTCTTTCAGCTCCTTGCACTAACTGTAACGTGGCTGAACCCAAGAACACTGTTTCTCTTACAGTCCTCTTAGGAGGTGGCCGTGTTTTTCTCCCATACTTCAGGGTCCTCTGTTCCAGGAGAATGAGGTGGGTAGGTGTCCCTCCAGCTCCCCATTGCTTCTTCTAGACCTTTCATTCTCCCTTCGCTTCCAAAAACCTCAGCTTCTTTGCAATACGTGCCCCACAGCCTATGCCACCTGCTGCTCCTATTTCCTGCAGCCACCCCCTGATTTGTCAGACATCCGCTCTCATTCATTTTCCTTTTCTCGATTCTTGTCATTGTCCTTGGTTACTTCAGCATCCATACAGACAATCCAGTCAACATTATGGCCACACAGTTCTTTGCCTCACTTTCAATGATCTTTTCCTCGACCCTACCTTAGCCACTCATTTCTTGTCATCCCCAAAATGTCTATGTAAACCTTTCCATTCTCTACACATCATCTCAGTTATTCTTATTGGGAATGACCAGCTAAGCCTGCTGGCCTAACCAGGTTACAATATAATAATGTCTTCAAGAAGAAGGCAAGGATTAGAGGAAAAGAAGTGAAGAAGGATGAAAGACAGTAATGTGGATCAGAAACGACTTCAAGATACAAAGAGTAAATCATAAGAAGAAAAAAATCAAGACGGCAGATGGTAGCAAAAAAATTCAGATTCCCCTCTCCTGACAAGCCCTCCTGGACAAAAGATTTTGTATATGTGAATCTTGGTCAAGAGTTGACTAGGTGGGCACTGATCAAAGGAGGAAGAGAATTAAAATAGCAGGTCACTTGAGACTACTGTGGGGTTCTCCTCCTATCTTTAAGATCCAGTGGGCTGGGGGCAAGGGCTGGTAGTAGGGTAGAAGGTGCCCTTTTGAGTCCAAGAGGGGACAGAGTATGGCCATGAGAGACTGAAAATACTCCCCTAAACATAGGAGTCCTAGGGACGTGTCAAACATGCCAGCTGAGGAAAAAGTTGCACATCGATGACTGAGAAGAAGGAGTAGAAAGACGGGTCTCCCGATTATTAGCAGTGTCCATATGCCATTGACACCCTTAATATCTGGAGTATGTTATCTATATTCTCTGCAACTTTCTTATTTGCGGTCACAAGAGAACTTTTTAAAATGTTTTTTAAAATTAGAATTAACCATTTTAAAGTGTGCAATTCAGTGGCACTTAGTGGACAATTTAGTGGCACAATGTTGTACAACCACATCCTACAACAAGTTTCAAAACATTTTCTTCACCCCGAAAGAAGATCTCACACCGTAAAGCAATCACTGTCCCTTATCCCCTCACCAGCCCCTGGCAATCACCAATCTGCTTACTGTCTCTGTGGATTTACCTATTCTGGATATTTTACATAAATGGAATCATACAATACATGATCTTTCATGACTGGCTTCTTTTACTTAGCATAATGTTTTCAAGGTTCATCCACATTGAAGAACATATCAGTACTTTATTCCTTTTTAAGGATGAATAATATTCTACTGCATGCATATAAAGAGTATTTTTGGGGTGCTATTTACCTAGGGAAGTAATATAAAAACGCAAGGACTGAATAGCTGATCAATCCACATAAAAAGGGCACGTAGCCATGGGTCCTGGTCTATAGAATTTAGTAAATGTAATTTTTGTTATCATTTGACTAGATTTCATTCCCCAAAGTCAGCCACTCTTAACTGACTTAAGGTTGGTTTATCTCTTTAATCCTCTATGGTGGCTAACTTTATGTATCAACTTGCCTAGCCTATGGTGCCCAGTTGTTTGGTCAAACCTAGTCTGGATGTTACCGTGAAGGTACTTTTTAGATAAGTTTTGAGTAAAAACTAACATTTAGGTCAGTAGGCTTTAAGTAAGCAGTTTCCCCTCCATGATGTGAGTGGGCTTCATCCAATCAGTTGAAGGCCTTAACAGCAAAGACCAAGTGTTCCACAAGAAGAGGAACACTGCCTCAAGACTGCGGCATAAAAAGCCTGCCTAAGTTTCCTGCCCGCCAGCCCACCTTACAGATTTCAGACCTGCCAGCCCCCACAGTCATGTGAACCAATTCCTTAACATACACACACACACACACACACACACACAGATGTATCTGAGTATGTATGTATATACTGGCATATGAGTATAATATATATATACATATCCTATTGGTTTGGTTTTTCCAGAGGACCCTAACTAATACATCTTACATTTATCAAGAAGTGGATCCATCCCACATCTTACAAGTCCTTTATCTCCCAACATTGAACAGCCTCCCATGTAAGGCTTATTCAAGAAGCTTCTCTTTCTCTCCGAACTGTCTTTAGATTTACTTCAGCTTATCTGGTTCATACAACAGCACTGGAAGTCAGCACCGTTAGATGATGAAGCTGAGGCTCAGAAAAGGTCAGTAACCTCCCCAGGCTCCTACAATTAGTCAGTTATAGTGCCAGATGTGAATCCATAATTACGTAAGTGTGAGACCCATCCTCCTTCTAATTACTTCACATCTATTCATCTTTGTAAGGCAGGCAGTGTCTGGCACAATGCTTGACAACTATTAGACACTTAATATGCACACCTTTTGGTTTGTATCAAAACTGTAGTGTTAGTTCCTTCACTGTAGTATCATTCTAAAGATTTACCTTTATGATTTCTTAAGCTTCTTGAGCTGCAGAGTGAGTTTGAACATTATCCTCAGATAGGTGATCAGATGATTATGGCTGTCACACAATTCTCTGATACTTTGTCAATCATGAACAAACCAAGCTTTAATGTCCAAGCTTGGTGATAATGATCTACTCTACTATTCACCCACAAAGAAGCAGCCACCAATAAGTTACGTCATAAACTTCATGAATAAAAAATTAAATGAAAAAATTGTTCATTCACGTATTGGCCCTTGTCCTGTTATTTTATGTTTGGATTTTGAATACATTCTCTTTGTCTTTCCTCTGAAGCAATGATGCAAACTCTTGCGGGATTTATATTTAATGGGAAAATATGTTCCCTCATCTGGTAAGTTTTACATATTTGTGGACATGTATTTAATAAAGATGTAATTCGTAATTGGTTTTCCATGAAAGGATCCAGTTTGAATTTTAAGTCCACTTCAACTAGCAGTTTCCCCTTGCAAATCATTGTTTGTAATGGAAAAATTTTTTTTTCAAATCCCCACTGGCAAAAGAGTGTGTGTTTAATGTTTCTGGGTCAACTGGAATCCCACCTTCTTTCCTTCGACTTTAATTGTGAAACCATGCTTCATGCCTGAGATTCTTTGAATTGCGACTTTCTGCCTGGTTGTGGGTTAAACAGTCGAGAGAAGTTCCAAGAGTAGCCCTTATCTATGTGGAAAACAGTGAAGCCTTAGGGTCTATAGAGATTATTTATCTAGTCCAGATCATTGATGGTTCATTATGATTAAAACCTTCTGTTTGCCGGAATCTAAACTCTGTGGCTACAGAGAAGTGTACAGTCCTCTTCCTCAGTGAGTATGAAGTCTAGCTGAGGAGAAAGATAATCTTTCTAAAAGATAACTGAAAAACAAGACAGAACGTATGAAATTGTCATAGGGATGGTGTAGAACAAGTATGACAAACATAGGACCACTCTCATCACTAGTATCCATGGCTGACGTTGCTAATCACACCCCCTTTGCCCAATGAGCCTGGATGAAGCCTCATTTTAACATTCTCTCAACACAGTATACCTGGTAGCCACTACCAATCAGTCAGCGTGGGCCTGTGCAATGACATCTATTTGCCATTTTTATAAAGATAAGGCGCTAGGTGTTCAAAAGACAGTGAAGCCATAAAAGGATGGAAGAGTTAGAGAAGACTTCTTGAGGATAGTGGGGCATGAGCTTGAAATATGGATGAGCTGTATCTTAGTGGAAAGGACAGTTTAAAGCATTCAAGCAGAGGAATTGGTATGAGCAAAGGCATGTCAGTGAGAAATGGCTCAGTGGGTTTCAGATGGTGAAGAGAACTTGAAAATAAGAAGAAAAACTTTACAAGCCCATAGCCTAGCTCAATGATTGCTTTCCTATATCAGGAAAGCAGATAGAATAGATACTAATTTCCTGTCCCCCTCCCTTCCCCTCCTTCAAGGATTTTATGAATCAGAAAGGCACATTCAGAAGGAAAACTGGATTAAAACATAAAAGGAAAACATTCTCAGAAGTCTACAAACTTCAAAAAATATATACCGGACTAAATCATTTCCTCCGAGTACATTGAACATGAAGCACTTCGACAGACAGACCCTCTAATCTGCAACAAGAATGAAGGTTTAGTGATGTTATACGGGAATTGTCATGGTGCCCCGATTCAACCACCAACGGCATCAGTTTTCAGTTCCAACTCCAATCAGATCATTTCGGAAAAAAGGCGTGTGTAACATAGAACAAAATGACAATGCTGCAGCACGAGGCTGCAGGCCCCGAGGCAGGCAGCAAAGGCCCCCAAAGCAAAGAAAGAAACATTTCCCCCACAGCAATAAGGATTTAGCACAAGCATTCTCTCAATCATTTAACAATATATTTTTTTTTCCTGCTTTGTCTCCCCAAATCCCCCCGGTACATAGTTGTATATCGTAGTTGCGGGTCCTCGTTTAACAATATTTAAAACAAACTTCAAACAAGTGTATAAAGAGAGACTAAGACTCAGCATTCTGATATGAAAACTCTGCTTCCCCTGCACACCTGCAAAAGACAAAAACAGTGTGGGCCAAGAGGAGCAATTCACACTCAGCAGAATGTGGACAAGGGAAGAAATGGCAGTCCAGACTGGATGACAAGAAAGAATATGCCCTTGGGAAAATCTTTCTGGTCAATGACTCTAGCCAAAATTTAAGCGAAAAGGCCCCATTACAAAGTATCCATAGTTGTTGCATGTACTTGTGCATAAATTAACTTTTTTGAAATGTCTGTGCGGTTGTTATTCTATAAACCATTTCAATTGTTCTCAAGTAGTCTTTTTAATGTCTCCTAAAATTCATTCAATAACTCCTTCAGATACTATTGGGATGGCTAATTGGAATAAGACAGATCTTGCTCAGCTGTTGCAGCAGAGATTCTGTGCTCAGAGTGGACCAAACGAGTAAGCAGCCTATCTTAGGTCAATGCCCCTAGAAGCAAATCCTGAGACAAGGATCCGGGTACACGGGTTTCCTGGGAAAGCACTCCCAGGAGAAATCTGTGAAGGAAGGAGGGGCAGCAGGGTACAGCAAGAGGGGGACACTGAGCAAGGATGTGTTCTCAGGTATAGACTGGCCTTTTTCTGATTTTCATAGGGGCTATGGAGCAAAATCCACACCCCAGACATGTTCCTTCTTAAAGAAAAGGAGCTTATACTCTCATATTAGTCACTTCCATTAGCACCGACATTCAAGAAGCTGGGAAAATGGGTGCACCAGCTCAATACAGATCTGGATGGGGCACCACAGTCCCTTTGCAGAGTATTGCCTACTTGGCCTCACTTTTGTCTAGCAAAACTCTGTAAGCAGGAATGCTGGCAAACTTTGTTCCAGCACCTTCAGACTCCTGTAAACCCTTTGGGAATATCTCCTCTACATGGAACTTTTCTCCAAAACCCAATTTCTGAATTGCATTCTTAAGTAGAAACAATAGCACAATGCAGCAGTATAACTTATTGCTATCAGATCAGTCTTTGATATGCTAGAGGATCACACTAGGACTTGTCCCCGAGCACTGGGGACCATAGAAGAGGAATCCAAAGGAAAATGGGACAGGAAGACAGACTCTGACAATTCCAAAATTAGTTAGGCTATTACCAAAAAAATCACATCTTCTGGAGTCGGACATATTCAGTTGCGTTCCAAGGTATGGAAAATTACTGATACTCTCAGACCCATAGTCTCCCCATTGGTTAAAATGCAATAATAATAATACGTGACTTGCATATCTGTTCGAGCAGAAAATGTTTCAGAAGGCCCCTAATACAGTTTTGGCTCATTGTATGCACAGCTCAATAAATGATATTTTATTGCAATAGCATATACAATGCTCCCCATTCTCACCACTGAACTTCTTCATTTCCCAAGTCCAAACAGCTGGATTGGATTTATCCACTGCAGAATCCAAACTAAAACCACAAACACACAAGCCCTCAAATACTAAGCAAAAATGCCATGGGCTAGAGCACAAATCATAAATATATAGTTGCATTCTTATAGAGCAAATTTCTCTGTCTGAAAGATAATATTAAAAGACACCAAGCACTGGGGAAAAGGGAAGGAAGATAACCTGGTGGAATAGAGAGGGTGAAATGGAGAATTTGCAAACCAAGTTCTGAGCTTGAACCAGCTCAGCATTGTAACACCAGCAGTGAAGAGTTTTGAGCAAATCAAGATGGTGCTAAGTTGTTGTCCTTCCCGTTGCCTTCTGATAAGGACCATGAATTACCAGCAGCCAACCCATAACTCCTTGTCATCTAATGTAGAGTAACACTTGTGTGGTCCTGGAGGTTCTCTCCAGCTCCCTTCCAAACAATCCCATATGGACAAGCACCGTCTAATGACAGGTGTCCTCCTAAGTCTTGTTCACCCCCATCCCCAGCATGGATGGTGAGGATGGATATTGGGGACCGTGGAGGCATGAATGAGACGAATGAAACGTACTTCCCCCACATTTACTTCTCTCTTGCTTATGGTTTGCCCTTTGAACTTTACATTTACCCAACAAGACTCCAAGAAGCACCAGTTGCTATTTAAGGCTGGAGAAGTCCACTACTTAGAGGCAACATGCCAAGGTGCCAATTCTATTCTGCCTGCAGAGTTGTTTGGGAGAAGAGCAGCAGGATGTAACAATTTACGCTTAGATTTTTCTTTTATTTGTTCAGAATTTAGTGTCCCCTTCCATTTCTCCTCCCTCTCCTTTCACCCTGGCTCCAATTAGAAAACTCCATTGTATAAAATTCCACTCCACAGGAACCTATATCAAATTTAGGAAGCCATTGGTATATAAAGAACCCTCATTTCAAGAGGGTAGAACAGAGTGTGCCATGTAATCAAAGGCAATTAAAAACATTCATGCAATTGTGAATATACATCCTTTAAATACCCAATTATGGAGAATTGTTCTGAAAGCTTACACACTGTGGCACTGGATGGTTTCCAAAAGGCACTTAAGGCATAAGAAGCACTTATTTGGAGCTTGCAAACATGAGTTTTGTTTGTGTTCTTATGCATGTTTGGCAGATACAATGCAAGCTCTGCTTTCAGAACCTTTGGCCCTAAATACAAAGAAATGTGTCAGCAAATACACCAAGAAGTATGCTAAACCCAAAACTTCTGTTGGATCCAGAGGGAGGCTGAGGTAGACTCTGCTTGGTTTCCAGCTAAAGGCAACATCTGGATGCAATCGTCAAGAGTTCTGGCTGTTTGGCCACATCTAACAGAGAAGCAAAAAGTCTTACCAAAAGCCCAGTGTATTCATCACAAAGCTGCCCGATGCTTAAAGCACACCTGGTGTCAGTTAGGAGGGCAGAATGTCCATGTGGGCAGGATGATATCACCCTGTGCCTCTCAATGACCTCAAACATTTGCCATCTACTCCAGGACATGTGAAGTACCACCTACTTGCAAAATGGATTTCTTGGGTTGGCAGTGGGAAAAGGACATGTTTCTATCATCTTCATTTAGTAAATAAGAAATAAGCCAAGACTTTACAGCCCATCTGCTAGGCCGAAGTACCAACTCTGTGACTAAGCAAGTTATATAACATTGGTCTCACTGTCCTCATTGGTAAAACAAAATAAATAGTACCTCCCACATGAAGCTGTTGAGGACTGATTAGATGACAAATCATCTCTCAAGGCATGTAGGTTAAAAGTATTAAATTATTTTGTTAGATTCTGTCTATGTCTTCTCTTTGACTTCTATGCAGAAAAGTCTCCTTCATTAAAAAACAAAATCTTGATCTATAACTCACCCTCTTAATTTACTACATCGCCATTTCCTTAAATGCCAAACTCCTTGAAAGACAACTCTGCATGTTTGGTCCTGCTCTCACTCCCATTCACCCTCACCTCCTGCTCCCTCCCCTACAATAAGTGCTGAGGATCATTCATCAACACCCTTTGCCACATGACTTTGAGTGTTTCTCAGGCTATCCCACTGACATGCTGGCCACATGACTGGAGTGGGTCAGTAGAATGTGGTCAAACATATTTGCCACTTGTGAGCAGAAACTTTAAATGTGTTCGTTCTCTTCATTTTAGTCTCTTTCATTCTTGCCTTATTCCATGAGAACAGTATAGAAAGTAGTGACTACTCCTTAGCCTGAGTCCCAGAATGAGAAGATATTTTGAGCCCAGGAAAGCCCTCCAGAATCCCAGCCCACTTGCAGCCTTCACTTAATGCCAGAAGGAAATAGTGTTTAGTTTTATTCTGTTGAGAATTGGGTTGTTTGTTGCCACAGCAAAAGCTGACTAATACCTAGTATCTTTTCTTCTACTTACCTAAAAGTATCCCCTCTATAATGATCAATAAGGGACAGACTGGCAAAGACCACCCCCTCACCACCACTCTGTACACATGATTCCCCTAGGTATTTCCATTTTGCAACTGTCACCTCCCCTGGCCACCAACTGTTGGCTCACAAGTGGGTATATGACCCAGGCTGCACTGGGAGAAAAGCATGAAGCAATCACACACATAGAAGCAGAATGAGAGGGAGCATCCAAGGGGACTTGAGCCACTGGTTGAGGTTGTTCAGTTTCTATTGCCATGTCCATGCACAGGAAAAAGTTCCTGGCTAACAGGAGTGGGGCTGTGATGATTACATGTAAGGAAAGGAAGTAGAGAAGTCTTCTGTTCAGATAGGGGGGACTTACCGTGAGCTGCATGGCAACTGATGGACAGCAGCTTGAAGAGCCAAGCTGGGTGTTGAAGTGGTTTAGAGCCAAGTCTTTCAGTTCAGACATGGTCTTGACAGAAGACTTGAGGAACCATCCAAATTCCTCTTGTGGCGAAGCTGAATCTAAGGGAAGAATGCAAGGGTCTGAGCAAAGCTGACCGAACCTTGAGCTTGGGAAGAACACCAGGCAGACCTGAGACACTGCAGGGAGAGTCAGAGGACCAGGCTCCTGACAAGTCACCCCAGGATTATGAATAAGAGACTTTCCCATCCCAAACAGCAGCTTCTAGAGCCAGTCTGGGGCCCAGCCTTCAGTTTGTTTCCAGCATAGCAAGCCTCATCACAATCAGAATTGCTGTGCCCTCCCATACACCACTCAGATAGCTCAGAGGAAGAGATTCCAGAACAGACACAAGAGTGTTCTGGGCTTTAAGGGATAAACAATCCTGCACCCCACACTCCAACTGTTTTTTCAATTGTGATGAGAAAGAGCAGTCTGCATCAACAAAGAAAAGGACTCAACAAACAGACCATCTTTCTCCTTTTGCAAAGAGAGGGAGGTTAAATCAGGCAAGGCACCCACCAACGCTTACCCTCCCCAGGGTCTCATGTTCAGAAGCCTGGGGGCTGTTGACTCGGGAGTTAGAACAACCATGCCAGGAGACTGACTGGGGAGTTCTCCTGTTGGCTCAGTCCCTGCCGACTCACATGAGACTGTAGTGCACCCCATGACAGTTATAACTCCCAGAGTGCCCTCCTGAGTCTCCTGGAGACCTTGGACTTACACTGGAGATGGCTGTGTTTATCACGGAAGAAGATCTTCTGGAAGAGGGGTGAACCCTGACCAGCATTTGAGGAACCAGATGAATAAAGGCAATGATGAGTACAGCTGGGTGGGAGTGCAAATTATAAAGTTTGGCAATAACTTAATCATAGTCAACACCTAATGGATGGTAAGTAAGTGCTGGGCAATGATCTAAACATGCACAGAAGGTTTATTTTAATCCTCATAGTGTTCCCATGAGATAGATGCCATTAAAAGTCCCACTTTATTGATAAGAAAACTGAAGCATGAGAGTTTAGTGAACTTCTCTGAAATTTATTAAGGGAGATTTGTTAAGAGAGTACGTAAAGATTTAGACACAGGAATGTTCTTACAGCACTACTTTTAATAATGATAATTTTTTCATAGCGACACTGAGATCAACTTAAATGTCCCACAGTAAGGAATGAATTAAATAAGTTACAATTCACTCGTACTACATTCAAAATAATCCTGTAGGTATGTGGTTTGGATATGAAAATCTGTTTATCATGTATTGTTCAGTAAAAAATCAGGGCACAAAATAAATTAAAGTATAATCTCATATTTTAGTACCTATAAATATACACAAATTTTTCTCAAGTTCTGAAAGAAGGTGCGTCAAGGTGTTAATAGTGATTTGCAAATAGTAAGGTTGGAGCTGCTTTTGGTCACTCTTTCATTTATGTAAATCTTCTAATAAAAAGGATTTGCTGGGGCCTGCCCCGCGGCCAATGGTTCACATGTTCCGCTTCGGCGACCCCGGGTTTCACTGGTTCGGATCCTGGGCACGGACAGGGCACCGCTCATTAGGCCACGCTGAGGCAGCATCCCACCCGCCACAACTAGAAGGACCCACAACTAAAATATACAGCTATGTACTGGGGGCATTTGGGGAGAAAACGCAGAAAAAGAAAAAAGAAGATTGGCAACAGTTGTCAGCTCAGGTGCCAATTTTAGAAAAAATAATAATTTGCTTTTTCATAAAAAGAAAAGTTATATTAATTTTTTAAAGAATAAAGTAGAATGGAGGATTATCTGGGCATCAAAATCAGGTCTATGGAGGGCTCTTAATTCCATGCACAATGAAGGCAAGGCCTTGGTGCAAGTGGAATTAGTGTAGTCCAGCATTTCCCAAGAGTGGGTTGCTAGGAAGAAGGGTGTTTCATGGTCAAACAAGTTGGAAAATTCTGCTTTGTCCTCTCAAAGATTCACAATGCATAAATTCTGTTAACAAAATTTTAAAAAAAGAAAAACCTATTTTATTTAGTCTAATCCAGAGTTTTCACTACTTAATCACAGAACTCCTTTACACATAATACTTATTTATAGTTCAAGAAATGCTCACACATTTTGGAAGCAGTGGTATTATTTATCCCTCTGCCCAAGGCTAATACCCGCCCTTGTTTATAGATGTTATTCCCAAGAGAATCCCCCAGAAAACTTCCCACATTCAAATCCCCACTTCAGAGTCTGTTCCAGATAACAACATTTGAAAGGATTAAATAAAAAGGAGAAAAGACAGGTATGGCAAGTTAGAAAAAACAAGAACTATGATTACTTACTAGTCATGCTCATATTCTTTAGAAATCAAATTCTAAAGATTAATTTTTTAAGCAAGATAGCTAATTTTTGAAATGCATAGGAAGAAACAACATAGAATGATCCCAGAACTGGATCAGGACTTACTCTAAATTTTCCCATAACGAGGCTTTAGGCGACATTATTGGGATTCACTGTATTTTCTACATTTGTCTTGTTTGTGGTTTTCCAGCATCTTTTGAACATCCTTC
Source organism: Equus caballus (assembly GCF_041296265.1). Taxonomy (NCBI): domain Eukaryota; kingdom Metazoa; phylum Chordata; class Mammalia; order Perissodactyla; family Equidae; genus Equus; species Equus caballus. The sequence continues at coordinate 59,819,773 of NC_091699.1, read as the reverse complement.
CTATACTTTGGCAATTTTCCACCTTGTGAGACCCACCTGTGCAAGACGGAAACCAGGAACCTTGCTTTCCCGGCCTCCTTGCAGTTAGGCACAAGGAAGTGAACCAGACACGCCCCCACAGATTTCAGTGAAGAAAACAAGACAAGGGAGGATGCAGCACAGAATGCATTTTACTGGAAAGGGAGAGGGAGCTTGGAAGAGAAATATCAATCTTTCGGAATCTGGAATGTCAGAGGTTTTCACCGCAGTGTCTCAGGTCACTGTGCTCGATGAGAAATGCAGGGCAGGCACCCAGCCATCATGGGACTGGATCTGTGAGGAGTCCTGGAGAATATAATTCTGGTTTTCTTCCTGACTGCACAGCCCTCAGGCCTGACTCTCCGAGTATTCAATAACTTCCTTTTCTATTTAAACTAGTTAGAATGGGTGAGCAATGCATTGTTCCAGAACCAGATGTTTAGACACACCCTAACACTATCACACTACCTATTCTCACAGGGTGAATGAGGGATGCTACAAAGTAGGCAGGTTACTTTTTTCCTGATATTCCAAATGTTAACCAGAGGATTATTCACTTTATTCCATCCAGTTCATGTTCAATTTTATATTTGGCTGGGTGAATTTTACTTCATCTAGCAAATCTAGATTGTCTAAATGGCTAATTTAATGCTCAGATAAACCAATGAAAGTAGCCGTTAGCACTCTCCTTTCTTGGATTCTGTAGGGCATCATCTCCAGGTTTTCCTCCTACGTAATCAGCTCCTTCTCTGCCTCTGTCTCTCTCCCTCCTTAGTAAAATCTGGATGTCAGCATTCCTCAGGACTGGGTCTTTCTTCTCTCTTTATACCCTCACTGGATAAACTCGAGTCCTGTAGTTTTAAATAAGACGTATGTATAGGTGACAACTATGCTTCCATCTCCAGTGTCAAACTCTCTCATGAATTTGAAGCTTAATACATCACCAGAGGATTATCAAAAAGATGTCTCAAACTGAACGTATCCAAAATGGACTATCCAAACTGCATTGTCATCCACCTGGGTGCTCACACCAAACACCTAGGAGCCAGCTTCCATTCACCTTTTTGCCATGCTTCCTGCATGATTCAGAGAAAAAGCAGACATTTGAAAGAAGCTGCTGTAAGATACAAAAGAAATTCTTATAACGGATCTAATTGGTGCTCTCATTAAATACAAATACACATCAACTCTATTTTTTGTGTGTGTATGTGAGGAAGATTGGCCCTGAGCTATCTGTTGCCAGTCTTCCTCTTTTTGCTTGAGGAAGATTGTCGCTGAGCTAACATCTGCACCAATCTTCCTCTATTTTATGTAGGACGCTGCCACAGGGTGGCTTGATGAGCAATGCTAGGTCCATGCCCAGGATCTGAACCTGTGAACCCCGGACTGGCAAAGCAGAGTGGGAGAACTTAACCACTATGCCACCAGACCAGTCACCACTCTATTTTAAAATGTAAAATAAACTAGAAAATTAATGGCTAAAATATGGACTAATGTTAAAATCTCACTAGAAAAAATGAAGAAATCGTAGATAAAATGGTGCAAGGAACTTAAAACACAAAATCAGAAGTGAGTTCTGTTTGCTGTTCATAAAGAACAGAATCAAACCACAGATACGTAATGCAAGGAGAACGAATCAACAGCAATAAGCCCAGAGTATGAGCCCAAACTAGAGTGTCAAAGGATAGGAAATGGTTTGGTGAGGGAGATAAACATAAGGAATCTTAATCTCAAAAGTGACATAGGAGGAACTTTAATCATTGAATTGATATTAAATTTAAAAATTGGAGAAATAAGGATTAATGTTTCAGAAAAGTTGAACAATAAGAGCGAAACTGAAAGCAAGACACACATTGAACAAACGACAGAAAAGAAAGAGGAAAGGAAGCATGGAGACACGCACACAGGAAAGTTATCAGAAAGCAAAACATTTCAATTAAAACACAATAGACATGAGTTAAGTTCCCCTATTGAAAGGGGAAAATTCTCAGATTGGGTTAAAAAGTAAACCCAACTGCATCCTGCAAATAAGGACCCCTAAAACAAAATGGTACAGAGAGGTTAAAAGTTAAACTATTGACAAGAAAAACATTTAATAAAGAAAAAATACCCATGGTGGTAATATAAACATCAAAGTAAACAGAACCAAAGGCATGAAAAGGGTCATTTTCGAGGGTACAATCTATAATTAAAATTAAACAAAATTATGAAGCTTTATTTGCTAATATCCTCAAGGTTTACAGAACCAAACTTCTGTTGTTGCTCTTGCCGGTGGTGTGGCATTCAGGGCCCTGTCCACCCACCCTCGTCACTCCCACCTCCCTCGGGATCTTTCTACATCTGATTGCATCCTGCAGCTTCAAGAAAAAAACCCTAGAAGAAAACAGGGGGTACTGACTGTCTGCTGAGGCAAGGTCCCCAAAAATGAAAGCTCTGTTTGCTCTAACAGCAGTAGACAATGGGGGCTAAAGATTGTCAAGAACTCCACTTGTTTAAGAAAGAAGAAAGACAGTAGAAATTTTAAAAAATCCATTTTCCCCTGCCAAGGGACCCAGGTGAACTAGGCCTGGGACTTATTCACATCGGCCTCCAAAGGAAATTCAGGCAGAACATGCATGGACTTAGAACAGGACCAAGGGCAACAAGCTCCACCCCTGATGAGTGGTAAAGACCAAAGTCAGAGAGGGCCCCTCTTATTCCAACAGCAAAAGGAAAGAAAGTGGGCACTATAAAAAAATACTGTGGGGGCTGGCCCCGGGCCTAGTGGTTAAGTCCGGCACACTCTGCTTCAGTGGCCTGAGTTTGGTTCCTGGGTCCAGACTTATGCCACCCTATGGCAGCCATGATGTGGCACAGAGCCAAATACAAAATAGAGGAAGATTGGCACAGATGTTAGTTCAGGGCAAATCTTCCTCAGACAAAGGAAAAAAAAAAAGAGGGCCAGCCCAGTGGCACAGCAGTTAAGTTCGCACACTCCACTTTGGCAGCCCAGGGTTTGCCGGTTCGGACGCCAGGCACAAAGCTACGCTCCTCTTATCAAGCCATGCTGTGGTGGTGTCCCACGTATAAAATAGAGGAAGATTGGCACAGATGTTGGCTCAGGGCTGATCTTCCTCAGCAAAAAGAGGAGGATTGGCAGAAGATGTTAGTTCAGGGCTAATCTTCCTCATAAAAAAAAAAAAGTACAGCAGATCTATATGAAAGGCATGTGTGACTGCTTACCAAAAACAAAAACAAAACCCTATGATGTCCCAGGAAAGGAAAAGGGAAAAGAAAGAAAAGGAAGTGTGTGTGTGTGTATGTATGTATGTATTTATTTATTCATTTATTTATTTATCCTGAAACAAATGATGTCGCAGTCTCATTCTGCCGACACTGAAGTGTATCATCTGGGCATTCTGTAGATTCCGTAGATTGAACTAAATGAAACAGTCCTGGGAGCTGAAGCTCAGCTCTGCAGCTCATGAGCACAGGGCGGTGGATCAGATGGTTTGAACACCATGATGCAGAGCCCTCCAATTTTCCCCTGGAGTCAGCGCCTGCTGGGAGCAGGAAACAGGACTGGGAATGGGTGGTGAACGGGACAATAAATGCAGTAATAAAAGAGAGGCTGTGCAGGGAGTAAGGATAATCCTGTACTATAAACTGAGGAGGAGGTACGGTCATTCCAATTCTCCATACCAAGGGGGAAAAAATGTGTCATTGAAAGCCAGGACAATGTCACTTAATCCTTGCAACACTCTGAGGTACACATCATCCTCATTTTACAAGGGAGCAACACAGGTGAACATAAGATAGATACCCAATAGTGCCCAAGTTCACTCCATTGACAAATAGGAATTAAAACCCACCCCTGCCTAACTCCATGGCCCGTCTCAACCATGACACGTGTTCCTCCTCTGACGTTTCTGCTAGATGTGACTTTCTATGGATATGTCCTTTCCTGAGATACGCAGTGTCATGGTTATGCTGTAGTAAATGGCTCTTCCCACAGGCCACATACATTCCATTTCTTCTCTGTATCTTTGTTGGTAAATTTCCTTCATTCTAGAGGCAGATTGCATATATGCATCTTTGGGAAATGGAAAGAGGCTTTTTTGTCAAGACCTTTTTGGCAAAATCTGTGTAAACATACAGAAAAAAATATATAACAAAAGTGTACATCCCTCAAAAAGAGGATCTAGATAATTCAAGCGACTGTATTAAAACTTTCCCACTCTACCTCACCTTGGTGTGTAGAAACAGCTGCAGAAATCCTGAATACAAGATCTTTGTCAAAAATCTTCTATGTCTTCTTTCAACTGACCATGGTTCCCCTAAGACTTTTGAAGTCTTTGGGTAAGCCACATGAACAAGCCCAACCTCCCCCCCTCATAAATCATGCTATTGTTTAATGATGCACCATCAAGATAGGCTGCATTTATCTCCCCAGAGCAAGCCTGGCAAGAATATGTTCTGAAAATATTGGTCATGTTATCTTTCCAAAAGGTTAAGAGAAGGATTTGCTTATCTATAATGATTTATGGAACTGACAAGCAGGTGCACAAATGGGGCCGGAAAATGCAGAAGAATAGACAGAATGGCTTAAAACAAAATTATGGTGTCAGGGCAAGAAGCCGATAGCTCCATCCTATAATGGAACAAAAGAACTGGGATTCATAAATCACATTTGTCAAGAATAAATAAAAAGAGAACCAGACGAGGACAGTGCCCCTTACTGTTTCTCTCTCTCTCATAATTTGTTGGCCTGCCCTGCCCTGCCTCTGTCAGAGATAAAGGTTTCTATTGCTTTCTTGCTATCTCTAGATTAGGTCTAAACACCAATAAATAAGAGACACTGGCTTCTGTTAGTGTGTCCTGTCCATATCTGACTTGCCTAGTGACTGGTAAATGATTTTCTGTGACTTGATGATTTAAGCAATGAACAAGTGTATCTGAGCAAGACCCCATGTTGATTCCCTCCAGTGAATCAGGCCTCAGTGGCCACAACAAGAATGCCTGAATTCCAGTTCTAGCTCTGCCAATACCTGCCCAGGTGACTTCGGACACGGTTCCTGTTTTCACTTCTTTCCTTTGCAACAGTATTAAAAGTACATCATCTATCAGTTTGAAAAGCTGAGATAATAATCCAGATGGACAAAAAGAAACTATGTGAAGTCATGCCAGTGCCCTGGACCTCATGGCTGTTTTATTGATGAGCATATGGTGGGGGGCAGAGGGGCAGGTAAATGTTTATAAAGTTGACTTGAAAGAAATGTCTCGGGGCCGGCCACGTGGCCGAGTGGTTAAGTTCGCGCACTCCGCTGCGGCGGCCCAGGGTTCAGATCCTGGGCGCGGACATGGCACCGCTCGTCAGGCCACGTTGAGGTGGCGTCCCACATCCCACAACTAGAAGGGCCTGCAACTAAGATATACAACTATGTACAGGGGGGTTTGGGGAGATAAAGCAGAAAAAAAAAAAAAAAAAAAGAAACGTCTCGTATCTCTAAATGAAGACAAGGAATAGATGTATACAGGATGTGTCAGTCCTTTTAATTCTGAAATTACATCATTGAACTTGTAAAGAAGAGCTAACCACCTGCTGACTTAATTGACATTTTAGCACCAACCGAACTGTTTTGGAATAAAAATATTTTATAACTTCCTCGTTTTTGAAAACATTCTCTCCTTGTGTTTCGTTGTGGCCCTAACAAAAATTCAAAGGTAAACAAACTTCAATACAAATCCCCCTTCTACCTCCAACAGTCCCTTGTGCTATTTTAAGCTCTAACTGCACCATGGGTAGCAGTTGGTATAAGCACCTTGCCAGAAAACCTTTATTTTCATTCGCCAGAGAAGACAGCTAATCTCCAGGTGTTCTATTCAATGGATAATGTGCATATTGCAATGTATATGCACTTGTGTATCTCCATTTTGAAGCCTGAGCTTTGGAATAAATATCGCTCTGAGACCACTTGCAGGATTAAAATACAGAATGTAACACCAGATCAGGTTCTTGTCCCCTGCTCCCTGTCCCAGGCTCTTCCCCATTCATAGGCCCATGCACCTAGAAGGAGGCAGCACTGGATGCCCCACTCCTCACCCTCATGCTTCACCTTGATCCCTGCTTCCAGCTACATCCCTGCACTGACCTGGGTCCTGATTTGCTGGCTTCATCTCCTATTTCCGGATGAGTTCTCACTTCCTAGACCGGATTCAGCCACTCCCATTTGGACTTTGTTGCTCTTCCTGGGACAAAGGCTTGTGCTTGCTCTGCAGATCCATCCAATTTTCAATGAGGCCACCCAATCAAGGCCTGGTTCTCTTGGCCTGGGTTACATGGTCCTTGCAGACCTACCAGGAGGAGGAAGGTGGCAGTTTAATTATATGTCACTGTGGCATCCACGCTCAGCTACCTCAGCATGCAGACACAGACCCCTCCACTTCCTCAGTTCCTTAAGCAAGAAAGCACAAAACAGTCAGAGTCAGAAGAGTTGCCAAAGAAGGCTGATTACCCTAGGTCAAGGAAAACCCAAAAGATAGGGCAGCCTATGATTTTTTAAATACTCTTTTAAATTGAACTATGGCATATGTACAGATGAGTTAAAAATTATATATGTGCAGGTGGATGACTCATCAAAAAGAATACACTCTTCGATCAAAAACCCAGATTCAGAAATACATGACCAGCATACCAAAAGCCGCCATCATGTGCCCCCAAATCAGAAGCCCCTCTTTTCTTCTCAAAGCAACAAATGTCGTGACTTCTGTCCCCAAACATTAGTGTGCATGTGTTTGAATTTTGTGTAAATGGAATTACACTGAACTTATTGTTTTGGGTCTTTGGGGTTCAACATTGTTTGTAAGATTTATCAATATTTTTGCGTGTAGATCATTCCTTTTCTTCTCTGTGGAGTATTCCATTGAATGAATGAATACCCCATTGCTTATTTCTCCATTCTAATGTTCATGGACTTTTTGAGTTGTTTGCAGTTTGGAGTTACTATGAACAATGCTGGTATGAATATTCTTCTACTGATTTTCAGTACACATATATGCACATTTCTGTTGTAGAGCAGAATTTCTGTCATAGACTTTAGCAGATGCTGCCAAATAATTCTCTAAAGTGTTTATAGCAATTTACACCCAATTTATTACCAGCAGTGTTTGAGTTCCAGAAGCCCTACTTTCTCATCCATACTTGGTATTGTCAGCCTTTTTAATTTTCTCTCTCCTGATGTGGGTATAATTGCAATGCTATTGTAGATCCAGGCAGGAGTGGAACCTACTCGAAGCTTCAGAAAGCCCTGCTCTGGCCCTCCTGTGGTCATACAACCCCCCACAAGTCTGCTGGGCCAAAGACAAATGTGGCGATAGAAGACCTGACCAACAGAATTAACATGATAGAACTTACTGACGTATGCTATGTACCCTGAAGATAGAAAACGGGTCTTTTTTCCCCAAAAGAATTTATTAAAAACTTTTTTTAATTTACTATAAAAATGTTTTTTCTACAAAAAAATATAATAAAGAAGAAAAGTTAAGTGTAAGCAACTAAAGAAAGAGATAAAGAATAACACTTTTTAATTTATTTAATAACACTAATTTAATTTATTTAATAACACCAATTTAAAGAATAACACTAAAATACATTGCCCAAGACTATGAAAAATTGAATGAAATGTATATTTTCTGAAGAGAGTATAATTTACCAAAACTGATGCCAGGAAAGATAGAAACGCTAAATATACTTATTTCCACACACAAAAAAAACTATTAACTTACCAACTTCCAAAAAAGCCCAGGGTCCAGATTATTTCACAGGGAAATTTTGCTTCAGAATATAGAAAAGAAAAGACAAAAAAGAAAGAAAGAAAATGTCCACCTTTTTTAAATTATATGATTATAATATTGATATCAAAACTTGACAAAGATCACCCAAAATAGAAAATCTTAAACCCCTTTTACTTTTGTATATTAGTGAAAAATCCTTATTAAACTATTAGGAAAGAAGATCCAATGGCACATTTAAAGAACAGTATATAATGATCAGGTAGGTTTGTTCAAAGATGGTTCAGTATTAGGAAATCTATTACTATAAGCCATCATATTTATAAATGTAAAGAGAAAAAGCATGTAATTCTCTCTAGAGATAATGAAATGGCATTTGGCAAAATTCAACAACCATTCTTGATGTGAATAGATAACAAAAATATTCATCACATATATATAGATGGATAATGGATATTACTCTAACATAATAAAAGATGTTCTTCTCAGCCCAAATGTAAGCCTCATGCTAATAGAGAAACTCCAGAAACATTCTCACTAAAGTCAAGAATAAGATAACGATGCCTACTATTAACATTATTATTTAACATTATACTCCAGGTACTACCCAATGTGATCAGACAACACAAAGATATGGCAGTATTAAAATTGGAAAGAATGATGCAATACGTTCACTCTTTATAGATGACATGATTGTTTACCTGGAACACCCCCTCCCCTAAATTAACCAAAAAATGACAACAAACAATGAGATTTTACTAAGTTATCAAGGGAAAATTTAAAATACAGAAATCAATGACTTTCAAGTAGTATATAAACACCCAACAGTTAGAAGATATAATGGAAGAAAAGACCACATACACATGAGAAATACACAACATAAAATAACTAATATTAGTCTTAACAAGCAATATTCAAGGAGTATTAAAAAAAATATTTCACATACTAGTAACTAACCCAAAAGAAGATTTGAAAAAATAGAAAGACATCATACCACATTCCTGAATAGGATCATTCAATATCATAATGATGTCAAATCTAAGTTAATTTATAACTTTAACAGGATTTCCATAAAAATATCAATGGATGTTTTTAGAAGTAGATATGCTGACTCTAATGTTAATATAGGAAAACAATAGCCAGGAAACTTCTGAAGAATGAAGAGCAACAAGAAACTACCTTCCAGATATTAAAACAGATTATAAAGCCATTGTAATTAAAACTGTGTTATTGATGCATGGATACATAAGCAGACCATTCAAACATAATGGAAGGTATAAAAATAGACCCAAATGATTTTAAGAATCCGACAAATGATAAATGAAGCATCCCAAATTAGTAAGGTGAAAGTGGACCACTCAATAAATGATTTTAGAGTAGTTTCTCATCCTCGGCACTGTTGACATTTTGAGTTGGAAAATTCTTAGTTGTGGGAGGCTGTCCTGTGCACTGCAGGATGTTCCGTGGGACCCTGGACTCTATCCACTAGATGCTAATAACAGCCCACCCACGACATGTGACAGCCAAAAATGTCTCCAGACATTGCCAAATGGTCTTCAAGTGACAAAATTGCCCAAGTTTGAAGGAAAATGCTGGAGAGCAACAAGGTAGCCCTTTGGAGAAAAAAAAATGAGCTATATTTCACAAAAACAATACACTCAAAATATATCAAAGATAAAATAAAATGAATAATATGATATAAATGTACTAGAAGGAAATATGGGTGAGTTACTTTATAACCTTAAATTGGGGAAGACTTTTTTAATTTTGACTCCAAATTCAGAATCGTCTTCTCCATCTCCCCACAGAATTTTAAGCGAACTATCCAATTTCGGTGAGCATCTTGCAGAATCAGATCAGTTTGGAAGATACAAGGAGGTGAGTGTAATGGCCTCAAGGAGACAGCCATGGGACATATTTTGAGGTTCACTCCTAAAATAAAATTCTGAAAAATCCTGAGCTAGGAGACTACTACACTGTTCCAAGGTTGGAGCAAAGGTTTTTTCAATATAAAAATGAGGAAATTGAGAAGAGACCAAGTTGGAGGGGAGAGGGTATGATTAAATTGAATTTCAAACATATTTCCATATTCCTTAGCAGTTGACTTCAAAAAAGCCACAAGAGGGCCATAGTGTTGATTTGATTCAGTCATTGACATTGCCAAGGCAAACGGGCCAATCATACTAGTAAATACATTACATTGCCCACATGTATTCTCATCTATTGGCAACTAACCTGCCAATGGTCCACCATAATGGGCATTTAGCATCGTCCACAGTCACAAAAATAAAACTGAAAGATTACGGTTTGGGACAATGTCCTGTTGGGCACCATCCAGGATTCTTTTCTTGCCTAGAGTTTGAAAATGACCTTATGATCAGTTCTGGGTAAAGCAGTCAGGAATGGATGTGGTACTTCCAAGACAATTCGCTTTCCTTTACACTCGAGCCCTCCAAGAATCCTAAGATATAAGAGTAGCTAGTGCAGTGCTTATCATATAGTAAATGCTGATGTTATAGTCAGTTCTTTCCTAAATTTAAGTAAGACTCAGAATACCCTAGGCAGCGTGTTTAAACGCTGATGCTCAACCCTGTCCCCAGAGATTCTGCTTCAGGGAATCTGCACTAACACCTCCAAAGTGATTTGGATGTACGTGTTCCATGGACCTCACTTTGAGAAATACTACTATAGACTTTCTCCTCTACAAACGTGTGGTAAAGAACCACTTTTTCTTTAATTTCCAATCCATCACAGACTCATAGTTTCATAAAATATAATGAAAATGAATGACTAGAAAAATTAAAAAAACAGAAATTTATATTCAAATATTAGCCCAAATTTTTTATTATTAGATTCAGCAGTTACAAAATTACACACGAATAAATGTATCAATTCATTGATAAATATAATCAGAACAAATATGACACAGAAAAGAAGCAAAACTGTGCATCTTCTTCATTGAAAGTGTGCATAGAGGCAATGAGCACAGAGACTCATTATTATTGTCATAAATTTGTCATTTCACACTCATAACTAAACTAAAAATTATGAGCTAGCGATATCCCATATTAAACGTTTGTGCATATTCTGAGCAAACACCATGTATATCAGCATTTAAAGGCTTTAATGTAACAAATGCATTTGCTACCCTAAATTGGATTGACAATGTTATTCACAGGGAATAAGGTATATCTAAATGATTTCTGTGTTTTGTTTTAATAGTGTTCATAGACTCACAGTAAATAAACCATTCTGTTAACAGAATTGGAAGAAGAAAGTTTAAAGCAATCTCAGCAAGCTCAAGATACACATTTCTAACATTTGACGTGGTCCTACTGGGTGTGACTGGTTTGCAGCTCATGCCACATGTGACTCACTACGAACTCATTTCCAGAACTGGGCTATATTTCATTCAAAGATAAAGGAATTAATCATTGTTCAGATGGCAGCAGTGTCAAATTGTTACCAAAATTCTAAATACATTCTCTTCAGTTCCATACTCATCTCCTCATGACCAGTCACAAACAGTTGGCCAACTAGCATGGTCCTCAGACCACACTTTGAATAGCACTGGCCCAGAGGACCTGAAAAATTGGCCTATCAATACTTCATTCTGCAAAAACTCAAGGTAAACAGACACAGCCTTTTTTAAACATCAGTGATTCACTCAAAGGTTAGAGGCTTAATGCCTCTAAAACCATGAAGAAGGCAAAAGAGCTGACAGACATTCATGTCTTCAGTTTTAAAATTATGCTGTTTCCATACCACACTAACTTAACATTCATTTATAGGAAGTATGTTTTTGTTTGAAATTCTTGTAAATAATAATTGTCATTTTACGTTCATAATGACAGCAGACAACAGTTTCAGCCAGATAAATCCAATTAACATGAACACATTGTGCTTTCACCAGCAAACAAAGGAGAGAGAAACCACAAAGATAAACTCTGATGCCCCAGAGAAGGAGCAGAAGTGAATTCTAAAGACTTATGACTCAATTCATGCCCCGCCTACTAAAACCAGAGCCACCAGCTAGAAAGCTCCAGCATTGTTGGGACAACCCAGCTGATCAATGGGTGTAGAGAGTCAGTCCATACGTATTCTCCTACCCCATGAAACATCAGGGAAGCAAGACATGGAGGCCCTAACTCAGTTTGGGAATTATTTGCAACCACTGACTCCTGTGAAAAAGACTTTCATGGAAATGTTTTGCTCTTCCACAGCACTGAATGGTGTCCATCTGTCTCTGTCCAGTTCAACTCCCGCTTTGGGGCTCTGCAATGTCTCTCTCTCCCCCATTTATCTAGCCAATAGCTCTCAACTCCAGAGCCCCAAAAATCAGTTGCTACACAAGTATGCCCCCAACTGTTGATCATTGTGTAAAACCTACTCTTCCTGCAACAGGGGACACACTCCAGTCCATCAGCTGACACTCTGAGCTATGCAAGACAATGGAGTGGGGAACACAACTGGCTGGGAATAATAGGTAGGAGGCACAGCAAACAGTATGCAAAGAAAGAATGCAGAGAGTGATGTCAGCATCATGGTAGAGTGAGCTCACCCGGGACTCTCTCCCCTCCAACATACAGCAAAAAGGAGCAACCACATTCCAACAAAAAATATCCTAATAACACAGGAATCCTCAGAGACCCACAGCAGCCAAATGACAGAGGGCGGAGAGGCTGGAGACCCTCTCAGAGGAACTGGAATGGGGTAAGACAGAACTTCACTCCCTCCCCTAAAGACTGGCTCCGTGAGGGAAGGAGCAGGGAGGGGCCGTGTGTCCAGGGGATTGTCCCAGGACTCCCATGGCCATGCAGCCCAGACAGAAGCCTCTAACTGGGTGAAAGCTTTTGTGTGAGGGCACCCCACCAAGCCAAGGCCCCCGGAAACCAGAGAGCAAGAGCTGATTGGGAAACCCAGGTCTGCGCAGAAGAGAAAGTGCCCTCTCTCCCCCAACCCGCACTGTGCGTGCCATCTCAGCTGAAGGCAGAGGGCTCAGAATGAGCCGCTTTCGACATCCATATAGTGGCAACAGTCTGTAACTGCAACCAAATAATAGCACTACGAGCAAAAATCATTCCTCTACCATCCAGCAATTTATAAAAGCTCCAGACCAGAAGGAAAACAATAAAAACACAGAATTATGTCCTGAGGACTTGGAAACAGGTAAACTAAATGACAACAAATTCAGAATAGCTATCATCAAAAACTCAATGAGGTAAAGGGAAATATAGAGAAACAAGTCAACAAGTTCTGGAGTTACTTCACAAAAGAGATTGAAATTATAAAGAAGAATCAATCAGAAATAATAGAGATGAAAAATACAATGGATCAGATAAAACAGAATACAGATTCCCTGAATGCCCATGTGGACACCATAGAGGAGCAAATTACCGTAATCAAAGATGGACAGGTTGAATGGCTCCAGACAGAGGAAGAAGGAGAACTAAGACTAAAAGGAAATGAAGAAAATCAAGAAATAGCCGACTCAATGAGAAAATGCAACTTAAGAATTATTGGTATACCCAAGGGTGAGGAAAAGGAAAATTGAGCAGAAAGGATGCTCAAAGAAATAATAGCAGAGAACTTCCTAAATATAGAGAATGAGAGAGAAATGTGTGTGGAGGAAGTTTTCAGATCTCCTAGATATGTCAATGTGAAAAGACCTACTGCAAGGCATATAGCAGTAAAATGGCGAAAATGAATGACAAAGAAAGAATACTCAGAGCACCAAGGCAAAAGAAAATAACCTACAGAAGAATGCCTATCTGATTTCTCTGCAGAAACCTTACAAGCTAGGAGAGATTGGAATGACATATTCAAAACTTCAAAGGATAAAAATCTTCAGCCAAGAATGCTCTATCCAGCAAAAATATCCTTCAGATATGAGGGAGAAATTAAATCTTTCCCAGAAAAACAAAAGCTAAGGGACTTCATAGCCACGAGAACCACCCCCCCTCCCCCACAAGAAATCCACAAGAAGGCCCTCATACCTGAAAAAGGAAAAACAGAGAGAAAGGGGTCACAAAACACAGAGTAAGGAGACAGATAGAATCAGAATAGGATAGCAAATATTCAACTATAGCATTAGGATAAAGGGAATGAAATTGCCAAAAACAAAGACAATCTTATCACTCTAGCCACAAATTCACAACACAAGTTGGAATAAGAGACGAAAATAATAACTTAAGAGGGGAGGAGGAAAGGGACTGAATCAGTTTAGGCTAAGGAAATAAGAGGCCACCAGCAAATGGACTATGTTATGCAAGAAATTCTGAATACAAACTTCAGGGTAGCCACTAAACTAAAAAACAGAACAGAGACACAAAAAAATAAATAGGGAAAAAGCTAAGAAACCCAGCATAAGAAATTGCAGAAGTCAATGGGTAGGCCAAAACACACAGGATGAGAAACAAAGGAAATACAGGAAAAACGAGGGACAGAATGACAGCACTACGCCCTCATGCATCAATAATCACCCTCAATGTAAACAGATTGAACTCTCCAATAAAAAGACACAGAGTGGCAAGATGGATTAAAGAACAAGATGCAACAATTTGTTGCCTCCAGGAAACACACCTCAGCTCCAAGGACAAATACAGGTTCAGAGTAAAGGGGTGGAAGATGATACTCCAAGCTAATGGAAAACAAAAGAAAGCAGGTGTCACAATACTTATATCAGACAAAGCAGATTTCAAGATAAGGCAGGTAAAGAGAGACATAGAGGGCCAATATATAATGATCAAAGGGACACTTCATCAAGAAGAAATAACTCTTATAAATATCTATGCACCCGACACGGGAGCACCAAAGTTCACAAAGCAACTATTAACAAACCTAAAGGAAGATATCAAAAATAACACAATAATAGTAGGGGACCTCAACATCCCACTCACATCATTGGACAGATCATCCAGACAGAAAATCAACAAGGAAAGAGTAGAGCTAAACAAAAAGCTAAAACAGTTGGACTTAATAGACATATATAGAACACTTCATCCAAAAACAGCAGAATACACATTCTTCTCGAGAGCACATGGAACATTCTCAAGGATAGACCTATGTTGGGAAACAAGGCAAGCCTCTATAAATTTTGAAAAATTGAAATAATAACAAGCATCTTCTCTGATCACAATGCTATAAAGCTAAAAATTAATTACAAGAAAAAAGCTGAGAAAGGCACAAAGATGTGGAGACTAAACAATATGCTATTGAACAAGCAATGGATCATTGAAGAAATTAAAGAAGAAATCAAAAAATATCTGGAGACAAATGAAAATGATAACATGCCATACCAACTCATATGGGATGCAGCAAAAGTCATATTAAGAGGGAAATTAATCACAATACAGGCACACCTTAACAAACAAGAAAAATCCCAAATAAGCAATCTCAAACTACACCTAACTGAATTAGAGAAAGAAGAACAAACAAAGCCCAAAGTCAGCAGGAGAGAAATAATAAAAATCAGAGCAGAAATAAATGCTATTGAAACAAAAAGGCAGTAGAAAGGATCAATGAAACAAAGAGCTGGTTCTTTGAGAAGACAAATAAAATTGACAAACCCCACCAGACTTACGAAGAAAAAAAGAGAGAAATCTCAAATAAACAAAATCAGAAATGAAAGAGGAGAAATAACAACAGACTCCGCAGAAATATAACAGATTATAAGAGAATACTACAAAAAACTGTATGCCAACAAAATGGATAACCTAGAGGAAATGGATAAATTCTTAGACTCTTACAATCTCCCAAAGCTCACTCAAGAAGAAGCAGACAATTTGAACAGACCAATCATAAGGAAAGAGATTGAAACAGCAATCAAAAACATCCCAAAGAATAAAACCCCAGGACCAGATGACTTTCCTGGGGAATTCTACCAAACTTTCAGAGAGGATTTAATACCTATCCTTTTCAAGCTATTCCAAAAAATTAGGGAGGATGGAACACTTCCTAACACATTCTACAAGGCCAACATCACACTGATACGAAAGCCTGACAAGGACAGCACGAAAAAGGAGAACTACAGGCCAATATGACTGATGAACATAGACGAAAAAATTCTAAACAAAATTTTGGCTACCCAAATTCAGCAATTCATCAAAAGGATCATACATCATGATCAAGTGGGATTCATACCAACGACACAGGGATGGTTCAACATCCGCAAATCAATCAATATGATATACCACATCAACAGATTGAGGAATAAGAACCACATGATCATCTCAGTAGATGCAGAGAAAGCATTTGACAAGATCCAACAGCCATTTATGATAAAAACTCTGAACAAAATGGGGATAGAAGGAAACTACCTCAACATAATAAAGGCCATCTATGACAAACTCACAGCCAACATCATACTCAATGGGCAAAAACTGAGCGCCATCCCCCTGAAAACAGGAACGAGACAAGGATGCCCTCTATCACCACTCTGATTTAACATAGTACTGGAGGTTTGGCCAGAGCAATTAGGCAAGAAAAAGGAATAAAAGGAATCCAAATAGGGAGTGAAGAAGTGAAACTCTCGCCGTTTGCAGACGACATGATCTTATGTATAGAAGGCCCCAAAGAATCCACTGGAAAACTTTTAGAAAGAATCAACAACTATGGCAAAGTTGCAGGGTATAAAATCAACTTACAAATCAGTAGCATTTCTATACTCTAATAACGAACTAACAGAAAAAGAACTGAAGGACACAATACGATTCACAATCGCAACAAAAAGAACAAAATACCTCAGGGTGAATTTAACTAAGGAAGTGAAAAACCTATACAATGAAAATTACAAGGCTTTTCTGAAAGAAATGGATGACGACATAAAGAGATGGAAAGACATTCCATGTACACAGATTGGAAGAATAAACATAGTTAAAATGTCCATGCTACCTAAAGCAATCTACAGATTCAACGCAACCCCAATCAGAATCCCAGTGACATTCTTTACAGAAATAGAACAAAGAATCCTAAAATTCATATGGGGCAACAAAGGACCCCAAATTGCTAAAGCAATCCTGAGAAAAAAAAACAAAGCTGGAGGCATCACAATCCCTGACTTCAAAACATGCTACAAACCTACAGTAATCAAAACAGCATGGTACTGGTACAAAACCAGGTGCACTAATCAAGGGAACAGAATTGAAAGCCCAGAAATAAAACCACACATCTATGGACAGCTAATCTTTGACAAAGAGGCTGAGGGCATACAATGGAGAAAAGAAAGTCTTTTCAACAAATGATGCTGGGAAAACTGGAAAGCCACATGTAAAAGAATCAAAATTGACCATTCTTTTTCACCATTCACCAAAATAAACTCAAAATGGATCAAAGACCTAAAGATAAGACCTGAAACCATAAGACTTCTAGAAGAGGATGTAGGCAGTACACTCTTTGACATGAGTGTTAAAAGGATCTTTTCAGACACCATGTCTTCTCAGACAAGGGAAACAATAGAAAGAATAAACAAATGGGACTTCATCAGACTAAAGAGCTTATTCAAGGCAAAGGAAAAGAGGATTGAAACAAAAAAACAACCCACTAATTGGGAAAAAATATTTGCAAGTCATATATCCGACAAAGGGTTAATATCCATAATATATAAAGAACTCACACAACTCAACAAAAACAATCAAACAATCAGATCAAAAAATGGGCAGGGGTCATGAATAGACATTTCTCCAAAGAAGATTATACTGATGGCCAATAGGCACATGAAAAGATGCAAGTCTTGCTGCCTCCTCAGCTCAGGAGCTGACCCTTCCCCTAGCCCTTGCCTAAGTCTGATTTCCTGATTAGCTCTCCAGGGTTCAGCTGGAACCAGACCTCCACCCCGTAATGATTATAATAACCACTACTGTGTGTTAAGGACCTACAGTGTGCTAGATACCATACTGGGTGCTTTAAATACCTTGTATCTTGTCATCCTCACAGCATCACTCTAAAGCAGGAATTATCCCATTTTACAGTTTTAAAAAATGAGGACCTGTGAAGTTTTCATACAATTGGGGAATAGTAAAACTGGTTGTCTTATCCCCCACACACAAAGTTGGACTATGGCTGAGACCCTGGAATGCCATCCAGTACTTTGTCATCCCCCTCCTCCTGACTTTGATCCCATTTCTGAATCCCCAGCTGTCCAAGGCCCTGCCCCAAACCAGGCAGAATACCCGGAACCGTGCTTGGGGCGCCTCTGTCTTTTGGGCCCACTTGCCTGACCGAGCACCTAGGATGTCAACCTGGGCCCAGATCACACTAGGCTTTGTTTTCTTTTGGAGTCTGTTTGAACTGGCCACACCAGTAGAGAATCCAGTTAAATATCTGACTTAGACCCCCTGAAGTTTCAGGAAACAAGGTGGAAAAACTACATTTTTCTGGGGTCTTGGAACCTCAACCAACCCTTTCTGTTTAACAATAGGGCAGTAACTCTCAGAGTGCAGCCCATGGACCACCTGCATCAGAATCACCTGGGATGCTCTAAAAATGAACATTCCCAGGTGCCCCGAGGACTCCCGAACTAGACTGGGCAAGTGGTTATTTTCCTCTAGGTACTCTGTACATACTTCCTGAATTCCATTAGCATCTTCATTACAGAAACAGCTTGCCACCATGTTTTCATCTCTGAAATGCATACATGTGTGCTTTTCTGACATAATTTATAACAATATTCATAAGAACTTCTTCAATTCACTCCTGTCAAATGCAAGACAGAGAAAAAGGAAACTAACACTACAGAGCTGCTATAAGGGATCAGGCATCTTGTATTCTTACCCCAATTAATCCTCCTAGCAACCTTGGAAGATGATTTATTACCACCTTCATTGTCAGTTAAAGACACTGCAACTCTAAAAGGTTAAGTGACTTATCCAAGGTCATGCAGCTAGACCAAGGTCAGTGCAGATACAAACCCAAGTCTGTCTGACCCCAGCCCCCAAGCTAGTCCCTCTACACTGCTCTAGTCTTCCCTCCAATATCATCTACAGTATGTTCTGCACATCGTCGGCTGTTTGGGCTCATTTTAATACTTAGTTACTTGGTTGTTTTGCCGTAATATAGAAATTACTGCCTGCATTCATAACAGCTCCCCCACCTTCCCCTCCCCTGCCCTTAAGGAGCTCGGGGCCAAATTTTAGACTTGAGTCGTCTCACCTACATTAGAGGGAAAGCATGCAGAGCAGCATCACTCAGAAACAAAACAAAAAAAGAAAGGAATTACTCATACCTTTTGCACACAGGAAGTTGTCAATCACTACTTGGCAAATAAATGAATGAACTCTGTGTAGACTTTTAAACCCATAACTAAATCGTATATTTCAAACTGCCATACAAGAAATCTGCAAAAATAAAAAACTGTTTAAACTCTGAAATTTGACCCTCTCTATCACTAAAAATAAGGGAGTTGGTAAATTATGGAATGTGAGTCAAATCCGACCCACAGCCTATTCTTGTGCAGCCAGCAAGCTAGGAATCGTTTTTATATTTTTTAAAAGTCATTAAAAAAAGAAAGAAAAAAATATATGACAGAGACCAGAGACCATATACGGCCTGCAAAGCCTGAAATATTTACTGTCTAGCCCTTTACAGAAAAAAATAGCTGAGCTCCACTACAGATGATAAAAAAATATTATGCTAAGATCATGCGTTCTCAACAGGGGTACCATCAGAATCAAATTGATTCTTAAGGGAGTGTAAAAAATTTTGCTCATTTTATGTATAAACAAAGATATACAGATAGTACATAAACAGATATGCAATCTATCCATGGCTTGAAATTTCTTGGGGTAGAAGCAATTAGGAAAAAATATCTAAACAGACTACTTAAGGGGACAATAATGAGTAAGAGGATGAAAAACACTGCGCTAAACAAGAGCTGAGAGGCGGGGGGGAATGACTTCATGCACGAGATGTACAGTGTTCTCAGACTTCATCTTCATGGCCAAGCCGAGGCTTTCCTCCAGGATCAGACTCACCCATTAGCACACACCTATTCAGAGCTATAACATGGCTGCCCCAACCCTGCCAGGACAGCCCAATGGGGCTCACACAGCAGCCATTTCTGTTATTAAAAATAAAGCCAAGAAATTCATTTTTTGAACTGAGAAGCTCACATGTGTTGCCCCCATTTTTAGCCTTGGAGGTGTCTAACAGCCAAAGATAAGCACCCCCAGGTTCTGTTGTAACAAGTACACAGAGATCAAGTGCCAAGCCAGAGAAGTAACTGGCAGCCAGAGAGGTAAATCGTTTGCGTCCCTTTCTAGCAAACATTCACAAAAGAGTTGTTCTCTTTTTTCAATCCAATCTAATCCACATCCTTCCCATAAAGCTGCTCTTGCTGGTCATCAGAGAGCTCTATGCTGACAACTCCAGGGGTTATCTTTCTCTTCTTATATTACTCAACTTCACAAAATCCTTTGAAACATCCTCTCCTTGTTATATTCGTCTCTTCTTTACAGCAACTCTACACTTTGTAGATTTTCCTCTTAACTCCCTGAACAATCCTTTCATACTTCCTTTTGCAGATTCCTCTTCTTTCACCTGAATTTTGAATGTCAAAATTACCCAGGGCAGTCTTATACCCTTCCTCTTCTTTCTCTACATTCTCTCCCTAGGTTACATAATCCATCCCTAGCTTTAAGTGCCTTCTACAAGCTAATGAATCCTAAATTTGTATCTCTTCACCTCTCCCCTGAATTCTAGGTTCATATTCAGCCGTCTTCTTGATATCTCTACTTTTATAACTAAAAAATACTTCAAATGTCAGGAAACTCTTTATTTTCCCCTCTCCTTACAATGAACCTAGTCCAGACAGGACTCAGTTAGAGTCCATTCAGGAGAACAGAATCACTCTAGATCTTTTCACCAGAGAGGATTTAATATCAGGAATTGGCCACACAGATGATAGAAACAGGAGACGGTGGAGCAACCCGTAGGTTAGCCACTGGAGGAAGTCACCAACACTTGCAGGGCTGAGAGGAAAGCAGAGGTGGAGGAGTCATTAGAGTCTAGAAACCAGTGTCTCTTAGGGAGACTTGAGACCATGACAGCTGACAGAAGCTAGAGCCATCGAAGAGACAAAACCTCTGCTGGCGACACCTGTGGCAGAGGGAGAGGGGGAAGTACTCTTGGCTTCTCCGTTCCTGCTGCTAATCAGTTTTCTGCCATTGCCCCCGTTGGCCAAACCTACCAAAATTCAGCTGACAATGGAGCTCAGGAAATAAGGGGTCTTATGACATAGAGCATAACATAGGTAGGATGGGGAAAGGATATGAAGATAAACAGAAGTAACCAGTCTCTCTTTTCTTGGTAAATGGCACAAGTTCCACTGAGTTACTAAAGCCAACTTATAGAAGTCATCCTTGAAGCTACCCTTTTCTTTATCACTCACTTATAGTCTAATATAAAGTCCTGTCAGTTCTATCTCAGATATATATCTGTCTACTTCTACCCATCTTATCCATCCTGGTCCAAATCATCTTTATTTCTCAGCTCATCAGCTACAAGATCTCTTTACTGTCTGCTGCCACTCTAGCCTGTTTCCAACATCCACACAGCAGCCAATCTGACATTTTTAAATTTGATACTAAATTATTTCATCTCTTTCTCCGAAACCTCAAATGGAGTTTCCACTTCTTTTAATGGAAGTATAAGTGATTCAGACCAATCTTCCTGCTAAAGATGTCTAAAAATCTGGGCAAAACATTTTTTTTAAGAAAAGAAGTATTAAACAAAGAAAAAGAGGAATATCTCTCTTGAGGAAGAGAACTAGCATACTAGGCACCAAATTAATCCTTAAAAAATTTCAAGTGTAATGTACAATACACAGCCAAAGAAAACTAGACACACAAGGAAATAAGTCACTATGACCAAGAACCAGCAGAAACAGAGCACAAATTCTCAAAAATGTCACATATTATAATTATCAGGCATAGGCTACTAGCTTACTGGTTCAAAGAGCTAAAAGCCAAGTTTGAAAGTTTTGGAAAATAACTGAAAACTATAGAAAGTGACATAGCAGATTCTGTAAAGAACCAAACACAAATTAAGAACAAAAAATGCAATAAACAAAAAATGAATGGCAGATTTGACCTTGCCAGAAAGGGAATAGCAACCTTGCCAGAAAGGGAGAATGAATTATACAAAATACAACACATAGAGACAATATGATGGAAAATAACAGAAGAGAGTACTTGAGATATAGAAGACACAATAAGAATGTCTAATATACATTTACTTCAAATCCAAGGAAGAAAATAGAGAGAGAGAAAGAGTGGAGCAGAGACAATATGTGAATAAAATAGCTAAAAGTATTCCAGAACTGACTAAAAACATAATTCACAGATTCAAGAAGTTGAATGAATCCCAAACATAATAAATTAAAAAGAAGCTCATACATGGACATATCATAGTAAAACTGCAGAAAAACAGAGGCCAAAAAAAAGGTTACAACAGCAGCCAGAGGAAGGAAAAAAACCAATGACAGTCAACAGAAACCAGCAACAACAGAAAACAGAAGTGGAATGAGATTTTCAATGCTTTTACCAAAAACAACTGTCAACCTGGAATTTCATGCTCAGAAAAGCAGATTCTTTAAGAGCAAAGGTAAAATAAAAATATTTTCAGACAAAGCTCAGGGATTGTGTTGCCAGCAGCCCCATTGAAAGTATAGAGAACATTCTTTGAGCAGAAGGAAAATTATTTCACATGGAATGTCAGGTGTGCAGAAAGGAATGAAGAGTAAACAAACATGTAAATATATGAGGTTAAGATATATAAAGACAGAGTGTCAGCCTGTGATCCCCTGGAAAGCAGAACCTGAGACAAAGACGTGCATGTAACTTATTTTAAGTAATAATTCCAGGAGAGAGATTGGGGGACTGGAGAGGGCAAAATAGGAAAGGAGGGAAAGCCAGTAAAAGGATTTATTATTGAGCAGGTCTCTTCTGTGGCGGAGCTGGAGCTCAATCTCACCAGGGCCTCCCAAGAAGCCACATAAAATTCCTACCAAAAGGGCAAAAGAGAGGAATACTTATTCACCAGTTTCTGTCCCCAGTGGGACATTAACCTCTTCACGCTTCCAGGCTATAGATGCAAGAGCGCTGGGCATGATCTTGCAGACAGGAGGTGAGAGGGTTGAGAAAACGTGATATGGGGCGTAAGAAGAGTTCAGTTTTCTTTTTGTCTTATCTATGACTTTACTGAGAAGACTTCTAAAGCATCCCCACTAAGTATGATGATTGCACTGTTCTTGATGAATACCTTTATTTTGGGTTTTTTTATTGAGATAGAAGTGTTCAATATTTGTTGTAAGATTATCAGTCAAGTAAACAGAGGTACAGTGTTCTCAGATCCTCGTCTTTTCTGGAATGAGAATAAAAGTATCGCTTAGACTTTGATAAGGTAATGATTTCTAGAGTAATTTCTACGGTAACCACTAAAAGAATGTGAACAGTATGTATATCTTACAAACGGGGGAAAATGGAATTTTAAAAAGATTTAAACAAAAATAAAGTGTAAAAAAAGGCTATAAATAAATAGCAAATAAAAAACACAAAATAAAATGGTACATTTAAACCCAGATATATCTGTATTTATATTAAATATAAATGTATTTAATTTCCAGTCAAAAGATAAAGATTATCAACTGGAAGAGCAAAACAAATAAATAGTAAAATTTCACCATGGGATATAAAAGACTTGTTTCAGGTTATCAAATTAAAACACCTATTACGGTCAAGATGTCAATCCTTCCCAAATTCATAAATAAATTTAATACAATTAAAATAGCAACAAAATATTTCAGAAAAATTAACCAATAATTCCAAATTAATCCAGAGAATACTGAATAACATTCTCTAAAAGTAGAATAATGAGAGATGTTAAAACATCTATAAAACTACAAGATAGACATAACCGCACCCATTCAGGTGTGAATACTATTTAACACTTTTCTGAATGCATTTACATTTATTGTCTCATTTGATCCACGTAATAAACTTTATAAACCAAACAGGCATTATATAGAGGAAGAAACTGAGGCTCGGAAAGTTAACTTGTGCAAAGTTACCCAGCAAATGATGGAGCTAAACCTGAATTCCAGCTAAAACTCACTCCTCGTGTGCTGCTCTGGTCCGTCTCATCTTTAGAGATGACTACAATCATTAATCAGCTATACTTTTGGAATTGGGTCATGATTTTATATATATGAGTAGATAAAATGGAGATTGAAGTGTGAGAAATGTCCCCGGTTTATTAAACGTTTGCTTTCCTTTGAGCATAGAAATAGCAAGGTGTTGACATAATGAAAATACAAGCAACAATCTCTGGTAAAATTCTCCCTTGGGTTTCTAAAATCTAGTATTCATCAACTACTTAGCGTAAGATTTCAGAGTTGGTTTTCCCCTAGACAACATGATAAAGTTGTGATCTTTCCTATCTATCTTGGAACCCCAGGATTTTTTGTACATCTTTTGCTACTATAATTTTTGTGTTTGTTTGTTTATAATATCAGCTTATGTTTAGAAAGCGTTAGAGCTGGCTCAAGGCATGTACCTTGCGCCAACCATATTCTGCTTGGTGTCCTTGCAGACTTACCTGACACTTTCATCTTCCCTGCAATGATGGCAGCTACTTAAAGCTGATTCTGTGACTCCACCATCTAAACAGTACTAAACAAATATGTCAAGTCTTAAAATTATGACAACGATGATGACAATAACGATGACACCTTCCTCCACAACAACAGAGTATAGTAAATTGTTTTACCAGCTTCCTACAGAGAGCAAACACGGGAAACTCTACAATATGGACCTTCTTCAAGAAGTATGATTCCTGTTCTCCAAACTTAAGCCAGCCCTAAAAGAGATGAGACAGAAAGTCTGTATAGCCAGCAGACATCTCTCACAGATAGAATGCAAGCTCTGCTTCAGAACCATCGAATTTTTCTGCTCAATAGGTCCCATAAAGGTTACAGTATTCTTCCTGGAATTAGTTGTTAGACTTCTAATGAATGGAAAATGAGAATGAAGAAGAGAATTATTCATTTAGAAATTCACAGTGAGCATCAATAACAAATATTTTTTCATGCTTGTCTCAAAAATATCCCATTTTTAACTAAATGATTCTTTTAAAAGATTTTTAGGCACAGAATATAGTCGTTTTCACATAGTATTATACATACTCTTGTATGTTTATTTTATATCCAAAACACAGTTACTTGTACAGTTTTATTACGTAAAATTGACAGATTTAGTTATGTGACTTCAAAGGAATTTCATAAAGTCATAAATTCCTCAGCCTCTGCCTACCTATCTCATGCATCCAATTTTTTCTCACCATTAGCTAACTACGTTTTATGTTAAAAATAATGACAGGGAGAGAAGGGAACCAGACCTCCTGTACAAAAACAAACTCATATTTCTCTTCTCATAAAAAAATGAGGATTGTCTCTCTCCTTGAGAGACCAAGCCATTCTAATGAATTATGAAACTCTGAAAAGTCCTGAACCTCTTTTCAACTCCAAGTTGATCATCTTTGTGTGAATCATTCACAGTAAATCTATGCCTGAACATTTTCAGTCTTAACCAAATGTTACCTCATTATCCCCAAGCAGAAACTATGCTGACAGCTCAGCCAACCTTTCGCTCTCCTTCGACAACTCACACTGCCAGAAATATAGTTCACTTCTGAGTAATCCTTTTATTTCTCCTTGGCTAGTGATTACTCTCAAACTCCTCTGCGTTTGAGATTGTGTTCTTGCTTTTAATATTTGCCCTCCTTTCCTCTTCTTCCCCTTTCTGCTAGCCCTCATTAGCTCTTGCACGCAGTGTCAGTTCATGGTCTTGGTCACAGTGCTATCGCTGATCCCTCCTCCAAAAATTAGACAAATCCAGAGGCCGCCAATGAAGTTGAGAGACCATCTTTTCCAGCTCTTCATTGTAAAGTAGGAAGCCCCTGATTTTAGGCAAAGGCCGAAAGGAATCCCCTTTCCCACCAAAGGTCAGCCTATCCATCCGCCCCCCTCTGCAAGGGTCTCTTGAGTACTTGAGTTGTTCTACCCCATTCTGGGTTTCTGGAACCAAGAGGGAAATTCTGTTCTGACCCCAAGTCACTGACGGACCAAGCCCTGTTTTCCCATGTCCTTCAAGACAGTCCAGTACCTAGACTAGGTCCTATTTCTCCTCATTCAAGCTGTGACTACAGTCAAACAACTGATCCTCGCATTTTATCTGTGCTGCACCTGCCTCCTTTCCCAGAATCAGACCCTCTTCCTGTGTCCATGCCTGACTACAAGACGAGTAGCCACGTTCTTGCTGAGTAGGCTGACCCTCACCAGGACCCAGGACACTGCTGTGTGCCAGGTTGTCTCTGTGCTTCTCCTGAGAGCACCCCCACAATGTGCCCTCCTCATCTGCTCTTGGTGCCTCCTCTTTGCTCCTGACACGCTCCATAGCTAGAGTCACTACCTCGCTAAGAGCTACCACTGCCTCAGAGACAATAACAGCAGCTATTTCTAGGGTAGGGTGTCAGAGAATATGTCTAATAAAAAGAAATTGTACCAAACTTCAGCCTTTAAACCAGGGTAACTGACCCTTGGCAGAAGGCCATGGGCTTCTCAAAGCCCAGGATAAACATGGCACAGCTTCTTGGGGCATCAATTTTATTTATTTAACAGCAATAACTTCAAACTTGTTAAATATTAAAATAAAGTATGAGTTATTGTGGAGTCAAATACAGAATGTATATTAATTTTTAAAAATAAAACTCAGGGCCACTAGGAAACAAATTTGAATGGAAAATATCAGCATAATTCCAGACCACGCCCCCGCATACTACCCCATCAACCCCCAAGTGTAGGCATTGCCTCAACTCGTTCATTACTGAGAACATTGGAGAGACGTGGCTCTCTGATTGTCTCTCATTGCTCAAGGTGGTTCCTGTTGGCGGGAGTAAATTTTATATTTTATAGATATGGCCCTTTCCCCTCTGGCCCTGTCACCAACAATTTTCTTGAAGCCATTCTAGATGTTGTGCTTGAGAAGAGTTTGCAGGACTAAAGGGGCTTTACAGGGTTTTCTTCTGGACTGAGATTTGAAGTGGAATTATTTTTTATGAGTGTTATAAAGAAATTGATATCTCAATAATAATCATGGATAATTACAATTTCCATTTTTTTGCTATTATAAACAGAGCTGCAATGAACATTCTTATCATCATATCTGTGTACATGTCATTAACTATTTCTCTAAGGATAATGACGGAGGTGGCTCTTTATAAAAAATATAAACTAGACTAATATTTCTATATTTCTACTTTTATAAACCCCAGGACTAGGTTGTGAGTATGAAACAATCCTCTTATGCCAGAAACTGGTGTCTCTTTGAACACTGAGGTTGTACTAAGGTTTGTAAAGTGTTATCTTCAGGTCCCCTGGCTGCAAGTGACAACAGCCAAAATCACTCAAGTATCTCAAATATAACAAGAAACAAAAGTGGGAAGGAGAAGGACGTAGTGGAAACCTGGAACTAAATTCAAATACCAAGCCACTACCCCTGTGAACTTCCACTACTCACAGAAAGAAGTTTTAGTACATATATTTTAGCTGTAATACTAAAATCTAGCGGAATTGTGTATATAAAATGCTGCTGAGAGAGCAATGCACTTGAGGGCCATAAGAGTAGCTGAAATTTAACAGGTGAAATTGTACCTTTCTTCTTCAAAATGTGGGTTTTAAAGAATATGGAATAGCAAGAGAAAATGTATGTGTAACCCATTCAACAATGGTATGCAGCCAATATTTGTCTGGTTCTTGCGATGCTCATCCTGCAAGCTCACACTCTTGGTTTGATTAGTTCTGGGCATCACCCTATACTGATAAAAACCAAGAGAGCCAGTAGTTACACCCCAGCACCCTTTCCCTGATCTGGGAGAATCTGTTGATTCTGTATCCTGGTGGAGGGAAGGCACTCAAACTGCCACTGATCGAGCACCAGTGTGCTGGTGCTTCATGCTTGCTGACCATTTCACCCTCATGACCACCATAAAAATTAATATTATTGTCATCACCTTCCAGATAAAGACGCCAAAGGTCATAGTAGGCATGGATTTGCTGAGTATATATTAAGTTTGATCCGCAGTCCCAAACACAGCACAGATATGTGACTGTGGAGGTTGAAATATGAGGCCTTTCTAAGATGGTATAAAGGAATAAATAGCTGTGAGCACAGTTAATGACCCATTGAAATAGAGATCAGTGCAGCCAGAGTTCAGAGAGGGGTTGCATTCCACTACAGAAAATGATGAAAAACCCCAGAGTCCATAGAAATCTCACAGATGCTCTGTCTGCAGTTTGTTTAGGGCCAAATTACAGCTCTCAATTTATCTGATGAAAGGTAACTCAAGTAATTTTTCAAGGTCAATACAAGCAGCACCCTCAAAGTCACAGCTCTGATGCCCCTGAATTAGGATGGAAAATAATTGCACCACATCTATAGCATCTTTGGAAAATAAAAAATTTGTAATCAGCAAAACTGAAAATAATGTTACCCCTCTCTGTTTCCCAAATTCCTCAGAAGATGCTAAGCACCAGAGGAACACATTGCACAGAACAGTGAAATAACTCAAATAGTGTGATTTTTATATTCAGGTTGATTAAAGATGTCACCTTGCCTCAATAAGCTTCAAGAACTGCCCAGATGGATCCTTTTTTCTCATGACTCATAAATTACACAGTTTGCTGAATCTGTAATTCACAGAAACATATCATGATGTCGGCCTTCTAAATGCCAATGCCAAGCCACCAGCCCCTTTCATTATCTGCCGTGACTATGGATTAAATGATTTCATAAACATATTGGTTGTTTCACATTTGGCCCGAGGAGTCTTAGAGCCCCTACAATCTGTCATCGCTATTAACGAGATATCGACCTCCTTGTAACCCAAGCAAAAAAGCTCCCCTTTGAATGTCAGCCAAGAAAAAAAAAAGCCTCCAGAATTTCAGCAAACTCCTCTCAAATACCATATTTGAAATGGCCTCAGGAAAAGGGCCAGCAGCATGACCAGATGACAAGGGCCACATCTGTACAATATGAAATATAGGTATTAGTGATGCCTGGGATCCTTCCTCTCCGCATAGCAACAAGGACCACCTTAAACAGGTGAAGCCCTTGGAGCAGGTTTCTCAAACATTTCCCTGAAGACCGCTTAGTAGCAGAAAATGGTAAACTCAACACCCAGTGGTGCTAGAGGCATGGCTACTGGATCCTACCATGATTTCAAAATTTCCTAGAAGACTTGTGTGATACTTTTGCAATTTTATTATATATCTTGCATCCTATTCCATATGTCTAGGCTTATCTAGTAGCTAAGTGAAACTGATATTCCAGGAAGTGGAACCCTGTTTATCCCAGACGTTAAGGAGGCTGTGGGCTTCACCCACACAAAAGCCGCAGGGATCCACACACCCAACTCCAAGATCCTCAATCTTAGGGAGCTTTTTTAAAATGGAACTAGCTTCATTTAATATCAAAAATGGGGAAACTGATAAGATCGAGCATAGTTTACAGTCACAGAAAATTCTAAATGTCTCCTTTTATAGGTAAATTAGGCCATTCCCCTATATTCTTGCCAGATTTCATAAGAATGTTGCCTTTGTGTTACTGTTAGTAGACTATGGAGCAAAGATATAGATAATTGGAGTTTTATATCTCTCTCTTTCTTAGCAATGAAAGTAGAGGTTGGGTGGGACATAGTGAGGCAAACCCAGAAAGCAGATCAGATGCACTGGCCTTCATATGTAGAACAATGCTTGCACTTGGGCCTTTAGAGTATTAAGGGTTTTTGTACTAAAAGATTTTTAAGATGTCCTCCAGTTGTATCTATCTGTGGTGGTGGTGGTGTTCAAACTTTTTGTTCTCATATACCCTGAGGGAAATTCAAAGAACAACGTACCTAGGGGCCAGCCCAGTGGCATAGTGGTTAAGTTCACACACTCCTCTTCAGCGGCCCGGGGTTCACAGGCTCGAATCCCGAGCGCAGACCATGCACCGCTGGTCAAGACACACTGTGGCAGCATCCCACATAAAATAGAGGAAGACTGGTATAGAATTTATCACCAATCAGAAGTTAGCTCAGCAACACTCTTCCTCAAGCAAAAACAGGAAGATTGGCAACAGATATTAGCTCAGGGCCAATCTGCCTCACAAAAAAAAAAGAAGAAAAGAAAAACAATGTACCCAATCACACATTTTTCTTTCTTCATAAATTTAAATAATTCCAAAGGATATACTATCTAGTATATAATAAGTATGGACATTTTTGAAATCAGACTATATCACTCATTTAAATATTTCCAATGGAAATTACATATTATATGATTTGATGTCAACTATCACCCCATTTTTTTAAAAAATATGTAAACCAGCTCTCCTCGTATTTTGATGGCTTTTCGTGAACTTGTGTTTTCATTCTATTTTCTCTACAGAATTTTATCCAAATGCAATTTTATACTTTATTCTTGAAAGTCTTTTACTGATTATACTAATTTTATTCTCTGTAACAAAACAAGTGTACAAATAGAAGTTTTAATTTATTTATTTCATTTGGCATACATCTCTAAGTTTATTTGACAGGTTTTGCTATAATAATGCTACATCCTGAACAGCCCCAGAATCTCAGTGGCCAAAATAAAAAATATTTGTTTTTCTTACTCCAGAGTCTTTATGTCAGTGGAGGTGACCTGCTCAGGCAGCAAGTCAGCTGGACTTGGCTCCAGTCCTTGGCTTGGTTCAGATCTGTTCTCCATCATTCTTGGACAAGGGTCACATTGGCCATTTTCTTATCAGGGTGGATGACATAAGTTCAAGAGGTGAGATCAAATCACACAGCATATTTAAACCTCTACTTGCATCACACCTGCTAAGATTCCATTGGTCAAAGCAAGTCACACAGTCAAGTCCAACATCAATGGAGTGGGGAAAAGTACTCCTTTGACTGCAAAGATAATGAGTTAAGAATTGAGAACATAAACCCAATTGCTCATTTAAGAATTAAAAACTTTATTCTGATTGAATTACCATTATAATTATTATTGAAAACAAGTATCAAAACAACAAAAATATATTACAGTTTTTTAAAATAATCATTAAACATAAAAAGTAAATTTTTATGGGAAACACATCTCTTAATGATATGAAATTTTTAAAATTAGATCTTGTATCTGTGGATACATATTATAAACAAAAACAAAGCAGAATTTAGCATTAATTTCTTAATTACTTTTTGTTTTTATCAATAAAAGCATTGAGAAATTTTGTTTACATAAATATATAAAAACAAAGAGGTTTTTATAGCAACTTGTTCAATTTTTTGAACTCTTTCTTTGTTATATACCAAAAATCTCACGATGATCCACCATTGAACACTAACTCTAATGACCTATATACTGATAACTTGAGTCAGTCCTTCCTCAGTTTTGCTGAAAGCAAAGAATAAGAAACTATGTGTTTTGCAGAAGATTTTATTACACAGACATTCTTTTTATTCACTTTTTCAACTTCTAGGATATACATGTAAGAGACTTTACCAAAATCTATCAAGTGACTATTAATTATACATGGTTATACCTGATACTCTCATTTATAGGCACCTTGTGTAGCACAATATACTCAAAAGGGATGGGAAAATATAATATGGCTAATTTTAACTTAACTGTGCTAATGCAATGTCCTTTGGGTAGGGAGGGAATTCTTTTACTTTATTATTAAATGTAGGGCAGCAGATAAATTATGGTAAACTATTTTCAGATAACCTAATGACAATGCCAGTTCTAACATCAAACCAATCGCCTAATCAGAGTTCCTTTCTATCCAAAGAATCTAATTTCATTTTTTAATTCAAATAAACATGTTAATATAGGACCCTATGACTTCCATCCCAATTTGGGGGGCAACAATAGTCAGAATCTTTTTTTTTTTTTTTGAGGAAGATCAGCCCTGAGATAATATCTGCCACCAATCTTCCTCTTTTTGCTGAGGAAGACTGGCCCTGGGCTAACATCCATACCCGTTTTCCTCCACTTTATATGTGGAACGCCTGCTACAGCATGGCTTGATAAGCAGTGTGCAGGTCTGCACTCAGGATCCGAACTGGCGAATCCCAGGCTGCCGAAGTGGAACGTGCAAACTTAACCACCGGGCCACCGGGCCAGCCCTTAGAATATTTTGATCCTAATTCTTCAAAGATCAGTTTAAAAAGACACGAGTTGAACATCCTGGATTTATTAATATGACAATTTTAATGGTATCATCCAATGGTATATGGAAATTGTGACTTAACTTTTTGGAAATCAAAGTTTGTTTGTGAGTAAAATTGGTGTTCCCAAGTCCAAGTAGGATTTAAACCACAGATATGAAGAATAAAACTGGTGTTTGCTCAGACAATGAAACAGTTCATGAGCAGAGAAACTTACACGATATTCCCACCATAAACCCAAACCAACTCAGTTATAGGACTGGGCACGTGCCAACCCAGATTAACAGAAGGGGACAACTCAAAGCACTCTGAGAATCAAACAAACAGTGACTCTGTAAACATAAAAATGGTTTACACAAATTTGGCTAAGCCTCTATCAACAGTGTAAAACTCTGATTATCTTACCAGAAAATTATTGTCTTTCATCCCTTTCCCTACCTTCATGGGACTTTGGCCTTCTAGAGTTCCATCCTCCAAAAAAAAAAAGAAAATTAAACCAAATAGAATGATTGACAGCTGGCGAGGGGGATGAGAAAGCAGAAGGTTTAAAAAACTGAATAATCTGAAAGGAGTGTGGAGAGAATGGGACTCTTGAGGAGATAGCCTCCCCTAGGGCTGAGAGCAATCTAGTTAAAAGGTGGAAAAAGGGAGCGAAAGCCGAAGGCCACCACCTCTCCCCATTCTCCATTCAAGGGGGATTCTGTGCAGATGGTAGAAGGTGATTCAAGTCTGAAACAATTAACTGCTCTGAACATTTTTCTGGAGGCCTCATTAGTCACTGATGGACCTTTAAGAAAAGTCTTCTTCCTCTACTGAGCTTGGCTGTCCTGCTCATCAGATGTTCATGGCTTTGTAAATACACTTGCATTTAGGTTCTGCTTACAACATAACTGTGATTTGGAGAAGAAGAAAAATTCCAATGAGGTTTGAAGTTTTCACTTTTCCAGAAGGAGGAGAGAGAGTGGCCCCCCACACGTGGAAACTGCCTGAGATCCAATAACAGGCCACGGGGCCAGTCAGCTTCAGGGACTGGAAAGGCAGCACAATAAGCATCTGTTAAATACTAACAATGCGGTCCACACTGCACAAGTGAGTGGATCTTTCACATCTTGGTCACATTCAAGTTCCTACATCTTAGACTGAGATAGGCCCTGAAGGTTGGTCGTCTTTAGGAAAGTGCACCATGATTATCTACATGAACAAGTGAAGGCCAGAGACTTTCCAGGGTCACATAGTTAGGAAGTGAAAGCAGAGAGACTGGAACTCAAGTCACCTGTCTTTCAGGTCAAAGAGATAAGCACAAAGAACACAAAGTAGGCATGGACCATTTTTGTTAAGCTCCAAGAGCATAAAATTAATATGGAAGAATAGAACATTTGCAGTTTATAACTTCTTCAGCAATTTCTTTTTTCTTTCTTCCATCTTCCCTTTCTATTATTCTCTCTTTTTTCTATGGGGGGAAAATGATTGCGCTATAGTTTTTCTATTTTATAAAAATTGAACATTTTTATTCCTATTATACTCTGTACAGCTAAACATGAGATTCAGGACTCAAGTGATCTTCTTTTCAATGCACAGAGAAACTGATCACCACACTTAATCATCACCAACTGTGGTTGGCAGAATTCTAAGATGACTCTGAGATGACATTTGCCCATGTATAAGCCCTGCCCTTTGTGAGCAGGTGAACCTGTGAATATAATGAGAAATTACCCTCATGATTAGGTTATTTTATATGGCACAGTTGACGTTAAGAAAGTGAGATGATCCAGATGAACCTAACTTAATCACATGAGTCCTTTAAAAGCCGAGAGTTTTCTCTGGCTGACGGCAGAAGGAGAAGTCAGAGATCCAAACATGAGAAGGACTCAAGATGCCACTGCTGGCTTGAAGATAAAGGAGCCCATGTGAAAAGGATCTGAGAGCAATCTCTAGTTGCTGAGAGTGACCCCCAGCTGACAGTGAACAAGAAAGCAAGACCTCAGTCCTACAACCACAAGGAACTGGATTCTACCGACAACCTGAATAAGCTTGTTTCTTCTCCCAGAGCATCCAGATGAGAACATGCCTTGAGACCCCGAGCGGAGAACCCAGCCATGCCTTGCTATAGAACTGACCTACAGAACTGTGAGCTAATAAACGAGCATTGTTTTCAACTTCTAAGTTTGTGACAATTTGTTATGCAGCAAAAGAAAACCAATACATCAATCTTGGATTTAAAATAAGGATATTCACACAGAGAGAACAAGATCAAGGGAAAAAAATTCAAGTAAATTTTGTTTCTTCTGATGGTTAAACAACTGCACGTGGACTTATGTCCCCTGGACATGCTACGATTGGCTTGGTGAAGGGTTATCTATTGAGAAAGCATAGCTGCTTTCAAATAGTACTTGTAGTGAATGATTACCTCTCTCTGTTTCTTAGTTACAAATGTTGAACTTTTGAGATGAGAAGAAAAGCTTCAAAAAGGAGTAGTAAATGCTTGTTGAGTCAAAGAGGACAAAAGAAAGGTTTCTTTCTGTGTATCATATTTGCATTTGAAAAACAGGGGTCATTAGAAGCATTCATCTTGTCATGGTTACATCCAAAACTCATACACCATCTCCTCTGAAAGGTACTTATTACTAAAAGAGAAAGTTAAATATGTAAAAACTAGAAAAATAAGATGCCAGATGTAAATCGATAATTTTAGCAGTGGGCAGTGAATGACAGGGAGACGGGTGAATATCTCCTGAAAAATATCTTTAACCATCACTACTGGGATAATAAATTCAAGTAACTGTAAAAATGTGCCTCTTACAGAAATGGCTTTCTAAAATTATTCGCTAGGAAATGTGAAACTTTATACATTCATTCCGTCAGAGGAGAATTTAAAACCACTCATATGTCACAAGTTTACAGATAATGAGAAATGAAGGTTCTGTGTCAGTAATAACAGATATGCTGCTAAGGTCAAGCTGCTTTTATGAACCAGTGCAAAGAAGGAGCCCTGTGCCAGCCAGCCTCCCAGATCCAGAAACATCATAACAATAGAGAGGTTACTGGCTCACGAGGCAGACAATGCAGCTGTGCCTGCCTAAGAAGCAGAGGAGAGGATATTTATCAGTGAGACTGAAGAATCTTCTGAAACCTTCATTCTAATTTTCATTGGTCTTAACTTCCTTCTACTAGAGCTACCCAGTTATAAAATACCAGTAGAGATCTATGTCTTTATACCACATCGTTATATTTGAATTTGGTTCAAGTAAAGAGCAAAACTTTATTATGGTACATTGAATGAATATGACAAATATATCAAAGCATACTGAACGAATATAATGAGTTAAACCTTTCTAAATATTTCCAGTTTCGTGTCCCCTTACTACTAAGTAACCCAGTTTCTTTGCCTGTACCGAATCTATTAGGCCTGAAAAGAGAGCAGGGAAAATGCTGTCTCAGCCAAGAAGAGGACACGATGGAGGGGAGCCCATGCTCAAGAACAGAAAGGAAGCCCACCCAGTCAGCTCCGGAAGACCCAGGCATTTCAAGCACCTAGCAGGTGAGGGGGCTCCAGAGGAAAGTTGGATCTGTAAGAAGAGAAAGAAAGAAGTTAACTTTTCTTTCCATATCTGAATTTGGTGTGAGTAAATTTGGAATGCTCTCCTACAAAAGTTTCACAATAATTTGAACAGAGGAAAGTAGAGGAAAAATTGAGTCATCCAATGGCCCACAGCAGCAGAGTCAGAATGAACTCAGAAACCTGCATCTTAGGGTTAGGCTTAGTGCCTAGTTCTAATTGTGAGTCAATGTGAGTGACCCAGCTTGACCAACTAGTCCTGGTTTTCCTGGGGATTTCCTGGTTTCAGCCCTGAAAGTCCCATCTCTCAGGAAATCCCTCAGTCCTACACACATCCTGTCTCTGTGTATATCAGCTTGCAACCATTCACTACAAGTAAGTATAATAGTAAATGTAAGACAAAGAAATTTAATTGGATTAGATATCCGCTTAAGACAGATTTTAACAATGTGGCATTGCTAATCTTATCTTCAAGGGAACATCAACGCTTAATACTTCTCAACAGACACTCATTTAAGCTTCCTTTTGAGAATCGCTTATTGGCAGAGCTTTGGCATGAGGTCCGATTTCCTAAAGAAGAAAAAAAGTCTTAAACTGACCCATATGGTCCTGGACAAGCCCTTAAGAGAACAGTCATTCTTTGCATTAGAATTGGGCCAGGATAACACACTCGTACATTAATTTGTGTTTGCTTCAGCTGCTGCAGGACACCTGAAACATCCAGAATGATGGGGACCAGTGAGCTGTAATACCGCTAAGGCAGTGGCTACAAATGCATCCTGACAGGCACTATGTTGGGCAGGAGGGGAGCACAGGATGGGTGGATCAGCCCAGCTACCTCTGTCAACATCCTGTCGACACACAGGAGGGAAGAGGCGATGGAAGGTGAGAATGGACGAAGGCCTGAAAGTCCCACCTCCTCCTTCCCCCACTCCAGAAGAAAAGAAGTCCCATGTCCTCTGCCTCCAGGCACTAAGTTTAGCTTCCGGAATTGATCAATAATGTGCCTTTGCTCTCATCCTCCAAAATCAATAAGAAACTTACCAATGACATCACTGCAAATTATGACTACTTTTAGGGAAATGAGTCCTGTTTAAATGTCACATTAATGCCAACACCACATCAAAGGGGTCAACATATAATGAGAAGGGGCCCCTTACTAATAAAGCTCATTTGAATTTTAGGCCCATTTGAGTTATAGCTTCTCTCTTTTCACCTCTCAGTCCCCTGATGGATGTGACAATTAAAAATAAATGGTATCAAACTGCATGGATAATTGAAAAACTAAATCAGCAACTTCTGGTAAAAATATATTTTTGTAAATATATTTTGTATATATTTCCAGTAAATATGTATTTTTTGAAACAAGAAATACACTCATCTGCTACAGTCATGGGCTCTGACACAGTGAGAAGTGAAATGGGCAGCCCTACGACCTTGTAAATAGGAGGAAGCAATGGACTGACGGTCTCTCTCTAGAGGAAACATGCAAAGTACTGTAAAGTGTGCCTTTTCTATCTCAAGTATGGAGAGGAGAGGGGCTGTGGGCACAACCTCAGATCAGGCGAGAGAAATGAAAATGGAAAGGACTATCACAAAGTTAAACTCTGCTATAGTTGCCTCTAACCACCATGCACTCTCAATACGTAAGACTCTAAGGGGACATTTGCTGTCAGTGTTCCACCCAGATCCCCTGGATCTTCTTGCTAGTTAGGCACATCCCTCCCCCAGCCTCTGCATTCCCCACTCCTAACATGTTACCCCCGGGGATCTCTTCAGAGACCTACCCTTGGGCTACCGGAGCTGCATTGCCACAGTAAGTAGAGAAAGCCAGAGGCTCCCAGCAGTTTACATCCTCCCAATGACTGACTGACTGTGTGGGTATAAAAGCCTAGCTCCCTGCTCTGACAGTGGACAAACTCTGCTGTGTGGTTTATACTCCAAAGCTCCCTTCAGAATTAGGTTGACGCAGGAACTCCCTCTAAAATCGCACCTTTGCTTGGCTTCCCCTACTCCGTCTCCTGCTTCTCCTGGGAGAAGTTCTTTCATAAGTCATTGTACATGAATCCCTGTCTTCAGGTCTGTTTCTGGGGAATCTGACCCAAGATCCCCTTCCAAGTTTTTTTTGGAGAAAAGACTCTAAAGTTAAATGTTATAAGCCCACATAAGTCTCGGTAGCATTTCCAGTGAAAAGTCAAGCTGATTGAATTTTGCATGCAGACTTGGGGGCCTAAGAAGAGAATCCAGATATAGCCAACAAGCCAGCTTATACCTTGCATGTAGAGCTAAAGTTTTACATTATTCATAAATATTAAGGAGAAAAAATACCTCTGCCAGTCCAGATCATAAGGTGCTAAAAGACTCAATCCTCTAAAGGTGAACTCAAGGTCCAAAGTCAGGCTGCCTTCCAAAAGCTCAGAGAAGGAAGGTTCCAGCACTTCCCTTGTCCCAGTAACATTGAAAACATTAAATATTATCTTCATATCTAAGAACAAAGGCTCTTTTGCCCCCTGGTGCTGTCCGAAGATAGCAGGATTCAATGGGAAAAGCACGAGATGGGTTGGAATCAAAATCCATGTTTTATACCAGCAATGAACAATTGGAATTTGAAATTCAGTACACAATATTATTACATTAGCACCCAACAAAATGAAATATTAGGTTTAATCTAACAAAATATGTGTGACACACGCAAAACTTATAAAATTTTGATAGAAGAAACCAAAGAAGATATAAATAAACGGAGATAAATTCTAGTTCATGCATTGGAAGACTCAATACTGTTAAGATGTCAATTTTTCCCAACTTGTTTTATAGATGAATGCAATCCCAATCAAAATCCCAGCAAACTGTTTTGTTGATATCAACAAACTTATTCTAAGGTGTATACGGAAAAGCAAAACACCTAGAATAGCAATACAATCCTGAAGAAGAGGAAGAAGAAGAAGAAGGAGAAAGAGAAGGAGGAGAGGAGAAAAAGAGAGTTGGGGAACCCACACTATTAAACTGCAAGATATACTATAAAGCTACAATAATCAAGACAGCATGGTATTGGTAAAAAGAATACAGATAAAGATTCTTGGAAAAGAATAGAGAGCCCAGAAATAGATCCACACAAGTATGATTATATTGTGAAAAGGGATGAATAGGTGAAGCACAGGCAATTTTTAGGGTGGTGAAACTATTCTGTATGATACTGTAATAGTGGACACATGACTCTATGAATTTATCAAAATCCGTTAAACTTTACAGTGTAAAGAGTGAAACTTGTATGCAAATTTTAAAAAAACAATCATTTGGGATTGGGAAGGTCAAGAGAATCCTAGAATGGAAAGGAGAATATAGTAAAATAATCTAACCGTACTTACAAATGTAAGAAATAACTTCACTAAAGGAGTTAGGGGAAAAATGATGTTGACCTAAGTATCTTTGGAAATGAGCAGAGTCTGTAAAATTAAAGGCAAAAAGCTGTAAACAAACACCATACTCTGATTGATAAAGTAGTTTCCCATGGGAGTAATGAGTTAACAATTCTGATACTAGTATACATGTATACTGGAATTGAACAATTAAGTAAATGGATGGCAGACTGTGGGAGTCAGGTTCCTCACTGTTGGAGGAGGAAGTTACAGATAAGAAAGGAAAGGAGGCTAGAATGATCCACGTTGTAATAGATTAGAGTTGGAGACATCAGTATGAACTTACATTTAGCTTAATATAGATACAGATGGTTACATATAGAAATATTTATGGATATGTATATATAGTAAGTTAGTATATACACACATATTTTCTTGCTCTGTCAGCTTAGAAGACCTAGCAATGACACTCCAATAACAACAGGCACACCTAGCGCCCAGATCTTGGTTCCTAATGCCATTCTCTGATAAAAGGAACCAGTGCTCCTTGTAGAAATGGTTCATTCTAGAAATAGCAGGAAAGATACAAGATGAGCCTGGAGCATCTTGTAGTGCCAGAAAGTAATGCAGTACTTAAAACAAACAAACAAACTCACAATGATGACAACATGTCAAAGAGACACAGGAGTCAACTGAAAGACCTCCCAATAGCCAAAGCTGGAACAATTGCAGCAACAAAATTAAGTAGTATTAGATTATAATCCAAAGCATAAAGTAACTGTCCTTTGAAAATGACTTCACTATCCTTTGGAAATAAAGAAGAAATCATTTCGATTTTCCCTGATAAACAAAAGCTGAGGGAATTTGTCACCACTATACTTGTCTTAAAAGAATGGTAAAGGAGGTCCTGCAAGTTGAAATGAAAGGACACTAAATAGCAACACAAAAGCATATGAAAATTAAAGCTCATTGGTAAAGCTCATCATCTATAAATATATAGACAAATACAGAATACTGTTATACTGTGATGGTGGTGCATAAAGCACTTTTAATTCTGGTATAGAATTTAAAACACAAAGCATAAAAACTAACTATAACTATAAAACTATGTTAATGGACACACAATATGTGAAGATGTAATTTGTGACATCAATAGCATAAAGTGGAGGTGGGGACATGTAAAAGAGTAGAGGTTTTGTATACCATTAGAGTTGAGTTGTTATCATCTTAAAACAGATTGTAATAACTACAAGATGTTTTATGTAAGCCCATCGTAACCACAAAGAAAACACTTACAGAAGATACACAAAAGAAAGTGAGAAAGAAATCAAAGCAAGTCAACACAAAAAAAAAATCGATGAAACATAAAGGAAGGCAGCAAGAGAGGAAAAGAGGGACAAAATAGTTTCAA
Organism: Equus caballus; assembly: GCF_041296265.1. Lineage (NCBI taxonomy): Eukaryota > Metazoa > Chordata > Mammalia > Perissodactyla > Equidae > Equus > Equus caballus. The sequence continues at coordinate 59,779,413 of NC_091699.1, read as the reverse complement.
GACAGACAGAAAACAATGAACAAAATGGCAGCAATAAGTCCTACCCTATCAGTAATTACTTCAAATGTAAATAGATTAAAGTCCCCAATCAAAAGACACAGAGTGGCTGAATGGATAAAAAACAAGATGAAACCATATGCCATCTACAAGAGACTCATGTTAGATGTAAAGACACACATAGGCTGAAAGTGAAAAGATGGAAAAAGATATTCCATGCAAATGGTAACCAAAAGAGAACAGGAGTGGTCATCCTTATATCAGACAAAATAGACTTTAAGTAAAAAAAAAGTCACAAGAGAAAAAGAAGGACACTATATAACCATAAAAGGGCCAATTGACCAAGAAAATAACAATTATAAATATACATGCATCTAACATAAGAGGCCCCAAACATATGAAGGAAACATTGACAGAATTGAAGGAAGAAATAGACAGTAACATGATAATAGTAGATTTCAGTACTCCATTTTCAATAATGGGTAGAACAACCACAGAGAAGATCAATAAAGAAACAGAACTCTTCAACAACACTAATTGGATCTACAGACATAAACAGAACACTCCACCCATCAGTAGAAGATATACATTCTTCTCAAGCGCACACAGAACATTCTCCAGATAGATTACATGTTAGGCCACAAAATAAGTCTTCTCAAATTTAAGAAGATTGAAATCATACCAAGTATCTTTCCAACCGCAATGGAATAAAACTAGAAATCAATAACAGTAGGAAAACTGGAAATTTCACAAATATGTGGAAATTAAACAGCACATTCTTGATCAACCAGTGAGTCTGAGAAGAAATAACAAGGGAAATTAGAAAATATCCAAAACAAATGAACGTGAAAACACAATATACCAACAGTTATGGAATACACTGAAGGCAGTTCTAAGAGGGAAACTTACAGCAGTAAACACCCATATTAAAAAGGAAGAAAGATCTCAACTCGAAACCTAACATCGCACTTCCAGGAACTGGAAAAAAAGAACAAACTAAACTCAAAGTTAGCAGAAAGAAGGCAATTATGAAGAGTAGAGCAAAATAAACAAAATAGACATAGAAAAAGAATCAATGAAACCAAGAGTTGGTTTTTTTAAAAAGATCAACAAAATCGGCAAGTCCTTGGCTAGATCAACTAAGAACAAAGAAGACTCAAATAATTAAAATCAGAAGTGAGAGAGGAGACATTACAACTGATACCACAGAAATAAAAAGGATTATAAGAGACTACTTTGAACAAGTATAAGCCAACAAATTGGATAACCTAGAAGAAATGGACAAATTCCTAGAAACATACGACCTGCCAAGACTGAATCATGAAGAAAGGGAAAATCTGAACAGATTGGTAACTAGTAAGGAGATCTAATCAGTAATCAAAAATCTCCAACAATGAAAAGTCTAGGACCAGATGGCTTCACTGGAGAATTCTAAACATTTAAAGAAGAATTAACACTTATCCTTCTTAAACTCTGTTAAAAAATTGAAGGTGGAGAGGCCAGCCCAGTGGCGCAGTGGTTAAGTTCACACGTTCTTCTTCGGCAGCCCAGGGTTCACCCGTTCAGATCCCGGGTGTGGACATGGCACCGCTTGGCAAGCCATGCTGTGGCAGGTGTCCCACGTATAAAGTAGAGGAAGATGGGCACAGATGTTAGCTCAGGGCCAGTATTCCTCAGCAAAAAGAGGAGGATTGGCAGCAGTTAGCTTAGGGCTAATCTTCCTCAAAAAAAAAAATCAAAAATGGAATACTTCTAAACTCATTTTATGAGGCCAGCATTACCCTGATAACCCAAGCCAGACAAAGATACAAGGAAAGAAAACTACAGCCTACAGCCCAATATCCCTGGTGAATACTAATACAAAAATTCCCATCAAAGGGGCTGGCCAGGTGGCATAGTGGTTAAGTTCATGCACTCCGCTTTGGAAGGCCAGGGTTCACAGGTTCAGATCCCAGGTACAGGCCTACACACTACTCACTGGGTCACGCTGTAGCAGCGTCATACATACAAAATAGGGGAAGATTGGCACAGATATTAGCTAAGGAACAATCTTCCTCAAGCAAAAGGAGGAAGATTGGCAACAGATGTTAGCTCAGGGCCAATCTTCCTTGCCAGAAAAAAAAAACTCTCAACAAAATACAAGCAAATTGAATTCAATGGCACTTTAAAAGGATCACACACCATGACCAAGTGGGATTTATCTTTGGGATGCAAATTTGACTCAACATATGCAAATCAATCAGTGTAATACACCACCATTATCAGAATGAAGGACCAAAATCACATGGCCATCTCAATTATGCAGAAATGCATTTGACAAAATTCAACACCCTTTTATGATAAAAGCACCCAACAAACTAGAAATAGAGGAATATTATCTCAACATAATAAAGGTTATATATGGAAAGCTCACAGCTAACATCACACTCCACGGTGAAAAACCGAAAGCTTTAACATCAAACTCAATGGTGAAAAACCCATTCCTCTAAGATCAGGAACAAAGCAAGGATGCCAACTCTTGCCACTTCTATTCAACATAAAACTGGAAATCCTAGCTAGAGCAATTAGGTAAGAAAAAGAAATAAAAGATGCTCAAATTGGAAAGGAAGAAGTAAAATTATCTCTGTTCTTAGATTATACATGGTATAACATGGATGAACCTTGAAGGCATGGTGCTAAGTGAAATAAGCCAAACAAAAAGAGGCAAATACTACATGATTCCACTTACACACAGTACCTAGAATAGTCAAATTCACAGAAAGAGAAAGTAGAATGGTGGTTTCCAGAGGCTGAGGGCAGGGGGAAACAGGGAGTTGTCGTTCCATGGATATAGAGTTTGATCATGAAAGATGAAAAGTTCAAGAGGTCTATTGTACATCAATGTGCATATAGTTAACAATACTGTGTACTGTACACTTAAAAATTGTTAAAAGGGTAAATTTATGTTATGTGTTTTTTACCACAATAAAAAAAATGTATTATTATTTCAGTGGCAATAGGGGTGGAGGTGGTGAAGAAGCAGGACTTCAAGAATTTTAGATTCATGAGTCATTTTTCCTGTAGATATTTGAATAAAAGCTTTCCTTTATAGTTTATCCTATAGTTGCAAAATCAAGTATCATCAAGCACATGTAGAATTTTATTTCACGTGGTTGTTACGCAAGACCTGTGTGTATGTGTCCCTTTCACCATCAGCAAGTTTATTAGCCCTGGTCTGCTCATCCATTCTTATCACCTTTATCCCAGTGGTAATCCACCTGTGCTGGGTCTTCTCCACTTGCTGGCTACTCTCCAGCTCTTGTCCACACTTCCCTGCCTTGCCCTGGGCCCCAGAAGGCTGACTTTTGTGGAATTCATCACCCAGGCTCTTTTGTCCTCTGGCTGCTTGTCGGATTTGGCAAATGGAGGGCAACCGAAGGGCAGGGAGAGAAGTGACATGTTTATTCCCTGCTAGACAACACTTTGACAGCGTCTGCGTTTTTCCACCCAAGGTCACAGCTCCTCGCGGGGAAGGCCTCTCTGACAGCTACAGCTCCTGCAGAGTCCCCATTACCATTCCCACTGCTTGACCATCATGGGAGGTGATGGATTCTCACTGATTTTGGTCCCACATTGCCTCACCATTCCTTGCTGGTGCCTTTCACCCCATCTATACCTTTGCAAACACCTCCTCATTAAAACTCTCCTAAATTAATTTACATGCACCATCCGTTTCCTGTGGGGCCCTGACCAATATGGTTAGACCATGGTTAGGATGAACTGAATACAGAGGCACTCCAGCAAGGTGTTTGAGCTGCGAGCAACAACTTTTTTCCCATGTTCATGGGGCAAGCTCCCTGCTAGAACCAATATCTCTCTCCACCTTGCAAACAGAGCTTCTTAATGAAGCTATCATACCATTCCCAATCTGCATGATGAAAGCTCGTGCTAAAGAGAAATCATGTTGTGAAATCCTGCCACAGAGGACTGAGCTGCATCAAGGAAGAAGTATTCGAACTCAGAGGAGAAGGAGGGTGGCAGGGATGGGGGAGCCTTGCTGGAGGGAGCCAGCCTTTAGAAGGTGGTGTCACGGTGGGTCAGAACCAATGATGAGGGGTTAACATGGGTTGTTCTGAATGGCTGGCCCCAAGAAGAGAGTACAGGACAGGTGACGTTCACAAGCAATTGGGCAGCAGAGGGTTCTCGTGGTGATTAATGAAAGTCTTGGCCTCTGACTTCCTTAAACTCAAAAAGAAAATTAAATTTCCCATCAGACCTCTCCCATGCCTGGGGCCTGGGAAGCCTGTTGTTTATCCCCACAGGATGCAGGCAGAGAAAAGAGTTAGCACGAGAAAATACAATACCTGGGTTTCCAGGCCTGCCTCACCCTTCTCTCCAGTGCCAAACCTTGGCTAACCCACAGCGGAGGCCAAGGGAAGAGGGAGAACCTGCAGGCAGCCTCCTAGCACACGCTGGGCACTTGGCACACTGTGTCTCACTTAGGATGACTCTTCATATAACCCTTCAGGACAGCTATGGATAGAGGGAGCCCTTCTGGCCTTCCTGATGAAACAGAAGTCAAGAGGCAAAGCTGCTCTAATCAATATTCCAGAGTCACAGACTATTATCCCGTCTTTCCTAATCCATTTGTCAAATCAGAGCAGGGGATTTGAGGAAGGGGGAGAGAAGGAGGAGACATGAATAGGTGAAGCACAGGAGATGTTTAGGGTGATGAAATCATTCTGTAGGAAACTGCAACGGTGGAGATATGTCTTTGTGCATTTGTCAAAACCCATAGATCTGCACAAAACAAAGATGTAAACTATGGATTATAGTTAATGTATACTATACAACAATGTAAACTATGGATTATGGTTAATAGTAATGTATCAAGATTGGTTCATTGATTGTAACAGCTGTCCCACACTAATACAAGATGTTAATAATAGGGACACTGGGGCCAGCCCCATGGCATAGTGGTTAAGTCTGGTATGCTCCTCTTCGGCATCCTGGGTTCGCAGGTTCAGATCCTGGCCGTGGACCTACACTGCTCATCAGCCATGCTGTGGCAGTGACCCACATACAAAATAGAGGAAAATTTGCACAGATGTTAGCTCAGGGCTAATCTTCCTCAAGCAAAAAAAAAGAGGAAGATTAGCAACAGATGTTAGCTCAGAGCAAAGCTTCCTCACCAAAAAAATAATAATAATAGGGAAACTCTATTCCTAGGATTGGGGAGGAGGGGTGTTGAAGCATGGGTATTTGGAACTATCTGCTCAATTATTCTGTAAATCCAGAAATGTACTAAAAACATAAAGTCAATTTTTTTTGTCATTGTTGACGAAGATTTGCCCTGTGCTAACATCTGTTACCAATCTTCCTCTTTTTGCTTGAGGAAGATTCACCCTGAGCTAACATCTGTGCCAATCTTCCTCTATTTTGTATGTGGGCTGCTGCCACAGCATGGCTGATGAGTGGTATAGGTCCATGCCCGGGATCCGAACCCATGAACCCTAGCCACCAAAGCAGAGTGTGCCAAACTTAAACACTACTCCATGGGGCCTGCCCCCAAATAAAGTCTATTAATTGTAAAGAATTGTAACAATAGTCCCACCCATGAGCACCTGCCCTTCCTTGCTTTGGAGTGCACCTGGCCTTTCTCCCAGTGTGGGAATAGGCTATGTTGTGACTGGGACTGTGTGGCTGATCTACACACACTGGACGCACAGAATGGCCCAACACTGAGCATACAGCTTCAACCGAGCGTCACAAGATACTAAGAACTCCGTGGGAAACAGCGGGAGGAAGCTCCTGGCTAAACACCCCTCGATGCAGGATGAAGGTCGCAGTGCCAGAGGACTCCTTCCTGATAATACTCCTAGCGGGTGGCAGAGAATTGGGAAGGACTGTGAAACGTTCCCATGGCTACGTTTTGTCTTGTTTTTTAATGTAGGTGTGCTTCATTCATGAGTGAATATTTCTGAGGTAGGGAGAAAATAACTGTGTCCAGTTATTTATGTAACAGTTGTGGTATTTCTTTTTAAAAAAAACCTTAAAATTCTAGGATCCAGACCTGCCTCTGGATTTTAAAGATATTCCAGGAACCCAAGAAGTCCAGTTACTAAAAAGATTGTAGGTTACTTCTGGTTCTCAGGAGGGCAATGCCTGAGACTTGGGTGCAGGCAGTTTATTAGAGAGGTGATTCCCAGGAAGAAGTGAGGGCACGAGGAGAGACAGGAAAGGGAAGAAAACCAGTACAGGTGGGGCAGGAGGACTTGAACGCTGGCAACTGGTAACTGACAACAAAAAACTTCCACAGAATATCAAAAATAAGCAGACAAAGCCACTTACGATAGAACAAGAAAGACCACTCCATAATCATGACTGAGCAGAAAGGTAAGGACACTGTGAAACCACAAAGATAATCAAATCCCCCTTCTTTCTAACACAAGTGAGTGCCATTTCTTTATCAAACACTCAAGCTCCACTTTGTTAGTCCTGCCTCTTAGATAAAAATTATTAAAATAACCAGTCATCAAATTTCCTCAGCACCCAATTCAGCACTGAATTCAGAAAAAAATTCACTTCCTACAATCCTCTTCAAAATTACCCAGCACAAGTCCACATCCTTAACGCTCGCTTAAAGTTGCCCACTGTATGCGTTCTCTCTGTTGCAGCAAACCAACCAACCTCACTTTGACTTAGGTAAGGTCCTGCGGTCTTCGGCTAATGGACGTGGACACTAGTAAAAGGTGTGTTCATGAGTTAATTGCCATTGTGGGCAAGTGGAATTCAATCCCACTACAGACACCGCAGAATTGCATAGAATACATCTCGGAATTGTACCACCAGAAGACGGAGAGACTAGAGAAGTGATGGGGGACTCCCGTTCTCCTATACTTGAGAGCTGTTCCTGGGGATTAACTCCTCTGCATTTTTGGATTGTGCCTGCATGGGGCTGAGCAAACTCCCACAGCTTTGAGGAATCCCAGGAAGAGGAAAGCAGAGGGACATGTTGAGTGTGCTCTCAAATGTGCTTACTGTGGGACCCTGATGGTCTATGGAACCGTCCACCAGAGATGTGCAGACACCAGGTGGTCCAACGGGGTGTGGCACATCACAGTGCACTACTAGTGATAATCCGCATTTTACAGAGGTGGAAACTGAGACTCAGACAGGTCAGAAATGTTGAACTGGGCCGCAGAGCCGTTCTCTCACTGTTGAAAAATGGCATTGCTAAAATTTTCCTGCCAGAGACACATTTCTTCTCATCTCTTCTGGATGTGTTTCTGTGACACTGTAAACAAAAGAGAACGTGTTAAGTCCCACTTCTCACTTTATCAAATTGCAGAATGGGATCTGGGGATTATCTGCTACTACAGGCCGTCTTGAGGAATATGCAGAATCCCCTGGAGCAGGGATTTGCAAACTCCTGTTAATCATGGAACCCTTTTTTCTTCAGAGGAAATCCTACAGGGAACACAGAGCAGAGACAAGGCCCAGAGCCTCCCCTACTTGGGACTTAACCCACGACCTCAGTCAGCTCGGAGGCTCCTCCGAGAATGCCCAAATGCCACAGAGCACAGAAGCAAAGCAAGAATAAAAGGCAGAATTTTGGAGATTCGGGCCCTTAGACCAGCCTGACCTCTATCAGCTTGTTACCCTGAGTGAGTCACGTCCCCTTACCTATGGGATGGGGCTCCTTTCATACTGGGATTCAGTTTCTCTCTTACGTTGTACAGCTACCTCATTTATCAACCAACAACTGAGGGCTAAGTGAGCTGATCAATAGCCCAACCCTGCTGGCATAATTCACAACTAATCTTGTTATTCTCCAAGTACAAATTCAGCTGTTTGATCCTCAGCATGCATCAGAGGCACCTGCAGTGGCACCTACCCCCCTTTAGTACTTATTTGTTCAAACCCAGTGTCTTGTGCCTCCATGATTATTATCATGATAGGTACACAGCTGAACATAGAGGCAAGACAAAACAAACTACTTTATCCTTTCTTTGCAATTTCCCTTGGGAAACAAAGGAAAAGCATGGCAAAGCTACATGATTAGGTGCTAAACATACCGAGCAGAAACAAGAGGGTTTTAGGAGCCCACAGGATGGAAAAGATAAAGGACAGAGGAACACATCAATAAGCTGCTACGTGTATTTAATGTGAAATGATATGATGTTTGGGATTTGATTTAAAATTTCCAACAAAACAAAAAGTGGGAGGACAAATCAAACAAGATTGGCAAAATCTTGTTGCTAATTGTTAAAGCCAGGTCCTGGGTACATGCAAGTGTGTTTTTTTCTGTGAAATTCTGTATGTCTGAAATTTTCCATAATAGAGGGTGTTGTCCTTTTCCAGTTCAGTATGTGTGATGCCCACCTTAAACACTTTGCACATTATCTCATTTAATCTTTTAAAAAGCCAATTCATTTTATAGATGAAGAATCTAAGAGCCAAAACCATGAAGAAATTTACCCAAAGCGTCCCAGAGCCAGGATTTCCCTTGAGACCTCTCGCCCTTCAGGAGGCCCTCAGGCAGAGGTTGAGTTGGAATCGGACCTTGACTTCTAGGAATGTAATGGCATTCGGGAAGAAGGAGCAACATGGGCAAGCTCCTGAAATAAGACCCACAGGACGGGACCAACACTCTGAGAAGATGGTTTCACAACTCAGAAATACATATTTTATTACCCAGTTAACATGAGCCAATCAACCCTAAGTGAACTAGTGGAGGAAGATCCGTGAGGCTGAGAATCAGCTATTGAAACAAGACTGATGGATCTGAGGTCTCCAGGGTGTTGAGAGGACTTGAAACGATCCAATGACTTGCTCTGTCTCAGCTGTGTCCTAACTCCGCTGTGAGACTGGAGGGCATTGAGAACCCAGACAGCTGAATGAGGCAGAGGTTCTGGCTCCTGTCAGCTTTGGGAAGACTAACTTTCCTTTCTCCCTCCTTTTTCACTCCCAGCTCCTGGCCAAAAAAAAATATTTACTGAGCACACAAACTGCGTGCTGGGCACCATGTGGGTTGGATGTTGGGGATTCAGAGGGGCAGTAGATCTCTGCCTCCCTCCAAGGCTCCAAGCCCAGATCAGCAGCCAAGAAAGGTGAGCGATAATATAAGTTCAGAAGGGGATGTCTGCCCAGAGTGGAGCTGCTGGTAGGAAGCAGAACCTGCATTCCACCATGAAGTAAGGGAGGACCTTAGGCAAAAAAAACTCGAGAGGAGGGCAAGCCCAGTGGCGTAGTGGTTAAGTTTGCATACTGCTCTTCAGTGGCCTAGGGTTCACCAGTTCAGATCCCGGGCATGGACCCACACACAGCTCATCAAGCCATGCTGTGGTGGCGTCCCACATATAAAGTAGAGGAAGATGGGCACAGGTGTTAGCTCAGGGACAATCTTCCTCAAGCAAAAAGAGAAAGATTGGCAACAGAAGTTAGCTCAGGGCCAATCTTCCTCACCAAAAAAAACCTCAAGAGGGCTACCCAGCCAAAGGTGGGCCTGTTTAAGATGTATCTGTCTGGGGGGTAGAGAGGGAAGGGCCACAAGAAGTTGCAGAGGAAGGTAAAGGAAAGAATCTCTTTAGACTTGAGTGGCAGGCTAACAGTAATGCAGAGCCAGTGATGTCTCATACACACTGTGGTAGATTACACTTTGGGGGCCAATTTCTTACCCTTCCCTATATCCACACCCTTTCCCATCTGACTTTGCAGTTCCCCGTGTATGCAAGAGTGAGTGTATTTCCCCACCCCTCAACTTTGGGATCAGCCATAAAACTTGCTTTGGCCAATGGGATCTTAGCAGATGTGACACAAAGCTGGCTTTTGCAGTGGGGCCTTCCCTCATGTACTTCTGCCATTTCCATGACAAAGACATGCCCTGGGTAGGCTGCTGGTCCAGGAAGGATGAGACACACTGCCCAAGAGACCCACAGACTAGAAGCAGAGCTTCCCCAGACACCGCAGTCAAAGCAGAACCACTCAGCCATGCCTCGCTTAGATCAGTCAACCTCCAGCCAACTCATGATGCATAAACTAGCTGAGATCAACAGAGTCATATAGCTGACCTACAGATGCATGAGCCAAATAAATACATTTTGTTGTATGCCACTGAGATTTTTTTGTGCTTGCTGGTTACCTAGTAATAGCTGACTGATACATTCACCATACTTCTTTGCCAAAACAATTCAGGGAATTTTTTCCAGGAGGCTAGTCAATTCATGGACAATCATGGGCACCCGTGAAGTAGGGTGTAAGGTAGGGAGTATTTCTCTCTTCTTCTCCTGGAAGGAAGGGCAGGACAGTGCTGGGAACAATTGTGGAAAAGGCATGGCTCTCAGTAAGATAATATGCGTGCATTCCTCCTACGTATTCGACCTGGCCTAACATTCCCTAACCTTCTAAAAGAAATATTACTTCTTTCCTAGAAGTTAGGAACATTCTAGAAGGTTCTGAGAAACTTTCAGCCAATCCTGGGAAGTTGGCAAGCAAACTGCTTTAGAAAAGTAAACATTGTAAGTCCCAAAACTTTAGACTCTCTTACACACACAGACACACACATCTCCCAAACCTAAATATTCCTAAGGTTTTGCAGTGTGCAGGCATAAAAACACATTTTCATCACATAACGAGAATTTCTTTTATAACAAATCAGTCTTCTTCAATATACGAAAACTCATGTCTCTGAAGCCATAACCAATAGTGTGTCTTGGGTAAAATTAACACAATTTAGTTCTCTGCTTTTAAAATGTTGGCTGACCTTTAACTATTTTAAAAGGTTAAAATGGTATAGGCTGCACAACTGTCAGCAGCTCTGTTATTAGAAAAAAAAATTGTACCATTTGAACATTTCAGTCTGAGATCTTATCTCCTCTTCGTGACAGCCAGTTCCAGGCAAGCTCGGGCAAAGCAGCCCTAAGCATTAAATGCTTCCCTGAGCCAGGAATGAGGGCTGTTAGCAGGAGAGAGAGAGAGAGAATTAGTTGTCCCCAGGACTGACATTCAAACCCTAATGAACTTTCTCTTTCTCACAGACAGAGATTTGGGCAGAAATGAAGCCAGGCTGCTTTACACTCTCAAGTGTGGCCACAGCCCCCCAGCTGGCTCCATGCCCCCAGCCCACTGTCCACCAGAGATTCCGTTCCGGCAGATGCTGCTCAGCTTGTGTCCCAGTTAATCCTAGAAGAGATGCTCCCCGTGGCTGGAGATACCCAATGGATGAATCAAGACATTTCAAAACAGCAATTTGCCAAGACTCTTCTAACCATCAGGACATTTTTTTTTTCCAGTCTTTTATAACATCTACAGTCATGCACCACTTAATGACCAGGAAATGTGTCATTCAGTGATTTCATCATTGTGTGATCATCCTAGAGCGTAGTTACACAAATACAGATGGTATAGCCTACTACACACCTAGGCTGCATGGTACTAATCTTATGGGGCTGCTGTCATACATGCAGTCCATCGTTGACTGAAACATCATTACAAGGTGTGTGACTCTATAGCAACATGGACCTTATCAAAGTGTAAAAGCACTCTTTTTACATGTTGTGAAGCGTGTGCATAAGCCTCTCCCACAGCCTCGCCCCAGCCTTCAGCATCACTTGCATCTCAGCCTTTTCCCATTAACAACCCCATCCTCTGACCGCCCAGCAGCCTCAGCTCATCCCACTCCCCATCCCTCATCCAAGCTCCAGCCCATCCCTGGGCCTGGCCCACCACTCTCTGTCTCATCCTGACCTCTGGGATGAGGCGGTGCTAAGCCAGGAGACAAGATGAGGATCAGGCAGGGCCGCACCCTTTACAGCTTATCCATGAAGCTTTTCACTGCCAGGAGCAAAAACATCTTGACACAGTCCTTATCTTGTCCAACAGAAATATCCCATTTTGAGAGACTAAACCTAGCAGGGCAGAAAATGAGAAAGATACCAAACCCAGATTGTGGAGGAAAGCATTTATCAGAAGCCAGTACAACTCAAATCCGTCGGGCACAGGGTCAGGAGGCAGGAGCCAGGCCCAGGCCTTGCCGCACCTGGTGAAACTCGGTCACTCCCTGATCAGAGCCAAGCGTGCCCCTCAGGCCCCAGCACAGCGCCCTGGAGACAAGGACTGATTCCCAGATAACCGCTGCCTCACCTGGGGGAGGCCGGATGCGACGCCGCTGAGGGCGCCATCTGGTGGCTCCTCAATGATGTGGCAGCCCGCGGAGCCTAAAGACACCAGCAAAATCCCAGCCAAAAGGGTTCAGAAAAGTGAAAGCTTGGCTCTGCCTTTAATTCTTTCTCCCACTCACTCACTCTTTGAATTGTCAAGACTTTTCTGGTCCTGGTAATGAGCATGATGAGGAAAAACTCCACCAAACCCCAGTTCAATTTGAAATCAAGCAATTGACTGATTTTCTTGGCTGGGGTAGATTAGATATTGAACCAGCCAGAACCAGGGTTGGAAGGTGCCAGCCCATTGAGGGACGCAGCACTGTGTGTGACTGTTCCTGCCCTCGCCTCCCCCTCAATGACTGTGCACAGGCAGGGAAGGAGGACAGGGAGGGCCTTACCCGCCGTCTCTGGGACTGCAGGGTCACCTGACCCTCTGAATGGGATCTCTGAGAGCTGTCCTCAGCCCAGAACGAAAATCTACAACTGCCAAATTATTCAGTGGGCAGTGGCACAACTTGGAGGCCTTTTTTTGCCTTCTCCAATCCTCTTTCAAACCTCTCCTTACAATTAACGCTCATCTCAGTGTTAAAACACCATGAGGGGACAATATCCAGCTCGCCTCAAAAATCTTACTGCAGACACGAAAATAAGAGTGGGGTATCTGGACAACAATGCCCTGAAGACGTGCCTCAGCTATGATCAATGGGGGTGTGAGGATGTGTTCTCGCAGCTCAACTGGGTACAGGAAGTGACTACCTCTAGGTAAAAATACTCACTAAGCTCCTGCCAGGATAATCCTGATCATGCCAGAGAAATCACAGCAGACAAAGGGGATCAGAACGTTCTGGAAAGTGAGCAAGAGAGAAAATTGTGGAGCATCGTAAGCAAACAGGCCATTGCAATATTGCACACATTTGGCAGGATACTTTTTTTGAGACATTAACCTATGTTTTGCCAGGTGCTGTTTTTATCTCCTCGGGTTTCATGAAAGCAGCCTTTGTAAGTCTTTGCCTCGGGGTATTTCTTGCAGAGCAGGATGCAGAGGTGACTTGAGGTCAGAAGCTTCTCACTCTCCTGCCCTCTGTAAGGCTCCCTGATGAGGAAATACCAGATGTCCTACAGGTGGAGTGGAGTGAGGAGCACCTATGCCAGAAAGGGGACAGGGCAGGGAAGAGTTGGGAATACCTGTGAGTCCCACATCTGTGATGTTGGGAATGTCTGTGGGTCCATGAATTATGGGGACAGCACTTCACAGGGGAGAGTCACAAGAGGGCGTACTCAAGAGTGTACTGGGTTGAGGAGGCTAAACCCAACAACCCAAAGCTCCCGGCCGCACCATAGATTCTGGTGCTCCAAGCTGAATCTGAATACCCGCTGGGCTGGGACAGTGAGTGTGTCTCAGCATTAACCAACGTGGACCCACGACTCATGACTGAGGAGGCCTCCCCTTTGCTTTATCTCTGTGAATGACCTCAGGACCTCGCACAACCCAGAGTGGAGAGATCCCACAGTAACCCCATGAGGTGAAATTTCCTGTGAATCCAGCAAAATGTGGCTTCAGCATTAGAAGATGAGAACAGTGGTCCTCACTGTGCATCCCAGTGTAAAGTGTGGGGGACTAGAATTGGCCACCCCAAGATATGTCTCTTTGGCACAAGGATTATTTTGGGCTGGTTACTTTTAAAAACTGGAGACAGGAAAGAAACTCTGAAAAGTAGAATTTACTTACCCTTTGTAAGAGACGTGTACATTTGTAAGGGAAATCTCCATCTGTAAAGGTGTCTCCTTCTCTATACTAGGAAGAAGGGGGGATGACCTTATCTCTACAAACTCTTCTCAATGTGGAAGGCAAGGACTTAAATCTGCATAATAACCTTACTCTTGTGTACTGTGCTTACCTTATTTACTCTTGTTTACTTTGTTTACCATGTGTAATCTCCCATAACTGACTACCCCCACCCCCAACATCCTCCTTTGTCTGTAGCTGAAGATGATATTTAAGGTGGTGGCTTCAGCCATTTTGGTGAGTAGCTCAGTTTGCCTGAGCCTCTCCCATGTATACATGTTATAAAGCTTTGTTTAATTTTCTCCTGTTATTCTGTCTCATGTGAATTTAATTCGTTGTCCGGCCAGAAGGACCCAGAGCGGGTAGAGGAAGGGTTTTCCTTCCCTACGAAAGCCTCCCATTCACACCCCCTCAAATGTGTTGGCAAGAACGAACTTTGCAGAAACCTGCCCCTGGAGTTAGAAGGACCTGGGAGCAAATATAAAATGGAGACTGAAGACAAAGTCTCAGAAGTAAGGAATTAAAATCCAAGCATTTAAAGCCCAGAGCCACACGCAGTCCCCACAGTAGACACAGACAGGCCTAGTGTTTGAGAGGTTAGTGAAGGGTGACTCCCAGATGGTTAGTGAGGGCCACCTGGAAGCTCAAATCAGAGCACGGGATTCGTAGCCAAAGCTCCCATGTGTGGCCACCTTATCTTTTGAGATCTCAACAAAATTGGCCTGAGCATCTTCTCCCATGAGCTGTAGGAGGTCCAGTGAATTCCTGGGGAGGCACAGACAGGGATTCTTTCTCTTAAGAAGCCCAGGACAACTGACAGGGTCTCTGAGTTCCCTAAGTCTTTCTCCCTTTCCAGACAGGCCTTAAGAGAGCACAACTTTCTTTCCCTCAGATACAAATTGTGTTACTCCATCCCCATTAAGACTTAGATCTGTAGACCAAACTGAACACTTAAGATCAGTGCATTTTATTGCATTAAATAGCCCTCGACTTAAAAAAAAAAAAGGAGGGGGCTCAAAACTTGCTATGGGCATCCCAAAAACCTGGAAACATAGACAAATATATATCTCATCCATAATATCTTCAATCTTGGGCCAGCCAGGTAGTGTAGTTGTTAAGTTCGCACGCTCCACTCCAGCAGCCCAGGGTTTGCAGGTTCGGGTCTTGGGTGTGGACCTACACATGGCTCATCAAGCCATATTGCGATGGTGTCCCACATACAAAATAGAGCAAGAATGGCACAGATGTTAGCTCACTGACAATATTCCTCAAGCAAAAAGAGGAAGATTGGCAACAGGTTCTAGCTTAGGGTCAATCTTCCTGACAAAAAAAAAAAGAAAAAACTTCAATCTGTAAAAAGTGATATACTATTAGCTATACTGCCATAGTTTAGGACACCCTAGATTTGGGTTACGTTAATGAAGACTGAATATATGCAGTTATGCACAGCATAACAACATCTTGGTCAACAACAGACCACATATATGATGGTGGTCCCATAAGATTAGTACCATATAGCCTAGGTGTGTAGTAGGCTATATCATCTAGGTTTGTGTAAGTACACTCTGTGATGTTCACACAACAATGAAATCGTGTAAACAACGAATACATTTCTCAGAATGTATCCTCATCATTAAGTGATGCATGAGTGTTTACTATTCTCATTCTAGAGTGTGGGGTCAATCATTCTCCACACTAGAAATTACCTGGACAAGGCAGACCCAGGTGAGCAGCCCCGACACAGTGCTGGCATGGCAGCGTGCCTAGAGTTGGTGCTATGGGGGGCAAAATAGTCATTGTGGTCTTTGTTAAAGCTGGATTGAGAGAGAAAAGATCTAAACTCTATTACCCGCCCACGTGCTCCCTTGAGCAAATTTGTTTCCTCTCCTTGGGCATTAAGTGTTCAGCTGTAAAAGGAGTAAGATGGACAAGGTCATCTCTACATCTTAAATTTTATGACTGAGTCTGTCTTTGATCCATCCTGAAGCCCTCAGGGTGACTTTCATTATAAATCATATCCGTGAGGCATCCTTGAAGTGCCCATCCCTGGGAAGATATTCTAAGTTTCTGAATGGAAAACCATGACTTAGAGTGGCCGAGGCCACACAGCAAATTGAAAATAAAATGTCTTATGATCACCACACCATTGAAGAGAAATGCATGCTGGGTTTCCATTTGCTTAGGGTAAAATCACCATCATTGTACTTTTGGAGATCCCTTAGACTGGTCAAGGACCAAAGCAGAAGCGACTCACACCCCTGCCGTGGCAGCAGAATTAACCTGCAACCCTGCAGGTATGGGGCTCTGGAGCAGACCAGCTTGGAGAAATGGACTGCCTATGTCCAGGGAGGATACAAAATCTCCCAGCAAACCGTCAGCTGCGAGGCTGGGGCCAGGGCTGCTTTCACAGCCTGCAAAAAATACAACGTAGCCCGAGGACCACCCCACAGCTCCCTCACCTGCCTGCCCTGCATTGAGCTAAACTTGGCTGACTCGGTCCAGATAAGGTCATTGCAGAGAGGGTGTTTTCAAAAGATTTTAAAACAACAGACCCACTGCAATGCAGCACTAGCAAATTGTATCCAAAGCAGCCAAACGCTCCCAGCACAGCAGCCCCAGTGTGATTCCAAATGTCAAGAGCACCACCTGCTGCCCAGACTGTGAAAAGCCTCAGTTGTCTCCTGTTCTCTTCAGCAACATCAGTGCAGTGGGTCTCAAACTGGATGAGTAAGCTGAGGATCTGAAGTTCTCTCCAAGATTCGTAAGCTGGTTGCATGTTTTCATTTTTATGATAGCCTAGAAAAGTTGACACAAACATATGCCAGATCATCTGACTGAGAAAGGAAAGGAAAATCTTCAAACCAGGTTATTTTGCATTTGTTAGGTTAGTGCTGGGAGGTTTTGTCAGGTGCTACTGTTTTAATTGTTAATGAAGCAGAACAGAGGTCGACTAACCCCTTAGGGAAGCATTTGTTCTAAGTTAAAGTCAAAGGACTCAGCTGCGCGCTCCATAGGGATTGTAGGAAAGAGCTGTGAGGACTAAGTCATCACAGGGCTCACAATAGCAGGGGCACACCACTCAAAACAAGCTGAGACAGAACAGTAAAGACCATATTAGCAGTGCAAGAGACAATTTAGTGGGAGCCAAACACTATCCGTCCCACTGAGTTAATGTGGATTATTGATGTCGCTTTCTTCAAAGTTAACTTGTAATTTGGCTTTGCTTTTATGGCTGAGTATGAATTATAAAGATAAGAAATGGATACCTAGTATTATTTGAATTATTTTTTACACTATATAAAATGATTTACTTCTATCTGGTCTTCCTATTTCCATCTCTCTCGCTTATACACACACGCAGTGTTATTTGTTAAGTGAATAAATTATATCAACACAGAGGGTTTGCTAGAATCTCCTTCCTCTAAAAGAGGTCCATATATGACTCAGTATCAGTCAAGTTTGGGCTGCAATAGCAGTGTGCTGCATAACAAACAACCCCAAAATTTCAGTGGCTTACAATAACAACCATTTGCTTTCCTGACAGGTGTGCAGGTCAGTTCGGGCTGCTCTGCTTTGGTCTGCAGACCAGGTGCAGGTCTGCTCCACGTGTCTCTCATCTTTGAACCGGGGTCTACTCTTTTTGTGGCAGATGGCAGCAGCAAAGGGGCCAAACTAAACAGGAAAACCCGTTTAAAGCCTCTGCTTACATCATATTTGCTCGCATCCTATTGGCCAAAGCAAGTCACATAGTCAACATCAATGGAGTAAGGAGGTATATTTGTCCCACAGAGGTTGAGAGAAAGCCGGACGAGGGCAAAGAGGGCAGGTCGAGCTGTGGATAAATCATACAATCTATTACAGACCCACATTGTAGAAACACTGCCTTTAAAGAAAGGGATTGTTCCCATTACTCTCTTAAAAAATTATAGAACCTCCAATGCAAGTCGTAATTAAGTCTATGAATTTTATTCTCTTCTCCTATTTCTGAAATTTCCATTAACTAAATGAAATTAGGTGCAAAATTCTAAATCATAACAGGAAACCAGAAGGGGAGCAACCACATGCCTAAAACTTATAAATTGAAAGATTGCAGACAAAAGGGATGCTAGAAGAAGTGCCAGCCCTTTCACCATTGGCTACACAAACTTCTCAGAAGGAGATGACATGACAGGATCACAGGAACCTGGCTTTCATCCTAGCTCTGAGCCAAAGTGGCTAGAGATAGGGTGGCTGGTGTTGCAGGCAGCCAAAAGCCAAATCCTCCAGGAATGGCCCCTCAACCTGCTGCCACGGCCCGCTGGAATGAGGCTCTCCTCAGGGCAGCCTCACTTCTCCTCAGAGCTCACCCGTACACGGTGCATGTGGGAAGTGAGCTGCATGGTGTGTGGGCCCTACTGAGAATGGCTCCTGCCCTGGGAAGCTGGGCTGGTTGATGAGGGGACCCTGATCCTGGCAGCTTTGGGCTGCTGAAGTGGACATGGAGGGGAAATGCTCAACGTCAAGGAGGTGCTCCCATGGTAAGACGCCTCCCTCTGTGGAGAGGAAGACCTCTGCTGACTCTCACTGGATCTGCCCCAGTGTCCAATATTACACAAACGAGGCCAGTCTGGTCGATGAGGATGAGCCATCAGAATAGTCCCAGGATGTACAAAAGGACTCTACAGTTTAAGAGAAGCAGCCCACAGTAATTTAAATCTGGTAGTTCTGGGACATGGGTTAACAGGCTACTGAAACAGAATATAATTTAGACACAGACTTAATGCATAAGAAAATTTAGCATATAATAAATAAGGTATTCTTTAAAGTGAAAAAAAAAATGAGTAAGTAAAAAAATCTGTGCCAGGGCAACTGGGAATAAAAACAAAACTGAATTCCCTCCCTAACTCCTTGAACCAAAATAAATTCTGGATGGATGAAATAGCTACTGTTCAAATGTTTAATAAAGGTATGCATATGAAAATGTTTTAACATTTAATCTCGATGTGGGGAAGGTCTCTCTAAGCAATATATCAACATCAGAACCCAAAACAGAGTCCAACCATCAGAAGAGGATCATGTTTCTTTGAAAGGGAAGTTTACCAGGGGCGTACCCCAGAGCAATGGACAGCAAGCAGAAAGTGGCGCATAGGGATGAGACTAGAGATGCCAATTGTTTCCTGCCCAGCCCATACCCTCCTCTTCTTAAAAGATCTACCCTCAACCTATTCTCCTCTGAAAGGGGCAGCCCCTGTACCATATGATTTTCCACCACCATCAGACACAGTTGATTGGGCTAGAAGTGGACACCTGACCCAAGCTGAGCCAATCAAAGTTTCTCTCCCAGGAGTTTGGAAGTGGATCCCTGAGAAATGGAGCCATTTAGCTCTGTGGAGATAGGATACTAGGTAATGGAGAATCAGGAGCCAGCGTGCACACCATGATACCCATAAACGTGAGAGAGCAAGAACCAGGAGCTGGTGTGAAGCAAGCTGGTGTGCAGGGGAAGAAAAGGAGGGGATGCCCAGTTCAAGACCTAGCTGAGGGCCCACTGGGCCTCACAGGGATAACCAGGCTGGAGAATCAGTGCAGGTGACCTCTGGTTCCCGTAAGACCTGTTCCGTGAGAGCCCCCATGCCCTTGCAATAAGGCCCCTCTCTACCTGAGTAGTGTGTGCTGTCACTCTTCCTTGCAGCGTCATGATGCCGGATGAAGATGCAGCTTATATGGATACAGGTATTGAGAAAAGTGCCTCAAGAAGGAAGGAACAAAGCAGAGGTAAGGGGAGGCAGGTGTGGAGGAGATGCCACTGCTGGCTCTGTTCTGTCTGAGAGGGGTGTGAAGCAGCAATGGAAACACAACCTGGGAAAACAAAATGAGTGGAAACAACGTCCAGGCACTCAGAGCCCTTGGAAGGGAAGCCTGTGTTGGAAAGCTTGCAAAAGAAAACACACGGAAGAGGCAAATGTGGGACAAACTGTCCCGTGGTGCTTCTATTATTTTCAAGGGACTAGGCAAAGCAGAAAAAAACATTGTCAGCCCTTGAACATTTTTATGAAGGCTGAAAAAGCCACGCCAGACAGCTTGAAAGCGGCTGCCTCGCGGGTACAAAGGCCCAGCGCCCTTCTGATTCCAGGCAGAACAGCTCTGCTGACTTGTCACAACCTTATATTGTTTCCCTGGTGTTGATTTTTACCCCTGAGGGCAGGTTTAAAGAAAGAAATGCAGTAAAAAGAGTCACTCTCCAAATTGAAGATTCCGCTCCCCCTCTTTAATAAGAGTGCTGTGTTGGCGCCATTGGCAAAGTTGGGCCGTTTATAAAAATAGATGCAGACTTATCTGATTGCATTTTGGGGAATGAAGGCTATTCTTGAAAAAGTGTTTTTGGTTTTGTTTTTTAATGAGTACAAAAGTGCAGGGCAGCCCAGGGCTACCGCCAGAAAGCAAGCAGTTGAACCTCAAAGAAATGAGGGAAAAGAAACTAAGAGATGTCCAGCAGGTCATGAGCCACTATCATTTCTGTTGTGATTTTTCCAGCTAGTGAGGCCTTGTCAATTGGCCGTGTCTTCATAATCAAGAATCTGAGCTGAAAGCCATTTTAACTGCTGCTGATGACTGAGGTGGATGAGGGAACAAGTATCTTCCTTTTTGCACATCTATCCATGAGCTACAGTCTCGTCCTCTCCGTGGTGTCAGAAGCGCAGACGTAAGAGCTGGAACGAGCCTTTGAGATAGAGCCCAACCCTCTACTTCTGTGCAGGGTTCTCCTCCAAACCAAAGAGCTTCTTCCTGGCTTGGGGAAATAGAGAGAATTCTATAGGCTCTGGGAGCCCCCGGGATCCAACTGGAGACCTAGCAAGAGGCCTCCAAAGCAGAATCATCAGTGTGACCATGGAGGTAGGCCTATGGAAAGTTGTACAAAGGATTCCCAAGCCTTAGAGGCAAGGGAGCAGCAGAGAAGTGGGCTGGGACAGTGGGTGTCAGCAGTAACCCCATGGGAACTAATCGCTAAAGGATGCTCCCCATGACTTGGCACTTCACAAGACCCCAGAAATGTGGTCCACCGGGGAGCAGGTGACTGAGATCACTGCCCACCAGCCAGCAGGATGGAGGACACAGTCAAAACGTAATTCAATTGACAGAAAATAAAATTATGCAATACTTGTTGCACCCTTGTAATTTCAGACTAACGTTAATACCTGCTGTGCCCAGTTAGGAAAACTGAAGTCAAAAGGTAAATTAAGTGACTTGCATTAAGATTGGATTAAAAAAAAAAAACTGGGTAAATCTACGTTTATTGGAGAAACATCAATTTCAACAAGTCAATTTAAAATGACATCCTATTTAAAACTATTTAGGAGGAATGCTTATTAAAATCACATTTTCTGTTTCCAGAGTTACCTCTGTGATGCTCTGTGTAAATCTTCTCTCCCTGTCAAATGCCTGGGAGGGTTTGGTGATGGTTGATGTGAAATGAGGGCAATCTGAGAGCCGTCTGCCTTCCCGTACCCCCACCTCCCACCAGAGTTCTTTTGGGAAGTTGGAACTGAGAATTTATACAATGTGCTTCCTTCTATCAGATCAGGAAAGAGCCCAAGAGCTCTCAAGTGGAATAAACTTCCAGATCATGATGAAGTTATCGGCTTTCGTTGACATAAATTACACAGGTACCACAATAGACGAAGCATCATTTTCTCTGTGCTTCACGGGTTTTGTAATAGCAGCTGGATTTCTCAATGCAATTTTTCTTAAGGTCACATTTTCTTCTCCAAGTATATTCAGTTATATGAAACTTGTCAAAACAAATCTAGAGATATCTTTATGTTCTTATGTTATTCAATTCCCAGATTCTATCAGGAAGATAGACAAGGAGAAAAACGATATACCATTAAAAACAAAATAAATATCTGACCCTATTCTGTACAGTATCTGTGTAAAACAGAAAGAATACAACCCAAGGGAAAGAGAGAAATTTCCAGTCTTTATTCCTAGTACCACTGCTTTCTAGGAAACAATTACAGAGTTTTCAGTGCAATTTATTTCCAGATTCTAGGACACCATTACTGTAAGATATAACCTAGGTTCAACAAGATCTTTCAAGGGGAAAAGGAAACTAATTGAGTACTCATCAATTGTAAAATGCACTCCAATTGAAGAAATGCTGAAATATGAAAAATTTCCATCTTAGAATGGAGGAACACAGCTATGGAGTATCTGTCTTACAACAACTCAGTTATTAGTATATGCCGTAACGGGATGGTCATGGTGATAAGTCATAAGGTCAAGGTCATAAGACGTGGGATCAAGGTTCAGAAAAGAGGAGAGGTGTGCTTTTCCAGGTTCCCTGGGCAAGATGGCATGGAGGGAAGAGCTGTAGCCTTTGGTAATTATGGCTTCAGATCCCAGCTCTGCCATTGACTACCTGTGTGGCCTGGGCCCTCAGTGTCTTCATTGGTAAATCAGGGATTTCTTCATTCACGCAACAAGTATTTATTATGAGCCTAAAATTTTCCAGGCACTCTTCTAGACATGGATGATACAAGACCGAGAAGGTGCCTTCCCCACTGGAGTTTATATTTCATGGGTTGGGGTAGGCGCAGACAAGTAGACAAGCAAAATAAGCAGGAACGTTTCAAATGCTGAGAAGTTCACTGAAGGAAATTGAACAGAAGGGCTGGGACAGCACCTCAGGGAGGCAGCTTCTTGGAGGAGGCAGCATTTGAGCTGAGACCTCCAAGAGCTGGAGGAAAATCATTCCAGAGAAAGGAAACAGCCAGTACAAAGGCCCTCAAAGAAGGAGTGGTCTGTGCTAGAGAAGTCACAGATGTGTTTGTGTGACGACGGCAGAGCTAGCCCTGGGGAGAGGGTTCGGGGGATGAGGGGAGCCGTGAGGTAGGGAGGGCCAGCTCATTCAGCTTCTGTAGGCCATGTTGAGGAATTCTGTTGTGTTCTAAATGCAACAGGAAGTCATTTTCAACTGAGGTGATATGATCAAACTTTTGTTTTAAAAATTCACTCTGGCTACGGTCATTCATGCATCATTCAGCATTAAGGGAAGCTGGGAGGGGATAGTAATGCCTATATCATGAGGTTGTCTAGGGATTAGCTGAGAAAATATCAAGGACCTGTCACAGGGCCTGGCTCTGCATGTGTGCTCCTAAATGACCACTATCAATTATAATATACATGAAACTCAATGCACATCACCTTTATGCCATTTAATGCATTGCATTAAATTATCGGCTTCAAGCCTGTCTCTCCCACAAGATGGAGCCCCTTGACAGCAGATGCTAAGTCATATCCATCATTGTGTTCTCGGGACCTAGTCCAGGGCCTGAGTCATGCCAAGCACTCAATCATATTTGCTGAGTAAAGAGCTGAATGCATGAACAATTTTTTCCTGATGACTGAGGAAGAAACCTGGCACAGTTTCTGCTCCTCCACCATGAGTGTTAAGAGATGGAGATTCAGGTTTGGCGAGTAGGTTAGTAAGGAGGATGGTTGATCCAAGCAAGGAAGATGTGGTAGAATGCCAAAATGGCCACAAATTCTCCCATCAAGCTCCTCCCATGGAGAGGTGGAGGTTGTTGCCCGACTCCTTGAATCTGAGCTGGGTGTGTGAACTGGGTCAGCCGATAACGTGGTGGAAGCCATGTTATGCAAACTCCAGGACTAAGTCTCAAGGAAACATGCAGCTACCAATCTCATGCTGGGAGCCCTTCCACCACCCTGTTATCAAGCCCAAGCTAGCCTGCTGGAGCATGAGCAGCCACGCAGAGTGAAACCCCAGGCATCCCACCTATTCCAGCCAAGAACAACAAAGCACCGCCTGTACCAGGACTGCCCAGCTGAGCCCAGCCCACAATCCCAATCCACAGGTTCATGAGAAATAATAACATGTTATTGTTTCTAAACAATTAAGTTTGGTTGTTGTGCATCAAGAGGTAACTAACACAGAAGACCTGGAGTAGAAATTCTATCCAAGGGCAAGTCAGCAGGGAAAGAAGACCAAGACAAAAAGAGAAGAAAATGCAAAAGTCTGTTAACTCCAGAGTATGAATTAAGACCAAGACTCCTCCTTCACTCCTAAATGCTAATGGCACCCCACTCTAAACACTTTTAGAATGGAGAGGGTCCTCATATTTTGCTGCTTTGCTGAGATGGCGGAATCCTCTCCTGTCAGTTCCTGTGACTGGTTCAATTTGCCAAGAACCTGTCTTTCTCCAGAAAATTACCCTGCCAGCCCCCTCCTTCCTACCTGTCCCTTTATAATAGGCTGAGCGCTATCAGTCCTAAGATGTCAATGATGGCACCTGCCTTTAATTCCCCATCACAATGAGTAAAGCCCCTCTGCCTGGCTAGGTTGGAAGAGATAGAAGCCATCATTTTTCTATGTTCTCCAAATCAATCTCCGAAAGCACGCAGGCAGAAGCCTAAGGGCCCAGTCTCTCTGGGCCATTTAAAAGCTGTCACCAAAACAGGTCTCCTCCAGGGATCTCATGTGCCTCCGAATCCGCATGCCTGTGGAAATAGACTGCCAACCCCAGTGAGCAACAATCCCAGTCAGAGAAGAACATAACAGCATCCAGGGGCAAGCCGCAAATGCCACAACCCCCATTGTAACTCCACAACCCTCATTGTAACTCCACAACCCCCATTCTAACTCCACCACGCTCATTGCAACTCCACCACCCTCGCTGTAATTCACAAGAACCATAAAATCTCTCCAGAGCTACTTTGATGCAGTTTTTTGTTGTCTTTGCAATGCCCCTGCCCTGCTCCCATGACTCTGAAGTCTTGAAGGGAAATCTCAGTCCCGTGCAAGTAACCCACGTATAACGGCTCCTGCTTTTCCCAACCTCTCACCAACACCGTGCTGGTTTTCTTCAAATCCTAGAGGTCCTGACTCTAGGTTACCCATGTGTAGCACCCCACAGCATCCTGTCAGCCACCCCAGAGGCTACCTGCAATAGCTGCTACAGGTGCCCACAGCTTCCTCTGACTCTCTCTCTTCCTCAAGCCATCCCCTAGCTGCAGAAGCTTTAGAGCAAAACAGGCCAGAGCGACAGGGAGTTAACACACCAGGAAAATCCCTCCACCAACGAAGGGGAGGAGTTCATGGATAAAGCCCCAGCTTTCTTGCCGAGAAGTGGGATGATTCTGAGGTGTACTCTACACAGTGTCTTAGAGGGCTCTGAATGGGAGCGAGCCTCAGTCGCCTGAGTGGTCCTCGTGCATGAATGCACCATTTCTTGGCTTTCCTCCCTTCATGGACTCACATCCCCACTCTCCCACCGCATTTCCTGGGACTGCCTCCCAAAGAAACTATCCACTCAAGTCCTTGTCTCAGGGTCTGCTTGGGGAACACCATGACTCCAGAACTGCCCCAGGCGGGCTTAGCTTCCTTGTCCCCAGACCAGAAGCATCCAGCAGTGCCTGCTTGAGCTCCCCTCCACTCCCCAGCACAGCTCGAGGATGGAGCCTAGTTACTCACACAGGCCTTGAAAGTCTTACTGACACACTAGAACTAGTTCTAATCTCCCTTTTCAAGTAAAGGAAACCACAATCAATTCTGCAACCCCTTTCTGAGTTTGCTGGTCCCTGGATTACATGACACCACCACAGCATCCCCAATGTCACTAGGGTCCACTCACTCAGGAGCCCTGGAGCCAGAGCAATTCTGTGACCTGGCCCCCTGGGATTAGCCTGAGTCTGGAGAGCCAAGCATTAAGGGGTCCATTCCGGGCATGGAGGGGTCCAGGGAAGAGGAGCTGGAGAAGTTCCCCGGGTCTAGCTGCCTCCTGCTCACATTAACTGGATGTGACAAATTCACAAGTTGGTCTCCCTGGGAAGCAGATTCTGAGAGCAAGATCTGTGTGTAGGAAGTTGACTGGGACTGTTCTCAGTATTGACGTCTGTTCGGGAAGGAGGTGTAAATTACGCAGGACTGGGGAGAAGAAGTTAACTGTGTTATAGTTGAAGCAAAGGCCTTGTTTGGTCTCACAGAGAGATATGGGATGGCTCTGCAGAGCTGCCCAAGTTGAAGCAAGGAGGCCGGACCTTTGTAACTCACATTGACCAGACACTGGATGTGAGATGCCCAGAGGGACATGAATGTGTGTATGGAGACTCATCTCAGCCAAGAGTAAGTCCAGGAGAGCAGGTGCTTCAGTCCTGGAGCAGGACTCTACGAGGCAACCACAGCATCCACCACACCAATGTTACGAATTTTCAGGGGGAGAAATTATCAGAAACAGAGGAGCTGGAGCTAAACCCTGAGGAAAGAGCACAAGTCACTTGACAATCACCCCTGGAGCTTCTGTGCTGGAGGCATCCCCCCTGGTAGGACCAATCATGGCTCTTAAGCCACCTCCAGACTTACCATCAACTCCCAACCAACTGCAGGTGAGTGGGTTGTCTGAGATGCCCAAGGCCCCACAGCACTGGCCTCTAATTTAAAAAAACCTTTCAACTCTCACAAAGCAGAACTGGGAGGGAGTTAATGGAGCCTCTAGATAAACACCTCTGTTGCAGAAAGCAGTGTGTTCGGAATCACTCATCCACAGGCATTTGGGACCCAGCCATGCAGGATCAGAAGCAGAGCAGAGGCTGCAAACTAAAGAGATGGTGCCATTCTGCATCGGGGTCCAACACTGAGAAAGTGAACCAATGGGGACGGACTGGATATGAGGTGGGGGACAGAGGTATCAAGGATGCTGCCTGTGTTTTGAACTTGCTCAGCAGAACCATTCCGTGAGATGGACAGCAATGGAGGAGGGCCAGGTTTGGGGGTGATGATTGCACATTCCACCCTGAAGGAACTTTTTTTTTTAAAGATTTAATTTTTTTCCATTTTCTCCCCAAAGCCCCCCAGTACATAGTTGTATATTCTTCATTGTGGGTCCTTCTAGTTGTGGCATGTGGGACACTGACTCAGCATGGTTTGATGAGCAGTGCCATGTCCACACCCAGGATTCGAACCAACAAAACACTGGGTTGCCTGCAGCGGAGCACGTGAACTTAACCACTCGGCCACGGGGCCAGCCCCCACCCTGAAGGAACTTTTGATGCTTACATATGGATGTGTCACATATGTCGTATGGCCAGTTGGACAGATGGTCTGAGCTCTGAGAAGAAGCCTGAACTGGAGATGCAAATGGGAGGAAGGAGGAAGAGGATCATCTGCAAATAGATAGTGAGTGTAGGTGAAACTGCCGAGGGAGAGTATAGAGTAAAAGAAGAGGCTCTGGGACTGATCTTGAAGGAACAGCAACTATATTTTTAATAGCTTTATTGAAGTATAATTGACACACAACTAATTATACACAAAAGTATACAATTTGATGAGTTTTGACATATATACACCCATGGATTCATTATTACATTCAAGATAATGAACATATCCATCACCTCCAAAGTTACCTTGTGTTCCTTTGTAATCCCTCCCTCCCTCCTCTCCCCAAGTAACCCCCGATTTGCTTTCTGACACTATCGATTAGTTTGCATTTTCTAGAATTGTACATAAATGGAATCATATGGAATGTAATCTTTTTTGGTCTTCTTTCATTCAGTCTAATTATTTTTAGTTTTGTCCATGTTATTACATGTATCAAGAGTTCATTCCTTTTTATTGCTGAATATTCATTGAATGGATGTACCACAATTTTTTATACATTCACCAGTTTATAGACATTGAGATTGTTTACACTTTTGGGCTACAAATAAAGCACCTATGAATATTTATGCACAAGTCTTTGTGTGGATATATGCTTCATTTTCTCTTGTAAATACCGAGAAGCGGAACGGCTGGGTCATATGGTAGGTATATGTTTAACTTTTAAAGGAACTGCCAAATTGTACTCCAAAGGGGGAGTACCATTTTACATGCCCACCAGCAACGTACAAGAGTTCCAGTTACTCAGTCCCTGCCAATACTTGGTATGGTCAGTCTTTTCATTGTGGCCATTAAATTTTAGCCATTCTAATAAGTGGATAGTGTTATTTCATTGTGGTTTTAATTTGTATTCCCTAGTGAGTAATAATGGAACTACAACTTTTAGCAACTGGAAGAAGACCGAACCTATACAGGAGACCCCAAGGATTAGCCAGCATTGCACAAGGAAAACCAGAAAAATGTGGTATCCCAGACGTCAACAGGAGAAATGACTCAAAAAGAGAGAGTGGTCAATAGAATCAAACGATGCTAACAAGAGGACTGGAAATTCCATTTTGGATCTTGTGCCTTTGGTGACTTTATCAAAAGATGTTCCAACAGCATTTGATTCCAGCTTCCAAGACTCTTTCCAAGGAGTCTCATTGTATTACCTGCTGGGCAGCACCCTCTCCTTGGGTGTCTGGGTCCCAGCTCCCCGGAGCCCCTCCTCAGAGCCCCTGAGGTTAAAGCACCAGCTGGTATCTCTTTGCAGCAGTTTCAAGTGTCTGGAGAGTCGCAGGCTCTGTTCTCTGGGGAGCTAACTCTGAGACTGAGATTAGCACGCAGAAGGTTTATTGAGGAGTGGTCCCAGAATCATCACCTCTGGAAGAGAAGGGAAAGAAGCAGGACTGGGTGACGGAGAAGTTGGGCTGTGATGCAGTCTCAACCCAGGGCTAGCCCTTCAGCATTGTCCCCACTGGGGACAAAGGGACCAAGCCTTCCCACTCTACATGAACCAGTTATCGGATGTAGCCCATCCTAGGAAGTGGGTGTGATCCTGGGTGAGGAGATTCTTCCCAGCTAAGGGCAATTCCTGTAGATGGCGACCATGGAGGGCTGTCAGCCAGCAGCATCCTGGCAGCTTATTCCTGTGAGTCTGGAAGGGGGATCCGGGTGGCACACTTAGCATCCACTACAAGACGTTTCTCCTGCAAGCTTGTGGGCTCTAATCACCCATCCTCTTCCCTTGGTTCCCCACCTAGGATGGGAAGCCACTTCCTGCAGTTACTATCTAAATACCTTCAGCACCTCCTCTGTGCTGTTGCATTCCCCAACATCTCTTTCAGCAATTCCTTCTACCAAACTCTCTCATGCTCTCATGTTTTCCTGACTGATACTTGCCTCCACCCAGAGGCCCCTAACACTGTTAGGGAAGGGAGGGGGGTGGTCAGAAGCCCACACTTTTGACTTTGTGACTCTGTGTCTTATTGACCAGGTTGCATATAACCCAGAAAGGTCAATTTGGGAAATATCAGGATTATGTCTTGCTTTCAGCTCATGCATACTCCCAGAGTCATCTGCAAAAATCATCATCTCAGTACAGAAATCTGGACTGAGATAATCAGTGAACAGGCCTCCTGAGGCCCCCACGTGTCTGCCCTGCAGGTGGGAATGTGCCTGAACTCTCGGAGCGCCTTCATGCCTGAGCGTAAGCCACTTACTGCATTTCTGACACGTGAATGCACTCAATGGCTCCCTTGTGCTCTGAAAATGTTCACACAGTCACAGCCTGTCTGCCTAACTTCATATGGAAGTGACTCAGGCTCAGGGATAATCAGCTGAAAGCAGTAAAAATGGGACAACAATGAATCAACGATTTCTCCTTTCCATTTTTCAGACTGCGCCAAATCTGATTTTCAGTAAGACTGAACGCTAGAGATCAAGACCAGCACATCCTAAATAAGCAGATGGTGCCAGTTAATCAAGTGTCCATCACAACACTTACATGCAGTCATGGCGGCTTCAGGAGGCACGTCGAAACCATAATTCCCTGGCTTCATCACCAGCAATCAGAAATAATCAGAAAATGACCCACTTCAGTCATTCAGAGCACATTTTATTAATGCAGAAAGACCACGATTCACCTTATTAATCTCACAGGGGGAGTTTAGACCCTGGTAAGCACCACTCATGTCATAGACCATGAACTTGGTCACAAGGAGAAACAAAACACATCATTATTACTAAAAATCCCTCACTGATAACAAGTCCTCCCCCCCTCCAGAAAAATGTATTAAAGGCTTCAAATATACAAATCTAAAAATATGTTACAACATTTAACATTAAGACTCGTTTATTTTTTCAATATGCTTTAAAATATACTGAGCGCCTCTCCTTCCCCTGATTTTCCAATTATGTGAAGAAGTCCTTTTCCTTGTTTTTCTCCTAGACTTCTCTCCTTTTCTCTGTCCTTGAGCAGAACGGGGGGCTGAACAGGTCCCCAAGGAGGTGACTATGAAGGCTGCTCTGCAGCCCGCTTGTGCTGGCTCCGGAAGTGGCCCTCGCTGCTGGGGGCCACCTCCTTCTGTAGGTTTGCCGTGCTGGCCTTTCCAACAGTTTCAATCCAGGGGTGCTGAAGAACCTGGTGGGCTGTGTAGCGCTTTTTGGGGTCTACCACCAACAATCGGCTCACCAGATCTTTGGCAGCTGTTGGAGAGACAGAAAGAGGGAAAGGAGATGAACACAGGTGGCCCTGACTTTTTCTTCCCCATGCACGAAATAACACAAACATCCACATCAGCACCAAGCCTACAGTAGAGCAGTGCTGTCCACCAGAACTTTCTGCAATGATGGAAACCTTCCCTATCGGCAGTACCCACTTGGGACTACTGAGCATTTGAAATATGGCTAGTGCAACGGAGGAACTGAATTCTTACTGTATTTACTTTTAATTAATTTACACTTAAATTTAAATAGCCATGGGCAGCTAGGGGCTATTGTGTTGGAGAGCACAGCTCCAGAGGATGTTTCTTCATTTCTCCAGAGTCACAGGGCAGGCCCACCACTAAGACCCACAGCGCCCAGTGCAAGAGAACAAATGGAGGCCACGTACCATATGTCTATATATTATATATTTTAAATTTGTAAGTCAAACTATCAAGTTGTTAAATAAAATATATTCAATCTTCCTTCCTAAGTTGATAAATATGCCTCTATATTGACAAAATTGAAAAATGTGAAAGAAATCTAAGTAGTCAATGGTGCAAATTCAAAATGAATTTCATTTTCCACCCAAGGCCATGATTCTAAAGAGAGGTGGTGACAACTGGTGGGCCAGGTGGCAGGCGGCAAGGAGAAAAGATTTCTCCATGGATGCTGGCTCTCTGAGCCCCCTCTTCCCATAAGTCAAGAATGCACAGGAAAGAAATCACCCACTTTTCTTTGCCTTTATTGGGGGATGGATGACTCTTGCTCAAGGTCAGCTGCTCACCCACCAATCACCCTCTCCTCTACCCCACTGTCCAGCCACCACGTGAGCATGGAAGCCACAGGATTTCTCCTACCCCACCTATTTCAGGCTGGGCAAATTCTGCCCACAAAGTGCCCCGGAGCCTGCCCCCACCAGCATCACTCCTTCAAGGTCCTCAAAGGACTCAGGGGGTAGAAGGCCAGGTTTAAACTGGGAATTCTCAGACTCACATGTACATGTGTGGACAACTGGACACCCCACCAACATGTCCAAGTTCTCTCTACCCACCCCCCAAGACAGCCACTCCTTGGCCACCCTATGGCATTGTGGGGAGAGGCTGGGAAGAGAGGTCTCACCAATCTTGGAAGTGGGCCTGATCCGTTTGAGCAGGGAATTCTAGGGTCCCAAATAAGTGATCTAGACTGGGAGACCTGGGCTCTGGGGTGGGGCACGGTTCCTCGGCCTCACAGTCTCCTCACTCTGTGGGGAGGAGTATAACCAGAGCAGGGCCCCCTAAGGCATGGGACCCAGGGCAGGGGCCACCCATTCCCAAGTCTAAGGACAGTACTGCACAGAACTTTCTAAAATTATCTTTAGTCCTTCAATTCCCAAGTTGCCATTGCCTTGATCAGCTCAAGACCTTCACCCTACCAGCAGTAAGCCGCCCCTCCACGTATCTCATTTAAGGGGAATAAAATGAAGCTTTTCCCTTCCCTCAACCTCCAACCCCAAGTGAGGAGACAGAAGCTAGGGATGAGGGCAGTTCAATAACTAATCTTAGATGACATGTTTAAGAGAAATTGGGGAAAAAATAGTTACCACTCCTAGTCTACTTTTTAAGCTAAAGACTCCAAGACTCAAAACCCCCAATTATCCAGTTCCCAATTTACAAGGGCATTGGGTAGAACAGACAAATCAGCGGAAACGAGGGGAAAGATTCCATTTAAAGGACCAAACAGGGGCGGACCCGGTGGTGCAGCGGTTAAGTGTGCACGTTCTGCTTCTTGGTGGCCCAGGGTTCGCCGGTTCGGATCCCAGGTGTGGACATGGCACCGCTTGACAAGCCATGCTGTGGCAGGCGTCTCACATATAAAGTAGAGGAAGATGGGCACAGATGTTAGCTCAGGGCCAGGCTTCCTCAGCAAAAAGAGGAGGATTGGCAGTAATCTTCCTCAAAAAAAATAAATAAATAAATAAAGGACCAAACAGGAGGAGGCCCACACATGCTTCTGCTCCTCTAAAAATAACTGAGACCCTCCCCCATCACTGTCCAGAGCCCTTGTGCTCCAGGCATGCCCCACAGGACCCCTGATTGCTTATATGAATAAAATAAGCACATCCAGTGTGTTCATAAACACTTCTATAAGATGCCTTTGATCTTTCCAAATGAGTGTCACATGTTTCTGATATTTTTCAGTTCTGAGGTTCCTTAACTGCCTTAAGGAAAAATGTTTGCTGACTGCAACTGGTGGTTAGACTCTTTCATTAAGTCTCAAAGTAAGTCATGTTTTCGGAGTGCTACATAAATCTACACAAAGCCAGAAGGAAACACAGGATGAAGCCCGACATGTCTACAGCCCAGCTCCTTGCCACGCACACAGTAGGGCCCTCTGTCTTCTGACACATTTGACCTAAAACTTGCATTGCAGTCAGAACCCAGGAAGGGCCCCAGCTCTTCATCCCTCCTCTCCTGCCGGAGGAAGTCCCAAATCTCACCGTCAGAGATATTGTCCCAGTAAGGGGCCAGGAACTCAAAGTGGCCCAGCTGGATGATGTTAAAGAGCTCGTCCTGGTCCCTCTCCGGGCTGCGGAAGGGGGGAAAGCCACACAGCAGGATGTAGAGGATCACACCCGCGGCCCACATGTCCACCTCCAGCCCGTAACCTGTGCAATAGAGGCAGGGACACAAGTGAAGCTGAGACCAGGCTGGATCAAATGTGACGAGATACATGTTGGAGAATCAGAGCTCCAGGTCACAGAGGAGCTCAGCTCTCAGTAAGCAAGAGCCCCTGCCAAACACATGGGTGGCCTTGCTGCCAACTCCTACAAACCTGGGGTCTACACCAGTGTTACTCAAAGTTTGGTCCTCAGACCAGTGCCAATTTGTGATCCTTTATTACTGGCCTGTGATAAAATAAGCACAGAAATTGAGAGCAAACATTTGGAAACTCTTATAGCAATTTGACACGGCCATGACATCCAATTACATGATCAACGGACACATCTCATGGGACAGGGTATAGATCAGCTCAGGGGTTGTCGGACACACATGATCAGTCGCATGTGGCATGAGCTGTGATGTTGTCACGTGCAGCAGGACTTCATATGGATCCACACAGTATCAGAAATTTTAAAACCTGGCCCTTCGCCAGAGATAGGCTGAGAACCCAGGTCTACACCAGCAGCCTCAACTTCCTATTCATTCAATGCTTTCTCTCACTTTAAATATATTATTTACTGGGTCTTTTCTATGATTATAAAAGGATTGATATTAGTAGCTATACTCCCCATGAACATGCAAACACACACACATTTATACTTTCTTTAACAGAATTAAGATCTCATAGTACATATTTTATACCCCATCTCATTCACTTAACATTATATCACAGCATTTCCTATACAGGAATTTCCCATGATGAATATAAAAAAATATTCTTCAAAAATACGATTTTTTAATAAGGTTTTTTTTTGAAGATTGGCAACTGAGTTAATTCTTCTCCCCAAAGTCCCCCAGTACATAGTTGTATATTCTGGTTGCAGACCCTTCGGGTTGTGCCATGTGGGACACCGCCTCAACATGGCTTAATGAGCGGTGCCATGTCCACACCTAGGATCTGAACCAGTGAAACCCTAAGCCACCAAAGCAGAGCACGCCAACTTAACCACTCGGCCCCGGGGCCCATCCAAAATTATGATTGCTAATAGCTGTTAGTATTCCCTTCACATAATGAATCTTCTGTTGTAACTGAAGGTTCTTCTAATATTTTACAACTGTAAGTAATTCTGCGATGAACATCCTTACATATTAAATATCCGTGCACATCTCTGATTATATTCTTCAAATAGCTTCCTAGAAATGAAATGCACAAAGTAATATACAGTAAAGATTTTTGATACATATTGCCCAATCATCCTCCCAAAAGTTTATAACAGGAGTATATATGTTTTCAAACACTTTCTCACTTTTTATCTTTAGAAAAGGAAAACATTTGGCAGCTTTAATTTGGAAGTCAGATATTTGTTATTATGCCCCAGAGCAATGTTGTCAAGACACAAATCAGCAGGAAAATATTAGGGGAATAATCACCAAAGACCTCTTTCTAACCAACTTTAATGGCCTTTTCTCAGTTCTCACCCGCCTTCCACTCTCAGGAGGGTCTGGTTCTGCTGGGCCTCCCCTCTTCTTGAAATCTGCCCCTCGGCCTCTGTGACACTGTACTTTCCTCATCCTCTTCCTGCCTCCAGCTGCCCTGTCCTCTGCTTCCTTGTCTCATCCCCCAACTCTTGGCTTCCCTCAAGAATCTGTCCTTGGCTGCCCTTGTTGGCATCACTAAGGAGTTCATTATCTCGCCAGCTTTGGCTGCCAACTCTGAGTTCAGTAGTCTCAAAGCCACATGACCAGCCCAGGACTTCACTTGCTTGCCAACCAGACGGTCCATGTGTCCATCCTGATATCTCTACAGTGTCAGTGTGTTCAAAATTTCACTCACCCCATCCCCATCTCCTGAAAGAGCTTTCCTTCCCAACACCCTATTTCAGTTGGCGCTACCATCAATGTGGCGGTTTCCCTAAGTGTTCATGTGGACTATTTCCTTTCCCTCTTCTCCTATCCAGTTCATTGATGCCTCCATTAAAATGTCCATGGTTGCTCAGTATTTTCCTCTCCCACTGTCACCGCATTACCATGGCTCCTATGCTGGCCACACTGAGTCCAATTTCCTCTGCTCAGCCTTCCCAATTGTGAGTAATCCAGGCTCAACCTACTCAACCAACTAAACTGCCCTCTGCAACACTGAGGCTAGTCTCAACGTCTCTACCACCCAACCCCACGCACATTCTAGTCTCCTCATCTTAGCTTCCCTGATGCATCCACTGGTGGAAAACTATCCCTCCCTTCCCCCTACCACCAACCCTATACCCATACAGAGCCTTCCCACACAACATAGAGTTCCTAAACTGATTTCTCCTAGAGCGCCACAGAGGCT
This sequence comes from Equus caballus, assembly GCF_041296265.1. Classification (NCBI taxonomy): domain Eukaryota; kingdom Metazoa; phylum Chordata; class Mammalia; order Perissodactyla; family Equidae; genus Equus; species Equus caballus. The sequence goes on along the minus strand of NC_091699.1, from coordinate 59,744,180 downwards.
AAACAGTCATTCATATATTTGGAGCCATATAATAATAATAGTGATTTCCTTTTTATATACTTTACAGAGTGGGTCACTAAAACAGTTCATTGCATCCTTATACAATATAGAAACAGGTAATAAATATTATTCATGGGGTTTGAAATGGGACCCCGTTTTCCTTAAAATGCGTGGTTGGTGGAGGAATTTTTAAGCCAACTATCACAACTGCTTCCATTCTCTCCCATTAGAGGTAGCCTTGGGTCAGTGGCACAAATAGCATTGCTTGCTTAAGTTCCTTCCCAATTCTCTATCATCTTTCATCTCACTGTCCTGCCAATACACACACACAAACACACACCCCCCCCCCAATCCCTTCTCTGTAAAAAGGACAGCCCTGATGAGGGAGAAGTTCTCATACTTTGGTCAAGGGAGCTTGCTTCAAATATTTCCCTTAAAATCCAAGTGCAAGCTTAGTGCCAACTCTCTGAGATTTTTGACTGCTCCATACTAAAAAATATTAAATATTAAATATTGAAAATAAAACACTTGTTAGTAAGTGAGCTAGAGTCCCACAGAGCACCGCGTAATACTTACCTTTCTCAGAAAGAATTTCAGGAGCTACATAAGTTGGAGTCCCACACACAGTAAATATAGGTCTCACCACGTGCTTTGCAAGGCCAAAATCAGCCAGTTTCAAGGTGGTAGATTTGTCCTCATTTCGCTGAACCTGTAAGAAACCAAAATCCCCCAAACCACCCAAATTGTGGTGAGAACAAAGAAGGAAAACTGAGACAAAAAAACATGCAAAGTCAGGATAAGCAAACAGTAGACATCGTTTAGCCCAACATGGACAAACTCAACGTGATCTCAGTGACAGATGCTCACATTTTAAACTACAGAACCAACGAGTGAGGATTTACTGTGCTGTCCAATGTGGTAGCACCATATTGCCGCAGTTGGCTATTTAAATTTAATTAAATTAAAAATTCAGTTTCTCAGATGCACTAGCCACACTTCAAGTGCTCAAGAGCCATTGGTGGCTAATGGCTACCATAGTGGACAGTACAAATAGAGAACATTTCCATCATCACAGAAAGTTCTCTTGGGCAGCATTGAGTCAGAACAAAGATCAATGATACTTTGAGCACAGACTAGCTTTAGTGAAGACTAGTAAATGCCTGTGGGTAACGTAAAGTCTGGGCAGAGGGAAAAAAGAAAGGAAAAAGAACTAGGAATTAGAGTGAAGAAGTAGACAAACAAGCAGTGGAGGAATGTTAAATACAAACCCTAATTTGGGGGATGGCGGGAGTTAAGAACCAAACAAACCAGGAGTCTTTCATTCCAATTCCCAGTCTCGTGGCTGAGTGTCTTAGACAAATTTCTCTACTCACCTAACAGCAAGGAGGAGGAGGAGCAAGGGGAGGAGTAGGCAGAGGCGGGGGAGGAGGAGGAGGAGGAAAAGGAGGAGAAGAGAGAATCTCCAGCAAACAGGATTGTCAGGAGTTCCATTCAATGTGTATAATCTGCCCAGCAAAATGTTAGCCCTAAAGTGAACAATCGTCCCAGATTGCCTGGGACTGAGGGGGCTCCAAGGATGTAGGACTTTCATTTTTAAAACAAGGACAGTCTCTGGCAAACCGGAATGAAGTCGTCATCCTAGTTTGCACATTATACAAAAAATTAATGCCACTGAACTTAAATTTATTCCTACATATTGAAACTGATAAACTGGGTTCTGTTAACTTTTTTGCATAAAGGTGAAATAAATTATCTCTGATTCTTCCTTTAGACCCCCAACTTCCACCAGGTTTTAGAGCACAGTAGAATTAGTCATTTTTTAAAACAGAGAAAAGACAGCTACCTTCACTCTGAAATGACTACAGCGAATTGACTGCTCTCTTTTGTCCTCACCAAAACATATCCCGCCTGAGTCTACTGCTTCAAACATGTGCAGGTAACCAGCTTTGTGATCTCTGGCAAACCAGGTCCCACTGCCATGTCAATCTGTCCTGTCCTCCTCCACCCTCAAGGTGTCTGCATGCTAGATGATGACTGTTAGGAAAAGGTGGGTCTTAACCGAAAAGAAACGAATCTCGAGATGTGACCTGAGCAAGTATTTAGACCACCATGCAAGAAATAAAACTAAAGATATGTTATATTGCACATAAAAAATGGAAACAAACAAAGAACCAATGGGGGGCAATCCTAGCATATGTTGCAGCAAGCAAAAGATGCATTGGTGCTATGGAGGCGGGTTTTTACTTTGGGAAAGGTTACATAATCAGGCACAAATCAAAATTCCAACCTTCTTCAGTACTCGTTGGTACCCAAACGAGTAAGATAGAAGGGCAACCCAACAGGAGGTTTGGCCTCCAAACATCAGAGAATGTGAAGACTCAGAGCAGCTGCCTCCCACATAAGAGTCTCACCTTGACAGACGTTTCAGGACACCAAGAAATAAAGGCACAAGCCAAAGGGTTCTCACAGCCCCTCATTCCCAGGATGCAGGCAGCTATGCACACCTGGGTGATACCTGCCTGCTTCTGACTCTGGCTGAAGCAGCTCTGGGCCTGAGCTGGCCCTGCTCTGTGCTATCCCAGGCAGCCGCAGCTTGCAGCTGGTCTGTGTACACGCAGAAGATGCTGGCTCCACACCAGGAAGGTGTTCTGAGTCCTTTTAGCAGCCTTGCCACCCAACCATCACTCTGACCTCTATCGGTCACAGAAAGTAGCCAGCACAATCTGTAAGCAAGGAGCTTTGAACAAAAGACTCTGAAAGTGTGGCATCGTTTCCTCCCTCAGTGTCATGTGCCTCTTGGGAAAGGTGCAGCCCACTCAAGACCTGTTGTCACATCCTGCCTGGCCCCTTTCTTCCTAATACAAAGGACAAAGCTCGGGGGTGTCAAGTATCTCAGGCCCAGAGAGGAATTTATCCATAAGAGGGCAGAGAGAACAGTGGAATCAAAAAAAAAAAAAGTTGAATTCATAGAAACAAAAAGTAGAAAGGTAGCTGCCAGGGGCTGGGGGACATGGGAATATATTCGTCAGAGGGTACAAACTTTCAGTTATAAGATGAATAAGGTCTGGGGATCTAATGGACAGCATGGTGACTAGTTAATAATTCTGTATTGCATACTCTAAATTTGCTAAGAAAGCAGATCTTAAGCATTCTCACAAAAAAAAAAAGGTAACTATATGAGGCGATGGATTGTGAATTAACTTGATTGTGGAAATCCTTTCACAGCGTACACATATAGCAAATCATCATGTTTTACACTTAAATATATTACAATTTTATTTATCAATTATACCTCAATAAATCTGGGGGGGGAGAAATTAATGCACAGTTTTAATTAAAACATAAATTTTGTTAACTATAAGATTAAATAAATTTATATTTTTGGTTTTTTTCAAGGTACATTCTCAATAAAACTTTTATTTTCCACTTAAAAAAAGACAGAAAACAAAAAAAAACACAATGGCCACTATTGAGATCTTTATCTTGAAACCCAGACAGCCAGTGTTCTGGGGATCTTGGCCACCCAACAGAAAGGCTCCCAGGGACACAGCCACCCCTCCCCCTGGAGGGACCCCCTCCTGGACCCTGTACTGCCTGATGGATTTATGGCAAAAACCCTTTTTGTAACAACATAGTAAAATTCAGGGCTGAGCTCCTGGAAGAGGTTGGCCTCTGGTCCACTTGCCTGTGGTTCTCTTGGGGAGCTCTGGATAGGCCTCCTCACCTCCTCCAACAGAAATAACCCTTTGCTGGAAGGTTCAGCATCATGTAACAGTTACAAGCACAGACTCCAAAAGCCAACCATCAGCGTTCAAACTCTAGCCCACCACTTACTACGTCCTGGTCAAGTCACTTGCCCTCCCTGTGCCTCCATTTCAGTCTGGAAAATGGGAATGTGAATGATCCTACAGGACTATGATGAGGATTCAATGAATTAATATTTGTAAGGTGTTATAGACAGTGCCCGGCACCCAAGAAGCACGACAGAAGGGTTTGTTAAGTAAACCATATTACTTTAGCCACCATAACAGTTCACCTCTGAAGAGCAGGACAGACTTCAGGGAAAATGAGAAGTACAGGAAGTCAGCCCTGATATCTTCTGGCTCCCCTTTTAGGATCTCCTCATCCAGGCCCCTGGATCAGGCATGGCCCTGGTCCATCCCCTTCTGTCAAAGCTCCCACCCCCTCCCCAACTCTTACCTGCCCCACATCTCATCATAGAAGCTGAAGGCTCAGGCCATAGGCGAACTGAGCAGTTAATTACAGCTCTATGATAAGACTAACTGGGATAAGCCTGGATGGTACCAGCCAAGGAGAGACTTGCTGGGGCCACCAGAGCTATAGGAGAAATTATCAACTGGTCTGGAGGCACATGTCCTCACATCTCTATTGGAATGGGGACAAAGGTTCCCAAAGTTCCTCCCAGTGCTTGGGGGGCAGAAGGACAGTGGGGAGGACTCTGGTGTTCCCTGTGCCAATCACAGCCATGAACACAGCAACACCAGAAAATGGAGGGCAGGCAGCCACTCCCTGGTCTCCCCAGACGAGTTCTCTGAACCCTCATACACGGCTGGTGGGAATGTATACTGGTGCTGCCACTATGGAAAACAGTAGGGTATTTCTCAAAAAATTAAAAACGGAAATACTATATGATCCAGAAATTCCACTGCTAGGATATATCCAAAAAACATGAAAACACTGATTCAAAAAGATATACGCACCCCTATGTTCACTACAGCATTATTCACAATAGCCAAGACTTGGAAGCAACCTAAGTGTCCATCAGTGGATGAATGGATAAAGATGTGTTACACACACACACACACACACACAGTGGAATACTACTCAGCCATAAAAAAGGTGAAATTGTACCATTTGTGACAACATGGATGGACCTTGAGGGTACTATGGTAAGCAAAATAAGTCAGATGGAGAAAGTCAATTACTATATGACTTCACTCATATATAGAAGATCAACAAACAAACAAACATATAGATACAGAAAACAGATTGGTGGTTACCAGAAGGGAAGGGGATGGGGGAGGGTGAAAGGGGTAAGGGGGCACATATGTATGGTGACAGATGACAATTAGACTTTTGGTGGTGAACATGATGCAGTCGATACATCGAAAATATATAAAGAAGTCAAAATATAATGATGAGCACCCGAAATTTACATAATGTTATAAACCAATGCGACCTCAATAAAATAGATTTTGTAAAAAAAGCTCTCCAAACTTCCTTTGGATCCTGCCAGTGAGCTTACATCTCTGTAAGCAGAATGTGTCTTAATTACCGAGCCTGAGTCACTGCCAGGCAATCTAATCAATGTCTCCATAATTAACCCAACCAAATGGAAAGGCAGAGATGTAGAACGACAATGCGATTCTGCATTGGTCTGTGTATTGAGACAAACATAGCCCGAAAGGAGACAAGGGAAGTAATTATTAGAATAATTTAGACTAGAAAATCTAGTTTGGAAGGGAAAGACAACAAATAGTGTAGTGCCTAGAGTTTCCAGATGGATTGTCTACATTAATCACATTGGCTGGGTAATTGCTGAAAAAAACATGTCCCTCACAAATATTTGTAAATATTCCCAACCAAGCGATCAGCATTAAAAGCATTTGGCTGATTTAATAGACCAAAATAAAATATGTATTCCTATGAGAAATAACAAGCATTCCCTTCCTCATAGAAACGTCCCAATTCCAAAACCTGGCTCCATGGAGGTAATAGCAGATTCAACGCTTGAAAACTCAGTCTTTTATTTTGGAAATTTAGTATGTGAAATGTCCATGTGCTGATGGGTCCGTTTTCACATACCAAATCTGTTTTTTAAATTATTTTATGGCCTTTCTAAAACACCTTACGCTTCTTGTCTCTTCACGGTTAGCTTTTCTGAGTCTCAGGATCACCGCGGGAGCACCCAGGCCAGCAGGAGAAGAACCTGGGGGGTGGCTAAGATCTGTGGAGTTTGTTCCTTCCAGAAAGTGGCTCCAGACTGCTCAGTGTTTTTAATTCTTCTGTCTCCAGCTTCTGCCATCAGGAGTTATGTGACCTCCTTCAGTGACTTGAGACTTCTCATTTATTGCACCTACATAAGCAGCTCGTTGCGTTTGAGGTCATGCACTGACTGGGGGAGTGTTGTTTTGGTTTGGTTTTTTTCCAACAGGCACCTCCCATTTTTGGATTCAGAACAGCTCCTATCTTAATCCTTGAAATCAAATGAGTGATATCTTTCTGGAATAATTCTTCCTCCTAGAATCTGTGGGACTTCTGGAACCATCAAATTTTCCACCCAAACTGGGAACTTGTCTAAAACATCCTCCCACAAGACTATTGTTCACCTCTGATTAAGATCTCAAAATGGAAAAGATTCCACAACTTTATGCAGCAGCCCATCCTAGCTTGTATGGAGATTCACCTTGGTGTTGATTCAGAACTCCACCCCCACCCCTGTTTTCCAAATCTGCCCTCTGGGGTGACACTGAATAAGGACACACCCCTCCTAAAGATGGGAAACAGTACCATCATGCCCCACCACCTCTGGCTCCTCTAAGTTCACCACTGAGGACCCTCCAGCTGACTCTTATAGGACCTGGTGTCCTGACCAGTCACCCTTTCTGGCTCCCTCCTATGCTAAGTGCAGCGCCTGAACCAGCAGCATCGTGACACTTGGGAGCTGGTTGAAGATCTCGGGCCGCCCCAGCGCCACTGAACCTGCATCTCTCCAAGACTTCAAGGTGACTCCTGTGCACAGCAAAGTTCTGGATGATCCTCACTTCACTGATGCCTCTTTTAACAAAGAGCGTCCAGAAATGACCACCACACACCAGGCGTGATTTGATCAGGGCGGTGGGCCTCAGGACCTCACCTGCTGGGGCACTCGGTGGCCATCAAGGAAGCCAAAGACCCCAGTAAACATCCCCCTTCAATGTCCTTTCCTCAGAAAGCCTTTGTGAGGGGTCAGAACATGCCACCCCAAGTTATGCCACTTTGACATATTGATTATTTTGAGCCAAAGGTATTTGAGAAACAGCAGATGCAGGACCTTCCCCTCTCTGCCTAAAAGCAGGACATAAACTTTCCCCTGACAAAGGTGCCCTCCCTGTACCAGGAAGGACAGAACTAAGTCACCAGAGACTCTGACCAGTCCAGAGATCAGAGAGAGGAATCCACATAACAAACTGCACTAAACAACCCTTCTCTTCCACTGGTTCCCGCCATGCATTGACCTTCCACAGTCTGCTGCCCCTAAAAGCCTACACTCCTTCCTTTGTCTTGTTATCTCTCTGAAAATTTGGTGCTCTTCGTTAAGATGCTATAGAAGCCCCAAGTTCTAACCACCTCCTTGAATTACTCATCACTGAGTTTCTCCCATATGTATGCACACTGCACACGTAAATAAACTGTTTGTTTTTCTCTTGTTAATCTGTTTTTTGTCAGTTTAATTTCCAAGTCCCTAGTCACAGAACCTAGGAGGGTAGAGGACAAAGGGTTTTTCCCTCCCCTACCCCTTCTTTGGTTGGGTCTGGTTGAGGGTCCTCCCATAGCCCCAGGGCACATATCTGACCCTGCCTCACCCACATCTCCATTCGTCTATCTTCTGGTCTAACTAAACTCACTGCTCTGGGTCACATTCCTTCTGGGGCTCTGTTTTCAGTTGCCCTCTAACTGAAGGGTGTTTCAGACCAATTTACACAGCACTGTAATGACTGTTGATCCATCTGCATCCGTCATCCCCTTTTCCAGCTACACCAAAGCGCCCTGCTTTGAATCCAGGCAATCTATATTATCTAAATAAGCATCCAGATAACATCTGGATGGTCTCAAAGCTTCCAGAGGAATCTTTATTTTTCTGAACAATTAACAGCCTCTTTGTCTCCTTCAGTGGTACAATTTAAACGTGACCTTGCAATTTTCAGCTCTGACCAGAGGATGGCAGCAGAACACAGACCAAAGAGCAAGCAGCCACCCTAAGGAAAATTAAGATGTGGGCAAGGCTTATTTCTCTTTGTCAACCACTATTTGTCAACTACGTACTTGATCCTTTATGGTTCCTCCTGCCTTTTCCCTCCAAGTTTCCATTTTCAACTGGCTGTGAAGACTGAAATGATCTTAGAAACCAATTCACCTTGAAATGCCAATGCCTAAACTCAATTTATATTTCAACAGCAAAAGATATCCTAATACAAAGAGTGACTGAAAAAAAATCAGTGGGGACAAAGTTTTCCCTGGGAATCTGTCACATGACAGGCCTATCACATGTTTTTGGTGTCTACATATCATGCCAGTGCTTTTCTACCAAATTAACATCTCATATGCATTCAACAAATATTAGTTAGATGCCTACCATGTGTCAGGCACTGGTCTGGTACCAGGAATAGAGCAGTGAATGAAGTAGATAAACTCCTTGCTCTTATGAAGCCTTCTTTTTATTATTCAGTAATATTCACATGAATATGTAATGACAGATAGTGATAAGTGTTATAAAAAAGCAAAAGAGGGACAAAGGATGTGTTGTCTAGTACAGTCTCCACCAGCCACACGTGGCTTTTATTTTTAAATAAAATTTAAACTTCTTCCTCAGACACCCAAGGTACATCTCAAATGCTCACATAGCTAACGGCTACCTACTGGGCAGTGCAGATGTAGGACATTTCCATCATTGCAGAAAGTTCTGTTGGACAGTGCTGGGATAGACAGTGGCAGGGGCTGGTATTTTTAAAGGGTAGTTAAGGAAGGACTCACTGAGGAGGTGACATTTGAAAAAAGTCAGGGGTGCACCGTATTAATATCTGAGGAATGAGTTTTTCAGGTGGAGAAAATAGCAAGTGCAAAGGCCCAGGGGCATGTTTGACCCCATGTAGGAACAGCAAGGAGTGGAGTGAGTAGGGGGGTGAGTGGCTGGAGAGGAGCTTTGAGAGGAAGCAAGACGCCACATCATGCAGGACCTTCTAGGCCATGGAAATGAACTTGGCCTTTATTTGAGTATAACAGGAAGCCAATGACAGCTCTGAGCAGAGGAGTTACGGAGTCTGGTTTTCTTTTGGAGAATATCATTCAGGCTTCTGTGAGGAGTATGGCCTTTAAAGGAAGAGGGAGGACCAGTGAGGAGGCCACTGCCATAGTCCCAGCAAGACATGGCGGTGGCTTGGTCTTGGGCAGTGCAGTGGAGGTGGGCAGAAGGGTAAAGACAAAACATGAGAACAGACTGAATGTGGTGGATGAGAAAGAAAGGACTCAAGAGTGACTGAGGTTTCTGACCCAAGCAGCTGGGTCAGCGGTGGCCCCATGGTTCCAACGGAGAAGGATGGTTTCACCGCAGTTAAGGGGTTGAGAGCCTGACTGGAGTTCAGCATAGAATGGGAAACTGCAAATGGTGGGTACAGACACTTCTTCCAAAGTGTGCGTGTGTGTGTGAAGGACATCATAAAAAGATGGGTAATAGCTGAAGGGGGATGTGGAGAAAACAAGGGTTTTGTTTCGCTTTGTTTTAAGCTGGGAGATGTTACATTTTGTTTCTGGGATGATGGAGCTGTTCTCTGGGTTGGGGAGATCTGGGAGAAAGGCAGCTTCCAGGGGAATCAGTTTCCGGCATCTTGAGCTTGAGATGCTCATCCCATGAGACGACTAGGTGATGATGTGAAGTGGGCTGCTCTACAGGAGGCTACCGAATCAGACCCAGGAAACATCTACAGTTCAACATGCACTCCTTCATCAGCTGGGCTGGCCACAGCTAAACCAGACGCTGAAGTTAGAAAGACAGCACAACCCAGCAACTACAACACGGGCTCTAAGGTCAGACACACCCAGCTGGGGGACCTCTGGCAATTCCCTCAGTTCAGAATCCTCGTGTGCACATGGAAATAATGAGGCCTTGCTCACAGGGTTAATGTGAGAATCTAGGAAAACGTAAAGCACAGAGATTAGTAATCAACATGTCGAAATGACATGCCAATGAAGTTAATGGTACTCTAACGAAGTGTGGGCTCTAACGGGGTGGGAGCCATGTCACAGCACATCAAAGTGTAGGCAGTGGTTCTCCACCAGGGACAATCCTCCTCCCCCGCCACCACCCTCGGATATCTGGCAATGTCTGGAGACATTTTTGGTTATCACCACCGGGGGTGCTGCCAGCATCTACGGCAGAAGCCAGGAGACTGCTGAGCATCCTCTAGTGCACAGGACACCCCCGAGAAAGGACTCCTCCTGCCCAGATGCCAGCAGCGCTGATGTGGAGAATCCTAGTGTAGAACAAGAGAAATAAGGCCGTAATCCTCAGGTTCAGGCGAAAATAATCACCCACTAGTAAAAGAGACGATTAAGGTAACTAACAGGATATTTCCAAATAAATGCTTGGCCTAAAAAGAGATTTCCACACGTCTCTATTTATTCGTATGGAAACACAGAGTATGTTCCTCCCCACTAGCTTCTCAGTCTCCCAGATACTGGCACCCATGCAGCTCCCCCACCCTCAAAGGACCCAAGTCCACAGTCAGCGTCAAACTTGCTCAGGAAATACATCATTTAATCCAAAGTCAGTAACTGAACCATCAACACGTATTTTGCAAAAGAATTCAGAACTAGGATTGAAATTACCTGGACCTTTGTTTTAGCTCTGCTTACAGCAAACAAGCCAGAGGGCCTCAAACTTGACTTTTGCTGAGCCTGTTTCATCACCTACAAACTAAGGGAGAGGTCTCTAGACTGCCCCAGCAGACCTAACTGACAGTTACCCTAAGATCTACTGGGATTTGAAACCTGCAGCAAGAAAGCATGCCTTTCATCTCAGTGTTCACATTCAGGGACAGCAAATAAAAAGTTAAGATGGGCTGCTGAGCACCAGCCTAGCAGAGTGCCCAAAGCATGGATGTATCCCGGGTTCAAATTCCTCTTCTCCTTATTTGCTGTGTGACTCTGAGCAAGTTACTCAGCCTCCCTGTGCCTTGGTTTCCTCCCCTGCAGAGTGGAGTGAGTGTACCTACTACACAGGGTGTATACAGCAGGCAGCACGAGTAAGGGGCCTGGAGTGATGCTGGCCCCGCAGTGAGCACCATGCCCCTATCACCAGCGCAGTTCAGCTCCTTTGAATTCTTTAACTAAGAGGAAATGAACTTTACAGTCTTTGATCCCCTCCTTCACCACCTTGAGTCACTGACATTTGTTAAAACTAAACTTTTAGCTAATACAAGAAACATACCACTACATAACCACACCTGAGGACCTAAAAGCTAAACAGCTTTCACCTGCCCCCAACTACTGATGGTGGGTGGAGCTTGATTTGCCTGTAATAGACAAACTGACACATAAAATTCAAACTTGAAAAATAGATAAACTAAGGGAGGGGAGTGGCTGGAACCACAAGGTCATTCTTGGCAGAGCCCTTTGAATAAGCAAGATTTGGTAAGGCAGGACAGAATCGAGGTATCAGGGAGGGGAGTCTGCTTGTTCCCCACCCAGGCCCCAGGCCCCACCCATGTGGGAGGAGAGCCAAGCTCAAAGGTCATGGCTATCACAGAGGCAGCCACAGCAAAGGAGACCAGCCATAGATCAGGGCAGGAGGACTGGGGCATCCGCATGCAAAATAACAGGTTCACTTCTCCCCCCAGAGCAGGGGAAACAAAAGCAGGCCAAGAGGAAGGGAAAGCATTGAGAGACACTTTGTCCCATAGCCCCAACAGGTCTTTCTATGAGGTTGGGGGCCCCCAAGAGATCCAGAAGAATTGCCCACGAGGTTTGAGGATTTTGGAAACAAGGTGCTAGTAGGCCCTTCTTGCCTACAGTTTACTGAAGGCTGTCACCTCCCAGATTTACCCTACACCAGTAGTCCCTAAAAGCCCTGAAAGAGGACTCCGAAGCATCCCCATGACTCCACACTGGGGATGGGGAGAGGAGTGGGGACAGAGGTGGCAGGCCACCCCAGAAATGGCCCAACGCCTGAGCAGAACCCCTGCTGGGCCCTGAGCCAGCCCCACGCTGAGGCTGAAGGGACCCAGACAGGGCGCCACGTGGGCAAAGTCTCCACTTCCCCTCCCACATCAGGAGGTCCCCTGTCTTCAGGGACCTCAAGAAATAGCTGGCAGGCAGTTTCTACTTCTGTCCCCAAACTTTCCCTAAGGGGAGGGGAACAAAAGGCATGGCTCCTGGACAGAGTTCCCAAGAAAAAACGAAAATGAACATCTCAAAAATGCTAGGAAAACGTATCTTTTGAAAGTTTCCCATGCCCCACCCACTGTACCTTGAGGGGCCAAGATGAGCCTAAAATACAGGCCAACACGTAAGCCACAGGGCAAAAAAATGCATTGGCCAAAGAACCACAGGGCCATCTGAAACTCAAACAAACAAACATATAAAGCATCTACTCTGACTGCCTGGCACCCAAAGATAAACAGGCCAAGAGGACACAACCATCAAGCCGTATCGCCTCCCTATCCGTCTAGCCGTCCTTTGAGACACAGAAGTCTGCGTAGTCTCACAGGAGAAGCCCACGCAGTGTTGGCGCCCCGTCTCCAGCACAGGCGGTTCTCAGAGTCACTGTGAGGCGTAGGACGGTGGCTGCAGGTGCCTTCCCGTGAGTGCCTTCCTTGCCCACACACCCAGATTCCACACCGCTCTTGGGCAATTCACATCCCGCAAGGCGGGCCCCGCCCAGGCGGCCATCGTGACTGGGCTGCCATCCATCACGGCAACCAATCCTCCTCTCCGAGCGAGGCCACGTGACCCATGCCAGCCAATGAGGGAGAACAGGAAGTCCGCCGAGCAGCATCTGAGCAAGACTTTCCTGCAGTTTACAAAGGGAGACCTCGACCAAGAGCCGCCCCATGCTTTCCCTGCATTCTATGTGAGTGTGACAGTGTGATACGTGGTGTGGTAGACATTTGGGGGTCATGAGGGAAATGGCAAAAACTGCCTTGACGTCTTTGGCCTGCTCTGTTAACCATCCCTGGAATTGCGTGTCTCCGGGCTTCTGGTTATGTGAGATGACTAGATGTCTTTATTGTCTGAGCTCTTGCTCCTCAAAGTGTGCTCTGCAGACCATCGGCATCATCTGAGAGCTTATGGGAATGCAGCATCTCAGGCCCCTCCCCAGGCATACAAAATTAGTATCTGCATTTTATCAAGATCCCGGGTGATTCCTATTCGCTTAAAAGTTTGAGAAGTGCTGATTTTCACCACCCTTACTCAGGTAATCCTATGGCAGCTGGAAGGTAGAGAGCCAGTAAGGGTGCTCCCTCCCTCTCCTTATCCTCTCCTCAGCCCCTACAATTCATTCCACTCCCTTGGATGTAGAGGCAGGCAGTATATTGGTAGGCACATATCTTTATGTTCCTGCTTCCAACTCCCTCCTGGGATAAATAATGAACCTACATAGAGCACCAAGCTGATAATTATATGGCCATGCATGTAATTTGTCAAAATTTCCAAGGTTAAGGTCCTACCCAGTAAAGCCAAAGCATATTATTACAAACAGAATTATCATTGTTGTGGTCACCGTTAACTCCTCATGGGCCTCCAGTGGTGCTGTGAGATCTGAGAAGGTCAAAACATCAGAGGCGCTCCCTGGAGGGGAAATTTACCATTTCAAGCAGGCACTATGGGCCAAATGCCTGGGGGTACAGCTCACTGAGATCCTTCGACAAATAATTCTTTAACCTGACTCTACACATTCTATCCAACTGACTAAAAGGGATTTTAAGAGTTTCGTCTCTATATGAAAAACTGGAGCGTCCTTGCCAAAAATGGTACATTAGAAGTTAAAGGTTAGAGAGGGATTAACAGTATATCCGTGTCCACATAGAATGTCTAGTTCTGCTGAGTCCTTCATCAGAAAGGCTCCGTCAGAATATTGCAATCAACGTGGCACGGTTTAATGCATGAGAGAGTGAAAGAAGCCAGGACCAAGGCTGAGTTTCCTCTTTCTCTCTCTCTTTCTCTATCTCTGTTTCGACCTCTCCCTCTCCTTCCTTCCTTCTTTCCATCCTTCCTCTCCACACCTTACATGACCCCTAATATACAGGACATCTGAAAGAAGCTGAAACAGAGACAGGGGGGTTCATGTTATTACAATAAGACAACTAGACCTTAGACCTTCGAAACTTGTTGAAGAGATTTACTAAATTGCTTCCTCAGATTAAGGGCATTTTGAAAATACAGAGTTTTAAGAAACTTAATCTTAGACCCTCAAATGGCTCACAAGAAATCACTCTCTTAGAGAACTGACAACACACAGGAATACAGGTATTAAGGAAGAGGATAAGGGAGATTGTTGTTATTTACTAAATGACCTGAACTTTAGGACCCCTTGGGGGAATGGAGTCACAAGTTTAGAAGATACTCAACAACTTCAATAAGTGTGAAGCATACTTTATAGTTACCCTTGTTGTTGATAATTTATTGTCTGCAGTAATTATCAAACATCTACCCTTTTAGGTGACTATTTCAAAACGAACTAGCAGAAGAAAGAAAACCCCAGTTATCAAGATGACCCAGTATCTGGAATTCTGAAGACTTTAAGAAATTTCCTGAAACTTCTGGCAATGTGGTCAAACCCTGGACAATATGTGGGTTCACTGACTCTACGTATACTTTTTATTTTCCTGGAAACTGCTGAAATGGACACTGAGGGCGACTCTCACTGATACAAACTTAAAGTCATAACTGGGATGTTTCCTGACAGAATTCACCCTGAGATTCTCGAGATGAGTTCTATCTCTTATAAACGTGTCTTCTCACTGACTTGCTTAATATTGACCAATGACTTAAAGGCCTGTATCACTGTAGTTCTTCTTTAGGGATTTCATGTTACTGCTAAAAAGCACATTTCTTGATTTTATTAGGTATACGTTAATGAGATATTCTTCATAATTGTTATCAATTTTTTAATTAAGGGAATTGGTATAAAAATGCATTCATGAATACTCAGACCATTAACGGGAGGATATGGATACCTCTGTCTTAGAAGCTAAAGGGAAAGGAGATTAAAATTGGAGCTGTTCTAGAAGAGAAGTCGTGCTGATCAAGGAGAAGTTTGCATTACAGAACCACCGACTAACACAGCAATAATCGTTGAGCCCTTCTTATATATCAAAGTAGAAGTGGAAAAAGAACTTAGGGAATTAAGATGAACAAAATGATAAGACAGGTTTATTTGAGACGGAGAATGGGCAAGGAGTATATTTGGCCATTTTTTATCCTTCTAGATTCTCCTTGTCATCCTTGGGGACATCAGTCACTGCCCTGTCCTAGTCACATTCAGCAGTTAAATACCTAGAGATATATCTTCCTTCCTAGAGCCAAAGAAAGGCCAGAAAGAGGGTACAACCTTTGTCCTTGACCAGGCTGTCCCCACAACCCCCTGCCACCATTCCTCCTAGATTCCAAGGGTCTCTGCTCCAAGCCCTCCAGAGCTATAGCACCTGCCCACCCATCTCCTTCCTTTCAGCCCTGTTGCCAGAGTGGGAACCTGTCCCTTCTCTTCCTCTTATTCTGGGACAGATTTTCTCAAATGACCTTGCTGGTGTCTGATATCTCTTCAGTCTCTTCCCCACCCCACTCACTCAGCTTTCTTTTCTGTAGGTAACACCCAAGCCGTTGGCCGTAAATAACCTGGCCTTTTCCACTTCCCATGCTGTGTGGGCTGGTCTGATCATCAGCACCTCTCTGGCTCCTGTTTCCTTCCTCCCCTCATCCCAGGGCCCAGTCCTCACCACACAGCACATTCCAACCCCACCAAGGGAGCACACACTGGCACAAGGAACAATCACACTGATATTTCTGCAAGCTGGAAATTCTCATAATTAAAAGTTCTTTTGCAAGATCTCAGGAGTCTAAATAACCCGAAGGGGAGAGGAGCACTAACATCTTATCAGGAAATGTGATCAGTAGAAACAGATAAACTCAGTAATAGAGGCCTACAGTTTTACTCTAGGGCCCAGTTATCAGATATAAATATTTCTTTTGATTAAAACAACATGATACGCTTGCTATATTCATTACATACTCCTAGCACATTCAGAAAGTCTCTAAAAGCAGCAACAGTTAGAATCAGCCATGTAATCAAAAGTTAGTTCTAACATAATCACTTTCCTAGCTTCACAAAGACAGGTCTTAAGACAGTAGCCATCCACTGAAGGAGGAAGAAACAATTACTTTGATAAAACAAAGCTCAACACAAGTGTAAAACACTACATTAAAGACAAGCGAAGCACATTAACTGATGGGCAGCAGTCACCATGGTGATATTTACTAATAAGAAATCTTAGAAGATCAACTGAGTTTGCCATATAATTATCATAACAGCAAGTGTAAAGATGACACCTTTCTAAACGCAGACAATGAGACCATTGTCAAGTCCAACACTATCTAGATCTCCGTCTGGAAAACCAAAAAGCACTGACATTAGATAGCATTCAGACTTCTGACATCACAACGTGTTGTACTTTACTCTCCCAGAAAAAGGACAAACATGGTTTATCAAGGTGACAGATCGTGTTCATTTTGATAAATGCAAGCTGACAAATTATCACAAGAGAGAAAAGATATTAACCTTTTACACAAAAGATGGCTCAAATATGTAGCTTTTTACAGTTTCTGAAGGACTCATACCACCACGAAAAAAGACCTTTATTTTCTTTAAAGTGGGCTTTCTTCGATATCAGAAAAGAGGAAAAGGTCTAAATATCAGTTACAATCAACACCAATACACAACTCATGTATTTAGGTAGAAAATTATAGCTACTCTGCAGTTTTGCGTCCCTCTCTCTCAGAACAGAGACACACAACACACAAACACACTTCACTGCCCTTAAGGGCACTAAATACACGTGTCCTGATATTTAACTCCGTGAGGAGCTGCCAGATGACTTCTCAGAGGCAGTTAGCTTGTCCGTTCTAAATGCATTCCTGGCAGTTTTTCTGCTTCCTGAAGCAAACTTCCTGCAATCTAACCAGTGCTGACCTTCTCCACTTTAAAATTTGCCTACAAATAAGTCTCTTAACACAAGAGAGAGTCTCTATTGCCCAAGAGATGGGCCGGCTCGACAGACTGGTTCCAGAACCTCGTTGAGAAAATGCAAGCTCAGATGACTGTTCCCAAAAGAAAACAATCCTATACAGTAAATAATCTCATTCCACATCCTCGAGAACGTGTACACCTGTTATAAGGCTTGATTAGGCACATGCCCAAAATGTTCAGCTCAGGGGACCCACCCAGGCCTCTAATCAGAATCTCTCCTGCTGACAGTTCAGTGAAAACATCAGAGGGTCACTGAAGAACACTGCTCTCTTGCAGTTCCAAAGTGCACAGGGCACCACACGTGGGGCTCAGACCCAAAAGATGGAAACAATCAAAAAGTGAGTGAATGGGCCGGCCTGGTGGCATAGTGGTTAAGTTCACGTGCTCCTCTTTGGCAGCCTGGGATTTGTGGGTTCAGATCCCAGGCACGGACCTCCACACCACTCATCAAACCATGCTGTGGCAGCATCCCACATGCAAAATAGAGGAAGATTGGCACAGATGTTAGCTCAGCAACAATATTCCTCAAGCAAGAAAAGGAAGATTGGCAACAGATCTTAGCTCAGAGCCAATCTTCCTCATTAACAAAAAAAAAAAGCAAGTGAAGAAAGGATGGGAACACTCAGCTAACGCAAAAATGAAATGTTTCAAAGGAAGAATGATTTGACGGTAATTCAGACCACTCAGGCAACCAGATTGCTTCTGAAATTCTATGAATTTGGGGAAAAAACAAGGTTGCTTGACTTAGTGGTCAACATAGACATTTCGTCAAATAATTAGCTTGACTCAGTGTTTCCTTTTACCTGCTGGAGCAGTTTACACAGAGGTGCACGCACTGGGATAATGTTTCCAGGCCAGGTCTACAGCCATGGAAATTAAAGGAAACAGGCTAAATCCCTGCCAAATAAATAAATAAATATGGGAGGGGGGTGGCTCATGGAGATCGTTGTCTCCGTTCACTATCACTTCATCTGCAGCAATCTGGCTTTGGATGCTGACTTGTGCTATCCACTTTAATATCAGAGTTGTTTCTAATGTAGTAATAATGATGGTAGCTGCCACTGATGGAATGCGTGCCATTTCCCAGGCAGCATGCTACAGTCTGTATTCATTCATTCATCCAATTAATATTTAAAGAATGCCCACCATGTGACAGAACTGGTATAGGTTTTGGGGTACAGGCTGAATAAAACAAAGTTCCTGCTGTCACAGAACTTTCATTCCAGTAAGAGATGAAATAAAACAGAAGAATAAATATGGAATGTACCAGGTGGGGATTGGGGCTGTGAAGAGGAAAGGGGATAAAGGTGCCAGAGGGTGACGGGGTGAAGTATGCCATCCTAACAAAGACCACCGGGAACATACTTGTAGTTCAGGAACACAGTAGGTTTACTGACTCCCTGCAAGAAGGGAGAACGCACCCCACTGGGTTCCAGACATCTAAGTAAGGGGTGTCCAGTGAAATTATTATAAGATTTGGGCTGTGTTAGGTGATTGGGGGGGGGCGGTTCAGGAAAGCAGGATTTTGCTCCAAATTGGATACTATCAGGAAGTGAGGGTAATTCTATGATTGGGTATCTTAGTGATTCTCATCTAGAAGGTGGGAAGAATGAAGTGAGGCAGTCCCTCACAGTAGCCAGAAGGGGGATATGTGGCCATAGTTGTGGTTTGGACAATCTTGGTTTCATCTGCATTTGGACATGATTATAAAGGGGTCTTGCTTTTGTCTTGACCAACACAGTCAGAGAACAGCCTTATCGGATGCTGGTGTTCAGTGAATTATGTTCAACAGGAGAACGCCACAGCTGAGCTGTGAGTGCCAGGCCAGCTCCCCATGGTTAGCAGCTGTTCTTCTCTTTCCTATGCTCAATCCTCACTCAACCTCCCAAGATCAGTAATATTACTATTTCTCTTTTATAAATGAGGAATCTAAGGTCCAGAGAGGTGAAGGACTTATCATAGAGCAAGCAACTATAAGAGCATGGATCCAAACTCAGGTTATCTGACTCCAGAGCCAGCCTCTTATCCACCCCACACATGGGCCCGTGCAGTGCTGAGCCTTTGAATTCCCTTGACAAGATGTTATCTTCGAAAGGGCCAGGTGGTTTCAGTGGGAGAGGGGACACAAAGCCTACAGGGGAAGCTGCTACCAGTAGACACCCCTGGTACCTAGTCCAGAGGATGCGCAAATGCCACAAAACTCCACCTGGTCATCATCAAGGCGAAAGCATTTTTCTCCCAGTGATGAGGAAACATTTTCCATTTTATTTAAATTGGAAGGCTTCTCTTTCAATAATTTAATAAAAACCAATTTATCTCAGCCACTTATGAAGTAAATTTTAAATACTGGAACGAGTATGTTAAAATACCATAAAGGTAATATTCTAGCGTGTAAGAGCAAGAGTCAGAGGCAATTAATATTGTATCCTCTATTTTATAAACACCCTCTCCCACAGCAGCAAAATCGGGGCTTACCAGCAGGTTTTCTGGCTTGAGGTCCCGGTGGACAATGCTCTTGTCATGCATGTGGACGAGCGCCTTACACAAGTCCATGAGCATGAGGGCAGCGTCACGCTCTGGGAACTTCACATTTTCTATGATGGCATCAAAAAGGTCCCCTCCCTGCACATACTCCATGATCAGGTAGATTTCCGTTTCCGTTTCGTACACTTCATGCAATTTCACTATGTTGGGATGAGAGAGGCTCTGGATAATTAAGATCTCACTGTCAACCATGTCCTCCTTACCCTTGAGTTTGGACTTGTCGATGATCTTCATGGCATAAGTCTGCCTGGTCTCGCGGTGCCTGCACTCCTTCACCACGGCAAAGTTCCCGTCCCCAATGACCCGGCCCATCTCATAATGCTTCTCCACGTTGGCCGTGATGATGCCCGGGGGCCGCCGCTTCCGGCCGCTGGGCCGCTCTTGCTTCTTTTCCTCCAGCCTCGTCTTGGGCTCCTTTTCTACCCTTGCAGGTTGGTCATCTCTGGGAACCATCTTTCTCCCTTCTGACACACATGGCTTTTTTTCCTTCTCTGGTTCCTGCTCTTCCCCTCGGGTCCTGGGGAGCTTCTCGGGGTTGGCCTGGCGCTCCCACAGGAGCCAGCCACCATGCTTGGTCCTGCAAATGTTCCTAGTGTCCTTCTTCACATCCCTCAGCCCCTCCTCTCTGACGGGCTGAACTTCCATGAGACCCTTCTTAGCCTTGGCTGCTGCTTGAGGATGACCCTCCTGACCTTCAGACTCTCTGTCCTCTTTCTTGTCCGTGTTTTTGCTGGGTCTCCTCAGCTCCTGAGTGGGGTTCCCGGGACTGCTCCTGTGGCTGTCACCCTTCCACCCTTCCTCCCCACTTGGAGGGTTTGCTTCGGGGGACCTCCTGCAGCTTCTCGTCCTCACCAGCTTCTCCACGTCGTACCTTTGGCACTTCCCCATGTCCAGCTCACTGGTGCCCAGGGAGAGCCTCTCCCTCTGCAGGCTCTGCTGGAGCTCCCTCTCTCTCTTGCACTTCTCGCATCTGATAATTTCACCCGAGGTCTTTTCGACCTCCACCCCCAGGTGCTTCTCTCCACTGGCATGCCTCTCTAGAGTGGCTTCCCTGGGCGGCTTGCTGTCTGGTTCAGGCTCCCGTTTCCCCCTCACCCACTTCTTCTGGGCCCTTGCCCTGTCCTCCAGCACCGGCTCCACGGGGGTCTTCCCCTGGAGTCTGATGGCTGCCTTGGACCCAGCAGCCTCACTGCAGTTCTTGGCGGTCTCGGTCTCCCCACAGCAGTGACCCTCCTTCAGAGCCTTGCTATAAAGCCTGCTTTTCAGCCTTGGAGAAGGGACCCGGCTGTGCTGGGTCAATGTCAAGGTCCGGGCTTTATTGGGGTACAGTTCCTCTAAAGCCACCTGAATGTTCTTCAGTGTCAGCGGTTCTTTGCCCATGGCTATGAAAGCATCGCCTTCCCTGAAGAAATCGGAGACGCTCTTGATCTCCCTGCCCTTAAGGTTAAACAGTTTCCTCACGCGATCACTCTTCCATCTTGGAAAGCCCAGCGCCTCTGAGACGTCTGCCAAGAGCTGCTCGAAGGTCTGCACTGAGCGTCTGTTGAGGAGCAGGGTGATCTTCCGGAGGGGGTGCCCGCCCAGCTTCACCACGGTCACAACCCTGGGCTTCAGCGCGCTGTTCTCAGCATGGACAGAGGGAAGGCCACTCTGAGGGCCGAACACAGGCGCGACGGAGCTGTGAGGTCCCAGGAATGGTTTCTCCAGACTCCCTCGGCCAGCAGGCAGCCACGTGCCCTGCAGCTTCCGCTCCGTGATTCTCGAGCTTAAATATTTTAGAGAATGGTCACATAGGCCTCGATGTCCTGCAAGAGGAAAATGACAACACAGTATTAGACAAGAGGGGTTCAAGGAGCCGTTTGGCCGTCACCGGAACTTTACGGGAGATTACTAAGCGTGATCTTTGAGGATCTGCCTGAGACGATGGAGCCTTTAGACTTTAGGGCTAATCCCTAGTCTCCTCTATGAGAGACCAGGAGCGCAGAACAGAGTCGGACTGGGCCCAAGGTGGCTCCTCTAGGCCTGCCAGGAACCCCCAAGATGGGCCACACCTCGGGAGCCCTCTCTAGGCAAGGCCTGACCCTGGGAACACAACTCCAGCTACCCCAAAGTGAACTGACCTTCAAGAATCTACAACTGAGATAAAAGGTCCAAGGTTTGCTGCTCAGGAAACAACCAAGGAAAGGTCAGAACATTCTGGAACTTTAAAGAACCCACCTCATTGCCAAGAATAGTTTTCTCAGCTTGACTTCCAACTCACTCCAGGTGAGGCAATCTGTGAAGAGGTCATGATCACAGAGTCTGAGACAGATCTGGATTTGAATCCTGGCATGGCTACTGACTATTTGTGTGAACTTGGGCAAATTACTCATGTTTCAATTTGTTCATCTCTGAAGTAGGAATGATTAACACCTTCCTCCCAGGGTTTTTGTGAAGAGTAAATGAGAAAATGATTACAATTCACTTAAAGGAGTGCTTGACACACAGTAAGGGTAGAGTAATCGCCAGTTATTAATACTATCCTTATGATCTTAATATCTCTTTTGTATTAGACTTTCATTTGGTAGTAATGTAATATCTTGATAAAGTAGAATTCGACTGTACACAGTGTCACCTGGCATCATAAGAACTCATGGACCAACATGCTATGGTGGACATTTCTTAAAGCTCTGAGATTCTCTTGCACTGGGGGTCATAAAAAAAAAAAGAAAGTTGAAGGAGATTTCAGTCTAGGTATAGAAACTTTCTCCTCCAAGTGGTTTTTCCTCTCATTATTAAAAAAAAAGGAAAGAAAGAAAGCAAGGTTATATTAACATTTAGAGCTTTAATAATGAGAATATGCTTGTTCTCATTATATTTCCTGATAAACTGAATAAATGAATAAAACAAGACTGTATTTCCTAATCAGCTGTACTCAGCCGGAATAAAGTAGTTGAAACAAAAGTGGTTGCGTTTTTATTTCTGTCCAGGTCAGTAAAGGAAACAGGAAAATGACAGAATATGTAACTCGGTTAAACCATGAGCGTGGTCTGCAAATTATTAAAGTTACCCCCCCAGGATCCATATGTCATATCCTACATGTAGGAATCTACTGTTTATGCTTCCTTTAAAAAAAACGTTCAAACTAATTATTTTTAAGTGCATTTGAATGGTGGCAGAAACTCCAGGATGGGCAATGTGGCCTAGCATATTTACACAGAATGTTTTTTGCTTTTTAATTATAGCATACAATCTGTTCTGAGATGATTTCCATCTAGACACAGGTGTCAGATTAGATGACAAGTAGTGGCTGGTACTGATCTTCCCACCTGCCAGAAACTGATGAGCTTAACAATCACACTTACAGTTAAACTGTTTATTTATGGACATCTGTTATTCCTTTTCTTCTCATAATCTCTCTAATCTGCCTCCATTTTTGTCTGAGAGAGTTGATGCTGAGAGAGAGAGAGAGATCAGCAGCAGTAATAGCAGCCTGTGTTCCCTCACTGGAAAAATTGAGGCAGGGTGCAAGGAAGGTGGCCTTCAGGTGCGTATGTCATTTGTTTTCCTGATGGTGCTTCCCACAGAGCAGGACCCTCGATACACAGGTTTCAGGCTAAGTCAATGGAAAAGAACTCTCTATTCCAGGGCAGGGAGGGGAGGGGGATTTTCAGGGGAGAACCAGGAGGACAAGGGAGCATTTGGTAAATACATTAGGGATGGGAGAGTTTAGCATGGAAGGGGGCTCAGGAGGGTCCCAGAGAAAGATCCAATATGGGATGTCAGGGAGGCATACAACAGTATTCAGGGAACAGGAGCGACACTGGTGGGGCTCACATGTTGAGTGGTGACGAAGGATGACAGAGAGGCAAGTCACGATGGGACCAGTGGTCTCAAGGTCCCAAACAGTGAAATTGTGGAGCTTGGGTGTGGTGACAGATGACTTGGCCCTGTGGTACCCAGAGTCAGGGTGAGGGAGGGAGGTGGCGTGCTCTCTGGGACGGCTGTGCGCAGCC
Source organism: Equus caballus (assembly GCF_041296265.1). Taxonomy (NCBI): domain Eukaryota; kingdom Metazoa; phylum Chordata; class Mammalia; order Perissodactyla; family Equidae; genus Equus; species Equus caballus. Next base: position 59,720,621 of record NC_091699.1, on the reverse strand, counting down.
AGTTTCAGCAGACCCTATCCCAGAACCAGTCCTGAATCCTGGTAGTTGTCCTCCTGTCCTCCTGGTGGGAGCAATCTGGGAGCACTCCATCCCTGAACCCAGGAGAGGCTCCCCAACAGTGGCCTCCATCCCAGGGCACGGACACAAAGGGTGTGAAGACACGCAGCTCAGCCTCTGCGGCACCACCAGCAGGCATACTCAGTCCACTACCAAGATACTTCATGCAGTGAAAACCTCTGCAGTCTGCGGCAAGAGTGAGAACTCAGTCCCGCTCCTCCCGAACATACCTGGGAGCTACAGAAATGGCACTTCTCATTCTGTCTGCATCAGGCTACCAGGGAGCGCCAGGAAAACACAACCTCCAGATGCAAACATTTTTATCTTCTCTTCCACAAGCCCACCTTCCTCCTTTAAAATTCTTAGTCCAGAGCAAGGGTTTTCTTCTTTAAAGGGAAGAGAAAAAATCAGGACACTCTGAATGCCCGGTCCATAGGCAGGGGGAGCAAACATATGGAGAGCAGAGCACATCCCGCGGGCCTGGGCCCTGTCTCCAGGAATAGTGTCATCTCCCAGGGACAACAGCATTTTCAGGCTATCTGTAAGCAGCATTACTGCAGTACTTACCCCAGTCACCCTGACCAGAAAACAAAGGCCAGCCCGTGTCCACTCATCTCCAACAACAACTTACAAAATCGATTTAATGGAACCACATGAAATTGCCAGTAGTTCTACCCATTACCAAAAAATGGAAATTCCATATGGCTCAGGCTAATATGATCTAGGATAATAAGTCCTACTCTGTCCCTACATCGACAGTAAATAGTTACGAACGTGGCAACAGTAAAGACTGAACATCCAAATTCCCAGGCCTCAGCCACCAAGCCAGCAGCTTCCCAGGAAGGGACAGGGAAAAGATGCTCTTGTAGCACCCTTTCTGTTCACTTCCTACAGCAACATAAATTGAACTAGCCTCGAGTTGACAGTACTGCTGCTTTGCCTCATACGCCACAAATACAAATGTTTATAGGGTTTCTCCCCTGCACCAATCTAACCCCACGCATACAGCAGGACAAGCACTGCTTTCTCTGAGCCACTCCTCTGCTCCAAAACCCACAGTGGCTCCGTATTACCATCCTGCAGGATGCCAAACCCTAACTCCTCAACTTGATATGTAACGCCCTCCAGAATCCAGCGGCCCCCATCCATCCCACCCCTACTCCACCCTCACTCCTCCCACCCATCCCAGCCTCACCATCTTGTAAGACCTAAGACCCACAGCCTCCACCAAACCTTCCCTGACCTCACAAGCTCACAGTCAGCTCCCTCCTCTGGAGCTCTGTTCATTCACTCAAGCAACATTTAGCCTGAATGCTTGAGACCCAATACCAGCACTTGGCTGCAGAACACCGGGTCTCCCCTCCTGCTAACTGTTGCCAATCTCAGCTAATTGTTGCTTCATCTTCACAGGTGTAAATCTTCTCCCTCTCAACTTAAGCTCCCCAAAGGCAGAGACCATGGATTATGCAAATTCCCCTTCTCAGCCTTATTACATAGAGCAGGCACTCCAGATTTGGGAAACTAATTCCCAGCGCTAACATCAAACACGTGTACCCAGCCTCAGTCCTCCAGCTCCCCTTGTAAATAATGGAGTGTAACTGCTTTCAGCTCTGGAAGACATCACACGACAGACCTCCCAAACAGATTAAATAAACAAGGTGAAATAAAACATGATCCCAGACGTCCATTTGCCACAAGGAGATTTGCCGCAGCCGCATTTATAAAGAGCGACTATATGGGTGGGGGGAGCAGTACATTTCTTCAGAGTCTGTGAAAGCTTCCTTTTAGAGTAGTGCCAGGAACACCGAATACAGCGTCGGAAGACCTAACTGAAATCCTGGTTCCACCAGGCTCTTATTAGCTGTGTGACCTTGGGAAGGTAACATAATCCCTCTGAGCCTCAGTTTCCACATCCGCCAAATGGGATAGCTCACTCATGCTGAGGATGCCCAGCACGCTGCTTAGCAGAGTGGGCACTCAAACTGGGCTTATTTTCTTCCCTCTCCGAAAGAAAAGAGGCTTGTAACCTTGGATTTCCCCAAACCCATGTACGTACATCTCAAGGGCAAAGAGAATGCAATGCTAAATGTGACTCAGCGGGGTGACTGTGTCATTCATGTAGCAATTGAAATAGAAAACCAGTAGGGACAGGGAAATAAGAGAAACACTCCAGCAAATCTAAGCCTACAGCTCTTCTGGGGAGAGAAAAAAGCTCCCTACTCACTGATCCTAGGACTCTTGGTGTGAGCCAATAAACTTGGTAAGTCACAGGCCTCTTACTGTCGTTGCCTCTAATGGGTTTGGCTCCTGGCAATCGTGTCTTCTATCTGCTGCCACAATTCAGATGAATTAACGTAACCTGATTCCACAAGGGTCAGAGTGACACTTCATTCTACTGAAAAGGCCTTCAAAATGACTGGAAGTCACATCAACCCAGTTTCCTTTCTAATCATTTAGTATTACTTTGTTTAGGCTGCTAATCAGCGAATTTAGGATCAAGAAAAAAAGCAATAAAAAATATATTGCTGAAATTAATCTTTTACTTGTCTTTTTTAATCAGAACAAAGAGAGTGCACCTCTTCCTAGTCATTTTTTAATCCTAACCCATATGTCTAATAACAACACAAAGAAAAACTATGTCTGAGGTCAGCACAAACTTTGGAATTGTTACCTTGGCTCCTAAAAAGCTGTAATAACACTCTGGAAAAAGAAATGGGAGAATCACACCCAAATGCTATAGGACGTAGGTAATACATCATCACTCTTTAAGCATTTACAAATTATGAGTACTAAAGGAAATGGAAACTGGGGTTTTAAAACATCTGGAAATATGCAATACAACGATAATAACAAATGACTGGAAAATAAAAGTCAACGCATCTAATGGCATGCAAACCCCCTTCCTGGCAGGGAAGCTCCCGTTAAAATACTTCCCCTTTTATCAACTTTATTCCTCTTGGTGATTTCCCAGGTTGATCACTGTGGCCTCAGCAGGCGGTGCTGAGAGGCCATTCACGTCTCGTCTTCTGTGGGAGACGGAGGAGGGCTGGCTGGAATCATGTTTTTTTTCACTGAGTAATCATTCGTCCTGGGCGTTTTCCAAGGGGCTGTTTGGGAACAGATTCAATTTGTTCATGTGCAGATATGAGGCAGGAGAAACATTTGCGAACTTAGATTTGATTATGCAAACATCCCAAGGAGGGTTTTCTAAACGAATAAAAACTTGGAATGCAGCCTCTCGCTAAGCTTCAAAAATGCTACTGTTTCATAATAAGTCAGAAGCCTGACCAACATCCGTATTGATCAAAGCTGGAGAAATTAATAAAGGTAAGGTAATAAAATAAAACTGCCATACTATTGGCTGTCATTGTTGCTGACACTCCTATGTCCAATTAACGTCATCTCTACCTAATCTTCTTTATTACCAACAGGACACTAACCAAGACCTCAGAAACAGAGGAAGTAAAAAGACTTCCTCCTGCTCTCATCTCAGAAGGGCCCTGTTCTGGGTTGTCTTTTATCTGCGGACCAGTCATGCCAAGTTCCTGGAGTGCCCCCAGCATATTGGCACAAGCTCCCTGTGTGGTCTCTGAGTGAGGACTATTCGCCAGTCCTTGTTAGAGCCCACCTAACGGATGTCTGATACTTTTTTCCTAAGCTACTCAGTGATTTAAAGATGAAGTTTACGCGGCCAGCCCAGTGCATAGTGGTTAGGTCCACGCCCTCCACTTCGGCGGCCCAGGGTCCCTGGTTCATGGGCCATGGACATACACACTGCTTATCAAGCCATGCTATGGCAGTGTCCCACATACAAAATAGAGGAAGACTGGCACAGGTGTTAGCTCAGGGACAATCTTCCTCAAGCAAAAAGAGGAAGACTGGCTACAGATGTTAGCTCAGGGCCAATCTTCCTCACAAAAAAATGAAAAAATAAAGATGAAGTTTACTGTCCCAGCTACTCTGGAGTTACGATGAGTTTTATGGACTGCCTCCATTGTTTACAAGAGTATTTTAAAGTGACCAAGCTTACACGTCTTTCCTTGCTTTTGATGCTCATCCTGATCCACTCAACCATTCCCGTCTCCCTCCCGTGATTTTCGCACTCACGCTGATCTAGTCCCGCCTATGCTACCCATCTCATCATCACATCACGGTTCCCATTTCCTCCTCTGCTATAGTTGTATTTTGTCACATGGAGCAAGAACCCTCAGGCTCCCTGTGAGCCGGAAAGCATCTTCCTCTCTCCCCAGACGTCCCAGGACACAGCACAACAGAAAGGGCCCACGCCCAAGGTAGGAACTTTTCCCCACTGTCACTGATGTGCCTCATCTGGGCATCCTGCAAAAGTGGCTAAACCGGCGTCTCCCGTTTCTGATGTACTGTGTTCTCCAGACAGGGCTTGTCAAATGTTACTGTGCACACACACCATCCGGGGACCATAGTAAAGTGCAGGTCCTAATTCAGTCACACAAGGTCTCGGGTGGGGGTGGGGCTGGAGATTCTGCATTTCTAACAAGGTCCCAGGTGATGCCAATGACGCTGGCCCAGGGACCACACTTGGAGAAGCAAAGATACAGAGGGAAGTTTCGGAGTATCCTTCTGGGCGTGCTGGTGTACTATAAGCAATTTCAAAGTGGCCCCTAAACCAATTCCTTAGGGTGGTCTTATAACAAACCGCATCTTGATTTTCATAATGTGAATAAGTAATCAAAACATGACATCACCAGTGCAAAAAGTCCAGTCATGATTTCCTCACCAAAGGATTTTCTCAAGTATGATAGATAGAAGTGGGGGAGGGAGTGATCTAGAATTTGACCACCCACAGTGGACCAGCAGCATCTTTTTATTAGAAATGGAGAATTTCACCCTCCACCCCAGACCCACCAAATCAGATTCTGTATTTTAGCAGGATCCCCGGGTGGTCTGATGCACATGAAAGGCTGTGAAGCACTGCTATAGAATACCTCTTGCTTCACCCAAGTGGTCAGTGAACCAGAACATCCAGACCACGGTGGGAGAGATCACCATGGGACACAGCCACTTGGTTAACCCTGCAAGTGTGACCCAGCTCAATACAAACTGGGATCCAGGGTCGGCTCTGGCCCAGTGCTGGGATTATGTCTCTGGGATCTCTTTGCACCAGTTGGCAAATGGGCAGGAACCGGTGGGGGCCATGGGAAGGCAGCAGTGTTTTGTGCAAGACACTGGTGGACACCTGGGAGAAGATAACAAGCATAGGAGGTAATGACAAAAGAGTGGAAGGATGGCATCTGCGCCAGCCCTTCTGGTCCTTGGAGCACAGGGTTAAGGATGGATGCTGAAGGAGCTGGGTTTCAAAACCCTGTCCTGTGTGAGCAGGTGGGGCCGCTGGGACTCCAAAGTGGGCATTAATATCAACGGCCTCATTTGCTACCAGGCTGGTGAGGCCTCGGACGTCCCAGCAACCACAATAAGAGTTTCTCTCCCACTGCTCTTCCTCCGGATGAATCCTCCTCCCGCTTTCTGACTAGTTTGTCACGCGAAGACTTTATGCTCCTCTTTTTGCCGGCGGCTCTGTGTGCCACTGTTTGGGGAGCCTCTCCAGATGCCATTCTGTCCCTCCCGTTGTCCTCCTTTGCAACATCTGATGCCGGTTTGTTTTGACCAAAGCTTCTCCTGGGGATAGCTTATCTTTCAGTCTCATCCCTGGGTGTCATGTTTCCTCCCAACGCTCCCCGACTCACCCTCACCGGCGACCTCATCCCTGGGGTGTCACCACGGACTCAGTAAAATTCCAAGAGGGCACAGCTCCCAGGCGGGCTTTTGTTTCCTACGACCTGGATTTCTAATCCCAGTTGTCTGTTGTAGCTGGAAGATCACAATAACCTTGATCTGGGCTGTGGGGTGTCACCACGGACTCAGTAAAATTCCAAGAGGGCACAGCTCCCAGGCGGGCTTTTGTTTCCTACGACCTGGATTTCTAATCCCAGTTGTCTGTTGTAGCTGGAAGATCACAATAACCTTGATCTGGGCTGCGTTTTGCTTTTCTGGGTGCTGCTTAGGGAGGCGCTGTGGGTGTGTTCATTTGAAAGGGGAACACAAAGTACACTCCACCTTGGGAGCAGTCTCCAGCTGACTCGATGCCTGCAAGGCTTCACATTTTCCTCTTTCTTTCTGGTTATGGCACCCCGAGGCCTTCACTGGCCCATCAGTCTCCATCGGCCTGTGTCATCACAACATTTAAACACTGGGCTAGCCAGAGCCTCACCACCTTCCATCCCTATGGGTGAAGCTGCAAAAATCATTCTGAAAGCAAACTCTTCCATCTTTTTTTTCTAGAGGGACTGAGCACATCTATTTTATTTCTAATTCTTCCTGCTTTGGTTTGAACGGATCTTAGATCAATGTAAAGACACTTGGAATATTTGAACCATCTGTCAGAGCCTGGCCCTGATGACTCTCACCCCTCATTTATCAGATGCTCATCTGAGGGGCAGGCGGACACCTCCACCATCCGTTATTACACAGGACAGAGGAGGCAGGGAGCCTGTGGATTCTTTAGAAAGCAGTTTTCAAACAATTTTGACTTCTTGATAAGACAACCTCCATGAACAACATATAATTAAATAGAAAGCAAGTAAAACAATTCAAGAGGAAATGTTTCCAAAAAATATATAGCTTTCATTCACATTCAGGAGAGATGACACATTTGAAAACACAGGGCTATTTATGTACAATAATAATACGGGAATATTATGAATACCTTATGCCAATAAATAAGACAACTTAAATGAAAGGGATGAATTCCATGAAAGAAACATATTACCAAAGTTCACTCAAGAAAAAATAAATAATCTAAATAGCTCCGCTGTGCCATTTATCTGAGGTTTAGGTACACCAAACTCGGGAAGAACTTTCCATAAATATTCAAGACATGATCATTTTACATGATTGATTAGATTTACTGGTAAAAATCCTCACAAATTGCTTATGCTGAAAGATGCATCCTTTGTAAACAAAAGTAATGCCATGGATCCAATGGAAGAAGGATGCAAAGAAGGATCCTATGGAGAAGTCGTGTGTTGGATGCAAAAGCTGTGTGGGTGAAAATCGTTGCACATTAGAAATGAAAGGGCCAGTAGCCTAACACACTCAATTTTTAGATAGAGCTGTAGGCCATAGAAGGTAAGCAATTAGCTCAAGGCCACACAGCTAGTTAGTAAGAACTGAAACAATCCCTGCACAGATCCTGAATCTTTTTGAACAATGGCTAGGACAGGTTTAGGGGTGTCACTTGTAACCATGGAATAAAGCAAAGCTCATGGGATCATCCACAGGAAACAGAGCAAGACTCAGACTCATCAATGGGCATCAATACCTAAGCAAAGCAGCCTAGTTTAGCTCTGCCCTAATTGTTAAGCCAGCCAGCATCCCAACTAGGCAAAATAAATTCACACAGTCTTCCTGCAGCTGGCAATAGCTTTTCCCTGACATGGCCCTAGACAGGATGATCTAAAAAACTCCCTGAAGTGTATTAAGATTCCAAACAAAGAAGAGAGATGTTGGGGTAAAGCAGATTAAGGTGCAAACTTTTCTTCCTTCAGGGAATTCAAACTGGGTTTGGTTTTCCTCTAATTTAAAAGTAGGGAAGTCATGGTGCCAAGACCCTGACTGCAACAGAGATCCAACAGGCACCACAGAGCTCCAGCCGTGGCCCCAGTACCCACCGTGAATGCCAGAGCCAAGAGGGGCCTCACCTACATCTCTGCTGGCAAAGTGCCTGGTGGTCCTCACTGCCATGGGAGCCTGCATGACTACCATGAGCATGGCTTCCCAGGATGGCCAAAAAGACTGTAACAAGATGACGGGCATAAGGTTGCCTGCAAATGGTAGAACTCAGTATGTCACATTGTGGTTAAATCAGATTGACAACAGTGGTACCAAGGCAAGCAGGCTCCTCCGCTGAGAAGCCAGCCTCGGTGGGCAGAAACTTACATGGTTCCGGAAACAGCCCAACTGCTGCATTTGGCCTTTTGAGAGCATCATACACAAATGTTTTAACAAAGGCTACTGCCTTGTTGAGGTAAACATTGGCAGCTTCTGGCTTCTCCAGCAGTTATGGTTAAGCTTCTTTGGGATCCCTCACGATGCTATCTCTTGGCATTTGCCAAAAATATATAACTTACAGAGATGGAGTCTACTAAATAAATGGGTTCTTGCTTAGCAAGATTCCAAATACACAGACCTAATGCCAGGCATGTGGTAGGCTGACAATAAATAGGTGTTGTATGAAAGAACCCAATAAATCCATAGTAGTGTTAATGAAAATAGCCCATCAGTTGAGTTCATAATCATCAGAATGTGCTGGGTGATCAAAGTAACCATATACTCATGGTTTTTCATCTGTTTCTGCCCCCAAATCTATCTAAAGCTACTTAGTCATCAACGTTCTACAGGGCCAGCACAGTCGCGGATGCTGTAAGTGGCCGCCCAGATGCCCTTTACCAGGCAATGGCCCCCATCCACCAGCTCTTTTGAATGTTGGCTGTTAAAGGTCCACCACTGCTCAATTGTCCCAGGAATGACTCTCGCTGCCTAGAGCCACTCCACTCAGGAGGTTACACACCCAACCCTACCTTCACAGGACAGCCCATAATCAACGACCGACTGATGGGGACAAGGAAGGGTACAAAAGACTTGCCCCTTACCCCAAGGTGGGACCAGCTCTGTGGAGCAATGCATGCTACAGAGCACCTGTGGGCTCAGGCTGAGGCCCGTCTCCAGCTGAGACCACATCCTTGCTTAGCTATGTCCCTGGCTCATCTTGCTGCTCTAACTCCCTTCTCCTGAGAGCTCTCCTCAATAATCACATGCCCAAGAATCCCCACCTTGAGTTCTGCTTCCAGGAACTAGACCCACACCATCGCCCAAAACTATGAAAGGCCTTTAAATTTTAAAATAGGAATGAGTGCTGTTTTGTGGCATTTTTTAAAAATTCCTAAGTAGAAGGCATTCCTTCTCTCATGTTGCATTAAAAACAACAGGCAGTTAATTACCCAGAGGTGCCTGGAGTGTCTTCAAACTATTTCTCTCACATCCTTCCTCCCTTTGTCCAGGTGCGCAATGGATCTAACATCACTTCTCCAAGATGCCTTCTCTGAAGACTCTCAAACCACTCCATACCCATCACTTGGCAGTCCTGCTTCTTTCTTCAGAGCACTTACCACTCTTGGTGTTACAATATTCACTTGATGCTTTAACCTCTGTCTCCCCAGCCCTCTAGCTCTGCAATGTCTAATGTGATGGCCACTAGCTCTATGCGCTTATTTTCAATTTAAGTTTAAGTTAATTAAATTACTGTGCCTACCACAGTGGCATAGAGTAGACACTCGATGAATATATGTGAGTGAACGAAAGAATAGTTCACAGCGATCATCAGATTCCCCTAGATCTAATTTTGGAACTTTGACACTGAAAACTGATATTCTCAAGGGTAAGAAAAGAACGGTAAGAACATGTAAGAAAAAGTTCCTTAAAAAGCTATGAAAGGATATGACTATTACTGGTTGAATTTTTAGCGGATGGTAGTTAATTGTAGGTTAAAAAAACACAATGCCAGCCTCCAGATGGAGACAGCTAGCTAGCCAGAAACTGCTGAGAATTTTTGACAGTTTCAAGGCAGCATGGAAAATAGAAAACTTCCCTTTTTTTCCCCTGAGATGGGTAGATATTTAAAACCCCACTCCCTCCTCCCAGTAGAATAAAAATCCATTATGTATGTTTTTTCCTTTGTTAACATCCTTACTTAAGACTACTTAAAAGCCCACACATTGTGTTTATGGCCATGCAAACACGCTAGGGGCAAGACTGTCTAGAACAAGCTAGAGATCCAGTCTGTCTCCTCACCCAACACTTACACTCCTCTTTATAAGGAAACAGCTTAACAAAGACCCCTACTTTGTACTCTTGATGAAGAAAGCACAACTAAACACAAAGAGAATCAGGCAACCACTGCTGTCTTTGCTTTGTAATATAGACAAAGCAACTGGAAAAAAATAAATAACTAACAAATGTTCCTGAGAACATGGAAACCACAGGGATCTTGCAACTGGTTCTGGGATTTTTCATTTATTCCCTATTTCTCCTTAATGTGAGTGTGGACTCCTGTTTTTCTTTCATACTACATCTTTGGAAAATACCATTTTCAAAACCCGTAAAGCATCTTCAGTTATGCCATTCTTGCAGAAAATGACCAATTCCTTGGAATTCTAAGTGAATAGTAATAGCATTAAAAAGAACATAACAAAAGGTTCTAATAGCCAGCACACAGCATCCCCATGACCTCGTGCTCAGGAGCGTCCTCAAAGATGACTAGGGAGGCCTGCCATCCATGGGCATCAGGCGGCTCTAAGTTCCAAGAACAAGGAAGAGCTTCGATCTAGTGCACTTGGCTTCTTTCTGTTTCTTTTCTCTTCTCAAATTAATATGTCCAAAGATTCTGGTTTTCTTAACTCGAACAGAAGGTGAGACCCTAACCAGGGATGTAGTATCCTTTTATTTTGTTTTATATTAACCAGTCTGACTTGCCAGGCCTGTCTTTGGCATCGCTGTAGAGCCGGCATCTCTAACATCATCTTTTATTATCCACACTCAACATATAAACGTGCTCTTACTAACAAGTGTCAGTCATCTAAGGGAAGACTATGAGGTTGAAGCTGGTCATGTCTAGGACCAGTCAGAGACATCTACAAGCAAGTTTTAAATTCATGGAAGATTATGTCTCAAAGAGAAAACACACAATGAACCCAAGCTGTTTGTTTTCACAGGATCTGTAACTCTGCGCATGGACTGTGGGGGTGGCATCCTCTGATTCCTACCTACCACATACCCAACTCCTTTGTACACATTTTCTCTCTCTATCGCCCTCCTTTCCTCCTGAAATTTATTTCACTTCTACAGTGTATCTATTTGTTTATTCTGAGCTACCTGGAAAAGAAATTAGAGCACATGGAACCTCATGAAATAGCTTTACATGTTTTTACTTCAAAATATAATTAGAAAGTGGCGAGCAATAAGGCCAAAATTTTTAATTATGTATGCCATATTTATATTAAATATATAAATACATATGTATAAAAGCTTTCTATATAACAGCAATAACCAGTTAGGAAATATAATTTTAAAAGTAATAACATCATAATGTCAACATATACAGAATTCCTAAGAATAACTTTAGCAAGAAATGTATAGGATCGACATAAGGAAAACTACAAAAGTGAGAGAAGAAATAGAAGATCCATTTAAATGACTGTCCCTTCCAGAATGTGAAGTCCTAATAAGCTAAACACATCAGTTCTTCACCATTGTAATTTGTAGGTTTGAGGCAATTTAAGCACTAATGCAATTTTTGAGAGAGGACAGGAGGGAGACGAGTAATGAAGACAATAAAATATATCACAGAGCCACAATTACAATGTCTTGGTACTTACACAAGAATAGCTGAATTTAAGGAAAAATAAAACTATAGCCCACAAATATATCCTACTTCACATAAGAATTTAATGCATAATAAAAGATCATTACGAACTAATGGGGAAGGTAAGAATAATTTTTGTTCAGTATTGAAACAATTGGTTAATAACGTGGAAATAAAATGAATTTGGATTTTTATTTCACAAGGATATACTAAAATAAATTCCAGGTGAATTAAAAGCTATAGAAAAATATAGAGAAATTGTACTTTAATATTAATCAAACCACTGAAGAGGGACGGACTTTGGAAATTAGAAGCATTCAAGAAGATCATAGGTAAAAGATCCTGAGTTCTTACAGATCAGTACAGAATGGGGAAATGGAGGAAGGGCTGACTTAAGCGTTGGCACCCCAAGGGGACAGTGCTGATGCTCCGTGTCACGTAGGGATGTGCCTCAACCAATAAATGCCCAAAAGCTCAGTGGCTACCAGAATGAAAGTTTCCTGCTCATATGAATTCCAAGGTGGAGTCAGCCGCCTTCCTCCATCTCAGATCCTCCCTGTTTGACGCAGTAGCTAGAGAGAGAAGCGATGGCAGCGCTCTGGCTCTTACCTGCCTTGTATAAGGAGTCACACATCCTACTTCTACCCACAGTCCAGGGGCCCCAGTCAACCCAAAAGGGTCTTGTGTCTTGGACTGGACTCTCCCAAAAGCAGAGTTTGGGGTAAGGATTTGAGTTTAGTTGGGAGGTGATCCTGGGAAGCACTGGAGGAGAGTGAAAAAATGAGACACAACAGCGGCATGAATAAGCAGGTTACTACTGTGGGCAACCTGGGCTCAGCTCTGCTGGGGACCTCTGGGAAGAATAGGTGGAACATGCCTGAGGATTGTCTCACCAGAGAGGCAAGGAAACTGTGATATTTATCCACCCATTCCCCTCCATTAAGAAGGTTGAGAGCTGCTCCTAGGGACATTAACTCCTCAGCACTTCTGGCTTTCTCCAAGAATGGGCCAACCATGCCTCTGCAGCCAAAGAGTGCCCTCAAACAGTGTTACAGTGGATTGTGGAGGAAACATCAGAACAGGGACTATCGACAGGGACCGACAGCATCTGCTACAGAAGCGGAGCATGTGGACATCTGGGGAGCACCAGCTGTCTCTGCCACGGATATAGAGACCCAAGTTCTAGAGGATTCTGGTTGCAGCCAATCTGAAACCAACACAGCATCTGAACTAAATTGAACAAGCAGTTTCATCCAACTCATTCCTGGAAGAGGTAGTCCTCAAACCAGGTTGTTGCTGGGAGATCTGCTCCACCAACCAGCCTGAGGCCAGAAGATGCTTCTTAAAGGGTGCCCTTCTAGCTCATGGGTATGGAGATGGCTGTTAGGAAAAACGCTCTGCTAGTTAGAGGGGGTTCCAAGATGAAAACACACAGTCCCTGTCCTCAAGTAGCATGTGGTCTCTGGGGGTGACAGGTAACCACTTGCCTACAGACCATTTATTACAAATTCCAAAAAGTCACAGTGGGGGAAGCTACACATCTCCATGGACGACCTTGGAGGCTCTGCCATGAAGATGATGCCTGAATCAAGGCCAAGAGACAAGTAGAAGTTTGTCATGAGTGGAAATAAGCAGAGTGAAAGCCACTTCTGGCAGCTTGCTCATGTTGCTCCCATCAGTTGGTGTATTGGGTAAATAATTCATACAAAGAGGAAACACCAAATTACATTTTAAATTATTTAATGCCAAAAACGTTAATTAACACAAGATTTCACTCTAGCAACCACAGGGATTTGTTTTTAGTTTGTGACATTTTTATTCGCTTGTCTATTTGGGTGGCCTCATGTTCTCTGCCCTCCACTTCCCCAAAGGACAGAGTTTCCATATTCCTTGTTATATAATTACCTAGAGATCATTTAACCTACACCACATGTGATCTCTCCTCGGAGAATTTTGAGTATCTCTGTGCAAAAAAACAGAGTGGAAAGTTGATTGGTGATGTTCTTAAAAACTGAAGGCAGATAACTATCTCATTTTATGGTATGACAGCTTCTATCTCAGAACCATGCACAATTTTCTCAGTTTTTTTTCACTTTCTTCAAACATGCAGAAGACAAAAGAGTATGTACTCAATTAGGCAAAATGTTGCCAGAACCCTCTCCAATGGGTCAGAAGCAGCAGGCACAATAGAAAGGCTAACAAAGCAACTCCTATCACCCAAATGAGCACTAATTAAATGTCCTGGAGAGGAAAAACAGACCCCACAAGACACAGCAGTTCTTCGGAAATCGGTTCAGGAAAGTTCAAGTCAGTTAGGAAAGAAGGGATGATGAATACGGCTGAGCACAGCTCTAGCCTTGAGCTCTTCTGTTCTTTTCATGGACACGTGTGGTCCTCACCCTGGTCAGTGGCACCATCAACTGCTCAGTCATCCCTGACTCCTCTTCCCTTCCCTCACCTCTCACATCCAGTCAATCTCCAATTCCTATGGATTCCACCTCCTAAATGTCTTTCAATATGACACCTTCTCTCCATTCCCTTAACTGCTTACTGCCTTGGTGCCCACTGTCATCACATCTGACCTGAAGCATCTGCTTCTAGCCTTCCTCCCTACCCTTCACCTACCCACACACCTGTTCAAAGTGAAGTCTCTAAACCATTCAGTTGACCATCTCTCTCCACTTCAGTAAACACTCCAGTGGTTTTCCACCTGTTTCTCCAATTCTGGGGGATCCTTGGACATATTTGAGGGGCTTCATGAGTTCTCTAACATTATTTTTTGTTTAACTTTGCACTTTCATTTTCATGATTATCTTTTTTAAGATTATCAGTAGAAAAACAATGGAAACATATTCTGGATCATCTGAACAACCATGTTATGACCATGTGCTGACACATCATTTCACTATATGAATTCTTGCATTTATGATGTAGTAGGCAACAAGAAATGTTATTTTAACTGTCACGGGCTAATGAGACTTAATATAGAGAGAGGAAACTGATGAGAGAATTGAGCCATCACACAATCCACGTGGCATGGCACATAGCATACCAAATTCATCAGAACAAATTCATAGAACCAGAAACGGTGGTTTAGTTTTAGCAAAAATAACTTCATCCATCACATTAAATTCATGAAATTAATCTGAATTTACTCGATTTGTAGATGTGTTGATATTTTATTTATATAATTCGTTTTGGTTTTATGGTCACATGAAAGCTCTAAATAGAGAGTTTAGACCTATTTAATGTTGCTATATATTTGAATTGCATTATAATAAAAATAACTTCAGCTATCACTAGGATCTACAAGATTTCTTTTCCTTTAAAGAAATTCACATAATACTCCATTTGAGAACCTCTGGCCTTAAAGAATGAGGCATCAGCTCTATAACAAGGCATATGTGGGAAAGACAGTGATGTTCTCTGGACTTTCTATCCACACCGCCCAACATTTCCCAGCCCCCTCACAATGAGTCCTGGCCAATGGGCTGTGGCATAAGCAGCAACTCATCAGTTCCAGACTGAAGCATGGAAGAGGCGGAGAGCATGATCTCCCATGATCTCCTCCTGCACTGGTGACTACATAGGCCACGTTTTCCAAATGGTGTGGCTGTAAGATGGGGAAAGCTCTGTCAACTTGGCCCTCCACTGACATGTGAGGGACACAGAGTATGAGTGAAAAGTAACCTTTGTTGGGTTAAGCTACTAAGATGATGAAGTTAATTTGTTACTACAGCAGAACGGGCCCTATCCTGACTAATACACGTTCAAGAACCAAGCTCTGTCTCCCTGATCAACTTCCCATCACAATCCATCCTCCAAATGACTCTTAGTACAGTGACCTGAATAAAGGCACCCTACCTCTACACAAGCTGTTCCTTAATCCTAGAATGCCATTCCCCATATTGTTCTGCCCTCCTCCCCTACCCCACCACTGTGACTCATCCTCCAAAACCCAGTTCAGACATAATTATTGCCAGGAAGTTTTCCTCCATTTCTCAACCCTCTTACTACCATCTCCATTACCCATGAACTCTACAGAATGCTTATCTCACCACGTAATAATCACATGTTTACATGCCTGCCTCTACCCCGCCCCCAACAACACTGTGGTAGGGTCAGTGGCTTATTCATCTTTCCATCCTCAAGGCCAGCATGCAGGAGAAGTAGGCAGAATTTGGCCATTTGGGAAGGAAGAGCTTCCTCTAGGGGTCTGGTCCTAAGCCACAGGAAGGAAGCTGCATTCTGTCCATCACCTTCTTTAGGAAGCAGCAAGTCCCAGCTCTCTCTGCCCCAGCTCCAGGTCAGACCTGCTTAGGAGGTCCAAACCCTCCCCGTCATCTCAAACACAGTGTTCTTCAGCCCCCACAAAGGACTCAGACTTTACCTTGGGAGGAGTGGCCCAGGGCCTTATACTCACAGTGTGGTCCCCAAACGAGCAACACCTACAGAACTTCAGAGCTAGCGAGCAGAGCAGAACGTCAGGCTCCACCCAAGACCTCCTGAATCAGAAACTGCATTTTAACAAGATCCCCCAGATGATTCATATGCCCAATAATATTTGAGAAGCACTGGCCCAAGACACCCAAACAGAATTCTAGCCTAAAAGGTAACTTTAATAACAATATATTCTATTTGTAATAATATCAGCTGAGTGCTTTACATCACTTAATCCTCAGAACAATTCGTTCATGTTCATTTTACCAATGAGGAAACTGAGGCTCAGAGTGGTTGGGTACCTTTCCCAGGATCACACAGCTTTGAAGTGTCAGAGCCAGGATTTAAAGGCAGTTCTGATGGATCAAGAGCTCTAACCCCCATAACGACACACTACACAGCACCCTGCCATTTGCAAAGCTCTGTGAACACTTTGCCTTCAAGACCAGCCCAAGCCGCTCAGGAGACTCCCCTGTCCCTTCATGCAGCTGCTGAACTAGTGCTCCTCTCTGTTCCATCACTTACTACGCACACCACAGTGCCTCCACATACACCACTGTCCCCAAGAGACAGCCAGTTCTCCCTGGGTAAGGATTTTATAGGCTTGCTCAATAACTATTTGATGAGTCAATGAAAATATGTGCCCTTTGATCATCAAACAACCCTCTGAAGTCGGCTGGGCAATTATTAAGAAAAGAAAGATGAAGACACTGAGGTTCCCAGAGAAGTTCAGTGACTTGCCCCAGGTCACCGGGAAGCCCCGGACCTCTGGGGTTGGAACTCAACTCCCCAGTTCCCAGTACAGATGTCTTCTTCCCACTCTTCCACTCTCCCTGTATTTCCCTCTTCTGACATCATTACCAGACATTTAACAAAAACATCCTTTTCAAACAACTCTCCCACATTTGCATCTTCAAAAGGGGTTCTGCTTTACCAAGAGATGGGCCAAATTTAGACACTAACAGGAGGTCACCAAAGGAAAAAGTGCGGAAACTCTGGATAATAGATACAACAGGCCCCTGGGACTCAAGGAAAGGAAACCTCCACAGGCAAGAGCCTCTGCCTAAAGCAGCCCATCTGAGCCCCTACACAATGACGCCACAAGGCAGAGGCCCCTTGGAAGGGCAGGCTGGTGGAGACCTGCCCACCCTCCCTGACCACCACCGCCTGCAGTCTGGGGTACTGTGGCTCCACTGGCCAAAATAGCCTTTCCCTTCCCTTTAGTGGCTGTAGAAAGAAGCCAAGACATTTAACCAGCTCGTCCAGAGAAAAGTAAAACATCTGCCTAAAATATTCAAATATTTAGGAAAACATAGGAGGCAAATTTCCCTTGAACCGGGAAAAAGAGGTATGAGAGGAGCCAAGAAATAAGATCCTGGGACAACTAAGGAACTCTCCATTTTGTTTTGCTTCTCTGAGCACCAGGCACAAGCACCATGCCACCCCTTCTGTTGGGCATTGCCAAAGGCACCCAGATGAGGAGACTAATGGGCACTGAATCCCATGCCTGGGCACAGGACTCCATCCTCCCAGAAGGAGGCATCTTGTGCAAATTCATACAAAGGCACCCTACAGGCTAGCACAGGCTACCCATTACTATGATACAGTCTTACTCAGATATCACGGGAGGAAAAATACATTGAGAGTGAGAGGGTCCATGTTTTTGGTTGGGTTCCCAAGAATCAGATCCCGAATAAGAATTCCTATGAAAGTGTTTTATTAGGAAGTATTCCTAGGAAAAGCTGGTAGGGGGGCAAAGAAGAGAGACAAGAAAGAGAAGCAAGCCCAGAAAGACTCACAGAGGTCAACCTGACACAACTCCACAGTGGATCTCTGAGTGTCTCAATCAAGGGCAAGGGAACTGGACTATTTATCCTCCAGCACCTACAGTGATTGGTTAGGGGCTGCCGCTGGGGGAGATGTCAATTTCCAGGCACTCCTTGCTCTTGGTTCCTATAGACCAAGCAGATTCCAGAAGCCCTTGTGTCATCCTCCAACAAAGAGAAGGGGCTGGCAGTTGGGAATGAAAGAGCTCAGGGCACCAATGTGCACAAAAATGGCAAAGGACTCGGAGAGGATAGAGCGTAGACCTGAAGCACCTGGGACGGTCCAGAGACCAGTATTTCTTTCTCCTAGTCTTGCCCAAAGCCTGGCCATGATAACAGGAAGACTCCAACTCCAGTATTCTGAGCCTCACGGGGTTCTCATGCAGGGCCTCTTTCCCTCCTCACTTCGTTTAGCTCATCATCAAGCAACATGGCTCAGAGACCTCTCAGACCTAAATGGAATGAGTTACAAAGCATCTTTCAGAAATTGTTTTCTGCCTCTGTTCCTTTTCCAGTGAAGCACCTTATGGCACCACCCAAAGCAATCCAAATACTAAACTGAAATTCTTTTCTGAAGTTGGACTGCCCAGAAAACCCAATATCCCTTTCCTTTTCCTCCTCCTGGGGCCCCCGCTTCTTGCTACCTTGCCCCTTAAGGATGAGCACAATGCCTGGCTACTGCTCTAGATGCCTCCCTCATGGTGATTGTTGGCTCAACACTAGCCCAACAGATCTCTTCTATAAGCATGGACATGGACTAACTTCACAGCTCCTAACACAACCACCAAAGCACAGGACCACCTCATGCCAAGATGCTTCATGAAAAGCAACCCCAAAGGTAGGGCCCAGCTTCAATTTGATAGCTGTCATCTTGGACAATACACCAAGGAAAGGAAGGGATATAGGAATCAACAGGGAGAGGGTGAGTTGGAGTGATGACTAACTGTTGGGGATGAATAACAACTGAGTTCCCTCCACAACTTCTCCTCACCCCCGACTCCCAGCAGGCGGATACTCTGAAAAGGTGTCCCCAGACGCCTCTGCCCAGCACTGGTGCAGTCTTCTCTCTACCTCACAACACCTCGCCCCCAGAGCCAGATGTGCAAGGCAGTGTAAATGCGGTCCTATATTTGAAATTAATTGATGGGATATTTCAGAAACTCATGGTTTGTTTCCGTTAATTCTCAAATCCTTTGCCTCTAGCCTTTTTCCTAAGGGTCTTTAGTGCTTCTGTGTGTTTCTTTATCTAGTTCTAGGGAGAGTTTCCCTTCCTTTAGCTAGGTCAGAGAGTCTGGAGGCCTGGGTTCAAATCCCAACTCCACCGCTTTCAAGCCACGCGACCTTGAGCAAGTCAAGACTTCTGGGCACCTCCGTTTTCTCATCTGAGAAATGGGGATAATTCCACCTTCCTGACAGGTTTTGAAGAGGAGGAGGTCAACTCTGGTAAAGCACCTGGCACGTTGAGATGCTCAATAAATGTCAGCTCCCTCCCTGGCGCCTTCCCTCTTCTGCACCTTGCAAAATGCCCAAGCGTTTCCCAGGAAGGTCCCTCTGGCTGGAGAGGGAGAGGAAACCAGCTCCGGATAGCGTTATCTCCAGTAAGCGAGTTTCAGCGGTGTGGACACACGGACACACACACACACACACACACACACACACACACGGCACGCTTCGGGGACCCCCGCGGGACTGGCACTGCTGCTCCCTCCTGCAAGGAGCGGGGTCTCCAGGCAGGGCGACAGAAGAGCTCCCACGCCAGCCAGGCGGCGTCGCCGACCGGTCCGCGGGAGCGCACGGCACTTACCCGGGGCAGGCCGAGCAGGGCAGCCGGGGCCGGGCCGGGCCGGGGGCGGTGGCGGGCGCGGGGTGGGCGCGGCGGCAGGCATGGCGCGGCGGCGGGCTCGGGGCGAGCGAGGCGCGGCGGTGCAGAGCGGGGCCGCGGCTCGACGGCCGAGAGGCACGGACAGGCGGGGCGCAACGCGAGCGGCGACGAGCCCGCGCCCGCCTTCTCTCCTCTTTCCCCGCCGCTGCCCTCCCCGCGCCGCGCCGCGCCCGGCGACAGCCACCGGGAACGTCTCCGGGGGCGCTGGGCTTAGCAACCGCGCGCCCGCCGCACCTCCCTCCCCGCGCCCGCCCCGCCCCGCCGTGCGCGCCGCGCGGGACCCTGGAGGCTGGGCGGGGCTGGGCTTCGAACTTGCGCCCGCACCCTCTACTTAGCCAGTGAGCGCCCGAAGGTGGCCCCTGGGGACCCCTCAGCAGCCCCGCCTCTCTCCGCGCCGCTAGCTCCAGCCTTTCTGCGCTCCCTCCCCGCCCCGCGCCCCTGTGGAGCCGGGCTGCTCGGCTTTGAAAGTGAGCCTCACCCCCGTTCTCTGTTGGTGGCCGACCAAAGGCGTCCCAGGAACCCCCAGCAGCTGCCCGTGCCGGCAGTTCAGGACATCCCGCACCACTCCCATCCTCTTGCCCGCTTCCCACTACTCTCATACAAGGACTTTAGGGCCCACAGCCGCCCTACATCCTTGTTGCCCCCCAGATTCAAAGACCTGCTCACACCCTGGTCCACACTTGTGGCCTCAAAGATACAGGCTGCAAGACATCCCTCCAGCCTCGTGTCTTCCTGGTACTCTGTAAAAGCTGACCAACGCCCCTTGCATTGTTATACCCCTTCGGAGCACAACACACAGATCACCCAGGTGTGCAGTCACAGTCCCCAGCCCTGGGGGCCCATATCCTCAAGTACTTGTTCCCAGGACCCTCCTGGGAGAATGAGGAATGCTAGGAAAAACCATGCCCACCTCTCCACATGGCCACTGATAGGATTACAGCAGTGGTCTTGATTTTGCCTTGATCCATCAGGTCATGTAGTATCCAGGGTTGGTGTTCTGTGAAATTGTTCATGTTCAACAGAACACCAGGGCTGAGCTGATAGTACCAAGCCAGCTCCCAGATGTCAGGGCCTGTCTTTCTCTTTCTCACACATAACAAGTCTAGAAGAAGGCAGTTCCCTGTTGCTTGGGCTTCTCAGGGATGACCTTAGGACCCAGTCTCTTTCCAGGCTTCCACTTGGCCACCTTCAACATATTGCCTTCTCTTCTCGGACTTGTTGTCTCAGGGTCACAAAATGGCTGCTGCAGCCTCATGAAACCACTGTGTGAAAAAGAGCTTCTGCTTCTAGCTGGTTTGATGACCAGACCATCCAAAGTGATCATCAGGGACCATTTTCAGCAATCCAGTTCACCCACAGTGAACAAAATGAAAAATGACCTGCCTCCAAGTCGCTCACCTTCTAGAGGGGTGGGGACACAGATAATGAAATAATCAAGTATGGTGATGAATGGTAAGGAGGAAAATGAGGCCAGGAAAGGGGAATGAGGAATGTTGTCATTTTAAGGTGGAGAGTCAGGAAAGACCTCATTGACAAGGTGACATTTGAGCAAAAGCCTGAAGGAAGAGATTATTTGGAAATTTCTCTTGGAGGTAAGTGCCCCTCAGCTACTTAAATACTTTCTTTTTAAAAGCCTTAACAATCACTCTTCTGGCCCTATCATTTATATTTTAAGAGTAAATAAAACTTAAGTAAATTGAGCTCTAGTAAAAGGTTTAACCTTCGCTGAGGAGAAATCATATGACTTATATTTTCTTTCTTGCAAAAGCAGCAGTCCAGTGGTGTTTAATTACTGCTGGATAATCATCATTTATATGTTAATTAGATGTACACATTAAACAAGTATAATGAACACCTTAACTCAAGTTATCAGATTCCCCCACAACAGTGAGGGATAAACCTACACATCCTGTTGAACACTGTGGACGAAATTGCTAGTTGCCTACTCCATACCTCTTCTCTCTTTCTGACCTGGTAACAGATACCAATTTTTAGCTGAGCACACTGCAACTTGGAATAAAGAATATGTTTCCTAGCCTACCTTACAGCCAGGAATGGCCATATGAAAAGTTTCTGGCCAATGAAATAGAATTGGTGTTGTGTGGGAGTTTCAGACCGGCTCTTTAAAGATGCTGATGTGGTTAATAGGTACATTCCTTTGTGCCTCTCAACCCCCTCCTTTCTTCTTGAATTTCAGATTTGTGGCAGGTTGGATTATTGCTTTCAACTCTTCGCTCCATCCCTTAATAGAATTAGACAATCCACTCTTTATGGAGTGTACTTCCCTGACCTTGATTTTAGACTTGGCCATTTTACTTTGGCCAATGGGATGGATGTTATTGGAGATAATGTGAACAGAGACTTGGAATGTAGTCCTGTGGTTTGCTTTGCCCCTCTGCCAACAGCCCAGGTAGCTGCTGGTCCAAGGAAAATGTGGAGAAACATGCAGCAGACCTAAAC
This sequence comes from Equus caballus, assembly GCF_041296265.1. Classification (NCBI taxonomy): domain Eukaryota; kingdom Metazoa; phylum Chordata; class Mammalia; order Perissodactyla; family Equidae; genus Equus; species Equus caballus. Next base: position 59,698,501 of record NC_091699.1, on the reverse strand, counting down.
TTCAAACGACAGCTAGAATTCAGCCACCTGCAGCCTGAAGCAGAGCTACCCCAGCAGACCTGCAGACATACAAGTGAGATAAATAAATGCCCATTTTTGTAAGCTACTGAGTTTGGGCTTGGTTTGTTTCTCAGCATTATTGTAGCAAAAGCTAGCTAACATGGAGATTGATGATGGCTGGAGCTCCAACAGCCATCTTGGGTGAAGCCAAGCCCTCAGGATTGCAGAGCAGAAAAATAGAAGAAGCCTGAGTCCCTTATGACAACATGGAGCTACCACACCACACTTTCCTTTAAGAGGGAGTAAATCCTCATATGTTTAACCTACTATAGTCAGAGCCTCTTGTTAGCTTCTAAATGATGATTTGTATCAATTCACTCAGAAAAGAAAACACTTTGTTTTCATATTAAGAAAAACATTAAATACAGACATTTGCAATAATTTAAACATAAATTAGAAGAAAGGGAACCTCATGCTTATAGTGAGCCACTTAACTAGCAACTCTTTTAGCATAGCTGAAGCAAAGGGAGTAATAGCCCTGGTGGTCTAGGCTAGGTGTCAGAGCCATTTGGGTTGCAAGTGAGCAAAATTCACTCAGGCAGCTCAGGTTAATTGACGAGGAGCACAAGATCTCTTAAGGCCATCTGAAGAAATATCACAGACATCCAAAAGGAGATTGGCCACCACATCATGACCTTACTCTCAAAGGTCCTCCACAATTGCTACATCTCAGAATCCAGTTTCTCCAAAGACAGAATATACGTGGCCCAGTTATTTATTCTGACCAGGCCGCTTAAACTGCTGGCCAATCACTGGATTGGCTTCTTTCGGGGAGGTGTCCAGCCCTGGTCCCAACAGTCATGACTCCATGGGAAAGAGGCTAGAAGAAGTAGGATGGAAGTGGAAGCTAGAGGATGGGGTGATTGCCTCTCTGAGGCTTTTCAGAGGATGTTTTAAGCCAGGAGGGGGAAATACATGTGGCAGGGAAATTGACTGACATATTCAGGACACCAGGTAGGCTTTGTTGAGGACGGAGGTAGAAACATTTCCAGGAGATCAAGCCTGGGTGGGACACCATTGTGTTTTCAGGAGAAGCTTGCAGGGAGACCTAGATAAGCGGGTGATGGAGCTTGCAAGAGAACTTTCCCTACTTCACAGCATTACCCCAGATGACTCCAGGTTGAGATCTCGAGAAAGGAGAAAAGTTCAGAGTCTTACATAGATCACTATTCCAACAAATCTGCAGTGTTTTCCTCAGTGACACTTTACATTTCTTCCCGTCACATTGATAGAACATTTCTAGGTGCCTCCTCGCCCCCAGCTGTCACCATCTCCCTTCTTAACCTCCCCAGGTAAACTTCTCGAGAGATCCCTTCGCATTTCCCATCTACACTCCCTCTCTTCTGCTGAGCTGCTCAGATCTGCAGCAGTCTGACTTGCTTTTTCTCTTGCCGCGTTGCTGCTTTCACTGCACTCCTAACGACCTCTGATCTGCCAGACTCAGTGAGCACAATTCAGTCCTTGTTTTATTTCGTTTCACTGAAAACTCTCCCCTCTCCTGACTTCTAAAGCACTGGTTGCTTTCGGTTCTACCGCACCTTAAAGCAAACATTTTTACTGCGTTGTGGGTCTCTCTTCCTCCAATGATTCCTTAAATTGCTATTTCTCAGAGCTTTATTCTTATCTTTGGTAGATTCTCCCTGCGTTATCTTATCCAATCCTTCGTTTTGACTTGAGAACAATTTCATCTCATCTCTCTCAAGATCCAACTCAGTTGCCTACCAGACAACTCCTCACAGATCACTCAGGCACCTCTTATGACATATCCAAAACAAAACTCATCATCTTTCCCCCAAAATCTGTCTCTCCTACTGGATTCTTGGTCTTATTTGATTCAGTTGTCCAAGCCATAAACTCAGGGATTAATATGAATCCTGCGTCCAGTCACCAAATCCTCTGCTCTCTCCTCTTCCTCCTCTCTGCCTCCCTGCCATTGCCTTATTCAAACTCTCGTTACATCCCACATCCCAGCTAGAACATCCCAAGCATCTCCTCCATTACGCTGCTGCATCCTTTTCATCCTTACTCCCAGATCATCAGCCTTACTAGAGTCAAAGAAATCTTTCTCAATATTGATCGAGTGGTTACGTAATTTCTCCATTTAAAATCTGCCAATGGCTCTATGTCTCCTGAGAGTTAAAATCTAAACCCCTTAGAATGCCCTTCAAGACCCTTCAACCTCTAGTCCTGTCTACCTGTCCATCCTCATCTCCTGCCATTCCCCCATGGATACTCTGGGCTCCAGCTAGTGCAAATTCCTTGCTTTGTCTTGGCCACCATCTCTTTCCTTGCACTGCTTTCATCTTTCATCTGCCCCTGTGCAGCCCTCACTCAAGCATCACCTCCTCACAGTAAGCAACTGGCAAGCCTTGATTCAAGCCCTAACTACTCTGCCCTCCCTACCAGCAGAAAGATAGGAAAGTAGGATGTTGGAAATGATTGCATTATGGCTGATCTGATCCCTCCCCAATGCTGACAACTGACCCAGTCAGTGGCAACTTTCATTCAGCTGGTGACTCTTATCTACCTTAAAGTCACCCCAAATGCCTCAGTCTGGTTGGAAAGACTCATCATGTTTCATCCAAGTCCACACTAGTGGAAGGTTTCAAAAAGGAAAAAGAAGTCAAAACTGCTGCCTAAGATAGACTACGGGATTACCCATGGATGTCACTGACGCGTATAATCTTTCTTCTTACTCTAGTCAGAGAACTGTGTGTCAGCTGTGTGTAGACATGATTTAAGGAATATATCTAAAATGCATTACCACTTTTCCTGGATACAAGCTCCTGCTTTTAAGCGAATCAGTTTGTTTCCAATGTCTGCTAAAGTTGCCATCTGGGCCCTCCTGATGCCCGAGAATATGGCACTCAGTGCCATAAAAGCAAGCTGCACATAATTGTTTCTGTATTATAGCAATAAAAACAAACTCATTTGCAAAACTACTAATCAATTTTCAAATGTGGAATAGTAATAAAAGGAAAGTCCAAAACAGTCTCAAGTCCTTACAGTATAATAGTAGATTCAGGGCAAGATTTCAAGTATCATGAGATACTACGTTACTTTTAAAACTTGATCAGCATTTCTCAGAACACTGCCTATAATTAGATATAATAGCTACAAAACTGAGCTGGGCTTAAGTCTGAAAAAGCTAGACTACAGAGCAAAAATATGTGTAATCTCTATTGAATTGCCAAATTTGCCCTCAAAAACGAAGAGATAATAAGTAAATAATATCCAGTCCTAAGATTCCAGAATAAGATGTGTAAGCACACAAAGTTAAAGACATACATGTGCATAAGCACCTTTGTAAAATGTATATGTATTTTCATGCCTATGTATGAGACATACTGAAACTGAAAATGGTACAAAGAAATTTCGTTGATACGATGTCAGAGAAGTTGCCTGGCTCGTGAAATCTGAAGCAATTTCTCATACCAATTCAGTTTCTTTTCTCTAGATTGCTTTTGAATTTCTATTAACCACAACACCGGACGTAATTCTAATGTCCTGTTGATATGGAACTCACCAGACTATTATGAGTCATACACAGTCACTATGTTGAAAAATTGGATACAATAGGAAAGAGCAATCTGCATTATGTGTGTGTACATGATAGAAGTGACTTCAGCTTAGATTTGGACAAAGCACTGCAAAATATCCAACTCTTGACATATTCATGGCATGTATATGAGGGAGAAGTGTTCAATGACTTTCATGCTCCGGGAGAAGAGATTGTTTGAGGAGCTGTGTTAAACTGGAAAACCAGTGTTGAGGTCAGGGCTGATGGAGCATCAGCCACATGTAAAACGAAAAAGAATATTCCTATACAGTTAAGGGCCTGCTCCTGCAAGACAACCCATACACAGCTTTGACTGAGACTAGTCAGTGGTCAACAGCATGCCCTCTGGTCCTGGAAGCTGTAAACATCATGGTCATGATCAAACCACAGCCACTTAGTATTTGCCTGCTCAGCATGCTGTGAGAAGAAACGGGCAACAAGAACAACTCTGCTCTTCCCACCTTAAAGTATGATTGCAGTCAAGAAGTGTGCTTACATTAAATTATGGAGATGAGACTGTAAAAATAGTTTTGTGATGTCATTGATAATATAAAAAAAGACCTCTTCTATAATTCCAAGTGGCAAATGTCAGTGACATATTCAGTATCTCAGAGAGGCTGAACTCATAACCTCAAGGTTAATATATCACAATTGTAAATATCAAAGATAAAGTATCAGATTTCATAAGGAGGTTCAGCTGTGGTACAAATGACTCCATCACTGAGTAGGATTTCTTCCCAACACTTCATTTTCTTTATCAATCAGAGAAAGAATATCATATTATTGTTTAAAAGCCACATTCAAATACTGCACCAAACCCTGAAGAAATTCTTTCCTGGGCCAGGTCATCCAAGTGCAGAACAGGAATGCAAGTCGTGTGCTCTTCCAAGCTCAAACATACACCCTCCTGGGCTCGGAGTGCCATGTAACCGTCGACCTCACAGACTTTGAGGGTAGTCTTCAGTAAGAAATTGCTCCATAATTTCTGGGTGATAGTGCAATTCCAATATCCAAACCAACTAAGAGAGCTATCAAACACCTGCTGGTATCCTGAGTGCCCACAATTGTGACTTAGGAGAAATGAGGAGTTAGAAAAGGAAACAGCTAGAGAGAGTGAGCCTGGCCTGCTGTTCAAGCTGGCAGATATGGATACCCTAGTGGAAAAAATATTCTCCTAGATGATCTGAAGCTACTGTTAGGAGTCTTGACTTTTTAATGTCATGCTTTGCAATATTTGAAACTTGTGATGATTTTTTGAACCTGAAGTTGGTAAATATGTGATCTAAAACCTTATGAGTGGTCTAAATGAAAAAACAGAGTAATTTTCCAAAGTTAATAGAATTTTTGTTAAAACAACAACTGCAGCATAGCGATTTTTGCAACATGAAAACAGGACAGTCATGGCTGGGTCTGGATAACCATTGTCTTTTGTATGTGGTCTTTGTCCTTTTCACTTGCATAGAAACTTCCTGGTTTGAAATTTCAAGAATTTTGCAAGTGTTCCATGAATCTCTAGACCATCCCACTTACACTGAGAGTGGGTGGAAAACATGAGACCCAGCGAAATGAAACAGCCTCTTCTGTGTCAGAGAGGAGAATAAAGATGAAAAAAAATGTCCTAACTTTGCTCTGGTTGACTTTTAATAATGTCGTTTCTTGCAGCATTTTAGCAACAAGAAAATCGGACAAAACCCCCTCAAATTATCCCTAAATTTCAGAGAAAGTATTTTTAAAGCTATTTTCAGGAAAGCGTTTTAAAAGCACAATTATCTAACAAAGCAAAACTGATAATTATGTAATTCCACAGCACTTGGCAGCATGATAACTTTTGTTTAAAGGAATCGGTGGGATTCTTTTTACTCCTTCATGTCTGCAGAGTTTTGTGTCTCAGATCGCTGGAGATCTCTAGTGCAGAACACCAAGGTTATCATCAATCAAATATCTTGCAGGAACAGACACTATTTATCTTAGTCTTCAGGTAAACAAAAGTTGAAGAGTGCAAATGGCAATGAAAACGGTCAAGATATGGCTTAAAGAATGTTTTCTCTGAAAAATGAAAGCAAATCACACACAATCAGTGACAGAAGACTTGCTTCCCAGAAAGATGGCACCTCCTACACCTTGAACTTTAAGAAGGTATCACCTTGGTTCTTAGACAGAACCTCAGTTATACAGCAACTATAATATATTAAGCTCTGTGTTGCTAGCTTTATATAAAAGGTCTTATTTACTCCTCATGACAACCTGTGTGTGGAAATTGTATGCCCATTTCAAAAATGAATCAGATGAGCCTTTCCCCGCTGCCCGGCGAGGGGTCCATACAGCGTTGTTCTGGGTTCCCGTCGTAACTTAAAAGGGAAGCTTTCACAATGTCCGGAGCCCTTGACGTCCTGCAAATGAAGGAGGAGGATGTCCTCAAATTCCTTGCAGCAGGAACCCACTTAGGTGGCACCAACCTTGACTTCCAGATGGAACAGTACATCTACAAAAGGAAAAGTGATGGCATCTACATCATAAATTTGAAGAGAACCTGGGAGAAGCTGCTGCTGGCAGCTCGTGCCATTGTTGCCATTGAAAACCCAGCTGACGTCAGTGTCATATCCTCCAGGAATACTGGCCAGCAAGCTGTGCTGAAGTTTGCTGCTGCCACTGGAGCCACTCCTATTGCTGGCCACTTCACTCCTGAAACCTTCACTAACCAGATCCAGGCAGCCTTCCGGGAACCGAGACTTCTGGTGGTAACTGATCCCAGGGCTGACCACCAGCCTCTCACAGAGGCGTCTTATGTTAACCTGCCTACCATTGCTCTGTGTAACATAGACTCTCCCCTGCGCTATGTGGACATAGCCACCCCATGCAACAATAAGGGAGCTCACTCTGTGGGTCTGATGTGGTGGATGCTTGCCCGGGAAGTTCTGCGCATGCGGGGTACCATCTCCCGTGAACACCCATGGGAGGTCATGCCTGATCTCTACTTCTACAGAGATCCTGAAGAGATTGAAAAGGAAGAGCAGGCTGCTGCTGAAAAGGCTGTGACCAAGGAGGAATTTCAGGGTGAATGGACTGCTCCTGCTCCTGAGTTCACTGCTACTCAACCTGAGGTTGCAGACTGGTCTGAAGGCGTGCAGGTGCCCTCTGTGCCTATTCAGCAGTTCCCTACTGAAGACTGGAGTGCTCAGCCTGCCACTGAAGACTGGTCTGCAGCTCCCACTGCTCAGGCCACTGAGTGGGTAGGAACAACCACTGAGTGGTCTTAAGCTGTTCTTCCACAAACTCGGAAAATGGAAATAAGGTTGACGGAAAATGAACAAGTTTCTAAAAAAAAAAAAAATGAAGCAGATGAGAAAACTCTCTAAGACCACACAGTTAATAAGCAACAAAGGCAGGATTTGAACCCAAGTCTGTCTGACACCAAAGTCTATGTTCATTTACTAGCCCACACTGTTACAGGCTGGGAAGTAAGTGTAGTAGTTTTTGCTGTGCAATAAACAAACCCAACACTTAGTGACTTAAAATCACAACTACGTAACTTGTTTTATGATTTAATGATTTAGGCTGGGCTCAGATGGGCAGTTCCTCTTGTCTTGGATAGGCTCATTCGTACACCTGCAGTCAGCTGATAGGTTGGCTGGGGACTATCTGGTCTAGGGTGGCCTTGGCTGGCGTGGATTGTATCTGATCCATGTAGTCTCTAATCTTTCAACAGGTTAGCTCAGGCCTGTACAGATACAGATCGGCCTGGGCAATGTACAAGGGAACAAGCAGAAGGGTGTAAGACTTTTTGAGACCTAGGCTCAGAATTAGCATAACATCATTTCTGTCACATTCTACTGTCCACAACAAGTCACAAGCCCAGCTCAGATTCAAGAGAGAAGATATAGAGTTCAGCTCTTGAAGAGAGGAACTACAAAGTTACCCTGAACATCACCCCTGTGATTTTTCTTCCGATAAATCCGTGGCCTCTCTCTAACCAGGAGAAAGCATCAGAGAACCCAAACTGAGGGATATTTTGCAAGGTACCTGACCAGTGCTCTTCAAAAGTGTCGAGGTCTTGAAAGACGAGGAAAGACTAAGGAACTGTTACAGATTAGAGGAGCAAACCAAGGAGACAGGACAATTAAATGCAACATGGGTTTGTGAATTGGATCCTGAAACAGGAAAAGGAGATTGGCAGAAAGACTAGTGAAATCCAAATAAACCCAATAGTTTTATTAAAAAGCAAAGTGTCCTGGTTTTGATGATAAGCTACAAAGTTACTCTACTCATTCCTGGCCTTAAAGGGAATGTTTTTCGTATTATATCATTAAGTATGATATTTGTTGTAGTTTTAATTGATGGCATTTATTAGGTTAAAGAAATTCCTGTCTATTCCTAGTTTGCTAAGTTTTTCGTAATAAAGATATGTTGAATTTTAGTAAATTGTTTTTCTGTGTCTTCTGGAGCAATCATATGGCTTTTTTTAAAGATAATATGTTAATTAACCATAGTTTATCTTATATAGTTGATTTTCTAGAATTAAGGCAATCTTGTATTCTTAGAGTAATCCAATAGTATATTAATTATTTTCATACATTGCTGAATTTGGCTTGATAGTATTTTCTTTAGGATGTTTGCATTGCTGTTTATGAGCAAGATTGATCTATAATTTACCTTACTTCATCCTCTCCTTGTAGGAGTTGGATAGCAAAGTTATGCTAGCCTGCCTCTTAAAATGAGCAGAAGCGTTCCATCTTCTTATATTGTCTGTAGCAGTAGATGCAAGATTGGAGTTGGCTGTTCTTTTTCTGTTTCATAAAATTTGCCTGTAAAGTCAGCTGCGTCTAGTATTTTTTTTTTGTGGAAAGATTGCCAATGCTTGATTCAATTTATTATATGATGATAGGACCTTTTAGATTCTCTGTTTCTTCTAGAGTTGGTTTTCATAAGTTGTGTTTCTCTAAAAATTCACCCCTTAATCTAAATTTTAAAATTTGTATAAATTGATTCATAATATCCTCTCGATTTCTGCAGCACTGTCATTGTGTTATTCTTTTCATTTTGAATATTATTTATTTGAGCCTTCTCTCTTTTTGCATATTTTATTCATTAAAAAGACTTTTGGCTTGATCAATATCTATTATATGCTTGTTTTATATTTCACAAATTTCTGCGCTAGTGTTTTTTCTCTGCTCGCTTCTGCTTTTCGGTTTTATCCTGTCTTTCTTTTCCTGTCTTATAAAGTTAAATGCTTAGTTCATTAATTTGGAGACTTTCTTCTTTCTAAGATAAGCATTTTAAGGCTATACATTGTCTTCTAAGTACTACTCACAAGTTTTGTTCCATTCTAAATATTTTCTAATTTCCGTTATGATTTTCTTTTTGATACAGGAGTTGTTTAAAAGTGAGAATTTTTAAAAAAAATTTCTGAACATATGATTTTTCTAGTTACTTCTTTGTCATTAATTTCTAACTTAATTGTACATAGCCATAATACCAATCCTTTGAAAATTGCTGAGGAAGCCTTTATGGCCTCACATGTGGCCACTTTTATTACACATTCCATATTTCCATAAAAAGAAGGGGACTTCGACAACTCTTGGGCACAATAGTCTATATATGTCATTTAGATTATTCTTGTTAATTATGTTTTCAAATTTTATATATCCTTAGTGTTTTTTTTTACTAGTCAATCTATTAATTACTGAGAGTTGTATTTTTTAATGTCTCACCATGGTAGATATGACAGCCATTTCAAACTTGTTTTTAGCAGAATCCTTTTTTCAGCTGAAATCTTACATGAAACTTTAATGTGCAAGACCAACAACAGCAGAATTTTCTTGGTAAAGATTCATTTTATATATTCAAATTTGTAACACACTCACGTTAAAGTTAAATGATGAGAACAATAAGACTGTTGTGATAACATAAAATTTTGAAATGAGAGCTTATGGAAGGTGAAGTATTATGTAAGTCCTGCATCCAGAGGGCAAGGTGTCCCAGTATACAGGAGGCAAGGTAACCCAAAAGTTGAAGGAGTGTCAAAAAGATATGAGGAAATGTTTCACTGCGGTTGCTATCAAAGCAATATAATGCGGTGAGAATAAAGCAATACAACCGCAGGCCAAACATCTTCTTGCCCATAGTACTCAATGCTGGTGAGATGTGGTGAGATGAACACTTAGGAGCATTGCTTTTAGAGTGGTATGATTTTTGAAAAGAATTAGCTTTGAGATTCTGTAAAAAACACTTACATTCTTTTTCTCAGTAATTTCCTCTCTGAGACTCTGTCCTAGGGAAATAATCGTAGAGACAGAAAGTGAAAGAAACTAACATTTACTGAATTCTTACTCTGTTAGACGTATGCTAGGGGTTTTGGATCTTGAAAAACCATAAGTCAGATATGAAATAGATACTATTAATTCCATTTTATACAATGTCTAAGTAACTTATCTAACATCGTTCAGACATTCCAGTCCAGCCTTATCTAACTTTGAAGTCCATGTTCTGTGTCTTTGAAATTTCTTGATTATCAAGAACTTGTAATCAGAAGGACCATCATTCCTCATACTTCTTGGTATCCCACCCTCATCTTCCTTCCCTCTTACCTAGAATCACAACACCTATGAGAAACTGAGTGGGAATTTGAGGCTTCAAGAGAAACAACTTACGCCCTCAGCCAGAGGATACCAATTAGATTCCAAAAAAATGCCATCAGATGAAATTTTGCTCTTTTTATATTTGAGAAATTGTTAGAGGAGAACATCTGGATCCAACAGGAAATTCTGAGAGAAACCCAAGGGTGCAAGTGTGGGAGCTCATTGTAAAATTCCCAATTGTCATCGAAAAGTCCAGCATTAAAGGCATTAGAGACAGATGTCAGTGTGTCATGGGAATTGCCCACAAGAAATCAGCTCAATGGAAAAAGATGTGTTCCAGAGACATAAAAATAATGCTGCTCTGTTAATAGTCACCAACAACTCCTGTGAGACCTAAATCACGGAACATTCAGCATGACTCGGGGACATTCCAGGGAACAGCTAATGAGACTCCCAAGGCTCTTTCTTTCTGCTCAGGCTGCAAAAGCCTAATAAGGCCCATTAGGCTGGATTGCTCCAGGTAGTCAGGTCAGGGGAAGAAGGCATTTCCCCCAAGAAAAGGACTCAAGGAAAGAATTCATAGATGGGCTGCCATGCCACATCCTCCATTTCAACATGGACTCTGTGGATAAGAACACCGTGAGTGATGGTTGATGTCTGCCATGCTGGTCTTGGGATGGAGGCCCAAGGTCACTTAGGTGCACACTTCCTTTGTTGCAAGCCAAGGATAGGGGTTGTTGTTCTGGTTAAGATCACACTTTATACCTTGGAAGAAAACAATAATTTTTGGCTTTTCTAAAGAAACAAAAAACATGAAAGAAAGTGATAGCCACTCAAGGCCATAGCCTTTTTGAGCTTTTGCCAGAAATCAGGCTGCTGCCCTCCTCTCTAGTTTGCCACATTTCCCCACACTCCTCCTCAGACCTCAGGAAGCTCTCTCAGCCCTGCCAGCTTTGGGGTAGGGCTTTCTTATGTGGGTGCACTTAAGATCCTGCATGATCCTTTGGACTCCCATAGGATTCGCATCCTTGCCCAAATCTATATGAAGATAAGTCACAGAAAGAGCAGGTCGTAAAAATCTCTTCACCCCACCAGCCAGACCAGCAGTCTCTAGAGGTCTCCATGCTTCTGAGAATTCTCTCAACATCAGCGTAATATTTATCTAAGTCCTCGCATTGTTTCATTTCTGAGTCATCTGAAACTTAAAAATTTAGAAACCCTAGAGAATAAGAAAGAAAAGTCAAATAAAGATGAATAATAAAAAGGTCGTATTCAATTACTGTATTAGATGTGTTTCTTTTTTCCAATTAAAATTTTCTTCTTTAGTCTTTGGAAAGTAACAATAACAGAAAATCTTAAAGAAAAAATATGTAATGATAGCAACCTAAATACAGAATAGAAAGGGATGGTGGGTTCACCAGAAATCTTATAGTTGCCATTTTTATACCTCCCTCTCTCAGCCCCTCCATCAAATCTGTCGCTGAGTCTGTCAGTTTTACCTCCAAAGTGGCTCTCAGATGCATCTACATCTCAGCTACCACCACCCTAGACGAAGCTCTCATCACATCCTGCCTAGACCACGGCCCTGCTCTCCTAATTCATATCCCTGCTTAGATTCTTGCTCTTCTCCCACCTATTCCACATTGGAAGCCGGAGAGGATTTCTTACAATGCACATATGATTGTGTCATGCTCTTGCATAAAAGTCTCCAATGGCCAATAAACATTTGAAAAGATGATCCCCTGTTTACTCATTAGGAAAATGCAAATTAAAAACACAGTGAGATACCACTACAAAACAATCAGAATAGCTAAAATTAAAAAGATGCAAAATACCAAGTACAGGAACTCTTCATACCTTCATACATGGCTGGTGAGAATGTAAAACGATGTCATCACTTTGAAAAATAATTGTACAGTATCTTCTAAAGCTGAACATCCACCCTCCTGTGACCCTGAAATTATACCATTAAGCATATATATCCAGCAGGTATACATATTTATCTAGACATGTTCACAAATGTTCCACACAGCACAATTTATAACAGCCAAGAGCTAGAAACTTTCCAAATGCTCATCCACATTAGAATGGATAAACCAATTTTGGTATGTTCATGCAATGAGAATGAACAGTCTACAACTACAACAATAACAGGTAAATCTCATAGACATTATTTTGAGTGAAAGAAGCCAGATACAAAAGTACATATTGTATAATTCCATTTTATATAATGTACAAAAGCAGGCAAATGAATATATACCATTGAAAGTCAAGACACTGCTTACTCTTGGAAGGAGGGGTGAGGAGTGGAGGTGAGTGCAAGGGGAGTTGTTGGTTTCTGGCAACATTCTGTTTTCTGAGCTAGGTGCTGATTATATGGATATTCAGTTGGTGAAAAATTCAGCAAGCTGTGTACTTTTGTGCACTTTTCCATACGTGTTTATAGTTAAATAAAAATTATTTAAATTACTCAATGACTTCCCATTAAGAGACAATGCCAAATCCTTAACATGGGCTACAGGAACATAAGTCATCCAACACCTGCCCACATCTCCTTCCTTCTTTTGAACCATTCACCCCCTTGCTGACTAACTCCGGCCACACCGGCCTTGAATCAGTTCCTTGATTGTATCTCATTCCTTCCCACCTCAGTGGCTTTGCACCTGCTCTTCCCTTGGGCTAGAATAACAGTTGGCAAACCATAGCCAGCCCACAGGCTAATCCTGCCTGCCACTTGTTTTTGTAAATAAAGTTTTATTGGAATGCAGCCACACCCATTCACATATATATTGTCTATAGTTGCTTTGGTGGGACAATAGCAGCAGAGACTGTATGACCCACAAAATTGAAAATATTTACTATCTGGCCCTTTCCAGAGAAACTTTGCCAACCCCTGGCCTAGAACGTTCTCACACGCCTACTCTGCCCCCATCTGTCTAACTCCTACTCACCTTTCAGAATGCAGCAAAAACATGCCCTTTGTTTGAGGAAGCTTAGGTCCATATTTTGTATATTCCAGGACCTTTCTTCTATGGCAGTTTGACTTCTCTTTCTGCCCAATCTTGCTTCCTCCCCCTTCCCTTCACAGATTTTGATCTCTAGTAAGCATCTTGAACCCCACATTCTGTCTCGGCATCTGCTTCCAGAGAATCCAGCCTGAAACATTTGTTTATGTGGTATTACAGAATGGATGCAGAATTTGGAGTCAGACAGACCTAGGCTTGGGTCCTACCGCTGGTACTCACAGGCTGAGTAGTCTTGGGAAAAATCATTTAAGCTCCTAGCCTCCTAGCCTCGGTCTCTTCATCAAGTGGAGATGACAATACCTTCATTGCAAGTTTGCTTTTAGGATTAATGGAAGTTATATTATATGACATATTGTTAAAATGGCAGTTGAGAATGAGATCCGAAGGTTATAAATATTAGATATCAAATTGAATTGAAGAACAGAGCATCCTGCAGGACTTTCAAAGTAGATATCCCCAAATGCATTACATGCACCTTGGAATTCCTCACCCATCAATTGATAAACAGTATGATTGAGGAGTCTGTCTTAAAAGAGAGTGGTTTTGAGACTCACACCTCACTCCTGGAGGTGAAAGTGGGTGGTACATTTCACTTAGCTTTGAGACAAGAAAGAGGAACTTCAGAAAGCTGACTACCCTACAGTTAGGGAGATACGGTGGGCCCTTATCTGATTCTCGTGGAGGAAATTGAGAGGGCAAGAGATAGGCTGGATGAAGTGGATGAAGGAGAGATTATACCATAGTGGAAATATCTTACACTCCCAAAGTTTGTCTGAGCAAAGAATTTGAAAGTATTTCCCATGAGCTGGGTTTGGGAAATTTACAAGAAAGAACCAGTCTGTGGGTTGCCTTAGGTATTATCTAGGAAGCCACTCTGGAAGGACAAATGGAATGCAGCACTGGAGAGGCTGAGGATACTTCCTGAGACTCTAACATTGTGTTAGAGGATTGACTTTCTTTGTCTTAGCTGACCTTGAGAAACCAAGAGTTGACAGTTATAATGAAGAAACCATTACCCAGATATAGAGAACTGCAAGTTCACCCAGGGATGGGGGCTTTATCCCAAAAGCATCCTACAATAAAAGGAGTCAGCATCTTACGCCTGCCACATCCAGAGCTGCAAAGACATCTTACAATAGCCTCAGTACCTCTCTATCCTCTCTTCCCCTCTTCCACTCTGAAAGGATCTGAAGTCAATGTTATCACACAGGAGGAAGAGCGGAAATATCACTGAACTGTACACTTAAGATGGTTGAGATGCTGAATTTTATGTAATGTGCATTTTACCATAACTTTTAAAAATTGAAAAAATCAATAACAATTCAACCATTTTGGCTTTGTATTTACTAAAAATGGCCATATGCACCAACAGGCACATGAAAAGATGTTCAACGTCACTAATTATTAGGGAAATGCAAATCAAAGCTACAATGAGCTATAACTTCACACCCATCACAAATGGCTATATTTAACAAGACAAGAAATAAGTGTTGGAGAGGATGTGGAGAAAAGGGAACCCTCACACACTGCTGGTGGGAATGCAAACTAGTGCAGCCACGATGGAAAACAGTATGGAGACTTCTCAAAAAATTAAAAATAGAAATACCATACGATCCAGCTATCCCACTACTGGGTATTTATCCAAAGAATACGAAATCAATAATTCAAAAAGATACATGCACTCCTATGTTCATAGCAGTGTCATTCACAATAGCAAAAACATGAAAGCAACCCAAGTGCCCATCAATGGATGAATGGATAAAGATGATGTGGTATATATATATGTACAATGGAATGCTACTCAGCCATCAGAGAAGACAAAAATCACGACATTTGTGACAACTTGATGAATCTTGAGGGTGTTACGCTGAGCAAAATAAGTCAGACTGAAAAAGACAAATACCATATTATTTCACTCATATATGGAAGATAAACAAACACACACATAGATAAGAAGAGTAGATTGGTGGTCACCAGAGGAGAAGAGGGTAGGGACAGAGTGAAAGGGGTAAAAGAGTATATATGTATGGTGACAGATGAAAACTGGGCTGTTGGTGGTGAACACGATGCAGCCTATACAGAAACTGAAATATAGTGATATATACAGAAAATTTACATGATGTTGTAAGCCAACGTGACCCCAATAAAATAACTTTTTAATGGCCATATGCAAACCCTAGGATGTAGCACTTCTACTCTTAGGTGTATACCCAACAGAAATAGGTGTATGTTCACCAAAAGATATGTACAAAAATGTCTGTAAGCAGTACTATTCATAATAGCCCACAGCCTACAAACTACCCAAACACCCATCAATGATAGAATGGATTAAATAGATGGTGATATAGTCACATAATGAAGTATTATGCATCAATGAAAATGAGTGATTTACAACCACAAGCAACAATATGTATGAATCTCACAAACACAATATTAAGCAAAAGAAGCCAGATACAGAAGAGTATGCAGTATCTGATTCCATTTATGTTAAGCATAAAAATAGGCAAAACTAATACAGGAAGTGAGAAGTGAGAGTAGTAGTAGTTATCGCTGCAGGAGTTGTGACTAGAAAGAGGCATAGGGAAGCTTCTGGGGTGCTTGTCATGTTCTGATTCTTGATCTGGTTGCTGGTTACGTGGACATGCTGGGTTTGTGGAAATTCATTGAGTTGTCCTCTTATGATATGCTCACTTCTCTGTGTGATATGGTTAAAACAGATCATCCCATTTCTTTACATAAGCAAAAACCAATTAGATAATCTTGTAGGAAATAAAATACCCTTGAAGGGAATCAGAATATGCCACCCTAAAATATGGCACTTTGGCACAAGGAGTATTTTGAGCTGAGACAATTGAGACAGGACAGACACAAAGAAGGCTCTCTACCCTCTCCCTATCTGCCTAAAGGCAGGGCATCAATTCCTTTTTGCAAAGAAAATAGAAATTTCTATTTGTAGATAACTCCCTCTCCCCTACCAGGAAGAGGAGTATGAGTCTTAAATTCTTAATCACCAACTCTTATCAATAGAGAAGGCACCGACTTGAATCTACATAGCAAATCTTACTAAATAATTCTCATCCTCCATGAGTTTTCACCATATATTTAGCTTTCCACACTAACCACTCCTAAAAGAGCACAGATAAAAGAAAGAAAAGAGCAAATGCCACCACCCAACTCCCACCCGGGGGACCCAGGGAGCCACCAGCAGAGAGGAAGGAGATGGCTCCCACACAGAACCAGACAATAGTTTCCAAATTAAAACCTGAGAATCTTACAGCGAGCTTCCCTACATCTCCTACATTGTTTATAGAGGGGTCCTGCTGGATCAGGCTGGGATTCTGCTTCTCCCTTGCGGGGAACTCAGTGCCATGCTGACTAAGACTCACTCCTCATGCTATGGATGCCTCTGGTACCAGCAGAGGAGCAATAGGCAGACCCTGAGCAGCCAAGCGGCAGGTCAGGCCTGCATACCCAGATGTCAGGAGACTAACACAGGTTCTGGGGAGTCCACGGGACCAGAGAATGAGGAAACAGGGGTGCCGTTTTATTATTAAATGACAAATAACTACACTGGATCAGGAGACTTCAATCTGAAAAGGTGGTTCCTGGAAGGGAAAGAGACTGAGCCTGAGGAAACAGCAGGATCCTTTCTTGGTGTCTCTTCCTGACATGGTTTAATGATTGTATTTCACTGTGTTTAGGCCTATATAGTAGTCCCTGACCATGTTAACTGTCCTCAGCTGTGATTTCCCCCAGCGTGGGGACCACTTCTCTCTCATTGCCTGGGCTCTGCCCAGCAGACCTTGCTAACAAGACAGGTTGAGAAAGCGGAGACATGGGAGAGAGCCCTGACTCAGCCAGGCCAGGCTCTGCCAATAGCTTGGTCTCAGTTTCTTCCTCTCTAATCTCATCATCATCATCACCATCATCATCATCATCATCCAGGCAGTATTCTATGTACCTTACATATAGTAACTCAATTAATCCTCACAACAACCCTAGGAAGTAGCTACTAGTACCATCCCCATTTTACAAATGAGGAACCAGAAGCCCAGAGAGGCCAAATTGCCTAAATTGCCTAAATTCACATAGCTAGTTAGTGGTGGAGTGTGAATTCGAACTCAGGCAGTTTTGTCTCAGAGTCCATGCTCTTAGCAAATAGGTTCAATTTATTTGAAACACTGATTAATATGCAATGCCACAGAGAAGGACTCTGAAATCATGTCTGGACTCCGGAGGCAAAGTGCCGTCATTGATTAGCCGTGTCTGCAATGGTGGCATCTGCACTATCTTTTTCACCTTGTTTATGTTATATAATGACAAAGACTCTTTTCTTAACCAAACTTTAGTCAGGCTCCTCTGAGCCCTCTTTCTGACTAGGCCTTGACAATGAGCCTCATCCTATACTCGGCCTGCCTAGCCCAGTCATAACAAGAATCCTGCAAAGTCAGGTCAGTAAGAATCCCCCTACCTCGATGTCAGACCACCCTTGATATCTGATAAAGTTCCTCACCCCTACATTTGACATTGTATGAGTCCTTGACTTGCCTTCAGCATAAATCCCATTAAGTCAGTTTAGCAAGAATTCCCCTACTCTTCATGTCTCCTCTTAGTAATTTTCCATCTACTGACCCCTCATTCCACTCATTGGCTATAAATCCCCACTTGTCCTTGTTATTCATGGGGGTCAGGGCAGGCCGACCCAAGATGCACCACTCTGGTATGCAGATTATTTTGAGCTGAAGACAATAAAGGCTCAGAAGACTCAGGAAGAACATTTGACCTTCCTCCCCAAAACTGACTAAAAGAATTTAACATAGAAGGACCTTTCCAGGAAGGAGCTCATACCATATGATAGCTATAGTATAATGTAAAATAGGTGTGATAAAAAGACACCAACAAATCCATTTTTTCCCCAGCAAAACCTGTTTAACAAACATTTGCGTTCCATCTCCAAATAAATTGTCTTCTTCCCCTCTGACGTCCCAAATCACTACCCGCAACATCCTCCTTGTCTGTAGCTGAAGATATTTAGACAGACAGCCTCCGTCAGATGGCTGAGTTACTCAGGTTTTCCTGGGTTTCTTCCATGTATATGCGTTATTAAACTTTGTTCGATTGTCTCCTGCTAACTTGCCTTTTTAATTATTTGACAAGCCATAAGAACCTTAAGGAAAAGGAGGGGGGCATTCTCCCACTTCCCCAACATTATATTCCTAGTTGAGCCTGAGCTCTCTCCCCTCTTGCAGTACCCCTATTGAATTGTCTTGAATAAACTCTTCCTTACCATTTTAACAAGTGTCAAAATAATTTTTTCTTTAGCAATAATCTTTAGGATAATATTTCAACAGTTGCAGAGCTGATGGCCTTTAAGACTGAAGGACAAGCACATACAGAGAAATGGGAGGACGTGGTGTGGATGGAAGGGTGAGCAAGAAGGTGAGAGATGACAAAAAAATAAGCCTGTTACAAGTATTTTGGTCTGTGCTGAGAATCCAGAGGGCTGATAGACAGACCTAAGACTTATTTCAGAAAAATTCCCTTCATAGTCATATAAAGGAGAGGTTAGATTAGAAAGAATAGAGACAGCATGTGCCAGGTGAGGGCCAAGGGGTCAGACCCAAGTGGTGTGTTATCACCTACAAACATAGGTTCCCAATCCACCACACAAGAGGGGCCAAATAAAAACTGGAACACCAGGCTTATGGCAAGGAAATGGTTTTTATTTGAGGTGATATCAGCTGGGAGACAAGAGCGAGCCATCAAATTCGTCTTATTTTGTCTCGTCTCCCCAAAGGTGGGAGGTGAGGGGTTTTAAAAGTTGCAAGGAATGTTTCTGTTTGTAGGGGTTGGAGGGAGCCTGTGGTCTTGGGCACTTTCCCATCAGCCTGTGTTAGCCTTGGGAGGGTGCTTACAGAGAGGAGGATGATAAGGGAATTTGCAGGTGGGCGACCTTGGCTGTTTGTCTCCCTAGTGGATAGTGGATCCTGGAGCCAGAGAGCCAGGGCATAAGCAGAGAAAGAGAGCTTTGGTTTTAACAACATATATGGTGGGTTTAATGTAGGGGAACTGATATCAGGGCTGGCATCACTTGGAACTAGGAAGAGACACATTGGAGACACTTTGAAGAGAGACCCAAAAGAATTGATGACTGACTATAGAATGCAAGTGTCAATGCTGGCTTTCCAAAAAGACCACAAGAATAACCTGACAAGATAATAAAACCACAGTAACTAAACTTACTACAATAAGGGAGACTGCCAACTTGACATATTCTGAGTAGTGTCTCAGCAGGAGATGTGGGGCAAAACTTTATGGGGTGTTTACACAAATAATCCATAACCAATTTATAAATGAAAATTTGGGTGAGTTTATTTTGAGCCAAAATGTGAGGACCATAGCCCAGGGCCTTCCTTCCCCATGGAAGGAAGGGCACCAAAGAAGTGGGCTGCACAGTGTGGTTATATACCCTCAAAGAGCATGTTTCACATATGATTGAAATGTCCCTTTTACAATAGTCAGAAGACTGCTCTGTTGGCACTGCGATTGATGGACACAGTAGGTAGTAGGTCTGCTGTCTTGGTGGACACAGCAGGGTAGCAGGTCTGTTGTCTCGAGCTGGGTGGTCACAGGTAAGCACAGCAATCAGTCTCTAGCCTAGGGAAAGATGCCTATCCTTAAGGAAATGCCAATGTGGGGGCAGTGGCACCTTTATCTTAAGGCCATTTGTTCTTTCTTTGAGACACAGCGATTCTTAAAGCAGATCTACAATGCATGCTCAACAGCCATGTCAGGCCCTTTTGGAACAACAAAGTCAGGCCGAATTAGGTTTATACCAAATGGCTTCCTCATATACTCCAATATATCCTATTGCTTGCCATTTATTTGTCGTTTTGCCCTTTTGATCTATAATCTTTCGATAGAAAGCACTGATGACCAAAATATTGTCCCTTGGTGCCAGGGTGGTTGCTGCCTGCACTGGGTCCATCGTGTTGCCCAGTGCCAGGCTTTTATCTCACTTATTCCCATTTGTCCATGTTGGGGGGAGATAGTGGACAAGCGTAGAGGTATATCTGTTAACAGAGGAAGCATTTCATAGGTTATATGATTTTCAATTAACTTTAGATTGTTGCATAAACATTGTATATGTGCTTTTCTATGACACTCCACATTTACATTGTTCACAATTATAGAACAAATACGATAACAATGATAAGAATTTAACGTATTTGACAACATTAGTCTGAAATGAGTTCTTAGGCATAGCCTTATCAGGAAAGGAAATTTGTCCAGGGTTGTAAGATCAACCGACCATCTCGAGTCACCAAGCAACCATTGCTCTAGTTTGTATGACAGTCTTACAACACTTAGTACAGAAAACAACAATTAGTTTGAATATTATGACTAGTAGAAGAATTCCAAGAAGTAATAGAAATAGGAATTGCAATCCAGATCGAAAAAGGGAACCAACACTGGAAGGGAGCCAACCAAACAAATCAAATTGGATATAGGATCACTTAAGGCATTCATCTATTTTTTCATGTGCTTTAGCAGAGATGACACATTGGAAGATTCATCACATACAAAAGCACAGCATTCAGTCTGAATGATTGCATGTGTACTCCTTTGGGATGGAGTAAGAATATCTAAGGCCATTCTGTTTTTAAGGACAACCTTTCTCATTAAAGACATTTCCATATTTAATAAGGCTATTCCTCCTTGACTATTGTTAAGGGGTTCTTGAGCATGTGATATGACATCCTCTAGCTCCAAAGAAGGGACAAATATAGCTGCTTGGTGGCCATACCAGTGGAACACTGAATGAACCCATCTGGCCTTAAAGCGAGGGAGATTGGCAAGAGATTTTAACTCAGCGTGATTCCTTCCCTCCTTTTAAAGTAAACTCAAGGTGCAGCATTTTAGTCATCCATGCAGTAGCCAAGGCCAGAGATTTGTTCCACATAACCATTGAGTTCTATTAGGAGCCACCCGATAAATGCCTGGCCTTCATGACCAGTCTGTTCCAAATTAATCACTTTCTTTAAGTATGATAGTATTCCAAAACCTTAAATGGCACCATTATAAAATAGGCATACAGTTTAAGCATAACAAAGGTTTAATTGAGGGGATATGAGGTTGAGAATATAGGTCTGGTCCGGAGTCTTGGGACAGCTGTCTACAACAGATGTCATCTTCTTCTCATTCTAATGTGGTCCTTTCCAACAGCCTGCAAAGAGTCTTTTATTTGATGCCTCTTCTGATAAACAAATTCTTCAGGTTATAGTCCATGATTCTTAAACTCTGGGAGTTCTCTGTGAAAGAATCAGCTACCAAACTTTCATTTCTTTCAAGCATCTCAATAAGACCCTGAAAACAATGTAATGTATCCCTTAAGAAAAGTTGGTTCACATATTTTTTTATCTAATTGCATAGGTTGTTCTATTATTATTTCAAAAGGAGACAGCCTATGTTTACAAAAAGTGTAGATCTAAGATTAAGGAATGCTAGGAGAAGAGCTTTTGGCCATGACAGAGTAAATGCTTCTGTAAGCTTGCCAATTAAGTTTTGGTTGTTCCATTAGTTCTTTCCATCAGTCCTGGGGATCAGGGATGGTAGGTGCAGTGGAAATGCTACATTATTGACCAAATATTACAAATAGATTTAGTGAGTTCCCCAGTCACTGTTTAACTCAGTAGGAATGCCTCAAACAGAAGCTATCCCTTCCAATAATAATTTACCTAAAGCCATCGCTCTTGTGCAAGGAAAAGCCTCAACACAATGTGGGAACATGCAGATCACTACAAGATATATTTATCTTTGAGATGGTGGCATTTGGACAAAGTCCAATTGTCCTACATCAAAAGGTCCCTTAGGAAGGGGAAAGTGGCCTTGTGACTCATGAAACAGTTTCTCTAGCTTATACTTTGGGCATACAGCATGAGTATAGGCTATATCAGTCACTGTGGAAGAAAGTTTTCAAAAGTATTGAGAAGGAAATCTTTTACTGGGTTAGCAGAGTTAATAGAAAGTAGCAGACATTCTTGAGGCTGGACAGCATATCTCGCTTGATAACATCTTTGCTTATGGTTTAAAGTAAGATCCATCTGTAAACCAAATTAAATAATAGAATATAGTTGTGATCTTCTCCCCTTGTGATGGTGGAAGCAAGGTAGCAGGGTTAAAATAGTGAATAATATTTACCTACAAAATATAACCCAAGAAGGTTTATCATCATTTACTTGACAATGCTTCCCATGCAATTTAGCGTACCAAACAAGCCTAATTAGTATCCCTCCTTTAAAGGAAGAGAGAACAAATTTCTTTAGAAGTTCCAGGGGCCTCTGAAAATTCCCAAAGAACGTCTAAATAAAGACTTCACTTAGGATATGAATTACTGGGAGCTTGCCAAAATTATCGAAAGATTTTAAGACATTTCAATAAGATCAAGAGGTTGCTGATCTTGTCATCGTGACGCAAAGGTCACTGAAACAATGCCTCATAATAATATTTAACCAAAGTGACAACAGAAGCAGTCAAAATCCTTAATAGAAAGACCCCAGTATTTCTGAACATAAGAAATTATCTTAACGAAACACAGATCTTCTGTCTTTTAGGTGAACGTACTCAAAAGAAAAACCTTTTATAACTTCTTTATCAAGAGCAGACTAAGAGTTTGAGAAAATTCTCCTTGTAAGAGAGAAAGCCAAATTTTCATTTTGCACCAGGTTACTTTTTCATGTTAAAACCCCTTTACTTCATTAGATTCATTTCGATCTTAGCCAGCTTGACCAGGTACAAAACTCTTTTCAGAATTTCTCTTTTACAAACCTTCTATAACTTTCTTTTACATTCAGAATTTGTCCCATGTCTTTCTTCTTTTTCCTCCTAGTGCTTTAGGACAAGTTTATCTTTCTTAACCAATCAAACAAAATATTTCCATTCTTTATACCTTCTTCACTGAAAACTTACATCTTACTTTCCTTGAATACAAATGTGTTTTCCTTATTAGTTTCTAGTAGCTTTAATCACATATTAGAATTTTTAACCTTTAGAACTCTTAATTTTTAGTGAAAATTAAGAAGCAATTATAAACTTTCTTTAGCATTTTGTAGCTTGGCAAATTTATAAACACCTTTTATAATTTCTAGAAACACATTACTTTATAGTACAATCTTTTAATAAAACATAAGACATGTTTACCAACAGACCTAAACACCTTTTAGTTTTTTTGTAAGAAAAAGCCAAAAATAGATAAACTTATATTTAGCAATTAACATCCAACACTCTGTTTTATTTAGAGATGATCTAGATATTTAATGAATCTTTATCATTTAAATTAACCTAGAAAAACTTCAAAGTTAAGTTACCAAAGAGATTTTGGAAGCCATTTTAAGTACATACACCATAACACATACTTACTGTTAAAAGTTCACCCAACAGTCAGCTTTTTCACTTCTATTTAGTTACTTGTTCCCAATAATCGTTTAGATTGCCTATAAGACTTCATGAGACATTAGACAAAATTAGCCATCATTTTAAGTTATTATTTTTGTTAAGCCATTTTGTAAGAGATAACATCAACTTATCTGATCAATAAACATAGAATAAAGACTGCATGTCTGCATCATATCCAATGCTGATAGCTTTGAAGGCATGCCTGTTTTAATCAAACCAACAAACTTAAACAAGCTCTCATTTACCAAAAATTTCTTCATCTCACATTAACTTGAAAGACGTTTGGGTTAGTTGCATTTAGAAAAATTTTTGTAAGCACTTAACTTTAAGTCAATTGAGTAGAGCTCTTTAGAAAACATACCATTGGGAGGTAAAAATATCACACATTTGTAACCTACACATATGGACATACACATAAACAACAGAACAATTAAGACCCTTTATGACAAACTGCCCTGAGACCTGACACAGCCAAACAAAGAGAGTGTTTGCCCAGTCTACCCAAATGGCTGCCAAGATGCATGCTGGTACATGAATCCTTCAATGGCAGAGACCAGAAAGGTCACAAAGCCAAGCTCTCAATCTACAAACAAGACAAAAAGAAAAACCTCGTCTAATATGCACATTAACAGCTTTAGCGAAGCCTTGGGTCTCTTCAAGCCAGAATGATATACAAGAGGGAGGATCTGTGGGGTTGGGGATTGTGTGTGTTTTACAAAGTACCTCATCGTTGCACAGACATTTTCTTCAAGTTGGCGGGGGGACCTGTGTCATCTACCCCATTCTGTGACCAACTCATCCTTCCACAGGAGACTTCTTAAGGTGGGGAGTGTCCTAATGGCTTTTAACTGCTCGACTCGTACCCACCAAATTTGTGGGCTTTTTGGTTTCCAAGATGCCCTTAGCAACAGCTTCCACCTATGCGCATATTCCCAGACATCAGGCTTATAGAGATGCCTATGTCTTATGACAAAGGACAAAAAGAAGACAGAGACAAGGAGCAGACCACGGTGGCAAAAACTTGTTTTCCCAGTTTTTTCTTTCTTTCTTTCAGCCTTAGGAATCTGGCTTGGGAACATCCCCCTTTGTTAAGCAATTGCAGTCACAGCATGAAGCCAACCAGAGTTCAGAGGAGAGCCTGCCCATTTGGGAACTGATCAGGCTTTTGTAGAAGCTCAATTTCCTGCTTTTCTTCTAGTTTTTGTTTTGCTATAAAGTCTGAACAACTTCTAAGGACAGTGTAATGGGTCAGAAAATGTTCTCCTTGTGACTGTTACTCCCTAGAGAAAGGTGGTAAATGCTCTCTTATGTGCCTCAGTTTCTCCCTCTGGCAGTCTAAAACTGCTATGGAGGCTCAGAGTGCCCAGGTGACCAGCCCATTGCGCTGGTGATTAATTACCATAAGTGAGAGTGGAGTTCCCCATGGGACCACTACATGTTGTGAGGATTGATCCTCTGACACTCCTGCTGAGGTCCTCAGTCACCTAAGGATGCCTTTTGGCTGGAAAAGGCCAGAAGGAGCAGTCTCCCTTTTCTTTGGGGCTGAACATGTTCAGTCCCTCATTTCTCTATCAAGCAGTTTGTTCAGACTTTGTAAACACAATTCTTTCCAATTTAAAGCCAAATTAAAAGGTCAGCCTGCCCCATTCACTCCAAAGTTCCCTCTAGGCTCACCTGGCCTGGGAAATCCTCCCTCGATGTCCCTTTCCTAGGAACTCCCCCTAGATTCCTCTTACCTAGGGTGTGTACCAGGACCCCCTTAAGACACCTAGTCTTAAGACCTTAACCAGCTCATATAAACTCTTGGACTGTCAACTTAAAATGAGGAGGTCCAGGTTTCAGGAGAACTCACCAGGGTTACCTGAAGAATGTAGTGATCTGCGGGGGCTCAATGGGCCTCTATTGGTATCAAATGCCCATTCAGTGTAGATTCCAGATGGTCTCCAGTGGGTTTCTCTGAAATCCTGCTGCAACTACACCAAGAAATGTTGATGAAAATAATCCCTAACCAATCCCTAAGTGAAAATTTGGATGAGTTTATTTTGAGCCAAAATGTGAGGACCATGGCCCAGGGCCTTCCTTCCCCACAGAAGGAAGGTCACCAAAGAAGTGGGCTGAACAGAGTGGTTATATACCCTCAAAGAGCATGTTTCACATGATTGAAGTGTCCCTTTTACAATAGTCATGAGACTGCTCTCTCGGCACAGCAATTGATGGACACAGCAGGTAGTAGGTCTGTGGTCCCGGTGGACACAGCAGGGTGGCAGGTCTGTTGTGTTGAGCTGGGTGGTCACAGGTAAGCCCAGCAATCAGTCCCTAGCCTAGGGAAAGATGCCTATCCTTAAGGAAATGCCAATGTGGGGGCAGTTGCACCTTTATCTTAAGACCATTCATTCTTGTCTTTGGGACATAGCAAATGCTTAAAGCAGATATATAATGCATGCTCAGTGGCCGTGTCAGGCCGTTTTGGGAAAACAAAGTCAGGTTGACTTAGGTTTATACCAAATGGCTTCCTCATATACTCCAATATATCCCGTTACTTGCCATTTATTTGTCAGGGGTTTGGGTCTGGGATCAAGTAGTTTAAGACAGGTCTTCAAGGTGGGGAGCTAATTAGGATTGAGAAAAGTATGTAACATTTGCCAGGGCAAATACAAATTTTTTAAAGGAGGCTTAATTCTCCTTGTTGAAAATAAAGGAATAGACCGCTCCCCACCACCTTTTTTTCTTTCAGAATGTCTTTCTCTGTCCTTTTCAAACATCTGTATATTTTTATAATGGCTGAATAAGCCTCTTGCCAAACTCACAAATCAGGAATGTTTTCTCAAGGGCCTGAGAGCCATCTTTCTGAAACGCAAACATAAGGGAGATAGCCCCCTAGCTCCCTATTCCTGTGGGAGAGTAAGAGCCTAAATTCCATGGGACCTTGCTCCAATTTGCAAAACAATCTCCTGTCATAAAGATTTGAGAAGTTTGTTTCTCCTGCAAAAAATCCATCACAAGGAATCTCCCAATTACCATGCTAGTTAGGATAACCATGTGTAACAAAAGGTGCTGTCAAGTCTCCTTCCTTGAGGACTAGTTATCATTTACCTTGAAAACATGTATGTAATGAGTTGTATCTGCTTGACTATAAAAAGGGGTGAGTTTCTTTCTCTTTGCAATTTTTAGCAGATTGCCTGCGATGCGTGGCCTACTCTGGTTTATTCAATCACATTCTGCCTGTCCAATAATAAAAGTGTTTTCTTTCTCTAGTACCTTTGCAGAGAGGATTTTTGGGTCAGAAGATTTTGTTTTTAATCTATTTCCCCAACCCTTTATAGTTTAGGATTGGTGGTATAGGAAAGAAAAGAAAAAATCCTTCTCCTCAACCCATTGCAGGTTCTCTCCTGGGTCCTGTAAATTAGACTGACAAAAGACAAATTAACGAGAGAAAAATAAACAGAGGTTTATTAACATGTGCATCACACACGGGAGCACTCAGCGATGAGTAGCTCAAAGGTGTGGTTAGAACTTGGGCTTATATAGCGTCTTTAAAAAAGAATAATAAAGTTTTAGAGAAGTGGCAAGACAAAGGAGAAAGATTTTGAGCTTTAAGGGCAGCAAATTGTGGGCAGGCAAATATATAGGGAAAGTAATGGTATATAAGGGCTAGTTAGTAAGGTTTGTTATGTAGATTCCTTTGGTGGCCTCTCTGGGCTGTTAAGGGTCTAGAGTTGTCTCCAGTGACTAACTTCTGTCCTTTCTGGTAAACAGGGCATGGGGCACACCTTTACAAATTTAGGTCCTGATTTTAGGCAAATAGGAGGAAGGTGGAGAGCTTTTCTTGTGTTTGCTGTCACTCAGTTGCCTTAAGTTCAAAATAATCCTTATGCCAATGTGGCATACTTTGGGCTGGCATATTCTGCTACCCCTCAGTGGACACAGCATGATGAGGATCTTAAAGTAAATCTTGGTAAGTAAACAGTTGCTTGATAGAGTGTTTGCCAGGTGAGCAATATATTTTCCTGAGAAGGGAGCTACTTGCTTAAATGAGCAAACTGAACAAATTAGGTTATAGGAATTCCCTGAAGCAAACAATGAAGTTATTTACCAGTTCACAGCTGTAACTTCTAGGTAAGAATGAACAAGTGGTCTCAGCTCTCAGTCCTGATAGCTAAGCTGTGTGGATGCTGGTCGTCACAGTTCTCAGAAGGAAGAAGTGCAGTAAGATCCGAGCTTTCAGCCTGGGCGGATGGTGATTCCAGCAAACACATCTGAGTCTGGAGGAGGAAAGAAGGCCCTATGGGGGCAGGAATTAAGGAATTTGTAGGTGTTAAGTCTGAAGTGGCTGTAAGCCACCTAGGTAGAGAGTCCAGTGGGCAGTAGCTATTCATTGCTAAGAGCTGAGATCTTGTTTTGAGGGATCTGCTGTGTGGTGGTGGTGGTTGCAGTCAACCCTTGGGAGTACTTGAATGAAAAAATGTCAAAGACAATGCTACTATCTGAGGTATATGAGTTAACTATTCGAGTTCAAAACTGATTCGGCTTGAACTAAAAAACGTGACTTATAGCCTATCAAACATACATTGTACATCTGCTTAACTATTGAAGTAAAGAATGCACTCTCTTCAGATAAGAATCCATACTTCCCCTCCTACGCACGCCCTATTGGTAACAGCTCTATTTTCCTGACATCAGGGTCATGTTGACCTGCTAATTTGCAACTGAATACCTCTTTGAAATTTTGATGAAAATGTATCCTGGATGTGTTTAAGACTGTACTGAAACCCATGCTTCTCTGGAATACCTTCTAAGGCCTTCCCAGGTTATAATCCTCACTCTGGCTCATAATAAACTGACCCCATTCTGATTTATAGGTTGGTTATGGATTATTTGTGTCAACATTTCCATAGTCCTCAGCAGCTATTTCAGCTGTGGGTCCCTTTGGGGAAGCCCACCTTTCTCCAGTCTTGTTGCTTCTGTGGGGACCTGAAATTGGCCACCCCAAGATATGTCTCTTTGGCATCAGGATTATTTGAGGCTGATTGCTTTTGATAAACTGGGACAGGGAAGGAGGAATGGAACTTGCCCTTTGTTAGGACACGTTTACATTTGTAAGGTAAATCTCTATCTGTAAAAGGTGCCTTCTTCTCTGCACCAGGAAGAAGAAAGGAGATGACATTCTCTCTAGAAACTCTTAATCAATACCAAAGGCAAGGCCTTAAATCTGCATTTTATTGTGCTAGTCTGGTAACCTCCTGTAACTGACTTCCCTCCCCCTCCCAACGTTGGCATTTCCTTAAGGATTAAGCATCTTTCTTTAGGCTAGGAACTGATTGCTGAGCTCACCTGTGACCACCCAGCTCCAGACAATCGACTTGCCTCCAGCTACACCCTCTGAGACAGCAGACCACTACCTGCTGTGTCCATCAAGCGCTGTGCCCACAGGGCAATCTTGTGACTATTGTGGGAGGGACACTTCAATCACATGTGAAACACCCTGTTTGGGGGTATATAACCACTGTGCGCACCCCACTTCTTCGGTGCCTTTTCTTCCTTCGGGAAGAAAGGCCCCGGGCCATGGTTCCTCATAAAGCTTTGTTTAATTTTCTCTTGCTATTCTGTCTCATGTGAATTTAATTCGTTCTCCGGCCAGACGAACCCCCATTTGGGGAGAGGAAATGTCCTCCTCCCCTACACTTCTTATGAACTGCCAATCATCAGGTCTTGCCTCTATGACCATGGAAGAGGGCAAATGACTCATGCTTGGCCAATCAGATTCTCTCTCCTGGTTATTTGATTTTTGAGTGGAAAAGCACCAGTTTCCATCTTTCCTTCAAACTTTTCTGCACATATACCCTTAAAATAATTTCGAAAAACTATATACATCCTCACACATTTTTTATGTCATCTAAAACTTTTCAATATGAGTTTATTTTAACAAAAGTAATTTCTAGTGCATTAGAAATATTAACTTTTAAAAGAAAATTGTCATATTCCTCTTTTGAAATACAAAAAAAGATATAAATATCAAGGCAATTTGAGACCCATCATCAGCATTTTTTAAACGTATGAACAAGCTGTTTGTTAACAATTGGAAATTATATCATTTCTTTTTCTCCTTGAACTATTGAACTTATATTTCTATTGCATGTTCCCACAGAATTTTATTCTTTTTATCCTAGAAAGCCTTAATTGATCATTGCACCATAATTCTCTGTAATAAAAATATATACCTTATGAAATTAGCCTTTTTAATTTAACTATATATTGTACTATTAATATAATATAAAATTTATTAATATAGTTTAGGTTTTATTATATTAGATAATTACATTATTATTATGAAGAAAGAGTTGTTTAAAACTACATCAATGGTTTTATTAACTTTGATAAGCAATTATTAAACCAAAAAGTTAAACTTTTGTCATGAATGCATCACTTAATGAAATTCAGGGTGAGATGGTGAATTTCCCTTTGTTTGATGCCCTGTTTTTACTCTTTAGGGCAATACAGCAAAACAAAACACAGAATGAATGAGAAGTAAGCCATGTTTTATAGAAAGTGGAAGAAAGGTGTGTTTGGATTGTACTCAGGATTTGATTTAGAGACATGACTGGATAACAACACAGAGGGATAAATGCCACTGAAGGAAATTTTGTTACAGCTCCCAAGAGAAGGAGGCACACCACAATATGCAGAGCCACATGGGGCAGCACCAGGGTCAGTCAGGAGGCAGAAGGAACAGAGGAGAAAGCATGGCCCAGAGCCTTTGTGGTCATTTCTCAGAAGGAGAGAGTAAGGGCGGGTAGGCACATTTCAGCAAGCTGAGGATTGGACAGTTTGAGTGATTCAGTGGGCTCTGAGCTATAGGGGAAGTCTTTAGTTATCTGATACCTGGCCTGAGCTTGGTGTGTGAGAGTTAGATAAGGGAGGTGCTGGGGATATGGGCTTTGGATTGGTTGGTTTGCATATGAAGGGTGTGCTCCAGGCAAGTTGTTTGCTGTCTCTAGGAATTAGCTAGTTCTGCCTAGAAGGGTCAGTTTCTTCCTGGGTCAGCAAGGCCCCCAAGATGTCAAAGCATCATGAAATATAAAAAATAGAAAATAATTACCACAGAGTGATCATGAAAGAGGCAGTGAGAAAGCAATATTTTAAAGTTTTTATCCTATGCATGTATTACTTTTTCAAAAATTAAAAATAATTTTAATGTTTAAACAGTTTTAAAGTTAAATGAGAGTTTCTTCTTCATCTTTTATTTCATTTCTAATCCCTTCACTTCCCTCCCTGAATGATTAAATCCAGAAGCCATTAGGTGAAGCCAAGCAAGATAAGGGTTACATGTGGGGGAGGCACACTGACCCAGAAAGAGGTGATGGAGCCCTAGCCAGGTGAAGAGGAAGTCCACGTGGATGTGGAGGGCAACCTGGCATGGGGGCACTGGAGCCTGAGCAGAATGAAGGGCGTGTCTGCATGGGAAGGAGGATCAGGGGTGCAGGAAGGGGTAACCCAGTTCAGGCAGTCAGAGCTGGGAGAAGAGACCAATCGCATTGGGGATAGTTCAATGCAGGATTTCAGGGTGCAGCTGGGCAATCCAAAGGGGTCCGTGGCAGCAGGAGGTTCATTACATACAGGAAGATTGACCAAATAAATAAGCATACTGAGGAGAATAAGCATCAGATTTCTTACTGTTGGAGAAGGAGAAAAAACTCAAATGAACCCTGTGATGATAGAGTGTAATTGGAGATATCAGTGTTAACTTAAGGTTTTAACTTATAGAAATATAGATGTAACCTATGTATACTCTCTCCCCAACGCCCCCAAACACAGAGACATATGCATATTCTCTAGCTCTGTTCACTGGAAGAGCCTGGGAGAAGCAATGACCCAATAATAGCAATGAGCACACATAGCGCCTACATCTTGGTTTCTACATACCAGTCTCCACTAAGGGAACGATAGCTTCTTTTTTTTTTTTTTTTTTGATACATTATCTTATTTTATTAATCAAAACGGCCCAGTAGTGTGGGTGAATGGAGTCAGCACACATGTGTTCCCATGTAACATGTACTTGTATCTTTTTTTTTTTTTGAATTTTTTTTTTTTTTATTAATGTTATGATAGATTACAACCTTGTGAGATTTCAGTTGTACATTTTTGTTAGTCATGTTGTGGGTACACCACTTCCCCCTCTGTACCCTCCCCCCACCCCCCCTTTTCCCTGGTAACCACCGATCAGATCTCCTTCTCAATATACTAATTTCCACCTATGAGTGGAGTCATATAGAGTTCGTCTTTCTCTGACTGACTTATTTCGCTTAACATAATGCCCTCGAGGTCCATCCACATTGTTGTGAATGGGCCAATTTCGTCTTTTTTTATGGCTGAGTAGTATTCCATTGTGTATATATACCACATCTTCTTTATCCAATCATCAGTTTCTGGGCATGTAGGCTGGTTCCACGTCTTGGCTATTGTAAATAATGCTGCGATGAACATAGGGGTGCAACGGACTCTTGAGATATCTGATATCAGGTTCTTAGGATAGATACCCAGTAATGGGATGGCTGGGTCATAGGGTATTTCTATTTTTAACTTTTTGAGAAATCTCCATACTGTTTTCCATAGTGGCTGTACCAGTTTGCATGCCCACCAACAGTGTATGAGGGTTCCTCTTTCTCCACAACCTCTCCAACATTTGTCGTTCTTGGTTTTGGATGTTTTTGCCAATCTAACGGGGGTAAGGTGATATCTTAGTGTAGTTTTGATTTGCATTTCCCTGATGATTAGCGATGATGAACATCTTTTCATGTGTCTATTGGCCATATTCATATCTTCTTTTGAGAAATGTCTGTTCATGTCCTCTGCCCATTTTTTGATCGGGTTGTTTGTTTTTTTGTTGTTAAGCAGTGTGAGTTCTTTGTATATTATGGAGATTAACCCTTTGTCGGATAAGTGGCTTGTAAATATTTTTTCCCAATTAGTGAGCTGTTTTTTTGTTTCAATCCTGTTTTCCCTTGCCTTGAAGAAGCTCTTTAGTCTGATGAAGTCCCATTTGTTTATTCTTTCTATTGTTTCCCTCAACTGAGGAGTTACAGTGTCCGAAAAGATTCTTTTGAAACTGATGTCAAAGAGTGTACTGCCTATATTCTCTCCCAAAAGACTTATTGTCTCAGGCCTAATCTTTAGGTCTTTGATCCATTTTGAGTTTATTTTGGTGTGTGGTGAAAAAGAATGGTCAATTTTCAATCTTTTGCATGTGGCTGTCCAGTTTTCCCAGCACCATTTGTTGAAGAGACTTTCTTTTCTCCATTGCAGGCCCTCTGCTCCTTTGTCGAAGATTAGCTGTCCATAGATGTGTGGTTTTATCTCTGGGCTTTCAATTCTGTTCCATTGATCTGTGGGCCTGTTTTTGTACCAGTACCATGCTGTTTTGATCACTGTAGCTTTGTAGTATGTTTTGAAATCGGGGATTGTGATTCCGCCGGCTTTGTTTTTCTTGCTCAGGATTGCTTTAGCAATTCGCGGTCTTTTGTTGCCCCATATGAATTTTAGGATTGTTTGTTCAATTTCTGTGAAGAATGTTCTTGGGATTCTGATTGGGATAGCATTGAATCTGTATATTGCTTTAGGTAGTATGGACATTTTAACTATGTTTATTCTTCCAATCCATGTGCAAGGAATGTTTTTCCATCTCTTTATGTCATCGCCTATTTCTTTCAAGAAAGTCTTGTAGTTTTCATTGTATAGATCCTTCACTTCCTTGGTTAAGTTTATCCCAAGGTATTTTATTCTTTTCGTTGCAATTGTGAATGGGATAGAGTTCTTGAGTTCTTTTTCTGTTAGTTTATTGTTAGTGTATAGAAATGCTACTGATTTATGCACGTTAATTTTATACCCTGCTACTTTGCTGTAGTTGTTGATTATTTCTAACAGTTTTTCTGTGGATTCTTTGGGGTTTTCTATGTATAAGATCATGTCGTCTGCAAACAACGAGAGTTTTACTTCTTCGTTACCTATTTGGATTCCTTTTATTTCTTTTTCCTGCCGAATTGCTCTGGCCAGCACCTCCAGAACTATGTTCAATAGGAGTGGTGAAAGTGGGCACCCTTGTCTTGTTCCTGTCCTCAGAGGGATGGCTTTCAGCTTTTGTCCGTTGAGTATGATGTTGGCTGTGGGTCTATCATATATGGCCTTTATTATGTTGAGGTACTTTCCTTCTATACCCATTTTACTGAGGGTTTTTATCATAAATGGGTGTTGGATCTTGTCGAATGCTTTCTCTGCATCTATTGAGATGATCATGTGGTTTTTCGTTTTCATTTTGTTGATGTAGTGTATCACGTTGATTGACTTGCGGATGTTGAACCATCCCTGTGTCCCTGGTATAAATCCCACTTGATCATGGTGTATAATCTTTTTGATGTATTGCTGTAATCGGTTTGCCAAAATTTTGTTGAGGATTTTTGCATCTATGTTCATCAGTGATATCGGCCTGTAGTTCTCCTTCTTTGTGTTGTCCTTGTCAGGTTTGGGGATCAGAGTGATGTTGGCTTCATAGAATGTGTTAGGGAGTTCTCCATCTTTCTCAATTTTCTGGAACAGTTTGAGGAGAATAGGTATTAAGTCTTCTTTGAATGTTTGGTAGAATTCTCCAGAGAAGCCGTCTGGTCCTGGACTCTTGATTTTGGGGAGGTTTTTGATTACCGTTTCTATTTCCTTACTTGTGATTGGTCTATTCAGATTCTCCATTTCTTCCTGATTCAGTTTGGGGAGATTGTAGGAGTCTAGGAATTTGTCCATTTCTTCCAGGTTGTTCAATTTGTTGGCATATAGTTTTTCATAGTATTCTCTTATGATCTCTTGTATTTCATTGGTATCTGTTGTGATTTCTCCTCTGTCATTCCTGATTTTATTAATTTGCGATTTCTCTCTTCTTTTCTTGGTGAGTCTGGCTAGGGGTTTGTCAATTTTGTTAATTCTTTCGAAGAACCAACTCTTTGTTTCATTGATCCTTTCTATTGTCTTTTTTGTTTCAATATCGTTTATTTCTGCTCTTATTTTTATTATTTCCCTCCTTCTACTGACTCTGGGCCTTGTTTGTTCTTCTTTTTCTAGTTCTGTTAGGTGTCGTTTGAGGTTGCTTACGTGAGCTTTTTCTTGTTTAGTGAGGTGAGCCTGTATTGCGATGAATTTCCCTCTTAGGACTGCTTTTGCTGCATCCCAAATGATTTGGTGTGTCGTGTTCTCATTTTCATTTGTCTCCAGATAATATTTGATTTCTTCTTTAATTTCTTCAATGATCCATTGTTTGTTGAGAAGCGTGTTGTTTAGTCTCCACATTTTTGCACCTTTCTCTGCTTTTTTCTTGTAGTTGATTTCTAGTTTAATAGCGTTATGATCAGAAAAGATGCTTGATATTATTTCAACTCTCTTGTATTTATTGATGTTTGCTTTGGTTCCCAAAATATGGTCAATCCTTGAGAATGTTCCATGTGCACTTGAGAAGAATGTGTAACCTGCTGTTTTTGGATGAAGTGTTCTATATATATCTATTAAGTCCATCTGGTCTAATTTTTCATTTAATTCTATTATTTCCTTGTTGATTTTCTGTCTGGATGTTCTGTCCATTGGTGTTAATGGTGTGTTGAGGTCCCCTACTATTATTGTATTGTTGTTGATGTCTTCTTTTAGTTCTATTAAGAGTTGCTTTACAAATTTTGGTGCTCCTGTGTTGGGTGCGTATATATTTATAAGTGTTATGTCTTCTTGGTGGAGAGTCCCTTTTATCATTATATACTGTCCCTCTTTGTCTTTCTTTATCTGTTTTGCTTTGAAATCTACCTTGTCTGATATTAGTATAGCGACACCTGCTTTCTTTTGTTCATTATTAGCTTGGAGTATTGTTCTCCATCCCTTCACTCTGAGTCTGTGTTTGTCTTTGGGGCTGAGGTGTGTTTCCTGGAGGCAGCATATTGTTGGATCTTGTTCTTTGATCCATCCTGCCACTCTGTGTCTTTTGATTGGGGGGTTCAATCCATTTACATTTAGAGTGATTATTGAGACGTGGGGGCCTACCACTACCATTTTGTGTCTTGTTTTCCGGTTTTCTTCAGTTTCCTTTGTTTCTCGTCCCATGGTTTAATCTGTTCTGATGTAGAGCTGCTACTCTCTGTTGTTGTCCTTCTACTTATCTCCTCTGCTCTTGGTTTTGTAGCCCCTTTCCTTTTTTGGATTTTTCAGGAATGAGGGTTTTCCTGAGGATTTCCTGAAGAGGAGGTTTTGTGACAATGAACTCCCTTAATTTTTGTTTATCTGGGAAAGTTTTTATTTCTCCATCGTATTTGAAGGATATTTTCGCTGGGTAGAGAATTCTCGGCTGTAGGTTTTTGTCCTTCAGATTTTTGAATATATCATTCCACTCTCTTCTAGCCTGTAAAGTTTCTGCTGAGAAATCTGCTGATAGCCTGATGGGGGTTCCTTTGTAGGTTAGTTTCTTTTGCCTGGCTGTCCTTAATATTTTCTCCTTGTCGTTGACTTTTGCTAGCTTCACTACTATATGCCGTGGAGTTGGTCTTCTTGCATTGATAAAGTTTGGAGATCTATTGGCTTCTGTCACCTGAAGATCCATCTCCCTCACCAGATTTGGGAAGTTCTCAGCCATTATTTCTTTGAATAGGTTTTCTGCCCCTTTCTCCTTCTCTTCTCCCTCTGGTATACCTATAATCCTTACGTTGCATCTCCTAATTGTGTCTGATAATTCTCGGAGAGTTTCTTCATTTCTTTTAAGTCTTGCTTCTCTCTCCTCCTCTGCCTGCAACAATTCTATATTGCCATCTTCCAAATTGCTAATTCTTTCCTCCATATTATCGGCCCTACTGTTCAGAGCATCTAGATTTTTCTTAATCTCCTCTATTGTGTTCTTCATTTCCAATATTTCTGTTTGGTTCTTCTTTATCGTA
Source organism: Equus caballus (assembly GCF_041296265.1). Taxonomy (NCBI): domain Eukaryota; kingdom Metazoa; phylum Chordata; class Mammalia; order Perissodactyla; family Equidae; genus Equus; species Equus caballus. The sequence goes on along the minus strand of NC_091699.1, from coordinate 59,661,882 downwards.
TCAAACTCTTTTGTGACATAGCTCCTGAACTCGTTGAGTTGTCGGTCAGAATTCTCTCTTAACTCAGTGAGTATTTTAATGATGGCTGTTTTGAAGTCATCATCATTTAGGTTATATATCTCATTTTCTTTGGGATTGTTTTCTGTGTATTTGTTACTTTCTTTCTGTTCTGGAGATTTAATGTATTTTTTCATATTGCTTGATGATGTTGATTTGTGCCTCCGCATGGAGATAGAGTTTAGTTGCTCCTTTCACTTGTTTCAGCTGCTGCAGTGGGGGGAGCAGCTGTTTATACTTCACCAACCAGGAACCCTGTCCGTAGTTGCTAACTGGGCCTGGGCCCCTCTTCGTAGCCACAGTGGCCCTTTGGATTCCCTCCTCTGCCGTGGGGGCCGTCACGGGGGGCTTCAGGCTGCAGGTGCCTACTGTTGTTGCCCACCTAGATGCGCTCTCTCCTTGGGGTCTGCAACGGTGTTATGGGCTTTTCCAGCGGCCAGGGGTGGGATCACTTATATTTGTCGCTCCGTTGCTGTCGGCACCCACCAAATCTCACTTGTCCTCTATGGGTCGCAGGAGAGCTATTGGTATCTTCTACAGTCTGTGGTTAGTACACCTAGCTATGCTGCTTTTGCCCTGGGGTCTTCCAGCCTTGTGGCTGGCGGCTGGGTGCCTTCTACTGGTGCTGTGCAGAGGCTTTCCCTAAGGCTTCTGTGAGCCTGTAGGGTTTCCCCCTAGGCTACTAAGCTGGGTCTCTGGAACTCTCTCCAGCCCCAGTCCTCTCCGAGATCTCCGGCAATCCCTAGCCTCACCGGGTGGGCAACGGCAGCTGGGGGTCGCCCCACCCTCTGGGATTCTCTCCGGGCCTCTCCCGGAGCCGTGAATGCTCAGCATGGCCCCTCTGCTAACGGCACACAGAGAGTTTTGTCTGCTGCCTGGCGGAGCTCCGGCGCTTCCCCTCCGGGTCGCCGAACCGGCCTTTGAAAGTTCCCCCACCCCGGTCCTCTCCGAGATCTCCGGCAATCCCTAGTCCCACGGGCTGGGCAACGGCAGCTGGGAGACCTCCGTGCCCTCCGTGTCTCTCTCTGGGACCCTCCGGGCGCCCCGAGCACCAGGCTGGGTCTCCCCGCCAATGGCGGGGAGAGACTCTCCCCGCGGGCTCAGGTGTGCAACTCCAAAGTTTCCCTCTGCGTTTAGGAGTAATTGCGGGGGGTTTAGGTAGGGTTCTGGTCACCTGTTTCTACCGTCGCTCCTCTGTTGTGTTCTCGCTCCTGCCCTAGATGTGTGTGGATCCTCTGGGGGCGTCCGTTGGAAGAAAGCCGCTTGCGGGTACTAGGCTGCCCGTCGGGGTCAGAGAGTTTTCACCTATTTCCACATCCTCCCGGAGGAAAGTCCGTCCGCCTTCCGATGTATAGTCGCGTGGGTGTCTCAGACGTCCTGAGATGCTGTCTGGATATCCTTTGTCAAGCGATAAGTGTCCAAATAATTGTAGACTCGAAGGGCGAGAGACAAAGAGGACTACTCACGGTGCCATCTTGGATCTTCCTCGAACGATAGCTTCTTGAAGAAATGATTGATTCCTTGGCTGGTGTAGGGAAAATACAAGATGAGCCAGGACGATGTTGTTATATCAGAGAGCAACAAAATACTCAAATCATGGGAACTTGTCTAAAGAACACAGAAGGCAGTTTGAAGGGACTTCTACTGGCCACATCTGGGACAATTAGAACACCAAAATAAATAATAATATTAATGGATTATAATCCATTAAATAAAGTAGAAACCCATGAATCCATACCAATATTAATTAATGAGTTAATTTAATTGAAATTTTGATGAGGAATAGAATTTTACATAACTTCAAAGTATATCCATATAAAATATTTATTCATTACAAAGGGAAAAAGAGTAACTTTACAGTGGAGAAAACTTGGCAGACAATACTTTAATCAAATGGTCCAACTTTATATCACCAGTAATGACACAAATCAAAATCATGTGCCACTTGAGAGGATGCAATAAGAAGGTGAGAACATCACTTCTATGATGTTCCTGTCAAAGATGCTTAACCTGAGTCTAACCTCGAGGTGACTCAGATAAACCCAAATTGAAGGATATTCTACAAAGTCTCTGGCTTATAATCTTCAAAAGTATCAACTTCAGAAGGTCAAGAAAAGACTAAGGATCTTTCCAGATTAAAGGAGACTAAAAGGCCTGATAAATAAAAGCCATGATTCTGAACTGAATTCTTTGGGACAATATTGTGACATTTGGTGATTTAAATGAGATCTGAGGAGTAGATAGCAGTAGTGGGTCAATTTAATTTTCTGATTTTGATGGCTATGTTGTGGTCATGTAGGAAAATGTCTTCATTTGTGGTAAATACTGAAGTATTTGAAAGGTGATGGGGCAGTATGTCAGCAACTCACTCTGAAATGGTTCAGGAAAAGAAGCTCTTTGTGGCTGTTGCAACTTTTCTATAAGCTTGAGGTTGTTCAAAATAAAAGGTGTTAAAAGCAGAGTGAGGGAGGCTAGGAAAAGAACCTCAGGGGGCCGGCCCCATGACTGAGTGTTTAAAGTTCCACATGCTCTGCTTTGGCAACCTGGGTTCACAGGTTCAGATCCGAGGCGCAGACGTATACCACTCGCCAAGCCATGCTGTGGTAGCGATCCACATATATAATAGAGGAGGATGGGCACAGATGTTAGCTCAGGGCTGATCTTGCTCAAGCAAAAAAAGAGGAAGATTGGCAATGCATGTTAGCTCAGGGCAAATTTTCCTCAGGAAAAAAAAAATTCAGCATGCTGATTTACAAAGTGGATGAAAGAGGAACAAGACCTGATCTCAGAAGTCACCTCTGTGTTCAGTGATTAGGCTAAAACGGATGTCTGGATGGATTCTATTAATTCATTCAAAAATAAATATTCACACTGTTTGAATATATTCTGTGTCGATGTTATGCACTGGGGTTACAAAAGTGACCAAAGTAGGCCTGATCCCTGATCTACAAAGGTCATCAGGCTAGGGGGATACAGACAGGTAAAAAGGCAACAACAGCTTATTTGGTGGGTGCATACAATAAGTGCTCAAACCTAGACTTTGGGCATGGTGTAGTCTTCCCAAAGGAAGGAAGATCCAAGCAGAAACTGAGCAAAAGGCCAGAAAAGAAGGTGGTTTGAAGTGTTCACAACTATGTATTAAAACGTTTTATATTTTATCTGACCCAAGGGATAGTGCTAAAATCTAAGCGCCTCCTGGAATCGTCACTGAATTAGCAAGGATTTGAGCAGAGCAACGAGAGATGTCTCTCCAGGCATGAACTCTCAGTAAAGCTAACTCATTCTTCTTTCCCCGTCCCATGGAGCGGGGCATGGGTGGGATGCCAAAAACTATCTTCCAAAAGTGTCAAAGCAATGCATACAAGGAGCTCTGGGGATTTATCTGCATTGTCTCATAAACAGTTGCTGTGACAACTAACAAGGCAGTTCCCAAACGTGTGCATCTCAGCGGGTTTTTACAGACCCACTTGTTCTGTGATCATGGATTCCCCATGTTGCTCCCACGGAGGTCGTCCTGTACATGGACATTTGGGGGGGTTCTATGATGAGATGGTGGTTATGAACACCTGGTACATGGAATGTGAAAGAGCTAAAAAGGCATTTGAGAAAGAGACCAGTAATATAAAGTGATAAACTTTTGCGTTAAAGTAGCAGGTTAGAGCTTAATGAATCCGGGGAGTAATTGTGCATGAATCAGCGTAAACTCAAGATTTTGAGATGTCCTGCCTACTTTTGAAATTGCCTCACTCTGTTTGGAGCATGCCTAGTGCAGTCTTACGGACCAAGTTACGAGACCTTGGCCTCATTTTGCATGAAGGGGCAGAGTCCTAACTCTTGGTCCATGGAAGAAGATAAGACTGAATCATTGTTTCTACAGCAGCAATGCCTTCCAAGTTTGCCTGTTAGGAGCAACGTTGGGCTGGACCACCTGGGGCCAGCCTAGAAGCAATTTACCCTGGTAGGAATGGTCAAGCAGTATTTACCACAGCCCCTCAGAGAAGCAGAGCCTGTAAAAGAAACTGAGTCCCTGTGGAGTGGAGGAAAGATGATCCTCCTTTTTCTCCCAAGTGTGAGGAATGTGAGTGGCTGCCTGCCTGCAAGGCCATGTTGAAGAACAGTCTTGCAGACACATCAACTGTGGTACAACTGCAACACTACGTAGCACTTAGTTGAGGTTAAGAGAAACCTTATGTTAAAATTTAGGACCACGCCCAGGTCTGATAGAAAGCTGCTGCCTTAAACACCTTCAGACTTATCTAGAGGGTTCTACTCCAGCGGGCTTGGACGGTCAGCAAGCCAAACATAGGCCCTAAATTCTCTATGGAACCTCACTCAGGAAGAATGTAGAGACGTGTGTATGTTCCCAGGGTCTGTGCACAATCTATTCCAGTGGAAGGTAACTAGGTGAAGCATGAGGGGACCAAGTATGACCAGGAATTTTAGAAACATAAGCTTGATGAAGAGCAACACGAAACTATTTGCTGTGAATGTCAACTGCCACAGTTGTGATCCTAGTGCCTACTGGTCATCACACTCTGGCCAATCCGGACCCCCTGAATGACCTGACGTGCACTCCCCGTCCTCTACCTCCTTCTCCTTTTCGTTTATAGGGGTTCTCACTTTGAAGCCTTGCCAACTCAGCCTCTCCCCACACTTGGGGAAGGACAGAGAGCCATCTAGGCAGCCTCCAGGAGGCCCATCACCCCACTCTGCACCTCCAATATAGAGCACAGGAGCCTTATCCTTGTGTCATTTATTCCCTCATTCATTCAAGAAATATTGATTGGGGCTCTATGGACAGGCACTGCACTAGGTGCTGAAGATGTAGAAGTGAATAAAATAGACAAAATATTGACTCTCGAGGATTTTAAGTTCTGAAGGGAGAAGACAGACAATAAATAAAAAACAAATAAACAAGATAGCATCTAATTGTGGTAAATACAATAAGGCGAATAAAGCAGAAAACTGTGACAGAAAGTGGCTGAGGGGCTAGGAAGGAGGAGCCTCTCAATTGCCCAGCAGTTCTGGCCCAGCATGTTCGTGTTAACTGAAGACGGCAGTCCTCATCCTCCAGGGGAAGAAGATAAGTACTTTGGAGTGGGGGTGGATCCCTCTGTCATTTCAGCAGATTGTTGTCTTTTGAGCCCTGTTGCCAAGCAACCTAGCCATGCCACAGGCAAACCTGGAAGAATGCTTGGAACCCAGGTAAGCAAAGCTGAGCTTTCTTAAGCTCTCAGCCAGAGCATCTTGGTGCCTAGATGGTGTCTCTCAATAGGTCCTTGAAGAGGAGAGGGGAAAGGAATCACTTGTGAGGGGGCAGAGTCAGCAGTCCTAACTCTTGGTCCACAGAAGAAAACAAGACTGAAACGTCTGTTCAATGGTAACACTGTCAATAGCAACAATGCTTAGCACTAGACTAAGAAACCTTGGCTAGAGACATCATTCTGTGTCTTTCTTGTTTACACCCTTCCTTTAAGCTGATTGGCTCTTGAGTCTTCCCTGGGCTCCCTGGATCCACCATACATCTGGCAACAGTCTAAGAGGCGCTTAGCAGCAGGGGCTCTCCCTGGATGGCCCCATTACTCTGAGGTGTGGAGACCTGTACTGAGCAGGAGGGATGCCCATCTCATCCCTTTTTCAATTCTGACACACCCCAACCACTAGCATCTCAGGTACATTTCTTCAGCCTCAGTAGAGGAATGCGCAAGCAGTAATATGCAGAGACTCTTTTCCTACTGATAATCAATCCACGGTTTCCAATGAGAATTCAGCTCTTAATCTGATTGAGGATCCCTTGTATGTGATGAGCTGCTTCTCTCTTGCTGCTTTCAAGATACTCTCTTTGGCTTTTGGCTTTTGACAGTTTGATTATGATGTGTCTATGTGTGATTTTTCATTTTCAGTTGAACCTTTCTATTCATTCCTTTTTATAATTTCTATCTTTTTATCAATGTTCTCTGTGTCGTGAGACATTGTTCTCCTGGTCTTCTTCAAATTTTTGTCCTTGGTTTCCTTCAGCTCTTTGAGCATATTTAAGACAGTTGATTTAAGTTCTTTGTCCTGGTAATTCCAATGTCTAGGTTTCCTTAGGGAAAAGTTCTATTAATTTCTTTTTTCCTATGAATGAACTAAACTTTGTTTCTTTTCATGTCTTATAATAAAACTGTACATTTTTAATATTATAATCTGGCAACTCTGAAAATCTGATTCTCTCCCCTCCCCAGTACTTTTGCTGCTGCTGCATATTGCAGTTGTTGTTTGTTTAGTGACTTTTCTGAATTAATTCTATCGTCTGCATTATTTGTGTGGCCTGAATTCTCTGTTCTAATAGTTTAGTTGTCATCTACTGATTGGACAGAGATTTCCTTGAATGTCTAGAACCAAAAAATTTTCCAGTCTTCACTGAGGAGCTCTGTGTGTGTGTTGTTAAGGTATGTGTCCAACACTCAGCCATACACTTTACAACTCTACCTTAGCCTTCACTTCCTGCATCTTCAGAGCCTCAAGATCAGGAGAAGGTGACTGCTTAGGGCTCCCTCGAGTCTTTCCCAAGATGAGGCGCACAGCCCTGGGCATGCATGTGGACTTCTATCTTTCCAGAAATATGTCACAACTTTTCACAATCCTTACAGATATCTCATTCCCCAGCCTTTCCTCTCAAGCTCTAAGGCTAGTCTGGTGTTTGCTACAACTGTTATCTATTACCTTAGGCAGCAGCAACTAAGACATTAGTCTCTTAGCCTGTAAAGGCTTTCAACAAATGCTTCTCAGGAAGCAGCTTTATCACTGGGCCAGGTCCCAATTAGGCAAAATAAAAACAAGCTTTTTGAGCCAGTCTTCCAGGGAACCACCATACAAGTCAGAACAAACGCTTAATTACAATTCTTTCTGATTGAGGTCCATTTGCTCTCTCTGGTACCAAGAATGTGGACTACTATTTTCATGGGTACTACTGAAAGGGGAAGTGAGGAATAGCACTAGGGTGAGTAAAACCCACCACAAAGTTCACTATTGCTACTGAGAATCAGCCATTTTTTCTTGAATAAGCAGTCTCTGAGTTACTGCAAGCCTTTGGTTAATCCCAGAGTTTCAAAAAAGTTGATTCTCACAGATTTCACCCATTTTTGTTGTTTTTATGGAGGGATGGAATTTGAAGTTCTTTACTCCACCATTTTTGCTGACATCCTCACCACAGTTTTGAGAGATATTTTGGCTGCATGTAGAATTCTAGGTTGATATTTTTTCTTTCAGGACTTTTGAGATGTTGTTACACTTGTCTTCTAGCTTGCATTATTTCCAACAAGAAATATGCTGTTATTCTTATCTTTGTTCCTCCGTTCACAATGTGTCTTTTTTCCTCTGGCTACATTTAAGATTTTCTCTTTATTGCTGATATTAAGAAATTTCATTATAATGTGACTTGGTGTAGTTTTCTTTGTGTGTATTTTGTGTAGTTCATTTTTGGTTTGGTTTGGGGGATTTTTTGGCGTGTGTGTGTGCTTGGGTTTTGTTCAGCTTCTTGGATTTGTGGGTTTATCATTTTCATCAACTTTGGAAATTTTTCAGTTTTTCTTCAATTTTTTTTTTTTTTTTTTGCTTCCTTCCTCCCTTCAAAGACTCCAAACATAGTTACATTTGACTACTTGAAGTTGTCCCACATCTCACTGGTACTCCATTCTTTGTTTTTTGGTATTCTTGTTTTCCTCTATGCATTTGATTTTGGATGGTTTCTATAGTTACACCTTCAAGTTCACTAATTTTTTCTTCTACAATGTCTAATCTGCTATTAATCCTATCTGGTGTATTTTTCATCTTGCACATGTAGTTTTCATTTCTAAAAGTTCAATTCAGATCTTTTTTTATATCTTCTATGTTTCTACTTAATATATTCCATCTTTCCTCCAATTTCTTGAACATATGAATTACAGTCATAGTCACCGTTTTAATGTTCTTGTCTGCTTACCTCTGTCATCTGTGTCATTCCTAGGTCAGTTTCCATTAATTGATTTTCCTCCTCATTATGGATTGTATTTTCCTTCTTCTCTGCCTTCTTGATAGTTTTTTATTGGATGCTAAACATTATGAATTTAACTTGTTGGATATTTTCTATTCTTACAAATATTCTTGAACGTTGTTCTGGGACACAGTTAAGTCACTGGGAAAAAGTTTGTCCTTTCATGTCTTGCTTTTAAGCTTTGTTAGGTGATACCTAAGATTCATCTAGTCTAAGGTTAGTTTTTCTTGTTAGTGAGGCAGGCCTTTCTTAGTAATCTTAGGACACCTTATGAATTATGAGTTATTTCTCTCTGGTTTTTGAGAACAGGCACTATTCCAAGCCTTTCTCTTTAGAGAGAAAGATTGTTCTCTCTAATCTTTTTGAATGGTTCTTTCTCCAGCCTCTGGTAGTTTCCTCACACACTGCACTCAGCTGAACACTTGAAGGGTACCCTCTGGAGTTCTCTGTCTGCAACTCACCCCTCTCTGGTACTGTGTCCTGAGAATCTTCTAGCCACTTTGGCTTCCCAGACTCCCAGCTCCATCTCAACTCAGGGAGACTACCCACCTCTGCCTAGGCTCCCCCTCCCTGCATCATGGGCTGAGCACTTCCTCCAGGCAGTAAACTGTGGCAATCATAGGGCTCACTCCATTATTTTCTATCTCTTAAGGATAACTCTCCTGATGTTCAGAGTCTTGAATACTATAGTGTCATTTTGTGTATATGTGTGTGTGTGTGTGTGTGTGTATGCTGTTATTTTTGTTGTTTTTAAAGCAAGAAGGTAAATCTGGTCCCTGTTACTCCATCTTGATCAGAAGCAGAAGTCCCACTCTAAATAATCTTTATCATATCACCTTGCTTCATATTTCTTCACAGTACATACCACACTAAAATTGTTTTGCTCATTTTCTATTCACTTAGTTATCATTTATCCTACTCATCAGAATATAAACTATTCCTTTGTCCATTATAGTCACATTTATTATCTTGCACATGCCTGGCACATAGTGATTTCCAATTCTAATAAATATGTGTTGACAATAAATAAATGAGTCCATAGCATCCATTCTCTACCTTCCAACTAAGACAACAGAGGTCCAGCCACCTCCCAGATGGCTCTGTGAGAAGGGAATACATCCCATCACTAAAAGATCCTGTTATCATCCCTCCCCACTTAAGCCAGTCAGTTCCCTTCCGCTCCCCCTTCTTGCTTTTCCCTCTGTTTCCCCCATGAACCTAGGACATTGGGCCAGATTCAGCCCTCTCACAGCTTTTGTTTGTATTGTACGTTGAATGTATTCCAAGTAGTGCCAAGATTTTATAATTTGGAGATTTCACTTACAAATCTGGAGTTGTGGTTTCTTTTGATCAACCAAGCTGGCCACACTGGTTAGTACTTGGCAACAGTCTGCTGAAGGTTGGTGGTGGTTGTTGTCCTTAGAAGGGTCACATGCTCTTCCATCCACCACAATCCCCACCGAGCCAGCCTCACTGACTTTACCGATACAGCTCCTATAGGCATTTGAATTTAGGGCCCGGTTTGCCATTTGAAAATAAAACCTTTTCCAATCCAAAGAAAACCCTATATCTCCAAGAGAACAAGGCCTTACTTGCATTTTTGATAAGCTTAGAAGAAATAAAGAGATCAAATTTCCCCATTCCGTTCCCTGGTACATAACACTTTACCCTTCACAGAAAGGTCTGTGAAAGAGACTGACAAAGGCCGAAAGTTTGAATCCAGTATAATAAATAAGAGCAACTTCACCTGTGAATGTCATATAACCCAAAAGCACATTTAAATAAGCTAAACAGAAATTTATTTCTCTCTCACATGGAATTTCAGAAGTGGGTGATCCAGAACTGGCATGACATTCCTCAGCAGGTATCCAGTTTCCTGGTACCTACAACTCTGCTGTACATGTCCCACACTTCCAATGCCATTTTGTGATCCAAGATGGCCCCCTGTCTCTAGTCATCATGTCCATATTCCAGGCAGTAGGAAGGAGGAAAAGAAGGAAAATGTCATGCTCTCTCTAAAGTACATCCAAGAAGTTAAACTCACTAATCCTGTTTCCAGCCAGTTCTGACCAGAACTTAACCACTTAGGCTACCCTTAGCCAAAAGGGGGGCATAAAATATAGCTCTTTATTCCTGGTATCCATGTAACGAGCTAAACATCAGGGATTCTATTTCTGTAAAAGAAGGGGAAATGGATACTGAGAAACAACTTACAGGCTCTAGGATACAAAAATACAGATTCAGAAGACCTCAGAAAAATGCATTGTTTCATACATGATTTTCACTTGCCCTTAAGCCCCAACCTATTCTCAGGACTATTCTGTTCTAATAAGTTCTAGGACTCAGTGTTGCTTGTGGATCCATATAGGCAGAAGTCCAAACCTTCACACAGCCTCAGGAAAATGTAAAAAAGAAAAAAACTAAAGTTGAATTTTCATACTAGGCTGGTGGGATAGGGGCTTGTGCTGATAATTAAGTTACAATAAGGGAATAAAGGAAGTTATATTTTTCTTAGCCCTGGCAAGACACTGAGCAGGAACACCTGCTACTGCTCTCCCAGACAAATTCTGCAAAACACGGAGCTCTAAGGTAGGTGGCACAGCTCTCAGAATCAACACTCTGGGTCTGGATAGTGGGATCAGCTGTGAAACAGCTATAGGAGATAACCTGGGTCCCATGTGGCACCACAGGGTAGCATGGGAAATAGGCTGAATATGAAGACAAGACACACGGAGTCACTTAGTCTTTCAGGAAGAACTCTATATACAAGGTTGGATACGGGAGAGACTGAATTATGAGCATCTATGCAGCTGCCGGTTTCTATCATCATAACAAATTCAGCATACATGCCACACTTGCACATGCGCATGGACACACACACACTGCTGTATCATAAGCCAGCTCATTCTGAACCTACTAACTGGGAACACAACCCTGACTCCACCCTCATTTGATTCTTCTGACAGTAGCAACCAGAAAGTGCAAGAAAAATGAGGAACAAGAGAGGAGGAAAACAACTGGAGGATTAAAAACTTACATCAGAAGCATGCTGCCATGGAGCAAATGAAAATCTTGACCAAACATTTGACCATGACCTAAGAAATTAATGAAACAATCATCCCTTTAAAACAAGAGCTCAAAGCCGACACATGGGGTTGATATAAGCAGATGAGAAAAGATATAAAAACTCAGGAAAGAAAAAATAAACCAAGCAGAAATATAAGCCAACTTGGAAGGAGCAAAAAAGATAGTAAGGAATATGGAAGATAGAACTAAGAGTTGAGAAAAAATAGAGAAAACTCTGCAAGGCAAAATTAAAACTAAACAAAGTTAAACTGTAAACTATGAAGAAATATTTGCTAGACGTGATAAGTGAGAAGCCAATTCTCCTTTCCATAAAGAGTGCCCACAAATAAATAAGAAAAACATCAGCAATCCAGCAGAAATAGTCAAAGAATATGAATAGACGCTTCACTGAAAAGTAAATAAAAAAGGCCTTTGAATGTCTAAAAAGCTTGTCAGAATACTCGCTAATATGAGAAGTGAATATTAAAACTCAGATTACTGGGTATAACTATTCCATTGACAAAGGTCAAAAAGTGTAATAACACTTTGGCAAGAGTGTATGAAAACACATTTCTCATACACTGTAAAAGAAAGCATAAATTAACCATCAATGGATGGCAATTTGGCAAAATCTCCAGTGCACATACACTTTAACCCACCAGTTCCATTTCTAAGAATTTATTGTATAGTCATGTTCTTGTATATATGCAGACATAAATGGACAAGGATATTAACTACATCATCATGATGGGAAAAGACTGGAAACAATCTAAATATCCTTCAACATGAGACTTGTTAAGTTGTAGCATATATATAAGTTGTAGTTATAAAATAAATGAGATAGATAATTAGGTACGATATACATAATGTATGTTATTAAGTGAAAAAAAGAAAGGACAATAGTGTTGGAAGGAAAACTAGGAAGTCAGTAGTCAGGGGAAGAAAGACTTAATAGTCATAGTATACTTTTGTGTTGCTTTAATGTTTTACCTTAGGTGCATAATTTGTGTGCTTATAGGTAAAAATCCAGTCAAAAATAATTAATTTCAAAATACGTTATCCAAATTAACTGTTTTAAGTTCAGTGACAAATGATAAAAGGTGGTTATTTGAGGACCAATCCAAACCAGAAGCAAAACAAACTCTCCAGATGCAGCACTGCTGGAAACAAATGGCAGATTTGCATTAAGGACCCCACTTCTTCACTCCTCCCTGTGTCTGTGCCCTTTGCCTTTCTCAGGTAACCTTTTCAGTGGTCTCTCACTGTGGGGTGGGACATAATTCCCGCCGCCCCGGACATCCATGTGACTTGCTTTGACCAATACAAGGAGGCAGAAGTCATGGGGTGTCAGTTCCAAGCCTAGGCTTTAAGAGAGTCTCTGAATTTTGGCTTGCTTCTTGTGCTGCTGCTCTCTCTATGAGAAGGACATGCCTAGGCTAGTCCACTGATCCCAGGAAGTGGATGAGAACCATGTGGAGCATATCTATTCTAGCTAAAGTTGTTTAGCCAAGCCCAGCCTGGAACAGAATCCCCACGTGAACCACAGACACATGCGCAAGCCTAGTTAAGATAGCCAAGCCCAGACTCATGACCTATGAACTCTAATAATGAAGGTGTTTTAACCACATATGCTCGGGTGAGGTGTAGTGAGATCAGAAGCAGATTAAGAGAGAAACTGAAAAGAATTACAGTTTTGTTACTCACAGTTCCCTGGGAGAACACAGCACACCATGCATGGCCACTCAGGGAAGCACAAGGCTGAAGGAGAAAAAAGAGCTGTGAGCAAGAGCCTTGACTGTGGTTCCCAAGGGAAGGAATGGACGAAGCAAGGTGAGCAGGTCTAGGATTGACTAGTTTGAATAATTTCTGTGGCACAGGAACTGTCCTTGGTTGTCTGGTACCTGGCCCTGGACATTAGGGCAGGTGTTTAGTGGCCCTGAATGTGAAAGCCTGATAGAGGCAGAAGGGGTGTGAGAACTTAATTGACTGCTCAAGAAGGAGAATTTTCCAGCCTCTAGCCAGGACCTCAAAACTAGATCAAGACAGTATTTTTAAATAAACCATAATATACAAAGTCACAGTCCCTTGGTCTTATGGACTTTATCCTACATGGTATGTACTAAGCAGCAACCAGAGACAGGAGTCCTGGGGGGGAAAATCAGAAAAGGGATGCATTCACGATCATTAATTATTGTGATTGAAAGTCCATTGGGGGTGTGCCAGTTCCTGTGGCTGCATAACGAACTACTCCAAAAGATAGTGGCTTAAAACAACATTTGTTTTGCTTACAGATCTGGAGTTTGGACAGGGCTCACTAAGCATAGCCTGTCTCTACTCCATGTGGCATTATGTGAGGCAGCTCAAGGACTAGGAGCTAGAATCATCTGAAGGCTTACGCGCTCATGTCTAGTGGTTGATGCTGGCTGAGACCTCAGCTGAGGCTGTTGGCCAGAACACCTACATGGGGGCTCCCCTTATGGCTGCTTGGGCTGCCTGATAACATGGTGGCTGGGTTCTCCAAGAGAGAGCCAGGCAGAAGCCATATCACTTTTTATGACCTAGCCTTGGAAATAATGCAGTTTTCTTTCTGCTATATTCTGTTCCTTAAGGTCCTAAAAAAGTGCCCCCACCCCCGAACACTGCAGTTCAGGAGGAGGGAAAACAGAGTCTCTCTCTTGATGAGGAGGGTCACAGAGCTGGCAGAGCACATGGCATTAGAAGCATCGCTGTGCCAGTTTTGGGAAAACACAATCTGCCACAGGGGATGAGGGAAAAAAAGTTGAAGACAATAGGAGCACAGGAGAGATGAGGTAGGAGGTATCTCTTAGGGGAGACAGTGAGTAGAGGCATGATTCATCTTGGCTGCAAAGAGCCTGAGAGAAGAAACAAGCAGTCGACACCCTGCCTGTGGTGGAGACCCAGCTGGGAGATGGGGATAGGCAGCAAGGAGCTTCCAGGTCCTGCCTGATGGTTGTCATCTCTCTTTAGAGGAGTCTGTGCTGGGTGATGCTTAGGGCTGATGATGCTGGGGTGTGACAGGACAGGTTAAGGGTTTAACTGGAGTTGTGGGAGTCAGTGGTACCTGATGTTGTGTCAGGTCCCAGATGGATGCCCTGGCTCAGTTTGGCTGGCAGGGGGGCAAATCTCTCACGGACATGGTGGGGGCATGTTTATACTGTGCTAGCGAGGTGTGGAGCAGGGCACTGAGGGGCGATGGGGGAAAGGCACAGGCACGCCGCTTAACCTCTTTGTACCTCAGTTTCTACATCTGTAAAATGGGCACTGCCTGCTTTTCAAGTTACCAGGAAGACTAAGTGCAATGATATTCATGAGATAGTTGGTTTCAAACGCCAGTTAGTGAGTGTCCCACACAGAGGCCATGACTGCTATGCTTGGCTAACTCAAGAACGTTCTTGAAGGAGAAAGAACTCTTCTTTGCCCAGGAATAGATTGAGCCCCAGGTGTCAAAATCATCTTGTGATATTAATTCCTGGGTGCATTTATGGGGAAGGAACCGAGTTTAACAGGGAACATGACCCGCTTCTTGATTTGAGCCTGACAGAGCTCCGAGCCTCCTACTCGCAGCCGGAGGACCTGCAGCCTGGGTCTCCCAGAGAAACCAGCTCGCTGTTGCCACATGGGAGGGGCCTCTCTTTGAAGCTAAGACTGACACACAGCCCCAGATTCACACTGGAAAAAGGCCAGGAGCCTCGCTCTTCCCTCTCTGCATGGGCCTCTCCTCATTTCCTCTAATCTCCTCGTGTCCCCTCTCAGAAGCTCTGCTCCGGGCAGCCTGGCCCCTTGGTGAGCCCACCTGTCTGGCTGGCAAGGGGAGGGCAGGGTAGCACAGAGGAACAGGGAACAAAGGAAGCAGCGCGCACACATCTGACAGTCTCAGCAGCACCCACTCAAGTGCACACTCTTGGCCCTGATTCTGTGTTAAGCTGTAAGCCAAAAATGTGTCTCATCTAGATGGGAAAATGTGTTTAGAATAGCAATTGTCTGCACCACAAACGCATCCCGCCAGCCCCACCAAATTTTGGGAGCTGTACATGAGGTCTGGCAAGTAGTGGGTGCTTAGCTCCTGGGCCTTCCCTTCCTTTCTCCTCGTCCTTCTGCCCCTCAGGGGCAGCTGTCAGTTCACTCTGGATGACTGCGAAGCTGGTTCAAGGGCACCAAAGATTCTTTTTTTTTTTAGTGGTCCTCTGGTTCTCTTACTCCCTCCGAAACATATGTCCAATTCAATTCAACAAACATTTATTGAGCATCTACTATGGGCCAAGCCCGGTGCTTACTGTGAGGACAGGTATCCAGAGGCTCTTGATCAGAGAGCCGCACTGTCCAACAGAACTTTCTGTGGCAATAGAAATGTCCTATACCTGTGCTGTCCAACACAGAGCCCCTAGCAAGTGTGGAAAATGTGGCTTGTGTGACTGGGGAACTGAATTTTCAATTCTGTTTAATTTTAACTAATTTTGATTTAAATCACTACATGTGGCTAGGACTGCTATATTGGCCCATGCAGACTAGAAGGAGGCAGGCACGTGCATGAAAGCTCTGTTCCACCTTCTGCTCTAAAGGGCTGCAATATGGGCATGTAGATCATATGCTGGGGAGCAGAGTATCAGTCTCCACCTCAAAAACAGAGTCCATTTCCACATGGGGATTAGGGAAGACTTCCTGGAGGTGGTGGTCTGGGAGCAGAGGAATAAAGGAGGGAAAGGATTTCAACAGGTGAACTGGGTTAGGAAAGGGACTTCCAGGCAGAAACTAGCCCTGGGCAAAGGTGCAGAATCTGAAAAGTACAGTGTACATTCAGGGGACAGTTTGGAAAAAGGGAGGCTGGGATATCAGTTTCTTGGGGGCAAAGGAGGGGAAGTGGGAAATCAGGCTGGACAAGCGGGCTAGGGAGAGCCTGATCCGCAGGCTAGGCGCCTAGGGTGCCCAGTGCCTCTGAGCAACAGAACCATGTAATCAGTGAGGCTTTAAGAAACAGACAGCAATGGCTAAGACGCAAATGAAGGGAAAGCTGAGCAGCCCTGGGAGGTGGGTGCCATGGTCCAAATGAGAGGAAAAGGAGACCTGAGTCAGGACAGAGGAAAGCGTTGGAGGGAATGTGAGTATGAGCGTGTCCTTCAAGGCCGCTCTAGCATCTCTACTCTGTCTTGTACCCCTAGAACCCAGCTAAGTTTCAGTTGATAAAAGGGGGTCAAAGCACATAGTAGGTGCCCAGTAAATGTTTGCCAGAAGGTTGGATGAAATTGAGCAGTCTCTCTCCCTTGGTGATTTGATAAGAAATAAGCCATGGGGATAAAACAGGTTAGAGATTCATTCCCTCTGTCTCCAGACAGCTACTGGCTGTCTGCTAAGAGCTGCACACCTACGCATGGGGGACGCAGCAGTAAACCAGCCCGAGTCCTGCCCTCAGGGAGTTCATCATCTCGTTGAGGGATGCAACCAGCTTCTTCTGAGGCTCATGACTGGGGGATGATGGCCCTTCATGAAAATCGAAACATCAGGAAGGAAAGTTGGCCCAAGGAGCAGAGCATTTTTGTTTGGGGCATGCTGTGTTTACTGTGCCAGCGAGACATCAGGGTAGAGAAGCCCAGCAGGCCCTGGGAAGACACGTTGGGCCAGGAAGACTTGATTGTGGAGTCACGAACACACTAGGGAAACTGAGGCTGCAGGAGTGATGGAGACGTCCAGAGAGTAGGATAAGAAAAGACAACAGGGAGGCAGATGATAGAGCTCAGAGAGCAGCCTTTACGCCCTCCGCCCCAGCCAGCCAGTTGTCCAAGCCCCACGGGCACCTGCAGCATGCCAGTCAACCACGTGACGTAAATCCTTTCGTCCCCTTTGCTCAGCCGAAACTTCACCACCACAGGCTTGTTCTCTGCGGTTTGACAACTTATTCTAATTGATTCAACCAAATTCGCTCTTCCTCAAGTTTGCTCAGAAAACTGAGGCCTTTGCCTGGTGTTATGGGCTGTGTGAGTCCTCCAAAAATTCGTAGGTTGAAGTTCTAACACCCCTAACAGCAGATACCCCCTGTATTTGGAGGTAGGTCCTTCAAAGAGGTAATTAAGTTGAAATGAGGTTGTTAGGGTGGGCCCTAATCCAATATGACTGATGTCCTTATAAGACAAGGAAATTTGGGCACAGGCACACACGGAGGGTAGACCATGTGAAGACACGGGGAGAACAGGGCCATCAGCAAGCCAAGGAGAGAGGCCTCAGGAGAAACCAAAGTGCTGATACCTTGATCTTGGACCTCCAGCCTCCAGAATTGTGAGGAAACGCACTTCAGTTGTTGAAGCCCCCCAGTCTGCAGTACTTTGTTATTGGCAGCCCTGGCCAGCTAATAGACCTGGTTATGGTTAGTGGGTGAGGGCCTAGTCAAGAGGCTTCTAGTTCTCCTCTCCTTAAGCCAAATAGGCAGCCCCCTCCCCTCTGCTCAGAGCTCCCCCTGCCCCTCCCTGCACAATCCCACCCCCACACACCTACTGCCATCAGCACTGGAGGGGAAAAGGATTTGTAGACCCTTCTGGATTGCAGGCTCTCACTTTATTTTTTAAAATTTCTTGTAAAAAGGGTAGACAGTGTTTGTCCCTTGCCAAAGACTCCTTCTCAGATATATTTGCGGATTACAGTTCGCTAAACTGCAGTGGCTTAATTCCAGCTGGACACCCCTGGGCAGCCTGCGCATTTTTTTTCCTTTGAATTAAATGCAAAGAAGGAACAGAAGGGATGAGAAATTCAGCCACTTGCACCCTCTTCCTCCATGCCCAAGTTCGCCCCCCAACACACACACTCACACACGCATGCATACATGCAGAGATACCATACCGTTCTCTGGACACGCGCCCTGCCTACTCACAAACTGTACCCTTGGGGTTCAGGCCACATTCCCCCTCCTCCAGCACAGACAACCTGACAGCCCAGCATCTCCAGAGTCTACTTTTATTCTAATGAGATGTCTGTTTCTTTAAAATTTTTATTTGAAAGCTCTTGATAGGAGGAAGATTAGAATTTTTCCAAGAATGTGCCTCAGTTGCAAACCCAGGTCTCCCCAAAAACTCTAACCTGACTTGGGTTCTTAAGAGCTGAGTTCTTTGGTTTTTGGTTTTTTTTTTTTTTTTTTTTGGTGAAGAAGATTGGCCCTGAGCTAACATCTGTTGCCAATCTTCCTCTTTTTTTTTTTTCCTCCCCAAAGCCCCAGTACACAGTTGTACATCCTATCTGCAGGTCCTTCTAGTTCTTCTATGTGGGATGCTGCCTCAGCATGGCCTGATGAGCAGTGTGTAGATCCACGCCCAGGATCTGAAACGGCAAACCTCGGGCCGCTGAAGCGGAGTGTGCGAACTTAACCACTTGGCCCCAGGGCCGGCCCCAAGAGCTGAGTTCTGATGAGCCAAGAGAATTGATGATCAAGGTCAGCAACCCTGCAGTCGGTTCTGAGGACTCAGATGTTTGGTAACAGGCATACAAAGTCCAGGACGACTGACTGCATCTTCCGCCTTTCGTCCAGTGGTTCCCATATCTCACAGCCCCAGGAGGGATGAAGTATTTCCCCCAAGCTCTGACCCAGAAGCTCCGAGCAAAGTTGAAAAGTCACCAATCTGGTCTGTCCTGTTTCCTCCCTTGTGAAGTCAGGAACATTCCATGTCAGAGACTCTTTTCCTTCTTTGGATGTGGCCGAGCCCTGTGTTGTCCCAGGGGTCCCACTCCTAGGCTGACAAGCCCAGCGACATGGTGGGAAAGAAACCCTGATGCTGAGTTCGTCATTGAAGCTCTCACTTAGGAAAACAGGCTTCGTGAACAGCGACACGAAACACTCGCTCCCACCTCCTTCCCACTGCCAAATAAGCACCTGCGAAGTCAGCAGTCAAAATAGCCAGAGGACTCCAGAAAACTGGAAACATGCTGACATCTGCTTGAAGGAAAACTGAAGGGAGGAGGAAATTGGTGGAGTAGAAGGTGGAAAAATGGTATTTTTATTCTCAAGAAAGCTTCCCCTCTCTCTCTACAGTTCAAATAAACTTACCAGGATCCCCATCTAGGCTGGAGGGAGTAGTTCCGAGGGACAGGGCTAGATAGAGCTCTCAGGGCCTTGTTCTCCGGCTGTATAATGCATGTAATCACGAACTCTCTCTCACGGGGTGGCTGTGAGTGTTCAGTAGGCCAGTGCCTGTATGAGCTGTCCTGGAGGACTCATTCGCTAAAGGATAGCTGATAAACAACGGAATATACATGCAATGGAATGTCATTCAGCCTTACAAAGGAATGACATTCTCACACATTCTACAACATGGACGGACCTTGAGGACAATATGCTAAGGGAAATTAGCCAGTCACAAAAAGACAAATACTGTGTAAGTCCACTTATGTGAGGTACCTAGAGTAGTCAAAATCGTAGAGACAGAAACAAAACGATGTTGGCCACAGGCTGGGGGAGGGAAATGAGGAGCTGTCGAATGAGTACAGAGTTTCAGTTTTGTAGATCAAAAAGTTCTGGAGATTGGTTGCACAACAACGTGAAGTACTTTACACTACTGAACCGTCTGAGTAAAAACAGTTACGATGGTAAATTGTATGTTACGTGTATTTTACCACTATTAAAAATAATAATAATAATAAAAAGTGGGAATGCTGGATCCAAAGGTGAGTCCGTTTTTAATTTTAATAGATAACCTCAAAGTGACCTCCAGAGAGGCCACTCGGGTTTTGTCCCCCCTGCACCATGTGAGAGCGCCCTTCTCCCTCAGCCTCACCAACACAGTCTTTGTCAATCTTTTCTCCATCGCGATTTGGTAATGGCCGATGGGGACAGAAACAGGGCAGAAATTGACACTCCACTTGGAGTGTAACAAAAGAATCTTCATCTGCTCAGCCCCTGCAGACACTCAAGAGTGGCCACAAGGTAAATTTGGATTGCGGTGTTCTGCAGGGTAGATGTGGATCTCTATGGATGCCTCCAGAAACTCAAGTTATTCTAGTTCTCTTCCCCCATCCCACTCCCTGACCTTAAAATGATGACTCCAAATATCACAGACTGGCCTACGTATCTCCGTGAAACAGCTGTCCTGCAGCATCACTAAAACTTGAGTTAAAAATAGTCTCAGTCTCTAAAAGACGGTTGGGTCCCAGGGAACAAAGCCTTCTTAGAAATGTCCCCACCTCCGTAAAGGGCACCCAAAAGCTGATCCAGCTATGTCCCCAGAGTTCATCATTGCTCGTGACCACCCCTCCCTGCCCTGGAAACAGAACCCTGCCTGAAATCTTTTCACATTCTTGATCTGTCTATGGAAGCGAGGCAGCGAAAGAGGGAGGATAATGCAACAGCCACGCTACAAGCTCGTGTCATTATTCCCATTTTATAAATGCCCAGCTGGGCTCAGAGATTTTCAAATAATGTGTCTGAATTCCCACAGCCAGTATAAGAAGCCAAATTTCAGTCTTACAGCTCACTTCAAAGACACTGTAGTGAGGATACTGTTTCCCCAATGCAACTCATCCCCAAAAGTTCCCATCAGATCTTCAGGTCACATCACCACTGAGGAGGATCAGATGATGTGGCTTTGGCAGAGAACATCGAATTCTGAAAAGGGTTAGAATTCTACAGCACCAGAGACAGGTTTCTAAACAACAACCCACCTAAAGAACGCCTGGTACCTTGCTGATGGCTTTTCCCTCCCCCTTAGCGAGCAAGCAGTGGGCGGGAGTGAGGATCAGCTGCCTACTGTTGGTGGCAGACCTGGTTTCTTCGCTGCGGTAAGGAACGCAGGTCTATCAGGTTAAACAGCAGGCTTCCTGTGAACTCTTAACCTCTGTGTTGTTAGGGGTGGTCACTGGGTGGGGAGACGGTTCCTCAGGGCGCCCACTTGGCCTTATGTCCTACAGTCAAAACCTCCAAATCATGTTCAGAATAACAAGATCAGGTAAAGCCAGGCTCAACTGCTTAGGAAAGATATTTATGGCAGAAGGGAGAGCAGTTCCCTGCTGCACTGGTTTACCCATCCTCTGCATCATGAACTTAAAGATGACCCCAGGGACACAGATTTCTGGTAACTCATGGTATCAATCTAGGGACATATTTAAGGCATCCCAGATGCCAGATCAGCCTGCTAGAGAAGGCCAAGGAAAGGTGTGTGTGTGTGTCTCTCTGCGTGTCTGTGTGTGAGAGAGAGAGAGGGATTGAGATGCTAGACGTGGAGGTTAAGATGGTATCACAGAGAAGCTCTGAATGCTGGCTTCCTGTCCTGCAAGGCCCCTAAGGAAGTGCATGAGGGGAAATGACCAAGAAGAGTGGCACAATGCTGTTATTAGCTAAATATTGTGCCCCAAACCTGCAAAAGAGTTCATAGCCACAGGCCCCTCAAGATCACACTCCAGTAGTCAGGAGCCCCCTGCTCCAATTCCCCACGGATGTGCTGGGTCCAGGGGGTGGCCAATGGTAACTATTTGGGGAGGAGGGGTGAGAGCTTGAATGTGTGGCTGGAATGTTCATGTACTTGTTCATATACATGCAAGGGAGGCCCTTCATGGTGCAGGATGAAGCAGGGTGAATCAAAGGGATTGGGGGGGAAGTCTCTCTTTGTATTCTAACCCCAGGCCCCAAAAATGTTAGGGGAAGGCCTGCCCTTATGTGACAGCCAGCAGTGCTGGGAGCCAGCACCCAGGAGCTGAGTGGAGAGAACCCTGTGACCTGGTCAGAGTAACTCCTCCTGCAGGTTGCCCTGGCAACCATGTCTCAGCTGCTGGTGAAGCCCTGTATGGCCAGCTGGATGTCAGGGTCTGGAGGGGAGGTGGCTAAGATGCCAAATGCTTGGTTCCAGGGATGGGTTCCAGGATCCCTCAAAGTACTGGGGTACTATGTATTAGGGTACTAGGATCTCCACTAGGCTGGGGAAACAGGTGGATGAAGCCCTTTCCTTCCAAAGGCAGATTGTGTAATAAAATGGGCTCCCTTAGGGAGTTCTGCTCACTGACCTCAACAAACACCTCACTTTACACATAGTGTATTACTTAGTAACTGTCACTCTCTCTTTGGAGAGTTGTTGTGAGACTTAGAGATCACAGATGGAACACGCTTAATAGTACCTGACACATAGTAGGCCCTTGTTTCAGGTATCTGTTGCTGCATAACAAACCACCCCAAAACTTAGCAGCTCAAAACAATGTGTTTTATTAATTCTCATGATTCTGGGGGTCAGGAATTTGGGCAGGTACCAGCTGGTGGTGGTTCTGCGTCATATGGCATCGGCTAGGGTCACTGGCTTGGGCTCATTCAGTGGGCACCTGGGCTGAAACGTCCAAGAAGGCTTCACTCACATGAATGGTGCCTGGGTGCCCCTTCATGTGGCTTCCACATGAGGCCTCTCCACCTAGCTACCTTGGGCTTCTTCCCAGCATGGTGGTCTCAGGATAGTCGAATTTTTACATGGCAGCTGGGTTACCCTGAAGAAAAGCAGAAGCTGCTTTTAAAAAGCCAGACCCAGAGTCAAAATCAGCACAGTGTCACTTTTGCTGCATTCTGTTGGCCAAACCAAGTGATAAAGGGTGGGGAAAGAGACTCCACCTCTTGACAGATGGAGTAACACACACATAGAGGGATGGGAAGGAATAGACAGTGGCTGTCTTTGAGATCTACCTACCATAGCTCTCAGCTCTTTATTCAGCTATGAATTTGTGATTTTCTTTTCATCTTTTCCACCCCCTTTTCCAAGGAAGTAGCTAGGACTTTAGTCTCCCTCAGTCCAGGGGTGAGGCAGGGGTCAGGGGATGTCATCATCAAGAGGGACCTGAACTCACCCTCATGGCAATGCAATGGGGAGGGGGGAAAATTTCAGGGGTGATGGCTCAATGGTTTATCTACAGAGGCTGGACCAGATGCCCCAGGGCTCCCAGCATCGCCAAGATCAGTTCATAAGGAGAAAAATTGCTCATCTCCTCCAACACGCTGGCAGCTCAGACAAAAAATGTGTCAGTGGTGGCCACAATGAACTGAAGGAGAGAGGGACTCCCTCATTTTACCCACACCACATAAGCCTCTTAAGACTGAAGAGACCTCAAGGAAGCAGAGGGTCCCCCAATAATGACTTGGGTTGAATTTCCCACCTAAGAGGGCTCAGAATAGGATTTGAATTAATTTAAATAAAATGTGACATTTCTTGTACAACTGAGATTTGTGTGTTTTGCACTACTGTTAAACCATTCAACCCCAGGATTATCAAAGCCATACTGAAACCAGAAGGAAAGCTAGGAAGCTCACGTTCAATTCTATTAACATTTAAAAACAAAAATGAAAGACCTCAAGTGTGTACTGGGTAAAACCTGGAAATCGCTTTGTTTGGATTTTAACACTGAGTGTTTATAACCTTGGTCACTGTCCTGGACCACAGGAGTGATCCCCAACTCGGGCCTGGGAAAGCCCCTTCTGTGAGCTCCGGAGGGTAGAGTACAAGCCCTGTCCATTTCCTGACCTCATACCTCTCACATCCCCATGAGCCCTGTGCCTACCCGGCAGCAAGGATCAGCCCCTGTGGAGGAGCCCACTCCACGGCACCAGAGAAGTTAAAAGCTGACACGCTCTAGCCAGCAGGAGACCTTGGTGACAGCCAGGAGCTACAAGTGCTAATAATCCCTCTTTCCATGCCGAGAACAGGTGTAACACACGCTGTAAGTTACACAGAGCTCCACGTGCAGGTGCTCTTGCAGTGATCAGTGCTGCCCAGGATGCCCAGCACACCTGGGGCTCATTTTGAGCTGCAAGTGACCACTCTGGGGAAACTGAGGAAGGCTGGCTAGGGAAAGGTAAATGTAGCATCTCCAGCCCTAGATTCGGAGGTAGGGGAGTGGAGAATGGGATTCCTGTGTGTGAACGACAGTATTCAGGGTCAAGGGTGAGGGCATTAAGGAGAGAGTAAAGCCAGCAGTTTCGGGAGCTGCTGTGCTGTGCTGTGCTATCCACAGGCAATGACTTGGGGCAGCTACCTTGTCCTGTCCTTGGGGGTCAGAGGCCAGGCTGCCCCGGGTGAGTGACAGTGGAACACACATTAGTTTCCTTGCCAGGCATTCCACTTTCCTATAGGAGAACACTATTGCCAAAAGCAGTGAGAAGTTGAAGGCGGTGAGCTCTATAAATGCCCAAGTGCCGGTCAGTGCACACTACGCACTGTTAATGAGCAGGGGTGACGGGCTCCAAGAATCGCTGGCATTTGCCGTTGACTTCAGCATCTGCGTCCTCAGTGGAAAGAGTGCTGGCTGGCATCAGAAAACCCAGATCCAGGGCTCAGCCCTGCCCCAGACTGGCCCTGCAGCCCAGAATAAGAAACAGCATCAGGACCTCAGTTTCCCCATCAGTGACTTGATAAGGTTCTGAGGTGCCAGCACAGAGGTGGAGATGGTGTGGGCTCCCCTCAGTGTCCTTCCTTCCTTCAGTCACTGGAAGACTGGAATCTTGCTCCCAGAGAGAACTTGAGGAGAATAAGGGCTCTTGGCTAAGAACCTAAGAATGGTCAAGCCAAAGCACGTGTGTGCTAGAGGGAGAAGGAGGGGAACAGCCACCAGAGGCACCCAGCCCCTTTCCTTTCCCCAGCAGGCCTCAAGGGACCCAAACAGCATTCTGAACGGTGAACACCGGCTGCAAAGAAGTGGAATCAATATCTGAGGCAATTAGAAAAATAGCTGATTCTTCACGACAGGTTTTTAGAAGATGAACTGTCCCTGAAAATTCATTCCCTTGACTGGGGAGATAGACAGTTCGCATGCATGTGCTTATCCAGCAGCTGGATACACAGCGGGGCCCAGAAGGCAAGCTAGCAGGAGGATCAGGACAGAGCCAGAACTTGGGGGAAGCCCCCATGCAGGAAAGAGTTGACAAAGCAGGCCTGACTGCTATCTTTTGAAAAGCCTGCTTACAAGGTTGGCCCTGGCTGCTGTCTAGGAACTTGGTTTTCAGGAAGGTTTCCACTGTTTCCAGAAATTATAAGAGTGGCTCACAGTGCCAAAACTGTTTGTATAAACAATACGGTGTATGGTGAACTCCTGTTTTCCTCCTGAGACTTTGGGTATTTGACAGATGCCTACATGACCAGCCCCCAATAAGAACAGGGGGCAGTGAATCTCTAATGAGCTACTCTGATTGGCAACATTTCACACATGTTGTCACAGTTCATTGCTGGGGGAATTAAGTGTGTCCTGTGTGACTCCACTGGGGAAGGACCCTTGGAAGCCGGCACCTGGTGTCCCCCAAACTTCACCCAGGTGTCTTTTCCCTTTGCAGATGGTGCTTGGTGTACTTTTGCTGTGATAAATGAGAGCCACGAAGACAGCTGTATGCTGAGTCCTGTGAGCCCTCCTAGTGAATTGCTGAACCTGGGAGTGCTCCTGGGGACCCCTGACACATCCGCCCATCTTGGATTTCCAGGCCAGGCCTGGGACACCAAAGCCCCTGCTTCTGGCCTGGGCCTCAGGACTCGGGTCATCAACGGGAATTATGGATTCTGCTGCCAAATTCCATTCTTCTCCCCACAACCTCCACATCCACACTCTGAGGACTCTCACAAGTTGAGATGGATTCTTGGGAGTTCTCTCAAGGTAATGCTATTAGGCACTGCTGATATAGAAGGTAGCAGGATCAATCCTCTAACCCAGTTCTGAGCCTCCTAGACCTTAAAACACAGGACTGGAGGATCCTTTGCTTTCTAAGACTCAGCTGTCCTGCTCACTCAACACAAGCAAACACTGAGATTACCGAAGACCTGAGCAGGTTCAAACCCACGGCAACAGCCTACAGAATCACTCTGCGTAAGGGCAGGAAAAAATCTTAGACCAGTCAATTTCCCAAAGGGAGAAACTGAGGCCCAGCTGGGTTATGTAAATGCTGCTACCACCCCATGCAATACATATTTCTATCATTGCTGCTTTTCTACATTCTCATCTCTCCCCCACACCAGATCATGAGTTCCCCAAGAGTGGTGCAACATTTAGGCACTCAGGGAGTACTGAACAGATCTAACTCACCCCGGGTTACACAGCTCATTAGGAGAAGGACAAGGATTCGACTCGAGGTCTCCTGCCTCCCAGGGCAACGTTCTTGTTAGGGAGTAGTTCCAATACACGACACTGACAAATCTCCTTACCGTCCGCAGCCTGCACGCTCAGGAACACCCAAACGGGAAAGAACTTGCACAGGCAGGACCTCAAGAGACACTGCAAACAGCTGCGAGTCCCCGGGCTGAGCTATATTTCTCTGTCCCTGGATGTCTTGATCTCAGAAGGCACAGCAAACTTCTACCGTGGTCAGCATCACCCAGATGACCAGAAAGAACCAGCTCCAAGACTGACCCCTTTACTCTCAGAGTGGAGATTGGAAATAAACAAATGGACAGCTCTAGGCAAGAGAAATGACTTAACTTTATAAAAAATGTGATAATACAGCAAGATTTGATTGGGGTTTTTTTTTTTCTTTTTCTGGCAAGTTTGTAAAAAACACTTGGAATAAAAATTAGAAACATAACCTAATAAAAATTAGAAGCATAAACGTTTCAAGGAAATAGAATCATTTAGAAAGACAACAAAGAGAAAACAACCAGCGGCAAAAGCAGTGGCAACATGGGGAGAAAGCTGATTCTGTTGTGATGACACAACAATGAAGGACCAACGTGAACCTGACCTTCTGCACCAGGCTGAGCTGAGGGGTGGGGAAAGGGTGGGGAGTAACCACGAGGCATGAAAGTTTCCCTAATGGGACCATACTGATGGCCACTGGCCCCGGGAGGTGGGGGAGCAATGGGCTCCTGCAAACAGGCCCAAGTCCCTCCACTTTCAGGGTCTACCAGCCACAGGGCAGTGATTCACAGCCAAATCCCTATGGATTGGCACTGTAAAGCTGGCTTCCTCCTCTGTCCACTTGTCCCTAACCTGCAACTCTGCAGGTCACTGTCCCACCGTGGTGAGCTCAGCAGGAGGAAGCTCATCAGAATGTCAACCTAAGCTAGGACGGCAAACTTGCCAGGGAGAAGCAAGAAAACTAGACATACAGGGCTACACACAAAACACCTTTTGGAATGTCGGCACCGTACCCAAGGTGGAGTTAGGACCACCGTGGAGAGGCAGGCTGAGAACCTCCAGCAACATTCCCCAGCCTCTCCTTCTTGGGGGAAGGTCCTGAGGCTAGACACTGGGGAAATTCTTGACTACATTCTGAGGTAATCTAACTATGACTCGCACAGATAGCTGAGAATGGTCACAAAAAAATTGGTGGCAAGAAGGGCAGAAAATTGCCACAGAGAGAAAAGGCTAAAATATACAATGGAAGGAACCATACTACAAGTAGGCTCAGAGATGACCAGAGTGTGGCCTGGGTCAGGGGTGGCCAGCAGTAGGGCCCACATGGGCCCTGGGCACACACAGCTCTTGTACTACTTGAGGTCACAGCCACATGAAAGGAGATGAGGGACTCAACAGAGGGCTTCCCGACCCAGGCTAGCAGCAGCTCTGAGGCGGGGGGTTTCCCTTTTACTGACTCATGTCACGACGGTGACGAGCCAGAGAACCCGGGGCCTTGGGGTGGGGAGTCCCAAGGTTCCCTTCAGCTATGACTTCTCCCATCTGAACAAGCTTTAGGGGGAACTGATACTGCTAGACTTGAACTTGGAAAGCACTTAAGAGATCCCTGCAGGTAAGGGAGCAATAAGACCCTAAACCACCACTGAAAGAGAAATAGGAACAAAAAGCAAAGGTTTGTGGGACTCCCTTCCTATTTTATGCTAATTAACATTCTTTTTCTCTTCCGCCTCAGCACACAGAATTCTAAGTCAAGATGGAATGTTCTGAAGGTTTAGAAGGCAGCAGCTGTGTGAACGTTAGTATTTTCTCCGCTTTCCACACTTCCGCTGACGGCTTCTGGGACGGAGCTCGCCAAAGTCTTCAACTTCATTTTCATAATCATCTTCCTGAACAACACCTGTTGAAAAAGCAAACGACAGAAACAAAGTGCAGAAAGATGACTTTTTCACTCCACTGAGAAATACAACATTCTAGTAAAACCTAATGTCTCTGAAATCATTGCTTTCAATTAAAGAATATAAAAAAAGTCTTCCACCAGGTGCCAGAGAGAGAGGATGCTTCTTTGAGTCCTGACATTATTTTCCAGGCTGAGAAACAGCCAATGTAAACACTCTTCTCCGGAATTAAGTTCTTTTACAGGCTGGTTCCTCCGGCCTTATGTTAGAGACCCTTTAAACGGCAAAGAAACCAAACACAACCTAAAGTCAAACACAGACTTGAGTTGGAATACCAGTTATCTTCCTTTTGAAACAATCACAAAAGTCAGAGTCCCAGCAGGGACTATATTCTAAAGATTTTTTCTATTGGCATAGACATTTATGCCAAGTCCCTTCAAGTTTTCTCCAGCGGTGGGGTCTGGATTTTCCAGTAGCATCTGGATTAGGAGGACTCCCAGAGGGCAATCTGGGGCAGGTGATATAGTTGGAGCAAGAAGAAATGAGGTCCAGTCAAGAGGGGGCAGCAGTTAGAATGGGCAAGAGGAAAGACTTTCCAGAGCATATAGAACATGGCAAGGTAATTCTGAGCTCAGAAGAGAAACCTGATTCACTCTGCACAGGCCTTTAACCCTCTGTAGGCAGACGCGTGTAGGTTTCCCCAATGATTTTGTTTTGTCCACAAATTTGTTTAGTTCATATCCCCAAGCCCAGAACAGTGTTGATTCATACTAGACACTCAGTAAATATTCATTGACTTACATGAATGGTTGATCCAGGCAAACATATTTATCAAGAGATGGTTTTGCAATCCTTTGTCTATCCTTAGGAGTCACTGTATTGAGTATGAATAGTGACTGAACGTCATCGATAATAGCTCATGAGTGGCAAAGTGGTTTTTGAAAAAGCAACTAACGTGAGCCCAGATTAACGGCTCTAACAGTCAGACGGGGAGACTCAGATACTACGTTGCTAATAATTTGACTCACTGGGGGCGATGCTCCAAGACAGTGAGCAGCCACTATTGACATCACAGGCAGCCCCACTTCAAATTGACCCGGGAGTCAGCAGAACCAGCAACTAGAGACCCAGAACAATACCCTGGGAGGAAGGACTCCTTACCTTCCTGCTTCAAGTGAAGCTCTGTTTTCCTCAGCCACTCCTGCGCCTTTCTGACTGACGGGGTCAGAACGTCGACCTGCTGAGTCATGACTTCCTCCGCTATGGGAACGAAAGAACAAGGGCTCTGAGTGAAGGGGCCCCTGCAGGGACTCAGACACCCAGTCCTAGAGCCAAAGCCACCACCTCCCAAGAGCCTGTGTCTGTGCCTCTCCTGAGGAGAACGACATGGTAAGGACCCACAGCCACCTTCTGCCACAAACATAAACTACAATAAAACGCCAGCCTGATGCCGTTGCTGTGTGTCTCTAGAGACTGCCAACAGCAAATCTCTCACGGAAGCTTTTGTTCAAAATGTCATTCAACCTTAAACTTGAGTGTCTGAATTGTAGAATGATTTTAAAATATGTAATTTTACTAATTTTATACACAGCACACTTCCACTCAGTGTTGCTAAGAAGTAGCTAATAAAGAAGTTAGAGGAAATGTGATTCAAAGACCACAGAATTCGTATTATTAAAGGCTCACAGTGGGTACGGTTGAGGGACGCTCCTAAAAGGAAGAGAACAGCTACGCGTCTCCAGATCTTAGTCACGGGTTCAGCACACAGTAGGTGCTCAAGAAATGATCACTGAATGAATGAATCAGAAGCTTAAAGAGTTTCCTCAAGATTTTAAACATTTTCCCTATAGCCTCTCCACAGAGTTAGTTAGCGGGCCCTTTTCTGTCAGCAGTGCCAGGGGAAACCATCCTGGCCCGAGACAGAGTTTTCATCGGGGGAGGGGTGGTCCAAACAATGCCGTTTTGCTGTAACTTGAGAACACACAGTCCTCACTTGTATTTCTGTTAAGGCCAAGTTCTATCATCCCAGGTCGGACAACCCCTCAAAGGACTTGACTCTGACATGCGTTCTCAAAGTCCAGGTTCTAACATCCCCTGGAACCCATTTCTGAGGGCCCCTTACCTCCAGCCCAGGCCTTGCGTCTGTAGAGGTCCTCCACCATATCCAAAACCTTCTCGATGCTCTCCTGGACCTTCCTCTGCAGCATGTGGCTGTGCTCTTTGGAGCCCAGGTGACTGGAGACCCACATGCTCTGCTCAATGTCCTGCACCACCAGCTTGCCTTCCTCAATGGCTGGCTCCACCTTCTCCCGGAAAAATTCAGAGTATTTCTGGTAAGCCACTTGCTGCCTCTGATGGCCTTCTAGGTGGATATGCTGCTCATAAGACTCACTGTTCCTCTCCCAATACTCCTTGTCTTCCAGCTCAGCCCTGGAAAGGGCCACAGCCTCTGAAGGCGCTCCCTCAAATGCTTTATCGGGAGCGAAATAGTTCTCAGGACAGCAGGTGAACTTCACTCCGCACAGGTCACACTGGGTCCTGTCAACGTCGGCCTTTTTGAAGTTGCCGGCCCTGGGCTCCCCAGTCTCCTCCCTGAAGTGCTTCTTCTGGGCACTCGCCCTTCTCCAGCTGATGCACAGGGACACCACCAGGCACACTCTTCGCAACTTCCGCTGGATGGAAGCCTTCCACTGCTTCTTGGAAAGGATGGCAGTGAGGAGGTGATCTTGGTCTTCTGATACCAGCTCGTTCGTCTCATTCTGACCAAACTCAGACTGTGGTTCAGCAAAGTAGTGCACGGGGTCCACATAGAGCAGGCGGTTTAATTTGACCTCCTCATGATAGAGGCCACGGATCACAACCCCTTTGGTGTGCATGCTGTCCCACCGCCAATAGCAGTCCATCAAGTACTCTTCATCCCGCTCAAGGAGCAGGTCCTGCAGCGCCTCAGCCACAGACTTATCATCGACCGCCATCAACACCCGCTTCACCACTTTCAGGAGCCTCTCAGGCACCTGGTGTGGGCTGTCCACACTCATCAGCTTCAGCTTCCTCTCGATCTCCTGGAAGTGGTGGTACAGAAGAGTCTTGCAGTTTGGCTGCAGAACCTCCTTGGCATTGACCAGCATCACCAAGCACAGCACCAGGGTCCGCTCTGCCTCACCAGAGACTACATAGTCTATGTCACTAAAGGCATCGAGCAGAACATTGAAGTTCTCATTCTCATCACCGCATAGCACCTTGACGAGGTAGGAGAGGTGGTACCGGAAATTCTGAATGGCTCTTATCACGTCCTTAGGTTTGTATCCCTGGATGATGGAGAACACGTCCCCGAGCTCTTTGTCCTTGCTGAACAGGAACTCCCAGTAGTGTAAGAGTGCAATGTAGCTCTTGGGGAGGCACAGGATGGTATTCTTCCAGAGGCAGGCCAGGACCGCCCCGCAGTGAATGAACTGGAACTCCAACAGGGCCACTGTGTTTCCGATGCTGGGGATGAGTGGCTCCTTACACCTCTTAACAAGGACGTTCATGAAACGGAAAAAGAGCCTCTTGCAGTCTTCTGGGTTCCTGTACACATAGAGCTGGTCGATGCAATTCTCCAGCAGCCGGATGAAGCACAGGTGGGTCTTCTCGGCACTTTCATCGTCCTTGTTGGGCGCCAGCATGCCGAATTTCCCTTCTATTCCTTTCATCCTGCTGCCTCGTCCCCTGCCCCTTTCCTCTTTTTCAGACTCTAGAGCTTTGAGCTCCCTGTTGTAGTTGTCCTCCTCTTGGTGGAGCAGCTTTTCAAAGTCCTCCGGGTAGTTCGAAGAGAGAAGGAAAGCCTGCATGGCGCTCAGCCACAGGTCTGTAGACTCCCGGCGGCTTCGTACACTTGCGTTTTGAAACAGAAAATGGATGTACTCTTTTAGAGCAAACTTGTAGGATCGGAAGAATTTGTAATTTGGTTTGAGGATTTCTTTGCATGCCATGATGTTTTCTGACAACACTCTCTGATGGAAATGCTTAGGGAAGAGGACATTCAGAAAGGATTTGCAAAGGCCATACGTATCTGTAGATAAAATATAATCGATTTCTTCAAGTTCTTGAGCTAAAATTTTAGGGAATACCTTTTTGGCTTCCAAAAGCAGTCCATTGATTGCCACCAGCTGCATTTTTGACTGAACCAAATACTTGGCCTCACAACGCCGCAAAGGCCTGTGGAAATCTTCACAGTTTTCATTCTCGCATTTTAAGCCTACAATAAACTTCATGCAGACCCCGGGGTAGGTCCTCCCAAGCAGGCTCCGTGTGACCTGACACAGCCTGCTCAGAAGGTGTTTCTTTAGGGCTAATTTCACTTGCTCAGTCATTATCAAGAAATGGTCTTTTGTTTTCTTCTCTTTCAAGTTTGAATCCAGGTCAAAAATTATTTTTAATATGGGTCCAGGGTCATTCTGAGCCATCTGACAATACTCGGCATCCACCTGAGAAATCCCAAAAAACTCAAAACAAGACTTGACCATTTCCTTTTCCGCATTGTTGGTCACTTTTTTAAGGGCCCTGACCAGATCGAGGAGGACTTCCAAGCCCCCTGGAGCCAGGGCCAGGACCTTCTCAGGCTCGGCCTCACACAGATAGGTGGCTTCATAGAGTGCTTCTACTACTCCAGCCGAGTGGTTGAGTTTGTGAAACTTGAAGAAGGCGTCCTTGAGCTTCTGAAAGTCTTTCAGGATTACCCCCTGCAGGAAAAAGGCCTCAGCAATCCCAGACAACTGACTGGTTTGATGGTAGAGATCAACGGCTTCTCTCAGAATGGCCTTGGTATTTTCTATGTCTGAACCACTGGCCACATTGAGGCGGGCAGCCTCCAACAGACACGAGGCCTGGAAGTCCTTGTCGGCAGTGAGCCTGGCAGCCTCCAAGAGGTAGCCATGTTGCTTCATCAGCAAGGCAGCCTCTTCTCTGCGACCTTCCCTCTTCAGCAGATCTGCAGCTTCTGCTAGCCGTTTCCGAGACTTCAGGAAGACCAGCTGGTCTTCTATGTCCAGCTTCGAGAGGACGACCATCATCTCCTTGATCTTATTTGCACTCAGGTACTTTGCTGCAGCCTCCAAGTATAACTGACTGGCAGAATAGGAGAGCTTGGATATGGGAAGGCTCTTGGCCTTTACCATTTCTTCATACCTGCAATGACAGACACGCAAATGTCAGCTCATTATTACCTAATAGAAAATTTCTTCCAAAATACAGCACAGAGCAACTTACATAAGATTCTCACATGTAGATACAAACTACAAAATAGGACCTCCACTTATCCAGCATCATTATAAATGCTTCATTTTATACTGACAAAATTAATTATTTATTCCCCAAGGAACTGAGCATTAGTGTGTTTAATTAATGAAATATAATGGAGTTGCAACCTAAGCAAGTGAAAGTTAAGTTTGAAAGTCAATCTGTAGGACAAAAGTTAGGCACAGTCAAAATTGCCCCTGGAAAAAAATCCTTTAAACTGTCATAAAAGCATGATAATCCTTTTGGGTATACAATACTGTTCAGTGTGATATGTGATTAATGAGAAAGGATGAAGATGGAAGCTATACACAGGCCAGTGAGTGTATTAGTCTTCCTCTTCTTATCCAACCTCTGATTCTTCTCTTTTGCCAGGTATGCATGTGGTTGAGTTAGTGTGAATTCATGAAGTTCTGAAGGGGTCCCCTTTACTTGGCTGATCAAAGTCAGTACATCCCACACTACCAATTTTCAAGGCACTGGAACAACCCAACAAAACATGCTTACTTTTGAACTCTTGCAGGACAAAATATATTTCCTCACAACCACAGAAGTGCCCAGAGACCTTATGATGCCCCAGAATTATCCTGTAAATATCAGATTTCCTAGTATAAACATGCCCTCCGTGAAGGAGTGTAAATAAAGATAAAGGAGGGGAATATACTTCTCATGTGAGTACTGGCTGATGGAGTAGGGAGTATTTTTAGCAAGTTTAAGGAACCATCTACATATTTTCTTTTCAAATCTAAAATGTCCTCAGTGTATTTTGAGTCATGCCAGTTAGCAATTGAATTCTACATCCAGTATGCACAGCCTCCAAAAGACACGCAGATATTTCTAGTGTGAGGCTCCAGTTAATACTCAGACTACTGGGGCCGGCCCCATGGCCAAGTGGTTAAGTTTGCGCGCTCCACTGTGGAAGCCCAGGGTTTTGCTGTTTCGGATCCTGGGAGCAGACTTAGCACCACTCGTCAGGCCATGCTGAGGCAGCGTCCCACGTGCTACAACTAGAAGGACCCACAGCTGAAATATACAACTATGTACTGGGGAGATTCGGGGAGAAAAAGCAGAAAGAAAAAAAAATACTCAGATTAAGATCTCAACTCAACAATTCATTAAAAACTCTCAGTTGTACACCTCAAAAAACCTGAAAAAAATTAAAATAGTAATGAAAGACCAAAAAACAAATGTTTCTAGGGAAAATCTATGATTATTCAATGCTCTTCTGGAAAAGTGAGAACAGAAGGTTAAATAAATAATTGAAAGTATTAAAAAAAACAACTCTCAGTCGGTTTTGTCATATGAACTCACAAGAGAACTGGCCTGGTCAATTACTCACAACACCACTGCATAGCACCCTGCTGACTGGGTACCCAATAAATGTCACAGCTGACACTCTGTATGGACTGATAGTTTGTGTCCCCTAATCCCCTAAAATTAATATATCGAAGCCCTAATGCCAAGTATGGGTGTATATGGAGATGTGGCCTCTAAGGAAGTTATTAAAGTTAAATGAGGTCACAAGGGTGGAGCCTTGATCCTATAGGATTAGTGTCACCAGAGTGAGCACATGCTCTCTCTCCAAATATAAGCACCAAGGAAAGGCCATGTGAGGACAAAGCGAGAAGGCAGCCATCTGCAAGCCAGGAAGAGAGCTCTCACCAGTGACCCAGTTGACTGGAGCCTTGATCTTAGACTTCTAGCCTCCAAAACTAAGAGAAAACAAATTTCTGTTGTTTAAGCCACCGAATCTATGGCATTCGTTATGGCAGCCTGAGCTGACCAATACCTACTGATTGAGTATATCATACACATGATGGTACCCAAGACCTGGATAAAGGAATATGCTCAATTACCAACCATGGTACTGGACACCCACTTTTCCATTTCCAAAAATAAAACTCAATATCTATCTATGTGCTGGTTATACAAGTATATTACTTTGTGAAAATTATGTGCACTTTTTTGAATAGATGTTATACTTTAATAAAAACTAACTTAAAAATAAAAATCTCAAGTTTGAACATCTAGGTCAATTATGTTCATTTCATTACATGCATAATTTGGTAGAAAGAAAAGAAATATAGAACCAACCCATAGCCTACTTTTCCAGGAGCTGAGAGTAGACTCAAACCCCTGCTGAGCAGAAATGTAGATAGCAGACTCTGTCATTCTTGCTGTCTCATATCACCAGGAAGATCTCCCAGAGCATCAACCACAGGCTGTTTCTGGATTCCTTGCCAACTACTAACCCCACCCATCTCCACTTCACCTTTGGAATATTAGCTGAGCTAAAGGTTCAGGGAGGCCTCTACAGGTCATGTATAAACTCATGTGTCCTACAACCGAGGGTGTGTGTACACACATACATATGAGTGTAGGGCTGAGCATCTGCCAGTAGATAATGATGAAGCAAAATCCTGATTTCCCACTAGTGCTCTTACCTTTATCCATCCACACATCAGCAAAACTGTCAGCTTAGCAGGTAAAGGTGGAGCGGACAGAACCGTCATTAAGTACAAAATTGTCATGCATGTTATATATACACTTGTAACATACCCTTCATCTTCTCTGTCCCTTCCCTTCATGACATTGTGTCAAAGCTTATAGAGAGAGTGGAAAACACAGAGTCCTGCTCTCAAGGAGTTCTTGACCCAGCACCGAGGCCACCACTCAAGTAGAAGGTAGGCAACATGGTCAAGCAACTTCAGAAGAGCAGGATGGCACAACCCAGGGCAGGTTGTCCCCATGAAGCAGCGAGAGGGACAGAGAGGAAGGGGAAGGGGGAGAATAAAACCACCTACTTTTCCACTGCAATAGCAGCTTCTTCAAAAAGCTCCTCTTGGCAGTACATTTTGAGTGCTAGATCAAATTCCTGAATCTGCTCAAAGCATCTGAAAGCTTCTTTGTAGCACTGGCTTCGCTTATAGAAATAGGCGGCATCTTTTATCTAGAACAGAGTGAAACCTTACTCTTAGAGTATTCAAAACATGACTTTTTATCTTAAAAATAAGCCAACACCATGAATAATAAAGAGGATGATCATACGTCTGCTATTTGTTAGAATCCAGTGACAAATACTAAAACATAGGTAATATTAGGAAAACTAATTCTTTATAAGGAGAAAATAAAGTTAGATGCCAACCTCACACCATACACAAAGGTAAGCTCCAGATGGATTAAAGATCTAAAGGTAAAAGATACTGGAGGAAAATGTAAGAGACTATCTTTGTGACCTTGAGGTAAAGAAAGTTTTCAACAAAACCCAAAATGCACAAAGTTCAGGGGAGAAACTGATAGATTTGACTACATCAAATGGTTCAACAAAAGACACGTGAAATAAAGTTAACAAGAGAAGACAAACATTAACATCTAGACCAGCAGTCAAAAAGACCTTTCTGTGAGGATGGAGATATTCTCTATCTATGCTATCCAATATAGTAGCCACTAGCCACATGTGAATAGTGAGCACATGAAATGTGGGTAGTGCAACTGAGGAAGTGAATTTTTTATGTATTTAATTTTAATTTTCACATGTAGCCACTGCACTAGACTGGGCAGGTCCAGACCATAAAATGGATTCTTGCAACCACAAGAAGAAAACTTTCCTGAAAACACAACAAAAACCAGACAAAGGACATAAACTGGCAGTTTGCAGTGGGGGAAACTTGAATGACAAATAAATGAAGATGTTCTACTTCACTAATAAACAGAGAAACGCAAATTAATATCACAGGGAGGTACATCCATCAGGGCTGCAAAAATTAGAAAATCAGATCCCATTGAACATAGTCAAGAATGCGAGGAACGTGGAATCCTCAGGCACAAAGTGGTACAGCCGTTCTGAAAAGCAAAGTGGCTTTCACTTTCACTTAGTGAAATTAAGTATAAGCACACCCTGGGGCCAGCAAGCAATACACCTCCCAGATCTCACCCGCAACTGGAAGGAGACACACTGCATCACGGCACTGTGTGTGGCGACCGGGAGGTGGTGGCAACTTGGTCATTCACCACTAGGGAAATGGGTAAGTCAAATGCAGTAATGCCCACTCTGGAACACTACCAGCAGTCAGAAACCTGGCCAGACTGTAAAACCATAGCAGGGGGTGGAAAAAATGAAAAAATAGAACAAGATGCACTATTTAGACAAGCTTAAAATACATATGTATAGAAATACTACTTATTCTTCAATTATGCATGCGTATGGGGACACATATTACATGCACTGGAATGGCTGCCAGTGAGAAGAAAATAGGAATGGAGACTGGCCACAAAGAAGAAGAGGATGAACAAAATAAAACCAATGGTAGGTCTGCTGTGAACAGAAGAGGAAATCCCACTCCTCTTCCTCTCACACTTCCCATCCAGCCCATCAGTTAAGCTTGTCTACGTGACTCTCCCAACACTTCCCAGATATGAGCCCTTCCCGCCACCTCCACCACCTTCGTGGCAATCCAGGCCACCATCTTCTCAGCCTAAGCCACCACTAGAACTCTCCTAACTGGCCTTTCTGCTTCGACTCTTGCTGCCTACACACCTCTCCACAGAGCATCAAAATAATTAGTTTCATGTCACTCCTCCAGTCAAAACCTTCCAAGTGCTCCCCATCATACCGGAACAAAATCCAGTCCCTGCCATGGACAATGAGGCCCCACATGACTTGTTCTTTCCATCCTCTCTTGCTCATTTTACCATTTCCAACCCGCTCACTCTGCTCCGGCCAAACTGGCTTCCTCGCTGTTCTTCAAACTTGCCCACACACTCCCACCTTAGGGGTTTTTCCCTGTGAGGTTCCTTGGCCCGTGATGCCCTCCAGCAGCTGTTCTCAGAGTCTCTGTTCTCAGCCAGCTCCCTGACACGCCCACCCCAGTCTAAAGTAGCAACACCTGACACACTCTCGCTCCTTACCTAGCCCTCATCACCACTGACATCTTCTATACTACCGGCTTGTCTGTCATCTCTCCCCCACTAGGGAGGGAAGCTCTGCAGAGGCAGGGGTCTCTGCTTTGTTGCCTGCTGGTCCCTGAGCACCCACAGTGCCTGGCACACAGGAGGGGGTCCATCTATTTGCTGAATATTTAATGTCATCATTTTACTTGCTGGACTTGAGGTGCAAAGAGAAAATAAAAACAAAACCAAAATGAAACAAAGCAAAATACATATGCCAGGCCCTCTGATAAATCTTAGCTGGGTTTTATTTAATGAGACAAGCTACACAAAATGCCAAAATATAAACAGGATTCAGGTGTGAGGTTCTTCTACGTCCAGAAACCTCACAGACCAGGGAGCCCCTAGACCCATCCTGCCACATCAGCAAAACCCCATAACCAGAACACCCCATCTTTTTCCTCTCCTTGTCAATGCTGATTACCCAGAAGAAAATTCCCTGAGAGTGAATGCAGGTGCCAAGTGTGCGCCCAAATGGAGAGAGAGAAGAGAGGGCCGCCTCTAAGAGGCAGCTCCCTACTCTGGCCTGTTCTGTTCCATGAGGAGGTCCCCACCTGCCATCCAGAGCAAGGGCCTTGAGAGGTTTCCAGGGAAACCAATCTTGCTCTTTGGAGAGGGGCAGGAAGCAGGCAAGGCAGAGGGACTCCTGAAAGGAAATCTCACACTCCTACAGCCCCCCACAAACATTTCTTCCCAGAGGTAGCACACATTTGGGGCTGGGAACAGGGAAATGATTTGACTTAAGGATTTTGACAAAGGCTACTGCCAAGCTGGTCAATTTGAATCATGCTGGTCAGTTTGGTGGGATGACCACAAGAGGTCTGAGGCTGGCTGACAGTTGAACAGCCTTCCAGGGAGGGGTCTAAGCAATGAAAGGGACCAGACTCTTTCCTGAATGGGGCTTGGAGCTTCTAGAATGTACTGGTGAGGGAAGGTGGAAGAAGCTGCTACCAGTGGTCAAGGCTGTGGCAGCAGAACAAAAGAGGGGGCTGTACCTCCAAGAGCAGAGTGGCCTCCCCATCTGGAAGGTGCTGAAGTTCTGGAGAAGGGAACAGGGGCTGCACTTACGGCCTCCTGTTCTCCCCCCGCCCCCCTACTTTCAGAGGCAGAGCTTGGCAGGCTGGGGGAGGCAAGGTGAGCAGATAAGGAAGGAGTCTCTGGCCCAGTCATGGCAGGCGCTGGTAGGCAAAAGAGAAAGTGATAGGTTTAGGCCTCTCCGCTGTAGTTGTCACTGTTTAGGTTCCAAGCTGGTGGCAGTGGAGATTGGAGGGTGGGGGCTAAGAACATGGAGAGGTTGGAAATTCTAGTTCTTGGAATCTTAGGACCCAAACTCCCACCCACACTGAAATCCTTACTCCATCCTCATCTCCTATCATCCTGACGAGTCACATCCCATAATAAACATGAGGCAGGGCAGGCAGCATCGGGAAGCCTTATCTTCTTTGACCCTGACTTGGGACCACATTTCAAACTTTCAAAAGTAGGTCCCACCTCCACCTCGCCCAACGGCAGAGGAGCTCTGGACCCAGGACTTCCTACAGTTCACATACAAATGTGGAAACCCACCTTCCTACTGGAGGGTCATAAAGCCTGATAGAGGGGGAAATGCAAAAGCCACACGTGGGCAGGCGTTCTAGAGCAAAGCTTCTCAAACCACCTGTGGTGAAGGACCAGATGGTTTTACGTGTCCTCCAATCCATCACAACTGATACACTAAAAACACATCACGTAACGTACAGCAGGGTGACTACAGTCAATAATATTGCACTGTATATTTGAAAGTTGCTAACAGAGTAGATCTTAAAAGTTCGCGTCACAAGAAAACAAATTTTTTGTAACTATGTGTGGTGATGGACATGAATTAAACTTACTGTGGCGATCACTTCTCAACATATACATATATCGAATCATTATGTTGTACACCTAAAAGTAATACAGTGTTATATGCCCATTATATCTCACTTTAAAAAAAAAAGAAGAAAAATGAATCACTAAGAAAATCATCCCACTTGGATGTTATGGCAATGCCAAATTGCTATAAAAACTCTGCAGGCTTTCATCTTCCATGTTAATCTTGTTGCAGACAAATAACAGCTTGTGGCCTGTCGCCAGCCTGCTGACCACTCTGTGCGTGGCTGTGTTCTAGACTAGCAGCTCTGTTCAACAGAACTTTCTAGAATGACAGAAATGGTCTCTAACAATAAGCACTTAAAATGTGGCTAGGGAGACTGAGGAACTGAAGTTTTAGTTTTAATACATTTTAATTAACTTAAATTTTAAATTAAATAGCCACATGAGACTGGTGGCTGCCAGAGCGGTTGGTGCAGATCTAGTGTAATTAACTGGGAACATAGAAAAATTGCCATGTAAATGCCAGGCCATTCGCCCAGGCCAACTCCAGACTGAACATAGAGAGAAAGAAGGCAGGAATACTCTAACCCTCATCTTCCCTTTGATTTGAACATTTGGCTTCCCTGTAGTTAATATCAGGTCTCAAACATTCCCACAGATGTGGACACACACGCACACATATGCGCATGTGCACGCACACATCTTTGGAGCCATGTAAACGTTTGAGCACGTGGAGAGAGAAGGGTTACCCTAGAGTCAACACGGCCAGGCTCTCTCTCTTTAGACTGGAGGCCCCTTCTGACACAGCAGAGGCTGAGGGTCG
Source organism: Equus caballus (assembly GCF_041296265.1). Classification (NCBI taxonomy): domain Eukaryota; kingdom Metazoa; phylum Chordata; class Mammalia; order Perissodactyla; family Equidae; genus Equus; species Equus caballus. Next base: position 59,620,883 of record NC_091699.1, on the reverse strand, counting down.
CCCCTCCAGCTGCCGAGTGAAGCCCAGCTCTCCCGGGAGCAGCCACGGGCTGGCGCCGTCCATACCTTTCCCAGCCTCTCGCTCAGCTGGGCGCAGAGCTGGAACTCCTTGGCGTAGCTCAGACACTTAAGGGACAGCTTTGGTTCTTTGCACTCCAAATAGGTCTTCGCCAGTTCCAAATACTCCACCTGCTTTTCCCTGGGAGGAGGGAAACAAAACAGAGCTTCCGTGGAATGTTGATCTAACGCGAATACATTTAACCCGCGTGCTCTCCTCAGAGCAAAGCTGAAATGACCCCCGAGACTCTTACCTGGGGCTGACTTTCTTGGATTTCATGTTCAGGGCGGTGTCGTGGGCCAGCGCCAGCTTCTCTTTCTCAAACGCACCTCCTTTTTGGTAACACTTGGCTGCAACCTGGAATAAGCGAAAGGTTTCCATTCCCAGTAAGGTAAAGGAGGTGCCGTCCAGACCAAGAGTTACAGCATGCACCCCACATCGGCACTGACAAAGCCCTGAGTCTCACCCCTCTTAGCCAATCTGCGGGTCAAGCAGGAAGGTGCCGACAAGCTAAAGAAAATGGCCTCAGAGGATACAGCCCAATAGTGTTACCAGCTAACACTTCACCCTCGAGCTTCCTTTTGGAAGTACCCAGAAGCCATGGAAAATATATAATACATATTTTCACAGGCCACCCTAATAACACCCTCATTCAATCTTCAACAGCCATGTGCAAGAAGTTTCATCCCTCTCGTATATACTAACAGCCTCAGGTCAGAGACACAGAGTGATTGGCCCAAAGTCACCCAGCGGCTTTTCAGGGCTCACCCAGGTCCTCTCTAGTTGGTAACTACAAAGGCTAACTGGCACTGTTGGTGGAACTGCCACGGCACACCTACTGTGGGTAGAAATGGGGACAGAGATGGTGTCACGACACGTCCCAGAAGAGAACTGACCAGATCCTTGGGACACGCACATCTGTGTTAACCACATAGAAGGTGGGCAGGCAAGTGTCACAGGGGAGTCACAGTGCACTCCAATCCCTGCCAGCAGAAAGCTGCTTTTCTAAAACAGGAATGCTAAAAGCAGGTCTCAAAGCAGGCTACAGTGCAGAAAGTTCACATTCTGTCCAGTATATAGAGATTAGGTCTCAGCGTGGGCAAGGGACAGATTAAGTGGCACTTACTGATAAAGTGGACAGGAGGGCCTCTCTCTCCCTCAGGCTCTTTGCTCCAGCCTCCCTGACCCCATGTGCCTCCTTTCATCCCCGTGACCTGTGCCATGCTCCTTTCTGCCGCAGGGCCTTTGTACACACTGTTCCCTCTGATTGACATGCTCTTGTTTTCCTCCTCTGCCTGGTTAACTTCATTCATCCTATAGGTCTCAGCTCCCTTACTCAAAGCAGCCTTCCCTGGCCTCCCCGTCCAGGACAGGCGGTTCCAGGGGCAGCTGGTCTCTCATCTGTGACATGTGCATCAGCTGGAACTACGCACTCTTCTGTATGCCTGTCTTGCTCACCATCATATCCCCACGTCCTGAACACAATGGTTGGCCCATAACTCTACAGGAATCTCCTGAATCAATGAATCTCAAGTGGTTTCCATTTATATGGTGGTTCTGAAACATTCATTGACATGCAGCCAAAAAGTCAATAAACCACCTGAGTCTTGAAGTTCTTTGGCAGAGTCAAAATAAAGTCAGGTGAGGAGAAGGCTTTTTATAACATTCTCATCTGTGCCAGCTCCCCTAAAAAGATTTTAGAGTCAAACATTCAAAAGGTATTTTTAGCGGGATAAAGAATTGGAAATTCATGGGCAACACGTCTGGCTAACACCAACAGTGGTCTGAAGGGATTCAAGAGAAGGACTGTACATGGTTCTCCAGTTCACACCGTACCTGCTGCCCACGTTACCCGTCCCTACCCTTTCTCCAAAAGCGAATTCTTGGTTTTATGACAACAGCCAAGTGTTCAGTATTTCTTTCCAGTTATAATAAGGATGGGTAGTGAATAAAATTTTGAGTCTCTGTCAACTTCTGCAGCTAAATACTCCATATTTATGGAAATAGTTTCCAGACACACCCAAACGTACAACAGTGCAAATTCTGCTTTCTTACCCCTACAACCCATTGCAGGGGTGGCCACAGTCCTTCACTCCCCCCGTATCCATCCACACACCTTTACAGTGTAACTCGAGAGCTTCCCCCATCAAGAATGCTGCCCATTTCCCCTGCCTTCATATCTGGGCTGTGACTTGCTTTGGCCAACAGAATGCAGCAGAAATCCTGGGCCAGCTCCAAGGCCAGGCCTCAAGAGGCCTTTGTGCTTCTGTTACTCTCTGTGAACCCTGCTCAGGCATCAGGTCAACAAGCCCAGGCTAGACTGCTGGAGGATGATGGGCACGCGATCCAGGAACCCCATTCACGCCCATCACCTGAGCCATGACGCAGCCAACCCCCAGGAGCAGACCTGGTGCTGACTGGCAGCTGAGTTCAGATGCGTGAGTCACCCAGCTGAGACTGGAAGAACTACTCAGCTGAACTCAGCTTTGCCAGCCCACAGAACTGTGAGCCGCATAAGTGACTTGTTTTAAGCCACTAAGTTTTGGGGTTGTTTGTTATGCAGCAAAAGGTAACTGATAAACCCCAGATGTGAGTTACTTGCTGTAGACTTAAAACCATTTTCCCTGCCACAGCGGACAACACCCTCCTAAGAACTGAGAATAGGAAAACTCTGACAGTGCCTTTTCCCAGGCATGTCAGATGGAAGACCCCTCGAATGGTGGTTTCCATTAAGTTCTGACTTGCAGCTTCATTGCACTCATCACTTCCCAGTACCTCCACTGGGGTCCATCTCTATGAAACTCCAACGAAAACATGGATCATTAAAGCAGCAGGACAAGCCCTTCAGAGAAATCACTGTGTCAAAACATTTGCTCAGAAGTGGCAAGAGAACCCCAGACACTTTTTCCTGTAACGTTGGAGGAGTTGGACCTGAGTCTAACAAAACCTCAAAGTCTAGCATGAGCACTGAGGCATGGAAAGGAAAGAAAGCGATCTGTCCAAAACTCAGCTCCAGTTGCTCTCTCAGGAAGCACTGCCTACAGATGCAGGCGTGGAGCACTCCAGGTGCCTGGGAGGACCAAAACGTCCATTTTTGTGTGGTCATGCCTGTGATGGCAGACATCGCAGGGTAGTTACCCACAGCTCTTTGTTGCCTGATGGCAGAACCTACCTCCTGTGCAGAGCTGTGATTGCTAGTGGGATTTCTCTCCCAGACTCCCTTGCAGCCAGGAATGGGCATGTGACCTAGTACTGACCAATGAGATGTAAGGATAAATCCACTGGGGACTTCATGAAAAAAGACCAGACTGTGATAGGAACGTGCCTGCCCTTCATTCCTGCTGGGGATGCTGCTGGGGAGAATTGGGTGCTTGGCATGGCTACAAGCATCTATTGCAACCATGAGGGGGACATCTCTCATAAAATGCAGATGATGCATGGAAGAGATGGAATGAGACTGGGCCCATGTTGACTTTCCTGAACTGCAGAACCAACCCTGAGGCCAGACTTCTTGTTACTGGATGAAAAACACCACTCCCATCATTTTCATAGGATGTTTGGGACCTCCAGGTGAAGACATCCTTAACACTGCATCACGGGAGAGACACATGCAGTGGTGCACCCTCTGCGACCATGGGACGTGGAGGGATGCTGACTGCGGGGAAAGGGATCAGGCTCTTCCAGCTGGTTTCAATATTTCAAGAGGACTAGCAGGGACAACACTTCCCGGGAGAAGACCGCTCAGGCTCGCCTAGATGGCTTGTGGCTGGAAATCAGTCAGCTCAGTCTAGTGATAAAGCTGAACTATGCCCACCAGATTCAGAATGGCAGGCAAGTCTATGTGTGATCAATTTGAAAAACAAATGAGGGGACCAATCTGTCGCTGTTTTAAAATGCAGTATGATGACAGCAAAAGCTTTTAGGCATAGAGTACAGGAGGGAAAGAAAATAAATAGAAGGATTTGTTGGTGGGGCAGAGGCCATGACCTTGCATTTTCCTATCAGCACTTGGCCAAAATGAAGGCTTGTCATGCCTGCTTCTGGGGAAGGAGCAGGACGGGGAGCTCTCCTCATCATGGGTGACCTGATGCTTCAGAAGAAGTGGCACAAGCGCTATTACCCTCACCCTGTGTTGGTGACAAACGTTGATGGTGAGAAACCTGCCTGTGAGGCCTGATGGGGCCACCGGATACAAAGACCTCATTGCCCCCCGCCCCGGCCCCGGCTCCGGGTCCAGCCCCTTACCTTCCAGCACTGGTGTTTAGCATAGTAATCTCCTTGTGCGATCCACTCCTTAGGGGTTGAGGTCTTAACAAACATGCTATCATCCAAGTCTAGAATGAAAAAGAAAAGTGGGTTTGCTTCTCTGGGTGTTCATTCACTTAAACCTGTTGTTATGGGCTGAATTTTGTCCCCTGACCCCAAAAATTCCTATGTTGCAGCCCTAACCCCCAGTACCTCAGAATGTGACGGTATTTGGAGACAGGGCCTTAAAGAGATGATCGAGTTAAAATGTGCTGTTACGGTGGGCCTAATCCAATCTGACTGATGTCCTTACAGGAGGAGGACATTAATACATCCAAAGAGACACCAGGGGCTTGCACAGAGGAACAGCCATCTGCCAGCCACAGAGAGAGGACTCAGAAGAAACCAAACCTGCCGACAGCTTCATCTTGGACTCGTGGCCTCCAGAATTGTGAGACAATACAGTTCTGTTGTGTAAGCCATCTGGCCTGTGGTTTGCTATGGCAGCCCTAGCAAATAGACACACCCGCGTTGTCTTTCCAGTCTTCACTTAATACATATTTTAGCTTACCAAGCCAGGCGGTTGTAGGTTTTGGAAGGAGGAGGTGGGGATGAGAAACGATGCTGTTTGGTGTTTGAACTTTGGTCTACCTTCCATTTCTATGGCTATGACTTAGAAGACAGATGGTAATTTCTAATTTCTCCTTGAAAGTCCAAAGCCATGCAGCTCTTAGCAAACTCCCATGCTGGGACCTTAGCAAGGGACAAGGTGACAGGATTTTACAGTATTTCCAAATGTGCAGACTTTGCCCTCATCCTAGTAAGCAATCTGACACATTCTCGTTGGTGGACACAGACTATCACAACCACCTGCTGTCAGACCCGTCTGTTACCCTCACTAGCCTTCTGGCAACTGTATCACCACCCCCCTCAGTGGGCCCCTGAGCATCACCAGCAGTGGGCGACACTCCCTGCAGGTCTGAACCACAGCTTCATCACGCACACAAAAGACAGTGACTACCAGGACAATGCTGACAGTCACATCTGAGCTGGAGGAGTCAGGGACACCCAGGCCAATGAATACCAATCAGGGAAGCAAGGCAGACGTGCCAACTTTGTTTAGAGGTGCAAAAACACACGTTGACCCCTCCCTGCTGGCCCTCTGTCATGCCCTGCAGCACCGTGTGCAAAGATGACTTCGCAGTGTCTTGTTCTGACTCTGTATACACAATCAGTGCCCTGGTGACATTTTATGCCCACAGCAAAGTCCCACAGTCTCTCTGCATAGGGCCAGTGAACTCCACTGGCACCGTCTGAAGAAACCCAAACTGCATGGTCACTACACTCAGCCCAAGCTCCCTTGCACAGCGGGAACAGAAGTTCTCACGACTTTACCACATGCAACCTGGAACACATAAGAGTATACTTTTCCTTGTACTCTTAATGCTACCAAGACATTAAATAAATTGCAATTCTTTTTCATTTTGAATTTTTAAATTTAAAAAATTGCCTATCTTGATGATCTAAGCAACATATTTTGAGAATAAAAGGAGTATAAGCTGCAGGAAAGATTAAGAACGACCATGCATGGTAGGCCAACCCACTCGTTTTCCTTTTGGTCGAGGAAGTGAAGGCCCAGGGAGAGAAAGCGGGACCTGAACAAGGTCATATGGCCGCGAAGGTGGAGAGTTCTAATGAGAAGCTAGGTGAACTCCCAGCCTTTGACTTTTCCCATTACACCAGAACAGTCAGGTCACGGGACAGAACATCTAATCCTGGCCCCCACCTGAGCCACTGGCTGTAACCAGAAATAGCCTCCACAAAACTGGCTGTAAAATGTTCAGGGAACCAGCAGACCTTTGGACGGCAGGCGAGCCCTGCGCTTTCCCCTTTCCTTGGAGAAATTAACCACGGCCTGGAGGGGCCGACTCACCAGCTAACCCATAAGAAAGACAACGATTTTCTCCACAAAGGGCTGATTATTTCTCTCCTAGTTATCTATCAGGACACCTTTACTCCATTTTTTAATTAGCTAGTCTTCGTAAATTATGAAAACGATACATGATAATGATTTTTTTTTTTTAAACACTGCCAACAGCACAGAGGGGCATAAAGGTAGAAAGTAAAAGGTGTCCATATCTACTCAACAACCCCACACCCGCCAGTCCCAGCACCTGAGGAGCCACTATAAACAGTTTCCCATTGGTAAACACGTAGGTCGTTTTTGGTTTCTTATAATTACAAACAGGGCTGTGAAGAACATTCTTGTGTATGTATCTTTGAGATTTTATACAAGAATATCTCTAGGATAGATTTCTAGAAGTGGAATCACTGGGTCAAAAGGTATGTGCATTCTTTATTTTGACAGATATTGCCAATCAGCTGTGCAAAAGCCCACAGCACTTCATATTCTCCCAACAGAACCTATTTCCTCTAACCCTCGCCCAGGACCCTCACTTTTAAAGGACAAATAAAAGATCTTCCCTGAAGCTTTTAACTCTCCCAATGCCATTACAACCACTTTCCTACACACCTTAGCCATAAACACGAACCCTCCTTTCTCAGAGGAATGTGGAAAAGAAAGAAAGTGCTTTCAAAAAACTACACCTTTTGTACTTAACCATAAGAACAGTTGAGAGTGACACGCTTCCTATCCAACAGTGAGAACATTTTAATAGGGCTTACCTTTATTTTCATCTGTCTTCACAACGTCAACAAAATCTCTTCGAATGAAATATTTGAAAGCAGGAGCCCGCTTCTCGGGGTTTTCGTCGAAGATCCAGAGGTTGACCCGAGCCCGCGTGATGGCCGTGTACAGCTGCTTCAGCTCGCCATTGAGGAGCTAAAGACAAGATTGAGAACAAAAAGAATGAGTCTTTTGTCTATAGCTACAACGGGATACACTTCAGTGGGCTTACTCTGATTTTGGAGAGACACAAAAAGTAAATTTTGGAGAACTACAGCACAGGTGTGAGCAGGACATGAGGAGCTCAGTGTGGCCGCAGCACAAATAAACAAAGCTCTAACAAGGGACCACACCCTCAGTACAGGGCCGCCCTGGAATTTGCTATCATTCTATAGTTTGAAATAATTATAGATTCATAAGGAGTTACAAAGATAGTTCAGAGAGGTCCCATGTACCTTTCACTCGCTTTATCCCACTGGTTACATCCTACACAATTACTGTAACTTATTTTTAAAACTTCAACAGTCACATGCTTCTATTATAACTATCATTAGCACTAAATTATTCATGACCTCCCTTATGACTAAGGATTGCAGAAATAAGGGGCTATGACTTGCGTACGGGGAGGACCTACTTGGTTAAATAATGCACATTTCAAAACAACAACCAATTTGTGGCTATCTAGAGGTTCGCATAGCTTAGCAATGATTTAACTTCCATTTCTTTGGAGCCTTATAGGCATTTACAGAAATAACCTGATAACTGCTGTTCTGGTTATTTGTTTTATACTTTGTATCAGACATAAAACTAGGACAGTAGTTTCTCCCAAAGTCTTTGGTTTTGCTGGTTCAATATCCTGCGATATTGCCCTCACTCTCTTGAGGCCCTCATCAACCTCCCTCAGTCAAGAACTCTACAGAACTTCTTAGCTTTGGCCTCCTTCTGGGTGATGTAGCTGGGATGCAAAGGGAAAGGGGAAGCAGGTCCCTCAATGGTAGAGGCTGGTATACAACAGTCTCCACTAACTATAGTCCTGGGCTTCACTTCTGAGTTCCCCGTCAGCAAAAGGGAAAATTTCTGCATAGAGCAGAGTTGCAGAGGTGAACAGAGGATACAACCTCCCGCTTCCACTTTCAGACAGTGCCCCACCCATCAAACCCAGATCTCTGCTGAGAAAAGGGAGGTTGCCAACACTGAGATCCCTGCCACTCCCATTCCCTTCCTCCCCTCCCCAATACTGACGTACAGAAAGACCAGCGAAGTACAAGCTCCATCTTTAATCTCATCTTCTAGTCCAAGCCTTGTTCACTGGCACCCTGTCAAATGAGCATGTGGACAAACAGCAGGAAATCACCTTGTACATTTCCAGATTCACCATGAGAGACCGGCCCTGAGAGGAGCTGGGTTTCTCCAGGGGGACTTCCATCAGTGGCTGGTTTTCCTTTCTGGAGTCAGATGATGAAGGTGTAAATGAGGAGATGATCTTCCATTCCTTGTAAGCCTGAACAACAACGACAAATTAAAGACCAACGGAATAGGCTTTTGAACTGTACACACAGCCTCCTCTCTGGGCCTCATGGAGAATTAAGCCCCGCTTCTCCTGGCATGGGGGTCAGGCCTTCAGCCCCATCTCTGAGGAGGGGGCCATCCTATGGCCTCAGAGTGGGGGCGGTGGGGGTTCATGTTGTGCAAACAGGGATCAGGGAAGCTACCATGAAAACTCCCCCAGACACATGGCCAGGACAGCTGAGAAGCCAGGCACATGTGCACACTCCCAGGAGGAATGCTAACGGCCCAGGAAGTTCTTCTGATTGAAAGAATTTCAACAAGCAGTATGGAGAGAGGAACCCAGCGTCCTCACCCCTTTCTACAATGTGTTTAAGAGATACCACTTAAGGGCAGCCATTAAGACGCATGTGACAAAATTTTCTAACTAAATTATGTTAACCAAGGATGGAAAATTTAGGAGGTGTGGGGTACACTGTGCAAGGTAGATGCTGAGGTCAGACAGACAGAACAAATTTACATCTCAGTTCTTCCACTTATTAGCTATGCGACCTTGGACAAATTGTTTATCGCTTCTATGTCTCATTTTCCTGCTCTGTAAAATGGGAATGACAGAACTACCCGAATCTGTTGGGAAAATAAAAGGAGATAATCAATGTCAAGTGTCTAAAACAATGCTTGACAAATAGTTGCTATTTTAGTCATTTTTCCCTTTACCCAAAGTCAAACCACAAAACCATAGTACCTGTGTACATCAGGGGTTGGCAAACTTTTATCTCTAAAAGGGCAGATAATAAGTATTTTTGGCTTTGTGAGCCTTATGGTCTCTCTCACAACTATGCAATTCTGCTATTATAGGGGAAGACCAGCCATAGTCAATATGTAAATGAATAGGCAGGGTGTGTTTCAATAAAATGTTATTTTTCAACACTGAAATTGAATTTCATCTAATTTTCATGTGCCATGGAATACTGTCTTCCTTTTGATTATTTTTAACCAGTTAAAAATGTAAAAACCATTCTGGTGGGTGGTTTTTTTGTTGGTGGTGGTGGTGAGGAAGATTGGCCCTGAGCTAAACATCTGTTGTCAATCTTCCTCTTTTTGCTTGAGGAAGGTTGTGACCGAGCTAACATCTCTGCTAATTTTCCTCTATTTTGTATGTGGGATGCTGCCACAGCATGGCTTAATTGAGAGGTGTGAAAGTCCGTGCCCAGGATGTGAACCTGCGAACCCGGGGCCACCCAAGCAGAGCACACAAACTTAACCACTATGCTACCAGGCTGGCCCTGTAAAAACCATTCTTAACCCACAGGCCATCCAAAACAGGCCATGGGCTGGATTCGGCCCCCAGATCATGGTTTACAGACCCCAGTGAAGCCAAAGTGCCCAGATTACATGCAGTATTGAGAGTCCAGAATTCCTATGAAATTTCAGATTTCATACTCTACCGTGTCTCAAGAGTAGGTAGCCAACTTTCCTAGCCTTTACTTTTTGATTTATAAAAGGGGCTACTTGCCACTTATGTACCTTCTCAAGAATGATGAAAACATGGGGTGGGCACAGTTCCTGACCTCCTTTAAGTTACTCCATTACCTAAACTATATAAATATTAGGTTAAATGCTTTAAACACTATGTACTAAATAAAAATGGCTACGCCACTAACCAATTATGGAATTAATCACCATGTTCTGAAAAGAGATATGAATCACATAATCATTTAAGTAGTTGGAAGGTAAAAAAAAACTTTAGGACATGTTTATGACTGTCCTCTTTGTAAAGCTGTTTACACAGCTGAATCGTTTGCCAAAGAAAGCAGGAAAAGACACAAGTGCTTGAGATCTGGGAGGCTCCCGCGGCAGACAGCAGGAGGCGCAGACCGCTGACCTTGGAGAGCTAGTGATGTCCTATGTATTTTAAAACTGCTGAATGAGAAGCAAAAGCTGCTCGAATGGCACATACATGACTAACCTGTTTCCGTGAACAAAACACATTTTACTTTCAAGATAGACTTCTAGGAGTGAGAATGTGTATTTGTGGCAAGAATACAGGCCTGCAGCACTTCTGGCAAGAAAGGAGGAAGCATTTAAAAGTCTCCCAGCTTCTTCTATTGGGATTAACAGTTGCAAAGGAAAAGGGCTTTGATTCAACCAGCAAGCCTACCGTTGTGGGGTCTGTTCTCTAAGTTAGTTAAGCAACCCACAAAAGTTGTGGTTTTCAAAGTCCCTCCAGTGTTACTCACATGTGACTGTGAAGGAAAGGACTCCTCGCTGGGGCAGGAGAGTCCCCAGAGGAGGAGAGTTTGGGGGTGACTGGGAGAATGGCTGCCTCTCTCCAAAATGAGGCAAAATCCTACAACAGAAGGACTTATTGTAACCATTCCTCAGTTCCTTCCCCATCTCAGAAGATGGCCCTGGTGACCATGTGGTTGAACAGGTTAACAGTAAATATCCTCTAGAGAGAAGAATAACAAACTAGAGCAACAAGAACCCCCCTACACAAACACACACACACACATGCACACAGGCGCACACACACGTGTGCAAAAAGAGTGCCTGCCAGAAACACAAACAGGGTGGAAGAAGAGGCCAGAGATGGAGAGAGGAGCTCTCCACTGTTCCCCTACATCAAATAGCAATTACTATCCAGCAGCCTCCAGCTAGTCACCCCGAAAGAAACCCCACGTGAGCAGTCAACCACGGGTGACTAGGGACTTATGTGATCTCTGTCTTTCCTCTCTGAGTAAAGCATTTCCTCTCATTTGCTGACTAACGCTTTTTGGTCTTGTGGTTGTAAATGATAAACTGAGGGTGTACTTTGTCCCAGCGAATGCATTTACATTCCCTGGTAATTGGGAAGCATGACCTCAGAAGTCAAAAAGAAGTCTTATTGTGTACGTAGGGTGTACATAGGATGAAGCGAATGTTACCAAAAGATTCAATTGTGTTAATTTTGTGCAACTCACTGAGTCATTGGTGGAGGCATAGGGTCAAGATATCCAGGCCTTTGCCATTTCCAGGATCAAAGTGAGACAGAATAACTGGGTTTTTCTCTCACAGAGTCGACCACAAGTTACAGATCCCTAAGTCCAGAACTCCTCGAGCTTCTTACTAGCACAAGCATACATCTGGATTTAATAAGGACAGGAATAACAAAGTTTTACCCCTTCCTCTTTTAGGAGAATCTCAGTCCAACCATGACCAATGGATATATTATGAGAAAAAAAAGTCCTCAGAGAGTAAAAATGGTTCCAGGGTTAATAAGAGTGCATCTGATTTTATTAGCAAAAATTAATAGAAAAGGAACGCACTTAAGGTGTGGCACTGATATACTCATTGTGGAAGCTTCTGGAAGTCAATCTGCATGCGGGGCTTTAAAAGGAAGGAAGTGCAGTGGAAAGATCAGGAGACTTACAACTCAGAGCACCTGAGTTCATCTTCAGGCTCTGCCACCTATATTATGCCTGTGGGTAATTTACTTAATTTCCATGACCCTTGGCTTTATCTATAGAATGAGGGTAATAAAAATACATACAACCCACGAGGGTTGGCAGAGGATGCAGTGAAACAATTCATTCAAAAAGTACTTTATAAACTGCAAAGCACCCATAGAAATATTAATCATAGGTATTATCAAGGCAAATGTGACACAAAAAAAAGAACAGGAAAAAAACATAAGGACTCCACCTAAAAGGTCAGTTCTGGGGCAGATTTTAAGGTGTCAAAGCTAACAGTGCTCCTGACTTGGGGATGAAAAACAGCTCCTTCAAGCATGCACCATGTGCAGCAGGAAGTCTGCAACAGAGAACAGGACACAGCCAGCTAAGTTCTCAAAGGAGACCCCACAGAGCAGTCAGCAGCCAGTCTGAGCCCTCACCAAAAGATGCTGGTGAAGAGAAACCAGTGGCTAGAAAACCAAGGACAATGGCCTTGAGTTGGTGGCTCTACCCATAATGTACTGAGCTTGGGGAGAAAGATCATCACAAGGACTCAGGAGCCAAGTCAAAGCAATGGGCTAGCACAGAAGTCACTGGAGGTCAATACAGGGACTCTTTTTTTTTTTTTAAAGATTTTATTTTTTTCCTTTTTCTCCCCAAAGCCCCCCAGTACATAGTTGTATATTCTTCGTTGTGGGTCCTTCTAGTTGTGGCATGTGGGACGCTGCCTCAGCATGGCCTGATGAGCAGTGCCATGTCCGCACCCAGGATTCGAATCAACGAAACACTGGGCCGCCTGCAGAGGAGTGCGCGAACTTAACCACTCGGCCACGGGGCCAGCCCCAATCCAGGGACTCTTATACTGACATCATCTGCATGGGCGGCAAGCAGTGGCGGGGAAGCCATGCCAGAAGAGAGCTCCCAGGCAAGGCGGCTGCTCTCGTCCCCCTCATTACCTGATCCAGTGGGCAGGAATCAAGCCTCATTTGTTTTCCTGGAGTTGTCTCTTTCTATGAATGATTTTGCCCAGTTCTGTCCTCATAAGGTGGACACTGCTAACCTTACCTTCACTTGTAAGGCTTTCCTTAGAGCTTGCTCCAACTTGAGCATCCTTGGGAGCCAAGGATAACAGCAGCAAGTGAAAACCGGAAGCTGGCACTTGGGTACCAGGCATTGAGAAGAGACGAACAAGAGAGCAGGAAAGGACAGGGCACAGGGAGAACCAGCCCATGACACACTATGAAACAACACACAGCCATTGTCACAACCCACATCCAAACACACAAAGCCCCACAACAAATGGATGATGCTCCAAAACAGAAACAGGCACCTGTGATAAACTCTTTTCTACTCAGCTCCAAATTCTCTTTCTCAGAGTAGAAGTGTAGCTCATACACATACATGCGTTGTGTGAAGAGAATTCAGTATGACGTACCTCAGAATCAGTAAAAAAGTTGTAAAGAAGGACATCATCAAATTCTAAGCCTTTGGCTTCATAAACTGTTAGCACAAGTGCTAACCCCAGTTCTTCTGGAATTTTCTCCTTTGCCATTTCATTGGCTACAAGAATTACCTGGGGAAAAAAAAAATGAAGATGGGGAGAAAAAAACATCAAATTCTACAAAGAGGAATCTGGGAAAGCCCAGTCTACTTCTATGAGAGGCATGTAATGTTTTTAAAGAGAAGTGGCCAGTATGGCCTTGGTCAGTCAGGCTAGTGGAAATATTAACAATGAGTCACTCATCCATCTCTGAAACTTACCCATTCTGGGACAGGGACTGTTGATTCTACTTTGTGGAATAATTCAGCTTCTCAAACTATTTTTCAAATGCAAACCGCCTTTTATTTCAAAACATACGATCCCAAGAAGCTCACCTGGTGGGCTCCAAATTCAATGGGCTGGGTTTTCCTTTTGTTCCCTCGAAGCAAAATTGCCAAGTCGCTTACACTACAAGACTCTAGGACAGTTGGTTTGGGACCATCAAAGAGGCCAGAATCTCTTGGAAGGCGATCAAAAGATTCTGGGAAATAGAACTGAAGTAAATCTACCACTCCAGACGCCAGATTGAGGATTCCTGGGATGAAACAAAGAACACATCAGACCCTGAACAACATGACAACACGGCTGGGTTTTTTTGGGGTTGTTTTTTTCTTTCGGTTTTATTTTTTTCCCTGAGAAGTAGTATTGGCCCTGATAGTATATATAATTGCAAGCCAATTTCCATTTCCCATTAGATTACCACCTGGGCTCTGAGCTGTATTACTATGGGTCCAGTGGATGAAGGCAGAAATGTGTTGCTGTGCTAAGGAGATTTTTATAGGATCTCATCCCCAACCTGCATTTATGTTAGGGAAAATTACCTATAAAGTCAAAGCAGAAATGTAATCTAAACAATTAGAGCTGTTAAAATGCTAAAAGACGACGCTAGTATAGATGGTAAGGAAGCAAGAACTATCCTGTCCCCTCTCACTGGTGCTTAGAGCACTGGAGACAACGTTACCATGGGAACGTGGGAACAGCAGTGCTGGATGTGAGCTGGGGGCAGCAACCACAGCCTCCACTGCCCTTTTCCACCAAGTTTATACCCAGCTGAGAAAGGACTATACTAAGAAAAATTGTCAGAGGTGGAGAAAGGATTTTCCAAAGAGCTTTCTCCCTGTGTCCCATTTTTGTGTAAGCTCTGAAGTAACCCTGACAGTGATTCGGACTGAATACTCCCATACAATAGGCACCTTCAGAAAAATCACCCTGTGGAATCTTCACAACATCCCAGTGAGACAGATTAGACAATCCTGCTTTTACCAACTGGAACTCCAAGGTCTGAGAAGTTAGTAAACACCTCCAAGTGACAGGATTTGAAGCTGGATTAAACACAGATCATCCTGGGTCTCTGCACTATTCTTATGGGCCATGTGCCCTTTGCCTGATACCAGATAGAATACCATGTTCTTGGTAGAACCGCATGGAATGGACTTATGTGTCCCCATTGCTATTACCTAACAGTAAAGGGAAATTTTACTATCCAATACGACTATTATTAAAAGTATACAGTATAAATCAATGAGGACAGGTGGAAACTGCTGAATCTAAGCAAATCAGCTGCTGCTGTGGTTCCCTCCCCACTAAGAGCCAGCAAAGGCAGGGATGTACACTAATGGGGGAGTCAGAAAAGGGCACAAAAGTGTTGACTATAGTGGAAATCTGGAATCCACTTAAACAGCCTTCTGGGGAGCAAGATAAATAATTTTTTACATGAACATACTCAAAGAATAAAAGGTAGATCTGCAATAAAGAGGAATGAAGGACTGATACATGCTACAACATGGGTGAGCCCTGAAAACAGTAAGCCAAAGCAGCAGACACCAAAGGCCACGTATGGCAGGGTTCCATTTCCATGAAATGTCCAGAATAAGCAAATCAGAGAGACAGAAAGATTAGTAGTTCCCAGGGAGAGACAAGGAGAGGATGAGGAGTGACTGCTAACAGTTATGAGATTTCTTTTTGGGGCAATGAAAATGTTCTGAAATTAGATAGTGGTAATGGTCACACAACCTTGTAAATATATTAAAAACCACTAAATTGCACATTTTAAACAGATGGTTGTTATGCTGTGTGAATCTCAATTTAAAAAAAGAACAGGGACCAGCCCCGCTGCCAAGTGGTTAAGTTCACACACTCCACTTCAGCGGCCCAGGGTTTCACTGGTTCTGATCCTGGGTGTGGACATGGCACCGCTCATCAGGCCATGCTGTGGCAGGTGGCCCACATAGCACAACGAGAGGCACTCACAACTAGAATATACAACTATGTACTGGGGGGTCTTTGGGGAGAAGAAGACGGGGGAAAAAAAGAGATTGGCAACAGTTGTTAGCTTAGTTGCCAATCTTTAAAAAACAAATAAATAAAAGATAGGGGAAAATATTCACTAAACATAGTATATATTCACGTGTGTGATAAATGCATATAATGTATATAAAGAAATAAGAGCAGAAGGAAATGAAAGAAAATGTTAGTAGTGAGCGGCCTTACAGGTAGCTTGTAATTCTTTTTAAAATTGTATGCGTTTTCTAAAGTCTCTATTCAAAGTCTCTAAAATCTAGTACATATTATTTGGGCTTTTTCTGGTTCTTTCTACAGAAACAAATACACACAGTCTTCCCTCCATCTCAAGAGTGGAGGTGGGAGATGGGGTTTATATAGTAATTGTCCAAGTGGGTTATTTAGCAAAAAAAAATAATAGGAACAACTCCCTTTGCCATGCTCTATCTCGCTGATCATGAAAGCTGCTGGCCCCAGACGAGTGGTGCTGAACCAGGGGTACACATCAGAAAGAGGGGCTCATTCAACTACCATGCCAAGTCCTCTCTACTGGACCCAACAATGGAAGAGAGGATGCCACTGGAGCCACAACCTGAGGACAAAGAAACATGAGCTATGAGTCATGGTCACCCAGCCTCCACACACTGCCAGGCAGGGTAGGAGCTCAATAAATGTTTCCTCAACACATGAGGGAAGGGAAGGGCTAGTATTTCCTATTAAGAACATAAATTACTTTGCACCAGCTCTTCCCACACAGCAAGAGTCCCAGGTGTAAGATCATGGAAGAGCAAGAAGTTGAGCTGCTCAAAACCATCAAGATCTTGTGATTCACGGGCAACATCAGTGGGGACTTCAAGAGCCCTGGAAAGCTGGGCTGAATTCTGTTGTGTATGCTATACTCCGGGAGGCTACCTGATTTTTTAAATGTCTTCTGAATCCTTGGCTAAACAAATCAGAATTGTAATCTAATTTTACAATGTGTGTGTGTATGTGTGTATGTGTATGGATGTGTGTGTGTAAGTATATGTATATGTGTGTGGTATATAAGTGTTTTCTCTTTTCATCAAACCAAAACCTATGTGAAATGAATCTACGAAAAGAGCATCCGTCAAAAACCTACAATAAACATCAGACTTAAAAGGTGAAATGTTAGAAATATTTCTATTAACTTGAGAAATAACACACAGATGCCTATCACTTCTATTTAAGGTTGTAACCAATGAAATATGATAGGAAAAACAAATGACAAGTATGGAAAAGAAGATAAAAACTGTCTATATCTGCAGAAAAATGCCAAAATCTAAAAGTTAGAATGTTAGATAAGCAAGATTGTTAGATATCAGATCAACATACAAGAACCAATGGCATTCCTCCACACTAATAGCAACTGATTAGAAAATATAAAAAAATTAAAAAATGGCAGCCATCATAGTAACAAAAAGTATAAGATCCATTGGGGACAAATCTAACAGCTGTGTAAAATGTCTGGGGAAAATTATAAAATAGTATTGAAGGCAATAAAAGAAGACCTGAATAGAGAAATACGTCAAGATTATGGTTCAGAAATCCCAATAACGTAAAGATGAGAATTCTTCCCAAAGAGCAACAAATTCAATGAAATTCTAACCAAAATTACAAAAAGTGGTTATTGAAGCTTGATAACTATCATAAATATGATACTGTGATAATAGCACAAGAATAGACAAAAAAGGCAAATCAAATAAAATAGTGATGCCAAAAACAGATTCACAGACATGCAAAAAAAGCAGCATTACAAATCAGAGGAAGGATGGAGTATGAGGAAACAGTGTCAGCGCAACTGATTATCCATACGGAAAAAAGTAAAGTTAGATCACAGAAGGGTTATTTCAATAAAGACAATATCACACCACACATACATTTTAGATTAAACTTAATTAATTAAATTGACCCAAATTTAAATCTGTCTAAACATGAAAAGCAAAATTTTAAACCATTAGAAGACTATAGAGGAGAATATCTTAACTCCAGATCAGAAGGATTTCTTAAGACACAAAAAAGCAAATCTTAAAATATTCACAAGTTAAAATTTAAAAGTATCTGCCTACTAAAGAGCACAATTAATTATATACCTTCTTACCATTAATAAAGTTAAAAAGACAATCCACATAATTGGGGAAAGAACCTGCAATACACATAACCAACAAAGGACGTGAAGGCAAAATCCATAGAGAATTCTTAACAAATAAATAAAAAAAAACCCAACTCATTAAAAAAGGAGCAAAGGAGTAGAACAGGCCATTCACAGAATACAGAACGGCCAGGAAACACATGAAAAGATGCCACTTCTCAGGAAAATGGAAATTCAAACCACAGCAGATGTCATTTCACACCCACCAGGAGAGCAAAGCAAGAAGATATAACATAGACCCAAAGAGATTTGCTCAGGAAGATTCACTCCAGGATTGTATGTCGCAGTAAAAAATAGGCAGGAACCTAACGTACATCACTGGAAAGTGGATAAGAAATTGCAGCATAGTCATAAAATGGAATACTAACAGTGATTAGAATTGCATGGACCAGAGCTCCACATTATCAACATGCAGAAATCCCAAAACATAACATTAAGTAAAAATACGAAGTTGCTGAAAGATGTGTCTGGCATGATCCCACTAAATAAAGTTTCTAGATGTGTAAAATAATACTCTATATTGTTCATGGACACACGTACGACACAGGAGGTGAATTTGTGAACATTCTGTAAGCCATAAAGGTAGTATTCTGGCATTGGTGTCCTGTTATTTAAACCCTCTGTGCCTCAGTTTCCTGCTTTGTAAAACGGGAATGATGCCTACCTCGTGGTGGTGGTATAAGGATTAAGCACAGGTACCATACAAAAACTGCTTAGCATCGTGCCTGGCACAGAGAAGGGGCACAACTGAGGTACAAAGTAAAAGCACCTGAGTGTACATTATCTCCCAGCACCTCCCACCCCTCCTTTTTCGCTTCTCTTTGGGAGAGAAGTTGCTTTAAGGATTAATGCCTTGTAATTGGTGTATTACTTTATATTGCATAAGCAGACGCTTCCGAAGTGCTGTAACAGAAGTTCTCAAGCAGTTTCAACGTTCCCCTGAAAATGTTCTCATGTTGTGGCAAACTTCCTAAGATGTAACTACTTAAAACTTCACTTCCACTGAACCACAGCTTGAATTATCAACCTGAGAATGAGTAGTGGCAGAAATCATAAGATCTCTAGTTCATGAGTGTTATTTACTAACACACTCTGAAATACCTTCCTCACTTCAGCTACAAAAGCCTAACAAAATCTAGGCTGCAGCTTCAAAAGCAGCCCAAGGTCAGTGCCCAAGCACCTCCCTGCAGGCGAGCCCAAGACCTGGACATACCTGAATGGGACCTGTAATTCTGGTACAGTTGATGGATCTTCTTGGGCTTCCGGACGGCATACTGCTTGTCTACGGTGTTTTTGCTGGCATAGTGGAACAGAGAGCGCAAATCACTGAAGCGGAAGGCCACGCCCTTCATGATGCTCTGGGCTGTGTCCCCAGTGAGGAACATGGCATTGGGGTCATTGATGCATTTCATCAGCAGTGCTAGCTCCGCTTGAGTGAAGTCCTGAATCTCATCACCATACAGCTCATGGATGGACCACGGGAGCACCTTGAGCTTTGACAGCCTCCGGGACAGGTTGTACAGAACATCCTCTTCATCAAAATAACCTTTCTGAGACCTGATCTGCTGATACAGGCAAAAGAGACTGTAGATCTCACTTCGGTCTTCCTTGAAATTAGGGGACCGCTTCTTCCCTAATTTCTTATACTCTTCTTCTGTGAGTCTCCCCTGGGGGGAGCTGAGGGCCTCAAAAGACCCCTTCAGAAAAGATTTTATTTCTTTCCAAATCAGGGCAGGGTTGTAGGAGGTTTTCCCTTTGATCATTTTGGGCCATATTTCATTAGTGAACACCTCAAATGTCACGTACACCCGGGGGTCACTCTCACAGAGACGTGTTTCCACAGCTTTATCCTCTTCGCTGTAGTCCCCATCCACCTCAGCCTCCTCCTCATCCTCCTGCCAGTTGGGGATGGTCAACTCTTCCTGCGTGGACCATCCTACGATGGTTCTTTTCAAACTGCCGTCTTCATTTCTCAGAAAAAATGGATTGGGCATAGAAGCATCAAGCAAGAGGAGCAGCTGCTTGGAAGTGACAAACAAAGGAAAGTTCTCGTCCCTCAGGTCCTGGAGTTTGTGAACGTTGGGTTCCAACGGTTTGTAGTGACTGGTGGCCTTGGTAGACTTGGAAAGTTCAATGAAATTCCTCTGCACCTCCTGGCACAGGACGTGGTTCTTGGTCACGAAGATCTGATGTAAATGCTCCAGCTGGTGAGGATGTTCTGAGGTGCATACTTCTGCTGCTTGGCCAGACCCTCCTGGCTCCCCACTGGCTCCCCCCACACAGGCGTCACTCTCCTGCTCCTCATCTATGCTCTCCACTGTTTCCACTTCAGTGGACCCTTCCTGTTCCTCGTCATCGTCCTCCTCCTCCTCCTCTTCTTCCTCTTCCTCCCCACCTGGACCCTCCTTTTCGGGTTCCACTTCCAACCTTCTCTTCAGCCAGATCTGTTTGGCCAACAGCGGGCTTCCTGCCTGCTCGGCTTTTTCCCAGTAAACATGGAATTTCTTCCACAGCCTGTACAAGCAGCAAGTTGTCTTCCCAGTGCCGCTCCGCCCAATGAGGATGATGGGCTCCAGTGGCCTGGGGTTAATGTTGATCACAGCATACTCGCGCTCGCCCACCCGGAAGGGGTACTCCACCGTTGCTGTCATTTCATTGAGGATGTTGAAGGCCATGTTGGTGCTGAAGCTGTGGAACTTCATGATGTTGTACTCTGTCTCCACTGCGCTGGCTGGAGGGAAGTACTCGGGGTTCACGTGCTCCCTGCTTTTCTCGGCCTCTGTGTCCTCCACATAGCAGCGGGGTATCCGATTTTGGATTTTCATGTTGGCTACCACGTGGCCTTTATTGATACCCTTCAGCTTCTTCCGCAGGATGCAAGACAAGCCACGGTTGTAGGCATTGCAGATGGCCCTGATGGAGTCCGACAGTTTGCAGTGATCTAAAACTATGTCCCAGATCCGGATGATTTCTGTGTAGACGCGCCCTGACTTCTCCACAGAGTGCGAGTTCCGCTCTGTGGCGATGATCTTCTCTGGGTTCTCACTGCATCGAGGGGAGAAGTCAATGGCGAGCTCCCACAGCATCCGGGCTCCTTTGTCCAGCTTGGCCTCAAAGAGCTGGATGCTTCCTTTCAGGTGCTTCAGCCGCTTCTGCAGGCCCTGGGTCCACTCACCGTTCCCCAGCTGCTGGATGGCTAGGATGATTTTCTTCTTCATGACCTTGGACATTACCTTACTGGACAGCTTCTTCAGCATCTCAGAAGTACACTCAATCTCCCACGTCATGTTCTCAAAGTCCTGGAGGCAGGCCTCAATCTCCTGCACACTCCAGTCGTCCTGATCTTCGCCACCCTCCTTCCTTCTGTGACCAGCAGGAATGAGCTGCGAGGCCCCAAGGCCTGCCTGAGCATGCCCTTCTCCTGCTCTATGGGGGGCAGGGTTGTTCCCACTACAGTCAGAGCCCCCTGGCCCCAGGGCTCGTTGGAGCTTGTCTTTCTTCACGTCTGTGCCAGCTCCTGTCTCTGGAGGCTTAGAGACCTGAGGACAGTCCTCTGGGAGGGACGTATCCAATTCAACCTGCTGAATCAAAACTGTGATGTTCTGCACAAGGCGGTCTCTCAGAGAGCAGGGCCTGCCAGCTCCAGGCCCCTGCCTCATCACCTGAGCATCCACAGGAGTCTCCCAGCTGTCAGGAACCACGGTTCCTTCGGGCAGGGTTCTGGTGACACTGCATGGTGGAGACTTGGATGAAACCTGGGACTTGAGGTGAGACGCATGACCAGGGGCAGCCGACTTCAGGAGCTTCGAGTGGGCAGCAGAGTCCTGCCGGCTCTTCCGCCTGCTCTCCGTCAGGGCTTTGTTCCAGGCCAAGAGCAGAGCATCATTCTTCTTAATCCGGTGCCGTGCGTCTTTGCCTTCTTTGTTCTTCAGGTTGAAGTTGATGTCAAACTTCACCAGCAGATCTATCAGCTTGTTCATGCGCTTCATCATGCCCTTCTGGAAGAGGATGTGCATCAGCGTGTTCCCATTACCGTCCTGGGTGTTGGGATTGAGGTAGTGAAATTCAGTGGGGTTGGACAAGAATAGATCCAACAGGTGGCTGAGGAAGCTAAAACCAATGTCAGCTGAAAAACACAAACAAAACCTGTGAGTGCTGAGCTGCTCTTCTCAGGGAACAGAGACCCCTGGATCTGAAAGAGATGCCAGCCAGAGGCATCTCAGAACACTGAACTTCCCCAAGTATTTGATAACCCAGGGGTTCTCAACCAGGGGCGACTTGCTCCCCAGGGGACATTTGGCAATGTCTACAAACATTTTTGACTGTCACAATTTGGGAGGTGCTACTGGCATCTAGTGGGTGGAGGCCAGGGATGCTGCTAAACATCCTACAATGCACAGGACAGCCCCCCAAAGCAAAGAATTACCCAGCCCAAAGTCAATGGTGCCAAGGATGAGAAACCCTGAAATAACTTTATAATATTCCAATAAGACTCTTTATGTCAGGACCCTTGAAAATGGAGTAAATAAATGTAAAGTATTTGTCAGCTACGGACAGCCAACTTTGAAACTTAAGCATCCTCATCAGTCAACTCACTCTGACCATCCACACCAGGATGGTCACTCCTTCCCATCAAGCTATGGGTGAGGACCAGATATGCGCAGCCCTGGCCAAGAAACGAGCCTTTCCCAGATTGTTGGTTTTCCCAGCAGGAGAGACCAAAAAGCATAGCATCAGTTCTGATATCCAGCTTCCTCCTCAAGGAAAAGACTGCTTAAGAAATAAAGGCTTACATTTGGTATCTAAAAAGATGTGGAGTGCTGCATGCAAAGGAGTATCGCCTTCCGTGATAGAAATATTGCGGGGGTCTGCACCCTTGGTCAAGAGAAGAAAAGCCAACTCGAAGTCCTCACGTTTCAGGCACATGACCAGCGGCTTCTCCCGGCTGTCCTGGAGACCCTCGGGCAAGGCTGGAGGAGGCAGAGGACAAGGGTACTGTGAGTTGCAGCTCTCTGATGAGGCACAGCCTGGCTCACCTGAGGAGGACGGGACTGCTTCTGCCATTTATTCCTAGGGAAGAGCTGATGCTGAGCGACTTTCGAGGCCCACCTACCACCACCCTTTGTGGGACGCAAAGGCTTCCCAGTATCCTCAGAGTGGAAGCCCAACTCCTTCAAGTGTCCAAGGGCCTTGGCCCTCCCACCTCTCCAGCTCCCCGTCTCATCACACCACAGGACCATGGACCCCACCAGTAGCACTGCCCTGGAGAGGGGACAGGGCCTACAAACAAAAAAAAATCCCAGTGCTTGCTCAACACCAAACCTGACATATAGTCGGTGATCAAGACATGAGCACTGCTTCCTACAGCCTATGCTTCTGCAAAGCTTCTTCCCAAGATGCCTGTCCACCCTCAAACTGCCATCTTCCCTGACACCTCTCCACCCCCACATGCCTTCCTTTTAGCTGAGTCCACACCTCCCCTCTGCACTGCAGGCTCCCTGACCTCTACCCACGGCAGATCTGCAGCCCTTCTATGCATGCCTCCAGCAGCCATGCATCTACTCTCTGTCCTGGGTCCCGTGCGCCTGATCCCAGGGAGGTGCTCAATATGTGCTTGCTGAATCAGGAATAAAACAGGAATTCCATGACAGCCACGGTTTCCGGGCAAAGGTAGTAACACTCCATGCAAGGACTGTTTGAAGAAATAAACTGGAGGAGACATTCCATCTACCTCCTGAAACCCGTGAGTAGAGCCAATGCCCAAAGGCTCTGTATGGCACTTTGAGAGCTGAGTACCAATGTGCCATTGCTCCTTCTGAAGGGCATTTCCCCTTAAACAGCAACACAAGCAGAAAACCACACAGCCAAGGTGCTCTTCCAAGAGTCAGCATACATGAACGCACTTAATATTCAAAACACCCTAAAAAAGAGGGGCTATGATCATTCCCATTCTATAAATGAGGAGATGAAGGCATAAATAGCCTGCCCAAGGCCACAGTTAGTAGCAGCATTAGTAGGGGTGGGAGGTAGGGGCAGGAGGAGGCTGGTGTTTCCAAACGAGTTTTAAAGTAAAACCCAATCCTGCAAGGCGTCTGCACACTCCAGACACACAGCCAGCCAAGTGTGACTGTGCTGATGAAAGTGGCAGATGACTCCATCCACCAATTATTTGGCTGTTTCTTTAAAAACAAGCATTTCAAATCCCAATCCGTTGATGAGAAAAGAATGCCACAGAGCCGACAAGGACCCAGGTGGCATACTGAGCACAGGGAAGTCCAGCAGGGGGTCAGGAGGAAACAATCGCAGTGAGCTACACCAGGGCCCAGGAGCCCCTCCACATACCTGACTGAGGCTTCTCACACAAGACAGAAAGAGACTACAACAGAGGAACTGGAATTCATGAAAATGCAGAGTTCCTACAGGGCAACACCCACTGACGGGGCATTAAACCCATCACTGTTTCAAAATGAGAAGATGTGGAGGCAGAGAATGAGGCAGGATTTAAAGGATTCTCCACAATCAAGTGGAGACCCCGTGACAGGTGGTAGCCTGGACTCCCATTGGACCACTCTCCAGTGTGTATCATCCAGGCAATCTCACCTCCACCATCTATCAGGCAGCCCAGGAGCTGTGTCCTCCGCTGGTCCCAGGTGCTGAGCTGGGGGATGATGGCACAGAGGTCGAGGGCCGAGAGGTCGCACTCTTTGATGAGGCCGTCTCCGAGCGGCGGCTCCCCACTGACTTTGCGGGTCAGCAGCAGAAGCACTTCGGGCCATTTCTGTTTTTCCAGTAAAAACTTGATGAAGGTGTTGGCACAGTCGCGATTAATGTCACAGACCAGGTCAGGAGGAATTTCTTTCAAAAATAAGAATAGACCACACTCCAGTGAAGGCTTCATATGATTTCTGTCCCCAACTACAACCCAACACATATATACATAATTAACACGGGTTACTGATCAGTGTTTTTAAGCACTGGGGAAACTATAAACAAGTAATTAATTACTTTGGGCAAGCTGCTTAACCACTTGTGAACATCAGTGTAAGCACAGATCGCCTGGGAAGGTTAGAAATCCCCCAAGGAGCGTAGAGCCTGGCCCAGGAAGAGAGCAGAATGATGACTGTGTTGTAAGGAAGAATACTTAAGTTAGGGCATTCCACTGAGATCAAAAGGGCAAGAGCCTAGCTTAAATGTTGCATAATACTAAGAATGTGGCCTGCTTAAGAAACACTGAAATATAGGGAGATATTATAGAATGATTAAAAAGTCAAGATTTGTGGAATAATCACGAGAGGATGGTTTAACCTCCCATTCTTAATTTTGTATCATGATACATAAGTATTTCCATCTGTTTTCTGATGTCCGGAGACAGGATAACGATTCTCCCAGTTGAGACTCCTGGTATATCTTAAGGGTAGAAAACTTAAAATAGATCCTCAGTAGTACACAGATTGACAGATTTAGCAAATACAAATGTAGGATGCCAGTTAAATCTGCATTTCAGATAAACAAATAAATTTTTAGTAAAAGAATGTCTCATGCAATATTTGGGACATACTTATACTAAAAAAATATTGATTGTTTATCTGAAATTCAAAGTCAACCAACATTCTGTATTTTGTCTGGCAACCCTACCAGTAAGAAAGCAGTGAGGAAGAGAAGGGAAGACGTCAAGGGTTACCAAAATAAGAGTAATTTGATTTGCATTTGCTAGTTTTTCCTTCTCACCTTTTTCTAAGTTGTCTAAAATGAATGTTCATTTTAACATTTAAAATACTCATTTGAAAATAAGAAAAAAATCAGTATAGGCCATCCTACTATCTTAAGAGGAATTGGCAAAATAGAAGTGTAAAATACAAACTTCTGTAATAGACATTTGTCATTTTTGTGCCCCAGAATCTGTTCGCTTGTCTTCTGGTAGCAGTGCTCTCCCACCTGCCAGGAGTCTCCATTCCACATGGCAGAGATGGGGGCAGCATAGGATTTGGGCCTAAGCCAGTCAGGATCCTCCACCCCTTGGACCACAGATACTGGTTCAGAGGTTTACACTGTGACCAAAAGTGGAGAACTCTTGTTCAAACCACTGAGAGAGAGATGCGTCTGCAGGTCCGAAATGCTGGACAAAGTCAGTGGTTAGAGACCTTGATCTTGTCTCTACAAAGAGTCTGAGATGGAAACCAACCAGAGGACAGCTGAATTGAAAGACGGGAGATACTGGGGCCTGCTGACATTGGATAGATCCCTGAAGCCATGTGTACCTGAAGCCAGACTGGCATCCCCATTATGAGAGTCAAGAATACAACCTTTTTGCTGGTTTAAGCCAATTTGAATCTGTCTGTCACTTCCAACAGAAACAATCCTAAATAGCCTACCCAATGGACAATAAAGGAGACAAAGAAGAGAGAAAGGGGGAAAGTAAAGAGAGAAAAAAATTCAAAAGAGTTGGGTAGATTAGAGATGCTAGAAGAGAGCTGGGAGAAGACCTTCAGGAACAACACAAAGAGTGAGACACAGAAAGGAACAGAGAAAGTAACCTAGCCAAAGTGAGAGAAAGCAGAACCACCCCAACACACACAGTCCCCACAGAGAAAGAGAGAAAAGACAGAGCCCAGACCACAAAATGCAAAGGACAACAACATTCTCACCTTGGGGTCCCTTACGAGATTTTTACCAAACACCAATATGTCATGTTTTATTTTCGTAACCCTAAGTATAAATGAGTGTTGCCGCACAAAGGGCACAATCTGCTCACTGCAAGATAAAGCCAATCGTCAAGAGGCAAGATGGTGGCAGAGAAAGGGCATCTTATTACAGCTTGCAAGCAAGAGGGAAGATGGCCGACTTCCAAACGTCCAATGTCCAAAGGAATCATCTTAAGGGGGGCACAGAATCTTGAAGCAGTTATATAGGCCAGTGGGTTATAGGGGGGGAGGTCAGAATTTTGACCCAAGAGTCACCACACCAGATCTTTCAGTTGTCATTGATGATAGCTATCAGCATAGACTCTCTGTTTGGGGGTCATCACATTCCTAAGGAACTCAAAAGAACGAAGTTATTGTCTTATTGCAGCTGGGAGGTATATGCACAAGCAGGGGTCAGAAAAGCTACAGAGCAGGTGGATCTCCTGAAGGGTACATATCCAGGGTTAGTTAGTCAGAGGTCATTCAAAGTTACAATATGGTTTCTTGTCTATAATATGGCTTCCCTTCTGTCAACCTTGCGTTGAGCCAATTTCATGAGGACAGTCTTCATGGGTGTGGGGCAGATGACATCAAGTCCAAAAGTCAAAGGCTCCCATTCCAGAGTCTCAGCTGTGCTGTTTTTTTTTTTTTTTAAAGATTTTATTTTTTCCTTTTTCTCCCCAAAGCCCCCTGGTACATAGTTGTATATTCTTTGTTGTAGGTCCTTCTAGTTGCGGCATGTGGGACGCTGCCTCAGCGTGGTTTGATGAGCAGTGTCATGTCCGCGCCCAGGATTCGAACCAACGAAACACTGGGCCGCCTGCAGCGGAGCGCGCGAACTTAACCGCTCGGCCAAGGGGCCAGCCCCTCAGCTGTGCTGTTTATCTCTGACCCACTCATATCCAAGAGAGAAGATTGCTCTGGCAGCCTTGCCTCACTTCAACTTACCCTAACAGCTAATGGGTATCAGCATTTTATGTGTAGGACACTGGACTAAGTGCTGTACATCCGTCATCTCATGAGGTTAGTTTCCCAGCCCAGGCAGGGATGAAGAAACCGAAGCCTAAAGAGGTTAAGTAATTGGCCCAAGGTCACAGATCTGCTAAGTGGTAGAGTTAAGATTCAAATGCAAAATATTCCAAGCCTTAAATACTACCCTAAAGAGAGCATTTTTGGTTCTTCTGGCCAGGCCTTCCTGCATTCTCCCGTAAACTGAGAAATCTCAGCCCTACAAATGGTCCAAGTGAATGCTTTACATTTAGACCATACTGTCTGCCAATTTTAAAAATACTAAATTTTACCTGCTTAGGATTTCTAGAATCTTCTCTAATTATGTAAAGTTTGTCATCTAAAGTTATTTTCTGGAACTTTCCTGATTTTCC
Organism: Equus caballus; assembly: GCF_041296265.1. Classification (NCBI taxonomy): domain Eukaryota; kingdom Metazoa; phylum Chordata; class Mammalia; order Perissodactyla; family Equidae; genus Equus; species Equus caballus. The sequence goes on along the minus strand of NC_091699.1, from coordinate 59,592,902 downwards.
TATAATGAAAAAAATTAACATTCAATTCTACAACTTTATACACCAAAATTAGCCAATATTAGAAGAGAGAAAGAATATTAGAAGAGAGAAATAATAGAAGAGAGAAACATCTGTGGTATTGAAAAATGGAGAGTATATGCAAAGAGTAACTCTAGGAGGATACATGAAAAACTAGTAACAGAGGATGCCTCCAGGGATGGGATTTAGGGACTAAAGTCCAGGGGTGGATGATAGACTTTTCACTGAAGAATGTTCTATGCTGTCTGAATGTTTTACATGGAGATCATTACATTTATTTTTTAATTAATTTTTAAACGATATTAGAAAAGAGTTTTAATGAGTATAAATCATCTTTAACCAACTGAATGTTGTGAGAAAAATTACCTTGCAGAGAAGAAAGGAGGCGCAAGAACCTCTGAACTACTTCTTGCTTCAGAAGGTTTTTATGCAATGACCGGTTTCCTGAGTTCATGTACTTCACCAGCTGCTCAGAGGTCTTCCGGAAAGTGTCACTCTCACTAGCGGGTGCATCACCATTGCTCAGGCCTGCAAAACAACACCAGGTCATGCTTCTGAATACAGAGACACAGCTGCGGTAGATTGCAAAAATGACCACGAGGCACCCCCCACCGGGTCTTCAGGTGCTTTACCATGTGCCTCTGCAGCCATCAAGAGGTGGAACCTATTCCCCTCCCCTCCCGTTGATTCTGGCCTGGCTTCATGACTTGCTATGACCAACAGAATGCAGTGGATGTTGCTGGGTATTTATCCAAAGAACTTGAAAACAGAAATGCATAAAGATACATGCATCCCTATGTTCACAGCATTATTCACAATAGCCAAGACTTGGAAGCAACCTAGGTGCCCATCAAGGGATGAATAGATAAAGAAGATGAGGTATATATACAGAATGGAATACTACTCAGCCATAAGAAACGATGAAATACAGACATTTGGGACAACAGGGATGGACCTTGAGAGTATTATGCTAAGTGAAATAAGTCAGAGGGAGATAGTCAAATACTGTATGATCCCACTCATAAGTAGAAGATAAAAACAACGACAAACAAACACATAGCAACAGAGATTGGACTGGTGGTTACCAGAAGGGAAGTGGGGAGGGAGGAGGGTGAAAGGGGTGATTAGGAACATGTGTGTGGTGATGGATTCTAATTAGTCTCTGAGTGGTGAACATGATGTAATCTACACAGAACTTGAAATATATTACGATGCACACCTGAAACTTATACAATGTTATAAAGCAATGTTACTGCAATAAAAAAATTAAAAAATAATAATAATAAAAAAAGAATGCAGTCAATGTGATTTTTGTGTCAGTTCTGAGCTGGGGCCTCAAGAGGCCTTATTGAGTTCTATTCATTCTCTTGGGACCTTGGCCTCTGCCATGTGAACAGGTCCAGGCCAGTCTTCTGAGGAAGAAGAGACAGCATAGAATAAAGAGGAATCAGTCCAGTTGTACAAACTGAGGCCCCATAGAGGTGAAAAAGCCTGGCCAAGCTCAGCAAGACTGCAGACACCGAAGGAGTTTAGTAAAGGCTATGAGAACAGCCCAGCCTAAACTGCTGACCTGCAGGATCATGAGCTAAATAAATGTCTGTTGTTTTCAGCTACTAAGTTTTGGGGCAGTTTGTTACGCAGCAATAGATAACTGATATAAGAGTTCAGGGAAGTGACCGCAGGGTGGCTTAGAGCAACAGCAACATCCAACTACATGCCGGTCACCCATGTGTCTTACTGGCAAGTGGAAAGAGCCAAGAGTAAGGAGCCACATCTCTGGCCAAAGAAGGGAGGACGATACCGCCTTGGTTTAATTTATTTGAGAAAGCAGTCATGATTAGAAAACGACCACTGATGGGCTGTTGAAAAAGGGTAGATGTTTTATTTGGTATCAGATTATACTCTCAAAAAGCACTCGGTTAAAATGGAACCTTACAGAATAGAGAAGGGAGCAGAACTGGACATCTGTTTTCACACCCAACGAGAAGGGCCTGGCCTAAGTGCTGTGATGTTGTGAAGAGATGAACAAATGTTCACTGTCATGTTCTAACAGAGTCAGAACACTTTAAAAGAGATGGACTGTTTAAAAATGAGAGAAAAACAAAAAGCATCCTATCTTCACTCAGGTTGCTGGGCGGCAGATCCCGAGCCAAGGATTTGTGTACACACGGTTATTACGGAGGAGACCAGTTAGGGAGCCGGGGCGCAGGTTAGGGGTCCGGGGGGAAGCCAGGCCAGGGTGTGAGCTCAGGTCAAGTCCCACAGAGGGTGGCTGCACCTGGTCCCACAGAGGAGCTCCGGAGTGAGTCACACCTCAGAGCTGTCCCCATCCAAGGCAAGAGAAACTGGATTTCAAGTTGTCACACCTATCAGTCACTGGCTACAGGCTGCCTTGGGAGGACAGGCACTGCTGGGTGGAAGAAGCATGAGCAGCACAGGCTCCATAAGCCCAAAGACTGCTCTTGAGAAGGAGCCTCCAGTGCGAAGGCCCACCACGGCAGGGAGCACCACAATGGTAAAAGGGACCCAAGGGATCCAAGCAGAGCTCCCACCTTATCTGCTGTGCAGTCTGATACACACCTGGGTCAGCTTTCAACAAACCAAGTCAGCACATCAGACACACACACACCAACTTCTGGGGCAAACGCCCATTGCCCTCTGATCAAGAGACCTTCAGGCGCCAGACAGAAGCGAGACCCACTATCCTCCATAGAAGAAGAAATGGAAACCATTTGGCAAAGGAAGACCCACATCACCTCAGCCAGAGGCTCACTCTGAGATAGAAAACCCGTGTGTGGTATAGCAATGGCTGACTAGCACTCCTGAGAATGAAATCAACACATAAAAACAGATAAAAGGAGAGATACTAAAAAACTGACAATGGTATCCCTGGGTAGCCACGGGCAACTTGTTTATTACTCTGAACTTGTCTGCTTTTTTCTAAATTTTCCATAAGCTTAGTAAGAGACAAAAATAAAAGACTGGACAATAATATGCCCAAGAGTAATTACAATAAATCTTTGTTTTTATATAAAACTATATTTTTACAAATTTTCTACAATGATCATATTTAGAACATATACATATATAAGCAGATTTGAAATTAAAAATTAAAACTAAAAGAGATCTTCTGAAGTTGCAGTAGTCCTCAGAAGTGTTACAGAACAGAAATAAATCACTTTAAAAAGAGATTTTGTTTTTCCCCAAAATCTTTCTTTCAAGCTAAAAAAAGGCAAAACGGGTAAGTTTTATTACACACATTTTATCAGTTTAAATTTATGTATTCATCTCATTTTTAGAAAAGAAAAGAAAAATGTGTAACTATAAATGCATGGAATAAAACTAATTGACTAGATCACAAATACATTAATTTGGGGGGCAGCTGGGTTTATGGAGAATTAATATTTTCTTGTTTTCCTTTCCTATATTTTTAAATTTTTCTTTTAAAAAAAGAATATATTCCTTTTATAGTAAGGAAAAGGCATCACGGACATCCTTGAAGTCAACATCGCATGCCTGCATTTAATGAAAACTGCAGGGTCTTGGTGCTGAGGGATGCAGAGCTGACAAACCGTGGCCTCTGAGTCACAGCCTCCATCTTTGGACACAAAGAGAAGGTTCCAGTGCCCTGAGAGTTGTGCTAGAGGTACCTGCATGAGCACACAGCAGAAAGCAGCTGGCTCCCCACTGGAGGACCAGAGAAAAAGGCTTCAGAGGCCTGGATTTGTTCTCATTCTAAAAGGCCCTGCACTAGTGAATCAGAGAAGATCACAAACAACTGGGAGAAAAACAAAGGCTCCAATCTTGCTGTTCTTGGTCCACAGGGAAGAGCTGAGCAACGGGCACCAGAGAAGGTGGACATGCTGCCATCTGGCGGTGGCCATGAGAGGCCGGGAAAGACAGTTATACAATCCTGACGATTTAATCCTAAAGCCTTGCTCCCCAAAGTGGGCTCTGGCTTCCCCTGGCAGCTCGTGAGAAATGCAGCATCTCGGGTCCTGCCCTGAACTGCTGAATCACAATCCGCACTTTCACAGCCCCCCAAATGATTCGTGTGCCGGTTACCGTCGGGAAGCTCTGAGTCAGAGAGCAGCAGACATCTCCAGCAAGACCCTTTATGTCTCACCGAGATGCAAAAGCCACCCTATCCAAAGAGACCATCACCACCATTATCATCAAAATGGGCCACAGCGACCCCCAGGAGGAGCCAAGGATGAGAGCATCTTTTATCCTGGTCTGTAAAGTGGAATGGTCATTCAGTGGGGGACAAAAAGCTGGTGTCCTAATGGGGCTTTACTCAGGACCACAGATGCAGAACACAAAACCCATCAAGTCAGACCCAGGTCAGGAACGAGGGTACCAAACTCCCAGCAGCAGCTTTTCCCAAAGCTGATGCTTCCATCTGGCCCGTTAATGTGTGAGGAGGCGGAGGGATTAAAGTCCATAAAATTCTCATTTTTATGGCTGGAGATCTACCTCTATTCCCATGGCCCTGGCCCTCCCTTTACCTCTCCCTCCCACTGTCTTCTCAACTACCACTCTGGACAGAAAGACTGTTCTGGGGCTAAAGTCTAAAACTACACTGTCCTGGTACAGTGGCCAAACTGACTTAATCACATAAAAGCAAAGCTAATTAAGTACAATTAAAATTTCAGTTCTTTAGTTGCCTGAGCCACACACATTTCAAGTGCTCAACATCCATGTGACTAGTGGCTATCATATCAGTCGGAGCAGATATAAAACATTTCCATCATTACAGAAAATTATACTGCATGATACCAGTCTCAAAAGCACCCACTTCAGGTTTTAAAGTTTGTGCAATTGGCAAAATCTTAAAAATAAAATGTATGCCTACAACTCTATACAGCCGAATGGACGTACAAGAGAACACTGATATTCAGTACATAATTCTGTACGGAGATCGTATTCCGAGATGGACTTCGACAAAGGTTCCGCTGCTAGGAGTACCCTGGGAAGTACTATATAGGAAGAGTTCGACTTGCTAGCCCTTCCTGAACTGTCATCCTCTTCTATTTTGAATTTTTTTTTTTAAAGATAGGCACCTGAGCTAACATCTGTTGCCAATCTTCCTTTTTTTTCCTTCTTCTTCTTCTTCTCCCTAAAACCCCCCAGTACATAGTTGTATATTCTAGTTGTAGGTCCTTCTGGTTGTGCTATCTGGAACGCCGCCTCAGCATGGCTTGATGAGTGGTGCCATGTCGGCGCCCAGGATCCGAACTGGCAAAACCCTGGCCCACCAAAGCAGAGTGCAGGAACTTAACCACTCGGCCACAGGGCCAGCCCCCTCTTTTTTTATTTTTATCAGTTTCTTTTGCTTTTTTGACTCAGCATTTCCCTATAGTCTTTCAATATTCCTCGAGCATGGCTTGGAAACCTTTGTGGTCAATGGTCTGTAAAGCTTTAAAGTAATCAAACATCCAATAAGTTTACCAAAGAGTATTTGGGGCTTTAGACTTGACTGCATCCACAGCCACCACAAACTAACCAGAGAGCCAAACAGCAGGCCTGGAACGAGGCACATTGCTCTCGCGTGCGCTTTTCTGCCAAGTCAGTACAGTTGAATTCTAACAAGTAAAACGGGGACCAGCTGCCATTCTACTGAGTCTCTTTTGGTTCCAAACCTGGGCCACAGATTTCGTTGGTGAAAGAGGAGAGACGGAAGGGAGAGTGAGGCCCTCTCGCAGAAGATGAGATGTTTTTAGGATTAGTAGATATTCAAAGATTCTATTGTACAAGGAAACATAAAAAATCAAAACTTCGAAAGACCAAACAAAAGTGAATGACTTATGCTACTCTATAGCACACATCTACACACATACAGTATCCTAAGAATTAACAATAGAATTAATAAATGATAAATTTGCAAACAAATCAGCCATTTTCTACCATTAATTGGTTGTTTTTTGTTGTTATTTTAAAATGTGGAACTTCATTGCAAAATCTGTTTGGTTAGTTTCAATTTCTCAAACAAGAGAAACCATCCTGAAACTGAGATTTCAGGCATAAGCTTCCAGAAAGCGTTTCACAATACTTTATTAATTACACTACCCACCAATTCCTTTAAATAGTGAACTGGAACTCAGTATGATATGTCACAGCTTTAAAAGAACATCCATGAAAAACAGAGGACTCTGCAAATACATTTCTCTCCCCTCATTCCCATGGTCTCATGGAAACAACAGAAGATATTTTAAACAAATCAATGAAAATTAAAACATAGACGGGGGTGTTAAATGAAAAACAGCTTCAATGTCCCCCACATAAAACTTTCCTGACTCTGGCAATTGCGCTGATCCCCAGCCTGTCAGGCTGCCTCCCACTCCCACCCCAGCACACACCCTACAGGTGGCCTTCAGCTTGCCACCTACTCACTCATTCCAGGAGGGAGTGTTTCTGGAGAAACACCTCCAAATAACTTCAGCAAACACACACTAACCATCTATTAAGTATTAATCAATCTAGTCCTTCACTCATAAATACAAACCATCCAAAGAGCAGAAGATAATTAGGGGAAACCAACAGCACAAGAGAGAAGCAAGAAAATGCATCAACTAACCCAGAAAGAAACAATAAATAATTCAGAAAAGAGAGGAAGACATTCTTTAGCAAAAAAATTATCAATATTCTTAAATGCCCTTCAAGAAGTGGCAACTGTAAAACAAGCACCAGTTGCCACAGATAAGAAAATCAGAGAACAAGAAAGTTGTTAGAAATTAAAATTGATTCTCCAAATTAAAACATTCAGTGGGCAAGCTGAATTACAAAAGGAAAAGCTGAAGACCAAGTTAAAGAGGTGGGTGAAATAAGGGAGCTAGACGACATTAGGGAGAAGTAGAGCGACGTGCGATAAACTGGGGACGTTCACCCATCTCACAGTAGAGGCAAAGAGAGGAAAAAGACATCGAAGGGTAACACAATAACAGAAGATCATTTCCCTGAGCCAAAAAAGACCAAAAGGGCCCAGCAAGCACCAAGCCAGAAGAATGAGTAAGGACCCACAGCTAGACACATCACAGGGAAACGGCAGAACTCTGAACACAGAGAAGATCCTAGAAGGCAAAACAAATGAGAGTGACATCAGACTTCTAATCCATAGCAGACGGGGGCTAGAATACATACAACGATTTCTCCAAAGTTGTGAAGATCAAGGTTTTATAGCATAGTTCAGAAACCTAAGACACCATGCACTGTCAGGCACACTAGAAAACTGCCATTAAACTGCGACACGTCACTGATTGTAAAACACATTCCAATTTCAAAGACGTTAAAATGTGGGGAAAAAGTGCAACTTAGAAATGCTGAAATAAGATGCATATATTAAGACAAATTATCATTAAATATAAAGATAAAATAAAGACACTTTCAAAACCTCCGTAAGTCTACTATCCACATCTCCTCCATGAAAAACTTACTTGGGCACGCACTCTAGCAGAGCAAGAGAGAAATCTAACCAGATCACCATGAGCCACAAGAGCCATACAGGAGTGCAATATATATATGCTGCGGCTAAAGTCTAAATAAAGTTTAAAAAGTATATATAGGTACATAAATATATATACACATATACACAACAATATGTATGTATATATTTCATTAAATTGGGATGCTTAAAGAGTATCACACTTAAAGAGCAAAGTTTTGGGGATATTGGGTGATTCTTTCTCTGGGTCCAGCTATGCCACTAGTTGTAGAAAGCGTTAATATTGACATAATCATACTACCACGAAAATGCCATTTCCTGGTGTTCCATTTTTAGATGAAGCATGGAAAACTTAGAGATAAGAAATAGAATGTAAATGACATAAATAACATTACTAGACAAAATTCAACAAGTAGGGCTGACTTCTTGCTCTTGATCTTATACAGTAGTCAGTCAACAGATACTGTCCAAAATTGATAAATCAAGAAATAGAGATATAAGTGTATTTTAAATTGTTGGCTGTAGTTGTTTCTGAGGAGTAGGCTTGATTAGCTCCTGTTCTGGCTGAATTTTTTTCTTTTTTTACTGTGTGCGTGCATGAAAAAAAAAAATCAGCCATACTGCCCAAAGGTGGACCTGGTAAAGTTCCCAGAATGTGATAGACGCTCTCTAAATAAGAGTTGTCTCATTCTATCTGTCATAAAAAGCAAACAAATTTTCTGAACATTGGAGGTCTCACTTTCATCTTCACATACCGAGAAAAGATAAACTGATTTGTACCTAATGTCACAGAACCACTTTTACCCCTCAAAAAAACTTAATTCACTGGAAGCTGTACCTGAGAGGTCCTTAGAAGATGCAGCCAGCTTTTTCAAGTGAATGTTGATTTCATTGACAGCTTTGAAGTTCTTATTCCTCTTCAGAACATCCACTGCGGACCGGGACTGTCGGTCCAGCAGGGTTGGGTCTGCCCCAAAGCACAGGAGCATCTGCACATCCTCTGTTTGTCCTAGGGTGGGCAAGAAGGAGAAGGGGGCATTAGCATAAGGGTTCCTTCCATAAGGAGACGTCCCCATGAGTATTCTCACGCCCAGTTCCCTGCCAGAGCAGCCCAGGACAAGGAGACCAATGTCCCTCTGTTTAGGGAACCTGAAGTGCCAGCCTTGGGCAGTCCACCCAACTCCCCGAACCTAGGAGTCCTGTGTGGAGTGCGAAGGACAATAGCTTTTAAGAGGTTCAGAAGTGTGCTCCTCTCTACCTCTCTCCTCTCTCCTTGGCAACAACAAGGAGAGGGGGAATCAGGTTACTAGGCAACAGCTAACAGCTGTAAGGATAACAGCAAGCTGTGACTTGAGATTTCTTTATTCTCTAAAGGAAACAGAATATTCTTCCAGAAAAAACGCCTGTCTAGGGAGAGGAGAAGAACGTGACAATTGCTTTTGCATCAGGGTCTTTCTGTTGTCACTGTTTCCAACCTCCCAGCCCCAACCCTCTGGCTGCAGGCTCCATTTGCTGCTTTGACATATCTACTTGTCAAGCATCAAGGTGTTTCAGAATGGAACGGGGGTCTCCCTGGAGGTACAAAGACTTACGTGGGCACTAGAGTTACGTGAATCAATGCCTGATTCCCAGTGTCCAGACCCAGGCTTTCCTAAAATTCACCACCGTGACAAGGCACCTATACTCCATGTATCATCCTGCTCATGGTGTTCTCCTTTCCTATCACCTCAGTCACAACTGCCCTTCACTCACTTCACAAAAATAAGACAAAATGAAAAAGTCATACTTCTGACCCACTGAGTATCTCACCGTGGTAGGCAGATTTCTAAGACAGCCCCCAACATTTCCAACCCCTGGTGTACACATACTTTCTCTCAGTTGTTCTATCAAATACTAATCTAGTGCTGCTGTGATGAGACTTTGCAAATGTAATAAAGGTCCCAAAGCAGTTGACCTTAAGATAGAGGATTATCCAGGTGGGCCTGACCTAATCACATGAACCCTAAAGGTCAAAGGTCTAGAGGGCATAGTTGGAAGAGGGCAGAGATTCAAAGTATGAAAGGGATTTGATGCACAAGAAATTTCCCCCTGCTGACTTTGAAGATAGAGGGGGCCAGACGACAAGGAATGTGTGTGGTCTGTAGAAGCTGTGAGCAGCCTCTGGCTGACAGCCAGCAAGGAAACTGGGACCTCAGTCCTACAACCACAGGAACTGGATTCTGCCACAACCATGTGAGCCTGAAAGAAGGTCTGGAACTCCGGATGAGAATGTAGCCTCAGCCAATACCTTGACTTCACCCTCAAGGTATTGAGGCTACTGACCTATAGAACTATGAGCTAACAATTGGGTATTGTTTTAAGATGCTAAGTTTATGGTGATTTGTTACACAGCATAGAGAATGATTCCAATTAGCATAGTGTATTGCCCCAAAGGAAGCGAAAACTCCTCACCTTCAGGGTATCAACATAAGGGAAAATTAGGTGCCAGCTGAGCCCTTTTTAAAAGGCACTACAACCCACCCTTCGGTGACCTCCTCCCCAAATTTTTATCTTTAACAATTACGTACAGGAATTTTTAATATATTTCTGTTGTTTTTATGATCTCTGTAGTAATAGTAATTTTGTAATAATTAAATCCAGAAAAAAATTCACCTTAGAGTCCTAAATCACAGAAATTTTTTAAAATTTAAAGCTACATAAGTACTTTCATTCCAGAACAGTATATCAATGGATGACTGAAAAGACTTTCAAGCATAAAATACATTAGGGCAAACTTCTTTCTGAAAAGTAAACTGGAAATGTGATCCAAAAACATGAATGCACAATTTGATATTTTTGACTATTAAAGAGCTTATCTATAATTTTTCAAGTAGATGTTAGAAGATACCAAATCGCTGCAGTATTTATATTCTATTACATACAAGTAAAGGAGTGAGATAACAGTTTTGTTTTAAAATATCAATGTGTCCAAAACTCTGAAAATTACCTTTGCTTACAATTATTTAGACTTACAGATTAAAAATTCTAGATATTGACTTATAAATATGTAAACAGGTGCACAGGTTTTCGAAATTCTTTAAGGGAGTTAGAAAGCAAAATTTTAAGACCACTAACATACTAGATTTTTTTTTCACTGACTTGCATCCATTCCCCCTTTTCCTGATAACAATACCCCCGTTTTCCATTGAGAAAGCAACTCTCCCCATTCCCAGCCTACCTGATTTGATGGGGAGTGAACACCAGACAGACACACACACACACACACAAACACACACTTGTCACTACCACATCCTCCACCACTGTCCCAGCCCCAGCCCCCACTCCAGGGGCAACACCTAAACAGAAAGAACCTGGCCAATCAGATTATTCCATCCTCTGGCTCCATCCCACCTCCCAGCTCCAGGACAAACACTTCTCCAAGACCTGGCCAACCAGATCATGCCGTCTTTCTGGCTCTGTCCCTGCTCCCAGCTCCAGGGTTGAACATCCGACCAGGTCCTAGCTAATCAGATCATTCCATCCTTCCAGCTCTAGGGATTGGTTCATGAAGGGCATGGGCCAAAATCAAGTCACTGAGACTAATTCCTAGGACCTTTACTGAAATATTGAGAGAAGGTATCCTCTTTGGCTGAGATTGACAAATCGACAGAATATAAGCCTGAAGGTGCTGGTGGCCTCAACTGAAAGAGACCCTGCCTAAGAATGAAACTAACACAGAAGAAAACAGAGCTTAGGGGTAAGACAGACTTTTGAAAACACCTTGGGAGCACCTGGACCAAACTCTGGACCCTTGAGTCACATGAGCCAATAAATTCCTCTTCTTGCCTAAGCCAGTTTGACTGTCTGTAGCTTGTAACCAAGACAGATGCAACTAGTCCCAATTCATCTTTACTTCTTCAATTCTAGGAGATGACCATTTCTCAGATTTGGGTCCCGCTGCTGCCTGGGTCTAGTGATTCTCTGGGATTGCACCCCTGGGCTTCTCAAACCACTGTGCTCCAGAGCCAGTAGGACCATCATAACAACCGGCCCCCACCAAAATGCCAAGAGAACCAAAGATTTCTAAGGTCCTATGATACTGCAATTATTTCAAATGGAGGATTTAAAATTCCAACCACATCAAAGAATCGAGAGAGTTCTTGACTCTCCATGTACCAAAAAATACTCAAGATGTAGAAAATCTCATACACTGTTGGTGCAATCTTCCGGGGGCTCAAGTCAGCAATAGCTTTCAAAATCTAAATACATATCAATATGCTAACATCTTAAAAGTGTATATATGTTTTTTTTGTTTGTTTGAGGAAGATTAGCCCTGAGCTAACTACTGCCAATCCTCCTCGTTTTGCTGAGGAAGACTGACCCTGAGCTCACATCTGTGTCCATCTTCCTCCACTTTACATGTAGGACACCTGCCACAGCATGGCTTGCCAAGCGGTGCCATGTCCGCACCCAGGATCCAAACCAGCGAACCCCAGGCCACCGAAGCGGAACATGCGAATTTAACTGCTGCACCACCGGGCCGGCACTGTATATATGTTTTTACTTGTACATACATAAAATATTTGTGGAAGAAAACATAAGATATTGGTGACACTGGTTCCTGAGTGGTTGAAGGACAAATGTAGGACAGAGACTCTCAATGTATGTACCTTTTGATTTTTTAATGTCATCTATTTAAAATTTCAATAAAATTAGAGTTTATCCAAATAAAGTGTACAAATTCTTTGAACAAGCAATTTCTCAACTAGGAAATCATGCTACAGATACATTCCCAACAGTTCACAAAGATCGATGTAAAAAATGTGCTCTTGAGTATTGTTTTCAATAGCAAAACAACTGAAAACCATTTAAATATCCATCAGTAGGGTATAGTCATGCGAGAGAATACTGTTAAAAAAAGAGAGAAATAATTGTGCGGGTACTATGAGGGAAAGATGGCCAAGACACATGGTTCAGGGAAAAAGCAAGAAATAATTGTGCGGGTACTATGAGGGAAAGATGGCCAAGACACATGGTTCAGGGAAAAAGCAAGTTGCTGAACAGAATGTAGAGGATGCTCACATTCATATCTGGAAGAGAAAAGAAAGACATTTGGCTTTATAAATATATATACCAGCAACATACACAAAAAATGTTTTGGTAGTTAACTTTGTGGAGGAAAATTTATTTTTTGCTGTGCATCTTTTTGAAGTGTTTTGTTGTTGTTCTTGTTTGGGGTTTGTTTTTGGTTTTTACTAAGAGCATGCATTTTTAATTTTCTTTTACCTTTAAAAAATTTTTTTTGGTTGAGATACAGTTCATATACCATAAAATTAATCCCTTGAAAGTATACAATTCAGTGAATTTTAGTGTATTTATGAAGCTATGCAATCATTTCCAGAACATTTTCATCACCCTAAAGAGAAACCTTACATGCATTAGTACACACTCCCCCTTTCCCAACTTCCCCAGCTCCTGGCAACCAATAATCTATTTTCTATCTCTAGAGATTTCCTTATTCTGGACATTTCATATAAATGGAGTCATGCACCTTTTGTGTCTGGCTTCTTTCACTCAGCACATTTTCAAGGTTCATCCCTGTTGTAGCATGTGTATCACTCCTTTTCAAGGCTGAATAATATTCTATCGGATGGATACATCACATTTTGTTTGTCCATTCATCTGTTGATGGGAGATTTGGGTTGTCTCTACTTTTTTGGCCGTTGTGAATAATGCTGCTATGAACATTCACGTACAAGTTTTTGTTTTGACCTATGTTTTCATTTGTCTTAGGTGCATACCCAGGAGTAATCCTGCCGGGTCGTATGGTAACTCTGTTGATCTTTTTGAGTAACTGGTAGACTTTTTACCAAAGCAGATGCACCATTTTTCAGTCCTACTAGCGCTGCACAAGGGTTTCAATTTTTCCACATCCTTGTCAATACTTGTTACTGTCCATCTCTTTTTATTTTAGCCTTCTTGGTGTGAAGCATACTTTCAATTTTTAAACTAGTTTTTTAAAAGGTGATTCAAAGAAGCCTATAACACATAGATAGGAAAAGAGTCCAGTATAACAGAACAGAAAGTCCAGAATTAGTAGCATCTCAAATTCCTGAGGTCACAACAGACTTTTAAATAAATGGTGCTGAGACAAATAGGTAGCCATTTGGAAAAAGATAAAAACTCCAATGAATCAGGAAGAAATGATAATATTTTGCATAGATGGGTTAAATAAAATATACTATTAAAATTAATTGCATTCATTTTGTTTTACTCTTTTGAAAGAGTAAAATTTTAAATTGTATATGTGGCTATCATTACACTTGCATTGGACGGTGCTGGTTTAAATCTGGGAAATGGAATGCTTGCCAAGTTATCAATACACACAGTATCTAAAGCATAGCAGGCATACAAAATACCCAAACACTGCCCAAGCCACCTGGAATTCAGGAGACCTGGAGAATGTGTTTCTTTGCAAATTAGAGAGTCCTATCTGGAATGATATTTTTCTTGGGGATTTTCAGAATGGGGATGTGTAAGGAGAGTACAAAGGCTGGAGGTACACACTTTAACCATAAATTACTAGGCTAATGATGGCTTTATCACAGTGGTATCTGGAGCCAGCTTACGCCAGTCCAGAAGGACCAACTGTCAAATATCCAGGAATATTGTAAGCCAGTTGATAAGCACAGCAATTATTAAAAACTAAATTATTTAAACTTATAATCAATAAATTATATTAGAAACAAAAATCATCACTTCCTAATTATTTTACTACATTTTTCTATTATCTATGATGAGGTTTCTTCACATCTATCTTAATATGTATCTGTATGGTGAAAATACAATATAATTCTATTATATTGTGTTGCACACTTCCCAGCTCCACGTTCAGTGACATCACCTTGGTAACCTGAAATCACTCATTGTGGCAGTATTTATACCAAGGAAACTGGAAAACACTACAGTTTACGGCTTTTCTTTTTAAAAATTCAGTTGTCAAACATTTGCCAGGAAACCACCATCTTTAAGAAGGTACTGAAATACATAAGGCATCAAAAAGAAGATAATCACAAGTGTTGGCAAGGATATATTAAAACTGGAACCCTTGTGATTTGCTGGTGGGAACGTAAAATGGTGCAGCCACTTGGAAAAACAGTCTGGCAGTTCTTCAAAAGGTTAAACATAGATTTACCACACAATCCAGCAATACCACTCCTAGGTAACTATCTGAGAAAAATGAAAATATATCCCAACACAAAAACTTTATACACAAACGTTCTTAGCAGCATTATTCACAATAGCCGAAAAGTGGAAACAACTCAAATGTCCATCAAGTGATGAATGGACAAACAAAATGTGGCATATCCATACAATGGAACATTATTTGGTAATAAAAAGGAATTAAGTACTGATAGATGCTACATCAAGGATGAACCTTGAAAACATTACGCTCAGTGAAAGAAGCCAGTCACAAAAGGCCACATATCGTATGATTCCATGTCTATGAAAATGTCCAGAATAGGTAGGTCCATAGAGACAGAAATTAGATTAGTGGTTGCTTAGGGCTGCAGAGGTAGGAGGCTATGGAGAGTGACTGCTAGGGGATACAGAGTTTGTTTTGGGGATGAGGAAAATGTGATAAAATTGATTGTGATGATGGCTACATAACTCTAAATATACTAAAAAGCATTGACTAGCACACTTTAAATAGGTGAATTATAGGGTATATGAATAAAGCTAAAAAAAAAAATGCACTGGGGGCCGGCCTGGTGGCGTAGCAGTTGAGTTCGCACATTCCACTTTGGGGACCCGGGTTCACAGTTCGGATCCCGGGTGCGGACATGGCACCACTTGGCAAGCCATGCTGTGGCAGGCATCCCACATATAAAGCAGAGGAAAATGGGCACGGATGTTAGCTCAGGGCCAGCCTTCCTCAGCAAAAAGAGGAGGATTGGGGGCAGATGTTAGCTCAGGGCTAATCTTCCTCAAAAAAAAAAATCCATTGGACACATTTTCTCTGTTTTCCCCAGATATGGATTCCTGGGACCCAGTTCAGTGAGGAAAGACATTAGAGACACAAACCTCACTGGGTTCTTCCTGGGATGGGCTGAGGAGAGAAAACTGCAGTTTCCTAGGAGGACCCACCAGACCAGAGGTCCCTACCTCAAGGCCTTCAGGCTGTTAGTCCACAGGCATCCTTAATTTTGAGCCAACGTTTTCTAATCATGAGTTTTCATATTTTTTAAAAATCCAGGCTTTCAACATCTCTTGCCATCAGAAGAAGGCAGCACGACCTGGTTCCCATGGTCAGTACCAGGCTGCAGCCACACCAGGCACGAGCCCCCATTGTTCCCTGTCACCTCCCTTCCACCGGGACTGAGTCCACTACCACTTGTCATCACAGCTGCTCTAATTGTGTTATGGAAAAGTTATACTTGTCTCCATCCAAAACAGAAACCAAAGAGGGAGAAGTCTGAGGGTTTCCAAAAAATGAGCAACATCAGAGTGCTGTGTGGGAGTTTACACAGTGTCCTGTTTCACAGGCTAACAAGATACATCTGCATCAAAGACCAGCTTTTCCTTGCATGGCCAGCCTCACTCCTTCACGTGGCCTGTCTGGCACTGGCTGGATTGGGAGCATGCGATTCCTGTGTCAGATTCCTAAGTGCCATGAAGCGCCAATCTGCTGTCTGGTTCACAATTCATCTCTGGTGGCTAGCACAGATTCGGCATAAAAGAAAGCACTTTGTAAGCATGTGATGAGGGAGGGAACAAATGCAGCCAGAAGCCCATGAACTTGAGATATTCAACCCCACAGAAGCCACTTAAAGCCCAAAGAGTACATGGAGCCCAGTAATTCTTCCTTCTCACCCTTCTCTCAACCTCCTTTCTGCATCCAGCCTACCCTCCCGATCACATTTCATTCAAGGCAAAGTTCAGCCCTTTGAGCCTGTCACAGGTTGGAATAGGTAAAACACAGTGGTCAGTTTTGTGGGTTCTCTAATGCCTGAAATCATCTAGCCCATGGCACACCCCCCAGCACGGTATTGCTACTTACGCCTCATGGGGTATCCTGGGGAGTGGGAGTGGGCTGCGACAAGATGCAGGACGGTGCAGCCATCTGCATCCTTCTGGTTGATGCGGCCTTTCCACTCAGGCTTGTGGTCCATTAACCACTTGAAAAGATGGTTTTCCTCTGAAGGGAATTAAAAGGAGTTGCTAAGGTTATTTTCTATATACAGAAAATCAGCAAAGCAAATCAACGTGTACCATGCTGAGGGAACCAAATGGGGAATCCAACATACACTGCCACTCACCACAAACAGGTGTGGGAGACACAGGAGTTTGTAAATTGAAAGGATGAGTCTTAGAAAGTTATTCATAATACTCTTAAGTCAGAGTCCCTAGAAGCAGAGCCTGAGACAAGGATTCTCGTACATGTGATCTATTGAAAGGGAGCTCAGGAGAAAGACAGTGAGGGAAGCAGGGCTGGGCAGGGGAAGGAGGCAAGCAGGGATGCAGTCTCAGCTGAGTCGGCTTCAGCCTGATCCCATGGAGAGCTCTGGAACATGAACTGCACCACAGCATTGACCCAACTTGAGGCAGGGGCTGACCTTTTATAGTCCCTTGACCGTCAGTCAAGAGCTACAGAATGCCCCAAGGGAGGGAGGCAAGGTTGAGGGAGACCCTCCCTGGAAAGTGGTGCCTGTTGACAAAGAGCAATTTTCTGCTGGAACCACCAGTACTCACAGCAGGTGGAATGGGGACACTGGTGATTAAAACGATCTAGGCCAGGCACCAACACCGCCCGTGTCAGTAATCAAGTCAGCATGTCTGATTAGATTATCCTACTACATTACTATCAATAGAACATATATTTTAAATTCTTTTTCCAGACTCCTTCCCTGTAGCTCCTGAGATGGAGGAAAGCATCACACTTCTGGCAACTCTGTGGACATCATTTGTCACCATGTCAGAGTTTTCCTCTGAGAAACTAATCAGGGATAAACTTGAAGATTGATCTGATCAATACCGGCCTGTAACCAGAGGAGCTAACTTCAAGAGTAGATACAACGAAGAATCATGATTTTCCTAACCAGAGGCACACTTCTCTGGGTTCCAGATTTCTAATTTTGAAACTAAGAGGATTGGGTTAGATTGCTTTTAATCAGACTTTACTAATAAATGTTTTATCCACCAATCCCTGTGTCAGAATAAAACCTCTCATCGATTCTCCAATACATGAAATGGATAACAGCAGGGCCAACCTGACTAAAGCAAAGACGGGCCCCAGGTCCTCCAGCCCCTGGCCACTCCCTCTCTCCCTCATTCCCAGAGAGATGACACAGCCTGGAAGAGGAAGCTATCTAGACAAATTCTCTTGTCCCCTTCTGGCTCTAAAATGGTCTGGGTAATTGTCCAACAATGATGCTACACATGCTTGGAAAAGAAAAACAAGCTCCTATCTAAAGTGTGTGTGTGCGTGTGTTTTAATGATCAAATTAAAATATTTTAAAGTTTAAATCCTATAGCCAGGTGAAGACTAATAAAAAAAAAAGAACTTTATGAAAATAGGAGTCCTTTAAAAGAACCATAAGCAAATTTTATCAGCTATACAGCCAGTGTTTCCCTTGGGATCCACCCCTCCAACTACCCCCCACCCTGCTCACAGTGGTTGGCCCTCTGGGCTAGAGAGAAAATGAACTGGGAAAAAGACCACAGCTGCCTCTGCAGGCAAGAGGAAACTCCACAGCCCTCCTGGGAGCTCTGCCCAGCAAAAGCTGTCTGTCCCAAGTCTCCTCCTTGGGTCCCAGGGCTCCAGCCTGCTGCCAGGATGTGTCTAGGAACACAGAAGCCTTTTAGTTTGGGCCTCTTGTAGCAACCAGGTCTCAGAATAAATACAAATGATGCTGTTTCCCTGCTGCCGTCATCCATTTGAATAATCAAATCATTTAAATATTTTACATTCAAGTGGCCACATTCTGGTTTCGCTTGAGCTCAGGAGAGTCCCAGAGCTCAGAGCTGGAAGGGCAGCTCGGAGGAGGAATAATGGGAAGAACACTCACTCGCTTGGATACAGAGTTGCATGAGGGCATGAAGCGGATACGGGCCTATAGTCTCAATATTTGCACCAATGGAGATGAGCCACTGGACTAACTGAGGCACCTGTTCCATCTTCTCATAAAGTCCAATGAAGACATATTTCTGAAAAAAAGGAAAAAACCAACATACACACAGGAAGAATCACGGAAGTCACTACATCAATATGAAACTTCAAACCCTTCACCCATAAATTTTGGAATCGATAAAACCTGGATTAGCTGTGGCTCAGGGCTAAGGTTACTGTAGATAACAAACGTGTGGTGAGACAGCGAAAGGGGAAGGTCCCAAATACAAGCCTGAAGTGGCCTGACTTGAAACCATATGTTTCAAGAAGCCACCTTACCTCAAAGAGACTTTTCAGGGATAACTCTGGGACATGGATATTTCTGGGTAGTCGGTCTTTTTTCACTGACAGAAGTAGAAATGACTGAGGAGAGAGGATAAAAAGAAAAAGATGGCATAAGAATGTTCTCCATATAGGTTATTAGAGCAAAAATTATCTTCAGCTTTAAAATCAACAAACCAAAAAGAAAACCAAACACCCTCCAGCCCTGTCTCTTTTTTTAAGCTACTTGCCAAGCTTTACAGCCTGGACCATAATCATCAAAGTCCCTCTGTCTAGCCAACTTCCTGTTCGGGCTGAGAGCTAAGCTCTCCACATTTCCTCAAAGGCTGCTGAGGACAGGAGCAGCTAATGGCAAGCAGCATTGCAGAGAGTACAGAGGCAGTGGAGCAAAAAAGTAATTCCCTGCAAATTTATTAAAGCTTAGCCAGATGAAGAATGAAATGCTTTAGAAATAGCCCATCCCAATCAATTCTTCAGCACATCAGTGTTTCATCACCCCAAGTATTTGGGGTCCATTAGACCCAGTCAAGTGGTGTGCTAAAGTCAGCTCCTATCAGCTAGTGAGAGGGAACTGTGCACATCTTCTCCCAATTCCAAGTCCTGTAGTCATGTTAGGAGCTTGAAATTGACCACGGTGAGAGTATTTACGCTAGAGAAATTGGCAAATGCTACACATCGGGACTTTTTTTCTCAGAGAGCCAGTTGTTAAACCACTGACTCTATCTAAAGTCACTAAAGAAACTGAATCCCAGAGAGGCTAAGCAACTTTTCCTAGGTCACACAGCGCATCCTGAGAGGTCCCTGTTGAGATCATCCAGGTACACCACAGATGTAAGCGCTCCAGGCTCTGGTAGGGCCATGACTGGAAGCCCGACCTCAGAACCAACCCCCACCATGTGTGCTCTTACCAGTGGATGTAGCACCCTGTGACCACATCTTGCTTCCAGTATCTTTCAATTTGATGTCCACTCTTAACTGCTCACCCTAAACAGGCCCCACTGACCATACTCAATCCCAGATAACACATTCAGAGTTCTGACAGTCCTGATTGCTGGCCTGGCTTTTATTTACAAGATGCTTCTGTCTCCAATATTTGAAAATGACCTAGGCTCCACTGCTGATACAATATTGGACCTGCCACTTGGGCTGGATTCCAGGGCCTTCCCTTGGCTGCCTGCCTTCTCAAGACCTTTTAATGTGGGGATAAGCTTCAGGAAACCCATAGCTGGACTTTAGAAGATTTCCTATGTACCCCCGAAACTATACCCATAATTGTGCATTTATGCAACAGGAGTCCCATTGATTTCATTGGATTTCCAATGGAATCCATGTCCTTTTCAAAAATTTAAGAATTCTGGGGGCCGGCCTGGTGGCACAGTGGTTAAATTTGCACGTTTCGCTTCTCGGCGGCCCAGGGTTCACCAGTTCGGATCCTGGGTGCGGACATGGCACCCCTTGGCACGCCATGCTGTGGTAGGCGTCACACATATAAAATAGAGGAAGATGGGCATGGACGTTAGCTGAGGGCCAGTCTTCCTCAGCAAAAAGAGGAAGATTGGCAGTAGTTAGCTCAGGGCTAATCTTCCTCAAAAAAAAAAAAAAAAAGAATTCTGTATTCTAAGCTCATTCGGCCTGCCTGGATCTAGAGTCCTAATGGGTTGCCCTTGGTTTGGGTGACTTTTATGGACTGCCCAGCTTTAGAAAGCCCACCAGGCCCTTTCTAACCAAACTCCCAGCCTTGGCCAGCCCATCCTCATGAGCACTTACAAGCCATCGTCAATGACAGCTACTATTCACTGGAGACTTAGCATATGCCAGGAATTATTAAACTCCTTTAGCTCAGTGCCTGGCACATTGTAAGCCCTCAATAAACATTAGCTGCTATTAGGTGCTCTTGGGCCATTACTGCTAATCCTCACCAAAACCCTGAGGGAATAGGTTTATATCCTGCAACTTACAAATGAGGAAATGAGGCTCAGGAGTAGTAATTAGCCCAAAATAGAAAGTGAAAGATTAGGATTCAAGGAGACACTGAATTCAGTGTGCCACTGAAGCCAGGCTCCGTAGTCCACTCTGCTCCTCCATTCTATGGATTCCTCGCCCCGGGTTTGGGTCCTACAGCCTCACTGCTACCTGTGGGTCCCTTAAAGCTATACGGAAACCGTCCGAGAGGCACAGGCAGGTCATCTGGGCCCACACTAGCAAAGGCAGCATGCCAAAGATTATGAAGATGAGCATGCAACTGTTTATTTTCCTCATTCCACATTACCCATTAGCATGTGGTCTTTACATTTCTTTGAAGACAACGTAGACACAGAGCAAGGGGTGAGGTTGCCACAAACAGTAATTTCGCTAACTTAAAAAAGAATGGAAACTGCCTAGTACATCTCAGCGACTTTCCATTTTTAATGACTTTACAGCTAAAAAGTTACTTTGGTATCAAGATAAACAAATAATAAATTACAATCCCCCAGTGCCAGCAGAAAGAAATCATTTAATCAAGAATGTACTTTCCCCACAAGAGAGCCATCTCCTTTTACTTACGTGCCACAAGCCTTTCTTTGCCAACTTTTCTATTACAGATTGCCATACTTCTGCTGAGAATCCAGTAGTGAAAATATGGTCAAAGTAGGGCAAGAAACTTTGCAAAACAATGGGGTCATCTGAAAGAAAGTTCCATTGTTTAGAAATTTTAACTTGGGCAAAGTATAGAACATTTAGGAAAAGATCCTCCACTCAAGACCACATATAGACAAATGGTAAATTAAAGATATCAGAAAGGGAGGCATTTTCAAAGTCCTATATAATTGACTGAAGTAGCAATCATTTAACTGCGCCCGTAAACTCAACCCCCTAAGAGTTAGGCAGCATCAATGTGAGCTGACATTCACTGAGCTTTTCTATTTGCCAAGCCCATTGATATGGGTTTATATTTAATCCCTCAAACAAAGCAAGAAGGCAGTGCCTATTATTTCCATCTACAGAGGAGAAATGCAAGCTTAAGGGAAGTTACAAACTTTACTTCCTTTAAGAAAGATACAACAAATATTGTTTTCACCCAACAGATGAGAAACTATGACAACGAGGTCAGGCTTCATGGCATATCATACAGTTGGTTCATGACAAAAACCAGGTCTACCAACTCTTTTAGTCAATACTCATTCTTCTCATTTAGTGGCCCATCAGCCTATGGCATCTCACGATCCTCCAAACCACATTTCTCAAACTCATGCATGACAACATTCAAGGGTCAGGTGCCAGAATAACATGGCATCTCTTTGAGGGTTATCAATTTCCAAAAATAAGTAAATACCAGAACAAATATATATTGTACAAAAAGATACTAAATTTCCACAAATCTGTTTTCCAAAATTTAGAAATTGGGCCGTGAGCAGACATTCACCCTCCAAACAGGAATGCTTTGCCTACAAAATAAGGGATGCGTCACCCCAAGAAGTCCTGTTAATTGCCCCCTCTCAGGATGGGGGCAAGAAGGGAAACCATCCAGATTTCTTAAAGGTGCAGTCACCAAGAATTAGTTGTTTGGAATTCCCATAGCTCTGCCCTGGCTTCTGACAGAACAGTGACTTTTAAAAGACACAGACAAGACAATAAGGAAGTATAGAGAACGGGCCAGGCCATCAGGTTCAGAGGAAAGGAAAGTCGGCTTCAGTCACAGCAAGAGGCTAACTAGAGAGCTGCAACCCTTCAGCACCTGTCTGGGGACCTTCTGCTTCTCTGACTAAGAGACAGGCTGTCCCCACCTCTAGGCCCCTTCTACTCACTGCCTGATACTGCTCTTACCCCCCCTCTGTGCCAAACTTGCAAAAGTCTGTAGGAGTCCAGCCACAGGCCACAGAAGTTGCTTTCCCACAATTGCAATGGGAACAGTTGGATCTATGAGAGTTGAATCTATTGCCAGTTGTGATTTCCCCACTTCTGAAAGCCAAAGACCATTTTTCAGCAATTCTAACATGTGCCGTTTTTCACATTCTAACATCTCTAGAACAGGGACAGGTGTTACAATCGATGTTTCCTCTCAATAGCAGAACATAAATTAACAGCACATCTTGAAACAGTGCAATCTTAAATGTGATCAAACACAATATTTGAGAACAATGGCCTGATTAGCGGTGGAATTTCAGACTGCGCTAAGATAACCAGAGAAAGAGCTCCTTTGTCACTGGTAAGGAGTATATTATATTGTGCTTTATGGTTTTCTGTTTTGGCTAATCCAGCCCATGGACAAAGCCATCTCACAGCCAGGTCATTAGAGTAATAATCTAATGAGCCATGCAAAAGGCCCCCATGTGTCACTCCCAGACGAGTGTGCGCATCCTCTGCTGCCATGAGTATCGCAGCCGCCACACTGAGCACCTATTGCCAGCTTTCACAGGACTCTCCATCAGCCCTTCCACGTTATTTTCATAGCAAACAAGAATATTTTCTCGACATATTTGAGAAATACATACAAAAAATCACAGGAGAGAGCAAAAAGTCACATAAAACAAGTAGTATAAGTAGGGAAAGCTCTGTGAATAGCACCACAGAAAACAAAGTCTGAAACAAAATTAGGAAAGCTTTAAGTGATTTGTGCAAAAGGACTTAGTTTTTTACAAGGCATGTGCCACCAAAGCTTCCAAAAGGCTTTCTATTGCGAAAATCAGTTTGATTTAAACTACAACCATCAGCCACAAAGAAACACCCCAGAATGATCTCCCCAGGAGCCTGAGTCCCCAGGAGCCAGAGTCCCCAGGAGCCATCCAAGGAAACTAACAAGGACCTTAAAAAAAAGAAAAGAAGAAAGAAAGAATGCTTCCCCAGTTGTGGCTTACTGTCCGTGGTGTTGAAGATTCCCACAAGGAAGTCAGCAACCTGGATCTGGTCTTGGTTGCCCTGCAGAAGCTGCAGACCCTTAAAAAACATGCGAGCGGCTTCATAAGGCTGGAGCAACCGCAGCAAGGAATACCCAGCTCGGTAGTAGCCCTGGAACAGAAGAAAACCAAAACCGTAGCACATCCATCTCTTTTAACCTGCTGCTGAAAGGAAAGCAAGATTGGCGACTTGGAGAAACGGAATCGAGGAGTCTCACTTCTACATAAACACAGGTTCCTAACAAGCACTGGATACAGGATTTCCACACTACATTCTGTGACACATTTTTCCCGTCCTTTTTTAACTGCCAAGAAAATAATCACTTTCAATCCAGGACTTATAAAGCATCTGACATATGACATGGAGAGAAGGAGGTGGGCCTGGTTCCAATTCTACATGTGCAGTTTATTTATTCATGCCTCAAATCACAGCCTGGGCAAGAAAAGAGGAACGAAAAACACCCATGACGGCAGTGTTCCAGAAAAGAGTGAGATTGTCCTGAAAATACAGAAGTTGTTCCCTCTCCCTTTCAATCAAAGTAAACACAATTTCCACTGGGTATGTAGGGGAAACAATTGTAAGGACAAGCATTGAGATTAACCAAGCTCCACATTATAGGCAATATACGTCAGAGGCAAAAAAAAATTTGATTTCTGTAGGGAGAGGAAAATTACAATGATTAATAGAGGAAAGTGGTCCAGTTTTGCCTGTCTACAAACTGTATGAGTCTTGAGTAGAAACAAAATGATACTTACTGCCTTGTCCACTTTGATCATCTAAATAAACTGGCATCAGAATCTACCAAAATAATTTCTGTCTAAGACAACAGAAGGTGTTCACCAACAGGGTTCATATAAAAAGCAAGCACTTGAAAATTCCACTTAACATCAAATCTCTGATTATTTATTGACGTGTTTTAACCTTCACTTGAAAGTCTAAAACCTTAGCTAAGAATCAGAAAAGGGGGAAAAATGTGTTTTTTCCCCCAACCAGGCAAGCTGTTACAGAATTCCTCACTTCTTTGCCTTCCTCAGATGTAAGTTTCTTTCATCCCTTATTTTGAAGGGGGGTGAGGGGCTCAGAAGACGCCACCCCAAAAAATGACATTTTGGCATAAGGATTATTTTGAGCTGAAGGCATTTGAGATTCAACAGATGTAGAAAGACGCCTTTCCGGAGCTTCTCTTATCCGACTAAAAGCAGAAACTCTAAGAAATGAGGGCTGCCATAAATCCTCTCTCCCGGGGAATTTTTATGGCCGTGAAGAAGATGGAAAGTCAGCACTAAGATGGACTAGCACAGACAAACTGCTAAGATACCCCTTATCTTCCATTAGTTTCCCCATATATTTACCTTCTCACAGTCTGTAGGCCCTAGAAGTCTAAAAACCCTTCCCTTTGTCTTTGCGTCTCCACCATTTATTGCTCTTTGTTAAAAATGGCATATAAGCTCTCAGGCCTACCTGCTTCTTTAGGGTCTTCACTTCTTTTCTAGGAAGGCCCCTGCGCCACATAAAAATTAACATCAGATAAAATTTCTACGCTTTTCTCTTGTTAATTTTTCTCATCAGTCTAATTGCAGGGCCCTGGCCACTGAACCAAAATAGGGTAGAGGAAAAGGTTTTTCTTCCTCCCCTACAGAGGACATTTGGGGCAGGGAGAAAGAATGGAGGAGGAAGACCCCCAGGACCTCCAGGTAAGAATGGGGGAGTGGTCCTGGTTGTTGGGCTGTGAGGGGCTGCTACAAGTTTGGCCACTTAAGGAAGAATCTGGGAGCATCATCCAGGACCCCCTCAGACCCTGGGGCCACAGCCACAGCTGCCGCCTCAGGGATGCAGGCAAACCCTCCCAACTTCCTCCCTTATCCTACTTGGGGGATGGAAAATCCTAAGATGTCTTTCAGGGAAAATTCCTCAGAAATGCTTTCCCATTTTCAAAACTATTCAATAACTTCTAAAGTATCCATCCTCCAATAGAAGAGGTTTAATGTAAAATCCACAAACCCCTTCCTCCAGGTTGTAGTAATCTGTAGGTGAGACCTCCTCACCCACTTCCCACTGTGTTCTGTTTCTAGTAGTCACACATGAAATGTAGACCACTGAGGATATAATACAAACTCCTATTTATTGAGTGCCAACAACCTTACTTAGTGGCTCCTTAGTCCTTGAAGCAACTCTAAGACAAAGATATTAGCACACATTTCTCCTACAGAAATGAAGCCTTATAGAGGGAAAAGTAACTCATCCAAGTTGTTGAAGCCAGTACACAGCAGAGCAGAGAGAAAAAACGCTGTGCCTTTCCCACTTTATTGCAGAGCTCCTCTATAAACCGTCTATGCCACTACGTTGACAGTTAATTGTGTGTTGCCTCAGATAGCTCCAGAACTGCAATTTAACTTAAGGCCTCTGATTGTGCACATGCTGTTCCTCCCCCAGCTTGCCTGTGAATTAGTACAGGGCTGGGATGGTGCCTTTCACTCCTTTTGTCTGCCTTGAGGCACCAAGAAGGTGAAGGCGCCTGGCGGAGTGGGCGCCAGAGCATGTTAGCTGAAAACACAATCAAATGATCATTTACTGACTTTTGTTCACAGCTTAAAGGGTTCTCAGACTTCCCTGATCCCGCCAAAGGGGCTGACTTCTACCGTAAGGATGCTTTCTGAAGAATCGGTGCCATGTTGTCCACCCAGCTTGCATTTGAAATAAAGCTTTGCTAAAATGAAACTTGCAAACAGCAAAGACCATGAAGAGACTATGAGTTTTGGTGTAACTACAGAACAAAAAGGAGCTCCATGGTGACTCCACGTGACTCCACAGCACTCCATCCACCACGAGGCCCAGCTCTGCTCTACCCTACACGGGCATTTCAACACTTGGCCATCACTGGTTTTACTCTTCTCCAGATACGGCTCACATGCCCTGTGAGCATCTGTCTGAGGTGCAGAAAGTTGAATGAGAAGCACTCTTAGCCTTTCCATTCTAAAAAGAAGGAAGGGAAAGAGGCAGGTTAAGAGGAAGGAGGCAGCAGGCCCCAGTGTCACCATACCTTCACGTAGGTTTGATCCCACTCAAGACACGCCTCGGCAGCCATAAACGACTCATTCCATTTCCCAAGACAGTAAAACGCTTTGGATTTGTTGCACAGCAGGACAGCCACATCCCTGGGGGGAACCCTGCGAGAAAGAACAAACTGGTGGTCAGTAAAGCTATCTTTCTGCAAATACAGAAAATCACCCCTAAAGGCCACCATTTCTGGTGCTGGCTGCTGCCATCATGAAGGGGTTTCAGCAGGAAATGTCCAAGTTATGCCCATCACATCTGAGCCTCTAGCCCCTTAGAAAGCCTGGGGCATGTGCAATGCACAAATCTGTCCTTCATCCTTCCCAAATCCTCTGCTTCCCCCTCTTAATGATGAGTGTTCACAACACCATGGTTCCACCTCGAATTGATCTCTCCAGATCTTTTCATCTTTTAGAGACCACTGATAGACATGCTGGGAAGATGGTGACTGGTCCTAAGGATGGAGAGGATGGGAGTTCCCACCAAGCCTCAGCAGAGTCCGAACACACTGTGTGTCACTCCACATGCATGTTCACGCTGAACAGATGCAGAGCTTACCATGGAAAGGGGCTTTCAGAACACATGACCACAGCACCCCCACGGACCTAGCGTGAGAGGTACAGGATGAGCACAGTCCTAGAACATAGGCAGGCCACCTAACATTTGTAGGACCCAGTGCCAGAGTGCACATGGGGGCCCAACCACCATTTGGCTAATGTGCACTGTCCAAAACAGTAGCCACTGGCCACCTGTGGCTATTCAAATTTAAATTAATTAAAATTAAACAAAATTTAAAATTCAGTTCCTTAGTTGTATTAGCCACATTTCAAGTACTCAACAGCTAAATTCTATATTATAGAACATTTTCATCATCACAGAAAGTCCTATTGGACTGAGCTAGCCTTAGTATTTGAAGGTCATGAATCCAGCTCAAAAAGTGTTCAATAAAATAGGTTCTATCCTCTTACTTTATAATACCTGGAAGGCAAGCTTCAAATTGAGAACTGCAGGCACTGTGTCAGGGCAGGGTGAGCCAGACCTGCGCCCCTGCCTGCTCCCTCTTCTCTTTCCACCTCAGCCATCATCCTGCATGGCAGGAGGCATAATTCCAATCTCTGTCCACACCCCTGAGCTTGGCCAGCCCTCAGAAGAGTGGGCCATGGATAGGAGGCCTGTGCAGGCCCTGGGAGCAGGGTCTAAGGGCAGGATTTCCAGGGTCTTGGTACCCACGGTGCAGACCAAAGGGGAGGCAAGGGCTCTGGGTAGGTCAAGCCCCTGGCCTGACAGACTCCTGCCTGTGGAGAGGGGCACAGCTGAGGGAGTCTCAGGGGGACCCTCTAAAACACAGCAGGGGGAGGCAGAGGCTCTGCTAATACACTGCAAGGTTAGTACTGAAACCAGGTCAGAAGAAGGAAGAAAACGTAAAATATACCACAATATGTCAACAGAAGCCCAGGTGCCACTGAATTCAAGACACATGAGGGGGAAAAGCAAGGCTTAAGTTTCTTTTTTTATTGAATATTTTAATTGTGAAAAGAATACAAATCACTATAGAAAAGTTAGGAGATGCAGAGAAGCACAAAAATAAAGCAAAGTAAAAACCACCTCTGCTACTGTCCCCATCCTCAATGCTTTCTGTGTCCAGCTTCTCTCACTGCCCATCACTCCCTCTAGGTTGAGGGATGAGGCCCCAGGAGCACAGTCGGAGGGTGATTGGCAAGGGAGCTGTAACTGCAAGTGTCCAGCCCACATACCCTGCCTGGGGCAGCCATCCCCAGCTGCAGTAACTATTGGCTGCAGCTAGGGGGTCCTAGTGCCCTGTTCTCCAAAGATTTATCCTCAGCCTAAAGGAAGCTGCCCTCTCCCCAGGAAGTTATGCCCCTGCAATGGACTGAACTGTGTCCCCCTAAATTCATATGATGAAGCCTAGCCCCCAGTGTGATGGTATTTGGAGATGAGGCCTTTGGGGAGGTGAATAGGCTTAGAGGAGATCACGAGGGTGGGCCTTCATGATGAAATTAATGCCCTTGTAAGAAGACATCAGAGAGCTGCCTCTTCTCTCCCTCTCCTCCGTGTGAGGACACAGTGAGAAGGTGGTTGCCTGCAAACCAGGAAGAGGGCTCTTCCCAAGAACTGAATTTGCCAACACCTTGATCTCAGACTTTCCAGCCTCCAGAATTGTGAGAAATAAATTCCTGTTGTTTTTCCACTCAGTTTATGGTATTTTGTTATGGAGCCCAAGCTAATCAATTCAGCCCCACTCCCTAGGACAACTCACAGGGTCAGATGGCCTACAACCAACGAATGACTGACATAGGAATCAAAAGGTCAGCCCTGTGCCACAAAGTGGGACCAGCTCTGCAGTACAACTCATGCTCCAGAGCTCCCCAGGGGATCAGGCTGAAACTGACCCCATTGAGATACTCCCTGCTTGGAGGCTTCCCCTGCCCCATCCTGCTTCCCTCAGTCTCTTCTCATGAGAGCACTTGCTCAGTAAACACATGCACCTAAATCCCTCTGCCAGCTGGCAGCGGCAAGAAAGCAGGCAGCAGGTGATGGGCAAGGGAACAGTGTCAGGAAAGTCCATGAAAGGCAACACGCAAGGGCCCAAGCAGAAGTCCCATTAGTGGTCACACAGTTAGTAAGTGGTGGAGCTGAGATTTGAGCACTCAGTGTGGGGTTGGTCTATGGCCGTAACTACCATCCAACACTACCTCATTAAGAAAGTCAAATGTTTTGCCCTGAACGAGGAGCTCCAGGCCCAGCTCTAACACAGTTCTGGTCTGAACCAGGAGGCACAATTACAGACCCAAACCAATTACACTCAAGTCCAGCTAGAGTATAGACACAAGGTGATAGGTGGTAGCAGGTGGGAGCCATGGCTCAGGAATTTAACTTGATGTCATTTCTCAGTACAAGTTTAGGGTGCATGCACCCCCCAAATGCCATCCTCTGCTTCCTCTATTACAGTTGTCCTGAAAGTATGATCTGGGAACCTCTGGGGATCCCCAAGACCGTTTCAAGTGGTCCACAACGTCAAAATATTTTCACAATGGTGGCAGGCTGAATAATGGTCCCCAGACAATGCTACCATTTATGAAAAAAGGGGCTTTGCAGATGTGATTCACTTATGGATCTTGAGAAGATATTCTCCTGGATTATGATATAATCACAACGGTCCTTACGAGAGAGACAGAGGGAGCCATCGCTATAGCAGAGGAGATGTGATGGCAGAAGCAGGCTGGAACGATGTGCTTTGAAGATGCAGGAAGGGGCCACAAGCCAAGGAAGACAGGCAGCCACTTGAGGCTGAAAAAGGCAAGAAAATGGATTCTCCTCCGCAAAGGACCAGCCCTGCCAGCACCTGGATTTTAGCCTCGTGAGATTTATTTCAGACTTCTGACCTCCAGAACTGTAAGATAAATTTGTATTGTTTTAAGCCACTAAGTTTGTAGCAATTTGTTATAGTGACAACAGAAAACCAATACAACAATAATACTAAGGCATTCTGCGTCTTTTTCACACTCATTCTCTCACGTGTGCGGGGAATTTTCCAGAGGCTATATGACATGTGATATCACAACAGATTGAACACAGAAGCAGATGTGAGAAGCCAGATGTCTTCTATTGAGACAGACACTAAAGAGATTTGCAAAAATGTAAAATGTGCCACTCTTCCCACTAAATTTTTAGTTTCAGAAAATATAGCCATTTTTCATAAAAATATGTAACTTACGTTAACATGTAATGGGTTTATCATGATATTTTAAATGGATGAATGAATACATATTTAAAATTTTTCTCTGTTTTAAGTTCTAATACACTATATTGATAGCTACAACCTACATAAACAAAAGCCCTTTGGGGTCCTCCATAAGCCTTTACTCGAAGGGTCAGGAGAAGAGGTGGCCTTAGTTCCTGAGGGGTGTGCACTGTGGCCAGGGAGTAAATGGCATAGATAATCAAGAAAATGAAATGAATGACAAATGAGAGGTTTGGGGACTTCGATCATCCCAGGGACTCCAATCCCATAATCAGACAGAAGGGGAAGTTTTGCAATGTTTATGAACAGTCCCGTGTTTCACTTTCCATTTCTCTTATTACTCTACTCTTCTCTGTTCAGTTTCTGAGCTGAGGAGGCAGAGAAGCCAAACAGGAAATGGCAGAGAAAGAAAACAGAAACTACGTGGTGTGATAAGAAATTAGAAGAAAGCATAAGCAACAAAGTGAGTCCCCATTTACTTTTAAAACAAAAACAAATCCACTTACCCCCAGTGGCATAACTGCAGGAGAATGTGGATGGCTTCGTCGTACTTTTTGATGGCCAAAGAGAATTTCCCGTTCTTAAGAACCTGGTTGCCGGACACTTTCAACAGCTCAGCGTAAGCTCTCGGGTCCATCCTGTGAGGAGAAGGAGGAAACGCTCGCTGCCAGGGCTGCATGAGGCATGACGTCCGCCTTCACATCTGCCCTGCTGAGAGTCTGCAGAGACAGTTTGTTCATTCTGGCCCCACCCCCTGCAGAGGGCACACCCTGACAACACCCCTCACCACCAGGGGACCAGACTGAGACCATTTCTTCCCCAGCTCTTTTCTGACCTCAGGGGCAGCAGCCAGAATGGTTCCATTTATTCTGTGTTAATGATCAGCCAGGCACTGGGCGAGGGGGCTGCTTCCATGCACTAGCCAATATAAACCTGGCAGGTAGTATGCGCTCGAGAAGCAGCAGCTATTCCCATAACTGGTACTGTTACTACTCTCTCATTTACCCATCACTACCTCCCCTAAGGAAGCATTGTCCCCACTGTTAAGATGAGGAAACTGAGGCTCAAAGGGCTTCAAGTCACATGCCTAAGCATCTGCTAATGGCATTTTTGGGTTCTGACTCCAATTCCAAATTTCTGCCTTAACCACTGTACCACATCACCTATTGGCACAAGCAAAACTCAGATGATGGTCCTTCCACTCTCTTAGAAGGTGGGAGGGGGATGAGACGTGCATTTCTAAAGGCCTCAATACACAAGGGGCTAGGCACAGGGCCACAACCACTGCCTCTCCCGCCCTCCTCTCCTTCCTAAAACACTATCAAATAAGCCTCCGAGTATTTGTCCCTGAATCTGCCACTGCCTGCTGACTTGTCTGTGCCCTCCAAGAAGCACCTGCTTCTTTCAGGTCACGACTTCTGTTTTGATCATTTTTGTAGCCAGGCATACTTAAATATTTGCAGTATAACTGATTTGAATGCCAGCCAGACCCAGAGAAGCTACCTGTAACTGATTCTCTCTGGTGTGGCCCAGGTAGTCGGAGATAAGCACCTGGAGCCCTGCCTACCTGAAGGACCTCAGGAATGTTTGCTGAACAAAGGTAGAGAGAGGAGAGCACCCTGGAAAGCCTCAAGAAGCAGCTGTCCATGAGGCAGGGAAAGGCGGGGGTCAGAAGCCATGTCCCTTAGGATTTTCTCCTCCCAAGATGGCAACGGGAAAGGCAAGGCAGTGGGGAGGACAATTCAGGTGTTTACATATGCCATGTTCCTGTAGGGTCATACAACCTATTGGGGTCTTGTTAACCAATGCAATTTTTGGATAGATAATAACTGTTATTACTTTTATCATTTTAAATTTTGGTGAGGGGTTTTGGGACAGGGGAAGCAGATCCAAGCAGACATAAGTGGTGGCTTATTTTAAAGCCATATGAGTTTATTGGGACTGGGGTTTTTGAACTGCACCGCATTCCTCAGGCAGAGCGGTATCAGAATGAAGCACAGGATTCTCAAATGAGCCAGAGCATGAAATTCCACCTATACTTTTCATTAAATAATCTCTCAATTCTATAGCTCACATTTACAGAGATGACTGAGGAGAACATGAAAAAAAATTCAAAAATTAATTGATGACAAAATAAAAACATGTTTCTCCTTTGCATATTGTCAGCCATACGTCCAATAAATATTTTTTAAACTGGCCATGATCAGACAACTAGAAAAAGGAAATTGCTGTAACAACTGACAAAGGGTTAATACTCCTCCTTTATAAATACCTTTCCACTGCAAGAAAAGACCAACACCCCGTGCAAAATGTGTAAGGTCCTATGCAGACAATTCACAAAAAAATACAAGTAATGGCTAAATCTGTGGGGAATGGATAAACAGGATCACCCTCACTAGTGAGCAAAGAAAGTAAGAATTAAAACAACGAAGTGGAAACACTGGAAAATACTTAAAAGGATGACCCCAAATGTTGGGGGCTGTCATACACTGCTTAAAGGGGAAATATACTACATCATGGACAGATTCAGCTTCATGGATATTTGCCACAGTGAAAAAGTGGAAATAACCCTAAACGTTCCACAATGCATAATGGATTTGAATCAGTTATAAAACATCCATGTGGTAGAACATCGGACAATTATTTTAAAAACCATTTTGTAAAAGAACATTTAATGACAGGCTAAGTCAGTAAATGAAAAACACAGGCTACACAAAAGGGCATACAATCCCAAATTAAATTTTAAACACATATAATGTATTAAAAATACACCAAAATAACAGCCGCACCACTGGGATTAGGCAGGGTTTCAATTTTCCTCCTTGTGCTTTTCTGAAGTTCCAATTGCTCTACAATATACCGCCTTAATAATCAGACCACAAATGTTATTAAAACAAGACCCTTAAGGGCTTAATTAAAGAATTCAAACACAAAACGTTTCCGCTGTATTTACAAATACAATAAAAACTATTCACGTCAGAATTTTTGGTTTTCTTCCTACTCCTCTGGAAACCAAGAGTGAGCCCTTAATGCTATGTTAGCAAACGTCAAGTGTGTTCATCCACTCATGTTTCTGCTTTTTCTTGGTTCAATCACATCACAGGAAAAGGGGATTGCCAACCACACAGAAGGCTTTTTGCTTTTTAATAGGATTTATTGACAGCTACATTCTCATCATAGGGAAGAAAGCTTTATCTCTCTGCCTTAGAACACAGAGGGCTCAGTTGTCGAGTCTTTTTTTTTTTAACAACTAGGCAGTCTATTTATAGGATGAAATTGTTAAATACAAGTGGTAATGACTTACCATAATGGCAATATCCTTAAAGGCTAATATGTACTGAGCACCTACCATGTGCTTTGTAGCAATCGTGTCATTTCATTCTTACAAGAAGCCCCATAAGGTAAGCATGACTGTGCCCCCATTTGACATACAGGGAAACCGAGGTAAAGAGAGGTTAAGCTGCTTGCCATAGTCCCATGGACAGCGGTAGAGCTGGAATCCAAACCTAGCTAGCCTGACTTTAGGAGCTCAACTACCTCTGAGGGGCCAACACAGAGGCTAACAGGTCAGCACCCAGTCACGTGGCTGCAGTATATGATATTCTGGCTGGCACTGGGCACTCACTCCCCTGCACTTTCAGTTTCGTTAGTGGTGCGAAAGCTGAAAGATTAGAGACAGTTTCACAGCTGCAGTGTTGGCTGTCAGTCAGTTTCACTACGTCCCTACAGAATTCAAGGTCCAGTTGTTAGGAGGCGTCATGGGCTGCCTAGCCACACCCAAGAAAATGGAAGCACGAAAAATGCAAATCCACTGAGTAGATCTTGAAACAAGCAAATCTGAAACAAAACAGATCCACGTTGTTGTGGTTTTTATTACTCATGGTATATATACACATGAAATTTTATAACTGACTTACAGGAATAGAGCAAAATCTACAAACGGGTGGGCCCCGGGGGCAGCTGAATGGGCAGAGGGAGGTTTTACCTTTCTAAGTTTTTGGATAATACCTGAAATCTTGATAACAAATTTGTTAAATTTTGTTATTTGATGGTAATGTTGTTTATTATTAAAATCCTTTCAAAAGACCGCAAAAGCAGTCAATGATCCAAGATCAACTCTAGAATGCTAGGGGTAGAGACAGTTCCAAACTGAGGCCAGAAAGAGCAATTCTTAGAACAGACTCCTTCCCACTCCCCACGGGAAGCGGCGAGAGACAGCTGGGATAAGAAGCCAAAGTCAGGCCTCATTCTGGGGACTCCAATTTGTTTCTTTGCTTTTCTTTCTTTTTTTTCTTGAGGGAAGGGTTACAAAGGCAGGAGGAGAAGAATAGGGATTGTCTTAAGAAACTCACTCAAAATTTTTCAAAAGGCCTCTGGAAAGTACGAAGCGCTGGGCCCAAGCCTCTCCTACCTGGGTGTTTAAATACAACAAGAAAGACCAGATCACCTTGTCACCACCTCAGCTGTCTCATCAGCCTGCCCAGGCCACCAAAAGCCCAGTTCAGTGGCCTGCCATACCCTAGGGCTGTCCCAGTCCAGCCTGTCCCTTTCATCCACCAACTTTAAATTATTCAGCTTTAATTTACGGCCTCATTTACCCCCAACTACATGGACACCAAAGTCAAGATGGTAATCCTAAAACCAGTTGACTTTTCCAGGTCCAAAACACCCTTGTAAAATTAGCATCCTAGAAGTCCTACTCCCAGCACCAAGTATACACCATAAATAACTATTTCCCTAATATTCAGGGATTTTTTATTGTTTTTAAAACTGTGCCTCTTTTGATGAAATTTTCACACACTCACCAACACATATGCGGCTCCCAAGAGGATCTATAACTTTCAAAATACTCCAATTTTAATATTTACACAGCATTTACCCCAAGCTAGGCACTGTACTGGGTATCGGGGGTTCGATGGTGAAAGGATCACTATCCCCACCTTCAAGAAGTTTATTGTCTGTTACGGAGATGGACATTAAATAAATAAACACATGAATATTAAGAAGAAAAAGTAGGGGCCAGCCCCATGGCCAAATGGTTAAGTTCATGTGCTCCGCTTCGGCAGCCCAGGGTTTTGCTGGTTCAGATCCTGGGCACAGACGTGGCACCGCTCATTGGGCCATGCTGAGATGGCGTTCCACATGCCACAACTAGAAGCCACAACTAAAATATACAACTATGTACTGGGGGGATTTGAGGAGGAGAAAAAAAAGATTGGCAACAGTTGTTAGCTCAGGTGCCAATCTTCAAAAAAAAAAAAAGAAAAAGAAGAAAAAAGTAGAGGGTACAAGAAAGCATACAAAAGGAGAATATAACTTCGATTGTAGCGGGCAAGGCAGGTCTCTCTTAGAGGCGACATTTAAACCAAGATCCAAAAAATAACTGGTTAGCCCAGTGAAGAGTAGGGCAAGGGGAGCAGAATATGCAAAGGCTCTGAGCTTCACAGTTCAAGAACTGCCAGGGGGGTAAGGGACAGACGTGAGGCTGGAGGAGTAGGTAATGGCTGTAACAGATGGATGACCTGGAATCTTGAAGGCCATCAGAGGGTTTTGGAATTCATCTTAAAGGCAACTGGGAAAGCAGCACTATCCATTACAACTTTCTGTGATGATCGTAATGTTCTCTTCTGTACTATCTGATAGCCACTAGCCACATGTGGATGTTATACACTTGAAATGTGGCTAATACAACTGAAGAACTGAATTTTTGACTTTATTTAATGTTACCTAACTTTAATTTACATAGCCACAATGCAACTAGTTGCTACCATATTGGACAGTACAGCACTAGAGAGTTTTAAGCTGGGGATTAATAAGAACTAACTGAATCAGGCTGGCTGCAGACAAGATGGAGAGAAATGGGCCAACGTAAAACAAATTCAGGAGGCAGAGCCAGTGTGAGTTGCTAATGGACTTCAAGGGAGTGAAGGGCAGGAAAAATCAACTCTAAAGCTTTTAGTCAAACTTTATTTTGCATTACAAAAGTAGGAGCTTTGGGTCCAAACATAAATGCATATAATACTGAATTTCTTTTACACATACACAGCCTAGCCAGAGAATAACCGTTCTGATGCCGCCAAATCTAATGGCGTAAAGTATATGCTTTATGACGTACACAATTTTGGAAAGCACAGAAAAGCCTGAAAATGGATCACTTGTGACTGTCAAGGATGTACCAAGTAGAAATATATTCTATAGGAATATATTTCCTGTGAGCCAAATACGGCATCACGAACTCATTACAGCATTCCAGCAACAGCAGTGGTAAGGGGGTAGGGGGTGGCGGCCGTCACAGAGCCATTCTCCACTCTAGCAGAGAGGACGCCATCCCTACACCAGAACTGGGAAGGATACTTCTCTATCCCAACCAAACCAAAGTCAGGATTCGCCTTTTTCTTCTTTCTTTTTTGTGTGTTTGTTTAAGGGGTGCAGGCACACACGGTGGGGAGGGTTGGGGAGCTGGTGGGAGAAGAGAAAGCAGAGGTGAGTTTAAAATTTTCTCCAAGTGCCATTTCTTTCATTACCAAGATATTTAGTAAATTTGGGGCTGCCTCTATGACTTTTGTCTGGAAGTCATCTTCCCCATAGCGTGCATTCTCAATGGGGCAATATTGTCCCCCAAAAGGGCAAAAATTGCTTCTTGAGGAGTGAAAACTTTTATCCTTTTTATGTACAAAGCACAGATATACATACAATACACAAATAGATATACAGTGTATCTGAGATATTAAAATTTCATGGGGGGCAGAGAGCTGTATTAGGAAAAAAAGTCTTAAAAGGTTGGGGAGGTGGCTATAAGGAAAAAAGTAGTTAAGAAATTGCCCTAGAGGAAAGTGAAGGATAAAAAAAGCGTTAAGGGTAAATAAAAGATCCATCAATAGATGAATGGATAAACAAACTGTGGTACATACATATGGTGAACATTATTCAGTCTTAAAAAGGAAGGACATTCTGCCACATGCTACAACATGGATGAACCTTGAGGATGTACGCTAAGTGAAATAAGGCAGTCACAAAGAGACAAACACTGTAGGAGTGCACTTAACCTAGAGTAGTCAAATTCATAGGGACAGAAAGTAGAAATGGTGGTTGCCAGGGGCTAGAGGGAGGGGGCAATAAGGAGCTATTATTCCATAGGCATAGAGTTTCAGTTTTGCATGCTGAAAAAGTTCTGGAAATCTGTTGCTCAACAATGTGAATATACTTAACACTTCTGACCTGTATACTTAAAGTGGTTAAGAAGGTAACGCTTAGGTTACGTTTTTTGCCGAAAAGTGAGAAGAAAACAAACTAAAAACCTAGAAAGGAAGAAAAAAGAAACACTAATACATCAATGTAAAAGAATATTTTCCAGACTTGTGTTTCTACTCCAATTTTGACAGAAAAATTATTTTCCTTATGTACTATGCTATGCCAAGATACCCAAATGACAGCAGGGTCCTAAGCCTCCCCTGTGTCATGGCAGTCCTGATTTACACGCACATCCAGGAGAGGAAAGGCCAGCAGGTACCAAGAACTTACAAAGCCATGCCAAGGTGCTAGCCCCACTGACAAGATGGCAATCAAAACCCCTCCCCAAATCCTTTCCAAAAGTACTATACGTATAGCAAACCATCACACTGTATACTTAAAATACCTTACAAGTTATATCTCAATAAAGCTGGGGAAAAAAAAGTCCTCCAGCAGGCATCATATGCATGTGGTTTTCAGTACTCAAAGATAATTTATATGACCATGAATATCATGCAATTAATGTATTTGGGGTTACAGTCAAATCGTCAGACAACATACATCAACAATTACCATGCAATATTAATGAAAAGATATATAGTAGGAATCTGTCATAACCCATTACCTTGAACAAGCCCAATTTTTTTCTTTCAACATTTTCATGGAGGTAAAACACAGTACTGTGTATTACATGCACTAATCGTACGTGCTCCGCTCAATGAATTTTCACATCCATGTACCCCTATCCAGATCAATATACAGAACATTTCCAGGTCCCCAGAAGGTTCTCTCTTGCCCCTGACTGGTCTAAACCCACCTTCATCACTCTTCTGATCCCTAAACCATAGATTCATTTTGTCTGTTCTTAAACCTCATAATCACACAGTGGGACACTTGAGTCTGGTTTCATTCCTTAAAGATTAAGCGTGTGAGACTTAGCTATGTTACTGTGTGCTTCAGTATTTCATTTCTCTTACTATTATACAGTGTTTCATTGTATAAATATGCCACGATTTATTTATCCATTCCATTGATGGACATTGGGGTTGTTTCTAGTTTGAGATAATTAGGAATAAAGTTGTTTATAGACATTCTTGTACATGTCTTCCAGTGAGCGCATGCCTGCATTTCTTTTGGATATGGAGCCAAGAGGCGGACTCGCAGGATCACAGGGTAGAGGGACTGTGTAGTTTAGTAGATACGGCCAGTTTTTCAAGGGATGGGGCCAATTATCCTCTCAATAGCAGTGTGTTGGGAGTACAAACTGCCAACATTTGTCAATACTGGGTATTATCAGTCTTTTTAAGTTTAGCCAATTGTGGTTTTAATTCGCATTTCCCTGATGACTAATGATGTTGTGTGCCTTTTCATAAGGTTATTAGCCATATGTATATCCTCCCTCGTAAAGTGCCAAACAGACCCGATTTAAAAGTAGAGGGTTGTTGTTTGTTTTGTTTTTAATAAGTAACCACTAGACGACAATATGGCAGACTCCCTTCAGCTCATTTTCTCAGCAATAATATCGCTACCTGACAGCAGGGAGAGGAGTGGACTCTGACCCGGACACCCAACAACCATCATTCCACTAAACAGCACACCAACGATGAAAAGCTCAGGAAATGAATTTTCTAAAGAGGCTTTACCAATAAGTGCCTAAGGAGATTTCATTAGATTCTAGTGATAGCATGGTGCCAGGAAATGTTTTTGTAAAAAACTAAAGACAGCTTAAACTTCTGTGGCAGAAACTTGAAAGCTGGCACTGAATAACAACTAATGATATTTACAACTTAGGAAACTCGGACACTCTACCCATTTGGCTACAATGAACCATTCCTGGGGCCTTTAAAGTGGCCACTCCTGCCTAACTGAACCCTAGTTTTCTTTCCATTACCTATCCCTTCCTCACTGAGCCCCTAGCCTTATGGGAAGCCAATCCCATCCCTAGTTCCTGAGGAAGGTCTGACGAGCAAATTCTATCTCCCCGCCAGGGACTGGTTCAGAGCTGGGTTTGGGGCTCAGTCCTGGCCCTGAAACTTAAAGCGATGTTTGCTGGAAGCTTCTGGGAACCTTTTTTCTTGTTCTTCTGAATAAGCTTCCAGAAGCAAATCTCTCTGTCACTCGGGGCACTGTCCAGTGTAGAAGTGAGGCTGCAAATCTAGACACTGAGATGTGTAAATGTGCAGCCCAGAACTTCAGCTGCATTTTGCTTCCAGCTTGAGGGTGAAGCCAACACTGAAAGGAAGGGGACAGGGGCCAGGGAATCACAGGAAAGTATGTGCGGGCCACTGGTTTGAGAGAATCCTGAGGCCTCCCCTATCTCTGGATTTCCATTTCTGTGACTAACAGTGGCTTGAACCAGGAGGAGAAATTTTCTCCCATAATCAGAAGTCAGGGGTAAGAGCATAGCTCTTCATCTTTCTGCAACACCAACCTAAGTGCCCTCATGGAAGAAGATGGTTGCTAAAACTCCAGGCATTACATTCAAGGCAGGATGGACGGGTGGTAGAAAACCATCTGGCTCCCTACTACCACTCATCACTTTTATAAAAGAGGAAAACTTTCCCAAACCCCCAAGCACACTTCTCCATGTGTTTCACTGGTCATAAGCAGAAATCTGGGAAAACAAGCATCTGGCTCTATAATGGTAGGTGGCCGGAGAGGAGGTAGTTGGCAGGAGTTGCTGGCTTTGCCAAACAGGGTGTCCCAGAAGGAGCCAATAAATATCCTTATTGCGTATATTAGGTTTTCTGTTACTCAGAGCCAAAAGCATCGTGATTTAGGACTTCAAACTATACTACTCTATCTGGAACATGCTTTCCAATATGGTAGCCACTAGCCACATGTGGCTATCTACATTTTAATTTAAACTAAGTAAAATGAAATACAATTGAGAGCTTCAGTTCCTCAGTCACTGTAGCCACATTTCAAGTGCTCAATGGTCACCTGTAGCTAGCGGCTACCATATGTGACAGGTCAGATACAGAATATCACCATCACTGAGAAAGTTCTATTGGAGAGTGCAGTTCTGTATAGACACTAGTAGTCTGGCTGCAACATCTGAAATATTATTTTTCTCTCAATGAGAAATTTAGCCTTTAATCCCTTGTGTGTGAGAGTGGTAGATGTATGAGGGTGTTTCCCCAAATTTTGGTGTGCAGAGTCTATGCCCCAGGGGCTGGGTATTTCCACACTCCTTGCACTACCCTATTTCCACCTCTAAACATGGTGTGTCTTTCTATCCCACACAACACCTAACACACAGAGATTAATGAGCAGTGCGTGTCTTTCTACCCCGCACAACATCTAATATAAAGAGATTAATAATATCTGCAATCAGGAACTAAGTTCTCTTGAAATTACTTCTGTACTCTATTTTGCACAAAATGTGGGGTCAAAGGCTGTGCTGAGTAAATCGGGCCGTATTTCCTCCAGTCACCCACTACTGACTTTGCGAAGCAAGCATGAAGACAATTTTCTGACATGATTTCATTAAGCAACTTGTTTTCTGTTTGAGAAGGCAAATAGTTTTATTCTGCTATTCAAGTTTGATCCCTACTGACTGACCAGCTGCTCAGAATTTTCAGTACAGCCATCTTTAAAGTCCTAAGTGTCCCCTGATATTCATATTAAGACTTGACTCACCTCAGAGTGACTCACTCTTGTCCTTCAGCTAAGCAGTACTTCAAAACATGCTTTTCTGTAAATTCTAGATTACAAATGGAACATTTCACTATGTGGAGAAAAGCAAAAGCAGGACTCCTGGGAAGGTTAATTAGAGTCACACTGCTTTACAATTTGATGCTTACAAGCTTAAATTAACACAGGAATAAAATAAGTTGTCCAACCTGAGGGAACAGACCCAGATTTTCAAGGAAAAACCAGGGTAATAAGAAAAATTTTAATTAAAAAATACCTTATTTTTTTATATATATACTTAATATGTATAATTATATATATAAATCTCATAGGAGCTTTTTTTAAAGGCTCCTTATAGAATATCCACTAACACTCATAAAATTGCAAGACTCATACGGAGAAAAAACAAAACTTTACTCAAAAAAATAGTCTTGACTTTTAAAAATACCCAACATGTTTCTGTTTGGGCAAATTTGCTATTATAAAATGTCAAATCGTCCCCATATTAATGAATTAATGTATATTTTCAATTAATATAAATTTCAATTAAAAAAACCAGGATGTTTACACTAATGAAAGCATTCTCAAGCTCATCTAAAAGAGTAAAGAAGCCAGAATAGCCAAGACATTTTTAATAAAAAAGCAAGTATTAAGAGAAAATCTCCTCTAACATTTTAAAATAAATTTATCAAACTTATCGAATTTTTAAAGTGTGATACTAACATAACAGTAAGCAGATCAATGGACCAAAACAGAATAAACAGAAATAAATATATACAGCAAAAGAATTCCATGTATGATTAAGGTGATTTTTTAAATAGATAAGCAAAGAATGAATCAGTTGGTACAAGAGGCTAAATGTCTGGAATAGAAGTTAAGTTTCTACTTCATACCATGTGGTAGACCGAATAATGGATGCTTCCTCCCAAAAAGTCCACGCCCCAATTCCCAGAAGCTATGAATACATGACATTACACGGCAAAAGGGACTTTGTAGATGTAATTAAGATCACAGACCTTAGGACAAGGATATTACTCCGAATTGTCTGGGTGAGCCCAATCTAGTCACATGAATCCTTAAAAGCAGAAAACTTTCTCTGGCTGGAGTCAGAGAGATGCAGGGGAAGAGGAAAACAGAAGAGAGGCCACAGAAGATGTGAACCCTGAGAAGGACTCGACCCATGGCTGCAGGACTTGAAGATGGAGCAGGGGGCAACATGATGAGGAATGTAGGTGGCCTTAGAAACTGAGAGAGGCTCCTGGGTGACAGTCAGTAAGGAAACAGGGACCTCAGTCCTAGAGCTGCAAGGAACCAGCTCCTGCCAACTACCTGAATGAGCCTGGAAGAGGATTCTTTGCAGAGTCTATAAGAACCCAGCCAGCCAACACCTTGATGTCAGCCTTGTGAAGCCTGCCAGGCTAACCTGCACTTCTGACCTACACACTGTGAGGTAATTAACTTGCAGCGTTTTAAGCCACTAAATTTGTGGTAATTTGTTATGGCAGTAATACAAAACTAATACACATCATAAACCAAAATTCGTTCTAAATGAATGAAAAAATGTTAGTGTGAAAAAGACACCGCAGAAATAAAAAGGAACAAGCTGCTGACACACACAGCAACATAAAGAACCTCAAAAACATTATGTCGAGCA
This sequence comes from Equus caballus, assembly GCF_041296265.1. Lineage (NCBI taxonomy): Eukaryota > Metazoa > Chordata > Mammalia > Perissodactyla > Equidae > Equus > Equus caballus. The sequence goes on along the minus strand of NC_091699.1, from coordinate 59,549,800 downwards.
AAAGAAGCCAGACTCAAAAGAGTATAGGCTGTGTGATTTAGATGAAGACCTGGAACTGGCAAATGTAGGAAATCAGAAAAGCGGTTGCCTAGGGACAGAGGGCTATTGATTGGAAAGGGGCACAAGTGCACTTTCTGGGGAAATGTTCTATATTTTAATTGGGGCGGTAGCCACACAGGTGTATACATTTGTTAAGCTCCTTGAACAGTACACTTAAAATCTGTGCCTTTACTTACACACAAATATCTCATTTTTTAAAAAAGCATTGAGAAAAAGAAACCATAAAAGCACAAAGAGAAAACAGGTACAAATTTTAGATTATCTTCAACCACTCTAGGAGGAAATTTGGCAATATCTAACTAAGTGAAACATACATATGGCCTTTGGCCCAGCAATTCCACTTCCAAGAATCAAACTTACACCCTGATTGCACACACAGGAAATGGCGGATGTACAAGATTAGTCACTGTTAAAATGTTTGTAATTATAAAAGACTAGGACCAACCCTAATGCCCACCAACAGGGGACTGGTTTAATAAATTATAGTGCAGCTCTCCCAGTGGGGTATTACACAGTGAAGACAGAAAGACAGAAAGAAAGACAAACGGGAAGAAAGAAAGACAGATGGGAAGAAAGACAGACAGACGGCAAGAAACAAAGATAGAGCAAAAGAAAGAGGACGCTTTCTATGTTCTGATCTGGGATAATCTCAAAAATATATTTTAAAAAAGCAAATGCAAAACAGTGTGTACGTTATGCTCCCTTTTGTGCAAAATTTTAAAAAACAAGAGGGAAGAGCTGAATAAGAATATATATTCGCATTTGCTTGTATATGTATAAAGAAATTCTGGAGGGATCCATCAGAAATAAAATTATTTAACCTGACTGGGGGTGAGGGGGTGCTGAGGAGAGAGACCTACTCCCTCCTTTTCATTGTAATCTTTTTATATTTTTTGATTCTTGATTTACACAAATTTTTAAAAGTTTTAATGCAATGAAAAAAAATTGTATGTAATCTTCCTTCATATATGAGAAAGCCAGTCGAATGATACCAAAAGCAGAAACCATACAGTGATAGACATAAATTCATAAAAAATTTAAAACGTCTCTACATCAAAAAAGCCCCCAAAATAGCTTAATAACACCCTACACCAGCAAAATCATGGCTGGAGATGGAGAAGCACTCTCACACACCACCGATGGCAGGGGTAAGCGGTGCAGCATCTGTCTGTGGAAATGTTAAATGCATAAACTTTTCACATAGCTCTTTAGCTGCCGGGAATTTATTCTACAAATGTATTTTGTTCAAGAACATGAGGATGTTCACTGCCTCGTTCCTTGTAAAAGCAAAAACAATACACATCCAAAAGTCCAACAACTGGAGAAGTTTATATAAAGAATGAGACAGCTTAGTACAGAACACCATACAATTGTTAAAAACTATAAGGCAGATCTAGATAAAGTAAGAGGAAGAGATGCCAAAATATGCAATTAAAAGAATGAAACTGGACCGCTTCCTTACACCATATACAATAATAAACTCAAAATAGATTAAAGGCTTAAACGTAAGGCCTGAAACCATAAAACTCCCAGAAGAAAATATAAGTAGTAAACTCTATGACATGGATCTTAGCAATATTTTTTTGGATATATCTCCTCAGGCAACAGCAACAAAAGCAAAAATAAATATATGGGACTACATCAAACTAAAAAGCTTCTGCACAGCAAAGGATACCATCAACAAAACAAAAAAGCAACCTACTGAATAGGAGAAGATACGTGCAAATGAGGTATGCTATTAGGGGTTAATATCCAAAATATATAAAGAACTCATACAACTCAACAAAAAAACACAAATAATCTGATTTAAAAATGGGCAGAGGACCTGAACAGACATTCTTCCAAAGAAGACATACAGATGGCCAATAGGTACATCAAAAGATGCTCAACATCACTAATCATCAGGGAAATGCAAATCAAAACCACAATGAGATACCACCTCACACCTGTCAGAATGGCTATTATCAAAAAGACAACAAAGAACAAGTGTTGGCGAGGATGTGGAGAAAAGGGAACCCTCGTGCACTGTTGGTGGAAAAGTAAACTGGTGCAGCCACTATGGGAAACAGTATGGAGGTTCCTCAAGAAATTAAAAACAGAACTACCATATGATTCAAAATACCACTGCTGAGTGTTTATCCAAAGAAAACAAAAACACTAAATTGAAAAGATATATGCACCCCTATGTTCACTGCAGCATTATTTATAATAGCCAAGATATGGAAGCAACCTAAATGTCCATTGGTAGGTGAATGGATAAAGAAAATGTGGTGTATATATCCAATAGAATATTAGCCATAAAAAAGGATGAAATTCTCCCATTTGTGACAACATAGATGGATCTAGAGGGTATTATGCTAAGTGAAATAAGCCAGACAGAGAAAGAATACCGTATGATTTCACTCATACGTGGAATCTAAAAAAAAAAAAAAGAGTGAAAAAACCAAAACAGAAATAGACTCATAGATACAGAGAACAAACTGGTGGTTGCCGGAGGGGAATGGGGTGGGGCATGGGTGAAATAGGTGAAGGGGGTTAAGAGGTACAAACTTCCAGTCATAAAATAAATAAGTCACGAGGATGTAATGTACATCATAGGCAATATAGTCAACAATATTGTAACAATTTTGTCTGGTGACAGATGGTAACTAGTCTTATTAGGGTGATCACTTTGTAATGTAAATAAATGTTGACTCACTACGTCTCGTACACCCAAAACTAATACAACGTAGTACGGCAACTATCTTCAATTAAAAAAATAAGGTAAAAAAAAGAAATGTTAAGTGCACAAACTTTTCACACAGCTCTTTAGCTGGTGGGAATTTATTCTGCAAACATATTTTGTTCAAGTGCATCGGGATGTTCACTGGCTTGTTCTCTGCAAAAGTAAAAACGATACACATCCAACAACTGGAGACGTTTATACAAAGAATGGGACAGCTTAGTACAGAACACCATACAACTATTAAAAACCGTAAGGCAGATCTAGATAAAGTAAGAGGAAGAGATGTCAAAATACACACTTAAGGGGGCTGGCCCCGTGGCCGAGTGGTTGAGTTCACGTGCTCTGCTGCAGGCGGCCCAGTGTTTCGTTGGTTCGCATCCTGGGCGCGGACATGGCACTGCCCATCAAACCACGCTGAGGCAACGTCCCACATGCCACAACTAGAAGGACCCACAACGAAGAATATACAACCATGTATAGGGGAGCTTTGGGGAGAAAAAGGAAAAAAATAAAATCTTTAAAAAAAATACACACTTAAGGTGAATAAAGCAAGCTGGAGAACAATTCGTAGAGAAAGTTGAAGAGCTTAAGGATATATTTGTGCATGTGTGCACTTGACCTATTAGGAGGATTTTTGGAAGGACACTTAAGGACCTAGTAAGAGTGGTGATGTTTGGGAAGTAGACCTGGGAATGGGGAGAATGCTCCCGAACCATGAAAGAATAAACTTCTGTTGTTTCAGGTCATCCAGTTTGTGGTAATTTGTTACTGCACCCCTAGGAAACTTATACAACACCTCTCTGAATATGTTCACAGAATGATATAAATAGAAAGGATTTAATAAAGTGAGATGGTTGCACTAAAATTTCTGGAGCAAGGAACTCAAGGCTCAGAGATTCAAGGGCCTGACCAAGGTCACACAGCAGTGAGCATGAGAGGTGACATCCAGGCTCACCTCCTGGCCACCAACCCAGAGCCCTGGTCCACACCACCTGTGGGTGGGCAGGAAAGCCAGGACCAGAACCCAGGTCATGCCCCTGGTCCACGATGGTCCGGGTGATGGTATGGGCCATGGCCATCCCTGCATGTAATTTGAGTGTGATCCCAGCAACATTTACAGAACCTTTGCTTTGTTTACCCGGCAAAGAGAAAATATTTGGTAAGAAAAACACAGCCCTAGCATCTGCCTGTTTTCAAAGGGGTTACCTGAAATTGGCAGTCACTGAAGCAGCTACAGCTGAGAAAATCTGAGACTCAAGGCCTTGGATGAGGGGTGGGAGAGATCAGTGCTGTAATGTCTGAAAATAGTTCCAAATCTTTCTCTACTGTGATTGTTCCTTGAGAAGAAGGGCCCAGCACCTGCTCTCAGGCCCTATTAAACCCTCTGCAGCTGGAGGACAGTCCCCATAGGAAGGACGCTCAGAGGGGACCAGCCCAGTGGCGCAGTAGTTAAGTTCACACATTCCGCTTTGGCGGCCCAGAGTTCGCCAGTTCAGATCCCAGGTGTGGACATGGCACTGCTTGGCAAGCCATGCTATGGCAGGCGTCCCACATATAAAGTAGAGGAAGATGGGCACGGATGTTAGCTCAGGGCCAGTCTTCCACAGCAAAAAGAGGAGGATTGGCAGCAGATGTTAGTTCAGGGCTATCTTCCTCAAGGAAAAAAGAAAAGAAAAGGAAGTACACTCGGGATGGCTGCTCAGGTCCCCACAGAGCCCTTCTCAGGGGAGAGGTCTGTGTGCCAGACCTGCAGGCCAGCGCCCTTTCCCAGGAGTTTTTGAACTGGAACTTTGGGAGGTGTTCCTCTGGTGGTAGAAGCTGGGGTAGGAGACTCCAGAGAGGTGCAGCTTACCCCCCACCCTGAGAAGAAGCCTGGCTAGGGTGAGAGAACAGGAAACCTACACCTAGCGAGAGGAGAGGCAGAAAGTGGGGCTTCTGGGGCCCCACAATTCCACAATCCAGTGCCTCTGAGGCCCAGATGTTCTCCTGCCACTTCCCTAATTACCAAAGACATTAGCAGCCTTCCAGAACTTTCTTCATTTTGCCTACATAGTTTTTTGCCTTCTTTCATTCATTGGAAAAGAAGGAAGAAAGCGAGAGTGGTTTGCCCATTTCACCCCCTCTCCAACTTCACGTTAAACAAGGGTCTATATCAGGGGCGTCCTGCCCCCACCACTGTGCAAGGTCTCAAAAGCTCCACGCTCGAGACTTTGTTGTCTGCCTTCCCCAGTAGACTGAGTTCTTAAAGCAGAAACTCAGTCTTGGTAAGTCTTATTATTTCTGCAACCCACGGGCTCCGCATTGTTGCATAAATAAATGATTTTCTGGCTCTTTCTTCACTTATCAGAGACAGATGAAAGGTTTGGGAGGCTTAATTCAAACTAGACGATTTCACTGGTGGTTTTGGATTTATGACCGTCTCTTGGAAAGCCAAGAAATGTTGAATGGTCAGCTGTTCCCTTGGAGGACACAGATTTTAATAAAAGCCAATGACACAAAGCACAAACCAGAAACAACAGATTAGTCCAAGCAAAATAAAACTGCCAAAGCTGTTGGCTACTGGGGGAAAAATAAAGGTGAAAGATGTTTGCATATTTATAAGCACCTGTTGAGAATTCAACGGTCAGTAAACAGGGCCACTTACCCAACCACGTGAAACTATGGTCTCGGAGATTCAGAAATGCTAAAAGCAAAGAATAATCCTGTAGATCAGTGGTGCCGAGACTTTTGGAACTGGTAAACAGTAACACGTGCAAGAAATGGAAGGGAACCTAAACAGGGTTGCCAGCTCTTTATTTTGCCAAAGAAGAACATCAAAAAAAAAAAGTGTATCATCTACTGTCCCCATAACTTCACAGAAGAAGGAATATTTTAACTCCAAAAAAAAGAGGAAGAGGGACAGGCCCTGTGGCATAGTGGTTGAATTTGGCGCACTCCACCTCGGCAGCCCAGGTTCACAGGTTTGGATCCCAGGAGCAGACCTACACCACTCAAAGCCATGTTGTGGCAGCAACCCACATATAAAATAGAGGAAGACTGGCACAGATGTTAGCTCAGGGGTAATCTTCAAGCATAAAAAGAGGAAGATTGGCAACAGATGTTAACCCAGGGCTAATCCTCCTCAGCAAAAAAAAAAAAGGGGGGGGGGAGGAAGAATGTAAACTCAGATTACTAAAGAAAGCCATTCTTAAGGAAGGACAAGCTAAAAACCTCACAGTATAGTTCAGTCTTGGATAGTGCGCAGATAGTACAGACCTTGAAAGGCAGACATTCTGAGACCCTAACACCATTGCAGGCCCCTGGAAGATGCTGGAGAAATATCACTACAGGGCAAAGATGGATCCATTTCAACTTCTGGTTCTGAAGTGGAATCTCGATCCCTTGACTTCCAAAGTGGAAGGCCATAAGGAGGCCTCCCTCCCAGCTGGTGGCCAGTGGTGGGCACGATATCTCCTTACTATGTGCCACAGCCTGGCATTCTTCCATTTCATTTCACTATTTGAATATGAGTCATCCGAGGCAGCTGCGTGATAACAGGAAAACTTTATTGAGCACTTACTCTGTGCCAGGCCCTATGCTAAGCCCTTCTCCTGAATTTTCTCACTGAATGTCCCTAACAATGCTGGCAGGGGAGGTATAATTATTATCCCAATTTTACAGGTCAGGGAATAGGTTTAATCAAGGTGATGGAACTTCTCCAAGCAAGGCCCAAACCCAAGTCTGATGCCAAAATCTGTGTCCACAAGCCCTGGAGGAGATGAGGTAAACAAGAGGTGAGGGAGACTAGGGAAAACAAGAACGATGGTCTTTAAAATTAAAATCAAATCTCTGCAAAGCAAACCCAAAGAAAACCCAGAAAGCTGGAATTCCACACTCTGCCTCAAGACAAATGAGAAAGTTAAGCATCGGCAGCACAGGCTGCTCATAAATCTTGAAGCAGGTATCTGTGCTAAATCCAGACCACCCCACACCTGCCATATTCCCCTCCTTTTGGTTCCCCACTCTCCCTCAGAGGACCTGGGAGCTGCAGGTGGTGGTGAAGTTGGGAGCAGCCCCACGGAGGACACAAGCCCAGCCCATGACAGCCCTTGAACAAAGTGCTTTCTCAAAGGAGAATTTGAGTAATAGCGGCCTAGTGATCCTCTCCTCCAGCGCCCTCCCCAAGCTCCTCTGTAAGACTGGAAATGCTAATTAATGGCCTCCATCCCACCCGCCACCAGCAAGACCACAGCAATCTGCTTCTGCTTCAATCTGAAATCAAGACAAACCCAACGGAGAGGCTCAGACACCATCCACAGCAGCTTGGGGAGTGTGCAGAGCGCTCAGGAGCTCCCGATAAACAGAAGAGTCTCCCCTAGACAGGGACCCCTAAAAGGGATACCCCCGAAGGGAGGCCCCTTAGAAGTGCCGGGAGGACATGAGGTTTAGCTCGAGTTCTAACACCAGCTGACCGCTTCCTGAAACACAGGGCCTTCAACTTGCCCTTGAGAAAAGTATGGACTTTGGCCAGGCTGAAAAAAATGTATTCACCCACACTCCCAGCCTTCCAAATAAAACACAGCTGTTAAAACACACACACACACGCACACACATATACACATCCTTTGACTCACCTCTCCAGCATTCTCCAACACTATAGACTCCCCCACGTTGCAGCCTCATGATCCCAAATTCGTCTGGCTCCCTCCCTCTTACACATCTTTGTACAGCAGTGTAACAAGGCTGGGGCTAGCACCAGAAGGAGGATATGAGTGTGTCCTCCTCAGAGAAGAGAAAGTCCAGAACCTGAGATCAAGTCCCACTTTACCTCTTCCCGGCCTGGTGTCAGGTAGCCAATTCACTTAATCCTAGGCTGGAAAACAGGGACAGCATCACCTACATGACCGGACTACCCGTTTCCTCAGTCAGTCAACAAATATTAATTGAGTGCCTACTGTGTGCCAGGCACTCTGCTGGATGCTTGGGATATTTGAATGAGCAAGATGGACCAAAAACACTGTGCCCTCATGAACCTTACATTCTGGTGCTGGGAGATCTGTAAAATGGGGATTGCTCATAATATTTCTGTGAGAATTAAATAAGATAATACATGAAACACACAACATACAGCCTGGCACAGGGTCAACTATTCTTATTATTACATTGATATTTACAGTATAAGCCATTTTGCTCACCATTATCCTTAATAAGAAGCTGCTCCTTTTACCTGGAATGTCCCTCCCTCCCTTTTGGCACCCCTTAATCTACCTGCTAGAAGTTCTCTGCATCTGTCTAGGCTCAAAACTGACTTCCCACACTTCCTCCTGGGAAGGATTCAGGAGCTGGGAGCTGGAGGAGTGCTTGTCTGCATCTCCACTAATCCTTTCTCATGGGTCTGCCTGGCACTGACTCTGTTCTACCGCCACTGGCAGCACCTGTGTCAAATAAGTTTGCATCCTCCATAGGCCAAAACAAGGCCCTCACACATATGGTGAGTGGAACTGACTTGAAAAACAAAATGCAAAAAGAGCTGAGAAGAGGTCAGACATTGAGGCGAGGAGAAAGTGCACATTAGAGAAAAAGTCTGAGAGAGCCAAATAACGGTGACCCTTAGTACCTGGCCAATGAGTTTAGACTTGAGTGAGCCCTCAAAGTCACAAATTTTTGAGCATCCAGGTAGAGTGGACCCTGATGGGCAGAGGATGAGCTGGCCCAACGGTGACCAAAGGAAAGCGCCCTGGAGGCCACAGCTCGACACGAAGCTCATCCAAGTCCAAGGCTATGATCTGAGTATTCTTGTCACAGGGAATCAAATTGCCCAGCAGAGCACTGTAATTCTCTATATTTTATCTTTCGTGCAGTTCCCTGCAAAATGGCCGGATTCCTCGGAAGGGGAGAATACACCACCCAAAAATATGCCACTTTGGCACATAGATTATTTTGAATTAAAGGTAATGAGAAACAGCCGAGACAAGAAGGACACACTGACCCTTGTCTCCCTGAAAGCAGGAGATAAATCTCCCATGTGAAAGGATCCCCCCGTACCAGGAGAATAGAAGGTATCCTTATCCCCAGATAAAGGGAATTTAGGGCCGAGAAGGCTATATAAGCAAATCTTGTTACTTCTCCACTAATTTAATACCTGAAGTCCCAAACCCTTTTGTCTTGTTAATTCTTCACAAATTTATTGTTTGTCTAAAAGGTGTAAAAGCTTTCTGTTTTGGTCACCTCTTTGAGTCTCATTTTTTATGGGGCTGCTGTACATATGAAATTAAATTTGGTTTTCTCCCGTTAATCTGTCTTATGTCAATTTAATCATTAGACCAGCCAAAGAACCTAGAAGGGAAGAAGGGAAAATCTCTCTGCCCCTATACCTCCAAAATGTCATCACCATTTTCTAGGGCTAGCAGGCCTGTCCCCTTTCCAAGTGCTGCCCCCATTAACAGGAAGGCCCAGTATCTAAAAGAATTAAAACTTCTCAATCTAAATGTCACTGGAACTTCAAATAAAGGCATAGCTAAACTCAGACTTGGCTTAACTCTGACAGACACACAGGAGTCCCGCCAGCTCACCAGGCACACAGGAGCTCAGACAAACGTGCCATGGTGAGGGCAGGTGGGCACTGATACTGAGTGAGGCTCAACACCCAGGAAAAAGATGGAGTGGAGTCGATTCAGGTAAACTGGGTCAGGGTATCATAGATAAAGCTCATTCAAGCTTCCAGATTTTCCACAAAAACAAGGAAACAAGGCAATCATTACTTAAGAAATTTGAGACCAAGAAAAATGTCCGATCAGGCAAAATGGACAGCCTCCCAGGAGCACTGTGGGCATTTTGGGGGCTTCGGGGATGCCTGTCTACCTGGCTCAATACTTTTTTTTTTTTTAGTTTAAACCTGAATGTTGTGCCTGCCACTGCCACTGTCCCCACCATCAATCTCTGCTGTAACTTAAAGTGTCATCTTTGCTTCAGAGACTGTCCATTTCCCCCAATTCTTCTTCCTTTTAAAGATTTCTTACTAACAAAGATTTTACTGGCCTTAAGAATCTCAGGCTGCGCTCCAAGGAAACTTGTTACAAAAGCCATGAGCCCACGGTCAGCTGTGTCACTGACTGGAAAACTGGAGGCAAGGCAGTGACCTGTCACCTCCACTTCCCCATCTGGGAAAGGGAGAGAACAGCTAGTTAGTTCCTCAAGGTCAGCAAAAACAATGCCACAATGCCAGAGGCCCACACCCTAACCTCCACTTCAGTTCTTAAAAATATCCTCAGGATTACTGTACCTTCCTGACTCAAACAACGGGCTTGCAGGCCCTACTCTGGCTAGTAAAAGAATCTTCATCTCAAAAGCAAAGATAAAATAATAAGAGGATATATACCATAGAAATGGGCCTTTGGTAGCAAGCACAAGAAAACAGAACTCAGCAAACAGAAGTTTAAGAATTCCACAAGGCAAAGTCTCTATTTGTCCCTGAGAGCCACGGGCTGGGAAGTCAAGAGAGAGGGGGTCTAAGCTCAGATCTACCACTAAGCAGCTGTAAGGACTAACAGGTGATGGGCCTCAGTTTCTTCATCTATAACACCATGATGGCCCCGCTCCTGACACTGCAGTTGTAAAATTCTGAGCAGAGTTAAAGACTCCCCTTTCAAATGTACAAATCCAGAATTTGTGGCAGCCTTGCAGCACCCTCCTTTGCTCTCCCTCAAAAAAAAAAAAACAACAACAAAAGTCCTAATAGCAAGGAGCCATTATTCCCTACCTTGCCAGCACTCACACAAGTCCCCACTGGGCCCCATGTCAGGCAGCCAGCTTGGTGTGGACAGACAGGCAGAACCAGAGTAACTAAAAGCATCCTCCAGCCTGCCTTTGCAGATGCTACTGGTGTGAACCTCACAGCCGCGTCCTATGGTACTTTCACAGTTCCGCTACAGATTTCAGCCTCCTCCATCTCTACACCACGCCCTCCCTTCCAAAGTCAGCTTCCCAGGGAAATGCTGATGTTCTCCTCAGCCTCTCTGGAGATGCCCCAAAGAAAGCTTGCAGTTGCCACCTAAAACTGGTTAGTCTGTCATAAGATCAATTAACAGATTATGATTAACTTTTTTAAAAAACCGAAAATAGAAAATATCATTATACTTCTCCCTGCAGAGAGAATAAATATACCATGAAGCTCTTGGTGCAGTTTTATATTTACATATGTATGTAGGTGGGTGTGGGTCTCTATAGTGGGTCTTGGTCAAAAAAGACTGAGAAACCTTATAGGCCTGAGGCAGTGGAATCTGACTTTGGGGGTGAATGCCACACACACCCATCGCACCAGCATTCCCTGCAGAGGATGCAAGTGCCAACAAAGGGTGCTTAGAACGCAAGCACCCATCCTGCAATTCTACAAAACAGTGCTGATGGAAAACAGTTGAAAGAAACTTCTGACTCTCCTACAAAGTAGTGCTTTCTATAAGGCACGAAACAGGTTGCTCAACAAAAGACCCAGTGATCTGGGTAACAGCCTTGCCACAAAAAGGTGCCTGGCCCCCGGGAGGCTCAGCACGAGGCATCGGGGTCGGGGTGGAGAGAAGCTGGGTGCTGGGAACGCAAGAACCTTTGCTCCCGGCTCTTCCTTCCCAGCGTAAGAGTTGACTGGGCCAACAGCAACTGGGCTAGGGACTAGAGACGTCAGAGTCCCTTTCTCTCCCCTTGTTTGAAAATGTTTTATTTTTCATATTGCACATCTCCTTAAGAATCTTCCCTAGGAAGCATCAAAGCTTGCAGCCGCCCAGAAACGCCCCCAGCTGGGAGTGGAGCTGGCCTGCCCTGCACACCGAAAAATAGGCGCTATTTCAGCCAGGTTGCAAACACGCAGGGCTCCCCGGCGGCGCGGGGACAGAGGGGGCGGAGTGCGCCTCCCAGGTTCCAGGCTCCGAGCCCACGTTTGAAAACGCTCCGGAGCAGAAGCCCGGGCTTCTGGGCTCTCCGCTTTTGAGCCTTCGGCCCCTGCTGCCACCCCGCCCCCAGACTCGTTTAGCCGAGGACGGCGGACGGTGCAGGCCCCTTCGGGCAAGCCCAGCTCACGATCGGGCGGGCTAGGGAAAAGGCCTGCCCGCGGCTGGAATCGCGACCCTCCTCCTGCCAGGAAATCCCGCCCCGAGCCCCGGCGCCTGCCAGCCAGAGTGCCCCGGGGGCGCGTCCGCTGGTCCTTTCATCAGAACCTGCTGGCGGCCCACGGGTCCCCTGCAGGATGAGGGAGGTGGGCCTGGGAGCGGCAGGTTCGGTACTCCGGTGGGGACGAGGCAGGCCGCGCGCCGCCGCAGTCCTGTCGCAGCCCCTGCCCTAGTCCCCCAGAGCCGGGAAGGCTGGAGCCGCCCCCCGAGCCCAATCCCGTGCAACAGGCCCCCCATCTGCACCTGGATGAGAGCGGGGCCCACGGGGATGGCCCGCCCGGCCGCCGCCTCGGGGGTCGTCAGCCCTGGCGCGCGGCCGCTTCCCGCCGGGAAGAGGCGCGGGGCCCGGAAGGCTGGAGGCGCCCCCCGCGCTTCCCGCGCCGCTACGCACCTCATTGCCCGCGGGTCCCACATGGCCGGGGCCGGAGGGACCGCTGCCGCCGCCGCCTTGGCAGCCGCTTCACGGGGGACAGGGCGCGGCGGGCAGTGCGGAAGCTCGAAAGCCGCGGCCCTGGGCAGGGGCGGCGCGGGGTCCCCTGCTCGCGGTGGCTCGGCTCCCGGGCCGTGACGAGCAGGGGCGGGGGCGAGGGGACCCCGGGTCCCGGCTGTGTGCAGCCGCAGACCTATTCCAAGTTTCCACGTAGTTGCGAAAGCCCGAAAAGTGTCACGTGCACGTCGCCGCTGGGTGGGAGGGGGTGTTTGTCACTGTGTTCAAAAGAGGCGTTTCGTTGTCTCCCATCTTGCGTGAGTGCTCCAATGGGGTGTCTCTCGGCCGCCTTTGAAAAATAAGTGTTTCGAGCCGGTGACCACGAGGGACAGAGCGTGCACACACAGACACACCCCTCCGACATGTTTCGGTCATCGGTGAATTCTGCTTTCGTAAACTGGGGCCCGCCGCGATTGTAGGGGAAACTGAGGAAATGGTCAGCCAACGGCCTTGGCTCGCCTCTCCTCCTTCCCTCCTGTTCCTCTCCAACAAAGAAACTAGGGAGAAAAGCCCACGGGTCAACGAACGCCGTGCCCATTAGCTCCCGCTTCCCGGCTGCCTCAGTCATTCGTTGGGTATCGAGTACTTACCGTGTGCTCGGCTCTCCATTCTGGAGACGCTGGGGATTCACACGCAAAGAGGCCAGTGAGGCCCCTGACGTCTTGATGCTCGCAGCCGTGTTCATGGCGCTTACGGAGGCGTGAACCTCGCACCACAGGCAGGAACTAACAAGGAACCTCCTGGAAGGGCAGTGATGACCGAAAGAGTTGGGAGACGGTTAGGACAACCTCAGGCTGCCATTTCTCCTTCGGTTGTCGGCGCAACAAGCTGCACACCCTTTCGCTCACAGCTCCTGTTTGGTCCTCAACTTCTAGGCGAAGGGGATTACTCTCCTCCACGCCAGGGATTTGGCCCAATCAGAGAGCAAAGCCCGCAGCCCTCTCTGGGGGCAAGGCTTTCGCCTACACTGCCTCCTGGTGGTTCTTGCATCCACCTGGGAGACCACGACACCAGGCGGGCCCAGGGGCAGGGAGAAGGACACCACAGTGCTTTAGCGAGAGGAACAGTACAGTTTCCAATGAGGCAGGCAGTATTTGGTGACTCATGGACACACCTAATGCACACAGCCCGTGTATTTCTCTACGCTGCTTATTCTGAATCAAGAACTAGCCTATCAGTCTAGCTAGTGGTCTCCTTGCTTCTGGAGGAGTCTCACCTTTAATTAATCTTCCCCAAATATCACATTGCATCACTTTCGATTAAAAAGCCTTCAGTGGCACCCCCATTGCCTACAGAGACCAGATTAGGTAGCTGGGCGTCTGAGACTCTTGGTGATTTTACCCTACCTTCCAGTCTTCTCCTCCTCACACAAACACTGTACTCCAGTGGTTCCCAAACTCGGCAGCACATTAGAATCACCTGAGGATCTTTAAAACAATATTGATGTCTGTCTCCTACTCCCAGATAGTCTGATTTAGTTGTTATGGGGTATGACATGGACATCAGTATTATTAAAATTCCCCAGGTGATTATAACATGAGGCAAAGTTTGGGAAACACAACTGGTCTCCAAACAGTTGGAGCTACTTGCATTTCTCAGACAAAATTGGTCCTTTCACTTTTAGGAGACTTTACATATCCTTTCTGCAGTGCTTTTCCCAACATCTCCCAGTTTTATATTTAGGAAAGGCCTATGCCACCTTTTCTAGCGTGCCTCTTCTTTTTGGCCAATTGCAAGGAGTCTCTGCTTCCAGAAGGCCTAGGCAGGGTCTTACATCAAGGAGAACAAGCCATGAGATTGGTGAGGTGACACTTGGACCGCCCTTGGACCAGTTCCATAAGCATCTCAGAATCTTCTTGTCATACTTCCTCTGATATCCTTCATCATATTCCTCAAAACAGTCATATCAACTCAAAACAGTTCTCAAAACAGTTGTCTTTCTTTTTAAAACTATTTCTTCTCTTTCTGCTATTTTTATATTTTTACCAAAATTATACATTCTCACAGTTAAAAGGTCAGCCCCCCCCAGCGCACTTCTTCCCCAGAGGTAACCACTTTTATCTCTGTTAGTTGATCATTTTGATGGCTCTGTCTCTAAATAAAGCTTCTAACTCTTGTTGTTGGGTTTTTTTGGTTCAAGATTTATGCATCATCAGGTAAATTCTTTTTAGATTGTGTTTGTCTTCACCCATGATATAGTTTGGCTGGGTATAAAATTCTAGGTTAGAAATCCGAAAACTTCCAACTACCCATTTTATGTGACTTTTTTTTTTTTAATTTCTGGGAGCCTAAAAAATCTTTTTCTCCCCAATGCTTTGAAATTACTAAATGATGTACTTCAGTGTGGGCCCATTCATCCATTGCACTGTGTATAGAGTGGGTTCTTTCCATCTTGAAACTTAAGCTCTTTAGTTCTGGGAAATGATCTTGAATAATTTTGTTGATTATTTCTTCTCCATTTTCCCTATTCTCTCTTTTTGGAAATCCTATTATTCAAATTATAGGAATCCTATAATCAGACTTCCAGGATTGGTCCCTGTGATATAGTCCCTTGATTTCAAATCACTTCTCCCCTATTTTCCATTGTTTTTGTCTTTTTTGCCCTTGTTTCTGGGAGATTTCTTCAGTTTTATTTTCTAATTCTTCTTAATGAGTTTTTTATTTCTGATATCACATTGTCATTTTTCCAAGAGCTTTTTCTTATCCTGTGAGCATTCCTCTGCTGGGATACCCCACTCTCTTTTCCATGGTTACATACCTTTTCTCAACTCCATGCAGCTATCAATGGTAGTTTTTGTTTTCTCACGTAGGCTCTATTCTCTGGCTTCCTTTTTCTGTTTCTGTTTTTTGTTTTGTTCTCAATGTTCTGGATTTTCCTCAGACGCTTATCTGTTCAAGATTGAGACTAAGGGAACGAGATGTCCATCAATAGATAACTGATTGAATAAACCACAACATGGAGAACTATGTGGCTGTACTAAGAAATGAGGGATCCCTATACAACACTGTGGGCTGAAGGGGAGGAAATACTGTAAAGTGGGAAAAAAACAGGTGAGAAGAGTGTGTATAGTATGCTACCTTTAGAGTAAGGAGAGGTGAATAATTTTTGCATTTGCTTATATTTTCTGAAAGAAACAATGAAAGGAAACCCCAAAACTAAGACAAATGGTTACTTACAAAAAGGAACAGAGTAAAGGGGAAAGATAGGGAAGCAAGGCTTCCTTAAATACATCTTGTTTTATAGTTTTTACTTTGGGACCATGTGAACATTTAACATAATAGAAAGGTTAAGTCTAATTTCTAAAAAGTAGTTCCTAAAATTGAAATGAACTTAACTGTCTATCAAGCAGGTAGCATAACCAAATGAAAATTATTTTGTGACTTTAAAACACAGTTTTTTGACTAAAGGGATATACCCTAAGGGGAAGAAAAGAACCAACAAAAAAATCTTGAATTTAATAGTCTTATTGTTATTAAGTAATATTGATATATTTCAAAAACATTCTTAAAAACATTTATTTAGGGGCCGGCCCTGTGACTGAGTGGTTAAGCTCGTGCACTCTGCTTCTGTGGCCTAGGGCTTCGCCAGTTCGGATCCTGGGTGCAGACCTAGCACCACTCATCAGGCCATGCTGAGGCAGCATCCCACATAGCTGAACCAGAAGGACCTACAACTGGAATACACAACTATGTACTGGGGGGCTTTGGGGAGAAGAAGAGGAAAACAAAAACACTGGCAATAGGTGTTAGCTCAGATACCAATCTTTAAAAAAATTTTATTTAAAAATATTACTTGGCAACATTTTTATTACTCGGTAATGTATATACATTAGAATAAGCAAATAATCAATTATGATAATGTCATTTAACACCAAGATTTTCTGTGTAAGGGAAAAGAAATACAAATAAAAATCAAAGAGGTTAGGGAAAATTCTGTAATCTGAAAATGGAATTGGAAATATCAATGTGAACTTGGAGTTTACTGTCTAGCTCTATTCAACTGTCCATCCTTGATGTGATGCAGTGTGTCTGAATTCAATAATAGTGTGCACTGTTGGGCCCTAGGAGGTGATCTCTAAACACCATTCCTCTCTACAAGGAACCAGGACTTTTTAAAGAAAATCACTAATTCCATGTTGAGGGCAGAAATGTATAAGTTGAGGCTGGGACATTTTGTTTTTCCAGAAAGCAAAAATAAACTGCCAAAGGGGAATAGAGTTGTGTTTAAGCATCAAAGAAAACCATTTTTCTAGTTCTATCTTTCTTTCTGAATTTATTAGTTAGAATTCTTCAATGATGAATTTTCCACCTTTAATCATTTGGTTGTCATGAAAAACAATTTATATAGAAAAGGCAGGATAAATATGTATTTCCTCCCTTTATTTACCAGTTTTCAGAATAATGACTTGGTACCCTAGAAACTAACAAATTTTTTTTAATGAACTCATGAATTTTTTTTTTTTTTTTGAGGAAGATTAGCCCTGAGCTAACTACTGCCAATCCTCCTCTTTTTGCTGAGGAAGACTGGTCCTGAGCTAACATCCGTGCCCATCTTCCTCTATTTTATATGTGGGACGCCTGCCACAGCATGGCTTTGCCAAGCGGTGTCATGTCCATACCTAGGATCCGAACCGGCGAACCCCGGGCCACCGCCACCAAAGTGGAATGTGCAAAATTAACCTCTGCGCCACCAGGCTGGCTCCGAACTCATGAATTTTTAAAGACTATTTCATGTACTTTAATCATTACAGTCATTTTTCTTCTTAACGCTCTAATTCCCCTATTTGAACAATGGGAGCCCATCCATCAATGATCATCAGTGGTAGTAAACCTACTAGGAGAAAGAAGAGATCTGGTTATTTCTTTTTACCCCATTTATCAGTCCTAACATCACTAAAACTGGGACAGCCAAACATTAAGTGCCTCCTGATGTGATATAAAGGGAAGGACACAGCAACTCAGATGAAGAATTCTTATCCCAAGAAAATGAATCTGAATCTAAGCTAACCTGTAAACTAGAGGTTCATAAACAAGGATCCATGGGTAGAATTCAGGAAGTCTGTGAACTTGAACAATAACATAATTACCATCTTGATTTTCACTAAAGTTTAACTTAAATTTAGCATAATTTGTCTTCAATTATAAATGTAGGTAAATGCAAACAAAAAACAAAATTACAATAAAAGCAGTACCAAAAACTTTGTCAACAATGAAATGGATTCTTTCGTATCCCATTACTGTTGTTGTGGATACCTCAAAATATTGTTTTTTGCTGATACCTACTTCATAATTATGATAATTGTTAGTCCTGCTGCTAGGTCTTGCTATTTAATGTGTTAAAGAAGATATATTATTATATTACAAAAGTTTAAAAATATTTTGAGAATTATAGTAAAATGTAAATAGCTTTCTTTGTAATCCTATGCACTTAAAAATATTTTCCTGAGAAGGGGGTCTATGAACATTGTCAGATTACCTAATGGGGGTCCATGACACATAAAGGGTTAAGAAATCACCACTGCAGATCTATCTATCAGTTCACAGGATACACAGAGGATAGAGAAATACATGTTAAAACGACACACTGAGGATGCAATCAACCAAATCCAAGATGTGGAAAATTCTACAGGGCAAATCCCTTGACGTCTTCAACCAAAAAATGGCAATAAAAAAGTGGAGAGGGGGTGAGGGAGAGTTGACTATAACAGCGTATGAGAGATTTAAGAGATATGTCAACCCAGAGCAATATGCTAACCTTATGAGTCTTGATTCTGACAAAACTGTAAAAATAACTTTTTAAGATACTCAGGGAAATCTGAACACAGACTGGGTATTATAATGATATTAAGGAATCATTGTCAGTGTTATTGGTTATGATAATGATATTGTGGTTATGTGGGGGTTTTTTAAGTCTTTTTCTATTAGAAATACCCACTGTGTGTTTCTTCCGCACCCCACCCCCACCGCCCCTCTCTCTCTCTTTCTCTCTCATAATCAGTGAAATAATATGGTGTCTGGTATTTGCTTTAGAATACTCAAGCAAAACAAACAAAAAAGTGGAGGTATAGATGAAGCAAGATTAGTAAAATATTGATAATTGTTGAAGTTGGGTAATAGCTCTTATGGGGGTTTGTTATACTATTCTCTCTACTTTTGTGATGTTGGCAATTTTTCTGTACAGAAGAGCTTTAAAAAAGAGAGGGAGAGGTGGATTAAAAGCTAATTGGAAAGTTAGAACATGTGAGTGAGATTATTAGCTTGCAAGCAGTCAATGAGCCAATGGGTAAGCAATCTCTGACATCAGGATCTTTGGGTCTCCCTCTGGACATGGTCAGATTAGGCAATCTCCTGTCTGGAGGGTCAAGGTCTGGGTGCCTGCATTATGGGCACCAAGGGGATGTAGGGAAGTTAGGAGCCTCAGCATCCGGTATACACATGTTGACTGCTTGCAATATAGTACCTTTATCCTCAACTCTGCCTAGCATCCCCCAGTCCTGAGATTTGCCTTTTTGCCTCCTCCAGGGAGCAAAGCCCCTTTTGCCAGGTGAGGAAGGGGCAGTGGGTAGCTATGCTGAGTTGGGGTGGGATCTAGGGAACCTGCACTTCTTAAGTAGACTTTCAACCAAACTTCCTTATTTTCAGGCCCTTTCATTACCCCTACCTCCAGGTGCCAATAGTTCCTCAGAGTTTTGGGGTCACTGCTATGTAAAATGAGCTAGCTCTTAGCTTTCCCCTCCGTCCTCTTAGTATTGTTTCTCTGGTTTCTACTAAGTCATTTCCCACTCGAAAGAGCTTTCTAGCTCTTTTGTTGCTGTTGTATTTTCTCCTGTTCTCCCTCATGCCTTTAAAAAATCATTTACTATAGTTTTAGTGGGGTTTCAGGAGGAAATAAAACCAAATACTTGTGTTCTACCCACTATTGTCCTCTAACATTCTTTTTAAATGGTTGAAAATTCTGCTTTTCGGAGAATGTGCACAATAACGCTGCTTCTCCCGTTCCACACCCCTGCTCCCACGCGCAGCTAGGCTTTTGCTCTGTGGCACTGCATATCCCTTCCTTAGATTGCAGAGCCAGATCAAGGGGTGATTCATCTGGGCAACTGCCCATGTCCCTCACCTCTAAGAAGCCCTAAAACAGCATAGCCCCAAAGATGAAGAAGTTTGTCTCTACCCAAACTCTGGGGAGAGTTTTATATGGGATTTTAAAGAGTATTTGGAAACACCATTTGGTTTGGGATGTGGGGGCAGGAAGGATAGAAAACCCCCCCAAGGACAAGTTGACTAACAATAGATGGTCATTCAACTGCTTTCCAAGGAGGGTGGATCCTGATAAGTGTAGGGCTCTGCTTGTGCTACAAGCAGTATGTAAAGAGTCGAGTCAGAGATGAGATTCTCTGGACCACAGAGGAGAGGCTGACATATCAGCAGAGTCTTCCTCCTCTTCCTTTGCCCACACACTGTTCAGTCCATCTTCTGTGGACAGGTTGAACATGGATTTAAAGAATACTTATTTGGGGAGTGACATCAACAAGACAGTGGAATAGGAGTTTTCTACCATCTTCTCTCCAAAGACCACCAATTTTGTCAATCATCCAAGGATAAGAGTGCCTTGTGGAAGTCCAGGAGTCCAGTGGAGAAGTTCCAGCACACCATTGGAGCAAAAAAAATCCAAGATTGGACGCAGTGAAGAAAGTAAGAGGAACAGTTTTACTTTACCTGCATCACCCCTCCTCCAAGGCAGCACAGCTCAGTGCCAGACGACCCTCTCAGCCAGCTATTTCTTCACAGGGGAAAATGAGAGCATGTGAGTGAGCACCTAGCTCCCCTAGCTGTACAGGATGCTGTCAAAGAGCCCCACTTATTTCTTGCCCCAGCCAGTTAGTAAAGACTGAAGGAGGTAACTGCTTTCTCAAATGCAATGAAGGCAAAACAAGACTTCAAGGAACATGAAAAAAATCAAAGAAACATGACACAACCAAAGAAACATAACGATTTTCCATCAACCAACCATTTTTAGAAAAATGCAGGTCTGTGATGTGCTCAATAAAGAATTCAACAGAGTTGATTTAAGGAAGCTCAGTGAGCCACAAGAAAACACAGAAAGGCAATTCAACAAAATCAGGAAAATGATACACAAATAACACAAGAAGCTTAACAGATAGAAATCATGATAAGGAATCAAACAAATTCTGGAGAAGAAGAATAGAATTAATGAAATGGAAAATATAACAGAGAGCATCAAAATCAGATTGATCAAGCAGAAGAAAGAATTGGTGATCTGGAAGAGAGGTCACTGAAATTATCCAGTCAGAGGAGAACAAAATAAAAAGAACAAAATTGAAGAAAGCCTGTGTGAATTATGGGATACCGTCAGACAAAACAATTTACACATTATTGGAGTCCTAGAACGAGAAGAGAGGGAGAAAGGGACAGAAAACTTATTTAAATAAATAATAGCAGAGAACTTCCCAAATCTAGGGAGAGATTTGCACATCCAAGTTCTCCAAGTTCATGAAGGTCATAGGTCTTCGAACAGATTCAGCCCAAAGAGATCTTCTCCAAGACACATTACAATAAAACTGTCTAAAAATCAAAGACAAAGAGAATTTTAAAAGCAGCAAGAGAAAAGAATTCCTTACATACAAGGAAACCCTCACCAGGCTATCAGCAAACTTCTCAGTGGAAACCTTGCAGGCCAGGAGAGAGTGGGATGATATATCAAAAGTGCTGAAAGAAAAAACTGCTAACCAAAAAACTACTTTACTCAGAAAAGCTATCCTTCAGCCACAAAGGAGAAATAAAGACTTTCTCAGACAAACAAAAGCTGAGAGAGTTCATCACCAAGAGACCTGCCTTACAAGAAATGATAAAAGGAGTTCTTCAAGCTGAAATGAAAGATGCTAATTAGTAATGTGAAAACATAAGAAAATATACAATAAAGCTAAATATGTAATCACATTCAGTATACTCTAATATTGTGATACGGTGTATGTTAGTCACTTAATTCTAGTATAAAGGTTAAAGAAGAAAAGTATTAAAAATAACTATAGCTACAATAATTTGTTAATGATACATAACATAAAAAGATGTAAATTGCAACATCAAAAACATAAAATGAGGGTGAAGAATAAAAGGACAGTTTTTGTATGCAATCCAAGTTAAGTTGTTATCAGGTTAAAGTAGACTGTTATAAGATGTTTTGCGTAAGCCTCATGGTAACCACAAAGCAAAAGCCTATAGTAGATACACAAAAGATAAAGAGAAGAGAATCAAAGCACACCGTTATAGAAAATTATCAGTTCTCACAGGAAAGCAGCAAGAGAGGAAGAAATGAAAAAAGTAACTACAAAACAGCAAGAAAACATTTAATAAGATGGCATTAGTAAAGCCTTACCTATCAATAATTACTTTAAATGTAAATGGGTTAAATTCTCCAACAAAAAGACATACAGTGGCTCAATGGATTAAAAAATAAGACCGAACCATATGCTGCCTACAAGAGACTCACTTCAGCTTTAAAGACACACGTAGACTGAAAGTGAAAGGATAGAAAAAGATATTCCATACAAATGGAAGTCAAAAGAGAACATGGGTAGCTATGCTTGTATCAGCCAAAATAGACTTTAAGCAACCCAATAACAAAAAAAATCTGATTTAAAAATGGGCAAAGAACCTGAATAGATATTTTTCCAAAGAAGACATACAAATGGTAAACAGGTACATGAAAAGGTGTTCAACATCACTAATCATAAGGGAAATGCAAATCAAAACCAAAATGAGATATCACCTCTGTGCTGTTAGAATAGCTATCATCAAAAAGACAAGAGATAATGAATGTTGGAAAGGATATGGAGAAAAGAGAACCCTCATGCACTGTGTGTGGGAATGTAAACTGGTACAGCCACTGTGGAAAACAGTATGGAGCTTCCTCAAAAACTTAAAAGTAGAACTATATGATCCCTCAATCCCACTTCTGGGCATATATCCAAAGGAAACGAAATTAATATCTCCAAGAGATATCTGCACTTGCATGTTCATTGCAACGTTATTCACAATAGCCAAGATATGTAAACAACCTAACTGTCCATTGACAGATAAATGGATAAAGAAAATGTGATACTGTGTATATGGAGATATAATGTACAGTATGGTGACTATAGTTAATAATATTGTATTATACACTTAAAATTTGCTAATAGATCTTCAGCATTCTCACCACACACACGAAAATGGTAATTATGTAAGGTGATGGGTGTGTTAATTATGGTAATCATTTCATAAAGTATATGTATATCAAATCATCATGTTGTACACTTTAAATATATACAATTGTATTTGTCAGTTGTACCTCTGTAAAGGACAGGAGAGACCAGGTGGCAAGAGTGTCCATGGGTCTCTCTCCTCCAAGTCCGTGGCTTGTCCCTCACTATAATGTCTTGAAGGCCAGAGACTTGCCCCACATACCTTTCTGCTTCTTACATATGGTTGGTTGGTTGAAAGAATGACAAGCCCATCTCCCTTCAAATGTCCGAGAACCCATTTCAATGTCCTTGAATAACTGAAAATTGACAGCTGATCTTAAGGACTTGGGCAGGCCAGAATCATCACTATCAGAAATATCAACGACAATAAATGACTATTGAGTCACTAGTGGCCATAATGGCCACCATATCAAGTGAAGATACAGACCCAACCTTATGTGCCCAGATAGCTAACCAAGTAAGAAAGACAATATCTACATAGATGACCAGGACCATAGAGTACACAAATACCAGCTGATTTTTTTAAAGGGAAGAGCTTACATAATGCCAAATAGAGGAGGAAGTACAACTTATTTTCAATCAACATCTATGGAGCACTATTTTTTTAGGTCCTTTGATAATGTAAGTTGTTCTCAAAAGAGTCCTCTAGGAAGGATATTAATTATCCCCATTTTACAGAAAGGAAAACTAAAGAAACAAAAGGTTAACAGTTTGTTGTACAGCTAGTTGGTCAAAGGGCTGAGACTAGAAAACCCAGATGACCTCAGAATGGGCTTGGCTGTACTTCTTGGACCTGAGCTCAATTCATCCTGGGTTCTGGTGCTGAAGCGTGATGTCACTGGAGACCACTGGGGGCATGACACATTCACTATACATTAACCTAGAGGCAGACAGTTCTACGCAATAGGAAACAACACTCCGAAGCAAATTCTGTTTTTCATTTCAACTTCAGTAGAGCTGATTCTTACCCTGTACAGCAT
Organism: Equus caballus; assembly: GCF_041296265.1. Lineage (NCBI taxonomy): Eukaryota > Metazoa > Chordata > Mammalia > Perissodactyla > Equidae > Equus > Equus caballus. The sequence goes on along the minus strand of NC_091699.1, from coordinate 59,526,149 downwards.
TCCGAGAATACCAATCAAATATGTCATATATGGCACTAATCTTTCTTTGTAACATAGGAGGTGGGGCATTGTGGACTATGTACAGTTTAACCACGAGACATACAGATATATATATATCCTTACACAGATGCCTACACCCACACAGAGAATTGCATATTCTCAGAAATGTATACACAAAGAGTAAACCAATGAGCATGCTCATTCACATCCATGCAGCTACAAAACACACACACACACACACACACACAATACTCTGTCTTGGTTTCCCCACTTTGACTGAGTACAGCTATTCACATCTGATCCCACCAATGCTCCATCCATCCCCTGCCCACAGCAAGAGCTGCCCCTCTCAGCCTCTGAGCCAGATTTGACAGAGGAAGATACATAATCAGTAGCCTTCGTACTCACATTCCTGACTATGACTACATCCACCTGAATGGGCTAATCCTGGAGCTCCCCCATACCCTTAGAACAGTGGTTTTCAACCAGGGTTGATTTTCCCCCAGGAGAATTTGGCAATGTCTGAAGCCATGTTTGACTGTCATTATTTGGTCGGGGAGGGGGCGTGCTGCTGGCTTCTACTAGGTAGCGGGAGGCCAGGGATGCTGCTGAACATACTATAATACATAGATCAGTCCACAACAGCAAGGAATTTCCCAGCCCAAAATGTCAATAGTGCCAAGATTGGGAAAGCTTACATTTGAAGAAGCAGTGGGCAATTGTCCAGCCCTTAGCAACTCACTAATAAACCACCTGGGGCTGCTTCCTCTGAGATAACTGGCCATGGTTTGTACCACAAAACCCCAACCCTGGACACAGCTACTTGGACCATGGTAGGCAAGCACCTCAAGGGTAGCCAATAGAGATTAGCCAGTTCCCACTGAGGCAAACTGGTGAGAAAGCTGTTCCAATAGTTTTTTTTGGACCAGACCATATATCAGCAATTTGAACTGGAGGTTAGAGTGGAGAGCCCCCAAGGCAACTGGTAGTAGAAGCAAAAGATGAAAAATATTGAGAGAGCAGCTATATGGACCATAAGGGCCAGAGTTACCAAAGGCATCAGGTAGAGAAAGAGATACACAGAGTGAAGGCAGTTGGTTGGGAAAGCAGCAGGAAAGCAGATGCAGAGAGACTGTGGCACCGTGATAGTAGTTGATCAGTAAATTCTTGTTAGCAAGAATCAATGAGGACCAAGTTATCCTAAGGAAATAGCCACCTTGTTCCCCAACTGCTGGAGGCCCAGCTGAAAGGAGGTTTCTGCCAAGCCATGGGTCTTACCTCCCTTGTCACTGCCTGTGATCTGATGATAGGCCGTTATAGGTTGAATTGTGGCCCTTCCCCCCAAAATATGTTGAAGTGTTTACCCCAGTACCTCAGAATATGACCTTATTTGGAAATACGGTTGTTGCAGATGTAATTGGTTAGGATGAGGTCATACTGGAGCAGGGTGGGCCCCTAATCCAACGTGACTGGTGTCCCTATAAGAAGATGGCCATATGAAGACACAGAGATACAGGGAGAAAGCCATATGAAGATGAAGGCAGAGATTATAATGATGCATTTCAAGCTAAGGAATGCCAAGGATTGCCAGCTGTCACCAGAAGGTAGGAGAGAAGCCTGGAAGAGACTTCCTCGCAGCCCTCAGAAGGAAACAACCCTGCTGACATATGGATTTTGTTGGACATCTAGCCTCCAGAACTACGAGAGAATGTTTCTCTTGTTTTAAGCCACTCAGTTTGTGGTACTTCGTTACAATAGATCCAGCAAATGAATACAGACTCATTACCTAAGGTAATCCACATGCATCTCTGTTTTAACACTTCAGTCCTGGAGCAGGCTTTAGAAGACTCCAGGACTCTGGCTCTCCTCTGACCACACCCCTCCCCAGGGGGTGAGAAGTCCACTGGCCCAAAGGGATGGGCCCACCCAGAACCTACACCTTCCTTCTAGACCATGATGTGGGCCATAATTCCCTGTCCAAATGGCTCTGAGCTTGCTTTCAGCATCTGGCCAGGCCTGGTTCTTGAGTTTACTCTTCTGAGAGTGGACCAAGCTTCTGGTGTACACATCCCTGGGCCCAAAAGGTGGTGCTGTCTGCCAGGAGCATGGGGAGCTGTGGACAGAACTTAACTTGCTGCCTGAGATGCTCGCACACATGCACCTCATGCTGTGGGACAGAGATGGGAAAAGGAAGAGAAAGAAGGCAGGCTATGGGCTGCAGATCTCCCTTTGTACTATTGCCCTGGCGCCCACGACAGTCAGGGGTGAACCTATCACTCTCGTCCTCACAGACCAGGATTAAGATCCAAGGAATGGGCATGTTTGTTCATCACTGTCTCATAGGTCCCAGCCACAGGAATGGACTGCTGCCTCATTTCTCCTCCTTTGCTCTGACCTACCTCCCTGCAGAGGGTGGGATCTCTGGGTGGCCGTCCACACAACCAATCTCAGTGGCTGGGTCAGCTCTTGCTCCCCTTCCCTCCCTCCTCTTCCTCACTACCCCCAGGAAGGGGATCTGCACCAGGCTTCTTAAGAATCCTGGCCCATACATGTAGCTGGGTGGATATCAAAGCTGAGGTCACAAATTCAGCTGCCTACAGGGACCAGGCAAGTATCACAACTGAGCAAATCTGACCAGATTTAAGTACCTCGGAGAGGTAAGGTCTGCAGCAAACTGAGCCAGCCAGATTCCTTCTAAAGCAGCTCCAGCTGATTGTTGCCATAGAGAAGGTGGGTTTGATGTCAAAAATCTTTTGATTTTTTGATAAAAACTGGAAATCTTGATTTTTTTAATGTGAAGTTCCTACTTAACTAATTCAAAGTTTTAATACAGTGCTCACCAAATAAAACCTAGCCACAGACAGGCCGGATGGGTCAGCCAAGTTTATTGCCACTAATAAAACTAAACACCTACACCAGATCCAGTTGGCAAGCTGAGGAAAGCGGGAACACCCGTCACGTGGTTTGCCCTGACCTCACTGAACTCCAGACAGTTTGGGGAACTAATGGTATTTTCACATTTTATAATTTTTGCACCCTGATAAGGCCTTTCCATCCTCTTCCATCTGGTAAACTCCAGAAGTCCCTATATGACTTATCTCTATCATTGCCTCCCATATGGAAGCCTGGACTGACCCGTACGCCCAGCCCATCCTCCCCATTTCACCGCTTCCTGCTCACTGCCCCTTATTCATGTCTTTGTTATGGCCCTTATCACATGGTCTTATAACTGTTTACTTGTCATCTACCACTAGACAGCAAGCACCTCGAAGTCTAGGATTTTATCTTCTTCATTCTGTGTTCCCAGCTCTCTGGCACTTAGCTGACACAAGGCTTGTGGAACAAATGAATAAACATTACATATCAGTAATGAGACCAATGTCACGAAGCTGCTGCATACAGTTGCAAACTGCTATTTGTGACAATCAGTTTATCATCATAAGAGCTTAGGAGTGAGGCAAAACAACTCTCAGCAGGATCCCCAAGGAATTTGCATGTGAACCGGGAAACTGATTCTCCTGGGGGAGGGGGAGGAGCAAAAGAAGAACAAGCCAGAAATGAAACTAAAGGTTCAAAGGACGATGGTGAGGATGGTGGGGTAGTGGAGTAAGACAACAAATGAAATAAGTGACTGTCAGGGAGGGTTCTTTAGAGGAACTATGTGGTGAGGGCTGCGTGGGATGATAAGAATAAGAAAGTGCTTCCAGCGCCCTGCTGACAGCCACCTGGAACAATGCCACACTTGTAAAGGGTTTCGATCCCTCTGGTGATGTAATCCATTTTGCTGCTTTTCCCCGCCCTCAGTCCTAGAGGGCCATGCCCAGGCGGGAGCCGCTCCTTTCCTTTCGGTATGCCGCCACCGTGAGGCGGGAGAGTGCAGTTGCACCACTGGGCGGCAGGCTCCGGTTTTACCCCCGCGCACGTGGAGACCGTACTCAAGCACAGCGTGTTTATAGCTGCAACTTCAAAGACGTTTAAATAGCACACACAAATTTCTCTTTACAGCCGCTGAGGTCAAGCAAAAGGAAGACCACACCTGCTCATTTCATCATCAGTCATGCTCCTCCCTCATGCTTGTTCTTTGTCTCCTGTTTCCCTCCTGACTAGTCTGTAAACACTTTAGGGACAGAGGTCTATTCATCTTTGCTGCCCCCACAGGGCCTTACACGCTGTGAGTGTTTCAAAACTCTGCTTAGAGCATTTATATGAGGAGGATATCTTATAACACGTTTGTTTAAATCTCCAAAAACAAGTGAAATAAGCCAGACACAAAAGGACAAATACTGCATGATTCCAGTTATGTGAGGAACCTAGAATACGCAGATTTTTAAAGATGGAAAGTAGACTAGTGGTTCCAGCGGCGGGGCGGGGGGGGCGGGGGGGGGGCGGGGAGGGTGCGCTGCGGGCAGCTGTTTAAGGAGTATAGAGTTTCTCTTTGGAATGACGAAAAGTGCTGGAACGAGAGAGTGGTGATTGTGAATGTACTTTATGCCACTGAATTGTACATTTTTAAAATGGCTAAAGTGGAAAATTTTCTATTATGCGTATTTTACCACAATAAAAAACAATGAAAGAAAGTTGGTCTAGCTCCATTAATATCAAACAGAACAGAATTTAGGTCAAAAAAGCATTAGAGAGGGCCACTTCACTATGACAGAAGATTCAAGTCATCAGCAGGAACGAACAATTCTACATGTGTCTGTACCAAATAACTGCCTCCATGCGTGTAAAGCAAAAGTCGGACCCACAAAGAGAAAGTCACAATGCTGGGAAATTTTAACAATGTCATAGCAGTAACTGGTAAAACAAGCAGTCAAAAATTCCTCTACACATAAGCACCAGAAGATGTATGTAAGGATGTTGTTAGCAACATTATTCACAATAGCCCCAAACTGGAAACAACCTAAATATCCATCAATGACAGAGGGGATAAATACATTGTGTTAGATTCATCCAATGGAATTCTACACAGCAATGAAAATGAGTGATGGGGCTGGCCTGGTGGCGTAGTGCTTAAGTTCATGCATTCTGCTTCAGTGGCCAGGGTTCTCAGGTTTGGATCCCAGGCACAGACCTAGTGCTGATCCTCAGGCCACCCTGTGGCGGCATCTCACATAAAATAGAGGAAGACTGGCACAGATGTTAGCTCAGTGACAATCTTCCTCAAGCAAAAGAGGAAAATTGGCAACAGATGTTAGCTCAGGGCCAGTCTTCCTCACCAAAAATAAAAGAAAGGAAGAAAATGAATGAGCTACAGCTATATGCAACAAATGGAGGAATTTCAAAATATAATGTTGAGCAAATGAGGTCAGACCTGAAATAATACATATTGTGTTCTATTTACATGAAGCTCAAAAATAAGCAAAACTAGACTATGTGTTTAGCTATGCATGCTTATGTGGTAACATTATTCTCTTAAAGCAAGAAAGTTATTTCCATAAAAGTCAGAATTGTGGGTATCTGTAAGAGGGAAGGGCAGCATTGTGATCAGAAAGGGGCATATGAGCTGGGGGGTGAAGAGTGTTGGTGTAGACTTCTAAAGTTTTGACAAAATTTTATTTCATGGCCTGGATGGTGGTTTTATGGGTACTATTCACTTTATAACCATTCATTAAGACACATTTATATTTATGCACATTTCTGTAAATGTATTCTATTTTACAATTTTTTAAATTTTTGATGAATTAGTGGAGTGCATCTTCAAAGTTCTGTGTGAGAACAATTTTGAACCTAGAAACCTATACTAGCTATCAAGATTGAGGGCAGACTAAGGCCATTTTTACACGTGTAAAGATTCCGAGTTTATCTACTGTTTACCCTTTCTGAAGGAGAGAAGATGTTGGCCAGGAAAATAAGTGTGAAGAGTATGTAGAAAACAAGAAATGATAGAACTAACCCTGTTCATCTAAGGAAAAGAAATTCCAGGATGATAGCTTGCAGCACGTTTTGAAAGAAATCTGTCCAAATTAAAACAGGAGGTTAGTGGGCTCCAAAAAGACGTCCATAAGAAGGATTCTAGATTAGACCTTGAGTTATTTTAGAACAAAAAAGAAACTACCACTGCTGCGATGAAAAAGGCTTTTACTTCTCCCAGGTGGCAGGGTCAGGGAGGGACAATAAAAAATTCCGAGAAGACAAGAAAGTTATGATCCAAATTTGAAGCACACTAAAATGTGGTACGAAATTGAGCAACTGTGGTAGTTTAAGAAAAGAGAATCCATTTGACAATTTGCTAGGAAAATTGTCTTTTGAGGGGTCCAGGGTTGTGACATTATAAGTATAGGAGAAAATGTAATCATGTGTCATAAGAATGTATTATTTATTAATTTTAAGTTTGTATCATCAATCTAGAGACCAAATGTGGGGGATAGTCATGATTTCTGAGCAGATATAAAATTTTTCAACCTCAATAGTGTAAATACAAAAGCAGAGCCCCCTAAGCCTAACGCCAGACTGGATGGCCAGAGGCACTAGGAGGAAGAGGTGAGAGGCGGGGCGGAGGCAAGGGCAGGGACAGAGCCAAGAGACAGTGGTGAAAATTGACAGAGGGAAAACAAATAGTTTCAGAATGGAATCTAAATTTGCACAAGGAGCCAACTGAATGAAAACCAATGACAGAACTATGAAAAAGTGAGGAAGAAGAAGGAAAGGAGAAACGTGGTGGTATGAATTCACTAAGTCCTTACTTATTGTAGTAGGCAATAAAGGGACAATGTCTAGAGTTGATAAATTGAGTTAGTGATATATAGAGATACATACAAAACCAAAAGAACTAATATAAGAAAAGATTACAAGTGGTTATTACTAGAGCATAGCAATGAGGGAGGAGAGAAGTGAGTGAGGACACCAAAGCTTTTTACTATGGCATTTTCTGATGTTTTTCTAAACCACAGATAGACCTGAGTATACAGACTAACAGGGAGTGTTTGGTGAGAAGGCATTCTTTCTGTATGAAGCCTTGCTAAGGACATGTTCATGCCTGCTGCCTGGCACCATTCATTAAGTAGGCCCCTGTTGCCAGGGAAACCAGCTTTTCACTAATACCAAAGATACTGCCGAGGGCTGCTGTTCACAAGCAACCTTTCTCTTGAGCCATGCCACCTTCCTGAAATCTCTTGCTCCTGGTGACGCTGGCCAGCTGTAGAAGCTTACACCTGCTCTGTCTCAGTTCCCCCTTTGTTGCCTGTGACACTGGCAAAGGGGGCTACGTGTGACCTGCTACCCTTGTTTTGTTATAAGCAAACCTGCTGGTGAGAAATGAGTAGCAGTCATTTTTTACATGATATACATCAAAGCACAGAGACTTTTTCTATACTTGCTTCATTGACCCCAGGGGCAGAGGAAGAAAACAGACAGAGGATTTTTTTTTAATATTAATTATGCTGAGGTATAAATAACATATAGTAAAATGCACAAATCTTAAGTATACAGTTTTATGAGTTTTGACAAATACGTACAGCTGTAGAACCAACACCCCAGTCAAGACACAGGATACTTCCATCAGCATCAACCCGGAAAATTCCTTCTTGGACCTTTTTAGTCAATAACACACAAACACCCTGCTCCACCTCCCTACCCTCCCTTGTGCCATCCTCCCTCCCCCGGGGAACCACTAGTCTGATTTCTGTCACCACAGCATTACCACAGTTCGGATTGTTCTGTTCTGGACCTTCATATAAACAGTATGTTCCCTTTTGTGTCTGAGTTCTTTTGCTCAGGATAACGTTTTTGACGTTCATCTATCTTGTTATGTGTATCAGCAGTTTGTTCCAGATTAGTATTCCATTGTACGAATAGAACACATTTTGTTTATCCATCTCCTGTCAATGGACATTTGGTTTATTGCCAGTTCTTGGTTGTTATGAATAAAGCTGCTCTGAACAGTCTTTAACAATGAACGTCTTTGTCACATATGTTTGCATATCTCTTAGGTAAATACCTAGGAGTGAAATTGCCGAGCTTTTGTTTAACTTTATAGGGTAGTTAAACCCGATTCTTTTTTTAAATTGTGGTAAAATACACATAACATAAGATTTACCACCTTGGGCCAGCCCCGTGGCGGAGCGGTTAAGCTCAAGGTCTCTGCTTCAGTGGCCCAGGGTTTCCCCGGTTTGAATCCTGGGCGCGGACATAGCACCGTTCATCAGGCCGTGCTGAGGCAGTGTCCCACATAGCAGAACTAGAAGGACCTATAACTAGAATATACAACTATTTACGGGGGGCGCTTTGGAGAGAAGAAGAAGAAAAAAAAAAGATGATGATTGGCAACAGATGTTAGCTCAGGGTCAATCTTTAAAGAAAACAAAATTTACCATCTTAACCATTTTTGAGGGCACAGTTCAGTGGTATTAAGTACATTCACATTGTTATGCAACCATCACCACCATCCATCTCCAGAACTCTTGTCTTGTTGCAAAACTGAAACTCTGTATCCATTAAATAATAACCCCCATATCCCCCTTCCCCCACCCTCTGGCAACCACCTTTCTAATTTCTGGCTCTCTGAATTTGACACTCAAACGGAATCAAACAGTATTTGTCTTTTCGTGACTGACATTTCACTTAGCACCATGTCCTCAAGGTTCATCTACGTTGGAGCATATATCAGAATTTTTTTCCCTTTTAAAGCTGAATAATATCCCACTGAATGTATATATCACATTTTGTTTATCCATTCACCCATTGATTCCACCTTTTGGCTATTGTGAATAATGCTGCTATGAACTTGAGCGTACAAATATCTCTTTGAGTCCCTGTTTTCACTTCTTTAGAGTACATACCCAGAAATGCTTTAATTTTTGAAGAACTGCCATACTGTTTTCCATAGGGACTGCACCATTTTCATTCCCACCAAAAGTACACAAGTGTTCCAATTTCTCAATATCCTTGCCAACATTTATTTTCTGGGCTTTTTTAATAGTAGCCATCCTAATGGGTATAAACTTGATTCATTTTTAAAAGCCTTTTTGTTATGGAATTTTCAAACATAGACAAAACATGAGAGACCTCCAAGTACCCACCCACAACCCTTAACAATTACTGACATTTGATAGCAGGTAGAGGACATACCTTCTCTATAGTGGCTATGAGAGAAGGGACAAACTAAGATCTATTTAGAATTACCAACTACCGGCAGTGTTTTCCTGGCTGCCTGACCAATAAGACCAGATCGCTGGTGTCCAGTCTTTCTGCCTGTGCTCAAGAGATGGGATAACAGTCAAGTATATTTGGTAAAGGAGCAGCAGAGGAAGGTCAATGGATCACAAAGGAACCCTCACCACACTTACTCCTCAGACTGTACCGTTCATATTCCAACTAACAAATGATTTTCCTTTTATAGGAAGCTGAGGCTCTGATTTGTCTTGGTGACCCATGTGATCCACCAGAGGGAAACCAAACCAGATGCTATAGGTAGTACTTAATCGGACACATTAGTGAGCTGGTGGGCTTTACTTACATGGAAACCTGAGGAACCTAAGCCAAGCACAAAAACCAGAACTAAATTCTCCATCAAGCCGCTGGCTTGCCCTTAATTGACATAGCCACGCTTGAAGAAAGAGCCAGTGTCTTTTTCAATAGGAAACTCCTGAAATGACTCCCTTGAACATCTACAAGGATCAGTCAGCTCCTCTTGAGCTGGGTCTTGCCTTTTCCCTGCCAGTAAGCTGTGGGTTCAGGAATAGCAGGTACACCTTGTATTAACTATATTTTCTTATTTCTGTATTCTTAATGGTTTGCTATCTGGGACCTTGCTGACTCAGAAGAGACTGCCCCTCCCAGGGCTAGCTAACTCCTAGACAAAGCAAACTACTCCACTTGGAGCATGACTTTCATATGCAAACCAACAAATCCAGAGTCTATACTCTGAACCACCTCCTCTATCTAGCTCTTACACTTCAAGAAGCAATATTCCTCTGCCCTAATCATCCCATGGCCAGGAACTGGACATCTAGAGACAGCCCCTATATCCAGAACCAGCTGAAATTATTCAAATTAGCCAAGCCTAAGCCTGCTCACCTTGTCTTGCCTTGCCTTTCCCATGGGAACCACAACAAAGGCCCCTGCCCGTGCTTTCCCTTCACTCCTTATGACTCCTCACCAACTCTGGTGCTTCTCTCTGTGGCCCTGCATGGTGTGGAGTGCCCCCTCTTTCCTCTTGGGAACTGGTAATGATCTGTTGGTCTCACCACATCTGAATAATAATAAAATCTATGTTTGAAAACATCCCTTCTTCATCTCTAACTTCTCACCCAAAAGGCCAATGAACTGGACAAATAGTTCACTGCAAGTTAGCTCCTCTAAAGAAAAAACATCAGTAAAAAGACCCATACCTAGATATATCCTAGAAAATTTTGTGATGTATAGATTTTTAAATGTAGAGTTAAAAAACGATACCATCTATGTTCACTACTAGAAAAAGTTACTTGAAGATTTACTCCATACGAGAATAAACAAATTGAAGATCTTCTTTCTCAATAGTTTCCAGAATATAAGTTTTGCATTGCTTTGTTGAATTTATTCCTAAGTTTTTTTTTTTTGATGCTATTACAAATCGAATTGTTTTCTTAATTTCATTTTTGGTTTTCTTGTTGCTACTCTGTGGAAATACAATTGATTTTTGTAAATTGATATTGTATCCTACAACCATGCTGAACTTCTTTATTAGCTGTAATTGTACCTAGAGTATTACTTAGGATTTTCTATATATGCAATCACGTTATCTTAGGATACAGGTAGTTTTACGTCTTCCTTTCCAATCTCATGACTTGTGGTTCTTTTTCTTGCCTAATTTCCATGCCTAGCACCACCATTATAATGTTTAGTAGAAGTGGTGAGAATGGGCACATTTGTTTTGCTCCTGATATTAGGGGGAAGCATCCAATCTTTCACCATTGCATACGATGTTAGCTGTGAGCTTTTATAGATGCCCTTTATCATGTTGAAGAAGTTAGAATGTTTTTATCATGAACGGGTGCTAGATTTCATCAAATGTTTTTTCTGTATCTTGTGGTCTTTGTTTTTTATCCTACCCGTACAATATATCATGTTAACTGATTTTCAGATGGCAAACCAAACTTGCATTCCTGGGACAAATCTCACTTGTTCATTAATATGTATAATTCTTTTTATATCTTGCTGGATTCAGTTCAATAGTACCTAGTTGAGGATTTTTGCATAAGAAATATTCATAAGAAATATTTGTCTCTGGATTTCTTGTGATGTCTGTGGTTTGGGCATCAGGGTAATATTGACCTCATAGAATGAGTTGGGAAGTATTTCTTCCTCTTTTATTTTTTGTTAGAGTTCATGAAGAATTGGTATCAATTCTTCTTTAAAGGATCAGTGGAATTCAGTAGTGAAGCCGTCTGGGCCTGGGCTTTTCTTTGTGAGTAGTTGTCTGGTTACCAATTCAATCTCTTCACTTGTTATAGGTCTATCCAGATGACCTATCTCTTGTCAGGTCAGTTTTGGTAATTTGTGTCTTTCTAGGAATTCATCCATTTCATCTAAGTTATCTAACTTATTGGCATACAGTTGTAGTATTCCTTTATAACATTTTTATTTCTGTAAGTAATCTCCTCTTCATTTCTGATTTTAGTAATTTGAGTCCTCCCTTTTTTCCCTAGTCAATCTAGCTAGAGGTTTGTAGAAAGACAAAAAAAGAAAAAAAAATAATCAACTTTCTCATGGGAAAAAAATCATAACTAAAAATTTTTTTTAAATGACACATTGGGTAAATATTTGTAACTGATATCACAAAGTACTAATATCCCTAATATATGAGGACCTCCTAAAAATTTTAAAGGGCCAATAGCCCAACAGAAAAATGGGCAAAATATTTGAACAAACAGTTCACAGAAGAAAATACAAATGGTCCTTAAACATATAAAAAGCGTTCAATCTCATTCATTATAAGAGAAACATAAAGTAAAGCTACACTGAAATACTATTTCTTAACCATAAGATTAGCAAATATCCAAAAGTTTTACAACTTTTTTGTTTTTGGTAAGGCTGTGGGGAAACAGGCACATATATATTGCTGGTGAGAATGCAAAATGGAGCAACTAAAAAGGAGGAAAATTTGGCAATATCCAGGAAAATCATGAATGCATTTATGCTTTAATCTAGAAGTTCCACTTCTAGCAATCTATCTCAAAGTTTCACCAGCAAAACTCTGAAATGACCTATGCACAAAACCATTCATGAGTGCATTATTTGTAAAAATGAAAGACTGGAAACAATCTACAGGACTAGTTGAATAAACTAGGTACACTCACACTGAGGAATTCTATGCAGCACTAAAAAGAATGAGAAAGATCTCTTTGTACCAGTTTGGAATGATCTCCAGGATATGTTGTTTGTTTGTATTGTTCATTTAATAAAGTGCCACAGAGAGTTTATATAATGCTGCTTTATATGTCAGGTCCCTTCGGGGCTGCCGTTTTTTGTACAGGGATTGAGATAAAGTCTATACCCTCACAGAACATGGGTAAGGAATTGGCTTTACTGAGGAAAACTCAAAAGACCAGAGTCAGCAAAACAGAGACGTACACAATTGCCCAGTCTCTCCATTATCCCACGGGCAGGTGTATCAGGGCCAGGGAATCTGCTGGACACAGCATGTGTTCAATCCATTGGAGGAACTCCTCCTCACTGTCAGTCTCCTTTCTTCTAGGAGAAGTGATAAAGTGATCTTATCAGTGGGGGGAAAAATAGGCTGTTTGATGCCAGACAGTCTGGAATTGGAGGTGTTAGTTTTTCACAGGAGTTGTCTGGGAAAGTCAGTTATCCTGTAGCTAGAGCCCTTGGAGCCTGTAGGATTCTACAAATCCTTTATGCAGGAGGGAAGCTACTGACAGCATGAGAACCTAGCTTAGGTGCTACGTAGCAAAGAATTTAACCTCTATCCAAGAATGAAATCTTGCCATTTGTGACAACACGGATGGACTAGAGGGTAGCATACTAAGTGAAATAAGTCCGACAGAGAAAGACAAATACCGTATGATTTCACTTACGTGTGGAATCATATCTTCGCATTGAATATTTTTACACTTTGCTTAAACCACCAAGTAGCCTTGGTGGTATCTGTCATTCCTTGCCCTTTGCAGCTGCGGACAACACACAGGTTCCTGCCCAGGCATGTGGAATAGGCTTATGAGGGGACTGGGTCAGTTGGTCAGTGGCCCTGGAGTGAGATGGTGATACAGGGCCAGGAAGGTGTACGAAAGCTGGCTGGCAAAGTGATAAGACGTACAGAGGGAAGTCAACAACAGTGCCTGTGGGAGACATCCTCACATTCTCCTTTCAATAAAGTCCTTTTCCCCGCCTTGAATTGGAGTAAATTTCCCTTCCATTAGTCAAAACCAAATGGCAACCTTTTTGGGGTGATGAAATGTTCGTTATCTTGATTGTGGTTTCACGCATTTAAAATGTATGTCAAAATCAATCACATTTTATACTTTAAATATGTGCAGTTTATTGTGCTTCAGTTGTACATCAATAAAGCTTTTAAAAAATGTACAAGGGCCTAAGTCAAATTCTTTTGGTTACTTTATAATAACCAATAATGGTACATTTAAGGAGGCCCTTTGCTATGACTGTACTATTTTGGACTGTGCATTTCCTTATTTCTTTCAAGGGCTTTTCACTTTCCTTCACCCCTAGCTCTCAACCCCCTCATGGAAGTGAGCATGTAACACTAAATAGTAATACTGTAAAATAGTAAGTCGTAATAGAGTAACCAAGTTGATGAACTCTAATTCATAATCAGTAGAACTAAAATGCAAGACCTTACATGTCTTGAATTTATCAAGCTTTTACATTTTAATCTTATTTTCTAAATCCCTTCCAGGAGTTAGACATTATATTTTATACTGATTATTTTAAACATAGGGGGAATTTCTCTCTTATTTGCTACGGAGCTGGTAACTGATTAAACATATACCAGTGTTTTAAACCAGCTTACTAAAATTATCTATATAGATTATAACCGCTTTAAGGACAGGGTTAAATAATTTATCTTGATTCCCCAATTTACAAGCAGAGTGTCTAGGACAGAGCATAGCAGGGAAAGGGAAAAAGGATATGGTGTAAGACAGGGTTAGGAAGAAAAAGGGTATGTGTGGGTACAGATCATCCAGGGCCTTGTAGAACAAGAAAAGACCTTGGGTTTTATTCCAATTGTGATCCTAAGCCACTGGAGGATTTTGAGCAGAGGACTGGCATGGTCTGACATATTTTGAAACAAAGATCACTCTGGTTGCTGTGTCAACAATTGAGAAAGTACAGAAGCAGGGTATATACCAAAGAGCATACCAAGAGAAATGGGTTTACACGTTCACTGAAAGAAAGATACAAAAATGTTCATAGCAACTTTATTCATAATAACCACAAACTGGACACCACCAAAGTTTCCATCAACAGAATGATTCATAAATTGTGGAATAGTCATATAATGGAATACTACAAAGAAGTAAAAAAGGAACTGTGGCTACATGCAACAACATGGACTCATAGACATAGTGTTGAACAAAAGACACAAGAGTACATATAATTATTACATTTACATGAAGTTTTAAAACAGACAAAAGTAATTCATGGTGATCAAGGTTAGAATAGTGGTTATCTGTGTGTGGGAGGGACATAGGACACCTACTGGGGTGCTAGAAACATTCAATATCTTCATCTGGGTGATGGGTTCAAGGGTATACATAAAAACCCACTCAGGTGTACACTTAATATTTACACACTCTACTGAATATCTTACCTCAATACAAAAAGAAAAAGTATTTTGAAAGAAATTGTATTAATGGAGAGATATAGCCATGTGTTAATCAGGAGTGTTGTCTTCCAGATAACTCCGGTTTTCCTCCGAGGCATGTGGAAGAATTACACTCCTCCTTAAACTTTGGTGTGGCCATGTGATTTGCTTTGGCCAACAAAAGCACTTTAGGGGCTTATAAGTGATTTGTCATCCTTTCTTCATACTATTAGACTTTGTGGGCCATACACTCTGTCATGACTACTCAACTCTGCCATTGTAGAGTAAAATCAACCACAGACAAAACATAAATAAATGGGCAAGGCTGTCTTCCAATTAAAACTTTATTTACAGAAACAGGCAGAAGGACAGATTCTGCTTGTGGGCTGTAGCTTGTTAACCCCTGGCCTAGAGCAAAGTCCCTGGCTAAGTTGAAAGAGAAAAGTTGTGTGCACTGCTGAGATTTTGTGGTTGTTACCGCATGGCAACCTAGCCCATCCTGACAGAGAAATGTTTTAAAAAAACTGACACACTGAACATTGGCTTAGTAGGCAGGAATTTAGGAAATTGCTATTGAAGGATGAAAGAAATAATCTATGCAGGGGCAATTCATGTTATGGAGTAGGGAAACCGTCCCTTGAGAAAACCTGGAAGGCAGAGAATCCATCCTTGACTAAAGACAAAAAAGATAAGAAAACAAAGTATTTTATAGTTCCTGTTGGCTGCATTTGATAAAATGTATAGAAAAGAGATGAACTCAAAGAATAATTCATCAATTTGCAAGCAGAAATGCAAGGGAATAGAGAGAGATCACGAATTCAAGAACTTACTGAGTGGGATGAGGCCACTTCTCAATGACAAAAAGATAAAGTAAGAAATCCTTTAATCCTAAGGTTGGTTAAAGCTCAGTTTTATAGCAAGGATCAAATCACTGGGTGACTATCACACCTACTGTTAAGATCTCTGAATGAGTTAATGACTGACTAAAAGTCCAACTAAAAGTATAATGTTGGTTAATCCCATAAATTGGACAAAATGGCTCAAAGAAAAAGAGACTAAGGGTATGGCTCTTCCATAAAGCCTGAAAGCCCTAGTTACCCAGAAATTAAATTCAGGGAGGCATGTGAACATGAAAGCAAAGAAATATAGCAAATCTAAGAAGTACACATTGACTAGATGCCCCTTTTGGGTCATCTTCCTTGGGTAGGTGACGAGGACACTCTGCAGATAGGAAAGCAAGTGAACTGAGTATCTAGCAACCAGAAGGGCTGACTGAGTCATTCTTCTAATATTTTGTTAAATCTACTTACTTTTAAATCCCAGAAGAGCCAGAAAGCATCTGTAAAGGAAAGTAGCAAGTAAATAGTATGCCATTTTCTCCTAGGGTTGAGCTTACAAAGGAAAATGGATATTAACTCTTAAGCAGCGTTATCTTTTTCTGATACTGAATGTAACCTTTTTATTACTGAAGTATTGTTTTGGTCCACTAAATAGTTGTCCACTCTTTTTCATCCAGGTTTCTTTGGAAATTAAAACTTTAAAAAAACTGAGACGTCTATATTAAGGAGGTAAAGACTTAATATTACATAGTAGATTTATGTGAGTATATCTGGATTTGAATCCTGGCTTTACTACTTATTTTTAGCAGGGCAAATTGTAGTCTAAGTTTGTTTCCTTAACAACATTCACGTAATAAATATTTGAGCCACGTGCTAAGCACTGAGCTTAATTCTGGAAATATAATTTCCTAGTCACAAAGTTTCATTTTTAATTTAGTTTCATTTCTTAATTTGTAATATGTGGATAACAACTACGCAGCAAGAAGTCTAAGGCAGGAGCACTGTGAAGATCAAATGAGACTACTAAATGGCTTCAAAAGATCATAAAAACTATACAAATATTTACTCATCCAAACATTTACTGAAATGCCAGGCATTGTGCTAAGCACTAGAGATATAACAATGAGCAAGCCATATGGTCGCTGCCCTTATAAAGCTTACAGTCCAGCTGTGATCAACAAGTAACAATAAAACGTGCTAAGTGTATGGCTGGGAAAGAACAGGGTATTTACGGAGTGCGCAGTAGGAGCACCTAGTCTAGAGAGCATCGATGAATGCTTCCTAGAGGAAGTTGTATATAAACTGAGACCTGAAAGATGAAGAGAAATTGTATCTCATCCTAAGAGTAACGGTGAAAGAGGTGGAGTGATAGGACCAGACATGTCTTAGTGGAACAACCCAGCTGCAATGTAGAAAGTGATCAAAACCAGAGAGCGAGACTAATTGCTATAATTTAGATAGGCTGATGGCCTGAATTAGGACAGCAGCACTAGAGAATTGAGAAAAATTTAAATGGTAGATTAACAGAAAGGTTTTTGTGGGTGGATGTGATGAAGAGAGAAAAGTCATGGATAACAGTTTTTAGCTTGGGCAAGGGCAACCGAATGGTTGTTGGTAGTTTTTACTGAGTGCCATTTACTGAGAGAACATGAGAGGAGGAGCAGACTTGGAGGCAAAATCAATGACATGTTGTGGCGCCTAGAAGACAGCAAAGTGGACGTAAGTTAGCAATTAGATATATGAATTAGGAAAGGTCTAGAAAGGAGATATGAATTTGGGAGTGCATACAGCTGGTAACTGAAGCCATGGAAGGAGATGAGATCGGTTAAGGAGATGATGCAGAATAAGAAGACAGCCTAAAACAAAATTTAAGAATCCCAAGAACACAGGTATTAAAGGGAAAGAGTTGCCTGCAAAGAAGACTGAGAAAACCTACCTGGAGACAGTATCTCCCTGAAGACAAAAACAAGCATTTCAAGGAGAGTAGTCAGTGATGTCGAAGAGGGTAAGAACACTGACAAGGACTTAGCAAGCTTAGAGCAGTTGGAGTGGCAATATGGGAGACTGGGACTACAGACAAATCTTTTAAGAAAACAAGTAGGAATGAGAGATATAGGAACATAGAATTTCTAAAAAATAGTACTTACTATAGCTATATTCACTGATAAGACCGGTAACAACTACCTTATAAAAAAATTTTTTTTAAAAAAAAGACTGCATGCAGTTACAGAATTACCTAATACAGAAAAATAAAGTAAAATACACACTTTCCTTTTTTTTTTTTTTACAAACAAGGCTAGTTTATAGCAAATTCTCTATTATTCAGGGTCAATTTAAAATCCTTGGCTTCTTTCTCCCCCCGCTCAGTACATCAGTAAATGACGCAAACTAATTTTCTATTACCTTATGTAAAATATATACTGGAACGTCACACAATGTACAAGACTGCAGAAAGCAGAAGCAGCTTTCAGGTCTTCCAACCATTCTTTCAATAAAGCACTTGTCACGAAAGAAAATACTTCAAACTAGTGGGAAATTACCGGTAGATTTTGTTTGTTTGTTTGTTTGCTCACTGTGTTGTTTTTCCAGATATTTAAGCTTACTCCCTGTTAATCAAAACCTCAACTTGACCATTCTTGCTAAGTATTTCGTTAATATATAATATTTGCTTTTCTGTCCTAATGATGTATAACAGAATAGGGCCCTTTAATCTGGTTCAACATCAATTACTGATTTATAAATGCTATTGTGAGCTACTGGAAACTATCAAGGCCTTTATTGCACCTTTCCAGCTAAACTTGAAATGTTGGAATCAGTCTCCCCTATCAAGTATTGTCAGTTTGCCCAACTTGCCCTTGTAACTTTGCTTCTACCGGTAATTTTCCCTGTCCCTCAAAATGAGATAACCTACACTGGGGGTCTATTGGCACTTTGGGAGAGGTAATTCTCCCAGCTGTCCTATATACCCCTGGGGGGGGTCCTTCACATTTTAAGGCCCGCAGAAGCCCCTTACTAAATGTGACAACAAAAGAAGCCGCCTATGTTTCCCAACATCCTCTGGAAAGAGGTGTTACTGTCTCTGGTTGAGAACCTCTGAAACAGTTTTGGGTTTTAGGCTCTTATGGAATCTACCTGGATTGCTCAAGGCATCAGTTCCTTCTAAATTCTTGGTTGTATCTTGGTTCCCTGAATTTGCTGGATCAGTGACTACAGAATAATGTGCTACAATAGTTAAGACAAGACTTTAGCATGAGTTTTCAAACTGTACTTGAGATGATCTCTATGTTGGGTCCTATTTTAAATCATTTTACATATTTGGCTTTACTGTAAGATTTCCTTTTCGTGGTTAACATAAGTTTGAAAAAAACTGTTTTACCACAAAACGGATGTTGCACTAAAAAATATGGAATTGTTACAACCTGTGGACACAGCTGCTTCTTGAGAGCTAAATATTTCTACTTGTGCACTGTCTTAAATACAGAATGTGTGGGGCAGTTTCAAATTCTACAGTAAATCTATTTCCAGCAGCTAACAAAATCTGACATTATATCACTTTAAAGGGTTTCCTTTAAGCAAGCTTTCTTTATAAAGCAATTAACACCCATGCAGCTAGGACAAAGAAGCTAAGACACCTCACACCTCCTTATCTTGGAGTGCAAAAATCTCTTTTCCTTCTCATGTGACAGAGCCAAACTTCTGTCTAGAGTAGAAAAAAGAACTGCTAATGGGCAACCGTTAAGATTCTATACTTACCGTAGTCCTTTCACAGGCAAGCTGATGTAACGGCACCCAATTCTGAAAAATTCAGGGGGAACCTCCAATAATTGCTTAGTCTGATCTCCAAATTGCAGGAAGCCTCCTAAACCAGCAATTTAAAAATATTTCTTGCTCCTCTGACTAAAATTTTCTTTGATTACTTCCTCTAGTGGTAATATCATTATCACTGGGGTAGGGGGGTGAGAGGGCGGGAATTTGTTAATATTCACTTCAGATTCAGAAATGTGTTTAAAAAAAAGTCTCAAACATTTTGATAGTTAGACAAAATACCTCCAATGTATGTACGTTCTTCCTTTTCAGAAACTTCTGAACTTGCTATTTGAGTTTCTGCAAATTGGCTCAAACATATATTCAAGGAGCTGATAATTTCAGATTATATGCATCATAATTTTAACACTTTGTTAAAATAAGAGCTAAAATTTCTTTGAAATGCCTTAAAAACAGTCTCCTAATTTAACTCACATTCAGTACTAAACTCCTTTAAAAACAATTATAAAAGCAAAAGACAATGACTTTGTCATCAAGTTTTTAAAAAGATGTTTGCATGTTTTAGTCTCATGCTGCCTCTTGAGATAAAAAAAAAAAAAAAAAAAACCTGTCAGAAGAATTTGAATTGTGATCAATTTGGATGAATAAACTTGGTGCTTTCCCACAATCCAAATCAGTAAACCTGAAAAATCAAACAAATTTTTGTTTTTAGAATTGGATTCTGGTTGAGTGTTTCAACGTTGTACTACAAAGGCTTATGGATTAGATTCATTTCTTCCTCTCACGAGATCATCCCAATGCGGCTCTATTTCAGTTGTGGCAATCCTAAACAGGGCATGGAGATGCTCATCTGTCAATGGCTGGCTCAAAGTGTGCTGATTTCGAGTCAAATATGAAAAAGCCTTTTCGCAGATTTCGCTACTATCAAATAAGGATGCCACCTTACAGGCAACCCCTTTGATAATGGGGTAAGATTCAGCAGACAATCCAGCATAGAACTGCCCTAAGTCTTTGATTCTGTACTCATTCCAAAGGTTTGTATTTGCCTGAAGTTTTGTTAGCTCCACCCTTACTGAGATAGGTGCATACTCAGGTTTAAAGTTAAATGGATTTGCAAACAGTTCTAAGTCCTTTTTAATGAACCTGAGGTCCTTGAAATGTCTCTCAAATTCTTTTTGTAGGCGACAGATCACCACTTGATATCTATCAGGATCAAATATTTTTTGATCTTCTTTATGACGCTGTTTGAGCTCATCAACAACTTCTCTGAAGGCAGCAAAGTGTGTCAGATTTTCTTCCTCAATATGTCTGTGAAGTAAACTCAGTTTACCTTCAAAGGTACAAATATGGTCAAAGGCAGCAGCAGCAAACACTTTACTAACTCTCAAGAGTTCACTGAGTTCTCGAAGGTGGTCCATAATATCCACCAAGAAGCCAAAGTCACAAAGCCATTCCTTGTCTGTGAAATGCATAGTCGTTGCCCCTACTGAAACCAAGAATGTTTCTATCTCTTTTCTTAGTGAAAATATTAGTTTTAAAGTTTTCCCTCTTCTGAGCCAATTATTCAGACATCGTCCATTAACCCTTTCACCATGCTCTGATTCAGATTCAGTTAGTAAAGCCTGAAATTCGGGTCGCCTGACGCCTCTGGTCTTAATCAAAACGATCCATTCAGATATGGTATTTATGATCTGATTAACATCTACATCATAGGAGCTCAACAGTTCCAAGTGAAGAAATCCCGAATAATGGATAACATTCCAACAGTTGGGGCTTACAGCCTTTTCTCTCATATACGACACCAGTCCTGAGTTCTCACCAATCATCCTGAGAGTGTGGGTCGTGGTTAGTCCAACCATTCGCTGCAAGCTAAGCCCTGCTGTCTGCAGGGCCTCGAGGATTGCCGCCATGAGGGCCCCGACACTGAAGTGATGAGTCAGGTTGATTATGGTCAGAAGCTCTTCTTGCACCTCCAAGTCCTGGCCCACGCCGCGGACAAAGACCAGGAGGTAGTTCTCATACGCCACAAAAGCCTGGTCGTCCAAAGCAAGGGAATAGGCTTTAAAGTCCTTGGCTCGGTTAAAAAGCTGACTGCGTAGATTCTGGTTAATGTTCAGGACCCTCTGCCGTGTGAGCTCTGGAGATAAATCAATGCCATCCAGAACGCTGGCGTGCTCGGGCAGCACATCTCTCAGCATCACCTCCATGCACTGGTACACAAAGTCCCCCTCGCCCCAGCCGCGACCCTTCAGGGCCAAGAGGCGGGCGAGCCCGAGGCCTGCACGCGCAGCTCTCTCCTCGGGAGTGAGCGGGGCGACCACGGGCGAGTCGCCCTGCCGCAGACGCTCCACCAAAGCCGCGCGCTCGCCCTCCGCCACATACCGCTCGTAGTAGTCGTGCTCGGCCTCGTAGTGGCGCCTGACGTCGCGTTCCCGGGTGGCCACGACGAGGCGGCGACAGACCAGGCACAGGGCCCCTTCGCCCTCCGGAGACTCCACCACCAAGTAACGCTGGGTCCACTCAGACCGGAAAACGCGAGACTCGTCGACTTCCATTTTGCTCCTCTTGGGCGTCATCCACATTTCACAGGGGGCCTCAAGAGCAGGGCCGACGTAACGGCGGCCGCAGAAAAACCGGAGGAGCGGGAGCGAGCGCCAAGCACCTCCTCCGCTCTGCGCCAGATCACCCCAGCAGGGGGACACCAACCTCCGCCTACGGCACCGCCGTTCCTATTGGCTGGAGATTTCGTATTCCCTAGCCCTAGGAACGAGCCAATAGGAAGAGGGAACAGTGATTTCTAGCGCGCAGACGCATATCCTTTGAGCTAGCGGGCTGAAGCTGCTTTAGGGAGGGAGGAAGAGACCCAGGAACCCACGGACTTAAGAAACTTGACAGGCATTCAAACTATCCAATCAATAGCTCCCTGGCTACGAGGCGGCGCTGTCACTGGAAGATGGGGCAAGACGGCGTAAGCAGAATTCATAGATGGGCGTAGGCACGAAGCTCTGAGTTGATTGGCTGAAGGCACTTCCGGTGAGCGTCTCGACGTAACCTGGGCTCTTCTGGCGCCAAAATGTCGCTTGTAGCAGGGGTTATCCGGCGCCTGGATGAGACAGTGGTGAACCGCATTGCAGCAGGGGAAGTTATCCAGCGTCCGGCTAATGCCATCAAGGAGATGATTGAGAACTGGTATGGAGGGAGTCGCGCCGGGCTTCCTTAGAAGCTACGACCTAACGGGCCGCTTCTCAGGATGGCGCGGACACGCCTCCCTGCCCTAGAGCGGGGCGGAGGCGCGTACGGCGCATGCCCCCAGCGGAGGAAGCCTTAGGCTGTTGCTTTCTGTCCTCCCGGGTACCGCGTGTTTTTGAGTGTCCTCGCGAGATTTTTCTAGAGCTGTAGGGGGCGCAAGTAGAAGGGCTAGACAGGATTGTTTTAACCATGCCGTTCACTGAGAGAAGTAGCTTTAAAGTTATATGTGCAGAAAGTGCAAAATTTAGAACAAAAATTTTCGGTGGGGAATAAAATCTCCCTTCATCCTTCAGAGGGTACCATGCTATCAGCTTCTGACTTATTCCGGAAATTATCCATCCACATTCAAGAGTACAATTCATTTTGAGTTTTATTCTAAATAAATTGTCGGGATTTTAAGACAGGCCGATGCACTTTGGATTTAACTTGTGATTTCCCTATTGACTAATTAGTGACCCAAGTTAAGTGTTTTCCTGCCCTGTACTTTTGGGGCGGCACTTCGAAGATACCTGATTTTATGGGGTATACCATGGATTCTAAAGCTTAGAACTGTCACACAAACAGTGTGGAGGATAGAGATTAAAAACTTGGAAAGAAAGGTGAGTGTAAACTGTAAACCTCAAAAAAGACAGATGCTCATAATGTACTTGAATGTTATGTCAGATTCTTTGTTTTAAAATCAGTTGATGTCAATAAGGGCCATACGTTAAAAGAAAAAAAAAATCCCAGCAAAGAAAGGTAGGTTTGTAAAGGGATTTATCGTGAAAACATAAACAACCATTCATGGTAATGGGACTGAAAGAAGAGTGGGTCAGAAAGGACCACTGGGCGAAAGGAAGAGAATTAGAAGGTAGACAAAAAGGAGCAGGAACCTGGGGATGGTTTTTCCTTTGGACTTTACTTATATCATTTGTAGAGGCTGAGTTTTGTTTCTACCGTATTAGAATTAACTGATAGAACAACTTCGGCCTGTTATTGTACTGGGCCAGAATACTGTACAACAAGACTACACGTATTAGCTCAGTGGCTTATAGTTAATTCTATAAGCAGATATTTTTGTATGGAATCCAGTTATGTTCTTTTCAATATGTAAGTCAAGATGGCTAATACAACTTCAATTCAGAGGCTCCTGAGAAAGATCTTTAGTATTTAAGTGACTTTTTGTCTTATTTCTGAATAGAGTTTTCAGAGTGAGTAGATGCCTGTCTTTCTTGTGCAGCTCCAGGCTGAATTTGTTTTCTCCAGCATGTGCTCTGTGCTTCTAGGCTACTCTTGAAGGTACAAAAGATTTATTGGCTTCTAAAGAACTTTATGCATTGCCATTTTTTTCTTTCTCTCAATGTAAATATTCTTAAAGAAAAGGGAATAGTGGAGAGGAATGTTTAGAATTTTTTTTTAATGACATTTTATTAGGGTCATTTAGGAACCTGAGGCTGAGTAAAATTTGAGTAACAGATGGTAGAATTAGTTGAGAAGAGGGTAAGAAAAAGGCATGCGTTAAAAGATTCTACTTCTCACTTCACTTTCTTTCCTAGAGGAACAGAAATGGTGCTGAATGTCCTATTAGAAATGATGGTGGCCCCCATCTGCCCCTCTGTTCCCTCTCACACAGCACATAAACTGCTAACAGTGTAGTCACAGAGCCTGTAAGACAAAGGAAAAACACATTAACAAGACAGTCTTATCTGGAATTTGTTCGTATCCCTTGGCTCGTATTAAAATATGTGCATTAGAGTAGGTGCAGACTGATAAATTGTTTTTTCTATTTGATTTGCCAGTTTGGATGCAAAATCCACAAGTATTCAAGTGGTTATTAAAGAGGGAGGCCTGAAGCTGATTCAGATCCAAGACAATGGCACTGGGATCAGGGTAAGTAAAACCTCAGAGGAGCAGGATGTGTGTGCGCTTCATGTGATACCTCTGCAGGATGCAGCAAAACCTTTCCCTGTTCTGGAAATTCTGGGCTTTTGTGGATGGGATTGTTTGACCAAAAAATTCAACACCTGCAATAAGTATTTATTGAGTACCTCTTCTAAGCTGGGCACTGTTCAGGGGAAAAGGAGATTAAGGAGTGAATCATGAGGCTGTTTAAAGGTGGAGTGTTCTGGGCGGAAAGAACAGTACATCAAAACCCACCAATTGGAAGCAATGCCTGACATGTTTAAGTACTAGCAAGGAGGCCAGTGTGTCTAGAACAGGGCGAGGGAGTGGAAGAGTAATAGATGAGGTCTGAAGGGTAAGCAGGCTGATTGTGTAGGACCTTGTGGGCCATTGTAAAATCTTTAGCTATTACTCTGAATAAGGTGGGATACTATTACAGGGTTTTGAGCAAAGTGGTGACATGGTTTGGCAAGTTTTCCAAGAACGCTTTTGTTTACAGTGCAGAAAATAGACTGCAGTGGGACAGGACAGAAGCCATAAGGAGGCTGTTACAGAATCCAGGAGAGGGATGATGGTGCCTTGGACCAGTTTGGTTCAAGTAGAGATGTAAGAAGCAGTGAGAATCTGGGTTAATTAGGAAGACGAAGCTCTCAGAATTTGCTGATGTAGGGTGTGATAAAAGAGTCAAGAATGATTTTAAAGTTTTGGCCTGTGCAAATGAGGAAAAGAGTTGCCTTTTACAGATGGGAAAGACTATAGAAGAAGCACGTTTGGGGGAAGATTGGAAATTCATTTTGGGTCATGTTAAACTTACGATGCCTGTTAGTTGGATACGTCTGTGAGTCTGGAGTGCAGGGTAGAGGTTTGGGCTAGAGATAAAAATTTGGTGTATTGTATTTTGGTGGTATTAAAAGCCATGAGACTCATGTGAAAAGATGTTCAACGTCACTAGTCATTAGGGAAATACAAATAAAAACTACAATGAGATACCCCTTGATATCCATCACGATGGCTATTATAAAAATAAGTAAATAACAAATATTGGCAAGGACATAGAGAAATTGGAGCCTGTGTGCATTGCTGGTGGGAATGTGAAATAGGGCTCCCACTGTGGAAAATGGTATGATGATTCCTCAAAAAATTAAACAGAATTACCATATGATTCAACAATTCCACTTCTGAGTATATACCCAAAAGAATTTAAAGTGAAGTCTTGAAGACATTCATATACCCATGTTCATAACGACATATTTACAGTAGCCAAAAGGTGAAACAACCCAAATAGCAACATATGAATGGATAGACAAAATGTGATATATACATACAATGGAATTTTATTCAGCCTTAAAAGGGAATAAAATTTTGACACATGCTACAACAGGCATTATTCTAAGTGAAATAAGCCAATCACAAAAGGACGAATATTGTGTGATTCCTCTTACATGAGGTTCCTAGAGTAGTTAAATTCATAGAGACGGAAATTAGAACAGTGGTTACCATGGGCCAACAATTAGGGGAGTAGGGAAAGGGGAGTTTTTGTTTAATGGGTACAGTTTCAGTTGGGGAAGATGAAAGAGTTCTGGATATGGATGTTGGTGATGCTTGCACAACAAAGAGAGTATACTTCAAGCCACAGAACTGTACACTTAAAAATTGTTAAAATGGTAAATTTTGTTCTGTATATTTTACTACAATTAATTGTGTCTGTAAAATGTATCTGTAGATTTTTAGAACAGAAGTCTTCTAATAATTTTTGTAAAATCCATGAGACTGGATAAGCTCATCAAGAGAGTGAGTGTAGGTAGAGAAGAGGTTCAAGATGGTGTCCTGGGTTACGCCATTGTCAAGGGAGATGAGACCGAACCAGCAAATGAGACTAGTGAGAGAGAAGGATCACCAAGGCAATGTGGTATTCTGGATGCCAAGTGGAGAAGTTACTGCTCATTTAAAAACTCTTCCCCCAGGAAGAGTGTCTTCTTGGATTCAGTCAACAAAAGAAAAATGCAAAACGATTTGGAAAAATGAGTAACATGATTATTTACTTATTTTTTTGTATCTTCTAGAAAGAAGATCTGGATATTGTGTGTGAGAGGTTCACTACAAGTAAACTGCAGTCTTTTGAGGATTTAGCTAAGATTTCTACCTATGGCTTTCGGGGTGAGGTAAGCTAAGGATTAAAGAAATATGTGCAGGATCCTCATGTGATGACATTTCTGCCACTTGTCAGCATATGTTTCTCCACGTATAAGTAAGATACGATCGTTTTTACTTGTTAAATGTACCAAATCTAAACAAACTTAAATTCACTTTTTCAAAACTGAGCATTATTCATAAATACTTAATACACCATAAACTGTATCTGCAGAGGCCCCCAAGACATTATGTGTCTCTTGAGAGAAGAACGCAGCACCACCTACAAAATTTTCTTGTCCAGAAATCAAATGTGAATCTGATCAACACTTAAATCTAAGCACTAATATAAAGAAGAAATGGGGGCGGGGGGAATGGTAAATGATACTAAGATTGGGAAACTGCATGGTAAAAGACTTATTGCCTTCAACTAATAAGCTGCAAGGAAAAAAAAGTAGAGAAGGGAGCCAAAACATGTAGATTAAAAGAAATTTAAGAGGCATATGAACTGGCTCCTATGTATGGGTCTTACTTGGACCCTGATTTGAACAAACTAAAATTTTTTTGAGACAGATATTTGAACACAGATGTTATTAAGGAGAAGTTATTGTTAATTTTCTTGGTATAAAAATAGTATCGTGGGTTTTTTTGTCAGTCTTTATCTTTTAAGATATATACTGAAATATTTGTGAATGAAATTATATGATATCTCGTAGGAATATGTAATGTAGAAAATACATAAAAATATTTTTAAGAATAAAATAGGATCTGATGTTTTTATGACATACTCTGTAGCTATCTTTTCATTCACTGTAAATAGGCCTACATAAAGTTTAATGGCTGTGTACTCTTCTGATACACATACGTACTGTAGTTTATTCCTATTCGTTTATGTTCTTTGCCATTTTTTCCTTTTTAATACTCTGGTGAATATTCGTGTACATACAATGTGTTTGGTTCAATTATTTCCTTAGGAGAAATTCATAGAAATAACATTTGTAAGTAAAAATATGCATACTTTTCAAACAGTTCGTATTAGTCTCCTATTGCTGCTGAAAAAAAAACACCACAGCTTTACAGTTCTGGATGTCAGAAGACATGGGTGTCCCTGGGTCTCACTGCACTAGAATCCAAGTGTTGGCAGAGCTGTATTCCTTCCTGGAGGTGGCCCTGGGCTACCAAGAGAAACTGTTGGGAGTAGTTATTTGGGGGGAATGAGAATGAAGGTGGGGGAGGGGAATGGAGCTGATTATTTTCCACTTTAGGCCTTTCCATAGTTTTTAAATTTTATATCATGTGCATGTATCTTATTTATTTATTTTTTTTAATTGAGGTAGCTGTGACCCAGTCACTTCAATTTAGATCAAACTGGGGTTGTCTCAGTCACCCTCTGGCTCACAGTGAGCCCCGGATTGTTCCAGGCTAGGGCAGTATCAGACTGTTTACCCTGAGGCTCCCCTGATTTTAAGTATGCCTCAGGTCAAGGCCTAGCAAAAGTTTCATTCTGCCTTTGCAGCTTCCTGGGTCGATTTCTAAGCCCATGGTCTCCTGGAGCCTTAGCCTGGATGTGGGTTATCTTTGGGGCTATTTCACTGTAATTAAACATGGCAGATTTATTGAGAGATTTCTGTTTGCCATCCATGGTTCTCAGTACTTTGTATGTACTAACTCTTACTCTTGACAACTCTGCATAGTGGGTTCTGTTATTACCCTGTTTTACATATGAAGAAACTGATGCTGGGAGATTAAGAAATATGGCCAGGGCACACAGCTGGAAAGTGGCCGAGTGGGGATTTGAACGCTGGCAGTTTAACTACAGAGTCTGTGCTCCTGTCCACTTGCTCCAGTGCAGGACCATCTGCCAATGGCTCTCTCTCTTCCTAGTGTTATGTAGTATTATAGTACTGTGTGTCTTTAATATCCTTCCTTACACCAGTGTCAAAATCATTTACATTTTTACTGATGAAAATTAGCTCAGTTACATAAACCAGAGAAATCCGGCCTAGGACCTGGTCATCTCTGAGTGTGATCCATGTTCCTTGTTAATCAACTGAACCTACCATGGCTTGTATTCACTGTCTCCCCAACCGCTATCACACAGACCCATCACAGTGCCCAGGTTGCATTTTTATGTGCTATGATGTCCCTATGAAAGAAGATAGAGATTCCAAAGGACTTGGAAACCAATCTTGATTATATGGGGAGAAAATGGTCATTTTTTTAAAATTTGGTTGTTCTTAATTGCATAATCTTTAATTTACATTTCTAAACATAGAATTGCCTACAGAAAACAGTTTTGAATAACAGTAGACAATATTATCTATTTGGAGTGACTCCATTAGCCATTTCTGAAGGCAAGTTTTTAAAATTGTTGGAAGACAAATCATTGAGAATATTAAACATGCTTGTAACTCTACACCTGAACACAGTTGCTATTAACACGTTAATGCTTTGGTGTGTTTCCTTTTGAACTTTTTATGTATATATTTTTCCCTTGTTCTAGTAATTATGCTACAGATTCAATTTGATATCCTCCCTTTCGTTTGAAGATGTCATCAAAGTGAATGAGGAGATGCTCATTGTTGCCATTTGTTAATACAAAATGGAAGAGGCAATTTAGATAACCTTTGCCTTGATGAGGTGACGGGAGTGACCCAGCAGGGAGTTTTCCTTTCATTCTATTTCCTTTTCTTCCTTAGGCTTTGGCCAGCATAAGCCACGTGGCTCATGTTACTATTACAACTAAAACAGCTGATGGAAAGTGTGCATACAGGTATTATGCCGTCGTCTTTTATTCAACTATATTCATCCAGAAGTGTGCTTTTGCCTACTTCTCAAAGTAGTCCTATCTAAACACCAATTTTATCTTTTTTGGCTGAGATTTTGGGTAAGTTTTCTTTCCTCCCTTTGGATTAGTTGATAATCCACAGAGATGATTATTAGGTAATAATCTTCATAGATTCTTAAAAGATAAGATGTGACATATTACAAGTGCCTAGCAAGACGCCTGCTACACAGAGGTATTCTAAGTAAACAGTAGCTGTGGATGTTATTCTGTACCTTTTTTCCTTTAGTAGGGTATTGCTGTGGGCTGATTACAGGACCATGGCTGGAGTACCAGAGGCTCATGGTTCCTTAGTGGGCTCAGGAGCCATCAGCTCCCTGCCGCATGTGCATGCCTGTGCTGGTGTGCCTGCCCATGGGTGGCCAGTGGTTGTCTGTTGGGCTAGCACAGTTATCAGAGGCTGATGAACAGCCTTAGAACAGAACAAAAACGGGATTCATGGAATCAAAAATCACACCTTTGTTTTTATAAGCACTAACCACTCACTAGTGGAAGACAGGTAGGAGTACCTAATTCTTACCCAAAAAAGAGAATTTTTTTCATCATACAGATTTTGTAAATTAATATAGAAAATAGCTTCAACAAGGGTAATTCTGCCTATTTCTCAGTCTTCAAGAGACAAATGTGTGAAGTAATAGAAGATGGAGCATTTCGGAGTATACACTGCTAGTGGAGTTTAACTCTGTGTAAATTATAATTGCCCTAGGATCTGGGTGGGCTGATATGATTAGACTCCCTTCTCACAAAGTGGGGAGACTCTTGTGAGTTAATGTCTTCCTAAGTAGCCTAGGACACAAGTTCCGTTTCTTTACCTCTGGGATCATGTTATGCGTGTTTGGGACCTCTAGTCGCTGGCCTTCCATGGCAAGACGAAATCCAGAGTCGTCATCATAGCAACCAGCACCCTCCCAATGTGCTCCCAGTCCACCTTTCCAGCGTCTTCTCTCCACACTTGCCCAGCTGGTGTGTGTTCTAAAGCTTCTATGCTTTTGTTTATGTTTTTCTCTTCCCGGACGGTCTTCTCTGCTCTCCCCACCTGAAATATTCCTCCCTAGAGCCCAGATGAATTGTCATCTCTTCTGTGCCACTTTCCCTCACCCGCACCCCCACCCCCGGCTGAATGTTTTCTTCTCTAGATCACTTAGCACATTGTTCCATCCCTTAGGTCAGAGTCTGTCCCCTCGCCAGATCAAGAGCTTTCCAGGGCCTTTCTTTATTACCAGGGCCTTACAGGCCTGAGACATGCTGTATAATAAATGATTACAGAATTACTGAGAAAATTTTACTGTCTTCTTAGGCAGTGGTAAAACTCTTATTTGTAGTTTAGAACTCAGGAACTAAAAAGCAACATTTGTTAGAAGAATAGGGATTTTTTTTTAAAGTATCCAATTAGAATGGTTAAGAAAGTAGAGGGAAAATAAAGAGGAAAGTGTTATATTAAGACAGTAGATAACATGGCCATGTTTTAATCTGTGGCTGGTATAATTTCCTCTTTTTCCCTTTGGATAAGTATCCTGTTTCCATTAGATTAATACTCTCTTATGTTTTCTGATTAGAGCAAATTACTCAGATGGAAAGCTGAAAGCTCCTCCTAAACCATGTGCAGGCAATCAAGGGACGCAGATCACGGTAAGAATAGTACATGGGAGGGTAAATTGTTGAAAAAGAGCTTTGTATAAATATTGAAATACAAAATAAGATTGTCTCTGGGTTTTCAAAATAGTAGTAAAATGAATCTTTACTAGTTAATAAAAGCCCTGGGATACCACTCTCTAAGCAAGAGAAATGATTATTGGCTTTTGGAGCATGGCAGCCTGCTCACCCCTCACCTTTTTTAAGAGGCTGGGAGATTTTTTTGTT
The DNA here is from genome assembly GCF_041296265.1 of Equus caballus. Classification (NCBI taxonomy): domain Eukaryota; kingdom Metazoa; phylum Chordata; class Mammalia; order Perissodactyla; family Equidae; genus Equus; species Equus caballus. Next base: position 59,494,819 of record NC_091699.1, on the reverse strand, counting down.
GGGATGGTAGAAATCGGTGACGAGTAGTTGGCATTGAAAGAACCTTAAGCTTGGCTCCAGAACGTGTAGAGTCCCTGCCTTGTGTCCAGAGGCAAGTCGTCTAATGTCCCTTCACCTCACTTTTTTTGTCTATTAAATGGAATAGAGAATACCTGCCCACTCGGAGGGTGTTTGAGTAATATGACTGTAGAGAAAGTCCATTATGCTGCCTTATTTCTGTGGTGCCACGTTTGGTCTCTTCCTATTCTGTGATCCCATGCTGTACCCCACGGTCATGTTAAGCTGTCATGTTCCACCCCTCCACCCCAGCCCCAGCTAGAGCACATCTCGAAGGCTCGATGAGGCAGGCAGGAGGCAGAAATGAATGTGTGCTTCTAAGTGCGCACTAAGAGGGCTACTGTACCAGGGTGACCACGATGCGACTTCCAAAAACCCCAAATGATCTCAGAAATTTTGTAATTATTCTTAGTTTGAAAGCCGTGTGATATTGTAATTGTTTGTAAATTTATGTTTGCCCCACTGAATCTTGTGCTATCCTGGGCAAGACTGCTTTATTTGTCTTCATATTTGAGAAATCAGTAAATGAATGTGGGAGGCAGGAAAAATATCCTGTTTCCCTCATTAAGGCTGCTGTATCTCCTGCCCCCCTAGTTAATGCTTAAAACTGTGCTGTTGGTAAATATAGTTAGATATCCTGCCTTAAGACCCAGCTTTAGGTGGACAGCTTGGGTCTTTATTTCCATATACTTGTCTGAATTTACAAGAAAAATTAATCTTCCATTCAGGTGGAGGACCTTTTTTACAACATATCCACGAGGAGGAAAGCTTTAAAAAATCCAAGTGAAGAGTATGGGAAAATTTTGGAAGTTGTTGGCAGGTACAGTCCAAAATCTAGGTGTGGGTCTCTGAGATCTGTCACCAAAGGAATGTGTTCCAGTGCTTATAAATTGAGAGCAGTTGCTGAGCTACATGGAAAATAACAATACTAGCCTAAAAATGGTTTCTGATCAAGGTTTAACGACCACTTCTGAGTTTTCTCTCATCTCCCTGGGAGAGAGCATTTGGTGCTGTATCAGTGAGGGTTCTCTAGGGTAAGCAGAACAAACTGACTCTATCTAACCCGAGCAAAAGAAATGTAACGGGAGGCCAGGAGGGACTCACTAAGTGGGAGGAAGTGTGGACAGCTGCTCCTTGGGGAGGACAAGGACCAGTGTGGCTTCAGGGATTCAGTGGAGTGACCCTGCTCCAATTGTTTTCCTTCTTTTCCTGGCTCTGCTCAAGAGTCTGTTTCCTGGGAGAGTGCATCTGATTGGTGACGCTTGGGTCCCCCCGCCGTGTGCCCACATCTATGGAGAGAAGATCTCTTGATTAGCAGTCTAACTAAGGATATATCAAGTGGAATGGGGAAGAGTAGTTTCCCAAAAGCAGATTAGGAGCTGTCAACAGAAGAAGGGATTCAGAGCAGGGAAAACAACATTATTATGTCCATGGTGGACTTAATCTGCTGGTACAGTGGCTCCAGCGTGGGCTCCCTAAGCCTGCGTATCCTTGAATTGTAACAGAGATGTGTTAACTCTTTTTAGTATTTCTAGAAAATCTAGAATGAATAAAACATTTGCTTCTAATAAAGTGGGACAGATTTATACATCAGGTTTCTTTGCTTTTCCCTGGATTGTATAAATCACTAACAGAATATTTCTTATCTCCTTGAGATAAAGGAGTTCTAGTTGGATGTTTTAGTTCTCGGTGTGTAAAGTGACTTACTGTTACTGAATAAATGCATTTTGCTAGACACAGTCCTTCCGTTTGTGGGGCCATGGAGGGAGGAGTAACAAATAATAGCCAAGTGAGAGAAGGCTGGGAGTTAGTGGAGTGGGACCTCAGGTTAGGAAGAAGTGGGTGAGTAGGAACCTGTTTTGAGGGCCTCTGAGAGAGAGTAGAATAGTGCAGGGGTTCTTAAAACTAGGTTCTCAGGCTATCCTTGAGGCAGCCCAGACCTTTCGAGATACTGAAAATAAAAGTGTAAGCAAGGAGGAGATGGCATTGAAATATCCTTGAGTCTAGTCAGCAACCTGTAAAAGCTCTGTGGGACCCTGATTTTGTTTGATTCAGGCACATTTAGCATTGATAGCTCCATAAAGTCTCTGCTGGCTTATTTTCCTGTGGGTAGAATATGATATATGAAGATATTTTTGTTTGCATATATCTCTTTTTAGATCACTTAACTCCACCCATTTATTTAACTAAAAGGGGCCTCTGAGATGTATTGGGCATTTGGCCACTCTTTGCTTACTGTTTTTTTTTTTTTCTTTGCCAGGTATTCAATACACAATTCAGGCATTAGTTTCTCAGTTAAAAAAGTAAGTTTTTGATTTATTGGGGATGGTTATGTATTATAAAGGAAAAGAGATTTTTTGTAGTTCATCTGTGGAGATGTTATGATGTTTCAGTCACAGCTGTGAGATAATAAGTTGTGTCTTCTGTTCTTTTTATCAGCAGGGTGAGACAGTAGCTGACGTTAGAACACTGCCCAATGCCACAACCGTGGACAATATTCGCTCCATCTTTGGAAATGCCGTTAGCCGGTATGTTGATAACTTATATTAAAAAAAAATCTTCCGCTTCCCATGTCTTGGTTTATCATTTCATCACATTATTTTGGAATCTGTCAAGATAGCACCTGCCTTAAGAGTTTGCTTTAATCAAATATGCAGGCTTGTTTTCATGCTTCTGTTTTGTTAGTGGTGTCATTATTTCACGTAATCAACACTTCTGGGTGTGTGTTGTCTCCTAGATGCTCTGGCTATAAATCAGTGTGTTCTCTCTAGATCTCTATCTTCAAAAGACTTACAATGCTCCCCTCTTCCTTCTATTTCCATTATCATCACTTTAAGATTTCATTTATTGTAATTCAGCAGTTATTAATTGCTTCCCATATTCCAGGCTTTGTGCCAGAAGTTAAGGATGTAAAGCTAAATAAAATATTTCCTGCCTGTAAAGACTTCCCTGTCTGGGGGCAAGCAGATTTGTGTCACCAAATCTTCATTGTCAAGGAAACCCTAAGAAGGGAACTTGTTTGCATAATAGATTCCTTGTGGCAGTCCCCTCTGCAGGTGACTCCATCCATCACAGGCTTTCCATCACAGGCTCCTGCTAAACCTCAGGACTTTACTAAGTCCAAAGTGCCTGTGTCATAATCGGAGGGGAAAAATCTAAGACCCTTCGATATGCCAGGCATACAGCAGCCGATGCTGGGGTACACAGATGAATAAAATAGCCCCTGACTTCACTTTTTCCAGTTATCTTAAAAGCAGCAGCAGTAGTCCCAGCACCTAGTTTTCTGCTTTGAAGGACAAATTATTCATTCTTTGAGCAAAACAAGTTCCTAACTAGAGAACAATCAATTTGCTTTTAATTACCCTTTTTTCCTAATTAAGTGCTAATGAATTGATTTTTTTTAACTTTTTGAATTGATTTTTTAACTGTGCTCCCAGAGCAAAGAGAGAACTCTGTTATACAGTGAAACTTTTAAGAGCTTGCCGACTAGGTTTTAAAACTCAGAATTAGTTATGAAATTTCTAGGGACTGTAAGAGATTAGAAGTCTCCTGGAGCAGCATTATCCAAAGTGTGTTTCCAGAACACCAGCCTCAAGACATTTTGGGAAGAAACGGTTTGCTGGTTCATTGTATATGGAAAACACTGCAAGCTATACCCCCTGCTCAGAGACTCAGGGCTCACATTACTGAGTTACTGCCTGACAAGCTTTTATCATACATTCAGCAAATGCTTAATTAGTGCTTGCTGTTTGCTGGCTGCTGTGCTAAATGGTGGAGATATATAGTAGGGAATAAAGCAGAAATGACTCTTGCCCTCAGAGGACTCACGTTCCAGTTGGAAAGACATGAAATAATTATGCTCTTCATTAGTGGTTGTGTCAGGTACCTTGAAGGAAATACATAAGGCACAATGGGAGACTCTCAGCCTCATGGAGAGGCATAGAGAAGGCTTTTTGAGCAAGTAACCCCTGAGATATGAGGGATAAGGAGGAATTAACTAGCTCACGGTAGGTGAAGAGGAGCTTTCCAGGCAGAGGAACCAGCACTAGGGAAGGCCCTCAGGCAGAAATGACTGGCTTGTGAGGACCCTTTCACCTGGTAACCTCACCTCCCCATACACACACTGGGGAACACCATGCTGGAGCCCCATTGTGATGGTATTCAGTATAGTAAGGGATTCAGCAGAGATGAGTTCTTTGGAATCTCAGGGATTTAGTTACTGAGATACATTAAAAGTTTCAGCAAAATAAGATCTCGGAGCTTGGACTTGTCATTATGTCCCAGCAGTTAGATCAGTGCTTGGCATATAGCATAAATGCTGAAAACACTGCCTGGGTAGGTAGGTGGGTGGGTGGATGGAAGGACGGATGGAGGGGCCCAGAGGACCTCAATAAACCAAGTGTCGGGTCCTCATTTGGCAGAGTTAGCTTATGGGAAGGAGCCCTGATTTTTCCAACTCTGGTTCTTTTATAATGTTTGAGTTTTTCACTGTTTTCAAAAGCCTCAGAATTTCTCTTTTCCAACTAGAGAATTGATAGAAGTTGGGTGTGAGGATAAAACACTAGGCTTCAAAATGAATGGCTACATATCCAATGCGAACTACTCAGTGAAGAAGTGCATCTTCTTACTCTTCATCAACCGTAAGTGAAAAAGCACCAGTGGGGAAGTCTGTTCACAGGGAATTTGATGGGACCATGGAAAAGTTCCTCATCCACAGGTTTCATTACACACAGGGAAACTTTGTGAAGTGTGGTTTACTTAGGAAGCATTTATGAGTTCTGGCCTAAGTCTGCTCTGCCCTCTGATACACGCTCATTGCCAGCCGACTGTAGCGGAGTCTGGTTCTTGCCTCTAAGAGGGAGCCAGAGAGAGGGTATCACAGGCCCCTCTGAGCCAGCACACCTTCCTCACCTGCTGGCATTGGAGCCTTTGCAAGCAGGCCCTAGGCAGATCTTTCTTCTCTCCTTAGGTCAAGGTCCGCTGTTTGAAATTGCACAGCAGGCCCAGGGAGAAGGGAACTTTGGGTGTAGGCAGTATCATTAAAGTAAAGAAATTGAATGCTAAGCCCTTGAGATTTTTCTTTGTAAAGAAAGAGAGTGACTTATGATTCAAAGAGCAGTACTAGAAATCAGGGAGGAAGTTAACTAAATGAATTTGGGTTTTTCTCATATTCCTCTCCAGTCTTTATCTCTGTGCTGACATAGTGTTTACATGATTGCTACTTATTAAGTAAATAACATTTTGCATTCTGCCTCTTACTTAATTGCATGTTATACAATTTTGAGAAACAGGGCAACAGCAAATAATCCCAAACACGGTCAGACTCAGTTGTTCATCTTCCATCCAGAAACAAGATGCATCTTTCCATTTTTATCTTTAGTTTTTAAAGCAATTTGTAATTATTTTATAATTTTTATTTTGGTTTTTTAATTTTATTTTGTTTGTTCTTGGAAATGATATATTCCCCTCTTCCTTTTATAGCGATAACCAGCTATAAATGCCCCAGATTATGCATAGTTTACAGCAGTAGTTCAAACCAATATAGTAACAGTGAGGAGAGAACTAAGATTTTACAGGCAGCTTCTGTTAAACTGATTTATGTTAGTGGGGTTTTTTCCTGCTTCCTCAGGAAGGACTTAAGCCTGATGTATAACACAGCTTGCTTTAATCAGAGCTAAGAAAATGTTTTTTCCTAACCATGAAGAATAACTGCTTTGTAAGGCATGTTGGCTACAGAATAGACACGCAAAAATCAGTGTAAGTGCCGTCTGACTAGCTCATGTCCGTACTTCTAGTAGGGCTGTTTGCCACACGGGTTCTGTGCTAACATTAGCTAATCTGGTCATGATGACAAGTTCCCAGTAGCGAGGAGAGATCGTGTCATTCAGTTATCCACACACTGTGCAGGCTTTCTCAGGTGGCAGGAACAAAGAACACTTCTTTGGCCTGTCTCAAGTTCAGAAATCTCAGCAGAGAGGCCCCAGCTGCCCTCTTGTCTGGCGCCCACACCTGCTCCAGGCCTGTGTGGTGAGGACATGTGTGACAGAGTACGGTGATACTGAGGGAGCAGTGGATGTAGTGAGCACTCAGAGAATGATAGTCTCTGCAGTGATACGATCATGGCCACTCTTCTCATTGGAAACAAAAAGATGTGACGTATCCTTGGCCACACCAACACAGGACCACAGATCATCGGCAGGCCATCTGGGGAGAAAAAAGAGCTATATTTTCTGAAAATACATCTTCCTCTGATTTTGGTCTTATCTCTCCCAGCTTTAATTGTTTTCCACTCCCTCAAACCGGCCTCATTTCCTGAATTATGTTAAACATGCGTTCAGATATTTATACTGCCTGGAAAATTCATTCTCACCCTTCATTATTCAGTTTGGATACCCCACTGTTGGAACTCCCTGAACAGTTAGCTGCTCCCTCATCTCATCATTTAGCCCACACTTCTCTCTAGTAGTACTTACCTCTTGGAGTTGGAATTAGTTTATTCCCTCGCATGTTGTCTCCCAGCACATGGCACATGGGATAGGTAGCCCGTATGTATTTGCAGAATGAAAAGTCTGAGAGCTGAGGTCATACTGCCCACTGTGCTGAGCAAGGGCTAAGATAGTCCATCTGGGTTGACTGAGGGAAAGGGAAGTGAGAGGCAGAATTTACTGCCCTGTAATGTTTCTGCTACTTGGGCGAGAGGAGAGAGCCCCAAGGCCAGCGGGAGAGGCTGGGAAGTAGTGACAGGTGAAGGGCGCCCTTCTTTCCTAGGGGACTGATGTGGATGTCACTCTAGAAGTGTTCTTTCTGAGGTGATTTCATGGCATGGTATGAATGTGCACCTGTCACCTCACCCCTCAGGACAGTTTTGAACTGGTCACTTTCCTTTTAATTTTTAGATCGTCTGGTAGAATCGACTTCCTTGAGAAAAGCCATAGAAACGGTGTATGCAGCATATTTGCCCAAAAATACACACCCGTTCCTGTACCTCAGGTAATGCAGCACCAAACTCCTTACCCAAGACTCAAAACAAATTGCATCCATCTGTCCTCTTTGGAAGAGAAGGGCTTGCTAACAGCCCAATCAGAATGAAACCCACACACCACTGGCAAAGGATGTTATGTCCCTTCTCATAGGTAAAGGGCACAGTTTTCCTTCATTTACTCACTCATGTAGCAGAACCTCTGAGAGCCTCCCACGTGCCAGGATCTGTGTTACTGAAACAGAGGAGGATAACGTGTCTTGCCCCTGAACCAGGCAGAATCTGCCGGAACCTGGTGGAGAAACCCCTTCTTCCTCCAGGGTCCCTCCAGCTCCCTCTACTGACAAAGCTTCACATTGCAAAGCTCTGTTATCACAGAGCAAATGAAAGATGCTTTTGAAGCTGAAGCAATAAGTTGCTAGCTGGCACAGCCTCTAAACTGACTTTTGTATTACAATTTTAGTGATAAGTTCTCTCACATATATTCTTGTTTTGATCCTCATATAATACTGAAAATTGAGTAGGGGACAGGTTCATAGATAGTTACAGATGAGAAAAAGGATCCAGAGAAGTTAAGTGCCTTGCCCTAGATCGTGTAATAAGCAATTTCACTAGTTCTGGAGTGATGATTAATAACAGCTGACATATAATAAATGTGTCAGGTACATGCAAAGTGCTTTAAGTGATTTTAATCCCCTCCATACGAATGATGTAACTTCTCCAGAGCTACACAGCTCTTAAGTAACAGAGTCAGCATTTGAACCCAGGTTGCTCAGACTTGAAGTTTTGACCACTGTGCCATTTGGCCTCCCCAAGTCTTCTGGCCACCATAGATGCCATGTATGATTTTTTTCCCCATCCCCCACCGTCTGAGGTAATTGTTCTCTTTCTTTTTTCCTTCCAGTTTAGAAATCAGCCCCCAGAATGTGGATGTCAATGTGCACCCCACAAAGCACGAAGTTCACTTCCTGCATGAGGACAGCATCCTGGAGCGGGTGCAGCAGCACATTGAGAGCAAGCTCCTGGGCTCCAACTCCTCCAGGATGTACTTCACCCAGGTGAGGGTGCTTTCATCAGCTCTTTTTCTCATGCCTTTGCCATCTTAAAATGTGCCCCATCAGACATGAGAGCCCAGATTTTTACCTGTTGCTCTAGGACTCTTTCCAAGTGTCACTTTGATAGTTTTCTTTTAGCACCGTTTCCTTCTTTGAACCTGACTGTGAAGGAATTGTGATGTTATCCCTGGGCCTGGAGTCATAGGGCCTGAGTTCTTCTCATTCTGCCTGCATCTGGGACCTTAGATGACGTCCTAGGACAACGAGCTGTCTGAAACAGAATAGGGCACTTCTTCCATGCATTCTCCTCCACTGGAGATGTTCCAGAGGAGGCCGATCCCACATCCACAGAGCAGCATCAGGGGGTGTTGGGGCAGGGGGAGCTGGGCCACCAGGGAGGCAGTGGGACAGTGGAAAGAAATGGGCCTCTAGTGTCAGACAGACCTGGGTTACCGCCGTGTGACTGGCCTTCCCTGGCCTCCAGGTCTCCCTCAGTAAAGTTGGAACCAGTCATCCCCAAGTTCGAGGACAGTTATAAGCAGTAGGTAAACAGCAGATGGAAAGTGTCTCCTAAAGGGCCTGCCACCATTCATCTTACTAAAATTATCCAGGTTCTAAGTGCTTATGATTCCAAGCTACTCTCCCTTTCTGGGGCCTCAGTTTCCCCATCTGTAAAATAAGCAGGTGGGATAATAGGATCTCCAGTGTCCCCTCCCAGTCTTGAGATGATGTGATTCTAGGCAGCCCTTTATTCAGGTTCATCACTGAGGGTGTGTTTATCAGAAGCACAACAGGCACTGAAACTACGGAAATGGAAACATTTTCCCCATTAAATTTATAGTGGGTCTTGCAAGCAGAAAGTGGGCCTCTGTGAGACCCTGCTTCACAGAAAATTTTAGAAATTCCCAAGCGGATGAATGCTTCACTTCCCAAAGAGTGTTCACGGTTACCCACCTGGAAAGAGCCTAGGTGGGAGATGGCGTGGGCACTAACCAGTGAGATTAAACACAGTTGGGGCAGCCCCACCACCCCTGGAACCCACGCACCTGGAGATTGTTCAGGCAGAAGGGGAGTGAGTCCTGTCAGACTGCTACCGGTGACCACCTGAAAGGCCTATGTGACAGGTGGGCAGAAGGAAGATCTGCCTGGGAACCTTTCATGGGCTCCTTGTACCAACATGAGCCCCAGGTCTTGTCAAGGTAATAAGTGCACAAACCCTTGCACTGCCCGTGGACAAGCTGAGGACACACGTGCCCCCAGAGGGTTAATGGGTCTAGGGTGGACAAAGCTCTGGGAGCAGTGTCATACATAGGAAGTGCTCAAGAACTATTAGCTGGTTTATATCTGTTGTTGTTGCTCACTTAGCCTCAGTGCCCCTTTCCTGCTTCTCGTCCTCTGCCTCCCTCCCCACATATGCATTGAGACCCTTCTGTGGGGGAGTCACTGCGTTGGGTGCCTGGGGATGCAGCACAGATGGGTTCCTGCCTTCTCAGAGGCATTCACGATCTCCTAGAGAGTACATCCCACAAGAGAGCAAATCAGGGACTTGGGAGTATGTAGGAGGGGCTCCTGTCCCAGACTTGGGCAGTCAGGGAAGGGAAGGAGGGATGTGGAGGCTGGGACCCCAAGGCTGAGTAGGAAATAGCTGGGAAAAAGGAGAGGAGGGTTGAAAAGAGTGTTTCTGGCAGAGGAAACAGTGAAGATAAAGGCCTAGGGGTGCAAGAGGACATGTGTTTGAGCATCTGAAAGTTCAGCACAGTGGACCCAGCGTTCTCCACCCTGTCTGTCTTTAGAATCACCTGGGAACCTTTTAGAAAATACTGATGCCTGGGCCCTCCCCAAACCAATAAGTCAATCTCAGGCCCTAGGGCCTGGCATCAGTATTTTTTAAAAACTTCCGCATGTGCAGTTATATGCAGCCAGGGTGAAGCAACGCTGAGCCTGAGTGTTGGGGTTGGGGGTGATGACAGTGGTGACAGTTGAGGCTGCAGAGTTCAAGCCAGATAGGGGGGTTTTTGTTGGCATATTAAAGAGTTTAGACTTTGACTTGATGGGAATTAATGGGATCTGATTTGCATTTTATGAAGAACTCTGGCTGCAATGTGGAAAATGGATTGGAGAGGAGCAAGAGGGAAACCCACAGCAATTTGGGAGTAGTGAGGATCTGGACAGAGGAAGTAGTTCCATTCACTAAAAGTTGAAAATCTAGAATAGCCAGGACCTGGAAACAGGTTGGCGGGTGGGGAGTGAGAGGAAAGGCCCAAAGTGTGAGATGAAGCTGAGGAGCATGTTGCGCAGGCCAGAGTGATTGTCCTCAGTCCATCCTAGGTGAGCTCCAAGGAAACATCTGCAGAGTAGTTATGTTAATTTCTGCTTCCCAAAAGTCACCCATGGATATTGCACAGACAAAGAAAGTAAATACATTGCAAGGGTTTTAAGTTGTCTGGGAAGAAAGGTTTTCCCTTTTTGAGCACTTTAATGCTCTATTGTTTAACTCTTTATTATTGGATATTTCTAAACACACATAAAAATAGATAATACAACAAATATCCAGGTACCTATCACCCAGCTTCAACAGTCATCACCATTTTTCCCTATTTGTTTTGTCAGTTCCTCTCCCCTGGGGGTAGGAAAGGAGTATTTTAAAGTACATTCCAAACATTTATTTTTTCCTTAGTACTTAATTATGCATCTAAAATATTTTTTTCCTTGTAATCACAATGTCCTTTTACACCTAATAAAATTATAGCCAATCTATATTCAAATATCCCAATTGTCCAAAAAAGATCTTTTTATAGTAGCTTTGTTCAAAGCTACTTGAACAAGTATCAAATCAAGTTCCACTTATTATATTTGGTTGTTGTCTTTTTTTTTTTCCTTAAGGTATGCTTCTTTTGGTGAGGAAGAGTGGCCCTGAGCTGTGTTGTTATGTCTTTTAAATCTCTTTTAAGTCTCTTTGAAACTAGAAAAATCACCCTACATTTTTTGTTCTCGTGGCCTATCCTAAAGGTTCCCTGTAGAATCATGCACACTTTCAGTTGGCTGGTTGCTGCTTCTTAGTGTCGTTTAACTCGTTCTAATCCTCCATGTTTCCTGTAAACTGCAAGTTAGATCTAGAGGCACGATTATATTCAGATTTTGAAAAAAACTTTTTTCCCAAGAATTCTTGGTAGATAATACCATGTACTTTCTATCGAATCCCAGCAGGAGGCGCATGCTGACTTGTTTTGTCATTTTGATGATAAGATTCATCAGCGGGTTCAGCTGGTGACGGCCCAATTCCTTCATTGTGAAGTTTTCCATTCGTATTTAGCTTAGTGGTTTCATTGTTCATTGGTGACCATTACCAGGATCAGTTATTTAATTAGGATCGCAAGATTAGGATTTTCTGATTTTATCAGTTTATTCTGTATTAACTAACTGTAATTCTTATAGAGTTTGTTAGAGCTATTTGGTTATCCTGAAATACAGTTCATACTAGAAAGTAAGGATAAACGCTGAATTCTATCTTTTTAATTATCAATTTGCAAAGGAATGAGTTGGTGTCCTAGCAAGCTCCAGTAACGTTCGGTGACTGTTTCCTCTTTCTCTCCCTGCTTTTCTCTCCCTCTCTCTCTCCCTCTCTCTTCCTTCCTCCCTCCCCATCTTTCTCTTTCTCAGTATTTTGTCATAGTTGTTAACAAAACAATATAATTGAATCAATTATGGTCGGTTTTCTTTTTGATGCTGAAATTATCCCATCTTAGACCAATGGAGACCCCTTCAAGCTAGTGCTCTTGCCCTTTTGATCCACTTCATTGGTCGTTGATAGTTTCCTTGTTTCTGGCAAGACAAGATGTTTACTCCCCCAGCCTAAGCCCTGGAACTGGTTATTTCTCCAAGGAGCTCTGTTTATTTTAGTGGGGAGTGGTATTTAGAGACTATAATCTGGGATCGGGGGTCCTCATTGCTACTGGATAGTCATTGCTTTTAGGCCTTTCCAGCAGACAGAGCTAGGAAGTATGTATATTTTAAAACAGCAAAATGGTAGCTGCCAGGAGCTGAGGGGGAGGGGACAATGGTGAGTTATTGTTTAATAGGCATAGAGTTTCACTTTGAGAGGATGAAAAAGTTCTGGAGATGGTTGGTGTCAATGGTTGCACAGCAATGTGAATGTACTTAATGTTACAGAAGTGTACATTTAAAAGTGGTTAAGTGGTAAATTTTATGTTCTGTATATTTTTACCATAATAAAGAAATCCGTTTGTGGCAGCAAAAAAAAAAAGTAGACAGGGGCCAGCCTAGTGGCATAGTGGTTGGGTTTGCACACTCTGCTTCAGCAGCCCCAGGTTCACAGGTTTGGATCCCAGGCGCAGACCTACACACTGCTCATCAAGCTGTTCTGTGGCAGCATCTCACATAGAAAATAGAGGAAGATTGGCATAGGTGTTAGCTCAGGGACAGTCTTCCTCAAGCAGAAAGAGGAAGATTGGGAACAGATGTTAGCTCAGGGACAATCTTCCTCTCCAAAAAAAAAGAAGAAGAAAAGACAAAAATATGAGAACTTTACACTCATATTTCCATTTCAAACCAATTTTAAGATTAGAAGGACTTTACCAAATTTTTGAATTTTATGTTTATATATCTTTACTTTTATGCTTCAAATTTTGGTCAGAATTGTTTCTATAATAATAATTCTAAAATGATAGTTAGACCTGGTTCTAGCTTCTTTATCCAGTACTAGTACATTTTGGGAGCTGTACTTCTCTGCTTCATATTCTGAATCTTCCCACTGTTTTCTTTCTTGACACAGACTTTACTACCAGGTCTTCCTGGCCCCTCTGGGGAGTCGGTTAAATCCACAGGGGGTGTGATCCCCTCATCCTCTTCTGGAAGTGGCGACAAGATTTATGCCCACCAAATGGTCCGCACAGATTCTCGGGAACAGAAGCTCGATGCCTTCTTGCAGCCTGTGAGCAGGGTTCCGTCCAGTCAGCCTCAGGCCGTTGTCCCAGAGGACAGGACAGATGCTTCTAGTGGTGGGGCCAGGCAGGAAGATGAGGAAATGCTTGAACTCCCAGACCCGGCGGAAGTGGCTGCCGTGAATCAAGGATCGAAGGGGGATGCAACAAAGGAGACTTCAGAGACGTCAGAGAAGAGGGGGCCCCCTTCCAGCCCGGGCAACCCCAGGTATGGCCTTTTGGGAGAAGTGCAGCTTGCCTCCTTTGTTCATTAATAAAACTTCCTCCTGACTTGGGCTTCTTGTGAACCACTTGCATCTTCTGTCTGTCTCACTCACCCTCTGCCTCCAGTGGGACAGAGCTGTAGCCTTGTGCACCGTCTGCCTTTGATCATGGCTTGAGAGTCACTCACCACAGTGGGCTTTGAAATATCTTAAATGTCTGTGATTCCAAGTATTAGTTAAAAAGACATCAGGAAAAAAATCAGAAGATTTATCCTTCATTTTTAGCAATGACTTTTGATAAAGCCTCAATAGCAGAGGTGGCTGGAGAGAGAAGCCTAAAATATCCACAGGATTCTTGTTCATCTTACTCAGCTGCTTTCATTCCTTTTGGAAGAAACATACTTTCTCAGTTCAGATTATGGAACTCCGTGAAGCACATGAGAGTGTGGTGAAAGAGAGCTAGAGAAAGGGGCAGGAACAATAATAATGACCATCGTTTAATTTTGAGCATTTCCAGTATACAGTCTCCAGGCTCTTTAAAGACATCTCACTAAAATCTGTGAGGTGGATATTGATTATTTAACGTGTGCAGGGACTGAACCTGGAGCTCAGGGTGAAGTCGTTTGTCCACTGCTGCACATCCACTTGGTGGCTGAGCACCAGAACCCTGGCACTCCTGGCCATTAGAACTTGGACATGTTACTTAACTCCGGTTTACTCATCTCCGAGTCAGTCTAGTTGTCTTGCTAGATTACATCTTACATACGTTATCTCACCTAATGCTCTTAACAGCCCTGCAGGAGAAGGATTGCATTTCTGTTTATCACTTGTGGAACTGACACCATGGGCCGTTTACCACACAGCAGTCAAAGAAACCTCTTTAAACCAGAAGTCAGATTGCATCACTCCTCTGCTGAAAACCAGTGGCTTCCCACTGAGCTGGGGTTAAACCCCGCTGCCTCCCTCCAGCCCGCCACCTCCCCTCTCCCTCCTGGTGCTTTGGCCACACTTCTCTTGTGGCTGAACTCACTGAGCTGCTTACCCGCTTTGCTCTCACTGTTCCCTCAGCCTAGGAAGACCCTGGCTTCTTGTCACTTGGGTCTCAACTCAAATGTCACCTCTTACCAGAGGCCTTCTTTGTCCTTGTTTTATTTTCTTCGTAGCATTTGTTGCTAATTAAAATGATCTTTTTTTCTGCTGCTGTTTGACACCCCCACTGGAAAGTAAGCCTTGTGAGGGCAGGCACCTTGTCAGTCTTGTTCATGATGTTATACCACTGTCTGATGGGTGGACAGATGGAGGACTGAATGGAGGAGGCTTGGCGAGGTCAGCTCACTTGCTCAAGGCCTGCAGCCCTCAGGGCCGAGCTGGACTCAAAGTCCTGTGTGCAGTAGGCCACACTGAGATCTGAGGGTTGTCGCATAAGCAGTGTGCCGGAGAATACACTGATCTTGCTGGGCTGCCACCAGGACAGGGACCCCCCCTAGGTGCAGGGCCAGCCAGAGAAGCTGCTTCCTTCTCCAAAATGCAATACACACAGTTTGGCTGAGTTAAAAATAATAATAATAAAAAAGAATAGTAATGATCTGCCCGTTCCTTATCTTCTTTGCAGAAAAAGACATCGAGAAGGCTCTGATGTGGAAATGGTGGAAGGTGATTCCAGAAAGGACATGACAGCAGCTTGTACTCCCCGGAGAAGGATCATTAACCTCACCAGTGTTCTGAGTCTCCAAGAAGAAATTAATGAACGGGGACATGAGAGTACGTAAGTGCCAAGGTCTGCCTGGGACCCCAAGGGCCAGAACTGCTAATGTGAAGCTTTTGGAAATGCAGGAAGTGTTTATGTCAGGGCGGTCACTGCAGTGTGCTGAGCAAACCTCCCTTCCTTTACTAATCCGCAGCAGCAGCAACTTAAAGGTGATTTTCAATTGAGAGGAAAGGGGAAAAAATAGTCTCTGGTTTTAATTAGAAGTAATCAGTTTTCTCATTAAACCGTAGGAGCTAAAGTAGCCATTTAAATAATCTTCAGTTTGTTTTTGTTTTAGCTGAAAGAAGTGTAATGATCAGCAAAATTCTAATCCTGTGGCCTGAATGGGGTGTGCTATTGCTAAAGGTGCACAGGCTCCCGAGGGCCCTGAGTTCGTGTCCTGGCACTGTCACTTCTGTGTGACCTTAGACTCATGACTTTACCTTTCTCTACCTCAGTTTTTCCTCGTCTGTAAAATGAGATTGACTTTTCCCTTGAAGATTATTGTGCTGATTAGAGAGAAAATGTAAGTAAAACACTTGTTATGGAGTAAGAAATCAATAGATATTTTTATATCCTGGAGACAAAATTATAAATCATTATCATCTTCCTCAGAAATAGCTTTTGGGAATACGAGAGTGTAGAACTCCATTTTGATCCCTGTTAATTCAAAACTAACTTTTTGGTTTTAGAAATTAAAAAAAGTCACCTCCCAGGGATGAGCTGATGCAGGGACTGAGATGCACAACAGCGACTCGGCCCTGGCAACAACCCTGTCCCCACTTGATGAGTCAGACACGCCTGCTCCAAGTGTAGACCTCCTTGCCGGGGACTCCAGAGGGCAGCTCTGCACTTCAGTCTACTCAGTTCAGCTGGGGCCTCTCCATTTTTCAGCCATTACACATTTCTTGATTAAAATAGCTGAATTTCAACACTGCTATAAAATATATCTTAAAGTATGACAATCGGGATTAATTTTCAAAGGGAATGAGTGGCTGAGGAGCAATTCAGTACCTTTCCACTAATCCCTAACCATCTAAAAAAGCTGTTGTGACTCAGTGGCCTCTCACAGTTTCTCTGTGTCTCAGTCTCAGCTTGTTTGAACGAATTCAGGAAGGCCTCTCTTTGTCCTTCCTTGTTTGTTCTCTTTTCGTAGCTCTCTGGGCCTTTGTCTCCACGGCGGAAAGGGATAGGGTGTCCCCACACTTGGGAAGGGGAGAGACTTCCTGGGACTAGGGTTCCACCACTTGTGGAAGTAGCTGCCACTTGGCTTCTGACTTTTGTTTCCATAAGATTTTCTCTGGGAGCTCTTTCCCTCTCTTACTGGCTTTCACACTGGGAGCTTTTATTTTTTATTTTATTTTTTTTAAAGATTTTATTGTTTTCCTTTTTCTCCCCATAGCCCCCCGGTACATAGTTGTATAGTCTTCATTGTGGGTCCTTCTAGTTGTGGCATGTGGGACGCTGCCTCAGCGTGGTTTGATGAGCAGTGCCATGTCCGCGCCCAGGATTCGAACCGACGAAACACTGGGCCGCCTGCAGCGGAGTGCACGAACTTAACCACTCGGCCACGGGGCCATCCCCGCTGGGAGCTTTTAAAACCATTCTAAATAATATAAGACAGGTGGGCTGTTACTCCGTTTATTTAGCACTCTTCCTCCCAGTCATTTAATTGACAGACTCCCTCAGATTGGGAATTTACTGAGTGTTTTTTAAGGGTTCATACCTCTCATGCGAGGCACACTATTTAAAGTTAGAATTTCAGTAAGTTCTGAATATAATTTCAATAAGTGGCAGGCTATTTTCAGTGCAGTCTAAAACTAACCTGCATCAAGTTTGGTCAGGTTTGGAGTCCGTTTTTGAGGCTAGGGTGATGAATCTAAATGTTCTAAAATTGTACATTCATGCACGTTATCTCATTTAATTCTAGAATAGTCTTGTGAGGGAGGCAGAGCAGCTGCTGTTGTCTCTACTTTAAAGATGAGGAAAATGGAATAGAAGATGGAGAGAACAGAGTAGTTGAAACATCTCGACCATCAAAAGCAGGCTCAGTACATGCCTTGTTGGGCGTGGGGTGTAACGGGCACGGCCTGCATGCAGGGGGGCTAGCCCAATATTTAGATGCAAAACCAGGTCAGCTGCCTATGCCAGGCGAGCGCACCGTGTGGTTCTGGTCCCTTCAACGGAAGCTGGTGTTTTCCCGCACACCGCCAGTGTCGGGCCTTGCAGAGGAAGTAGCTGTCTGTTATGGGGAGTAGAGTGAGCACTTCCTTTGGAGCCAGAAGAACTCCACTGCAGCTCCTGCCAGCTACACCATTGAGTAGCCAGTCAGAAATTGGTTCAACTTTTTTGGCATCCTTTTCCTGCTCTGTGAAATGATGTTACTGCTCCAGCCCTTATTAGGCTGTTGTCGTGAATACCTAAGATGTGGTGTGTGTGCTTTGTAATCCCCAAGGCACTGTTTAGGGGGGGACCTCTGCCTTGGGTCCTGCCCGTTGGCATCTGGTTCACACCCTGAGCACAAGCAGGGCAGGCTGATTGTCTGGGTTGAAAACTGTACAGGGATTTCTCTGAAGCTCGGATTTGGTGAGGTGGGCCACTCACCTTAACAGACCAGCAGCCTCGCTGCTCCCCCGTGGCATTGTGCCCCTGTCCCAGGGAAGAAGTGAGAGATACTTTCCTGGTGACGACATTCCTAGTGGCACTGATTTGTGTGGTTATTTCATCAGCGTATTGTCTCTGCAGAGATCGTGTCTGTTGAGCTCGCCGCTTTATCCAGTGTGCCCAGTAGAGCGTCTGGCATGTGGACTCAGTAGATATTTGCTAAAGGAGTGAATAAATGAGAGGAGCAGCCTGGGTGGTGAAGTCCTAGAATCTTTATTCTGAAGGGGATGTCAAAGTTGCACACTCAACCAGACAGCTCTCTTGAATTGGGTGGACTTACCGTGGGCACACTGTCAGTTAACAGGAGGTTAATTTTGGAAGGCCCAGTATCCAGTCAAGTGCTCCATGGAACTAGGCTCATCTCAGGATTAGTAGTGACTGAACTTACCTATTGCTAGTCCCATAATTTTGATCTGTTAACTAATGAGGACAAGGAATGTCATAAGTTAAAGATATTTGCTATCACTTGAATGTGAAATTGTGCTGAACATTTTATCTTGGCCTTTGGTGAACAGTCTTGGGTCTAACGGTGCATCCTCTTCTGTAGTTTGTCACCACATGACAGTTTCTTTTGGTACATGAAATCAGTTCACATTTGTCAAGTATCTTCTCTACAAAACGTGCTGTGCCATTCCGAGGCAGAACATGGGATAAACGAGCCATGACCCTGCCTTGAAGGCGCCACGGTGTTGTGGCGATTGTTTAGTAAATAACCGGCTGCAGCAGAAGGTAGGCTGAGACATTGGGTAACGGAGGTGGAAGGCTGCTTCAGCAGAACCCAGGCGAGATCTGCCCAGGAGGGCTTCTTGATCATCTCAGGCGACAGCCTCAGGCGCTGGCGTCAGGCAGGCCGTCCAGCAGGGCGAGGAGCTTCTACCCTCCAAGTGGCCATTAGGAACTAGAGGAGTGGTTGCCCTTTCCTTCGGGTTTGGCTTTCCTCCCTGCTTCTTGGAAACAACGTGCTGAGACCCGGTGGCTCTGTTGTGAACTCAGATGTGTGGTTTGGCTTTGAAGCACAGAAGGATTTTGTCCCATTTTGCTGCTGGTAGAATGTCAGGGAAATGCCCACAGACTTCTAGTGCCAAGGGGATGGGGGAGGAAGAAATAAAGGTTCTTGAAGTCCTGATAAGAGGTCTCAGTAGCCTCAGGAAGCCGGTGAAGAAAAGCCCTGCTCGTCTTTGTTGGTTTCCTGCCTGTTTGAAAGAGCAGCTCTGGGAGGGGCCCCTGTGCCCGTGAGCGGACGCTGCCTCCCGCGCTGCCCTTGCTGGCGAGGCTGCACTTCGGGAGCTGTGGATGCGGCGGAGCGTTCCATGAACAGTCTGTGGAAAAATCTCTGACCCTCTTTAGTAGATTACACTGCTTTCTCTTTCCTCCAGTGCCTCATTATTCAAGATTATTTGATGTTCTCCAGCTTTTAAAATAATCATTTTCCGCCTACGCAGAACATCCTGTAGAGACATTGAGTTTCCAGTGGGAGCAGAGGGGAACGCTTATTCTAAAAAGGAGGAAAATAAGCGTCTTTTTATGGGGAGAGGGAGAGTGTTGCAGAACTTATGTAACAAAATGAGGATTCATTTGTGGAACCCAAGCTTAAAATAAAAGGATAGTGAAAATATGATGTGTACAGGCTTATTGCTGTCCCCAGACCCTTGTCTTGTCGTCTCCAACCCCACTTTTCCACCCCCCTTTATGGTGGTGCTGGTTTTACTTCTTTCATAGAAAACATAGACAGATATATTAGTAAATACAAAATCATACTTGTAAATTATACGTAGGATCTACAGAAAAAAACAGACGAACACCTGCTTAAAGAAAAAGAACATTCCGTCACCTCTGAAGCTCCTGTGTGCTTCCCTGTCCCATCCCGTACCCCTCCTCCCTGAGGGGTAACTATGACCCTAAATTTTGTGATTATTTCCTTCCTTTTTATTATAGTTTTACCACCCATATTTGTAGCCGTCAAAAGCTTACTGTTTAGTTTTACAAGTTTTAAGTTTTATATAAATGGAATTATACTGTATTTTTCTGATATGTGTGTGTGTGTGTATATATATATATATATATAGTACACATGCGTGCATCTGCGTACGTTCCTAAAATTCACCTGCCGTTACGCTCTGGTTTACTTTTTCTGTGTGACAGATTCCATTTCGTGACCATACTGCATGTTCATTCATTCATTCTGCATTGAGGGACATTTGGAAGACTCATAGCCTCAACCCTGCCTGTCACACTTCACCCCCTTTCCCAGACATGAGGGGCTCAAGAGCTTGGCATGCTGGCTGAGAAGCTCTGCCACACGGTACATACTTAGGAGAGTTACTGCTGGGTCATAAAGTAGCACTGTTTTCCAAAGGGGTCATCTGAATGTAGTCCCACCAATGTGAAGAAATTGCATTTGCTGTACCTTTTCTCCAATATTTGGTTATTGTCAGACTTTTTAACTAGTTTGGTGTTTATGAAGTGGTATCTGGTGATGGGTTTTATTTGTATTTCTTTGGTTAATGATAAAGTTGAGTAAGTATATTTCTTCTTCTGTTAAGTGCCTATTTAAGGTTTTTGCCCATCTTTTGGTTGGGTTATTGTTTTTTTTCTAACTGACTTTGCGAGTTCTTTATATATTCTAGATATGATCAGTTACCTGAAAACATCTTCTCCCAGTTTAGGGCTCATCTGGGTTTTTTTAATGAACACTTGTTTTATAAACAAATTCTTAGATTTAATATAGGCAGATTTTATGAATTGTTCTTTACAGATTCGCTTTTTTCATCTCATTTAGGAAACCCTTCCCAGCTCTGGGATAATTAAAGACATGCTTTTATATTGTCTCCTAAAATGCGTTCACTGACAGCTCTAGTCTACCTGGAAGCCCTCTTTGGTGTGTGGTGTTAGATCCACAGTTTCGATGCGGATTTCAAATGTTTCGTTTACATTGTTGTTTGCAGTTTGTTTGGATTTAGCAAATATTATTTGCTCATAGTTCTTTCCCTTAGACTGTTCATAATCCGCCTGAAGCACATCCTTTAGTGGGGCATTGGGTGAATAAATGAGTTTTCCTTTGTCTAATTCATCGTTACTTTGAAAAGTTTTTTTGCTGGATTTAAAATTCTAGATTGGCAATTATTTTTTCTTAGTGCATTGAATGTGTTATTTCATCATGTTCTGGCTTCTGCTGTTGCTGCTGAAAATTCAGCCATGAATGTTTTGTGGGTAATCTCTTTTTTGTCTCTGAGTGCTTTTAAGGTCCTGCAGCATCTCTGTGTGTCAGGTGTGGATTTTGTTGGGCTTCCTAGAGCTGAGGCTTGGTGTCTTTCGTCACTTCTGAGATATTCTAGATATTTTGTCCTCAAAGTCTTCAAATCTGGGGCCTGCCGGGTGGCGCAGAGGTTAAGTGTGCATGTTCCACTTTCATGGCCCGGGGTTCGCCGGTTCAGATCCCAGGTACGGACACAGCACCACTTGGCAAGCCATGCTGTGGCAGGCATCCCACATAGAAAGTAGACGAAGATGGGCATGGATGTTCGCTCAGGGCCAGTCTTCCTCAGCAAAAAGAGGAGGATTGGTGGCAGATGTTAGCTCAGGACTAATCTTCCTCAAAAAAAAAGTCTTCAAATCTTGTTTCTCCCCCTAGTCCCCACCCCTTCTGGAACTTGAGTCATAGTATATTTATTATCCTGTAGATTGTGTAAGCTGATTTCATGTTTTCCGTCTCTTTCTCTGTGCAGCATTCTGGATAATTTCTTTACATCTACCTTCCAGTTAGTTACCTTGCCAACTTTATCTAATCTGTTGTTAAGTCTGTCTTGATTTTTTAATTTCAATTATTATATTTTTCATTTTTAGAAATTTTATTTGGTTTTTTGGAAATCTCCTTGATCATTTTTTTTCCCTGCTTACATTTATTTTATTTTGAAATAATTTCAGACTTAAGGTTGCTGGGACTGGCCTGGTGGCATAGTGGTTAATTTTGCATGCTCCACTTTGGTGGCCCATGGTTTGTGGGTTCAGATCCCAGGCATGGGCCTACATACCACTCATAAAGCCATGCTGTGCCAGGGTCCCACAGAGAAAATAGAGGAAGATCGGCACAGATGTTAACTCAGCAACAATCTTCCTGAAGCAAAAAGAGGAAGATTGGCAATAGATGTTAGCTCAGGGCCAATGTACCTCACCTCAAAAAAATAAATAAATAAAAAAGAAAGTTGCCAAATCAATACAAAGAATTCATGTTCACTTTCATTCAGATTCCCAAAAATGTTGCATTTCATCCTATTTTCTTCATTCTTTCTCTTGCCACAAATATCTTTTCTGAAGCATTTGAGAATAAGTTTCTGAATTATTCTCTTACCCATAAATGCTTCAGTATGTATTTCCTAAAATCAAAGGGGATTGTCTTATGTAACCACACATGATTATGAAAATCAGGAAATTGACATCAATGCAGTACCATTATGTAATTTATAGATCTTATTCAAAATTGGCCAGTTATCACACTAGTGTTTTTGTTTTTTTGTAAAGATTGGCCCTCAGCTAACATCTTTTGCCAATCTATTTTTTTTACTTCTTCTCCCCAAGTCCCCCCAGCACATAGTTGTATATTCTAGTTGTAGGTCTTTCTAGTTGTGCTATGTGGGACGCCACCTCAGCATGGCCTGATGAGCGGTGCTAGGTCTGCACCCAGGATCTGAACCGATGAAACTCTGGGCTGCCAAAGTGGAACGTGCGAACTTAACCACTCAGCCACGGGGTGGGCCCACACTAATGTTTTTTATAGCAAGAGAAAAATTGTCTGGAATGCAGTCCCCCACCACGTGTTGTATTTCATTGTCCTGTTCTTGATCATTTTTGATCGTTTCCTCTACTTATTCATTGCTTTAATGCCCCTTAAGCATACTGAACATACTTAGTTTATCTTCTTTGCTTATATTTCCAATCTCTGAAACCTTTGCAGATAAGATTCTGTGGTTTCTTCTGGATTCTAATTCTTGGTGTCTTGGTTTTTTGTGTGTTTTGTAATTTTTTGACTGCTGGTTCCTGGTAGTTTATCTCTGGAGAATTATTTGAAGCCTGGATTGAAGATGAATTTCTCCAGAGAAACTCTGCACTGGATTCTGTCAGGGCCCTGGAGGAACAGTCAGTCCTGGAATCAGTTTAAACTAAAATCTCGAGTTAAGGTTTTCAGGCAGCCTGCTTAGTGCGAATCCTGGCTGCAAAAGCACATGAGGACTTGCTTATGGTTATGAATTCTCAGGGTGTAAATTTTTTCTTTATTCCCAACACCAAGGCTTGAGGCGGGTGGGCAGTTTTGCTTACTGCCCTTTGAGGGGGACGAGAGTGGCCATGGGACGTGTTAGCTTTCTTTTCCTCCACACTGAGGGTACACCTTTGAGCTTGTCTTAGCTTCATATGTTGGGGAAGTGTTCTCCTATTAGACACTCCGTTTCAAACCATTCCTGGATTTTGTTTTTCTTTGTCCACACCTCAGAGCCTACAAAAACTAAAGTTCATGCTTCTGAGGTTCCTCTGGTGTCTGGGCTAACGCTGGCTTCAGAGCTCTCATTGCTTCTCTGGCTTCCTGCCTTGTTTCTTGGGTTGTGATCTTTGAGTATTCCTTCATCTTTTGGCAATTCCTTGTTGCATTTTGAATGATTAGTTATATTCGTGTTTGTTTCAGCGAGAAGCTCAGTTCAGGCATCTTTGCTTGTCTGTGGTCTGCAGTGCTGGTGCCTGGTGCTTTGGGGTGCAAGGGGTGCTGGTGGGATGCTGCCATCACTCACCTGTTGTTTGTTTTCCAGCTCTCCGGGAGATGCTGCATAACCATTCCTTTGTGGGTTGTGTGAATCCTCAGTGGGCCTTGGCACAGCATCAGACCAAGTTATACCTTCTCAACACCACCAAACTTAGGTAAGTCAGTGAGTACGAGACAAAAGCAGATCTGTTAGAAGAATGTCCTGGAAGCAGAGGCACAAACAGCGGGGGAAAGCAGCTTGACATATTGGGAAGGGCCCACGCTTTGGAGTCAGACAGATGTGGTTTCAAATCTAGGCTCAACCATTTACCATTTATGGGACCAAGGACAAGTCACTTTCCTAAACTCTGTCCTAGATTTCTTATCTGTAAATTGGGATATTACTACTGAACTTTTGTGAGAATAAGAAATGACAGGAGAAACCTAGTGCTTGGTAGGTACTCAGTGCTCAATAAATGTTGGCTGCTGTGAGCCAGGTGTTGAGGGCTTAGTGCTGATAGAGAATTCTAACATCTACAGGGTGCAACCGGGTACTGTGGGGGATGCAAAAGAAAGAAGACCTGATGCCTCCTTTCCTCCCCACCTGGGGAGTGTAGCAGAGGCTTACGCCAGCCACCAAGTGAGCCAGTGGGTGTATGAGCACAGGAAGGGGAAGCCTAGCAAAGCCGTCTGCCCAGTGCATAGCCGATGACATTTCATGGATTGTTTCCAAGGACCTTGGTGGATGAGCTCCTTTTGAGTCTAGAACTGATATTAAATATGTTCTGAAATTCGTAGTACAAATCGGAGGGTGCTGCCACTTGCATCTACTAGACATCACTTGTCCATTGTGTGACTCTTTCCCACTAAGCCATGCTCTGGCCTCACAGTGCTGCTTGGCCCTGTGAGTGGGGCCACAACGATATGTAGCTTGGAGTTGGCACACAAGATAAAAACCTATTTGATCTCCCTGTGTTAGAACCTGCCCAGTCCAGAAGCTTACTGTTGACATACATATTTCCTTGGATATTCAGAATTCATTCCTCCGAGGCTTGCAAATCTTTTTGGTGCAGCTCTGTTCAAGGTCCATTGTCCTTGCTTTGAGAATCCTTGGACTTGCACAGACTCGTATTAATTTGTTGGGAATTTTCTCTTCCAGCATATCTAAGTGCATGATTTCCAAGGCTCCAAATCACAGTTGTGTTCAAGTTCTTTCATTTTACACATATAAATCCAGGCCAGTCTCCGAATTTCAGCTTTTAATAAATGTGAATGCTTTCCCAGTGAGAAGGTAAAGAAACAGAGAGAACCACATTCAGAGTGCAGTGTCTAGCTTCAACTCCTTCCTTTCCAACTTTACTAACTGACCTGGGACAAGGCAGTACTCACTTGGTGCCTTAGTTTCCCCACCATAATGCAGGCATAGCAGCTGCTTTATCTGCTTTGATAATGAAGTCTTTCAACAAGACCTATATAGCTCACATGGCTTTAAGAACTATAAAGTACCGTTTATTTCAGTTCTGTGTTTTTGTAAGTAGTTCAGTATATTGAATTCTACTTCACAGATGCTTTTGGAATGTTGCCAGCCAGTGAGTGCATCAACCTAAACGATATACTAGTGCGGTCTAATCCCACCTTATGTCCACTTCTGATTATTTAGGAAGTCTCCCTGCCCTCCCTGTATATTCCACATCATTTTTAATGGTGAGTTGTAAAAAAAATAAAAGTGATGTATAGGATTCTTTGTAAGTAGGGAAAAGGTAAGCAAATAAAACTCCTTAAATTTCACTACAAGGTGTCAGAAACCTTTTACAGCCCCAGTAGGGTGAGGACAGAGCATGAGTGATAACAAGCCAGACTTTTTCTCCATGCCCTGTTGTGTGTGTGGAGGCCGGCCAGCCGAACCCCGGCTGGAGCCACGCGGGAATCCCAGCCCTCTGAGGAGTGGATCTCGGGAGACTGTTAAAAAGGGTAACAAAAGGCAGAACCGTCTCCTTGTCCAATCCATGTTTCGGGGGTTATTTCTCCCCTTTTGTCCCTACTGCTTGGCTCTCAAGCATGGGTTCAGCTTTTCCTTAAAGTCGCTTCATTTTCATTTGCAGTGAAGAACTGTTCTACCAGATACTCATTTATGATTTTGCCAATTTTGGTGTTCTGAGG
Source organism: Equus caballus (assembly GCF_041296265.1). Taxonomy (NCBI): domain Eukaryota; kingdom Metazoa; phylum Chordata; class Mammalia; order Perissodactyla; family Equidae; genus Equus; species Equus caballus. Next base: position 59,469,265 of record NC_091699.1, on the reverse strand, counting down.
TTATCGGTAAGTTCATTTCCTGCTTCTCATTTCTGAAACTCCAACAGCTGGTCATTTCTGAAAATAATAGCTCCACTAATATCTTATTTGTAGCATATTAAATTTTTCTAAATATGCTTAGGACAGTTTATTATATGATTTGCATATAGAAGTATTTTTAATTACAATATAGTTTTATACAAAGCAGAATAGTCATTTGGTAACCAACTTAAATAAATGTTTATTATTATTATAGAAATCAATACATATCTACTTAAGAAAACTTGGAAAGAGATAAAAATAGAAATAAACATTCTCTAAAGCTCTCACCCAAACACAACTCCAACTAACGATTTTAGTCCATTTCTTCCAAGAGTTTTTCATTGCCTAATTTTAATTTAGAGTTAACTTTATAATATCTATGTAGTTTCATATCTTCTTTTTACATTTGACATACTCTACAAAAAAGCCTTCTGCAGGTTTTTTTGGGATTGTGTTGAAACTATAGATCGATTTGGGGAGAAAATCTTTTGTTAGATTTATCCCTTAGTATTTCACACTTTTTGATGCTATTATAAATGGCATTTTAAAAATTTTCCAATTGTTTGTTGCTAGTATATAGAAATACGGGGCCAGCCCGGTGGCACAGCTGTTAAGTTCACACGTTCTGCTTCTCAGTGGCCCTGGGTTCGGTGGTTCAGATCCCGGGTGCAGACATGGCACCACTTGGCAAGCCATGCTGTGACAGGCGTCCCACGTATGAAGTAGAGGAAGATGGGCACGGATGTTAGCTCAGGGCCAGGCTTCCTCAGCAAAAAGAGGAGGATTGGCAGTAGTTAGCTCAGGGCTAATCTTCCTCAAAAAAAAAAAGAAATACAAGTGTTTTTGTATATTCATCTTGTATCTTGCAACCCTGCCAAATTCATTTGTTAGTTCCATCTGATTTTCTACATAGATAATCATAGCATCTGTGAATAAGAAGAGTTTTATTTCTTCCTGTCCAATCTGGATGCCTGTCCTTTTCTTCTCTTGCCTGATTGCACTAGCTAGAACACTGGTACAGTGTTGAAAAAAGTGGTGAGAATGGAAATCCTTCTCTTGTTCAAATCTTAGGGGAGGGCATTCAGTCTTTCTGCTCTGGGTAGGTTATTTCTAGTTGCCCCTTATGAGGTTCAGGAAGTTCCCTTCTAATCCCTGTTTGCTTAGTTTTTATTCAGGAATGGATGAATTTTTTCAAATGCTTTTTCTTCATCTGTTAAGATAATTAGATGGTTTTTCTTTTTTAGTTTGTTAATGTAGTGAGTTACATTGATTGATTTTCATAAATTAAACCAGTCATGCAGTCCCAGGATGAACCCGGCTTGTATATGGTATATTATCGTTTTTATATATTTTTGGAATTGATTTGCTACAATTTTATTTACAATTTTTACATTTATGTTCACGAATGATACTGGTTTGTCGTTTTCTTTTAGTTTCTTTGTCTGGTTTATACTGGTCTTATAGTGAGTTGAGAAGTAGCTGTCTTTTCCATCTTCTGAAAGAGTTTGTGTAGAATTGGTGTTTATTCCTTAAATGTTTGGTAGAATTCACCAGTGAAGCCTTCTGGGCCTGGAGATGTCCTCATAGGAAGGTTTTTAACAAAACTTCTATTTCTTTTGTAGATACAGTGCTATTCAAGTTAACTTTTAACTCTTGAATGAGCCTTGGTATTTTGTTTCTTCCAAGGAATTTGTCCATTTAAATTTCCAGATTTATTGGCATGAGGTTCATAATATTTTTTATTATTCTTTTAATGTCTGTAGGTCTGGAGTGATGAACCTCTCTCATTCCTTATATTGGTAATTTATGTCTTTTTAATTTGATCACTCTGACTAGAGGTTTGTCAGTTTTGTTGATCTGAAAGAAGTGACTTTTGGTTTCAATGATTTTTCTCTATTTTTCTGATTTCTATTTCACTCATATCTGCTCTTATCTTTATTATTTCCTTTCTTCTGCTTATTTTAGGTTTAATTTGCTCTTCTGTTTCACGTTTCTTAGGGTGGAAGCTGAGGTCACTGATTTGAGAGAGTTTTTCTTTTCTAATACAGGTGTTAAATGCTATGAATTTCCCCTCTGTGCTGCTTTAGCACCTTCCCAGATTTTGATAGTTTCCATTTTCTTTCAGTTTAGAATACTTCCTGATTTCCCTTTTGATTTCTTCTTTGACCCTCAGGTTATTTAGAAATGTTATTGAGCTTCCCCTTATTTGGGGATTTTCCAGAGATCTGTTAGATTTTTAATTTAATTCTATTTTGGTCAGAGAACATACTTGAATCCTTTTACACTTATTTAGACTTGTTTTATGGCCCAGAATATGGTCCGTGTTGGTAAATGTTCCATGAGCACTTAAAAAGAATTTGTATTTTGGTCTTAGTGAGTAGAATGTTCTATAAAGAGCAAGTGTATCATGTTGAGAGCGATGCTCAAATCTTCTATATCCTGATTCTGTCTACTTATTCTATCAAATACTGAGAAAGGTATTGAAACCTGCAACTATAATTGTGAATTTGTCTTTTTCTCTCTGAAGTTCTGTTGGTTTTATCCTTTATATATTGTAAAGCTCTGTTGTTGAGTATATCAACATTTGAGTGTATCCTAAACATTTGTTTAGGATTGTCAGGTCCTTTTGATTAATTGACTCCTCTATTAGTGTACTGTGGGTTTATAACATGTAAAAGTAAAATATATAACAGTAACAATGTCACAAGAGGAGAGATGAAAGAAGATTTAGGCATGTTATTTTTAACAATAGATTTCAATCTTCTTCCTCATCAGATGATTTACTGAAATGCTACTTATTTTCCCTCCCCCTTTAGTTATGGGTAAGGCAATAGGAAGAAATGAATGATCTGCCTAATGATTTTCTAGAAACATGAAAGTAAGTGGAGTCTTTAAAGCTACACAAAGGGAAAGTGCCTCCTCACAGCCTTACTCTTGCCACGCGTTCAGCAGGCTTTTTGTCTGTCACATCTTCTCTGTTGAAATGGCCATTGATGAGGAGGAGGAAGAGGTTTTGATGTTGATTTTCAGGTGTTTTCTTTGGGGGAGATGGAGAATGTGTGTTAGATTTGTGGTTTTCTCTCCTGCTGCTGTGATCATGGTTTTGTGGTTAATAGTAGTTTTATGGGAATTCTGGCTTCATTTGGATGCCCTGTTAATGCTTGCTCCTTAATGTTCTTGCTTCCTCGTAGGAGCCAGCACCACTCTTTGACCTCGCCATGCTCGCCTTAGATAGTCCCGAAAGTGGCTGGACAGAGGAAGATGGCCCCAAAGAAGGACTTGCCGAGTACATTGTTGAATTTCTGAAAAAGAAGGCTGAGATGCTTGCAGACTATTTCTCTTTGGAAATTGATGAGGTGTGTGACAGCCATTTTTATGCCCCTGTTGTATTCATCAGGTAAGAGTCAAGTTCTTGTAGTTGGGCCAAGATCAGGAGGAAATGGCTGCCCCACTCCCCCAGAAACAGCATATGACATATTGACATCTTCGCTCCCTATTTGCATCTCTAGGTTACACAACTGTTTTATCATCCATTCGTGTCCATTCCTGTTCCCAGGGTGAAGGACCCAGACACAAGGGAGAACTAAATCCTCCGGTCCCTGCAGGCCACAGTGAATGAGATTATGCTGAGCCACTTGCTCTCCCTGTGTCTTTGTCTTACCCCTTGATCTTTGGAGCTTTGCTTCTTGATATAGTCTTTGGTTGGTGAACAGATCCAAGAAAAAAGTTGATCTGCTGCATGTCAGGACAAAAAGCTCTCTTTTAAGTGCTTAGCTTTCTTGCCCCCAATGCCCAGCCCAGTCAAGCCCCTGGTCACCCAGAATGGCAGGTAGGAGGACAAGACCTAGAGGAGACACCGGGGAAGTGGAATTTATTTAAGTTAAACTGTAATGGCATTATTTCTTGTCTCCTTGTCCTGGCCTTTTTCCACAAGCAGGAAGGGAACCTGATTGGATTACCCCTTCTGATCGACAACTATGTGCCCCCTTTGGAGGGTCTGCCTATCTTCATTCTTCGACTAGCCACTGAGGCAAGTAATCAAGCCAATACTAAGTATGTGGGTATGTGAGTGCGTGGTAGAGAGAGAAGGCACATGGCCATGACTTCATTTGGAATGATAAAGAAGGAAAGGGTAAAACAGCTGAAGTACTCCTCATATCCTCACCTACCCCCAGCAATATTTAGCAGTTCCAATTTTCAGCTTTAATACCCAGAAAGTCACGTTTAGTTTTTAAGTAGTCTGTGATCTCCACTTAGAAACGAAGTGTGTTTAATGCATGTACCTGTATTGAGGTATTCAATTCTCTCTTTGGACCAGGTGAACTGGGATGAAGAAAAGGAATGTTTTGAAAGCCTTAGTAAAGAATGTGCTATGTTCTACTCCATCCGGAAGCAGTATATATCTGAGGAGTCAACCCTCTCAGGCCAGCAGGTACTGTGGGGGTCACGTTGGCACACCAGTACTGGGATGAGCCCTCACACAGCTCATCTCTAAATTTCTTGGATTTCACTGCACATAAAGTTTAAACATAGTAATCGGTGTTTATTCATGAGTTTTTATTTCCTTCTGCTGGTTTAGAAAGTACCTCCAGAGTGATCTCACTGTCAAATGTAAAAACATAAGCCATCGCAGTGAGAAATGGGAGGCTGAATTAGACTGTGCAGGGCTAGCGAGCCCGTGTCTGCCGCTGTTAGCCCTTAAATGTGTAGCCACAGTCTTCAGATTCTGGGTCAGTCCCCACAGTGTCTTTTAGCTTTTGCCTTACTCTACGTCTGATCACTGCTTTGCCAGGAAAACAGGGCTGTACTGAGGTCAGATCTCCAGCTCTTCTTACAGAAGATCAGCTTGACACAAAAAGGGCCGGGGTTCCTCGTGTTTCTGTGTCACTTTTTCCAATCAGATGACACTGCTTTTCACTCAGCTATTTCGAGGTTTGGTTGGGGGTGGAGAGGGCATTGAAATAGTGTAAGAAACAAAGGGTAGCCACTTTACATACATAACCATCTCAGTGAATGCTTACAGTTGTCCTCTGAGGTGAAGTGATATGCTCGTTTCACAGGTGAGGAAACTAAGGGACAGTTGGCATGCTCAGGGGTTCCCAGAGCCTGTAGTGGTGGAGCAGAAATTCAGTCCTAGGTCCTGTTGGCCAAAGCCCCTAGGGAATATCTCATTCCCGTGGAGGGGGCAGGGTAGCAAACTGTGCTGAGAGAATCATTTGATTGAAAAAATTTACTTCAAGGAAAGCATGAATGAGAAGGAACGTTTTCTTGTACGTGAAACAACTAAGGCTTAGATGTAGGGAGGAGCAGTGAAGCAAAATAATCCTCATTGTTTTTATTTTCATTTCTTACCTGTGGAGCTCTCTGGAAAACAGGGCTACTGTTCAGACCCCCAACTTAGTGGTGAGTTGGGAAGGTACTTCCTACTGTTGCCATCTAAATATCGTAGTCAGGATCAGATATTGTGTTAGATCCTACTGCAATAAACACGTCCTCCCTGAATACAAACAACGGTTCCATGGGAGAAAGTCTCCGGAGAGCAGTAGCTTCTTTTTTCCCCCATCTCGTCTCTTGTGTTCAGGCCTGTAGGATCTCTCAGAGGCTGCCCTAGAGAGGATGCTTCACAAGCATTTGATAACACAGCCCATTACAAGCCATCAAGACTTTCCAGGCCAAGTGCACATCAGCCAGGAAGCCAGTGTACACTGGGATGTGAACGGGGAGAGAGATGACACCTAACTTATCTTTTCCAGAGTGAAGTGCCTGGTGCCACTCGAAACCCCTGGAAGTGGACTGTGGAACACATTGTCTATAAAGCTTTCCGCTCACACCTTCTGCCTCCTAAACATTTCACAGAAGATGGAAACATCCTGCAGCTTGCCAACCTGCCCGATCTATACAGAGTCTTTGAGAGGTGTTAAAGACGGCCGTTTATGGACTCTGGGGTGTGCTGTTCTTCCTTTGTATCCTCATGCGGGTAGATCTGAAGGCTGAAGACTCATGTGTGCCTGCTAACTAGTAGCACTCTTTCATGCATGGTGGGTTGATTATAAATAAATTGTCAGGATGTGTCCTAACCTTATCTCTTATTTAATTTCATCACACTTGAAATTTTTCTACATCAATTTTTACCTAGTGTATACCTGATTGTATTGAAGAATCCCAAAAGTAGTTTGAAAGCTCTCTGGGCATCTGATAAGAATTCTAAAAAGGCCTTGAAGATTTCATAGATCATGCCCTGATTTGACACTTTCTGTATTCTGCTAAATTTCTAATATCAGGTGATATATATTATGTTGGTTCAGGTGCCTTTTAAAAGAGATCCTAAACATATGAGAGACTGACACTGACTCTGGAGAAAGCTGAACTGATAATCTGTTAGTACCTTCAATAACCAAAGCAAATTAATTAATTCTTAATGAAATAACTTGAGAAGAAAATAGTCCTTATCCAGTCTATAACTGGTATGCGTTTTTAAGTTAGCCCACTTTGTTAATGGCTATGAATACTATCAGCTTAAGATAAAAGTTCTAAGTGTTCTTGTTTGAAGGATGATGTAAAAATAAGAACTTAAACTATGAGCTACCTTGATATTAGCCTGCTTTAACAGAAATGTGCAGTCAGCACAGGGAGGAAGAAGTGAGATTCCATGAGCCCAGGAGGGGCACAGGCTGAGTGACCATGGGTACAGAGGAAGCTGGGTTTTGAAGACCTCAAGAGCTGGACCACACAGTGTGTTGGTTCCAGCTGTGGGATTCTAGGATAAATCTGCATTTCAGAACATGCCCTCCCCCACCCCCCACAGCTGTTGCTACTACTAGAAAGAAAATTTATAGGAAATCATCTCAGTTCAGGAGATTGGTTCCCGTATTTTAAAAACAAAGGGCTAATTAAAGAAGGGAATAATTATTAGATATTTTATTCACATTTGAGTTAATTTTATTAATCTAGTTTCAAGTCTAATTTTATCTTATGTGGCTTTGATTCATTAGACTTTCCCTAATATTTGTTCTGTGTAAACACACTGAAGATACAATAATTATTTCCATAAAACCACAGTGATTCTCAGAGCAAAAGCAAATCACAAATCCTGCAAAGGAGCTACACTCAACGATAAAAACCTCTTGGACTGGGTAGCTTTAAGGATGAAACTCAAGTTCTTAAAGGAAAAAGTTCTCTATTCCAGATTATTTTTCCTTAAGAAAGAGAGAAAAGAGGAGGGGCAAGATAGGAGGGGAGTGAGTACCATGACCTGTTTTAAATGGTCCTCTAACAAAAATGAATGTGTCAGTAGTCAACCGTGATCAGCAACAGGGTGTTTAATAGACTCTTCAGGCAGACTGCCCATCTGCCTGCCCTGCCCCTCCCTCCCCTCTCGGGCTTGTCTGAGGTTTTATTCCACAAATAAGCAGCAGATGAAATACTTTACAAGATACAGCACAGCTGATGTGAAGACTAAGGACCCTACTCTTCCTTTAAGAGTATTAGGCCTTGGACTTCCCCTGCCCCATGCAATAAAGCAAGTTTTATATACACTCCTCATAGCTTTTTCTAACATTTTCTTATATAAATTTAAATATTTTACAAAAAAAGGCTTTTTCCTCCAAACATACAAATTTGAGTGACACATGTATTCCCCACCTGTGAACTTGTTTCTTCACTAAAATATAAATGCCATCTGATATTAAGGATAAGTGTCTTTTGACCACTGGAGATCACTGAAGTCTGAATTGCACCGTGGAGAAGGCACTTGTGTTTTTCTGAGGTCTCCAGCAAGTATCTCAGTGAGCACTCAGAGAATCGCTGTCCTCCAGAACCTGTGCCAAGGCCTGCAAGCACCCAGTCACTGAGGCAGCTGGGGAAAAGTGGTGAGTAAACTTGATTCTAAAGTTATGGAAATAAAAAAAACAGCATGGACCAGTTCTCAGTCTAGAATCAAACTACAAACAAAATCCAAAGTGTTCATTCATGAAGATTCAAACCTGTTTCATTCTCTCATAAATTATAAAATACAAAGGTGGCTATTTTAATGACATAGCTCCAACAGTACTGAAAGGGGTTTGTGTTGATGGACAAAACTCAGTCCCACTGGGTGGGGCCCCAAGGAGCAACCCCCAGATAGAAGGGTGGCCTCCCTACTGCTGAGCCAGAAGCGCTGTCCTGTTGGCCTTCATCTTCTCCAGCCGCTTGGCCAGGTGGCTGTTGGTCATCTCCATCTCCTCAATCTTGTCCAGTGCTGTTCGTAACTGCAGACAGGAAGAACTCAGTCACTTCACGTGGTCAGAAGTAAAACCCAGTACTACATTTCAGCTTTCTGGGAGATGGAAGCACTGCTAATTATGATGGCCTTGCATAGGCTCCCACAGCCTAAATTTTTTTCAGTCAGCTAGAGGTGTTAAACAGTGATGCTGAGCATTAATCACAGAAAGGACATACAAAAGCTGGAGAAAAACAAAAATAAAAACTATCCTTTTTTCTTATTATCTAACTGGCCAAAAAAAGTAAATGGCAGTCACTCTGCAGGTCAAAAACCAACAGAGAAGAGTAAGGGACTCACTGCTGTTTCCTAGATTGGACCCAGGATTACATTCCTTATACAGCAAAACAGTTATTTCCAAAGGGTTTTCTCTTTCTAGGAATGTATTCCAAGCATGTTAAAGCGAGTACCTCTCGTTGCAGTTTCCTCTTTTCTGCTTTCAGCTCATCTTCGACCTTCTCAGCGTTCTCCGCGGCAGTTTTGTATCTCAGTACCTGTCCCTCCAGCCGGCTAATCTGTAAATATGAAACAGAGGCCTCTGCTACTGGGCGCTGGGAGCCACCACTGCTTTGCAGTCAAGAAGGAGATACAGTGTCATTACAAATTCTAAGTAATCTAACACTAACAAGTCCCCTCAGGGTGAGCCATAGGTCCTCTCAGAACTCAACGGCTATGGATAAATCAAGAACTGTCCCACAGAGGATTACAGCTGCACAGTCATTACGGGGCCAATTTCCCGCAGGTTTTATGATGAACATACTGTTTAATTGCCAAAGTCACATTGCAGGAGGAGACTCACTGAATAGAAAACTTTTTAGACTTTTTGAAATGTACAATAAGGGATTTGGTTATAAAGTATGATCTTGAATTCTTTTGAAATATCTACAGAAATAGGATTATAGCTACACTTTTCTACATTTTTACAGAAAACAGAAGGCTAAGGTGCCCTGCCAGGAGTTCTCTGCTGGCTTTTCCACTTTTTCCTTATAGACCTTCCAGAGATCCAACTGCAAGGGCAGCCCAAAGAAACCCAGGCACTCAGAGTGGGCCACTTAGATGCAGGAAACGAATGTATTTTAAGGGAATTTAAATCTCTTGGTAACATATAGAAGAAGTACTTACACTTTGCTCCAAGGTGGTTATATCCTGTTCTGCTTTTGAAAGCTTAAATTTGTATTCACTAATTTGTCTATTGGCATCTCCTAGAACAGAAGAGAATGATGAATCACCTCTCAGAGGTAAAGGTGTGACCCCTCAGGCAGTGACACCCTCTGCAGCCCAGGAGAGGACTGTGTAGTCTAAAAGGACAGGACATAAGTGCACACAGGCCAACCACAGCATCTCTGGCAGCCCAGGCACTGCAACATGAAAGTAGCACTTGTGTTGCAACAGCATCCCTTAGATCCTGAGTCAGAGAAAATTCACTCTTCACCCCATGATGTGTGTAGGTGAGCTCTGAGTAAGGAGCCCCGTCAGTGCAGCAGTGGCCCCTGCCAACCTCATCTGCAACGCTATGTCCCAGGCAGCCTCCATGCCCATGGGACTGAGCCCTCCAGTTTCCCTGAACTCAGCCTTGAACGTTCCCACCTCCCAGCTTTCCTGCTAATCTCCCACACCTCAAGCACCCTTTTCTCCCCACCTCTGATTTAAGTCTTAACCAACCTTCAAGGTCGTGCTCAATTTCCACCTCCTTCATGACTCTCCTTAGTTAACTAACTTCTTCCCTTGTTGCATTTTATTTGCATTCTCTTTTATGACATTTATCGTACTTTCTTAATATTACATTACGTATGTAAGGAGGGGGGCCCAGCCTTAGCCTTCTTGAATATACCTTTGTATCTAGCTAAGTGCTTTTCACATAGTGTATGCTTAATAAATATTTGCTGAAATAAATGCTTTTCAATAAGATGTGATAATATGTTATGGGTAGAGCTATAAATCATTAGCCATACATCTGACCTAAGAAGCAAATCATATAAAATGAGAAGTTTAGAAATGACGGGGGAGAAAAATTCCCTCCAGCAATCCAAATTTAACAAAAACCTGAAATGCTTTTAGGATAGGAATCATAATGCATGCAGGAAAAAAACCAAATTAACCTACCTAAGAACTTTGCTGCTTTTCCATATAACTAAGGTTACAACTACCTACATAATCTTCAATGCAAGAGGTTTTTCAATGCAAGAGATAACTGATAGTTACTCTCACCCTAAAAGTAATGAGGTTGTATAACCCTCTCCCCAAAAGCCACCTCTGGGAGTGAAAGAACAATTCCTATTCCTCGGCTCTAAAATGAAGCTTCAGGATCTTGTTTTTTAATTCTTAACTCCAGCAACTTATTATCAGAATGTGCTGCTTCCTTCTCTCTCTCCAAACCACCCATTGCTTCTTGTTTTCAAAAGTGTAAGTCCGTGGTCTCAGCCATTTCCTGCATGTTTTGAAACTGCATTCCAAAACACCATGCTTAACAGCCAAGGTGCTGGCCAGACCCGAGAGTCACCGGGGTTCCTTGCCTGGCCTCTGGGGCAGCGGAGCTGCCTGCTCTTGTCTTTACTAGTCAGGCCCAGCCTTCCCCCAGTCCTGTTCAGCTCACCTCAATCTCCAGCCCCACCTTGGGTACTTTTCCTCCCTCCACAAATGCCAGCTCTGTAACACCTATCTGCTGCAGGAAGCATTCACCCATGAATGCATGCCCATTCCCTCTCAATAGGATTCCATTTGAATTTGCTGCTTTAGGCCAATCTCTTTCAAATCAATCCCCTGACCCCTCTCTGACTGTTGACGGCCATTGTCCTGGTTCAGCTCATCACAGCCTCCTAACTGGTCAGCCTGCTTCTTGTCATGCATCTGTCTTCATTTACCCTCCACACCAAAATGGTATTTCTAGAAGAAAATATGTACCAGGAAGTGTCACAAGGGTTCCGATACCCAATAGAGAAAATGATACTAACCTCAAAAGATAATATTAATAAGTAAGTCTTAATAAGCCTTAATCCGAGAAGTCTTTTCTGTTTAGCCTAACTCAGAATATTTAGATGAAAAGGTCATGGAATAACCAATATTTAAAATAAGTTATCAGAAAAGCCATTATTCCACATTAGAAAAGTAAAAGTCTCCCCATCCGTGAATTATACATTGACAATATATGAATGCCTGCTGAAACCTCCCTACCATGGGAATCACTGTGAATACAGTAGACATTTTAAAATAAGAGGGGTCAAAAGCAGAAAGAAAAAGTAGAATAATTTAGGTAAACCAAATAGGCTTACTTTGTGGCCTTGTTTTAAATGCCATCTAATAAAGATTAATTTGAGTTAAGAATATTTCTGGGAAAATTCTGAAACTGCTCAACATTAGTGTGAGTTAGTGCCAAATATCCCTCCAATTATCCAAGATAAATTCCACAGAAAAAAACCATAATTAGCAAGGTGCTGTATGGGAGCTTAAAGATGACGCAAGGATTTAGAAAAAGACAATGTCAGGATGTCATTATTTGCAAAATGTTCCTAGAAATCACTTTGCCCACAAGGGTGAAGACCACTACCTCTTAATCCGCTCATCACCCCCTGAAGCATGCAGGCTAGTCAGAAGCCTCTGTCTGCTCCATTACTGACCAGGACTGCTTTTCTGGACTGGTTGAGGACTAACCACTCTTGGTAACATAGCTTCTCCTGGGAAATGTGAATTACAAAACCAGCGGCCTGCCTGCAGTCGCACTCCTGGGACAGCCTACACACAGACCGGGACTGGCCTGTCTCCCAGCACTTACTCTGCATTTCGATGAACTGCAAGTCCGAGCCGTTCTGCAGCCCTGCCACGCCACCCACAGTGCTGTCACTCCTGGAGCACTTCTGCCGCTCTTCCTCTAACTGCAGCTTCAGTTTTCTAATCTGAAGGGAAATTAAGGTTCCGCATCACAGAACAAGGCAGATCCTCATCAGCCACAAATCATTGACTCAAAAACTATTTTCCTGAGTGCCTACTATCCGAGACACACTGTTCAAGGTGCTAGAGATAAGCTATGAACAAATATCAAAAGGAGCAAGCTCCAGAACCAGGTGTCCCAGTAAAAATAGCCATAGGTGTTTATTTGTGTAGCTTTGTGGAAAAGCACATCTTTTGGGTATTTTTTTGTTACTTTTATTAAAAACAAAATTGCATGGGCAATTAGATGTTTTTTGTTTAGTTTTAGAGTTAGGTTAAATATTCTTATTTTAAAAAGTTTCCAGGGGCCGGTCTGGTGGTGTAGCAGTTAAGTTCACACACTCCACTTCGGTGGCTTGGGGTTTGCCAGTTTGGATCCTGGATGCGGACCTCTGCCCCACTTATCAAGCCATGCTGTGGCACGCATCCCACATATAAAATAGAGGAAGATGGGTACGAATGTTAGGTCACGGCCAATCTTCCTCAGCAAAAAAGAGGAGGATTGGCGGCAGATGTTAGCTCAGGGCTAACCTTCCTCAAAAAAGAAAAGAAAAGAAAAGTTTCTGTATACAGAAATAATTGGACATATATTTTTCAGGTTGGCCAAATAGTTTATTTTACCCAAAATAAAGGACATTCAAAGCAGCTTATTCATAATAGTCCAAAACTGGAAACAATCCAAATCTCCATCAACAGGAGGATAAACAATTATGGTACATCTATACAATGAAATTACTACTCAGCAAAAAAGGGGAAAGTACTACTGATATATGCAACAGCATGGTTGAATCTCAAAATAAATATGCTGCATGAAATATGCTAGACAAAAGAAGAGTACATACTGTATAATCCCAATTATATAAAACTCCAGAAAATGCACTACAACTATAAACTATAGACTATAGTGACAAAAAGCAGATCAGTGGTTGCCTGGAGAGGGAGATGGGGAAGGCACAAGAAGGAAAGTTTGCAAAGGGACATAGAAACTTCGGGGAGTTATGACTATTTTCACCATCTTGACTGTGGTGATGGTTTCATAGGTGTTGATGAGTTGAACTGTCTTTCCCCAAAATTTGTATGTTGAAGTCCTAACCCCCGGGATGTCAGAATGTGACCTTATTTGGAAATTAAGTCATTGCAGATGCAATTAGTTGAGCTGAGGTCATACTGGAATAGGGTGGGCCCCTAATCAGATATGACTGGTGTCCTTATACAAAGAATGCCATACAAAGAGACAGACACATACAGAGGGAAAATGACGTGAAGACAGAGAATGCTATTTACAGGCTAAGAAACACCAAAGACTGCCAGCAAACCACCAGAAGCTAGAAAAGCAGCATGGAACAGCTTTCTCTTCACAGCCCTCAGAAGGAACCAACAGTGCTGACACTTCATCTTGGACTTCTCACCTCCAGAACTGTGAGACAACAGATTTCTGTTCTAAGCCACCCAGTTACGGTACTTTGTCTCGGCAGCCCTGGGAAACTAACAGAGGTAGGCACATTGGTGCATTTTAAGTATGTGCAGCTTACTCTACACCAATTGTACCCTAATAAAGCTGGGGTTTTTTAGTTTACAAAATGAAGAAACTGAAAAGTAAAAGGGCTAGGGAAAAACAAGGCCCAGCTGGAGACAGGAGTCTCCATATATGGAAAACAAGGATATTAGGTGAACAGATGTGTACTGAATGCGGAGGCATCTGGTCCACCCTCAGTTCCAAGAATGCAGACAGCCAGGCCTGTTCCCTCTGTCAGAAGGCTGGAGGATATCTCTCTTTAGAACTCTCTGACTAGCCTAAAATAGAAGACCAACATTCCCACACTGAAGTTCCCAACAAAACACTTGGCCACATCAGTCGTCACAAAAACTTGGACAAGCCTCACCCATATGCTCAGAGCTGCCCATCAGTGTTTTAGTACCCTACTTTTAAACTGAAGATGGAATAAATATACATAAAAGAGCATCTCGAAGGAAATAAACCATGCAGACAGATAAAAACATCAGAAAACAAACCAACCAGCCTATCAATATCCTCTGAGATAAGTGAAATTATCTCCATCCTTGAAATGACTGCAGAAATAGAAACTCAATAAAAGAATGAGAAGATAAAGTTGAGAAAATCTTTTAGAAAGCAGAGCCCGTGGCTGAGTGGTGAAGTTCACACATTCCACTTTGGCAGCCCAGGGTTACGCCGGTTCGGATCCTGGGTGCATACCTAGCACTGCTCATCAGGCCATGCTGAGGCAGCATCCCACACAGCAGAATTAGAAGGACCTACAACTAAAATATACAACTATGTACTGGGGGGCTTTGGGGAGAAGAAGAAGAAGAAGAAAAAAGATTGGCAACAGATGTTAACTCAGGGCCAATCTTTTAAAAAACAAAAAAGCAAGCAAGCAAGCAGAGCAAGAGATGAAAAGAGAGAACAATAGGAGAGAAACAATAAGAAAGCTGAGCATCAGTCCTGAGGTCTAATGTCCTCCTCCATCAGAAATCAGTCACGTTTCCTCAAATGCCTACGTAATCTCATCACCAGAGATCCAGGAAGCACCACAACTCAGAGCAAGTCTACTCCTCCCCTACACAGGGCCCACCTCTGGGACTGAGACCAAGCCTCCCCATGCCTCCTTTGTCCTCCAGCATCAAGGATCAAGGGAGAGTCTGCATGCTCAGAGCCCCAGGCACCTTCCCCAACTGTCCTCAACTCCATCAACAGGGGTCAAAGGGAAGACTTGGCACTAGGACCAAGTGTGCCACTCCCCCAAGGGGGAAAGGGCAAGGTCTGCACTAGGACTAAAGCCATGCTTCTCAGACAACTCTGCTCTTTCAACACACAGAGTCGCCATTACTATCTGCCTGGGGTGAACCAGGATTAATCTCACTATCCCCGTCATTTCCTGTTTGTGTCCATCTCGGAAAGGGTCATCTCTCCTCTCCTGCATTCTTCTCCAAAAGGCTCTGTACAGCCCCTACTGTCTTCATCTCCGAAACTTTCCCAAAGCCTGAAACTCTTCCACTATCCCCTGTAGACTACCATTCCGGCATCAGCAGAACCCCCTCCATCCTCAGTCTCTTCTCTGAGCATTCCCTTTACCTCGCTGCTCTAACAGAAACCTGCTCTCCCCTGACAAGCCAGCTTCCGCTGCAGCTCTCTAGAGTACTGGCTGTTTTTCTCCCACAGCCCTCCTACCACTGAGCCTGAAAATGAAATCGGTGTCCTCTTGCTTTCCTCACTGTTGCCCAGCTACTCTCCTTCTATCTTCCCTAAAATTCCCAGTTCCTAATCTCATCTCTTCAAATTACATATACTAACTACCCCTCTCCATTGCCGTTATTCCATGTTTTCTTCAGCATTTTAGCTCCTAACTTCGTACTCCCTCAAGACTATTCCTGTCTTAATTCTTGGCAATTTCAAAATACATCTAGGTAGAGGATTTCTCCTACAACTGATGCCAGTTTCTGGAACACCTCCTCTCCAAGGATCTTGCCATCTATCCCTTCTTGCCCTCATGCATTCAGTCCCATAGTCATACACTTTATCTCATCATAAGATAGCTGCAATCCCTACATAATTCAGTTCCATGTATCTTCTCTCCACTATTCCTTATCTTTCCAGCTCATTCTCTCTGGACCCCAACTCCAAAAATCCTTCATCCCTACTTGGCACCTCTAATCCACTGTTTCCATCTTCTTTCCAGTGTGCCTTGATGTTTTCCTGGATGTCCTCTGAAACCTCCTTACGTAGTTTGATCTCCAGGTCCATCATTATCATCACTTCCTTGCACACACCCTCACCTCCTCAGCTCTGTTATACATGCCTGGTAAAAATCTAGCTCTCTACCCATTCCACGCCTGCACCTGTGCAGCTAAATGTGGCTAGAAAAATGCATACAATAAATGCATTCACACAAACCTCTAACATACCATGTTATTTACTTATTACTTACACTTATTATTATCTGGTCTCCCCTTACTAGAATGTAAGGTCCACTAGGGCAGGGATTTTTTTTTAACTGATTTGTTCACTGAAACATTCCAAGTGCCTAGAATAGTGCCTGTTAAATAGCAGTGGAATCTCATTCAACATTTGAATGAATGAATAGGAGTTCCAAAAAGAGAGAACACAGAAAATGAAAAAGGAGAAAATCAACAACAAAATCATTCAAGAAATTTTCCCAGAACTGAAGGATAAGAATTCCGAGAACTGACAGGGGCCCATACCATGCATGAAAACTCCAAACCACATCACTCTGAAATTTCAGAACACCAGGGAGAAACAGAGTATGATACAAGCTTCCAGAGAGGGAGGACAAGATCGGAAATCAAAAAGGTCTTGAAATTCTCCACAGCCACACTGGAAGCCAGAAGACAATGAAGCAATTTATTTAAAAAAAAGAAGGAAAATGACTGCAACTCAGAATTCTATACCCAGTCAAACTGTTAACCAAGAGGGTAAAATGAAGATATTTTTAGGCCTGCAAAATTAAGAAAAATTTACAGCCCACATACCTTTTTCTCAGGAAGTTACTGGGGGATGTACCAAAATAAGAGAATGGATAAGAAGGAGGAGGGCATAAGACATTACAAAAAGGGAATCCCACCTGAACCATGGGCAGAAAAAACTCTGAATGATAATGAAGGGCGGTCACATCTCTGTACTGAGGCAGCAAGCCATTAAGCTCAGAATGGGATGAGTGAGATGCTCCAAGAATCAAAAAAATGGAACTGAGAGCATACTTGATGCATTTGAAAACACTTACAGTGGATTTAAACTACTGCTGGAGAGTCTGCAGCTAAATTAATGACAATGACATAGAAAATCAAGCAAATGAAAAGAAAAACCATAATATAACCTTAGGGAAAATAAGGAGTTGTAAGGAGATGAAAGGCAATCCTAGAATGCTACATGGCTCCATTGTGAGTAGTCTTTACAGAGTCCTAATAACATAAACAGACTGCAATTATACTTCCTTTAGTAGGAGGATGTGGGCATGGGAAGTACACGTGTGTGTGTGGTAGGGACAAGGGATGAAGGAAAGCTAAATCCCCATCTTCCATAAAAGGATGTGAATAGAGAATGCGTGAAAGAGAACAAGAAGCAACATAAGCATGTTATACAGAAATGTACAAGGACAGTACACACCAAAAGAATCAGCTAACAGAACCAAATAGGAATGGCCAGGGGTAAGGGTGGAGGAGGCAGGACAGGGCAGGGAACTTCCGTCTTCATAACAAGCTTTGGAGAACTGTTTGACTCCTTAAACTATGTGTCCTACAAATTTCTTTAAAAGAATAGGAAACAACAAAGAGGCAAAATATGAAATATCTTTTTATCCTTCAAAACTTACTTGAGTATTGATGTTTGAAATAGGCACATTTCTGTCTAGTATACGTTTTAGTTTGCTAACATTTTAGCATGTGATTTGATCAGTTACAGTTAACATTACCTTCCAACGAGAAGAATGCCTTTACCTGTGATAGTAGCTCTTCCTTTTCTCCAGCAAGTTTTCGTAGCCTTACATCTAAAACAAATGAAAAAGGCTGTAAACTGAATGTGTAATGATGCAGTATGTAAACAATTAAAAGTAATTCTTTGAATTCATACACAGTAAACATTATCTAATAGACAACTTACAGCTCTGAATATCAAAAGACATGAAGGCTTTAATGGTGTTAAGGAAAAGTACTTAATCATTCAACACATATTTATCAGGACACTAAATACAACATTTGCTCCCAAGAGCAGTGATTTTCCATTTAAAGAGACAGTGAAATACAAAGATCATTTCCTTGTCTCAAAAATTTGCAGGCTTTTACCAGTAGACAGACAACTCAAAAGCCAAGGGTGCTCCCCCAGGCTTAAGCCCTTAGCAGGAGAAAACAAAATATGGGAGAGAAGACAGGGGTAAGAGTGGGACTGAGAGGGGAAGCTGGAGCAAAGAAAAGGGGAACACAATGCTGGAAGAGGCAAAGGTCCACAAGAGCTGGCGTGGGGAGGGAAGGGGACCAACTCTAAGACGTGGGCTGTCAAGAGCTCATCTGAGGCTTGGTAGCAGGATCACTAAGGCTCACTCCTGGCCCATGACGAGGGCTGCTCCTTCCCAAGCATGCCTTAAAATAGGCCCCCTGGACTGAGGGGGTACCCATACACAAGTAAACAAAGCAGCTGACGCCAAGCCAGCGCTCCCCACAACCAACCAGGGTAACAGCCAAATCTAAGTTCTGGTTTCTTCAGCACCTTCCAAACAGGCTGAGGAAACACTGAGCTGCCCACAGCCCTACACTCATTCCGTTCTGCAGAGCAGCTCTCTCACTCGCCTAGCGGGCATCTTCTGCTTTATCAAAGTGCTCTACAATTAGATTTCTGGAATTCTGTACATTAGAGAATGTGCTTACTAACTTTTAAAGTTTTTCGGCTTCCTCCCCCTTAGAGTATATCCCACTCCTCTAGGAAACCTACATATATGAAAACAAGATAAAAAAGAAAAAGGATCCTTTTTTAATAAGTAAAAGTGAGTTGATGATACCATACCTATCTGTGCTATTCTTCTTCTCTAGAATAGGACTCTTAGTGGAAGTAATGGATGGGCATCTGTGTGGTTTCCTGAGAGAGGTGTCATTAGATTCTCAAAGGGTTAAATTTAAGAGGCTTAGACTTTAAGAGGTTCAGAAGCCCTGTTCTGGAAATAACATTCCTCTGATATCTTCTTGGCCGTCTGTTTCTTGCCTTAAGAAATGCAGTAGCAAAGAGCTACAGAACCCTGGGATAAGTAGCAGAACATAAAACCAGATGCTCCAGGAAGAAGAAACTTAAAACATACTTGGGAAGTTCTCTACCAGCCCACTGGTTCCTTGGGACAGGTGTGCTGGATTATCTCTTTGAAGAAGGTTTATATTTAAGTGAAAAAGCAATGTGCTATATTTAAGTGAAAAAGCAAGACATACACACCCACAGTGCTTCCATCCAGGGGGCTGATAGCTACACTTACTGCCTTACAATGACCCAGATGCTTGTTTTCCAAGGTCAAGGATGTCTGAAGACAATGTGCCCAGATTTCTTCCTGTTAAAGATCTAGACAGGATTCAGACAGCCCTTGTGTTGTTTTTGTTTTCCAAGATGTGATATAAACAAGCTGGGAGTCCAACAGGACATTAATGCAAGTCAACACAGCAACCAGTATCTTACCTAGTGGCCCTTCTCCTGCTGACTCCAAGACCTGAGCAGCTTCCTGAGACACAACAGTGATGGCTCCAACCACTGGTTCATGATTGACATCACCATTGGGAGTGCCATCAGGGATTATAACTAAGCCATGTTTCTGTGGGAAAGAGAAAAACCCACCATCACAAAAGATGGCCCACATGGAAGCAATATGCTCTGTGAGGTGACTCTGTGACAATATATGTTTGCCACAGGTAAAACCTGGTGAAACTAGTTACATGGAATTTAGTTCTGTAGAAGAAATGACTTAAACCTACCAAATCTGGATTGAAGAATAAACACTGTGGTTTTATTCAGGCTAGAAAAGATGACACGACAAAAAGGAAGGAAGAACACAGCAGTGAGGGACTTGAGCTCCAGGCTAATGCTAACATACCTCTCCTGTCTTCTCTGTCTCCTTCAGGTCAGCCAGCTCCTCTCTGAGAGCATCTCGCTCACTCCTAAGGCAGGCAATGTATTCTTTCTGTTTCTCTAGGGCCTGGTTTTAGACAAGGTAGCAAGGGAAAGAATAGCAAAGAAAAAGAGCAAGTGAAAGGTAGCAGAGAAGTACCTAATTCAAATAAACAAAGATAAAGGCATAAAAGGCAAAGAAGCAGTTAACAGCTTGGAAACAAGCAGTTAGGTATGGGAGAAATACAAAGTTATATGGACAGACATCAGAAGAGAGTTTTAATAGAAACTGGTTAATGGTGCATAAATTCAGCAAAACAGGCTTATCAAATCAGGCAGGAAAACAAATCTTTATTTTCCAGTCAATGAAAACAAACAGGAAAAGGAAGATGAAGACAGCTATAACATTAAAATAGTTTTTCTTACTGACCTTCTTAGTACATTTTCATTTGGTGAATCAAAAAAAACATTTCACGTTTAACTAAAATATTCAAGAATATCCTTGACTTTTTAAAAAATAAAACAAAATGGTTCTGGAAGAAAAATAACCAGTATACATACGGTATTTTAATTAAATATTAGGTACAATGCTTATTCTCCAAGCAGTGTAGCAAATATTCCTCAAATACCACTTAATTAAAAACTCCAAAGTTCTTAATCTCCAAAGTGATTCTCAAGGACCTATTTTGTTAATTTAATTAAATACAATTGAGTTATTTGGTTTTCCGGTATTCCTTCAAAATGTGAAACATAAAAAGAAAACACTGACAAAATAAATACAGCCCACCTATGTAGGATAACAGAACATGCACTTAGGAATCAGAGTTTTCAGTCCTGGCACTTATTAACTTATCTATGCCTCAGTTTCCTCATCCAAAAAACAGAAAGGATAACAGCAGCACCCACCCATCCATGGCATAGGTGTAAAGGAGTACTCAGCGTAAAGCACTGCCTGCAGTGCCTAAGTCACCAGGGAAGGCTCAGGAAAAGCAGCTGGTGTCTCCTTGTGTATTTTCTCTCCGTTGCCTGAATCTCAAAACTGTCAGAGCTGAGGAGGGCAGTGCGGAAGCAGGAACACATTTTGGTCATCAGTGACAAATCAAATCTACTCTACGTAATAAAGTAACCCAGACTTCAAAACACACCCAGGTTTAACAGTCTATGCAGGGACCTGACAGCTGGGCTATTTGAAATAGCCTTTCTCTACACATTTGTTCATATATTTAATGTTTCCTGCCAGCATTCCCATTAATCCAAAAAGTTAAACTACATCAGGTAACTTTCCTCTTGGTTTATTGGGTTTACAAGTGGACTAACTGATGGCTGAATAGTTGGACAATTTTTTCTATCATTATAATCCCATTCTGCAACCAAACTGGGAAATAAGTAAATAAGGGAAGACAGCAACTACCATTGTGTAGCTCCAACTATGTGGCAGGCACTGTTGTACGTATATAATTTCACTCTTATATATTATATTTATATATATAATTTCTCCCTCATCTACCCTGTATTTGTCTTATCCCCATTTCACAGATGAGAAAATTGAGGCTCAGAGAGGTTATATTGTTTTCCCCAAAGTCACAGTAAGTGGCAAAGCCAGAAAATGAATTCAGCAACTTTTGGTTCCAAAGCCCTTGCATACTTCTCTATCACAGTCCCATGAAGGGCACAGCTACGTTCCCTGATTGTCATCTCAAATGCTGCTAGAAAAGTAGTCCATTAGGCAAGTTCTACTCCTTACTTACTTAAACTGCAACATCAATATCTAACTTCCTTTCAACAATTTACATTCACACTATGTGATGTGTCTTGAGTCTGCCTGTAAATTAATAATTTGAGTTTCTAGCATCATAAGGCATCTACTCTAACACTTCAAGCTAATATTAACACTCCCTTACATTAATAAAAAATGTAACATTAGGACAACAAAGCACAAGCATTACTTTCCCATCTGTTGACAGTCACTTTAATCTCTGTTGGGTTAGATATTTTTGGTTATTGGTATCTGCGTGCATAGTTATGCCATGCATCACCACATATAACTGGGTTAGTGATCACTGTCACAACATGCTCTAGATAAACACCACCACTGAATATAAAAGATCTCTTAGGAACAGACCAACTTGAAACTAGGAACCTAGCAAATGCTAGCACGTGCCATCTGCTTCTCTTCCACATTTTATAGTGTGGATTTTATCTTTACTTTTGGACTTTTTAACTTCATCTTCCCATAATTATGGGTGGGAAAATAAAATACATCCTGTAAGTTCTTCCATTTCACCACAAAATTTGCAGACTACTGAAATACCTTATAATTGGACCAAATGCATTCACGCTGGATCTGAAATCCTTTGTATTACCTAACCATATAACCACTACCCTTGTGTTTACATTCAATAATAGCTCGAGCAGATTTTTCTTTAGGGTAAAAAATACATGCTTGTGGAGATCTAAATCATTCTTTACCCCTGACCTAACCTCAAATTCTAGTGTTAAGAAGCCTGAAAGATGATGTATAACAGGCTGAACTTTTGGGCAACAGGTTAATTCTCTGTATAATTGCACAGGAGTACAAATATCTTTAGTCAGAATGGGAGTGAGTCTTATGCTGGGCCACAGAGAAATATACAAGTCTTCTGTTTACACTGATTCCACACATGGCACCTGGCACTTGGAAATGTCTTGGAGCTAGGGGCACAACCACTAGGATCGATGAAGAAAGAACTAAAGAAAACAACTTTAACATGAGAATAATGTTCGTGTTCCTTTATCAAGGTACTAAAGTTAAATCTTGAAAATGAAGCTAGAGACAAGTGACGCATAGGTAGTCAGTGACCATACTGAAAACGTGTCTTTTAAATGTTATGGGAAGACTAGCTCACATGCATCTGGATGGCTACTATCAAAACACCAGAAAACAAATTCTGGTAAGGACTGGAAACCCTGGTAGAGAAACCTCTGGTGGAGAAGTTGGAACCCTTATGCAGTAGTGGTGGGAATGTAAAATGGTACAGCTGCTATGGAACACAGTATGGCTGTTCCTCAAAAAATTAAAAATAGAATTGCCGTATTACGCAGCAATTCCACTCCTGGGTATATACCCAAAGGAAATGAAAGCAGAGTCACAGAGATATTTGCAAACTCATGTTCACAGCATCATTATTCACAAGAGCCAAAAGGTGGAAGCAAACTAAGTGTCCATCAACAGATGAATGGATAAATAAAATGTGGTACATACATATGATGAATATTATTCACTCTAAAAAAGGAAGGACATTCTGACACACGCTACAACATGGATGAACCTTGAGGATATATGTTAAGTGAAATAAGCCAGTCACAAAAGGACAAATACTACACGCTTCCACTTATATGAGGTCCCTAGAATAGCCAAATTCATAGAGACCGAAAGTAGAATGGTGGTTGCCAAGGGCTGGGGGGAGGAGGAACTGGGTAGTTGTTTGACGGGTACAGAGTTTCAGTCAGTTCTGCAAGATGGAAGAGTTCTGTGGATAGATGGTGGTGACGGTAGCACGATAATGCGAATGTACTTAGTACCACTAAACTCTACACTTAAAAATGCTTAAAATGGTAAATTTTATGTTTCTGTATTTTACCACAATTTAAAAAACATTTTTGAAAGTCAGAGGAGGGATGAACTACTGACACATGCAACAACTTGGGTGAATCTCAAGAGAACAATGCTGAGTGAAAAAAACATAATTCCAAAAGGTTATATATTGTATGATTCTGTTTATATAACATTCTTATAATGGCAAAACTATAGAAACGGACAACAGATTACTGGTTACCAGGGCTTGGGACGGGCTAAGGGAGGTAGCAGACATGGCTATAAAAGGGCCACAGGAAAGATCCCTCATGGTGGTGAAAATGGTCTATATCTTGACTATATCAAGGTCAATATCCTGATACTGCACTACAGTTTTGCAAGATGTTACATTTGGGGAAAACTGGATAAAGGGCATACAGAATCTCTGTATTATTTCTTACATTTGCATGTGGATCTACAATTACCTCAAAAAAATTTTTTCATGTTTAACTGTTTAAAAAGCCAAAGGAACACATTATTATATATCACATAGAAAGAAGATACCCTCTTATTCATTCAATAATGCCAAGAAAGTTAAAAATTCAAATAATTTATATCTTAACTATCAGTACTTCTTTTTGGTAGAAAAAAAGTTTTGTTTTGTTTTGAATAGCTATTTTATTGGACTGAGAGATTTGGGGTTTTTCTATAACTGGTCCAAAATAATCAGTTTTAAATACTAAGATAATTATACAAAATAAAAATCGTAGACCTGCAGATCTGTGCTAAAGAAAATTATGTAAGGTCCTATAAGAAGCCCATTCTAGATAGTGACCAGATTTTAACTAAAATTACAAATTTCGTTTCATACCCTACTTTGTGCCATAAATTTTTTCATGTCTCATTTTAAATTCCCCGAGGAAAAATTTAAATAAAATCAGTAGTTCACAATCAATTTCAAAACTCTTAACAGAGTCGTTCATTTATACCCTAGAAGGCTCTTCTAGCTTTGGGCAGAATTTTAGAAACTCGGTATTTAAGTATCAGAAACTCCAAAAGGTAGTTTTATTTCTTTAACACTTTTGGTTTACCAAACTCTTAAGAAATAATTTTGTTCCCCATGTATTTATTAATAAGAGAATAGGGTCCTTGGAGCCATGAAAAGAACTGGATATCAGAACACCTCTAACAATGGTGGTATGATCCAGAGGGTCTCACATCCAGGCATGTCTATCACAGGTGCTTTGAGGTGTCTGCCAACTTTCCCGTACCCTCTCTAATCTCAAGCAGAACAAGACTTTCTCGCTATGTCTTTAGGCCAAGGGTTTCCTTCTCTCTGTTTCCTCCAACATAGCCCTTCCTTGACAAAGTAAGCTTCTGGCAGCTATGGCTGTGTAGTTCCCATACTGCAGAACAGAGAGCTCATGCCATGAAATGTTATGTGGCTGCCAGTCAAAGTCCACACGGGACAAACTGATGGGAATTTTTTCAGCCTCCTATGTACCTGGAATCTACCTAAAGGGCTTAGCAAAAAAGCACCGAACTCTTTCCTTATCTGGGCCCTTGCTTTGGGGAGTTATGGGGTTATAATTAGAGAAGACATCACAGTTCGGCAGCTCTAGCAAATCTTACATTCCTATCCACTTCCGTAATTAAACTGATTTTAATCTCTTCCTATTTTATTCACCAAGGATTTATGGGATGCTAATAACTTTTCCCCACTCCCACTCCTTATCCTCTTGTTTCTTATCCAAATTCTTGCAATATAAGGATATCAAGTTACCCACAGCATTTGAATTAAATGCCTGTGGCTGCTTCTCAATAAGAATCCTAGGGGAATAAAGAAAACTTCCTTAGAAAGTTCCTCCTTGTAGGTTTCACAAGACCAGAGACAGCTAGGAAGGAGAATTCTTTCCAGGCATAGTATCAAGTTTTCCCATGGAAGTTTCTTTGTCTTCTGTTTATTCATATTTCACTCTGTATAAATGCTCAAAAATAATTAAAAGGACAGACTTTTAGGAATCTCTAAGTTAAATTATATTGGTCTATTCCTTAACAATGAGCTTCGGACTAAAGCCCAATTTCATCTCATACCCTAATGTTTTTATCTTTCCAAAGAAGTGTCTCCTGGAGGTCAAACACCTCTTTTGTCATGGTGTCTATTTTCTCCTGCATACGTTGATTCTCCTGCAGAGGAAGAGGGGAAGAGAAGTAATAAAAGAGCAGAAAGGAAAAAAAAGGAAGGGGTTGGAGGGAGGAAAACAGCAAAAATAAAGCTAATAAACTTAACAAAAGGGAGGAAAGTCTGTGATGAACAGGAAAAGCAAGAGTTGCTTGCTAAATGGAAAGATGATATCCAGTGTCTTGGAGACATGCCTCTCATTGGCTTGCCACTATAAAAGTAAGAAGGGACTAGGAATAACTGTTCCAACCGCAGCTATGTGGCAGCAAGCCAGTTAGCGTTTCCGTGTACACAGGGCTCCATATGTGTACTCTTCCTTTGATAAGTGCTTTTTTCCAAACATGGAACAACTTACATGTCTAAGAGGGAAATTCAGATTTGCTTATAAACAAATGATTCTTATAGAGAAGAAGTAGTAGTTTTGAACTTAATTTTTTTAAGCAGAACTAAAAAAATACAAGAGGGACGTATCTTGGCTTAATCCTTTTTAATTTCTGTCAGCAGAATCTATGATAGCAAGATGATCATAAATTATGAATGAACAGTCACATCAGTTTTTAAAAAACCAGAATTTAACATTTACCAATTCTCAAACAACTCTTCTGATTAGGCAGTGATGCTCAATTTACACCCTTATATTTAACAGATTTTCTTCATGCATTATTGGTAAATTATCATCTCCTACTTTTCCTACTCACACATTTCTTATCTACTTTACCATGTGATTCTCAATTCTAGACCAAAAGCATTATTTTGTCATATTCAAGGTTTTTCATCTAAAAGATGCTAATTCTAAACATAAAAAACACCTAAAACTAAGATTTTTCAAGTTTGTATACCCAGCACCCTAGGCTTTTAAATAACCACAGTGACAAATTATAGAAATCAAGCATTACAATTTCTCTTAAATGCAAACATCAAATTAAAAACTAGAACACTTAACCAATTCTAACTTAAGCTATTGAATCTGAGAAGTAGCTCCCAAAGCAGTTTTATTATTCTTTAGAAATCATAAAAGGGGAAAAGTATATATCTTAATTAAAAAAGAAATGACAACTGGCTGGCATACTGACACACAAAAACACAAAAAGGACAAAAAGGGAGAGGACCTCACATTATTTTTAAACACCAGCAGGATACAGAATTTGGATAATATGCTTCTCACTATATATGGAAAAATTAAGGCAACTAACTTCACACGTAATCTGCTATTTTCAAAGGGTTATGTGCTTCTGTATTTAGAAATCACAAATTCTACCTGCTTCCCACAGGCTACGCTCAATTTTATTATTCTCAAGAATGATGAGAAGTAACAAAAATCCAAAAATAGAAAAACAGTCATTTCTTCTATTAAATGGTTTTAAAAGTTATTTACAGGGACAGAGATTGAGGCTGGTCTGTGAGGGAAGAGAAAAAGAGTGGGAGGAAAAAGGGGGAGGGGTGCAGATCTGACCAATGGATGTGGATGAGTATGAGCAAGGTTAAGTGAGGCATCTCCCAGGGATCATTAAGAGCTGGCTTCCTGATATTCCTCGCATGTCATCAACACTAAATTAACATTAGATGCTCTTGATAACCACACCAAGGTAGGGGAAAGGATCCCTTCCCAACAAATTTAACTCCATACTTTAAAAAACAACCACCTCAAGAGGAAAAACCACATTTAAAGAGAAAGAGAGAGGCACGCAGGGTTGTAGGCACAAAAGGATAATAAATGCTTTCAAAGATTTCTTCAGTAGATCACACTGCTTCCCATTCCTAAGATGCTGCCACACTGTGGCACTCAGACTTCTGCCACCAGCAGAAACCTGAACCTCAGCATTGGTCAACTTTCACCTTTTTGTATATAAGGTGTCTTGACAATTTCTTCTTTTCATTTAGCCATCTCAGAAATGTATCTATCTGAGTGAAGATCAAACTTCTTACTCCTCAGGAATCACATCCCCAAAAGATAGCATTCAGCAAATTGCAAAGAATAACGGTACTCTGTAATTTTTCCTTTTGCCCATTTCCTAAGATATCTTTAGGACAGAATGTGCTTAGGAACAAAACAATTACAAAAGCTTCTGCTATTAAAAGGGGGAATATTTATAGGGTTCACAGTACTAATTTTTTAAGCGTGCTTTCATGTTTCATGTCTGTAAAATTTTAGGGTACAGCCAAATGTGAAGAGACAAATAAACTCTTTGTGGTATTTTAATTCTTTCCTCCTAACACACACCCCCCTCATCCCATTCAATGCATTTTTTCAAAATTAAGTATTTCCACAGTTCAGGCACATACCTCAATAAGCTCGTCTCTTTGTCGAAGGCCTTCTTTAAGTTCATCCATCTTATGTTGCAGCACACTACACATATGTTTCTGCCTTTCTAACTCCTGTTATTAAACAAATGATATGGTTTACACAGACCATGGCACATGACAAACTGGAACATCTACAATATAATAATACAGAAGCTAAGTATGACCTCCAGATACACACCTGGGCTGCCAAAGCATAGTAACAAAAATTCTGTATTCTATGGAAAAGTTCGGAAAATTTAAATTTTTCATCTCAGAGGATTATATATCTAGAAAACCCAAATTTATCAATGGCAAAATTACTCTGAAAAACGAGATGACTTAGTAAAGTAACAGGTTATAAAAACAACATACAAAATTCAATAATCTTCATAGATACAAAGAAAATCTGAGAAGATATAATAAAGCATCAAAAAATAAAATTAAAAAAATATATACATGTAAACTTATAAGATATATCCAAAATCTATATGAGGAAAATTATATAAAATATTCCTGGAAGACAGACAAGTAGAACTGAACAAATACCACCTTCTTGGATAAAAAGACTCAACATCATAAAAACATCAGTTCTTCCCTAAACTAATCAGTACATTTAATCCAATCCAAATAAAAATACAATCAGGTTTTTTTCTCATCAGAGCAAGACAAGTTGATTGTAAAGTTTATTGGGAAGAAAAACATGAGAAAAAATAGCCAGAAAAAAAAGTACTGATAAGGAAGAAAGCTAGCCTTACTAGATATTAAAACATATTATAAGGCCTATATAATTAAAAGAGTGTTGTAGTGGCACATGAATACAGACCAATGGAGCAGAAAAGAAAATCCACAAATAGACCAAATTACATATATGAATATTTTAAACAACAAAAAAACAAAAAGAGCATCTCAAATCAATGAGAAAAAATAAGACTTTTAAATTAGTAATGGTGGGATATCTGGAAATCCATAAGGAAAAAGAAACTTGGAACCATAGCTCACACCAAACACCAGGACAAATTCCAAATGGATCAAAAGCATACAGAAAGAAAAGAGGGAGGGAGGGAGGGAGGGAGGGAGGAGGAAAGGAAGAAAGGAAAGAATTACCAGAGAAAAGATGAGAGAATTTCTATAACCAAAGAGTGGGGAAAACATCTAAAAAATGACTCAAAACTCCACAAGCAAGAAGTGGAAAGGGGTAATAAATTAGACTATATAAAAATAAAAACTTTTGAATGGCAAAAGACACTATAAGCAACGTAAAAACACAAATGACAAACAGAAAAAAAATTTACAACTTAGAGACAAAATATTATCATCTCTCCATATAGAGAGCCTCTAAAATCAGAAAGAGAAAAAAAACACTACTACATAGAAAAATAGGCTAAATTAATGGACACTTCACAGAAAAGGAAACAGAAATCACTCTGACTATGAAAACATGCTCACACTAAGAGAAATGTAAATTAAAACTGTATTTCTCACCAAAACACTAGTAAAACTCCAAAACCTTGATAGTATATTCAGGAGAAAGTACTATGGGGAAGGAAACAGCCCGTCTCATACATCTGGTGGGAATGCAAAATGGTATAACCCCTACAAAGGGGAATTCGGCAGTATCTAGAGAATTACCACACCTTTCAACCCAGCAAACCCACCTTTATGACACCCATGAGACTGGCAGAAATACAAAAAGATCTATGAAGTACATTATTTTTACAGGACTATTTTTAACAGCAAAAGAATGCAAACACCTCGAATGTCCATTAATTAACAGGGAACGGGTGGAATAAACTATAGTATATACACACAATGGAATAACTATACAGTGATAAAAAAGAATAAGGAATATCTCTATATACTACAGTCATAAGGTGATAAAATCAAGGTGCAGAACACTATGTATAGTATGCTATCATTTTCTAAGAAAGGAGGGATGCAAACAACACATATTTGTATATATACATAAATTTCTTTGAATGGCAAAATTTATATATCTTCTTAGATTAAAAAAATGGAAGGATAAACCATTTAATTTTAAAATTCCCTTAAGGAAAGAGGAAACAGGGATGAAGAGACAGACATAGAAGACTGACTTCTTTGAATATATTTTCTTTGTTGCTTTGACTTCAGATCTATGGAAATATTTTACAGAATTGAAAAAATTAAATTTAAACAGCAATTCCTGGTGGAAGCAAGCCAACAGATAAATGGATAAACAAAATGTGGCATATACATACAGTGGAATATTATTCAGGACTGGAAATCCCATCGCATGCTACAACATGGATGAAGCTTGAATGCATTATTCTTAGTGAAATAAGCCAGTCACAAAAAGACAAATATTATATGATTCCACTTATATGAGGCACATAGAGTAGCCAAACTTATAAGAGACAGAAAGCAGAAAGGTGACTGCCAGGAGCTGGAGGGAGGAGGAAATAGGGAGTTGTTTAATGGGCACAGAGTTTGAGTTGTGCAAGATGAAAAAGTTCTGGGGATCTGTTGCACAACAGTGTGACTATACCTAACATTACTGAACTGTACACTTTAAAATGGTTAACATGGTAAATTTTATTATATGTTTTTTACCACAATTAAAAGTAAAGATCATTTTAAAATTAAAATTTAAAAAGCAATTCATAAATGCTAAAAATAAAATGCAGTGTACCTAACTATATATCCAGTTAGTGGCGTAAGCACAGAGAGAGAAACTATTTCAAGTAACTTTTAAAAACAATGGTTGAACTATACATAGCCTAGCGGCAAAAACACAACCAACAGAACAAAAAACTTTTAATCATTTTCAGTAATTATATTGTTGGTGGTAAGATTGGCATTCTATTCTGGGTAATGTTGAATAAAGCAATGAGAAAAGAATATAACATAATTACATATTCTCCCTAGTGACTTTAAGAACAGGGAATGGTAGTGTGGGAAAAAAGGGGTATACATGTGTAAGACAAAAGAGGTTAAGCAAAAACTCTGGAGTACTGAATATGAACTAGAACTATCAGCATAAATTCATAATATATTCTGACTTTAAAAACAAAAAAAAAAATACCTTATATACATGATTTCCCTGATACATCCACTAAAAAGGCCTATAAATAGTGACCAACTTGGTAGCAAGAGCACCCCAACATGTATGCTGCTCCACTAAAAGAGAAACAGGGCTCCTTGGACAAACAGCTGACTCCTGGTCTGGAGGAGGAAATGCACCAGATGAGCATGGAAGACCCTATGCTAGGCAGAAAGGAAGCTATCAAAAGCAAGACTCACATCAAAATTACTTGGGAGTCAACCTTGAAGAGGTTTGCATTAGTTAAAAGTGGGACAATTTGAGAACCAGTAACAATAAAAGCTATATGGATTGAAATCATCAAAGCCTTTAATTCTTGACTTCATAATATTTTTTTAAAAAACCATATAACTGGTCACTATGAGAGGATGTTAAACAACCAATTATTTATTTTGAAAACTCATAAATAAAAAAATCAAGCCTTTATCTTGCCTTTCCCATATAAACTGTCTCATCTGAGTAATAAGAGATGAGAGGATGGGGCTGTCCCGGTGGCGCAGCTGTTAAGTATGCACGTTCTGCTTCAGCAGCCCAGGGTTCACCGGTTCTAATCCGGGTGCAGACATGGCGCCGCTTGGCACGCCATGCTGTGGTAGGTGTCCCACATATAAAGTAGAGGAAGATGGGCACGGATGTGAGCTCAGGGCCAGTCTTCCTCAGAAAAAAGAGGAGGATTGGTAGCAGTTAGCTCAGGGCTAATCTTCCTCAAAAAAAAAAAGAGATAAGGGGAAATTTCTCTTTGAAGATGGACTTAATGCCATTCAATAAAGCAAAGGAAAGTGAAATGACAACCCACTGAAAGGGAGAAAATATTTGCAAATCAGTATCTGATAAAGGACTTGTATCTAGAATATATAAACTCTTATGACTCAAGAAAAAGACAATCCAATTTAAAAATGGGCAAAGGATCTGAAAAGTCTTTTCTTCAGAAAGATACACAAATAGTCAATAAGCACATGAAAACATAGTTGAAATCATTAGTCATCAGGGAAATGCAAATCAAAACCATATCTGCAAGGATGGCTGGCAAAAAAGTCAAGATCAAGTGTTGGTGAGGATGTGGAGAAATCAGAACTCGCCTACACTGCTGGCAGAAATGTAAAATGGTGCAGTTGCTTTGGTATAGTCTGGCATTCCTTAAATGGTTAGAGTTGCCACATAACCCAGCAATTCCACTCCTACATATATACTTAAGAGAAAGGAAAACATATTTCCACACAAAAATTTCTACACAATGTTTATAGCAGCATTATTCACCATAGACAAAAAGTGGGAAAAGAAACAAATGTCCATCCACACACACAAACGGACAAACAAAATGTGGCATACTCATACAAAGGAATATTATTAGGCCACAAAAAGGAATAAAGTACTGATGCATGCTTCAACACGAACCTTGAAATATTAAGCTAAGTGAAAGAAGCCAATCACAAAAGACCACATAGTATATGGTTCCATCGATATGAAAGTCTAGAATAGGGAAATCTATAGTGACAGAAAGGAGACGAGTGGTCACTCAGGGCTGAGGGAGGGCAAGAGGTAGGGAGATAATAGCTAAAGGGTATAGGGTTTCTTTTTGATGTGATAAAAGTATTCTAAAACTGACTGTGATAATGGTTGCACATATCTATCAATATATTAAAAAGCCACTGAATTGTACACTTTAAATAGATGAATTGTATGATATATGAATTACACCTCAATAAAGTTATTTAAAAACAACAAAATACAGCAGTAATGACAAAATTAGAATATCCTATTTTGCAACCCCTAATCAACTAACATAGTAAACATCCGGCTATAGCATCACAAAGAGAGAGACAGCCATACATCTGGGCCTCCTGAAGGAAGATAACCCATGAAGCAGACTTGCCAAAATACTAAACTGTATTTGATTAAGCCTGTAAACCTAACTACCTATTTACAGGAAATACAGGCGAAAAAGGAATATGTTAAAGTTGACACCATGGGGAAGAACCAGCAAAACCCCTAAGACTGTTGGAACCTGTTAAGACAAGCAATCCAGTTTCTTCAACACATAAACTGCAAGAGAGAAAAAATGAGACCAAAGGAAACCTATAAATAAAGACATGACAATTAATTCCAATGTGTGGAACTCATCTGGAGCCTCATTTTTTTTTTTAAGTGTAAAAAAGAAAAATCGTTTATATGACATTTGAGACAACTGAAATTTTAACAATGATTGGATATGTAGTATGAAAGAATTACTCAATTTTTCAGATGTGAAATGGTCTTGTGGTTATGTTTAAAACAGAGAGAGAGAGAGTCCATACTATTTAGAGAGCCATACTAAAATTCATGTTAAAATATGGGAGACTTAGGACTTGCTTCAAATAATATGAGTGGAAGAAATGGACAGGGCAACACTGGCCATGGGTTGATGGCTGCTGGAAGTAAGTGATGGTTTAGAAGGGTTGATTATATTCCTCTATTTTTCTGTATGTTTAAAATCTGTAATAAAACATTTTTTTAAGTCTCAGATAAGCTAAAAAAACAATTCCATACTAAAATGAATAGCTATTAAGAAAAGAATAGTATACTTGAGACATTCTTAATCAGGCATTCTGTCCCTAAAGTAGGTACAAAGACAATGTTTAAGATGCAGTTATTATAATCCCAGCAGGAAGCACTAAAGACATTTTGAAAAATCGTATTAATATTGTTGTTGTTGTAATCGAATGGTCCCTCTTCTACCCTTACCATCTGCTGCTATGATGAAACATACCAGAGTGCCTGACTTTTTTGTATGTCTCTAAATATGAACATTCTACTGTATGAGGCAATATCTGCTTAGAAGAAGAGAGGTCAGGGTGAAGATACGTTAGAGAGGGAGATTATCACAAAGTCTTCTGCAGCATAGTACATGAAGCCCATTTCTAGGGTATTAAAAAAGCTTAAAGATTTTTCAAATTTGAAATCACAGATTGTTTTTTAAAAACAAATTTAAAAAACACAACTCTATGTATACTAAGATATCTCTGTATCTTAGAAAACGAGAGAAGAGAAAAAAAGAAGTTGGTTAAAATAGCTAATCATGTTGTGTTTTTTTAATTTTAAAAATACTCAAAGACATTTGAGGAGATGGAAAGATAAGAACTCATTTTAGTACTGGCCATTAAATACTTAGCATGAGATTTTCTTCTAATGTGCCAGAAGCAGAGAGCCAGAAATAGATATGAAAAATGCATGGGAAGGCAAAAAAGGAGTCCAAGGACTGTAGGTAAAGTATGATGGCTCAGAATCTCCAAAATTGGCCAATGAGATACAGGAAGAATGAAGGAGGAAACCACCTATTGCCACCAAATCATATTCTTTAATGGGCCACTGTTATCCAATATGAAAATACTCAGAAGCCTCTTTTTCACCTCTCTAGACACAAGTCTTCATATTCTTACTTTTCATTTTTAATAGACTTTATTTTTTAGAGCAGTTTTAGGTTCACAGCAAAACTGAACAGAAAGTACAGAGTTCCCTTATAACCCCTGCTCCCACACAAACAGCCTTCTCCATTATCAACATTTCATTTGTAACAAGCAATGAACCTACATTGACATGTCATTATCACCCAAAGTCAATAGTTTACATTAGGGTTCACTCTCAGTGTTATACATTCTATGGATTTTAACAAATGTATAATGTATCCACCATTATAGTAACATACAGAACAGCATCACTGCCCTAAAAATACCCTGTGCTCTGCCTATTCAACCCTCCTTCCCCCAAACTCTTGGTAAACACTTACTAACGCTTTTTAAACATGACCAAAATAGACTGGAATGAGCATTTTCAGTCCTCAAGGAAAGAAATTCTATAGAGTCTACAGTAATAATGCTGGCCCCTTAAAGGTTATATTAACACCTTCTCTCCCTCTCCTATGTACAAATTCAAGTTGTTGTTTCTAACATTTCACCAATGCACATTTCCTAAATTATTTTCTGGGTTTTTTATTTTTGCAATGTAGTGGCAATTCATTTTTTGGCAATAACATCCATTTGTTCTCCGCTTGGACTGACATCAACATTTTTAAAAGACCAAATCCAAAAAGCTTTTAAGAGAACCCAATTTGTTTTCTACAGTTGTCAAAGGGCAAATCTGGACCTTGGGCAGTGGCTTTTATCTTCCATCTGCACATTTTAACAATATAGCTTACAGACTTCTAAAGAAAACATCTGTCCACTTTTAACCCATGTCTCCACACTGCTGTTTTTAACAACTGGTTAAAGACTTCTCTCCAATTATTTAAAAAATGGGTTCTCTCGAAAAACGAAAAAAAGAAAGAAAAAGTGAACTATCTCATTGAAAGTCTTTGGAGCTTTGTGGAGTTCCAGCCAGTTAAAACAGGAAGAAGTAATTCACTATAATTGTCCCAATTAAGAGATAGAAGACAAAGATAAAATTTGAGTTATATTCTATTTTCAGAAACTGAAGGTCACAAGCTTTTTCTTAAGAACATAAAATAAATCTTATAAAAATTAAAAAAGGAAAATATTTCAGGACCTGATATCTTACGTTCTATCAATTTTCCTGGACCAATCAGTTTTGACTGAAACATCACTCTCAGGTATGCTGCATTCTTCTATCAACCTCAGCACTTTTTAAATGGCAGGTTTTCTGACCTAAGAGAAAGGCGTGATACAAGATGAGCAATTACCTTTGATTTTTCTTCATTTTCTCTATAAAATTCAGCCATCTGTTCCTCCTGTTCTTCAATAACATCCTTGAGGGTGTCTACCTGGTAGATCAAATTGTTCTTCTCATTGTCTAACTGTGCATTGGAAACCATGGCCTTCTTGTATTTTTCTTCCACTTCAGACAAAGACTCCTAAATGAAAGTCAAAGTCATCAGACTAACATCTAAAATATGTTCACTGCTTATATGCAATATAACAGGAAACTACAGCACAGGCACAAACACATCAAGATGCATTTTTGCAAAATACAAGCAGTAGGTTAACTCCTGGTTTAGTAACATGCACATCAAACAGGAGGACAATAATAAGCCAATAATGCCATTATAAGAACTTTATGTGCTCTCTGCTACCCAAGAGAACAAAACCAAGAAGCAATGTAGCCTCTGAAAGATGAAAAGGTGTGCAGACAACATATATTTGTAAGAGTCATAAAGTGAAGAATCATCAATGTTTTCAGAAATGTTACTCTTGTAGTTTTTAACAAGCTGTTTGGTATTAAGAATGCAATGATACAACAGAATACAGCCTCTTTTTACACAAGTAAACTTCATACTCATTTGAATTCTGCTACTTACTGGATGTTGTTTTCAATACTTTCCTGTTCTGCATAATAATGCTAATGTAAATTGTAAGCATTTTCTTCTAGTAATTATTCAAATTTTAGTCATTTTTAAATAAGTAAGCAATACAAAAATGATTACTTAAAAAAGAGCTACCACAAAATGCCTGAAATTTTATGTACTTCAGTTTTCTGCCTAAAATAGATTACAAGTCTGTTTTTAAAAAACTGTATCTAATTTGGTAGAGTACTACTACCTAATTTTTTTTAAGCTAAAAAGAAAAAACATTTCACAAAGAAAAAGTCACGAGTTCTGGAAATAAATTCAAAAAATACTAATGTAAACATTTAACAAACAATGATCAAGGATATAGAGGAGCATCCAGAACCCTTACATTTATGATTGATTGATTTTGACAAGGGTGCCCAGACAACTCAATGGGAAAAGAATAGTTTTTTCAACAAATGGTATTGAGACAACTGGCTATCCACATGCAAAAGAATGAAGTTAGACTCCTATCTTACGCCATACGTAAAAATTAACTCAAAAGAGAAAGACCTAAATGTAAGAGCTAAAACTATAAAACTCTTCAAAGAAAATATAGCAGTAAATCTTCATGACCTTTGACTAAGCAATGGTTTCTTAGATATGATAACAAAAGCAGTATCAATGAAAACAAAAATAGACTTCATGAAAATTTAAAACTTTTGTGCTACAAAAAGTACCATCAAGAAAGTGAAAAGACAACCCGTAGAATTGGAGAAGACATTTGTACATCTTATAGCTGATAAGTGATTGTATACAGAATAGATAAAGAACACTTACAACTCAACAATAAAAAGATACATAATTCAATTTAAAAATGGGCAAGGATTTGAATAGACATTTCTCCAAAGAGGATATACAAATAGCCAGTAAGCACATGAAAACATGCTCAACATCATTAGTAATTAGGGAAATGCACATCAAAACCACAATGAGATACCACTTCACACCTACTAGGATGCTATATATAACCAAGAAAAACATAATCAGTATTGGTGAGGATGTGGAAAAACTAGAACCTTCATACATTGCTGGTGAGAATGTAAAATAGTGCAGCTGCTTTGGAAACAGTTTGGCAATTCCTCAAAATGTTAAACACAGAGTTACCATATGACCCAGCAATTCTATTCCTAGGTATCTACCCAAGAGAATTGAAAAGATATGTCTATACAAACATTTGTACATAAATGTTCACAGCAGCATTATTCATAATAGCCAAAAATTGGAAACAACTCAAATGTCCATCAACTGACAAATGGATAAACAAAATGTGGTATATCCATACACTGAAATATTACCCAGCCATAAAATAAATAAATAAATATAGATATATATATATATAGATATACTGCTACATGTTACAACACGGATGAATCTTGAAAACATTATGCTAAATGAAAAGTCAATCACAAAAGACAACATACTGAATTATTCCAATTAAATGAAATGGCCAGAATAGGCAAATCCACAGAGACAGAAAGTAGATTAATGGTTACCCAGGGCTGGGTGTGGGAGTGGGAGAGGAGGAGTGAGGAATGACTACTAATTAGCATAGGGTTTCTTTTTATCGTAATGGAAATGTTCTAAAATTGGGTTGAGGTGATGGTTATACAACTCTGTGACTACGCTAAAAACCACTGAACTGTGTACACTTAAATGCATAGATTTTATGGTATGTGAATTATATGTCAATAAAGATACACACACACGTACACAGACGTATACAAATACACTTAATAATACTTCACAAACCAGGAGTGTATTAATAGGTAGCATTTATACAAGAATTGTGAACAAATATAACCCAAATAAAGAATATAAGCAAAGTCAATTGTATAATGGTTGAAATATAGTAGTGTCTTAATATAACACAGAATTTAGAATGATTCTAATCCACGTTAGAGGCGAATAGCATTAAAAAGTCCTCCTCATAAGTCAGTCCCATATAATATGGGGCCTAACTGCATGAACACCAGAATCTAAGACAGTTCAAGCAGTAGATCCAGGGACACAATACATAACACAATAAACTGGACATAAAACTTATAGAATGTACCCTTCCTTTAAATAATAGACCACAGACGCCTGTTTTAAATTTAAGTCAGGGTAGTTGTAATGATTTCAATCTAGCTTACACAGCAATACCCACTAGGAATTAGTTTTACTTAAATGTGTCTAAGGCAGTGATTTTCAAAGTGTAGGTTCTGGACTAGCAGCAACAGCATTACAAACAGCAAAAATGCAAATTTTCAACCCACTGACTAAGAAAATCCGGGAGTCCAGCAATCTGTGTTTTGACAAGATGATTCTGGATGGAAGGTAGCGTGGAGAAAGGCACTCCAAAGGCAAACATACTTAAGAATAATGTCATAGGCAACGACCCAGCATCCTTTCAACAGGATACAGACATATCACACCACCATGCTTGATCACCAATCAGATCATTTTTTTAACGATTTTTCTTCCACTTAAAAAGAGTTATTTCAAAGATAAATATAACCTGAAGTCCAGTTCAATTATACACTGACCATGAAATAAGAAAAGGGATCTTATCTGTTCAAAGTCTCAAATAAATTTAATCTGTTCTTTTCGTATCCTTCAAAGAACACAAGAAATGGTAGATCTAAAAGGCAAGAAAAAAACATTTTAAATAAAATAAAAAGCAAGTAAGAATGCCTCTGAATCACTTGCTTGCTGTTCTGATATGTTACATATGAAATTTTAATATGAGTGTATTTATTTAATGTATTGGATTTGATCCAAGTTATTTCCAAAAGTCACCACTCTAAAACCCTCAAGGGGGATTAAATCCTGAAGATTAGAGCAATCAGACTAAATGAGCACCTCAGCATAATAACTCTAATTCTCCTGATGTGTACTGACAACCTCACATATCAGCCATATCAGCAGCTTGCAGGCTCCCCTCATCAGCATTCTCCATAGGACTTCCCACCCTTCTGGTCCTGAGCCTTAACTGGAAGTTCTTTATGGACAGCAACCATCTGCATGAAAGTTCTGCCTGGTAGCTGGGCTACTTCAAATCATGCCAGGGAGGCTGATGAAAGCTTTGCCTATTAGGTCCACGCTTTGTCCTTTAGGCACATCCTGAGTCACCTTTCTGAATGCCTTGTTTACACTCAGAGGCCTGACATGTATTTTTGTTTCAAACAGGGACATGCGTGTATTCAGAGAAACTTTTAGTTTCCTCATACTGGGCTCGAACTTCATAATAAAACACGGGGAAGGGCATGATGACCAAGTGCCATTTACAACCGAAATGTCTGCCTCATACCAACACTTACACTGAAAACTGGTAGCCGTCCTTGCTCAAAAAAGATAAGGCCTATTTAAATTTACCTCCAAATTCTTTAAGGCACTGAATCTGTGTAATCTTTTTTGACCTACAGGTAAAAAAGATGGAAACAAAAAGGAAACACAGGCCTCATGCTCCAGGGTCCTTCCTTCAGAGGGAATATTTATAATAATGCTCTCTTGGATGCTCCTTCCTCCTGCCTTTAACACTGACTGAATTTGGTGACAGAAATAGGCAATATTTTCTCATTTAGCTTAGAAGAATTTTAAGGTCTAATTCTCAAAATTCTCAAAAAAATCTTGGAGTACTTTGTAGGTGTGTTTGCCCAATTCATTTTGTATGGCTAAGACACAAGGGATAGGCAAGAATTTTACAAGGTATATTATCTTCTACTGAATATTCCAAAAATTACAGTAAACATTTAAACATAAGCAGAGATTCAAAGTTTGCCTTTCCTATGCATTGCAGGTTAAGCACATGCTTGAAAGACAAACACTGTTAGTAAAGCTATGTGCAGTGGGGTTAATAGACCTCACGAAACCACCATTACCAACACTTCTGCATACAGAGAGCATGCTTGGGCTGCAGAATGGGCCCTGATACCTTTAGTTCTTTAAGCCCCTGCATGTATCTCCCTTCTACATCCTGTATCTGGTCCTTAAGGTCATAGATATCCTGCAGGACATAGGAACGAACCATTGCATAAAACCATGCATAAATACATCTTAAATCAAAAGATTCAGATGAAAATGTGAATTACTTTTGTATATTCCTGAGAAAAAGTAGAAAAATCCAAGTATACAAATAGAACTGCCACTCCAAACCAGTGAAAGGGGCAAACAGGTCAGGTGCTAGTGGGCCTAGGGAGGGTCTGGAGCAATCAATCTAAAGTGTTAAATATTTTCTTAGTATTAACTCCTATTGAAAGAGCATTAGCAAATGGGAGTGATACTGTATATGGGAAAAAAGCTATATAAATTATAACATTTTTCAACATACCATTTAAAAAATTTTACAAGTCATTTAAATAATTTTTAGCATAATGTTTCACTTAGAACTAGTAAAATATGTAGTAAATTATTTATAAGCAGCAAATTTTACTTACTCATACAGAAGTTTTAAAAAATGTAATAAGCGGATATGAACAAAGTTGTCTTCCAATGACTTAGTTACTGACCACAATTAATTTGGGAAAAAGAAAGTAAAGGGAGGAAAGTTAAACAACATTTCAAGCACAGCGTCAAATCAGAGTCTATCCTGAGGATACCATTTATATAATGACAAAAGCATTTGCTCCAAATTTTACCATAATCCTAAGAAGAAAAGCGAAGCAGGTCAAATTTTAAATGAAAAATATTGTTTCCCTTGTACCTGACCCTGCTACATAACGTCTATTCTGGATGCTTGATTTAGGAGGAAAATAACTGCCACAGGGCCCTAAATACAATTCTGCAGTTACAGGCAGGATCGATTATCAAAGGCCAATTATAAACAGATTCTGTATTTCACCTCCCCTGAGCCCTTCTTTTCCTACTTGGTAGGTTTGTCTGTCTTTTACTCATTGATTCATTCAACATTTATCAAAGGCCTATTAGGAGCCAGAGGCAAGGATACAAAAAGCTCATTTCCTTCAAGGAAGTCATCTCAAAAAAGAAGTGAAAGTAAATGGCAAGCACAAGCTAAGGCCCTGTCCTCCTGTCTTTTGTCCCACTAGAAAACAGCACCTAAAGGCAAGAGTTTACTCAACTTTGCACCCCCAGCACTTATGCCTGGTACTTAGTACTGACATCTTCAAAGTCACAGCCATGTCAGCTCTCTCCTTCTCTATTGCCACTGCCACTGTTCCAAACCTCTCCACCCTCTCCTAACCCCCAGTGGGTTTTACAAGTTGCCCATTTCACAAACCAGACTCCTGCTCCTAACCTGTCTACAATCCTACTCAGTCCCCACCTGTCCCCACCTCCTCTACTGTATCAGTGGGAGAGGACCTCTAAATTAGGCCACCCCATCCATCTGAGCCCTGGACATTTCTCTCACCCACTCAGGCACTGTACTCTGTCAGTTACCCCTCTCCTTCCTAAAACTTCATGTTTCTCTCTACTGGCTCAATCCAACCCATGAAAATAGTAATCAATCTCGCCTTTAAAAGAAAAAAAAACTTCCCTTAACCTTCTATGTCTCTTTGCTATTGACCAGCCAACTCCTATCCTCCAATATCCTCCTCAAAGCAAGTTTCTTACACTTTTTTCCCATCACAGTTTTGTGGTGTTTTGTTTGTTTTTGTTTTTTTTTTGAGGAAAATTAGCCCTGTGCTAACATTCGCTGCCAATCCTCCTCTTTTCGCTA
This sequence comes from Equus caballus, assembly GCF_041296265.1. Taxonomy (NCBI): domain Eukaryota; kingdom Metazoa; phylum Chordata; class Mammalia; order Perissodactyla; family Equidae; genus Equus; species Equus caballus. The sequence continues at coordinate 59,427,378 of NC_091699.1, read as the reverse complement.
AGACTGGCCCTTAGCTAACATCTGTGCCCATCTTCCTCTATTTTATATGTGGGAAGCCTGGCATAGCATAGCTTGACAAGCAGTGCACACACCTGGGATGTGAACCAGCAAACCCCGGGCCTCCGAAGTGGAGCTTGAGAACTTAACCTCTACACCACTGGGCCAGCCCCTTTTCCCATCACAGTTTTGACTTGCTCATCTCATCCTAATTGTTCAACCACAGGGTCACTGCTCTCCTTGCCTCCAGTGCTTCCTCCAATCTTTGGTCAATCTTTACGACTGCAAATCAGATAGTACTGCTCCCCTGTTTAATATTCCAATGTTTTCAAGGTAAAACTGAATTCCTTTTAGGCTGCCAACAAGACACTTTGTGATTTGGTCTATCACTACTTCTCCAGTTTTCTCTCTCACCCACCACTCCTACTCAGTTCTCTCCTACCCTCTGACAACTTTGCTACACAGATAACCTTCTGGTTCTCTGAATTTCTCTCTCTGAGAAAGCCTTCCCCCTTCAACTTCTTTGCCTGTTTGATTTTTATTCTGCCTTCACAGCTTAGCTCAGTTTGTCTCCTCTGAAAAGCCTTTAGTTATCTTTTCTCCTAGTCCAGTTTAGACGATGCTTCTCTAAATTCCCTTACCAGCCCAATTCTTGCTACTACCATAGGATCACACCACCTAGTTTTACTGGTTTGTATCAGTTTGGCTTCCCATGAAACAGTGAACTCCTAAAGTCCAAAGTGTGTTTTACCACCTAAATCTCTGGGGCCAAGTGCTAGATAAATACTGAATGAATGAATGAAAGCAGTTTTTATTACTACCCTTCCCCTATTCCTCACAAATAGCAGGTTCAGCAAATAGATATTCACATACATTTTGAAAGCTCCCATCTTTCAAATAAAGGCTTAGTGAGAATGGAGATTCAACTAACGGGTTAAATGAGCTTTTCATTACTCAGGTATTTCTATTATCCCAAATATTATTACACTTGTCTTATCAAGAAAAATTGAGAGATAACTGTATTCAGGCAGCCAAATAATACCATAACGGCTCAACAGACTAATAATTCCCAAAGCCTGGTTCCTTGTACATCCATATATTTTCCATTTAAAATATGGCCAATTATTTCTGAGAAAACTTTTACACACATTAAAAAGGTTTTTTGGCATTTGTAAGTTAGCAGAACTCATTCCAGTATCATTAAATATTCAGGAAAGAGAACAGAAAAAAAGAATTAACTAATCTCCTTCCTTTCAGACCCGAGTCACATTCTTGAACTGCACTAACAATTTTTTTAAAGAACTCATACTCCTTTTTTCTACTAAGTTACATTAAACGTTAAATAGTTCTAGTACACTACAAAGAAGCCAAAACACTTTTTAAAAAGCAAACCAAAAATTGTGGTTTACCCGCAATTCACTTAGTGAAGCGTCTGGATCTATTAAGCTGCTGGTGTCCCCGCTTCCTCGTCGGGATGAGTTTCCACTTAGAGGGGTTGTTGCCGAGGCAGAATTTCTAGATGAAGGCTATAGAAAAGAAATACGACATTTCTAAGTCTTGTTTCTTTAAAAATATGTTTGCTGTGAAAATTTAAAATGGAGCAGGGTGTTGGGGGCAGATCTAATACAGTGTGGACAAGAAGTTACCAAGTGCAACATACAGGCAATTTAGACTGGCTCTGGGGAGAAGGTGTCCAGAGAAGGGCCCAGGCATACTAACTTCTTTCACTCAAACACTTCACTGGAATCTAGAATTCATAATAACTAAAAAGAAAATGGTCTGTGTGAGTTGTTTGTTTTCTAAGTTTATCTTTGCTATATTGTAAACAATACTGGGGTGAGCAAATCAGATTAATGTACAACAGTTTTAGAACTTTATACTTGGTATGCTAATTAACAGTCCTATTAGTTCCTATTTAGATCCTGAAGCTGCTTCTTTAGAATCTTTTCTTTTTCTAATACTTCGTTGATAATGCTGGAGATAGTATTTGCAGCTGACAGCAACACTGTGTATCACTATGAATTTATACTCTTCTTACCACAATTAGATTAAAAGTGAGATTATGATATTGGATTAAGAAATGGCATAGATCTGTGCTGTCCAATATAGTAGCCACTAGTCACATGCAGCTATTGAGCAGTTGAAATGTGGCTAGTCCAAATTGAGATTTTTTTTAAGTAAAATACACACCAGATTTCAAAGACTTAGTGCAGAAAAAAGAACATAAAATATCTCATTAATAAATTTTCATATTGATTATGTTGAAATATTTTGGATATTTGGGTTAAATGAAATATATTATTTAAATTAATTTTATCTGTTTCTTTTTACCACTTTGATGTGGCTACTAGAAAATTTACATATGTCCTTTGTGCCATATTTCCATTGGACAGAACTGGTATGTCTTTTTGAGTATAGCATAAAATTAATCCTGATAATTTCCCTAAGATGACTTTCTAAAAATACTTCTAGAAGAAAGCTGAGACTTTTACAGAAAGTAACTCCTAAGAAGGAGTTATTTTACTTCAAAAAAAATAATTTGTCTATGAAGGGGAAAAAAAACCCTCATAGTTTGTCACCACCATTCCCAAAGACATTTCATTTTCAGTCTTTAATGGTTTCTTCTCAGGATTAAATTCTAGAGGAATGAAAACCAAAAGAGCAGCCAAAAGCTTAAGAGGTGACATTCAAGGAAATAAAACGCAATGTCTTTTCTCTTCCCAGTGCTTCACATGACTCAGCCTCAGAGGAATCTGGGGGCTCAAGGACGGGAAATAGATGAAGAGAGGAAGAGTAACTCCATCAGTTCAAGTGGAGGAAAATAAAAGATGAACAGTAGTAGAAAGTAAGTTTAGTGGACCTTGAGAACTTAATCCTCAGGAATTTATTTACTCACCCTTGTGTAATTTTCAGCATACTGTTTGTCAGATTTTTCATCAAACTGGAAAACAACAGAGATAAAAATCAGGAAAGATGTTTACCATGTCGATTTTTTTAGGAGAAAAAAAGAAGTGACCTCATTTGAGTTCTACCAGTTCAAGTGACGTTTGGAACCTAAAAGTAAACATACTAATAAAAGTTGAGACACATAAGATAAAATGTCAAGAACTTTAATTCTTATCCTAAGAAAGACATGGAGTAAGCAAGCAGTCCTTACACAAAAGTTTACAACTTTTAGATAGATTTTCTTCTCATGGTATTCAAAACACTTTAAAGAAAACTACATATAAACTTAAGTTTTAGCACTGCAAATGTTAATACAAAAAAAACTTGTACACATCAAAAGAAGTCCGATAAAACCAAAAGCCAAAAAACTTTATTATCTAAACATTATTAGGACACATAGATAAGACTAGAAGACTTAGCCAAAAAAGTTCAGATTGGACTAAAGCATGTTAAACACATCATCAAAAAAATTTTCCCCCAGCGCATTAAGGATTCACTTGTTTAGCTTTTCTTGTTTTTTGTCTTTTTAGGTAATACATGCACATGTGTCAAAAAAGGGGGAAAAAATGAAACAGTACAAAAGGGTATGCAAAGTAAGACTCTCTCCCCACCACACCATACACCCTGATCTCCAATTCTCACTCTAAGAGCAACCAACCCCCAAGTCTTTAAAAAAACTCTAATAGTGTCCCAAATACATTCTATATCTTCTTTTTTCCCTTACCAAGTTTCAGAGATTAGAGAAAGTACTTCTTTTTTCTTCATGGCATTTATCACTCCCTGATCCTGTGATATTTATTAATTTATTTATTGCCTGATCTCTCTCTTTAACGTAAGCTCTACGACTGTATGGTTTTTTCTGTATTCCTAACCTAGGAAAAGACATACAGAAGGACTCAAAAATTGTTAGATGAATGAATAAATGAATCATACCCCATCTGTACTTATAGACTTATTTCATTTTAACAGCTACATAGTAACATGTTATCTGGACATACCATAATGAAGCTATCCTGTCTTTTGCTCATAAACCTTAAGGTTGTGTTAGTTAGACAGTGTTTAAAGAACGGAGGTACCTTAAAGATCTAGTCTAAAATCCTGACTTTATAGCTGAGGAAAGAGAATTTCAGAGGTGAAAGATTCTGCTAAAGGTTGAACAACTACTAAACTCAGAGCTGGAGCCAGATCTCAGTTTTATGAATTTTAACCCCAGTGTTCCTATTATTTACCTGTATATACTGTCCCAATTACCATTAGGGGGGAAAAAGTCACACAGAGATATAACTAACTGAAAACAAACCCCGACTCCAACTCCCAGATCAAGCCTCCCAGCCCAATCTAGAGACAAGATTTAAAAACCATCCTCACTTAAAACACAAAATGTCATTATGTCTGGCTCTATTCTGATCATGTCACTCTAATTTCCTCATATTTGAAAGTTTTTCTGTTCTTTTTCATTATCCACATTTATCATGTTCATTTTCTCTCCCAGGAAACATTTTTTATTTTAAGTACTGTATCAATAATACTACCTGAGTAGTATTCAGAAATATTCTGCTAGATCTATTTGAAATCCTGTCTCATATCCCCCTCTCAAAAAAAATGACTCCCAAGCCCAGCCACTTTTTAATAGACAGTCAACTTGGAATAATCTTACATTTCAAAGGCTGCATCGCTGAACTACTCCATTGCAATGTTGACTGTATTGCTTTCAATATCTTCTGACAGATCCCAACTGTCGCAACCACAAGTGATCATGCGCCAAACCTCAGGGATTGTTAAGGCAGCAAAAAATGCCTAGAGCAGCCATGCCGCAGTCCAGTTGTTTTAGCTGCAGTGACTTGGCCAGAGACTCCTCACTTCTCAGATCTGTGCTATATCACGTGCTGTCTTCCATTTAGACAAAAAGCTAGTTGAAACCTGGCATTCTAAAAGTCCCAGTGCTCTAACCACTGGGAGGTCCATTTAGCTGCAGTACAATGACAAGCTAATGTCCATAATGATGACTCAAAGAGTCTGCCAGATCCTGAAAAGGCTTCTAAGTGGAATAAAACTTAATCATGTTTACTACATTAAAGTATAAAATAGGGAAAGGTTGATAAAAGGGTACAAACTTTCACCTATAAGATGAATAAGGTCTGAGGATCTAATGTAAAACATGGTGACTGTAGCTGATAAAAAACTGTGTATGAATAACATGGAAAAAATGAATATGCACTAATATGAAAAATGTTTATAAGATTAGTAAGTGAAAAATCAGAAAACAAAGGCTGTATGTACCATATGGTCACAATTCTGTAAAACAAACAAATTAAACTGAATGGGAAGGATACTACAAATAAAACATCAAATTGCTTCAAAGAAAGTGGCTAATAAAAAGGTAGATTAAAATACAAAAGAAACCCCATAAAACAAAAAAATAGTAAGAAAAGACTTTTTTCCCCCCAGTAAGGCCCTCAGGACTTGCTCATTAATGCTGACTGTAGCCTACTATTCTAAAAAAATTTCAAGTAGGGGACAGCCCCGTGGGCAAGTGGCTAAGTTTGCACGCTCCGCTTTGGCGGGTCAGGGTTCGCCCGTTCAGATCATGGGCATAGACCTACACACCGCTCATCAAGCCATGCTGGAGCAGCATCCCACATGGAAGAACCAGAGTGACTTAAACTAGGATATACAACTATGTACTTGGGCTTTGGGGAGGGGAGAAAAAAAAAAAGAGGAAGATTGGCAACAGATGTTAGCTCAGGGCCAATCTTCCTCGATAACAACAACAAAAAAAATCAAGTAAATATTATGCCATTGTACTCTCAAATAAATAAGTAGTTCTCCAATCAAGAAAAGATTTCCTTGATAGTTGGAAATTCAAAGTTAGCTAAGAAGTTGGAAATATTTCCTATTAGCATTAATGTGCAAAGAAGAGCACATAATGGCAAACTTTATAGGCCAATTTGAATGCTAAAAGTTCAAAAGTAACATTTTCTAAGGAACTTCAAATTATCACTATAAACAAAGTCTTAAATACTATAATGTTTCCCATATTTCAATGATAAATACCTTTGCCTTATTTACGTCCAGGACATCTGAAAAAGCTTTGCTCTTGACATTATAGATTACAGATTGTTTCTCTTTAACTATTTGTTGAAATTAACACTTCTGAGAAATATTTCTTAGAATATAAATTCTGTCAAATCTTTGAAACTGTTTCTCCTTAAAAGAAAGATATTTATTATTCTCTAAGAGGCCCTCTGAACTTCATTTCAGCATATGACTACTTAGTTTGACAGATAATTTTACCTTACTAAAATAGGAAAATACCTTTGAGTCTTTTTGAATGGAAATAGAACATTTTAGTTGTGAATACATTTTGATATCGTCATTTGAAAGAGTTGTTTAGAAATAAAAACTTGTATTTTGTTCCAAACTATATTTTTTTCTTAAAAAGATACTGGAGTTTTAATACAATTGAGCTATGCGTATCTGACGTGGAGCAACTTTCAGCACGCAGCAACTATTTTGTCAACAGTATCAGTAACTTTAATATAATGCGGGATCAGAAGATAAATTATTTTAATAAGGTATTTGAAAAAACCTCTATTTTTAAAGGTATAAAATTACAGTCTAATAAAGTATTTATAGTGTAGTTTGTTTAATGAAGTCACTGATTCTAATCTTTTGTTAATTTCTAATTTATATATGACTTGATACTGCTATTCAAAAATTCTATTTGGAAAAAACCAAAAAACAGAAGATCTGATTCTCCAACCACAGAAGGGAAGAGAACAATAAATTTCAATAATCTCCTAAAGCAAAATTCTCTGAGGATTTCATTCAGAAATGGTCTAATTATCAACAACCAGTAAAAGTGAATTTAGCACATTTATATTCTTTTCCTATACTCTAGCCTGACCTATGGAACAGAAAGGAAAGCAATGCAGGAGACAAGACGACAAGAGGCTAGAGCAACCACCATAAATACTGGATAATGAGTCTGCCCAATCAGAGCCTGGCACCGTTTTCAGCACCTCCTAGCCCAGAAGTTATAAGCTAGCAGACTGTACACACATATTTGATTCACAATGGGGAAGTCAGAAAGTGTCTTCCACAATTTTGAATTCACTGTCAGCATTTTAAAATCAGGATATATCATATAAAAATGTGGATTTTCAGCTTACCTTTTTAAAAAATGTGTGTGTGTGTGTGTGTGTGTGTGCATGCGCGCACGCGCAGAGAGAAACCTTACCAATATCAAGTCCACTTTTTATTCTTCTATAATAAGCTGAATCACAGTATACTCTTTAAAAGAAATAATACTAGAGAATAATTTTTGCTCTAGAGAGGGAACCAGCAAATACTTTAGGCTTTGCCAAGAGGCAAAATTAAGGATACTATATAGGTACTTAGATAACCATTTAAAAATATAAAACTTATTGACTTGTAGGCCATGAAACAACAAGGGGCTGGCCAGATTTGCCAACCACCGATCTAGAGAATCTTTTGCTTATGTAATAAGGTGTACAGTATGATGAATTTAAATATATATAGGCTATGTGTATATGTGTGTGTATATCAAATCACATTACACACCTTAAATATGTACAATTTTTATTTAAAAAATACATAAATAAATCAAAATCACTATCTTGCGGGAAAAAAGAGTTACATTTAATTAGTAGAGGCAGGGGGAAATGTTTTTAAAACTGTCAACCCTAAGGCCGGCCCAGTGGTGAGCGGTTAAGTGCGCACGTTCCGCTTTGGCAACCCAGGGTTCGCTGGTTCGGCTCCCGGGTGCAGACATGGCACCACTTGGCAAGCCATGCTGTGGTAGGCTCCCATATATAAAGTGGTAGAGGATGGGAACAGATGTTGGCTCGGGGCCAGTCTTCCTCAGCAAAAAAGGCGGAGGAGTGGCAGCAGATGTTAGCTCAGGGCTAATCTTCCTCAAAAAAAAAAAAGAAAAAACTGTCAACCCTTTCACTTCTGTATAGTTATTAAAAAAAATTGCCAAGAAATAAATGTAAGGAGGACACAATCACTCATTCAGACATCACAGATTAGAGGCTAATAGAATTCAAAATTTTTAAGAGAAAAGGTGTACATAATAAATTTAATTGTTTTTATCTATGAAAAAACAGGTTACTAAGCAAATTAATAAAATGGGCAATATTTTGAGGGAAGAATTGGGAGCCAGTCTTCTAACTTGCTGTGCAGAGAGACTCCTCAAACCAACCAGGGGAAGGTGGGACTGTTACACAGCCATGTTTGAGAGCCAACAATCTGGAATACTTAAGGACCACACTTCAAATTACTTTCTAGGATTAAAGTGGTTCAGAAACAGCTATTTAAATATAATCAGTGAAGTGCTAAATATAATTATCTCTTCATTTAAAAAACTGTCTAAGAGAGCCAGCCCTGATGGCCTAGTGGTTAAAATTTGGCATGCTCCGCTTAGGAGGCCCAGGTTTGGTTCCCAGGTGGGAAACCACACCACTCGTCTGTCAGTAGCCATGCTGTGGCGGGCAGCTCACAGAGAAGAACTAGAAGGACCTACAACTAGAACACACACAACTAGGTACTGGGTCTTTGGGGAGGAAGAAAAAAAGTCTAACTTTTTTGTTAAGAAACTGCCTCTCATCCACTTCAAAATGCTTGATAATCAGGACAGCATTGGTGCATGGGCAAGACAACACTAATGTCAGCTACAGAAAGGAGATGTCAGAGGGAAAATCAGACTGTTAGATAAATCAGGTGGGTAGATATCTGCTGGATAGAATTCCTTCATTAAGACAAATAGCTCAAAGCATTTCTACTAGGTAATCTTTCCTAAATTCAGTTCACAATGGATAAGTATTTCTTCAAAACAACGCCACAATCCAAATCTTTAAAATCTATTCAGATTCTTCCCAGTTACTATAAATTAGTGACACTTTACTAAACAGCATATTTTACTTTAGTATACTATTGTTCAACCTTGAAAGTATACCTAGCACTTTATAGAGTCACCAAAACAAAAAAGGAAGAAAATCTTTTAAGACTGATCAGGAATGTCTAAATAGAAGACAGGTATTAGATGATTTTGAGGAATTATTTTTTATTTCATTAGGTATGATAATGGTATAGTGAATATGAAAAAAATCTCAATTAGAGATGCATACTGAACTATCTATTAGCAAATGACATGATGTGTGGGATTTGCTTTAAAATCATTCAGGGGGGAAAAAGGAGGGAAAAGAGGAAGAAATAGATGAAAGAGAATTGGCAAAATACTGGTAATTGTTGGAGCTCTGATGGGTTCCACGGAAGAAAATTTCCATAGAAAAAAAGTTTTTAAGGGGCTGGCCCCGTGGCCGAGTGGTTAAGTTCGCGCGCTCCACTGCAGGCGGCCCAGTGTTTCGTCGGTTCGAATCCTGGGCGCGGACATGGCACTGCTCGTCAGACCACGCTGAGGCAGCGTCCCACATGCCACAACTAGAGGAACCCACAACGAAGAATACACAACTATGTACCGGGGGGCTTTGGGGAGAAAAAAAGGAAAAAATTAAATCTTTAAAAAAAAAAAAAAAGAAAAAAAGTTTTTAAAATATCAGAACACATCAATATACACATTCCAAAACAAAACAAACAAATAATTGTATTTTATGCTCGTGTGTTTAAATAAACATTTCCTAGGCAGTAAATTAGGTTCCTAATTTTAAAAGAGCCATTAGTCACAAGCCTGAGACAACATAACAACCCCATGCAATACACTCACGCTGGTCAAATCTGGGATACTGACGTCATCCACCTCAGAGACAATGCTCCCCCTACGATTGGAGCGACTAAAATAATCGGCAGTAGAAACCTTTCAATCAGAAAAAAGAAGCAGCTTTAAAAATTAAGAAGAGAGAGAAGAAAAAGATTAGAACACCAGCGTACAGAGGGAAAACCGTGTGTGTGTGCATGTAAGAGAGAGAAACTATCATGAAAGGAAATGAGAAAACTGCTGCAGTTAACCTACTCAAAAAAGTAAAAAAGAAATGTAAAGCGTTTCCTAAACGAAATCACAACTCCCCAAAATAAGCTTTTCTTCATCTTCACTAGAGTTCTATGTGATAGAGATCATTTACTGCCTGAGGGCCAGCAAAGTCTCCCAAGTTTAAGACATGCGACACCCTCAACAGGAGGGTTTCTAGGATAACATCTACCTCAAGCCTCTACTATATTTCACAAAACTTATAATTCATTATAGCTATCAACTCTGTTCAACACATATATGCTGAATGCAGAATTATCTGCAGGGTATTTACTGCACCTTTTCTCCAATTCCCACAGTTCCCTCTTTTTCATATTCCTACAAAATAATGAAAGACCTACACTGGCCTCTTTCTGGTTTCCCAAACACACTGAGTCTTTTCCCACCTTAGACTTTGGAACTGGCCTAGAAAGCTCTTTGACAGGCTCTTCAAGCAGCTGGCTGCTCACACCTCAAGTCTCAGCTCAAAGGTCACTGCCCTCTGAGCAGCTTTCTCTGACCACCCCATCCAAAGCACCACACACACACACCACCCCACCTCAATGTTCCCTATCATATTATCTGCTTTTTCTCTTCAGTCCCTGCGGTTACCCGTTTTTTGTTCCTTTCTTTACTAGTTTATTTTCTATTTCTTTCATGAGGATATAAGACCCATGAAGTCAGAAATCGTGTGTGTCTGGCTTACCACATCATTCCCAGCACTTAACACAGTGCCTTGCACATAACAGTTACTCCACAAACACCTGTTGAATTAATAAATAAATGAATATTTTTTTACCCTCATTCATCAGCTCTGTTTGATTACCTTGCTTAAAAACTCTTCCCTTCTAGGGAGGGAATTTGGAAGCCCATCCGCAGAGACAAAGAAGGCTTACAAATATGAAGTTTTGCTAAGGGCTAATACAATCAAGCAGTAGTATTTTTATTCACAGCATAGTAATACAACTTAGATTTACAATACATAATATTTTATTGGTACTTACTGTCTCAGAATTTTGATAGTTATTTTCTATATAGTAATTCAGCTAATCCATATATTAAGCCTACCTACAAAGATAGTAATTAAGATCTCCGTTGTACAAATAAAAGAAATTGCCATTAACACAACTAACAGGTTAGAAGTGGTCTAAGCCCAGGCATTATTTCTTTGAAGTCCCTGTCCTTTCCACTCCATCACTTTCCAAGGTGCTTTCAGGCGTCATGGCTTGTTCTTTCTCCTTCAGCTGTGAACATTATCATTAATTGGTTTGCCAATGGACCACAACTGCCTCAATTAGATCACTGGATTTTTGACAACAATCTCACAAACATTTGCTGTTCCCCTTCTCTATGAATATTTCAGGTTTACATCCTTCACAAAACATGACTAGTAGTAAATGGCCTCCTATTTTTCTTAAAGGAATTATAGCCTCTTAGTTTTTGGGCTCTTTATTCTAGCTCTAAGCTGAAACACCATCCTCACCAATGTAATTTTCAAATCAATCAATTCTTAAACATAGCAAAAATGTCATCAGCTCTCTGTAAAACTTTCAGCTTCATCAAAAGAGTAACCTGAAATTACATAATTGGTATTCTGACATAGCTATTTGCTGCCTCTACAGTTATCACCCTGGTTAAATTCTAAGACAAGAATTTTTAAATTTTGCCATGAGCAACTCTTAGAAAGGTCACAGGTCTTAAAAGATGTGTAAACAATGGTTAAAATTAAATACACATTGAAGAAAGCAAACTTGATGGCTACATGATTTGTAATCCACAGTTACAAGTTTTACACGATGTGGAAGCATTCATTTTGCTTGAGAAACTTTTTGTTTTTAGTGAACTGCACACATAAATGTATGTGCATAAAACAGCAACAAAGAATAAAAACTGAACATCTTTCAAATACACAAAGACTAGCACATAAGAGATATGAAGAGGCAAGTTATTAATGAAAGCTTACATAGCCCACAAAGAATATGTATTCTCAGGAACGCATTTTTGAAGGCAAATTATTCAGGACAACTAAATTTGAGGAAAATGCTCATTTTATCAAATGCAAATTTCACTTTCCAATAGATTTCATGTGATCACACATTGTTGAAATTTCAAAACTTATTGTATGTGTTTGCATGCAAACCACGCTCACCACACTCTCCCTTCGCCCACGACTGGCACGACCAGAAGACGCAATGCTTGCACTGTCATCGTCGGTAAACTATAGATATTAAAAGCAAATAATGAAAAAAATGTAATTTCACTATAGGTGTTACCTGATCGTAAGCACATTATGCAAGGTGTTGAGAAGCATGCAATTACTCTATATGAGCATAACTGGCACCATCTATTGTGCACCATTAAACAGAAAAATTGTTTCAAGGTATAATGAACTATCATTAAAAATCAAAAGAGGGGCTGGCCTTGTGGCCAAGTGGTTAAAGTTCCAAGCACTCCACTTTGGCGGCCCAGGTTCGTAGGTTCAGATCCCGGGTGTGGACCTGCTCCACTCGTCAGCCATGCTGTGGAGGCAACCCATAGACAAAGTAGAGGAAGATTGGCACTGATGTTGGCTTGGGGCTAATCTTCCTCAAGCAAATAAGAGAGGAGGATTGATGGATCGGTGACAGATGTTGGCTCAGGGTGACTCTTCCTCACACATACACAAAAAAATCAAAAGATATTTCCAAAAAGCACCAAGAATAAAATAGTACTTTATCTTTTATTTAAGTTAAATTAAAGATGGGGGGGGGGGGGGAGTCAGCATGGTAAACTAGCCAAAACCAGCTAGGGATTTCATACTTTCTAAATCTCTAGGATCCTTGGGATCTCGTTAGGTGTCAATAAATATACTTAATGTTTTAGTTTGGGAGAGAATACAAAAGAATATTTTAAAGTGAAATAATATAAGTCAAAGACAGAATTTCCTACCAGCGAGAACACTGAAATGATGATTCTTTTTTTCCTCTATTCATTCCTATGCAACTAGTGGAGATATTCTAACAACACCCTACAGTTTTCTTCCTGTTTCACCAGCAGGTGAAGACTCATCTTCAGTATGTGTCCGTTATCTCCATTCTGACATCACTAAGGAACCATTCTGATATCACTAAGATAGTAACTCTGAACCCAACTTGCAAATGAAATAGCATCTAGCCAGCACACAAGGACAAGGTTCTACACTTGACTGAAAATATATTATACTAATTTTGTTTGCGAGGGGCCATCACACTTGGGACATTAAAAATGCTCCCAGGCCCAAGAACTGCCAAGTGGAGTTTTATTACCAGGTGGGACAAAAGTAAACTTCCTCCTTATGTGAAAAAGCATTTACCTCCTTAAAGATCTCTGTGTAAATTTTTGTTAACTATAGGAGTGAAATTCCTGAGAAGTGCCACTTGGAAATGGCAGGAAAATTGAGCCAAACATATATGTAAAAGAAAGCCCATATAGCTCACATACTCCACTCCACAAAGTAACCTGTGCTGACCATTAAGAAACTGCTTTGGGGCTGGCCCCGTGGCCGAGGGGTTAAGTTCGCGCATTCCGCTGCAGGCGGCCCAGTGTTTCGTCGGTTCGAATCCTGGGCGCGGACATGGCACTGCTCGTCAGACCACGCTGAGGCAGCGTCCCACATGCCACAACTAGAGGAACCCACAACGAAGAATACACAACTATGTACCGGGGTGCTTTGGGGAGAAAGAGGAAAAAATAAAAAAAATAAAAATCTTTAAAAAAAAAAAAAAAAAGAAACTGCTTTAATAATTTCGCCAATTTTGGCATTGTCAAGAATAACAAGGTAGTTCCTAAGTCATCATTTCCTATTGGAAATGTAAATTAGCATAGTCTTTTCGGTGGGCAATAAATACAACAACATACATCATAATTTAAACACAGGTACTCTTTGACCCCCATCATTTTATGATTAGCAATTTACCTTGCAGATCTCTTCATATAAGTATACAAAAATATACTTGTATAAGTCTGTTCATTGTACAAGTGTCTGTAGGAGCAAAAATCTGACAATCTAAATGTCTATCAATAGATGAGTGATTTTTAAAATGCACAGCCTATGCACTAATGGAATAATATATTGCCATTAGCAAGAAATGTGCTGGTGTAAAACTATCTCTAAGAGGCATTCAGTGGAAAAAAGGAAGGGACACAGTTTACTTTTTAAAAATCTTCTAAATGTTCAGAAAAAAATGAAATAAATCTTCATGTACTGATAGAAAAAGATACTTTAAGTAAAGAAAAAAGTTGAGCAGTATGTATATGAGTCCATATATATACTGTTCAAATAAAAGACACTCATATATGTGTAAAATATCTCTGAAAGGATATACAAGTACAGAGGTTGCATTTGGGGAATGGAAATAGGAAGAAAGGGTCAGAGGACTTCTACTTTGGACCTTCCTTGAGCTAATACTACTTTTATAAATTAAAAAAAAAATTAAGACTCCAGAAAGATTAGGTGACTAGAATTGTCCCAGTTTTCTCTTTCATGTAACAATTTTTTAAAGTTGACTTGTTTTATTTCTTCTGCTTCCACTCCACTGATTGAAGCATTGGCAAACAAGTGAAACAGCTCGATGTAGGAAGCGGAGATGGAAAGGAAAAACACAGGGTAGCCAACTCATATACTGAATTATCACTGATGAAAAGAAAAGAAGTTCCACACAAATGACAATTAAATATAAATTTTTAAAAAATTTTAATAGCATTGGTTCCAGACTCATTTAAGAAATTATGTGCTAAGTCACATTCATATAGAAACCACCAATTAGGAAAAATTAGTACTTGAGTTTGTGTACCGAAGGAAAACGATAATCCATGCACAAGAGAGTGACGCACACCACATCCTCAATATTCTAAACTGTGAGTACAGGTTAATGAAACAACCAAAAGTTTCCATAAAGCATGCAAAGAGACGACTGCTCACCACAGGACTGCTTCGGGCTGAACTTGTTCTTGATGAGTAATAACTGTATTCAGACGGCTATAAAGTTTCCAAGAAGAAAGGCTTTACAATAATAATCAGCTCCTTTTCCTGCTGGGTATATATTAGTGACCCTGGACCTAACTCACCCCTGACTCCCAGGGTGAAGGTATCTGTTACTCACTGGTCTGGAACTCCCACCCTCAAGATCCACCAGCCCATGGCAGGAGGAAGAGGAGAGGAAGGGTATGCCCTGAGAAGCACTACTCTTATCCTCTTCCTGAGGAACTAACGAGCAAGAAAAGAAGTTTCTTATTTATACTCCCTTCATACTTCAAGCCATGATTTCCAACAGGCACTTTCTCACAGTTTGGGTGAGAGTCACAATTGGCCAGCTGATTGTAGAGTAATGACAGATCAGATTAAATGACTTTTTAAGTAAACTGTGCCCACCTACACATTACCATCCACACCACCTCCCCCTGGTTACACTTACAGTTCGAGAACCATAAGGGTTATATAATCCACCATCATAAAGTGATACCTAAAGAACAAAGGAAATATCATTTACCTATTCAGCATCAAAGTTATTTTGACAATGTCATAACTTCTTTGCAGACTCAGTTCCCAAAATGTTTTGAAGAATGGTATAAGTGTACAGCCTTTCAAGGTGAAGACTCTGAAGGTGGTAACATTCATTTATATGCATAAATTGCTACATCAATCTCCTTGAAACTACAAGCTCACACTTCATTAAAAAAGCAGTATTGGTTACAGTGTCTCCTTTCATCATCATGTTATAAAACTAGAAGAACCAACATTTATTAATTTATTCTCTCAAAAGAGGAAATGGAACAGAACAGAAAAGTGAGATACAGAAAGCATTTTGCCCACACTCACAATAAAATTAAATTACAAAGCCTCAGGTTCCCAGTCCACTAGAACAGCCCACAACATAACAAACAGCTTGAAAGCAACCAACTCACAACTTGCACATTACATAGAGCTATCGTTTTTGCTTTCTAGTTAGCTTGCTTTATTAGAGCCTAGTATTAATATGGCCAAGGCCACAGCTGTCTCAAAGAAAAATATGACATCTCGTGCATGGGCAGCCATCTCACAAAAGTATGCAAGTGTAGTGGGACCCATGCAAATCTATCTTCTCTATAGGAAACCAATTCTAAGCAAGGGCCTACCAACAGCCAGTAGTATCTACTACTCTAAAGATAATATGCTTATTTTTACTACCCTAAAGTTTTGTATTTTAAGCACAGGCAGCACATTCTGCAGTAAACGTAGCATTAAAGCCATGTGTCCTTGACTATTCTGGAGGCAAGTTGTCAAGCCAAAGTCAGCACCATGATAGTGGCCCCACCAGGAGTACACACATTGGAAGAGGAAAATACAAACCAGACTGGCACTTCTCAGCAGACCAGAATTTGCAATAGGGGAGGCCTATGAAAAAAGCACATGATTTAACCCAAAGAAAAGCAACTGGTAGCTCTAAAGGCAACATACTCCTCACAAAGTACTAACCCTGTGACTCTTAGATGTCGCCAGAGAGTCACTGTACAGGGAAGAAGACTGCGAAGAAATGAAAACAAAAGAATTAAGCAAAAAAGAAAAGAATTGGTCTTATCATCCTAAGAGCAGAAGACATGTTTATTTTATACTCAATTTCATTAGCAATTCCTGAGTGGTTAGGGAGTTAACATAAAGAGAGAAAAACTTAATCATTGGAAATCTTCTTGAATATCAATTTTAAGGGATAAGAAAGAAAAACACTTGGAAGAGTTTTCTATAAACCTCATTAAGTCCTAGTGGTCTTTGAACACTAACGTTAGGAGATAGGATGGCAACCTAAGAAAACACTCAGGTGAAGAGGCCACAGCACAGGGAACGTGGCAAACAGTGGCCAAGTCCCAGTCATCCTGTGATATTTTCAGTGATTTCAGGACAGACTCCTAATGGGCTTAGATTGATTATTGGGGAACCAGATAAATGAGCTCTCAGAGTTATAAACACTCTTTTTCAAACAGATTAGAAAACCTGTATTTCAAAACAAGTCAGGGACAAAGTACCTTAGTTTAATCAGATAAACTGTAGTAGTCACAACGAATCTATGCACTAACAAAGCACAGCATTTTTTAAAAAGGAATTAGATCTTTTCCTGATGTCATCTGAAGACATAATTTTCAGTTCTTTTTCACCAAGCTCAATCACACATGGAAAATAAGAGTTTCTAAGTTGTGTATGCACATTTTGACAACTGAATTATTTTAAAAGCACAGCGTGCCATATATTTAATGTTTTAAAAGTATGATGTGCCAAATGCCTTGAAAAAACAAGAGGTTCTAACATTAAACAAAAATTACATTCTTCTCATCCCATTTATAGTTTAGATTTTCACATGCAAGCTTTTATTAAAAGAGCATCCACTGTGATGTGCGCTGATGCCTACAACTTATTCTGAAATGCATCCCCCCCAAAAACGACAGACTGATAGATGGAGGGAGAAATAGATAATTATATGATAAAAGGAAATATAGTAAAATGTTAATTGTAGAATCTAAGTGGCAGGTACATGGGTGGTTACAATTCAATTCTTTAAACTTTTTTGCATGTTAAATATTTTTCATGAAAAAATGGTACTCATTTACAAACATGGTGATTCAATAGTTGCCACTGTATAAAGATACACTCAAAGACTATATGAATTCAGTTACACAAGCTAGTATATACAGAGCCATTCACAGATTAGTCCTAACTAGTCAAAATGCAAAACAGGGGATTAGAAATGTGTTAAAGTTGGATAAAACACATGAAACCAAAACACTTCAGACAAACCCGAGTATAGTAGGCAGAGGTGGGTTTGCTATGTCTGAGACTGCTATAGTTTCTCTGGTCAAAGTAGAGGCCACTCTGCAAAAAGCAAATTAAACACATTTTTCTTAGGTTAAATGTTATTAACCTAAGAATACACAAAGGCAAAATCTGATATTGCCAAACCCCTTCTCCTCCAAAACAATGACTTTAAAGCATTATGTTAAGTCAAAGTAATTATTTCAAGTCTCTCAAAAGAGACAAATATTAAAGGTTAATTGTTTTCAAACAAAGTCATTACTAATTTTTTTACTTTAAAAACAAGTGTATAAACCCTCAGTCAAAATGGAATGGAAATAATAAGTGATTTATTCTCATGTCACACTTAGGAATGTCCTTGAAAAATCCAGGACAACTGAATAACTACCACTTTTATAATCCATTTGGCAATGCCACAGAAATTATTAAACAGTGATTTTTTTTCCCCAAACTTCTCCTAGTTCCATTATTTGTCAAAATAAACTGATCAAATTAAATTACCAAAGAGAGGGAGCAAGCACGCACTAAATATAGTTCGGTCTAAAACATCTATGGCAGGTTCATTTTCAACAAAACGCACAAACGAAACAATAATTTTATATATTGCAGTTACTTGAGGGGGAGAAAATCATCTACGAAATTCCCTTTCTAACTTCTCCAGCCATCGTCGTCACTCAAGGTTAAGCAAATTTAGGCAATCCCTGACTGAAAGACTCTTCCTGCTGACACTGCAATTGGGGACACCCCTATTCCTACCCACCCCTGTTCCTCCTGGCCCTGCCTTCCTGCACCACACCCTCAATGAGGTGCCATGAGTCATGTCTCCCCAGAGCTCCCAATACTCTACCCTCCAGGGCGTCTCACTAATGTCCTCTCCATTACATTCTTTCCTCCCTCCTCCTTTCTACCAGCCAAAGCCTCTTGACCCTCCTTCTAGCCCACCAATGGTCAGAGCCCCTCCCACGGGAACCCTGAGTTAGCAGGGAGCCTGGGACTGAACTTCCTCTGCCAGTACTGCGGCAAGCTAACAGGAAAGAGGTGTTCTTAGCACCTCAAATGGGCACTCTGGACACATTTTTTTTGCCCCGCAGAAATGTTGTTTACCAAGGTGGCTGGAATGGAGAATACTATTAGTTCCAAAGTTTAATTACATTATAGATTAAAGAGTTGTCTGCCAGACAGGAGAAGAACTCTGCCACCACATACTTTATTGTTTCTACCAGACAATTGATTCCAAGTTCCCAAAATTTGACCTACTGACAAACTTTCAGAATAAAACTTATTTGTGAGTTTGGTATTACCTGTAATACCACAACTAAATCAATTCAAATTTCTAAAATAAGGATAAGAATCTCACTAAACCTAATATTGAGCTATATTCCAAAGGACAGTTGATAAATGAAAATACGTTGTTAATGAACTTCTTGTGACACCTTACAAACTCTAGCCTCTGGGCTTAGCATATATTAACTTGATATTAAATCTTATAAATGAAAACAAAATAAAATTATTTTTAAATAAGATTCTGATAAATCATGTTTCAGTATATTATGAAGTTTCAATAATGCCTTGGAGCACACCAAAGCAGTCATAATACTTAAGTTCCCTAAAAGTAATCAGTAAATTTTACAGCAGCACAAAATACTGTGATACAAGACACAAAAGAACTAACCAGCGGGTCTTTATGAGAACCAGAAGATCTCTTCTTCATTCTGTAAGAGTGACTAGAAGAATGATTCTGCAAGTAAATATTTAAAGTTAACTTTAAGGATCATATAAAGAAGTTTTAAAAATAATTTACTAAAATTCATCTTAAAATTATACACAGTTTCATATGAGATAGAGCAGTCCACATGCAATCTACTTCCTATCTGTTAGTAAATGGCTCACTGCACTTGACTGGCTAAAACATATGGCCTATCTGCAAATCTGCATTTCCCTCCCCTACCCCTCTGTGCCATTCAGTTCAGTGTCTAGCCAGCTAAAGAAAACTTAATTACTCAGAGCCAGGGAGGACATTTGTAGGGACCTTCACCCCACACCTCATTTGAGTCCCTATCTTCTTTATAACGGTATGGGTGACAAGAGAGTCCACCTCCTTCTATAGTCTTCCTTACCTAAAGGCAAAAAAGCAATCCTTTGGATCATCCAAAACAAGTTTGAGATAACAAAGAACAAGACATTGCACTGACCCAGGCAGCACCATTAATCCAAGTTAGTGGTCCCACAGCATGTGCAGCCCAGGAGGAAAAGAATCAAGATGGCATGGAATGACCCACATAGCAGCATTACTAGACAATAACCTTACATGCGAGTCCTCTGAAGACAGCACTGTCTCAATACATAGCTTCTAGAAGTACAGAGCCAAGTATATATGAGGGGATGAAGGACAAAAATACTACTAAGCAGGTCTATCGGTAGATAACAAATCCAACCTAGGTATATCCTGCTCAGCTGAAATGAGGAGGTGCAGCCGGAAGTGTCCTACCTATCGACAGTCTGCTTTAGGCAAATCCACAGACATATGCAGTTAGCTCCTGAATCAATAATTATCAACTCATTTTTATTTTTTTGAATACGCATTCTTTCCTTTGATACATTACCCTGAACACTTTAAGAGATGTCTATATAATCTAGAAACTCAGGGAATCTATTCACATAATATGAACCCAAGAAAAACATGCTATAAGTTAACTTTCTTGGCTAAAATGACATGCCATAAAAACAAACCAAATCAAGCAAAAATGAGTGCACATAACTGATGTTTCAGGTGTCATCTTTCACTGCTGAATGCTTTCTGTTTAGTAACTTCACACCTAGCTTGTGACACATAACACGAAACACAGTTGGTCCTGTGCTGCAATAGATCAGTGTACCAAGACACTTCTGGAAACAAGTCTCCTAGGGCAATGAGTACGTGTCAGCTGGGTGGCTCATCATTTCAAGAAAAGATATTACTATCAATCTTAGTCCTGAATAGGGAAGTAAATAATTTTTATCTGATCCTGAAATTCTAAAAGAAAAAATTACTCAACCGTTAAATTGTTACAATTGCAAAACAAGTTTTTGCTTTGTTAGTCATATGTTTTCCCCAAAACATAACAAATCTGTGAAAGTTAGTCATAATCTATGATTAGCATCACCATGTGTTTATAAAGTGAAACTCTACATTTAACACAAAGTCATGCACTACATACTAATGATGAAAGTCTTGACGATCTATCCTTGAGAGTATCATACTGGATTTCAGAAAAAGGTGAAAGTTGGTTGTATTTCCAAAATCAGAAATATAAAGAGGAAAAAAGTAACAGTTGCAAAGTTATTAAAAATCCAGCACTATTTTAAAAATCCAAAATTATTAAACGCACAGGCTATGACATTTGAATCAAAGAATATTCTACCCCCAACTCTTTCCTCACGTAAGTTACCGCTAAACTGTATGTAAAACTGTATGCTCTCTTTCAAATACAGAATTCATAATCAGTAACAGTGAGAGGACTCAATCTCAGTACCCTCTGGCACAAAAGACCCTCAGGCAGCCTATAAATGCAGGAATTAAACATTCTGAAGTCAAAAGATTTTTTACTTTTTATTATTGTGTCTGTTACCATCATTTCCCATCATTTAAAACATGGCAAAAGCAAGGCATGGACAGGCAATGAGGCAAGAGCACATAACTAATAGAATCAAGCTTACAAAAAACAAATGCAGCAGCCAAAGGGGCACAGTTCCCTCGGATCTGCTCATGGACAGACACCTAAACAACTTCCTTTCTCAAGAACTTTTTCTATTAAAAATGCTGAACAAAACCAGAAAGTTGGTCAGAACAAAGTGTGGATTGCACAGTATACATACAAGTGTGGTATTAAATGTGAATCAAATACGTAAAATTCATAAGACCAGAAAACCACAATCTATGCAGGTTTTCAAGAAAATAAGATAATACGTGCATCATCACATTTCAAATCCAAGAAACCGAACTAAATTGTAACTACTAAGATTTGTGGTTTCCTAATTCTGGTTTTTAAGCATTCTAGCTTATATTTTTTAAGCTATCTTCCCCAGAAGAGCAATGTCTAAAAGAAGTAAAAGCAATCCTCTAGTAGTTAGGGAAAAGCTTTTTCTTTCTTTTGCAACTCTTATACCCACTTAGGACTTTAGGGATCGCCATTTAAAATCCTGATTTAAAGTAATATTTTCCTAAGTGCAGACTACAACTCATTAATAGTTTATCAAATCAGCTTACGGGTTTAACCAACATTTAAAAAAAATGAAATAGAAGAGAAAATATGAGCGTGTATCATGCATAGTAAGAGTAAATATTATTTTGTGAAACTTTTGTTTCAATAATATATTTTATATATTCATATAACACACAAATGCAAAGGCACATATCTGCATGGATCTACTGGATCACAGGGTAAAACGTATTTTTTGTTGTAGAGGTTATAATTTTAAAAAGCTTAAAATACGCCAGAAGACCAAAGTACATAGTCTAGTCCTAATAAAACATTAAAATAATAGTGCAAACAGAATAAAGGCCCTCCCTTCAGGACCAAAACAAATAATTCAGGGGCTGGTCCCATAGCTGAGTCGTTAAAGTTATGTGCACTCCACTTTGGTGGCCCTGGTTCGTGAGTTTAGAGCCCAGGCGTGGACCTACTCCACTCATCAGCCATGCTATGGAGGCATCCCACATACAAAGTAGAGGAAGACTGGCACAGATGTTAGCTCAGGGCTAATCTTCTTCAAGAAAAAAGAAAAATAAAAAGAGGAAGACTGGCAATGGATGTTAGCTCAGGGCCAATCTTCCTCACTCAAAAAAACCCCACAAATAATTCCCCAAAGGAGGGAGAGCAGAAAATATGAAGGGTTCTAGGCAAAACATTTCCAAATTTGCTATTACAATCTACCAAGAAAAAATTTTTTCAACTCTCAGAGAAACTTGCTGAAAGTTTTCATTTGGAAATAATATTAAAACAAAGTACAGCAAACAGGTTGTAGAAACAAAAGTTTAGCAAATGTCAATTTCTATCAGAATGTACCTATTACTCAAGCCGCCAGAACTCTGACAGTCAACAGTGAATCATAATACTAACACTGCAGACTTTTCTGGACTACCCACCATGATGTCTCTCCTTTTGGGTGTACTGGCTCTGCTCCAGTCTGTCCCAGTTATGTCCTTCAATGAGTTCTTCAACAGAATTAAACAGTAGTAGTAAAAGACAAATCACAAATAGCAAGTATATTAAAATTAAGTTCATTAAAATTATACTAAGGCCATTGATATATAAACAAGAACTAATACATACAAAAGTAAAAATCTCCACCAGTGAGAAATAGCAATGTACCGCTACTACTCTGATTCAAGATCACCTCATTTTCTAACTTTGGATCTCTATCTTATGGTCGTCTTGCATTTCAGTATACAAAGTAGTGACCAAGCATTTGTAAGATGTTTTTGTAAGTTAGATTGTTTTCAAGAAACAGATTATTTCAATTCTAAATCAAGGGCTTTGATTTAATCCCCCTTCCCTTAACCCTACCACTCAGAGTCTTGAACTATCTTTGCTCTTTTTATTTTTATACAGAATGTCTAGAGCACTGACACAGTTTCCAGCCCAAATAGCTTCTGGCAGGCCATCTTCAAGAAGTTAGCACCTAAAAAAGTTATCTAGACAAAAGGAAAGATCAAAGTCCTAAGAATGTGGCACAAAATCACAAATACATCTGCCTCACATCCAGGTACTACTAATGTTCACACATCACATACAAGATCCAAAAGTGTTAGACTTTTTAATTCATGGCTCATAAGTAAAGTGTTAAAAAGTAATTGGCAGAGAAAAACCAAAACCCCCAAATTACACAGAAAACCTCAATAAAATTTAGGTCAGTGTTTTAGGTCATCACATTTATCTTTACGAGAAGAAAAGCTGTCTATACATTCAGCTTAATGTAGATGGTAACATTATTTTAAAAGCAAATCTGAAGAAAACTTAGAACTCCCAATATTATCTAGTTGAGAGAAAACAGAAAAACTTCTCTCAATTATATTTCTTTTACACAATGTTATTGGTGACCTTTCAGACTTATTTCGAGGAAAGTGTAAATATTTAAAATGTGCTGGATGCACACTCACACACAATAAAGTACTAACTAGAGTCTCCTCTAGAGTGTAACATTGTAATTAATCTTTACGTTCACGCGCTGATTTTTTTAAATACTGGCAGCTTTATCCTTTTTCCCATAGTAACAGACCTTCTAATTACCATAATGAAATAACATACAATGAGAGTTCTAGTTATATCTTAAATTTATTTAATGATATAATTTTCATTAAAAAATCAACCTCATTACTTTATAGACACTCTGGGTAAACAATTCCTTATTAGTTTAATTGCTGTTTTCTTTTTTGTTTGTTTGCAGATTTGTTTCAAAGGCTCCTAAATTAGGTTGAATTTGGATAGTTTTACCGTTAGGTTAAACTAATATATGATCAAGTTTCCCTGAGGCCACACACAAATTTACAAATAACCAGTTTGATAATAACTGTCTGAAACTTCACACTATGAGCATTATAATGAAAAGCAAAGGAAAAAGCCATACATTTTTTAAAAGGGAGGAGAAAGGATTATTTTCAAAGCCCTTGACACTCAACTTATTTTAAGCTTTTTGTTAACCAACTCCCTGTATGATTTTTTTCAAAATATTTAAAGAGGAAAAAATAAAATATCTCTAGGGAGAAACATGACGAATTATCTTAAAGTTTTCCTCCTGTAAAATTATTCTTAAACTGCTGATTAGATTTCTGTAAAGGCCTGTTAACATCCTTACAAATCTAAACTTTTGTAATTAACCAAAAGATTTCTGATTCAAAAACCAGTTTACTGAGGGGCCAGCCCCGTGGCCGAGTGGTTAAGTTCGCGTGCTCTGCTGCAGGCAGCCCAGTGTTTCGTCAGTTCGAATCCTGGGCGTGGACATGGCACTGCTCGTCAGGCCACGCTGAGGCGGCGTCCCACATGCCACAACTAGAAGGACCCACAACTAAGAATATACAACTATGTACCGGGGGGCTTTGGGGAGAAAAAGGAAAAAATAAAATCTTTAAAAAAAAAAAAAAACCAGTTTACTGACTTACTCTAAAAAGACAGTAGATTACATTCACCATTAAGAAATATAACCAGAGTAAAGGACTATTTAAGAGTACAGATACATCAATAACTAGTATACCAGAGCAGACTCAGTTTAATAGAGTGCCTTTTTATATATTATACAAGATGGGAAGAAACTTAGACTTGGGGAAAACTAACAAATATCGACCTTAACATGAAAGATCATTTTACTTATGAAAAATCTAGATGTAATTATATACCATACACAATATTGTCAATGTGCAAATTAAAAGCACTCCTTTAAAGTTTAAAGCACAATTCTTTAAGAAAGATCAGTGTCTGGGCACAATATGCAAGGCTTTCACAAGCGACTTCTCATTTACCTTGACTTATAATAATGTATGCTAAAAAACCTGACATACTACAAAATGTTAATCAAAATGTTGAAGCAGGACAATTTACATAAACATGACAAGCAGAGAATTTTTCAAGTCAGTAGTTCAATTATTCCATATAATAAAGTTATAATTAGTCATCCAAGCCCCAAAGCTATTTCTCATTTAATAAATTGTCATTTTCAAAAATATGAAAATAGGAAAAATCTGAAAATTAGAACCATGTAGATGTTATTCTATAAAATCAATCTTATTATTCTGTGATATTTCCAAAATAAAAGTCCTTTTATAGTAAAAGAGTAAATACATATGTTGATAGATGAAAACAGTCAAGATTTTAGAACTGATTTACTCATACCAATAATTGAGAGAAAGCATCATTTCCACTGAAAGGACTTTGCCAATATTTTCTATTTTTTAAAAAAGGCAAAGGAGTATGAACGTTGTCAGACTGTTTAGGCAACAATGCTGCAGAAAGATCACGCACACAAGCTTTGATATCATGGTATAAACAACTTAAAATACCAACCCTGTGACTGCCAAGACTTCGAACAGACAATGCATCCTCAACTCCCTGATAAAAATAAAAACAAATATAGTAAAAGTTTATGAGTGACTACATTAAGTTAATGAGGAAAAGTATCAGGGGCAAGTTTATAGGTTATTACAAACCAGATAAGGACGATGATGACTGGACCGGTGGGAATACCTGGCCCTTTCCGAATCTTCCTGGGAAAGGAGAAAGTACATGGAGAGTTAATCACTGAACAGAGGGCCGCCTATCAGAACAACTGAGCAAAGATCAGTCAGTTAACCCAGCAGCATCTTCCTTATAGCAGGTGGGTGTGGACAACTCAGTTTCAAAAGCTGAATTTGGGGTAGACACATGCTTCAGTTGAAAGAAAGCAGAAATAATCTTGGCAATGTTTTTGTTTTAACAAGTGTATGTATGTCTGACCACTTGTAGAATGTAATCTATATATGACCAAGAAAGTTCAATATACCAAAATAAAAATAATCAAGTATACTTAACAAACAGAAATTGAGTTCAGCATTAAAAATAGACTTTCATCTATTTTTTTTCATTGTGAATGTTAGTTTATGCAAGGCAGGAAGACTTTACTTTATTACAGATGTAGTTCAAGGAGAGAGTGTATTGCTTTAAAAAGATTTAGGTTATAATTTTGTGCTCACTGCAAAGAGTTTTCCTTTTTTTCTTTTACCACTCTAACTGGAAAAAAAAAGAAACAACTAAATGAAATAGCCCCTGATGGTGTGTTTGCTAATATGAAAAACTACTTATAATTAGAAGAAATTGGATAAATATTTTAGCGTTGTTAAAGTTATCTCAAGAGTTATGCCTTATGAAGACTATTCCAAAAACTGACCACAGCCTAACAAGTGACTAAACTAAACGCAATTCTAAACTTTTCCACATTCATAATTAGCATGGGAGCATTAAACCCGGAGTCACGGCAAATCAAACAACTAGTCCCTAGAATCTAATCAACTGAA
Source organism: Equus caballus (assembly GCF_041296265.1). Lineage (NCBI taxonomy): Eukaryota > Metazoa > Chordata > Mammalia > Perissodactyla > Equidae > Equus > Equus caballus. Next base: position 59,400,627 of record NC_091699.1, on the reverse strand, counting down.
ACAGTAAGGAACTTCTGATCTTTCAGAATTTCAAAGTCCAAAGTGTTAAAGTAATTTGCACTGACTAAGAATCTACATACAACTGTCCAAATGGGTTCACAGCTAATCAACACTGTCTTTATCAAAATGAATCAATACTTCATCACTCCAAGGCAACACAGCATGATCATTATGTAGGTGGAACAAACAGATGTGGCTAGGCCTGACCATTCATTTCAAATAAAGAAACAGTAATTCATCTGAAACACTACAATTTAATGCTTTATTTTGGTCGTGATCTTTGAGTATAATTCCAAAGTACTCCTGCTTGTCACCTGCTGTATACGTTGATGCATTTCATCAGATCTGTTCAGAAGTCTGTTTATAAGCACCTGTATGATTCAATATCTAAAGCTTGTTCTGATCTTTAGGAATTTGTCACTGATTTAATTTTTGTTATGTAATAGACACATGTAATCTGCAAGGAGCCAAGCAAATTTCTTCCCTTTCTTTGACTATCAGGTGATATACCACAGAAGTTTTGGGACATGCGCATTAGCCTAGCAGGGTAAGTACAGTTTATTAAGTGGTAACCAGTTTTAGGCTAGTTTGCTTGGTTAGTTTAAAGAGCCTTGCACTACACAGGCGGGTTAATTCTACATGCCCCCTCCCAGTATTACTTGGGGTACTAGGGTGACATACATGGTTTAATGCTCAATCTTTCCTTTATTCTATTCGTTCTTTCCATTCCACCTACCACACAAGAGCAATTTTCAAAAACTTACCATTAAAGATGCAGCAAAGATAGATAATTCGTATTTATTTTCAATTATGCCCATTATTAAAATAATTCTAAATAAAAGTACTTTATTAAATATTCATATACCTCCATATTTAAACAGCTTTTCTTTTTAGGCTGATTTGAAAAAATGGCCCCAAAAGACTTCAGAAGACTAAAGAATAAAATGTAAACCCCATATAGGCCAGTTAATTTGAACTGAGAGAATACAGGTTATTCCACAGTTACTAACTACACCTTAAACCAGCACTGTCCAACAGAACTTTCTGTGACAATGGAAATATTCTATGTTTGTGTGGTCTAATATGATAGTCACTAGCCACATGTGGCTAGTGAGCTTAAAATGCTAGAAGTGCAACCAAGAAACTATATTTTTAATTTTAATCAATTTAAATCTAAACCTAATTCCCACATATGGTTAGTGGCTACCACATAAACAGTAAGACAAGCACAAAGCAAATTTTTATTACACCAGAAAAGACTCAAAACACATATTTTACTAAGAGTCTGCCACATAGCACCACTCTTATAAAGAAAGGCAGACATTTGGTAGTTTTTAATTACTCCCCCTACCTTGAATACTTTTGCATGGTAGCAAATATGAGGGAAATAGAAGGAAACCCTCGTGTAAAAGAAAAGACCCTAGCACCAACCCTAGAATTATTTTGAAGATCTAGAAGGGTCCTTAGAGATCATCTAGTCTGATCTCTTCATTTTACAATAAAGAAAACTGCAGCACAAAAAGATGAAGTAAGAATCTACAAAGTCATACAGTGGGGACCGTCACAGATCTTCTCACTCAGCAGACCACTGAACCATGAAGATACCATCCTACGTTGGCTAAATCTACACTGATTACACAGAAAGAACATGAAGAAAATGGCAAGGCATCCTGGTTTTTACTCAGAGACTTCTCCTCCCTGGAAGAACAAAAAGCTTCATTTCCCAGGTATTTCTAGAGTAGTATTTAAATTGCCAATTGGTTTTTCTTGAGTTAATAGCACCAGAGGCCAACAGAAAGAATTCCAGCAAACGGTTTTTAGGTACCAATTACAAGGCAGAGTATCCCTCTCTTCCACAGTCAGGAAAACAATACATTTTCATTGTCCTGGGTGTCCTTATTAGGATAAAGTATCCAAGGCTGAACAAACAGGGCAATGCCTTAAAAGATGGATGTAGGGGCTGGCCGATGCTGTAGTGGTTAAGTTCACATGCTCCACTTCCAGTAGCCCAGGGTTTGCCAGTTCAGATCCTGGGCACAGACCTACATGTTTTTCATCAAGCCATGCTGTGGCAGCATCCCATATGCAAAATGGAGGAAGAGTGGCACAGATGTTAGCTCAGCGACAGTCTTCCTCAAGCAAAAAGAGGAAGACTGGCAACAGATGTTAGTTCAGGGCCAACCTTCTTCACACAAAAAAAGAGGGATATAAATTTGTTCAAGGCTTTCTGGAAAAATATAGTTTGATACATTTAATGAAATTAAAAGAAATGAAACATACTCTCTTTTTTAAAAGTGCACTTGAAGTGAGGATGAAGTGGTTTTCTTAAAAAAAAAACACAGCCCCGTGAATACACCTGGCAGTCTTCTCTGTCAACAAATAATACTTAAGTCAAGGCCAGAGCCATTCCCTCAATTTCAAATTAGGAAACTTCAGAAACTGCATTTACTCTTTCAGGTCACCAACATGCTACTGATTAAGACATCCCGTTTAAAAACAGAATCAAGGGCGGCCCTGTGGCCTACTGGTTAAGTTCAGCACACCCCACTGTGGTGGCCCGCGTTCAGTTCCTGGGTGTGGACCTACACCACTCATCAGTGGCTATGCTGTGGCAGTGACCCACATACAAAACAGAGGAAGACTGGCACAGATGTTAGCTCGGGGCAAATCTTCCTCCGAAAGACAAAACAAACTAGAATCATTGGTTAAACTAAGACTATTTGGAGGCCCAGAAAGACCTAGGCTCTTTTCTTATTGGTTCTTTCATCTTCCAATCTATTAGCAGATGTTGCACTCTCCCATACTTCCAAATTCTGGCTCTGCCAATGACTACGCAAGTTGTCTACTTCATCAATCCTTTATTACCTTTTCTATAAAATGGACATAGTGGTACCTATCTTATAATGTGAAATGAAAGCATACGTAAAAAGTACTAGCACAGTGTTGGCATTCAGAACACACTCAAAGGTGGCTTCATGCCTGAGCCTCAGGCCCTTGTTTTCCCTAGCCACATCCCAATACCCGACCCCCACACAAAGAAGTATTAAAATTAAGAGAAATTTTTTACATAGGAAGAGTCTATCTTCTAATAACTGACAGTTCTATTGTTTGTATATGCATTATTTATTTTATTATAAATTTATCAATAATTTATATTCTATATTGTGACCATCATATGCCAACTTCTACTGTAGGCTCACAAACAGAAAGTCGGTAGAGAGACAAGGATAAGAAGTGAGAGGGAAAATCAGTTTGAGAGGAGTAAAAGCAAGGGTCAAAGGGGTTAGAAGTGATAATTTCTCATCTGAAACTAAACCCCACTTCCTCTTCTTGTCCTAGCTATCATTCAAGACTTGGGTTAGTGCCATCTGCATTTTAAGCCTCTAAGCCAAATTGCTCCCCATTCCATGAAAATCTAATGCACACGCTGCCTGAACTGCACACATTTCACAGAGATAAAAAATATGTTTATCTTCATTGTCTTTGAACATAGGAAACAACGATTAGATTTTTAATATAGACTTCTCTTCTTATTTAATGTTTTGGTCTTCCCTAAGATATTAAAATTTGACAATTTACTTTTAGAACTATAACACATAATTAAAAGAAGAAATTAATTTTCTATGGAAATATTAGATAGAAAATTTGCAAGCAAAAGTGATTTCTTTTATTAACACAAAATATTTTTAAGGCATCATCAGTAATATTTACCCAGTTACATGCAGAAGACACTTTAAATAAAAATAATTAGGCTAGCTTTAGTACAACAAAGGACACATTCCACTCCAAAGTAACAAACACATACATGAAGAGTCACTTAATTTTAAGTAACCAAACATCTTTTCTCTCTCTTTTCTACAATATCACAACGAGAATATGACAAAGTTTTAAATTTATAGGTCAAAACAGTCCAAAATATTTTAATTCTGGTTGTACCTTAAAATACTGCCCTAGAAGAGATTTACTTACGAAAGTTGCTTATTTAGCAGCAATTAGACAGTGGTTCTTAACACTTTAGGGATCACAGACTCCTTTGAGAATGAGAATGTAAAAATATGTGTGGGCATTTCACATAAAAATATACATATATTGAAAACTTTGCTTGAGATTTTAAGGCTGCATGCCCCATCCGCCAAGCCTATTCACATACCAAGTTAAGAACGCTTGCAACAGAAGACAGTTGGGAAACTTATCAACATTGAAAAAAGTTCAAATTTAGGAATGATTCACAATAATTAATATTCTACTGGTATGCAATTTGCTCTTGTAGCTAATAAATTTGGGAGTGGTGATAGACTTGAAAAAAACTGAGAACTGAAAAAATAAGAGTAATTCTCAGAGGAGACAAAAGAATGACTTGGGTCATCTCTAAATGAAGACCCTGCTGACTTCCTTCTTAAAAAGAGAGAAAGACAGAGGGGGAGAGGGAAGGAGTGAGGACAAAAGGGAGATGGGGAAAAGAGAGAGAAGGGGAGAGAGGGAGTGAGGTCTCGAGAGAGGGACAAATTTGAGGGAGAGAGGAACAAACCCACAGAAAGAAATCAGACTCATTTACTAAATCCTTGGTCAGGAGCATTCACGAGATGAGTGTGAAGGCAAAGAGTACAACAGAAAATGGTTGGCCAAGTACACATTTGGTCCACTACAGATAGAAGAGATACTCTCTGACCTTTAGGTTCAAACATGCCAAACATTCCTACTTTGCAAACTATTAGTCAATGTTTTACTTCATGATTGCATTATTTTAGCAACTGATCACAACATGCAGGACAAGCAATCCTGGCCTACCAGCCACTTCTGAATCTGTCCCCATTTCCGATCAAAGGAATGATGAGAGTGCTACAAATGCAAAAGTTTGATAAACTGAACAGTTTCCAATATCCTGCATTCTCCAGAAAGTCTTAAATTAGTCATACACATTTGCCCTGAAGAGCAATGAGTGCTGACTCAAAGTAAGTTACACATTCAAAACAGAAAATTACTAAGCTAAATATTTTCAATAATAAAGAGATGGAAGGTTCTCTGAAATTTAGAAGACCATAAATAGAACTTACATTTAATAATTATCTCCTTATAATTTATTATAATTTTAGGAGTATAAAATAAAATGCATTGCAACATTTTCATCTCAAGCTGAGAACTGCATTCAATATATCAAACCATACCTGAGGTTAAAAAAATCAGCAACATATCAGATGTTTTTGGTTTTGTTTTTGGGCTGTGACAATATGGAATCTATACTCTTCTTTTTAACCCATTAGCAGAAGATCCACCACCAACACGAAAATAAAGTGTCTAATACTATCCTGAGGTTTTTTTCCCCTTCATACTAATACCACATCAGAAATATTTTTATGGAAATCTTCAGAGACAGGTCAATGTCAGAAGGAAAAGGTAAACAAGAGTATTTGTTTCATTTTAAACCAGCCCAATTTCTATATGCCTATTTTTTTAAAAATTTTTTTTGCTTTTCTTTCTGATGATAAAAGCATATTGAAACTTATGAACTACAGAAAAGCATAACAAGAAAATAAAACCAGTCACAATTCCACCATAGACATATCAAAGTATTGACAGTAATCACTTCTTTCTAGTAGTTTTTGACTTTATATATGGACATTATTTTTTGTAACACAAAATTGGAGTCCTATCAGTCTTACAGTTGTCTTTTTTTTCATTTTCTTCTATGAATATATTTCTCCATTATTAAATATGCTTAAAAATTGTAAGGTTGAATGACTTCACAGTGTTTTACTATGTAGATATCATAACTGAAATTCTATGACATTTAGGACTATAGCAAATAATTTTGTTGTCTCTAAGCCTACTTTAGCAAATATAAATAAAGCACTTATAACACTAAGATAACTTATAACAATGTACATAGTAAAAGCTATTATATGTTCACTGTTATTATTTAAAACAAATCTTGCATTTAATTTGCTGGCATAAAATGGCTTGTTAAAATATATACATCAGGTTATACTATTCCCAGCATTTCAAAGCAAATCAGATTTACCTCAGAAGTAAACTATCCAAGTACTGACTTTTTTTGAGACTAACACAAAATTAGGGTTCTTCCCCCACATTACCTCTTTCTGTTGTCGTTCCAGTTCTCTCATGCGTATATCTCTTGCTTCTGCCCGGGCAGCCCGTTTTGCTGCCAGCCTTGCCTCAGCCTGAAAAGTAATATAAAGATTGAGATTTATTTGAAAACAACCACCACCACCACCACATCAGCTTTGAGGATAGGAGCAAAAGGAGATTACCTACCAAAGGGGGTGGAGGGGACATGATTTTACATTCATTTCTTTCTCTTGTCCCAGAGTCTCTCCTGAAATCTGTGCCTTTACCTTTAACTGCTTGCCTTGATTACACATTCAAAACATTTCATACAATTCATTATATGTCTCTCCAAACTTGCTTTTTCAAAATTTGTTTCCCTACCAATTCAATCATACAAATAAGAAACTTCAGAACCAGACTCTACTTCATTTTGGACATCTCCAAGTACTGTCAACTCTCTGAGTTTCTCTCAAACCCAACTCGGCCTTCTTTTTTTTTTTTTTTAAGATTTTATTTCTCCTTTTTCTCCCCAAAGCCCCCCAGTACACAGTTGTATATCTTTAGTTGTGGGTCCTTCTAGTTGTGGCATGTGGGACGCCGCCTCAGCATAGCCTGATGCGCGGTGCCATGTCTGCGCCCAGGATCCAAACTGGCAAAACCCTGGGCCACCAAAGCAGAGCACGCAAACTTAACCACTCGACCACAGGGCTGGCCCCTTGGCCTCTTTATTCTCAGTTTCTACTTGTTTCAGAAACTCTTCATATTTCTCTCTCTTTAAATTGAGATATAATTGACATACTACCAAATTCACCACTTAAAAGTATACAATTCTGTGGGGTTTTAGTATATTCACTGCACTACCATCACTACTATGTAATTCCAGGATATTTTCATCACCCTAAAAAGAAATTCCATACCCATTAGCAGCCACTCCTCATTACCCTCCCCTCCCAGTTCCTGGCAACCACTAATCTACTTTCTCTCTCTATGAATTTGCTTCTTCTGGGCATTTCATACAAATAGAATCATACAATAGCAACTCTTCACCTCTTGCTTGGATACTGCAACTGCCTCCAAATCCATCTACCTGCCTCTAGAATCTGCCCTGTAATTCACCTTCTACATGGTTACATGATTGCCAGTCTGCCTTTCAAAACACATTTCTGATCATGTCATTCTGCTGTGTGAAATCCTCCACTGGCTCATTACTTACGTTAAAGCAAAAATTCCCCAGACTATCACAGAGAGACGAGAAGAAAGGAGAAAAAAGCAAAAACAGAAATAAGATTCCTCCCAGTAAGACAGCCACGTTATGTCACAGTACTTGCCCCACACGTACCAGTTACATCCCATCTCCCTCCATTCCTGGACTCTACTGTGCTCCATTAAGCCTCTCTTCATAGACCATTTGTTTGGCAGAAGGTATTTCCCCCCTCTCTTATTCAGCTAAAATATTACCTTCTGTGAAGATTTCCCCCATTCCATCTTTCACAGACCAATACTCTATGCATATGCCTCTATTGTGGCTATATCGCACTGTATTAAAATTATATGCTTCTGTCACTCCACAACTTTCATGCTTCAACTTCTGCTAAGTAAACAAAAGAATGTCAGGCCCTGAGCCAAGTATCAAGGACATGAGACAAGGAAATAGCTTGATATACCACATGAAAGTAAAAAATCTTCTCTCTTGTTTCTGTTTTGTAGTGGTTTCCTTTGTTCTTGGCCACATCCGAACTCTGATTCAGATTTCCCTCTGATAACTACAGTAGTTGCTTCTTCCCATGTTGTTGTTTTCTTCTTCTTCTTCTTTTTTTTTTTGGTGAGGAACATTGTCCCTGAGCTAACATCTCTGCCAATTTTCCTGTTTCGTATGTGGGACACCACCACAGCATGGCTTGATGAGCAGTATGTGGGTCCACACCTGGGATCTGAACCCATGAACCTCAGGCCGCCAAAGCAGAGCATGAAAAGTGAACCATTATGCCACCAGGCTGGCCCCCCATGTTGTTATATGTGTGCCCAAGTCTCATACGGGGAAGAGACTCAGCCAATATTTAAAGGGGTCTACTATGTGGGAGCAATTATGCTAGGTGCTGAAAATACAGAGTAAGACACGAGATCTCTGCCCTAAAGAAGTTCACAATCTAGTTGAGGGAGACAGAAACACAATGCTTAAAGGGAAGGAAGCATGCAACAGGGAGCAATTAGTTTTGCCTGGCAGGGTCACAACAGGTTTCTAAGAAGAGGAGACAGTTTAATAGTTAACACTTATTTGACTACCCCAATTCTGGCAATTTCCAAGTCTGCTTAACTGGCCTTTTAGTACCAAAAATCCTGCAAAGTCCTCTGCAATATACCAACCTCAAGCTCTAAACGCTGACATGACCACAGCAATTAGTCTTCTCACATGAATTTCACATTGGCCTCTATCTTTAAAAAACCTATACCTTCTTTACCCTTCTGACTATGAATGAACAGCACTTTCTTACTAGAGTTTGTATTTTATAGAAAAAGACTTCAAGGCTAAGTTATGCTTCAACTGATAGCAAATATGTTTTTAAATTACAAAGTATTTTTCTGGGAAAAATTTTCAAACCTCTTTTTTTAATTTAAGAAAGCCATAACAACAGTAAGAATTTTCACTTCCACGTATACTGCCTTTGTACTTGAAGCCTCCCTTAGAAATTTATCAAGAATGCCAATTTTACCCTTCTAAGATCTGTGGCCAATTCTGCACAATCTATACTAAAATGGGACTTCTCTTACCAAACCCAAATTATAAAAAATTGAAATCTATTCTCTAATAAGACTTCTTTCACAACAAACAGGAAGGGAACCTGATTGTGTAACAAAAAAACCATGGCTTCAGAGCCACGAAAACCTCCGTCCTTTTGGTACTTAGCCAACTTTACCCAAAACTCAGATGTTACCTCCCTTGGAGATGGTACTGAAGAAGGCCACTAAACAACCAGCTTAAATAAGGTAAACAGGATTTAAAACTAACTTATCTGGTTTTTGCTATACATTGCCACCAGATGCCTGGGGCAATACCGAGAGCAGGAGTAGCAAAGAGCTAATGGTGATTCCAATCTACTAAACAAAACACATATCCTATACTTAAAAACTGATTTTTTTTTTTTTTTTTTTTTTTTGGAGGAAGATTAGCCCTGAGCTAACATCTGCTGCCAATCCTCCTCTTTTTGCTGAGGAAGACTGGCCCTGAGCTAACATCCGTGCCCATCTTCCTCTACTTTATATGTGGGACGCCTACCACAGCATGGCTTGCCAAGCAGTGCCATGTCCGCACCCGGGATCCAAACCAGCAAACCCCAGGCTGCCGGAGCGGGACGTGTGCCACCGGGCTGGCCCCAACTGATATATTTTTAAATAGACAAACTATAGGTACACAAAGCATACTTCTGGGTAGTAACACTAGCATTTTCCCCTCAGAATACAATTGCATGAAAGAGCTACTACAGATTAGCTTTAACACACACTGACGGATATAAAATAAACGGTGTATGACAACAAAGGATAGCAAAGATTTAACTAAGTTCAAAACAAAATTAGTAAAAAATTTTAAACACAGAATTACCATTTGATCCGATAATTCCACTTCTAAGTACATACGCAAAAGAACTGAAAACAGAGACTCAAATAGATATTTGTATGCTGATGTTCACTGCAGCATTATTCACAACAGCCAAAAGGTGGAAACAACCCAAATGTCCAACAACAGATGAATGAATAAACAAACTGTGGTATATACATACAATTATTCAGCCTTAAAAAGGAAGGAAATTTTAACACATGCTACAACATGGATGAATTTTGAAGACATTATATTAAGTGAAATAAGCCAGACACAAAAGTACAAATGTATGATTCTGCTTATCTGAAGTATGTAGAATAGTCAAATACCATGCAGATAGAAAGAACAGAGGTTTCCAGGGGTTGGGGGGAGGAGGAAACTGGGAGTTGTTTAACAGGTATAGAATTTCAATACAGGATGATGAAAAAGTTCTGAAGATGGATAGTGGTAATGGTTGCACAACAATGTAAATGTACTTAATGCCACTGAGCTGAATACTCAGAGATAATTAAAATAGCAAATTTTATGTTACGTGTATTTTACCACACACAAAAAAGTAAGATAATTTAAAGTTAGCATAAGACATGAAATCAGAAGTATTCAGGAGCCTAAATCATTTAATTACTTGTAGGGTCTTTAAAAGGCTGATATGACCCAAACTTTTAAAATAAAGTTAATAGGAAAATTCAGGAACTGGAAATTCAGGTTCAAAAGTTACCGGTAAAATCAAGTACATCACTGGACCAGGTTTCTAAAAATTATTCTGATCGTTATGTTTTCAAATATTAGGCACATTAAGGTTGATTAAAGGAAATAATATGCAATTGGATAAGTACAAAAGTTTATTCTTCCTAGAGCAGTGAAAATGACAACACAGAAAAGTAAACACATATTTGGATAGAACTAAATCCATTTCTAACTAAATGCTTGGGGCAAATAGAAAAATAAAATGACAGCAAAAACCATGGGCTTTGATCACCCCTGGAACAAATGCTTTAGGTAATGTTAACTCATAAACTTTCTAAATTCATAGAATGTTCACTTTATTACTCAACTAATAATTAGGAATCGTACAGTGATCACTAAGAAAGATCAACTAGGAAAAGACGACAACTAAACATGTACCATGGTTTCAGTCCTTCTACATTAAAGACTTTTCCTTTACCATCAGATTTTGTACTATGCTCTTTTGGAATTTAAGAAAACAAAAGTAGATGAGATAGATAAAATACATGTATTCACATATAAGTATGTAATAAATAAAAAGATACATAATTACATTTTTAAAAAAGCAAAGGATCTGAATGGACATTTCTTTAAAGAAGATATACAGGGGCCGGCCCGGTGGTGCAGAGGTTAAGTTCGCACGTTCTGCATTGACGGCCCAGGGTTTGCTGGTTCGTATCCCAGGTGTGGACCTACGCACCACTTGCCAAGCAGTGCTGTGGGAGGAGTCCCACATATAAAGTAGAGGAAGATGGGCATGGATGTTAGCTCAGGGCCAGTCTTCCTCAGCAAAAAAGGAGGAGGATTGGTGGCAGATGTTAGCTCAGGACTAATCTTCCTCAAAAAATAATAAAATAAAATAAATTGATCAATTAAAAAAAAAGAAGATATACAAATGGCCAATAAACACATAAAACACTCAACATCATTAGTCACTAGGGAAATGCAAATCAAAACCACAATGAGATACCACTTCACACCCACTAGGATGGCTATAATAAAAAAAAATTTTTTAAGGAAAATAACTAGCGGTGACAAGGATGTAGAGAAATCAGAACCCGCATACTTTGCTGGTGGAAATGTAAAATGGTTCAGCCACAATTGAAAACAGTTTAGCAGTTCCTCAAAACATTAAACGTAAACCATAAAATCCAGCATCCACCTCTAGATATGGACCTAAGAAAAAGGAAAATGTATGTCCACACAAAAACTTGTACGTGAAAGTTCATATCAGCATTATTCACAATAGCCAAAAAAAGGGAAACAAACCAAATGTTCATCAACTGATAAATGGATGAGCAAAATGTGCTATTATCCATACAATGGAATATTATTCGGCCTTAAAAAACAATGAAGTATTGATACAAGCCACAACATAGATGTTCATTCATTAAAAACATCATGCTAGGTGAATGAAGACAGACACAAAATGCCACATATTACATAATTCCATTCATATGAATGTCCAGAATAGGCAAATCCAGAGACAGAAAGTAGATTACTGATTGCCAAGGGCTGGAGTAAGGGGGAGATAGAGAGTGACTGTTAATTGGTATGGGGTTTCTTTTTGTGCTGATGAAATGCTGTGTAGTTAGAAAGCGGCAATGTTTATACATCCTTGTGAATATATTAAACCCCTAAAACTGTATACTTTAAAATGGTCAGTTTTACAGTATATGAATTATATCTCAATTTAAACTGATTTTTTGTAAAGTTGGCCCTGAGCTAACATCTGTTGTCAATCTTCTTTTTTTTTCTTTTTCTTCCTCTCCCCGAAGCCCCACAGTACATAGTTGTACATTCTAGTTGCAGGTCCTTCTAGTTCTGCTATACGGGACGCCAGCTCAGCAATGGCCTGATGAGCAGTGCTAGATCTGCACCCAGGATCTGAGCCGGTGAAACTGTGGGCCACCAAAGCAGAGCGCACGAACGTAACCACTCGGCCCCGGGGCTGGCCCCTAAACATTTTTAAACAGATGAGATTGAGTGCATAAAAAATATAACACCTAAGTTAAATAGTAAAGTAAGTAAAATTCCAACACATAAAATTCAATATAAAAAATGGGAGAAAGTGAATCTTATGATCTTATAAGTCTGGAAAATGCCAGGTTACACTTTTTTTAACCAGTCTTTAATAATATGTTATAAATCTCCAAGAAACGAATAAAATAAAAGCACATTTCTCAGACTTACCTGACCACATTAGTAAATAAACCCTAAGAAATTCTTCAAGGATTATGCTCCAAGGAACACAGTTGGGAAATAATGATTAAACTTATGGCAATATATCAGGATCTAATTCAAATTGTACTAATTCTATTAAAGGGGAACCTTACTTTTGTTCTTAATATTTATAAAATTAAACAATGTTATCAGAATAATCTCTTCTCAATGAAAACTCAAACTTGCAAGATGATGGGGAAGATGAGACCTCACACTAATATAATTACCGTCATTTGAGCACTTACTTAGCAAACCTAGGTGCTTATTTTCCTTTAGTCCACTAAGTAAGCCCTTGAGGTACAGAAAGGTTAAGTAACTTGCCCAATATCCCCTAGTCAGTAAGTATTGGAGCTGAGATCCACATCCTAAGAAACCAACTCCAGTAAATGCTCTTAGCCATGTTGCCACAACTTGTATCTTTTTACACCAAGATAAGAGCACGTCCTTAGACAAATAATAAAAGTTTACTTTGGACAAATTACCCTAGGATTTTCAAACGAGCATGGATTCTCTCTTTTCTGTGAAACTGCACTATTTGAGTTCTCTTAGACCTTCGACCACGACTTCACCCCAAATGTAGCTAGTCTCTTTTTGCTGTGTACAGTCTCCCCTTTCATCTTTTTACTCACATTTTCAACTATCAGCCAATGAGAATGACTTAAATCTAGCAGCTCAAGCTCTGAGCAAAATCAAAGCCTACATTTCTATCTGGTAGATCTCTTGCCATAAACTGAGTGAATAAAAAAAAAAAAGCAACCTCATCTTCCCCCAGTGAATAGGCTTTGCTTCCCTATTTTCCAATCTCTAGAAATGCAACCCTTGTCACACCTGTTCAAAACCCAAGGTCTCACAGCCTCCTACTCCTAACCAAATCTTCCTTTCACTATCCCTTGAATCTAACCTTTAATTTCCATTCCAACACACTCCCCTTCTTCCAAGCAGGCTCTTACGATTTTCACCTAGAATACTTCATTTCCTAATTCTAACTTCACTTTCTCCATTCCAACTCTCCTCCCATCCTTGCTATTCCATACTACATATTGTTGAATTAATCTGCCTGAAACACCAAGGAATGAGCGAGATAAAACATCGCAAAATAAAATACAATTAGCTATTATAGATTTCATAACGCCCAATGCCCAAAAGCATCCTTACACTTTCTGAATTTTAAATTAGGCTCCTGTTACTGCTTCGGCTAAATAAACACAGGAGAACAGGCTAAAACAAACTCACTGTGGCTCCCAGTAGCATCCCAAATCAGAAACTTAACTAAGGCTAATTCTATTACAACTCTCCCATCTGTCCAGTGGGTCTATACATAAGGCAGGGTCTAACTAATCCACTGGACAGTGCTGTTTCCTTGAAATATAATCTATGTGTCAAATTTCATTTTGACAAAAAACGAAGAAAAGGTTAAGGTGTTTTTGGGGGGTTTTTTTGGTGAGGAAGACGGGTCCTGAGGTAACATCTATTGCCAATCTTCCTCTTTTTGCTTGAGGAAGATTCTTGCTGAGCTAATATCTGTGCCAGTCTTCCTCTATTGTGCATGCGGGACGCCGCTACAGCCTGACTTGATGAGTGGTGTGTAGGTTCATGCCTGCGATCCAAACCCGCAAAGCCTGGGCCACCACAGCAGAGTACGCAAACTTAACCACTACGCTCCTGGCCAGCCCCAAGTTTATTTTATTTATTTGTTTATTTTAAAGATTTTACTTTTCCTTTTTCTCCCCAAAGCCCCCTGGTACGTAGTTGTGTATTTTTTTAGTTGTGGGTCCTTCTGGTTGTGGCATGTGGGACGCTGCCCAAGCATGGTCCGATGAGCAGTGCCATGTCCCCACCCAGCATGCGAATTGGTGAAACCCTTGGCCACCGAAGCGGAGCATGCAAACTTAACCATTAGGCAACAGGGCTGGCCCTCCCAAGTTTATTTTTTTTAAAAAATAGTTTGAATCCATCATCTTAAGATTCAAAGTCAAGAGAGTTAACAACTAAGTAATATAACAATATAAACATAAAACATATATATCCCTCCTCACACTCGCGCGCGCGCACACACACACACACATCCTCCATGCTATGATGTGAACTCCAGGGACCTTGTCTCAATTATCACTCTCTTCTCTGTCTTCACTCTCCCTCTGTTGGTTTATTCTTCTCATCAGAAATAAGTCAAAGTCTCTCCCATCTTTAACAAAGAAAAACAAAAAATAAATCCCATCCTGGTTCAATTCTGCCTTGTCTTCTCTTTATAGCCAACTTTTCTTGCACCTCCCTCCTCACTTTCCACTCCCTTCAAATGACTGCATTCTGGCTTCTGCCCAAATCATTTTACTGTAATTCCTCATGCAACAGTCACTAGTGACCTCTAACTACCAAATCCAACAGAATTTTTCTATTCATATCTCACTCGTCCTTTCTGGACTTCCACCATCATCGACCACTCAATTCCTTCTTAAAACACACATCTCTTGGCTTTCTGCAATACTAGTAGTGTCTCCTGTTTTTCTCTTGATTCTCTGCCTCTCTCCCTCAGAATCCTTCATGGGCTCATTTTTCTCTGTTAGCTCTTTAAATTTTAATATAACCAAGGCTTCCAGGCTTGATCTCACTCTTTTCACTCTATGTTCCCTCCCTGGGTGATATGATAGTCTGTAAATCTTTATGTCCAATCCAGACTTTTCTCCCACAGTCCTGATCCAACTGGTTATTAAACACTGAAGCTGTCCCAATGGAACCTCAGATTCAATGTATCACAAACTGACTTTATAAACTTTCCCTTAAACTTCCGCGTCCTCTTTATATTCCCCATCAGTTGTCCCAAAACCCAAAAACTGAAATGAAGAATCATCATAAGGCTCCTTCCTCCTTTCTTCCCTCCCTCCACATTCAGTCACTAAATCTTACCTACCTAGCTCCCGTCAAGATTCAATCTCTCTACTATTTCTTCTATCCCAATTTTCCTCTCCATTCCCACTATCACTGCTTTCATTCACGTTCTCATCCTCTCTCACCAAGATGACTCTAGCAGCTTCCTAACTAGTTCTTTGCCTCCTACCCATCACTCTTCACATGGTGGCTAAAGCACTTACATTATAATTCAAATCTGAAACAGTTTTTATCCTTCAATAGCTCCCCCACAGCTTCTGAAATCAGATTGAAAATCCTCAGTATACAAATGCCTTCATGATTGGCCCCTGTGGCCTCCCCAGCATCATCTCCTCCCATTCCCCAAGCTCTCTCCAGCCGTACTGAGATAGTATTCTGGCAGTTTCCCACATGGTTCTAGTTGTTTCACATCCCTGTGCCTGTAGAGCACTTAGAAAGCAATATACAAAAACCCAAGAAACAGTATTTTTATGCAGAGACGCATTAGAACTTTCAGGACATGGAGAGGAAGGATTTCTTACAATTTTATTACCGTGGTTCCCTGTTGGGAAGCTGGGGATAGGCAGGCCTAGGGAATGAAACAAAGGGCCCTAAATTTGGTTTATAATGTCTTCTTTCCCCTTTTCTCCTTAACGTTTTAAGAAAAGATCTGAAACAACTGTCACAAAATGGTGACGTCAGTTAATGCTGGGTGGTGTATTCATGGTACTTATATTACTAAAACATTTCTGCATTTAATATTTTTCAAAAAGAACAGTGCATAAAAACACACTAAAAACAAGGAAAACCTCTAGGTTTAAAACTTTTGTCCTGCTGTGATCATGTAACAGTTTTAGAGAAAGGCAAATAAAACTCTCATAATTTGACAGAAATGCACTGAATTGAGCTAAGCATGGAAGTGCCAGCCTGCATGTACGTCCATAATATAAAACTCTTGCAGCTGGCATGAGTAAGAAAGAGAAGGTATAGTCTGGACCTTTACAGACTATGCTTTAATTTCAAGAAATCTGAAATACAAAATTGTAGAAAGTGAAACATTCAAGGAAAATAACTAACTCAGGTAGCTAAGACTCAGAGTTTACTGTGTTTAATTTTGTTTATTCTTCCATGACACTCATGCCAAAGAACACTGAAAGACAAATTAAGAGACATAATATTTATTGTGTTGCTATGGATTCCAAATTAACAAATAAAAATCATTACTTAATTTCCTAGCAACTTCCCCTTTAGTAGAAAATTTTAGGTACCATTTTTCTTAACTAGCTCTTACAATGTAACCATATTTAACCACTTTTTTTTAAGCTTTTGGTAGTTGAAGACCAACTATACAAACTTTTCTGAGCATAAACACCAATATATATTAGATAAAATCTAGAATTTTAACCCATTTTCTCCTGATGTCAAACAAATATATCTTCCTTTTATTCAGAGACCTTTTGATAGCAAAATATTCTTTTGGAAAGAGAGAGGAAGTTTAAGATTAGAGACTTTATTATTGAAGTCTGAATATAACCTAATAGATGGATAGCACAGGAAAATTTAAACTTTGGATCTGCAATGACGTATCTAACCAAAGGGGAAAACGTGAATCATAGTCTGAGTAGAAATATTTTTGGGGGAAAAAGGGGTGTTGCCAATAATGTCTTCACATTTAGGTTAATGATATTGTGCTACTTGAATTTTTTTGTCTCCAAATTCCTATATGTCACAGGAATAGTAGATTATGACTGAACATTATACCAAATATTTTCCAGTCACAATGACACAAAACTAAGTCTTAGGGCTCAATAATCCTCCTTTTATGATGGTTAGAGGAACAAATCAAGGAGCAGCGAGATACTGTGAGTAAGGCTGGCCATTACAGAGCCAGGGCTCTGCATGGGGGCAGGGGGGGTGGGGGTGCTGCCTCAACCACATCTCCCACCCTCCTTTGCCTTAGTTCCAGTGAGTGAATAGGGAAAAAAATGGAGAGAGGTCTGTACTCTACAGGAATTCACTGAATGCATGCACTAATGCCACTAGAAGAAACCCCAAATAACTAAAAACACCAACAACTTAGATTTGCTCTTTCAAAGGATTTATCTAATAAAAACAGTAAGTGCAAAGGGGGAGACTTTTTATTTTTTTGATTTTTTTTTAACTGGGTAGAAATAGAAAGAAAAACATTCACTTTCCATAACTCTGAAAAATTAACTCACATTTTATAATCTTTTATAAGTTTTTTTGTACCACCACTGAGAACACTTTAAGGTATTTTGACTAAAAGTAATTCTGCCTCCTGTGGATTAATTTTTTGGACAAATCCAATTTGCACAGAACGATCTGAACTAAACACATAGGATGATCAAAAAGTGTCAGAAAGAAGAAAGACTCAAAACTTGACCTCGAAATCTTGGAGCTCTTTAGGGCTCTGCCTGAGGAGTGATTATCTTCAACTCTATACTTTCTCCCCAGACAATCTCATCCACACTCATGATTTCAATGTGCTCAGAATTCAATGTGATTTCTATATGCTCACAAGTCTCAAATATTTATCTACACCCAAACCTCTCCTTTGAGCTCTTGATCTATAGCCCCAAACTGCCTCTTCAAAATCTCCACTTAGTTGCCTCACAGGCACCTTAAATACAGCACTTGCAACATAAATGCATGGTCTTCCTTGTCCAAACCTCCTCCCCACTCTAATGCTCCCTACTATCCACCAGATGCACAAGCCAAAACTTCCCCTCTCTGCAACCCAACCACAGCCACTCACTGAGCATCTACCACTTACCTCTCCAGTCCAACAACCTCTCATCATCCCCAGTGTCAACATTCTAGGCTAAGCCACCACTTCCTCTGCAAGTCTCATGACTCATCTCCCCACATCCACTAAAGTCTCTTATAATGTCTGATATAACATCCAACATGCAGTAAAGTCATTCCTTTTTTTTTCCTGAGGAAGATTAGCCTTGAGCTAACATCTGTTGCCAACTCTCCTCTTTTTCTGCTTGACGAAGATTAGCCCTGAGGTGACATCTGTGCCAATCTTCCTCCACTTTGTATGTGGGTCACCACCACAGCATGGCTGATGTGTGTAGGTCCATGTCCAGGATCCAAAACCGTGAACCCAGGCTGCCAAAGAGGAACACACCGAACTTCACTACTTTAGGGGCCAGCCCCTAAAGTCATCCTTTTAAGGCACAAATCTGATCTTGTCATGCCCCTACACAAAACCCTCCAATGTTTTTCCACTGCTCTTAGGACATATACCAAAATGCTAAATACAGTCGATAAGAGTCCATATCAGGGTTCTCAATCTTGGTCCTACTGACATCTGGGCCAGATAATTTTTGGTTGTAGGGAGCTATCTTGTGCATTGTAGGATGTTTAGCAGCCTTCCTGGCTTCTACTCACAAATGCCAGTAGCACACCCTACCCCCAGTTGTGAGAGGCAAAAGTATCTCCATACACTGCCAAATGTCCCCTGGGGTACAAAATCACCCTCAGTTGAGAACCACTGGCCTATATGATGGGGTTCCTGACTAACTCTCTGGTTCCTCTCCTCCTTGCTGTCCACGTTAGTGTTAATAGTGATATTACAGGAGGCATGACAGTTAAGAGTGTAGGAGCCTAAGTGCAAAATTCAGCCCTACTCCTTTCCAGCTACGGGACCTTGAGTAACTTACTTCACTTCTCCATGCCTTGGATTCATCAGCGACAAAATAATGATAGCAGACCACCTCACAGAGTTGTCATGAGGATTAAATTCACTTAAAGAACTTAGAACAGAGCCTGGTACATAATAAGAGCTCAGGAAATGTTAGCTGTCATCGTTATTCCTTGAATTCTCCATCTCTTTTAGCCTCAAAAACTTGTCACACATTCTTCCCTCTGACTGGAAAGCTCTTCCACACATCTGACAACTCAATTTCCCCTACATAATTCCACTCATCTTTCAAAACTCTGTTGAAAGGGCACTTTCTCAGGGAAGCCTTCCCAAAGTGCCCAAACATGTCAAGTCCCTGTCACACACTCTTTAATAAAATCATTTACTTTTTACTGAAAGCACTTAATACAGTTGTAAATAAATATATTACTGTATTTCCTCAGTTCTAAGAATGCCACTGATTGTGACATACACTGACAATCACAGATTTCAAGACAGAAAATGGCCATATTAAATGTAGACCCTTTTTTTTTTTTTTTTAGGGAGATTAGCCCTGAGCTAACATCTGCTGCCAATCCTCCTCCTTTTCCTGAGGAAGACTGGCCCTGAGCTAACATCCGTGCCCATCTTCCTCTATTTTATATGTGGGATACCTGCCACAGCATGGCTTGACAAGCAATCATAGGTCCGCACTTAGGGTCCGAACTGGCGAACCTCCGGCCGCCAAAGAGGAACATGGGAACTTAACCAGTTCATCACTGGACCAGCCCCAATGTAGATATTAATTTTGAAGAAAAAATATGAGCTGAAAATCAAAAAATTAGTCCATTACGTAATTATCTGTTTAGTGTCTGTTTTCCCCTCTAGAATCTAAGCTCCATAAGGAAATGACAATGTTAGATCTGTCCACTCCATATCCTCTGTCGCTAACACAGCACCTGCAGAGAGCAGAGGCTCAATAAACATTTACTGAATGAAAGACATTCAAAACACATGGTTTAAAAAAAAAAAAAAAAAACCTATTCTTAAATGAAAGATGGTATTAACATCCATAATTATTGCTGATTATAGTAATTCTTTGCATTTTTAAAAACCGCTATCCTTGCCAAAAGTTTTTTATCCTTAATTTGCCATGGCCTAAAAATGAATAAACTACTCAAATAAAATAGCAAAATAACTATGAGAAGATCACTAGCTCTATCAAGCTATTATGATTATCATTCCACAAAACAATAATAATAGACAGTATCTTCTAAACTAAGCACAATTCTTCCCTTTGCATCCTCCTTCTCAGGCTGCTAATCCGTAATCAAAAACCACAAACTTCTGGTTCTCATTACTAGATACCTGGAATGGCTGTTACCTCTCTTAGGCAGCAAAATGAAATCCAACCAAGTATCCACCAACAGATAAATAGATTTAAAAAAATGTAGTGTGTGTGTGTGTGTGTGTATACACACACACACACACACACACACACACACACATATAAAGGAATATTATTCAGCCATAAAAAAGGAATGAAGTTATTTAAAAGGAAAAAAAAGAGGAATGAAATTCTGATACATGCTACACCTCTTGAAGACATATAGCCAGACACAAAAGGACAAATATTGCATAATTCCACTTACATGAAGTATCTAGAATTAGAAAATTCATAGAGACACAAGGTAGATTAGAGGTTAGCAGGGACTCAGAGAGGGAGGGTGGTGAGTTATTGCTTACTGGTTACAGAATTTCTGTCTGGGGTGATTTTAGAAACACATAGTCGTGATGGTTACACAACATTGTGAATGTAATTAATGCCACTGAATTGTAGACTTAAAAAAGGTCAAAATGGGGCTGGTCCCATGACACAGTAGTTAAGTTTGGCGCACTCCGCTTCGGCAGCCCAGGTTCATGGGTTCAGATCCCAGGTGTGGACCTACCCCACTCGTCAGCCATGTTGCGGCAGTGACCCACATACCAAAAATAGAGGAAGACTGGCACAGATGTTAGTTCAGGGCAAATCTTCTTCAGCAAAAAAAGGTTAAAATGACAAATTTTGTTATAAATATGTTAACCACAACTTAAAAAATTAACAGTGTAATATACCAAAAAACAGTGAATTGTACACTTCAAATGGGTGCATTATATCTCAATAAAGCTATTTTAAAACATGAATTCTGGGGCCGGCCTGGTGGCACAGTGGTTGGGTGCGCACGTCCCGCTTTGGCAGCCCAGGGTTCACTGTTCAGATCCCGGGTGTGGACATAGCACCACTTGGCAAGCCATGCTGTGGTAGGTGTCCCACATATAGGGTGGAGGAGGATGGGTGTGGATGTTGGCTCAGGGCCGGTCTTACTCAGCAAGGGGAGGAGGATTGGCAGCAGATGTTGGCTCAGGGGTAGTCTTCCTCAAAAAAATAAATTAAAAAAAAAATGAATTCTGGAGCCAGCCCTGATGGCCTAGTAGTTATAGTTTGGCACACTCTGCTTCAGTGGCCTAGGTTCAGTTCCTGGGCACAGAACTACACCACTCATCTGTCAGCAGGCATGCTGTGGCAGTGGCTCATATAGAAGAACTAGAAGGACTTACAACTAGAGTATGTAACTACGTACTGGGGCTTAGAGGAGAAAAAAAAAGGGAAATCTTTAATTCTAGAAGTTGCAAACGTTAAACAGCCATAGAGCTTTCTTTCTTCCTTATTAGAGGTAGGTTTGCACACTAAATAAATATTCATACATGTAAATTCTGCTCCACGTAGGAGTCTCAGAATCCAGCAAATGGAGTGTTCAAACTCCTATAAAAGAGGATCAGTTTCTATGCTTGTCATTGATTCTTTACATTTAAGAGATCTACACATTATGACCATGAATTCTTTGGGTACTGGATCTCAAAAGAAATCACAGAATTGTAGACCTGGAAGGACTCTCAGATCATCAGGTCAAAAATAAACAATATTCTGATGACCTCCACTTGAAGAGTGTGCATAAAACATGTTTTCTTCATGATTTCAACTCTAAAACTAGGAAAACAGTAATATTCCAGGCTTCAGTAATACCTTAAAAGACTTTGCAAACTCTTCAAGAGGCTTCAATTTCTTCTCATAGGAACACTCGTTACAACTTTCACCAAACTGACTGTGGTAAGACACCATAACTGGCTTTCATTCTACCCTCATCTTTGTCCCTTTGAGAGGCTAGCTGCCTAAGTGTCCGAAATTTGATACACTCTATGTTTTCAGGTAATTTTTACTGAAAGTCAACTCTCCAATTGCATTTCCCCCAAACACGTGGAACAACCAAAGCCAAATAAGCTAGAAAGGTAATTCAGATTGATCTTCTGATGCCCTAGAGGACTACATGGTGAACCCTTCCGACATCTGCTCCTCTGAGCTCTTCTGAGGCCTGTGACAGCCCATGCTCCCCCAGCAAAGCAGCAACATGTCTATTACAGACATTATGGGGCATCTAAATCCATCCACATTCCGTTCTCATGCAGCAATCTTAAAACATTTCAATATCTTTTAAAAATGCACTCAGGTTTTACAAAGTGAAAAGCGTTCTGGAGATAGATGGTGATGATGGTTGCACAACAATGTGAATGTCTTAAGGCCATAGAACTGTACACTTAAAAATGGTAAGATGGTAAATTTTATGTTGCATGTATTTTACTACAATTTTTTAAAATTCACTCAGTTGCGTATTTTAGCATAAAAATTACCCAGTTTGTGGAACATATTCATGCCTTTTGTTCCTATTCCTCCTCATTCCCTCTACTTGCTTGATTTGGGGCCAAATGAGAAGCATGGAAAAATGAACAGATAGTAAGCAGGAGGAAAAAGTTTATTTTTCTTTATTTGTGCCATTCCCTGTCTACTTCAAAAAACAACTTAAAGTGAGGAAAGATGAATCAAACTCTTAAGATTTAACCTAAAAATTAAAAAATAAAGATTAAGCTTTTCGTCCTTTTTCTTTTTTTTAAAGATTTTATTTTTCCTTTTTCTCCCCAAAGCCCCCTGGTATCTAGTTATGTATTTTTAGTTGTGGATCCTTCTAGTTGTGGCATGTGGGATGCCGCCTCAGCATGGCTTGATGACCGGTGCCACGTCTGCGCCCAGGATTTGAACTGGTGAAACCCTAGGCTGCTGAAGCGGAATGTGCAAACTTAACCACTCGGCCACAGAGCCGGCCCCGCTTTTTGTCCTTTTTAAGTCTTACAGGGGCTCTGTTAGTTTTCGTTTGTTCCTAAATTAAGGCAATGTTTTTTTGTGAAAGGGATAATCTCACTGGAGAAAATAAGGATTAGAGACTATCTGTGAATGCTAACCATCCAATGTTTGAATGGACAATTAAGAATTGGCTATGGAAACTTTAAAGGAAAGAAAAAGAATCACAAGGAACATATGAAAGAATTCTTCAAACAGCTAAACGTATTTCCTCTAAAGTTTTAAAACTATTTCATCCCACATTAGGCATGTATCATCAAATAAAGTCTTGAATCTTAACAGTAAAAACTGGCTCTTTCATATTTTAGGTTAAGGCTCAGTCTTTTGACCAGGTTATTAAAGTTGACATATTCATATATAGAACTCTGAAGACAGAAATAAAAACTTGAAATATTGACTTTTTATATCCTTTTATAATAAAAGCTTTTATTATTATAACTTCTAATATAATAACTGGATTAAACTCGGTTACAGAGATACAGAGAACAGGCTGGTGGCTGCCAGAGGCCGGAAGTGAAGGATGGGCAAAATGGGTGAAGGTGGTCAAAAGGTACAAATTTCCTGTTATAAAATAAACAAATCCTGGGAATATAATGTACAGTATGTTGACTAAGGTTACTAATACCATGCAGTATATTTGAAAGTTGTTAAGAGATTATATCTTAAAAGTTCTAATCACAAAAAAAAAATTTTGTAACGTGTGGTGATGGATGTTAACGAGACTTATTTTGGTAATCATTGTGCAATATATACAAATATCAAATCATTGTGTTGTACATATGAAACTAATATAATGTTATGTGTCAATTATATCTCAATAAGAAGAAAAAAATGACCATCCAGGATAGGATCCTCTGTGTATTTTGATTCATGGTTCCCAAGCCTGACTGGCTATCAAAATCCCTTGGGAAGGAGAGAGAGAGTGTTTGTATGTGTATTTAAATACAGATTTCTGGGGTCAGCCCGGTGGCATAGTGGTTAAGTTTGTACCCTCCACTTTGGCAGCCCAGGGGTCACCAATTCAGATCCTAGGTGCAGACCTACACACTGCTCATCAAGCCATGCTGTGGTGGCATCCCACAGAGAAGAACTAGAAGGACTTACAACTATCACACACAATTATGTACTGGGGCTTTGGGGAGGGGGGAAAAAAAGAGGAAGATTAGCAACAGATATTAGCTTAGGGCCAATCTTCCTCACCAAAAAAAATACAGATTTCTGAGCTGAACACCCATAGATTCAGATTTAGCAAGTATGAGGTAAGACCTGGGAATCTATACACTGAAAAAGTTGCCTGGGAGATTCTGATGATCAATCATGTTTTAGAACACCTATCTTAATAAATTTCTTCTAACAAAAAAGACTATTTTACCTTTATTCTCACTATTTCAACTTATTAATCAGCAATAAAATAGCCTACTGCAAGCTTAACATTATGCTGAGGTTTACATGCATTATTTCCTTTAATCATCACAACAGCCCTGCAAGACGGGAAGACAGTATTCTTCCCATTTTTCAGATGAGGAAACTGAAGCCCAGAATAGTTACTTGAAAAAGTTACTCAACAAGCAACTACAAGAGCCAGAAATCAAAGCCATACTTGTAAGTCTCCAAAGCCCACCTCTTTGGGAGGTAGTATGGTACAGCAAAAGGAACAGTGGCTTTAAATAGCTGAATCTGAGCCCCAGTTCTGATACCTTTTAGACATTTATCTCTCAGCTTCATCTGTTTCCTTATCTGTAAATACGGCTAATAATAATACCTATCTTACCTAATTTATAAGATTATTGTGAGAAATCAAGATGTGAAAGTGTTTTCAAAATTATGAAAACTTATAGAAAAACAAGCTATTAATGGGGAAGTTGGAAAAGACTGAGAAACAGTATAGCATAGTGAGTGGTTAAATGCTCATACTTTGGAGCCAGCTTCACGTGTTTGACTCTAAGCTCTGCTATTTCCTAGCTGTGTAACCTTAGGGAAGTTACTTAATTTTTCCTGCAATGGTTTCTTCATCTGTAAAATGGAGATAATAATAAAACCAATCAGAATTTTGTGAGGATTAAATTAATTAATGTATTTTTTTTTTTTTTTTTTTTTGAGGAAGATTAGCCCTGAGCTAACATCTGCCACCAATCCTCCTCTTTTTGCTGAGGAAGACTGGCCCTGAGCTAACATCTGTGCCCATCTTCCTCCATTTTATATATGGGACACCTGCCACAGCATGGCTTGCTAAGCAGTGCATAGGTCTGCGCCTGGGATCCAAACTGGCAAACCCCAGGCCACCGAAGCGGAGCGCATGAACTTAACCACTGCGCCACTGGGCCAGACCCAATGCATTTTAAATACTTACAACAGTATTTGTCACGTAGTAAGTGCTAAAGTGTTAGATTTAGAATGCTACCCCTGATTTTGTAAATGAAGGATCACGTGCAAAGAAAAATTCAAATACTTAATGACAGTATAAAAAGAGCCTAGAGGTGCTAGTATTTTCTCTCCTTCTAGAAATCTGGATAAATCCTTCTAATTTTGGAAGTAAACAGTTTGAGTAGTTTCAATTTTCAACTAAAACTACGTGGCTTCTAAAATGCTTCATTCATGCAAATACTTAAGATTGCTGTAAAGTAGTATATACTGTTTCATTTTTAAGTATTTGAATTTTTAACTTTTTATCTAAAAATATCTCACTGATTTTTGTTAAAGCAATTTTGTTAAAGTAATATCACAATTTTGTCACCAGTTTTTGCATAACTTTACTTTGCTTCAAACATCCTCCTACAGAATGTGACTTCTAACTCAAAAGCTAACTGAGTAGCTTATAAGAGGAAAAACCTAACTATGAGCTGGATCAAAAAAAGACTGTGTAATATGTCAAAAGGAAACAGCACTAGTCCTAAATGAGTTATTTACTAAGAATAACAAAGAGGAAGTGATGAGGGAATAATTCTCACCAAAAGAATATAATCTAATAACACTCTAAGCAATTCTTGTACTAGATTAGCTTATGGTCAGGTCTGCAACTGCAGAGAGAGAGTCTGAAACAAAGCTGGCACCTCAGGAAGAAATCACAGCTGGGAGCTATCTTAAATTTCCAATATGCAACAGGAAATGTTGCCAGTGATTCAACAGGTGACACTCCTTTCCTTTTTTTTCTTTTTTCTGAGTTGTCAACAAACTGAAACAAACTACTCCAGAAGCTCTGTTACTAGCTAAAAGTTAAACATAAAAATTCCACTGCAATATTTCAAAAGATAGCTTAAACACTGAATCTAAGCAGATGTCGAATAAGGATTGTTTTTGTCAACATTTGTACAATGTCTCCTGGAAAACATTAACTGGATGCCCAACAAGCATTTCTACAATAGCTTTCATATCTTCAACATTCTAATTACTTTAAGTTTCAATGCTGAAGATTAATTATAAATTTCAATACATTTGGACAAGTACTTCGAACTCAAATAATCCACAAAAATAAAATGAAAGATTAATTTTAGATAAGTTGAATAGATACCCAAGTAAAGAGATGGTTAACTACATTTTATCCTAATACAGTATTTTAAAGGCCATATAATAACACTTTATTCATAGTAAGCATTCTGAAACTACCTCAATGAATGATTGTCTACATATATATATCTCCCTCCAGCATTTTTACAACATTCTCATCTGCACAAATCAGCGTTAAGAGGGGGTTTGCCAGACACACCTCTCTGGCAATGTTACTCAAAGCTTCATCTTCTGCAGAAAATCGGTCTTTCATGGGTGTCCTTTTCCTTCCAGAACCAGGAGTCCCCATCTTGTCTTCTCAACAGTCTTTTAACTATTAAAAGTGATTTCACTGTTTTCAGCCCTGAAATAAACAGAAACAGAATAATTTAGGGTGTTTCTATTTGTGCAATTTTTATGCTCATTTATATATTAACTTTCAACAAAATTATATTTATGTATTTAATTATAAATTAAAGAAATGAGTCACCAAATGTTTTTTCCTACTATCAGATTATTCCAATAAATTTTAGAATATTTAAATGTATGCTAATTACTAACAATCCTAACTCTTTTTACCATGCTACCCACAGCAACCTCTGAGATGTCTTATAATATTAGCCTCAGAAAACTGCAGTCAGCAGTAATTCTACTTAACAGTTTAAAATTACTACAGCTCTTTCTAAAATTTATTTCCATTCTGAGTGAAAAACATTTCAGAAAAGTCATCAGCTTAAAGATTTGAGAGAATATGTTCAAGAAATTTTAATATAGATCTTTAAAGCTACAAAGGTAACTTGGCTTTTCGGTGTAATTTAAGAAAATATTCCAATTAAATCATTACCACACAAAAGAACAAACAAAAGTTTATTATTCTGCAATTAACAAGAACCAAGACTGTCCATGCAACAAATACCTGAGTGACTGCTATTGCCAGGTATTACGGGAGGTGCCGAAGACAAAGTGATGAACAAAACTGACATAGGCCAATGATTAAGAATATATCTATTACTATGAAATAGACATATTTTTACAACAGAGAGAAGAAAAACTCATCTACCGGGACCAAACAACAAGGATGATAAAGACCATGTACACTTTCTAACGTGTGGAAATTGAAATTAAAGATTCTCATGAGAATGAATCCCAATTTGTATGACCTCCCTCACTCCTATACACATTCCTGAGAAGTGCAGCTCATTTATCGAAATACTCATTAACTTAAAAAACTTTTTCCTAGTTTTAACAAAATAAACTGGCAAAATTTCATTACATTGTGAATCACAAAGGAATTCTCAGGTAAGTTTGTCCGAATAGAATGAACTATATTAAAACTACAAATTACTAATGTATTGGAATTTACTTGATTCGGACAAAACAAAACAGAACCACTTCATCAATTCACTCTTTCAAAAAAGCTTTTACCAATGAAAATGCAGGCCATTCCCATCTTATCTGACACCATTTTTTATTCCCACATAGCTTGTTATGACTGTCAATCAGAATGAAGACTGATGAAAGTTTATTACTCTGCCACAGAAAATATATCTGGATATGATAAGGGATTCATTTAAATGGAAACGGAAAAAAAAGAATATATATCAGCCACAAATCAGGACAATTTCTGAAAAGCACAGAAGAGTTTTTTCAGAAGTCTCCTATTGGGCCGGCCCAGTGGCCGAGTGGTTAAGTTTGCGCACTCTGCTTCAGCAGCCCAGGGTTTCACTGGTTTGGATCCTGGGCACAGACACGGCACGGCTCATTGGGCCATGCTGAGGCAGCCTCCCACATGCCACAACTAGCAGCACCCACAACTAAATATATACAACTATGTACCAGGGGGCTTTGGGAAGAAAAAGGAAAAATAAAATCTTTAAAAAAGGAAAAAAAAGAAGTCTCCTATTATCCTCATCCTCAGCATCATTTTAAAGACCATTCAGTTACTTAATAGTAATGGAATACAAATATCAGTCACCTACTGAGAAAAAGTAACATGTCATATAAAGTTTCTTTTCAGACTGATGTGACAATTTAGCTGATGCACTGTGGTATCATGAAATATTTGTCCTTCAGACAGCTTTCCAAAGACACACTGAAAGACATTTCACAGAAGCAGGAGACAAAAACATTTAGTATTTGTCTACCTAAGGGAAAGAAAGGAAGTACCTTCAGGATGTTGTGAAAACAAACCTTCCAAAATAGACAGATACATTAATAAGGCTTTCCTTCTCCAATGAGCTTCTCATATAATACATTTCTGAAAAATAGGCATTTTGCACATGAAGTGGCACTTCAATCATGATACTGTTCGCTTTTGTGAGAACAGAATGTGTGCGTAATAGCAGTGTGTCACATTCTAAATACAGCAGACTTATCTCTGTCTGAATCCTGATCATTGCAGTTCCCTTATATCTAATGGAGAACTCAAAACATTGGCATAAGTCTTTGCATCAGAGTCGTCATTACAGTTAACACTAGTCTGCATGATAAAACAGTTGGTAGTTATTCATAGGCTAATATCAATATCTGGAACTAAAGACTTAGTGTGATTGCAGTTGTTGACATGGGCAAAATTTAAAGTGAGAGGATCTGAGTGCAACTGTTTGCACTACCAACTGCCGTGTTGCCCTTCACGTTGCCTAAGCCTTGGTTTCTTCATCTAAGCAACAGAAAGAACAACTGTCCCAACTATCTAACATGGTTAAGGTGAGGCTCAAATGAGTGGAGACAAATGCAAGCACTTAATAAACTATAAAGCACTTCATCAATGTTTAAACTGTCTTCAATTATCTCTTTGGTATATTTAGCTTATGAAGTTGACAAAAGGGCAATCCTTACCTTTCTTTACAATTTCATACTTTTAACTAAACAAAAATATTCCCAAGTTATGTCCTTCAGCATGCATTATGTGATATTATTAGCTATGCTAAGAATTTTTGCTGAAGCATGAAACAATGTGGAAAAAATTAAAATGCCTGTAACTATAATCATTATACTGTGTAGCACATTTACATAACAAAAATAAAAATAAAAAAGAAGAAATCTGTAAGGTACTTTGTGATATTAAAAGTCTACTTTTGAAAATCCAAATGAATACACAAGTTTTGAGAGTGTGGACTAATAATAAGTGTTCATCCCCTTAGTAGAACACAATTGACTTAGAAGGAAACAGAAGATAGAGGTCATTAAATGGTACACTTAAGATCTGTGTATATCTTTCTATGTAAATTTCACCTCAAAAGAAAAAGATCTCTAAATGAATACCGAACTCTAGTCGATGATGCACATGCTGAAATATTTAGGGTTGAAGTGTACTGATATCTGCTACTTATTTTGAAACGCATGCAGAAAAAAAAAAAGAATAGATGAAAGGACACATAGGTGATAAAGTATGGCAGAATATTAATAGTGAAATACAAGTGGTAGGCACACGTGTTCACAGAACTCTTTCAACTTTTCTATATATTTGAAAATTTTATAATAAGGCATTGGAAAAAAGTAGTTGAGAAAGGTAGATGATTAAATGAACAAAAGTAATGGAAACTGGGAACTGCAATTAAAAGTATTGATTTGAAACAGAAAAGGAAGGCAGAGGTAATCACAGTATGGAACAAACCAACAGTGATGTATACGTTACAAAAATTATGGGCAATGGAGAGAATGGCCCAAATTCCTGGACTAGAAGAGAAAAAAACAGAGGAGGGGGAAGGTCAAGGGTGAGGAGGGGAAAAAAGAAGGAAGGAAGAATGTAAGGAAGGTATGAATTACAGTTAAAGACATCAATCCTGCAAATATCTGAATGAGACCATTACAGAAAATGAATAAATTATTAACAGAACCTACAGAAAGAATAAAAAATAATCTAGAAGTTGAGACAAAGTAAAAAATGAAAACATATATATGAGGCAAAACTGGAGGACCTGGCAGAACAAGGAAAGGTAGATGTTGAACACAAACTAAATCTCAGGAGAGTATTAAAACCTATAATGGGGGCCGGCCCGGTGGCCCAGTGGTTAAGCTCGCCTGCTACGCTATGGTGGCCCAGGGTTTTGCTGGTTCGGATCCTGGGCATGGACATGGCACTGCTCATCAAGCCACGTTGAGGTGGCCATCCCATATGCCACAACTAGAAAGACCCACAACTAAAATATACAACTATGTACTGGGGGGATTTGGGGAGAAAAAGCAGAAAAAAAAAAAAGAAGATTGGCAACAGTTGTTAGCTCAGGTGGCAATCTTTAAAAAAAAAAAAAAACCTATAATGGTTAACTTAAATTCATATTTTATCAAATATAATGCCTATAAAGGTATTTATACAATGAGAACTGATTATACAATGAGAACTTGTATAATCACATCTACTTTCACATTCAGTAGTCCTAAGAATTACCAAAAACATTTTTTAAAGTCTCATATTTTTAATATATACTATTTTTATACACCCAACACAACTGATAATCTTTCTATTTCCTCTTTTCATAAGATGACATGCCAGTGGTGCACTTCCTTCCTTGCTAACGATGTTATCTGATAAATGAACTCCAATGGGCTGTATGTTCAACATGATTTATAATACTATTTTATCAACTGTGTGGAGCCCAAATCAGGAAGAGACCTTCTTACAAACAACTGCATTCTCAGTATGCCCTACGAAGTAAATCATTTTCTAGTACCAGTCAAATGGCCTCCTTTCCCTATACCTTTTAAAATATCTCAGAAATGTATGGACATACATTCAGAGAATGAAAGGAAGGGAGAGAGAAAATTACAATTGCTGAGGATAGGTCAGACTTAAAAATGTGAAACAAAGCAGAAAAAAGGAAAAGAACAGAAGTATTAGGATTAACGATAGAAGCTCAGGTAGCAAAGAGCAAAGATAAAACCAAAAATAAGGGAGAAATAGGAATGCATGCAATAAAGATATGATTTTTAACATAATTAATATGAAGGAGGTTCTAAAATTAAGAATTTTTTATAAAATAAAATATATCATATACCTTTAATTTTTCCCTTTTCAATAAATACATACGGAGAATTTGTAAGGCACTACATACATAATAACCATTGCCTTGTAAATAAGCAAAAGACTATAATGGGAAAATAAGAACAGTAAAGACATCACAGAGAAGATACTTACGCTATTTCTACAAATCCTTTCTTAATGGTGTTCTCTGAAGCACAACTTATCTATTTTTTCTTTCGTTGCTTCACTTGGTATCATATATAAGAAAGTACTGCTTATCCCAAGGTGACAAAGATTTACTCCTATGATTTCTTCTAAGAGTTTTAGAGTTTTAGCTCTTACTTTTAGGTCTATGATCCATTTTGAGTTAGTTTTTATATATGGTGTGAGACAGGGATCCAACTTCATTCTTTTGCATATGGATATCTACCTGTCCCAACCAACATTTGTTAAAAAGACTATTTTTTACCCCATTAAATTGCCTTGGCACCCTTGTTGAAAAACTGACCATAAAAGTAATGGTTGAGGGGCCGGCCCTGTGGCCAAGTGGTTAAAGTTCTGCATGCTCCACTTCAATGGCCCAGGTTCACGGGTTCAGATCCCAGGTGCGGACCTACTCCGTTCATCAGCCATGCTGTGGAGGCATCCCATACACAAAAAACAGAGGAAGATTGGCAGAGATGTTAGCTTGGGGCTAATCTTCCTTAAGCAGAAAAAGGGGAAGACTGGAAATGGATATTAGTTCAGGGCAAATCTTTCTCACCAAAAAAAAAACTATTGGTTTATTTCTGAACCTTCAATTATATTCCATTGATCTATACATATATCCTTACGCCAGTATCACACTGTCTTGATTACTGTAGTTACATGTTAAGTTTTAAAATTGGGAAGAATGAGTCCTTCAACTTTGTTCTTCTTTAAGATTGTATTGGCTACTGTGAGTCCCTTACATTTCCATACAAATTTTAGGACCAGAGCGTCAATTTCTGCAAAAAAAAAAAAAAAAAAGAGGGAGCTGGGATTTTGATACAGATAACACTAAATCTACAGATCAATTTGGGGAATAGTGCCATCTTAAGAATATTATGATTCCAATTCATGAACATGGGATGTCTTTCCATTTATTTAGATCTTCTTTAATTTCATTCCACAATGTTTTGTGATTCTCTTTTTTTTCCTTTCTGCTTTTTCTCCCCAAATCCCTCCAGTGCATAGTTGTATATTTTAGTTGTGGGTCCTTCTAGTTGTGGGACGTAAGACACCGCCTCAATGTGGCCTGACGAGTGATGCCACGTCTGCACCCAGGATCCAAACCAACAAAACCCTGGGCTACCGTAGTGGAACGCGCAAACTTAACCACTCGGCCACAGGGCCGGTCCCTGTGATTTTCAATGAAGAAGTCTTGCTATTCTTTTATTAAATGTATTCCTACCTACATCACTGAGGTCATGTTAAAGATCAAATGGATATAAAAGTCTCTATAAACTGTAAAATGCTTCAGAAACGTATGGTATCAGTGACATGAAAAAAACACAAAAGATCTGAAATCACAATAGCAAAAGAGAAGATAGTAAAGTAAAACTCAGAAGTAAATCCCCTGGCTAAAGTTAATCTTAGTTGAGCCATGGATGCGTGGGCAGGTGGGTGGAGCATTGTACATTTTCAAACACAAATATAATCCAATACCAGAACTACATTCTTAGTAGGAAGGCATTTTTCACTATTTCCAATTAACTAGATACGTAGCAACACTAAAAAGAACTGGAAATCCTCTTACTGAACTGTACAAGTGTGTTTGCTTTCTGAGGTATATGGAATTATTGCTGAAATACTGCCTCCCCCAAAAGAAATGAAAATAAAAAGTAACAAGATAGATGCATGTAACTAACCTCTGTTATTAATAATAAAATAGAAGCGACCAGAACTAAGTCCCAAAGGAAAAAGAATTTAAATTAGCCTTAGACCTTAGGTTCTCCTGATGAGAGATGAACTCTACTGACAATATTCATGTTAACTGTGTTCTAATAGTAACAAAAATAAAATGTAGAACATAACACAACAAAAGAAAAAATTACAAGAATAAATATGATTATTTTAATTTTTTTTAATCTATAGTAAAAACAAAACACAAAACTGAAAATGACCCAAACTGACAACAATAGCCTTAAGTCAAGGTCAGTCAACATGATATAATAAATTGTGGCATTAAAAAACTCATTGGGGGGCTGGCCCCGTGGCCAAGTGGTTAAGTTCGTGCACTCCGCTGCAGGCGGCCCAGTGTTTCATCGGTTCAAGTCCTGGGCGCGGACATGGCACTGCTCATCAAGCCACGCTGAGGCAGCGTCCCACATGCCACAGCTGGAAGGACCCACAACTGAAGAATATACAACTATGTACCGGGGGCCTTTGGGGAGAAAAAGGAAAAATAAAATCTTTAAAAAAAAAAAAAACTCATTGGAAGCAAACAAAGACAGAGACAAGTTTGATATCATGCCTATGGGGTACAAAAAGCTGACAAAATGGCATGTAAAGTATGATTGCAAATATGTAACACTTTGTACATATGAACAATGAACAAGGGCAATATGTTAAAAAAATTCCTTTTTCTTAAGCTTTATACACTGTTGATAGTCACCTTATCAAAAAATGATTTAAACTAAAAGCTATAATTATCAGGCTATTTCACAGCATGAAAATATAAACTTATAAGAATAATCAACTTTGAAACTATATTAATAAGCTGATAAGGGAGAAAGATTCATTTAGTCTGTCAGAGCAATTGCAAGGTAGGACTATAAAAATTTACGTCGGTCATCTCTGGTAAAACCATAATTTTCTAACAGATTTCAGATTAACCATGACTCTTATAGACATAATGGAATTATAAGTAAATGAAAAACACATTGCTAATTTTAAACAGAAGGTGCACCACTGGATTAACCTTAAAAATGTTATAAAATTAAAACTCTGACTCAAATCAACAGGTCAAACTTAGAACAAAGAAGCAACCATTAATGTCCTCTATAAAGTCCTGGAAAAACCATCAATTTTCAAGTCTGCAGGTTCTAATTACTGCAGCAAAATTCTCCTAAATTTTCAGGTTTCCCTGAAGACCTTCTCTATGATTCCTTCCATCCATGTAGCTCACTCAATAGGGGAAAAAATAGTAGTGACATGAGGTACTTTTTATAGCAGAAAGGAAGATGCCAACATTTTCCCTCTCTTAAGCCATGTTGGTCAGGTTTGTGTAGCTTAAACTTGTCTTAAATAGAAAGGGCAAAGTATTGCCCTGAAATGGTAGGCAAGATACCAACCAGGCCCATAAAAGGAAGAAGTCAACAAGATATAATGCAATATGAGTACAACATTCATGAGGGAATGACTAGAGAAGAGAGCCGACAGCACAGCTGTCAGAGTATCTAATCCAAGTGCCACTCTAATCTAATGACACGTGCAAAGAGTTCCACATTGCATACATTACTTATGCTCATAAAAGACCTAATACCAACATTTGGTGGCTCCTTTTTATAAAAATAAAGAAAAATTAACCCTCCCCATTCCCATACCTGCTCATCCACCACTCCCTACCCGCCCCCCACACACAAACAGAGAAAGAAATCATTAGTAACTTTCCAGAGGTTAAGGAAATGAGTTGCCAGATTGAAAGGACCTACAGAATGCACAACATAAATTTTGAATCCACACCAAGGAATCTGATAGTGAATTATCATAGTGAATTTCAAACACTGAGGACAAGGATGATTTTACAAGCTTCCAGGGGTGGAAAAATCAGGTCACGTATAAAAGATTAACAATTAGAATGGCTTCAGTCTTCCCAAAGTAATTTCAGAAAAATTCCTCAAGGAAAATTACAGACAACCTCTAAGCAGCCTATGCCCAGTCAAACCATTCTATTCTCATACTTGATTATTAAAGACAGTTTCAGACACGCAAGGTCTCAAAACTTTACCTCTTTACACCCTTTGTCAATAAGCCACTAGAAGATATATTTCATCAAATAAAAGAGAAAATCAAGAGAGAGGAAACTTAGCATAGAGAAAATAAATCCAACACAGAAGGGGGCAAAGGGGATCAATCCCCGGCAGGATGATAAATATCCCAGAAAGAAAGCTACAGATTGAAGCAAAGAGACACAATAGAGGGCTGTCATCACCAAAACCCCCACAGCCTTTGAGACTTCTTTGTAATATGAGGTAAGCCTGGTCCAGGTTTTGATCTGAATGTAGTTTGTCTTGACCCCATGTTGAAGTTCCTGCTGTCCCTTCTCCTGTTGGCTAGATTGGCTGAGGACTTATTTCACACCACAGAAGTATTTTGCTTTTACCTATTCCTGAGAGCTAGAGGATGATGAGCTGAGAAAGAGCAGTGTACTCCCCAAACCATATTTCTTCTAGATATTTAGTACCTTGTAAAGATTTTAGCTCTGCCAGATGCCCTGACTATGGCGAGTCTTATGGTTTCCCAGGACCTACTAACAAATTTTCCCAAGGACTTACCCGAAAGGGCTCAAGGAAGACTACGTTCAGCTTATCTTCTCCTGGGAGCCTTCGTTTAATAGTGGCAATATGGACCTTTCCTTTCACAGCTAAGTTTCTACTTGCTATTCAGTTTTTCAAAACCAAACAAGATAGTCCTTAAGGATACATTCTATAGCAGAGACCAGCTCACTGTTCATCAGTCACTTCCCTTTTCTGTCCACAGCTATGCTGCATTTCACAACCTTCCTTGCAGTCAAGTGCAGCCACGTGACTGAGTTCTAGACAATGGAATATGGGCAAAAGTGATATATGCCACGCCCAGGTCTGGCCTGGCCCATCAAACCTTCCATGTAATCTATCACACTCCTTCTCTTTGCCCTCGTATCTGCCAGCCAGATGCAGAGAACTCAGTGAAAGTCTCTGAGGCCCCAGAGAACAGCAGAGTCACTAGACAAAAGGAGCCTGAGACCCCGGATGACTCTCTGCAACAAACTACTCCTTTCCCAGTGCTTTCCAACTCACAGCAGACAGAGATGTGAGTGAGAAATAAATTTTTTTTTTTCTCCTTTTTTCTCCCAAAGCCCCTTGGGTACATAGTTGTGTATTTTTAGTTGTGGGTCCTTCTAGTTGTGGCATGTGGGATGCCGCCTCAGCATGGCTTGATGAGTGGTGCCATTTCCGTGCCCAGGATTCGAACTGGCGAAACCCTGGGCCGCCGAAGCACAGCGCGCGAACTTAACCACTCGGCCACGGGGCCGGCCCTGAGAAATAAACTTTAATTGTGTTAAACCACTAAAACTTGGAGGTGGTTTGTTAAAGCAGGTCAGCCTATCCTGACTAACAGACACAAAAAGGTGGTAGAGCTATTCCATTTTTCAAAAGTAAACCACATATTGATTAGGAATACATATTTAAGGGGTGAGAGGGGACTGCAAGGTTAGACACAGAATGGTCTCAAGAAAGTGATTAACATGTAAAATGGGATTGTGATTACCTGGAGGGGAAGGGGTGCCATTAAAGGATATACATACACAGGGAACTTCCAGGATAACTGTAATATTTAATTTCTTGACCTATGTAGTGCGACCATAGGTGCTCATTTTACTATTCTTCTTGAAACTATACTTTTATTCTATATTTATCTACATTTCACAAATAAACTAATTATTTTGCTCAAAATAAATTAGGAGGATACACACTTGAAAAATCTGTTGGAGCATTTGGGAAAAATAAGGTGAACAGAAAACTAAGCAAAGAAAAAAAAAGCAACTCAACCCACTGGAAAAACTGAAAGTTAAACAAGAAAGGAAACAACCACGATACAGTTCTTGGCTAAGTAGTAAACAATATTTATTTAGTTGTAATGAAAACACCAAGTACTGATTTAAAATTGCAAAACTGCAAAGTTGCAGGGAGGGAAAGTGGAAGGAAACAATGAAGAAACACAAAATAACGATAAACACCATCAGTAATTTCCACCATCTGAAGATACTCATTCCAGTTGTACATATGTATTTTTAAACAAAAATGGGTTTATAAAATATGTGCTATTTTGTATCCAGCTATGGCAGACAGACTCTAAGGTGGCCCCCGACCACGAACTCCCTCCAGCTGTTCACTCCTTTGTGTAAACACCTCCCCAAGAATGGACAGGACTTACGACTTGCTTCTAATCAACAGAATAGAACAAAAGTTATGAGACGTCATTCCCATGAGTATGTTACATTATATAAGACTGCCTATCTAGCCTACTTGCTGTAGACTCTACTCCACGGTTTGATGAAGTAGACATACTGGGAAACACCACAGGGCCAAGAACTTCAGGTTGCTGCTAAGAGCTGAGAGCAGCCTTTAGGAGCTTGAAGACAGCCAAGTAACCTCTAGAAAGCAAGAAGGCTCAGTGCTAAAACCACAAGGAAATTAATTCTGCCAAAAACCAAAGTGAGCTTAGAAACAGATTTTTCCCCAGTTAAGCCTCCAGATGAGAATTAAGCCCAGCCAACACCTTAATTGCAGCCTCATGACACCCTAAGCAGAAGAATCAGCTCAGTCATGCTCAGACTCCTAACCCCCAAAGAAGCTGTAGGATAATAAATGTCTGTTTTAATTTTAAGCTGCTAAATTTGTGTAATTTGTTACACAACACAGAAACAAATACAACAGCTTTTAAAACTACAGATGAATGAATTCATTAAAGTTGTAGGGATATGAAATCAATGCAAAAAGTCAGTTACATTTCTAGACACTGACGATGAACAATCCAAAAAGGAAATTGAGAAAATAATTCCATTTACAATAGCATCAAAAAGAATAAGATACGCAGGAATAAACTTAACCAAGAAGGCAAAACAGCTGTACACTGAAAACTACAAAACATTGCTCAAAGAAATTAAAGGAGACATAAATAAATGGAAAGCCGCCCATGTTCACAGATAGAAAAGTTAATATTGTTTTTTGGTGAGGAGGACTGGCCCTGAGCTAACATCTGTTGCCAATTTTCCTCCTTTTTTTGGTCTTTTGTCCCCAAAGCCCCAGTACATAGTTGTAAGTCATTCTAGTTCTATGTGGGATGCCGCCATGGCATGGCTTAGATGAGTGGTGCATGGGTCTGCGCCCAGGATCCAAACTGGCAAACCCTGGGCCACCGAAGCAGAGCACACAAACTTAACCACTCGGACACGGGGCCAGCTTCAAAAACTTAATATTGTTAAAATGTCAGTAGTACCCAAAGAAATCTACAGAGTCAATGCACTCTCTATCAAATCCCAATGACTTTTTTTGCAGAACAGAAAAACCTATCCTAAAATTAAAACTCACATGGAATCTCAAGGGACCCCAAATAGCCAAAACAATTAAAAAAAGAACAAAGTTGGAAGTATCACACTCACTTCCTGATTTCAAAACTTACTAGAAAGCTACAGTAACCAAAACAGTGTGCTACTGGCATAAAGACAGACATATAGACCAACAGAATATAATAGAGAGTCCAGAAATTAACCCTGCCATATGTGGTCAAACATATATGGTTTTCAACAAGGGTGCCGAGACCAGTCAATAGAGAATGGACAGTCTTTTCAACAAATGATGCTGGGAAAACTCGATATCCACATGCAAAATAATAAAGTTGGACCCTTACCTTATGCCATATACAAAAATTAACTCATAGTGGATCAAAGAAATAAACGTAAGAGCTAAAATTATACAACTTTAAAAAGAAAACACACACAAAAAGCTTCCTGACACTGAATTTGGCCATGACTTCTTGGATATAACACCAAAAGCCCAGGCAACAAAAGAAAAAGTTAGATAAATTGGACTTCATCAAAATTAAAAACTTTTGCGCATGAAAGGACACTATAAACAGAGTAAAAAGCAACCCATGGAATGGAAGCAAATAGTTGTGAATTATACATCTGATAAGGGATTAACATCCAGAATATAGAAAATCCCTGAAGTTCAACAACAGAAAAACAAACTCAACTCAAAGATGGGCAAAGGACTTGAATAGGTATTTCTCCAAAGAAGTTATAAAAATGGCTAAAAAGCACATGAAAAGACACTCAACATCATTAATCATTAGGGAAATGCAAATCAAAACCAAAATGAGATACCAACTCACACTCATTAGAATCACTATTTAAGAAAAAATAAAAAAAGAAAGAAAACAAGTGTGTCAAGGACGTAGAGAGATTAGACCCTTGTACACTGCTGGTAGGACTGTAAAATGGTGCAGCTGCTGTGGAAAATGGTATGGCAATTTTTCAAAAAATTAAACAGAATTACTGTATGATCCAGCAATTTCACCTATGGGTATATACTCAAAAGACAGGAAAGAAACTCAAACAGATATTTATACATTTGTGTTCATAGCACCATTATTCACAATAGCCAAAAGGTGGAAGCAACCCAAACGTCCATCAAGGATCAAAGTATAAACAAAATGTGTTATATACATACAATGGAATACTATTCAGCCTTAAAAAAAAGAGTGAAATTCTCATACAAGCTATAACATGGATGAACTGAGGACATTATGTTAAGTGAAATAAGTCAGACACAAAAGAGAAATACTATATGATTCCACTTATATGAGATACCTAGAGTAGTCAAATTCATACAGACAGAAAGTAGAATAGTAGTGACCAGGGGTTGTGGGGAATAAAGAGTTACTGTTTAATGGGCACAGAGTTTCAGTTTGGGAGGATGAAAAAGTTCTGGAGATGGATGGTGGTGATGGTTGCAAGACAATGTGAATGTACTTAATGCCACTGAATTGTACACTTAAAAATGGTTAAAATCGGGGGCTGGCCCCGTGGCCGAGTGGTTAAGTTCACGCGCTCCGCTGCAGGAGGCCCAGAGTTTCGTTGGTTCGAATCCTGGGCGGGGACATGGCACTGCTCATCAAACCACGCTGAGGCAGCGTCCCACATGCCACAACTAGAAGGACCCACAACGAAGAATATACAACTTTGTACCGGGGGGCTTTGGGGAGAAAAAGGAAAAAAATAAAATCTTTAAAAAAAAAATGGTTAAAATCATAAATTTTATGTTATGTATATTTCCACAACAAAAAAGAAAACTTTGGACAGATAGCAAAGGGTGAGCGTGGTAAGCCAAGAGGACAGTGACCTTCTCATTTCCTTCATTTTCTACTTAGACATAGTGATATCCATGACAGGGGAAAAAACATCTCATCTACAACTGAATTTTTTTTCCATTTTTAGTCCTATAATCCTTGGGCCACTTAAATGGAATACTTTTTTGCTAATAGCAACAACATGTATGCTTACTAATCATGTTGTTTGTTGTTACAAATGATTTAAACCATTTAACAGGGAGATAAACATTTTAACATCCTAATCCTCTGCATATAGAATACCCTATTTAACTTAGAAAACAGAGAGCCAAAATATTGCTCCTAACTGTTAAAATGCTTCTACTTAGGAGAGTGGGAGATGTAGAGACAAAACAAAGCGATCAGAACAACTAACTTGAAAATTAAACTCGCTTCCTAAAACAGTAAAGGATGTTATATCAAAACTAGTTAAAATTTTAGTATTAGTATTTACAATGAATAAAAACTAAGATACACAGGGTTCAAACTGAAAACAATCGAAAAAGATGAACTATAATAACAGGAATGAGTAGAATATAATAGAAACAGATATATAATATTATTATATCATAAAATATGAAGAAATAGAATAATAGAAATAAACCAAATAATAGGAATAGAGAAGAAAGAAAAATACTTATTTTATTTTTTCTCCTCACCTTGAATACTAAATACAACATCTTCATCAAATGCTAATGATCTAAATTTCTGAGGGCAAGAAAAAATTAGGGGCCGGCTCCGTGGCCGAGTGGTTAAGTTTGCGCACTCCGCTGCGGCAGCCCAGGGTTCCGATCCTGGACGCGGACATGGCACCGCTCGTCAGGCCACACTGAGGCGGCGTCCCACATCCCACAACTCGAAGGACGTGCAACTAAGATATACAACTGTGTACAGGGGGGTTTGGGGAGATAAAGCAGGAAAAAAAAAAAAAGATTGGCAACAGTTGTTAGACCAGGTGCCAATCTTTAAAAAAAAAAAGAAAAGAAAAGAAAAAATTAAATTTCCTGGAGTGCCAGCCTAATCTAAAGCAAACGACAGGAAACCACCTGCAAGCTTTGCATCTCTGCATTAAATCTGTATGCCAAACTCTTCAAACAACCTCAACTGTAATACAAGGCTGCAGTTAACGATGATGACATGAACCTTGGTCATAAGGGTGGAGCAATAAGTTCTTTAACAGCTTTCTAGCCTAAGAAGTGAGATCAGTTAAAGAACTTTAAACTCAAGCACTTCATTCACTAAGTACAGAAAACACCAAGGTTTTCACGAGAAAGCACTTAGTACAGGGAGGCAGCTATGCTGGGAGATAGCATCTGGTAATAACCAAAAGTTTAAAGAGATAATGTCATGATATTGTACATGATACCTTACAGTTCTACGGGAAGAAGAGAATGAGAATTTGGGAAGAAGCTAATTTCTCTGCATGAACTCAAAATAATCCTGTAAAACAGTCATCAGTCTCAGTGTCCTTTCGATCCTCCTGACACGCGTGAAGGTCTCTGAGTTGGACTATTTCACCTAGGGGCGTGGCCTCCCTATGCAGGTAACTAACATTTTTCCCCTGTTGTAAAACATTCGACTGAGCCTCGGCAAAAACTCTCAGAACCAGAACATAACGTCAATACTGGTACAATCCTATGCTCCTCCTCATGCACATTTTCCTAAAATACTTTCCTCATTAGTTTTCCTTAATCATGATTTTTCCTTAAAAAAGGAAAACAAAAACTGGATCCTAGGATATGCGTGCTAAGCAGATTTTTACCCGAAAACTTAGCCTTAATCTTCTGAAGGCAAATGTCCCTTATAAGCTCCCTCTTCTGTGGCTGACACTTTTCCTAAACCGCAAGCCTGCCTGACTTGCAGTGGGGCCAGGACAGATTACGGTTATGTGGTAGGTTCTGTCAGGCGAGCTTTGACAAGGCCT
Organism: Equus caballus; assembly: GCF_041296265.1. Taxonomy (NCBI): domain Eukaryota; kingdom Metazoa; phylum Chordata; class Mammalia; order Perissodactyla; family Equidae; genus Equus; species Equus caballus. The sequence goes on along the minus strand of NC_091699.1, from coordinate 59,357,788 downwards.
CAAAATAGACCCTGGGCACCAGCCAGGGAAACTGCCACTCACAAGTTTCAACTTCATCATCCTACGTTAGCCCCTCAGCACTTTTTTTTTCCCTCCAGTCTCTCTCATTTTAAAAGGACAAAGATTCCCTGAATCTTCTCCTGGTCATGAGTGAGCTGTATAACATCAAAATTAAAAATTTAAGCCTCCATTATTCTGATCACAAACACTTTGCAGAATAAAGACTGACTCTGTACCTACCTCCTGCCTTGGAAAACTAATCTATGAACAGCACTCTCGTTTGCAAAAGGATTTTTGGATCTCAAACAGCACAGAAGTTTATTTTATTATGACTAGACTAGGACGTGGAAGATAAACGAAGAAGGGAGAAGGTGGACTATTTAGTTCCCTTGCGACTAATAATCTAGTAGCAAACTTCACCAGGGCAAGTTAAACTATCTACAATGTTTTTAATTGATACTGGCCATAAAATCCTAAAACCACCAACCTATTACAAAAGGTATTTATTTAACTTACTAAATATAAATGAAGTGGTTTGTCTATAACAGCACCAGCCTTCAAGGTACGGTATTTTTACCCTTACCAGTACAAATAAAAATAACCACCTGTCACTCTAAAATGTTTAAAGTTGCCTTATAAAATATATTTGCAGTATTTTTTCAATGGGGAGGAGGATAAAGAATTTGAAGTAATTAAGAGCACCTTTCTCCTACAAAGTTGAGAAAGAAGTTAGCTTCTATTATAAAATAAAGCCCAATACAGGATTGAAATAAATTTTCACAACTTAAGTGCCAACCCTGTAGTCACACTTTTAGAAACACATTCCACATACACATTTATGGAGTAGTACGAAAACATATATACAAGTTGTCCATTATAGCAGTAAATCTAAAAAGCTAAAAACAACCTAAATGTCTCTTAATAGGGAATGGTAACATAAATTATGGAAAATTAATAAATTATGGTTCATCTACACTAGGCAGGACATTCAGTCTCTTTAAAAAATTGGATGGACATATGTGCTAATATAAAAAGATCTTTAAAGTATATCAATGGTAAGAATGAAAGGTACATGATAGTCTCCTAAACATGTGATCACATACGTAATAGAAAATTTGGAGAGGGATACATAGGAAATCATTAACAGTGACTGCTTTGTTTAGGGGGTGCAGGAGTGAGAAAAGGCTAGTTTAGACTGGAGACTTCCTTTTCACCATATAATGTTTTCTTTTTAAAAGTTTTACCAATTTTAAAACGTTCCACAAACATCCACTGAACCCCCAAAGTGAGCATTCTCCTTTTATACATGCCATTTCTTTCCTCTTCCTAACCATTTTCTACCCTTACCTCTTGCTCTCCCCAACACTAGACCAAAACAAAAGCATATATAGTAGCAAATCCCAGAGTTTCTCCAAGAAATAGAATTCTCTCTCCATTTCCCGCCAAAATAAAGAAATAATGGAATAAATGAAAAAGTATAACATGATAAATCAACCCAGTTTTTAGCCCAATATTTGATTGCTTTTAAGTCTGGCTTAATCTATGGCAGGCCAAAAAGTTTTAGAAGTGAAAGTACAATGTGCAACACACAAAAAAATCATTTCCAAAGGTGTCCTATCTACTATCTCAAAGGGAAGAATGGAGAAAAAGGTAAAGTTATTTTAGTCACAGGGTAAATTTTGCTCAATTTCTTCCTTCTAAGTTTAAAAGCTGAGTTTTGAATGATGGTCATAAAGTCTATTCTTTATTTGCAAACTAGACAAGGCAGCATGTTTTCCTGGTTAAAAGACCATCTCTCCTCTCAGATTCTCCAGAGAGAAGCAACTACCTAAAAGAAAAAGGCTATGAAATGGCCCCTATTTTGGAGGTGCAATGGAAAACGCTCCTATGGTGAGGAGAGGAGAATTTCCTCTCCTCTTCAATGATCCTCATCAACATTCCCAGCACACTGCAGGGAGAATTATTTTTTTCCTGTACATCATCAATTCTGTTCCTTTTCACACTAAGAGCGGGGTAAACAATTCACAAAGAGCTCTGCAAGAAACTGCTCCCTCCTTTGTTTCTAGTAAAGATCTGTTTTTGTTTTTGTTTCAAGAGAGAAAGAATCTACTTTGCCAAATATATTCCCCACATCACTTTTTTCCTTCATTATGGAGATGCTTAAATCCTGACCTAAGAAGGCTTCTCTTGCATATCTACCTATCAAAACTGTCAGTTATGGTGGTTTCCACAAGGGATTTTCCAAAAGGAATCTCTGTTCACTGGGAACTGAAACTCTGAAGTCACTATTAGCTGGACAAAAATCAAAAGCAACATTAGGGAACACTCTTGAATATAAGAATGCATATCCAATGAAATAAGATGCCAAAATTTAGTCAAAGAATTTAAAGGAATTTGGTAAGCAATACCAACAGGGTAAACTTACCATTACTTTATAACTGATAACTAACTAAAGTTCTTTATAAATGAAAATCAAGATAAAATAATCTGAATTCCAAAAAGAAAACAAGGCTAAGAGTATCAAGAACTCTGTAATTCAGTTATTTGGCTTAACAACATTTTAAAAGCCAAAAATGATCAAATTGCATTTCAGCAATAAAAAGTTATTTCTAGTTTTAAATGAATTCATTCCAATATTAAATTACAACTTCAATACACACTTTCTTCTGTAAGGGAACTTAAACAAGAACTCATATAGTTAGTCTCATTCCACATTTTTAAGGGTAGATTCACAAAATGGGTGGGGCCTTCCATTCAAAAGACTCTACTTTGTATACTGCAAATTCTTTCAGTGAACTTTTTCCTACCTTAATGATGGTAGCTCTCCTTTTCACTGACATTTATTTTGTTTCTAGACCCCTTCATTTATCTTCCCACATCTGGCAAAAAAAAAAATGGGTAAAATCACAACAATCCACTTAGGAACTAACAAACTATTTTAATCCAAACATTCTGCAAAAGTTCAATTTTTATTTCCTTACCATGCTACATGACAATAAATATCTAGTGGGAAATCTAACAAAGGGTAATATAGCACATCCTATAAAATGAGTAAAGGCATCTAATTAAACATGCAGTAACAAACTTCTGGCCTTCCTCTATTCCAATTCTAAGATCCCTATCAATGATTCACAAAGTGAGTGACCTAACTTTCTTAATGAATCACACTTTCCAAAATTTTTATTCTACATGAGTATAATACTAGGTCATCATCTCTGTATTTGTTAATCAGAGCATGATGTTGGTTAAACAGGGTTAATTCTGCAAGACTTTGAAACCACAGCAAACCTCAAATTCCCGCCAGCTAACTCTTATCTGCAACACTTTGCATTCTCCACCAACTGCACCTTTCCATATTCATCCCCCAAATAAAATGTTATCGTGAAAAAATGTTGTTTTAAAGATTGATTAAGAACTCATTCATCCATACCCTGCTCCCCATCTCTCTGGTTCCATTACTACATCCACCTTCTCTTCTCACTGTAATATAAATAAAAATTAATGGCCACTCTGCTATCCTTACATACATCTTTTAGTCAAGTAACCTACTCCAGTTTTACCGTTTATGGCAGAAATGCTGAGTCATTAAGTGGAACTCAAAGAAAATGAGCTATAAATAGTTAAAGTTTAGGATACAGTATTTCCCCAGCCATATCTCAGCAGCCTGATATTTGTATCTCCCACGGTGGAAAATACAGAACCAACACTTGAACTTTTCTCCTTCTAAGAGAAAAAGAGGTGGGTTTCCTTAGTTCCTCCCGCTTCCTGCTGGATAGCCGCGGGCAAGAGAAGCAGGCCTGACTGGAGCTATATAACTTAGTAATCTGGGTGTGAATAACACCCCATATTAGTCAAGCATTAACCCTGACACTCCTAGCAAGCGCCTGTTATGCCCGCGCTTCAGTTCGGGTCAAGGAGGAAAGGAAAAAAATCCATAAAAATGCTACGCCCTCCACAGGCCTGACACCGTTCCCTGGGGTATCTGTCCGGGGACAGGACCGAGGGAGTGTCGCGTCTGGGCAGGAGGAGAAGGAGCCCCGAGCACCCGAAGCAGAGGGACAGCAGCCCAATTTATTTCTCCTACAGCGGGAGCAACACCGTCCCCTCGCGCGGATGGAGGGTGAGCGTCAGACACCAGGCATGATGCCGGGGACCGCAGCAGGCAGGGGGCGGCCCCGACCCGGGAGCCCGCCAGCCCCAGGGAAGCCCGGCCCGCAGCAGGGCTCAGCGGCGGCGCGGACTCAGCGGGCTGCCGAGGCCGGGAAGGGGGCCCCTGCTCCCGGCTCTCCCGGGCCAGCGGGAGGAGCGGCCCTTACCTGTCTCTGCGCGCCCGCTGTGCCGCGGAGCCGCCCGAGAAGGGCCGGAGCACGGCTAGCCCGCCCGGAGCCCGCTGGGGCGAAGGACGAGGGGCGCGGAGGGCGGACTCGGTCCCAGGTCCGCGGCCAGTGGGCCGGGCTGGACGCGGCGGCTCCCGGCGCCGGCGGCCGGTCAGTCAGTCACGCCAGCGTCCCCAGAACGCTGCGGCTGAGACAGCGGGAACCGGCCCCCGGGAGGAGCCGCAGCCGGAGCGGCGGGCGGAGGAGGCGGAGGGGCGGGGCCACGGGGTTGGCGACCCGCTCACCCGGAAGCAGTTGCGGCCGCCGCGGCGCGCGCTGCGGGACGGGGTTGGTCGCAGCTGGGCGAAGTAAACCCGGCTCTCCAGCGGCTAGCTGCGCGCCGCCCAGGGGCGATGTTCCTGCCGCTCTGCTCTGCGGCTGCGACCTGATGCGGCCGCGCCCCAGAGAGGGCGGCGGGGCGCGACCGCCAGTGGAGCGGAGGCCCGGGGCGGTCTAGAGGTGGCTCCTGCGGGTCCGCCGTGCCGGCCCAGCCCTCCGCCCGCAGGACCGGGGCTAGGAATGTGAATTGTATGTGTGCCTGTTCAAGGCTGCACCTGCCCTGGTCGCCTCTAAACTCTCCGGCCTACTGGGCTTGGGTAAGTGGGCGAGGGTGAGCGGGTGTGGTTGAAATGCTAAAAGCCTTATTTCCAAATTGAAAACGCGTGATTTTAAAATGATTTCCGGAGAAGAATGCGGGGGGTGATGGGGAAGGAATATAGACTGCGTTAAATATCTAATAGACACGGACCTGTCATTCATTCTAGAAGTCTCTCTCGAGACCCACCAGGTTCAAGGCACTGGAGAAAGAGCGAGGTCCTGCTCTTTGGGAAGCTTACCGTCTAGTGGGGTAGACGGGATTTAAGCAAACAAACAAGGTAATGACAGATTGTGGTAAGGCTCTGCAGGAAATACACCAGAGTGATGAGGAGAGATTGTGTGGGTGAGACCGCAGTGGCAGGAAAGGAGGGTTAGAGAAGATCTCTAGAAGAAGGTGATAGTTGAGCAGCCTCCTGAGAAAAAGGCACAAAATACACTTAGATACAACTTTACACACAGGGACGGTAGGTTCCAGCACCCCCTGAATAAGCCCATGGATTCTATGTTAAGAACCCCATGAATAAACCCATGGATTCCATGTTAAGAACTTGTCTCTAAAGCCGCCTAAGGGCTGTTTCTGTGCTGCCCACTCCTGCAATTTCAGAAGGTTTGGGCACCTATTAGAGTTCATGGGAGCTGAGACTATGGCGTTTATAGGGGAGGTTCCAGGCATGAATTAGGGAACTTTGGTCGCTAGACAGTGAGATGTCAACGGATGCATCATCGCAGGGAGAATTCTCATACCATCAGCCTGGAAAGACAAATTCTTTTAACCTTTCACTCTCTTTCCATGTCACTAGTTTTTTCAGACCCAAGAGTAAACTTTGAAACTGTGACTTTTACCTGGGATCAAGAGGAGCTTAATCTTTCTGAAGGATCATACTATGTTATGATCTGAATAAAAGGATTAATGACATCTTTTACTAAATCAGTTAAAGACAAACAGCTAACTTGTGAGAGGACCTATTCAGGTAATAATGCATTACCTGAAAAATACGAATAAACCCAAAATTACTTATTATTAAGTATTAGTTTATATAACTGCATAATTAATACAAAGATTGTTTGGATAATTTTAGGATTAGGTTCTCTTGCCCTTCTCATTTTACTTCTTAACCACTTGTTTTGGCTCACACCAGACTAACAGAGAAATATTTTGCTGTGTCTCCTGGAAAAACTGGGAGGGATCTCACACTTACTGAGTACCTATTATTTGTACAGCATTGTGCTAGGCACTTCAATATATTATCCTTTTCAGTACTAGTATCACTTTGAGATATGGGGATTATTATACTCAATTTAGTAGCAAAGACATTGAGATTCAGAGAGATTGTGACTTGCATAAAATAAACAAAACTAGTAGCTGAGAGAGCTAGAATTTGAACTCAGGTCTTTCTGGCCCCAGTTCCTCTTTTACTTTGTGCCATGTTGCTTTAAATATAAGTGAAGTGTCCAGCCAAGCAGATTTCTATTTTGCTTTTAGAATTTTAGTATGAAAATATACTTTAAGGTAGAGTAGTATGAGGCAAATTTGGAACTTCTCTGTGTTTTTACTTCCCGCTCTATAGGATATCTGCCATCTATTTGGCACCAAAAAAACTACGACGCCTGTTTTAAGAGTTTCTAATGTCATGTATCTTTTGCACACTCCCAAGAATGTTATAAAGTATGATGTTAACATTTTGTCATTGCAAGGGGGTCCTGACGAAATGCATCACTCTGAATTATTTCACAGAGTCTTTCCCTGCACATTGATTTCTTTCTGCCAAAAATATGTGTTCCCAGATCTTTATGGGTTATTCTGACATGTGAATGCCCCAGATCTGTGTGGGCTGGCTGCTCTAGAGACATATTAATAGATGAAGGAAAATTTTGCGAGTGTTTATACTGTTTTGAGGAATGAGGTGATAGGATTTGTACATTTTTGTTCTTTCATATCAGATCCTTCACATTTTTCTTTGATGATGTCAAGAAATAAAAATTTTCCCTTCTCAAGAGCAAACAGTCATTTTTGTGGTTTTCACAAAATTATCTTTTGCAAACACACTGCTATGTTTCACTCTATACACATCTCTGGAAAACATCATTAGTTCAAACATTAGAAATAGGATGCCACTTTTCTGGGCCTAATATTTTTGTTAGTAAAGTGTGTTTTGGAAGCATTTTTAAACATTTTTGTTAACTCCTTACAAACCTATGGTAACCTGCAAAGCAACAGTCTTTGAATATGTTTTAAGTTCTCTTTGTTTTAAGTTTTAAATGCTCTTTCCAAAAATTCCTTCTTACCTAGATTTACTATTTTTTTCTTGCTGTCTTTTTTTTATTTTTTACTTTTATTTGGAAATAATTGTAGACTCACAAGTTGCAAAAATAGTAGAGAGGGCCTGTGTACCCTTCACCCAGTTTCCCCAAGTGATAGCATCTTACATACCTGTAATACATTATTAAAACTAGGAAATTGATATCTTGCTATCTTTAGGTTTTTAGTTTCTTTTTATGTTTCATTATATCAAAAAATTACCATTCTGCAATAATTCATTTCTATTTTATTTGACTCTTCTCCCTTTCCTAAATTAGTAAATGACAAAGGCACTAAGTTTGCCATGGTGCTCATCTGGAATTACAAGTTTACTAAAAAATTCTGTGGCTCAACAGACTTAAAAGTGATTCATTTGTAAGATTTTTGCTTTTTCTGCTTATACTGTTCCATGTCATCCTGCCCTAATAAACCTATAAATGTATACAACCTGTGTATGTGTGTTTTAATACGTCCTCTGACCGCTTAAATGTTTTCAAAGAGATTGCTATTAAAGTAAAAGGGAAAAGAATGCCAAGGTCCTCATTTGACTGAAAAAAAAAGTTTCTAAACATCTAACTATCCAGATGAGAATGCCATGGTCTATTGGTTCGGAAGACAAATCTCACTTATGGTTAATTCTGTCTCTACGTGGATTCTCCTAGCCAGAGCAGCTCATCCTTTCCTCCCCTAGAGAGTAAACAAAGGAAAAGAAAGAAGTAAAACTTACTATCTTCACTCTTAGTAGTGAGGAAAGGTTGATGAGAAGGGAGAATTTGGGATTTTGTATAGGTATCAATTATGTATGAATGCATAATCACAAATAACTAAGTGATGGCTCTTCTGCATTATATACTCATTGTAAATGAGTAATCAAGCATCCTTCATATTATGGCTCATTTAGCAAATGTATTCATCTGCTGTGTACCTGGCACCCAGTTAGGTACTAGTAGCACTGGGATACAACAGGATCTGTTTTTTAAATGACTGTGTGCCAGATACTTCCTAGACGCTAGGGATCTAATGGGAAGTAAAAAGCTGTTTTCCTCCTCTCATGAAATTTACTGTCTGATAAGGGAGACAAATTATCACATAATAGTACCTTTATAATCCTAATAAGTATTACTAATAAGGTGTATGAGGGCATTAAAGTGGAATTCAACATAATCTGGGATGTCAGAAATGACTTCTCCTGGCAGGAGACTCTGAGCCAAGATTTAAAGCTGCCTCAGAATGAATTCAATGCAGAAGTCGGGGAAGAGCAAGGAGGAACATAAAGACCTCGTGATGGAACCAGCCAATTCCCAGGGCCTGAAAAGAATTGAGGGAGATAATGTGAGATGAGTCTAGAGAACTAAGGGTCCACCACGCAGGGTCTTAGGGGCATGGTAAGAATTCTTATATTTGTTTTGAAAGCAATTCAATTGAAGAGTTTTTAGTGGGAGTGACATCAGATTTGTCTTTTCAAAAAATCTCTAGTTTCAGTGTGAAGAATCCACTCTTAAATAAATGTGTCCTGAGTGCCCACTATGGGCCACATACTAGTCTGCGCACGAAGCACACAGCAGCAGACAAAACGGACAGATGCCCTATCTTTGAGGATCTTACAGACAATACTATACAAATAGTACATAAGATGGTGAGAAGTGCTACAAAGAATATTGGAAGCCGAGTAAGAATAAAAGGGTAGGGTGGTGTTGCTATTTTATTAGCTTGAACCTTATGAAATTACTGATCTCTTTACATTATTTTTTTCTCCTCAGAACATTAGGTTCACGTGGGTTCAACCTGGTTGGATGACTTTAGAGTTTTATTGTTCAGCCTAATCCTTGGAAGAGTCCAAGAAGACCTCTAATGAGGTGGTCCAAAGAAAGAGAGAGGCAAGCTATGCAAATACCCAGGGAAGAGCATCCCAAGCAAAGGGACAGCAGGAGCAAAGGCCCTGAAGCAGGAATGTGCTTGCCATGTTTGAGGAGCAGCAAGGAGGCCAATGTGGCTGAAGAGTAATGGACAGAGGGAAGAATGGTAGTAGGGACCAGATCATGAAGGGTCTTGTCGACCATGGGAAGAAATTGACTTTTCCTCTTTGAATGAGGAAATTGGAGTTTTGAGCAGAGGAGCTACACAATCTGTCATTTTAAAAAAGACTGTTCTGTTAATGGTGAGGTCTAGGCGTTGGGTGTACAGGTAGATCACTGTACAATTCTTTCCACTTTCTTGTATGTTTGAAAATTTTCCTAAACAAATGAGGAGACTGCTTTAGCTGCTGTATTGTGAATAGCCTTTAGATGGACATGGGTGAGATCAGGAAGACCAGTTAGATCTGAAGCAATAATTAGGGAGAGGGGAGGTCGTAAGAAGTTAGATTCTAAATAAATTTTGAAGATAGAGCCAGTAAGATTTGCTTTTGGAACAGATTCAAGATGTGAGAAAAAGGGAAAAGTAAAAGATAACATGTAAGATTTTAGACCTGAGCAACTGGAAGGATGGGGTTGCCATCTACTAAAATTTGGAAAGCAGTCTAGGTCAAGCAGGTTTGGAGGAAAAGACTTTTTTGGGTCAAGGTGAGTTTGAGATGCCTGTTGGACATCTAAGTAGAGATATCAAATAGGAAATTGAATATACAAGTCAGTAGTTCAGAGGAAACATCCAGGTAGGAAATACAAATGTATGACTCCACCTAAAGATTAGGAATACAGGGACCAGTGCCTTGAAAATTAAATGGAAATACTCAGACTAAAGCCTAAAGCATCTTACTTATGCTTTTGTTCTAGGCTGGTTTTGTTTGTAGATACCCATCGGTTACTTTTTATTACCTTTCAGAATGTTTATATGCATTTCTGTCTGCAATTCACTTGTGTTCTAAAGAGTTTTGTTTTTTAATGTTGGTCTTGTCTTCCCAAACAGATTATACAATTCTTGAGAAAAGATCTATTTTCTTTTATACATTCCGCAGTGCCGTATCCCTGGAAGACATTTTATAATGCTCGTGTAACAGAGTTTTCCATTTCTTTTGTTGCCATAAAGCATTGATTTTCTTATAAATATTTAATTTAGACACTTCTAGCCTCCTTTGAAAATAAGGATAGAGAATGTTCAGCCTATTGCCACTGATGCCCATTTCAGGTCAGATAAATAAAAGAGTTTTCTGCAAAACAACAAACAAAAGTTCAGAGCTCAGCTCTTCTCCATATTGGCTTTATACTAGACTACATGTGGTCTCAAGACAGTTCCCAAGAACTTCAAGTCTACATCCACCCCAGTCGAAGTTCAATGCAGCAAGAAAGAAATCCTTTCCCACTAGTTCCTGGATTCACTAGCTGAACCAACGTGGATTACCTGCCCTCCCTTAATAAATTACTGTAGTTAGGAAAATTCTGTGTGATTGGCTAAATATGAGTCATATGCTTCACTTCTGGTTCACCCAAAGAACATAGACTATAGGAGAGGAGTGGTTCCCCAAAAGAAAAAATGGGGTATTGACACCAAAATAAGGAAATGGATACTGATGATCAAAAAACAATACAAACTATGCCAAGTAACTCAAGGAAGGAATCATAAGCTTTTGAAAGAAGTTAGTAATGCCGTGGCACTCACTTTGAATCTCTTACAATTCCATACACAATACTGCATTTTCTCCTGAATCATTAGGCTGTCATATATTCACTTGTCATTGATAAGTGAATGTCACAAGAAGTAAATACTTGCGTATAAAAGTTAACCAGCTGGAAGCGTCAGTATTTCAGCACATCACTTTCCGGGATACTCCCACATAGGTACTGCAGGTAGTTTCTTGTCCTACGATTCTTTCTGATTGTCAATCTGCCCGAAACATAGTTATTTGCCCTTACTACCCTGAGGGCAGCGTGGCTGCTAGCTAAAATGCCTGGGAAACCACTGCAGAAGCAAGTGAAAAGGAATCAGCTTATGTTCATCTTCTAGAAGGACATTTACACAGTGTAGAATCTTGAAAGCAAAAGGTATCTATAGATGTGTCTCTTTTCTCTTCAGCTTCACCATTTCCATTCTTTTCTACACTAATAGGTTTACTTTCCCCACAAGATGTTTGACCCAACTTGTCTGGCATTTTTAACATCTTAGTTCAAATTTTGCTGCAGAAAATGGATAACTGGTGTAAAGCAAATGTTGGCTCTATCTATTACTCTGGAATTTGGGATGGCTCCTCTAGTTTGCTCCTTCCCTGGACACCAAACATAACATTCTCTGTTCTAGGACCTGCTTCAAATTGGTCATAAGACTGGCAGAAAATCAAACCAAACTAAATGAGTAGTTGTTGAAGTTAATCTCACATCCTGGAACTGTGTGTGCCATGGAATAGCCCGCTTTTATTAACAAGCACAATTCTGATGAAAATCACTGCTTTGTGGTCCCGTTCATCAGAATTTTGTGTTTAGAAATTGGATTTGGTTCCAGTTACTTTAAAAATAGTTTTGATAATGGAATAATCATGGAATACAGCCATTAAAATTTCTATTGTAGGAGAAGGTGACATAGGATAGTGTTAAGCATGTATTTCAATGTAAAACATAGGTTACTTAACAGTATATTCTCGATTATTCCAATATTGTTTAATATTATACAGACTTAGAAAAATACTGGAAATGACACCCAAATGTTGGCCTTAAGGAATGGAATTATCAGTGATTGGATTTGATTTTTTGCTTTTCAAAATGTAGATGAAGTATACTCCATCTGTACCCAGATGAATTAATTTTTAAAGAAAAATAGTTTATAATACCAATGCCCCAGAGTCAAAATATGCAAAAGATATAACAAAAAAATAGATCTAATTATGATTCTCACTGCTCAAAACCATTGTAGATTTTTCTTTTGCCTTACATACATCATTTGTTCTTACATTTTTAAAAAATCATGTACTGGATGCTGGGAGTAAATGAACAGTACAGGTGTGGCTCCTACCTTCCTAGAACTGACTACCTGTCTGGCGGAGACCAAGTAAGCTGACAGAAACAATCCAGCATGTCACAGTTGATGACAGAGTTTCGTGCATTCTCTGTCCAAACGCCTGACTCTCCTTTTACAGATCGGATTCTGGCTTTGGCACATCAGCTGACAAGCATGTTGAACTCTCACACAGTGGCACTCACTCACCCAGTGATTCAGTTTGAGCCACATCCCCATCGTTGTTCACAGAGTAGAGTTCAGTCATTAGAGTAGTGTACAATTATTTGAGTATTTATTTGCTCTTATTTTATAAAAATGAAAGTGCAAATACTGGTTATTGGAAATGTAGGTCTTATAAATGTAATTTGAATGATATAAAGATGGAAATCATTAGGTGTGCCAGGAGCAGTGAATCATTAGCCTCAATCAGACAACCAGACATTCATGAAATGAAGGCCAGTAAACTGAGTGAAGGAAAAGAAGAAAATCAGAGAACACAGAATCTTGGAAATATTCATTGTTAAAGATTGTACCTAAAAGTTTAGGTATGTTTAGGGATTTTGACCTTACTTTTTAGTTCCTCAGGAAAGGAGTCCTTCTAAAAAATGTAAGTTTATTGTTTGAGTTCTAGATAAATTTTCAGGTATGCTTTATGTTTGAAAGTTGGGAACTGCCTGTAATGGCTCACCATTGCCTACAGAATAGATTCTAAATCATTTATCACATCAATAATGTTAAAATTCGTGAGTTTATAAAGATACTAAGAAAAAGAATTTACAGGTCAACTATAGAAGTTGCTATGGTAAGTTGCTAAATTATATGGTAATGGTAATCGGTAAATAAAGAGGAAGAATCAAAAATTTATTCTGCCTTTCTTGTACAAATTGTATTTTGAGAGTCGCCAAAGAGTTAAGGAAAAGTCCTTTTGGGTAAAGTAATTCCAAATAATAAATGTAAAGGGAATGATAAAATTAAAAATTCATTATTTTGGAAACCCCTAATAAAATAACAGATTCAAATAACAATCATCAATGGCTACTAAAACCATTAAGTGAAAGATGGATGGATAGCATTATAATGGATGGATCAGGCTGACAACACCTGGACCCACTGATCAATTTTAACATCACTATAAGTCGAACAGCCATACATCATATGTATCCTGATGTGATTCAATCGAAAATATACTGAATCACCTATAAAGTATTTTTGCCAATCTCCACAATATTTTGAGTTTGAATCCAATCAAGCCTTTAAATGTAACTATCAGTTTATGAAGAGAAGGGAGAATGAACAATAGAGGAAAGTGCTGAACACCACCAAGAAGATGCAATCAACTAAACCCAGAATATGGAAAGTTCTACAGGACAAACAACAGGTTTTCTTCAACAGATAAATTACCTTAATAAATTAAAAGAAATTTAAAAGGACCAAAAATCAAATATAGTATGCAGATCCTGATTTGACAAACCAATTATAAACAGACATTTTTGAGACAATGGGGAAATTTGATCATAGACTGGATATTAGATGATATTAAGGAATTATTATTAAAGGGTTAGTAATTTTGTCAGGGTCATAATGATACTGTGATTGTGTTTTTGGAACCAGTCTTTTGTCTATTAGAAACATATACTGAATAATTTAAACATGAAATTCCATGATCTCCAGGATTTCCTTCAAAATACTTCAGCGGGAAGGAGGTTGTGTCAGGACAAATGAAACAAGATTAGGCAAGGATTAAGTGTTAAGCTGAGTGGTGTGTATATGGAGGGGATGGGGTATAATACCATATTCTCTATTTTGTGTGTGTGTTTTAAATTTCCTATAGTAGGAAGTTAAAATTTAAATCAATACATAAAGACTTTAGGGCAGCTTATTTCTTCACATGACCTGCGTCCTGGGGAAGAGACTGAGCGAATGCATCCAAAGAACTGTAATATAGGGACCCTGAACCAGTAGGTGTGGGTGCATCTGTCTAAATGTATAATCCTGAGGAAAGGAGCATCTCCCTTTTTTTTGGCACCGCTGAGAGGAAGTGCACCAGTTGTAGCCACAGTGAAGACAGGAAGCTCAGTCCACGTCACTTCTTACAGATGGCCTATGTGCTCACAGGCGATCAAAGTAATGGTAGCTGAAGCTCTCACTGACACCTGGAGCTTGGGTCTGAGTTGGGGTGTGGTTTTCTCAGACCGGGGCTTAATTAGGTATGAGGACACTGTGCTCAAATCCTGTGGGCAGCAGTGGAAGTTGACATGGGCATTGCTTTCCAAGGGCATAGCTGTGGAATGTTTCAGAGACAGCAATGGCACTAGGCTCCTGGCTTCCACAGAAGCTAGGATAACACCTTCCGGTGCAATCGGCCATGGTTGTGATTGCTGTGATTCCTAGATGTACAGGGGAAGGAGGTGGAGCAAGGAGGAAAGAAAGAGATCTGGATTTCTCACTCATCTAGGCGTGTGGGGCTTGTGTTGACAAACCAGAGACATCCCTATGGTGAGACGTTGTGTTCGTCAACTGGTGAAGCAGGATATACTCAATACCCATTTCTTGAATTGCTTGATTGTATCTTTATGTTTTATGGAAACAACTCTGACTATGAGTCAGAGGTGTGACTAGAGTATTCCTCCCACTCCCTTGTCCCTTGTGTAGTCTTGAGCAGGTTGCTCTTCTTTAAATTAGGGTAATAATACCTTGCCTTTCTACCTCCATGGTTGTTGTGAGGATCTTAAGAGATAATATGTGGAACTATAATTTTTGTGAATTATCTAATGCTGTACAAATATAAGGCATCATATTTACTGTAAGTGACTAGGTGATTTATACCTTAAGCCCCTTATTTTCTTTGATTCTATGTTAACAATAAATGTTTAATTAGTACATTATAAAATTAAATAGTTGAGAAACAACTACAGTGAAGTTTAGCATATAGTATGACCTTTCTGCATTCTCCTTTGTTACATAGGAATTTTGGGAATAAGAAAATCTTATCCAGTTAATATTTTACAGTTATATCCTTGAATACATGTCCATCAATTTAGGAGACAAATAAGTTGCTATATCTCCCATAAATAATACTTATTATTTTACAATCTCAATTTTGTAAGTCAATTTTTCTTCTGTTCAATAATGAATTAATTGGGGGACTAGACCAGGAGTTAGCAAACTATGGCCCATGGAACAAATTTTGCCACCACCTATTTTTGTACATCCTGCAACTAAGAATTATTTTGAAATTTTTTTTAATCAAAAGAAGAATATTTTATGACATATGAAAATTATACGAAATTCAAGTTTCAGTGTCCACTTATTGGAATGCAGCCACACCCAGTCAATTATGTATTGTCTATGGCTGCAACAGCAGTTGCGTAGTTATGGTCACACAACTGTTTTAGGCCACAAAGCCTAAAATGTTTTCTATCTGGCACTTTACAGAAAAGTTTCCTCTTCCTAGATTAGAAGATTCAAAGGGACAGAAATTTAAAAAAAAAAATCTTCTGGGTTGTTAGCTATCTCTCAGAACAAATAAACCTGGGATATACGGACTCATTATACACATGCAATAAAAAAATTCAGAGTTATGGTTTTAATATGCAATGACTAGTTTTGAGTCAATTAAGAAAATTTGTAAAATATAATAAATTATCCTTAAAAGTAAACCCTTAAAAGTATGCTCCCATTTTGCTCAATGTTGGTGACAGAATAAAGAGGATAGGGAATATTCTCTGATTAACATACAATACAAACAGACTCTGGCTAAGCGAAAAACAAAGTTTACTGGAGAGAGGATTCTTGAGCAGTTCCAAAATTGAGGTTGAAGCTAGAGATCACCACCTTCGGAAGGACAGGAAACGAGAGAGCTCCAGGTCCTCAGCAGCAAGAGACCCTGGGCCTGCTCTCAGGGCATTTCCATAGGCCTTCAGGAGCCTTCCATTTGAATTCTGGGGAGAAATAAACTGATGAGCCCAGTTTATGGCCCTGGAGCCAAGGGGAGGGAGTCTCGTGATTGGGAGCCTCACCCAAATCCTGTGGTTGGAATGGAGAAGGAACAGAGAGGAGGTAAGAAGAAGGAAGACAAAGACACCAGGCAGACAAAAACCAACAGCTCACAGGGAGTTTGTCAGGAAACACGGCTTTAATCCCAATTTCAGCACCAAATGGATGACTGTGACAAGTGATCTC
This sequence comes from Equus caballus, assembly GCF_041296265.1. Taxonomy (NCBI): domain Eukaryota; kingdom Metazoa; phylum Chordata; class Mammalia; order Perissodactyla; family Equidae; genus Equus; species Equus caballus. Next base: position 59,341,411 of record NC_091699.1, on the reverse strand, counting down.
ACTGGGCTTCAGGTAGGGGTACTTCCTTTATATGTTAGTATAAAAGGAGGGACACAGTTAGGCCCGCCTGCTGTAAAACTACTCGTTGGCCACAGTATATAAAAGTCTTATCCTCAGAACAATTTTTTTAAAGTTGAAGGACAATATCTTCCAGAGCATCAAATGAGAAGATGGTTGTGTGACCACTATCACCACTTCTATTCAACGTTTTGCTAGAGTTTTCAGCGAGCACAATAAAACAAGAGAGTGGAATTATAGACATTAAGATTGCAAAGAAAGAAAAAAGTTATTTTTTGCAGAAGGTGTGATTGTATACATATAATATTGAAAAGAATCTATTAACTTACAATTAATAAGTAATTAACTTACAATTAATAAGTAGTAAATTAACAATTTCATTTCATTTTTGTTGTCATTGTGTTGCTGGTATAGAAATAAAATGAAATTTTGTATATTGACCCTCATCCAGTGACATAGCTGGATATGGATAATAATAATTATTGTTATCTATATTTGTTATTAATAAATAATAATATTTTGTTAATTATTATCAATTAATTATTAAATTAATAATTAATTATAATTTAAACCCCAGAAAGTCACATATATCAAATGACTTTGTTGTACATCTTAAACTAATACAATGTTATGTGTCAATTGTATCTCAATGAAATTGGAGGGGGATCAGAATGTGCTATGAAAACCAGGACAAGTTGGTCACCCTAAGACTTAGTATAGAGTTATAGTTATTAAGATAGTGTGATATTGGCACAAGTATAACCAAACCAATGAAAGAGAATAGAGAGACTGGAAATAGAATCATACATATTTTATCATTTGATTATGACAAAGATGGAAAGGATAGTCTTTTCCATTAATGGTGCTGGATAATTGGCTATCCATATGAAAAAAAAACCCTCAATTCCTAATTCCTAACACAAAAAGTCAATTCCAGAGGAATTGTATTTCTAAATGTGAAAGGTAAAATAATAAAGGTTTTAGAAAAACATAGATATAAAAAATAGATATTTCTATATAAAAAATATATGAACATGATATGGACAAAGATTTTCTAAATAGGACACAGGAAATGCTAAACATAAAGGGAAAAAATTGCTAAATTGGACTAAATTACATTTAAATGCTTGTATTCATTAAAAAAAAATATTTAAGAGGTTGGCCTGGTGGTGTAGTGGTTAAGTTCACGCTCTGTGCTTCAGCAGCCCGGGATTTGTAGGTTCAGATCCTAGGTGAAGATCTAGCACCGTTCGTCAAGCCAAGCTGTGGAGGTGTCCCACATAAAATAGAGGAAGATTGGGACAGAGGAAGATTGGGATTGTATATAATATATAATAAATATATTTTTATATATAAATCACATATTTCTTTTCCCACTCTATATATGTGTGTGTGTGTATGTGTATCTATATCTATCTATGAATACATGTATCATTTGTTAGATCTATATCTGACAAAGGACCTATATACACAATATATAAAGAGTTCTTATAAATCAATAACAAAATGACTTATGAAATGGTACTTGACATTATTAGTCATCAGAGAGATGCAAATTAAAACCAGTATGAGATAATATCACCTGAATAGCTAAAATGAAAAAGACAGACAATACCAAGTGCTAATAAGGATGGAGGACAACTAGAACTTTCATACATTGTTAAAAGCAGGATCAAATGGTACAACCATTCTGGGAAGCTCTTTGGCAATGTCTACTAAAGCTGAACACATTCATACCCTATGACCTATAGATTCCACTTTTAGGTACATACATAGGCACCTAAGATAAATCTTCCTTAATGGGTTTAAGCCTGGGGTCACAAGTTCAAATGCATACAGAGAGACGTCCGGCAAGTAATATCAATTATCATAGACAGTATGAGTATCAGGGACTGTGGTAAACTGGAGCTGTCTCTATTCCCATCACAATTGACACTATCTACCTGGCCTTCTCCATACACATTTGAATCTGTGACCCCAAGTCTAAACCCATTAAGGAAGATTATATTAGGTACCTGGGAAACAAACATTTTCCTCACTGAGGAAGAAACACCTGGCCAGCTGTGCATGTTGGCCAGGAGGGCATTTTTAGTGGAACCGATTTAAGTGAATATGCTGGACACTCTTTGGTATAGTTGCCCTTCATTTGTTCGTTTACTTCCCTCTGGAAACAGCCCCTGTCACCACATCTAGACTTCAAGTTTCTGCCTCTCTCTCTTTCAGTGGATGATTGCTTGTGAGTGGACACCTTACCCACGCCAGGTGCCAAGGATGCAGTTGGTGCTCTGCCTACATCCCCTTACCTGGGCAGTGCACCATCCCCCAGCTGCTGTGAATATTGCCCGCTAGCAGCTCACAACCCCCTCCTTCTCCTGAATCACCTTTTCCAAAATGCTTGAGAAACTATGCGTTCCCCCTGGAGGTAGCCCACAGCCAACAACTGATGGATATGGGGTATGAAAGGCAGGCTCCACTTCTTCAAAAATGGGACAACTCAGGGCCTGGCCCCATGGCCATGGTGAAGTTCTTGCACTCTGCTTCTGTGGCCCAGGGTTTCACCGGTTCAGGTCCTGGGCATGGACCTAGCACTGCTCATCAAGCCATGCTGAGGTGGCCTGCCACATAGCAGAGCCAGAAGGACCTACAACTAGAATATACAGCTATGTACTGAGGGACTTTGAGGAGAAGAAGAAGAAGGGAAAAAAAAGAAGATTGGCAAAAGATGTTAGCTCAGGAGCCAATTTTTAAAAAAGATGAGATAACTCTCCAGTGCTGTCTAGTCTCCAGATTCCACTGTGAGATTGGGCTGAAACTGGACTTGCTTAACTCTGTCTCCTGCTCCATCCTGAGAGCACTTCCCAATAAATCACTTGCACCAGACTCCCTCTACTTCTAGGGAACCTGCCCTAAGTCATAGGGTCCATAAGATCCCTCTTTCCCCCAAGAGCCTGAGATCCTAGGCACGCTGACAGTCATATCAATGACACAACCATGAACTCCTCGAGCTCAGCTTCTTCCCTGGCTGAGCTGTGGTTATTCAGCTTTCCTTCGAATTCCTAAAAGGCCCCAGGAGCTTTCCAAAAGTCCCCCTTTATGTTGAAGTCAGCCAAAGTCCATTTCACTTCCCTGAAACCGCTATAGCCTTAATTAATATGATGGGTAACCCAGGCCCAACCTAACACGACTTTTGGAGATATGACCCAATGCTTTGTGGGATAACATCAGTTGGAATCCTGAGGGGAAAATTAATTGATTACTCTTCCTACTCCCGCAGCATCAGTAACTAGAAGTCTTGCTGGGAACTTTCCCCATTCTTTAATCTCCCAGGAATTTGCCTGGCTGAGGAGCTAATTTGTTACCCAGGGCTCTGTTTCCCTGAGACCTTCTTAATTCCCTGGAGGCAGGGAGAGCTAATTCCTTCCACTGATCATCATCCCCTCATATCTCTCTTTGTTTTCAGTCCTGTCCAGGAAAGCTCTAGCGTCTCTTTGAGCCTTCTAATCCCTAAAATGTACTTTTCTACATCGTCTTATTCTCTCTGTGGGTGGATGTGTGTGCCTGTGTGTGCAGTGTGTTTGCATACATGCTGGGAAACCAAAGGAGGCCGTGGCGGGGAAGTCACAGGAGAGTGGTCAGATTTCAAATCACTGAACTGTGGGTTATAAAGAAAGGGTGACACAACACAAGCCTGATTAATTCCACTCAGAATTGTTCACTGATTCATCAGAAAATTGATCCTTCTGACCCAGACTTTCCCCTCTCAATAGCCAAAGGCAGCTTTTGTTTGAGCCAGTAATTATGCCTCTATAGTAATTTTATGTAGTTTAGCCCAAGACAAGTTTCTACCAGAGCCAAATGTGGATACAGCAGGATATTTTAAGGTACATCCTACATTCTGTTTTCCAGTGGACGTGTCCTCTTCCCCCCTCCATCCATTCGAGCAGACAGTCACGTGGTCTCAGGAGAGCCACGCTGCAGAATGAAGAGTGAAAAGTTGACAAGTCTTTCTGACTTGTTCCTAACGACTGGTAAATGCCATAAACTGATGGTCCACTGGTATTAGAACACCCACAAATCAAGTTTGTTTGGCCCACACCATACTCTTTAAAAGTATGACTTTGGCCACACAGAGCTCAGCTCTCCAGTTTACCGCAGTCCTTGATACTCCCTACTGTCTATCACAATTGACGTTACCTGCCTGGCCTCTTTCTGGGTGCACTTGAATATCTAACCTAATACCAGGTCTAAACCCATTAAGGAAGATTATGTTAGGTGCCCGGAAAGCAAACATTCTCCACTCTGAGAAATAAACAGGAGGATTAAGAGAGGGAAGTTCCCGCTCAGAAACGGGGAAGCCCCGGGTTATAGTCAATAATGAGCCAGGGCCTCTTCTTGGCATCACGGAACGTGGGAAGAAGCAGATTCCACAGTTCCATTCTGGACTCTCAGGCCTGGACCACTTGGGTCCAAATGCCTGAGGAGATGGGGAAGTTACAGAAGGGGCTTTGTTGAAGCAGCAGTATTCCCAAGACAGGGGAGAGGAAAAGAGGTATATGTAAGGGCCTAAAGTCAGAGTGAGGAAGTCCTCCCTCCCAACCACTCTTTCAATCTCCTTCCCCTCTCCCACATATTCACCCCTTGAACAGGTATTCATTTACTTCTTTATTTATTTGTTTGTTTGTTTATTTATTTATATTTTAAAGATTGGCACCTGAGCTAACATCTGTTGCCAATCTTTTTTTTTCCTTCTCCCCAAAGCCCCCCAGTAGGTAGTTGTATATTCTAGCTGTAGGTCCTTCTAGTTGTGCTATGTGGGACACCGCCTCGGCATGGCTTGATGAGTGGTGCCATGTCCATGCCTAGGATCTGAACCAGTGAAACCCTGGGCCGCTGCAGCAGAGCCCACAAACTTAACCACTCGGCCACAGGGTAGACCCCTAAACAGGTATTTATTAAGTGTTCATCATGTGTCAGGCTCCAGCAGGGCAGGCACTTGGTCTCATTGGTCACTGCTGTATCCTTAGCTGTGCCTTGCACAGTGCCTGCCACATAGTAGGCTCTCAACTTTTTTTTTTTGAGGAAGATTAGCCTTGAGCTGACATCTGTGCCTATCTTCCTCTATTTTATATGTGGGGTGCCTGCCACAGCATGGCTTGATAAGTGGTATGTAGTTCTGTGCCTGGGATCCAACAGGTGAACGTCGGGCCACTGAAGCAGAGCATGTGAACTCAGCTGCTACGCCACCGGGCCAGTCCTTCAATACCTTTTTCTTCTTTTTTAAAGATTGGCACCTGAGGGCCAGCCTGAGGCAGAGTGGTTAAGTTTGTGCTCTCTGCTTTGGCGGCTGGGATTTTCTCAGTTCGAATCCTGGGCGCGGACATGGCACCGCTCATCAAGCCATGCTGAGGCGGCATCCCACATGCCACAACTAGAAGGACCCACAACTAGAAATACACAACTATGTACCGGGGGGCTTGGGAGAAAAAAAGGAAAAATAAAATCTTAAAAAAAAAAAAAAGATTGGCACCTGAGCTAACATCTGTTGCCAATCTTCTCTTTCTTTTTTCTTCTTCTCCCCAAAGCCCCCCAGTACATAGTTGTATATTCTAGTTGTGAGTGCCTCTGGTTGTGCTATGTGGGATGCCACCTCAGCATGGCTTGATGAGCAGTGCCATGTCTGGGCCCAGGATCCAAACAGGTGAAACCCCCGGCTGCCGAAGTGGAACGCACGAACTCAACCACTCTGCCACAGGGCTGGCCTCTCAATACCCATTTTTTGAATGAATGAATGAGTGAATGGCCAGCTAAGTAGTTAGGAGCAGAGTTGGTCCCAGATGCCACACATCTTGAATCCCTGTCTAGGCTATTTTCCAAACTGCAAGTTAGCAGAGGGAAAGTCAGTCTTTCTCAAAACAGCTTTTAACAAAAAAACAACAGGGGGAAAAAAGGCATAAAAGGAGATTCAGGGGTTGGGCTGCTGGACAGTGGTTAAGTTCGTGTACTCTGCTTAGGCGGCTCGGGGTTCACCAGTTCAGCTCTTGGGCATGGACACACCGCTCATCAAGCCATGCTGTGGCAGCATCTCACATATGAAACAGAGGAATATTGGCACAGATGTTAGCTCAGGCCCAATCTTCCTCAGCAAAAAAAAGAAAAAAAAGGAAATTCAATGACAGGGATAGTTTCCAGAAGCACATATGACTGTGGCAGAAGTCTAGAAGAGCCTGATCCAGTGGAGGCAGCCTTGAGCTTCATGCAACTTGTTGATCAAATTCTCCCAGAGCCTCTTGAGCTAGTTGCTCTCACCTGAGGAAAGGCATATATTGGGGGTAAAGGGCTCCCCAGGGAAAGTGTCCTACTTAACTTGAGCTTCTTGCCCCCTTGGTGCCCTATTACTCCACCCAACATGCAACCAGTCACTCAGCTGTTACCTGGCCCATGGTGGGGCTCTGAGCAAATCTAGAGTCTCACTTTTTGGCTCCAAGGAGTTTACAGACTTTGGGGGAAGGCAACATGCGTGCTTCTGAAACAAGCACAATGGTGGTTATGTCAGTGATTTTGCCATACTCAATTTAAATAACAATCCTAGGCAAGACAGGTGGGTCACAGGCCATCATGAAGGAAGATAGCAAGGCTTGAGAGAAGGGAGGGAAGGCTGTGGGCCTAGTGTCTGATCTGCTCAGCATCCCTTCCCCCTTTTTCTTGTTGCAGCACCTCGATTATCTCTTAAGAAACTGCCCCCAACCCATTACAATCTTGGTGGGATTGTCAATTAAAGTTCTGTGGCCTACAGGTATGTGTGACCAAGTGATCCAAACCATGCCATTCACACTTTTCCTTTCAGGAATTTGAATCTTGAGTACAGGAACATAAAGGTAGAAAAATCTATCCTGATGGAGGGTCCTTGAAGGGTCCACCCATTAACTCCTTCTACCTTAACTCCTCAGGTACCCAAATTATTCTTCTTTCTGGGGCCTGCCAGGTCAGATTCTGTAAATTCTGAGAGCTTTCCCACATCATTCCAATAAGGTCTTTTAAGGGTCAGTTTCTATTGCTGGCAACCTGAGAACTCTGCCTTGTACAAATGAGGTCCTTGAAAACATGGGATGTGAGCCGACATGAATAGCTGGAGAGGATGAGGAGCTCATTCCAGGTGAGGAGGACATTATCAGCAAAATCTCTCAAGAGCTCTGCTTGGCCTGGCTCAAGGGCAGACTTCAGGGAGGACGTGTGAGAAATCAGATGGGAGACGTGGGGTGGGGCCAGAGTGGAAAAGTCCTTTCTTACTTGTCTGGAGGGTATGGCTTTTCTCCTACAGCAGAGGTTCCCAAGATGCTGTTGAACACACTGCTGGGCCATTATCAGTGAGAGGTACAGGTGGAGTTAGAGCCAAGCAGCAGAGATTTGAGAGGAAATATTAGAAATTGGGGATGGGCCGAAGAAGAGGGTTGTGCTAAATATCATCCATCTGGTGAGTTGAGGCAGCAAAGAGCGGGAACCAGTACTGGGAAGAAACACGAGCTATGGAGGAGGGGAGAATATGAGGATGTGGTGATGGTTTGTAAAGAATAGAATGGACTCTTGAGTCCGTGGGCCTGGGTTTGAATCCTGGCTCCATCACTGACTTTGTGGGTTGATGTCCTAACCCTTAAATGGTCCCAACCTCAACTTCACTTAGTGGCTGGCAAAAAACAAGTACTCAATAAATGATGGCTAGTGTTATTATTTTATCAATAAAATTTTATATTAATCTAAATTGTTAATTATCACTTATTATTATTACCAGTTAAACTTCAGATTCAAAGCCACAGACCATCCCTGCATGCACACCTACCCACACAAAACACACAATTATATTTCAGAAGTACCCCTAGGGCCCAGCCAGAAATTACAGACTAATAAACTTGAGACAAAGCCAACAAGATATCATAAACGAAAAGATCCAACGGCACAAACTTCTACCATTGTATTAAAAGGGAAATGGTGATCTGAGACACAGAGCCATGGAATGGACAGGGACCCAGGTGACTGGCAGAGCTGGGACAATAACCTGGGATTACATCCTGTTCTGATAGGATTCTTGGAAACTAGATGCAGACACGGTCCACGCTGCTTAAATAGGAGCATGATGGTCCCTGAAGTAGCCAGTGAGTCCAAGGAACTTGACCTGAAAAATGTAACTTTGTTATTAAAATAATTTCATTTATCACTCTTCAAGAAGACAGAGTGATGGAGAAAGTACGGGCCTGGGAGTTAGAAGTCCTGGAGTCCACAGAGGATCTATTAGGACTTCTGGGAAGTAATTCATTCTCTCAAAGCCTGGCTTTCCCATATGAGTAGCCCAGGACTGTGACATGCACGTCCCTCCTCCACCTTTGTGAATACAGCCCACTCTATCTGGAACACCCTAATCTCACTCCTTCCCCACCTCATCCAGATGCTCTAAGGATCTCTGAGTTTTAAATACAATGTGTCCTCTCCCAGAACTGATGTTTTATCCCAAAGGGCAGTTGGCGAAGATAAACATGGCCAAAGTCATTGGGTCATCATACACTAATGGGTTGGCCATTTCTCTGGGTCATCGAGGCATAAGGATTTAAGCTAAAAGGCCACACTCCCCACCAACCTCCTGCAAGGCCGGAGGGACAAATATTACTAACTTAGTTTTACAGACAAAGAAACTGAATCTTAGTGAGGTGGAGTGGCTGGCCCAAGATTACAAAGCTGGGAAGTGGTCAGTCAGCTTCACATTTACCTTGTCTGCCTCAAATCCAGGGTGCTATCCTTCATATTCAGTATGTCCGAGGCAGCCTTACCATCTCTAGGTTATGTAAGCTCTGAGGAACCTTCTGTGCTCAGGGTCTGGGGAACAGTCCCTTCCAGGCAGTGGGGAGCCCTTGGAAAAAACCTCAGGATGTGTCTAGAATCATCCTATGAGTTGTTTGGATTATATCAGTGAACAAGGCACAAAGATGCCCATCTCTGTGGAATTTACAGTCTAGTGGGAGAGAGAGACAATGACAATAAACATAACAAGTAAGTAGATTATGTAATATTATTAAGAGGTAATAAGGGCTACTGAAAAGAAAGAAAAAAAAGAGCAGGGAGTGGGTATCAGAAGTATCAGGATGGGAGGAAGGGTTGCAATTTAAAATGGAGTGGTCAGGGAAGGTCTCACTGAGAAGGTGACATTTGAGCAAAGATTTGAAGAAGATCAGGGACTGAACCATGGGATATCTGGGCAAAGAGGATTCCAGGTAGACAGAGGAGCCAGTGCAAAGGCCCTGAGGCAGAAACATTCCTAACATGTGCAAGGACAGCAAGGAGGAGCAGGTGCCCTCAGCAGAGTGAGCAAAGAATTAGAGAGATAAGCAAGCTGGATCATGAAGGGCCTCATGGGCCACTGTAAGAACTTTGACTTTTACTCTAAATAAAATAGTAAGCCACTGGAAAGTCGTAAGCAAAGGAGTGGCATGATCTGACTCACGTTTTAAAAGAACTACTCCAGCTGCTATATTGAGAGTAGATTGTAGGGAGCAAGAGAGGAATTCTCCGGGCCCACCAACATGAACAGGTCAGGAAGAAGACAAGAAACCAAAAAAAGAGTGGGCAGAGAGGTACAAGAAAAGCCAGAGAGTCTGTTTTCCTGGAAGCCAAGAGAAGAAAAACCTTCAAAATAGAAAGTGGATTCTATTTAGCCCCCTTCCTAGACTCCAACTGCAATGAATGCTCCAAAAAGCAAATCAAGTCATATCATTAGGCTTAATACTCTTGAATGATCTCCCACTGCCTTCAGGAAAAGTCCAAGGCAATTATCAGGGCTTATAAAGCCTTTCATGAGCTGAGCTCTGCTTGCCTCATGCCAAGTCTGTCTCTATCTGAAGCATTTGTTGCTCCCCAAACATGGGGTGCTCTCTCTACACACTGATCCTTTACACGCTTCTTCCTTTACCTGGAGCACCCCTTTCTTCTGGAAAATCCCCATCAATCCTTCAAGTCTTGACTTGGATGAGACATCCTCTTTAAAGTCTTCCTGCTCTGTGCTCCCCGAGCACCTGGTGCTTACCTGTGCTGTAGCATTCACCATGCTAGTGAGACTACCTGCTTACTTGTCCGTCTACTCTAAAAGTGTAAGTTTAATGAAGGCAGAGAGTGTTTCTCCTTCACTAGAACCTGAAAAAAACTGCCATAAATATTTTTGAATGAATGAATGAAAAAATAATCCTCAGTTTGGGACACGTTGAGTTGAGGTGTTTATGGGACACAGAAGGCAGAAGCATCTGGTTGAGCAGTGATGTGCTGATAAATGTTTATCAGCTGGCTCTTGACAAAGCCCTGACTGGTAGCATTTGTTGGATGCCATGGTGTGAATACTCCCACCGTGGCTGATTTCAAGCTACCAACGTGACATTGCTAAATATAGAGTTGGGAAGAGATGTGTGCAATTGGCTCCTGTGAGCCTCTGTGAATGGGCTCCAACACCCTGTGGCCTACAGGCATGTGGAAGTAGGCTGGAGAGAGGGGTTTGGGGGTCATCTGCAGAGTGATGGTCACTGGAGCCAGGGGAGAACAAGATGATCCACGGAGTTGGTTCAGGGTCAAAGGAAGAAAAGAAGGATAGACTCTGGGCCAACACGAACATTTATGTGGCATGTGGAAAAGAAGCCTCTTTGAAGGAAGAAGCAGGAAGACCTGCAAGAGAAAATCAGTAGACCCAGGTCCACATAGCGTCGTGGAAGCCAGGCAATGAGAGCCAGGGAGTAGGAATTCTCAAGAAGATCCCCACTGTCAAACAAAGCAGTGAGATTCAGTAATGTAAGGGCTGGAAATTGTCTGTTGCATTTCCAAGTTAGCAGTTTACGGTTACTTAACCAGAGTGGTGAATACAGCAGCAAAAGTGAAGAGAGGAAAATATTTGAAAAGAGAGTGTATATGGCTGGGGAAGTTAGCATTTTGGGTATTGTATTAGTTGTTTATTGCTACGAAATAAATTACTCCCAAACTTAATAGCTTAAAACAACAATAAACATTATCTCAAAGCTTCTGTGGGTCAGGAATTCAGGGGTAGTGCAACTGAGTAGTTCAGACCTGGGGTCTTTCATGAGGCTGCATTTAAGATGTTGGCCAGGCTGTGGTCATATGAAGGCTTGACTAGGGCTAGATTGGTTTTCGAGACAGCTCATGCAGGTGGTTGGCAAGCCCGTGCTGGCTGTTGGAGGAGGCCTCAGTTCTTCCCCACAAGGAGCTCTCCATAGGGCTTTTCGAATGTCCTAACAATATAGCAGCTGGTTTCCTCCAGAGTGGGTGAGCCAAGAGAGAGTATGGCGGGAGCTGCAAATGTCTTTTATGACCGAGCCTCAGAAGACATACACCACCACTCCTACAGTATCCTATTGTCACACAGCCCTGACTCAGTGTGGACAGGGACGATACAAGGGCACAGACACCAGGAGGAAAGGTTCACTGGGGGACCATCTTGGAGGCTGGCTACCACAGGTGGGGACCAGGCATGGCAGGGTTGCGAGGCCTGGTGGGATTCACGGGCCTCAGAGTTGCAAGCAGAACTCTGGCATCAATCGGCTTCCTGGAATCACAGGCATATTTGGGTTCCCCAGTAGATTTTTCAGTCAGGCCTTCGGTGCCAGTTCACCTTCCTGTAGACTTCGAGGGTGGTGTAGGAGAGACCTAGCAATGTGGGGAGTTTTTTTCTGTGAGGACCATAGGCCAACGCAGGCTGAGGCCTAACATGTCGCCCCATTGTTGAGCTTATTTCAAACACAGACCCCTCCCGCGGAAGGTGCACAGTGGCTCGACCTGGAAACCTGTGTAACAGGGTAGAAGTAGCATCATGATCAGAATGCAAGAAATGTGTTTACCCTGATTCAGTGTAACCTTAAGGATCAAGGTTTACCTCTTGCTACCTCTGAGATTCCATTTTTTCCAATAGTAAAATATACGATTTGGGGAAATGTTTTTACTTCCCACGTCTGTGTGTCGTAAATCTATAAGGGCTTATGATGGTAGACACAACACCTCCTATAATGTCTGAACGTCTCAATCAAATCTGTGGAAACCAGAATTTTCTATTTAATCACCGTTTGGGGAATTCTCTGCTGATGCCATCTTGTGGTCACTTGCAGTAATAACAACTGGAGTGTTTCCTTTGATGCCACCAGGCAATGCCCAGATTTCCCACTCCCATACCCCATCCATTGGTCGTTTGGATTCTGGGGAATACTTCCCACGGCAGGTTGACAATTTGCAAGGCAGTCTATACCTATGTTGTAAAGCTTTGATTATTAGAAACTTCTTTCTGATACTGAGCCAAATTCTGCCTTGGTCTAATTTTTATCCAACCTGTCCTTTTTCTATTTTCTTGTTTTTTCAATATTTGAAATTTGCTGCTTATTGTATTCCCACACATTGTTTTTCCCTAGACTAAATATTTCAGCTCCTTCATCTCTCTTTTAATGATACCATTTCCAGAGTTCTCATCATCTCGTGCTTCTCCCTCAGGTCAGGTTCCCTAGCAGCAGAGTCTGAGACACGGATTCCAGTGTAAGTGATTTACTGGTGGTGGTGGGGGGTGCCCTCAGGGGACACCTGTAGGGGTATGAGGGGTCCAGGATGGGGCAGGGGACAGAGCTGAGCAAGGATGGGGTCTCAGCTGGAGATGAGCTTCAGGCTGATCCCCAGTGCAGCACTGGAGCATGAATGGCACCACAGAGTTAGCTCACCTGAGACATGCAGTTCAGTCTTTTGTACTTTGTGTCACTCAGTCACTGGCTCTGGGGGTGAGGGGAGTTTGGAGGAAGCTTCTAGAGTGAAGAGGTTCCTGTCTGGGCAAGGGAGGTCTCAGGAGCAGGCTACAGCTGTAAGCCGTTAGCAGCCAACAGTCACAGCATGTGGGGAATGGGTGCCCAGGAGAGGGGATCTGTGTGCCTTCTGCTAAGATCCCATCTCAGTCCTTGTACCCAGACCAGGACCCACACATCCCAGATGTGGTCTGACGTGTAGACTTCAAGGGGACCATGAAATCCCATTCTCCTTCACCCAGGATCAATAGTCTAGGCTCACATTGCGGCTGTGCTGGTCTAAACTCCGAAATGTTTTTCGCATAAAATTGTTCCCAAACCAAGTGTCTTCCATCAGTGCTTATTGCATGGTGATACCAAAGCAAAAGCGCTTTGGCTCCTTTAAAATTTCATGTTGCTACATGCTAGCGAACTGAGTTCTGTTTGAATCTAGATTTTGTTGTTTAAGCCAGCACTCTCTGCTGTTACCTGCAGACTTAATAAGAGTATCTCTTTGGTGACTTTCAACTTTCTTGTCTGTTCCTGACATCCAATGGCTGGTCATCTCTTAATATCTGACCCTTCTGGGGCCGGCCCGGTGGCGCAGCGGTTAAGTTCGCACGTTCCGCTTCTCCGCGGCCCGGGGTTCGCTGGTTGGGATCCCGGGTGCAGACATGGCACTGCTTGGCAGCCATGCTGTGGTAGGCGTCCCACGTATAAACTAGAGGAAGATGGGCACGGATGTTAGCTCAGAGCCAGGCTTCCTCAGCAAAAAGAGGAGGACTGGCAGTAGTTAGCTGAGGGCTAATCTTCCTCAAAAACAAAACAAAACAAAACAAAACAAAACAAAACAAAACAAAAAATATCTGGCCCTTCTGAGGTCTGGCTCATTGCTTCTGCCTGATGATTTCTCATCTGTTGCTTCCGCCCATTCTGAGTTCCCTTTTAACTTTGGCTAGGAGTAGGTCTGCAGCCAGGGATTGAGAGAGTCAGCCAAGGTCTAACAGAAACCTGAGTCTGAGAAAAGCAGACAGCCTAGAACCCAGGTGGTTAAGGAGGCAATGCTGGGTGACCAATACCAAAAACTCGAGAACACCAGCACAGTAGCCCTGAGCCCTCTGGTAGCTTGAGGGGAGGTGGAAAGGTATCTGAGAACAATTTAGGGAATGTATTCAATTAATATTCAACTCATCTAAGTGAGTTGCAGGGTGGTGGTGATTGCCTTGAATTTTATAATTTGTAGAGAATTATCCTTGATAATTGTCCTCATCCATTCTGTAGGATAATGTTTTGCATGTAGCCAATTGAAGCCTCACTTTCACTATCAGATCCAGAGAAGCTACCGCAACATGATGCTTTCTCTCACCCTCCATCCGTCAGCTGAGATAGGGGAAGTCCCTCCTTATCTCTGACTCTGATTGGGGTGTTAGGCACAGCCTTCTCTACCCAGGCCTCCATCAGCAGAAGGAGCCATCACTGTCAGCAGTCCTGCAACAATATTTCTCTCTGCCAGCCTTGTTTAGAACCGGCAAACCCTTTCCCCTAAAGGGCATGGATGAAAAGGTTCACCATGAAAGGCAGATCATAGTTAGGAAAGGCCAGGGACCACCTAAAATCTCCTCCTGGACCCCAGAGATATGTGGGTCCCACTCACTCTTTGGGAAACACTGACTTGTAGCATATACTCTGAAATGGAGAATAATTTAATTATCCCATGGTAATCCCACCCTGTCAGTCACTTTCAAATCAAAGACCTAAAAACCTTGAGGGTAATGAGGCTACACAGTGGAAGTCACAGTAGAAATCTGTTGCATTAATTACCTATGGACCATGAAATACATTTTTTTCCCCCTAGTTTCAGCCATGGAGCTTTACATATGACAAATCCTCTCTTATTTGTGACTCTGCTCACCCAGTTCAGTAGGTCTTTACATATTTGGGCTCTCTTTACAAAGCAGCTTAAACAAATTGTGGTTATGGCACCAAGAAGAGATTCCAGGAATGAGGAAGTCACTCCCCCAAATGCAGGCACAAGGCAAATTCCATACTGGGCTGGTTCAACCTGGGTACGTACTTGATTTCAGAGTCACTATGACAGCCTTGATTTAAAATAGGCAATTATTTTCCACTAGGCAAAAGCATTCAACCTAGAAAAAGTCACAGAGAAGACTAAGTTCCCTTCTCATCCCTTCCCTGGTTCCAGTTCCTTTCCCCAGAGGTAAATGTTGTTACCCATTTCTCGTGCCTCTTTAACCATGGCTATCCTTCCAAGTATACGTCAATTGTGCGGCATGCATACTATATTCATAATGTCTTTGAAATAGTGTTCTAGTAATAATTTAAGAAACGTTTGTTCCTTTGATGTCACCTGTCTGAGTTTGGATTTCCTCAAAAGAAGAGACTGAAGCCAGGACTTGGGTGCAAGCAGTTTCTTAGGGAGGTGATGGCGGAGCAGAAGCGGAGGTGCAGAGACAGCAAGACAAGGAAGAGAGGAAAATGAAGACAGGAACATCAGCTATAAAGGTATAATCAAGAACTTTATTTCGGGTCTTTTAAACTTGAAATGATTTTTAGATATCCAATGACGATGCTCAGCAGGCACTGGCAAAGTCAAAGTATTCACAGTCAATAAAATGGAGCTGATCCCTGTTCGGTTTCTCCGGCAACGAGTCCCTCCTCTGACATAAATGTCTGTCACTGCTCAGGTTTTCTTTTCCCTGGAGACTGAGATTAGTTAACCGGAGCCTGAGCATTATATCAGACTCCATTTGGAGTTATTCAGGAGATAAACAGCTAGCCTTTACTGTTAGTGGCAGCTGCTTTCCAGATGCCAAAACCACCCCTGAGATCTTTCATTGCGTTAAAAATTGGTCCCAGATGGTACTTTCCACAAACGTCATACTTATGTCTTCTTAAATGTTTGTTAATATATTAGTCCACAAAGTGGAAGGCATTATCACACTCATTTATTTTTCATGAAGTGTTGTAACAGGAATCGTGGATTCAGCAAGTGAAGCTGAGAGCCGTATTAATAATGTATGTTAAGTACAACTGATAGGCACTCTTGTCATCTTAACATCACCGAGAGTGTTATAGCAAAGAGCCATACATGTGGCAACGTGATCACGTACTGCATCCCTTCTGCTGGGAGATTGGTAATGAAGGGACTAGAGATAAATCTTTAGCTTTCAGCTTAAGTTAGTTGTTCTCCAGCATTAGTGAGCAGAAAAACCATCTGAGGGTGATTCTCACTCCGTAGGTCTCCGTCTTGCCCTCCCTTTCTCCCTCCCTGCCTTCCTTCCAACCAATATCTCTTAAGCTCCTGCCATGTATCAGACAATGCCTTAGGACTAGAAATCTGCATATTAACAAGACCTCTAAATAATTTTCACATAGCTGGTTCACAGAACATATTGTAGGAAAAGCTGGCCTAAAGAAACCTGTAATTGATACTGTGGTTGTCTCTCTAATATTCATTGTAATCAGCTCCCAACCCATACACATAGATGCTATATTGTATTTAGGTATTTATCCTTCTCTGCTCAGCCATGTGCTTCAGGAGAGGCTGGCCACAGACCCACAGGGCACGTCCTGATTGTTCTATGACAGTCATGGTTTCCCCATTCCCCTTTGCACTGATTGGTTTAGACATGGCCGTGTGATGCAGTTCTGACCAATGAAACCAAGGGGAAGTCTGAAAGAGGCTTCTGGGAAAGATTTTCTTGCTCCTAATAAAAGACACACTGGAAAAGATGGTCTTTTTTTCTGGACACAGCTGTATCTAGATGTGAAGGCTGGCACTTGGCAGCCACCTTACGATGATGAGGGGAAAGGTGATCCAAAAATGAAGTCTGCTCACCAGGGTGACAGACCAGCAAGATTCAAAGAACTTGGTCCTTGAGGATGTCACTGAGCCACTGAATTATCCCACCCTGGAGCTATCCTATCCTTGGACTTCCAGGTGTAGGATAATCCATTTCCTTGATGCTTATCCAGATGGGTTTGAGATTCTTTTATACTTTCTGCTAAGAAAATTCTGACTGGTACTGAATTCATATGTGCACTTTTGATTCAGGGTTTAAGCTTTCTGTAATTTACTGTTAAATAATTGTAACATAATGTCTCATGTAGGTTCCTAGAAGCAGATCCTGAGATAGAGGTTCAAGTGCACATGATTTATTGAGGCTGTGCTCTCAAGAGAACCCAGTAAAGAAGGGAGTGAAATAGGATAGGAAAATGGGGAGAGATGAGTAAGGTTGCGGTCTTAGGCAAAGTCTAACCTTGGCCTGATCCATGGGAGATTCTGGATCTGTGCTGTCTAATATGGTAGCCAGAACCACATGTAGCTATTTAAATTTAAATTAATTAAAAACAACTAAAATTTAAAATTCAGTTCTTCAGTCTCATGTCAGGTGCTCACTAGCCACATGTATCTAGGAGCTACCCTATTGAACAGAGTAGACACAAGCATTTCCATCATTAGAGAAAATTCTACTGGACAGTGCTGTGGAGTGTAAATCAAAACCCAGAGTTGCCCTACCCTGATGTTTTTGCACTCCTGTCTTGCTCAATCATTGGCTGCCCCTGAGGGAAATGGTGGCATAACTTCCCAGGGAGATCCAGGGAGTTGGCTCCTAGGAGCCAAGGGTAATTTCCCCCAGGGCAGAGCACAGGAGAAGGTCACAGCACCCACAGCAGCTCTAAATTCTTCAGGTAAAGGAATCCGGGTGGAGTACCCACAGTGACTACTGCCACGGTGTCAAGAGGGCATGAGCTGGGATGCAATGCTCACGGCAGTGATTAGGCAACACCCCTTCCCCATTGGCCCACATTGGGAATTCGGAATCTCCTGGGATTGCTCCTAGGGAGCACTTTTGATCCCTATCCATCCTTATGGTTCAGACATGTACCAACTGTATAAACATATCTGATGGGTGGGTCACTCCAGAGATGCTCAGTTTTCAGGGGGGACAAGGGAGGCTCAGAGGGCAGACTCTAGGGAGAAAAGGACATGACCCAGGGAGTAAGACCTCAAAAAAGTGCCTGAATGTCAAAGAGGGGTGGTGACTCTGGATAGAACATGTAGCCGCTGCCAGGACTGTCTCATCCAGCCTCTGTGTCCTACTAGAAAGAAGATGAGGGTATAAAGTATTATGAAGTGGTCATTATGCTTCTATAATACATTTCCTAGGTTGTATGTCTGTCTACTCTTTGGTTACCTTTTCATATAATACCAATTTTGTAATGCCACCTTTTATAAAAAAAAAAAATAGAAGACAACTCAATCTTTCCTCTTGCATGGTTAATCAAAATTTGTTTTTTATTATTGCTACTTTAGAAACATTTCTTTTTGCTTCTTTTGTTATGGGAAATGACTTGTCTCTACCTTCTTCCTCAGTTCCTTGGTCAGGGGTTACTTTTTGCCTGGGGGAAAGTCCTCAGATAACACAGCCATGTGATCTCACTCTCCTTGGCCTCGCAATAGCTGCTGCCAAAGAGGCAGGTCCAGCTCAGGTCAGGTCCTCACCGCCCTGTTCCGTCATGGGTTTGGTCTCCATGGGCGGAGCGGTGGTGATGCAGGTAGAGGTGGTGTGAGCCTGAGTCATAGTCACTCAAAGGAGGAAACAAAGGAGCTTCTCATTCAGATTTTTCTCCTTAGGATCAAAGATAGAATCCAGAGGCTAAATGACATTGGTGTTGTTCTATTCACATCCCCTCAGCCCCCACCAGCTCAATTTCTAACTGCAGGCACCTGCAACTCTGTCTGAGGGCTGTTCTCTGCCCATTGAAGCCCACTTTGCTCACCTGTGTGGCAGGCTGCTAGTGTCCAGGAATTACTGTTCTTCCCTTTGCCTCATCCCCACTCCCCACTAGCTTCAACCGATGATTGAAAGTTAGTGTATACATAGCAAGACTCCTCATTCCTTGGGAGGGATACCTGAGCATGAGTCTACATGGGCTCCCAGAGTTCCCCATCTGATTGAGCTCCAGTTGTCCCCACGGTAATTAGCTTGATAAGGTCAATCCCCCTTTATTTGTCTGCCTTTCCCATACTGTCTCACTAACCCTTCTACTGGTGTTTTCTTAGCTCCCAAATAAACTACTTGCTCTTGAGTCATTGTCTTAGCATCTGCTTCTAGGGAACCCAAAGGAGATGCTAGGTGAAGTCCACCAGGGCAGTTGTCACTGGGGACTGGGTGATGTGGACATAGTGCTGGCAGCCAGCTGCCCAGCCAGGGCCCTAGGACCATCATCAGGGCACACAGGCTAGAGTAGTATGCCATGCCACCACCTCTGCTGAATGCTTAGTTTAATTCCAGAGTGAAGATTATTAGCAAGAGTGTGAGGCACACAACATGCCACTTACTCCCTATCACTCTTACCAGTTATAAAACTGGTATTTTGTTCGTCTGTCTGACTCCTGTGTTTATCTCTCAGTTGGCTGAGAACTTGAAAGGAGAGTAGGAGGTTATTAATTGAGCCTCCTGAAACTGTTACAATAAGCAGCGAAGGGGGCCGGCCCCGTGGCCGAGTGGTGAAGTTCGCATGCTCTGTCTGCTGCGGCAGCCTGGGGTTTCGCCGGTTGGGATCCTGGGCACAGACATGGCACTGCTCGCCAGGCCACACTTAGGCGGTGTCCCATATGCCACAACTAGAAGGACCCACAACTAAGATGTGCAACTATGTACCGGGGGGGATTTGGGGAGATAAAGCAGAAAAAAAAAAAATTGGCAACAGTTGTCAGCTCAGGTGCCAATCTTAAAAAATAAATAAATAAATAAGCAATGTAGAAAGATAGGAATTCAGGATGTGCAAAATCCAGGGTGATGGGTTAGAGGGTGGCTAGATACTGACCACTGGCCTGAGGGAACGAGCAAATCTATAGTCCATAGTAGAGGAGGCAGAATGAGGTACTGCATACTAGGCAGCATAGTAGAATAAGAATTCAGGAACAGAGACAATGCAAAAGGCAAATAATCAGAACAGTTGGGGATGCTGGGGATGTGACCATCCTCAGACAAGAGACCAGAGCTCACTGATCAGAACTGGGTCACTGCAACCAGAATAGAGCCCATCATGCGTGCTGATGCCTAGCTATGGGGTTGGAGCTAGTCAGATGCCTCTTTTATCAGGCTGTGATTGCGCCTGGGGGCAGAACACTAGGCTGCAGCTGTGAACAAAAGAGAAACAACTAAGGAAATGGGCTGGTACTGACCGATTCTGCAACCAAATATCTAAAAGACTAGCTCAGTTCTATCCTTCGTGTTTGTAAAAGGTCAACACTGTGCTTTGTCAAGCCACAGAGAGGAAAATGCCATTCTTTAGTCTCTTTTCTCAGATTTTGCACACATTAGCCTTAAAAGCTTTCCTGCCTAGCTTGTATCTTTCATCTTCTCTGTCAAGGTTCATGAATCACGAGAGAGCACCAGCTGCTCTAAATGCCTTGTCTTATTCCATACAAGTGACATACCAGGTACACAGGTCAGGACTCTGTCAGTTACAAGGGACGGAAACCTAAGATCAGCGTAAGTAGAAAGAATTTATCAATTCAGATAACTGGGAAGGATCATGGGCTAATTTAGAGGGTACAAGGAAGAGCCAAAGAACCTAGGGTCTCAGGGACTGGAAACCTGACCTCACTGGCAGTAGGATTCTCTCTCCATCCAGTTCTCAACACAGTTTGTCTCTACTTTTCTTTGCATGTCCATCCTATTCTCTCTGCAGACAGGCCTTTCCAACACCTTTAACCCCCCAGCAGCCCAAGAGTCACATCCTCTCAAGCTTAACAACATCAGCAGAAAGATCTGTGCATCACTTCCCAGGAAGGACACTGACTAGTGCTGCCTAGATCGTATGCCCATTTCATGACCCAGCATATAATAGGCAATCAGTCAATACTCTTGAATGAATAAATAAGGTTGTAGTGGCCCATGTGACAGATACAGCCCTCACTGTTGTAAATCAATAAATTTTAGTTAGTTCTTTTTTTTGAGGGCAATTAGCCCTGAGCTAACATCTGCTGCCAATCCTCCTCTTTTTTCTCCTCCTTTTTCTGAGGAAGACTGGTCCTGAGCTAACATCCATGTCCATCTTCCTCTGCTTTATGTGTGGGAGCCTGCCACAGCATGGCTTGACAAGCGGTGCATAGGTCTGTGCCTGGCATCTGAACCAGCAAACCCCAGGCCACCAAAGCAGAACGTGTGAACTTAACCGCTGTGCCACCAGGCTAGCCCCCAGTTTGTTTCTATATTGAGATACTTGTTCATGCACACTTACTTCTGGGAGATGTCTGCTTTTGGTGTATTGAGGAAAGAGTCTCTGAGCCTGCAAGACTGAGAGCTTTGGTAAATTCAGCAAAGTAATTAAATGCCACCCTGGGAGGTCTCCTGGACAACAGCCTGCTTTACTTTCTCAGATGACCACCTGGACTATACTGTTCATGAACATATGCCTTTCCCTATTTGAATCTCTACACTGAGAACTTAACTATGAAATATATATTTTTCAAACTTATCTTCACAGTATCGTTATGAAGTAATTGTCAGATAAGATCCCATTGTCTCCATTTAATAGCTAGGCAAGTCCAGGCATATATTAGGTAGGTCAGTATTTTCCAGGGTATGTTTTCCAGAACAGAAGGCCCTTATGTGATCCATGAAGAGGACTGTAGTCAATTATGATTAGGAAACCTCTGATTGATTCACGCTATGCATTAGTATATTAAAGGTTCTGAAAGAAACCACAGTTAAGAAATCTATATGAACTGAAATCTATTTAATATTGATCAAAAGAATTTTGCAAAATTATTGGACGCTAAACTTCCTGCTTCTGCCTACATCTTTGTTCCCTCCTGTTTTCATAGAGGATCTCTCTTTCCACCTAAGGCCACTTCCTTTATCTATGCCCAGCATCCTATCTTCTCTCCCAGTCTCAAGAATCATCTTGTTCTTTTGTTGTTGCAAAAAGCTTTATTGTTTCCATTTGCTCCATGGCTTGTGAGAGGGCTAAAAGGTGGTAAAAAACCTGCCTAGTGGCTGCAGGAAGAGTCTCAGATAGAAGGCCTGACACAAGGGGGATGCCAGAGGGGCCCCTCAAAGGCCTCTGGGCTCCAGAGACTCCTTGTTCTGCTTGAGAGTGAGCCGTTCAAAGAGATACTCCTTCGGTCCAGCCTGGGCGCCAGCCAGCCTGCAGAGGTAAGGCAGGTGGTTGCCCATTTTCTTGATGAGTTTCACCTCCCCATCTAGGAAGTGGTTCTCCAGGAAGTCACAGAGATGAGGGTCCGTGCCAGCAGTATCCAGGGCATGCTGATCCAAAAGGGCCTGGTTGAAGTTCCTCTTCAAGATCATGGCGGCTTCCACGGGGTCCAGGGTTTTACCCCACTTAGTTCTGGATAGCTTCTGCATGTCCTGGAAGAAGGGACAGCTACCGTGCTGGTTTTGTGTCTTCAAGAGACGCTGAGAGCCCTCGGGCTTCTTCTTGGCTAACTTACAGAAGAAGCAGCCCACGCCCCTCCAGAGCCACATCCTCATGGTGGAAACAAAGCTAGAGAGAGGTAGGTGAAGAAGGCTCACAGATGCAAGTTGACCAGATGGTTGACGGCCGTCTCCACCTGGGTGGAATAATTCTGATGAATCTAAGAGCTCAAGGTTGGTCGGCAATAAGGAGCTAAGCACAAAGTGTGGTGTTGGTGGGAGCAGAGGACCTGGTCCTGGAAGCTGCAATGGAAAAAACAGTTGGCGGGTGGTCGGAGGCTGGAAGAAGGGGCATCCCTGGGTCTGTACCGTCTAGACACTTGAAGCAAGAGACAGGTCCGGACCGCAGGGTGCACTGCCTCTTCTATCTTCTTTCTCTCTTTCTGGATCAATACCTTGTTCCTCCTGGATCATCATTTACACAAACTCAAAAGTCTCTCTAAATTCTTATTTTCAATGCAGTCAATGGACCAACATCATTGACATCACCTAGGAGCCTGCTAGAAACGCAGAATCTCAGGCACTAACCCAGCCTGCTAAATTATCTGCCGTTTAACAAGATCCCTAGGTGATCTGTATGCTCATTAAAGTTTGAGAAGCCCTGCTGTAAACCACAACCAGGTTTCTCTTGTAAAAATGCAAATCAGATCTTTCCTAATCTCCACTTAAAAAACTCCTGTTTTCCCAGATTCTTTTCCTCCCTCCCTCCCTTCCACAACTGCTAACATTTCCCAAAACTAGTTCTACAAAGACCCTCTTTGGTAAACACTGGGCAAAGTCATTGCTCCTACCTTGGTGACAACGCCTGACTCCCTTGCTTTGTGAATTTTGCACTATGTCAGGTAGTCTGATCAAAGGGCAGAGTCCACTTGGAGAGGATTTTGAGCCCTCATTTGTTGCAGAAATGACATTTTCAGAGAGTGGTAGTCATTTTCCAGTTTGTTCTCAGCTCCACTCTCCACTCTTGGTATTACAAAGGGCTGACTCTACAACTACATTTCCCAGGCTGCCTTGCCAACCAGGTGCTGCCAGTGGGAAGCACTGGTAGATTGAGGGTGGGAGGATGGGGGTAGTGCCTCCAACCAGGTAACACCACTTTTGTGGTTCCAGTTCTGCTCCTGGACTCTGTTAACACCACCTCCTGCCCTTCTTCCTCCAGCCCTAGGGATGATAGCAGTTGCCTGCTCTTGCTAATCTCTAGGTTGCCTCAATATCTCTTGTTGACTTTTTGGTTTTTCCAATACCTGTATAACTAGTTCCCCATATGTGGTATGGGTTATGTTTTTCTGAGTGGACCCTGATTGACACATGGAGGTATCAGAAAATGGGAGTTGGAGGAGGAAGAATATTTGAGAAATAGGCAAATTCTGCTTGACTTGGTAGACCACCTTGAAGCCAAGGCACATCAGGGGCAGTAATGGAGACCAGGAGGCGATGGCAGCACATTGTTGTCATGAGCACTTACCTACCATCACTCTAACAGTGCTTTCTTTTGAAAGCTAATGTCCTCCTTCCTAGGGGTTGTGGGAAAGTTCTATGAATACAGAAAAGGGCAGGTTCCAGAGGAAAATCCATCTCCCTGCACATGAGCAATTCTCTCTGGTTGTTGTCAGTAAGTCACAAATAAGTCAGGGCTGGTGTCCAGTTGCCTGGGGTGAGAGTCAGAGGAGTTGTCCACAGCTGAAACCTCTTCATCTGGGAACAGGTTGGGGACAAGTTCTTTTGGCTGCATCTATAACCTGTCTGGGTTGGGCCAGCTGCTGAGTTGTCACAGTTGGTGGCTGGGGCCTATTGTCGAATGTCAATATTTTCAGAGTCATCCCACACTGCTGAGCTTCAGTTCACCCTGGCATCTGTCCCTTGGCCCTGGGAGTATAGGCAATTCTTTCATACATAATGGGAAAAGATACAAGAGAGGCTGTTTTTTCTCTCAGAGACTCTTCAAGTAGCAGGCCAGTGCGCTCTGAATAATGCGCTTTCAAATGGGAGAAAGAATAGAATTCTAGAATCACACTTTTCTGGGACAGTTAGAGATGGCAGTTTATTGAGTATGATTTTTACAAGATAATTCTGTAATAAATGTAAGGCCCAATGTCGGAAAGAAATAAAATATATTTATTGAGAAAATTGCATGAGTCTTTGTTTATGTGTGTTAAAACCCATCAAGTGTCCCATAATCAAGACAGGAGATGAGAGTTATACTGTGCCTGGAAGTACAGACAAGGCTGAGGGAAGTACAGACAGGGCAGATGGGAATTCCACACATAAAGATGCTCATCAACCAAAGTGTCTCTGATTTTCTCTGGAAGTTGAATCTGAATTGCCCATCTTTGGGTGTGCCAGGTGCCCAGCTTTGGGGACCTGCTGAACTGGTGTGTGGGGAGTGGTCTGAGGTGAGAGCACTCTCCAGGAAGGAATGCTTCTCCACCTGTCACAAACAACTTGGCCTGGAGGTGTGGTGGGCGGAGCTTTTGGCTGAGACTAGAGGCCCCAGCCATCTGCCCAGG
This sequence comes from Equus caballus, assembly GCF_041296265.1. Classification (NCBI taxonomy): domain Eukaryota; kingdom Metazoa; phylum Chordata; class Mammalia; order Perissodactyla; family Equidae; genus Equus; species Equus caballus. The sequence goes on along the minus strand of NC_091699.1, from coordinate 59,316,619 downwards.
GTGAGGAGATGGTGACCCAGCACCCTCCTGCTGCCATGGGAGGACAGTTGGTGGCTAATTACTCCTGGTAGAAGGTGGGCCACATGCTCATTCTCCTCTGAAGGTCTAAACAGCAAAGCCATGAGCATCCCAGACCCTCACCAAGGACCCTTGTCCTTTTGTCCCTGGGTTGAAAAATCAAGCCTGGTCCTTTTAATAATGCCTCACTGACTTTAATTTTCTTCATCTATTCCTATAGGAGCCTAGTGACTGGGAACCCTGGTTAAGAAAAAGATCCTTGGTTTATGTGTTGAAAACAAATTTCCCTGGTTAGGAAAACGTCAGTAGAAAGTCTTTATTTTTTAGCTCTAATTTTCTTAACTTACAAGTGTGATCCTTTAAAAATTATTGATGACAGAAAAAGACGTTTTATTTACAGTTCCCTCCCTTTCTCCTAAGGAGGCAGTGCCTAGTAACCTGAGGAACTTTTGTTTGCTAAGGAAAAAATCAACTTCTCATGTTGTCATGTGATTACTATAGAGCAATGAATTGCACAGTATTTCATTATATTATAGCATTTTTTTACATGCAGAATTAAAAAAATCTTTTATATAGATTGATAAATTAAACTATGCTTTTTGTAATGGTTCCTGGGTTTTATGTTATGCTTAGAAAGGCCTTTAGCACTCCAAGATTATAAAATAAAGGGTCTGCCTGGTGATGTAGTGGTTAGGTTCCCGCACTCTGCTTTGTCAGCACTTGGCGCATCAGGCCACGCTGCAGCGGCATCCCACATACAAAATAGAGGAAGATTGGCACAGATGTTAGCTCAGGGACAATCTTCCTCACACACACACAAAAAGATTATAAAATAAATCTGCCCATGTTTTCTTCTAGTACTTTAATAGTTTCACTTTTTAGGTGTGAAGAATAAATCCAACTTCCTTTTTTCAAGACACCACCTTATTACCCAAATACTCATTTAATCCTCACAAGAAGTTTATGGTGGATACAATTACATGTCTTCATTGGATAGATGAAGAAACTGAAACATACAGAAGTTGAGTAACTTTCCTCTGTTACAGATCTAGTACGTGGCACCATTCAAGTTTGTCTACGTGTTTTTTCATTATGCCACCCAGCCTTTCCATACAGGAGGAACCTACCCACACAATATCTTGAATGTGAGGCAAGTGCTTTTTTTTTTTTTTTCCTTTGCCACAACACAACACACAGTATCCAAATGTCTGTAAGAGGGAATCAGTTTACTTAAGAGTCTGATTATCAAGTAGTTACCTAGTAAGGAGCAGGCAATTTGACACCTCACCTCCATCCCATCAGCCCTTCTTTCTGTCACCAAGAGCCTGCATTCTTGAAATAAGATTTTTTTCTCAGCCCAGTGTTGGGTTTCCCCTTCAAATGACTCTTCTCATTTAGTTTTTGAGTCATCAGCTGTGTAAATATCCCTAGGACACGTCATGCAAACAACTACAAATCTGTTAAAAATTAGATTGAACTACTTTAAAAAATTGAGCAGGGTGTGTCTCAGAGAAGAGAAGGAAGTGTTAAACATACTACAGTTGGAGACCAAGATAAAGGGCAAGAAGGCCTGAGGTCAGTTTCCAGTTCTGTCACTGAGATCATATGACTCTGAGAAACTCAACCTTTTCCTCTTCTTTGTGCCTATTTGTCAAACAGGAGCAATGGCAATAATAAATTAGCGCCTCACTTTTCCATAGTTGACTTACTTTCTGCCTACAATGGGAATTAAATTAAAAACAAAGATACCAAAGGAAAAAAAATTCTCCAAAGAAAAAGCCCCAGGCTGAAAAAAGTAGGCTACATTCCTGGGAGAGTCACAGTCTAAGTTTAGACACTGATGTGTAGACCTTTCGTTCATGGGAGGTTTCCCAACTGTTTTATAACTTTTATTTACATAGCCATACAATGTTCTTTTGCGAAAGTAAATAATAAAACCATAATGTGTTTCAGAGTGTTCTCATGAAATATATTAAAATGGTTTAGTAACACAAGTATTTAGATCTGCTCCAGATTTCTGTTACTTGCTACAGACAATGTCTGTGTGTGTGTGTATATGTGTGTGTGTGTGTATCCTCATACAAATGTTGACAAGTCTGGTGTGTGAAGAACAACACAGCTGTAGCACTTTCACATTTGACGATAGTGCTCCAAATGTACAAAATAAAAAAAATATATTTTTGCAACAAGAAAGAATATATGCTGGTGAGGACACGAGTATCAGTAAATCACTTTGGAGCAAAGACTTGGAAAACACAGAGAAATCAATGTCGATGAGAGCCTATGCTTCCACATAAGGGATCCAGAGGTAGTGTGGGTGGTGGTGGCTGTGGGCTTTAGAGCCATGAAAACTTTCGGTTCAAATGTTGCCTCTACCATGTCCAAGCTGTGTTACTTTGAGTGAGATTCTTGAATAACCTCTCTGAGCCTCAGGTTTTTAATTTTTACTTTAAAATTTTCATACAGTGAAATTCAGTGTTTGTAGTGTATAGTTTTTGGGTTTTGACAAATGCATAGAGTTGTATATCTACTACTATAGTTATGATACCAACTGTTTCATCATCCCAAAGATTCCCTCATGCTGCTGCTTTTTAGTTAATACCTACCCCACCCCTGCCCCACTCAACACCTAGCAAACACTAATCTGTTCTCTCTCCCTATAGTTTTGTCTTCTCAGAATGTCATATAAATGGAATGGCTGCATACATATGTATGTATGGCTTCTTTTGAGTCTGACTTCTTTCTCTTAGCAAAACATACTTGAGATCCATTCACGTTCTTGTGGGTATCAACAGTTCAGAGTAGTACTTTATTTCAGAGTGGTACTCCATGGTACAGATGTACCATAATTTCTTTATCCATTCATTGGCTGAAAGACATCTGGGTTTTGATAATTTGTGTCTTTCAAGGAATTTGTCCATATTTTCACATTGTTGAATTTGTCGGCTGAAAAGTATTTGTGATATTCCCTTAAATATCTGTAGAATCTGTAGTGATATCCCCTCTTTAATTCCTGATATTGGTAATGAGTGTTTTTCTTTCTCTTAATGAGTCTTACTAGGGGTTGATCAATTTTATTAATCTTTTCTAAGAACCAAATTTGTTCTTTGTTGTTTTTTCTCTATTGTTTCTCTGTTTTCTGTTTCATTGATTTTTGCTCCTATCTTTATTATTTCATTCTTTCTACTTTGGTTTTAATTTTCTCTTCTTTTTTCTAACTTCTTAAGGTGTAAGCTTAGATTATTGACTTTCAACCCTTTTTTCCTTTCTAATATAAACATGTAATACCATAAATTTCCTTCTAATTGCTGCTTTAGCTGCACCTCACAAATTTTGATATGTTCTGTTTTCATTTTCATTCATTTAAAACATTTTCTAATTTCCCTTGTTCTTTGTTCTTTGACCCATCACCTATTTGGAAAGTGCTGCCTAATTTCCAAATATTTGGAGATTTTCTAGCTTAATTTTGAGATTTCCTAACTTAATTCCTCTGTGGTCAGAGAACACATTATATGATATTAACCCTTTGAAATTTATTGAGACCGTATTATGAATTAGCATATGGTCTATCTTGGTGAATATTAACTGTGTACAGTACTTAAAAAGACTGTGTTTTCTACAGGTGTTGGGTGTAGTTTTCCAGAAAGATCAATTAGGCAAAGTTAGCTGACCCAAATCCTCTATATTCTTACATATTTTTTGGTCTACTTCTTTGATCAAGGACAGGGAGACGCCTGTTAAAATCTCCAACTATAATTGGGGGTTTTAAAATTTGTCCTTTCAGTTCTACAGTTTTGCTTCATGGTTTTGAAACTCTGTTATTATGTGGATACACATTTAGAGTTATGTCTTCTTGATGAGTTGACCCTTTTATTATTTTGAAATGTCCTTATTTATTTTTGTAATACCCCTTGTCTTGAAGTCTACTTTATTCAATATTAATATAGTCATACCAATTTTCATATGATTCATGTTTGCATAGTATAGTGAATTCTCTAGTGCATTGTTCAGATGTGCTTTCAAGACTGAGACATTCATTCCACCAGCTGCTGGTAGTGTGGCTGCAGATGGCTGACATCTGTCTGTATTGTCTTCAGCTGAAGGTAGTTACCTTGCACAAGGTTATCCACATCTCCCTCCTCTCCCCTGACCCAAGTTCCAACAAATCTCCTGTAAACAAACCTCAGAGTCTGTTACTAGGGGAACTTGATTTATGACACATGCTACATTGTTTTTCATGCTTTTACTATTAACATATCTGCATCTTTATATTTAAATTGCATCTCTTATAAACCGCATATAGTTGGATCTTGCTTTTCTATTCATTATGACCATCTCTGCCTTTTCATTGAAGTATTTAATCAATTTACATTGAATGTAATTTTGATGTAATTGGGTTTAAGTCTACCATCTTGCTCCTTGTTTTCTATTTGTCACATTTATTCTTTGTTCCTTTTTCTCTCCATTGCTGCCTTCTTTTTGATTACTTGAGTATTTTTAGGATTCCATTTTATATCTTCTATGGGACTTTAAGCTATGTCTTTTGTTTTATTGTTTTATTTTTTTAGTGGTTGCTCTAGGCATTACAATATGCATCCTTAACTTATAATAGTCTACCTTGAATTAATATTATACCACTTAATATATAATGTAAGAACCTTACAACAGTATAATTCCATTTACCCACTTTTTGTCCTTTGTGCTATCAGTTTCATAGATTTCACTTCTTTGTATATTAAAAAAAAAATCCCAAATACAGGGTCATTGTTTTGCTTTAAATAGTCTATTTGATTTTAAAGAAATTAAGAAAATTTCTTAATGAAGGGGAGGATTTGGAGGTGGTGTTAGAGAATACTCAAAAGGGGTGATGACACATGAGCAACATTATCAAGGGTAGCTAAGTGGAAAAGGAAAAAAGGTACAAAGTCAAGGGGTACAATGAGTATTTTTACTGTACTCATTAAGATTTTCACAACTATTGTGTATACTAAACTTGTAGACTAAAAAAAGAAGAGCAAGGAGGTATACAAAAGCAGGATGTATAAGGGTACCACAAGTTAATTTGACATTTCTGGAGCTTTAAAGTGTGAAGGGTAGAGAGGGTATAGTCAGAGGGAAAGCAGGAGCCAGGCTGCTGAGGGCTTCTTTTACTGCCTGGGAATTTGAACAGTGTTCTGCAGGACAAGGAGGCCACTGATCGGATTTCAGCAGGAGGGTAATGTCAGCTATGGAGAAGATGGCTTGGAAAGAAGCAAATCTGGAAACTGGGAGATCATGAAAGTGGTGAGAAATAATGAAGGCTAAAACTAGTGGCAGAGTGAATAGGAAATAGGATAGATTTGGGAAATATTTCAGAGTAAAAGACACGAGACTTGGTGATTCTCTGGATATAGGTGAAGAATGAGAGAGGGATGTTTTGACTGACAACCAAAGTTTTAGCTTGGGCAGATGGAGATGACATAAATCAAGGGAGAAAATACAGATTTTGCCAAGGGGCAAATCTGATGCTGATGGTGGTGGGTATACTAGTGGATGAGATGAGTTCAGTTTTGGACACATTGAATGTGAGTGCCTACAGGCCATTAATAGAAGTTGTCCAGTAGGCAGTTGGATGCATTAAAACTAAGTAATTCTGTGGAAATTTAGGGTCGTGCCCTGTACCAGGCAGTGGCTGATTGTATGACAGGCACGGTTCTTGCCCTCCTAAACCTGAGAGCCTAGTGGAGATGCTATAATCTGGAGCTCAGGGGAGAGGTCTAAGCTAGAGCTGTCAACATACACAGGGAGAGTGTTAGAAGTAAGGAGAAAATGAAACTCTCAGAATTTATAAATATCATTTACTATAAGCCTTACTTTATGCACATCATCTCATTTAAGCTTCACAACATTCTTGTGAAACATTATTAAAATGTTACAGATGAGGAAAATGAAGGGCAGAGAGTTGACACTCAGAGGTCACAATCTGGCTTTCGAGCTGAATTTTATTCTAAGCAGTTTTGCTGCAGTGATTTAAAAATGCCTCTGGGTGGGTTTGCACTATCTAGTTTGTTACTTTCCCTCATTCTCTATTGTCTCATACCATACTTGTTTCACTGATAACCTTTCTACTCCCTTCAGGGATTTGACTTTGTTTGTGGTTTACCTAAGTGTCAAAGGTCACAGTGCTAGAAAATGGCTGATTTGCATTCACACCAAAATCTAGGTGACATCAAAGACCATGTTCCTAACTGCTATGCTCTCTTCCTGTGGATGGCATGTATCAGGATTCTTGATGAGGGTTAAGAAGTGCATTGTCAGGTGACACAAAAGGGTTGATAAGGCATTTGTGGTCAGAAAGTAGGAAATTAGAGTCAAAGTTTTCACTGTAATTGGTTCTTTTGGCTAGATGTCCTTTCTGACATACTATTTTCTTATCTAAGGCCTGGAATGGAACTTGATAATTTACTGTTTTCTGAAGCATAGTCCCTAGTGATTATGTTATTCTGAAAATTTCCTGAAATATGGAGATGGGGATGGTATTTGCCATTGGAAGTGGTGAAAGAATGAGAATTAAGTATGGTCTTGAATTATGAAGATTGCTTCTTTGTGTGAATAAAGATAGGTCCTAGTTCCACTGCGGAAATAAATTCATGAGGTCTCTGATCATCATGATTGGATGCAAGCCCTTCTCAAATGTCCTTCCACTCTGCAGTGAGAGGTGCTAGTCCTTGAGCAGCTGGTTGGGAGATGAGTTCAAATTACTAACATGGAAAATAGGGGCAGGGAAAGTGCTCTGTCTGGGTTGGTGCAGGACTCTCCAAAGTGGGCCAAGGCAAGAACCTCTTGGTGATTTGCATCCAGGAGTGGCTGAAGAATTAAGCATAATTTATAGGTTTAATTAAGAACAGACCATGAAAGAATGTTAATTTGCAGAAGCCAAGTGATCTGTGAGCAGGCTTAGTGTTTCAACAAAATTGTGGTTAAATATGCTGGTTTCAACCCTGTGCCCTCTTCTTTTCTTTTTTGTGTCCTAGCTAGGACATAATTAGCCCTCTTCCGGTCTTTTTCTTTCTCTAAGTAATATCTTGGATCTCTTCTTATATCATTTATTACGGCCTGCTTTGATAGGGCCCACACATATGTATACATATACACACATATACACATACATATACATACATATAAATATAATATTGGCAACCTTTGATTTACAACTGTGAATGTTGGGGTGAGGATGCATATCAGCCATCAGGAGTCTGGGAGCAGCTGAAGGCCTACTTAACTTTACACTCTTGACAGAGAAAGACTCCTGAAAAAAAAAAAAACTCTCCTGGTAATTATACAGGTGTTCACTATGGGATAAGAGAGGACTTAGCCCAGTTGACAATGCAGTGTTCAGACCAAGCCCTACTCTGGCTCTAATGTGTTTAGAGATCAGGCTATGGAATCTTAGAGAGCAACTTGCTCCTGTAATTGCTAGTAAATAAAATTTGCTAAAACGTGAACATCAGCGTATACTCTGTCAAGTTCGGATACCTGAGGTAACGTGAGGCAATTTGGTACAGCACGCACAAGTAGATTGCTGAGATGGATTTGAGGGTTCACAGACCACCAACGTTCAGGGTGTTTGATGTATTAGGCACGTACGCTCTTTTAGGATTGCAGGTTCTAGAGGTAAATTCGAACTCTTTAGGAATCTGTGTCTTTCATCAGGCTGTGAATTCTTTTAACATTCCCAAGGACCTGGCACTTAGAATGACAAAAATTTTTGAACGAATATGTGAAAATATACGATTTCGGTGAAACAAAAAAATAACGGCAGACGTCCAAACGATTGAGCTCTTACAACATAGGCCTGAAACATTAGGACCCTGGGAGCCTCCTGTCAGGTACTCGACCCCTGGACGAGTCCAGGAAAGGAAAGAGGGCCCCTCTGGGGAGCAGTAGGAGTAGTAGGCACTGAAGATAACAGAATCCTAAGCACAAATAGTGAACAAAATTACACTATCCTTCAGAGCCCCAGGCAGGCTCCCCAAAAGCCCCTTGTCCCACTCCGGACGAACACACACGTGGTTCCTTGCTGGGGCTGTCAGCCGTGCTGTCCTCAATAGCGGTACCCTCCCCGCCCGACTTGGCAGTGCCGAAGCCCAGGCACGCGTCAGAGAAGCGGTCCGACCACTCCTAGTCCGGGTCCTGACGGTATCTCCGCACGCCAGGAGTTGAGGCAGCGCAGAATCCCGCGTCTTCCTTGACGTCCCGCGTAAGGGAGCCAGACCCCTAGCGCGCATGTGCCGGCCCGACTGCGTGTGCTTGTCCCCTCCGGCGCTCCGTAGAGCTCCCTCGGCAAGCTCCACGTAGGCCGCGCAGGCGCCTTTGGCACACCGTTCACCTGCTGCCGTTGTCGCCGCCGCCGCCGCCGCCGCCGGGGCTGGATGGGGGGCCGAGGCCAACCAGTGGCACCCAGAAGAAAGAGACGCGGCGGCGGCGACGCCGACACCCGCAGGACGAGTGTCCCGATCCTCCGGCGAGCCCAAGGAGGAGGCGTCCAGGCCCGGCCCCTGCAGTCCCTGGTGTAGAGAAGCCGCCCTCGACTCCGCTGCGGGGTCTCCCTGGGCACTCGTCCCTCAGGTCTCATTCACACTCAGGACCCCGCGCTGCGCCATGTTCAAGAAACTGAAGCAAAAGATCAGCGAGGAGCAGCAGCTCCAGCAGGCGCTGGCCTCTGCTCAGGTACTATGGCCGCCGCTCTCCCCTAGTTCCAGACACTCCTTGACACCAGCTCGGGCGCACAGAACAGGAGAGGTTCTTCCGTGAACCTTGACCTCTAACGTGGTGATTCCCCCAAACCCCGGACTGGGAATGAGTTTAGGGCGGCTCAGGTGCTCCGTGACTCCTGACCCGGGTCCCCCATCCCAAAACTTCGTTCGGGAGAGTGAGTGGGGATGGCCGGATCCTTGGAAACATCTGACCTCTGTTAGAGTTTTCCGCCAATGCTTGACCCCGGCCTGAGAACAAGTGAGAGGGGCTCCGATTTTGCATGATTTTTGACCCATATCCAAGGTTCCCCCGCTCATCCGAAACCCTAACTCAAAACTGAGGGCGGGATGGGAAAACCCATTGTAATATCTGACCTCGTGACTGGAGTCCTCCCTCTCGTCCCCGACCCGAGACTGAGTACGGAGGGGCCAGGATCCCGCTGGTCTCCTGACCTGTGACGAACGTCTAAGTCCAACCCCTAGTCCAGCGATGAGGGCCAGGGGTCGAGCCATTCCAGGCCAGGCTGCTTGCAGGAGCGTTGGGACCTGAAAGAGGTGGCAGTGTGGCCGGCGTCCAGCGCCCGAGGTTGTCACGAGTTAGTCCCTTCGCATAACTTGGTTGATCCGGGCGGGCGGAGGGGCTGATACTCCGAGGCCGGGCCGGGCTAGTGCCTGACCACAGCCCAGCTTCTGCTCCTTGAAGCGTCTCGTTACATTTGTTTTTCACGAATGCAGTTGCTTGAGGAAATGACAGTTTCCAGGAAAAAGGGGGCGTGTTAGTAGTGTTAATTTAAAGAAACAGTCTCCTAAGCACCAATGAATGTGTGTTTTGGTGTTGGTAGTGCGTGGTCTCTTCAAAGATGATTTCTTCCCAGCCTTTCTGAGTCTCAACAGATTGAGCACATCGCTTAATTTTAGTGTTTCTACAAGAAAGGCTGAGTTTTCAGTAATTTGGAGGCATTTCTAAAACATTTTTTTTAACATAGCATTTGTTTTATACGGCTTTTAGACAACTATTTAACAACTGATTAACAACTATTAAATCAAACAACTATTGCGTTGAGTTTTTTCTGAAACTGTAAGTTGAAGTTTTCTTAAAATTTAAAGCTCTTATAAAGTAAAACAGTGCTTGAAATACATCGGAATATTGCACGGAAGGCTTGTTCATTTTCCCACGTAAAATGTAAATAGCAATTAAAATTTAGATACTAAATATTTTACTTTTCATACTATTTACTGCAGACTTTTTTTTAACTTTACAAAACACGGTTATTTAAGAAACAAAAAACTTACAAGGTAGAGATGAGGAAAGTGGGGAAACGAGCATGTTAGTGAATGTAAGACTGACTTACATTTCTAGAGGATTCCACCTCTAGAAATTTATTCTAAGAAAATTTAGGATGTATTAAAGATTTAGCCACATGGATTTTCATTTCAGTGTTGTTTTAATAGGTAAAAACTGGCTAAAAATGTTCAACAATAGAAAATTGGTAAATAAGTTGTATCAAGTAGTCAGTTATTATACAGCCTTAAAAAATGCCACCGTTTATTGGCTTCTTACTATGTGCCAGGCATTTTGCTTAGTATTTTACACAGATTATTTTTTTTAGTTCTCACATAAACCTATGAGGTAGATACTCATACATGGAGTGAGACTCAGGGAGGTTAAGTGACTTGCCTAATGTCACACAGCCAATGTTAAAGCCTACAGAAAAGTGTTATTAATATGCATAGATATTTGTGTTAAAAGATTAAAAGTAGCATGTAGAGTGTGGTTAGAGTTTTGTGGGAAAAAAATATGTGTAAAAGTATATTTATATACAGACAGTGAAAATACTTTATGAAGGAGATGCTCCAAGGTACTGATGAGATATTATGAGTATTTATTTTTTTATTATGTTTGTTTTTCTTCATGAAAATGAATTTGTACATTAACAAAGAGACATTTTTAGAATAATAGTAAAAAAGCAGTAGTTACAAGCTAACATATTAGAGCTCTTAGTTTCTATAGGTTGGTGCCTCTGGTGAGACAGTGCAACTGGATCAAATAAAATAACTTTGTGTACAAAACATTTAAAACAATCCGCTTTGATAATGTATACATTTATCCAGAATGCAAAAGTAAATTGTTAGTGATCAACTACTGATAGAAACTGGCTTATCTTTTGGTCTTAGGTCCTCAGCTATTCAGAACCCTTCAGGGTGAGTTCTGGATTATTATTTTCAGAGTTAAGTATTTCTTTCAGGCATCAATTAAAAAACAAAGCAAAAACCTTTTTTGATGACAATTCTTTCACAACAGATTACACATATTTTTGTTTTCTTAAGCAAAAGATCTTGAATGTGTGTAATATTATTTCTTCATTTTTGAGTATAAATTATTTTGTCTGGAAGGCACCATGCCCTCTAGAATTTAGTGGGGTGCAAAAGGCAGTTCCCTTTTACCCACTCAAGAGAAGTTGTTTGTTCTTGGTCTACTTTTTGTAATTAGTTTGTAACGTCCCTTGCTATCTGCTCTATGTCTTTCTTCTCCCTGCTTTTGAACTGCTGTGGGCTTTGAATCAAGGCATGTAAACTTCTAAAATTTTGTGTAAAAATAAGTACCTGAGGGATTCTATAGTGCCTTTTAGTGTATTAACACAAATTTTGAGACATTTGCTTTGAGTTTTTGCATGCCTTTGTGTGCATACTTCCTAGTTCTTAGCCTGCTTTACGTAGGTGAGATTGCCTGATAGGTGTGTTTCAAGTAGAGTGAGTTGGCAGGTGTAGATAATTCTGGGATAGATGAACTATTTGCATCACAATATTTGTAAAACAATAGTAATAATGATATAGCTTTCCTTAAGGTTTTGAAATTCTTCAGTAAAAACAAGACAGCCTTCTAATAGTCCCCAGTCACTTCTATTTGCTTGGTGTTAAGATTATTTGAACCCTTCCTTGGCAGATATTATTTTAAGTAATCATTTGTTCAACTCTGATGATGACTTGAAGACTAATCGCTAGTTAAAAATAAAGTTAAAAAAATTTCAAATCAAGGTTCACTTAATACTATTTTTTAACAATGAATATCTATTTTGAATTTTTAAACTTACAGAATGAATTTGATAAAAGAAACATTAAAAAGTAATGTAAAATACATTGTACTTTCTTGGGATATGAGTAGTACATGAATAAAAATATTTTCTAACCTTTTCAGCCTTTTTCAAGTATTACTAAAACTTAAAAATCATACAAATATTGTATGATTGCACTTATATGAGATACCTAGATTAGTCAAATTCATAGAGGCAGAAAAAGAGGTTGCCAGGGGCTGGAGAGAAGGGGGAATGTGGAGTTATTGTTTAATGGGAACAGAGTTTCAGTTTGAAAAGATGAAAAAGTTCTGGAGGTGGATGATAGTGCTGGTTGCACAACAGTGTGAATATACTTAATGACACTGAACTGTACACCTAAAAATGGTTAAAATGATAACTTGTTGTGTTTATTTTACCACAATAAGAAAATTAAATTAAAAAAAGCCAAATGTGGGCCCCACCTCAAACCTGAAAAATCATAGCTTTTTTAGATTGGGATTCCAGAATAGTAGTTTATGTAATAGAAATTGAAAAAAAAATTCCACAAAAAGCAGGGAAAAGAGTCCCTTTCTGAAGCAACATAGCCTTATTCTAAATCCAAGTTTACTAAATAATTAACCTCGCTCTTGAAATTGGTGAAAGCATAACTCCCAGAGAGAACGTTTAGATTAGAAGCATCAGAATATATCTCAAGTGTTTATAATCTGCATTTTGACCAGGGAGTGTTTAGTGGCTATTGATAATGCTTTATATAGAATATGTATTAAGTTCTCGTGTTTAAGTAATAAAACAATCCTTGTTTATGTGATTAAAACAAAAATCTCCCATGAAACTTGAGTAAGGTAAGGGCTGTACAAAATTCTTTCATCTGCTTCCTACTTTGGTAGGAAGAGCTGGAGGAAAAAATTCTAAGAAAAGCTTTGTCTCCTTAGCTTTTGGGATCGATTAACCTAGTCTGTTAAATTGTGAGATTCAGAGATCCCAAGACATGGTTGCAAATTGTACGTACCTCAATTTTATGTCCCACTGGAAGCCGTATGCAAATTCAAAGCCCATCTTGCTGGGCCCTGGTGAGAAAGCAAGGCTGGAAACTTTGATGTAGAATTTCAGGGCTCTAAAAACATCGGATTTTAACTAACTGTGGTTAGTGTCTTCACCTTCTAAATCAAAATATTAGGAGGATGTCCTCATTTACTTAAACATTTATTTGTCTGGGTATAAAATTCTAGGTTGAAAATTTTCACTCACACTGTTGGAGGTATTTCTCCCATTTCTTCTAGCACCCTGTGTTGCAGATGAGAAGTCTGATTCCAGACATGTTCTTTCTTCATTGGTAGTTAACCTGATCTTTGAATCTTCTCCTTTTCCCTTGATTTTAGAACATTTCTAGTTTTCTTCTTTTGTTTCTTTGCTCTTGTTTAGCACCACCCTCCTCCCTTTTGAAATCCTATTAATCTTTTTGGATAAATACTTTGTAATCCTAACTTTCTTTTTATATCTTCCTTTTTTTCCTGTTTATTCTATTGTTTTGAGAGATTTCTTTAAATTTTTATTTCAGCTGCTTCTGTTGAATTTGTTCTAGTAATCATATATTTAATTTCCACAAATAATAGTAACATTAGTTAACATTTATTGGGTAATTATTTTTAGCCAGATACTTTTCTCACTACATTGCATGTATTATCTAAATTAATATATGTATGTGCTTGTATTATCCCGGCTTTACAGATGAGAAACTGAGGCTGAGGGAGCTTACGTAACTTGTCTGTGGTACACTGCCAATCTGTGGTAAAGCAGAGATATGGACCCAGGCAGTGTGGCTCTACAGCCCATTCTCTTAACCACTGTGCTATACTTGTTGCTTTGTTTTAGTTTTCAGTAGCAGCTTGTGGTTGTTTAATAGAAACTAGAGTTTCCCAAAACTCTGCAAGGATAAGCATTATTATTATGTATACATCCATATTTAAGTTATGTTCCTTGGTTTATCTGATTTTTCTGGGTCACTTGTTATACTTGGTATATTTTGTTATATTTATTTATACTAGTCATCTTGTTTTGCTGTGTTGTTTTTTTTTTTTAAAGAAAAATGTCTTGTGATTTTTGGTTGTTCATTTATATTTATGAAGTCATGGAGAGTGATTTATTTTGATAGCGGACATGGGTTTTTCCTGCTCTTACCTGCTGCTCTCCTGAGTGGAGGGCTAGAATTTGTATGTGGGGAGTGGGTTGGGAAGGGAAATAGTCAGACAGGAATTTCTCCTCTGCCAGCCAAAACAAAGAGGGTCCTACTTTGAAAGGTGACCATATAATTTATCATCCAAACATTCTTGAGAATGAAAGGTGACACTACTAATAATTGTCTTAGAACGTAAACTAGCATGAACTGTGTGGGACTGGGATTGTCGTGGGCAAACTGGAGTGTGTTGTTACCCCAGTCTTTTGTGGTACCAGTCCCCACTATTGGAGCTCTAATACCTACAAGGCTTGTTGCTCCTTATATTTTGCAGTTACTTTTGCCTGGATATGTGTTTGGGTTGGAGGAAGCTGACCCCAAGTACCTGTTTGTTGCACAAATCATTAATCCCTGAGAGCAGTAATGAGAACAGTAATCTTCCATTCTGGTACTCCAAACCTGTGATTTTTTTCTTCCTCTTGGAAAAAGTTGTTACTGCCTCTCCTGCAGCCACCGTCTGTGCATGTTTAGAATTATGGCTACCTTTGCCCTGATTTCTATACTGATTTAAATTCTTTTGCCTTTGATTCTTCAGAAGTTTGTCATTATCTTTTTACTATTGATGTCCTTTCTCTTATTCTAGAGTTTTAATTAATCTATGTGTTTCTGATTTTTTTTTTTTTTTTTACCTTGAAGTCAATGTTCTTTTGAGAGGGAGAGGAAGTAAGCGGTAGTGTTCAGTTTACACTCTTGTACTGGAAACTTAATCACTATTCTGTACTTAAATGTAAATTCATCTTCTTAAGTACTTGACTTTTAAATTATGAATTCTCAACAAATGCGTATTCCTTAGATTAGTAAAGATATTATCTGATTTTTCTATCTTACTTTGTAAAATCATTTGGTTAAGTTAGCATGTACCATGTGACTGGTCTTGAAGTATTCTGTTAACAATAGCTAGTGTCTGAAGTGTTGAGAACAATATCAATCCACTTATTATTCATTATCAACTATTGGATGAGATTTAAGATGAGAAATAGTTCATCTTTTAATCTGCATTATCACGCTTTAAAATTTTATTGGGTACCTTGTACTGAACATACTAAATACTCATGATTTTTAATTGAAACTTTAAAATAAAACTTTACTTTTATTTTTATCAAAGTAATACATTACATAGTTTTAAAGGTCAAGTACTACTTGATGCAAAAAACCATTGCCTGCTCCAATCCTCCAGTCCTGTTCTCATGTTCTCAACATTTCTGTTTCCCCAGATATTTAACTTCGTATTTCTAAATAATAAGCTTTTGTTGCTTTGCTATTTGTTGATTTGTACATTTTAAACAGTATCTACTGATTTCCTGCCAAGGAAGATGATTTTTAAAGCATTGCTTCTTTGTTTTCCATTTGCAGTGCTGCTATTGACAAATCCATTGTCATTCTGCTGCTTTTTTCTTTCTGGAGGCTTTAGGATCTTTCCTTATATCTTGTAGTCTGAAATTTCATGGTAAATATGCCTTTGTATGGATTTCTTTATGCATTGTGCTGGACACTGAGTGCATACTTTAAGTATGGTGACTCCTGTGTTTAAATTCTTGGCAACTCTTAGGTATTATTTGATAATTCCCTGACCTTTATTTATTTGTTTGTTTGTTTATTTTGAGGAAGATTAGCCCTGAGCTAACATCCGCTGCCAGTCCTCCTCTTTTTGCTGAGAAGATTGACCCTGAGCTAACATTTGTGCCTATCTTCCTCTATTTTTTATATGTGGGACGCCACCACAGCATGGCTTGATAAGCAGTGCATAGGTCTGCACCCCAGATCCACACCCGTAAACCCCAGGCAAGCAAAGCAGAGCACGAGAACTTAACTGCAGTGCCATCGGGCAGGCCCCCTCACCTTTTTTTTTAATCTTCTTTCCTGGAACTCCAGTTAGTTAGCTTCTGTGCCTTCAGGATAGAGTCTCTTATTTATTATAATTTTCTTGCCCTTTATATTCTGTTTTTAATGTTTTATTCTACATTTGAGAGATTTCTTCAATTAACTCTTCAGTTGAATTTTTAATTTTGGCTATCTTATTTGTAAATTTCAAAGAGCTGTTTCTTATTGTCTTTTGCTTTTTCATAGTATTGTTCTTGTTATACAGATATATCTTTTATCTTTCTCAGAGTAATGGGGATTTTTTTCTTTTGTTTTGAAGTTTTCTTTTAATCTTTATTGTTTTTGTTTTTTCTAGGTTTTTGTTTTTTGTTTGTTTTTGGCTCACTCTTTTACTTTGGAAACTTTCTTTTAACTACTGAGTGCTCTGGGCTGTCTAGTCATATTTAAGGGTGAAGCACTAAAAATCTGATGCTATTTGGAAGTAGCATGTGATAGACACTGGCGTTCACTGCTGGTTGATAGGCTGTAAACTGGCTTTATTATTGGAGGAAAGACCTACATGTTGGTGACCAGAAGTCTTTTTAAAGAGGTCATTCAGTTTCTCCAGAGAAGCATTCTGTTTTCTGGGGAAGAGATGAGAGGTTATTAGCCAAGCTGCCACCTTTCTGGAAGTAGGGCTGAGGAAGTGGGCTGAGGGTTTCACTATTCACTGTGCAGACTATCACTTAATCCCTCTAAGGTTAGTCCCACACTTTGCCCTTCACTCTTATTTTACTCTGCTTGGTTTTGCCCAGTTTAGAGCCTCATGGGCTCCAGAAAATAAAACTCTGGTTCTTCAGAGGCTAAGTAAGGTGGAACAGAGGACCGAAATCTTTCAACCAATCTTCCTCTTTCTGGTCCTGCCTCTTCACTTCTGCACATTGCATTATACCTTTTGCTTTAAGTCCTAAGTCTTTTCAGGGTTCTGGGCATGAAAATAGGCTTGCTTCTCATCCGTATTCCCTTCTGTAGGTCCTTGGGATTGTAGTGTCTCAACTGTGCTAACTCCTGTGCTGTATTTCATTCACATCCAGTCTTCTGAAAATTGATTGAAATTCCTTAACTCTTTCTGAGGGAGAGAGAATAGGAGCATGTAGTCCATCTGCCATGTTTAACTGGAAATTTCCTTAAATTGTTTTTGTGTGAGTGGATTTCACTATATTAAAGGGGTGTTTTTGAGGGGTAAACATTTATAACACAAACAGCAATATTTGATTTCCAGCACTACTATTTTAGATGTCAGGATGTAGAAGGTATTTTGTTAAGAACATGATGAAAAGGTCTAATAATTTTGGTAACTAGAATATAAAGATCTATGTGAAGACTTAACTCCGAGTTACTTTGACTCTTCCTTTAGAGCTGGGATGTCACATAGATTTGGCAGAGACTTTCAGCAGGGCTGTGATGAGGATTCTATGGCTGTGTCCTTGCCATGATTGATTATCCATGGATGTGGGAGGGAGGAATGAAGCCCAGATGTTTGTTATGCTTGTGTAAGAGTAACATCTCATCTATTTGGAGCATAACTTGAGAACTGGGAAATAGATCAAAAGGCCTCTGAGCAGTCGAAATTTTTTGTTTTTGTTTTTTTTTCTGGAAGATTAGCCCTGACCTAACTACTGCCAGTCCGCCTCTTTTTGCTGAGGAAGCCTGGCCCTGAGCTAACATCTGTGCCCATCTTTCTCCACTTTATATGTGGGACGTCTACCACAGCATGGCTTGCCAAGAGGTGCCATATCCGCACTTGGGATCCGAACCGGTCAACCCTGGGCCACTGAGAAGCAGAACGTGCGCGCTTAACCGCTGTGCCACCGGGTTGGCCCCCAGTCGAAATTTTAATGTTATCAACTTCACATTCCATAGCTAATGTAAATTATTCATAAGAAAACTTTAAAATCCCTCATTTAGAGCTTCCTCATGTTTGTCTACAATTTCAATAAATGTAGTTATCTAGTTTCTAAACTAGTAGCAGGCTAAAATGAGTAGAGAAGACTTACTGCAAATAACCCATTGGCAGGACTGACAACTTACCTAGAAAATGTTAAATTATGTTCAGTTTCCTTTTATTTTTGAAAACTAGAGTTAGTTAACTGATTTGAGAAAGTAATAGATTCAAAATGGTTAAACCTCATTAATATCTCCAGATGCCTTCAGGTGTCAATGAGGTTTAACCATTTTGAATCTATAACTTTAGATAGATATCTGCATCTGTATCTATCTAAATCTAACGATTCAGCTATCTTGAATAATTCTTTCCATGAAAACTTGGAGATAATAAACTTTGGTTAACATAGTTTTGACTTTATTTTTTTAATTTTTTAATTTTGATTTTTTTTTTTTGAGGAAGATTAGCCCTGAGCTAATCTCTTTTTGCTGAGGAAGACTGGCCCTGAGTTAACATCCATGCCCATCTTCCTCTACTTTATATGTGGGACACCTGCCACAGCATGGCTTGCCAAGCGGTGCTGTGTCCATACCCAGGATCCGAACTGGTGAACCCCAGGCTGCCTAAGCGGAGCATGCACACTTAACTGCTGTGCCACTGGGCCGGCCCCCATAGTTTTGACTTTAATATGGAACTTCTAATGGAATAAATTTTGGGTAACATAGTTTTGACTTTAATATGGAACTTCCCAGTGATATGAATATCCAAAATTTGTGTCTTTATTATCTTTAGATTGTGTTATTCAACCTACAATTTGTTTTTTAATTCCTCTTTTTTGGTATAATGAAAATATATTAGATATATTTGATGTACTCTAGATTTAAAATTTAGTAGCCATGTTTATCAGTACTGTTCGTACAGAGACGACACGGTATGGTGAAAGCAGTCCAAGTGGGTTGAGGAATCAATGGGTTGGGATCATCTTTTTTTTTAATGAAAGAATAAATTAGGTCAGAAAATATGATATCTTGTGTCATAAAGATTAAGGATCTGTAAAACTTTTGTTTTGGAAGTGTCTGTGTGTGAAATGTATGTTTTATTTTTGTTTTTGTTTTACTGTGGGTCCAAATGAAAGAAATCTGAGGAACAGTGATCTAAAGAGTACTGAGGAAATGGATGAGGGAATTAGAAGACCTGTGTGCTAATCCAGATTTTGTGGTTTGCAACCTGGGCAAGCCACATAAACATTCTGAGCTGCTTATTTTCCCATCAGGAAATCAGAGATAATAATATCTGTCCTGGTTACCTTTCACAGTGGTTGTGAAGATCAGAAGAGGTAAAGTGTTTGAAAGTGTTTGAAAGTGTTTTTAATTATAGAGCACTTATTTATTTAACAGTGCCTGCTGATGTGCCATGGTGGGTGTTAACATTTGCTTGGAAGGGCAGATGTAGTCTCTGTACCATGGAGTTGACAGACAAATACTCCTAGTACAGTGGTAGTGTGCACAGGGTGTTGTGGCTATAGGAAGGCATTTCTGGAGAGGGTCAGGGTAACATCTGAACAGACTCTTGACAGATGATGAAAAGTCATGGTATAGGGACAAGACACTCAAGGCTTATTATTCTTAAAAGTGATTGTATTAGTTTTCTAATGTTGCATAAAAATTACCACAACTTTAGTGCTTAGTAACCCAGTTGTTATTTCACAGTCTGTAGGTCAGAAGTTTGGCATGGTGTGACTGGGTTCTCTGTTCAGTGTCTCACGAGGCTAAGATCAAGATGTCATCCAGACTGTATTCTTATCTAGAGCTTAGAGTCACCTTCCATGATCATGTGGTTGTGGTAGAATTTAGTCCTGTGTGGTTGTAGGACTGAGGTCCTTATTTCTTGCTGGCTGTTGAAGGGGACTACTTTCAGCTCCTCACAGTTCCTTGCCGCTGGCCCCCATAGACATTTTACTTTCTTTCAGGATGGCAGGAGTGCATCTCTCTACCTTCTGCCTCTGCACTCCAGGTTCATGTTTGAAGGGCTCATGTGATAAGGTTGAACCCATCCAGATAATCTTTTGATTAACTCAAAGTCACCTGATGGGCCAGCCCCGTGGCCCAGTGGTTAAGTTCGCATGCTCCACTTCGGTGGCCCAGGGTTTTGCTGGTTCGAATCCTGGGTGTGGACACGGCCCCGCTTGTCAGGCCGCGTTGAGGTGGCATCCCACCTGCCACAACTAGAAGGACCCACAACTAAAATATACAACTATATACTGGGGGAATTGGGAGAGAAAAAGCAGGAGAAAAAAAGAAGATTGGCAACAGTTGTTACCTCAGGTGCCAATCTTTGAGGAAAAAAGTCAACTGATTAGTAACCTTAAAATATGTGCAAAATCCCTTTTTCTGTGTGATGTAAGATAATCAAGAGAGATCTCATCATATTCACAGGGTGAGGGTCCTTTGGGGTCCTTTTGCTGTGTAATGTAAGATAATCAAGAGTGATCTCATCATATTCATAGGGTGAGGGTCCTTTGGGGTCATCTTAGAATTCTGCCTACCACAGTGACTAAAATGTTTTTCTTGTACTGAAATTGCGGCCTATGGTCAGTTAATAATCCATCAGTGGGCAATAAAAATATTAATTGTGAGCCTGGATATAGCCATCAGGTTTCTTGACAAATAGCTTAGAAATCTATCTTCAGATTTCTCATGGCTATGAGAATTAATTAGACCAAATTTAACTTGAAAGAATCTAAATCCCTTTATATATACATTTTTTTCTTTCCTTCTTCTCCCCAAAGCCCCTCAATACATAGTTGTATATTCTAGCTGTAGGTCCCCCTGGTTGTGCTTTGTGGGATGCCGCCTCAGCATGGTCTGATGAGCAGTGCCGTGTCCGTGCCCGGGATCCGAACCGGCAAAACCTCAGGAACTCGGAGCACGCGAACTTAACCACTCGGCCACAGGGCCGGACCCCAAAAATCCCTTTATATTTATATATTTATGTAAAGTATAAAATTTATAAATTTATATATTTATTTATCCTTTATATTTTGAAGTGAGGATAGTGCATTAAAAATCCAGGAGCTTTGGATAAATGCTCAAGTACAGTTAATTTTGTATGCATGCTTTATATTTTATAGTCATATCCATTCCCTCATGTGATCCTTCCTCTTGCAGCTCCAGGGGAAGACCTACAAGCCGTCAGGCCAAGCCTGGCCAGGTGGTACTACTTTTCTGAGGACAGTGTGTTTTAGGACCTATTCTTCAACTTTGTAGACCCCAATATTTGATTTTGCCAGTTTATCCAGGGCTGATGAGCCACTCACTTACTTATTAGGCTCATATGAGGCCAAGGTATAAAGACATAGTGAGAATTTTTAAAATTCACAGTGGGAGTATACTTTTCAAGTGGTTGGATGGTCACTCTAGGGTAGCCCTTTCCTGGCATCTGGGCTTTTGGAAAGCTGAATTAATAACCCAGAGATTTCTTGGAGATGATAGAATCACAACAGAATGGGCAGGTCAGGAGCTGTTTTCTCTAGTCTAGTAGTGCTTTTCTAATAACTTTCCTAACTTTTTGCCTTCTCAATGGCCCTTTTGTTAAAGGACATCTGACATAGAACCAGTTAAAATTAGATACAAATGGCACTCCTCCCCCTCATAGTGGCAAACTTTGAAGCATCTGCAGCCTTTGAAACTGACATGGTTTGAAAGTTATGGCTGTGGGTGTGGGAAGGGTTTATTGAATTTCCCTCAACTTCAGTGAAAACTTTTTCTGAAGTGCTCTGAACATTTGTAATTTAGTCTCAGTCCTGGATAAACACTGTCCAATGACTGCACTTTGCTTTCCCATTTTCTAAGCACAATGTTGACTTCTAGTCATACATTTTCTAGACATTTAAAACGTTGATAAGGCTTCAGCTTTATTTCCCATTCAACCATTTTCTTATTTAAACTTTTAAGGCCTTACTCTTCCTATTTTATCTTGAATGGGAAAGGATATCTTATCCCTTAACGTATCTTCTACACGTAGCGAATTTAACCTATCACGTGGTCATTTTTCTTGTTCATCTTTTAGAAGGTATGTGTGTGTTGGAGTTCTTACTTGTAAGCAACAGAAGTCTGTCTATCTAGTTAAGCAGAAAAAGAATTTATTAAAGAATATTTGGTACCTTACAGAATTTCCAGGCAGGCCTGAAAGTCTGGACTGATCGTTATGCCCAGCCATACTGGGGGACTGTACTAATAAAAATGTTGCAGCTGCCTCAGCTTAGCACCAGCCTTGCATCTTCCACTGCACAGCTCATGTGCACAACTGCATGAAGCTCTGTCTCCATGCTCGCCAGATGATGAACTTTAATTTTGCATGCCTGTTTTCTCACATAACTCACTTGTGACTCACAGTCTCACATGGGTCTCTTCACTGGTGGCGCTCACGTCACCTGCCCTAGATGAAAAGAAGACTGGGTTAGTGAATTTTCTGAGTTCTAACTCGTGGACTTGTAAGAGCTGTTTAGAAAAAAAAAGTTATTAAACTTTCGTCATTCTTTTTGATGTTTTTCCCCCTCCTCCCAATTAAACTGTTGCTTTTGATTTCTACTTTTGACATAAAAATCTCTTTCCCATTCAGAGATTATAGAAATAGACTCTCAAATTTTCTTCTATATTTCAGTTTTTAAAAATCGTTTAAATCTTTGATATAGCTTAAATCTGAAGTAAGGATCTGATTGGTGTCTCTCCCCATATATGGATGGCCATTTATCCCAACACCATTTATTGAACATCTATCTTGATTTGAAGTGTTTACACTTACTGTAACATAAATATGTATGTGTGTGTATGTATGTATATATATGTATAGATCGTGTGTATGTGTGTACAGTATTCCTCATGACCTCTCTGTTCCAACCTAGCCACAGCAGTATGTGCCACCTTGATAGGTCAGAGTTCCATTTGTTCATTCATTCACTCAGTTATTTAACAAATATTTATCAAATACCTTTTATTTATGCAGAGCTGTGCAAACTACAAAAGGGTAAGACATCAACTTATTTCTGTGTGTAGATGAGTTCAGATTTATTTTGCTGTGGATGAGGGAGGGTTTCTTGAAGTTTTGGCTTTATACTTTCAGCACTGTTTTTACTTCACCTTAGAGTAGACCTCAAACTCCTATTTAAAATTTTGGGTCCTTTCTCCTGAGGTTTTTCTGCTGAGGATTATAGGAGTCAAGCTGTCCCACAGAACTAAACGGACTGGCACCTCAATATCTAGCTGTGGTGTGCAAGGTAGGCTTAAAGCAAGGTGCTTGACTAGAGAGATGTTTACCTGTACATTTCATAGTATTGAATATTGGAGCTGGAGGGTACTTTAAAAGATTGAATTGACAACCTTACTTTTATTTTTATTTTTTCCTCCCTAAAGCCCCAGTACATTGTTGTATATCCTCATTGTAAATCATTCTAGTTCTTCTATGTGGGATGCCACGACAACATGGCTTGATGAGCAGGGCATAGGTCTGTGCCCAGGAGCCAAAATGGCGAACCCCAGGCCGCCGAACTGGAGCATGTGAACTTAACCACTTGGCTACGGGGCCAGCGACAACCTTATTTTATTTATTTATTTATGTACTTATTTATTTATTTATTTATTCACTTATTTTTGCAGAAGATTAGCCCTGAGCTAACATCTGCCACCAGTCCTCCTCTTTTTGCTGAGGAAAATTGACGCTGAGCTAACGTCTATGCTCATCTTCCTCTACTTTATATTTGGGACGCCTGCCACAGCATGGCTTGATAAGTTGTGTGTAGGTCTGCACCCGAGATCCAAACCAGCGAACCCTGGGCTGCCAAAGGGGAGCCTGCAAAGTTAACTGCTTCGCCATTGGCCTGGCCCACCTCCCTTATCTTTTTAAATGAACTTTTCATTTTGGAATAATTTTGATGTACAGGAAAATTACCAAGATAGTACAGAGTTTTCATATATTCCTCACCTGGTTTCAGTTTCCCCTAATATTGTGATCTTATGTTACTATCACAACCTTATTTTATATGTGAGGACACATAGCTCTCAAAAAGTTAGCTAAGATCATAGTTCTAGTTGACAGCAAAGTCAGACCAAGGACCCAGTAGGTAGCCTGGCTCTGCTAGATGATTATGTTTTAGTTATCTTTTTCTGTTTTTCATGTGTTTGCTCTTTTCTATCTTTCTCTGGGTTCTTTGGGCATGGACTGAGAGAAGGACTACCCATACATAGCACACTACTCATTGTAGTCTTTCTAATTTGTACAATAATTTTTTAACCTAGGCTTCCTCCAATTCTTCAACGCCCATAAGAACCAGGAGCAGGACATCTTCATTTACAGAGGAACTTGATGAAGGTACTCCCAATAGAGAGGTAAGTTTGATGTTTCTTCTTTCATAAACCTTTCACAGGAAGATTATTAATCTAAAATGTAATGCTTCTACTGATAACAAAATGGGAAAGTATTTTGACAGGTCAATTATTTAATCCCTAGGTGTTGTTTTTATTAACAACATAATTATTCTT
Source organism: Equus caballus (assembly GCF_041296265.1). NCBI lineage: Eukaryota > Metazoa > Chordata > Mammalia > Perissodactyla > Equidae > Equus > Equus caballus. The sequence continues at coordinate 59,292,278 of NC_091699.1, read as the reverse complement.
TTCTTTGGAAATCGTAATTAGGCTTTTTTTAAAGTATGTTTTCTTTGAGAATCTTAATTTGGCAGGATAATATACTTGGCCTTTAATATTTGAACTTTTCAGAGTAATTTGATAACAGTTTGTTCAATATAGCATCATATGGGGAAAAGTCCTATATTTTTAAGCTGGTGATTGGAAACTGTGAAGTAACATAATTGATTCCATATGTCTTGCAGCTGACACCATAGCTCAGATTAGATTTTTTCCACTTTTTTCTTTTCTTCCTGTGAAGTGTGACACAGATACAGAAAAGAGAGTAAACATAAATGCACAAATCAGTGATTTATTAGGAAGTGAATCCCCCTGTAACCACCATCCAGGTCAAAAAAAGGAACACTGCCAGATACTATAGTGTGCCCCGCGCCCCCCCGCCCCCCAAAGATTACTGTCATCCTGACGTTTTGGTATTTGCTTCTTCCCTTTTCTGTATAGTATTACTTAAGTATGCTTTCTCTTGTAAACATTATAGTTTAACATTTGGGTTGTCTCCAGTTTTTGGCTATTATAAATTAGGCTGCTGCGAATATTATTGTACATTTCTTTTGGTACACATGTACCTGCATTTCTTTTGCTATGTACTTAGGAGTAGAATCACTGGGTCAGAAGATATATACATAGTTTTAACACTTTAGAGGATAATGCCCATTGTTTTTCAGAGTAGTTGTAGAACACTTCCTTTCCACCAGGAGTTTATGAAAGTTGCTGTTGCTCTACATCTTTGCTAGTCTTTTTAATTTCAGCCATTCTAGTGGATGTGTAGTGTCCTTTTATTGTTTTAATTTGCATTTCTCTGATGGCTAATAAGATTGAGCATTTTTCATCTGTGTATTGGCTGTTTGATATCTTCTTTTGTGAAATGCTTAAGTATCTTGCTCATTTTTCTATTGGTTTGTCCTTTTCTTATTGATTTGTAGTTCTTTTTATATAGTGTGGATAGGAGTGTTTTATTCGGTATATGCCTTGCAGATATTTTCTTCCACTCTATGGCTTGCCTTTTACTCTCTTAATAGTGTCCTTTGATGAATAGAGGTTCTTAGTTTTAATGTACTCCAATTTATCAATATTTTATTTTATGGCTAGTGTTTTTTGTTTCTTACTAAAGAATTCTGTTCTTAGCCTAAGAGTATTTTCCTGTTTTACTTTTCACATTTGGATCTGTGCTTCATTTGGAAATGATTTTTTTCAGTATGGTGTGACATAGGGATCAATTTTCCCCTCTCTATCGTGGCTATCCAGTTGTCCCCTTCTTTCCACACTGCTTTACTGTGCTACTTTTTTTTTTTTTTCCCAGAAATTAAGTGTTCGTATTTGAATAGATCTGTTTCTGGGCTTTCTATTCTATTTCGTTCTTTGCTTTGTCTTTAATCCAGTGCCACACTGTCTTAATAACTATAGTTCTGTATCAGATCATGCCCTTAGTAGAGCAGGTCTTCCCTTTCTTAGTTTGGGCCGGTATAACAAAATTCCTTAAACTGGGTGGCTTAAACAACAAACGTTTATTTCTCACAGTTCTGGAGGCTGGGCAGTCCAAGATCAAGGTGCCAGCAGATCTGATGTTTGATGAGGGCTGTCTTCCTGTTTTGCAGACAGCTATCTTCTCATTATGTCCTAGTATGGCCTTTCTTTGTGCATGCACCCAGGGAGAGAGGGATGGGTGGCAGGAGTTGGGGGGCAGCTCTCATGTCTCTATCTTTTTTTTTTTTTTTTTGAGGAAGATTAGCCCTGAGCTAACGTCTGCTGCCAATCCTCCTCTTTTTGCTGAGGAAGACTGGCCCTGAGCTAACATCTTCCTCTACTTTATATGTGGGACGCCTACCACAGCATGGCTTGCCAGGTGGTGCCGTGTCCGCACCCAGGATCCGAACCCGCGAACCCTGGGCCACTGAAGCAGAACATTCGAACTTAACCACTGCACCACGGGGCTGGCCCCTCTATCTCTTTTTATAAGGGCATTAACCCCATCATGAGGGCCCTACCGTCATGACCTTATCTAACTCTAATTACCTCCCAAAGGCTCCACCTCCAAATGACATCGCATTGAGGGCTAGGGCTTCAACATGAATTTTGAGGGACACAAACGTTCAGTCCATAGCACTCCTACCTTGTAAAAGTAGTTTTAAATCTTACTTTAATCTGGCTGCCTTTTATCACATTTTCCTGCCTATTGACCTGTCTAGAACCTCTAGTACAATGTTGAACAGAAGTGGTGAGAGCAGGCATACTTGTCTCATTCCTCATCTTAGGGGGAAAGCATTTGGTCCTTTTGTCATTAAGTATGTTAGCTGTGGGTATTTAGTAGATCTCCTCTATCATGTTGAGGAAGTTCCCTTCCATTCCTAGTTTGTTGAGTGTTCTCATGAAGCAGTGTTGAATTTTGTCAAATGCTTTCTTTGCATCTATTAAGACGGACATGTGGTTTTGTCCTTTATTCTCTTGATATGGTGTATTATATAAATTGGTTTGTGGATGTTAAACTAACCTTGCATACCTGGGATAAATCCTATTTGTTCATGGTGTATAGTCTTATATTACTGGCTTTGATTTGCTAGTATTTTGTTGAGGATTTTGTGTCTATATTCATAAGAGATGTTGGTCTGCAGTTTATTTTTTTTATGATGTCTGTCAGGATAATATTGGTCTCATAAAATGAGTTATGAAGTGTTCCTTCCTCATGTTTTTTGGGAAGAGTTTGTGAAGATTAGTATTAATTCTTTAAATGTTTGGTATAATTTACCAATGAAACCATCTAATCCTGGGCTTTTCTTTTTCGGAAGTGATTTGATTACTAATTCAATCTCTTTACTTTTTATGGCTCTGTTGAGATTTTCTATTTCTTCCTGAGTCAGTTTTGGTAATTATGTCTTTCTAGGAATTTCTTTATGTCATCCAAGTTATTCAATTCGTTGGCATACAGTTGTTCATAATATTGCTTTATAATCCTTTTTCTTTCTGTAAATGCAGTAGTAATTTCCCCTCTTTCATTTCTGATATTAGTAAAATGAGCTTTCTTTCTTTTTCTTTTTTCTCTGTCAGTCAAACTGAAGATTTGTTGATTTTTGGAAAAGCAACTTTTGGTTCCACTTTCTTGTTGAGTGTGCTGAACATTCTCAGAATTGGATTGGCAGGCTGATCTTTGATGACTTATTTTTTCTTAAGTCTTAGGTTCCCTGGGACTTAGCAAAAATTCCATGAATCTGTATTGCTACTTTTCTGGTTTCCTGGCTTGATACCCTTTTTTTCCCATCTTTATATAGCCTTGGTCTTTTCAGTGGTGATTAGAGCTAGAGAAGGTTAGACACTTGGTCCTTTTTTGTTTAAAGACTTTTTGTGTAAAGAAGTAGCCATATAGACAAAATAGGGCCTAAAGTTGTAGTCTTGAATTTGATCAAAATGATTTAACCACAGTCTGTACTGCATATTTCCTCACCTGCTGCTACTGTAGACAGTTTTATTTTTGTGTCTTCTGCAGAGCATATTATCACAAATACTTCTTAAGGTATACAGCATTGCAAATAAGAATGGAATGAGTTTAATTGACCCAAAATAGTAAGTTTTGCCACTAACAGTTGTATATAACAGTGTCAAGGAAGATAGAAACAGGACCTTTTGTCTTCAAGGCAGAGAGGCTTATGCACTTGCGAAGGTACTAAACTTTTTAGGGTCTCTTCCTTAATAGGAGACACATTAATTCATTACACATAGCAGATGCTAGTGGATGCCTTAGGGCAGGCACTAGGACTTAATTTTCTCTTTGAACTCATGTTGAGAGGTACCGGGAGGGTTTTGTGCTATTAGAATTAGATTTAGTGCTTTAAGCCAAGGGCTAAAGTGGGGCTCCCAGCAGTGGTGAAAGGAGACTGTGAAAAAATCTTTGGCTAACTGCTGCCTAGATCTCTCTGTGGCCCTTTATGAGAAGCTGCTGTCCCTAGGGAGGCCTTGTGACCAAGAACTGAGCCAAACCTCACATTGGCTTAGTGACTGAGTCTGTGATAACCCCTGTATTGCCACAGGGCAGGAACCTCAAACCAAGGCCCAGGGAATCAGATTGACTACAAAGGAGGGATGAGCACAGAAGGAATGAGAAAGAGAATACCTTCCTCAAAATGAGCCTGTTTGGGCTGGCCCAATGGCATAGTGGTTGAGTTTGCATGCTCTGCTTTGATGGCCTGGAGTTCGTGGTTTGGATCCCAGGTGTGGACCTAAACAAGACTCATCAAGCCAACACCTGCGGTGTCCCACATACAAAATAGAGGAAGACTGGCACAGAGCTTAGCTCAGGGCCAATCTTCCTCACCAAAAAAAAAGAGCCTGTAAATGAAAATTCTAAAACAAATGGTAAGAAGGCAGCCAATTTAAACAGGAATTTGGATATAAATTTACTCAAGGTGACATTAATAGAGCAGTTTGGGAAAGACTTTAAAACAAGTATCTTCATTAAGGTAAATGAAGTAATAATTTCCTTAAAAAGAACAGAAAATTGTGGGAAGAAAACAGGCCAAAACAAAACTAGATTAGGCAGATATGAAAAAGAACCAATTAGAAATCCTAGAAATGAGAAAAAAATTGATATAAAAATGTAAATTGGAATAAAACTCAGACTGGTCCAAGTTTAAGGGAAAAGTAGAGAATTCAAAAAGAATACTGAGCAATCCCACCAAAAACACAGAGAGAGAGAGGTTAAGGGAAAAAAAAATGAGAATAAGAGACATGGAGAACAGATTGACAGCTTTCAACACACATCTGATAGGAGTTACAGGTAGTCTTCTTGAATGTTCAGACGCATGAAACTTCAGTGTTAGTTCAACTGATGGCTTCAGTGAGGGACCACACAGAAGGGGTGAGTTAAATTCTTAGCAGACTTGGATTAGAATTTGAACAGTTTGAAAGAGATTGAGTTGAGATAGAATTTTGTTAAGAATATCTGAGAAGTGATTCTTGGGAGACTTTCACAGGCATAAGAAGCAAATGACAAGGATAAATGGAGAGAAAGGCTCCTTAGACTTTTTTATTTTTTAAAGATTGGCACCTGAGCTAACATCTGTTGCCGATCTTCTTTTTTTTCCCCCCTCTTCTTCTACTTCTCCCCAAAGCCCCCCAGTACATAGATGTATGTTCTAGTTGTAGATCCCTCTGGTTGTGCTGTGTGGGATGCCACCTCAGCGTGGCCTGATGAGTGGTGTCATGTCTGTGCCCAGGATCCGAACCAGTGAAACCCTGGCCCACCGAAGCAAAGCGTGCGAACTTAACCACTTGGCTACAGGGCCAGCCCTGCTCCTTAGGCTTTGAGGTAGCCGTCAATGGAAACTAATTTTGATATACATTGCTTTCAGTTGGGCTAGGGGCCAGAGTGTAAATTGTTAGTTGGTAGCGTCTTCTTTTGAAATGTTCGGTCAATGTGTTTTTCTATACTGGGTATCAGCTTTTGTGTCTTTCTCTTAAAATTTCAAATATACTCTTAACTGTGAAATTTTAAATTATTTCCTTGTGTGGGCAAGAGTGACTTCATTTGAAAAATTAACTCTGAAAGCCTGAGAAGAGTGGATTTTTATAGGGTTTAACTTAAAATAACTTCCATTCAACGGGTGACCTTTCTGAGTTCCCAGGAGAGTAAGATTTTCAACAAGAGTAGAAACTTGGATAGGATGATTCCCTAGAGCCAGACAGGCATCTAGTATATTTTAGTACACTACCAATACTAAATTTTAAGATTTAGTGTAAAGTCAGTTCTTGAATCCTACCCAAGGAGTACATGTTATTAACATAACAGAAACGCTTGAAGTATGTCCTAGCTATAGGATGGTCTCTAATGTAGGGCCAGGTGAAGAGTTAGTGAAGGCTCTAGTTAGTATCCATAACTCTACAGTACAAAGATGAAAAGTGTAAGTTCTTAAGCTTTTGCAGACATTTATTTTCTGATATAAGTTCTTTATTATATTATTTATATATAATACAATAACATACATTAACTACTAAGTTAATGCTTCAAAAGTTTCATTTCTTAAAGTTGTTATTTTGAAATAATCATAGATTCACAGGAATTTACAAAATTTTTTTAGGGAAGCCCCATGTCCCCTTTGCTCAGTTTACCAAAGGTAACATCTTGTATAGCTATAGTACACCATCAACACAAGGAAATTGATGTTGGTAAACTCTGTGATGTCCACGGAGCTCATTCAGATTTCACCAGTTTTACATGCACTCATCTTGTGTGTGTGTAGTTCTGTGCAGTTTTATCACATGTGTGTATTTGTGTAACTTCCACCATCAACAGGTTCATTTTAATTATAATTTCTTATACATCTAATTCATGATTGTTAGTATTTTGGTATATAGTGTACAGTTTCTGAAAGAAAACTAGGCACAGAAGAGAATATGTATCAAAAGAACTAGTATAGTAGAAGCTGTCCTTAAAACTTATTATAAGTTTCAGTTTCAAAAGTTTCTTCTGTGCATACTGGAGAAAACTATTTTTATATGTAAGTACAAATAAATGATTATTTAAAGTTTTGTATGTTTTATCCTCCCCATAAATTTCCATGCTATCTATTTGAATGTATAAAAATGAATGGCTCAATATTTATATTATACTAAGGCTTTGTGCTCTTTACTATGTGCTGTTCTTACTGGTATAGCCTCTTAGACCAAATTGCCAGACATGCTGGGTGCTGTGATGCCTGTTGCATATATCATTTGTATGCCATAAGCAAATTGTTTAAAGTTGGGCTTTGAGATCCTAAATAGCTCAACTCGTCTCCATTGCTGATCTTTCCAAGCAACTTATTATTTCTATGGGTGGAGTGATGGTGGCAGTGGTGGTGGTGGCAGTGGTGGTGCAAGGCCATTATAGTGTTGTGCATGCTGTGTGGTGAGAACACTTTGCGACATGCCCTTATGATTTGTTTTTCATCATTTGTTTTATTTTTATACCTCTGCTTATTACACTGAATGAGACAGCTACTAGCCGGGATGATAGCAGAGCCTGCTTTTCTCTCTGAGTATACTATCTTTGCTTTGGATTCCTCCAAACAGCCTAAAACACAGACAGACAGTGTGGTGAGTCCTTCCACCGCTTTCTGCGTTCCCTTTGTGGGGAAGCAAAGTAATTTGGTAATTCTAGAAGCAAATCTCATGTTGCTTGTCACTTACCATCTCTTAAAGCATCTTCACTGCCCTGTTGCTAACCCTGCTCTAAAAAAATCAGAGAGTAAATTGCTGAATTCTGATGGCTGGTGTGTTTTGTGGTAGCTTTTTAACAGCAATAAATAACACTGTTTTCATTAATGTAGTGAAGACTACCTTCTCGTGGTCTAAACTCTTAAAGTTTTCTCCCTAGGGAGCGTTTGCTCATTAACTAAAAAATGTGTGCCTTGCTAGAAATCTCTGTTCTACTGTAGGTAGGAGGCCAATATTTTGAGATATGACTCACACTTTTAGGAAAAAATGCATTGTATGTAAATCTATAATTAAACAACATTGAGTAGGTAGATGGATTCCACTGTGACAAATAATTGCATCTTGTTTTGGGAGAGTACCAGTCTTCTGTGTATTAAACATCTGAAAGGAAATCATCATCTCATTATTTTTCAACTGACTGAATTCATACAATTTTGAATCTCGTATATAACTTCACTTTGGGAAAGTGGACTTTTTTCCTAAAGTATTTAAGTTCTTAATTTAGCAAATTAAAACTTAAGAGATGTTTGCTTGCCCAGTAAGGATAGCTTTTGGTGTTACATTGGACACTGACTGAACTAGCTAGGATTGAGCTTTTTTTAACCACTGAGAATTGGTTTAACTTACTAAGTAGCTGGTGATGAAATTAGAACATTTCTGTACTTAATCCATACAGCCAGTAAAGACTTGGTCTGCATATGATCAGTAGAAATCCTAAATTACGTTCTAAACTTGGTTTTAGAGAGGAAAGCGGCTCAGAGTTCTAGTGATGCCTCAGCTTGGATCTGAGGGAAAGTGATCTCTCTTTGGTTCTGGCTATAAGTAACACCTCACTCTTTTCAAAACTGGTTTGAGAGGGAGGCAGGAGTCTCAGAGATAACTTACCAACTTACCTTAGAAACATAAAATGATATTGCTTTACACTTCATGTAGTAGTAATAGAGACTTAAAGAAAAGAAGAGCTGCTTCTCCACCCACTTCCATGAGTACATAAAATTAATTTATATTGAGTACCTATCTTGTTGTGAAATAATAATAATTTAAAAGTGGAGGCTAAAAGTCTTCATTAATGTTATTTTTGTTTAGATAAGAACTTATTTCTCTCATGTAACAAAGGGAAACCACAGCATGACCTATAGTAGAATAGAAATTTAGTGAGTGTCTCATTCATTACATTATGGATTCACCAGCCACTGACTTTTCCTTAATTCAGTTTTTTAAAAAATGCATCTCTATACCCCAAATTCTAAAAATTGCTATGTTTTTAGTGCTCAGCAGTCAATAAATACTTGAAAGATTGAGCAAAACATAATTGAAGACAAATCTGGCAGGGAACCTGTGTGTGCCTGTAAATTAAATACACTTTAGAAGAGTTTTCCTGTTATCTAAGAATTGTCTCCAGGAGAAGGTATTGGTGACTGTTGAGTATTGACATTTTGTTGAGCTAATTCTCTAGGTTTCTCTCTGGGAGAACGCGTTCAGAAGTCTTCTAACACTGAAGGAAGTAACTGCATAAGGATTTAACAAGCATTTACTGAGCCTGTACTACCAGTCAGGCAAAATGTGAGGTCCTGGGGACCAAGATGAAAATGCAGAGTTCTTGCCCTCCAAGAGTTTATAGTTTAGTATGGGGAAAAAGATGTCAACATACACTTAAAATACAAAGGAATTAAGGCTTCATAGAAGAAAATACAGGCATAGGGAACGTGTTAGCCCTTCAGGCAAGCCATATGAAGCTTCATAAAAGAAGGGACATTTGGAAGTTGAAAGATAAATAGGAGTTTGCTGGGCAGAAGTGAAGAAGGTGTTACAGATAGTGACAAAATCTCTAATTTTGCTTCTAGATTCCTAATTTAAATTTACAGGGTAACGTAGGCCAATACTTTCCTTAGCTGTCATGAATTTATTTAGATATATAGTGTAGCACAGAAGTTGAAATATATATGCAAGGGGGAAAGTTTTTAAATGCTATGCTGTGTTTGTTTGATAGGGTGATATTTCAAATGATTGTAGAGTAGCTTATTAGTATGGACCACAATCATATATGTCAAGTAATTTACTTGAAATAGAATATGACCTCTCTTGCCACTTTTCTTTCTAACATAAATATTTTATGGAGCCTTTTCATTTCCTGTCTCCATAATTTAACTTCTTATTCCTTTTTAGTATATTGACTGGCTGAGAGACTTGTTGATCTCTATAAGGTGTGTTTTTTATTTTATAGTTTGTAGTGTAGTATGTTTGTTTTCAGGAAACATTAATTTTGATGCCACACAAATATATGCCATGTCTGCAACTTCTGATTCTTTGAAATGGCAGAGAACAGGAAGATAAAAGTTAATTCCTGTGTTCCCCCAACCTCTCTCCTCTATGTAACTTTAAAGAAATGTCTCAGACCGATAAAATTTGATTACTCTTTTTATATTAGAGGGAGAAGGTATTTAAATTTTTTTTTAGGGAAATATTCAAACATATTACAAAAGTGGAAATAGTAGTAAAAGGGGTATAAGAATTCTCCCACCTTTCCCAATATCTATTTTCCAGTGTCAACAGTTAATAACTAGTAGCCATCTTATTTTATAACCATCCCCCTACACTTCCCTAACTATGCCACTACCATCCTCCTCTGCACCTGTAGCTACCACCCATCTCTCTTGGATTATTTGAAGCAAATTTCAGAAATCTTATTCCATCTAATATTTTGGTATATACATATTTCTAAAAGATAAAGACTAAAAATACGTAACCACAACATATTTATCACACCTAAAAATTAATAACTTCTTAGTATCAGATACCTAATGAGAGTTCAAAAATTTGAGAACACTTTTGCGAAAACTGTGTGCCTTCTCCACTTATATTTAAGAATAAGTAAGGTCGGATATTTGACCTTTTCTTGGTCAGCTGTAGAGGTGTAGGGGGGATGTGCTGTTTAACTACCAAGTTACTGAAACATAGTGGCCAGTGTTTTGTCAAATGCTTGTGTTTAAAACGTGGCAGTTATTTTATCATGAGCTACTTCTGTAGCTCTAGTTTTAGTTAGACACTTAGTGTATTATGAATGCAATACAGAATTTTGAATCTCAAAGAATCTCATCCATAACCATAGAGCCTATGCCAGCATGATGTAATCAGTAGAATGCTTAACTTGGAGCATTTGTCATTCCAACAGAACAAAACAAAAAGATTTCACATGTGGAAGCAAATATTTTTTAATTATAAGTTTTTCTGACAATTGTAATAATTTCACTTAGACTACTGGCTTCAAATGAATGAAGCATTTTTATTTCTTGTTACCGAAATATTTTTCAGAGCTTAGCCCAAATAACTTTAATTTGAGTATTATTTGATTGTAGGAAACAATTGACAATACTTCTTTTTCTGGATGGTTTTCTATTTGAATGAGTTTTGTTATTAAATCCCTGATGTTAATTTTGTCATGGGGGAAAAATGGAGGACATTATAATGGGGAGAGGTATGTGATTAGCTTAAAATAAAATTTTGCTGCATACTAATCTTTGCTATTTAGTTATATGTATCACAGCAAAATGAATTTTCTAAAATACTTATCATACTACTTTTGCCTTGCATGAAAACATTCTAATAAATGAACAATTACTAATTTTACTTAATAGATAAATGTATCTAATAGGTCTTGGTACTTGGCCTTTGTTCTTAACAGTTTTAATACTTTAATTTTCTGTTCTTTTTCTTTACAATGTTTCTTTCTTTTCCTTAGAATGCGTCTATCCAAGCCACGAAATCTTCCGATAGTGTTAATGGAAGTGAACCAAACACTTCTCAGGTCTGTTATTAATATTATTTTGAAAAATAGCAAGTCATTTTAGAGTATTGGTCAATCTATATTATTAGCATTGACTTTACATTGAAATGGTGATGTCCAAACATTTGATACAATGTGTATGGAAAATCCAAGTTTGTTGATGGTTTCTTGGAAAAAATTTTAAATGAAAGTGGTTCAGGTATATACACCGGTCATGTAAGAGTCCATTATTGCTCATTTAAAAAATTAGTGGCAGTGAAGAGAAAACTTTATGGAAAAAAGCAATCTGACTTTACAGTTGTAAAAGATTATGGAGGAGATCATATTGAAAGACATGTTGAGTTACATAATCTGGAAGGGGGATATGAAGGAAATGGAATTTCTTTTAAAATTTGCTCTAATGGCGAGTATTTAGAGAATTTAGGTTATCTTTGATTTAAAAAAGCTATTTGTAGAGTGGGGCTCAAGTGACATTCTTTTGACTCCTTCCAAAAAAGAAAGAAAAAAATTCATTAAAAAAATTATAATGGTAGCAGTGTCTGAGATGAACATTTGTTTACTTTGGCTTTAGTGATTATTATTATTAACCTAGCTATTCTCAGCAGTCTCTAATGTAGATAATAACATTTCTAATTCTGTGAACCTGGAGCATGAATGTAGACAATTTATGAGCTAAATGATTTATGAACTAAATTTCGTAGACCAAACATTCTCAAGTATTGTTTAGCAAATGTATAAATTATAGCTTCCTGGACTCTATAAACAGGTTACCTGTGAGTTGAGATCCTCGTTCCTTTCAGGGAGGCTGGCCAGGTTCTGGGCATAGTCCAAGTCCCTGGACCTGTTGACTCTGGCCTTGAGCAGCATCCTCAATTAATCCGAAGTTGACTACAAATACATCATTTCTCATAAGTGCCATGAGGTAGGGATAAAATATTGGGAGGCATCGATCTAAATGGTACTGGACAGATCTAGTGATCTTTAAGGAATATTATTAAAGAATATTATTTGGAATCCTTATTTTCTTCTCTTAGAGAATAATCCAGAAAGACTAAATACAGTCATGAATGCAAAAACTAGAACGAATGATAACCAGCTTTATAACAAATTCAGGAGAGATTTAAGTTTTAGTTAAGGTGAAGAATGAACATGTGTGATACTCAGGAAGTAAGCTCACTAAAGGCTTTGAACTTTCTTTAAAAAAATATAGTTAAGGTGAAGAATGAACGTGTATGATATTCAGGAAGTAAGCCCACTAAAGGCTTTGAACTTTCTTTAAAAAAATACAAATATTTTTCCCCCAAATAAAAAAATAATATTTATTGAGTGTTTACTGTATGTCAGGCACTGTTCAGCATTTTATATATATAAAATCTCATTTAATTCTCATAACAAGGACATGTCTTCACTCAGCCTGTTTACACATTTCTGACAAGTTGGTTGTTGGTTGTTCTTAGCAAATTAGGAACAATGTATATCCATGAAGAGGGTAGAATGCTTGCTATGGTTGGGCTTCCTCACAGCTGCAGGAAATCAGAGTTGACATCAAGGTAGAAGAGATGGTAAAAAGCAGGCCCAAGAGTTCATGAAGCATAGCTGCCTGTGACCCCCTTATTACTCGGTAGAACATCCTATGTAAATCAATAGATTTTGGCACACAGTGTAATGATTGTAATCCATTAAAAAGGATTACTCCATTGTCCTTATTTAATAAGGCAGAAAAGTATCTATTTCAAAAAAAGTTCTGTTAAATACAGCTCCCTTTGAAATTGTTTAATGCTGTTCATAAAATTCATCTAATCAAAATGATTCTTCATCCATGTCTGAAAGAATGCAGCTAGCTGACATTTTACCTCAGGCAGACTTATAAAACAAAATATTTGAAAAAATTAATATATGCCACCATGTAATAAGGAAAAATACATTTCGCAAAGTAGGCATATTTGAGCATTTATCTTTATCTGAGAAACTGTAAAATAGTTTTATTGCTTCATAGTTTTAGTATTTTAGCAGTTTAGGACGAATCTAGGCTCTGGTGTTAACTCTCTTATTGTATAGGTGAAATATCAGGCATGAAATCTTAAATTTTTTGCCCAAGGACCAGTGGCTACTTATTGATAGTGCTGTGGGATTATCATAGATAGACACAAAACATCAGTCTATCTGGCTGTCATTTTTTGCCATGTATTGCCTCTGTTGAATTTATATGCTATTAAAACAAAATGAGACGTGAATGTCATCAAATTTAGTAGAGCAAACATAGGGTTTTAAATGACCATTCTCATAAAGCTGGAGATATCACTTCCCTGATTTCAAAATATACTACAAAGCTATAGTAACCAAAACAGCATGGTACTGCACAGAAACAGACCCACAGACCAATGGAACAGAATCAAGAACCCAGAAATAAACCCACACATCTATGGTCAGCTAATTCTTGACAAGGGAGCCAAGAACATACAGTGGAGAAAGGAAAGTCTCTTCAATAAGTGGTGTTGGGAAAACTGGACAGCCACATGCAAAAGAATGAAAGCAGACCATTATCTTACAACATATGCAAAAATTAACTCAAAATGGATTAAAGACTGAATGTAAGACCTGAAACCACGAAACTTCTAGAAGAAAACATGGGCAGTATGCTCTTCGACATTGGTCTTAGCAGCATATTTTCAAATACTATGTCTAACTGGGCAAGGGAAACAGTAGAAAAAATAAACAAATGGGACTGCATCAAAGTAAAAAGCTTCTGCACAGCAAAGGAAATCATGAACAAAACAAAGACCTAACAATTGGAAGAAGAAATTTGCAAACCATGTATCTGACAAGGGGTTAATATCCCAAATATATAAAGAACTCATACATCTCAAAAAAAACCCTAACAATGCAATTGAAAAATGGGCAAAAGATCTGAACAGACATTTCTCCAAAGAAGATATGCAGATGGCAGGCAGGCGCATGAAAAGATCATTAACTATCAGGGAAATGCAAATCAAAACTACAATGAGTTATCACTTCACTCCTGTCAGAAAGGGTATACTTGACAAGACAAGAAATAGCAAGTATTGGAGAGGATGTGAAGAAAAGAGAACTCTGATACACTGCTGGTGGGAGTGCAAACTGGTGCAGCCAGTATGGAAAACAGTATGGAGATTCCTAAACAAATTAAGAATAGAACTACCATATGACCCAGCTATTCCACTGCTGGGTATTTATCCAAAGAACATGAAAACACTAATGAGTAAAGATAGATGCACCCCTATGTTCATTGCAGCATTATTCACAATAGCCAAGACTTGGAAGCAACCTAGGTGCCCATCAAGGGACGAATGGATAAATAAGATGTGTTATATGTACACAATGGAATACTACTCAGCCATAAAAAGTGATGAAATCTGGCCATTTGTGACAACATGGATGGACCTTGAAGGTATTATGCTGGGTGAAATAAATCAGAAGGAGAAAGTCAAATGCTGTATGATCTCACTCATAAGTAACAGATAAAAACAACAACAAACAAACACACAGAAACAGAGATTCGAATGGTGGTTACCAGAGGGGAAGAGGGGAGTGAGGAGGGTGAAAGGGGTGATTAGGCACGTGTGTGGTGGAGATAGATTGTAATTAGTCTTTGGATGGTGAAGGTGATGTAATCTACAAAGAAATTGAAATATAAAGATGTACACCTGAAATTTATATAATGTTATGAACCAATGTTACTGCAATAAAAAATTCATTTAATAAAATTTTTTTTTAACAGGCTAAAAAATGTCTGTTCTCTTATGCTGTTATTGTTTTCCTTAATTATGGGGAAAGTTCTTGTTTTGAAAATCGCTTATGAAATTTTTAATATAAGAGAAATTATAGTATTAAAATTGAATTTTACGGAGGCGGGCCCCATGGCCGAGTGGTTAAGTTCGAGCACCCCGGGGTTTTGCTGGTTCGGATCCTGGGCACAGACGTGGCACTGCTCATCGGGCCACACTGACACCGCTCATTGGGCTGCACTGAGGTGGTGTCCCATATGCCACAACTGGAAGGACCCACAACTAAAAATATACAACTATGTACCGGGGGGCTTTTCGGGAGAAAAAGGAAAAATAAAATCTTTAAAAAAAAATTGAATTTTGAATTTTTTGTTGCTGTTTTTTGAATACTGCTCCCTTTTCTTTTATTTTCAACAATTCATTACGAAAAATTTCAAACTACAGACAAGTTGAAAGAACTTTAAAGTGAATACTTGTATACCCACCACCTAGATTCTATCATTGATACTTTGCTGTCTTTGCTTTATCACACTTTATCACAAATTTGTCCATCTATACATTCCTCTATCCGTTTACTTTTTTGACGCATTGCAGGATAAGTTGCAGGCCACAGTACCCTTCCCCCCTAATGTTTCAGCATGTGTATCATTAGCTAGAGTTCAGTATTTGTATTTTCTTTTTTGAGGTAAATTTTACATAAAATGAAATATACAAACTTCGTGGACATTGACTGAGTTTTGACAAATGTGTATGCCAAACCCATACAGAGATTATAGAACATTATCAACATCCCAGAAAGTTCCCTTATGGCCCTCCCTCCCAGAGACAAACTGTTAATTTTTTTCTACCATACCATAGATTAGTTCTGCTTGTTTTGGAACTTTATATAAGTGGTCTCATAGAGTATGTACTCTTTTGTGGAAGCCTTCCTTCATTCAGCATGTTTTTGAAATTTCATCCATGTTTGTTGTGGTTATCAGTAGTTTGTTCCTTTTTGTTGCTGAGTAGGATTCTTTTGAATGAGTATTCTATAGTTTATTCACATGTTAATGGACACGTGGGCTGTTTCCAGTTTTCGGCTATTATGAATAAAACTACTATGAACATTATTGCCAAAATCATCTTGTGCGTGTATGTTTTCATTTCTTCCTTTTTGCTTTTTAGTGTTATTGATTATATACTATTTGATGATTTCTAGAATAACATGCTGTATAGATAAAATGATGTATTTTGATACATATCCTTTTGACCACGCGTTGAGTGTCTAAATAACTCTCATTGGATCATCATCATCATATTGCCAGGTTAAGGTTTAGCTGAACAAATTTGTAAGAAGTACTTACCTTGTGGAAAGAACTGTGGCATGGCTACGGAGAGAGAGAGTGTAGATCCTGTTCTAAAAGAGCATACAGTCTGGAGTGGGGGGGTGTGTTTGCAGCAGATGTAATGATAGGAAAACTTATTTGGTGCTTACTACATATAAGACACTATTTTAAGTATTTTAAACATTTTCACTGGTTAAATCATCATAACAGTCCTACTAGGGAAGTACTATTATTTCCATTTACAGATGAGGGAATTGAAACACAGAAGTCTTACAGTTAGTAAGTGGTAAAGCTGAGATTCGAATCAGAGAGTTTGATTCAGAGTCTGTGTTCTTAACCAGTGTGCTATGTTGTCTCTCATTATTCTGGGGCATAAACAATTCAGTTTTTGTTGCAGCATGTCAGTAGCTAATGGTGAATCAGAATGCAATAAGGACTTCAGTAGTGGTCCTGGTAAAGTGCTTAGGCCGTAAAGAAAGTTTATTTCTGATGGGTGAGATCTGTGGTTTCCTGGAAGAGCTGTTTTTTGAAGGATGTCTCGAGTCCCGTATGCAGAAAAAGTATAGGCAGTGGTGCAGAGGCACACAGCAATGCATTTGTTCAGGGAACAGGAAGTTGTCTATTACGACTTAAGTTTTTGATGCACAGAAGGGTGAATTTACAGAGAAATGGGTTGTGGGAAGTTGGAACCTTGAATATAAGCCAAGGATTTTGAACTTTATATTAAATGGGAGTCCAATTTAAGAATTGGAATGAAATGATCTGAATTATGTTTTAGGAAGGCAATCCTGGTGACAGTGTGACAGGGGCAGATTGGTAGATAAGAGATTTGAGGCAAGAGAACAGAAGGCTGCTGCAGATATCCAGCTGATGGAGAGTAAAGGTCTGAACAAGAACAGAGTTGGGGAAATAAAAAGGAGGGATTAAAAACAAGGTAAAATGGGGAGACAGAAAAGAGTTAAAGGTAACTCTGATGTGTTAGTTTATTTCTACTTAATACATTTCTCCTTCTCTAACCCCCATCAGTTTTTTAAAGAATGAGTTATAAATCAGTGAATGTCTGTGGTACCAGAAACCTGATAACAGTTGATGCCAGCAGGAGTTTAGTTTTCCACCCGTCAGAAGGTCTAGAGATAAACATTTGTTAAGGATCCTTCTCCCTTTAGCTTCTTGTATCCCCACTCCCCTTCCCTTCCCCATTCTCACTGCTGCCTTTCACCCTCACAATTACAAGCTGGCCTCTAAGAATTACATTTCCCTTCTCGACAGGAGGAACGACTGAAGACAAGGACAAAAGGCATATTCCTTTTTATCAGGAAAATTATATCTCTTCTAGAAGGTTCCATCCTGTAGATTTTAACTTATAATGTACATTATTGGCTGAATTTAGTCACATGGCCGACTCCTGGCTGAAATAGAGCCTGGGAAATGCTAATTAGAAGAACCTCTTTAATTGAAATGCAATATAATGTAATATGATATGTCACAGTATAACATATATATATATATACACACACACAGAAAAGTATGATATATTCATTATACAGTTTTCTGAATTTTCACAAACCAAATACACCTTTGTAACCAGCACCCCAAATTGAGAAAGAAATTACCAGCACCCAGAAGCCCTTGTGCTCCCTTCCATTCCCTCCTCTTACTGCCAAGGGTAACCACTATCCTGGCTTCTAACACTATAGGTTAATTTTGCCTGCTTTTGAACTTTATGTAAATGGAATCAAAAGTGGGTACTTGTTTGTCTCTGGCTTATTTTGCTCAGTTGTCTGAGATTCATCTGTATTCTTGCTTGTGGTTGTAAATCATTCATTCTCATTGCTGTCTAATATTCCATTGGTGAACACACTACAATTTATTTATCCATTCTTTTATTGATAGATATCAATAGCAGTTTCAAGTTTGGGACTATTTTGAATAATGCCGCTATGAACTGTCTAGTTTATATCTTTTGTTGAACATATTTACACATTTGTTTTGGGTATATACTTAGTAGTGAAATTGGTGGTTCAGAAGGCGTGTTTGTGTTTACTTTTAGTAAATACCAACAGTTTTTCAAAGTGGATTGCATCATATCCTCACCAGTACTTGGTATTTTCATTGTTTTAGTCATTCTGGTGGATGTATGGTAGTATCTCATGATGGCGTTCATTTGTATTTGGGAAGGTGAATGTTTTTACCTGGATGTTTTGTTACACTGAACAAAACTGGGGTCTGGTGGAAAGCAAGAAGGGAAGATTGGATATTGAGTGATTAGCCAGTATTTATTAATAGTTTACCTTGGGCCGGTCATGGTTCTAAGTACTTCATGTGTATTAATGTATTGCTCCTCACAGCCACACTCAGAGGCACAGAGAGGCTAAGTAAATTGCCCAAGGTCTATTGCTAGTAAATGGTAGAAGTAAGACTTGAGCCCAAGAAGTCTGGCTTCATAGCCTGTGCTCTTAGTTCCTGTATCGTATAACTAGAAGAGTCTGCCACGTAAGCTTGTATATGACATTCTTATTTATAAGTTTGTTTTTGTGTTTTCTTTTATTCTCCTTTCTCTAATAATGATATTGTTAATGTTTATTGAGTATTTGCTACATTGTAAGCACTTTGCATGTATTAACTCATTCAGTCCTTGTGGTATCCATATCAAGTGGGTGGTATTACTATTATCATCAGCATCATTATTATTTTTATCATCTCTGTTTTGCAGAGGGGGAAACAAGACTAATGAGGTTAAGCAACTTGGTTAAGGTCATGTAGAACATAGTGCTGGAGTCAGGATTTGAACTTAGGCAGCCTTACTAGACAGCCTACAGGCTGAATCACTATACTCAAACATGTTACTCCTAAACATAGTAGATGTGGCAGTTATTAAGCTTGTTACCTTCTGCAAATATGTGTCTTTGACATCGTTCATTAGCTTCTTCTGGCTCACCCTAAAATAACAACTATTTCTGGTGTTACTCAAACTTGCTTCACTTGTTTGTCCTAGGGCAATTTACAAGAAGATTGTATGAACAGAAATACATGGGTCATAAGTAAAAATATTTTTTGCATGGGTCATAAGTGACTGGTAATGGAATATCAGTAAAGCGGTTCTTAAAGTTTTTGAGCATGAAGGTCCCGCCTCTTCCTTTATGCCTTCTCCACTCCTGCAATATAAAGGTAAAACTTGTACATTATGAAGAAAAATAGAAAGAACAGGAAAATATAAAAGTGAAAATAAAAATCACCTAAAATCTTACCACTCAGAACCACTCACTGTTAACTTTTGGTGTTTGTCCTTAATGACCTGGTTCTACACGTGTTTGTATAAACACATGTAAACTGGAAAGTATATTAATTATAGTCATGCACTGCATAATGACATTTTGGTTAACGATGGACCACATATATGATGGTGGTCCCATAAGATTAGTACCATAATATGAAGGGGCACGTATGTATGGTGACGGGAAAACTAGACTGTTGGTGGTGAACACGATGCAGTCTACACAAAAACTGAAAGATAATGTACACGTGAAATTTACAGTGTTTAAACCAATATGACCTCAATAAAATAATTAAAAAAAATTAGTACCATATTGCCTAGGTGTGTAGTAGGCTATACCATTTAGGTTTGTGTAAGTACACTCTACGATGTTCACACAATGATGAAATCACCTAACGACACATTTCTCAGAACGTATCCCTGTTGTTAAGCAATGTATGACTGTACTTTAAATCAAAAGATACTTCCTAAAACTCATTCTCATTAGTGCAAGTTAAATACTGACTACTGGAACAAAATAATACAGCTTAGAACAGTTTGTTGAATTAAGTTATATTTCATTGTTATTATTCAGATTAATGCGTTATTCAAATTAAGAGAACAGCGGCTCTTGCTTATCAGTAACATGGGACTTACTGATCTATGCAGAGGGTCTCTAGCTCGGACTTTTCAACTGTCCTCCGTGATTTTTTAATGCTATTTTTAGTCCCAGTAGACAGAATGGTAAGTAGAGCCGAGTTAGATGTCACCAGTCAGCTCTGCCTGGCATTCTCTTATTGAACAAAATGGGCTTGTTACACATTACCCTCCCTCTACCTCCATTCCCGTCTTTTGTTGAGAAGAGTGATCAGGAATCAGCGCCTCCATAAAGACTCCAGATAAAGCCTGTTTGATTTCAGCCACACACTTCACACTTTACAGTATATACCCATATTTTAGGCAGTGGGGATATACAGGTGATACAGATGGTCACTGCCTCCAAGGATCTTACGGTTTAGTGGACGAGTCCTCACAGCATGCCTGTGAGATCAGCTGGGAAGGAGATTCCTTCTTTTTTACAGATGTGCAAAATGAAGGGAAGTGACTCAATGAAGCTCATTCCACTGCTTGGTGACAGACCTGGGACCTACACCCCTGTCCTCTGACTTCGGGTGCAGAGCTTTTTCAGAAATAACCAGGTGTCTCTTGTTTTTCAGCAAACAATGTATTATGTAAAATGTCAGGAATATAAATTAAATTTATTAGAGCTTTTAATAGATTATTGCTTTTAATAGGGAATAATAGAAATCTAAATATGTATTTTAACCCAAATGTTCTGTTGGGTTTTGGTTGCAGTCAGGTGACACACAGTCTTTTGCACAGAAGCTCCAGCTCCGGGTGCCTTCCATGGAATCTTTGTTTCGAAGTCCAATAAAGGAATCTCTATTCCGATCTTCTTCTAAAGAGTCCTTGGTACGAACATCTTCCAGAGAGTCCCTGAATCGACTTGACCTAGACTCTTCTGCTGCCACCTTTGATCCACCCTCTGATATGGAGAGCGAGGCTGAAGACTCACTGGGGAATTTAGACAGTCTCAACAAAGAACAGTTGATTCAGTGGTTGCGAAGAATGGAACGAAGATTGAATAGCTACAAAGGCAAATGTTCTGAGGTAAGATCATGACTTTTTTGCCTACATGAAAACTTCTTCCCTTTGTTCTCTAATTCATACTACTTTATGGCTTTTACTCCTGTGGTTGGGTAAACTGTTGATTCCCTAGATAGGTTGGTTACTAATGGTGGGTAATCTGTGGTAATATGTATTTAAAGAATATCAGTGTCACAGAGACCCTTGACAAGATTCTTAGTAGTTTTGGAGAAGATTGTTATCTGTAGCCTTCTGGTTCTCACATTCTTTGCCCCTTTCCTTTCCCAGCTCCTCTCTCCAAGGTCTCTTGGACACCCAGTACAGGCTTCACTGTCTTTTCTCCTCAAATCCCGTCCCTTGTTCATCTTCTAAGTGCTGTGGCTCCAAAATGACCACTTTCTGCCAACCAAATTCCCATTATTACTGACCCCAATTATGTTTTAGGGAGTCTGATTTTCTGACACATTTGGTTCACTCTCATTGTACCTACATTTAAACCTTGCCTCAAATGAATCTTTTAACCGCTAAACCTCTTGAGGATGACACTCCTTGTCTGGTCTAAGAGAGGAAGAAAGTAGTGCTGCTCCATTTCTCTTTTCCATCCTTCAGGAACATAGCACCTTCCCTTTGGGCTGAACTGTATTAGTTTCTCTCCTGGTCCTGTGCAGTTAAAACAATTCTTCGTCAGGAAACCTTTCTGGAGCAAGTTGCCCATGGCTTTTTTTTTTTTTTTTAACAAATGTGTAATGTTTTATTGTCTCAACAGTTTGTAATTCAGCATTATAGTTAATTTTAATTAATGGATAATAAAGTTCAAGGTTAGGAAATAAAGTAGCCACAACTTCTATTTCCAGTTATGGCCACAATATGGGTAGCTTTATGCTGCAGCCAAAAACAACACAAAAAACCCTAGATGAAATATATAAAATATCTTTTTAAGATTATAAAGTACTGACAAAGTAGGAAGGAATTATTAGGCTAAGATCTATTGACTGGCTGGAACCCAGAGATGTAAACAGGGCATTAAAGCCATATGTCTCATCAGACACTTGTGTAATCAGGCAATTTTTTTCTTTAAAGTTTTTTAGTTTTTTATTTATATTAAAGTTAATAATGGCCTTAAGGTTTTTTTGTTTGTTTAGAGTTACATTATTTTCACTAACTTAACTATGGCTTTTAAGTTTGAATCTGGGGCAGCAGTAGAATTAGTATTTAAGTGTGCAAGACTCTATGCATTTTATATTTAGAGCGCCGTTTGATTTTGCACCATCTCTATGAAGTAGATAATAGCTCTGTTTTGTAGAATAAGGATTAGAGGCTCATAGAAATTTAATCATGGTGATTAATTAACTTGCTTAAGGTCACACAGGTTGCAGTTGACAGAGTTTGGATTTGTTTCTAGATCTTCTTGGTTGTTTCTCCTATTCTCTGCTACCTCAGGTAGAGTCATGTAGCTTATTAGGGATGAAAAGAGCCCATAGTCTTTGTCCCTCCCTTCCCTTGCTACTGTAGGTACCTAGGATGAAATAGTGCTGTAAGTGACATCTGATTGTTGGGTTACTCTTCCACCGCTACCTCCTTTTTGGGCACCGTTTTCCTATCTAGGTTGTAAGGTAATAAGGGAGGGTCCTGGTTTTAGGCAGAATTTTGTTTTTTGCGTTCTATATTTCTCTTGCTGGACTCACCTTCCATTGTTGCCTGCCTTTTGACTCAAGACATCAGTAGAGGCATTTAGGGGTACACAGGAACTTTCCAAAGAAAGTGGCAGGGCTCGGAATAAGGAAGTGCTTCCTCCTGAAGCTGCAGCCTGTTTCTTGAGAGTCCATTAACACTTCTAAAATAGGGTCCAAATAATTCATTGGAGCCATGTGCTTAGCCTTCAGATGAGTAATGCTATATAATTTACAGGTTTAAAAAGATTTGTTAATACATAATTCCATCAAGTTGTGCTAGAATGTTTAAATATCCTATTTAGGTTAAGTGGTTAAACATCTCTTTAGGATCTGAATTACCAGTTTTCATCTGTTTGTTATGAGTTCTTTTCTTCAGATTTTTACACAGCCATAGTCACAGATTCCATAACCGGAAGTAACTTTTAGAGGTCAATTACATGGTCTCTTATAGCCCAAAGCAAAAAATCACCTGGAGAGCTTGTTAAAACACACATTCTTGTCTTTCCACCCGCCCTCCCCTAATTCTCATTCAGTTAGTTTGAGGTGGGGCCCAAGAAATTCTGTTTATAGCAAGCTCCCAGGTGATGCTGTTGCTGATGGTACTGCCCTGTGACTACAGTTTGAGTAGCCTCCTTCCTTTAGACAAGTTGGCTCTAACCTCCACTTACGAATTAGATACTGAAATTTAAAGAGGTATGTGTCTAAGGTGAAATCAAATGGAGATTTAATATCTTTATTTATAGAGTCAAGTTACATTTTATTTTTTAGAAATATATTTCCTGTGTTATTTAGTTTTGACTGTATATGCATCCATTTAGGTTGAATTGCCTTTATAAGGATTCTTCTGATTTATTTTTTGAATTTCATAATGAGATGTTTTAGCAGAGGTTAGAATAATTGCATTTAGGAATGACTAATGTTATCCGGGACTTTTTCTTTATTTTAGCTTGTTACAGCTTATCAGACTCTTCAGAGAGAGAAGAAAAAGCTACAAGTAAGTGACTTGTTGGCTGTGATATTGATTCATACATGATTTTAAAATTAGAAAGGCTCTTATAGTAAGAGTAACCCTCACTTGTAATAATTCCCCATATGATCAAAGTATTTAACCTGCTTTACCATTACTGGAGATTTGATAACAAGTGTGAGTGAGAGATCCAGAGATTTTACGTCTGGTGGGGATGAAGCCTTGAGTTTGGGATCCCTGCAAGTGTTTAAGAGGTTTGGATTTAAGGCATGTTTGCCTCTTTCAAGAACGTTTCTTGGTGTCTCAGTCTGCAGGTTGCATCTTTGTTTTAATGGTAAAGAGACATACAACCTTCTAAACTTTCTCTTCTACTTTTAAAATACCTGCAGACATCTCTGCTTCTTATCAGTATATCAGAGTCCAAACCCAAGCATCCTCTCCCTTTCCTTGAGGCTGCTGTTTTAAAACTCTTGGTTAAATGTGTAGAGAGAAGCAGTTACTATAGCTCTTCTGGGCGATCCACCTTGACCCCACTATGTCATCCTGTTTGTGGCCAGAAATTTTCCACCAGGTATCCTAGGTGGTAATTCACATGTCAAAGCTAAGAGGAAATATCCAGTCCAGTTCAAATGGTTCCATCAGTTTGCTGTGTTACTTGTAAAATGTAGTCTTATTTTTTACAATAAAAGTTATTTAAAATTTAGTGTTTTGTCTCATTTAAAGATACTAATTACATAACCCAAAGTTGTTTCTAAAATGAGTTTTGGTAAAATTAGTCATTTTCCTCATATACATTATTTAAAAATATTTAATCTGCTATATATAATAATTTCCATTAAGTACAACAGTAAGTTTTCTGGCTTTGGTCTGGAATATAATCAGTTCAGAAGGGTAACACTAGTTTTTGCTGATTCAGTGTTCTAATTGTCTATAGCAGATGTGAAAATTAGGTTATTACAAATAGAGTGTTTAGTTTGATAATATTCTCTTAAACATGAATTCTATTGAAGTGAGGAATAGTTCTGATTTAATCCATTATATTATTACTGTTCCATAAATTCATTCTCAAAAGGTCATATTCTTGAGTTCTGTGAGTACCTTGCTTGTGTTTCTATGAACTGTCTGGATTTTTATTTCTAGATGTATGTAATTCTACCACTAAGTGGCAGTAGAGAATTGTGGTTGCATAGTCCCAAATATAAAGGGTGTTGGAGATAAAATTCAATGATTTGTATTATTTTCTATGTACATATACGTGCCCATGTGTGCACGCCTAGAAAACTCTTTATAAAATAGGCAAACATCCTTAGATGGAATGAAATTAAATGTAAATACTGCCAAAACTATTACCAGTGCTGTTCGTACTAGCTAACATTTATTGAGCTCTTACTGTCTGCCAGGTATTATGGTGTATTTAGTCCTTAAACCACTCCTGTGAGGAAACTGAGGAAGAGGGACTTGTTTATTATTGCAGAGCTTGTCCGAGGTGGAGAGCTGGGAACCACTTCCTGGCAGTTAGACTGCAGAGCATGTGCTTGTAAATAATGCACTGCAATTTTTCATCATTCTCAGCATTGCATCTTCCTACATTTAAAAGTCTGTATTTGAAACCAAACAAAACATGTGTCCATGGCTTTAGGGAAAAAAAAAACCCTTTGGTTTTTGTTTTATTCACTTACAAGGCCCCACAAATACAACCCAGTTACACTCCCCTGGGTTGTAAGCAAACTATTTGTATACCTGTATCTCCATTTTTTTGTTGTTAGTCCACGGAAGCCAGTGAAGCTGCAAGCTCCAGATTAACCCATTTCTTTACCTCTCTTTATTTATATTGTAAAGGAATATACAATTACTTTGTTTCCCTTAGACTGTAACTTTCCAGGTTTAATTTCCTCTACTAGTGAGAAGCACCCCTACTCCCAGGAAAGGATGAGTCATTTCATCTTTCAGTATTCCTCTTTTAACTTCTTGATTTTTATATATGATTACTAATTTAGCTGTCTATATAGTTTTCTTTGCAGTTTACTCCTGGTCTTTTTTTTTGTTTAATATAGAAAAGGACTATTTTGTTAAGTCACAAAAACTTTTCTGATAGGCTGGTAATTGACTTGTTCCACACATTATAGGCCACAGTGCAATAAATTGCATTTGAAATTTGATTTAACTTGAAAAAAGTTTTATTTGTAAAATTAACATGCAGTAACATTGACTTTTGTTTGGTTTACATCAGATTTGTGTAACCACCACTATAGCCAGGATGCAGTCTGTTCTGTTACATCATGATTTCACTTTTAACCAATTTTCAGCATGGTCATATCCTTAGCATTTTCAGTCCTGTCTTCCACCTCAGCTTATTTTTGGATAAACAGTTGTAATGCTGTAAAGATAATTATTTTTGACTTGCTTTGTATACTGTGTCATGCAGCTGTTTGAACCAACTTTTTTTCTTTTTTTTTTTTAATTAAAGGGTATATTAAGCCAGAGTCAGGATAAAGCACTTCGGAGAATTGCAGAATTAAGAGAGGTAAGTTATGGTGATTAGTACTTTGAGAATAGTGATTAAATCTCTCATATTTATCAGAATTATTGTATGTGCTAGAATAGTTTCATGTGTACTTCGTTAGGTACAGTATAACCAGCCCAGCCTATAAGACTAGGGATCAGTTCTTACAGTTTTTATTTTTATAGTCCTCCTAAGATATATGTTGTTGGTGGAATTAGTGAAATAAAAATGTCTTACTCAGCAATAGAATACCATTTGCCCACATGAAGAATCAGTGGCAACTTCCAAGACTAAACTATCCCTTCTGTTAGGTAGTTTAGGTTTCTTTTTGTTCTTCCTAATCAGCAATCATTTTGGTAAAATAAAATAAAAATTATATTCATTGTAATTTTGTGGGGTAATTTGTACAGTGAAGTATTAGAATCCAGGCAAATATTTATCATTTGGAATCATGCTTTACTAATTTCTGCTTCTATCCTGTCCTGAGACGGATGGAGGATATTGGCTTATATTGGTTGAAGGATAGCACTCTGTATCTCTGCTATATCACTTATCATAAACATTTAAAAAAAATTTTTCTTTTTGCGGAAGATTAGCCCTGAGATAACATCTGCTGCCAATCCTCCTCTTTTTGCTGAGGAAGACTGGCCCTGAGCTAACATCCGTGCCCATCATCCTCTACTTTATACGTGGGATGCCTGTCACAGCATGGCTTGCCAAGCAGTGCCATGTCCCCACCCTGGATCTGAACTGGCGAAGCCTGGGCCACTGAAGTGGAACAAGCGAACCTAACCGCTGTGCCACTGGGCTGGCCCATAAAATATTTTAATTGTAAAATAAAACAGATACAGAAAATTATGCAGAAGAAATATATAGCTTACATGTATGTGGTGAACAGTATTGTAGCCACCACCAGGGTCAAGAAATAGAATGTTGCCAGCGACTCCAAAAGCCCCTCCGTGTTTCCCAACCCAATCGTAGCCCTCTCCCATTCTCCGAAAGTAACTACTGTCCTGACTTTTATTGTGTTTTCTTGTGTCTCTTTAAGGTTTTTATCACGTATGTTTGCACCTCTAGAACTACAGTCTTGGCCGTGTAAAACAATTTTTGATATATGTCTAAATCTACACATCCCTGCATTTCCTTTATTTTCCTTACTGTTTTATCTGTTGTAGAATCTGATGATAAATTAGAAAATTCAAAATTACCCATTTGCCTTATTCCAACATTATAAACACAACAGTCTTGGAATAACGATACTAATCCTACCACAATCAGTTATGATTACTGGAATTAGTTAAATAAAATTTTATATGTTATTCCCATTCTGTTAGATGGAATGTTATACTGTTAGATCATAAACCCTTACATAGGTGTTCTTTCTCTTTTAACCTTTGTGGTGTATTTGTTCTGTAAGTATATTTAATGTTCACCAAAAAAAGAGGCCAGGAGATAGCTAATAAGAGAAAGGAGGAGAGGGACCGGGCCAGTGGCGCAGTGATTAAGTTCGCACATTCCGCTTCGGCGGCCTGGGGTTCACTAGTTCAGATCCCGGGTGCGGGCATGGCACTGCTTGGCAAGCCATGTTGTGGCAGGCATCCCACATATAAAGTAGAGGAGGATGGGCATGGATATTAGCTCAGGGCCAGTCTTCCTCTGCAAAAAAGAGGAGGATTGGCAGCAGATGTTATCTCAGGGCTAATCTTCCTCAAAAAAAAAAACGAAAAAAATGAGGAGGAGAAACAAGGGGTCTAGAGGCTCTAAAGTAAATTACTGTTTCAAACATATCCAAACTATTTTTGTAGTAGCTAAGGTATATTTCTGAACTATAACCCCGGTTGTAGTTACATAAAGAAAAATTTAATCAGTAATTTATATGTAAATACTAAGATAGGTGAGAGTTCTGAATACTTTTAATTTTGTTCATGAAGAGAAAAATTTCCTTCAACTAAATAATATAACCCATAAAATCATGATTACCACTTAGTTAAACACTCAGAATAATGTAAATTATAAAGTGTTTTGTTTCTTTGGGATTAAAATCTGAATAGAAGTTAGACACAGTTTCGTTACTACTGTGATTTAGACAGGCCAAAATTGAGTATAATATCTTTATTTTGCTATATTAAGATATTCAGAAAGTATTCTTAAGTGTTTTATTTCTTCCCCATGTGGTTATGATTATATGCATGAATAGAATCCATGAGCATCTCTCCTAGTATTTTCTGGAGGGCAAAACACAGCTCTGTACAGTCATGCGCTGCATAACATTTCAGTCAATGATGGACCATATATACAATGGTGGTCCCATAAAATTACCATATAGCCTAAGTGTATAGTTGGCTGTACTCTCTAGGTTTGTGTAAGTACTCTATGATGTTTGCACAATGACAAAATTGCCTAATGAGGCATTTCTCAGAACATATCCTCGTTGTTAAGTGACACATGACTGTTTAGGCAAATATTATGTCTAACGTCAATATCTAGTATATTAAATATTTTTTAATGAATCAGATAAAGAAAAAGGTAAGTGAAAACAGTTCCAACAGATACCCTGTTCTTTGCCTGATCTTGAATCTTACAACGTGAACAGATATTAAACAGGAATATCGTACTATGAGGAAGAGGTAATTATACTATGCAAATTATGAGCTCATCTAAGTAGATAGAGTTCTCTGATTACCTTTTAAGGCCAGTTAAATGTGGAATAAATGAAGACATTGTCTTTGATGTTTCCTTCTTTCTCTGTCCTTCTGTTTGTGCACAGCATGTACTTTTTCCCAGCTCTCTCAGATGCAATTCATTATAAGCAATTGCTGTTCTCAAAGCTAACTTCAGGGAGGGAGGGGGAGGGTTCATTTTTGGCAGCTTGAAATCACTTCTGAACATAATTGGTAGCATAGGACTGAGAGAGAAAATAGTGAAACAATTCAAGGTATTTGATATGTCCCACTCATCAGAATTTCTCTCTAAGGAGGTAATCAGAAAAACCTTGTAAGATTTATGCATACAAATATTAATCCCAGGGTTTGCCAAAATTTGGAAACAGAATAAATGGCCAACAATAGGAGAATTATTGAATTAGTTGTTAGATTTAATAATATTATAGAGCTGTTTATTATTGTGATAAAAGTTCAATTTCATTACACTTCAGTATCTTATTCTTGTCACTTGAAGAGAGGCTGTTTGAAGCAGTTAACTGCAGGGAGCATTATTGACTGTATTCGATGGCAGATAAACCAATTTTAAGAAAATATTTTCTAAATCATTACTGATTTAAACCTAAATTGGAGATACAGGTACTTAGATTCCTGAACAATTACTTTTCTTCCATTAGCTTACATTTTAACACATAGTTTGGATGATTGAAGTTCATATATAAACTGTCAGATGATAGTAAATCTTGAACATAGTTTTTTATCTATAAGTGGCTAACATGCAGAATTTTCTCCCCAGTAAGATACTGAATTTTAAGATTGGACTTCAGAGTCAGTATTTGGCATCACTTTTCTTTTTCTCTTTTTGAAAGGATTTAGTCAAGTTGCTAGAATGTTAAAGGAAAAAAAAGCAACAAAACTGACCAGAATGGTGAAGAGACTTGAAATCATGTCCTCTGAGTAGTGGTTGGAAAAGCTGGAGGTGTGTTAAAGGAGAACACCAAGGAACATTGTTATTTATTCAATAAATATTTATTATGCCAGACCTACTAAATACCTGGATTATTTTATTTATTTATACGTACATACCTAGATACAGAATATATAAGGGTAGATGAGACAAACTCCTTGACCAAATGAAGCTTATTTTCTAGTGGGTAAGACATACATACATACATAACACACTGTCAGGTACTAAATAGTTCTATTGGGAAGAATAAAGCAATCATAAAGGGATGAAGATTGAGTGAGGCCTTAGAGAGGATGGTCAGAGACTGGATACTCTTTGAAGAATGGATTATAGGGGGATAAGGATGGAAGTGGGAGCCAGTTGGAAGACTCTTGTGGCAGTAGTAGTGGTAGAGCTAGAGCTGGTGAGAAATGGTCAGATTTGCTACTTACTTTAAAGGTACTGCTACTACGATTTGCTGATTGGACATGGGGGAAAAGAGAGGAGTCAAAGTTGACTCCAGGGTTTGCTTGAGTGACAGTGAACAGTGGTGTCATTTGCTGAGATGGGGAATAGTGGGAGAAAATTAGATTTTGGAGGAGGAATATCAAGGTTTGATTTTGCCTGGCTTCAGAATTTGGAAAGTGGTGTCATATAGAAGAAGGTATTAGATTTGTTCTTGGTGACTCCAAGGGTCTAATCAGAAGAACTTTTTGAAAGTGAGAAATGACCCCAGATACCAGAGTTCAGTTCTGGAGCCAGTGAGATCTCTGTCATGGAAGCATTGGACAGTTGGCCAGCCAGCCTCTGGGCTGTACTGTGGATGTAAAGTTCCTTTATAACTATAGTCTTCATTGTTTATGGAGTGCTTCGTGATAGAATAGTGTAAGATAGCGGGAGGGAGATGCTGCCATTGTATCCAAGGACTAGATGAGGAGATGAAAACGTTCAAAACCTGAAAACTGTAGTATAAATTGGAGAGTTTTTATGGGCTGTTAGAGATGCCATATAACAGAGTCTAGTATGGTAGGATGTAGAAAATTATGTAGAAGAAATGAATTTTAAAGAAAGTGAAGGACTGCATTGCTATTAAGGAGATGTGCAGCTGTTCCAGACTTAAAGAACTGGCCTGTACAAAGTCACGGAGGACAGTGCTTTCCAGACTTGTGGATTTCATGGGCTGGAATATTATCTCCAGTTCCTTCCAGAAATAGGGGAAAGGATAATTGTCATAGGGCTACCAGCTTTTATTTTTTCAAGTAAGGACATCGAGAATAAGGAACCGGATGCTTTTATTGTCATTATTTCACAAAAGAAAGGTTTTTTTAATAGTAAAAAAAAAAAGAAAAAACATATTCTCAGAATAAAGTGCAGTTGTCTAAATGAGATAAATTTAGATCTATGAAAAACTCTCTACCTTGGCCTCTGTTTCTTATTTCACCAGGGTTTGGTGAAAGCTTCGTTCTGGACAAGTGCTGATTCAAAGACCCGAATTTGGAGACTGCTGTGAGGGGAAGTCAAGCCAGGAGTCTTAGTGAGAGAACAGTAAATACTGTGTTTAGAGATCTTGGGGCAGTGTCGGTGTGGGGGAGAATAGAGGACAGTTACTGCCAGAGAGTTAGCGCCTCAGTGTTTTGAGAATTAGTAAAATTTGAAACAATGCAAGAAGAAGGCGTTGCTTATAAGTGCTTCCAAATATTGTTTGAGGAAAATTTTCTAGCAATTATGTGAGGGATGGATTAAATCGGAGGAAGACTTGAGATAAGAATTCTCTCTAGAAGGCTGCTGAAGGAAATTAACCATCAACAATTATAGAGATCCAGACTGTGGTTATGGATATGGAAAAAGATAGCACCTAAACATTGTAGAGAAAGTAATAAAATGATTATATACAGGGATCAATAAAGGTAAGTGTAATGTGGCTTTGAATGTTTTGAGTTTAGGGACTTAGAAAAACAAGGATCCTAGGAAATTAGAGGAGGTTTGATGGGATATCTGAAGTGTTCCAGATGTTATCCTCTAGCATTCTAATGGAGTAAGCATAACGGAGAAGCACTGAGGACACAGGACTGAGCCCGGAGGGATAGATGCCTATAGAATCGATGAACATGGACATAGAGGAAACTGTAAGAGACAGGAATATAGACAGGAGCCCTGAACCATGGAAAGCAGTTACCTCCATTGAGGAGGTAACTTATTGGTAACTGGTATAGCAGAGAGGTAAAGATCATTGGACTTAGTTAGGAAGGCTCATTAATGACCTAAAGAAAGCAGCATTTTAAGTAATTTCAGGAACTTGAAATTCTACTGTTTGATGATCAGTTAATTGAACCTTTTCATTTTATAGATGAGGAAGCTTCTGATGTTCGCTGTTAAATACTTTCATGTATTGGGAGGAGGAAGACTCTTTTGGCATTCTGTGTGGTATATAACAGTTTAGTTTTAGATCAAGGAAGTATATGATAGCACAAGGATTAAGATATCTTAAAGTAGGATAAAATTTTACTTCTAAAGTAATTTTTTTTTTAAATTTTCTCTACCTTATCATCAATTCAGAAGTAATTACAGCTTCAAAAATACAGTCTTTCTTAATGGATCTTCATATTCTTTAAGGAACAAAATTATTTGCTGGTGTAAATGCTAATGTTTTAAATGCTAATTATTCTCTAATTATTGTTGCTGATACCTTATTTTAAGATAAATACAAATCTGGATCATGTTTTTAGACTTTGAAAACTTCAAGTTTGTATTTTTTATTTTATACTGAAAACTACCTGTAAAATCCTTTATGTTTTAGGAGCTCCAAATGGACCAGCAAGCGAAGAAACATCTACAAGAGGAGTTTGATGCATCTTTAGAGGAAAAAGATCAATATATTAGTGTTCTCCAGACTCAGGTAAGAGATAAAAAGAAAAAGTGTGGAATTTTGGGGTAAGCAAAAATAAAGGCGTTTTGATGGGATATCTAATACATTCCAGATGATTAAAAAAAAATAACCTATTTTTAAAACTCTTTGCTTTTCCTCAGTTGATTTTAAAGGATTTTAAAGTTGATTTTAAAGTTGATTTTGATTTATTTTATCGTTTGGCTGTGATACCACTGAAAATAGCAAGTATAAAAATCGATTGCTTTGAGACTAAAGCTTTTATTTTAATTTTCCTCCATTAGCAAAAAGGTTACTGTTTACTTTTTATCCTCTCTGTATGTTTTGTTTAGTTGAGGTCATAATAGTTTATAACACTGTGAAATTTCAGTTGTACAGTAGTACTTGTCAGTAACTATATATATATGCCCCTATACCCCGTATGCCCATTCCCCAATCCCCTTTTCCTCTGGTAACCACTAATCTGTTCTCTTTGTCTGTTTATCTTCCACATATGAGTGAAATCATACAGTGTTTGTCTTTCTCCATTTGGCTTATTTCACTTAACATAATACTCTCAAGGTCCATCCATGTTGTTGCAAATGGGACGATTTTGTCTTTTTTTATGACTGAATAGTATTCCATTGTGTGTGTGTATATACCATATCGTCTTTATCTGTTCATCAGTTGTTGGGCACTTGGGTTGCTTCCACGTCTTGGCTATTGTGAATAATGCTGCAATGAACATAGGGGTGCATAAGTCTCTTTAAATTGTTGATTTCAAGTTCTTTGGATAAATACCCAGTAGTGGGATAAGTGGATCATATGGTATTTATATTTTTAATTTTTTGAGAAATCTCCATGCTGTTTTCCATAGTGGCTGCACCAGTTTGCATTCCCACCAGCAGTGTATGAGGATTCCCTTTTCTCCACATCATCTCCAACATTTGTTGTTTTTTGTCTTGGTGATTATAGCCATTCTGATAGGAGTAAGGTGATATCTCATTGTAGTTTTGATTTGCATTTCCCTAATGATTAGTGATGTTGAACATCTTTTCAAGTGCCTGTTGGCTGTCTGTATATTTTATTTGGAAAAATGTCTGTTCAGATCCTCTGCCCATTTTTTGATTGGATTGTTTGTTATTTTGTTGTTGAGTTGTATGAGTTCTTCATATATTTTGGAGATTAACCCCTTGTCAGATATATGATTTGCAAATATTTTCTCCCAGTTGATGGGTTGTCTTTTCATTTTGTTCCTGGTTTCCTTTGCCTTGCAGAAGCTCTTTAATCTGATGTAGTCCCAGTTGTTTATTTTTTCTTTTGTTTCCCTTGCCCGAGTAGATGGTATTCAGAAAGATCCTTCTAGGACTGATTTCAAAGAGTGTACTGCCTTTGTTTTCTTCTAGGAGTTTTATGGTTTCATGTCTTAACCTTCAAGTCTTGAATCCATTTTGAGTTAATTTTTGTGTATGGCAAAAGATAATGGTCTACTTTCATTCTTTTGCAGGTGGCTGTCCATTTTTCCCAGCACCGCTTATTGAAAAGACTTTCCTTTCTCCATTGTATGTTCTTGGCTCCTTTGTCAATGATTAGCTGTCCATAGATGTGTGCTTTTATTTCTGGACTTTCAATTCTGTTCCATTGATCTGTGTGCCTGTTTTTGTACCAGTTCCATGCTGTTTTGATTACTGTAGCTGTGTAGTATATTTTGAAGTCAGAGACTGTGATGCTTCCAGGTTTGTTCTTTTTTCTCAGGATTGATTTAGCTATTCAGGATCTTTTGTTGCCCCATATGAATTTTAGGATTCTTTTTTCTGTTCTGTGAAGAATGTCATTGGGATTCTGATTGGGATTACATTGAATCTGTAGATTGCTTTATACTTACCGTGTAGACATTTTAACTATGTTTATTCTTCCAGTCCATGTGCATGGAATATGTTTCTGTTTCTTTATGTCATCATCAATTTCTTTCAATAATTTCTTATAGTTTTATTATATAGGTCTTTCCTTGATTCAGTTTATTCCTAGCTATTTTGTTCTTTTTTTTGCTGTTGTAAATGGGATTGTATTCTTGAGTTCTCTTTCTATTATTTCATTATTAGAGTATAGAAATGAAACTTACTTTTGTAAGTTGATTTTGTACACTGCACCTTTGCTGTAGTAATAGTTTTCCAATGGATTCCTTAGAGTTTTCTGTGTGTAAAATCATGTTGTCTGCAAACAGCGAGAGTTTCACTTCTTCCTTGCCAATTGGGATACCTGTTATTTCTTTTTCTTGCCTAATTGCTCTGGCCAAAACCTCCAGTACTATGCTGAATAAGAGTGGCGAGAGTGGGCACCCTTACCTTGTTCTTGTTCTCAGAGGGATGGCTTTCAGTTTTTCCTCTTTGAGTGTGATGTTGGCTATGGGTTTGTCATATATGGCTTTTATTGTGTTGAGGTTTTTTCCTTCTGTGCCCATTTTATTGAAAGTCTTTATCGCAAATGGATATTGGATCTTGTCAGATGCTTTCTCTGTATCTATTGAGATGATCATGTGGTTTTTATTCCTCATTTTATTAATGTGGTATATCACATTGATTGATATGCAGATGTTGAACTGTCCCTGCATCCCTAGTATAAATCCCACTTGATCATGGTGTGTGATCCTTTTAATGTTTTGGTGTATTCACTCTGCCAATATTTTGTTGAAGATTTTTGTATCTATGTTCATCAGTGATATTGGCCTGTAGTTTTCCTTCTTTGTGTACTTCTTGTCTGGCTTTGGATCAGGGTGATGTTGGCCTTGTAGAATGTGTCAGGAAGTATTCCATCTTCTTCAATCTTTTGGAATAGTTTGAGAAGGATAGGTATTAAATCTTTGAGCGTTTACTAGAATTCTCCAGAGAAGCCGTCTGGTCCTGGACTTTTATGTTTTGGGAGGTTTTTGATTACTGTTTCAATCTCTCATGATTGGTTTATTCAGATTCTCTATTTATTCTTGGTTCATTTTTGGGAGGTTGTATGAGTCTAAAAATTTATCCATTTCTTCTACATTGTCCAATTTTTTGGCATATAGTTTTTCATAGTATTGTCTTATAATCCTTTGTATTTCTGTGATATCCATTGTAATTTCTCCTCTTTCATTTCTAATTTTATTTATTTGAGCCTTTTCTCTTTCTTTCTTAGTGAGTCTGGCTAAGGGTTTGTCAATTTTATTTCTCTTCTCAAAGAACCAGCTCTTAGTTTCATTGATCCTTTCTACTGATTTTTGTTTGTTTGTTTGTTTCAATTTCATTTATTTCTACTCTAATTTGTGTTATTTCCCTCTTTCTGCTGACTTTGGGCTTTGTTCTTTTTTTTCTAGTTCTGTTAGGTGTAGTTTAAAATTGCTTATTTGAGACTTTTCTTGTTTGTTTAGGTGTGCCTGTACTGCTATGAATTTCCCTCGGAGGACCACTTTTGCTGCATCCCCTATGAGTTGGCATGATGTATTTTCATTTTCATTTGTCTCCAGATATTTTTTTAATTTTCCCTTTAATTTCTTCATTCATCCATTAGTTTGTTCAGTTTTATGTTGTTTAGTCTCCACATATTTGTCACTTGCCCAGCTTTTTTCTTGTTGTTGATTTCTAGTTTCATAGCATTATGGCCTGAAAAGATACTTGATATTTCAGTCTTCCTAAATTTGTTGAGGCTTGCCTTCTTTCCCAGCATCTGGTCTGTCTTTGGGAATGTTCCATGTGCTCTTGAGAAGAATGTATACTCTTCTGTTTTTGAAAGGAGTGTTCTATATGTATCTGTTAAGTCCATCTGGTCTAGTTTTTTGTTTAATTCCACTATTTATTTGTTGACTTTCTGTCTAGATGATCTATCCGTTGATGTAGGTGGGGTGTTGAGGTTCCCTACTATTATTGTGTTGCTGTTAATTTCTCCTATTAGGTCTGTTAATAGTTGTTTTGTGTATTTTGGTGCTCCTGTGTTAGGTGCATACATGTTTAAAAGTGTTATGTCCTCTTGGTGGAGCGTCCTTTATATCATTATATACTGCCCCTCTTTGTCTCTCGTTGCCTTTTTTATCTTGAGGTCTGCTTTGTCTGATATAAATATGGCAACACCTGCTTTCTTTTGTTTGCCATTAGCTTGGAATATTGTCTTCCATCCCTTCACTCTGAGCCTGTGTATGTCTTTAGAGCTGAGATGTGTTTCCTGGAGGCAGCATCTTGTTGTGTCTTGCTTTTTAATCCATCCTGCCACTCTGTGTCTTTTGATTGGAGAATTCAATCCATTTACATTTAGCATGACTGTTGATATATGAGGACTTAATACTGCCATTTTATCACTTGTTTCCTGGTTGTTCTGCATTTCCCTTGTTACTTGTCCTGTATATTTCCAACTACCAATTCAGTTTGGTGTTTCTCTATGATGGTTTTCTCAGTATTTATCGTTCATCGCTGTTCTGATTTTTTTTTTAAAGATTTTATTTTTTTTCCCTTTTTCTCCCCAAAGTCCCCCAGTACATAGTTGTATATTCTTTATTGTGGGTCCTTCTAGTTGTGGCATGTGGAACGCTGCCTCAGCATGGTTTGATGAGCAGTACCATGTCCGCGCCCAGGATTCGAACCAACGAAACACTGGGCGCCCTGCAGTGGAGCGCGTGAACTTAACCACTTGGCCACGGGGCCAACCCCCACTGTTCTGATCTTTTGTTTAGTGGTTACTGTGAAATTTGTGTAAAAGATCTTGTAGATGAGGTAGTTCATTTTCTGATAGCCTCTTTTTTCCTTAGTCTAACCACATTTCATCCCTTTTCTTCTTTCTTATCTAAGTTATTGTTTCCACAACTTATTCTGTTTTGTGTTTTGAGTTTGGGGTTAAAATGAAGTGATTATACTTATTTCTGATGTTTTCCTTCCCTTTATCTCTAATGTTATAATTAAGTGTTTGCTAACCAGTTCTGATAGAGAGCTGTACTTTTCTGATTTTGTCTCTGTGTTTATCTCCTTGCTCAAGGCTTTTTAAACTCTTTTTTTTTTTTTA
The DNA here is from genome assembly GCF_041296265.1 of Equus caballus. Lineage (NCBI taxonomy): Eukaryota > Metazoa > Chordata > Mammalia > Perissodactyla > Equidae > Equus > Equus caballus. The sequence continues at coordinate 59,254,662 of NC_091699.1, read as the reverse complement.
GGTATAAGGGCCTTCTAGATCATTTCTTGTAGAAGGAGTCTTGTGGCAATGAACTCCCTCAGCTTTTGTCTATCTGGGAAAGTTTTTATTTCTCCATGATATCTGAAGTATCATTTTTGCTAGATAGAGTATTCTTGGCTGAAGTTTTCGTCTTTCAGAATTTTGAATATATCATTCTACTCCTAGCTTGTAAGGTTTCTACTGAAAAGTCTGCTGAAAGCCCAATGGGGGTTCCTTTCTAAGTTATTTTCTTCTGTCTTCCGCCCTTAATTTTTCTTTGTCATTTACTTTTGCTAGTTTTACCACTGTGCCTTGGAGAAACTCTTTTAACACTGATATAATTAGGTGTTCTATTAGCTTCATTTACATGTAATTTCAGCTCCTTCCCCAGATTTGGGAAGTTCTCAGCTGTTATTTCTTTGAACAAGCTCTCTGCTGCTTTGTCCCTCCTTTCTCCCTCTGGAATACGTATAATCCTTATATTGCATTTCCTGATTGAGTCAGATAATTCTCAGAGAACTTCTTCATTTCTTTTTAGTGTTGATTCTCTCTTCTCCATCTGAAGCATTTCTATGTTTCTGTCCTCTAGATTACTGATTCTGTCCTCCAGAATATCATGTCTGTAATTTTTTAAAGAGACCAGATTTTTCTTTATAGCATCCATTGTTTTTTTTTATTGCCAACATTTCTAATTTTTTTATATATATAGTTTCAATCTCTTGTGAAGAATTCCCTCTGTTTGTTAATTTATTCCTGATTTCATTGAACTGTCTTTCTGAGTTTTCTGGTAGCTCATTGAGAGTCTTTACGATAACTATTCTCTATCATTTAGATTGTAAATTTCTGTGACTTCAGGATTGATTTCTGGGTACTTGTCATTTTCCTTCTGGTCTGGACTGTTAATATAACTCTTCATGCTATTTGATGGAGTGGACTTGTGACGTCTCATAGTGGTAGAATCTAGTTGCAGATTCTACCTGCTGCCATAGGAGGGGGCAGGAGCTGTGTATTTTGAGCCTGCTGTAATCTCCAGCAGCTGTGCCTGAACTTTGGAAGCTGTGTCAACTGGAGCCTGCCTGCGTTTGCCTGCTGGCCACTGCTACTTTACATATGTAGGAGCACAGGTGCTCTGGCATGGGTCCCCTGCTCTAACCGACCAGCCAAGCTGGTGTGCCAGGTGTGGTGGGGAGGAGCACTTTCTTTATTGCGTGTGTGACCCCAGGGGCGCTCCCACTCTGCACTCGCTGTCTGCCCTCCTGGGCTGCTCAGCTTGGTGAAGACGCCTCTGCAACTGCTTAGCCTCCTTGGTGTGGAGCATTCCCACAGGCTGGGAGGCAACTCCGAGAGTGAAGGTGTTCCTGCAGAGGGCTGCTTTCTCTCCATGGCTGCTGTGTGAGGTCCTGTGCCCTAGATCGCTGCTGTTTGGGAGGGAGAGGAAATCCCCTTACCTCTTTCCACTGCCTCCCGAGGGGTCCAGCACCCCCAGCTTCAGATGTATGTCTGGCATGGATCTCTCAGACATCTGTTGTGTTGTGTGAATGTTCTCTGTTGGTTTATGAATGACCTTTTCGTCGTATCTTAGGGGAGATTGACTAAGGGAAGAGCTCACTCTGCCACGATGCTGATGTCACTCATCTCTATCCTCTCTCTGTTTTAAAGAAAGTACTGCTGCCATAGATTCTTTTGAATCATTTTTTCTCATGAAGCACATTCTTTTTTCAGGTTTCTCTGCTGAAACAACGGTTACGAAATGGTCCGATGAATGTTGATTTACCGAAACTGCTCCCACAGATGGAACCACAGGCTGAAGGCGACACTAAAGAAAACAGAGAGAGTGATGTAGAGCCAGTGGGTAAGCTTCATCTTGTCAAAAGGTTAATTTAAAAACTGGAGGAGGGGGTGCCAGCCCTGTGGCTTAGTGGTTAAGTTCACACCGCTCTGCTTTGGTGTCCCAGTGTTTTGCCATTTTGGCTCCTGGGTGCAGACGTGGCACCACTCATCAAGTCATGCTGAGGTGGCATCCCACATAGCATGACCGGAAGGACCTACAACTGGAATATACAACTATGTACTGGGGGGCTTTGGGGAGAAGAAGGTAAAAAGAAAAGATTGGCAACAGATGTTAGCTCAGGTGCCAATCTTTAAAAAACACAACAAAAACAACTAGAGGAGGATATTGGGAGATTCCAGGGCATAAGCTAGTAAACATGGGCTGAGATAGAAGTAAAGTGTCCTTGATCTTAACATTTCCAGAACAATGCAAGGGTCTTTGTTGTTTTTTGGGTTTTTTTGTTTGTTGTTGTTACTCAGTAGAAAGCATCTAAGTAATTGTTTTAAGACTTGAAAGTCAATGGGTAGCACCATGTTTTCGTTGTAATTCAAGTTCATTTATTATATTATACTGTTTTATTTATAGCAGTAGCTACATTTCATATGAACATGTCAGTTTCAAGATTAATGAATGTGCTATTTGTAATTATTTGGCTATAAGTTTTTAAGTAGTATTGCTTACACAGTTAATAGTTCTACATTCAAAGATGCCTGGGGCCGGCCCTGTGGCTGAGTGGTTAAGTTCTTACACTCTGCTTTGTTGGCCCAGGGTTTCACCAGTTCGGATCCTGGGTGCGGATATGGCACTGCTTATCAGGCCATGCTGAGGTAGCATCCCACATAGGACAACCAGAAGGACCTACAACTAGAATATATAACTGCGTATTGGGGGGCATTAGGGAGAAGAAGAAGAGGGAAAAAAAAGATTGGCAATAGATTTTAGCTCAGGTGCCAATCTTTAAAAAAAAAAAAATTATAAAAAAAAGAAAGATGCCGTATTTGCCCTATTACTTGCTTTCTAACTGGAAAAGAAGCAATGGTTAAATTTTGTCTTAAAATCTGTTTATGGCCCTCCCTACTCTTTGAGGCTTTGAGGTACATGTTCAGTAAAATTCCTCCTTTTCATTTGCTAGCTTTCTCTTAAAGAGAGTTTGATAAACTTTTGGTTCAGCTAGGGCCAGAGTAGGTGCTGAGCAGCTATCTAAGTGAGTAACCAACTTGTAAGGGGTCCCGAAATTCCTGTGAGATGTGCAGCCTTCCCTCATAAGTGTAAGGATATGGAGAAAGCTGTACTTACCAGAACTCCTTTTGGGAAGAGATTGGAATGTGTTAGAAGGAATGCTTTATTAATCCTTTTGGGATAGGAGCTAAAACACAGGGGACACTTTGGAGTAACAAAAGATGGTCATCATAACTGTCTTTTAAGGTAGATCGATTCAGTTAGTGTTAGTTAACTACTGAGTGTTGTGTGCCATCTGGGGTGGGGTTGAACCACAGAGGAGGTAAATGCACTACTCACCTTCTTCAAATAAAGGTCAAACAAATAGTGAAAGAGTAGAGGATTGAAAGGGCCCCCTCTCGTTGATCTGGCTCAGAGTATAGCAGAGTGTTGGGATAAGAGTACACTCTTGTGAACTAATAGAGTAACTGTTCCCAGGGAGCCCTTATATTTCTTACTGACTGCCCCTGCTTATGCTGCTTTATTGCTAATAGTGGGAGACGGAGCTTCTACTAAAACTCTGGAAATACTTCAGCAAAGAGTTAAGCGTCAAGAGAATCTACTGCAGCGTTGTAAGGAAACAATTCAGTCGCATAAGGAACAATGTACACTGTTAACCAGTGAAAAAGAGGCACTGCAAGAACAACTAGATGAACGACTTCAAGAACTAGAAAAGATGAAGGTAAAAGAGCAAATGGGTTTAGTTGAATGTAGCCCTGTAAAGTTAGATCTGTAGGCCCCAGCGTGGCCTGCACCTCCTCCGGAAGCCTTCTCCCTTCCTCCATAGACAGCATGGAGAGGGCAACTGAGTGCCCTGGGCCTCGTAGTGTTTACCATACTTTTGAGACGCCCTGTGTACTTTCTCCTACTAAACTGTGAGAAGTATCCAAATTAGATAAAATGTTTAGAGTTCTCATATGAGGAGAAGCTTTATTAGAGATGGAAATGAATTTTTAAAATTTTTTTAGGAGCTTCATATGGCTGAGAAGACTAAACTTATCACTCAGTTGCGTGATGCAAAGAACTTAATTGAACAGCTTGAACAAGATAAGGTAAAACAACAACACTTATGATACTAAAATTTGTCAGGGGGCCCCAAAACTCACTTTTGGGAGCAGTTGAAAGCATTCAGACTTGTGCTTTCCAAAATGACTGCAACTGCTTCCATGAAAAATCTTTTTGTTTTAATTTTTAGATTTATATAACTATTAGCATTAGTTTTGTATCATGTGAAGCTGATTCTCTGTGATTTCTTGATCTCAGTCAGCATTTTGATTTCTAGGTTAGAATGACTTGCAAAGGAAATCTGTTTATAGTACATAACTACTTTTTAGAGAAAAGTTAAATTATTTATAGTTAAGACCCTACTAAATGTGAATGATAGAAGTATTGTCTTTCAAATATAATGAAACAAAATCCTCAGATAAATTGCCTAGAAAGTAATGAAGTGGTAATAAAGCTATTAGCATAAACAGAAATTTCTGCAAATGAGGTTTAGAATGTATAGGGGTGAGTGGCATTTTAGAGTTGGATCAGGAGCTATAGCTGTGGCAGCAAAGACAATTGAAAAATTTGTGGGTACATAGTTTTGACTTAACTCTTTCAGCCCCAAGTTCTTGGGTCATTTTTTTAAAGCAGCTCCCAGGTAGTAACACACCACCCACCATTTTCTTTAATATGCTATTTTGTAGCTACAGGATTTTAAGTGGCCATGTAATTAAGAACATGTCAGAGCTGTTCTGCTATTGAAATGTATTGGCAATCTTTTCATTCTTTAATATCATTTTGCTAGGTTCTACTCTGTAAGCTGTATGAAGGCCCACTTTTTAAAAAAACCAACTTTTTATTATGAAAAGCTTAAAATATTTACAAAAGTAGAAAGATAAATAATATGAATTCCTGTGAACCCATCAACAAGCTTCAACAGTTAACATCTCATGGTTAATCTTGTTCCATCTGTATGTTCCCAGCCTCCATTATCTTCCACCCAGGATTGTTTTATAGTGAATCTAAGAAATCTTATCATTTCTTCCATATGTATGTTGATGTATCCTTAAAATAAAGGACTCTTTATTTTTATAACAATATAACCACATTATCATGATCACATCTAAATTTAATAATAATTCCTTAATCAGATCAACAATCTAGTAAGTTTCAGATTTTCCCTTTTGTCTCATACATTTTTTCCCCCATTTTTGTGAATCAGCGTCCAAATAAGGTTCTTTCATTGCAATCGGTTGATATGACTCTTAAGAATTCTTTTAATCTATAGGTTCCACCACCCTCTTTCTCTCTCTCTCTCTCTCTTTTTTCCTGTTGTGATTTGGTTTTTGAAGAAACTGAAGGCCCACCATTTTGCTTTGAAATTTTGTATAATAATGCCCCACTTACCTGGTTTTGTAATATTAATCATCTGAAAGAGTCGTATCCTGAAACGGGTTGACAAACCCTAGCAGTAAGGTAATAATCTTCTTCGGGCCGTAAAATACCTGTCACAAAGTCTTATTTTTCAAGAGACAAGTTGAATCTCCCCATTTTTTGTTAGTTGTGAATGACTGATTTAATATATAATCTTTGATTATCTTTTTCCCCCTAGTGACCTTTATTTCTTGTGTAGATTATCCAGAAAGTGGGAAGACAGTAGCAATTAGCAAATTGGAGGAATGGGGGTGCTTCACTGACAATAATAAGGAGTAGTGGTGGGACCGGAGACTGTCACAAGAGGAAACAGAAAACCAGCCAGATCTGTGCTGCAGTCTTGGTCCTTCCAGTGTCGCAGCAGTAATCTTACACTCTCAGCAGCCTCTTGAGGCTCTCCCCATGTTGTAGTACAGATCAATAATTATAGTTCATGATGGTCCTGAGCCAACTACAAAAGCTAAACTGTTTACTAAGACAGGGAAAATTCTAGCAAACATGTATAGAAAGATTATAAAATATTTTGACTAAAATATTTTTAATACTTAAAAAATTAAACTTACTATTAAAATAATTTTTTACATCAAAAATACCCTGATATCATGCCAGGTAGCTGAGATTATTGTGGTATATAGTGCAGAATACAGACCTCAGTTTGGGAAATAATGAAATAATTCTTATGCTGTATTTAGTAAGAAATACTGTCTTCTGCCTTTTAAAGTAGGTTTGATATGTGCTACTGATGATGCAGTTTTGTTATACAAACACTTTATAGTCTGCACTTCTGTTTAGGGAATGGTAATAGCAGAGACAAAACGGCAGATGCATGAGACCCTGGAAATTAAAGAAGAAGAAATTGCCCAACTTCGTAGTCGCATCAAACAGATGACTACCCAGGGAGAGGAATTACGGGAACAGAAAGAAAAATCTGAAAGAGCTGGTAAGAACTCAGGGGTTACTTGTTTTATGTTAGAGCTCAAAAGTCATGTAAAGTGCTTGACCCAACCAACATTTAGAAAAAGTTATTAAATATTGATAAAATGCTTGACTGTGGAGACTCTTTATAAGACATAGAACTGTTCCTTAGAAGAGGCATGGGTTGGGAAACTGTGGTCTAGGGGCCAGATTCAGCCCAGCCATGGCCTATTTATGTAGGGCTTTCAGGCTAAGAATGTCTTTTTATGTTTTTAAGTAGTTGGAAGAAAAATAAAAATATGTGATAGAGATCATATATGGTCTGCAAAGCCTAAAATATTTACTGTCTGGCCCTTTATAGAAAATGTTTGCTGACCACTGCCTTAGAGCATCAAAATTCACGCTTACAATTTTGGAACTCCCCAAGTAGGCACATCATGGTCCATATTACATAACTGCTACCTTATGGATGCTCTAGGGTAAACAAAAAGTATAGGATATAGTCTGCTTTTTAAGAGAATAATGAATAATTTAGTGTTATACCTAATAGCATTATATTTTGACACAATAAATACTAATCTATAAAGTATAGAGGCCAGCAAGCTACAATACTGAGTAATGCTGGGAAAGAAAGGGGAGATGTTAGAAAGTGGAGACAGCAGAATGAACTGATGCCTTCAGGTTGGTGAGGAAGTGAGTTTTGAGTTGGGCCTCGAATAATGAATAGAGTGGGCCTAAGCAGAGAGATGGGGACTGCACGTATTTCAGATGCTGCAAGACTGTAAACAGGCACAGTGACCATAGTGGAAGTGTGAATCAACTGACAACCATTCTTGCTAAAATGGGAAATGAGGTTGCATTGTGAAGGAGCTATTAAAATCGTAAAAGGTGAGCAGCTGAATTTACACTTTGGTCTACAAGGCAAAAGGAAAGCGTAATGTGATGGAAGCTAGTGTTTTATGTAGAAAAGAAATAAAGTGGAAAGTCAAACTTAGAAGCAAAAGTAGAAATCCAGATATGAGGGACTGAAAGTTTTGGTCACTTTGACTAGGATTGTGGATTTGGGAAGGAGAGGAAGAGTATAATCTGCAGAATTTGGTATCTGATAACTTGGAGGGGCCAGAGAAAAGGAGAAATCTAGGATGACTCCAAGGTTTTAAATTTAGGAGACTGAGTAGTGTGAAATCAGAATAGGAAATCTAAATGGAGAAGTTTAGGAATGGAGTGAAATGATGAGTTTGCTTAGGTACTTTGAATTTGAGTCAATCATGAGATTTCCAAATGGAATTGACTTGTAGGAATTTGGAAATAAGAAACTGGAGCATGTTTCAGGAGTCATTAGGTTAAGGTGGATCCTACGGTTAAATTTGTAGGAGAGGCTGATTTCTCCGAAAGATGAAGTTTTGCGGTAGTAGTAGTGGCAGCAGCAGCTGCAGCTGTTACTGCTAACACTTACTCAACCTCCATGTGCTGCTGCTGCTGCTGCTGCTGCTACTACTACTACTGATAGCCAACACTTAGTTGTTTTATGTAAGGCTCTGTTAGAAACGCTTTACTTGTTTTTACTTGTGTGTACACTTGTATTTATTCTTCACAGTTTCTATGAGATAGGTACTATTATCCTCATTTTACAAATAAGAAAACCCAAGAAAATAGAAGTTAAGTAACTTGCCTATGTTCATGCACAGAGAGTAAGTGTATAGTCAGGATTGGAATCCAGGCATTTTGAGTCCCGAGTCTGTGCTCTTAACCATAGAGAGCTTGAGTTTGGCAGAGAGAAATAAATGAGAAAAAAAAGTTACCCAAAAAGTAATAGGAATTGTGGATAGTTATGCTTTTGGGGGGAATATAAGAGCGTTTCCAGAAGTAGGGAAGGTAGGATGAAGACTTTAAAAAAGGTCTTTGAGTTTGGTGAGAACTTGATTCCTAGGACGCAGTTTCGGAAGTGATTTTAGAAATCAGATTGTAAGGTTTAAGGAGAGGAATGGTCTGGATGAGAGAGGTAGCTGACACCAAATGTGCTCATAAATATCTCCCCACCTCCTTGCAGTCGTTTTATTGATAAGTGGCTGGGGATTTAGTTAATGAATTTGTTCCCAGTAAACCTAAGAAAATTTCCTGTCAGGGGCTGGCCTGCTGGCACAGCAGTTAAGTGCGCACGTTCTGCTTCAGTGGCCCGGGGTTCGCTGGTTTGTTTCCCGGGTGCGGACATGGCACCGCTTGGCAAGCCATGCTGTGGTAGGCGTCCCACATATAAAGTAGAGGAAGATGGGAATGGTTGTTAGCTCAGGGCCAGTCTTCCTCAGCAAAAAGAGGAGGATTGGCAGCAGTTAGCTCAGGGCTAATCTTCCTAAAAAAAAAAAAAAAAATTTCCTGTCAGAAAATATTAGTAGACAACATCTCTCAGAATATAACCTCCGAAGACTTACTTGAAGCTGTTTGAGAGTTGTGAGACATTGTTCAACAAGTTTGTTTTCAGCAAACAGAGCACCTAATCCATAGTCTCAGCTTCTCGTGTCAAGCCTTTCCATGTTTAGGACTGCTTTTGTTGACTACTATACCCAGTCAAGAGAAAATAATGCTGGCTGAGGGATTAAATTTTCTTCAGTATTGGGATGCTTCTTGTAAGGAGGTAGAAACCCATGAATAAATATCAAGTCGAAAGGGGTAAATGATGAAATAGTAAATGAAATATGCAGTTAATTCACATATAGGATAAAATTTTCCCAGAGAACTCTTCTAGTCAGCTCTTTAATAGTACAGCCTTCCTTTTCTTGCTTCTCCAAAACACAGATATATTTTGTCTTTCAATGTGATTTTCATAAGAGTATAGTTTTGTAAAAAATTGATAGCCTATGAGAAACTTGTCTGTTAATAGTACTGTCAAAATATTAAAAATAAATTAATAAATACTTAGATAATTAAGATTTAAAGGTATTTAATATAGATTTACTTTGGAAAGTCTTTGGACCACACAGTTATGAGGGCCTTTATAGATATTTAAAAATTATATTGTAGTCATAATTATTGAGGGCTATGATAGAAAGTTGTAACAGACTGATTCTACTTTGAAGATACTGACTTTTAAATCTATAATGAAAACTACTTTTGCACAGCAGGTACATTTTATCTAATGGTCTTAGTTGAGTCTGAGGAGAACTGTTCAAATATAAAATGGTTGTTAGTTCAAATATAAAACACATATGCTAATTGCCAGAATTCCAGTTTAATACTAAAAGTAAGAAAAAGGTCTTTGAAAGGAAGTAGGGTTTCCACACACAGTTTGTGAACATCATCTGGCTCTTGGAGAGTTCAATTTCTCTATTAAATATTTGTCTTCCTTTCTTAGAGTTAAAATTCAAAGGCTAAACACAAAAGAGCTGGCCATGTGAAGGAAACATTATCATTCAAGCTTGCAGTTGTTAAGATTTTTAGAAGTAAATATGTCTATGTAGAATGATTATCAGAGAATATGAACTCTATTCACCTATAAAAAATTTAATTCTGATATATTTAGTAATTCTTGACATGTAGATATTAATAGACAAATAACTAATTTCTTTGGCTCACTTATTCTGGAGGTCAGAAGTAGCTAAAGTACATTCTCCACTACTTTTCTTGGAAAACAATCTATTGTACTGCTGTTCTTAGTTTTTCTAGATGAACTGTGGTGTCTCCCATATGTTGGAGGACAAAGGAGATCTGAATGTCTCCTCTGATTTTAAATAGAACAATTCTATCATAAAATACTGAGATGTTGAATACGGTGACATGCCAACTTTAGAATGCTATATCATCCTGTAGTACTTATTCTACTCTCTAGGGGAATTGTTAGGCCTGCTTTTTGAAGTATGATACTAGGGCACTCTTGTTTTGCTAAAATTATCTATTTTAGTGGATAAAGAAAACCCAAAATAAATATATTTGTTACAAGCATTTTACTGCAACCGTTGATAGTATTCCTTTCTAGGTGTTACTTGAAAATAGATGGTCATATCATCAAGTAACCAGATTTTAAGCTTGGAGAAGTCTGGTGATTTAGCTTAAGTGCCTAATGCTGTATTTTAGTGATAGTATTATTACTAGTTGTCTAGAATATTCTCTCTTCAGTGCAGCATCAATGTAGAACGTTAATGCTACTGAAGTTCATGCTAGTCTTGGCTATTTTGTGTGTGTGTGTGTGTGTGTGTGTGTTTTAATTGGGGTAGGAGGTGGGGATAGCTGGCTAGTTATTAATGAGGTGTACTACCAGAAAAAATTGGAAAACAGAGAGAATGAAAGCACATCGCTGTTGTTTCAGTATACTTCCATTTAGTCTTTCCTCCAGTCTTTGCTTTTATATTATTGTAATCATATTGTACATACAATTTTGTATGCTCATTTTTCTCCATTTAGCATTATATTAGGAGTACTTTTACATGTTGCTAGAGTACTAACATATTTTAATGGCTGTGTCACAATGCATGTACATCATTTGCTTAACCATTTCCCTACCTGTCAACATCTAGACTATTTTATATTTTCAGTATTATGAATAATACTATAACAACTTTGTGGTACAGTTTATTCCATCTTTGAATTTTTTCTCAGGATAAATTCTTACCCATAGATTTTTAGTCTTTTTTGTTCATTACCTTTAAGTGATTTAAATATAGCCATTACAGAAAAAGAACCCACACCACAGTGTTACCTCCCTTTCCCATTAAATGTTCTTGCCTACAATTATGCAGAATGAATAAAATATTCTGCTTGGATTAGGAAAGTTTCCAGAGTGCACTATCTTTTGTAAACTGTGTTTCCCTTTCATGTACCCTGTCTTTGCCGAAGTTATGTGTTTTATATGACTGGCTGCATTTAAAAACTTCGATTAACTCATAACATTCTTTGCTTTTCTATTGCCATGTTGTGTTTGTGCAGGAAATAAGTTTTTTATTCATTTTTATAATATAGGCCTGATATACGAAAGACATTCAGCGGAACATACTTATTTGATGTTTGAAGGACCCTTTAAAATAGAGTTTATGTATTTAAATGATGTATAAGATTTATGCATATTTATATAACAAACAAAAGTCACGTGTATATTTAACTACTTTGTTAATTGCTGATGATTTATGTAACATACTTTTCTTGGAGTCTTAAGTCTCACAAAACATCTTATTTTTGTGCATCCACACATGCCAATAAGTGAATCATGGTGCCTTTCCCAAGCCTTGTATGAACAGGACTGGGGTAAGGGCTATTTTTTTTTCTTATCATGGGTATTTAGAATAAGCTTTACAAAGAAAATTCCATGTTTCTCAGGCAAAAAATGTTTGAAATAAAGTAAAATTTGTCTGCTATGTTAGATAAGTAATATGTACATATTTTGGCACTAAATGAATACCTGATGGAAGAATTTATTATTTTAAATGGAATTAGATTTTCATTTATGTAACAATCATGTATTTCTAGGTGCTTGATACATTTTTACAGTAGTAGCATCCATATATTTAGATAGTCATTGTCACTCTGCACTTTTGTCCCTGGCAATGTCACTGTTACTGGAAAACATCAGCACATGGAAGAACACATTTCTTTGCTACAGAATCATATTTTCAACTTAATTAAATTTACTTAGCTTTAGTGTAATATTTTTCAAGATCAACCTGATGTTTTCAAGGTATTTACTAGATAAATTTGTGTAGTTAATGTAAGGAATGCATGAAACTTTGGATAAATGTGTAAAATTTTTAAAGGTCAAAGCATAGTCAGTATAGAGAATGAATCTTGTTATATGTTTTGGAAAGTGACTAAAAAAGTAGATTTCCATTGCAGATGTGATGCTAAATTTCTGAAGGCCTCAATTTATCTGTAAGTATTGCACTATCTAATTTGTGCCGCTAGGTGGTAGTATTATTTTATTTTCATTTGTGTAAACACTAGATGAATAGTTTTCAAGGTTTTTGATCTCAAGGACCTCTTTACACTCTTAAAACTTACTGAGGATTCCAAAGGGCTTTTGTTTATGTGCGTTATGTGTAGCGGTATTTATTGTATTAGAAATTAAAACTAAGAAATTAAAAAAATATTTAGTTCATTTTAAAGTAACAATTATAAACCTTTTGCATGTTAATATAAATACTTTTATGAAAATTAGCTATATTTCCCAAAACAAAATTTAGTGTGAAGAATGGCCTTGTTTTACGTTTTTACTTATCTCATTATTTGGCTTAGTAGAAGATAGCTGGATTTTCATGCTTGTTTCTGCATTCAGTCTGTTGTGATACCTTATTTTGGTTGAAACCTCATAAACCCTCTGAAAGGGTCTCGGGACCCCAGGATCTTTGGAACGTACTTTGAAAACTTTTGCTCTAATTATTCACAGGGGGCTTGATGATTGGGTGGGAATTCTAATAAACAAAATTCTTTTTATTGCTTTTTCTCTTAATTTGCATTTCATTCATTTTTTAGTACTACGTGTTTTTTTTTAGTTTAATACCACATGCATTTTAGCAGCTTTTTTGCTGGGATAAAGACATAGACACTGGCTTACTTTATTCATTCGTGATGTTATTAATTAGCTTCTTAGGGTCAATAGTTAATTTAGAGGTTGGCGGCCTTTCCACACTTCTGCATCTTTGTTTATTCCCTGCAGTGGAAGTAGAAGTGGGTCTTGATATCCTTATAGTAAAGTGTTCTCTGGTGCCCTGCAACAAAACAGTAGTGCTCCCTGGAATCTCAGAATTCTGGCACTTGTTGTTACCATTAGGATGTAACGGTACAACAATGTGACAAGAACGATTGTTGTTACGGTAAGGACGTTGAGGGTGAGGAGGCTAATGGGGTGAAGTGGCAAAAGCAAATGCTGCATTATTCCTAGCTTTACCTAAGGATTAGTTCTTTTATTTCCCTCCCCCTCTTATTACCTCTACTGTCTTTTTGTGAAAAGTTTTCTTTACATCACTTGGTGCCTAGCATATGCTTGGCAGACGGCAAACATCCAATAAATATTTGATGAATGAACGTTTGGATTATTGAACTGTAGATTGACAGCCTTTTTCATGTAACTCTTATAGTGAGCATTTGTTCATTTTTGTAATTCCCATGGATGTGAGTGAACCTCGTCTAAAGTGGAAAGTGAGGAGCTGGCAATAAAAGGCCTGCCTCACATTTTACTTTTGACACAGGACCATTCTGAAGGTTCGTTAAATTTTTGCCTATAAATATTTTCAAAAAACTTTTTTAAAATAAAAATTGCCTGAGATACATTGAATTTTGCTTTGGAAGAACACAGTGTGTTCTTGCAACATTTAGTGGCAGTTCGTGCTTAGCTTTCCCCTTGATGTGTGCTGACTGTGGTTTTCCCGCGCACTCTTGCATGTTGGCAGAAGACTTGTCAGCTATGGCTGATGCATGCTTTCTTTCTCCCCACTCACTTACCCTTTGTTGGCAATTGGAAGATAAATTATGTAGACATTCAGAACATACTTCTTTAGCACTCACATTAAAATCCTAGCATAGTTTCATTTGGGGAAGAGTGAGGAATTCACTTTTAGACCATTATAGGCTATGGACACCACTTTACTGTATCTGGTGGTCGCAAGGTTAGGTGAGGCATTTCTGGTTAGTCAGAAAACTCAGTATATCCTCCTTCAACATTGAAATGGGTCTCATTTTTGGAGGCAGACTACCTCTCAGGAAGTGGCTTCACTTGCGGTACAGTGTAGAATCCAGAATGGGTTTGAAATATGTTTTCTATATGTGGATATGTGCAGTGTGTTTTACTGCTTTTTTTTGGGTATTTAACATTGCTGTAAAGCAGGATGGAGATGGAAAGCAGTGAGTTTTTGTGTCTCTCAGAGGTATAACACGGTAACATTTTGTTGAGAGTTAGAAGCCATCAGTAATTGATTGGTTCAGAAATTCTGGTTTAGTAGGATATCTTATTGTTCAGCTGAGCTTAATTAATGTCAGCATTCTTAGTTTTTAAAAATAATGCAAGGTAAGGATTGTTCCTTAAATCTAAGTTAAAGTTCTACCATCAAGCCTGTATATTCAGCTTGATTTATCATCTGAAGGAAAAGTTGGATGCCTCAGTTATTGTATTTCAATGAGGATGTTGAAATAAAATATTTCAAAGGTTTCTTTGTAGGTGTAAAATTATATGATTCTCTGACATGGTGGCAGAGGGTGGGAGAGAGGATTAAATTTAGATGAAAAGAACTGTGGAATCAGATCTATGCTACTTTAATCATTATATGATGGATAATCAAGTGACTTAGGAAAACTCTTTCAGTGGATTAAAACTAAAGTTAGTATATAATATAGGGGAATATCCTAAAATTTACCAAGTGTGGTTGGAAAACTTAATTATTCAAAATTATATCTAAATAGGAATTTTGTAACATGGGCTTTTTGTTGTTTGAATATTTTTATACTGTACTGGATTCTGGAATTTTAAAAATGTGTGAAAACAAGGGAAATTCACTTGAGATTGACTATATACAGGTTTTTAAAATTTTTTTAATTGATAAAAGTTTTTCATTTAATACTATTTTGCTGGAAGAATATCAAAACTATCTTCAGGTTCTCCAGAGCCTGATTTAAGATATTACTATGAAGTGCTTAGAATTGCTAAGATACAGTTTTACATGCAGTAATGAAAAGATGCTGATGACAGCCAAGCATTAAAAAACATTGTCATTCCTTTTTCCATATTTTTCTTTCCCAGATTTAAACCTTCAGCACAAGTTAAGCAGTAAGCACTCTGTTACAGAAGCTGTTTCCCATAATCGATCACTTTACTTGACTGATTTTTAAGAAATTAGGAAACAAATTTCTTGTTAGTAGCAAGAGATAGTTCTTTGTGCTTAACACTAAAAATTATAGTAAAAGAATATCTAAATAAAGCAAAGACAACATTTTTCTTTAAATAGTTTATTTTCCAGCATATTTATATCTAAGGATTATCATCTTGGTGTTTCAGGCAAATACCAGTAAAGTTAGAGTAGAAATATTTATACCTGATTTCAGTTAATTAATATTCCTTTGAAATTTAGACTCATTTGAGCATTGATTTTATGTTTTGGGCATATAAAATGAGCAAGCTGGCTAAGTTTTTTTAATATCAAAGATAAATGGTTGCCAGAGAAGTTATTTTTTTAAGTGTTGAAAAAATTAAGTTGTTTCCCAGTTGTTACCAGAATTCAGCCTTTCTCTTGTCTGTTTCTATACCTAATACAATTTTCTGTTAAGAAAATGCTTTCGACCAGATGTTTGTCTTCAGGTATGCAACTGCTGTGCCCAGCCCACTGTCTGTTAAGCCAAGTTGTGGTTAATAAAAGGGCTTTTTTTCTGAGATACCGTAGGCTGAAGTCCCACGTTTGTTATACCACTGGGAGTGAAAATACTACATATGTGAATGAACTGTCTCCCTTGGACATAGTTTCTTGATAGGATTAAAAACCCATCTTGAAAGTTGACATTTTATCATAGTCCATCTCTATGGTAAAGAGAAGTCTGGTGTCTTCTATTCTGTGATGGCTAAAGGAAATAATCTAGGATGATAATAGCAGTAGGATTTTGACAGGGTACCGTTATGCCAGGGGAGAGAGAGAGCGCGCGAGGCTGTATGTGCAGGTGCATGCATGCACACACATACATATACAATGCACACATGCATACATATGCACAAATACACATATCCATGTATACACACAAATATATATAAACACACACACATATGTATTTTTGGTGCCAAGTTACCCAGCTGTTGCATCCATCCTATCAATTTTGCTGGGTGAGCTCTTTGGCCTCCTTAAAGATCTTACTACTCTAGCCTAAATGATTGATTTTGCGGGCCCTAAATTCTTCCTTATCTCACCCAAGAATTCCCTGCTGGTAGTGCTTTTCTGTACACTGTTGAATCACGTAAAAGTTTCTTTCTTGTTAACAGCTCTAGTTTGAAACTTATACAAGTAGTAGCTTTCATTTCAAAATACATTGTTTAAGTATGTAATTCAGCCAGTAAATGTTAAAGAAAAAACTCCAAAACTCTGCTCTTTTATTAGATGGTTAAGAGGTTTTTAAAAATAAGATTAATCAAAGAATGATTTTTCCGTTCTTAAAAATGTCCTAGTGAGAACATAATAGTATTACGTAATTATTGGTAGTAGGTAAGTTAAGAACTGCGTAGCAAACAAAAAAGCAATTGATGTTTATTTAGTATAGAAGTAGGTACAAGTCTTCATTTCTTTGAATTTGCTCTTCATAAGGACCCTTGTGGGGGAGTGGGGAGCCTTTAGTAATTTAATATTCTTTTCAGACTCCTGACCTTAAGCTCATATAAGCTGTCTCAAGATTTGAATCCAGAACTCAGTGACAGATTGATTTCAGTGGCTTGGTTGAACTACTTGGAAATATCTGTTGGCTTAAAACAATGATGAATTTTTTAACCTGTCCTGCTACTGCTGCTCTTAGTTCCCATAAATTGAATGTAAAACACTAGCTCAATGATAGTATTTCTTGAGATACCTCTTTTCTGCTGTTTTCATTATAGCTTTTGAGGAACTTGAAAAAGCCTTGAGTACAGCCCAAAAAACAGAAGAATCACGGAGGAAAATGAAGGCAGAAATGGATGAACAAATAAAAGCTATCGAAAAAACAAGTGAGGAGGAACGCATCCATCTTCAGCAGGAATTAAGTCGGGTGAAACAGGAGGTTATTGATATAATGAAAGTAAGAATAATTCTCAATTGAAATGAGCCACAGAAATTTTGAAATTTAAGTCTTATGCTTTTCCTACAATCTTTGATTATAAGCAAGAGTTAATTTGTATTTTAGTCCTTGACCATTTCATTATGTTCAGGATATAGGAAAAAAGCACTTTGATAGAAAAATGAATTTACATCTTATACTTCCCAGAGATATTCTCTGCATATAATTTCTCTTTTATGTTTTATAATCCTCTCTTTAATTTTCTTTTTTTTACATGAAAGATAGCATGTTACATATACTGTTCTATATTTCTCTTTTCCACTTAATCTGTCTTGGAGATTGTTCCTTATTGAAAATTTTTAATGATGCCTCATTTTAACCAAAACAGCATGATACTGGCACAACAACAGACACACAGATCAGTGGAACAGAATCAGGAGCCCAGAAATAAACCCACACATCTATGAACAGCTAATTCTTGACAAGGGAGCCAAGAACATACAATGCAGAAAGGAAAGACTCTTCAATAAATGGTGCTGGGAAAACTGGACAGCCTCATGCCAAAGAACGAAAGTAGACCATTATCTTACAGCATACACAAAAATTAACTCAAAATGGACTAAAGACTTGAATACAAGACCTGAAACCATGAAACTTCTAGAAGAGAACGGAGGCAGTACGCTCTTCAACATTGGTCTTAGCAGCATATTTTCAGGTACCATGTCTGACTGGGCAAGAAAAGCAGTAGAAAAAATAAACAAATGGGACTCCATCAAACTAAAAAGCTTCTGTACACCAAAGGAAACCATCAACAAAATGAAAAGACAGCCTAACAATTGGGAGAAGATATTTGCAAACCATATGTCTGATAAGGGGTTAATATCCAAAATACATAAAGAACTCATACATCTCAACAATAAAAAAACTAACAACCCAATTAAAAAATGGGCAAAAGATCTGAACAGAATTTCTCCAAAGAAGATGCACAGATGGCCAACAGGCACGTGAAAAGATGTTCAGCATCACTAACAATCAGGGAAATGCAAATCAAAACTACAATGAGATATCACCTCACTCCTATCAGAATGGCTATAATTAACAAGACAGGATATAACAAATGTTGGAGAGGATGTGAAAGAGGGAACTCTCATACTCTACTGGTAGGAGTACAAACTGGTGCAGCCACCTTGGAAAACAGCATGGAGATTCCTCAAAAAATTAAGAATAGAACTACCATACGATCCAGCTATTCCACAGCTGGGTATTTATCCAAAGAACATGAAAACACAAATTTGTAAAGATACATGCACCCCTATGTTCATTGCAGCATTATTCACAATAGCCAAGACTTGGAAGCAACCTAGGTGCCCGTCAAGTGATGAATGGATAAAGAAGATGTGGTGCATATACACAATGGAATACTACTCAGCCATAAGAAACGATGAAATCCGGACGTTTGTGACAACACGGATGGACCTTGAAGGTATTATGCTGAGTGAAATAAGTCAGAGGGAGAAAGTCAAATACCGTATGATATCACTCAGAAATAGCAACAACAAACACACACTAGAGATTGTATTGGTGGTTACCAGAGGGGAAGGTCGGGGAAGGGAGAGGGCAAAAGGGGTGATTAGGCACATGTGTGTGGTGGTGGATTGTAACTAGTCTTTGGGTGGTAAACGTGATGTAATCCACACAGAAATTGAAGTATAATGATGTACACCTGAAATTTATATTATGTTATAAACCAATGTTACTGCAATTAAAAATAAATAAATAAATGCAATTTGATTCAAGAAATTTAAAAAATATTGGTAATGATGCCTCATTTTTTTAAATTAATTTTTTTTATTGAGGTAACGTTGGTTTATAACATAAGTTTCAGGTTCACATCACTGTATTTTGACTTTTATATGGACTACATTGTGTTTACCACCAAGTCTACTTGCTATCTGTCACCATACAAAAGTGCTATTTTACCCGTTTTGCCCTCCTACCACCTCCCTTCCCTTCTGGTAACTACCAATCCATTCTCTGTATCTATGTGTTTGTTTATTGTTGTTTTTTTAATCTTCCACATGTGAGTGAAATTGTATGGTATTTGGCTTTCTCTGACTTACTTCACTGAGCATAATACCCTCAAGATCCATCTCTGTTGTCCCAAATGGCAAGGATGGATTCATCTTTTTTTATGGCTGAGTAGTATTCTATTGTAAATGCATACCACATCTTTTTTATCCATTCATCTGTTGATGGGCACTTGAGTTGCTTCGAAGTCTTAACTATTCTGAATAATGCTGCAGTGAACATAGAGGTGCACATATCTTTACACATTTGTGTTTTCATGTTCTTTGAATAAATACCCAGCAGTGGAATAGCTGGATCATATGGTAGTTCTATTCTTAATTTTTTGAGGAACCTCCATGCTGTTTTCCACAGTAGCTGCACCACTTTACATTCCCACCAGCAGTGTACGAGGGTTCCCTTTTCTCCACATCCTCTCCAACACTTTTTATTTTGTATGTTTTTAATAATAGTCATTCTGATTTGTGTGAGGTGATATCTTGTTGTGGATTTTTTTGTTTGGTTTTTTGGGGAGAAAGATTGTCACTGAGATAACATCTGTGCCAACCTTTCTCTTTTTTTGTACGTGGGACACCACCACAGCATGACTTGATGAGCAATGTGTAGGTCTGCGCCCAGGATTCAAACCTGTGAACCCCAGGCCACCAAAGCAGAGTGCATGGACTGAAGCACTACACCACCAGGCCAGCCCCTCATTCTGGTTTTGATTTGCATCTCCCTAATGATTAGTGATGTTGAACATCTTTTCATGTGCCTGTTGGCCCTCTGTATATCTTTTTTGGAAAAATGTCTGTTCAGATCCTCTGCCTGTTTTTTAATTGGGTTGTTTGCTTTTATGTTGTTGAATTGTATGAGATCCTTATATATTTTGAAGATTAGCCCTTTATCAGATACATGATTTGCAAATATCTTCTCCTAATTGGTAGGTTGTCTTTTATTTACTGATGGTTTCTTTTGCCATGCAGAAGGTTTTTAGTTTGATTTAGTAGTCCCATTTGTTTATCTTTTCTTTTGTTTCCCTTGCCTAGGGGGCATTCAAAAAGATACTGCTAAGACCAATGTCACAGAGCATGGTGCCTATATTTTCTTCTAGGAGTTTTATGGTTTCAAGTCTTACATTCAAATCTCTAATCCATTTTTAGTTAATTTTTGTGTATAGTGTAGGATAGTGGTCTACTTTCATTGCTGTCCAGTTTTCCCAGTATCATTTATTGAAGAGACTTTCCTTCCTCTATTGTATGTTCTTGGCTGCTTTGTCAAAAATTAGCTGTCCATAAATGTGTAGGTTTATTTCTGGGCTTTCAGTTCTGTTCCATTGATCTGTGTGTCTGTTTTTCTGCTGGCACCATGCTGTTTTGATTACTAGAACTTTGTAGTATATTTTGAAATCAGGGAATGTGGTGCCTTCAGCTTTCTTCTTTCTTCTCAGGAGTGCTTTGGCTATTTGGGATCTTTTGCTGTTCCATATAAATTTTAGAATTCTTGCTTCTATTTCTGTGAAAAATGTGTTTGGGACTTTGATAGGGATTACATTGAATCTGTAGATTGATTTAGGTAGTATGGACATTTTAAGTATGTTAATTCTTCCAACCATGAACACAGAATGTCTTTCCATTTCTTTGTGTTTTCTTTGATTTAACAATGTTTTATAGTTTTCAGTGTACAGGTCTTTCACCTCCTTGGTTAAATTTATTCCTAGCTATTTCATTCTTTTTGTTGCAATTGTAGATGGGATTGTATTCTTGAGTTCTCTTTCTGCTATTTTGTTGTTAGTGTATAGAAATGGAACTGATTTTTATATGTTGATTTTGTACCCTGCAACTTTACTGTATTTGTTTATTATTTCTATTAGTTTTTTGTGAGTTCTTTAGGGTTTTCTATATATACAATCCTATCTGCAAGTAGTGACAGTTATACTTCTTCCTTTCCAATTTGGATCCCTTTTCTTTTTTTTGTCTAATTTTTCTGGCTAGGACTTCCAAATCTACGTTGACTAAGAATGGGTGTCTCATTTGTTTTAAAGACTGCTCAGGATTTCGTTGTATGAATGTCTCATAATTTAGTCAGTCTTCTACTGATGGATATTTAAGTTTTATTTTTTGCTGTTGAAAATTGTGAATATCCTTATTATATTTGCTCACTATTATATTTGATTAGTATAGTTTTCTAGAAGTGGAATATTACTCAAGCAAAGGTTATGTGTATTTTTAATTATTGCATACTTTCTACAAGCTCTATGGAACAGTTTCTACTCTCACAAACAATGCCTTAGAGTATCTTTCCCCCCTCACAAAGGTGATGTTATGTAACTTTTATCTTTCCAAGCTTAACAGTTAAAAAAAGACATCATTGTAGTTTCAATGTGTATATCTCTTACCCATGTGATAAACATATTTTTATATGTTTAAAAGAAATTTGTAGTTTTTCTCTTTGAGTTGTCTGGTCAAATCCTTGATTCCTTTTCCTATTGGGCTGTTTGTCTTTTTCTTGCTGATTTGTGGAAGCTCTTTATTTATAGTAGGAATTAGCCCTTTGGAATGTGTGTGTGTGTGTATGTGTGTGTATATATATATATATATATATATATATATATATAGCTTTTATCCAAATAATTTTCTTTGTTATTTGTTTACTTTGTTTATGATTTATTTTTGGTTTTGGGGTTTTTTTGGCAATGCAGAAGTTTTCCTTTTCACTTAAATGCTATCTGGATTTTAATTCTGCTTCAAAAACATATTCTCACTTGAGATTATTGAAAAAATTCTATTTTTTCTTGTGACACTTACATGCTTTCATTTCTTATGGTTAAACCTTTGATCCAACTGAAATTTTTTTGGTATAAGGAGTGAGGTAGGGGGTCCACCTTAAATTTTTTCCAGATGACTACCAGGTAGTCTCCAAACCATTTAATAGCCCATGTTTTCCCCTCTGACATGACATACTCTTTTTTATTACATATGAAATTATTGTAGTGCTACATATGGTTTTTTTTCTGGATTCTGTGTACTATTCCATTGTTTTTCTGACCATATGTTTTTATTACATTGTTGTAATTACTCTGGTTTTATAATATGTTCTCCTATTTGGTAGCTTCCTGTTATTACTCTGACTTTACTTTTCAAAAGAGTATTAGCTATTCTTGCTTGTTTATTTTGTTTAACGGACACCACCCCCCCCCCCCCCGACTTCTATTGGTAGTTTGATTATATTAAATTTTTAGACTTGTTTAGGGAGGTTTGATATCTTTATAAGATTGTCTTCCTTTTCTGGAAAGAACAAGGCCAGTGCTTTTTAACAAATAGTACATGCCTAGAAAGCTAGGCATAATTAGATTGGTGCAGCCAGGGCAACTTGACCATGGGGCAGTGCCCTTTCTGAGAGCATCCTTATTTCCCCAACTATATTTCCTCATCCTGATTGGTGGGGAACATCCCTGCAAGATGTGGGAATGGAGCTTCAGCCCATAGGATGGACTACTGCAGCAGCTCTCCTTGCCTTGAAGGAGGAGCAAAACTTTACTGGTTTTTCTTTTAACTGTCTAGACTTTGCTGAATTTTGATTTATATGAAAAATATGTTCTGATTTTTTTCCCTTGAGAAACTATTTGCTCAGTGACTAAACTGTAGTAAAGTATTATATAGTTGTAAAGTTGCAAATTTTATTTTGGGTGTTTTACTTGAACTATTTGGGTGATTTTCAGAAATCCTCAGAAGAAATTGCTAAACTACAGAAGCTTCATGAAGAGGAGCTGGCCCGCAAAGAGCAGGAACTGACCAAGAAGTTTCAGACCCAAGAAAGGGAATTTCAGGAGCAAATGAAAGTAGCTCTTGTAAGTAGTTATTTTGTTGTTGCTATAGGTAAACTTCATGGCATTTTAAAGTTGTCATCCCCTCACCCCCGCCTCCCAGCTTGAGGTCAGACTACTGGCAGTTTTTACCTTTGAGTATGCAGAGGGCAGGAAAGAGGCGGTCAGAGCTTGTTGTCTTAGTATTGTGTGGAAATTAAATTTACTAATCTAACAAGCTTTCATTAATCAGTTTATTCATTTGTTTGTCCTTCTTCTCACGCTGGTGGTAGGTTGTGATTAGGGAGAGTAAAGGAGAAGATAGATTAATTGAAGCATTGAATCAGTAACTGCATAACTCAGGAAGAATGTCTAAAAACTCACCAGACTGAATGTATCAGAGCTCAAGGCTCAGAAAGTTTTGTCTAAGGTGCATTTTAAAGAAGAAAAAATGAAAAGGACCAAGTAGTTTTCATTTTAAGTAGAATAATTTCAGTAGTAATTTTCAATCCATATGATGTTTAAAAAAGTAAAGTAAACAAACCCCCACACAACTGACTCACTTAACAAAAACAGTAACCAGAAAAGCAAGGATAAGAAAGATTTGTTAGAATAGTGTAGTTTGAAAGTTTAAAACAAAAAATGTTTTTTCTTGAATTGTGAAAAGACTTTTATGTAAGTTACTATAAGAAGTGTTAATACCAAAAATGTAGTTTGTTTTTATATGAAATTATTATTCATAAAGTAGTATATAATTTAAAAATGCTTTCAGTGTGAAAGGATGAGAAATAGGATTTATAATTTTAATCTCTTTTCTTTTATACGTCTTTCTTTTCACTCTCAGTTGGATCTGGGGCTCTGAGAATCTCCAGCAGCAGTGATTCTTGAACTCAGTCAGGGAGTTCTCATCTCTCTGGGGCAGATAGGCACCCGGATTTACAGTGCTCTTGGCTGAGGTTAGGGGTTTAGTCTGTGGTTGTGAAATGTACATGAGTATGGGCACATACTTCTATTCTTTGTTGGCCCAGAAAGGATTTAAAGTACTTTATAAGAATATTTAAACCATAACATAACAGCATAAATTTAAAATAGGGGCATGAACATTAAACAAAGTGGGACATAAATGAAGCTGGGAATGGCACTAAAATGCCTCATAAAGACCTATTATAAGTTTTCGTGCTGGAGTAATTGGCCTTTGAGAGGAGAGAGCTTTGAACACTGGCTTTGTTAAACTGTGTTCTAGGAAGTGATACATTCAGATATGTTCTGAGCAGAGAGAGCAGGACACAGGCTCACAGAAAGCACATGCATGCACACATGCACTTACCCTTTCAATTCCCCTTTCTACCTACTTTCTCAAAGAAGTTAGCCTTGAGTTGATAGTCAAAATTCAACAGACTATTAAAGTTTTTTCTCTTATTTTTGTGGGCATAAGGAGATGCGTTTAAAATATAGTTTACATTAAACAATGTAGTATGTTTAAAATGATGTTTTAAAATTGATATTATAGAAACTAATATTATCAGTCTACTTGTAATATGGCACAGAGTCTTTCCTTAAAGCAATATGCTTCACCAGAGTATAGTGAACTAAAAATATTGCTCCTGGCAACATGAATCCTAAGCAATAGGTTTGGATGAGTATACTTAATTGGAGTCCAAAGCCGCTAAATGTTAAAAGTACTCTCTAGAGCTTCTCTTTTCAAAACACTAAACGCTTTTAATATGAAGGTTGATATATAATAAGGGCAATCACAGAAGAAGCTTTTCAGAATTGATGGGGCAGTAAAAGAGCCCAGATTATCTGAGAAGAGTTATATAGGCTTTTATAGCTATTTCTTTGATTTAACTCATATATTCACATGTAATCTTCTGGTTTTGATTTGGTTTTCAATGTGGGTTCCCTCTTATAACAAAGTATTTCTCACAAATTATATAAACTTATAATCTAGTTTCTCAGCCTAGAGTTGAAATATCAAACTCCAGCGTGCAGGGAAGAGGTAGCGGCAATTGTGTGACCCTTCACATTCAGTGATGTTTTGCAAAATATTTGAAGTAGTGGAAAAATAGCAGACATAATGGGATTACTGGAACAAAATTTTGTGTATTAAGAGTAATTGTGGCAAAGATTGGCCAGACCACAATGGAAAAGCCACAGTGCCTTGTTTCTGCAGACTGTAGCGTGGGAAGAGAGATGATGATACTGCTTACCTCACAGGGCTGGTGTGCAGATGAAATGAAGTAAATGATTCCTATGGAAGTGCTTTGGGAATGCTGAAGATTTATGTGGGTCTAAAGTGGTATTACTGTTATTGGCGCAGGAAAAAAGTCACTCAGAATATCTGAAGATCACCCAAGAAAAAGAACAGCAAGAATCTTTGGCACTGGAAGAGTTAGAGTTGCAGAAAAAAGCAATCCTCACAGAGAGTGAAAATAAACTTCGCATACTTCAGCAAGAAGCAGAGACTTACAGAACTGTAAGTTTAAATAATATTCAGGTTCCAGAGCTGTGAAATTATTTGTATTTGAAAACTATTGTTCTCTCTCCAGTCAGTTTAAATTTGTAGAGAAGCTTTTGTTCTACTGAGTTAGATTTACATATGCATGCACGTCGTTTTTAGATAGTGAGAGTTCTTCGTGGGAGTGGTTCTGGTGTCTGCTACATGGTGATCCTGACTCTTCCTTTAGCTGCTGTATTTCTCTCAGCCACTCAGTCTGATTCTTTGTACTCAGGCTCTGCAACATCTCCACTCCGTTGCTTACTCACTCTTGATCTTTAGGAAGTGACTCACTTTGTAGGCAGTACTTGCCCTGGCACCTTCCTGCCTGTCCAGCTTCATCTCACGCCATCTCCTGGAGATAATTCATTCTCTGTTTATATCACAGTTTAGTTACCCCAATGCCCTACTTTTACATTTGAGTTTTTCCCATATTAAACATAGTCCTATAATGAATATATTTGTATATATGTCTCAGTGTGCTTATTTTAAGGCCCTGTGACCCTTTTCTTAGCAGTATATGAAATGTACGACCTGTTTTGAATAAACTGACTAATGTTATTTTATTTAGACTTTTTTCTCTGATTTAGGCAGTGAAACAGTCAACACTTCTTACCAATACTTCTAAACTGGGCTTTATTTTCCCATTTCCAACATTTATGTGGAGTGGCATGGTAGAGGGGAATGGGTATTCAGGAGGCTTAGATCTTCCATTTGCTAGCTTTGTAAATTAACAATTATACCTTAATTTCCTCACCTGTCACATGAAGAGATTGGATTTGGTAATTCCTTACAACTTTTCTAGCCCTGACATTCTATGGCTTTGCCTTATACTTAGCTTTTTTTCCATCAGAGTCAAGGTTGATATTTTCATGAGATAATAGTAATCTTTGGTAAAATTTATGTAAGTTCTTTCTTTTTGCAAAAAATCTTCTAAATAGTAATTTTGAGGGTGGAAAAACCAGATACATTATTTTTCTTCCAAAATTAAATGATGAAAGTAATAGAGTACTATTATAGGCATAAAAAAAAACAGAAAAAATACCCATTTTCCTACCAATAGTTATTTTCTACTTCATGATTTATTTCTTTTTGACTGTCTATTCAGAATATTCTTATAATATATGTAGTTGAAATAGTTACCCAAATAGGTACAGAGAATCTGGAATTATGAGTTGTGTTAAAAATAGAATCTTTTCTTTGTGATATGGTTCCTTTAGGAATTGCGCACAGACTCTTTGTCCTTTCTCTTGTTTGGTGTGATTTGTAGAGTTATTTATCTAAATTTAGAAATTTAAGTATGTGTAGACATCATGTCATGTATATCATTGCTAATAAACAGGTCTGTACTTTAATAAAAATACGTCTCTTTTTATTAACAGAGAATTCTTGAATTAGAAAGTTCTTTGGAAATAAGCTTACAAGAAAGCAAAAATCAGTCAGAAGATTTAGCTATTCATTTGGAAGCTGAAAAAAATAAGCACAGTAAAGAAATTACAATCATGGTTGAAAAACACAAGACTGAATTGGAAAGCCTACAACATCAGCAGGATAACCTTTGGACTGAAAAATTCCAAGTGTTAAAGCAACAGCATCAGACTGAAGTGGAAAAACTTAAAGAAAAATATGAACAAGAAAAAGAAACATTGTTGAAAGACAAAGAAAGTCTTTTCCAGGCCCACATAGAAGAGATGAATGAAAAGACTTTAGAAAAACTTGATGTGAAGCAAACAGAACTGGAATCATTGTCTTCAGAACTGTCAGAAGTGTTAAAGGCCCGTAGCAAGCTTGAAGAGGAACTTTCTGTACTAAAGAATCAAGCAGATAAAGTGAAGCAGGAGTTAGAGGCCAAGCTGGATGAAGAGAAAAATCATCACCAGCAACAAGTTGACAATATCATTAAAGAACAAGAGATGTCTATCCAGAGAACTGAGAAGGCATTAAAAGATGAAATTAATCAACTTGGACTTCTTCTCAAGGAAAAGGACAGGCATTTGAAGGAGCATCAGGCTCATGTGGAAAATTTAGAGGCAGATATTAAAAGACTTGAAGGGGAACTCCAGCAGGCATCTGCTAAGCTGGATCTTTTTCAGTCATCCCAGAGTACCACACATGAGCAAGCAAAAGCATATGAGGAGCAGTTGGCCCAATTGCAGCAGAAGTTGTTGGATTTGGAAACAGAAAGAATGCTTCTTACCAAACAGGTAGCTGAAGTTGAAACAGAAAAGAAAGATGTTTGTACTGAATTAGATACTCATAAAATCCAGGTACAGGACTTAATGCAACAGCTTGAAAAACAAAATAGTGAAATGGAGGAAAAAGTAAAATCTTTAACCCAACTCTACGAGTCTCAACGTAAAGATAATAACATAGAGCAGGAGCAGACAAAGCAAATCTTGATGGAGAAGGAAAATGTAATTTTACAAATGAGAGAAGGACAGAGCAAAGAAATTGAAATACTCAAACAGAAATTATCAGCCAAAGAGGACAGTATTAGTATTTTGCATGAGGAATATGAAACCAAATTTAAAAATCAAGAAAAAAAGATGGAAAAAATTAAGCAGAAAGCAAAGGAGATGCAAGAAACATTAAAGAAGAAATTGTTGGATCAGGAAGCCAAACTTAAAAAAGAGCTTGAAAATACTGTTCTAGAGCTTAGTCAGAAAGAAAAACAGTTCAATGCTAAAATTTTGGAAATGGCACAGGCTAACTCAGCTGGAATCAGTGATGCAGTGTCAAGACTGGAAACAAACCAAAAGGAGCAAATAGAAAGTCTTACTGAGGTACATAGGCAAGAACTCAATGATGTCATATCAGTCTGGGAAAAGAAACTTAATCAGCAAGCTGAAGAACTTCAGGAAAAACATGAAATCCAATTACAGGAAAAAGAGCAAGAGGTAGCAGAGCTGAAGCAAAAGGTCC
This sequence comes from Equus caballus, assembly GCF_041296265.1. NCBI lineage: Eukaryota > Metazoa > Chordata > Mammalia > Perissodactyla > Equidae > Equus > Equus caballus. The sequence goes on along the minus strand of NC_091699.1, from coordinate 59,226,291 downwards.
TTGTATTTGGATGTGAAAAAGAAGAGATGAGCAAGGAAATAGCATGGCTGAAGGAAGAAGGTGTTAAGCAGGATACGATATTAAAGGAATTACAGGAACAGTTAAACCAGAAGTCTGCTCATATGGATTCTCTCTCACAAAGTGAAACTAAACTGAAAGCACAACTTGAAAAGCTGGAGGTTGACTTGAATCATTCTCTGAAGGAAAATACTTGTCTTCAAGAGCATGTAGTTGAACTGAAGATGCTCTCAGAAAAAGATAAGCTTCAGGTTTCTGAGTTGACTGACAAGTTGAAAACCACTGATGAAGAATTCCAGAGTTTGAAGTCCTCACATGAAAGAAGTAAGAAAAGCCTGGAAGACAAAAGCTTAGAATTCAAAAAACTGTCTGAGGAACTAACAGTTCAGCTAGATATTTACTCTAAGAAAACTGAAGCCTTATTGCAAGCCAAAACAAGTGAACTAATTGATATTAGTAGTAGTAAAATCAATGCCATTCTCTCTAGAATTTCCCATTGTCAACACCATACAACTAAAGTTAAGGAGGCACTACTAATTAGAACTTGCAGAGTTTCTGAGTTAGAATCACAACTTAGACAGCTAACAGAAGAGCAAAATACACTAAATAGTTCTTTTCAACAGGCTACCCATCAGTTAGAAGAAAAAGAAAATCAAATTAAGAACATGAAGGCTGATATTGAAGGTCTTGTAACAGAAAAAGAAGCTTTACAGAAGGAAGGAGGCAATCAGCAACAGGCTGCCTCTGAAAAGGAGTCTTGTATCACACAGTTGAAGAAAGAGTTATCGGAAAACATCAATGTTGTTACATTGATGAAAGAAGAGCTTAAAGAAAAAAAATCTGAGATCAGCAGTCTTAGTAAACAACTAACTGATTTGAATGTACAACTTCAGAATAGTATCAGCCTAACTGAAAAAGAAGCAGCCATTTCATTACTAAGTGAGCGGTATGATGGGGAACAGCGTGAATTGCTGAATCAGGTGCAAGATTTATCTTTGAAAGTTGAAACTCTGAGTAAAGAGAAAATTTCTGCTCTTGACCAGGTGGATCACTTGTCTACCAAGTTCTCGGAATGGAAGAAGAAAGCACAGTCAAGATTTACACAATATCAAAATACTATTAAAGAACTGCAGATGCAGCTTGAGTTAAAAACAAAGGAAGCTAGTGAAAAAGGTGAGCAGATAACTTTATTGAAGGAAGACCTTGATCAGCAAAATAAAAGATTTGCATGTTTAAAGGGTGAAATGGAAGATAAGAAGACCAAGATGGAGAAAAAGGAGTGTAATTTAGAGACTGAGTTAAAAACTCAAACAGCAAGAATTGTGGAATTAGAGGAGCATGTTACTCAGAAAACAATTGAAATTGAGTCCTTAAATGAAGTTCTTAAAAATTATGATCATCAGAAGGTTATTGAACAGAAAGAAATGGTTCAGAAACTTCAACACATGCAAGAGTTAGCAGAAGAAAAGGACAACAGGGTTAAAGAGACTGAAGAAAAAGTCTTAAGACTGGAAAAGCAAGTGTCTTCCGTGCAATCAGAACTTGAAACGAAGAAGAAAGAATTGGAATACGTGAATTCAAGTGTGAAAAGCAAAGAAGAGGAGTTAAAGGCACTGGAAGATAGACTTGAGTTAGAAAGTGCTGCAAAATTAGCAGAACTGAAGAAAAAAGCTGAACAAAAAATTGCTGCCATCAAGAAGCAATTGTTAACTCAAATGGAAGAGAAAGAACAGCAATACAAAAAAGACAGAGAAAGCCATTTGAGTGAGCTAAATACAAAATTGCAAGAAAGAGAGAGAGAAATTCACATCTTGGAAGAAAAACTTAAGTCTATGGAAAGTTCACCACAATCAGAAACATCAGTTGTACCTAGATCAACAAAGAATGTGGCAACGTGTACTGAGCAGGAAGATGCAGATCCCCAAGGCCATGTGCAGAAGGCATGTGAAGAAAAAATCAGTGTTTTACAAAGAAATTTAATTGAAAAAGAAAAGCTGTTGCAGAGGTTAGAGCAGGAAAAGGAAGAGACAATGTCTTCTCTTTCTGAAATGCAGTGCAAATACCAGGAGCTCTTAATAAAGGTAGAACATGCTGAAGCAAAGCAACATGAAGATCAAGTTAGGATAAATCATCTTCAAGAAGAACTTGACGAAAAAAACAAGAAATGTTCCGTGATAGAATCTCAGCATGTGGAAGAAGAGGAATGTAGAAATAACATAGGGACGAAGCAAAACTTGGAAAACGTGGTTGATGATGTCCAGAAAACTCTCCAGGAGAAGGAACTAACCTGTCAGATTTTGGAGCAAAAGATAAAAGAGCTGGATTCTTGCTTAGTAAGAGAGAGGGAAGGACATAGAGTTGAAATGGAAGAGTTGACCTCAAAATATGAAAAATTACAGACTTTACAGCAACAAATGGATGGAAAAAGTAAACCCACAGAAGTTTTGGAAGAAAGTGCTGAAGAAAAGTCCAAATCACATGTGGTCCAAACCAAATTGCTTAGTAACATGGAGACAGAGCACAATGACCTGGAGTTTAAATTAGCAGGGGCAGAACAGGAGAAGCAGAAGCTGGGCAAGGAGATTGTTAAATTGCAGAAAGATCTTCGAATGTTGCGGAAGGAGCATCAGCAAGAATTGGATATAGTAAAGAAAGAATATGAACAAGAAATGGAAGAGAAAATCAAGTAAGTTTTTCTTCAGCATAAATATTTTTAAGGCAATCCTCCTTAATTAACTCCCTTTTTGGTGCCTAATACAGTTAAGTTTCACCTACCTCAAGTGCGAAATGTAAATGTAGTAAGTTAAATACTGAGGAGAAATAAAAACGATTTAAGGCAAGAGGAGTTTTATTCTATGTCCATTTGGGGAGGGGGACCTTTTCTTGCATTTAAGATCACGGTTATTAGGTACATCTCCAAGTAATTATTTTCATTTTGTGTTATTATTTTTAGCATTATGATTATATAATAGATGTGCATAGTGAAAAATTTTAAGTGGAAAAGAAAAATTCTCAAATCCCCAGGACAATTCCCTAGAGGTAATCATAATTTACATATCCTTTCAGAAGTTTTCCATGCCCAGACACACATACACACACACGTGCGCTCTTAAAAAATGTTTTTATACCAGTGAGATCGTACTGTATGCACAGTTGTGAAGACCAGGTAACTCTTTACAGCTTGTTTTTTGTATGACAACAGTTAACTCTTTGTAACTTTGTTACTCAGACAGGAGCAGGAAGATCTTGAGCTGAAACACAATTCCACGTTAAAACAGCTGATGAGGGAGTTTCATGCACAGCTGGCACAAAAGGAGCAGGAGCTGGAAATGACCATAAAAGAAACCATCGGTAAGTAAAATTTTAAATTCAATAAAGAACAAATCAGAATTAGCAGAGACTATTCATAATTTAAGCTTATTCTTCTCACACTATGCTAAATGCTTTAAGTAATTAAACTGGAGAAAAGATTCTTGCTCAACAAAATTCTTTGATGGGAGCCTGTGCAGCCTGGCAATGGCTTGCCTTACAGAGAGGAGGAGCGGGTGAAAGAACCTGAAAGCATTAGCTAATGAATTATGTTATAAAGACACTTCTGCTCTGTGAGAAGGGTACATTTGATCAATTGATTTTTATCAAGTTTGAGTTGGACCAAAGGGTCTTACTGAAATTGGGATATAGATATTCATTCTTACCTAACGTGTTTTCTTGTATATGTCCATTTTTTATTCATTAGATAAAGCCCAGGAAGTGGAGGCTGAACTTTTGGAAAGCCATCAAGAAGAGACAAATCAGTTATACAAAAAAATTGCAGAGAAAGAAGATGATCTAAAACGAACAGCTAAAAGATATGAAGAAATCCTTGATGTACCTTATTTTCTCTTTCTCTTTTGAAATTTAGCTATAATAGAGTTCATGGTAGTGCTAAAGAAGATTAGGCTATCAAGTTTCCTGTTTAATGTAGAGAGTTTTTTGGCTCACTATTATTCAAATTATTATTTCTGCACTGTATGCAGATTTATGAGTCTAACTGATTTCTGCCAGGATTGTAGTTTCATGAGCAGATTGTGCTAACCAGGCAGTATGGTCCACTTGGCACGAATAGACGCAGCAGTGAGTTACTAAGGGGAAGAAGGGATTCTTTTCTCCGTCTTTCTCTCAGAGTCATACTAAGTGGTGAGAGAACCAGACTAAGAATTGAGAGCTTGTGCTTGGGTGAAGTAATGGAATAGTTAGTGTGTGGCTGCTTAGCTTAGCTTGGATCTTTCCAGGAGGGCCAGTTAACTTTATTCCATCCCTACCCAGTTTGCATGGTTTTGTTGGTCTCAAGGGAGAAAAAAAGATGGAATGCATCAGGCAAATCTTTATATTTAGTGGACAGTTAGTTCAATGTACTTAATTATACTACTGATAGATTAGCATTGTCATTTTTGTATATGAAGGTATTCCATGAATGTTAGTATTTTGGACTCCAGAACATTTTCAAATGTGAAACAATGTAAATTATTCTTGGTTGGGTTGCAGATTCTTTAGTTACTCCAAACCTTTCCTATACGCCAAGAACCATTTCATGATTAAGAATGCGTAAATCAGAGACTCATGCCTCAACTGACTATGGCAGCAATAGAAGTCTGAGCCAGAAACAGATTCTGATAATTATTATTTTAAATGTAATTGAAAAGGCTGAAGTTCCAGGATATGATACATGCATATAAATGCCAACTTTGTGTAATTTTTGAGCCTTAAATCTCATTATGAACAGATTTGAATAATTTCACATTTCCTTATACTTTCATAGAGTATGTATGTGTGAAGTTTTAAAAAAGTAGTATTGTTTCTTGAAAGCTTAGAGAATGTTGAAATCAGAAGATATTTTAAAGCTAGTTTAGTTTCGTCTTCTGTTTGTTTGTTTGCAGAAGCAAAAGCATGTTCAGCATAGTTAAATAATTTGTCTAAAACTACATAGTGAGTGGTAGAGCCGTGACTCTTCATTAGCTTCCATGTATTTTATAAAGACTTCCCCCTAAGAAAGGAACTTGGGGAAGGTAACAGTTATTTATCATGGATAAGTAAGTTAGAGAGCTTTATTTGCAGTGGGTAAACTGTGCTGCAGCTCTAGAATTTCCCTTTTGTGAATTATTTCTCTGTCTCGACGTGTGGGGTCTCAGACAGTAGATTTTCCAAGGCGTATGACAAACCTCCATATGTAGAGGGGTGAGGGAGCTGGGAGACAGGTAATAGACAGGTAGGTTAACCTCTGGTGTGGTTCTCCTTGAAAATCTGCTGTTTATTAGGGAAATTAAGGGAATGGTTCTCCAAGCTTGAGACTTGAAGTATTAAAGCAAGTGGTCAGGAAGTCGAGGGTGGGCAAAGGAGTTGGGTAGTCTCTTCTCAAAGCCAGTTCTTGTGCCTGAGACCAGCACTGTCTTTGAGAAATATAGTGCAAGCCACAAATGTGAGCCACTTGTGTAATTTTAAATTTTCTAGTAGCCACTTTAAAAAAAGAAAAAGAAACCGATGAACTTAATTTTAATGTTAACTAATTCATTATATCCAAAATATTATCATTTCAATATGTAATCAATATAAAAATTATATATGTGTTAATTCTTTGAGATTCAGTGTGCTTTTACATTTACAGCCCATCTCAGTTTGGACTAGCCACATTTCAGGTGCTCATAGCCATAGTTCTAGGGTCGCTAGTGCTACTATATTGAACAGTGTAGCCTTTCAACTGCCAGGTCTAGGCTGACTTTTTGATTAAATAGTCCCCATTTCAACACAGAAATGCATACTCTTTAAGAATTTCTTTTTAAAAATGCAAATATTACTAAAAGGGGTATTAGCAGTTCTCAAAAAATACCATATTGCTTTGATTCTGAGACATACTCTCTACCATTCTCCCACTTAAAAATTTCTGGAATTAGACCTTTATATGGGATTTGTATGTGTTATGTAGTGATGTTTTTTCCCCTCTCTGAAAAACTATTATTAGATTGATGATTTGTCTTCATGATGGCATTGTAGAATGCTGTGTTTTTGTTATCTATTAAAATAATTCTGTGATTTGTTAATACCAAAATGGAGCACAGAGACATTTTCATTTTCCTACCTTTACTATCCTAGATAACATTCTTATCATTCCGTCCCCTATGTGGAGAAGCTGTGAACTTTTGTCGTTTTTGATTCGCACCTACTGTCTTCTTTGGCCCTCACACGTAGACATCCACACACCTTTTTAGGACATGAAATCTGCTTGTCTTCCCTGGTTTGCTAAGCAGAGAAGTCATCTGTCCTCCTTTAGTGGTGTGTCTCAGCACCATGTCCAACATGTACTAGACCTTCAGGACATGGCTTTTCATTGAATCATATTGCATCTTCCTCTCTCCTTTACTTCGCCACTGCAGCCACAATGTGGGCTACCATTTTTCGTGTGATCTGGTCTGTTGTGGTAATTTCCTACCTTATCTGCTTGCTGCTGTTTTGTTTTTTTTGAACTAAGGTATTCCTCTCTTTCTGTCAGACTTATTCTCTGTCTTGAAACAAAGATGGGATCATATCATTTCTCCTAAATACCTCCAGTGGCTTCCCATTGTCCCAGTGATACCTCTTCCAGTTTAGTCTGTGTTCTAGCCAAACTCAGCCTTACCTTGTTCTTCATCATATTTTACCTTTGCTCATGCTTTTCAGTGCCTAAAGATCGCATTCTCAAACTTCAGGAATTAGTGCAGCTCTCTTTTTGCCTAAGAAATTAGTACCATTTCTCTTTTTGCCTTAAAAAGAGCTTTAAATTTAACTTTAATTTAGAAAAAAATTTTTGAATCAAATGTATTCACATAATATACAAATAATATAAAAATAATATAAAAAGTATAGTTGGACAATGGTCTATAATAAAAATTGCACCAATTCTTGTTCTCTGTATTCTACGTCCTGTATCTCTTCTGTCCACAGGTAACCATTAGTTTCTTATGTAATAGTCCAGTGTTTCCGTATGTAAACAGAAACAAAACTGAAATATATTCTTTTCTTTCCCTTTCCTACCCAAAAGTTAGCTTTTGAATATATTTATCTGCATCATATTATTTTCGCTTACAATTTTTTAAAACCCCTTAAATAGAATTAATTGCATCTGTGTTCCTTTGGTACTCATTTGTATTTATTACTTCACTTTAACATGTACTTTTTGTCATACATACTAAAGTGTGTAGGAAAGTATTAATGTATCGGTCCCATCTTCTAGACTGTAAGCATCTTGTGGGCAGGGACTTTGTTATTCATCTCTTAGTCTTGAGGACCTAGCCAAGTGCTTGGTACATACTGACACTTGGTAAATTTGAAGGAGGTGATACATTGTAGAGTGGGAAAAATTCATTTTGGAAGAGGAGGTGGTGACATCTCAAAGGAGTTGAGTACTCACAAGTCAGGGAGCTTATCTAATAGCCTAGTCCCAACCTCAGAGCAATCTCACTAGGAGATCTCTTTTTGATAGTTCATTATTAGTGTATAGAAATGCAGGAGACTTTTGTGTATTGATTTTGTATCCTGTAGTTTTACTGAATTTGTTTACTAGTTCTAACAGTTTTTTGATGGAGTCTGTGGGGTTTTCTATGTATAGTATCATATCATTTGCAAATAGTGACAGTTTTACTTCTTCCTTTCCAATTTGGATGTCTTCTATTTCCTTTTCCTACGTAATTGCTCTGGCTAGGACTCCCAGTACTATGCTAAATAGGAGTGGCGAGAGTGGGCATCCTTGTCTTCTTCCTGAGCTTTGAGGAAAGACTTTCAGCTTTTCACCATTGAGTATGATGTTTGCTGTGGCCTTGTCATATATAGCTTTTATTATGTTGAGGTATGTTCCCTCTATACCCATTATATTGAGAGTTTTTGTCATAAATGAACGTTGAATTTTTTCAAATGCTTTTTCTACATCTATTGAGATAATCAGATGGTTTTTATCCTCCATTTTGTTAATGTGGTGTATCATGTTGACTGATTTGCAGATGTTGAACCACCCTTGCATCCCTAGGATAAATCCTACTTGATCCAAGTGTATGATCCTTTTAATGTATTTTAAATTTAATTTGCTAATATTTTGTTAAGACTGTTTGCATTTATGTTCATCAGGGATATTGGCCTGTAATTTTCTTTTCTTGTGGCATCCTTGTCTGGTTTTGGTATGAGGATAATGCTGGCCTCATAAAATAAGTTTGGAAGTGGTCCCTCCTCTTCTGTTTTTTTGGAAGAGTTTGAGAAGTGTTGGTATTAATTCTTCTTTGAATGTTTGGCAGAATTCACCAGTGAAGCTGTCTGGTCCTGGACTTTTGTTTGTTGGGAGGTTTTTGATTACTGATTCGCTCTACTTACTAGTAATCAGTCTGTTCAGATTTCTTCTTTCATCATGATTCAGTCTTGATAGGTTGTATGTTTCTGTGAATTTATCCATTTCTTCTGGGTTGTCCAATTTGTTGGCTTATAATTGTTCGTAGTAGTCTCTTACAATCCTTTGTACTTCTGTGTTATCAATTGTAATATCACCTCTTTCATTTCTGATTTTATTTATTTGAGTTCCCTTTTTTGCTTGGTGGGTCTAGCTGAAGGCTTGTCAATTTTGTTTATCTTTTTGAATAAGTAGCACTTACTTTCATTGATCTTCTCTATTAGCTTTTTAGTCTCTATTTCATTTATCTCTGCTCTAATCTTCGTTATTTACTTCCTTCTGCTGACTTTGGGCTTCAGTTGTTCTTTTTCTGGTTCCTTGAAGTGTAAAGTTAGGTTGTTTCAGACTTTTCTTGTTTCTTAACATAGGTATTTATTGCTATGAACTTCCCTCTTAGGACTCCTTTTGCTGCATCCCATAAATTTTGGTATGTTGTATTTCCATTTTCATTTGTTGCAAAGTATTTTTTGATTTTTCTTTTGATTTCCTCTTTGACCCATTGTTTGTTCAGTAGGATGTTGTTTAATCTCCACACATTTGTGAAATTTCCAGCTTTCTTTGTGTAATTAAGTTTTAGTTTCATACCTTTGTGATTGAAAAAGATGCTTGATGTGATTTCGGTAATCTTAAATTTATTAAGACTTGTTTTGTGGCCTAACATATGATCAATGCTGGAAAATGTTTCATATGCACTTGAGAAGAATGTGTATTCTGTTGGTTTTAGATGTTCTGTCAAGTCCATTTGGTCTAACATCAGAAATGTGTCTTAAATTAGAAGTAATACATCAAGAATTCTTTACTAATTCTTAGAGGGCGTGCTTTAGATTAGTATCCTACAACTGTCACGGGAAATGTAGGATGTAGTTAATTGTCATATTAAAATCTGGTCCTAACTGAATAAGTAGCTATGGAGGTGATCCTTTTGAGCAAGGCTGAACCATACTGACACAGATATCTGCATGGGATAGGCGATGGTAGAATAAAAACAGTAAATCAAGACCACGGGCAATAATGTATTTTCAGTAGTTTCTGGTCAATGGTATTTTAGGGATGGTAGCTAGGTTAAAGTAGAGAGATGTCTAAGGAGGCTAGTTAATAGTGATCTCTGCTTTGCTTAAGTCGAGAGAAGGAATTTGTTCTTTTTCACTTGGTCTAAGTTTCATGACAAATGGTATTTAAAATTAGATTTTCCAAGTGTCACATGGTTCATTGCCTTGTTTTATACCATGGGGCCTACTGTTTTTGTTTGTTTTTTGAGAACGATGTTTCTTGGTTCTGGCAAGTCAGCATCTGTTAAATCAGATACCTGTTTGTTGCTGTTTTTCCTGTTTAGTCTCTTGTCCTGTCTTCATTACTCAAATCTAATCAATATTCCAATTCCGAATGTTCTTTTAGCACAAAGGTTATTGCAAGATTTATAAGAGCAAGGAGATATCTGATCTGCTCTGTACAATAAAACACAGCAATTATCAAAACAAATGAAGAAATGTAAGGATGGGCAATAGCTTTTACCAGGGCAGTCGAAACAGAAGAGAAAATGATGTATGTGCCAGATTTTATAAGTAGGATTTTTGGACCAATGTCACATAGTACTTTTGCAGCCTTGTCTGTTTTTTGCAAAGTTCAGGGCAAATGGAGACATCAAATGTACATTGGTTACCAATACACTGTACAGTAGCTAATTTTTTTAAAAAAATAGATTTTAGTTGGACACTTTATCCCCGAAGAACTACTGGTGTGGTTTGGGGGCAGATGTATAGGATATGTGCAGATTTGCTGAACTGGGACAAAGAACCATCTGTTGATACATACAGCCTATCCAAAGGGGCTGGGGGAAAACCCTCTACAACGTGTGTGATCAGTAAGTTGCCAGCTGGTTGAGCAGTGCAGTACATAAAAATATCTACTAGTTTATATTAATGGATATTTTCTGGAAGTCAAATCCAAGGTCTTAAAACACAGGTTTTGTATTATAGTTCTGTCACAACACTGTTATATACCTATTATTGCTTAAACCTGGGAACCTTAGTTTAAGGGGAAAGAAATGACTTGATGAGCTTTTATAAGGTAGCGGACAGAGGGAGTCAGGGTGGAAGAATGCTATCCTAGGAATAGTGAGCAGCATTAAAAAGGGCGTGGAGTTGAAAGTGTGGCGTGAAGAAAAGTGTTTAGAGCACAGTAATGAATTACAATAAAAACCATACAAAAAATGTTTAGGTATTTGTTTCCCCTACAGAGGTAGTTTTTTCTATACCGTGTTGCCTCTCTACCATGTTCTTGTTGATATGTTTGTTTATTAACACACTTTTTTATCCTAAAGGCTCGTGAAGAGGAAATGACTGCAAAAGTAATAGATTTGCAGACTCAACTTGAGGAGCTGCAGACGAAATATCAGCAAAGGCTACAGCAGGAAGAGAACCCTGGCAATGATAAAGTAAGAGGAACTGGACTTCGCTTCACACATTTCTTGAAAACATTGTTATTTCTGTTGTTTGACTCACCTACTAACATACATACGTACCTCATTGTAATCCTAACAAAAACCTTTCAAGAGAGAGATTCTTGCCTCCATTTTATAGGTGGTGAAACTAGGGTTCAAAGAGGTTAAATAAAACGTTCAAACTCACACAATAAATGTTGTATTGGAAATTTAAATCCAGTCATCCAGACTTCAAAACTTAGACATTTCTGTTATACCAGTGCTTCTCAGTCTTTTCCATGGAAAGAGTAGCATAGGAATGTGAACTTCATATCCCTGGGGGTTAGCCAAAAATGGTCTGTAGAAAGTATGATAATTTTAGATTTTTATGTTTTATGCCAAAAATTCATGTAAATTTTATGCTCTATAATATATCCTTATTTGTAGTCACATAAAAATATTTTTTGTTATTACCATTAAGAAAATTTCTGTTTTTCTTCTTGGTTAATGGATCAGATGCAGATGAAATGGGATTATTTTGGAAAATTGGACTGAATTCAAAGAGGTCTGACACTGCATACCAGGCATGTTTATAATCCCAATCTCATAAAATTGACACTATGAAAGATAGGCCATGTTTACCCTGTTGCTTCCTGTTCCTCTGTGCATCCCAACAAGTATATACTCACAGGGCATGTGGGCCCCAGTTTGAGAAACCAGACAGTGTACTGTTCTGCTTCCTAAAGTGTTCTCACTCATCCAGTGTGGCCTTTTCATAGCACTGTCATGAGGGCCTTGGGAAAGTAGGTGGACACTGTTCATGACTTCATCCTCAAGGGTTGTAGAGGATTCATTACAGAATGTCAGTTACCAGATAGCAACTTTCTAGACAACCAAATACATGGATCACTTTTCCATAGTGGAGAGAAGAGACCTTTAATAGGGGCTTTACTGTGCTCTGCCACTTGGTACATATACCTTAATTGTTAGCACCGAGCAAGCTGAGTGGACTGTTCTGTTTCTTTAATAGCTATTAAGTTAGTTTTGTTGTTCTAATTTTTAAAAAAATTTTTTTTTGCATTTGGTCATGATTTGAATATACTGAGTGCTATTACATATTATTTCCAATCAGAAGAGTACATATACTTAACTAACATGTTCTTTTCCTTAGTATCAAAATAAGTATTAATGTTGCATGTTAGTGGCATTTTGATGTGTGTCAGGATACCAGAGTATTGAAACATTATGAAATTAATATTCAGAAAACCTGAATATTAATATTGAGTCCTTTATGTCATAAGAAAGGAGTGAAAATATCCTTAATTTTTATTTTTACTTTAAAAAATATTTTTCTGTTTTATTCTTCATGAATTTTAATCCTTTTCCTTCTTGAGCGTCTTTTGGTGCTACTGGGATATCTTAAATTGCATATCATTGTTGAGTTCAATGCAAACTAATTTGTGATTATAGCTCAGAGTGGATTCCTAGAAATAGTTCTTTAGGAGTTTCCCTAAAGGGCCCATAGGCTTTAAATAAATGTTAGTATGTTTAATTTTTGAAAAATTGCACAAATAATCCATGAATATATTCTTGTAAAACAGTCAGATAATACAGAAGTATATAGAATAAACATTTCTTGGTAAGCACCTCCTCTTCCCAGGTGATAATCCTCTTAGGAGTTAGGTGAGTGACCTTCCAGTCATTTTTCTTTGTGTTTACCTATGTTTGTATCCGTTTACACTGTAATGGTTTGTATAGCAAAATATACCAGGTTTAAAAGCAAATATTTAAAGTTGTCTCATCTCAAATCTGACCACTCTCTTAAGACTATAGCACTAAATTCTTACTTCCTTATGATTTCATATTGCTCTGTTTTATTGTTTCTTGTAGAATTTATTGTATACACTCATTTTTTCTTTTTCATTTTCAGGTAACAATTATGGAGCTACAGGTAAGAATAGCTCTTCACTGAATTTCACTGAGGGTAGTACATTTTCAGGAGTATTCTGTGTTTTAAGTTAAAACATAAAGAGACTGTTTTAACAAGGAAAAATTGACCAAGCAGTACAGAAATGTGTCCAGGCAGTGATGAAACCCATATGCATTTCACATCTTACTTTTTTGTTTTCTTTCAGACACAACTAGCACAGAAGACTACTCTAATCAGCGATTCAAAGTTGAAAGAGCAAGAGTTTAGAGAACAGGTACAGGTCTAATTGGTGCTTTTTAGACGTCTTGAGATGCTATCTGGATATCCTATGTTAATTGGTGAATGTCCGATTAGTTGTAGATTCGACGGGGGAGAGACAAAGAAGACCTCTCACTCCGCCATCTTGGTCCCGCCCCCTCTAATTGGTGCTTTTTATTTTTAACTGACTGCCTTAATTTATGTCAGTTTGTACTTGGATCTCATTTAGCTAATTTTTTAAAAGAGCTGATTTAACATCGATTTAATAGTTGGCTTTGCAATTTGTCTTACACGGAAAATTTTAGTTCCAAATCTAAAGGTGCTAGAGGATATCTCTGTAAATTTGTGATCACATATATTTAAACAAGAATTTTTTTTTTTAAAGATTTTATTTTTTTCCTTTTTCTCCCCAAAGCCCCCCAGTACATAGTTGTATATTCTTCGTTGTGGGTCCTTCTAGTTGTGGCATGTGGGACGCTGCCTCAGCATGGTTTGATGAGTAGTGTCATGTCCGCGCCCAGGATTCAAACCAACGAAACACTGGCCCGCCTGCAGCGGAGCGCAGGAACTTAACCACTCTGCCACGGGGCCAGCCCCTAAACAAGAATATTTGCATCCTGTTATTTCTGGTGCTTAACAATTTGGATAACAATTTGTGTTTGTTTAATTTGTAATAACTTCAGTCCTAAAAAAGGTGTTTTTTTTGCTGTTATCAGAGGGACAATACATTGACATCAATCTTGACTACTTTTTTATGGTAGTTAAATTGTCTTGATTTAATATGATTTGTCCATATGTGATCCAGTACAGAAATTTGATTTAAATAGGACCATGTGTATATGCCTAGAAGGATGCAGAAGCATGCAGACACCAGTGTATGTGTATCTGTGGTGCATGGTCTTTAGTAGTCTTTTTCCAAACTCTGGAGGAATAGTGACTCAAGTCAGCAGGCTAAGTTTGAAGGCTAAATCTCCAGGGATTTTCCCGTTTTCTTAAAATTCATACATACAAAAATCTTGATAATTGTTGAAACTAGGTGATGGATGGGTATATGGGTGTTACTTTTACCATACTTTCTATATTTCAGTATGTTTGAAAATTTTCGTAAAAAATTCATAAAGATAGGTGCTAAGTCTGAATGTTACTTAATTTTTTTCTACTTCCCAGTGGTTTAGCTTTTCTCATTTATTCTCAAGATTACTGCTTTAAAATTCTTTTCTTTTAGCATCCTCAAATCTTCAAACTGCGTGACAGTTTTTGTGTTAGTTATTTTTATAGTGGTAAAATGCACAACATAGAATTTACCATTTTAACCATTTTAAAGTACATAATTCATTGACATTTAGTTCATCACAGTATTGTGAAACCATCACCATTATCTCATTCAAGAACATTTCATCACCCCAAAAGGAAACCGCATGCCCATTAAGCAGTCACTTCCCATTACCTCCTTCCCTGAGGCTCTGGCAACCAGTAATCTGCTTTCTGTGTCTGTGGATTTGCCTTTTCTGAGTATTTTATGTAAATAGAATCATCTATACATGGCCCTTTTTATCTGATTTTTTTTCACTTAGCATGATGTTTTTAAGGTTCATCCATGTTGTACTTCATTCCTTTTTATGGCTGAATAGTATTCCATTGTATGGATGTACCAAATTTTGTTTATCCATTCATCAGTTGATGGACATTTGGGTTATTTCTACTTTTTGACTATTGTGAATGGTACTGCTAGGAACATTGTATACAAGTTTTTGTTTGAACACTTGTTTCGTTCTTTGGGCTATATACCCAGGAGTGAAATTGCTAGATTATGGGGTAATTATATGTTTAACTTTTTGAGGAACCACCAAACTGTTTTACATAGTGGCGCCATTTTACATTTCCCCCAACAAAGTATAAGGATTCTAATTTCTTCACATCCTTGCCAACAAGTTTTTTGATTATAGCCATCCTAGTTGGTATGAAGAGGTATTTCATTATGGTTTTAATTTGCATTTTCCTAACGGCTAATGATGTTGAGCATCTTATCATCTGCTTGTTGGCCATTTTTATGTCTTCTTTAGAGCAATGTCTATTCAAGTCCTTTGCTCATTTTTTAGTTGGGTTATTTGTGGGGTTTTTTGTTGTTGAGTTGTAAATGTTCTGTATATATTCTGGGTACAAGTCCCTTATCAGATACTTGATTTGCAAATATTTTCTCCCAATCTGTGGGTTGTCTTTTTCACTTTCTTTTTTTTTTTTTCAATTTGAGGAAGATTAGCCCTGAGCTAACTACTGCCAGTCCTCCTCTTTTTTTTTTTTTGCTGAGGAAGCCTGGCCCTGAGCTAACATCGTGCCCATCTTCCTCTACTTTATATGTGGGACGCCTACCACAGCATGGCGTGCCAAGTGGTGCCATGTCCACACCCGGGATTCAAACCAGCGAACCCTGGGCCGCCGAGAAGCAGAACGTGCGAACTTAACCGCTGTGCCACCGGGCCGGCCCCTTCACTTTCTTGATAATGAAAGTTCTGCTTTTGATCAAGTCCAGTTTATATGTAAATTTTCTTTCATTGTGCTTTTGGTGTCACATCTAAGACACCATTTGTAGTAATTTTATTTGCCTATATTCTGTCTTTATCAATAAAAAATCTAGTTACTACAGCAGTTCTTTTTTTTACATCTAATTTTCACATGAATCTTACAATATGATTTGAATATTTATTTTTAGATTCACAATTTAGAAGACCGTTTGAAGAAATATGAAAAGAATGTATATGCAACAACTGTGGGAACACCTTATAAAGGTAAGAATGATCCTCTCATATCATGTTATCCATGGTTATTTCTTATTGCTGGACTTCTGGATGATTTATTTTTGACTTTGCTATTCTAATTCTTTATAATGAATATATTTTACCTTTGTAATTCATCAGTAATAGCTAGTTTTAGGGAAAGAATGGTAGTAATCTAAAATAAAATTAATGCCTATTTGTTGTAAAGAAAAAAATCAAACAGTGCTGCAGTATATAAGTAAAACTGCAAGTTCCCACTTGATTCTCCACTCTGCAGATGGACCTAGTTTACAATTTATATATATTTTTCCAGACTCTTCTGTATGTATGCAAACATTTATGTAATCTACTACAAACACTCACACACACACAGAGTTATACATTTTAGATGCCTCTGTTTTTTACTATTACAATAATGCCGTAATTACTAATTTTAAACCAGGATTTAAGGAGAAAATAATTTCATAAAAATTCTTATATTCAAGGTGGGAAAAGATGATTTGGAAATATTATTCTTTTGATTTAAATAATGTATGCCACTTAAAAAGGATTTTAAAGATGAGCTTGGGTCTTTACATAGTTGTTCCCTTGAGATAATCGTGATCTTTGAATAATCTCATAACCATTTTCCATTCTCAGCTCTCCACTGCCTTACTGCATTCAGCATAGTTTTATTTTGCTAAATGTTTTCTAAAGCTTTCTGCTTTTTCATGAGAGGCACTAGGTCATGAATCTAAGCCAATTTTGCATTCTTTTGAGTTTTTGAAAACTTATTTATTGCTATGAAATAACATAAGATATTATACAGTTTTTAATTAAATGAAGACTTGCTTTGGAGTCTTTCCAAAATACTCTTCAAAAAGAAGAGAAAACCAATTTGCCAGTTTCCTATGGCTCATTGCAGAGAAGACTCCTACTACAAAGATTGTTTGCCGTAGCTAACAATGTATGTGATTCTTGGCATAGAACTGCTGAATCAGTGCCCAGCAGTGCATAGAGAATAGTATTGATTCTATTGATTAGTTTCAACTTAAGAATTTCATAATTTTCTTTTTTTCTCTGTTTTAAATTGTAAAATGAACACATGTGCAGTTTATTTAATAACTAACACATAGATACTAAGTGCCAAGCACTCATATAAAACAAATTTTGTATATCAACTCATTTAATCCTCTCAACAACCCAAGCAGTCTGGTTGAATATGTACATTAATCTCTTTACCATGCTGCATCTTTAAGGAGTCAGAGTGAAATGAGCACCCACCAAGCAGGAAGAAATAAAACATTATCAGTTCTTTAGAAGCCTCTGTGTATGCCTCTACAATAACATCTTTATTCCTCCCCTCATACTGACTTTATGTTAATCATTCTCTTTTTCTTTTTTATCATTTACTACATATATATATATATATATTTCTAAGCAATAGTTTCTTTAGATTTTGCTTGTTTTGGTGCTTTGTGTAATACAATCATACTATAAGCTTGTGTGACCTGTTGGATTTTTTTGCTTGAGATAAGGTTGGAGATGCATCCATGTTGTGTGTAGCTGTGGTTTACTCTTTTCCACTTATTAATTTTGTACATTCTTGTACGTGTCTCTTGGTATACCACGTGAAACATTTTCTCTATACAACTAAGAGTAGAATTGCTGGGTCATGGGGTGTGAACATTTTTGTGTATATCCTAAACTCAGTTCTATAAACAGAAACTTTCCCACATTATCTATATGGTTACCTTGAGGTGCAGCTTGTATAGGAAAAGCAGGATGAATTCTGTTTCTTTACCAGCTTTAGTATGTATTTTTGAGGGTCTGTTTCTGGCACCTGTCGTCTGTTCCGTTGATCAGTCTGTCTGTGCCTGCTCTAATACTTCACTCTGTTAATTACCATGACTTAGTAATAAGTCTTGCTGTTTGGTTGGGGAAGCCTTCCTACTTTCTTTTTTCAAGAATGTCTTAGCTATTCTTAGCTCTTTGAATGTCCGTATAAATTTTAGAATCAGATTGTCAAATTACACTCACATGCACACGAAGCTGGGAGGATTTTGATTAGGATTGCATTGAATTTATAGAGAAATTAAAGAGAGTTGGCATCTGTGTAGTATTGAGTTTCCAACCCATAATCATGATATATCTCAACATTTACTTAGGTCTTCTTTAATTTCTGTCAATAATGTTTATTATTCTGAGTGGTAATCTTGTACCTCTTTTATTACGTTTATTCTTAGATGTCATTATAAATATAAGATGTTTTTTATTTTTATTTTTCAATTAAATAAATGCACTTTTAAAAGACATTCTTGAGGACTTTTGAAGAAAATATGAGCAAACCTGTTTTAACTATAAAATTATCTGTAATACACTTGTGTGAGTAAGATTGTATTAAACATAGTTAAGTGGATTTTTCAGTTGTACATTTTGGAATTGGGCCCAGGTGAAGTATGGTATTAAAAATGCTGAATAGTAAGCAATTTGGAAAGACTCACAAGAAGCAACAACGGGTAGACAAATTGGCAAGCATCTTTAATTGAATGATAACTAGTTTCCCTCTCAAATGCTTAAAACTCAAAATAAGAATTATAAGAAGAGGAAGAAAGTTCTTTTATATGTCACTATTTGGGAAAAGACAAGAAAGGGTACATGCATTGAAAAACAGTATTAATTGCTTCTCCAGGAAAATATCTGTAAATAAGTAATCTGCATGTTTAAAAATAATAGAATCAGTTATTTTCTGAAAAGTGAAAACATTGTAAACTCTTGTATTTTGTGTTGCTCTAGAGGAATGAAGCGCTTAAGTGTGATATATAGGTAGATATTTTTTGAAGACAAATAGTATGTTATTATTTAGTTCTTGGTACTCTGTATTTGCTGAGTGGGGTTTAAGTGAATTGGGTCTTCCAAAAGTATACATTTTTAAAAATGAAATATTCCAAATATACGAATATATGCAATATAAATATCAAATAAGAAGACTAGTTAACACCTATGAATCCACCACCTAAAACATTGCCAGTATGTTTGAGGCCCCTTGTGCTGCTCTTTAATCTTATATCTCTCTGTCTTTCCCAAGGGTAACCACTGTTATTATATTATAGCATAAGTACAGTTCCCTAAAAAAATTGATTTTAATGTTTTATATTTTTGGACTGTATAGAAGTGACATACTGTATGTATTACCTTGTTTTTCACCCAGCATTATGATTTTGAGATTCATTCTGATGTGTGAAGCTGTAGTTTAACCATTTTCAATGCTAAGTTTAATAATAATACATTATATCTTTATACTAGACTTTATTTACTCTCCTGTTGATGGACATCTGAATTGTCTCAATTTTGCTTTTATAAACAATATAACTGAACATTGACTCCTGGTGTACATATGAAGTGTTTCTCTAGGATGTATCTGTAGGAATTGAACTTCTGTGTCATAGAATATGCTTGTCTTCCTCTTTTCAAAGTTTTACCAAGTAATGTCGGGTTGTCTGTAGTGTTCTATTGATTACACTCCTGCAAGCAGTGCGCAAACATTACCATTGTTACACATAGTCACCAGTGCTTAGGATTATCTGATTTTTAAATTTTACCAATCTCATATGTGTAAATGATACTTCATGAGGTTTTGTTTGTTTGTTTGTTTTGGCTGAATTAATGGTGATTTAAATTCTAAATCAAAGGAAATGTTAAGTTACAATAAAAGGTCACTTTCAACTTTTGCATTTAGAGGCTCATTTATTGTTTACAGCTCTTATAATTGAGGCCTTGTATTATCCTGCTGCACAGTGTGATTTTTTTGTGTGACTTATTCAGTTTTTTAAAAATTCAAGGTTATCATGGTATAATTTACATATCGTAATAGTCATCTTCTTTTAGGTGTACAGTTTAAAAAGATTTGACAAATGTGTGCAATAATGTAACCGCCAAGAAAAATACAGAATATTTCCATCACCCCAAAAAAGTTAGGTGGTTTATTTCCTACCTCTAGCCCCTAGCAATCACTAATCTGATTTTCCTCTCTTGTAGTTTTGTCTTTTTTAGAATTTTGCTTAATGGAATCAGTCTTTTGTATCTGTATCTTTTGCATTCTCTCACTTAGCATAATGCTTTTAAGACACGTCTGTTTTGCTACATGTATTTGTAGTTTATTCCTTTTTATTGCTCCGTAGTATTTCATTGTGTGGATGAACCACAAATTTCTTATCCTGTCATAGTTAATGGACAATTAGCCTGTTTTAGTTTTGAGCTGCTATGACTACAGCTGCTATGAACATTCATGTGCAAGTCTTTATGTAAACTGTGTTTTCATCTCCCTTGAGTAAATATCTAGGAGTGAAATTGCTGGGTTGTGTGATAAATATTTGTTAGATGCGTCATTGAGTGAATGAATGAGCAGACATTTAAAAATATTTTTAATATTAATGTTGTAGAATTTTATCATAAAGAAAATCCTTTATGGTTATTGTTTTTGTGCCTTTTTGAGTCTTACCTACTCCAAGGTCATAAAGCTATCTTCCTATAGTCTCTTCTCAAAGTTCCAAATTTTGCTTATCATATTTAAATCTTTTTCTACCTGGAATTGATTGTTTTGTGTGTATGTTTTGTAGGAATTGAATCTCAGATTATTCTAGCATGGCCGAAATTGGAAGTCTCTCATTCTTAAAAGTTAATTTTGTTAGGTACAGAATTCTAGATTGGAGTGATTTTTTTTCTTAGCACTTATAAGTTATTATTCCATTTGTCTTCTGGATTTTGTTGTTGTTGAGACATCTGTTGGACATCTTTCTGATAATCTTTCCTCAGTTAGTAACCTGTATTTCTCTCTGGTTGCTTTTAAGATATTTTATTCCTTGGTGTTCTGTAATTTCACTATGGTATACCTAACTATAGATTAGATTTTTACTCATTCTACTTGGTACACATTGTAGTGTCTGTATTTGTGGATTCCAAGTTTTCATTAGATCTAGAATTATCTCTTCAAATATTTCCTTTCCTTTATTCTATTTTCTAATTCTCTTACTGTTAGATCTTCTTATTTTATACTCTGTCTCTTAACCTTTCTTTTAAATCTTTGTTTTTCATCTGGGCTGAATTCTGAAAATTTCATTTAGTTCCTCTGCTGGTTTCTAATTTTCTTATATAGCACTACCTAATCTGCCATTTAGCCTACTTGTTAGATTTTTTTCAATCCCTTAATTATAATTTTTATTTCTAGGAGGCTTTTTTTTCAGATCTCCCAGATATTTTTTTTATTCAGTTCATAATAGTTTACGTCAATGTGAGATTTCAGTTGTACATTGTTTCTTGACTGTCATAAGTGCTCCCCTTCACCCCCAGTGCCCTCCCCATCCCCCCTTCCCCTGGTAACCACTGGACTGTTTTCTTTGTCCCAGTACTTGTTTATATTCCACATATGAATGAAATCATCTGGTGTTTGTCTTTCTCAGACTGGCTTATTTCCCTTAGCATAATTCCCTCTAGGTCTTTCCATGTTATTGCAAGTGGGATGAATTTGTCTTTTTTTCTGGCTGAGTAGTATTCCATTGTGTGTGTGTGTGTGTATGTATACACCACATCTTCTTTATCCAGTCTTCAGTCAGTGGGCACTTGGGTTGCTTCCATATCTTGCCTATTGTGAATAGTGCTGCAATGAACATAGGGGTGCATATGTTACTTTGGATTGTTGATTTCAAATTGTTTGGGTAGATACCCAGTAGTGGGATAGCCAAGTCATATGGTAGTTCTATTTTTAGTTTTTTGAGGAATCTCCATACTGTTTTCCATAGTGATTGCACCAGTTTGCATTCCCACCAGCAGTGTGTGAGGGTTCCCTTCTCTCCACACCCTCTCCAATATTTGTTATTTTTAGTCTTAGTGATTATAGCCATTTTAACAGGCATAAGGTGGTATCTTAATGCAGTTTTGATTTGCATTTCCCTTTGATTTGCATTTTGATTTGATTAGTGATGTTGAACATCTTTTCATCTGTTTATTGACCATCTGTACATCTTCTTTGGAAAAATGTTCATCTCCTCTGCCCACTTTTTGATGGGGTTGTTTGCTTTTTTATTGTTCATTTGTGTGAATTCCTATATGTTATGGAGATTAACCCCTTGTTAGATATATGATTTGCAAATATTTTCTCCCAATTGATGGGTTGTCTGTTTTGATCCTAATTTCTTTTGTGTTGTGGAAGCTCTTTAGTCTGATGAAGTTCCACTGTTTATTTTTTCTTTTGTTTCCCTTGTCTGAGAGAGGACATGGTATTTGAAAACATCCTTTTTAGTTCAATGTCAAAGAGCATACTACGAATGTTATCTTCCAGGAGTTTTATAGTTTCAGGATGTATCTTCAAGTCTTTGATCCATTTTGAGTTTATTTTTGTGTATGGTGTGAGATAGTGGTCTACCTTCATTCTTTTGCTTATGGCTGTTCAGTTTTCCCAACACCATTTATTGAAGAGACTGTCATTTCTCCATTGTACGTTCTTGGCACCTTTGTTGACGATTAGCTGACCATGGATGTGTAGTTTTATTTCTGGGCCTTCAGTTCTATTCCATTGATCTGTGTGCCTGGTTTTGTACCAGTACCATGCCATTTTGGTCACTATGGCTTTCTAGTATATTTTGAAGTCAGGGATTGTGATACCTCCAGCTTTGTTCTTTTTTCTCAGAATTGCCTTGGCAATTCAGGGTCTTTGATTGCCCCATATGAATTTTAGGATTCTTTGCTCTATTTCCATGAAGAATGTCATTGGGATTCTGATAGGGATTGCATTGAATTTGTAGATTGCTTTGGGTAGTATGGACATTTTAACTATGTTTATTCTTCCAGTTCATGAGCAAGGAATCTCTTTCCATCTCTTTAAGTTATAATCAATATCTCTCAGTAATGTCTTATAGTTTTCTTTGTATAAGTCCTTCGCTTCCTTGGTTAAATTTATTCCTGGGTGCTTTATTTTTTTAGTTACGAATGCAAATGGAATTATATTTTTGAGTTCTGTTTCTGTAAGTTCGTTATTGGAGTATAGAAAAGCAACTGATTTTTGTAAGTTGACTCTGTACCCTGCAACTTTACTGTAGTTGTTAATTATTTCTGTTAGTTTTCCAATGGATTTTTCGGGGGTTTCTATACATAAGATCATGTCGTCTGCAAACAGTGAGAGTTTCACTTCTTCACTCCCTATTTGGATTCCTTTTATTCCTTTCTCTTGCCTGATTGCTCTGGCCAAACCTCCAGTACTGTATTAAATAGAGTGGTGATAGTGGGCATCCTTGTCTCATTCCTGTTCTCAGGGGGATGGCACTCAGTTTTTGCCCATTGAGTATGATGTTGGCTGTGGGTTTGACATTTTTGGCCTTTATTATGTTGAGGTAATTTCCTTCTATCCCCATTTTGTTAAGAGTTTTTAATCATAAATGGCTGTTGGATCTTGTCAAATGCTTTCTCTGCATCTATTGAGATGATCATGTGGTTTTTATTCCTCAATTTGTTGATGTGGTGTATCACGTTGATTGATTTGCGGATGTTGAACCATCCCTGTGTACCTGATATGAATCCCACTTGATTGTGATGTATGATTCTTTTGATGTATTGCTGAATTCAGGTTGCCAAAATTTTGTTGAGAATTTTTGCATCTATGTTCATCAGCGATATTGGCCTGTAGTTTTCCTTTTTTGTGCTGTCCTTCTCAGGCTTTGGTATCAGAGTGGTGCTGGCCTTGTAGAATGTGTTAGGAAGTGTTCCATCTTCCCTAATTTTTTGGAACAGCTTGAAAAGGATAGGTAATAAATCCTCTTTGAAAGTTTGGTAGAATTCCCCAGGAAAGCTGTCTGGTCCTGGGGTTTTATTCTTTGGGATGCTTTTGATTGCTGTTTCAATCTGTTTCCTTGTGATTGGTCTATTCAGATTGTCTGTTTATTATGGACTCAGCTTTGGGAGGTTGTAAGAGTCTAAGAATTTATCCATTTCCTCTAGGTTATCCATTTTGTTGGCATATAGTTTTTCATAGTATTCTCTTATAATCCATTGTATTTCTGTGAAGTCTGTTGTTATTTCTCCTCTTTCATTTCTGATTTTGTTTATTTGAGCTTTCTCTCTTTTTCTTTGTAAGTCTGGCTAGGGGTTTGTCAATTTTATTTATCTTCTCAAAGAACCGGCTCTTTGCTTCATTGATCCTTGCTACTGCCTTTTTTGTTTCAACAGCATTTATTTCTGCTCTGATTTTTATTATTTCTCTCCTTCTGCTGACTTTGAGCTTTGTTTGTTCTTCTTTCTCTAATTCGGTTAGGTGTAGTTTGAGATTGCTTATTTGGGATTTTTCTTGTTTGTTAAGGTGTGCCTGTATTGCGATGAATTTCCCTCTTAATACAGCTTTTGCTGCATCCAACATGAGTTGGTATGGCGTGTTATCATTTGCATTTGTCTCCAGATATTTTTTGATTTCTTCTTTAATTTATTCAATGATCCTTTGCTTGTTCCATAGCATATTGTTTAGTTTCCACATTTTTGTCCTTTTCTCATCTTTTTTCTTGTAATTAATTTCTAGCTTTATAGCATTATGATTGGAGAAGATGCTTGTTATTATTTCAATTTTTTAAAATTTGTAGAGGCTTGCCTTGTTTCTCAACATATGATCTATCCTTGAGAATGTTCCGTGCGCACTTGAGAAGAATGTGTATTCTGTTGTTGGTGGGTGGAGAGTTCTATATATGTCTATTAAGTCCAACTGTTTTAGCTTTTCGTTTAATTCCACTGTTTCCTTGTTAATTTTCTGTTTGGATGATCTGCCCAATGATATAAGTGGGGTGTTGAGATCCCTACTCTTATTGTGTTATTTTTAATATCTTCTTTTTGGTTTGTTAATAGTTGCTTTATGAACTTTGGTGCTCCTATGTTGGGTGCATAGATATTTTATAAGTGTTATTTCTTCTTGATGGAGTGTCCCTTTGATCATTATATATTGCCCCTCTTTGTCTCTCTTTACCTGCCTTATCTTGAGGTCTACTTTGTCTGATATAAGTATTGCGACACTTGCTTTCTTTTGTGTGCCATTAGCTTGGAGGATTGTCTTCCACCCCTTTACTCTGAGTCTGTATTTGTCATTGGAGCTGAGATGTGTTTCCTGGAGGCAACAAATTGTTGGATCTTGTTCTTTAATCCATCTTGCCACTCTGTGTCTTTTTATTGGAGAGTTCACTCGTTTACATTGAGGGTGATTTTTTTTTTAACAAATTGAGAAAATTTATTCCTTTTTTTTTTGAAGAAGAAGATTAGCCCTGAGCTAACAGCTGCTGCCAATCCTCCTCTTTTTGCTCAGGAAGGTTGGCCCTGAGCTAACATCCGTGCCCATCTTCCTCTACATTATATGTCAGATGCCCACCACAGCATGGCTTGCCAAGCGGTGCCATGTCTGCACCTGGGATCTGAACTGGCAAACCCCAGGTTGCTGAAGCAGGACGTGCACGCTTAACCACTGCACCACCAGGCCGGCCCCTGAGGGTAATTTTTGATGTATGAGGGCTTAATGCTGTCATTATATCGCTTGTTTTCTGGTTTTCCTGCATTTCCTTTGTTTCTCGTCCTGTGTGTTCTGGTCTACCCATTGAATTATGCAGTTTTTTATGCTGTGTTTCTTTGTTTTTTCCTTATTTATTTTTTGTGTCTCAGTTGTTTTTAGTTTAGTGGCTATCCTGAAGTCTGTATTCAGAATCTCATGCATAGCATAGTCCATTTTCTGATCCCTCTTATTTCGTTAGTCTAAACTGATTCAGTCCCTTTCCTCCTCCCCTCGTAAGTTATTATTCTCATATCTTATTTGAACTTGTGTTGTGCATTTGTGGTTAAAGTGACAAGATTGTCTTTGTTTTTGGTGTTTTCCTTCCCTTTAGCTTAATGCTGTAGTTGGATATTTGCTATCCTATTCTGATTCTGTCTATCTATCTGTCTCATTACTCTGTGCTTTGTGACCCCTTTCTCCCTTTTTTTCTTTTTTCAGGTATGAGGGCCTTCTTGAGGATTTCTTATGGGGAGGGGAGTCTCGTGGCTACAAAGTCCCTTAGCTTTTGTTTGTCTGGGAAAGATTTAAGTTCTCCCTCATATCTTAAGGATATTTTTGCTGGATAGAGTATTCTTTTTTTTTTTTAAAGATTTTATTTTTTCGTTTTTCTCCCCAAAGCCCCCCGGTACATAGTTGTATATTCTTCGTTGTGGGTCCTTCTAGTTGTGGCATGTGGGACGCTGCCTCAGCGTGGTCTGATGAGCAGAGCCATGTCCACGCCCAGAATTCGAACCAATGAAACACTGGGCTGCCTGCAGCGGAGTGCGCGAACTTAACCACTCGGCCACGGGGCCAGCCCCTGGATAGAGTATTCTTGGCTGAAGATTTTTTAGCTTTTAAAGTTTTGAATACGTCATTCCATTCTCTCCTAGCTTGTAAGGTTTCTGCGGAGAAATCTGCTGAAAGTCTGATAGTGGTTCCTTTGTAGGTTATTTTCTTCTGCCTTGCTGCCCTGCCTATTCTTTCTTTGTCATTCATTTTTGCCAGTTTTACTACTATATGCCTTGCAGTAGGTCTTTTTACATTGATAAATCTAGGAGTTCTGAAATCTTCCTCCACACAAATTTCCCTCTCATTCCCTAGATTTTGGAAGTTCTCTGCTATTGTTTCTTTGAGCACGCTTTCTGCTTCATTTTCCTTCTCTTCACCTTCTTGAATACCTATAATTCTTATATTGCATTTCCTCATTGAGTCGGTTATTTCTTGGAGACTTTCTTCATTTCTTTTTAGTCTCAGTTCTCTCTCCTTCTCTATCTGGAGCATTTCAACATGTCTGTCTTCGATTATGCTGACTCCCTTCTCTATGGTGTTCACGTGAGCATTCAGGAAATTCATATTTTGTTTTATCTCTTCCATTGTGTCTTTCATCTCTAATATTTCTGATTGATTCTTCTTTATAGTTTCAATCTCTTTTTTGAAGTAGCTCCTGAACTCATTGAATTGTTTCTCTATATTCTCTTTTACCTCATTGAGTTTTTTGACTATAGCTGTTTTGAATTCATTGTCATTTAGTTTACTTATTTCCTCAGGACTGAATTCTGGATGTTTATCGTTTTCTCTCTGTTCTTGAGATTTGATGCCTGATGTTGGAAGGGTGGGGCTTTCCCATTGTGATATTATTCGGTTGCAGTTACAGCCTATCGCCACTGAATGGGGGTTGAGAGCCATGTATTCTGAGCCCTCTGCCTTCAGCCGGGATGGCAGGTTGCAGGTTGTGGGAGGGGCGCTTTCTCCTGCGTTCAGTCCCAGGTTTCCTGATCAACTCTGGCTATCTGGTCTCCTGGGGTCTTGGTTTGATGAGGTCACCGCACCCGAAAGCTTTTACCCCATTAGAGGTCTTCCCTCTAGGCTGTATGGGTCCTAGGGAGTCCTGGGTGATCCTGAGGACGTGAGACCCCTCCCCCACTCCTTCCCTCTTGGAGCCTCCCACGGCAGCGATCCCAGTCTTTAGGGGAGTGGGCAAAGTTCTCTCTTACCCTGTTCCAGCTCCTCCGAGGATGGCTCCAGCTTCTCCACCCTCCGTCATCTGGCTGCCGTGACTCTCTGAGGATTTTTGTGCTTTTAGGGTATTTTCTGTTGGAATATGGTTGCTCCTTTTTTTTTGTATGTTGGAGGAGAGTGAGTCCTGGGAAAGCTCACTCTGCCATGATGCTGATGTCACTCCAACTGTCCCAGATCATTTTTGTAGTCCCTTAAATGTTGCTTATTTTTTTCAGTACTATAATTTTTAAAAAAATACCTTTATTGAGGTATAAGTCACATACCATGCAATTCACTCGCTTGAGTGTACAAGATAATTGTTTTTAATATATTCAAAGACTTGTATAACCAAAACTACAATCAATTTTAGAACTTTTTCATCCCCCTAAAAGACTACCTCACAACTTTTGGCAGTCATCCCCCATTCTCTCCATTTCCTCCAACCCTAGGCAATCACTGATCTGCTTTCTGTCTTTATAGATTTTGCCTATTTCGGGCATTTTGCATAAATGGAATCATACAATATGTGACCATTTATGACTGGCTTCTTTCATTTAGCATAATGTTTTCAGGGTTCATCTATATTTTAGTGTGAATCAGTACTTCTTTCCTTTGTTGCCAAAAAGTATTCTGTTATATGAACACCACATTTTATTTATTCATTCATCAGTTAATGGACGTTTTGATTGTTTCCACTTTTTGACTATTCTGAATAATGATGCTTTGAACATTTGTATACAAGTTTTTATGTGAACATATATTTTCATTTCTCCTGGATACATACCTAGGAGCAGGATTGCTGGGTCATGTGGTAACTCTGTTTACATGAATGAGGGACTTCCAGACTGATTTCCAAAGTGACTGTACTATTTTACATTCCCACCAGGAGCATATGAGGGTTTCACTTTCTCCACATCCTTACCAACACTTGTTATTGTCTTTTTACCACCCCACTGGTTATAAAGTGGTATCTCATCGTGGTTTTGATTTGTGTTTCCCTCATGGCTAATGATATTGAGCATGTTTTTATGTGCTTACTAGCCACTTGTATAAGTCCTTGGAAAAATGTCTATACAGATCCTTTGCCTATCTTTTAATTGTGTTGTCTTTTTGTTATTGAATTGTAAGAGTTCTTTATATGGTCTAGATACAAGTTGCTTATCAGATACATGATTGTAAATATTTTCTCCCATTCTGTGGCTTCTCTTTTCACTTTCTTGATGGTTTTCTTTGAAGCACAAAAGGTTTTAGTTTTGATCAAGTCAATTTATCTATTTTTTTGTAAGATTTTATTTTTTTAAATTTTTCCTCCTTCTCTCCAAAGCCCCCCAGTACCTAGCTGTATATTTTAGTTGTGGGCCCTTCTAGTTGTGGCACGTAGGATGCCGCCTCAGCATGCCTTGATGAACAGTGCCAGGTCTGCACCCAGGATCTGAACCGGTGAAACCCTGGGCCAGCAAAGCAGAGTGCACAAACTTAACCACTCGGCCAGGGGGCCACCCCCTAATTTATCTACTTTTGTTGTTGTTGCTGGTACTTTGGTGTCATATCTAAGAAATCATTGACTAATCCAAGGTCATGAGGATTTACTCCTTTGTTTTCTTCAAAGAATTTTATAGTTTTAGCTCTTCCATTTGTGTCTTTGATCCATTTTGAGTTAATATTTTATATATTTTGTATATGATGTGAGATGGGTGTCAACTTCGTTCTTTTGTATGTGGATATCCAGTGTCCCAATACAATTTGTTGAAAAACCTATTTTTTCCCTCATTGAACTGTTTTGGCACCCATCTTGAAAATCAATTGTCCATAAATTTGTTTATTTCAGGATTTTAAATTCTTTTCCATTGATCTATATATCTATTTTAATGCCAGTATCACACTGTTCTGATTACTGTAGCTTTGTGTTAAGCTTTGAAAATTGGCAAATGTGTGTCCTCCAATTTTATTCTTCTTTTTCAAGATTGTTTTGGCTATTCTGGGTCTCTTGAATTTCCATATGAATTTTAAAGATCAGCTTGTCAATTTCTGCAAAGAAGCAAAGGTGTGATTTTGTTAAAGATTGTGTTGAATCAGTAAATAATTTAGGGAGTATTGTCATCTTAACAATATTAGATCTTCCAATCCATGGATATGGCATATCTTTCCATTTATTTAGATCTTTTAAAATTTCTTTCAACAGTTTTTTTTAGTCTTCAGAGTGTAAGTTTTACACTTCTCTTGTTAAACTTATTTCTGATATTCTTTTTGAGGCGGTTATACTTGAAATGGTGTTTCTTTTCTTAATTTCATTTTCAAATTGTCCTTTGCAGGTGTATAGAAATATAAAGGAATTTTGTGTATTGATCTTGTATCCTACAACATTGTTGAGCTTGTTTATTAGTTCTAATAGTCTTTTTTAGTAAATTCCTTAGAATTTTCTATATGTAAGATCATATCATCTGCAAATACAATTTTACTT
The DNA here is from genome assembly GCF_041296265.1 of Equus caballus. NCBI lineage: Eukaryota > Metazoa > Chordata > Mammalia > Perissodactyla > Equidae > Equus > Equus caballus. Next base: position 59,196,458 of record NC_091699.1, on the reverse strand, counting down.
CTTCTCCAGTACTGTATTTTATTCTTTAAATATTTCAAACGTAGTTAAATTATATTTTGCATGTGATAACTAAATATCAGAATCTTTTAGAGATATAAATCTGATATTTATTGTTTCTGCTGATTCTTCCTCATGGAGGCTTGTCTCAGTACGGTGGGATGTTTCTTTTTTTTTTTTAGTTGTGAGTTCATTTGACTGAATATAACCTGTGATACGTAATCTGGAGGGTCCTATATTAAGCATTTTGTCAGAGAGAATTTATGTTCGCTTCTGTTACTTTCTGGAGGCATAACCAGCCTTCAATGAGTTCATTTTCTTGGTTTTAGAATCCCTTGCCTGAAGGAGTATTGTAACTTTGTACCCTGGACTGTGAGAGTGGGTCCATCATCACACATTCTCAGAGGAGCCTTTTTTTTCACTTGGAGCAGAGGCAGAGACAGATTTCCTGATAAGTTCCCTTTCAGGGAGGCACTTGCCCTGCTTTGTATCAGAGTCTGTGTTTCTGCTCTCATACTTTGTAGGGGCCCAAAGTCTAGTTTCTGGTTTCTTGACAGAAATTCTCAGTATGGGTTTTTACCCCCTAGGCATTCCCAGATTCCCATCTGGCTTCCCATTACTTCTGTGGTTTCATTTTCCTCTGTTCCTCTACCCCTCTGGGGATTTCTTGTGATCTTAGAATGTTTTTATGCAGCATTTAGATGTTTCTTGGTAGCAGAGGGCTTTTCACATTACGTAGTTTGCCATACTCCTAGAAGTGGATGCAAGTATACACTTTACATAGTACATAATTATGAATTTATTCAGATCAAAGTTTATCAAAATGTGGCTTCATATACCTGAACCGTGTTTGTTTTTTACTTTTAGAGTGAAGTGGAGCTTGATTAACAGATGAACTATAACTTTTCTTTTTTATTTTTTTTTGCCGAAGATTAGCCCTGAGCTAATATCCACTACCCATCCTCCTCTTATTGCTGAGGAAGACTGGCCCTGAGCTAACATCCATGCCCATCTTCCTCTGCTTTATATGTGGGACGCCTACCACAGTGTGGCTTGCCAAGCAATGCCTTGTTCACATCCAGGATCCAAACTGGCAAACCCCAGGCCGCCAAAGCGGAACGTGCGAACTTAACTGCTGTGCCACGGGGATGGCCCCGAACTATAACTTTTTATGGCAGTCTTTTTAAGATGTTGAATCAAAATATTTGAAAATCACTATAATGACATTAATATTTCATGCATTTTCAAGTTATTTTATCTATCCTGTGTTTCAAAACAGTTTTGATAATTTGATTTAAAAGTAATTGCTTTTAGGTTTGGAACACTAGAAAAACTATATTCTGAGATACTAAACTCTTAATAAAATAAAAATGATTGTTGGGCCCCGCCCCATGGCAGAGTGGTTAAAGTTCCGTGTCCGCTTCAGTGGCAGCCCGGGTTCACAGGTTCAGATCCTGGGTGCGGACCTACTCCACTCACCAACCATGCTGTGGAGGTGTCCCACATACAAAAAAATAGAGGAAGATTGGCACAGATGTTAGCTCAGCACTAATCTTCCTCATGCCACAAAAAAAAAAAGGAGGATTGGCAGTGAATGTTAACTCAGGGCGAATCTTCCTCAGCAAAAAACACAAAACAATAAATAAATAAATAATTAAAATGATTGTTAATTTTATTCATTGTGGAATATCTGAAGCCAACCACGTAATATTTAGGAGAGAAATACCAGTTTTAAGGAATCTTTGTATCCCTAACTGTAGTCTTTTAAAATTGCCATGCCAGAAGAAAGAGGAGGAGGAAGAGCAAAAGATGTGAGAAATAAAATTGTTGTAATAGTTCTTGTTTTCTTTTCCAAGGAAAAAATACCCATTGGAATGCTTAATGTATATACAATACAATACTATATCATACAATATAATTAATACAAAAGTGATGCCTCTCTTTGTTCCTTTGATGGTTTTTTAGTCTGTCTATTTTCTAAGTAATAACTAGTTTATCTAGTTTTGTCTGTACAATTTGATCTGTTATTTTATTTGACAGGTGGCAATTTGTACCAGACTGATGTCTCGCTCTTTGGAGAACCTACCGAGTTTGAGTATTTGCGAAAAGTGCTTTTTGAGTATATGATGGGTCGTGAGACTAAGGTATAAATCATTTTCTGGTGATTAGGCATGTAGCTTAATTTAAAAGGAAATATGTCCCATTTTGAATACACATATTGATGCTATATGTTTAATGTTAGCAGACCATACATGATAATAGTAGGCCATGTGTAATTGTTATTACTCTTAGTTTACAAAAGTGAATTAGCAGATCTTGCTTAAATATATAAAATGTTAATTTCAAAAATACTATTGGATGATCATAAATACTAAAAATTAAAATTTCATTAACTTAATACTTTGTGAAGCATGTGGCTATTTTTATTTTTGGCTAAAGATCTTAAAGTTAGGTAGAAAGATTTCATTTTCGTGGAGACTTCAGGAAAATGTTGAATAGCATTGGAAATGGTCATAAATTAAGAATGACTACTTAGCAGCGTTTAAAAGTATTTTACTTTAACCACTGTAAGAAAATTATTTCTGCATATATGGAATATTGATCATTTAAAAATTACCACACCACGTAAGTAATAATGCTTGGCTAATTTGTTTTCTAGAATGTTAAATTTATTGTAAGGTCCTTGAGTGTAGATTCTTGTCTTATTCTTATTTGTATCCCTTGCAGTGTTTTTAAAAGAGGCTTATATTGGACATTTTGGTAAATATGTCTTGATTAAATTGAATGCATTTAAGGAAATTCATGAGCCTTTCCTCAAACAAAATTTTTCATTTAAAGCAATTTCAGTTTCTGACATTGTTTCAATTTTTTACCTTCATGAACATCTACATTGTCAGTATACCTTGGCTGTGAGTGGGAGAATGAGTTTTCTTTCCTTAGAAGCAATCGGTGTTTTAACTTATGGGTCTGGGGGGGTTACTGAGTCATGGGGTGCTAAGCCAGTTCAGAGATTGATTTGGCAAATACATTTAAAACCTAAAAGGTAAGGGCATAAGAAAATCTTTTTAAAGAATATTATAAATTTATGGATTATAGATTCAACTAAACGCCAGGAGTTATAGGGCTAGAAGTCATTTGAATCCTTGATGTCTATAGAAATCTCATTTCATTGTATCAAATAATTTCAAATTAAAGTAATATCTAGTGTGATCCTGAATACGTATCACAGGCGGGCTATTAATTCACAGTAGTTCGGTATCTTTTTTTCTTAAGGACTTTTCTTTAAATTCAAAGGATAGCTAAAACTAATTTTCTCCTTATCTTTTACAACAAAGCTAATGAAATGTAGCTTTCTCTTATTATTTCTTTATTGAATAGAAACCTGTATTTGAGATAGGGTAGATAGTTTAAAGATACTTTATTATTGCAAGGATGGGGGAAAGGCATATCTTTAAAAAAAAGCCTTTTAGAACTTGAGCTGCTTTGGTTCATTCATGAATCTAAAGCTACGATCCCAGTGTTGTTGCTAAATAAATTATTTAACCTTTTCTTGATCTGTAAAATGAACAGACTCACTGTTTCAGCCTGTTTCTTCTGGAGTTTGCAAACGTGTGTGAGATGAGATCCCTACAGAGTTCTGAGTACTCCTGAAGGAAGACCCAGAACAAGTATAACATGTATTCTAGGATGGTACCAGTTCAGCCAGTGCTTTCAGGGCTCTGCAGTTAATTTTAGGGTGTGATTTGGGATACAGCTGAAAGGGATGTCCTCAAGGCCTAGGCAGTCCCATCTAATATTAGGCTGGGAATCCATGTTGAGGAGCGCTGTCTCTAGTCTTTATCTTCAGCATTCTATGTGCTTTTCTGGTTACTAAAAACGATGAGTAGTGTATCATTCTGCCATCACATTTTACAGGTAAATATTGAAAATTGGTAGTAGATATTCAGTTTAATTTACTGCATATTTATTGAGCACTTACTACATGTGGCCCTTTATTTATCACCATGATGGATAGGGAGATGAAATTTGACACCATATAGTAGGAAAGTGGAGCTGTTCTCAGTTAAGCATAATGTAATGCAGAATGTAGTAAGGGCTGTTAAGAGAGGCACAGAGTCCTCATATTTACTAGTAGGAGAGTCGAGGAGGACATTATGGAGAGGGAGGTGTGTATACAGGGCTTTAAGGGGAGGCTTAGATTTTGATAGATGAGCTCAGACAGGAGGGAAAGCCCAGACAGAATGTCCAAAGCAGGAAATGGAGTATGGCTTTCGGAATGACAAGTAGTCTGGTCCAGCTAAAATACTGGATCTGTGAGGTAGAAGTGATCCCGCCTAGGGCTGCACAGTCTGAAGGGCCTGGAATGTTTTCAGAGTTTTACTTGTAGGTATTAGGGAGTAGCCCTGAAAATTGTTGAGCAGGGATTGACAAGATCAGAGCTGGTTTTAAACATATCTTTTGCTGATTTGCCCAAATTCTATACACCAACGAAGAATTTGAAATGGAGACCAGGTTGTGGTTTTAGAATGAGCCAGAATATATTGTGGCCTTTGTGATTTGATCACCATCTGCAGTTGTTTCTTGTCCACAAGATCTGTACGTCATCCCACCTGTGTTTCTTCATCTGCTTTTGTAGACAGTATTCCTTATTTTATGAGGCAGATGATTTTTTTTAAGAAGACTACATGTAGGGCATACATTCTTATAGTATGAAGTTAAGTAAGCTCCCCTTCTTTCTTCTTGCACTTTTCTTGGGTTTTGATCCTTCATGGTATTATTGATACTAAAATTCAGCCTGTTCTCCTTTTCAATAGAAAGCGTTTCTGATCCTAACCTTTATTGAAGCCTCTCCCTAAAGAAAACCTGACAGGAGAGGCTACTTCTAAACCTAAACTTCTTAACTTCCTAGGGCCTGAGGATGTTGTATGTAGAGTAGACAGTCTGATTTAATTCCTAAGGTGTGGCAGTGAGCCTGGGCTTCTCCATTAAAGTGTCTTCTGTCAAGCCAGGGAAGAGCTTTAAGTCTTTACTGAGTAATCAGCTGCAAATTCTGGACTGCTGATGAATTTAGAGGTGGGTTTCCCATTTAATATTGGCTAGAAATGTGAAGGGACAACTAGCCCCAGTTTTTTTCACAGACATGCTTGTACATGCATGTATATGTGTTTTCATAATGAATGTAAAGGGACTTTTGGGTAATTTGAACTTTCTAAGCTATTGAAATTAAAGAAATATTCTCTATCATTGTGAATCCCTGAATTTTAGATTTTTGTTACTTCCTTAAAACAGTCTTCATAGATAGTATACCAGAAACCATTTAAAATTGCTTCAGAGTATTAATAAAAAGAATACTGAAATGGTTACTACTTCATATTTCTCTTGCCATTTCATGCCACAAATATGCTTGGTTTCTAGACTTGGAAGATTCTAGAAAAGAAGATTCTGTTCTATTTAGGCAATATAATTTAAAGGATGAGGGTTTTTGTAAAATTCTTTAGGAATTCTCCAAGAACTAACTTGTTTTAAATGGTATATTTTTGATCCTCAAATTGGCAGAGGCAAAAGATAAAAGGAAGAAAGGGGGCTAAAACTAAAAATCTTGCTGTGTGTGGGGTTTGCGGTTGAGAAACAGTATTGATTGATCTGTTAGTTGAAATAAGTATTAGATATATGTTAAGTGCTTTGCCCAGGCTTAGCACATAATAGGAATTTGAAAAATTTTTGTTCCTTTCCTTCCTGGAAATAATTACACTTTTTTCCTAATGATGTGAGTTTCCAAAATTTTTACTTAACTCTATTATGTCTTTTCCTCAGTGACCGTCTCCAGTCCACCCCCACCCCCTACACACACACATAGTCTGGTAACTATGAACAAAGAATGGTAGTCAGTTCTCTGGGTGATCCTCTATCTCTGTAGGAATCCTCAAAGAGCACTAGTACCTGAATTTGTATGTAAGCACTGAACTTGTTATCCTACTTATTTCATAAGTGGTATCTTCTTTCCTCTCTGTCTCCCTCAAAACAACTCATCTTGATACAAAATAGGGAATTTCAACCTTTGAGGAGAATTTTCCACGAGCTTATGGGTGACAGTCTGACTTACGGTATATTTACTTAGATCTGCACAATTTATATTGTTTTGCAAGCCACCATGTGTAATGTTTTGATTCATCATGTTTTCTACCAAACAAAACATCTTGTGTTTATTTAAAATGTAATTTGTATTTCTATTAGGCTGATGTGCTGCATGTCTTAAAAACTACCTACTAAGCATGTTCATGTTCATGCAGTAGCCCATGTTTATGAGATATATGATGTGATTTAGTTAAAGATGAACTTGGGAATATCTAATTCTGATTATTTAGAGCATGTATTTTGGCAATACATCACTTACTAGATAGACTCCTACAAATAAAAAGCCTTATAAAATGAATGAGTAATAAAGTTTCATCTTAATAAGACAAAGGGCTAAAAGCATTAGGACTTGATATAGCTTCATGCTATTGTATATGCATCTTCTTAAAATAATATCAACCCAGACATTGTGAGGAGTCCTTTTAAATTGAAATTCTAGTGTTGGCTGTTATTTCCTTGACCAATAATACCTTCACATCATACTTCTTTGGTCGTGGCTTCCATTGAGAACACTAAAGAATCCCACCAGCAGAACATCTCAGAATGGGATGAGACTTCATCTACTATACTGTCTATTAGTGATCATTTCTTGTTTTTCTTGTAGACCATGGCAAAAGTTATCACCACTGTACTGAAGTTCCCTGACGATCAGACTCAGAAAATTTTGGAAAGAGAAGATGCTCGGCTAATGGTAAGCTTTAAAAGTAGGCTGTGGATAGAAGATGACTATCTTATCTGTTTGCTTTCTGTCTCATTTACAAAGACTTTAAGTTAGTAAAAGAAATTTAAAAATTTTAATCTTTATTGTACTATAGCCTGAAAAATGAGAGTGAATCTACATTAAGAAAGTTTAACCAAGGGCAAATATGAATGGGTGCTCTCAAGGAAAAAACAATCTTATTTAATGGCATTTGTGAAGTTGACACCCTATATATGCTATATGGCATTTCCAGAACTTGGGCTATCTGTGGAAAGGACGGAAAAAGACATTTGTTCTGGTATATCCAGTATTTTTTTAAACCAAATTACATCATGATGTTTTATAGATTATAATTCTTTATTATATTTCAGTTGATTTCCCAATACAATAATTCTGAGTGAAAGAATTTAAGCATTTTTGAGCTTTTGACATTCCCTACAAGAAAAATATAGATAACTGAATTATTAGGAACCTTTATGTGAAGTCATCTGTGATTGAATGGAACAAACAGAAACTTCATAAATTATGCAAAAATCCCCATGCCTAACTTCTTTTTTGCCCGGGCCAGTAATTTAGTAAGAAGATCCATTCTAAGTAGAGTGTGAAACTTGTGACGGTTCCCATCTTGTCCTTAGCTTTCTCTTTCTGCTTCCTTCTCTTGTTTTGCTAATAGCCTGCAGCATCCTCTACATCCTTCCCACAATTTCTTTACCTATTTCATGATCCCAGTACTGCTGTTCTCTTCTCTCTTCTCACTAAAGCAAGCGAAGATCTTCTCCTTAGTGATGAGTTAGGCTGTGTCTCAGTATCTCCAGTAAGAACTAAATCGGTAAATAATTACCTCCCAAAGCATCCCTAAAACTTATCTTGACAGACTATGTGTGTTTCTTACAAAAATTCTTGCATATCCTGAGCCAAGATCTCCCTGTCTGTAGTGGTCACCAATTTGTTCTGGTTCTAACCCATGGACCTCAACCAAAAATCTGTAGATGGCCTAGATGAAAGGCTTTTCCTCTCTAGGCTAAATACCCCCAACACTTACCAGCCATTTGTGAAGTTCCTCTCCTCTGACCCAATTGCACAGTCAGTCCTGCAGGAATCCCAGTGCCTCAGGCACATTCTGACCTGCTCTTCCTGGCTTCCTCTAAGGTCATCCCAGGATCCATGACCTTTGTCCCATACTCCGCTGTATATTGTGTTATCTACCTCTTGTATATTTTCTGGAACAATTGCAATTACCTTGGTTAGCATTTAATTGTTTTTTATAAAGCATTCCTCTCTGTTACCTAGTGGCCTGAAAAACATTGCTATACCTCTATAGTTGTTTCTGGTTATAAATATTTTTTATAAGAAGTATATCACTATAATGTATACCCTTCATCAATAGAGAAAATGTTGGTTTAAATTATAGCAAACATCTACTTGTATAACTATGTAGTCACTCAGAGTAGTTTTCCTCTTCACTGAGTAAAACAACTGTCTTTGTGAAAATAAAGATCTCCAATGCAGTTTGAGCCTGTTAACATAATTCTGTCTTATGGTCCGGTTTAAGAAAATATTTTAAAAGATCTAAAAAAGCTTTTATTATCTTTGTTCATTCTCCCATGGCCTCTTTATCATCTTGATGTTGGATTATGGCAAACTCTCCTCTTCCTGTTGGGCTACATTTTGTCAGGATTTGCTTTACAGTATAGATTCCCCTAAATCACTGCTATGGCAAGACGCTCCCCCTCAGCCCACACCCACATGCAGTCTTACATTGGTTTGCCTTGAAGGACATGAACTGAACTGCTGCGTGTAAATAGTGAACCATGTAAAAGCCTTTAAAAGCAGATGGAAATATTTCTTTTCTTTTTTTTTTTTTAAGTTTAACTGAGAAGAAAACTGTGAAAAACATTACGCTCTTTATTCCTGAATAAAATGGTATTCTTTCTAGATAGGGATGAAATGGTGACTGATCCTTCTTGAAATAATCCTCCCTTATCCCAGAGGCTGACCTGCCCAAAAAGAAAGTACCACTCTTTCCACCACTACTTTTACACAAAGTGTCATCCGTCATTATCTTTTGCTTAGTGAAAGAGTTCAGTCAACAGTCACCTTACTCTTCGCCTTGTTATGGCAAATATAGGAAAATTGAAGACGTGGAAGATATGGTTGTGGACCTTGTGGAACCTTTAATTTTAGGGGAAAGAGCATCCATTCATTAATACATGAATAAAAGTTATACCTAAGTAATATAGTTTAAATAATAAAAATAAATGCTTATTAGGAAATAGCAAAGAAGTTATAATGAACATGAAGTGAGAGAGGTCCCAAAGATGGCTCGTAAATAAATTTGAGTCACCTTTTGGCAGTATAAGAAGATTCTTGGTACTTGATGGAGTGACTCCTGATTGTTTCTGCATTTGATAGAAAATTAAGATCAACAGTGAGAAATCTGAAGCAAGAGTCACATTGCCTTAAGATTGCTATCATGCATAAAATGAGCAGTAAGAATCACTGTCTTTGAGCAAGTCTCTTGAAGAAATTACTACTCATTTCATACACCTGTCCAATAAACTGTGGCTGATTAGAGCGAAACACTGCAAAGAACAGTGACTTCTCTTTTTTCTAATAGAAAGATAGTTAAAATATCCAATAGAAAGATATATAAATATCTTTTCAATATAATGCATAAAATGTCCTTCCCATAGAAAGATATATAAATGTATAGAAAAGAAAGCTTTTTAGTTGATTAAATAATCGTTTAAAAAGCCATTTAGTCCCATTAGCTTTGAATATATGTTCCAGATGCATCTTTTCAGTAATTTGTAGTGAATGTGCAGCTAGTTTCCTTCTCTTAAAATCAGCAAGCTTCAGTGTTTTGTTATTTTAGTTTTGGAGGCTGAAAAGCTGGTGTAAGTAAACCAAAACAAACCCCAAACACATTGCAAAACTGCCTCCCCGTACATTAATATTTGGGATGCTTGAGAGAGAGTGTGGATTGCACTTTGTGCTGACAGTGTGCAGCCCACATCAGTGTTTGCATTGTTTAGCAGGTATTATAGGAGGAATGTATTCTAAAAACTTTGCTTTATGACTTTGGTGATTATACATTTGCTTTGTGGCATTGATCAAAAACTTTCTATGACTACTAGTAAGGTATTTTTCAATATATCCCCTCTTTAATATATCTCCCCTCCCCTCAGTGACTTTTATACTCTTTATTTGAAAGACCCCATTCCAGAATACAACAGTTATTACTTAATAAGTGGTTTCAGAGTTTAACCTAATTTCAAGATTATATTTCATAGATGAGAATCTGTCAAGTAAGATTAAATTGTAGAGCATAATTAAAGTCTGGTTTATTTGAGGATTGTGGTGTCTAGAGAAAGAATCTTAGTCCTTTTTAACATAAAGTGGAGACCCTGGCAAGTCTCAGAGCCTGTTTCTTCACAAAACTAACATCATCTTGTCAGGGTTGTTAGAGAACCAGTGTATAGTGCCTGCACTGGATTTTTGTGATAATGGTAGGGGTGGTGGTGATGCTTACTTAGCCACCATGTAGCAATGTGTAGAACTAGTCTTTCCTAGAAAATGAGACTTAGAAAGGTGAACTAATATTAATGTGTGTAAGGTGAATCATTAATGTCCTCAGGACAGTCAAGTCATTTTATAGGAATGATATCAGCTCAAAAATGTCTCCAACTTCAGTTCCAGCACCTTGGGGTGCCAGCCGTATGCAGCAGTGCTGTGATGAGAGCCTAGATCTCAACAGCTCAACCTCTAGTATGACCTTGAGCAAACGCTTTTCATATTTCTGGCCCTCATTGGTAACATGAGTGTGTTGGATTATTCGATCCCTAATGTTTCTTTCTTTCTAAAGTATTAAATTAATTGTAAATTTTGAAGTTTTAGATTTGTTTCAATTGAAAAAAATCACCTTATATATAATAGGCAGAAGTTAAAAAGAAAAGGCACACACCAAATGCATATGCCTTTGTGCCTAGAGCAGCCTTTTTTCTCCTTTCAGTTTTTAGCTTGTTGTGCCTGATGTTTCATTTTGTGATGGTTTAGGCAGTTTAGATGGCCAGAAAAGACTGTATGTTTGAGTAGCAGGATAGGAGCAAGAGTGAATACAAAAGTCTTTGGCTTGTCTAATTGTTTTTGCCAGATAAAATTGCCCTAATACAATATCAGATTTTTTTTAAAGAAGAGTGTTATTTAATATTCAGGATAATTCCATTAAGAAAGCTTATTTTAATCATGTGCTAAATCATCTCTTGGAGTTGAGAGGTTCTTCACTTATATAGAAATCTTTAAAAAGTGTTCCTAGAAATACATTTTTCTCTTTCGAGTGCTAGCAAACTTAATGACACATTTAACCTAGATAGCTGTTTTGTTGATGACTCCATTAAAAGAAATTTTTCTTTTCTGATGAAACAGGTTTGGCTTATTTTCATTCCCCATCCGCTGTAGTCATTTTTAAAAATTGATCTGTTGACTGTGTTTTTGCTTTGCTTTCACGTTGATCCTTTGTGTTGTGTCAAGTTCTTGATCAGTCTTTGCCCAGGACAATCTTGTACTTAAGTTAATGTTTCTCATTTCTTTCTCCTTGGTAGGGATTTTAAAAATCTCCTCTAATAAATAAAATCATCATAACTTTTCAGCATTGTTAGGTATGAAAGTTTTCCATTCCAGCAGAGGTTTGCCTTGCCCTTTGCGTGGGCTCAGTAGACGCATGCAAGGTGGATTCAGGAAACAAATGCAAATAAAACTGTTGCCTAGTGAAGAATACTGCACGTGTAAAATATATATTTGTTATCTCAAAAGTGGTTTTGACTCTTGATTTTGTGAAAATTACCTAATATGTGATCATTGCAAAAAAAACATTGCAAACAGTTCAGAAACATTACATAGAAAGGCGGCCTTCATGATCTTCAGCTTCCCTATGGTTTTCCCCATGCCAGGATCATCTTTGTTAATAGTGTGGTGAATATCCCCAGGTTTTCTAAGCTTTAGAAATATTTATTTACAATTATTCCTTTACCACTTATTTATTTTATGAAAATGAGAGTATATAACAGCTCACTTTTTTCACTTAATATATTTTTATATTATTTCACCTCATTACAAATTAATCTACCTTATTCTTTTTAACGGCTGAGTGTATGATTATATGGATGTCCTACAGTTTAGTTCACCAATTTCCTATTCATGAACACTTAGGTTGTTTCCAGTTTTTCAGTACTTACAAGCATAAACACAGGAAGCATCCATATACATAACTTTTGCATACTTCTGTAAATTTTCCAATAGGATATTAACCTTATTGTCTTGTGTGTGTTGCAAATATTATTTTCTAGTTTGTCTTTTGACTTTGCTGCTTCTTACTAACTGCTTATTAAATATAAAAGATAAAATGATGCTTCTGAGGTTGGTCACACTATTTAAGAATAGATTCAGATTTTTTAAACAATGTCTGTTTTTGCTGATGTTGTTTTAAAGCAAACCAGTAAGCTAATTAATAATCTTGGATTATGGCCATCTTAAATAGGTCACACTATTTATTTAAGAAGTAAAAACTTATGTTTGAGATTGGATTCCTTTGAATGGAAATTTTAGTTTGGGTTATTATTCCTGAAACCATTCCTGGTATACTGTTGAATTACAAGAGAGTTATTCAGTGATAAAGTGACCTATTTTAGGAATGACAGTTCAACATACAGACTTAGCATATTCACATTCATCAACATTTTCCCAAAAACTCTTGATGGTAAATTGAGATTATGTAAATGAAATTTTAATGAGTACTTTAATGAAATTATGAAAAATCCTTTTATAAAGCAAATAATCATACCATAATTAATCTAGCATATAAATATGTACTTAAAGTGTTAAGTAGACGTTTAATTATATTGTTTAAATTTTTAAATTAAAATTGGCAGGAAAACTCTCAGCTATGTAGTGTTATATTTACTTAGGATAGGGAGGAGGTATTACAGATTCCTTATACTTTGCCTATACTCCCTTAATTTGGGGGAGATTTGAGAAAAATTTAAGTATATTCTATTTAACTTTGGATCAGAGTTCGTATACACATATAATATGTGTGTTATATTAAGTCTTAAAACTAACCCAATAAGCTTTTTTTCTTCCTGGCTTTGTAGTATACTTCACCTCGCAGTGGTATCTTCTGAGTAAACCATCAGTCTGTGCTTAGTTAGCATGTGGTGAGTGAAGAATAATATGTTTTGTGTCTTTTGTGCAAAAATCAAGTGTATTGCATGCTACTAACTATTTTGCTGGGATTCTTTTGCTCTTTTATTTAATGAATCTGTGGTATGCTATGGGTTAATATAGGTATTTTCTGTTAATTATGTTTTATAGATAATAATATATAGATTAGTAATCACTACCACCAGTAGAGTTATATAGTTTTAGAAAATTTTAGTTCTTTAAGTAGTGGTTGAAAGTTTCAAAATTACTCTTTGAAATTTCATTAAAGAATGTATATTTCTTTTTGTGTTTTGTTTCCCAAGAATGGTCTTTGAAGTTAATAAAGATTGTCAGAGAGAAATGAAAAATCATTTTCTGGATAAAAGTGAAGTGATATATTTCACAAAACCAGAATTTTAAAAATTATGAAGCCTACTTAGAGTCAAGGCTAATCTGAAATAATGAAAACTAGTAAAGCTGATTTAAGTGTCAATGCAGTTTTATTGCTGCTTGGGATCATATAGTATAACAAAATAACATGTTTGTCCAGAGGAGACCCTTAGGCAGACTGCTTTAATTGCCTGAGGCTATTTCTAATTAACATATTATTACAATAAAGTGGAGGCATCTAAAATGTTTCAACACAGTTGACTTGTCTTCACTATTTAAGCACCCCTCCCATCACCTCCACATATTATTCATGCTATTAGCTTGATTTAGTTACCCCTAAAAGTTTAGGTTACATCTTTACCTCAAACTTTGCTAGAATTTTCACAAATCACAAATAAGCTGGATTGCAATTAATAGAGCTTAATTATAATTAAAATAAAGATTCTCTGTTAATTTAACTAGTAGTCAACTGACAGTATCAAGGTTTAAAATGCCAGTATATATAGCATTTCTTTTTTTAATCTTTTAGCTTTAAAAATTTTTTATGCCTACATTTGAGTCTCATTTTGATTTTAATATATATCAATTAACTTGCCTTAGTGATTATCTAGAACTGTCTTTAGTTATGTAAATCCACATCTAACCCAATAAGTCTTAACATTTTCCTTTTTTAATATTATAAATACTGCATCATGCTTGTTATCGCATTTGAATACTATCATTTATCACTGGAAATATGTACTGTGTAACATTTCTATTGGTTGATTGACAGTCTCCTCAAGTTTTAGTTTGAAAAATTTTAAACATAAGATTTGCAAAATAGTACAATGAGCACCCATATACCCTTTACCTTTATTTACTGGTTACTAACATTTTGCAAAATTTTCTCTCTTGCTCTTTCTCTCCATATATATTTTCCCCTCTGTGGCATTTGATAGTTACTTGCAAACATAAACTAAATACTTAGCAAATATCTTTAAGAACAAGGACATTTTCCTACATACCCACAATATAATTATCACTCTTAGAAAATTTAATATTAACATAATACTGTTATCTAGTATATAGTAAATATTCACATTTTCCAGTTTTCCAAATACGCTGTCATGATTTTTTAAATTCCAGGATCCATTGACAGATTGTACATTGCATTTCATTGTCATGTTTTTCTAGTCTCTTAAACTAGAAAAGTTCTCCCAGCTTTTTTTGTCTTTTGTGACATTGACATTGTGCAACCTTATGGAATCATGCATGACTTTCTTTTCCTATAACAGCACAAGCTAAGGTTTCAAAATAATAACAGACAAAGGAAATTAAATTTAACAGAAGATGTCTTTCTTATCTTCTCTAGGCTTCTAGGACCAACATGATTGTTGAGAGAGTTTTATAAATAATATACTGTTGGAAGTACATCAAGAGTAGTGGATTATATCTTCATTTACAAATTGAAAAAACTTTAAGAGTTTCTCTTGGAGCTGGCCCAGTGGCGTAGTGGTTAAGTTCACGTGCTCTGCTTCAGCGTCCTGGGGTTCACAGGTTCAGATCCCGGGTGCGGATCTATACCACTCATCAAGCCATGATGTGGTGATGTCTCACATACAAAATAGAAGCAGATTTGCACAGATGTTAGCTCAGGGATAATCTTCCCCAAGCAAAAAAGAGGAAGATAGGCAATGGGTATTAGCTCAGGGCTGATCTTCCTCACAAAAAAAAAAAGAGTTTCTCTTTTCACTAAATATATATGAAAAGTTTGTCTCTATTACTTAATATTTTTTGATAATTTATTTTTATGGCATTTTTAACCTCATGCTTGATCTGACCACTGGCTTTTAGCATTTTAATCAGAGAAACCTAATTAGGAAGGTTTAGCATCTTTTTTCATAGCATCTTAAGTGTTTAAAAATTGTTAGTTTTAGATGAAGCATAGCTTTTCACACCAAAATGCTCTTTCCTTTGCTGCCATGCATATCATCGTGGGAGAATTGCAGTATGTAGAAAAATCAACACATTAGGGAAAGGGAAAGAACTCTTTGTCCTGTTTAAATCCAGTCAGAAGAGCTGCATCCTTACGAGATTCTGCCAGTCAGCCTCTTAACTCCAGGCTTTATCTAATTATAACCTGGTAGCATTCAATACATGGTGAAAGGTTGCAGTTCCAAATTTCACTTAAAAATACTGTTTTCCAGGATTGCTGATCACATCATTCCAAGAACATTAATTTTTAGAAGATTCCTTTAGGATTTCATATTTAGAATATTTCTAGTTGAGTCCCCAGACCATAGAATACTTGTATAATTTTATTTTAACTTAAAAAATCAAATCTCCCCAAAAGTTGGCTTTGTAAGTTTTTTTTCTTTCTTTATCCTCTTTTCCTTTTTCTTTTGCAGTCATGGCTCCGATCTTCATCTTGAAGGAATGGGGAGAGTGATATTGGGCAAGCTGGGAAAACGGCACATTTGCTGTTCTTTGAGAATGAAGGTGTTGTTCAGGGCCCCTCATGTAGCCAAAAGACCAAGAAAAATCTGACATTGGCCCACAGATATATTGCAGACTGCCTTTAAAATAGATTATATCAGTGGAGAAATGGTGATAGTTTTTTCGGTTTTCTTCAATATTTTTCTTGGGAAGAGTTTTATGTTGTTTAAAAGATATTTTGGATAACTTAACCTGACTTATGGCTCATTTAATGTTCCTTTCTTCCATTCTTTCTGTCCCTCTTTTTAAAGAACTGCTTGCTTTTCCTATTTATTTTTAGGGTTTTTTCTTTTTTAAGACTGTGCAATACATTTTGAGGTGAAACTTAGTGAATTTTTCCTGATAAATTAGAGCATTTAATTGACTGTTTTATCCAGATTGATTTGTTGAATATTTGCTAAAGACTAGTTCTTTAAGCTATGACATATGATAAATCCAAACGGCAGTACCTCATTGTTTACTTAGCTTTTGTACTTATATTTTTCAGAGGATAAAATACTACTGTAAATTGTAAATAGTCAATACATAACTATTGTATGCAAATCTGTGACTGTTGGCAATGTCATCTCGAAAGAACAGATAAATAAAGTTTATTTACTATATAAAATTTGCTTATTGTGTTTTTTTTCTAATTTGAAATCTATTTCAAAATAGTTAATTCGCCAAAATAGTTAATCTATCTACGTGAATATAATGAGGAACTAGTTGTTAAGATATCTAAATGGTAAGCATTTGGAAATATTTTTGTATGTTCAAAATTAGCATTACCAGGTTAGAAGTAAGTACTTGGAAACAAGAAAGACTTCATGGTGTGTGTTTTGGGATTCTTCCAACTTGGGCATACCTCCTCTCTCTGGAGTAGACCATACTGTAGTTCTTTTTAAACTGAATGAGAGAGAAATTTCTGGACACTAAGAGATGGGAACTGTTCACAGGGTTTCACATACCCTTTATATTCTAGCAAACGCAGTATTCCTTATCTGGGTGTTATCAGACCTTGGCCTCAAGTGGGAATCTCAGTTATTCAGACAGTCTAGAGCTTCGCGTTGCTGGAGTATCTTACATTGTGATACAGAGTGGGGAGCTCTGGCGAGTAGGTGACCAACAGGTCTTCCTGTAACCCACAGCTGACTCCTTTGAGTTCTATTCCAGCCAGGGAAGAAGGTCTCCTTACCATTTTTTTTTTTTTTTTCTTAAATCAAGGTGTACTTGAGTGGCAAAATTTTGTCCCACTGAAGGGTTTCTGACAACCGACATGACTTCTTACCCTTTTTATGTACCTTTCTAGGGTAGAAATTGTGGACTCTTAGTGAAATTCATATACAACTTCCCAAAATTTCACCCTAACCCATTTATGGAGACAGGCATATCAAAAAGAGTACAGAGGTCAGCCAACTTTTTCTATAAAGGGCCAGATAGTAAATACTTTTGGCTTTTAGGCCAGTATGCAGTCTCTATCGCAACCTCTCTTCTCTGTCACTGTAGGAAAAAAAAGTTCTAGATAATACTTACGTAAATGAGCATGTGTTCCAATAAAACTTTATTTATAAAAGCAGGTGGCAGGCTAGATTTGGCTCGCTGACTGTAGTTTGCCTACCCCCAAGAAAGAGAGCAAGCTAGATTTTAAACATGGAGTCGGGGGAGGAGTGATAATCAGTTAATACACAGGAGTTGCTCCTTTTTCCTCATGCAGGCATGCAGCCCCTCTTTCAGGAAAAGGTGCAGCAAACTCAGTTCACCTTAAGAATAGTGGTGACGTTCGTTCAGTGTTACTTGTTCTAGCAAGAAGGATAAAGCCTTACATGGTGCTCAGTGTCAGGGTCTCAGACCTGTCTGCGACCTTTTCTGGAAGATCTCCTGTAACCATGTCCATAAGTGATGCCTGGGAAATGACAGTTTTTTTCCAACAATACGTACAGGACATGTTTGCATCATAGATTACAGTCTGCTAAGTACTTTGCCTTCCACTCTCTGTTACTCTCAGACAAAGAAACTGGGGTCTGTGATAGCGCAGCGTCGGCCAAGGCCACAGAGAGAAAGCTGTGATTCCAGCGCTTAGATCAGATGCTGGGGTTCTGAAGCCAAGACTGTGTCCAAGACCTCGGGACTGCAGCAAACGAAAAGGGTGATGCAGTAAATTTAGTGCCGAGAAACAAGCATTTCACTTTGAAAAGTGTTAGATGCTAGTAAGATGTTACTTTAGCAAGTTTTTGGCAAAAATTCTACTTGTGGCCACTGGAATTAATTTTATAGTCACTTTGTTGAGGTCAGATGCATGTGAATTTCGGTAGAGAACCACCTTGTTGACTTGTAACTTAGTCCTTTTGAGCTGCTATAACAAAAATACCTAAACTAGCTGGCTTATAAACAACAAATGTTTTATTTCTCACTGTTCTGAGGACTGAGAAGTCCAAGATGATGGCGCCAGCAGATTCCGTGTTTGCTGAGGACCCGCTTCCTCGTTCATAGACAGCTGTCTTTAAGCTGTAAATTCACATGGCAGAAGAGCAAAGGTGCTTTCTGGGGCCTCTTTATGAGGGCACTTAGCCCATTCTTGAGGGCTCTGCCTTTGTGATTAATCACTTCCCGAAGGCCCCACCTCTTGTTGCCAGCACCTTGGGGGTTAGGTTTTAACGTGAACTTTGCAGGGACAGAAACATTGTCTATAGCAACTTGAAAATAGTTGAATTAGGCTTTCCTAAGTTAAAGGATTGGAACGTCACTTGTTATTTTCTGATGTATAAAGTGTTTCCTTTTCTTTTTCCAAAAATTCATTGGCCACAAGAACCCCTGCTGTAGAGTAAGTAGCGCATAGAGGCTGTAAGGGAGCTCACGCCTTTGCCTTGCTGCAGGGCCCAGAAGATGGGGATGAATTAGTCATAGCTTCCTCACCCTCCACAGCGAAAGGCTGTGGACTAAAATGTGTGTTCAGACTGAAGTTTTTCTTTATCTTTGAAAAAGCAAACAATCAGAAAAGACCTTTTGATTTGGTTTTCTTTCTGATTCTGAAAGAAATTTAGGTTCATCGTAGACAGTTGAGAGAATACATTTTAAAAAGAGAAAATAGGCACAACCAGAGGCACTCACAACTAGAATATACAACTATGTCCCGGGGGGGCTTTGGGGAGGAGAAGAAGGAGAGGAAGAAGAAAAAACAGATTGGCAACAGATGTTAACTCAGGTGCCAATCTTTAAAAAAAATTAAAAAATAAATTTAAAAAGATAAAATAATCCTCCAGAATCCCTCATCAAGAAATCACCACTATTGCTACTTTGGTGCATTGAATCATGGAGGATTTTTCTAAATGTGTGAATGGATGTACGGAAGGATAGGCCGTGTGTGTGTGTGTGTGTGTGTGTACATACCTACATTTATATGTCTCTTTATATTAAAGGCCATTAAAATTTCTTTGAAGCTGTTTTTAACTGCTGCATATTTTATCCTATGGATATACCATCATTTAACCCCTTTCTCTCCTGTTGATCATTTAGGTTAGTTGTACTTGGTCCCTTCATTCAGTCCTCCATGATGATCTTACTGTCCATATTGTAAGCACACTTGAAGAAACAATCCAGAACCAACCTATCTTTCTCTCAACAGCCTTTGGTTGCCAAACAAGTGGACGCATTTCAGATTACTGTGTGCCAGGTTTGTCTGGCACCATTTCCCCTAACATTCCAAAGATGTGATGCATGGGTGGACATTCTGAGTCAGGACACTCTTAGAACACTACATTTCAAAGCTGGGCTTCACCCAGATTTGATGTGTCAAAGACAAATTGAAATAGCAATGCCTAAAGCATGCTTTCCATGGTGAGGGTGGGTGGGCGCAGGTCGGGGTGCAGACAAGGCAGCAGTGGCATCCCTTCCATCCTCCAGCCATCTGTTGTTATATTACTATAGTAATAACAATTGCCTCGTGCCTTAATTTGGGATCCTCTTTAGTTAGATTTTGCTGCTGTTGTTACGTTCTTTAGAAGCATTCAAACATGAAATGTAAACTTGCCTCAATGACACTTTGTAAACAATGTAACCATTTAAAAATTTACTTTAAAAATTCTTCTCTAAATAAACCTAAAATGCAACTATGGGTACATCTCATACTTTTCCAGTCGCTCTGCTGCAGGAAGACTGCCTCTCTGTTACCCCACACCTGGGCTAGGCTGCCTCCCCCTTTTAAACGGAGAGGGTTTAGTGTGTTTGCCTGTCTGCCCCTCTTTGTTGTCCACCTCTATTATGTTGGGAGTGAGTAGGGCAGATAATTTGTCTTTTTCATTCAGAGGTCTCCAAGGAAGTTGACTCAAGATCTGGGGTGGATCATGAGATCCTGGACATAATCTCTGAGGCAATGACTGGATGAGACTTCGGGGATGTCTTTGGGAGGAGGATGAGTGTACAGGCAGTCAGAAAGGAAACTGATATTTATGATCCAGTGAACAGATTGTGGTACATTGGATTATTGTTTCAAATTTTTCATTCCCTCCCTGTATTTGGATTGTACATCCGCATACTTTATTTTCTGACTTTTCAGTAGCTCCCGTTAGAGTGGGCAGAGTGCATTTCTCCACCAAAGTTGAGTTAGGCTGTGTGACTTTGGTCAGTGGGTTTGAATGGACGTGACATATGGCACATCTGAGCAGCAGTTTTAAGAGCCCTCACATAGTTCAGCTCTTGCTCTTTTATCTCTGCTGTGAGGTTGAGATATGTATTGCTCTTTCAGCTTGGGCCCTTGCATAATGAAAAACGTTGGCCTGACGTGTTTGTTGTTGCCAGAAACATTTATTGTTGTCAGCCACTGAGATTTGGGGATTATTTGTTACTGTAGCATAACCTAGTGAAAGCTAACTAATAGATTGTGAGAAAAAAAGGCAAGTTACAGGATAATGTGGTTGGCTTTAGTTTTTAGAAGTGTTACTTTGATGTGTCTTGGTGTGGTTTATTTAGGTTTATCCTGGTTGAGATTTCCCCAGCTTCTTGAGTTTACAGGTTAATATATTTTGCCAAATTTGGGAAGTTTTCAGCCATTACTTCTTTGAGTATTTTTTTAAAGATTTTATTTTTTCCTTTTTCTCCCCAAAGCCCCCTGGTACATAGTTGTATATTCTTCGTTGTGGGTCCTTCTAGTTGTGGCATGTGGGATGCTGCCTCAGCGTGTCTTTATGAGCAGTGCCATGTCCGTGCCCAGGATTCGAACCAACGAAACACTGGGCCGCCTGCAGCGGAGCGCGTGAACTTAACCATTCGGCCACGGGGCCAGCCCCTCTTTGAGTATTTTTTCAGCCCTACCCTCTTTCTCCTCTCCCTCCTCTCTTCTGGGACTCCAATGACACAGTATTAGATCTTTTGTTATAGTCCCACAAGACTCTGAGGCTCTGTTCATTTCTTTCTTCAGCCTATTTCCTCTTGTTCAGATTGAGTAATTTCTATTGTTCTGTCTGCAAGTTTACTGACTCTTCCTTCTGTCCCCTCCATTCTGCTATTGAACCCATCCATTGAGTTTTTAATTTGTTATTGTATTTTTCAGTTCTAAAATCCACACTTGGGTCTTTATATCGTCTATTTCTTTGCTGAGATTTTCTGTTTCTTTGCTGACACTTAGTTTTCTCATTTGTTTCAGGCGTGTTTTTAATTGCTCATTGAAGCATATGTATGATGGCTGCTTTAAAATCTCCATCAGATAATTCTGATATCTCTGTTATCTTGATGTTGGCATCTATTATCTTTTTTACTCAAGTTGAGATTTTCCTGGTTCTTCGTATGTCTAGTGACTTTCAGTGGAAACATGGACATTTTGGATGTTATGTTCTGAGACTCTGGACCTTATTTAAGCCTGTGTTTTAGCTTCAGCAGGGGAAGGGGTAGGGCAGTGTGGGGGACATCATTACTGCCAGATGGGGATAGAAGTCCAGATTCTCCACTTTGCCTCCATTGACACCCAAGAGGGGGAAGTTCTCCTCATTACTTCTGGGGGGGGGGGGGGCGGTGTAGAATTACAGTTCCCCACCAGGCCTCCACTGAGACCACCAGGGCTGGGAAGAGTAGGAGTGCCTCTTTACTGCTCACAAGTGGCCACCACAGATACCATGGGAAGGGTGATGGCGAGCGTGACTTCTTCACCTTTGGGTAGTAACGGAAGTCCTTGACTCTCCACTGGTCCTCCTCTTAGCCCACCCCAGCAGGAGGGGGAGAGGCACCTATTTGTTGCTGGTGGGGGTGGAAGTCCAGGCTTCCCATATGGCCTCCAGTGACATCACGGGGATGTGGTGGGATGGGGAGGTCTCATTGTCACCCGCCAGGGATGAAAGTCTCTGCTCTCTGCTCGGCCTTCTCTGACATCACCCTGGCATGAGTTTTGGGTGCCTCCTTTCAGCCTGGTGGATGTTAGAGGTTTAGGCTCCCACTGGGCCTGTGCTGGCAGGGGTGGGGCAGGGGCCACAGTGTTTGGCTGGAATAGAGGTTTGGTTGTCTAGCTTTCTGTTTTGCCGGGCTGCCACTTTCCTGGTCCTTTGGCTAGAGAAAACCTTCAGCATTTCCAGGTAGTTTGCGATATATGAGGCAGGGAACTCACAGGATGTCATTCCTCAGGTCCCAAGGTCCCTCGCTGGTCTGCCTTCTTCTCTCCACCTTTCAGAGTCTTCTTATCTTTGTTTTATATACAATTTCCAGGGTTTTCAGTTGTACTTAGTGGGAGGAATAGGAAGAAATATGTCAACTCCATCCTCCCAGAAGCAGAAGTCTACTATACAATGTGATTTTATTTATGTATTTATGTATGTATTACATATTATTTATTTGACTTAAATAATTCTACATATTTTTACAGATACGCATACTTTTAATAAAGATCTGGATATATAAACTGAAAGGATATACATTCATGCACAGTGGCGGTTGTAACTGGTCTTCCCTGGTCACCTCCGCCCAATCTCTATTTCCTCACACTTCTTTAGGTTTTTTCATGGCGTCTAGTATTACCTGCCCTCAGTAAAAATTGTCTTTTTCCTTATACTAGAATAAAAACTCCAAGGGGGCAGGAGCATTGTCTGTCTTGCCCACTGTTGTATCCTTACGAGCTAGAACATGTAGTAAGCCTCAATAAGCATTTATTGAATAAATGAATGAATGAATGAACAAGTGAGTTAAGAAAGAGGCTAAAATGTACCAGTACTCTCTGTAGTTAAAAATGAAAAATTTTTTTAAAGACCTCTTTTTAAAAATTTTATTTAGCTCACATTGGTTTATAACATTATATAAATTTCAGGTATAGATCATTATATTTCAACTTCTGTATAGACTGCATCGTGTTCACCACCAAAAGTCTAGTTGCCATCCGTCACCATATGCCTGTGCCCCTTTACCCCTTTCACTGTCCCCCCACCCTCTTCCCCTCTCGTAACCACCAAGCTGTTCTCCTTATCTATGTGTTTGTTTCTCTTCCACATATGAGTGAAATCATACGGTGATTGTAAAGACCTCTTTCTCCCCCAGTTGAGAAGCAGATGGCAATGCAAGGGAGTAAGAGGGACACAATTATGGGCAGAACCTGGACTTTGTTTTAATTTGTTTTATAAGTCAATTAGTTACAAATAGTAACATTTTAAGGAACCAATTACTTGTAACATACCTCATGACTGATCAGGACACAGCAGTGGAAATGAGTCCAGCTGGAAAGAATCCCTTCTCTGTTCTTTTCATTCCTATTTTCCTAGATATAGTTTTCTTTTGGGATCGAGCCACTTTGGACTTCAAGATTAGTTTAGGCCCAGGGAAATAATCTGTCCAAAGAGATAAATTTTCCCTAATCTTTTAGGGAGGCAGCATTGCATGCTGGCCACAAGTGCAAACTCTGGGGCCAGACTGCCAGAGTTCAAGTCCTGGCTTGACCATTTACTCTCTAGGCAAGGGACTAACATGTAAGCCTCAGTTTCCTGATCTATAAAAGGGGAATGTACATTTTATGGTCATATAAGAGTGGTTTTGGATTGAGCTAGTATTCATAAAATGCCTAGAAAGATGTCTGAAACATGGTAAGAGTTCAGTAAAAATTGGCTATTGCTGGTCTCTTGTTAATAGCTTATGAGACTGAAATGATTAACTCTTAGCATGCAGGAATGCCAGGTAAGATACAATAGAACAGAACGGAAGCCAGCCCTCTTGGTGTAGTTGTCCACAATAACAGGCAGGATGCTAATGCCTGTGACCACCACTGCTCCGGACTCCCCCTACCAATGTCTGAAAGATCTCACAGAGAACAGCCTAAGGCAAAGAGGTGCCCAGATTCTGTCCGGAAGCAGACAAGAGGGAGACTCACAGGAAGGAGTGGCAGAGACTGCAAGGAGGGGCTTCACCAATCTGGGTGGCCTCACCAGCCCCTGCTCTCCTCCGCAGATGCTGCCCTGCCTTGAGGGCAGGATTTCCTTTCCTTTTCCTCTCTGGCCCTCAGAGGCACCTGCCCTGGGTGGGTTGGGTCTCTACCCCACTCTCCGTGCCCTCTTCCTGCAGGGATCCTTGAGGATCTTTGTCAGGCCGAGCTCTGGTGTAGGCAGGCCAGAGCTGTCATCACTGGGAGCAGCCAGGACTTCTCTGGGCGCTGGCCTGGAGGGAGCCCCTCCTCTAACCTGGCCTCTGTGTCTGCTGCAGACTCAGGATTTCCTGGACCTGCAAACCAGCATTGCCATCCGTTGTTCTGTTTGTCCTGGAAGTGACAACCTTCCCGCGTTACCTTGGGATCATCAGGGCCTGTACAGCTCTGCCCTAGGTCTTCAAGGTGACCAGCTGCCCAGGAATCCTGCTGCCAGTATTCAAGGTGAATGGACACCCTCTCCTTGTTCCTGGCTGTGTCACCTTAGCCAGATTTGCAGCCCAGCCACGGGGTCTAACGTTCTCGGCCCTTTCCTTTTACCTCAGCTCTGCTCAGTCTCACACTTACCCTTCTGTCCTGACCTCTAGTTATATTCTCTCAGAACTAACCCTAATTCTGGCCTCCAGGGCTCCTTGACTGTCATTCTCAACCACCCCTGGGCCTGATCCCAGCTGCCCCAGAAAGTCATCCTCTGTGGTCCAGACCTGGTCCCTGGATCCTGCCCCATCATAGGCTCCAGAGGCACCTGGGGAGGGAATGAACTCGCTCTCAGGGCCTGGCCCAGACAATTGGGTCTAAAACAAACCTAAGTCCAGATGGAACTGTCCACTCCAGTCGTGGCTGAATCAGAGGTTATGCCAGGAGGATGTGAGTGGACACCACATGTGTCTGCTACAAGGTTTCAGACCCCTGTGAGTTGGGGAGTTAGACCTGGACTTCCTGTATAAACCTGGGAGTCACTGAAGACTGTCCACCCATTAAACCAGAAGTAGAAATGCTCCACACTCCAGCCTGGGAATGCAGACTTGGGACTTGCCCAGGAGAGTGGACAGAAGAAGCATTGCCCATGAGCAATTGAGGCTGAGCCTGTGCCATGTGAGTGTGTGACGTTCCGATTCCTGCCTCTCATGTGATGCAGGAACACGGAGTCGCACAGGAGCCCCAAGCAGGGAAAGGAACGTAAACACTGCACTGGACCCACAGAAGCCCAGCATTAGCAAACTGAAGCTGCCCTGTAGGGATGTCTGCACATCTCAGGCTGCTGAACTCCCATAGTCACTCTGCTGACATCAGTCTAGC
Organism: Equus caballus; assembly: GCF_041296265.1. Classification (NCBI taxonomy): domain Eukaryota; kingdom Metazoa; phylum Chordata; class Mammalia; order Perissodactyla; family Equidae; genus Equus; species Equus caballus. The sequence continues at coordinate 59,170,902 of NC_091699.1, read as the reverse complement.
AGGAAGGATTCCCAGCCACGAGAGGAAACACATCCCTGAGAGGGAGCAGCAGCAGACACACAGATGAAACTGTGCCCCCAAGAGAGAAGAGAAAACCATCTGGAAGAGACTTGACTATAGGTGCTGAGAGGAAAGCATAGGTGTTCTGGGAGCAAAGAGGAGGAGCACCTAACTGAGACTTGCAAGGGTGACACCTGACCCGGGTCCTAAGAGGAGTAGCAGGGAGTCAGTGAGGTTAGGGGAGCCATCCAAGGCAGAAGGACAGCGGGAGCTCAGAGGTCAGGAACGGCCGGGTCTGTGTGTGAAACCACAGCAAGGGAGAGCTGAGGCAGGCATGGGAGCTGAGGCTAGATGCAGACGGGGGCCAGGTGATAAAGGCCATATATTCCTCGCTCATTTCTTAGACTTCATCCTAAGCAGTCACAAGGGAGAACTTCAAGATAGTCTTACATGTTTTCAGCTCAAAGCCGTTTATCCCCTTCCTTGAAAGTTCAGGGCCAATTTTGTTGCCAGGAGTCTTGCAACAGCAGCTTTTGCCAGTGTGGACTCTGAAAAGTGAAATGCACGTGGGGTGTTCCATTGCTCAAGCTGAATGCAATGCAGAGTAATCTGGGCCTCTCAGAGGAGAGGAGAGAAGGAGCTGTCTGAAGTCAGGTTTGTTTACTGGAGTTGTGTGCACCCCATTGCTTGCTGTCTGGGCCCAGGAGAATGAGGTTACAGCCAGCTGGCCTTTGTCACCAAAGCCCACAGTCTAAACAGACTCACAGGCAAGGAATTAGACCAGACCCCAGGCCCCTTGGCCCACTGCTCAGCTCTTACTGGGGTCCATTTGTGGATCCCACTCTCAAGATGGAAAGTTTGTTCGAGGTCCAGCTGAAGGTGTGAATGACTGCAATCAAGCCAACGGAGTGACGGGAGAATGATCTAAAGGGAAGGAGGATATTGTCTGTGTCTTTTTTTTTTTTCTTTAAAGATTGGCACCTGAGCTAACATCTGTTGCCAATCTTCTTTTTTTTTTTTTTCTGCTTCTCCCTAAAGCCCCCCAGTACATAGTTGTATGTATATTCTAGTTGTGGGTCCTTCTGGTTCTGTTATGTGGGACGCCGCCTCAGCATGGCTTGATGAACGGTGCTGGTCTATGCCCAGGATCCAAACCAGTGAAACCCTGGGCCACTGAAGTGGAGCACGTGAACTTAACCACTTTGCCACAGGGCCGGTCCCTATCTGTGCCTCTCAAGAACACATCCGTCTTTTCCTTCTCCCCAGTTTTGGATTGTGGAATGATTGCTGAGAAGCACGTGCCAAACCCAGCCTCACTTCCACCTCCTGGCTTCCCTGGCATCTCACACGGGGTCCATGAGTGGACCTTCAGGCTCTGCCACTGGGAGGGTGATCTTAGGTGAATCTCTGAAATGGGGCGTTTGCCCGTGGTGTGTAATGTGTGGGAAAACCAGGGGTTGGTGGGATGTGCAGAATGTTTAGAAGCCCATGCAGTCCATTGATACTCCTAGAATTTCTGGAAGGGATGCAGCTGTCCGCCTTTCTGCACCCATGGCAGACATAGCTATCAACCTCGTCTCAGTTAACTATTGCCACAATCGTGCTGCATAACAAACTACCCAGCATTCCGTGGCTTAGAACAAGCATCTGTTTAGCTCGACAGCATCTGCGGGTCAGTGATTCAGGCTGGACAGTTTTGGTCTTGGCTAGTCTCCCTCCCATGATCTGGGGGTTGGCAGGCTGTTGGCTGGGGGCTCAGCTGGGGGAACTTGGCTCTGCTGCCTGTGTGTCTGTCATCCTTCAGCAAGCTGGACGGTCATGTTCTCGTGGTGAAGATACAAATGCAAGAGCAGAAATGGAACCTGCAAGCACTTTGTGAAGCTTCTGCTTATATCACAACCTGGGCCAAACTCAGAATTAAGGGGTGGGGAAGTCCACACCATCTCTTGATAGGAGGCTTCAAAAAGTCACATTATAAGGGGTATGAACTCAATGAGGGGATGAAAATTTGCAAACAGTTTACCAAATGCTTCTCAACTCAGTACTCCATAGCCACTACCAGTCAGTCGGCTCCATACCTGACATCAAAGCTGTTTGCCGTCACAGCTGTAAATGCACAGCCCTCAAACTAGTTCTGTGGAGTCCTCAGGTTCCAAGGGGGTGCGTCAGGGAGCTCTGCAGGAGCAAGGGAGGATGAAAAGGCAGAAGATTGCTCCACTTTTATTTGTTTTATATATTTTGGGGTTCTGAGCAAGATTTTATTTGAAAAAAGATTCTGCCATCAAAACAGCTTTAAAAAACTTTCTCTTCTTGGGTGAATTCAGACCAACAGAAAAAGGCTTGCTTAGCACACGTTTCTTTGGTCTCTGCAGAAATGCTCTTGCCCAGTTGGGTTTCAGGCAGTTCCTTAGGCTTTCCTCCTAGAACTTCAGGGAATCAATTTATGTTCTATGTTCTCTACAACTGTTTCATAAATGTTGCCTATACAGAAGATTTTTTTTACAGCCAAGTGCCCGGGAAAGTTTTAGTATATTTTCTCTCTTGGACAATGTGAACTACTTTATGTAACGTAACATCTCTCCCTTTTCACTTTGGCCACCTGGGAGCTCAGTGCCAAATTCAGGTCACAAGTTTAATAACTCTTAAAACTAGAATTGTCCAAGGAACTTTTGAAATTAGATTCCAAGGCTTCAACTGTGTTTCAATCGGAACCACTGGATTGTCCCTGATGGCTTGATTATTGCTGTTTCCTTTTTCATTCCTGGACTTGCCCTCTGATTCTAACATATGTTTCCCCTGGTCTTGATTGTTCTTTCATACAATAGAGTCAATTACTCGTAGGTCCAAACCGGCAGTGAGGAGGGGGTTGCTCACAGGGCTGAAGAAGGCAGTGCAAGGCCTCTGGCCCATCTAGGGTGTCAGCTGAGGGAGGGGGCAGATCCTCCATGTCTGTGGGTTTGAGAACCAGGTGTCTTCTCAGTGAACAGCCTGGAGGGAGGCCTGACATGGGGATGGAGGCTGAGCTGAGGGTCAGGAGCCAGACACCCCAGGACGGGACTGTCAAGGAAGCAAGACTCTGGCTGAGAAAGAGCCACACCCCACCAAGCCCCCTGCAGCATCCTGAGCACCTGCTCGCATCGGGCTCGACACTGAGGTCTTTCAGCCCCTGGGCGCCCCTAAGTTTAGTTGGAGAAACTACGGCTCCCAGAGGTTAATTCAGGATTCAAGCTTGGCCAGAAATTGTTCGGAAGGACATGATCATCCTCCAGGATGATTTTGAATTTAGAATCGAATATAAATGTCAAAGTGAAACAAATCCATGATCCTAAGCTTTTGGAGTGATTTGTATTTTTAAGATAATTTGGCATGTTAAATTAGCTAGTAAATTAGCTTTGGGTCTTCATTTTAAAATTTATGATTGAAGCACTGATTTAGACTTGTGATTTTATGTCGAACCTTCATTAAGTTTATAAACAATATTTGAATATTTAAGACAAGATACATGTTATTTATAAGTTTAATCAGTTAGATTTATCAACTTTGGGTAAATAAGGAATTACTTAAGTACTTGGAAGGTTTTTTGAGTCAGGTAAATGCATGAAATATTTATAAAAGGAAATCAAGTATGATAAATTTATTAGTGCAGCAATTTCAAATATTAAAGGGAATTTGATGAAGTGATAAGTGATAAAAACTGCCTTAAATAATTGCTTGAAGTTTGATATATTTATAATTAGAAAAATTAGATTTATAAGCTGAACTTAAAAAAGGTTCTACATTTGTGATGTTAATAAATTCAGTATTAACTTTTTTAACTAAAGTAGTCTTCTAATGAAACTTTTTCTTAAATCTCTCTGAAGATACTAATTAAAATTAAATGAATTTTTTTTTCTCCTTTGTTCTACAGCTCTATTTTCTCTGGGGCTAGTTGTTCTGTTTGTTTATTATTTTTTAATGTTGTTGGTCTTCCGTGGTGTCTGGCAGCCCTTGGTTGACGAGTGGACAAGGTAGGTTGCTCTCCGTGGTGGGAACAAGTTTCCCTTTGCGTTTGTCTAGATCTGCTATCCTGAGAGGTCTGTCCGGGGATGGCAGGGGCACCTCTGCAGCCCGTGTAAGTGGGCAGGGCCTGTTGACAGGTTAGCATCTTTCCCTTTGATCCTCCCGGTCTGTCCTCACATCTCAGTCCACTCGGGCTCTGCTCTGCCTCTCTCCCCACCGCCCTGGGTCCTGCCTGCCCAGGAAGGCTACAGGCTCTGTTAAGGAAGCAGTTCTCAGGTCTCCAGCTCGAGGTCACGGCTACACCAGCTGAAGGTGAAGGCCAAGTGGGTGGAGGGGAGCGGAGCCGTGCAGCCTTTCCACAGTCTGCTTTCAGTGAACGCTCCTCTTGCCGATTTCCCGCAGCCCTTCCTGCGTCCTGTTCCTGCTGAGCTCATCTTGAGGTCCTCCTGGGACCCCCAGGAAAAACAACTCCAGCTCCACCTCCACCTCATCTCTCTCACGCGGGTGGCCTATGGATTGCTCTTCTCTTCCTTATTATTTAATATGAATTCATTTGTCTTCCAGAAATTTATGAAAAGTACTGTCTCATTTTGTTGTTTTCAGCACTGCTGTGAATGCACTCCTTTTATTTAAAAAATTGTCTATCTAGTTATCGATCGATCTATCTAATCTGTCATCTCTTTAGTGTCATTTCAGTGGGCACTTGGGAGGAGAGTGAGAGCTGACTCAGTGTTCTTGATCCAGAAGTGTACATCTAATTCTGACTTTGTTTATTTGCCTTCCCCCATCAGACTCCTTTCATACACCTTGGTATCTTTGGCACCTAGACCAGTTCTTGGCCTATAAATATAAGTGAATCTAATGAATAAAACAGACTGATGATTTGAACCAAGAAAGAACAACCCAGAGAGTAGGAATAGTGTCTCTGTTCACGACTGGCTGCTGAAGATTTAGGTCTGATTCTTAGTGTTTGACTGGTTGGATCCCTCACAGACCACATGGATCTCCTTGTCGTCTGTGGGTTTGCCAATCCCAAACTCTGTCACATTAAAAGGGTGGGGGGATTTACAATTTTTAAATAAAACAATGCTTAATACAGCAGGAGTGCCGCCCCCATCCTTGGAGACGTTGCCTGTGTGTTGGGACCTCAGGCCAACAGCGTCCCTCCTCACTCTGCTCTCTTCTGTCTGCTGCTCCACAGTCAAAGATGGGTCCAGCCTCCACCCCTTGAAAGGGCCAAGGAGAGGAGTTCAGAGGCTGATGCTCTGACCAGGAGCTAAGAAGTAAGTGCTTATGTCCACCAATGAGCTTGCACAGGATGTTCCCTTCAGTGTCATTCAGTGAGACCATTTCAGACTCCTGACCTCCAGAATGTAAGATAAATTTATCTTTTAAAAAAGTTAACACACTAGATTTGTGGTAATTTGTTATAGCAGCAATAGGAAACTAATACATTCTGGACAAAATTCCCTTGTCACATATGATTTTCAAATATTTTCTCCTATTCTGTGGGTTCTCTTTCACTTTCTTGATGGTTCCTTTGAAGCACAAAAATTTTAAATTTTGAAGAAGTCCAGTTTATTTGTTTTTTTTCTCTTGCCACTTATGCTTTTCATGTCATAGCTAAGAAACCCTTGCCTAATCCAAGATAACAAAGATTTACTCCTGTGTTTTCTTCTAAGAGTTTTATGTTATAATTTTAGCTCTTACCCTTAGGTCTTTGATCCATTTTTAGTTCATTTTTGTTTATGGTGTTAGGTAGGGGTGCAGCTTCATTCTTTTGCATGTGGGTGTCTAGTTGTCCCAGCACCATTTGTTAAAAAACTATTTTTGAATTCCCCTAAGCTTTTGCACCCTGTGTGTATCTGAGTACCACAAACCAGCATTTGTGATATGTGAGGTTGGCTGTGATCTTGTAGCTAACCTTATTCTACCTCAACTCTTCTGAAGGGCTCTAGAGTTCCTGATAAACATTGAGGTTTACGCATTTATTGGGTGTCAAGCTCTTTGCAAATATTTAATCCTCGTCTTATTTCATCTGAATAACACCTCTATGAGATATATGTTATAATTTTTATTAAATAGGTAAAGAAGCAGAGAAACTGAGTGACTTGCTAAAGGTCACACAGCTGATTAGTGGGGTCAGGATTTGAGCTCAGGTTTGGCTGGCTTTAAAATATAAACTTGTTTAGACTGACAATACTTAGCCTTTTCTGCACACTAGTGCACAAATGACTTCACATGTGCAATACTCCCTCTTACACAATGCTTGGTTCCCAGCTATAACACCCTTCTTCCTGTTACCTCTCAAGAAAACATATCAGAATACAAATAAATGAGACTAATGTTTTTATAAGAATAACTTTGAATCATCTTTATTAAAAATAAAAAGTTACTAACTTTGATGCTCTAAATCTTATTAGCAACAAAAAAAACTCAATACTCCCACCCCAGAGATTTTTCAACTTCGTTGATTTTTCTACTCCATTGATCCTACTGGTTTATCACTGTCCACCTCACACACATGCGTGCCATGTCTTCTTGTTCCTCCTGTCCTAGTTTAGAACACATGGTTCTTGATTATAGTATACTCTTAAGTCCCTTTTCCTTCTCTGCTTTCATTATACTCACCTGTAAGGCCCTAGCCCTGGAAAAACCCAACCACCCACCGACTCTGCCTGTGCACCTAAGTAGCTGAGAATTGTTCTATTTAAGCACACAAACCGTGCCCTTTGGTCTCACCTTAAATTCAAGACAAGCGTATGAGTTCAGGTTCCTCTGAGAGCAGATACTGCATGGAATTAGGAGTGCATAGGCAATGCACGCGATAGAAGAGGACGAAGAAGGATTAGGCAGGGAGAGCCTCAGACCGGTGATGCAGATCTGATCAAAGTCCCGGCCCATGCAGTGGGGGGCTCTGAGGCAAAGATTGCCTGTAGAGGAGTTCCATATCAGTCAGCTCTAGTTCCCCTACTTTGCTCAGTCATTGGCTGGAGGCTGCTTAGGGAGATGACGGCCTTGACATCCAGTGTTGTGGCAGATTCTGAAGGCACCATGGCCAGAGGCTGTCACTCACTGCACTCCTCGCAGCTGAATGGCAAGTTCTGTACTGAAGGGAGATCTGGATGGCACATTTTCAAGGTTGCCTCAACCAGACATTCAAGTGGGCACTCCTAATATATTTTTTCTTCCATTCTCCAAAATTATTATTTCATGCCTTCTCTCACAGGAATCCCCTCATCCTTCCACCCCCAAACCCATCTCCATATTAGCCCCTAATGATGCCATCCCTGCTATTCCCATGGGTGAAGTGGAGCTGCTGTTTCGGAGGGCAGCCCCTCCACTTGTGCTTTGAATCCTATCCTGGGCATGTTAAAGGTGACCACACATTCTTTGACACTCCTCCCACCAAGAAGTGGACTGTATGTCCCCACCATCTGAATTTAGGTGGGCTATAATGATTGTTTTGACAGTGGACCAGTTTCTGGTTCCAGCATGTAAAAGACTGGCAACTTCCACTTCCTTTTTCTTGGGAGGCTTTCTTTGGGGGAAACTAGTCATTGTGTAAGTACTGAGACTGCCATGCTTATAAGGAAGCCCAAGCTAGCCATGTGGAGGAAGATGCTTGGTCATTCCCTAGGGGTTCCAGCCACAGTCAGCCTAGTACCAGACATCAAATGAAAAAACTTTCGAAGACTTCAGCCCCAGCCACCACCTGACCACAAATATATGAGAAATCCCAAGTGAGAACCGCCCAGCTGAGCCCGGTCAATCCACAGAAGCAGGAGAGATCATAAATTTTTTAAAAATAGCTCTATTGAGATATAATTCATATACTGTAATTTCACCCATTTAAAGTGTACAATTCAGTCATTTTTAGTATATTCATAGAGTTGTACAACTGTCATCACAATCTAGTTTTAGAATATTTTAATCACCCCAAAACGAAACCCTGTAACCTCTGGCAATCACCCCTCATTCTCCCGACCCCTCCCCCAGCCCTAGTCAGCCACTAATCTACTTTCTGTCTCTATAGATTTATCTAGATCTATTCTGGATATTTTATATAAATAGAATCATATCATATTTAATATATAAATAGAATACAATACATGGCCTTTTGGTCTGGCTTCTTTCACTTAGCATAATGTTTTCAGGATTCATTCATGCTGTGGAATGTTTTAGAACTTCCAGTAATATTCCATTACATGTCTATACCGCAGTTTATTCATCTCCTCATCAGTTGATGGACATTCAGGTTACTTCCATTTTTTGGCTATTGTGAAGAATGCTGCTATGAACTTTTGGGTACAAGGTGTTGTGTGAATATATGTTTTCAATTCTCTTAAGTATATACCTAGGCTGGCAACTTCTTATAACTCACATTTCAGTTTAAGGTTCACCCCGTTAGAAAGGCCTTTCCCAAGCATCCGATCTGAAGTCACCACCCAGTCACTCCCCACCGTGTCACCCTGTCTTAGTTCTCTGCATAGCACTTTTACCACTGAATACTTTTCTCGGTGATTTATTTTCACAGATGTTCTCCATTTCCTGGCACATGGTGGGTGCTCAATAAATATTTGTCAAATAAATGAATGAAATTACTTGTGACTCACCCCTCCTCTGAGCTTCATATCGCTGAGAGTACAGCACTATGACTGAGAATAGCTGACTGGAAGCATTACCTCTGTCATACACCAAATTTCCATATGGGGGTGGGTCTGTTGGGGTCCCAATTCTCATCACTGACCTATTTGTTCCTCTCCTCTAATTATTAATTTATTATCTTAATGTCTTAATTTTTTCAGTATCTTAATTATTATAACTTTATTCTTTGAAACAAAAGTGCCTATCAATGGCATAAATTCTAGACTAGAACTTAGGTGAAATGGAATGAGGGAATTAGGAGATAGGATGAGGAATTAATCCACAACCCAGTACAGAAAAGCAAAAAAAGGTGGAAGGATAGTTAATAGATGTGGAGGATAGACTGAGAAGCAAACATGAAACAGGAGTTCTAGAAGAGAACTAAGGGAATGGTTACAGAGATATGAGTTGAGAATGTTCCAGATCCTAAAATTCATATGGAAAAGTAAAGGGTCAAGGATAGGCAAACAATTGTGCAAAAGTACAAGGAACATTTGCTCTAGCAAATATCAACTGGAAGTTGGACCCTGAGGTGATGCCAAGGACAAGGCATAGATGGTGAAATCACCAAAAAGGGGTCAGGGTAGCTCTGGAGGCTCCCTACAGAGCCAGTGATGGGGAGGGCAAGGGACGCAGAGAGACAGGTGGGAGAGGTCAGATGCGCTTTGAGGGTGAAATGTCAATTGCTTCTTCCCAGCTCAGGTTATGGGGGCACCGGAAACATGTCGGATTCACAGTCTCCTTGTGTAGCAGCTACTCTGGTCTGGGGGCCTCAGGGATGGGATGGCCCAGTGACCAATCTTGATGCTGGAGGAGTGGGGAGAAGAGGTTAACCTCTCCTTTTATGCAGAAGTCGGGATTTTTGACTTAGATATACAATCTCTCTCTTTCTCTCTCTCCCTCCCTCTCTTTCTGACCTTACAAGAGTATTTGCCTTCTTCTCTTTTAAACATGCTAATATTCGATTTGCCTCAGGTCTCCCACAGAGGTCACTACTCTCTTTAAGAGGGAAGATGGGGAAAGAGGAGAAAAAGAAGCATTTACGGGTCATCTTTTACTTCCAGCCACTGTGTGAGTGATTCATCCCACACTGGCTCATTTAAGCCCTCCTTGGGATGTAGGCATTGTTGTCCCATTTTACTAATTAAGATTCACCTTTAGGCATATTTAATAGCTGTTTTAAAAGTTGAAACTGGGTTTTATTGAGCTATGATAAGGATAGAAGCTTAAACAAGAAAGTGCCCAAGGATCAGAAAATGTCAGATGCCTTGTGGTCTTGTGATGATGTATAATTGGATTCTTTCCTTGGGAATAATGGAATATGTTAGTCTTGCTTAACCAGAGATGGGGCGGGGAGAGGAGGAGAGAGGGAGTGGGGACAGAGGGGACTAAGATAGAGAGAGCAAGAGAGAGCAGTCAGGAGGCAGAAAGAGCTCTTGCTTTGAAAACAGCTGATAAGACGGTCATTGAAACATGTTTGATCATCAGAAGTGGTGGTTGAAACTTCAGGCATCGGAAAAATAGAATGGAAAAGAATTGGCCCTGGCTGACTGTCACTCTATGCCAGGCACTTTGCATCCCTTATTTTCTTTAACTTTTATAATAGTCATAGACGAGGAAACTGGGTCATCGTGGAGGTCAAGAAGCATGCCAAAAGCTAACAACCTGGAAGGCAGGATTTGAACCCCTGGACTTAGTATTTGGAAACAATAAATCATGCTAAATTATTAGCAAAATCCCCCATATCCTCCATCTCTGCTCATTCTCCTTTTGCTTTCTTGGTTTCAGTGAAATCCTTACTCTCTCCTGGGGACTGATTTCCTTGCAGCTTTCTTGAGCTTGTGTGTGTGTTGGGGGCTGGTGGTTTTTTCCCATGCCCTTTGGACCACTGGGCCTGAAGGTGGAGTGCATGTCCACCTTGTGTCTTGTTGTAGCTTATAGACTGCGTTCCTCCCCTCGCTAAAATCTTTGAGCTCTGCAGCTCGCCATCTGTACCCCTCCGTAATGTAATTGTCATGCCTCCTAACCAACCAACCATCCAACTGCCTCCCTCTGTTGGCACAACTCCAAAATTCTTCAAAACTAAAGAACCAACCTAAGATCCATTGATCCTACTACTATCCTTTCACCAACTTCATCCCTATCATTTATTTCCTCACTCTTCTTCTTAGCCAGGTTAGATTCCATGGCCCAGCATTATTGTCATACATTATCAACTCCCATGCCTGTCTCTCTTCATTAAACTCATCTGACAAAACCCCTACTTTGGTTCTGTCCAATTTCCACCTGCTCCTCGCCTGCACCCTGGCAGCTGGAGGAGGCTGGAGAAATCCACTGAACCACTCTCACTTTTGAAATTTATGGTCACTGACGTCAAATGGGCCCTTTGTGCTGCTCCCTATCCTACTACATTCCCTTGTCCATCCACCTTCACAGCCCCTACATGACACCTCTCTCTCCTCACATCTCCAGCACCTCTCTCTCCCTCCTCACTCTGCTGAGGTCCATGCTTCCTACTTTACGGAGAAGATAGGAGTAATCAGAGAACTGCCTTGCTCCCCCCGGCCCCACACATTTGCAGACTTGCTTTCATCTGTCCCATGAACTCTGCCTTTGCTCCTGTTCCTAGGCTCGAACTCAATCCTCTTATCTAAAGCCAACGCCTCTACTTTTCCACTGAGCCTGAGAGCGCTCACCTACTCAGGGATAAACCTCCAGAAAGTGCCTTCTCCCCTGCTTCAACAATTTGTCGCTCTCTACTGGATCACTCCCATCAGCCTATAAATGTGCTGTAATAGCTCCATGTAAGTAAATAAACAAAGTGAAAATCAGCAAATTTCTGCCTTGTCCTCACGTTCCTTTTCAGCATCCGCTCCATTTATCTACGCCTCTTTATGCAAACTTCCTTGACAGGGTTGCCTGAACTCACTGTCTCCAGACTTTCTCACCTTCCTTCTTTTTGAACCACTTACATCAGGGATCCACCCCACAATTGCACTAAGATGACTCTTTTCAAGGTCGCCAGTGGCCTCCAAAGAGTCAAATCCAATGGTTGATTCTCAGTGCTCATCTTGCAAAGTATCAATAGCCTAAGACAGTGTTGGCCACTCTCTCCTCTTGGCTTCTGGGACATTCCTGTCTTCTTTCTCACCTCACCCCACTGGCCACTCCTTTCTCAGTCTCCTTTGCTGGTGACACTTATTCCTGAGTCTCTTTAAAGATCGTTGCTGAAACCTCTTTTCTTCTCTATCCCTATTCATTCCCCAGGTGAACTCAGTCAGTCTCATGGCTTCAAATACCATCTGAGCGCTAACAACTCCCAAATATACATTTCCAGCCCAGTGCTCGGCTCCAGACTCCAGACTTGTAGATCTAATTGCTTATTCAACGTCTGCACTTGGACGTTGCATTAGTTTGCCCTGGCCGCCCTAACAAAATACCACAGACTGGGTGGCTTAAACTACAGAAATTTATTTTCTAACAGTTCTGGATACTGGAAGTCCAAGATCAACGCATCGGCAGGGTTGGTTTCTCCTGAGGCCTCTCTCCTTGGCTTTCAGTTGGCTGCCTTCCTGCCATGTCTTCACCTGAACTTTCTTCTGTGCATATGTGGAGAGGGTGAGGACTCTGGTGTTTCTTCCTCTTAAGAAAAGACCAGTCCTATCAGATTAGGGCACCACACTGATGACCTCATTTAACTTTAATTACCTCCTTAAAGGTCTTATTTTCAAATACTATCACATTGGGAATTAGGGCTTCCCAATCCCCATTGGGGGAGACACAATTCAGTCCATAACAAATGTCCAGTGGGCATCTCACACTTAACACACCCATCAGCAAACTCTTAATCTTTCCTCCAAACCCCGTTCTCCGTTGCAGCCTTTGCCTTCCTGGTGAGTAGAGCCCCCACCCTTCTCATTACTGAGGCCAAAACCTTGCCATCACCCTTGATCCTCTTTTTCTCTCACGCCGCCCATTTCAATCCATCAGCAAATCCTGTTGTCTCTACTTTCAGAACATGTCTGGATTCTAACTACTTTTTTCTTCCTCCACTGCCATTACCCTGATCCAAACTGTCATCATTTCTTAAACTGATTTATGACAATCGCCTCCTATACTATCACCTCTTTCTGCCTTTGGCCTCTAAAATCTTTTTTCAATATGGCAGCCAGAGTAATCCTTCTGAAATAGAAGTCAGACCATTTTATTCTCTAACTCCCTCCCTGCAGTGGATCCCATCCCCCTCCAGGAAGAGTCCTTTCCGTGGCCAGCGAGGCCCTCCATGGTCCCCACTGTGACCTCTTAGCATTCTGCTGCTTGCTCCCTCTGCCTCAGCCATACTGCCCTCTTTGCTTTCCTCGAGGCGAGCCTTTGCATTTGCTACCTCTGGGCCTTTGCATTTGCTCTTCCTTCCAACTGAATTGCTCTTACACTGGATGTTATATGTTGTGTTTCCTCATCTTTGTCAGGTGTCAGCTCAAACTTGATATTTTCAGAGAGGCCTTCCTTGAGAATCTTACAAAAAATAGTGTCCCACTCCTGCTAGGCAAATTCTATCTCCCTTACCCTGCTCTGTGTACTTCCAAAGCAGTCAACTCTGCGGGATACACTCTAGATGTTTCTCTTGGGTATCTTCTTATTGTCACCTTCTCTCCTCACCAGACTGAGGCTCCATAAAGGCAGGGACTTAGTCCGTTTTGTTCTCTGGGGCATCCCCAGAACCCAGAGCTTGCCTGAAACCTGGTAGGTGTTCAGTAAGTCCTGGAGGAATGAATGAATGATCACCTTTGCTCTAAGGGAGGTTGGGATAGGCATTCTCTCAGCTGGGCACATTTCCACCCCAAATGAATGAATACTCCATAGTAGTGGAGAAGGGGAGAAGGATGTTGGATAAACTCAGCATGTTCCCCAACTTGTAAGGGAGTCATGTTGAGTTCTGCACCCTCCTCATTGGTCCACAGCCTTGAAATGTGTTCTGTGCAGAAGCAGGCAGTGCCCATGTTTGCTGCGAGTCCTTGTGGATGGAGGCAGGCCCAGGCTGGCCAGACTCTGGTGAATAGGGGGCCTGTGACCTCTTGAGGAGGGGTAATCCGGGGTTGCATTGGTTGTGTGAGCTCCAGGGAGCTCCTACCTCAAGGCCTGTGAGGTCTGGACTGTATGTGCCGGGGCTGTTGGGCAGAGGAATGGGGTCGCAGGCCTGATTCAGGGTGTGGCATGGAGGGGTGCCCAGGTGTCCCATCCTGTATGTGCACCTCTGGGCACACTCCCACCCTTGCTGTTCCTTTCCTTGGGACCTTGCCTTTCATTCTCACAGTGGGTCATAGCCCATACATTCTTGTGCCAATGCCAAAAATTGAAGTTTTAAAAGTCTCATTGAATAATTCTTCATGGAAGATACGTTGTAAACCAATAGTGACTGAATTCTACTTGGTCACCGGTGGACCGGTTAGTTGGGTGTATATGTTGGTGTTTGCTGCTTAAAATAGCAACCACTGATTGAGCCCACTACACTGTGGGTTGGCCATTTGGGCTGGGATCAGCCAGCGGTTCTTCTGACCTCAGCTAGGCTCACTCATGCAGCTGGAGTTAACTGCTGTGTGGGCTGAGATTGGCTGTCCAGGGGCCAGGATGACTGGCCTCTGCTCTGCGTGGTCCCCCGAGTCCAGCAGGCTAGCGTTGGCTTGTTCATGTGGCAGCCCAGCAGGGTGCTGAGAGGGAAGGGGGAGCGTGCAGGGCTTCTTGAGGCCTAGGAGCTGAGCCTACTATATTCTGCTGGTTAAAGCAAGTGACGAGCCCAGCCCAGGTGCAAGTGCTGGAGACACAGACTCAAATTCTTAATGAGAAGAGTTGCAGAGTCACATAGTGATGGGGCATGGGTACAGGCAGGGGAAAATTGTGGTCGTTTTTACAAACTCTGTATCATAGCTGCCAGTGGACAGAACCCCCAGCTGTGAGCGAGAAAGGGGAGGGAGGGTTCTTCATCCACAGGCCATCACATTTTCTGGGTTTGTGGGTCCTTGATGCGCTGCTCTGGCTTTGGGCAGCAGCGGGTGCCGTGGGGGTCCTCTGTCCTCTGCCCTTGGGCTGGCTGGCGCGGCGGGGAGCTGTGTGACGCTCTTTCAGATAGCCTTCGTGGAAGCTCTCAGAGGCATGTTTGTGCTCAAGAGCCTCCTGATTTTGCTGGTCAGCTGTCAGGGCTAGAGCTTGTTGGCAAGGCTTCATCCGTTCGTATCTAATCCACGCACTGATTAATGGAGGCGGTTTCACTTTTATTGTCCCTTTGAGGCAGCCCGTCTTCCGTCGGCCACGGCAGGGGCCGCTCACAGGTTTGTGGCCATTTATGGGCAGTCAGAGCCCTGCTGTGCTCACCGTGGAACACGGTGGGGCTGGAGGTGTGGGTCACATCCTGCCCGGCGACCATGGTAAGTCACTCTTCCAGCCTCTGCTGACTGCCTCCCAAAGCGTCATTCCCCTCATCTCATGAATTATATTAATAATGCCTTCTCTCTTGCCATGTTTTCCCCTCTCCACCGAATCATTACTGTCAGTCTATAAACATGCTATGCTGCTCCTACTTTAGCATGTAACGCTGTCTGGACTCCGTGTCCCACTCTACCTGTCACCCTATTTCTCTACTCCTCTTTAGAGGTGAACTCTTTAAAAAGAGATTACTATGCCCACCATCTCTGATATGTTTGCTTCCATTCCCATTAAAACCCCTCGGGTCAGGACCCCTCTCCCCTCCTTGGAAACTGGTCTTGGCCAGGTGAGCTGCTAAGGCCAGTGGTCACTCGAGGTCTCTGTCCAACTCACACAGGCCGTCACTTTCTCTTACGAGAAACCCTCCCCTCACTTGACTTCCTCGGCGCCCAGCCCCCGCCTCTCTTGCCCCCTCGCTGGCTGGTGCATCCTCATCTCCCTAACCACTGAAAACTTAGGGCCCTAAGGTTGGGTTCCAGGCCTTTCCTCTCTCTTATCTACATCCTCTCGGTGACCTCACCCTGTCTCACGGCTTTAAACACCAGCTACATCAAATGAGTCTCGTATTTATATCTGCAGCTGGAACTCTTCCCTGGTCCCCAGACTCACAAGGCTTCCTGTTCAACACCTCCACGTGCAAGTCTAATCTGCATTTCAAACTTAGCACATCCAAGACTGAATCTTTATTGTCCTCCCAAATCTGCTCCTCGCACTGTCGCCCCCATATGGCGACAAGGGGTTTGCATTTTTTCCTTCCGATTTAACCCTGTTTTTGAATATGTAAAACATTTATGGAGTCAAAATCAAACCAATATTAAAAGATATCCTTACAGAAGTCTCACTTCCCTTCCTATACTCTCTACCTACTTTTCAGTGTTTCTTTTGACAAAAATAAGCAAATATATTTATTTTCCCCTTTTTCGCAGAAAAACTTGGCATATTATATACATTGTTTTGTATCTTGCTTTTTTTCACTTAACAATATAGTCTGGAGATCGCTGCAGTTCACAGAAAACTTCCTCATTCTTTTGACAGCTCGTCAAAATTTGATTGTATGAGTGTAATTTATTTAGCCAGACCCCTACGGATGAACATTCGCGTTGTCTCCAGTCTTTTGCTGTTACAAATAAGGCTGCAATTAATGCCCTTGTGCATATGTTGTTTTGTACTTTGGAAGGACATCTTCAGGGTAGACTCCTGGAACTGTGGCTGAAGGAAGCCACCCAGAGAATCTGAGTATTTGCACAGGGTGTGTGTCCCAGTGCAGCCCCCAGGGAGGGTGTGTTCTCCAGTGCCCAATTTAGATATGACCAAGGAGGATAATGGAGAAGGAAGAATCTCCAAGAGCATGGGGCCAGGGCCCCAAAAACCAGTATTCATGGAGCCCCTCCCGGGGAGCAGAACTGGAACCTACTCATGGAGCATTCTCACCTCCAGGGACCAGTTCTGGACATGAGTCACGAGCAGGACCAGAAAGTTCAGGGCTGAACTTTTCACTTGATGTTGTGAGACCTTCCAGGATTCTTTTTCTGTCTTCCGTGACAACCAGCAATGTTTCCTCAGCTGGTTACTAAATGAAGACGTGTGGAGCAAAGTGCCCCGCTGACCTACCATGGACACGTAATTTCAATGGGAAATGAACCTCTAAACCACTCCGACCTTGGGGTTACTCGTTAATTTGGCATAACGAACACAACTTGACCTGACTGATACACCTTCTTCAGGTGTTGACTCACAGGTCACCTTTTCCCCAAGGCCGTCCTGCACCCTCTATATAAAATAGCCCCACACCCACCTTGGAGCTCTATTCCCTGGACTTTGTATTCCTCCATAACGTCCATCTCCATCTAACATTATGGACTTTGCTCCTTTATTTTGTTTATTATCCATCTCCCTCTGCCATCAGAATGTAAGCCCACGAAGGCAGGGATGATCTGAGTCTCAGTTCCACTGAAAGCAGACCCTGAGAGAGGGAGTTGGGGAGGAGAGAAGGATGGGATGCAATAAAGGATGCATTTTAATCAGCTCATTACTGCTCTGGGCAACTGGGGCTTGACCCTCTGGAGATCTTCTGAGAAGCTCTGTCAAACCAGCCTCAGAAATTTCCTACCTAGACATAGGAAAACTGGAGTATTTGTCCCCATCTCCTGTCCCTTGTTGGCTACAGGTTTCCCTGAGGGCATTAAACCTCTGGCACAGCCAGGCAGCCTTGTGTGTGGGCTGAGCAAGCTTCGCCAGTGCTTGGAAAAGTCTTCAGGGGGAAAGCAGAGAGATGCCCACAGTCCCCATGGATGGGAACTGTCCACCACAGCTGCAGGTGGGTCAGGGGACATGTGGCGGGGCATCAACAGCATCTACCATAGGGATTTTGGTTTTTATTCCCTGATGTATCACCAACCCCTGAACTATGTTTAACAGATTTTTGTAATAAATAAGTGAATGAGTAAATGAATGAATACTAGAGTGGCTGAGTATGTCCCCAGTACCCGTTTTCCCTTTTCTTGTCAACCTTATACCTATTTTCCCTTGAGAAACCACCTCTCCCAATTTCTCAGCCTGGGGCTTTGGTTGGGATTGCCCCATTACTAGTTCCTGGGGATGGGCCACTTCCCCACCAAATGCTTAATCCAAACAACCTCTGTTACTCACCTCCGCTTCTCCTCTCCCCCGCCACAGTGATCTGTTCAGGGAAGGACACATGATTCATTTGGGACCAATGAGAGAGAGTGAATTCCAGGGCTTGCTCTCTCGCTGAGTGATGTGGTATAAAGATGTGAGGTCTGGAACAGCTGGAGCCATTTTGCCACCATGGGAAAGCCTGGAATTTCTGGGCTGACTGCTTGATGCACAAAGAGAAAGGCCCTAAGAAGGCAGAGAGGAGAGGGAGAGAATCTGAGCCTTTGGAGACAGCTTTTGGAGCTGCTGGATTGAGTCTCACTTGAAGCCAGAAGTGAATCTAGATTTTTAATCGACGTGCCTAAGAAAAATTCCTTTATCTTATGAATCAGTTTAAGGTGGGTTTTCTGTCACTTGTGACTGAAAGTGTCCTCACCAATTCTGTACCTAACTCACGGGCCTGTCGTGAAGATCAGATGAAACAGCACTTAGCGAGGCACAGCACACAAATACTGCTCAACGAACGGTACCCAATATTGTTATTATGATAGATTTATTTTTACAGAGTTATGTGTTCTCTTTTCAGTATTGTTCAATTTCTACCCTCAAAGGAGGGAGGCGGAGGGAGGGAGCTGACTGGCCCCAGGCTCCTGACCACCAGCTTGAGCCCCAGTGACCGACATGGAGCCCACGCAGTGCTGTTCTAATTCCTCTGACATCTCATTTTTGTTCTTTGATGATATTTGTCTGCATCCAGCTTACACACGAATGTTTCCAGTAAAGGGCTCCAAGTGCCTTTTGCAGAAATCTGAATCCACATGAAAACAATGGCAACAAGAAAAAGGTGTAAACTTTCCAGAACAGACCCAGAGTTTGAAAATGTGATAAAGAGGTTATTGTGTGTCCAAACTTTTCACACAAGAATTGGAGGAGATTTAACACCAGGAATAATAAACAGAGGAAGACCAGCTAATGCAGAGCAGATGGGGCTGCAGGGCAGGGCTAAGCATTTCGATGTCTTCCCCCTCGGACCTTTGGACTCGGGAGGACTGAATGCTGGTTTCTTTAGTTAAAAATAAAGTTAACACCACTGGGGAAACCATAAATATGGCTGGTTTGATTTCTGGGGTGGGGATGGAGGGTTAGTGGACTAGAGTTTTTAAGAACCTACTACGTGGCAGGCATTCGACATTCACGGCTTCAATCCTGACCACAGCTCCGTTTTACAGACCAGAGAATGGAGGCTCTGAAACGGTAAATCTCTTACTGAAGGGCACACAGCCTGTGAGAGTGGAGCCAGGATCCGTCCCAGGTCAGTCGCATTGTGTATGCCATGGTTCTGCAGATGGGGATCAGAGGTAAGCAGGGGAAAAGGATCATGGTCAAATAAATTTGACAAATGCTGCTATGTATGTATAATATATAATATAATATAATGCGTATATTTACATAGTAACAGTCTTATTGAGGTATAATTGATATACAATAAATTGTACATATGTAAACCACACAAGTTGATACGTTTGACATATGTCTATACTCGTGAGACCATCACCACAATTAAGACAATGAGCATATCCATTACTCCCAAAAGTCTCCTCAAGGCCCTTCGTAATTCCTCCCCCGACCCCTCCCACCCTTGATCCCAGACAACCACTGATCTGCTTTCTATCACTATAGGTTAACTGCATTCTAGAGTTTTATGTAAATGGAATCATGTGGTATGTGTTCATTTTTGTCTGTCTTCTTTCACTCAGCATAATTATTTTAAGATTCATTCATGTTATTTCCTTTATATTACTGAGTTGTATTTCATTGTATGAACATTCCACAATTTATCTATTTATATATAGATGGACATTTGGGTTGTTTCCAGTTTTGGACTGTGAGAAATAAAGTTGCTGTGAACATTTGTGGTCAAGCCTTTGTATGACGTAAGCTTTCTTTTCTCTTGGATAAATACCTAAGAGTGGAATGGCTAGATCATACGGCAGGTATATGTTTAACTCTTAAAGAAACTGTTAAACTGTTTTCCAAAGTGGATGCCCCATTTTACATTCCCACAGCAGTGTATGAGGGTTCCACTTCCTCCACATCTTCGCTAGTGCTTGGTATGGTCAGTCTTTTTAATTTTTGCCATCCTAATAGATATATAGTGGTAGCAAAATTACTTAGGATTTTAATTTGCATTTCCCTAATGACTAGTAATATTGGCATATTTTCATGTGCTTGTTTACCATCTATATATCTTCTTTTGTTGTGTTTGTTCAAAAGTTTTCCCTTGAGCTGTTTCCTTTCTTATCACTGACTTTTGAAAGTTCTTTATATATATTGGATACAAGTTTTGTTTTTTTTTTAGAAACTATTTTATTTTATTTATTTTTTTATTGAGTTATTGATAGGTTACAATCTTGTGAAATTTCAGTTGTACATTAATGTTTGTCAATCATGTTGTAGGTGCACCACTTCACCCTTTGTGCCCACCCCCCACCCCACCTTTCCCCTGTACCCACTAAACTGTTCTTAGTCCATAATTTTAAATTCCTCATATGAGTGGAGTCATACACAGATTATCCTTCTCTCGCTGGCTTATTTCATTTAACATAATTCTCTCAAGGTCCATCCATGTTATTGCAAATGGAATGATTTTGTTCTGTTTTGCAGCTGAGTAGTATTCCATTGTATATATGTACCACATCTTCTTTATTCATTCGTCTGTTGCTGGGCACTTAGGTTGCTTCCACGTCTTGGCTATTGTAAACAGTGCTGCAATAAACATTGGGGTGCATAGGACTTTTGGGATTGCTGACTTCAAGCTCTTTGGATAAATACCCAGTAGTGGGATGGCTGGATGGTATGGTAGTTCTATTTTTAATTTTTTGAGGAATCTCCATACTGTTTTCCATAGTGGCTGCACCAGTTTGCATTCCCACCAGCAGTGTATGAGGGTTCCTTTTTCTCTGCAACCTCTCCAACATTTGTTGCTATTAGTTTTAGATATTTTTGTCATTCTAACGGGTGTAAGGTGATATCTTAGTGTAGCTTTGATTTGCATTTCCCTGATGATCAGCGATGATGAGCATCTTTTCATGTGCCTATTGGCCATCAGTATATCTTCTTTGGAGAAATGTCTGTTCATGTCTCCAGCCCATTTTTTGATTGGGTTGTTTGATGTTTTGTTGTTGAGTTGCGAGAGTTCTTTATATATTATGGATATTAAGCCTTTGTCAGATATAAGACTGGCAAATATTTTTTCCCAGTTAGTGGGTTGTTTTTTTGTTTCAATCCTGTTTTCATTTGCCTTGAAGAAGCTCTTTAATCTGATGAAGTCCCATTTGTTTATTCTTTCTATTGTTTCCCTTCTCTGAGAAGGCATGGTGTCCAAAAAGATCCTTTTAATACTGATGTCAAAGAGTGTACTGCCTACGTTTTCTTCCAGAAGCCTTATGGTTTCAGGTCTCACCTTTAGGTCTTTGATCCATTTTGAGTTTATTTTGGTGAATGGTGAAAAAGAATGGTCAATTTTCATTCTTTTACATGTGGCTTTCCAGTTTTCCCAGCACCATTTGTTGAAAAGACTTTCTTTTCTCCATTGTATACCCTCAGCTCCTTTGTCAAAGATAAGCTGTCCATAGATGTGTGGTTTTATTTCTGGGCTTTCAATTCTGTTCCATTGATCTGTGCACCTGTTTTTGTACCAGTACCATGCTGTTTTGATTACTGTAGCTTTGTAGTATGTTTTGAAGTCAGGGATTGTGATGCCTCCCATTTTGTTCTTTTTTCTCAGGATTGCTTTAGAAATTCGGGGTCTTTTCTTGCCCCATATGAATTTTAGGATTCTTTGTTCTAATTCTGTAAAGAATGTCATTGGGATTCTGATTGGGATGGCATTGAATCTGTAGATTGCTTTAGGTAGATCGGACATTTTAACTATGTTTATTCTTCCAATCCACGTACGTGGAATGTCTTTCCATCTCCTTATGTCGTCATCCAATTCTCTCAGAAAGGCCTTGTAATTTTCATTATATAGGTCCTTCACTTCCTTAGTTAAATTTACCCCAAGGTATTTTATTCTTTTTGTTGTGATTGTGAATGGTATTGTATTCTTGAGTTCTTTTTCTGTTGGTTCATTACTGGAGTATAGAAATGCTACTAATTTATGCAAATTGATTTTATACCCTGCAACTTTGCTGTAGTTGTTGATTACTTCTAACAGTTTTCCAATGGATTCTTTGGGGTTTTCTATATATAAGATCATGTTGTCTGCAAACAGCGAGAGTTTCACTTCTTCCCTCCCTATTTGGATTCCTTTTATTCCTTTTTCTTGCCTGATTGCTCTGGCCAGGACCTCCAGTACTATGTTAAATAAGACTGGTGATAGAGGGCATCCTTGTCTCGTTCCTGTTTTCAGGGGGATGGCATTCAGTTTTTGCCCATTGAGTATGATGTTGGCTATGGGTTTGTCGTATATGGCCTTTATTATGTTGAGGTAGTTTCCTTCTATGCCCATTTTGTTCAGAGTTTTTATCATAAATGGCTGTTGGATCTTGTCAAATGCCTTCTCTGCATCTATTGAGATGATCATGTGGTTTTTATTCCTCAGTTTGTTGATGTGGTGTATCATGTTGATTGATTTGCAGATGTTGAACCATCCCTGTGTCCCTGGTATGAATCCCACCTGATCCTGATGTATGATTCTTTTGATGAATTGCTGAATTCTGGTTGCCAAAATTTTGTTTAGAATTTTTGCATCTATGTTCATTGGTGATATTGGCCTGTAGTTCTCTTTTTTCGTGGTGTCCTTGTCAGGTTTTGGTATCAGCGTGATGTTGGCCTCATAGAATGTGTTAGGAAGTGTTCCATCTTCCCTAATTTTCTGGAATAGCTTGAAAAGGATAGGTATTAAATCCTCTCTGAAAGTTTGGTAGAATTCCCCAGGAAAGCCATCTGGTCCTGGGGTTTTATTCTTTGGGATGCTTTTGATTGCTGTTTCAATCTCCTTCCTTGTGATTGGTCTGTTCAAATTGTCTGCCTCTTCTTGAGTGAGCTTTGGGAGATTGTAGGAGTCCAAGAATTTATCCATTTCCTCTAGGTTATCCATTTTGTTGGCATATAGTTTTTTGTAGTATTCTCTTATAATCTGTTGTATTTCTGCAGAGTCTGTTGTTATTTCTCCTCGCTCATTTCTGATCTTGTTTATTTGAGCTTTCTCCCTTTTTTTCTTTGTAAGTCTGGCTGGTGGTTTGTCAATTTATTTATCTTCTCAAAAAACCAGCTCTTTGTCTCATTGATCCTTTCTACTGCCTTTTTCGTTTCAATAGTATTTATTTCTGCTCTGATTTTTATTATTTCTCTCCTTCTGCTGACTTTGGGCTTCATTTGTTCTTTTTTCTCTAGTTCAGTTAGGTGTGTTTTAAGGTTGCTTATTTGGGATTTTTCTTGTTTGTTAAGATGTGCCTGTATTGCGATGAATTTTCCTCTTAATACAGCTTTTGCTGTATCCCATACGAGTTGGTATGGCATGCTATCATTTTCATTTGTTTCCAGGTATTTTTTTATTTCTTCTTTAATTTCTTCAATGATCCATTGCCTGTTCAGTAGTGTGTTGTTTAGTCTCCACATCTTTGTGCCTTTCTCAGCTTTTTTCTTGTAATTAACTTCTAGCCTTATAGCACTATGATCTGAGAAGATGCTTGTTATTATTTCCATTTTTTAAAATTTGTAGAGGCTTGCCTTGTTTCCCAACATATGGTCTATCCTAGAGAATGTTCCATGTGCACTTGAGAAGAATGTGTATTCAGCTCTTTCAGGGTGGAGTGATCTATATATGTCTATTAAGTCCAATTGTTTTAGTTTTTTATTTAGCTCCACTATTTCCTTGTTGATTTTCTGTCTGGATGATCTGTCCATTGATGTGAGTGGGGTGTTGAGGTCCCCTACTATTATTGTGTTGTTTTTAACATCTTCCTTTAGGTCTGTTAATAGTTGCTTTATGAATCTTGGTGCTCCTGTGTTGGGTGCATAGATATTTATAAGCGTTATTTCTTCTTGATGAAGTGTCCCTTTGATCATTATATATTGTCCCTCTGTGTCTCTCTTTACCTGTCTTATTTTGAAATCCACTTGGTCTGATATGAGAATTGCAACACCTGCCTTTTTTTCCTTGCTATTTGCTTGAAGTATTGTCCTCCACCCCTTCACCCTGAGTCTGTGTTTGTCCTTGGGGCTGAGGTGTGTTTCCTGGAGGCAACAAATTGTTGGATCGTGTTCTTTAATCCATTTTGCCACTCTGTGTCTTTTTATTGGAGAGTTCAATCCGTTCACATTGAGAGTGATTATTGATGCATGTGGACTTAATGCTGTTAATCTGTTGCTCATTATCTTGTTTTCCTGTGTTTCTTTTCCTGTTTGCTTTAGACTACCCATTTAATACTGCAATTTCTTATGCTGGGTTTCTTCGATTTTTCCTTATTTATGATTTGTGACTCTGTTCTGTACTTTATTTTAGTGTCTACCTTGAAGTTTGTATTTAGAATCTCGTGTATAATATAGTCTAGTTTCTGGTGGTCTCTTACCTACTTGACCAATACTGATTTAGACCCTTTGCTCTTCCCCTCCTAAATAATTATTTTCATTTTTTATTCCAACTCGTCTTATTAATTTGTAGTTAGAGTGCTAAGATCGTCCTTGTTTTGGTAGTTTCCTTACCTTTACCCTAATGCTATAATTGAATATTTGCTATCCTGTTCTGGTTCTATCCATCGGTCTCCCTAGTCTGTGGATTGTGTCCCCTTTCTCCCTTTTTTTCTTTTTTCAGGTATGAGAGCCTTCTTGAGGATTTCTGGTAATGGAGGGCTTTTAGTTACAAATTCCCTTAACTTTTGTTTGTCTGGAAAAGATTTAATTTCTCCCTCATATCTGAAGGAAATTCTTGCTGGATAGAGTATTCTTGGCTGAAGATTTTTATCCTTTAAAGCTTTGAAAATGTCACTCCATTCTCTCCTAGCTTGTAGGGCTTCTGTAGAGAAATCCGCTGACAGTCTGATAGGGGCTCCTTTATAGCTTATTCTCTTTTTTTTCCTTACTTCCCTGAGTATTCTCTCCTTATCTTTCCTATTTGCCAACTTTACTACTATGTGCCTTGCAGTAGGTCTTTTTACATTGACAAATCTAGGAGATCTAAAACCCTCCTCTACACACATTTCTCCGTTGATCCCTAGATTTGGGAAGTTCTCTTCAATAATTTCGTTAAGCACACTTTCTGCTCCATTTTCCTTTTCCATATTCTCAGGAATTCCTATGATCCTTATGTTCTTACTCCTCATTGAATCCATTATCTCTTGGAGATTTTCCTCATTCTTTTTAATTCTCAGTTCTCTTTCTTCCTCTGTCTGGCACCATTCAGCCTGTCTATCTTTGATTATGCTGATTTTCTCCTCTATGTTGTCTACACAGGCATTCAGGGAATCCGTATTCTGTTTTATCTGGTCCATTGTGTTTTTCATCTCAAGTAATTCTGTTTGATTCTTCTTTATGATTTCAATCTCTTTTGTGAAGTAACTCCAGAACTCAGCTTGTTTCTCTATCTTTCTCTCTACCTCATTGAGTTTTTTGATTATAGCTGCTCTGAATTCATTATCACTTAGTTTACCTAATTCCAAGTCCTCAGGACTTAATTCTGTGTTTTTACTGTTTTCCTTCTGGTCTGGGGCTTTTATAAATTGCTGGATGGTAGAGGAGCGGTTTTTTTCACATGGTGGTGGAATTCAGTTGCAGTTACAGCCTGTCACCACTAGACGGGGGTGGAGAGCCGCGTGTTACCAGCTCTCCTCCTTGGGGCAAGATGGCTGCGCCCACTGGTTTTGCCTGGGGGGAGGGGCTGTTACTCACACGGTGGGGCGGGGGGGGGGGGGTCTGGGTTCAGATCAGTTCTGTTCTCTGGTCTCCCAAGGCCCTTGATTTATGGGGTCCCCGTGGGCGGAAGCTTTCCCCCCCGTCAGCGGGTCTCCACTGAATCAGCGGCAGGAGTCCTGGATGATCCCCCGGTCGCGCGGCCCCTCCCCCACTCCTTCCGGACCCGCGCTGCAGCGATCGCAGACTCTAAGGGAGGGAGCGATGTTCTCTCCTACAGTTCCAGCACCTCCGAGGCTGTAAGTAGGGTTTATGATCTCCACCTTCTTGGTATTGTAGGTCTCTAATGAGCTGGCATTATGTTTATTCTCTGAAATTCAGTTCTTCCAATCTTTTGTTGTATTTTGGAGGGGAGAGAATCCCAGGTCAGCTCACCCCGCCATTTTGCTCCGCCCCCTCCTCCTGGACACAAGTTTTTTAATAGATATATGCTTTGCAAAGATTTTCTCCAAGTCTGAGCTTATATTTTCATTCTCCTAACCATGTCTTTAGAACAGGTTTTAAATTCTACTGAAGTCCAATTTATATTCCACATCTCTTAACTTCTATTTCATATTTTTAAAATCTTAGCTATGTTCTAGAACATTCCTTTGACTTGATTTTACAGCTTACAAATTTTCTCTCTGTCAACCTGTTCTGTTATTCAGCCTATATGTTGAATTTTTTTCATGTATCAATTTTTTTTCCTGCTTTATCTCCCCAAATCCCCCCAGTACATAGTTGTATATCTTAGTTGCAGGTCCTTCTAGTTGTGGGTTTTTTTTTGTTGTTGTTTTTTAGGAAGATTAGCCATGAGCTAACATCTGCTGCCAGTCTTCCTCATTTTGCTGAGGAAGACTGGCCCTGAGCTAACATCCATGCCCATCTTCCTCTACTTTATATGTGGGATACCTACCACAGCATGGCTTGTCAAGTGGTGCCATGTCCGCACCCAGGATCCGAACCAGCGAACCCTGGGCTGCCAAAGCGGAACATGTGCACTTAACTGCTGCATCACTGGGCTGGCCCCTCAGGTATCAAATTTCTTAAATAAAAATCATTCTTAATATTTGCAATATGGTAATCCTCCCTCTCCCTGAGAATATCAATTATTTAGTTCAGCTCAGTCTATGAGCTCAGGTGTATGTTCTGCACCTGGTAAGAGGGTGATGTCTTTCTTGCATAGAGCTGGATTTCCACGGTTGCTTGGTGATGTTTAGCTGAGGAATCATCTATTTGAGGATCCCTATCAGCTGCTCTTGGTTTATTGCCCTCCATCTCCAGGATGAGGGGTGAGAGTCAGACATAGTGCCACCAGGGGAGCCTTCCTTGGAGCAGGATCTCCTCATTCCCCCTGGTGTTGCCAGCCCTGTGGGATATTGTCCTGGCTCCCTGTCTAAAGACTCATTCTCCTTGCTCCTACATGGAGGGAGACACCGCTACTGCTGCTGCCCAGTTCGAGGGGCCGGGGGACAGGGACAGCTCTTACCCTGGTGCCCCAGCTCATTCCCCATCAGGCACTCATAGCTGCTCCTCCCCCACTTTCTGGTACCTCCAGGCTTTGAGCATCCTTGGAGCAACCTCCCATCCTCCACTTTTATGCATGAATCCCCTCCATGTGTACCTCAGTACCGGGATCCTTTTAAAATCTGATTAGACTGCTTTCCATATTTCAGGGATTTGTCAAAATTTCATATCCATAAGGAAACCCCTTCCAGTTTTCCAACATTGTTATGGATCAAAAACATATTTTGTCTCATTTCTAGAGACTTGTGGTGGGAGGAGAGGCTGTAACTGACGTTCAGTTCTCCATCCTGAACTGAACCTATAGGCAATATTTGCATCTGTAGAAGATTCTCTTGGTGTTTGAAGGCCCATGGGTACAGACCACACATACCAAGTGTTGTCATGAGAGTTTGTTTGCAACTTTGATGTGTACATTTCATTTGGGAGTGTTTACTGGGGCTGACCTGCAGAGGGGAAAGCACAACCATTTTTGGAAATGAAAATCTGAACATTTCTCTCCCCTATGAGAGCTGGAGAGGCCAGCACGCGACCGTGTCTGTGCTTCGATCGACAGTCCCAGGCGAGCCCAGCCTTTCAGCCCTTCCTGCTAAGGTCCCAGACTTGTGAGTGAAGCTGTCTCGGGTCCTCCAGACAAGCCCAGCCACCAGCTGAGAACCACTGAGTGATTTCAGTTTATGCCACATGAAACAGAACCAAAGAATCGCCAGCCAACCCTGCCCAAATTCCTGACCCACAAAAGTGTAAGATAGAATAAAATGGCTGTTTTAAATCTCTAAGTTCTGGGCAGTTTGTTATGCAGCAATAGATAACCGAAACCCTTGGCACAAAATCAGTGCTCGATAAATATGGATCAGAGTATTTCAATGTCAGATTCTACTTCCCATGACGTAAGAGTAGCCAGGTTTGGGAGATGACTGCCCTGATCCCACTGTCCCTGACCCCCGCCTTCCCTCCTGCACTGATTCTCCTGGCAGTGTTGGGCCTTATTTCCCAGCCTGGTGCACACTGGATCTTCATCTGAAAACCTCATTAAAGATCCATGTTAATTGTCCTCCACGTAAAGGACACCACACCAAACAGCCCCCAAACCACTTCTCATTCTACCTCTGGCACCATCTCCGTGGGTAATCTTGTGCCTGCGTTCTGGGCCCTGATTTCCCCATTTTAAAACTAAATGGACACTTTCCAAGGGCACGTCCTGTTTCTGACATAGTTACATGGCATGTTTCCCTCATGCTTCACCCACTGCTCCTTTACAACCTCCCACTTTTTGGTATTTCTTTCTGCATTCTCCCCACCCTCCCCTTACTCCCTGCCGCACCCCATTTTCCTCTATTGTTAGAGCTTGCCCCAGTATCTCCTGCATTTAAAAAACCCTCCCTTGGCCTCATGTATCCTCCAAGGACCACATCCCTCTTTAACTGGTCAACTCTTAACACTTCAGGTCTCAACAGAGACGCTGCTTTAGGGAGGCACTCCTAAATAAGTACCCTTTCTTTGTAGTCCTAAAGCACCCTTTACCAACCACCTGCCCCCATTCCAATCCCTTTCATGTTGTAATTAACGGATTTATCATCAACTTCCCTCACTAGACAGCTTTCTGGAAGAACATGTCATGTTCGTTGTCACGGCTCCAGCTGGTAGCCATCTTGCGTGTTGGGACATGGCTCTCTGTAGCCCTCCTTCCACACTGGCAGACAACAACCACCTCTGCTACTGCCACCAACATTGGTTGAAGCTTTCTATATCCCAGGAACTGTTCTAATCATGTTATGTGGATCTTGACAATAATTCCATGAGTAGATACTATTATCATCCCCATTTTACAGATGTGGAAACTGAATCTCAGAGAGGTTAAGCAACTTGTTTTGTTTATTAGTTTGTTTTTCTATTACTGATAAATATTGGAGCTGAGATTCAAACCCAGGAAGCTGACTCCTGGGTCAGTGAAGCTCTTTTGGGAAAAACCTCACCTTTGGGCTTTGACTTACATCGTCTTTCATTTTTAACAAGAAATGAGTGTTGTGTGTGGAATTTGCCCTTCTTCCCTAAGCTCCTTCTCCTAAATGTGACTGTTGATGTCCCGGTGGCCTAGGGGTGCCTCCACTCCCTGTCTAGATGTCTTGGGTTCAAAGTGCATCTTTGCTATACCAAACACACTCTCCCTCCCTATCACCTTTCCGCACCAAAGACACACAGCACCCTACAGTGAAAAATGGGCCCTGGGTCAAGGGAGATATATGCTGAGCAATAGCTGTCGCAGGTCGCAGAGCATGCATTGCTGAAGTATGGCTCTTGTAGCTTTGTGGACGGAGAGCCAAGGCTGCTGATGGGACTCACCGTTGTCTGAATCAGAGTGGCTGCTATAGAATATGACAAAAGGAAACATTCTATTAAAAACCAAATTCAAACCAAGTGAAACAACCACAACCAAAGGGGGAAAACAAAGAAAGTAAAGAAGAGACAAAAACCAACTACATACAGAGGAGGGTGGTGAGTAAGTTCCTGGAGAACAAACAACCTATCTACATCTCAAAATACGGGAACAAAGACGTGGCCAACTTCCTTCAGTCCTTAACAGGAGCTTTATACTACTATTTCTCCAGTGTTCAGCATCCATAGGTACCTGAATGGGAGCTACGCAAGCAAGCAGACGAGTAATTTTGGGTACATGTTTTAAAAGCAATAGGGTCCCTTTGGCTAGTTCAAGCAGGAGAGGAATTTATTGAGACTATGAGGTAACTCACAGAATCTTCAGGAAAATCTGGAAACCAGGCTTGGAAGACACAGAACCAAGAATAACACCCCAACTTACACTGCCAACAAGGCCCATGTTGCTGTCCCTGCAGCTGCTGGCGGATTAACTACCTCTGCCCCTGCCACCTCTCTGAGCCGGCGGAGTCCTCATTCCCGCCAGGATGGATTCCACACCAAGGTCACTTCTTCCTGGTTCTGGCTGCTGATTCCAAGTCCAGTAGGGTTCCCTCTGATTGGTGGAAACTAGTTACATGCCTGAACCCTGCCTGCAAGGGAGTCTGGGAAAAGGAGCTTTTGCTTTTGACTTGGAGTGGGTGGACTTAAGGTAGCGAAGGATTTTCATGATGCTGGACAGTCAACAAGACTGTAAATATCCACTGCAGTAGATTGTTTTAAAGATGAAGAAACAGAGTCTCAGGGAGGTAGAGAAACGCTAACTGTTCCATGACTGGTCAAGGGCAGAGCTGGGATTTGAACCCGAGTGGCCCGATGGCCCAGTTCCTGCCATGTTCTTTCCTTCCACTATGTCACCTCTGCTGTTGTTTCTATACTTGTAGGGGACAGGGCTTAGAGAACTGGAGGTTTGGTGGAAGAGGGGAAGCAAAGGAGGGCAGGTGGGTGTCTGTTGTCACAGGAGCCGAGCCCAGAGAGCCAGCCTGGATGGCGGCAGTCTCGGGGCAGCCAAGAACATGGGCGGCCTTCCTCAACTTTACAAATGTTGAGAGCTGAGCCTCCACTCACCCTCCCTTCTCTTATTGGTTTGAGGAGAAGCCTGCCTTTAAGTGTTGGAGCCCAATGAATTGGTGTGACTGTCGGGAGGGGTTGATGCTCACAGGCGCAGACGGAAAAACAAAACCAGTTGGGCTGTCTAGGTACTTCCCGAAAACTGTTTTCCAATTCTAAATTAACTCCCACTTTATCTCGAGCATTTCTTAAATACGGAAATAACTCAGAATGTCACAATCTGGGATATACTTTAGATAAGCTAAGAGCCCAAAGGGAGGAGAGGCCGGGCCTATCGCTCAGGCCTGTGTGGTCCAGTTTTCACAAAATTCCTGGTGACAGGAGGCTAAAGTGGGCAGCAGATTGGACATAGGGCTATAGTTTCACTTGTTCATGTTTCAAATATCTTGTTAAATATAACTTCCATTTGGGTTCAACTGAGTCTCTGTCTGGCTCTTACTTTTGTGTGTTTACTTCTATTTACTCTGTCCTCATGACTGTGAGGTGCGTACTGATGTTATCTTTTCTGACGATGAGGAAATGGAGCTGCTGGAAGGTGTGACAACTAGCCCTGTATCTGGCAGCTGGTAAGTGGGAGATCGGCATTTGCACTTGGGTCTCAAGTCTTAGGCCACAGGTAGGCCAATTCCTCCACCACAGAGCCATCGTCATGGTAGGGGGCGTCGAGACAATCCCCTCAGAGTCCTTGTGGCCAGACTCAGAAAGGCAGCTGTGGCAATGCAAGTCTATCATGGGGCTCTATCCAGCAACCCTGCCATCTCATCCCCAAGGTAAAGATGAGTGTAATAGTTATCTATTGCTGTGTAAAAAATTACCCCCAAATTTGTATTAGTTTTCTATTGCTGTGTAACAAATTATCTAAAACATAGTGGCTTAGAACAATAAATATTAATTATAATCACAGTTTTTGTTAGGGATTCAGAAGTGGCATAGCTGGGTGCTTCTGGCTTGGGGTGCCCCCTTAGATTGCAGTTAAGATATTGGCTGCATCATTTGAAGGCCTCTTTTGGGCTGAAGGATCCGCTCCCAAGGTGGCTCACTCTCATGACTGGCAAGTTGGTGTGGGTTGGTGGTGGGAGGCCTCAGTTCTTCTCCACAAGGGCCCCTCCGCAGGCTGCTTGAGTGTCCTCGCAACACGGCCGCTGACTTGGCTTTCCCCAGACTGAGCATCTGTGAGAGTTAGGTGAAAGTGCTAATGTCTTTTATGGCCTAGTCACAGAAGTCACCCAGAAGTCCCTTTTGTTAGAAGGGAGTCACAAAGTCCAGCCTGTGTTCAAGGGAAAGGGGATTGTTCTCCATCTTCTAAAGGGAGGAGTGTCAAAAAATGTGTAGATATATAAAACTGCCACAGGGAGATATCTCCTACCACTTGCATACACTTCCCATCAGGGCATGTGGCTCCCCTCAGCCCTTCTTGCCCCTCCAGAGCAGTGCGTATCGTGTCGTGAATGGAAAGAAGAGAAAATTCTGGGAAAAGAAAAGGCAACTTATCATCAGAGATCATGGACAGCGGGCTGAGTTGGGTGCAGGACTCCGAGAGGGAGGAGAAAGGGGTAAGGAAGCAGTCCATTCTAAAGACACATATGTAGCCAGTGTGTCCCACTTCTCTGTCTTGAGGCATAAAATAAGGTCACATACCCTTTTAATATTTCAATGAACAACTTGAGCCCTCATCTTGTCATTTGAGAAATGCCTCACGTTTTCCTCTGATGAAAGAGCCCAGGATGCTTAGTTGTATCTAAAATGTCAGCTCCCGGCCTTCCCACCTTGCTTTTGGAGTCAGAGCCTCCACCTTGAGGCCAGAGGATGCCACTTGCCTATGTGAGCCCTACCCTATTGGTGTTCCAGGCAGTGTGACCGGGGCTCAGTGTCCTGCTCCTGCTGTTCCCGCACCTGCTGGCACAGACCCTTTCACAGTTGCAGCGGTCTCTGGAGTGTGAAGACGCATCTTCTACTCCCCCTTGTGCCTCAGCAAGTGTGGCCTAGCTCCTGGTGTCACCAACTCAGACACATTCCCCAGCCCTAGCCCAGGGTGTCAGCCTGCTTCTAGGAAGAATGGCTGTAACAGGGGCTAGCTCTCTCATCTCAGAGACTCAGAAATACTCTTCCCTCCTCATCCGCAACTCTGTACATGGGCTGGTCACCTTCTTTTCACATCAAAGACCTTGGGTCCCTGTCACTGGGTTCAGTTCAGGGCCATCCCAGCCCCACTACATATTATTTACTCCCCACTTCACAAGTCTGAATAAAATGGATGCACCCGCAGGGCATACACATGTATATCCTGCAGCTGCAAGCACTTCCAGCATGAGGTCCTAGGCTTAACTTTAAAAACTGTTTCTGAGAAGGCACAAGAGGGCTCTTCCGACATGGGTGTTAAATAGCAGAACAGGCTCACAATTTGCACTCTGAAAACTAGAACTAGAATCCTCGTCCAACAACTTATCCTTCCCTGAAGACATCTGCATCTACTTAGAGTTTGGGATATGCTGAGGCTGCCTAACAGTAGACACAGGAGAAGCTAGAACTGCTCTTTCATTTCTCTCAAGGCGTCATCCTGCCCCTTCCTCACCCCCAATTCTCCAGTCCGAGTTTTTAGACACACTCCGCTGTGGCAGCCAACTTCTCATAGGTTCAATTCTGAGCACCTGGTTTGTGAATGTTCCACTGCATCCAGATGATATTGAAGTGAAACTTCAAACACACTCACACACACACGCACACACACACTCTAAGGGCAACATCTTAAAACCTCACTGCATTTAAACCATGAAAACAGTGGGTGGGACCTTGAGAATATCTGTAAGGAAGACATTTCAGGAGTTTCCACTGATGGTCCACATCTGGGAAGCTGGTGCGATACAGGTTTGACAATTTGCTAAAGTACAGAAAGCCCTGAGAAAGGAGCCCAGCTGGCCTGGGTCACTGATGTGAGGATGAGGTCATGGTTGTTCTGGCCATGGTTTGTTTCTTAGCCCTCCACAAAGTATACCTGAAGCACGTGGGAGCATGAGGTCTTGAATTTTTAAGCCAAAGAAGGCTCTAAGATGGCCCACTTAAAAATGAAGCCACCTTAAGAACAGTGTGGGCCGGCCTGGTGGTGCAGCGGTTAAGTTCACACGTTCTGCTTCAGTGGCCCGGGGTTCACCAGTTTGGATCCCACGTATGGACACATGCACTGCCTGTTAAGCCATGCTGTGGCAGGTGTCCCACATATAAAGTAGAGGAAGATGGGCATGGGTGTTAGCTCAGGGCTAATCTTCCTCAAAATAAAGAAGAGCGTTGGGGCTGGCCCGTGGCCAAGTGGTTAAGTTCACAAGCTCTGCTTCGCCAGCCCAGGGTTTCGCCAGTTCGAATCTTGGGTGCGGGCATGGCACCACTCATCAAGCCATGCTGAGGCGGCATCCCACATGCCACAACTAGAAGGACCCACAACTAAAAAATACAACTATGTACCAGGGGGCTATGGGAGAAAAAGGAAAAAAAATTCTAAAAATCTTAAAAAAAAATGTGTTTTGAATTTTTTCTCTTTAATTCCAAACAAAAATATCTATTTTTAAAAGAGTGAAATAGGGGCCGGCCCAGTGGCGCAGCAGTTAAGTTCGCATATTCCGCTTCTCGGTGGCCTGGGGTTCGCCAGTTCGGATCCCGGGTGCAGACGTGGCACCGCTTGGCATGCCATGCTGTGGTAGGTGTCCCACATATAAGGTGGAAGATGGGCACGATGTTAGCTCAGGGCCAGTCTTCCTCAGTAAAAAGAGGAGGACTGGCAGAAGTTAGCTCAGGGCTAATCTTCCTCAAAAAAAAAAGAGTGAAATAAATGGCACAATAATTATGGTATTAAATTGCTAACATTTATCAATTGCTTCCCATGTGCCAGACACTCTACAATGTGTTTTACATGGCATATCTCATTTAATCCTCACAAAAACCCTCTGCGTATGAGCCCCTCTTTACAAATGGGGAAACTGAGGCTTGGAAAGATTAAATAACTTCTCAAGGCCACAAACCTGCTGTTATGGACTGAATATATGTGCCTCCCCCCCCAAATCCATATATTGAAGTCCCAACCCCCAGGGAGGCTTTTTTTGGAATAAGGAAGTAATTAAGGGTAAATGAGGTCATAAGAGTGGAGTCCTGATCTGATATTAGTGTCCTTATAAGAAGAGACGCCTGAGAGCTCTCTCTCTCTCCATGGGTGTGCACAAGGAAGAGGTCACAGGAGCACAGAGCGAGAAAGCGGCTGACTGCAACCAAGGGGAGAGCTCTGACCAGACAGACGGCACCTTGATCTTGGACTTCCAATCCCCAGAACCGTGAGGAAATGAATTTCTGTTGTTTAAACCTGCCAGTCTATGGGATTTGTTATGGCTGTCCCAGGGGACTAATGTATCTGACAACCCACTACACTGGGATTATGAATACCAGAGCCCTCACTCGTTGCCCTACACTGCCTCCCAGAAATATTTTAAAATTTTCATGTTTTGACAACTGGCATGCTAATTTTAATATTTAAATTGAGGAGACAAATGTTTTTAAAACTTGGCATTACGGTGTACAGATCTACCTTAACATTGATGGTTACTCAAAGCAGTTTCACTAAATTTGGATCTCTGGAAAAAACATTTTTTTTGAGCAGAGAAGCATGTTGGAAATATTGCACCCGATAACAACAGTTGTACTTTTGGTTTATGAAATACTTCAGTGGGAAAGTATTTGCTTAAATCTCCGCCTGCTATTATAGTTGAAGGTTTGGTGATAGTATTTGCCCTTTCCATGAACTTTCTGGATTTCAAAACCATGTGGAAGTGTACTTCGTCTTATGTAAAAAATAAAGTCAGGCAACTTCTGAAGAATTGACATCAAGAAGTGTGTTTAGCTAAGTATCAATCATTTAAAGAGTGATTATCAGGTGTGTGCATGATCTAGGCCTTTTAGATTTTTCTCCCCCTCCTTTCAAAATACAGCAAGCAGTCGTCTGGTCATCGACCACCTTCTTCCACACGTTGGCTGGTCTCCTTCTTACTTCTGCTGGCAAAGCCCCTTCCCGGGAAGTGGGTGTCAGCCCTCAGCAGAGGCCAGGGCTGTAGGCAGGAGCTTATCAATAGATGGGTAACACAGGCTGCCTTTGGCTCCACTTTCTTTCCCTGTTCTGTGAAGTTGAAGTTTCCTTCTCGTTTGGAGGGCAGACAGCTTAGTGTAGTTGCTCCTGATCCACTTTCCTGTTCCTAACAGGCTTCCACTTTGATTAGTGACTTTGGCCTTATGGATGTAGCATTGTCTACATCCACTGCTGGCCCTCTGTAGACAATTCAAACAGTGCAAAAGAATAGGTAGGTAGGTAGGTAGGTAGATTGATCAACCGATTGATCGATAGGCAAGATCAGCTCATAATCTTAATCATATCATTATTCATGTTTCAGGTAAACTTCCTGACCTCTTTTTATGTGCATGTATACATTTAGATACATGAAAATTTACATATTTCAGATTATGTTAGGCATGTTGTTAAGAAACCTGAGTTTTCTCCTTTCATGTACTGTGGATATCCTTCCCAGTCAGTATATACAATTGTACATTCCTTTGTAACAGGCTCATGTGAGGAGCTGATTCAACCAAATGATGGAGAGAGTATAGCTTAGATTGTGCACTGGTAAAAACCAAGTTGTTTAGTTCTTTAGGGCTAACTCCAAAGAAGACCTAATTGTTAGCATAAGAAACCACATGTCCCAAGAGCTGGAGAGGATGAACTGACCTTGTGGGCCTTACAGTTTTAGGGGGACTGGAACTACAAAGAGGTCACTTTTGGGGGGAGTGCAGTGTCCGTGAAGATAGTCTATCGTCTTAGCTTAATGCTCCATGGGGAAGTACTGAGGGTGAGATGCTCGTTGGACTTTTCTCCTTTGAATCTATGGAAGAGGTCCTCAGTACGGTTGATCACAAAATTTCTAGGTGACTATAAGAAGGGGAAGCTGATATCATGTTTCTTAGTTATGCTAAGCTACCAGCTTAGAGCTGAGGCCAATGGTAGAGAAGGAACGGGAATGCAAGGGAAAAGGGGTATAGCCACTGGAGAAGGGCAAAACTTGCCCATCTGAGGTTCCATTCCCTGAGAGTTATGAATATCTCTACCGCATTTCTGGACCCAGGTTGAGGTTGCAGAGGGAGGATGGAGTGTCGGCCAGGGGCTTATGGGAAACCATTGTATCACAGGGGCACGAGATGCTTGCATCAGAGAAATATGGAGCAAGGCCACCTGCTGGATGACAACAGAGGGATGTAGCCAAGTCTCACCAGGAATTACCAGTCCCTGCAGGCCTGCTTGGGATCAAGTCCATCACGTCTATTGGAGTCTCCACTCATCTGTCTAGTCTGCAGTGAGTGTGCAGACGAGCTATATGAGTGAAGATTACCAACAGAAAGTGGGCAGCAAAACCATCATCCTGGGTGGTGAAGTAAGGAGGCTCCTTTTCACGCTTCCTCATCTCCACTCCAATACTAGAGGGGTAGGCACAGAGAAGGGGATGTGTATGACACAGTGTGTTCCCCAACACACATATACGCACACACTGCCTCTAAGTCCTTATAGCCACTGAGCTGGGGATAAGACGATAGCTTTGAAACAAATGAGTTTATTTTAAATTAACAAGACAAAGTCTTACCGACAAAATGAGACCATTGACTAACTGAAGAGTTATAGAATTGTACTGGGGTATTATAAAGAAATGCTGTTACTTAGTGGTGGCAATTACTAGAAACAATCAAGCCATTTCATGTGCATATACACACTGAGATCAGTCAGACAGAACCTTTTCACTTCTTATGATGGCTGCGCAGTTTCACATTCTATGGCTGTCCAGAAAGCAAAAGCCAATGACTTTCTCACAGACATTTAGTCATTTAGCAATTTCAGATTATTCACTATCAGAAAACTGCCATGAAAATCTTAATGCAAACATTAAAAACTCTCATATCCAATTATTTTCTCATGATAAATTCCTAGGAGGTGACTGCTAGGGAGGACAAGGCTTTAAAATATAATCAGATGATTAACACTCTGAGGCGCAGATAAGAGGTGGGACGGGGAAGAGGAAGTATATAAACGTAGATTTAAAGTCTAAGGATCTGTTTCCGATTATCAACCACTAAGATAGTTAAAATCAGAAAGTAATTTAGAAATAAAATATTACTAATTTTAAATATAATTTACATGCATTTTTTCAGCTATGCATCTGTAAAGAGGTATTCCTGTATTCAATAGTAGGCATAATATGTAATGCACAATATATTTTGATGAAATAATTCATTCAAACACAGGCTTTCTGAATGAATTCAATCAGCTGGACAAACTGTTAACTTATTAAGAAAGTAAGTAAAAACATATTGATTGAAGTAGATTAAGAAATAGTCCTTAGAAGCAGGCATTTTCATGCACTGCTCTTGGAACTATAAATTGGCTCAATTTCTTTGCAGAGCAATTTACTGATATCCTTAACAACGAAAATTCACATTCTCTTTACTAAGGAATTCCACATTTAGGAATTTATTCTACAGAAATGCTTACCTATGGTCACAAGATATACATACCAGAATGTTCTCAGCGGTATTATTTCCAGCAGTCAACAATGTCCATCTTCTGGGAGGGAGGGAAGTTGTTTAAATCAGTTTTAGTCCCTCCGTATGACGGAAACCCATGCAGCCATTAGAAAAATGAGTCGTGTCAATATGGAACCTTTCTAACATTCTGCTAAGTTAAAAAAAAAAACCCAAAGCACAGCACAATGTGTGAGGTATGCCAATGTGTGTATAACAAAGCCCTCTACTTGAATATACTCAGAATATTTCTAGAAGCATGCTGAGAAACTGGCTGCAGTGGTTGTCTCTAGGAATAGTGGGATTGGAAGGGAGACTTGTTTTTCATTATTTGAAAAAGTTTAAAGCAATGAGTAAATAATCCAAATATATGCAAGCAGATACATAAATAAGTAAACAAACAAACAAAAGCCTTCAGCTGTCACACCCTTCTGTAAATGTCCTTGCCATAGTTGATCCTGGGACAATGAGGAGCCAGAATGCCAAGTAAGTTCTTTCATTCCAAAGACTCTTGCCTAAACGTCAAAGGCCTTTTCTTTACACTAAACTGACCTTCACACTCCAGGGCCGCACATTTGTTCTGGCTTCTCTTTAAGGATTTGAAATAACATGAAAACTCTTAGTAGAATAAAGGGTTGAAAAACATGATAAAGTTATTCAGTGAATTAAAAATTAGTGAGGTTTCCTTTCTGGCAATATGGCAGACTAAATGCCCAGATGTCTGGGAATTTTTCCTGGTAGAAAACCTAAAATTGCTGAATAAAATATAAAAATGAATAATGGATTGTTAGGCTGGCAAGAAATAAAGTAAATGTTCAGAAGCCAAAAATAATGAAAAAAATTCTAATCTAGGGGAAAAATGAAGTGCTGATGTCAGCATCCACCTTGGGTATTTCTGGATTTAAGTGACTCTTGCACATGCCAGGGAAAGCAGACAAAGCCGGGTTGTAGTCAGATCAGAGAGCCAGAATCAAGGTGGAACCCTTTAGTGGATGAACTAGGATTATAACTGCCCCACAGAGAGACTGTAAGAAGTCTTTCTTGTCTCAGCCTCCTCGGCTCTTGGTGGAATGAAAAAAATAAAAGGAAAAAGTATCCCCTGAGAATACTGAGCCATAAACCTGTGCTTTGCTACATGCGTAGCAAAAAAAAAAAAAAAATCTAAGCTAGAAATTTGAAGTAGTGGTGAATTAGCAGTGCCCCAGGCAACTGGCAGTAGCAAACACAAATCATTTGTGGAACATATTCTAAACAAAGATACATTTCCAAGGAACATGAACTCACAAGCAAAGATTACATAACACACAAAAAAACAAGCCACCATGAGAGAGAATAAGCAGAAACCCCAAACTGCAGAAGCAAATGTACAGACGGTGGATGTTAGAATTATCAGAAACAGAAGATAAAATAAACAAGTTTTATTTAAAGAAATTAAGGAAGATATTGGAAGTATGA
The DNA here is from genome assembly GCF_041296265.1 of Equus caballus. Classification (NCBI taxonomy): domain Eukaryota; kingdom Metazoa; phylum Chordata; class Mammalia; order Perissodactyla; family Equidae; genus Equus; species Equus caballus. The sequence continues at coordinate 59,131,194 of NC_091699.1, read as the reverse complement.
TTAAGGAGCAAGACACTATCAAAATTGGCAGGGCAGTTTTTAAAAGAAGGACCACATAGGATTTTTTAGGTTAAAAAATGTAATAATGAAAGTCACAAATTCAAAGGACTGGCAAAACAACAAATTACACACGGTTGAAAAGAGAATTTGTGAACCAGAAAATAAAACAATAAATTATTCAGAATGCAGCCTAAAGAGGCAAAATGATGGTAAATATGAAAGGCTTAAAGACATGGATGATAGAACAAGAAGGCTTAAAATATATTAAATTAGATTTCCAGAAGCAGATACTAGAGAAAATTGGGAGAGGCCTCATTCAAAGAGGTAATAACTGAGAACTTTCCAGAACTGAGGAAAGATGACAATCTTTATAGGCAGGAAGCCTAGTGAATTCTCAGCAAGACAAAAGGATTAGTGAGAAATGTACAACATCCTTTCTTGGCATGCACTTCTGTATAGTCATGCCCTCAATAACAATGTTTTGGTCTGAATATATGATGGTGGTCCGTAAGATTAGTACCATATAGCCTTGGTGTGTAGTAGACTATACTATCTAGGTTTGTGTAAGTACTGCAGGGGAGGAAGAAATTTTCCTCTACCTTCTAGGTTCTTCTGACCCATCTAAGAATTACGTTGCAATGAGACAGATTAATAGGAGAAAAGCAAAAGTTTAATAACATGTATACATGGGAGAAAACCAGGAAAATTGAGTAACTTGCCAAAATGGCTGAAGCCTTCACCTTAAACATCATTCTCAGCTAAAAAGAAAGAAGAGGTTGGGCGTGGGGAGAGTCAGGCACTTCAAAGGGAAGGAAGGCAATTCACAGGTAGGTGAAAAGGAGCTTGTTTGGAAAAGAAGTGCTTGGCCAGATAGAAACAGAAGAACCCAGAGGGGATCCCAATTAACAGGCTTTTCTAGGTTCCTCCCTAATACCTAGTTCATGCTATACTAAGGTGATATCTCACTTCTTCTTCTTCTTCTTCTTCTTTTTTTTTTTGCTGAGGAAGATTAGCCCTGAGTTAAGATCTGTGTCAATCTTCCCCCACTTTATATGTGAGTCACTGCCACAGCATGGCTGACGGATGGTGTAGGTCTGCACCTAGGCTCTGAGCCTGCAAACCTGGGCCGCTGAAGCAGAGTGTGCCAAACTCAGCCACTACGTCACAGGGTCGGCCCCAATGTCTCACTTCTTGACACAGGTTTTTTTTAATCTGAATTCTTTTAGGTAGTTATGGGGAAGGTAACAAGAAAAACTTTCTGAGTCTTTTGTTTTTCAAAAATAATCAGACTAAAAGAATCCTCATGTTAAAGAGACACAGTTTGGGGTGACAAATTTTGTTCCCCCTCAGTACACTCTATGATATTTGCACAATGACAAAATCACCTAACAATGCATTTCTCACAATGTATCCCTGTCCTTAAGCAACATTTGACTGTATAGCCTATTATAATAACAATAACTAAATTACTCACAGTAAACTATCACCTTCTCAGTGGCTTCTTCCAGACCATTCTATTTAAAATTGCTACTCTTGCCTCCACTTCTTCTTCCCTGCTTTAACTTTTTCATAGTACTTAGCATCATGTGACATCCTTTCTATGTTTACTTATATACCTTATTTATTGTTTATCCAATAGAAAGTAAGCTTGATGAGAGAAAATATTTTTAGTATTTTGCTCATTTCTAAATCCCTTGAATAATGTCTTATATATAGTAGGAACTCAATAAATATCTGTCAAAAGAATGAATGGGAAATAGCTAATAGTTACAGAGTGTTTCCTATGTGCTACATACAGTGCTGTGCTACATATGTCTTACCTTATTTAATCACTATAGAAAACTTATGAGGTTATTACTAGTAACATCTATATTTTGCCCTAACCTCTCTGTGCCTTATTTCTCCCATGTATAAAGTGAGGCTGGAGGTGGGAGGGGAATTCACATTCTAGAATTTAAAAAGTTCTGAAAACTGAAAGTTTCTCCAAAATAATTTGTTGGCAAAACCTTACCCAAGCTAATATAATACTATGACGTATTAGTTCCTGGTTGCTGCTGTAACAAATAACCACAAACCTAGTGGTTTAACACAACACAAATTTATTACCTTATAATTTTGGAGGCCAGGTGTGTCAACGCATCAGCAAGGCTCCTTCCTTCTGGAGCCTCTATGGAAGAATCATTTTCCTTGCTGCCTTTTCCAGCTTCTAAGGCCACCTGCTTTCCTTGGTTGGTGGCCACATCATTCCACCCACTGCTTCTTTTGTTACAACTTCTTCTTGGGCTCTGACTCTCCTTCTTTATTTTATAAGGTCACTTGTGATTACCTTGGGCCCACTTGGATAATCTGGGATAATTTCCCCATCTCAAGATCCTGAACTTAATCACGTCTACAAAGTCCCTTTTGCCACGTCAGATAAGATATTCACAGGTTCTGAGGACTAGGACATAGACATCTTTGGGGCCATTATTCTGCTGATCACAAGTGCGAAAATTCACACTTTTTGCTGGATGGTTCTATGTTTGTTTTATGTGCCAGGTGTATCATATATGGTGATGATGCTATATTCTAAATTCTGAAAAAAATCTAAATTCAGGAACATTTCTGACCCTAAGAGTTTCAGACAAGGATTGTGGACCTGTAATATAGGCAGTCTTCACTTATCACGGTGCCATGGTAACTGAGATCAAGTCTCAGCCTGTATCTTCCTAACTGAGCCACTGTGTGGTTTAAATGAGATCAAACGACATGTAAAACGTTGGGTGCAGTGTTAGACACAGTGAACGTACCTGCTTTGCTGCTGACCGCCAGGTCAGCTTACAGCAGCATCCGCCCTGCTCAGTGTCTGTACTCCCATCATGACTGCAAACCAGGCACCTATAGTCACTGCTAAGGTCCAGACCTCCGCTTAGCATCCTCCTGAGGTACTCACGCAGAACTCAGAAAGGAGTGCACTCTCGAGGAGGAACCAAGGGAGAAGTAAGGAGTCAAGTTTGGGGATCTCCATCGAGGAGGACAAGCATTTCCTGTCAGAGACCAGGGGGAAGGACACCCCAGGAACAAAGATCTTGAGCAAAGGTATGGCTCAACTTTGGGCCTGAAAATACTATCTTCTCAACTGGAAAAACCATGTGTATTATCTCCTATAATTTAAAATTTTTGTCATGGAAAATTATATTCTAAACCTAAAGATTACTGAGTCAATCAGCTCATATTAAGAGCCTTAGAAATATACCTAGCTCTTCAACTAGTATTTAAGTACTTAGGAAATAATGAGAGGCAGACAAAAATTTACAAATGTAAAAGCAAAAAAAGAAAAAAAAAGTTGGTAGAGAAAGGAAGGGGAAAAAGTAGACCAATTAATCTTAGGAGTTTTCTAAGGCTTGTGAAAACCAACTGTGTTCTGCTGGGATGTTTAATCATTTTAAGATTCCTCTGAGCAGTGGGCTGGAGAGGGAACAAGGGCAAAACCATCACTTCTTTTGCGTTGTTCTGGTGAGGATGTTCTCAGCAGTTTTCTTCATCCCTGGAGCGAGGTCAAGTTTGCCTTAGGGAAATTGTTGGCAGATTCTAGAAAAGGCAAATGACAGGTGAGCTGAGAGTGCCTTCTGTTCAATCTGCACCCACAGGGTTATGGAAAAGCTTAAGCTTGGTTCTTGAACTGAGAGAATAAAGGGAGGAAGAGTTGTTGGTTGTCATTTCCACTAGAAAACTGGACAAGAGGCTCAGTTTTGTGAAAGGGACACCCCATGAAGCAAATCTCCATTTTGTATGGTCAGGTTGGAAATGTTATGCCCCCCAGCTAGTCATCCTGGAGACACATACTTCAGATCAAGTGTCTGTAGGAAAGCTTAATCCTGCAACCAGGAAACGGAGCTCACGCCTGATGTCAGATTATACGAATAACTAACAAACATGGAGTTTTATGGTTAGAAAATGCTGTTCCGAGAAGCCCATCAATAGATTTATTAGTTTATTAGTGTCCCTGCTTCAGGGACTTCCCGAGATTACACAGCTGGTCAGACCTGGCGTTTAAATCCTCTTCATCTGGGGTCAAATCCTATATTTTCCCACCACACCATGGTGTCGCGTGTTCAGGAACACAATGCAGAACTCTGAACCTCTCCTGTGGGACAGTCCTCCCCAGACCTGGCTACTTAATAAATTTCCTGAGAGGTGTTTGAAATACAGATTCCTTGGCCTCCCCCTTAGACATTCTGACCTGAAGTGGTGTTTGTAAATCTGTATTTTTAAATGGCTGCTTGAGGGTCTGATGTACAGCCAGGTTTGGGAGCTACTGTTTTGTTAAATCAAAGACTAGTGCTACAGTTTTCACCTGATATCTCTAGGGTTTAGTTTATGGAGATTGAAATTGGTGTGTTTTAGATCAGTGGTTCCTAACCTTTTGTAAATTACCTTACCTGTAAAGAGTTAGTTGAAATCTATGGATCTTTCCCTAAGAAACACACACACACACACACACACACACACACTTTACATACAATTTTAGGGGACTGTATTAGTTTTCTTTTCTTTTTTTTTGAGGAAGATTAGCCCTGAGCTAACTACTGCCAGTCCTCCTCTTTTTTTTGCTGAGGAAGCCTGGCCATGAGCTAACATCCGTGTCCATCTTCCTCTACTTTATATGTGGGACTGCATGGCGTGCCAAGCAGTGCCATGTCCGCACACCGGAATCCAAACCGGCGAACCCCGGGCCGCTAAGAAGTGGAACATGCGAACTTAACTGCTGCGCCACCGGGCCAGCCCCCTTGTATTAGTTTTCTATTGCTGCTATAACATATTGTCACAAACTTAGCAGCTTAAAACAACAAAATTATTGCTTTATAATTCTAGAGTCAGAAATGTAACACGGGTCTCACTGGACTATACTCAAGGTGTTGCATTTCTTTCTGGAGGTTCTAGGGGATAACCCATTTTCTTGCCTTTTCCAGCTTCTAGAAGCTGCCTGTATTCCTTGGCTCAGGGATCCTTTTCTCCACCTTCAAAACCAGTAATGTAGCATCTCCCTGCTCCTGCTTCCATTTGTCACATCTCTCTCTCTCACTATGGACAGGAAGGCTTCTCTGCTTTTAAGGATCACTCGTTAGATTGAGCCCAGCCAGAAAATGCAGGAAAATCTTGCCATCTCAAGGTCCTTAATTTTAACTACATTTGCAAAGTCCCTTTTGCCATGTAAGGTGACATGGTCATAGCTTCCAGGTATTAGGCTGTAGACACCTTGAGGGGAGAGGTTATTCTGTCAACCAGAAGGGGTCTCAGAACCTGTGAAGCTACCCATGGAGTTGTGTGAACCCTAGGTTAGGAGCATCTGTTCTAGAAACTGTTCATTCTAGATGTTGAATCAGCAAGGAATTATTTTTGGCTGCAAATAACAGAATCCTCAAAAGTAGTGGCTCTGTACGTTGATGTTTAATTTTTCTCAGGTAGTAAGAAGTCCCGAGGAAGGCAGCCCAGGTCAGGTGCGGCAACTCTGGGATGTTGGAACCAAAGTTTCTGCAATTCTCCTGGCCTTTCCTTTGAGGTAGCTCTCAAGATGGCTGCTGCCTCTCCAGCCATGACCTCTTTGGTTCAGTCAAGAGAGGGAAGGGCATAGGGGGAAAGGCATAGGCCAGCTGAGTCAGCTCCCCTTTAAAACATCTTCCTAGAAGCTCCCTCCTTGCCCCATAATGGATGTTTATATCTCATTGGCCAGACACTGTCACATGGCCACCCTGTCTGCAAGAGACATTGGGAAACATAGTTTTATTTATTTATTTTTTAAGGTAGGCACATTAATGTTCCAACAATTCCGGGCTCTGTAAGTAAGGAAGATGGGAAGTATAGATATTATAGGAAGACACTAGCAATCAATGGAAACTGGGGTTTTGTTTCCTAAAATTAGAATGGATCATTTTTCACCCTCACACAACCAAAACTCGGAGAAAGTTAAGTCTTCTTCAGAATCTCCCCCAAAGTGCCTCACCCTCTTACTAAGCTTGCTTTCTTCAAGTAGTGCATTCTTTCCACAATGTTTAAGATCTACCTATGCCTGGCACTGAGCTGGGGATACAAAGATAATTGAAATACTCTTTTCTCCCTAGAATCTACGGGAAGGAACAGAGAACCACAACAACAACAAAAACCAGATTTAAATATCATGTGCAAGCATTGAGATGAGGCATGTAAACAGTGCTGTGGGAGCTCAGAGGAGAAAGGGGCAGAACAAATGGCACAGAAAGGGTGAGGTGGGAACTGGGCCAGCAGACTAGGGTGGAGGGGACTGTGCCAGTTGGTTAAGAGGGGTAGAACACCCCAGGAAGAAACAGCCACATTGGAGAAGGCACAGATGGGGGAAAACCACTGCTGGACATGTTTAGGGAAGAGCTAGAAGTCGAGTGTGGATGCATTGTAGGGTTTGTGGGCAGTGAAGCAGGAAAGGGCATAAGATGGGGTGGCAGTGGAGACAGAGGCCCTGCTCCTCATTTTAGTCATGCTAAGGAGCTTTGGCTCCAATCTGCAGGAGTGGGGAGCCAACAGGAGGTTTTTAACCATTATTCAATCTCTGTTGTAGAGTGAAAAAGTAGAAGAGAGCCCAGGTAGGGGACCACAATAGTGTGGTACAACTTCATTAATGATAAAAGAGTCAATTCAGCATGAATCTTAAATTTGTATCTAAAAACAAAGCCCTAGATTATATAAGACAAAAACTGACAGAACTAAAATTAGAAACAGACAAGTCCACCATCAGTGATGGAGATTTTAACACACCTCCTTGAGTAACTTATAGAATAAGGAAACAAGATAGGTAAGGATCTATAAATTTTGAACCACATGATTAACAAACTTGACCTAATTGACATATATAGAACAATGCTTCCAACAATATGTTCCACATTCTTTTCAAGTGCACATAAAAAATTCACCAGGGGCCGGCCGCTGTGGCCAAGTGGTTAAGTTCATGCACTCTGCTTCAGCAGCCCAGGGCTTCATAGATTCAGATCCTCGGTGTGGACAGGGCACCGCTCATCAGGCCCTGCTGAGGCATCGTCTCACATAGCACAACCGGCAGGACCTACAACTGGAATATATAACTATGTACTAGGGGGCTTTAGGGAGAAGAAGAAGAAAAAAAGAAAAAGAAGATTGGCAACAGATGTTAGCTCAGGTGCCAATCTTTAAAAAAAGAAGAATTCACCAAAATTGACCATATGCTGGGTCATAAACCACATCTCAAAAAATTTTGAAAGATTGAAAACATACTGAGTATGTTCTATGACCACAATGAGATTATAACATCAATAATGAAAAGATGGTTAGAAAATTCCCTACAACTTGGAAATTAAGGAATACACTTCTAAATAGCCCATGGGTCAAAGGAGAACTCACGATTCCAATTGGAAAATATTTTGAACTGACTGATAATGACAATACAACATATCAGAACTTGTGGCAGCTCAAACAGTGCTTAGAGGAAAATTTATTGTGTGTGTGTATGTGTAAACATACACACATATCATATATATAATATATGTTTATATCTGTTATAAAATATATATTATATATTATACAATGTATATAATGTATCAGAAAAAATTACAAAAATAGTAAGGCTAAAAATTTAAGCATCCACCTCAAGGAGCTAGAAAACTGTATTGCAAATTAAATCCAGAGAAAGTAGAAGGAAAGAAATAATAAAGATAAAAATAGAAATTAATAAATAAAATTTTAAAATTAAAAAGGAAATGTATTATAGAAAAAAATCATCAAAGTCAAAAGTTGTTTCTTTAAAAAGATTAATAAAATTAATAGTGCCTACCAAGACATATCAAGAAATAAAAACCAAAACCACAAATTACTTTTAACAGGCATGAAAAAAGGGACATTGCTACAGATCCTACAGACATTAAAAAGTAATAATTATGATAGTGTGGTCAAGGAGTGACAGGGCTTGAACTGAAGACCAGTAGAGATGAGAATGAGTTGATAGATTTGAGAGCTCGAGAGGGCAGAATAAACAGAACTGGTTGGATTGGGTGTGGGAGAGAAATAGACATAGACCTTTGTGCTGGGCTCTCATCTTAGGTGACTGGGTGGCCAGTGGTGCCATTGGTGAAGCTGGGTGGCTCAGATGGAGAAGCAAGCTTGGAGAAATGGTACTAACACCAACTTTTCTCTGCTTAATTTTATTGCTTTTTTTTGACTTTAGATACTTGTTATCTGGGACATGGGATTATTTGGTGGAACCAGAACTGGGAGTACAGATATTTTACAAGAAGGAGTTGAGGTTCAAATCCCAATTCTACTACTCAGTGATCATGTGCCTTTATGTTAGTTGCTTGACCTTTCCCCATCTTACTTTCCTCATCTGTAAAATGGGAATAACAGTACTTATTTTAAAGAGATGTTGCAAGCATTAAAAAACTAATGTATGGAACATACTTGGCACATAGCTGCCTGATCATTGGTGGTGTTCCCTTCTTTCCCCTCACTCTTTCTCTGCAGTCATTGGGGCCCTTGGGACCACAGGCCTATTCTGATATGCCTGTGAGCAGCTGGGAGCTGGTGGTCAAGGAGGTAGAGCTCTTATGTTTTTCTTGGGGATCCTGTATTATAACTCAAGGCTGTTTTTGGAGCACGGGCTCATGCAACAGCTAGATGGTGAGTGCTGGGGTAGGGAGTTCTGCTTCTATGGATTTGCGGGACACATTTACTTGAGAAAAAAGTGTGCCAGTAATGATGTGGTTTTGGTTCTCAAACTTTAGCATGCATAAGAAGCACAGATTGTTAAACACAGATTGATAAATGGGCAAAGGACCTGAATAGACATTTCTCCAAAGAAGATATACAAATGGCCAATAAGCCCATGAAAAGATGCTCAACATCACTAATCCTTAGGGAAAAGCAAATCAAAGCCACAATGAAATACCACCTCACACCCATTAGGATGGCTACTATGTAAGAAAACAACAACAACAACAAAAAACAGAAAATAAGTGTTGCAAGAATGTAGAAATATTGGAACTCTGTGCACTGTTTGTGGGGATGTAAAATGGTACAGCCACTGAGAAAAAACGTATGGTGGTTCCTCAAAAATATTTAAACATAGAGCTACCATAGGATCTCGCAATTTCACTTCTGGTTACCCTAAAGAATTGAAGGCAGTTATCGCAAACAGATAACTGTACACCTATGTTCATAACAGTATTAGTCACAATAGCCAAAAGGTGGAAGCAAACCAAGTGTCCATCAAGGGACTGATAAAGAAAATGTGGTATATACATGATGGAACGTTATTCGGCCTTAAAAAGGAAGGACATTCTGACACACGCTATAAGGTAGATGAATCTTGAGGGCATTATGCCAAGTGGAATAAGTCGATCACAAGAAGACAAATATTGTATGATTTCACTCACGTGAGGTGCTTAGAGCAGTCAAATTCACAGACAGAAAGGAGAAGGTGGTTGCCTGGGCTGGGGGGCGGGGAGAAATGGGGAGTTATTGTTTTACGGATATAGAGTTTCAGTTTTGCAAGATAAACACGTTCTAGAGATTGGTGGCGGTGGGTGCGCAACATTGTAAATTGTATTTATTGCCACTAAACTCTACACTTAAAGATGATTAAGGTGGTAAATTCTATGTTGTGTGTATTTTGTCACAATTAGATACACTCACAGCTGGGCCCCAACCCCCGGAGCTTCTGATTCGGTAGGGCTCCAGTGGGACCTGCTGGTCTGCATTTCTAACCGGTTCCCAGGTGACTTTGATGCTGCTGGTGCGGAGACCACCCTTAGGGATCAATGGTGTAGAAGACCGGTGAGTATAACATGGAGGGATACTCTGCGCACTCCCACGTGGCTACTGTTATTAACAACTACAGCTGGCGTTTACTGAGCGCTTGCCTCCTGCAGGTTATCTCACAGCTGGGTGAAGGGGCAGCAGATGGGCAGGGCTAGAATCTAAACTCGATCCTTCACAGGCTTCCTTTGGTCCTTGGTGTGAGCGTGAGACTGAGAGGGAAGGAGAGACGCAAACAGACCTAGCAGGGCCGGCAGAACTCGCAGCTGTGGAGAGGATTAGGGTCGCCGGGACCCCCAGCGCCCAGGGCGCGGCGGGGAGGTGGGGCCGCCTGAGGCTTCCTGGCGGGTCCCGCGCTCTCTCCGGCCAGCTAGGCGCGTGGGGCTCGCGGCCCGCAGGGGGCGCCGCTGCGCCGTCCCGCCGCCGGCAGCGCAGGCCGCCCACCCCGCGGGCGCGCCTCTCCGCAGTCCAGAGCCGCCCGGCCCGGGACCCGCTCGCCGAGCGCGCAGACTTCTCGGCTGGACTGAGGACGCCGCCCGCTCCGGGCCGGCCGTGTGCTCGCCTTCGGCGTACGCTCGGCCTACCGCCCCCGGCCCGGCGCCGCATCCCGCCCGTGCCCGAGTGCAGAGCTCCAGCCCCGGGAGCCTCCCGGCCGTCGGCGGACCCCGCGGCCCCGCCGCCGGTGCGCTCGGCGCCCTGCTCGCGGGGCAGAGGGGAGGGCGGCGGCCGGCTGGGGATGGGCGGCCCGGCGGCGCGGAGGGGCGCCGGGGGACTCCGCGCGCTGCTCCTGGCGCTGGTGGCCGTGGGGACCCCCGCGGGCGCCTACAACCTCGACCCGCAGCGCCCTGTGCGCTTCCAGGGGCCCGCCGGTTCCTTCTTCGGCTACGCGGTGCTGGAGCATTTCCACGACAACACGCGCTGGTGAGTGCCCTCCCGCTCCTCGACCCCGGCCCGCCGCCCGGGCCCCAGCCCCCGGCCGGCCGCCGCCGCCGCCTTTCCGGCCTCCTCCACGCCGCCGTCCCGAGGGGGCGATTTAAATGTCTCCGCTGCGCGCAGCTCGGCCGCAGAGGAAAGGCGAGGAGGACGGAGGACGCGGGTCCCCGGGGGCGCCCAGAGTCGGAGGGGACCGGGCCGGGCGCATCCCCGGGGTCCCAGCCCCGAGTGTGCGAGAGAATCGCTGGCGTTGACCCCCTCGGCCTCCCCGCCAGACTCGGCTTAACTGTGTCGGTCGCAAAGTAACTTGGCTCCTATGTCTCCGAGGGGCCGCTGCTGGCCCGGCTGGCACCCTGAACGCCGCACGCCCCAGGAGACACGGGGTGCAGACTCCTCCGTTTTGGGAACTCTGACACCCCACCCGCCTCTCCGGCGCCTCTGAGCGCAGGAAGCTGAGTAACTGGGGATGTGAGGGGAATAGGCTGTGTGCGCGTGTGGGGGAAGTGGGGCTCCCCAGAGGCCAAGTGTCTGGGAACCAGAGGGGCGCAGTGGAGCCCAGATGCCCCCCCCCCCGCCCCAAAGCCCTCTGCGGAAGCGAGCTGAGAGGGTCCAGGATGCGGGGAAGGAGGGTGGACCAGGACCCTGAGTGCTGAGGCCAGTGGGTGATTTCTGGGGCAGTTTGGGCCTTATTTCACATAGGTCGGCTGGAGACAAGCACCAGGAGCCTTAGGAGAGGGATGTGGTTCTGTAGAGGTCAACGAGGCTAGTTGCCCCCTGAGTGTCCCCCTAAGAATCGCAAGGGGTGGGAGCTTCCCCCACTGAGCACCATGAGCTAAGGGGTGTAAAGCTTGGGTGTCCAGCCCCAAAGGAGGGGAGACTGGTCCCTCCTTGACCCTTTCCGGTGGACAAGAGGGATGAAACAGCCACACAAGGGTTACCTCTTCATCAAAGAGAGTTTGACTGGGATCATTCCCCTATTTAAGGTCATGCCCCAGCCTGGGTAACAAACAGTCTGGGATTGGTTTTATTGTGTGGTCACCAACCTTAGTGTGAGCATCCTTAGGGGTTGCAGGCTGGGGGCTAGGTCAGTGAGGTGTGTGTTCTAGCATGTCGTGCTGCCAGAGAGTCACTGCTCTGACTTGGACAGAGGCTGATGGAAAAGGGAGGGTTTGCAGATCTGAGTCCTCAAGCATTGCTGGAAAAGTGGGGACTCTGTGACCGGCCAGCCCGTTAACAATTGTGCTGTTCAGGAGAGCTGCCTCCTAGAGAACCAGTTTTAAGTCCGTGTGTAGCTCCTCTCCAGTTCCACATCTCCCTCCCTGCCTTTCCCCAGTTGCTGAGTTTAAGGCCAGACTGTGTATGCCTGCACTTGCTGAATCCCCTTTTTAAAGCAAAGCAGGCTGAACACCTTTTCTGTGTCCCCCACACCCAGAGTCCACGGTGGGTTTTGGATTTGGTAGAGAAGGCAGCCTGGGCAGAAGCAATTGGAAAAGGCATCCCAGAATCCTAGGCTGCGCTCTGGGGCTGTGTGACCTTGGCACAAAGCATGTGGGGAGAGCTGTCAAAAATAGAAGGGCTGCTCCGGGCAGGGGGCTACTGAGGGAGGCAGGCAGGGGAGCTGGAGCGCGCTGTGGGATCGGCAGCTGTGGGGATTGTGTGCCTGGGAGCTCTTGAAGCTCTTTGAGGAGGGAGGGGTGCCAGGACCCTATCACCTGGGTTTGGATGGGCCACAGGTCAAAGCTGCCCCAGGAGGGGAACTACTAGGGGTAGTCAAGAGCAGATCTGACCTGGGAAAAGAGCTGAGCCTGCTTTATTTTAAAAAGGGGATGAGGAACAGCTGTGCAATGGGACTAGCTCTGGCAAGTGCAGGGAAAGACGGTCTGGCCTTCAGCTCGGCACCCAGGATAAACGGCAGAGAGGGTGTGGAACTGGACGCTGCTGCTGGTGCATGGCCTTGGTGCCACTGCAGGTGTGGGGCAGGTATTCCAGGCGGCCTTAGGAAGCCGTGCAGCCAGGCTGCTGGTCTCAGAAGTCCCCTCTGCTTCTGACACTGAGCAGGCTGCTTTTTCTATTGGAGCTCTTGTCCCTGTAGTTTTTCAGGTACCAACTAAACTCTCTGGAAATGTTTTTAAAGCAGATTTTCTCTTTCCCTTCCCCCCCCCCCCGCCTTAATTTCGTCTTAGTTTTTGCTTATCTCCTTGATTTCTTCCTCTTGCTGCTTTTTCCAAGTATTTTTCTATCCCTTTTCTCTCCTCTCCCTTTCCCCCCAGTATGCTTGTCCTAGACCTTGAACATTATTCTCTGATTATGTAGCTCCATCTTGGTAAACTGTGGCCTTTGATGCAGGAGACTTCCAACCTCTCCTCCTTTCTCCTTTTTCTAGAGGCTAGACTTACTGCAAGACTAAAGAAACTTCCGTCAAAGGCCTCTTACTTGAGTGGACCCCTACTAAGGCTCTGTGTCTCATTTTATACTGAATTTTGTATTAATTTTCTTAAAGGTAGTCACCCTAAATTTAGAAGATTCAGGCCCTGTGGAACCTGGATCTACTCTAGGTCTCTACCTTAACTTTCAGCTCTGGAGTTGGTTGATTGACTTAGTGACCGATTGTTGGTCTCTTTCTACCTGGCAGCCCCTGGGCCCTGGATCTTTTGGCCCTGCTTGAGGGATGTGTAGGTTGTTTCCAATTATTCACGATTATAAACAGCAGCGGGGGTAAACATCCTTTTAACTAGAGTCTTGCGGACATCCTTTATTATTTCCTTCGAGTAAATTCCTGGGCTTAGACTTGCTGGGTCAGAGAGGAGGGAGGTCTTAAGGCATTTTCCATGCATTTCCAAAGGGCTGGTGAAGCTAAAGTGTGTACTTTCGAGAAATGAATTAGCTTCCTCAGGCACTGGAGTTTTGGAGTAACTTACCAAACGGTGGCCCCAGTGCAATAGAAGAGCATAGCAGCCTGCATGAGGGGGTACTTAAAAAGGTCACAGACAGTCAAAATGAGTGGGAAGGTAAGTGATGGACGTGAGAAGGAAAAGTAACATATTGAAACTCTCAAACGAAAAGAAGGCAAATGTTAATTAAGCCCTGTGTCAGGTGTCTTTCTTCTTGAGAAGAAATTCCTCTTTAGCTTCTTAATTCAATATTAGTGGCTTAGTAAGTTTGCTTCATGCTAATTAAACATTTTTTACAGGTGAAAGGATTTGTTGTATGTAGGGTGAGGGATTGAGAAGAATGTGCTGGAGGGGCAGGGAGAGAGACCAGGCTCCAGGGTCAGCGTGGGCTCTGTGGGTGGCAGAGCAGAGGGTTCCCGGTGTTAAGGGGTCCCAGACGCACATCGCCAAGCACGCGTATGTGCTCTGTCAGGAGAACTGGCGCTTCTCTAATCCTGTAACTGAGTGTTCCTAGGAGTTCTTCTTAAACCCAAATTGTCACTGATCAGAAAGTCCTGCGTTTGTGTAAGGGATGGGAGTGACCTTGCTTTCTGAGCGCTGGGGGCTTCTGCACTCACATTGCGTTGAGAACAGAGCCCTAGACCCAGCCTCTCTCAAAGCGTTTGGCTTGACTGGTCCCTCTGTTGATGTGCTCTGGGCAGTGAGAGTTGTCCCTGTGGCGAGGTGGGCCAGAATAACTTAGGCGGTGTTACAGATGTCATTTGTATGGTTTGGATTCAAACATGCAAGTGACTCAGTTTCCTCTTTTCCAGGGACACCCAGACGGTGTCTGACTGCCCGGAGCTAGCTTCCTCTCCTCTATTTCCCACCCCCCGGGTCTTCTCGCACCCTTTGAACAACAGGAGTAGGTGCCAGGGAACATGGACAAAGCCTGTTTCTGTCCCTTCCCTTAGACATGGACCTGTTCCTCAGCTGCAGGGCAGACAACTGTGACACCCTGTGATATAAATAAATGCAGCCCGGCTGGCGTCCAGCCCCCAGAGTGGGTTTCTTTCACACCCCTCCCCTTCCCTCCTTCCTTTCTGCCCCAGACGCCCTGGAGTCTGAGGTGGTGGGGTGCACTGGCTTCCTTTCTGGCGATGTGCTTCCTGCTCCATCTCCTGGGACACATCAAGATGGCTGTGCTCAGGCACAGAGCAAGTGCTCGGAAATGGAAGACGCGCCGGCTTTTTGCTTTGTTAAGGTTGTCAGAGCATCATTCAGTGAGGAATAGGAGGCAATTCAGAGCCAAGGAGAACGCAGCATCCTCAATTTGCATTAAGGCTGAGAGTTAAAAGAACAAGCCAGACAGTTCTGCACTGCCAGTGCCGTTGCCACTAGCCAGATGTATTGCTATTTAAATTAATACAAGCAAATAGAATTAAGAGTGCTGTTCCTCAGTCGTACTAGCCACGTTTCAAGTTTTCAATTGCCACATATGGCTAGCGACTACTGTATTGGACAGCACACAGAACATTTTCATCATCACAGAAATTTCTCCTGGACAGCGCTGGTTTAAATCAATGACTTAACTCTTACAGGACTAGACAAAGATCAAAAGGTGATATAAGAAAAAGAAAAGTCAACCCTTGGCATATTTGAATATTAAAACAAACAGGCGTGCTTAAATTTAACTGAAAACTAATAGTGGACAGGCAAAGAGGCTGAATTCTTTCTCTTTTCATTTCTCAAACATTGGAGTGCCTCTTCTGTGCTAAGGGGTAGGGACTCAAGAATGAGAAATCTACTCACAATCTGATGGGTGGGAAGATCTTGGGGTTCTACTCTTGTCTCAGGCCAACTATAAGATATGGGGTCTGATGAGGGAGAGGCTTGTCCTTGGGCAGTCATTGGTTGTTCAGAGGGGCAGAGGAGAGACCTTGTGAGGGTAAAACCTTTAGAAGAGGGACCCTGGGACCATGACCTCCCCCCTCCCTCCAGTCTTTGTGAGGAGACACCAGAAATGGCGGTGGCAGCTGTGCCTTCTCATAACCTCTGTGGTGGACGTCTCTGCCGGCTTCTTCTGTCCCATGCCAGGCTCTCAGGCGGGCATGTAGCTCCACTTCCCCATCTGGATTTTCTGCGAGTAGCGTTTTCAGACCTTGTTCCTGGTTCTCACTGGCCCTGCAGAGCCTTTCTCAAGCTCCCAGGAAGGGATCACATGTGTATGAGGCCCAAGTTCTAAAGGCACCCAGAAAACGTCTCTTGAGGTTTCCGGGGAGTTCTCTGAAGCTCTTGAGAAGCTGGTGAGGGTGCTGTTTCCTGAGCTAGTGCTGAAAGCTGGCTGGAGCAGAGGCAGCTGTCTTGCCCAAGGGAGAACCTTCCAGGGCAAGAAGACAGACTCTTCTCAGCCAGTCACTAACAGCCCTGAGTGTGAGGGTGTGAAGGGCCGGGCCCCAGCCAGCTCTGATTCCCCGGTGATGTGCTGCTGCTCAGGAAATGGTCTCCTTCTGATAACTCTTATTGTGTCTGGGGAAATGTCGTTTTTACATTTATTAAAAGCAGCCAGGGTGTCCTCAGAAATAATTTGCTTTTAAGGCAGTAGCATAAGAAATGAAAATGAATGATTCCATCAGATAGTATTTGCTGGGCATCTACAAGGGGTCAAATGCTTTCCCAGGTGTACTAGTCTTTAGCTGAATCTTTGGGGCCACCTGATGAGTGGTTTCCAGTTTGCCAGTCAGGGAATGGAAGCTTACCGCAGCCTCAGTGATCAACGCACATTGACTGGGGGCTTGGGTCCGTTCACATCCTCTGGGAAGCAGATGCTAGACAGACAGGAGTGCAAGAGAATTGTTGGGGGGCAGCGGTAAGGCCTATGAAAGAACAAGGGGGAGGAAACAGGATTGGGCAGGGAGAGCCTCAAACTTTGATGCAGATCTGATTAAAGTCTCAGCCAACTCAACAGGACCCTCCCCCCCACACCCACATCAGTCACGGGCTACAGCTGCCTGGGAAGAGCAGCAATCAAGCTGAGGCCACACAGCAATCCTGATGGGGCTGCAGCTGGAGGCTGTCAGCTGACTGCCCCCTTGAGCTGAACGGCACGAGATGACACACACCTTCATGGCTGCCATCGAGCCCATCGTGTGTGAATTGCTGTGTTAGAAAAGTACGAGTTGTGTTCCTCGGCCTCCAGTTGTGGCTGGGGAGCGTTTGTGCCACAGTATCAGTGTGGAGACCGTTAGGATTGGCTGTGGGCTGTTGGAACCGATCCAGAAGCAGACACCAGATCCTCTTGCTGCCACCTGACTCATAGGTGCCTCTTACTGATGTCAGGGAAGTCGCAGGTGAGGGAGAAGGAAGAGAGCTCCAGCTTACTTTGAGCCATCGGGCAGTTGATGAGTTCTCGACTAGAGGGAGCACAAGACCTCATCCCTGGTACCTTGTGAACCACAAATCCTTTAAGCCAAGTGGATTTGGCCACCAACCAAAGCAGAATAAAGTGTTTTATCATAACCCTCCTTTTTGCCAGAGGGAGGCTTAGGAAGCGAAAGTGAATCCAAAATTGGGAAAAATCTAGCGTCTTTGAAACCACAGGCTCACTTGGTCCCCAATTCTGCTTTTTGGGAGAACAAAAAGGACTTCAGTTGTGAGTTTAAATTTGCAGCAGTAGCAATAATGGCAGCAGCAGCAGTACCATTCCTGAGTACTTAGCATGTGTCAAGTACTGTCCTACACGCTTTATCCATATTAGCTCATTTAATGTTCCCTACAGTTGTTTTAGCCCCATTCACAACAGGAAGAACTGAGGTGCAGAGGCGTTATTTGCCCAGGTCACACGGCGAGAGGGTGGTACAGCTGGGCCTCTGTCTCTCAGGAAGTCAAGAGTCTGAGTTTGGGGCTTCAAGGCATCTAACTGTCTGTCTTGTGAGGTTCTGTTCTGCCTGCTTTGCTGGAAAAGTTTTGGAATTGCAGTACTGGTAACTCCCCTGTGACACCCTTTAGGGGTGCTTATTCATGACCCACTGGCTACCTGTGGGGGTACTAGGGTTCTGCTTTCCAGGGATGCTGGATCACTGGGTAGACAGGGACCCAGTGATTTTTGCCAGGGACGTTTATAGGGTCTGTTCTCACATCGAGTCTGTCTGATGTTAAGACAGAAGTGTCCTAGGAGAGGTGGAGCATTCTGGAATATTCCATGTATCCATCTAACCTCCCTGGGCTGCGTTTGTTACCATCCCTCCATCGGCTAACATTGAGTCTTCCTGGTTCCCACTGCTTATTTAAACTCTGTTTGGAGAGTGGATGGGGAAGGTACCCAGGGTGGCCAGTGTTTAGGATTTACCCCTGGAATTGTAACTTTATTAAAGAAACCCACACAGAGTCAGACTTTCTGTGCCAGTGGCCAACAATATGTGAGAGGGATGATGTGTCCCTCAAAATCTGAACATCAAAAAGGGGTGAAACGAGTTTCCTCCATCTCAGCTCATCCCTGGGTGTACTTAAGCCCAGGTGGTCCCTCCCGCCCCTTTCCAACCGTCTAGTGTAAAATGTGCAATGTGCGCAGACCCCAGAGCAGACATGACGCGGCTCTTAGTACCTTTTCTCCACCAGGATGGGTCCTGGAGCGTCGATGTTCCAGGCTCGGGAATGGGTTCTTCCTGGCTCTGCCTTCCTTATGACAGCCTCCAATACCCCAGCAATAACCAAATCTGTGGTTTCTGTGCCATAAAAGGTAGGTGCTGCCAAGACACACAAGTGCGGGGCTGGCCCCGTGGCCGAGTGGTTAAGTTCGCGCGCTCCGCTGCAGGCGGCCCAGTGTTTCGTTGGTTCGAATCCTGGGCGCGGACATGGCACTGCTCATCAAACCACGCTGAGGCAGCGTCCCACATACCACAACTAGAAGGACCCACAACAAAGAATATACAACTATGTACCGGGGGGCTTTGGGGAGAAAAAGGGAAAAAATAAAATCTTTAAAAAAAAAAAAAAAAAAAAGACACACAAGTGCATGGTGACCTAGAGAGTGGGCGCAATGTCAGCCCTGTCCCCAGCCTGACTTAGCCCCCGTTTAGGAGCTGTGTGATCTTGGCAAGTTACTTCAGGTCTTTGAACCTCGTTCCCTCCTCTGCAAAAGAGAGGAGTAAGAGTTTCTCCCTCATGTTGTTGGGGCGTTAGATGAGATGATGTCTGCAAAGCCTGAAACACAGCATGCAGCACCCAGTAAACCCCTGATAAATACTAGTCATTATTTCTATTGTTACTCTGATCTGACTTTTGAGACTAATGGTCTTCTTCACCCGGACTTTAAATGCTAAAAGGGTTTGCTTTCAGTACCTTTGTTCATTCATTCATTCACTTATCAAAATTCGAGGGTCAATACCAAGTACAGAAATGAATGAGTTAGTCTTGCATAAGACGCACTCTTCATTATGTGTGGTCTCTAAAATTTTGGTCATGCTCTACCTAAATCTGCATTTTTGTGTATTCATTTACATCGTGTCTGCTTCCAAAAAGGATCTGAAATGGCTGCTTTAATTGGAGACCTGTGGGGTTGTAAATCCTAGAGTTTTGTGTGCCTCTTCCTTCTCTCAGAGCAGCTGGGAGGCCACCCTGGTATGGGGAGCTCTGGCCCTCATCCCAGGCTCCAGATAAGTCTAGGAGGTAGGGCTATGGTTCCAAGGTAGGGTGGTGGTGATAATTTTGGCAAAAAAAAAAAAAAAAAAAAAAGAAAAAGTAAAGTATTGACCTACTTTTCTCAGAAGAGAACATTATCACAAGAAAACCAACAGGAAGGCTTCAAGGCTTTTACTCAGTCTCCCAGAATTCTGTAGCTTGCTCTGCCTTTTGGGTTTTAAAATTTACTTGATGCTCTTAGGTAGAGAAGGAAAACATTGGCCCTTTTGCCGTGCTTCCTTCTCCAACTGCCTCCTCGCAGTGCATCTGCTGACACCCAAGCCCCTGGCCCGGGGCAGCAGCCTCTGAGGACCTTTCACTCCCTGACAGGGTGGCAAGGGGTGCTGATGCCTCTCTTAGAGGGCACCCTGCCTGTGCCTCTGCTCTTTCCCGCTTGACATGGAACTCCGTCTGTTTCATTCTGACTCAGCAGTTTCTCATATGGATTGCACCCCTCTCCCTCCCTTTGTTTACTCCAACCTAGGGTTCCCAGAATAAAAATCATTATTATTGCAGCCTTCTGTGAGTCCTTCCTGAGTATCGAGGTGCTATGCTCATGGTCACCCTGAGGCAGTGGGGCTACTATAGCTGAGGCACAGAAACCAACTCCAAGGTTACCCGAGAGATTGTCGAGTTGTGATTTGAACCCAGGTGGACCTGACTGAATGTTCATCTGGCTCTTCTCAGGGTTGGCTGTGCTGCCCTCCCCACCCCCATCAAGCCCTTGGTCAAGGTCTTGGCTTCCTGAGGAGGAAGAAAAAGTGCCCTGGTGCTTCTTTTAGGAGCATTTCTGTCTGTTCTTGGCCTTGGCAGATGAAAGATCCTACCCTGCTCTCGAAGGTCAGGCCATCCTGGGTGCATGGCCCCCTCCCAATACTTACTGGTTCCTTCTGTGCCTCGCCACTGTCCTGGGCAGGGGTCTGTGTATGGGTTTTGTTTTAGAGAGGAGGGAGGGTTGAGTGGCCAGGGGACTTGCCCACAGCCACACGGCTGGAGAGGAGCTGGCACACTCTTCAGGGTAGTTTCCACCACCTCACTCTGCCTTTCTCATTTCAGGCCCTCCATAAAGTCCATGGTCCTGGTTGGCAGTGAGATTCCTTTGGGGGAAGGCAAGGCCACCAGGCAGTTAAAGGGGCAGTAGCAGCAGTTCTCAGCTGTGGAGTTGGATTCCTGGGTTGGACTCAGGAGCAACTGGTGGGTGATGGGGGTACCACGGTCCAGTTCCCGTCAGAGGTGGCGTGCCCTAGCTTGATGAGGTATCTGTTTCCTATGGCTGCAGTATTGCTGTATAACAAACTACCCTAAAACTCAGCGGCTTAAACCAATCGCCATTTATTAGCTCATGATTCTGTGGTTGGAAGTTTAGGCTGGGTAGAGCTGGTGGTTCTGTTCTCAGCTGGGCTCACTCATGCATCTGGGGTCGGCACCTGGGTTGGCTGGTTGGCTGGCTGGTCGGCTGGTCTAGAATGGCTCATCTCTGCTCCATGTGTCTTTCATCCTCCAGTAGCCTGGGCTTGTACATACACCTGGTATCTGGGCCATTGGATGTCTCATTGCCAAGGGAACAATCAGAAGTGTGTGTAGTCTCTTGAAGCTTAGACTGAGAAGTCAAACCATGCCGCTTCTGTCACATTCTCTTGGCCAATGCAGGTTACAGGGCTAGCCCACATTCAAGAGAAGGGGGAAACAGATTCCACTTCCTCATGGAAGGAGCTGCAAGGTCATGTTGAAAAGGGCGTGGATACAGGAAGTTTGGAGAATTATGGCTACTTTTGCAGTCTCTTACTAGTGGTGGAAGTGTCCTAGCCATTCCTGGATTTCTGTGATCTCAGCTGAAGGTCTGAACAAACTCCTGCCCTGGACACCAGGAAAGGGACTGAGATTCAAAGGATCTGTGCGTTCCTGGGGGTGCTGCCAAGAAGTGGAGCTGGGATGGGTTGGGTGCCAAGGTTTTTGGCTTGCTGCTCAGCATTCTGACATTTCTTTAAACACCTACTCTGTAGCAAGCACCATGCTAGGTGCTTTATAAACATCTTACTTTATAAACCTTACAAGAACTCTTATTACGTGCATTTTTCTTCCTCCTGCTTTACAGAGGAAGAAAACTGATGCTCAGGTAGTTGAGAAACTTGTCTGAGGTCACACAGCTTATCAGTGGTAGAGGCAGAATTTAAACCCCTGTGCTTCTTCCACTTCATCGCTCTGAGTAACTTGCCTCAGAGCTTAGAATTTAGGTGGAACTGTTAGTTTAAAGCCCCTAAAAAGCAGTTAGTATCCACTGCTTAAACACCTGGAGCCTCAGTTTCCCCAAATGTAAAAAGAGGAGCTTCTGAGGCCTTTCAGGTTCCAAGGCTCCAGTTGGCAAGCATTGGCCCTAGAGAGCCGCTCCCTCTGGGAGTGAGGGGTTTGGTGTGGTCAGAGGTGGCTCTCCTGGCACCAGCTCTGCCTCTGCTCAAGTCTTGGCTATTTTTGCCCGGTAGGGGATGTGGAGCACTTCCCAGGGCTTCCTTGCGGTGCGGTGGGCACACAGTGATTGAATTTGACTCATGTAACTGAAACGTGGGTCCCAGGGGAAGTTTTGGCTTGGGGATCAAAATGCATGAAAGCAAACCTAATGGGTTTAAGGTTTTTAATCCCCAGTTGCTGTCCTCAGTCTGGCTGTAATTCCGCCCTGTGGAATCACTGCTGTGGCATTTGTGGGGAGGGAGGCAGCCTCTGAGACACAGTCAGTTTGGAGCCTTCCCCAGGGAGGCAGCTCTGGCTCACTCCTTTTCTGCCACCTGCTCTCCAGGGAATTTACCTGCAGTTTGCTCTCAGGGTGTGAGGCATGGCTTCAGAGCAGGATGGGCAGCCGGACGGGAGCCTCTGTAGCCAGCTTGACCACACAGAGGTCAACCAGGGAAGTGGCCGTGTTGGAAAAATGGAGGGCATTTAAACAGCCACAGTAGGAGGGAGTTTGGGAGACTGGAAAGAGCATGCCTTGGATATGGACGCCCTGAGTTCAAGTCTCAGCTCTGCCAGTTAACAGCGGTATGAGCCCCCATCTCTGAGTAAAATGCACACAAGAAGTTGCCTGCCAGCGTTACCTTGAGCAAGGAATCAGACAACCTGTGAGCATCACTGGTGCTGGCAGATGATGGGCCCCCATTTCCAAATAGGCATGTGAACGACTCATTAAGGGAGGCAGACCTCTGGGCAACACCATTCCAGAATGTAAACCTTTTAAGACAGCAAGAAGGTGTTGGAAATTCAGCCTGATGGGGAGGTGAAAGGCCTCTTTCAATTCCAAACCCGGTCTGTCCTTTGGCATGATGGAGCTTCCACATCAGAGTTCTAACCTCGGAGTCACCTGCAGAGCCTCACGTGGGCTTTTTCAGTCAAGGTCATAGGTGTGCGCAGCTGGCAGCAGAGCGTCACTCGATGTCTGTTGGCCCCCCTTTTCCTCCTCTCTGGCTGATGTGGGGTGGGCAGAATAGGGGAGGGGGCACTGCCCTCAACTGCTGGGGTGCAGTCTGCAGCTTGGCATCTTACCCTGCTTTGTGGGCTCGGGCAGGTCCCAAGACCCTCTGGCTGCCTGCTTCTCCATCTGTAAAATGCAGATACGATTAGTGCCTCCCATAGGGCTGCAGTAAAGATTAAACGCGATTCTGCCCAGAAGGAGCCTAGCCCAGCACCTGCACGCTCCAAGTGCCGCATACATGCTGGTGGTCTTTGTGATGAGAAATCCAGGGCTCTGAGTTAATGAGAGAACTCGAAAATGTCTTTGAAGTTTGTGTGCATCTTTGGGGATGGGATAGGAGAGTTCCGCTTCTCAAGGGTCATCTGTTCATACTGCACATGATTATTTATAATCAGTGTGGGTATTTATATAGCACTTCTTAGACTATAAAGCACATGGAGAGCTTGTTAAAATGCATGTTCTGATTTAGTGGGGGCCTGCGATTCTGCATTTCCTTCAGGCTCCCAGGTGTTTTCCATGCTGCTGGTCCGAGGACCACACTTGAAGTAGCGAGCAAAGGTGAGAATCAGCCAGACGATTTATTGATGGGAGCCTGTGGGTGGGAACACACAGACCCTTTTATATGGTAACTGTACAGAGGAAAGAAACATCTTATTGTCTCATCAAGAGTGCCGGGGAAGATTTTGGGGAATGTTTGAAGTGGCTGGGATGTCTCCTTATAACTCAAAGAATGAGAAAACGCAGATGGCATCTTTTCGGTGGCTTGTCCTGAGCTCTGGGCCATTGCACTCTCTCTGTCTTGTGGGATCAGCCTGGCACATAGCCAGCTGAACTAACTTCAGAAAAGACAAGCTCATTGGCTGGCCTGCAGCAGCAGCCTTGCTGGCCGGCGGCCTAGGTAAAGAGCAGCGCCAGGCAGCAGAGGAAGCCACGATGTTCTGTAAACACAGAGATACAAGCTCCTTCTCCAGCATGCCACCCCTGTGAATGTCATGCACACGTGTGCACACACGCCCCCTTATCTCTTGCTTCATTTCCCATTATACAGGATTTGGGAAAAACCTCCTTATCTGATCAGCGGACTAAGAGTTTGAACCAGAGAGCTGTTATCAGTGCTTTATCAGCCATTGTTGTTAGAACCATTGAGTACCTCAGGCTTGGAAGGGAAAAATAATTCAGGTCCTTTCTCTGCTTCAGATTTGGTATAAATTTTGCCCCTCTCAGTCTTGGCTCTAGGCTGTAGAATCAGGACCTGGGATTTAAGGTCTCCAGGATCCCTTCCTGCTTGGATAAGATGTGAATCTGGGTCTGTAAATTGGGAGCAAGGGCACTGTCCGAAATGTCCAGGGTTCCGATGCCAGTTTGGGAGACACGTGAGAGAAACAGCCTGTAGTTTCTTGCAGCCCTTCCCTTTCCTTTCTGCAGGATGAATTCTCCCCCTTGTTTGTTTCTTGTGATTTTTATAAAATGAATTGCAAGTGGCGTTTATTCACTGTGCTGATGTAAATTTGGAGTTGCTGGGAGGTTTTGGACCCAGCCCTGTCCCACAGGGATTTTTGAGTGGAGGAGCATTTTGTGTTCCCCAGCATCTACAACCTGACATGTGGAGAGGCAGTGGATGTTTCAGCAGTTTAGATATGTCAAGCTGCTAATTCTTCTCACCTGTGAAAACATGACTGGTGTTAGAGGGAGCAACCCTTGGCTCGCCCTGGTGGCTCTAAAGCGCAGCCCCAGAAGCGAGGGGGGAAATTGATCCCGTAATGTGGCTTTCTCTGTACTGGAGTTTCGTTTTGTGTGTCATCATGCATTTGACTTAGAGCAGCCACGGGCCAGCCAAACTGCTCTTGTGCGGTGACGGAGGCGGTGTGGTCTGTTTGGGAAAGCGCCATGTGCTTGCTGAGATTTCCAAAGACTGTGGGTCCAGCCCTGCTTCTACTTGGGGATGCTGCAGCTGTGGCCCACCACGGGGAGGGGAGGCCGAAGGAGTGTGAGTTGCCCAGCAGCACCTGGACGGGCAGCTTCCTAGGGTGTTATTGAAAGGCCGCTGGGCAGGTTGGGTGCCCTCACTGTTGGGGGCCTGGCTCCTCTTACATCCCAGCATGGTGTTATTTGATTCCTCACAGAATCAAATGCAGACGCTCTAAGACTGACTTGGAAAGAAATGCTCCAGTAAGGGGTGGATCTCTCTGCTTCCTTGTGTCCTCAGAGATCCTTCATGTTCTGGATGTTGAGAGATTGGGCTCAGGGGCAGTGGGATCCACATGCCTTCCTGTGAAACTGACACCATATCTCTGAGCCAGACTAGTGTGGGTGCCCCTTGTGATATCTGCCAGCCTTGCTGAAGGCCCGTTTGAGGATCTCGGACTTCTGTTGTATGATATGTAGATACCCAGCCCCGTGCTCAGCTGGAGTGTTGGTGGGGGAGCAGCCTCATTCTGAGGCCATGGTAGGGGTGAATGAGTGAATGTCTAAGATCCAAGATGAAAGTGGCTTTCAAGAAAAGGGAGGGCAGCCTTGGCCAGCTTTCCATATCCCCAGGGAGGCTGTGTAGGGTCATTCTAACCTCTGCCAGACGCCTTTTCCACAGGTACAAAATGGATAATACTTTGTATTCCAAGGCAAGTGGGAGATGATATATTTCGTAATGTGCCCAATACCTTTACAGGGTGAATTGCATCTGTTTCCAGGCTGCTTGAGATATGGAGCAACTCAAGTTCTCACTGAGTGGGGGCTTGGGATTTTCTACTCTTTGAACATCAGTGTGGATTTCGTTTAAAGTCTTATTGTACAAGTCCTTTTCCAAATGGTTCAAAGCTCAGCACCAACTGTGCCAATTGATTGGTGGTGGTTAGGATTCTCTGCATAGCTCTTTGGTTGATTGCTCTCTGGAAACAATGCATAAAATGGTAGGTCAAAATAGTTTTCATAACGTCTGGAGGGGAACTTGCTGCCAATACCCCCATGTTATGCCCTCACACAGGACCCAGTGTGTGTCTTCTATCTTCTTGGAGTGTCTTGCTTTTTTTCCTCCAGTGGGGAAGGGCCCTGCTGGGGTTGGCCCATCCCCAAGGCAGCTTTCCAGTTCAAGGTGAAGGATGCAGAGCTTTGTTCTTGCCCCTGCTTGTAGGCGAACTATTCTGTCTCTGTCCATGTTGGGATAGAGGATGAGGTTTATGATCCCACACTGCTGCGACTTCCTTCCTGTTTCCCATAAATGCACATTTGGGTGTGGTGGGGACACAGGAGGGAAGTGGCATCTCGAGGATTCTTATTTTTTATTTATTCACTTAATTTTTTTTATTGAAATGTAACACATCCAGAAAAATGCCTGTATCATTTATACAATTTAATGAATTATCATAGATTCGTGTAAACACCACTGAAGTTGAGAAACAGAGCATCATAAGCACCTCCAGAAGCCCCTCTCCCTAATACAACCCGCTTGCTCCTCCCCAGAGGTGACTGTTATCCTGACCTCTAACACCACAGTTAAATTTCACCTGCTTTTGAACTTCAGATAAATGGAAACAGGCAGTGAGTACATTATTGCCCTGCTGTCTTTTGCTCAGTGTTATATTGTGAGATTCATCCATGGGGTTGCAGTTGGATGTTCACTGATTTTTGCTGCTGTGTAGAAAGCTGTTGTATTTCTATACCACAGTTTACTCGTCCATTCCAGCATTGATGGACCTTTGGGTTTCTTCTAGTTTTTGGCCACTAATGTTCAGCTGTGAACGTTTTTGTACATGTCTCCTGGTAGACAAACACATTCATTTCTGTTAGGTATAGTCCTAGAAGTGGAAGTGCTGAGTAGGCACAGGGTCAGCTTTATTAGAAACTGTCGAATAGTTTTCCAAAACAGTAACGGTTTACACTCTTACCAGCAGTGTATGAGAGTTCCAGGTGCGCCAGCACTCGGTATTTTCAGTCTTTTTGGTTTTAGCCTTTTAGTAGGTGTGAAGTGGTATCTCATTTGGATTTCTCTGATAACTATTAGAGTTGAGCACCTTTTCATGTTTACTGGCTCCTTGGTTATCTTTTTTCATCAGGTATCTGTTCGAGACTTTGGCCCATTATTCTATTGATTTGTCTGTATTTTCCTTATTGATTTATAGGAGTTCTTTTTAGATGCTGGTTAGGAACCCTTTGTTGGTTGTATATGTTCTCAACCAACCTTAAACTTTTAATGTGCCTGGAGAAAATCTAACAAGTTCACTCTAGGAGTGCCCCCATCTCCACTCGCCCACCAGCATGGTATAATGCTGGGGTATGGTTTCCCAGCGAGTGTTCAGACAGCCTACCCATGGCTGGGTGAGGACTTGACCATCGGTTGCCTCTTTCCTGGTATTGAGTTGTGACAGAATGCCCTTTCTTCTTGATGCAGGGTCCTTGTGGGTGCGCCAAAGGCAGATTCCAAGTATAGCACTTCAGTGAAGTCCCCCGGGGCTGTGTTTAAGTGCCGCATCCACACCAACCCTGACCGGAGATGCACCGAACTGGACATGGCTCGAGGTGGGTGGACATCACTGCCAAGGTGGAAACAGATTCTCACCCTCATACTTTCCTCTTTTTCTTCCCAGAGTGGGCTGATCATTCATCCACTCTTCCATCCATCCATCTGTTCATCCATCATGTACTGAGTACCTATTACATACTAAGCACTGGGATACACTGGTGAACAAAGATCCTGCCATCCTGGGCCTAACCAATTAGTGGGCAAAAGAGACATTAAAAGTAATAATTGAGTGTGAGAAGACCAGAGGGGAGATGGGTATTTGCTAATGTAGATTGGAGGGTCTGGGGAAGTAACATCTTCACATCATTAGAAAGATGCACAGTAGTTAGCTGGGCAGATACCTGAGGCAGAACCTCCCAAGTGGAGCAAAGCATGTACCATTTTAAAGTATAGAGCAAGGGCGGTGTCATTGGAGTGGTGAGCAGGGGAGAGTGGAAGCAGAGGCAGTTGGCAAAGGTGAGCCAGGGCTGGGTCATGTGGGGCCCAGCAGGCCAGGGTAAGGTATTGGGATTCTATTTTGTTTACAAGGGGAGACGCCATTAAAATCAATGTGAGGTTTTGTATTTTAAGTAGGGAAAGAGATGATTGAGGGATGCTTTATTTTATTTTATTTATGTATTTTTTTTGGTGAGGATGACTGGCCCTAAGCTAATATCTGTTGCCAATCTTTCTCTGTTTGCTTGAGAAAGATTGTACCTGAGCTAATATCTGTGCTAATTTTCTTCCACTTTGTACATGGGTCACCTCCATAGCATGGCTTGATGAGTGGTATGTAGGTCCATGCCTAGGATCTGAACCTGCGAACCCCAGGCCAACTGAAGCAGAGCACAAGAACTTAACCACTATGCCATTGGGCCAGACCCTGAAAGATGTTTTAAAAACCTCACTTTGGTCTAGTGGAAGATACACTGTCTTTGGAATCAGATGCATCTGTCTGGGTTCAGAGCCCAGCTCTGCCAGTTACTAGTTGGGACTTATTGGGATTGTCCCATAGTCTTGTTGGCCTCAGTTTCCTCATCTGTGAAATCAGAATTAAATTAGCTGCCTCACAAGGATTACCTTGAGAAGATTGAGATAATAGAGGTGGATACACAGAATTTTGGTTGGCACATAGTAGGTCCTAAATAAGCAGGAGTTATTTTATTGTAATCATCACTTCAAGTCCTTACTTTCTCCAGAGTTGAAGGTGAAGTTCCCATCAAGATGACTTAACTAGTTTTTTAAGGTGAAGAATTGTCATGATTTTCTTTAGCAGAGAAGGAGAGGTGTCCATGGTGTTCTCTGGTGCTACTCAAAATGACTGATTTTGAAACTGTTTGTTAACTGGTACATGACAAATTAAGGAACTTGCTTCAGAATATAAATCAATGCACTGCTTCCTTCATTGAGAAAGTCTTGCTATGAAAAAAATATTGGCTGAATTAAACAGAGTATGTAGTGACGGGGTCAATTTACCTTTTGTTTTGCAAGTTCCTTGTTTCCTCACGGGCTGGTAACAAACCTTTGAGTTATAGACTACCCTTTGAAAAGCAGCCAGCAGAACAGCGTTCCTCAGCCCAAGTCTGGCTTTTCTCTTTTCCTCCAGGGAAGAATCGGGGCATGTCCTGTGGAAAGACCTGCCGGGAAGACC
Source organism: Equus caballus (assembly GCF_041296265.1). Lineage (NCBI taxonomy): Eukaryota > Metazoa > Chordata > Mammalia > Perissodactyla > Equidae > Equus > Equus caballus. Next base: position 59,102,311 of record NC_091699.1, on the reverse strand, counting down.
GGGATGATGAGTGGATGGGGGTGAGCCTGGCCCGGCAGCCCAAGGCCGATGGCCACGTGCTGGTAAGGCCTCCTGGGGGTGCCGTGGGGAGGGGGTGGCACACTGAGAATAAATGACTTTGATCCCTTGGGAAAGCTGGATGGCACGGTGACAAGGGCGTGGCTTCGAGGTTGCCCATTCTGTTCTACTGCTTGGACAAATGACTAATCTGTTTATTTTCTTCATTTGTCAAATGTTAATAATGTCTGCCCCAGGGTGCTGAGATGTGGTTACTGAAAAATGACAAAATGTGAAAAGTGCCTTGTAAATCTCATTCATTGCTTAAGTATTTTTGTGTGTGTGTCTTTTTAAGTTGAAGTATAATTTACGTAAAATGCACAGATCTTAAGATTACAGTTTGGGTTTTGACAGTTGTATACACCTGTGTAACCACCTTGCCCCTCACCCCATCAAGATACAGAATATTTCTGTCATCCCCAAAAGTTCTATTATGTTCCTTTCTGGTTAACTCCTCCCACCTCGAGGCAACCACTGTTATGATTTGTGTTACTGTGGGTTACTTTTGCTTTTTCTAGAACTTCATATAAAGCAAATCCTACAGTGTGTGCCCTTTTGTGTAAGCCTTCTTTCATTCAAAATAATAGTTTTGAGAATAATCTATGTTATGTGTAAGTTCATTCCTATTTATTCCTAGGTGATAGAATGTTTTATGAAATACATGTTATTATTAAGTGGACATTTATTTGGCTCCCAAAGTGCATGTGATATATGCTGATCCATTAGCTGCTTTGAGGGAGATGCGAAGAAAAGGAAGTCTTTGCCCTTGAGACTTGCAATACCTTAGAGCTGCCCTGTGCGTTAAGGTAGCTGCCAGCCACATGCAGTTATGACATTTAAATTTATCTAAATTAAAAATTTAGTTCTTCAGTCACACTAGCCGCGTTGAAAGTAATCAATAGCTGCATATGGCTACTGGCTACTGTATTGGACAGCACAGAGAGAAAGCATTCCATCATAGCAGAAAATTTTATTGGACTCAACAAAAAAGAGATTTCTAACTGCTTCCGAAGTTTTTGTCCATTTTTCTTTTACACTTTTCTATTGAGATAGAACACTAAAGTACTTAATGTGCACAACTTTAATTGAAGAGCTGATGAATTTTTTCATGGACGTTCACTCATGCGTCCCCGTTGCTAATACCCCAGAATGTTCCCTTTGTCCCTTCCCTGTTAGTACCCCTCCCCGCTGTGATAACCCATATTCTGACTTCATAGGCCTTTTCTTGCTATTGGCTTTTCTTGGAAGCTGCATGAAGATTTTTGTTACAAAAGCATTAGAAGGGAAAATAATGCTCACTGCTATTTACTTAGGACATCCTTTGGGCCACATGCTGTAAAGCTGAGGGTTTTACATATATTTTATCCCAGGGTTTTCCTTAAGGATCTAGGCAAAATGTTTCCATCCTGTCTCTGAGGGGCCTACTTTTGTGTTAAACTTCTCCATGGCAGAAGCTGTTCTCTGAATTCCGCCTTCCTTTGCAGCACAAATGAAACATCTCCCCCTGGTCAGGCCCCTTTGGGGAGGGAGGAAGCAGCTGGATGCTGTCGCCAGCTTTGTGGGGCCTCCCTACTGGAAACCGCTGTAGGTCGTGTTGAGGGCCCCCCATCCCCGCTGTTTGCCTTGGTGTCCAGTCCTTTAATCACTGTCAATGGGCTGCCCCTGGACCCTCTCCAAGCCTCTACATTCCTCCAGACATAGTGGCCTGACCCTGACTGGATGACTTGGCTGGCCCCAGGGGGCCCAGAATGCTTGTCTGCCATGCTGTGGAAAGGAAGGGACAAAACTGATCCATCTGTGAATCAGGCGGCCTGAGTCAAGATTCAGAGTTGAGGAGGCCGTGGCCTTGAAGGCTCCCAAGGGCGTCTTGCTTAGATCCAGAGGTCGCGCCAGTGAAAATAGTTCCTCTCCCCATGGGAGGATAACCTCTGTGGCTGAGAGCTAGCTTCCAGAGCGTTCTGTGTTACTACAAATCAGTCTCAGGAAGGGGCCCTCTCTGGGGACGTGAGCAGCAATGAGGATCATGGGCACAATTGAGCAAAGGGAGCTGAGAAGGCAGAGCTGGAGCGTTTGTGTTCACGGTGCTGAGATAATCCCATTCTAATTCACTGCGTGCAGAGCTGTTTCTCTCGTTTTACACCATCACAGCATCATCCATTCAGAAGCCCACTCTGGGTGCTGGAGAAAGAGAGGGCATCCAGCAGCATCTGCTTTCCTCGTGGCTGCTTTTTTTTTTTTTCTATTGTGGTCAGAAACACGTAACATAAAATTTAGCATCTTATCTGTTAAGTGTATGGTATAGTGGTGTTAACTACATGTTTGTTGTTGTGCAACAGATCTCTAGAACTTTTTCATCTTGCATAACTGAAACGCCATATCTATTGAACGACAACTCCCCCATCCCTCTCCCCCCAGCCCCTGGCGACTTTCTTTTCCAAGGAGTTTGACTACTTTAGATACTGCGTGATTCCATTTATATGAGATAGTTGTCTTTTTATGACTGGCTTATTTCACTTGGCATAATGTCCTCAAGATTCATCCACGTTGTAACGTATGACAGGATTTCCTTATTTTAAGGCTGAATAATGTTTCATTGTATATACCACATTTTCTTTATCCATTCATCCATTGATGGATATTTGGCTTGCTTCCAACTCTGGGCTATTGTGAATAATGCTGCTGTGAACATGGGTGTGTGAATATCTCTTCGAGATCCTGTTTTTGTTTCTTTTGTATATATACCCAGAAGTGGGAATGCTAAGTCCTATGGCAATTTTATTTTTAATTTTTTGAGGAACTTCCATGCTGTTTTCCACAGTGGCTGTACCATTTTATGTTCCTACCAACAGCGTACAATGGGAGGGTTCCAGCTTCTCCACATCATCACCGACACTTTTTTTTTTCTTATGGTAGGCCTCCTAATAGATGTGAGGTGGTATCTCTTTGTGGTTTTGATTTGCATTTCCCTAATGACTAGTGATGTTGAGCATCTTTTCATGTGCCTGTTGGCCATTTGTATATTTTCTTTGGAGAATGTCTGTTCAAGTCTTTGCTGATTTTTAAATTGGATTGTTTTCCATCGCTGAGTTGTCCTCATTGCTTTTTGCTTTTTCACATGTGCCATCTTCTTAGGAAAGCCTTGTCCTACGGGACGTGCCCCCTGTCCTCCCCAGTTTAAACTCTGCCTGCTCCATGAAGCCTGTCATTGGTGACAGTGCCGTTTGGAATAAGCTTAGCATCTTTTGTGTCATTAGGAACTCAGCATTATGTTGTTACCTTAAATGGATAACTTATTTTATGTATGTCTTTTTGTTATGGAAGCCACTTGGGGACAGAGACAAAATCTTCTATGCTTTTTACTCTCAGTGCCTGGAGAAGATCTAGAGAGTGGTGTTTAAAAGTACGTTTGAATAATATGAGTGTCAATGTTAAAACAATTAAAAGCCAAATCAGTTGCCAACTCTTCTTGGTTGCTGATTCTAAGTGGTTGATGGAAGCATGAGGCAAAATGCTGTGACAGGTGACAACAAGGTACAAGGAGTGGTGACCTAGTCCATACTTACGTTTTGGAGGGCGCATATCTATTTGCTTTTTCTTTAATGTCTCAAATCTACCTGTCAAAACTTTCTGGGAGACAAGTATTTATTTTAAAATTAAAAAAGAAGATTTATGTTGTTCAAACATGTTTTGAGACTTTGGAGGTGCCTGGGGGTGTGGGCATGAGACCTGTATCTCCACGGAGCATAACATTGGATTCCTGTGTTGTATTTGAAGACAGAGAGATGGAGTGGCTTTTTTGAAAATGGCATTTGGTGCTGATTTCAAATAAAGAACAGATGGAGAATTTGAAAGCTGTGACAGGGAGTCAGCTGTCTCAATGACAAGTGGCATTTTCTGCACCATGGATCCATCTAGTAACCAGCTCTGGCAAGATTTAGGATGTTGGGCTGGCCTGGCAGGCTGACCTTGGCTTAGTACCTGCTGGTCTCTGCTCACAGGCATTGTGGTACCTTCTGGTTTTTCCCAGGGAACAAATGATTCCAGGTGTAAACACAGAATCAGGATTAGAGGCAAGCCCCTTCCCTTCCCACTCTCTCACCTTGTTCTCCTAGTATGCAGGTGAAAGTTTAAGAAACGGGGGAAAAATCACTTCTCTCTCTAACCACCCACAAAACCCAGAATAGGCACTGACTCTTCTCTTGGACCTGGGAGTGCAACTCACAGTGTTCAAGTCTGATGTTTCTGCTTTTCATTAGTCTCCAAGGCTCAGACAAAAAATAATTTAAGCATGCAGATTATTTCTGGGTGAAAGCGGTGTTCTCCAGCTCTCTCTGCTGTTTCATTTCCAAACATCAGGGAAGTCCCTTTCTGTTCACTACTTCTCATCTGTCCACTTTTTTCAAAGCCACAGGATACATTTTGGCATTTACTTCCATTGCTCTGTTTCCTGACTTTTTTTTCTCACTTAACTTTTTATTGAGCTATAACACGTATACAGGAAAGTGCATAAATAATCTGTGTATACCTTGATGACTTTTCATTTGGTGAACATTCTCAGAATGACTTTCCAGCTCCCCAGGGCCCCTTCCCTGTGCCTCCCAGGCCACTGTCTCCTCTCTTGGTGGAGGAGCTCCTTGGGGGCAGGACTCTGTGGCATCAAGGCCTTGATCCCCGTCACCGACTCTTCTCAGCAGCGGGGGCCTGACCCTTACTGTGTGGAGTGGGCCTGAGGGGTGGGGAGAGCTCTGGCCTTCTGAGTCTGGCGAATGCATGTATAAGAGGGTGGGGGTGTGGACTTACTGCTTTTGTGGCTGAGCCATCCAGAGAGGCCCATCTCCCGCTACCCCCAGGAAGGCCATGCCATTTCCATACAACCAAAAAGGCCTTTGAAATAAATTGCTCATTTTCTTCTTTTTTATTCTTTTGGGAGGAAAAACAATCCTTATAACATGAAATATGTCAGAGTAAGGTTTGGGGTGGTCCTGGACCCTCTTCCCCCTTTGTTATGATTATTTGGAATCTGAGTTTGAGCAAGTCTTGCTGTTTGCAGATTGCTCTCCTCTTCCTGTTTGTCTTCCCCGCTCTGCCCCCTGCCTCCCTCCCAGCAGAACTCATTTGGAGAGATTGATGGACTTATTAATGCTTTGGAGACAGTCCCTAGGAATTTTTTTTAATGTAGGATCCAGATTGACGTGTGTGTATATATAATGATTATCAGGGCTAAACAGTCTTTTCTTTCTATAATTTATATTCAGAGACTCTTCTCCTTGTTTTCCTACAGGCATACTGCCTTTGACACTTTGATCTCTGACCTCACAGGATGCCTTAATTTTAGTTTACTGTGAAATGCAATGTTTGGCTCTTCTAGGAATTCTTCAAGATTACTCCTTAAATGGTTTATGGAACTTAAAAAAACGAGGAGACAATAAACTAGACATTAAATGCAGAAAGTCCTTCCTTATAAGAGTCACTCTGCCCCATGATAAACATCCGCCTCTTTACGATCCCTTCAACCAGAAATACAATAAAGCATGGAAAGCCCTAGAAGCCAAGGGCTTTGCTGAATCCGTAAACTAAAATACAGCTAATTTATCAGCTAATTAGATAAGTGATTCAAGTTTGTAAGCCATGAGAATTGAGTCAAAAATTTAAAAAAAAAATTACTTAGCAGAATGGAGTGATTATTTGCTTAATACATTTTTATAGCTCCTTGCTGAGTGTCATTTCAGTCTATTCAGAAATGTGCTATGAGCACAAAACAGCACCAAGTGGAGAGGAATGAGGTGGTTTGCAGTGTAAGGAATAACAAGAGATCGTTTTATGTGGTTTAGCATCACAGGACAAGAGGCAGAGTGTGGGCAAGCTCAGAGTTCCAGTCGTTCTGAGTGTGTCCTCTTTTTCCTTTGGTCAGAGTGGCCTAGTCAAGGGTCCTCCGGGCAATTGGCTTGAAGGGGTGAAGACCAGAGGCTGGCAGGCAGTGATTTTATGACAGAATGACCTCAGGGATAACCAGGCCCCAATGGCGCCTCTCTCACTTGGTGACCTTGCCATTGCATTTGACCCCAGAGTGGTTGTTTCAGGGGCCCTGAGACCTGTGGGGAGGCTCTAAGGACAATAGTTACCAGACCTGCCTTCAAGGAGTGGGTTTTGATGGCTTCTCAGGGAAGAATTGGGAGTTTAAAGATGGAAAATACTGTCTAGTGAGACAAGGAAGACTCTGAAACTGGATTCCAGTCCTGTTTGTAGCCCTTACTAGCTCTGCGACTTAGGCAAAGCTCTCTCTGATCCTCAGGGTTCCCATGTGGGAGACGAGAATTCTAAAGACATCTCTGCCCCACCTTCCAGGGTTGCAGAAGTCAAATGTGGACCATATAAATGCAGGATGTTACAGCCTGTAGTGTGTTTGAAGGAAACAAACCAAGAAGTTAAACTCTGATTATTTTAAAATGCAGTATTTTAAGAAAATACATCTGTTGGCCAGAGTGAAGTGAACTGATAACAGACGCCAGTGGCGAATGCCCATGAGAAGTGGGCTGGCAGAGTGCACACCCTCAGGGGAAGCAGGTCAGCTCCTATTCAGCCTTGGGGGTGTCCTGACGTGCGGAGACGCGTGTGTAACTGGAGTGGGAGGTTATGTCCCAGCGCGAGGCTGGGGGTGTGCTGTGGTGGGTGGGGAAGGATGCTCCTGGTCTAGCGTCTCTCTGTGAGAACTGCTCTCCCTTGCAGTGTCTCCTTGAAGGTTTGACCCTAATGCTGAGAGGCTGCTCTTGAGAGCTGACCAAAGGCTCTCTCTGTCCCTGATGGCCTCATCTCCTCACACATGCCAACCTCTCACCCACCTCAGAGCCCTCTGCCCTGAACCTTAGATCCCCTCCCGCTGCTCCCTCAATTTTCTTCAGGTCTCTGCTTAGATGTCACCTCCTCAGAGAGGCCTTCCCTGACCAGCCCATCAAAACCAGCCACTTCCTCGCATGAGGGAACTTCCTGGTGAGACGGAAATGTTCTCTATCTTGCTAAGGGTATGGTTACATGAGCATACATGTTTGTCTAAGCTCATTAAATGGTACACTTGAGATTTGTGCATTTTGTTGTATGTAAATTTACTTAAAGAGCCATCAACAAACATTTACTTTTGTTAATGATATGCATGCTGAAGTGTTTCTGTAGGTAAAAAAGGGTCCAATATCAGCAGTTTCATATGGTTCAACCTAGTACTTTGCCCTGAACGAGCTCTGGACAGGAGCTCCCCAAAGTGTGCTCTGCAGATTGGCAGCCCCAGGGCCACCTGGGAGCTTGTTAGGGGTGCAGATTCTCGGGCCGGCTCCAGACCTGCTGAGCCAGAATCTCTGAGGTGGGGCCCGGCAGTCTGTGTTTTTGTAAGGCTTCAGGTGATTCTGATGGATCTCAGGTTTGGTGGAGGCTGACTGCTGATCTAGTGGGTGAGTAGGTGGGCCTTGTGAATGGCAGGGTCTATTGCGTTGGGCAGAGGAGCCGCCTCTTGTCTCCTTGGCGTTTCCTCAACATGTTCCTTCCGAAGACTCGAGTCTGGTTCCCTACCAGATGGACCCATGGGAATGGCATGACTGTTCACTGCTGTGTGCGCAGAGCCTGGCAAAGAGTAGGTGCTCAATAAACATGTGACGAGTGACTGCACAGGTGGGGCGTGCACAGAAGACCCATCCTGGCCTGAGGGCCCCAAGGTGGGCGTTGGGTGGTGGTCTTATTCTTCTCTTGGTGTGCTTTTCCCTCCTTTCCTGCTCTCCCCACATCTGGTGATTCCCTGGGGTCTGTCAGCTCTACCTCCAGCATGCATCCTGAAGCCATTCCCTTCTCTCATCCCCACTGCCCCTCTCCTGGTCCAGGCCAGCATCCTCTCTCACCTGGATGTTCACCTCCACTATTGCCCACCTACAGTCTCCACACAGCAGCTGAGTTATTTTTCCAAACTGTAAATCAGATCACGCTACTCACCCGTGTAAGACTCTCCATCAGCTTCCCATTACACATCCAGGAAATAAGGCATCTCCAAGGTCTGCCAGACTCCCCGTGGCCTGGCCCCTCTTGGACCTCATCTCCCTCCCATCACAGTCTCTCCAGACCAGTCCCACCAGCCTCCTTTCTTTCTCTTGAACCTCCTAGCCTTTCTCACCTGTTACCTTTGCATCTGATATTCCCTCCTTCTGGAACACCCTTCCCTGTATGCTTGGTGTGATTGGGTCTTTCCCACACTTTTAGGCCTTCCCACTCCCAGATTCTCCATCCCATAACCATGGTCTTTCCTTCCCAGTGCTCAGCACTTGCTTGATCCACATTTGTTTATATATTATTGTCTGTCTACTCCCAGTAGCCTCTCAGGGCCTTGTTCTTATTCACGCAGTTTGCTGATGCCCAGAACAGCGCCTGGTCGAAGATGTGGCTGGGTGGGAGAGAAGATGGCTTCCCGGCCCCTCTGCTGCTCTCTCCTTCCACAGAACCACCTGGCCCTGCTGGGGTCTGCTTTGCGACCTCCTGGGGCTGACTATCCTGCTCTGAACCCTTCTCTGTCCTTTAGGCCTGTGCCCACCGCTGGAAGAACATCTACTATGAAACAGACCACATCCTGCCCCACGGCTTCTGTTACATCATCCCGTCCAACCTCCAGGGCAAAGGCAGGATGCTGATCCCTTGCTATGAAGGTGAGCACTGATTGATTCTTCCTCACCCCTCTCCTGCCCTAAACAACCGCAGATCCATCTCCATACCACATCCGAACATTTCTCCCAGTTTTCCAAACTCTAACAGGAGGGTAGCACTATGTCCCCAGATGGCCTTTTGGTACCCGAGGCTCTGTCCAGGTAATGAGGAGGGTGGAAAGTGGCAGTGGTTCCAGGCCCTGCCCAGCCTTGCCCATCTCAGCCACAGTGTCCATGTTGCTTCCCAAGCTTTATGAAGTCTCAGAGACCAAAATTCACCAAGCCTCAGCCAATCAGTCAAATAGAACTCTTGGCTTCCTGGCACTGCCAGATGCTGTGTGGCCTTGGGAAACTTATTTTCTCTCTCTGGACCTCACTTTCCTCACTGGAAAATTCAGAGGTTGGCTCAGATGGTCTCTACAGTCCTGTGCGGTTCCCAGGTGGTCATAAGGCTCCCAGGACAGCTCCTGGCCACACCCATGAACAAATGTCCTGAAGAAGGGAGCAGAGATGACCCAGGATTCAGTCATTTCATAACATCCGAAGTCTAACTTTCCTTCTTGTCTGGTCCATGCACCCTCAGCACAGTTTTAAGAGATCCTTCCTGAGGGACACTGGGGGTTTTGGAAGGAAAATGTGTTTTCTTAGACTCCCTGCTTAGAACCTTCGAAAATGTGGGCACTGGGGGCCAGTCAGCCCGTCATCATTTAGCTTAGTCGAATTTGAGCTTTAAGGATTCAGTGTCATTTTCTTCAGTTTTATGGCTTGTTCTCTCAGATTTTCTTAGTCTAATTCCAAGTGAGCTAGAATTTGTTTCCTCTCTAAGTGCTGGGCTGTTCATATTTTAATTCTCCCCCTAATTTATTTTTTGGACAGAAGTCTCCACTAGCCTGTGCCCACATTTCCTTTGGGCCTCCTTGGGTTTTCCCAGGTTTTAAATTTTGTGGCCACCAAAGAGGGCTCTGAGACATGCTGTGTAGACACATGCATTTTTCTGTCTCAGAGAGGACCCTCCAGAGCTCAGGTGGGCTGGGCCATGCAGGGCCATGGACCTGGTCCCTGTGTGAGGTGAGCCTTTTTTCTCAGTGTCAGCATTTGGTCAGCTCTGGCTGAGTCATGTCTGGGAACTGACCTCTGGCCCTGCTTATCTTTGTATTGCCTCAGTGAGGATGAAAACTTTCATCTGAAAATTTCCTCAGTCAAGAGGGAGGAATAGGCAGTATAAATAGACGAATAATGGGCCAAGACTGTGTTCTGCCTCCACCAGCTTATTCCTCACTTTTTCCCCCAAGAAGAAAAGGGAAAAGCCCCTGGAGCAGTTCTTTGGGTAGTTCCTCAGGCTGGGGAAGGGTGAGGGAATAAATAGGAGGGATGGGGGCAGTGAGTATCGAACCCAAACTAGTGATGCAATAGGATCTTGGTTTTCCCAGAAGTCGTGTTGTGAAATAGGGACCTGTTGCTGTCCCCGATGATTCCTCTGTGTACCACCATAAACATGAGAAAGCAGGACAGCCCTGGGATGAGGTTGCTAGGGTCGGATGGCCATGTGTACCTATAGCCACCATGGCTCACGCCTTTAATGATTATTAAGCAGTTGTGGGATCAGCGGTAGGCCGGTCTTGGTCTGGGGGCTTTACACATTCTCACATTTAATCTTCAAAAACCCCTGAAAAACAGATATTTTTCCTTCACTAGGGTTTGAATATGGGTAGTTTATTTTGGAAGTTATTTCAGAAGACACCAGAAGTTCTTCCAGATGTAGAGGAGTGGGGAGTGAGCAAGGGAAGGGAAGGCAGACCTCAGGGATGTGTTACCACAAGTTACCGCTGTGGGCACTTGGGATGCAGTCCCTGGGGAGCTCTGGGTCCAGCATAGAACCATCTCCAAATTATCCCGCCTCAGAGGTGAGAGGGCTGGTGTCTTATCCACTTGGCCCATCCTACCGTGTGTGTGGGCAGGGAAAGCCCCCTGGCAGAGACACGGGTGCTGGCAGCTAGTAGTTGGGCCACGTCATAGAAATGGTAAGGGCTGGGCGGATGTGGGTGGGGCCTGGATAAGGCGGACTTCTGTGTGGCCATTCTCTGTAACAGATGAGGAAGCTGGGACTCAGAGTTTAAGTAAATTGCCACAGGTCACTCAAACAGTGAATAGTAGAGCTGGGTTTTTCATTTTGCATCTACCTGACCTCAGTAAACCATTTTATGCCCCAGTGGTTAGTGGCAATTTCTGTTTACTTGTGTTTTGGAGTTTCCAGTTTAAATGAGAAATAAGCACTAGTCAGCAACGCTCACAAAGCAAGAGAGGCTGACTGTTTGAACTATAATCGTGAGGTGAGGGAAACATGAACATCTGGGATGTTGATGTTCTCAAAACCAGGCCCTGCCTGCCTCCCCTTCTTTGCTGGCGGCTCTGGCATGACCCCCGGCAGGCATGTGGAAGCTCGCGTGAGCCAAGGAGAGCAGGAGTAGGGCCAGGTGACAGGCTGGGTTCAGGTCTGCTGCACGTGTCCGTCATTCACAGTAGAGTGTGAGCTCTGAGCCTAGGCCTTAAGAGGCGTTGTGTGTTTCTTCCTAGCCCTCTGGGCACTTCAGACCATCGCCACAGAACATGCCCCCTGTAGCTCACTGGTCCCAGGAAAGAGATGTGTGGAACAGACCTGAACTGAATTTGTAGCCAAAGCCCAACTAGATCAGCCAAACCCTTGCTGATCTGTGAATGTGTGAGTGAGAAATGAACGCTTGCTGTTTGCCATGGAGGTTTCATGGTGGTTATGCAGTAATAGCTGACTGACGTGGGGCTCAACTCAGGAACCCAAATTCCCTTCACACAGCAGTGGCTGTGGGGTCAGTTCAGCCCTCCAGGATCACTCTTTTGATTGTTTCTTGACTTAATGATGGCCAAATGGACCCAGCAAAGAAATTAGCAAAGTGGTTGTGCCCCCATGCAATCCTCCTTCCCCACCCCCCACTTCCATATCCTAACTCATTCACTGGCCCAAGGAGGAGTAAGGGGTGGGACTGGGGTGGGGAGTGTTGGGGTATAAGAGCAGCTCCTTAGCACAATGGAGGACTGAACAGAACGTTTCTATGGTTCTTGGTTCTGTAAGAGGTGAGGGGTCTCAGACGCTCAGATTTCTCTTGAAGGCTGGGTGGGGGTACAGGCCACAGTTAGGGCCTTTGCCTGTGCTCTGTTGCCTTAGAGATCTCCACTTCCCTGTTTTGTGGCCTAAACTAAGTCTACTTTGGCTCTTAAGGCAACAATTATTTTCTCTTAATGTGGAAAAAGTTGTTGACACAGCTCTCTGTTTCGAGTTGGGGATCATGTATGGTTAAGTATAAGGGGTGTATCTTCGAGTTTGACAGGACCTTTCACGTCTCATCTAGGCCAGCCTGTCTTTACTGGGTTCTAGAGATGTGTGGCTTGCTCAAGGCCGGGTTTTTCTTTCCATTCTGTTATTCTTATGCCACACAGTGGAGTGGCTGAGAGCACAGATGCTGGACCCAGGCTGCCAGAGTTCAAGTTCTGGCTCTGCCACTTGTTAATCGTGTGACTTCGGATGAGTTATTTAACTTCTCTGTGCCTAACCTACCTCAAAGGACTGAGAAGAGGATTGAGTTAGTACTTGTAAGTTCTTAGAACAGTGCCTGACGTGTATATGTTGATATACTATATGCTAAACATATATGCTAACACACCATATTATGTGCTGATGTACTATATGCTGAGCACGTGTTCGTTAATCACCATGAGGTGAGTAATTTGTCTACCAAGAATAGAGTCCACTTAATTAAGTACCTGTTACATACTCTGCTAAGTGCCTGGTAGATAAAACCCAAGTGACACAGTCCCAGCTGTCAAGAAGTTCCCCATCTACCAGAGGAAAACATAGAGGGAACGTGGTGTTTCAAAAGTGGGAGAGCTCTGTGGGGGGAAGTCCATGCCAGTGTGTACTGCTGGGTACCTCTTTCCAAGGGCTCAAGCTGCATCCAAGTTCAAGGTGGCATTAAGGCAGGATTATTTCATTTTACAACTGCAAAAACTGAGACCCACTTAGAGTCTCAGCCAGTTGGGGCCCATGGAGGAAAGGTGGAAATCTACTGTTGCTCATGGTGGTAGGTGCAGGGTTGGGGAGGAAGGGGTACAGCTGCCTCTGGGCGCACGTCCTCTGGAATAGTGGAAAGACCACGGGAGAAGGTGTGGGAGGCTTGGCCGAGACCACTCTTTCATCCTCCTGCCTCTGTGGCTTCAGGCCGGTGGCTGGCTGGACCCTCAGTGGGAACGGACCCTCTACTGCCTCCATTGCATTGACCTCTCAGGGTGGTTGTGAGGGGCTCATGAGAAAACTCAGGTGCAAGTGCTCAGAATGACCACACATTGTTCTATCATTGTGGCCTTATTGTGGGTCTCTGTGAGGGTCAGCTGTGCTCTCAGAATGTTGGAAGGTTAGTTTGAGGAAAGACTCTAGGTGTGTGGGCACCTGTCCAAAATGTCTCAAACTTTTTTTTTTTAAGATTGGCAACTGTTGCCAATCTTTTTTTTCCTGCTTTTTTCTCCCCAAACCCCCCCAGTATATAGTTGTATATCTTTTTAGTTGTGGGTCCTTCTAGTTGTGGCACGTAGGACGCCACCTCACTGCGGCCTGATGCGCGGTGCCATGTCCACGCCCAGGATCCGAACCAGCGAAACCCTGGGCTGCTGAAGCGGAGCTCACAAACTTAACCACCTGGCCATGGGGCCGGCCCCTCAAACTTCTGAGTTCTTAAAAAATTGGTCTTTGGTTTGGCACAAGGTCATTTTTCTCATGACTTTTCAGGTGCTTCCTGTTTCTGGTTGGGTGGGAAATGCAATCAGAATATCCTGTTTGGAACCAGGAAATATAGAGGGAATGGGAAACAAAAATGAATTTAGGACACAAAGTAAAATAAACTAATGGCGCATACCCTTAAGTCAAATCCTTTAGTTTATATATGATAGGAGAACAGCATCATTACTAGTGTATGTTGTTTGGTTTTGTCAGAACGTGTGAGAAAATGAGAGGTTCAGTGGGACAGCATATGAGGAAAACTTTTTAAATTAAAGAGCAGGCACTATAAAACCTTAGTTTCTATTAACCAAGTCATGATATTTTAGGAGTCCCAGAAGTTAAGTTAGCGCATTGATAAAATCAAGCACAGAGATTTCTTTCATCCTTTGCCCTTGAGCCCACTGAGACAAGAAGCCGCAGCTTGGCCAGAGTGAAGCTGGAAACAAGTCATCTTTTTATTGTGACAGAAAAACCTCATTAATAAGGAATAATTTGGGAGAAACTCAGCTAAATTAACAAAAAGTGTTCCAGATAAAACACTGATAAAGAGATGCAATTAGGGTCCCAATTGTGTATTGGACCTAATTTCAGAATCTGGCTTCACCACTCACTTATTCTTATGATTGAACCCATAGCTCCTGCTTTCTGACTGGGTGACTTTGGTCAAACCCTTTGAGCCTCAGAGCCCTTGTCTATAAAATGAGGTGATGAATCCCTACTTACGAGGTAATTGAGGTATGAAATGTGTCGAACACAGTTCCCAGCTCAGAGTCAACACTCAATAAACGTGAATTTTCTAATTGACTTTTAAGTACTCTGATAGTATTCTTAAACCTTCTCAGAAGGTCTCTCTCAGATCTTGCTGTAATGAACAGATAGTGGAGGATAGAAAGCTGGGTATTATTAAAATGATTTTCAGACTCCTTGAAAAGATTATAATTTCTTAAATACCTTTGAAGATCATATTTGCACAATTTACTTGCTTGATAAGCTCTCTTCTCCCCTTTTTTGTAGACTAAAGTTTAATTCATGCCATGTTTAAATGTTCTCAAGTTTGGAATTGTTGGGGTCTGAGTTTATCAAATTTTACTGCGCTTTAAAATCGTCCCATTGATTCCAAAGATTTCTGTACCACTTTCTTTATTATCAGGGGGTGGCTGGCCCTTTATTCCTAATTGTGTTTGCCTCTCTCAAGACAGTGATCATTTCTAGAGAAGGAAATAGATCACTCATTCAGTTGTGAAGGGTTTTTTCCCCCCTATTGCTGAGGGCTCTTGCTCCGCAAGGGATCAAAATCAATCAAGAGTCATTTACAAATGAAAAGCAATTGAGGTTGTTTTGTTTCGTTGTGTTTTTGTTTTGTTTTGGAGAGAACCATAAAAGGCTAAGTTGATCCATTTAAACATTTAAGCATAAGCCCTAAAAATTTTTATTAAATAAAGAACTCTCCATTTACATAGGATTTTATGGTTTCCAAAGAGCTTTCATAAACATTATCTCATTTAAGTAAATACAACAAATTTTAAAAAAGCAAATGCAGTTCAGTATTATGGCCAGTTAAGGCGGAGAGGGACCCTGAGGAGGAGAGAGGGAGGGTGCTGAGGAGACAGTCAGGGCCAGAGGAGGAAGGCCAGGTCTCTGGCAGTGCCTCTCAGGGAGCCCTGCCATGCTTTCCCTTTGGTGTCGAGAATTTTTATCTTGGGCACAAATAATATTCTATATCCCAAACGTGTTTCCATACATTGTATGGAATTATTGATTGCTTAAACTGCATCTTCTAATATCTTCCTTATGAGTGTCCAAATTTTATGAATCACCTCTTCTAAAGTTGCATATCTGCATGATGGATGTCTTGAGTTTTGTTCCTGTCAGAGAAACTAACATTCAGATTCACTTAACACTTACCGAGCACCTACTGGGAGCCAAGTGTTGTCCTTGGTACTTAACATTGATGATCTTGCTGAGTAACCACATTATTTTGGGGTAAGTATTCTTATCTCCATTGTGCAGATGAGAAGACTGAACCTCAGGGCGGTCGATGAAGATCAGAAGCTTATTTAGCAGAGGAAGGGTTGCTGGCTTTTCAGTTCAGAGTAGATTTCTTTGTACTACCTGTTCTGTTGAGATGTTGGTTTTCTGTGTGATTACTGGGATACTGTAGCCCATCACAGAGAAAAATCCCCTGTTTTTTTATGTCATAATTTTATTTTATAAGTTTTTAGGATGCTACGCTGTAGACTTTTCAAGCTATGTTGCAGTTTTGCAGTTGTAGACACAAAATAGAGGTACGTCCCAGCAGGTGTAGGGGGCAGACGGGGGCCCCTTAGCCTTATAAAATTTTCAGGGGGACCGATCTGCTCTATGTCTTGGATCTTTCCTTACTCTAAGTATTTGGTTTTAATGTCTGAACAGTGATTTGACTGTCAATGTTTTAGTGATTATTATTTTGTAAGTCCATAGCTTTGGTCACATAGTGAATTCTCAGTTCTGAGCTGGGGTTCTCACTGAAATGTGACTATCCCATGTTCAGGGTCCCTTCTTTTGGAGGGACAAGAGATAATGCAATGTACAGTGTCTTGGTCATTTAGGGCTGCATAACAAAAATACCATAGACTGGGGTCGCGTAACATTTTTTCTCATTGTTCTGAAGGCTGGGAAGTCCAAGATCAAGGCCCCGGCTGATTTGGTGTCCAGTGAGGACCCTTCATGGTTCATAGATGGCAGGCTTCTTGCTGTGTCCTCAGATGGCAGAAAGCAGGGAGAAGCAAGCTCTCTCAGGACTTTTAAGGGCACTAATCTCATTCGTGGGGGCTCTGCCCTCCGGATCTCGTCTCATCGTCATTGCCTCCCAAGGCCCCATCTCCTAATACTTTCACATTGGGGAGCATGGTTTCAACATATGGATTTTGGGAAGACACAAGCATAGTCCATAACACACAGTAAGTGGAATATATCTATACTGTTAGCTTCCTGTGAAGTTGCTTCTGCCTCTGAAGTAGGGAGTTGGAAAAATGTGTTACTGGATTCTGGGTAGAAGAAACTATTTAAAGATTGCAAAACATTAAAAAATTTTATTGTGAAAAATACATAAAATTTACCGTTTTAACTATTTTTAAGTGTACAGTTTTGTAGTATTATGTACATTCACACCCTTGTGCAGCCACCACCACCAATCTCCAGAACTTTGTCATCATCCCAAACTAAAACTCGGTACCCATTAAACAGAAACTCCCCTTCCCCTCTTCTTCCTGGCAACTACCGTTCTACTTTGCCTCAATCAATTTGGCTACTCTAGGTGCCTCATGTAAGTAGAATCATCCAGTGTTTGTCTTTTTGTGTCTGGCTTATTTCACTTAACATGATGTCCTCAAGGTTCACCCATGTTGTGGCATGTGTCAGAATTTCCTTCCTTTTTAAGGCTGAATAATATTCCATTATATGAAATGCCACATTTTGTTTATCCATTCATCCATCGATGGAAAACATTTTTTTTAAATGATAAGAATGTCATCACTGGAAATGTGCTCTGTGAAGCATGGTGGTGTGGCAGAAGCAGATTGGAAATCAGGATCCTGGCTCTTTAGTCCCAACTTAGACTAATTAGCTGTGTGGCTTTAAATAAAACTGCTCTCTCTCAGCAATAGTGTCTTCATCTGTGAAATGAACGGATGGGGTTAGAATTATAGATATTATCTAAAGATCTTTTCCCCTCTTAAAGCCTCTTTCTCTCACTTAATTGTAAGTTTTGGCTTTATACAATTTGCATTTAATGTTGACCATAGCTTAATTATCAATTATTTTGATAAAATGTTCTCTCTCTCTAACCTAGCTATTTAGATCATTTACTTTTTTTTTCCCCATTAGACTGTGGTGCCTTGTAACTGAGGGTAGTTTTGTTCTCTCTTCAGTTTTGTATGTTTAAATGCTCTTTTTATTACTAGAGATTTATCTGCTCGAATTCCCTGTCCCCTAAATTAATTTTCAGTTATTTAGTATTCACTCAGAAATTGAGCAAAAATTCAAAAATAATTTAAGACTGGAAAGGTATTTTTTTCTCTATTTTATTTCATGGCCAAGCTAAGGAACTATGGAAAAACAATTTTAAAATTGATATGTTAAAAAGACTAGCTTTGAAAGATGAAGCTTTCTCAAATGGGTTATTGAAAGAGAGATTATTGGGAAGAATATATGTTACGCCATATGTATATCTTGATCTTCCCATGGGATGGTTTTATCCCACCAGAGTTTGGGAAGGATGCAGGAAGTGACCCCACCCACTTTAGTTCTTGAATGAATTAAAATTCAGTAGTGTAAGCTCCATGCGTTGAGTTGCAGATTGTGAACATTTGGAAACTGGTATTTTTTTCCTCTCTGAATTGCCTTCTGTTTAGACAGGGTTTAGTAAAACCAGCAGCTGAACCAAGGAAAATTTGACCATATTTAGAATGGAGGAGCCATACACCTTAATGAATCAAAATGCGTGAAGCAGGCCAATTCAAACCCACCCACCGCAGAAAGGCAGAAAGGCAGAGCTTTCCAATCTGTTCCCAGCTCCCCTGAGTGATCTCTAGGGCCTCTCCTTCAACCATCTCTCTTGCTTCCCGGATTCGGTTCCCCCCAGCTGAACTGAGTTAGGTTTGTTACAGCATCTCTGAGCTGCTGTGATGCGGAGCCTGATTCTCCCTTCTTCTTCGAGGCAGATCAATGTTTCATTTCGCAGTGAAGAGGGAGGGAAGTAGCACGTTGCAGTCCCCTCTCTGCCCGGCCACATCCTTGGAGCATTTGCAGACGGAGTGGACGTGCCCAGAAGCAGCCCGCTGTGGGGCCCACAGCCTTTGTGTGGAGGAAAAATTCTCCCTGGGAACACAGGAGACTGGAGGTCCCACCCTGGTCCCTCCGCCCTGTGCTTCCTGGACTTCTCAATGGAGGGAGAGTGTGTGACCTGGGGGGCAGCCCCTAGTCTCCACACCCACCTCCCTTCTCATAGCTCTGTGGCAGAGGCTTTCCTGCCTTCTCCGGGCTGGGCAAGCACAATCAAGTTTTTTAGGATATGGGTATGGTACATAGGGTAGTCTCCCATACCCGTATCCTAGGCCTGGATGTGGACATTTGGAAAGTGGATTAGAGAGAAACCTCAGCTTGACCTTTCTATATAATTTTTTCTTTTTGAAGAAGGAATCAGGTTAAAATAACCATGACATCCTTAACTCACAGAAGTAGCACTCAAAAGAATGAAAACAACTGAAGTGTGCTGCGGTCCATTGTCCATGTGTCTGGCCGGTGTCTCTTGGGAAAGCCCCCAAGTGCAACCCTGGGCCCTAACGATCACCACAGCACCCTGAGGTGTCATCTTACCCGTTGTGTGGCCTTGTTCACTTTACAAAGTGCTTTCTTAGATCACTTCTCACTTAATCAGGACTATTGAATATCCAGCAGGCTGGCACAATGTGATATATTTTTTTTCTTTCTTACCAAAAAGGTGCAGGCTGGACTGGGCATAGAACTTTGGGTTCAGGGGCCATGATTGTACGATGGCGCTGCATCTCAAGATGTGGTTGATCAGGAACAGCTTTGAAAAGGCTGCTCATGAGTTCTTCGCAGGGTTTGGCTTTTATAAGAAGAGCACTTTGCATAAGGAGGCCTGGACTTGGACACAGGCGCAGTGACTTCTTGGGCCTGTGTCTCCGGGGTGGGCTGTCCTATCTGTGGCTCAGTGGCTTTTCTCAGGTATTTGAGGACAGTCAGTGAAGGGTCATGCCAGGATGTGGGCAGGGATTGAAGAACCGGATCTGAGTATTCTACCCAGTTCCTCCTGAGGCCCAAGAGGAGATGGGCTTGCCTAATGTAGAATCAGCCAATCTAGATTTGGAAAGCCCAGAAAAATCCATCCTGTGGGTCCTCGCCCTGCTCTGATCACACCCACCACCATCCTAAGGTCTCTGGGGTTAGCAGTGGGACTGGGTGGAGAACCCCAGGATTCCTGGTGCCCAGAACACAACTCCTTGTCAAGCAAGGCTGAGGTGGACGTCAGGAGTCTGATGGGTTGGAAGACAAAAGGCACTGCTGGAAGGTCAGGAGGGACAAAGGTCCAAAGTGAGCAGGTTGGAGAGTTCAGGTGCTTAGTGGCTGGAGGAGTGTGCCTGATCCTCTTACATTTCCACCTGGGCCTCAGGCCTGTGCACGGAGGAGCATGCGTGCTCCTCTTCCCTCAGCACACCATCATTAGCACATTGAGTAGCTGGCATAGGGCTGGTATTGAGGGCACTGAGAGGAATAAACTCATCTTGATGCTGAATAAACTGTGTGATGAACAAATAAATTTTGTGATGGGGAGAGTATATCATTTATCTTTACCTGCAAAGTCACCTGGACAGAGAAGCTGAGGAAGGGGTTCTGGGAGGCTGTGGAAGGCTTGGAATGTGAAAGTGTCTAATCCAGTCATACCAGTTGGGCCTTCCTAGACTAGAGTTGCCACTAATGCCCCCCAAAGTGTGTGTGGTGGGATGGGGTGGGGGTGGAAGCATTAGGACTGGATCCTATCCAAGTTGGAGTTAATTACAGTCATAGAAGTTTCTGGAAGGTCGA
This sequence comes from Equus caballus, assembly GCF_041296265.1. Lineage (NCBI taxonomy): Eukaryota > Metazoa > Chordata > Mammalia > Perissodactyla > Equidae > Equus > Equus caballus. Next base: position 59,082,193 of record NC_091699.1, on the reverse strand, counting down.
ACATGGCCTGTTCTCTAATCTGGAGTTATGGATACTAGCCAGGAGCCCCATGTGGTTTAATTCCTTGCTCTAGAGCACCCTGAGAAGGCAAATATAGACCCTGGGATTTCAGAAATGTCAAAGCCAGTGGGATGGTGCCTGCTTCCTGTGTGTCCCTGGCCCTCAGACCTCTGATGGGGTGTCCAGGGAAGACAGGGGCTGAGGCAGGGGTCCTGGTAAAAGGGTTTCACCTTGCAGGCCTGTTGCCTGGGGCTAGGAGTAGGGTACTCTCAGCTCCCAGTGTGGCAATGGCCACCTCAGAAACCCTGGGTCCTGCTCCTTGCATAGAACTTGCCAGCACAGTTTGGGGATGAGGTGGGGAAAGACAAGTTTTCATATCTACTATTTTTGGAGTCCCTGTCACAAAAGAGACCTTGAAACTATTTTCTTTAAAATATGAGTGATTCCCACATAATTCCTATTCATGTCATAAATTTATGAGGCTGAACTGGTGTGTCCTGCACTGTAGTTCCATTCAGCTCATGGGGTCTGAATTTCCTTTGTATGTTTCATTTGTTTGAGAGTTACAGCTGGGTATTTAACCCCCAGAGTCAGTGGCATGGATATACTTTTTGCCAGAACTTCCAGATTTAATAGAACTGTTCGTTCAGGTTGGGACATTTTGATCTTCTTGCTATTGTGCTATTTGATGTAGGATTTATTATTTTTATTTCTTGCTGTCATACAGTTTGATGCAAGATCTCTTTATGACTTTGCATACGCCCCACTCCCAACCCTGGTGCAAGATTTTGCAGAGAACAAGCAAGTTCCGTTCGTCATTGGCTTGCTTTCTGGCAGGCCTGTGAGTTCTCCTTGTAATAACAGGACAAGGCGGGAGGAACTGATTTAGCCCTCGCATGGAAGAGGAGTAACTCCACTGACATTCCGTTGTAATTTAGCAGTGGTTAATGGCCACTTACTGGAAAATGTTACCAGGCTCTGCGGTGAGTGTTGTTAGAAACTGAATTACTCTGTATATTTCCCCAGGGTCCTTTCCCCCTTCTCCTCTAGTAGACTCTCTGAACTGCAGGAAGTGGCATATGTTGCAATCACAGCTTTGTTGTTCTTTTGTATTATTTATTTTGTGTTTCAAAATTAAGTATATCGCCTTTAATGGTACCAGAGACTTGCCAAGAGCCCAGGGAGTGGCATGGGGTTCCCTGGGTTATTTTGCTGGTGCCCAGGAATGGCTGCCAGCCTGTGACCAGCAATGTCAGTTTCACACGTAATTAATTTGAGTCAGCTGAGCTGAACATCACTCCATCTCTGTCTTTACCAATGTAATTATTTTAAACAGCTGGTCACTTCCCGAATTTTGTGTAATCACTCACTTTGCAAAACCTTTGCTAGGCCAAAGAGGTGAAAGAATGTGAGTATCTGAGTCCCAGCTTGGATAGAATCCTGGCTTTGCCATTTACTAGCTGTGTGACCTTGAACAATTCGCTTAACCTTTCTGAGCCTCTAGAGTTTTACCTGTTAACAAATGGCAATATGGGTTCCTAGGGATGAGGGATCAATGAAATGATGTGAGTGGGGGCAGCTAACGCAGTGCTTAGGACATTCCAAACCCTCTTCCTTGCCAACGTAAAAATAAAACAGCAGCAATAGAACGCCCCCTTTGTCAGATCGGAGTGTTGGAACTGAGGGAGTGGTGGAGGCAGAGAACTTATCCATTAGTTTCCTTTTGACCTGGAGAGATCTCCTCTTTTCCTTCCACACAAGGAAGATGAAGGAGTCAGTGAGTAGCATCACCATACGTCATCAGTGATAGCGTAACTGTGTGCTGGGGCAGGTCCAGCGGCATCCTCTCTTCCTGCAGCCATGGGCTTTGATGGCTGGCTTCTGGTTGAATGGTAGACAGCATATTGCCTCCAGCTGTATGGAGTGTCTTTTTGGGAGGCTTGATCGTCTTCCAGGGGACTCCACACTGGGATGGCCACATCATTCCATTTCTGGGTCATGTTTTCAGCTCCTCCTTCCTACTGGGGCTGTCCATCCTTCCTGAAGTAAATGAAATAATTGTCACCAGCCTCCCACTTAATTACCACGGCTGCTGCTCCTCTTTCCCTACGTGCATGCAGGAAGTTCGCTGGGGCATTTGGCAGTCTCACAATCCGATGGCACCAGAGCCTGGATTTTTGAGGTCTGGTGGATTCCTGAGACTGTCCTTCCACGCCCCAAGTCTGGATGGCGTCCCTGGGCCCAGCCCGCAGCAGCACATGGGGAACTGGCCAGCACGCTCGGCTGCTCCACACACGACTGGCACACACTGACGAGGCTGTGGTTTGCTTCTCTTCCCCTCCCTCCCCCTCTAGAGTACAAGAAGAAGTACGGAGAGGAACACGGCTCCTGCCAGGCTGGGATAGCAGGTTTCTTCACCGAGGTGGGTGTTGGCTGTTTGGGCATTTCTTCTCTTCTTGGGGTTCATTTCCTTGCTGATTGTGACTGTGATAGCCCCTTGTGATGGGTCTTCCTGTGCCCCCACCTTCCTCAGCCGTGAGGGAGTAGATCCTGGTCCTCACATCCAGGGAATGTTATCGAAACTGGTGGGGGCACCTGCTGGCCAGAGACCACTGGGAAGAGGGGGTGGGCTGGTTCATTTGGAGGATACCCGTATTTGGACAGTTTCTCTAGGAGTCAGCTTGACTCTGAGACCCGTGGAGGGAATTGATTAAAGGTGGTGTATGTGAGGCAGCGCTCAGTCAAGTTTGTGTCTCGTTGGCAGTTGTGAAGATACATTAAGCATCACCTCCTATCATTCCTCTCTCCTTAGTGGAGAGACTTGATTTTTATGCACGGCTTCAACCATCCCCTTTCCCAAATTCTGAAGGACCGTAGACTTAAATGCGTATGTACCTATGCAGCCATTCCATGACCTTTGGCTGGTGGTATGTTTTTAGAGGCTGTTTTCTTATGTGAGTCTTCCCCACTGTAAGTTTACCCTTTGCATCAACTCCTCATTTCTCAAATATTTTTATGAGTGTCTGCCATGTGCAAAGTTTCATGCTAGGATCATCATCCATCTGGTTACTTAGGCCAAAACAAAAAAGTACTTTTTACTTCTAATTCATCTGAAATCCTGTTGTTTTAACCTCCAAAACATATCCCAAATATGGCAGCTTTAATTCCCACCACCATCAGCCTTCTAGAAAAGCTACTGTCATCTCCAGAGGATGTACTGGCCTTGAGTTGATATTCCTGCATCCATTTTTTTTATTGTAGTAAAATACACACGACATAAAATTCACCATTTTAATAGCCGTTTTGAAGCAAACAATTCAGTGGTGTTTAGTACATTCACCGTGTTGTGCAACCATCACCTCTGTCTAGTGGCAGGACGTTTTCATCACCTCAGTCTGCATCCGTTCTCAACCCTCACCTCGAGTTTTCTGCTCACCAGCCTGAGGAATCTTTCAAAATCAAACCCTGCCCTTCTGACTCTGTGACTTCCCATCACATGATGGATGGAAATCCAAACTCTGTGTCTTGGCCCGTGGGCCTGGCTTTCTGACATCTTCTCTCCTTCACTCACTCCAGGACAACCCAAAGCTGCAGCAGGGGACGAGACATTGAGGGAGAGAAAGGACCAATAACACCCAGTGGTTTCCACAGCTTTCTGAAGAGCACCCCTTCTGATGAGGAGCAAAACTGCCCACCTTAATTTCTGAAACTGCTATTTAAATTTGAAGAAAAAAAATAGACAGTTGGTAATATAGTGTCTAATCTAGAAAGCAAAATGGAAAAGGTGGAAAAGTCAGAAATTTTATTATCTTTCTCTCTCAAACCAATAAATATGAGATGCTTCCCTCCCAACCTCCCATTCCTTACCTTCAGTAATTCTTACTGTATCCATTCACTGTCGTTTTTATGACAGTCTGCTCCACACAGAGTTCCATGCTAAGCCATGTGGATGGCACCACCAATCTTCCTAGCTGTTCAGGCCAAAAATGAAAAGATTCTTCTCTTACTCACTCTCCTACATCCAAACCATCAGCAGGTCCCACTTTCTATGCCCTTAAAACCTATCGCAAAGACATCCATTCTCTCCGCCTCTACCCCCACCCCAGATCTAAGGTGCAGATGTCCTCCTCCTGGTCCACTGCAGAGCTGTCCTGACTTCCCGCTTCCTGCCTCACCTCCCAACAGATTGTTCCCACACAGCAGCCATAACCAACTTTTAGAAACAAGGAGAATATTGTGGTGCTCCTTTGCTCAGAACCTTCTGGTGTCTTCTCATCACACTTACAATAAAATCCACGCTCCTCCCCATGGCCTCCTAAACTTTCCAGCCTCGCCTGTTACCTGGCCTTCCCCAACTCACTGCTTCCAACCACAGAGACTTGCAGCTGCTGCACAAGCATGCCAGACTCCTACTGGCAGCCTTGTACTCGAGGTCCCCATGCGTGGCGTCTTGTGCACAAGTGCACATTTCTTTAGGACAGTTGCATAGTAGAGGTGTTGCTGGGTCAAAAGCTATCCAAAATTTAAATTTTGGTACATGCTGGCAAATTGGACTTCATAAATGTTTACCAATTGATGTTCCCCTCAGTTGTGTGTCACTGTCCCTTTGTTCTCTCACCAACACTTTTAATTTTTGTCATTAAAAAAAGATACCTCATTTTAATGTCCTTTTACCTAATTATTAATGCAGTTTAGTGTTGGCCATTTGTATGTATTTTTCTGGAAATTTCCTGTCTATGTTCTTAGTCTGTTCTATTTTTTATAAAATTGTTTTACTGATTTTTAGGAACTTGTATTTTCAACACTAATCTCTTATCTCTTACGTGTTGCGAAGTTTTTTCATCAGTCTTTTACGTTTGCTTATAGTATTTTTATTGTACTGACATTGAACATTTATATTGGTCAAATCTATCAGTCTTTCTCTTTCTGGATTCTAGACCTCTCTCTTAGGAAGATCATCTCCATCCTAAGAATATGAAATATCCACTTATATTTTCTTCTAGCACTTTTATAGATTAAAAAAATACGTATGTTTAATCCATCTTGGATTTATTTTTGCAATCCTTATATGGTAAAAACAAACTCCATTGTTTTCCTAACTGTATAGTTGATTGTTCTGATACTGGTTTGTTAAGCAGTTCTTTCTATCCCCAGTGATTTGAAATACCATCCTGCCTTATGCCAAGTTCACTCTCTTCTTTCATCTCAGTAAGCATCTAGATTGTGTAACTTCTATGGCTGTTGTTCCTCCAGGAAGGTCTATAAAGTATGACTCAACCAGTAGGCCACAGGGAATCACTGTGAGTTCGCAAGCAGGTGAGGGACGCGGTGGATGGCAGTGCTGTAAGAAAGGCCGTTTGGGCTGCATATGCCTAGGAGTCTGGAAGTGGGAGAGCCTGGAGGGAGGCCAGGAAGGAGGCTGTGATGGTCTAGCCACAAAGCAACAAGTCAGGCTAGGGGGACGCTTTAGGAATAAAAGTGATGGGGGAAGTTGGAGAATATGAAGGCAGTACCAATGGCTGGGTGGCCAGAGGACTGGTGTAAAGGAAGGAGGCTTTGAGCCAGGGTTCTGGGGAATGGTGGTGCCCTGGTAGTAAGGGGGCTGCACAGGAAAGAATCCACTGGGAGAGGTAAACTGATGGGTCAGATTTAGACATGGGCAGTGTGAGGTGATGGGCAGGACACTCATGGATGTTTTTAGAAGATATTTGCATATAGGGACTGGAGCTCAGTCTGAGTTAGAAACTTAGATTTGGCCATTGCTGATAACTCGCTGAGGGGACTGGGTGTGTTTAGTGTGGGGCCAGCAGGGGTGTGTGTTGGGGGAGGGGTGGAGAGTGCCTCTTTTAGACACTGAGAGGAGAAAGTAGATTCGTCACAGAAATAGGAACTTATCAGAGATGTTGATGGAGAAGAAAGGGAGAGAAAGAGTTGCCAGGGAGGGGGTGTCACTGTGGTCTCGCTATGTGGAAAGGCAAGGAAGACAAGAGCATTGGGGCTGGGTGGAAGGAGGGCTTGGTCAGAGGAGCGGGAAGGGCAGGAGTGTGGAGGGGAGACTCAGGTGGGTATGCAAGCTCAAGGTGACTGGGGAGATGAGAGGACATATGGAAACTCCAGGCTCTGGGATCCACAGCCCAAAGGAACCATGGTGCGTCAGCATGTGCTGGCTGGAGCATCAACAGTGGGGCTGAGGGGCATGGATGGGCAGGGGATGGCAGCAAGTGGGAGGCTCAGTCCTCTGACTTGGTCACGTGGTCTCCTGGCTGCTCTGGGCTTTGGCCTCTGCTTCAGTTCCCAGGCTCTTGGCCTTCCTAAACAGGAGGTCTTTGAACTCGCAGCCTCGCTCGTTTCTGGAACTTCAGCTGTTGGAGGCTGAGTGGGAAATGTGGTCAAAAGGGTCAAGCAGTACTGCCCTCCTCCTCTGCCCTCTGGCTGACCTTGTCACTTGGGCTTGCCTTTGCTGTGGGCTGCGCTGTCCCTGCACAGGGCAGGCAGCTGCCTCCCAAGTTGGATGTGCTTCTATGGCCTTCCGGGCATGGCCATTTTGGCCCAAAGTACTCTGGGCCAGGGTGCCTGCTTGACCTGAAGGTCGGTGACCCTGGGGTTATCAAAGCTGTTTGAGTTATGGATACCACATGAGTTTTAGCCCATCATTGAGGATAAAGGGAGAGTTTCCTGGGAACTGCATTTATTTTTGTAGCCTAGGATAACAGAGGTGATAGATACTCCTAGCCAGCAAGAGAAGACCCTGCCAACGGTTGGTGGACCAACCAAGCCAACGTTGGAGCACCACTGTGGAAACCTGGAGACATCTGGGCAGAACTCTGTTCTGCGAGACTTCTGTTGTAGATCCTGATCACTCTTCTGCCCCACTGCTCGCGCCCACTTGGAGTGTGCAGAGAAAAGCCCGCGGCTTCTCTCAGGCATGCCCAGATATCCCTGTACCTCCAGAGGTTCTGCTAATAAATGCATGCTGGGAAAAGGCCCACACTGCTTATGGATGGAATTCCACACGCGTGATTTGGGCAGTGATGGCCTTTGGCTTGTGGAGAAGCTTGCATTTTTGTGTGTGACATTTGTGTTGGCTGTTCCTGGGTGGTGGAAAGCATGGATAAGGTTTTCCTGGCCCTTGTGAACAGTGCCGAAAGGGCAGAGGCGTCATCTGTAGTGAATGGAAAAAGCAGAATATGAGGCACTTCCAGGAAGAGGCTGTTTCCTGCCCCCCCGCCCCCAGCCCTGAGGGTCTCAGGCTTGGTCTCAGTTTATCTGGTTTGTACTGAAGGGAGAAGGGGGCATGAGCCACTGAGAGGAGGCGGGGGGCGGAAAGTGAGGTGTTGGCTTTAAAGGTTTTTGAGAAGAGGGATCACCTTGTCTTATCCTCTTTGTGATGTTTGAGAGAGTGGATGCAGGCATGTGTTAGACATACATTTCTCAACTTTTATCCTGGATTAATTTAAGTCATCAGAAAGCAACATGTCCACTGCCTGGTGTCCTGAAGAGCCTTCCGGATCTCTAGTGATGCTCAGAGGTTTGGCTTATGAAGAGCTACAGGTGGAGAAAGCTCTACACTGTGTATACAGCTGGTATGAAGGATATTGCTCATATGTTCTTCTGTGCCCTGGGTGTTTGGACACTGATTACAAATTCCCTTCTGAGCTCGAGGCCAAGGAAAAAAATCTCTCTCCTCTGCTGACCTGATCATTTGTCTTTCTCACACCCTTTCTAGAATGAACACAGTCCCTTTCACAGAACAGATGAGTATAAGAGGAATGAATGAATAAATGAATGTACTGCCTGTGTTTTCCCAGTGATGAGTCCTGAGTGCCGAAAGTGATGCATTTTTGTAAAACGGTGAGATCCCTCTGAGAGTATCGGCCTTAGCATCAGCAGTTTCCTTCGAGGTGGACAGGATCTCAGAACCTTAAAATGAAGTACTCCTCAGCAGTCATTCTTGGTTCACACCTTCCTGAATTATCAAGAACACACCATTTAGGCAGGAGTCGGTGGCTTTTCTTCAGTCTGTGCTCACGCCCTACTCTTTGTCAAGGTCCTTTCCCAAAATGACCACAGAGCACATGTTGTTCAAAGCGCTGAAGACCTCGCTGATATCTCCGCTGTCACACGCTTGCTTGCCCGCCCACCTGCATGCTCTATCCTCTTGTCTCTGATCTTCTCTTCAGATGTTTCTGGCTTTTTCAGACATTTGCTCCCTGGGAATTAAGTGTGACTTTATGAACTGTCATTGGAAACTCAGAATCCTCGTGGCAGATCTAAGCCTCCAGGGACTTGTTGGAAACCAGTAGCTTGTGACAGTGGTGAGGCCGGCTCTGCAGAGAGGCGTCAGCCCGGAAGGAGGTTTCTGAAATATAACAGTGTGGGGACTCCAGAGGCCGAGGGAGGGGTGAGTGTGTTTCAGCAATGAGACACGTGTCTGTGATCTCCACGAACTTGTATGACCTGCACTTTTGGGGTTTTGTACAACTGGAGGGTTTACCTCTAAAATCATCTTTATTTTAACTCTTTTGGATAGAATGTTTTTCTAAAACATTTTGTACATTTCCATGTTGCCTTACCCTGAAAATGTCATAACAAAGGGACTTCATTGATCTGTGTATCTGGGGTAGGCTTTCATACTTAATAATAGATGCTTAATAAATATTAAGGGAAAAATGATTTTGTTAGGAAAATAATTTTTATTTCTTACTGCAGTGTAGATACTTTAGAAAATATAGGTAGTCATAAAGAAAGGATTCCCTGTTGGGGAAGGAAGGGATGAAAGCCTCAGCCAGGGACAGCAATGATGTGAGGCTGCAATGGACACCTGCCTCTCCCTCTCCCCCTGCCCCCACCACCTCCACACAGTGTGGGCTCCGTTTTAATGCTGGTGTGATGTCATCCTGTGAATGCATTTTGCATTTCCCATAGAAACCCTTCCTCCTCAGGGTTTAATCATTGTGTTTTTCAAAATTCTAGAACAAAGAAAATAAACTTTAAGGACAGAGAGAGATTCCCATAATCCTATCACCCAGTGGAAAAAACCATAAACATTTTGGGGCTTATCCTTCTGGTCTTTGTCTGTCTAGATTTTTTTTTCCTTTCACAAGACACGATGATAGCTTACATGTTGTTTGGTATATTCTTTTTTTTTTTTTAAGATTTTATTTTTCCTTTTTCTCCCCAAAGCCTGGTACATAGTTGTATATTTTTAGTTGTGGGTCCTTCTAGTTGTGGTATGTGGGATGACATCTCAGCATGGTCTGACGAGCGGTGCCATTTCCATGGCCAGGATCTGAACCAGCGAAACCCTGGGCGGCTGCAGCAGAGTGCGTGAACTTAACCACTCAGCCAAGGGGTCGGCCCCTGGTATATCCTTTTTAACTCAACAGCACTTTGTGACTCTCTCTCAGTGCCATGAGATCTTCTACAGTATTATTATTTTTTTTTGAGGAAGATTAGCCCTGAGCTAACATCTGCCACCAATCCTCCTCTCTTTTTTTTTGCTGATGAAGACCGGCCCTGAGCTAACATCCGTGCCCATCTTCCTCTACTCTATATGTGGGACGCCTACCACAGCATGGCATGCCAAGCGGTGCCGTGTCTGCACCTGGGATCCAAACTGGCAAAGCCTGGGCCGCTGAAGTTCAACGTGTGAACTTAAGCGCTGTGCCACTGGGCTGGCCCTTTCTACAGTATTTTTAATGTGGCAGAATTCTATTGAATGGCTGTACCATGATTGAGAATCCTTATTATGACATGTAAGTCATTTCCAGCTTTTATTAGCACAGTTATGATGCATCTTCTTGTAGGTAAAACCGTGCACATATTTGTGCTGACTTTCTTGGGTAACTGAATCATTTTTGAGCACTAGATTATCTTCAGTTATGGGTTGTTAGCTGGGTCTATAGCACAAGCATTCCCTCAGGCCTGATGAGGATGCAGGCCCATTTGCCCCTAATCTAAATGCTGGATGACAGCTGTGTCTTTGTGTTGTGGGCGGGGGGGGGGGGTCTGTTTTTAATAGTAGTACTGTGTCTTGCTGTCTGTGGTTTCTTCTCTTTCCAGTCTATGTCCTTCCCCTTAGTGAGCCTCTCTGCTCTCTTGTTTTTGTTCTTTCAAGTTTGCAGTGGGCCACAGTGGCCAGAAAACCCAGCCTCAGAACCATTCCTGAGAAGAGAGTCCTGAGGGAGGACTGGAGGGGATTTCCCTGGAGTGTTAGTGCACAGTTTTTGCAAAGCTAATTCCAGTCACTGTTTCCCTCTTGCTGTGTATGGGGCAGAGGTGGGGTTGCTGGAGAGCAGGACTGGAGGCCAGGCTGGGTGAGATGGTGGTGTCTTTTCATGAGCATCGTTCCTGGAATTCTGCAGTTTAGGACAATGAGAAATCTTTGCTGTTTGCTTGTTTGATCCTGGTGTAGAGGTGAGGCACTACGTTCAGCCTCACTGTGGGTAGGAGAGGGACCTGGTATGTTGCTCATTCTGTCACCTTGCTCAGTTATCTTCGTCTTTGAGTCCTGATAACCCCATCCGTATCATAGATTCCATAATGCCAGGGAATCTGGCGAAATATTTTATATTGCTCAGCTGAAGAAAATCCTCTGTGAGGGATCTTTAATTCTGGGGTCTTTGCTGTGATTGTGGTTCTCATCACACCGTCTACTCTCCTCTTCAGGTTCCTTCTCTATTTATCTTTGGGTTTCTCTTCTTTAGGAGCTGGTGGTGATGGGCGCCCCGGGGTCATTTTATTGGGCTGGAACGGTCAAAGTGCTGAACCTTACGGACAACACCTATTTCAAATTGAATGATGAAGCGATCATGAACAGACGGTACACGTACCTGGGTAAGTAGCTTGGGGAGATGACAGGTAAGAAAGGGGAAATGGGAGTGATTACCATCAAGCTCACGAATTATTGCTTTGCTAGTGGAAAGAAGAGTTGGTTAGCTTTTACATCTATTGTTCTAATTAGTTACATTTTTAGCCAGGGCACCTTAACATGGAGCCCTGCACACACAAGGTAGTGAGGAGAACAAAGAAGGAGACTGAATTAAAACGATGTGATTTAATTAAAAAGCTGAAATGGAACTTCTAAGGAAGCAAGAATTTTATTTTCTTATTTTAGCAGTTACTCAAGTTCAGATGATCAGATACAAAATGAGTGCAATAGAATCCTAGTTTTCCATGCATTCCTTTGGATGAGGTCTCTGCTTCCTGGTTGCAAAACTGGTTGCAGATAGAGATAACAAGAACTAGAAATGATCATGACAGATGGCAGTCTAATGCTGAAGTTTAATTAAAGGCTCAGAAAATTTTCTCAACCCTTTTAATCTTCTAGAAAGAAGATAGATACAATTTGAGTTAGCAGCCACCAGGCAAGGATGACTCCAGGACAAGACCATGCCTATTTAAGAACAAAGATAGGCTGTCTTCGCTTGTAAACATGACAGTTTTACATAACTCTTTTCTTTAATTCATGTTCTAGATGCTATGACTCTGGACTGAAAATGAAGCTAAATTTAGGAAGGCCTGATGATGAGAAAACAATGCTCGTTCACACTCATTTCATATGGCTTAAATCCGGGGGAGTCCCTGGCCCCCTTTTTGCATAGATGGAGACTCACTTGTGAGATGGTAGTATGGAGCTGTTGACTTGCCTTTTTCCTTCTAACTACAAGTTTTGGTGCAGAGTAGGGACTCAACACATGTTTATTAGATCAGAGAATGAAGAGAAGGCAGAAGAGCCTGGTTTGGGTGCTAGCTTTAGGGTGTAGGATAGATCCTAGGGCCCGTGGCTTCTCCCTGTGGACCAAATAGAGGCTCTTATTGCTGGAGGGGTTGCAAGGGTCATAGAGGCTTTGATATCATCATAATACTCTCAGGTAATGTGAGCCTCCCCGTCTAAAGGAAATCAGCCATGTGGTGAATAGGAATTGATCATGATATGGTGTCATCACAAAACCCACACAGCTTATGATCACAGCACTAGGGTTTGAGGGTGATGACAAGGTTTGGAAAATACATGGCAGCCTGCACAGGGTTTCTGCTGGCCAGAGGATAGCTTTTGGCCTGCTAGCAAGGCTTTCAGAAAGTAGGAGACGTTTAGACTAAACTCAGACAACTTTTACTTTTGTTTCCAGATTCCTTTTGCATCCAGATTCTTTGCTCATCTACCTGCCCACCCACCCACTGTCAGCTTTTTTCTGCCTTCTCTTAGGAGAGAGTGTGGCATGATGGTTAACAGAAAGGGCACTGGAGACACACAGATTGGATTTCCTTAGCCATGTTTAGTCCCTCTTTCCGCATCTGTAAAATGGAAGAAATGATCATACCTTCCTCATAGAGTTGTGAGACGGAGAGATGATGGCATCCAAAAATACATACAAGAATGTTCATAGCAGCTTTACTCATAATAGCCCCCAAATGGGGACAACCCAAATGGCTAGCAACAGGAAAAAAAGTAAAGATACTATGATATATTCTTACAATGGAACATTACTCAACAGTAAAAAGAAACAAACTACTCCTACACTGAACAGTATGGTGAACGTCACAGATGTTAATGTTGAGTGAAGTTCTACACCAGACAAACTTATCATTATACTGATAGAAATCAGAATATTGGCTGCCTGTGGGGGGTACTCACTGGGAGAGGCAATGAGGCTTCTGGGGCAATGGTCGTATGGTTGTATTCACTCTGGGTGGTGATTGTATGGTTATGTACGTGTGTACAGATTTGTTAAGTTCTACACTTCAGATGCGTACTTCATGAAAATTATATCTCAAAAAAGAAAAAGAAATTTAGCATAGTGCCTGTCACAAAGAGGACACTCAGAATGTACTCTTTCCTGCCCTGATGGCTTGTGAACATGTCTTTTTGTGAGATGAGTCATTTTAGCATGAGAAGACTGACAGCTGCCATTTGTTCCCTGGTAATTTATGTTCCAGGAATAACTGAGTCTCATAACTGTCTGGCTAAGAAATGCTTCGGAAACTTTTTCCTCTGATGGGTCTTTTTCTTCCCTGCCCTCCTTTCTCAACCTCATCCTTGGTTTCTGCCCATCCTTTACAGGTTATGCAGTTACCGCTGGCCACTTCTCACACACGTCTTCCACCGATGTGGTGGGAGGTGCCCCACAGGACGAAGGCATCGGAAAGGTGAGGAGGAGGGTCTGTGGAATAGCCTGGGGTTAGATGGAGGTGGGGAGCATGCTGCCGCTGTTATAGTTTGTCAGCTTACTTTGAACTGAACATTCTGCTGATTGGCTGGAAGGTAGGTGATGAAGTATTGGGGAATCTCCTGTCAGTTTCTTTCCAACCACTTTTGAGAATTTACCTTGAACGCTTAATCAGAGTGTGAATACTACTCCCAGGCCTCTCCATTCTCAGCGTATTTTCATCTGAGAGTGTTGTTCACGGCTGACTGTGTGTGTGTGAGAGATGATTAAGACTGACCCCGGGCATCATGGCATCCTCCAAAGGAATGGTATCCAGCCCTATCCAGCTTCAAATCCTCCACTCTCCCAAACCCTTCCCAAGTTTGACTTGCTCTTAATGGAGCCAGGTCTAGTCTCAGATATCTTTGGGGCTTTATTAATTTATCTTTGGGCGGAGATTCTGTTACTTATTTCACCAATGTTTTAGAATTAAGACTAGTTCAGCCCCAGTGCTGGACTGGGAATACAGTCATGTGCCGTATAATGATGTTTTGGTCAACAACGGACTGCATATGTGACGGTGGTCCCATAAGATTAGTACCACATAGCCTAGGTGTGTAGTAGGCTCTACCATCTAAATTTGTGTAACTACACTCTGTGATGTTCGCCCAATAATGAAATCACCTAACAATGCATTTCTCAGAATGTATCCCTGTCATTAAGTGATGCATGACTATATAGGGGTCACTTTCCCTAAAGTATCTGACTAGAGTATCCCAGAGACCCCCATGGATCTAGGGTGGTTGAGTGTCTTTGGGAATCATGGCCTCTACAGAGTATGGAGAACTATGCTTGTTGGATCTTTAGCTCCAGGGCACAAGAAATCCAGATTGAGTAGGTCTAGATGAGTTAGTACTCCGCGTTTTTGTTTTTTGAGGAAGATTAGCTCTGAGCTAACTACTGCCAGTCCTCCTCTTTTTGCTGAGGAAGACTGGACCTGAGCTAACATCCATGTCCATCTTCCTCTCCTTTACATGTGGGATGCCTACCACAGCATGGCGTGCCAAGTGGTGCCATGTCTGCACCCGGGATCCAAACCTGCGAACCCCGGGCTGCAGAGAAGCGGAACGTGTGAACTTAACCGCTGCGCCACCAGGCCAGCCCCAGGACTCTGCATTTTTTTTTTTTAATTAATGTTATGATAGATTACAACCTTGTGAGATTTCAGTTGTACATTATTGTTAGTCATGTTGTGGGTACACCACTTCCCCCTTTGTGCCCTCCCCCCACCCCCCTTTTCCCTGGTAACCACCGATCAGATCTCCTTGTCAATATATTAACTTCCACCTATGAGTGGAGTCATATAGACTTCGTCTTTCTCTGACTGACTTATTTCGCTTAACATAATACCCTCGAGGTCCATCCACGTTGCTGCGAATGGGCCAATTTTGTCTTTTTTTATGGCTGAGTAGTATTCCATTGTGTATATATACCATATCTTCTTTATCCAATCATCAGTTTCTGGGCATGTAGGTTGGTTCCACGTCTTGGCTATTGTAAATAATGCTGCGATGAACATAGGGGTGCAAGGGACTCTTGGGATTTCTGATTTCAGGTTCTTAGGATAGATACCCAGTAATGGGATGGCTGGGTCATAGGGTATTTCTATTTTTAACTTTTTGAGAAATCTCCATACTGTTTTCCATAGTGGCTGTACCAGTTTGCTTTCCCACCAACAGTGTATGAGGGTTCCTTTTTCTCCACAACCTGTCCAACATTTGTCATTCTTGGTTTTGGATATTTTTGCCATCTAACGGGTGTAAGGTGATATCTTAGTGTAGTTTTGATTTGCATTTCCCTGATGATTAGCGATGATGAACATCTTTTCATGTGTCTATTGGCCATATTCATATCTTCTTTTGAGAAATGTCTGTTCATGTCCTCTGCCCATTTTTTGATCGGGTTGTTTGTTTTTTTGTTGTTAAGCCGTGTGAGTTCTTTAATCTCTATTATGGAGATTAACCCTTTGTCGGATAAGTGGCTTGTAAATATTTATTCCCAGTTAGCTGTTTTTTGTTTCAATCCTGTTTTCCCTTGCCTTAAAGAAGCTCTTTAGTCTGATGAAGTCCCATTTGTTTATTCTTTCTATTGTTTCCCTCAACTGAGGAGTTACAGTGTCCGAAAAGATTCTTTTGAAACTGATGTCAAAGAGTGTACTGCCTATATTCTCTTCCAGAAGACTTATTGTTTCAGGCCTAATCTTTAGGTCTTTGATCCATTTTGAGTTTATTTTGGTGTGTGGTGAAAAAGAATGGTCAATTTTCAATCTTTTGCATGTGGCTGTCCAGTTTTCCCAGCACCATTTGTTGAAGAGACTTTCTTTTCTCCATTGTAGGCCCTCTGCTCCTTTGTCGAAGATTAGCTCTCCAGAGATGTGTGGTTTTATCTCTGGGCTTTCAATTTTGTTCCATTGATCTGTGGACCTGTTTTTGTACCAGTACCATGCTGTTTTGATCACTGTAGCTTTGTAGTATGTTTTGAAATCGGGGATTGTGATTCCGCCGGCTTTGTTTTTCTTGCTCAGGATTGCTTTAGCAATTCGGGGTCTTTTGTTGCCCCATATGAATTTTAGGATTGTTTGTTCAATTTCTGTGAAGAATGTTCTTGGGATTCTGATTGGGATAGCATTGAATCTGTAGATTACTTTAGGTAGTATGGACATTTTAACTATGTTTATTCTTCCAATCCATGTGCATGGAATGTCTTTCCATCTCTTTATGTCGTCGTCAATTTCTTTCAAGAAAGTCTTGTAGTTTTCATTGTATAGATCCTTCACTTCCTTGGTTAAGTTTATCCCAAGGTATTTTATTCTTTTTGTTGCGATTGTGAATGGGATTGAGTTCTTGAGTTCTTTTTCTGTTAGTTCATTGTTAGTGTATAGAAATGCTACTGATTTATGTATGTTGATTTTATACCCTGCTACTTTGCTGTAGTTGTTGATTATTTCTAATAGTTTTTCTATGGATTCTTTGGGGTTTTCTATATATAAGATCATGTCGTCTGCAAACAGCGAGAGTTTTACTTCTTCATTACCTATTTGGATTCCTTTTATTTCTTTTTCCTGCCGAATTGCTCTGGCCAACACCTCCAGTACTATGTTGAATAGGAGTGGTGAAAGTGGGCACCCTTGTCTTGTTCCTGTCCTCAGAGGGATGGCTTTCAGTTTTTGTCCATTGAGTATGATGTTGGCTGTGGGTCTGTAATATATGGCCTTTATTATGTTGAGGTACTTTCCTTCTATACCCATTTTATTGAGGGTTTTTATTATAAATGGGTGTTGGATCTTGTCGAATGCTTTCTCTGCATCTATTGAGATGATCATATGGTTTTTGTTTTTCATTTTGTTGATGTAGTGTATCACGTTGATTGACTTGCGGATGTTGAACCATCCCTGTGTCCCTGGTATAAATCCCACTTGATCATGGTGTATAATCTTTTTGATGTATTGCTGTATTCAGTTTGCCAGAATTTGTTGAGGATTTTTGCATCTATGTTCATCAGTGATATCGGCCTGTAGTTCTCCTTCTTTGAGTTGTCCTTGTCAGGTTTGGGGATCAGAGTGATGTTGGCTTCATAGAATGTGTTAGGGAGTACTCCATCTTTCTCAATTTTCTGGAATAGTTTGAGAAGAATAGGTATTAAGTCTTCTTTGAATGTTTGGTAGAATTCTCCAGAGAAGCCGTCTAGTCCTGGACTCTTATTTTTGGGGAGGTTTTGATTACCGTTTCTATTTCCTTACTTGTGATTGGCCAGGACTCTGCATTTTTAACCAGCTTCATAGGTTGTCTTATAGGAAAGGCTAAACAGAGGAATGCTCTTTGGATCTGAGCTCATAGGGGTGGACCTATGATAGAATCTGGCCATATCTCTGGGGGCTTGGAGAAATGGCATCTAGAGAGGCCCAGATGGGCTGAGACCACTATTAATTGGAGCCTTCAGCCAGGATGTCAGTATGATATGCTGATTAGGCTTGACTGTGATACATTCATGACGGCTGTTTTCCTGGATCGTCCTGGGCAGGAGTTGGGAACCATGTTTCTGGAGCATGTGCCTCCCTCCCCGCTAACACTGATGCTATGGAGAAAGGTTCTTTGAAAATGAAACCAGATAAAATCCCAGAGCACTGAGTTGGGGGAGGCATGCAGATGAGCTCTGATAACTTCAAGAAAGAGGTGGATCTTTCTGAGTCACATGAATTTCTCTAGATGGTGGAAGGAAATAGCACCAAGAGCTGTTCCCACATTGATAATGTCTTTTAGGGAGGATCTGCACACAGCGGGGCATCTCTGTAGTGTTGGTAACAATGCTCAGCTCCCAGCACGGTGATGCGGATGCCTTGAATTCGTGCTGATGAGAGCAGCTTTCTTTTCTCACCAGTTGCAGAAAACTTGATCTAATTTTATAGATTTCTCTTCAGGTGGTTGTGATAACTGCATAGTCCCTGTCAAGTTTTTAAGTTGAGAATTGTATTTATGATAGAGCCAGACAGAGTAAATCCTGGATCCAGTTATCAAAAAAGAACATGAAAATGCTTTTCAGTTGGACCACATGAAAGGCACTGGGGAAACTGGTCACAGTTGACAAAGTTGCCGACTGTTCCACATTCCTAGGGATGGGAGCTGGTACAGACTTGATTTCCAAGAGCCCCAAAATGGATCTCTGGCCTTCAGGATTTGGGTGGTTATTCATTTTTGGTGTCAGAGCTTGAAAGCGTTCACACTAAGATGGCAGTTCCTTACCCCACGGGAGAGTCCTCTGCTCTGGTTCTCATGGGACACTCTTCCCATAAAATGAAGCTTGAAAAAGAACTTCCATAGTCATGTCGCTTAGAAGTTCCACATCAACGATCCTCCTTGTGGTGGAGATTCATGGTGTAAATGTACATAATAAAGGCTCTGAAAAGTCCTCTGGAAAAGGAATTTATTTAATGTTGACTCCTAGCATTTCCCAAACTAAACTCATATTTGCCCAAGCAGGTCTCATGGCACTAATGTTCTGTGGAATCACTTTGGAAAACTGCTTTGTCTAAAATTCTCACCTCCATCCCTCTGTCTCATATTGTGATACCTGCTAAAGCTCTAATAGGAATGAAGGAAATGTTTTAAGGAAGGAAATAGTTACTCCAGGAGTTCACTTGTTTACTAGTAATTTGAAAGCTCCTTGGGTCTTATTGTACATGGCTTCTACAAACAATGTGGTTCAGGAGCAGTGGAGGTGATTTCTGCCTCAGGGTTGAAGGACACTTTCTTTGTAAAACTGGTAAAATGTGAGCTATGCCGACTTCTTTATTATCAGTTATTGTGAGCGCACCTGCCATGCGTCTAGTGGGACATTTAAATAGGACTTTTAGGAGGATGCTGATAAGTATCTTTGGTGATTGCTTCCATCTTAATGAACTTTTCTTTTTTCATTCCATAGGTTTATATTTTTAGAGCTGACCGAAGATCAGGCACCTTAATTAAGATTTTTCAGGCATCAGGTAAAAAGGTGAGATTTTTGGTATAAGTGTGTTTTTGTTGTTGTTTGAGAGATGTCATCATGTGGGAATCAGTTCTTACTTTTTAGAAGATTGGCTTAAAGGCCCCATCTCTGCCCTACATTTATATGGTGCTTCCATCTGCATGTTGGTGCCTTGAGCTTCTCAACATTGTGTGTAACCTGCATGTTCACAGGATGCATGCTTGCTGTAGGAGACATGTAGCGAGACAAGTTTGTATGTAGCCAAGTTACAGCACAGAGATTTAGAAGGTTGTCCATAGTTCAGACATGGTCATCAAAATTATCGCATGCTCTTTCTCTCTGCCCTTCTCTACCTCTGTGCCTCTTGGTGCCTCTCTGTCTGTCTTTCATACATATACATCTATACCTCCAGAGAGAGCAGGTCCTGTTGACTACAGGTAGCAAACCGTGGTATATGATTGATTACTTTCCAAGGAGGCACTTGGACAAACGGTTCTCATTCTCCCTATTTCACCAAATCGGTGCTGCCCTCTCCTCCTTGCACCCTGAGCCCTCTGGCTCTATTGCCTTGGGGACTGTTGGCACACAAAGAAAAACCAAACAAAAATCACCCAGTTCCTTTTAGAACCTTGGAATAGAAATAGCTTGGGAAGGCTGCCCTGAAATTAGTCCTGGGCAGGGTTTATCTGCCTGTGTCATCTTGTCCTCACCCTGTTGCTAATCCTAATTCCTGCAAGTTTCCATTATACTGCACCATAGTCTGAAATTAAGCCAAGTAGAGATTCCTTTGATTAATAAGCAACGTCTTTCACGGGCTTATCAGTCATGCACACCTTAGTGTGACTTAGATCAGCAGGATTGTTTAGCAAAATAGGCTGCTCTAAGGGGACACAAGTTTGGGCTGGGAGGTAAGCGGGTAGTTTGGAGGCTGGTCTTGCTGGAGGCCCTAGTGAGCTCTGCAAAGAAGCACAGGGTGCCTGGGACTTGGGAGGGAGGTTCTAGGAGATAGAATGTCAGAAGGTGATTTTACCTACTACAACTCCAATAAAAGGGAGAGAAAGTGATTGTTTCCTTTCTGGGTGGGCCAGGTGCCCCACTTCAGGTCCTGCGGTGAGTTAGACCTGCTGTACATCAGCCTGGCCTCATGACATATTCTTCTGCTGGTGAATCCTCTTCTAAGTTCCAAAAATCCCACTCACAAGTAGAACTTATTCCAATTTTAACAACCTTAATATGTATACTTAGTATATAGTTGTCATAATCTTTTCAATAAAAAACAGCTTTGCCAAACTCAGTTTTGTAAAGTTTTCTCTGAGAGCAGCTCTGCTTTTGCCCTGAGAACTGTGCTGGCCTATGTTATTTTAACATTTCCAAAACCACAGAGCAGCAACACTGGAAAATGACTGTGAGCAATTCTGCAAAAAAGGTTTTCCAAGCACCCCTAAAGTTAGAAAAGAAATAACTCGTGCCATTTGTGATAAAAGGAGTCCCAAAGAGCAAGTAGGGTGTGAACGCTGCTAAGCCTAACATTTTAGATCTTTCTCCAAAAGATAGTAAATGGGTGAGTGTGGAAAACCCAAACCCCCAATGCTCCCCTTCCAATGTCCCTGGGCTCTGAAAGCATAAAATTAAAGGATTCTTCCCCCCCCAGATTTATTGGGATATAATTGACATCTAACCTCGTGTAAGTTTAACGTGTGCAACATGATAATTTGATACACATGTATTTTGTAAAATGATTACCACGATAAGGTTAGTTAACACATCCATCACTTCACATAACTATTATTTTTAAAGGACTCTTTCAGGTGATTTGTGGAGCTTAAACACGTCTATCACCCTGTTTTCAGAGTATTTTCATGTTTAACAGTAGCTGTGCCTCCCCACCTGCTGCTTCTGTCCTCCACTCCCTGCTTCCTATGCCCAGGACAGACCCAGTTAATGCCTCTTGTCCTGGCATGATTAACAATCTAATTGTGCCCTCTCTCCTTCGCAGAAACCCCCTGGTTTGGATGATAACTTACACTCATCTGTGATGGTCGTGGTCAGATTTTGGGGAGTAGATTTGAGAGTAGGTCATGTGCAAGGTGAACATTTGAGAACCTATTGTCCAAACTTCCTGGACTTGATGACGTGGAGCTCCAGGACAGACACACTGGCATGTCTGCTTGAATGTCATTATGACCTGTCGTGGCTGCCTGAGGAGGGGGACTAAAGACCCAGGTGTTCCACCTCCCAGCTCCGGAGCTGGGCTGCTTTTTATTTTCTTTAAGACTCTTCCTGGCCTTACCTTGCCCTCTTCCAGAGTTACTCCTTCCTTCTGCCACTCACTCTTGCCCTCTTGTTTCATTGTCTTCTAGCTTTACACCCGTCATCTTCTTTCTAATTTTGAAACAGACTATTACTCTCTTTATACATCTTATTCTTCTTTTTGCCAGAAGAAATGAGAAATTCTTGTCTCTCTGACTTCTCCATTATTTCATAGGGAAAGGAAATGACCCCAGGCTTTCAAAGGATGTCTTTAGCTTTACCCCTGTGTCTAGCCACACACAGAGAGGAGGGTTCTGACTCAGTAAACCACTGATCCACTTCTGCTTTTGTTTGGCCAGAATTTAGTCAGATAGTCTTGTCTCCTGACCTCACCATTAGGAAAAAAACCCCCAAACAGTTCCGGTCTCAATGGGTTGATCTCCATCATGTAGTACTTATGAGAAATCACCAATATATGTGCAATTCAGATGTTAATATAGACACAGGTCCCCACATTTCCAGGCTGGTGGGAGAGCTCTGATCAAGGAACACTCACCCCAAAGCATGTCATTGCCATATCGAAGTTGTATTGAGTTAATGGGGTATGTGAAGCATTTGTATGCCAAAACTTAGATAGTCTTCATGTAAAGGATTTCTGGTTGAACACCAATGAAGATGCCAAGTTAAATAGCCCATTGGAACGAAACAAATTGTTCCCCTGGGGCTCAGCCAGAGAGAACAGCCACAGCTTCGTCTTCGGGGCCTTGCCTGGGTCTCACTGGTTTCTTTGACTAAAGTCCAGATAGTAAGATGGACAAGGCCGCTGAATCAATGACTGGCGACTTGGTTCTGTGCCCCCCGTTCCCCAAGATTCTAAATCTTCCCCGTGCCCTTCCCTCTTGGGAATGGGTGGTTGTGGGGAATGGTGTGGGTTGGGTGGACATGGCCTTGGCATGTGACAGGGAAGGACTTGGAGTCCTCCTGTCCCAAGGTTATTTGCAGTATCTAGGCTGTAGCACCCTTCACCTCTCTCAAACTCCCCGAGTTAGCTGCCAACAAAGTCTAACAGCAAAAGAAAGTGCTTGTTCATGTCAATAAAACTGGAGTCCTTTTATTTGAAAACTTTTATTTTAAAAGCTTTTAAAGCGTGCACGCACACACACACAAAGAGGTTACAAACTGGCAGCCTTTGGAGAGGATCCAGCCAACAAAAATTTTTGTTTGGCCAGCATGGTATCTTTGTTTATTATTTTTTAATATGAATTAGTTGCCAGCATTTTAAAAATAGGCACTTCAAATAAAATTTTAGATTTTTGGTTTTTCTTTTTTTTTTTTTCTCCCCAAAGCACCAGTACATAGTTGTATATCCTAGTTGTAAATCCTTCTAGTTCTTCTGTGCGGGATGCCACCACCGCATGGTTTGATGAGTGATGTGTGGGTCCGTGCCCAGGATCCAAACCAGCAAACCCCACGCTGCCAAAGCAGAGCACGTGAACTTGACCACTATGCCGCTGGGCCAGCCCTGGCTTTTCTTGAAAAACGGGAAGGTCAGCCTTCTCTGGGTCAGCCTTCGTCCTGGTAGCAGTTGACTGCAGCTGGGTCAGAGCTGCTCTTTGAGCTGGGTCTATGGAATCCAGTTTGCCATAGTCTCCACCACTGCCCATTTTTTCTCAGAAGGAACAGAAACCAAGCGTCTCTTGCCACCTTTAAGCCTCCTTGCACTGTTATTTGTTTTTTCTTATACCTGTTATATCACCTGCCTGGATCCCTTTGGCATTTGGGTTTAAGGCCCTTGATTTAAATAATAGATACTGGGTTAAGCTATGATTAGAGAAATCCAGTATAACCTGGCTGTGTCCCCTCATCCATCAAGGTGTCTTATGAGTTGTACCTTTTTCTGTTGCTTCAGCTCATGCCTTCCTAACCAATCTTTACTTATGCACAAGACTCAGAGAGGGCAGTCTATTTCCCCACAGAACCTTTATTTGCATGCCTGCCTTGTGTTCTGCAGTTTCTTATTCCTACTTGCTTGACTTTGTCAAATGTCTGATATACAAGTCACTTTTATTATGGTTGTAACCTATATTTGCAACCTCAGCTTGCATTTTTAAAAACAGTCGCTCATTCTCCGGGCATGGGTCCCTTTGTTTTCCCCTTGGTAGGGCTCCAGGGAAGAGGGCTCATTAGCTTTGGTCTCGTGTTGACTGGGGGCTCCACGTCGCAGCCAGCAGGCCCAGGGAAGTCAGGTTTTTCACTGCAGGCCTGGGCATTCTGGCTTCCTGGGCAGTGCAGCTGTCACAGCCTCTGAGGGGCTGGGGGGCAGGTGTTTCTGAAGCAGTGGGCTGGAGGAGAGCGAGGGCCTCCTGTGTGCGGCAGACACTGAATGCTTTGTTGCAACTCAACTTGGTTGCAGATGGGCTCTTACTTCGGCTCCTCCTTATGCGCAGTTGACCTGAATGCGGACGGCCTCTCTGACCTGCTGGTGGGGGCCCCCATGTTTTCTGAGATCAGGGACGAAGGGCAGGTCACCGTCTACATCAACAGAGGAAATGTGAGTACAGTGCTGGGCAGCATGTGGATGGGGTCCGGGAGAGGGGCATTTGCCCGGTGAGAGTGACTGAGCACCCCTCTGGGCCTTGCACCGGGCCTCATTACCCAGAGGAGGTGAGAAGGTGTGCGTCCTACCTTCAGAAAGCTCAATGTTCCTTTAATGGAAAGTTAGATGCAGTGTTATGACTGCAAACATATAGGGGTCAAGAAGTCTTAGTGACTATGGTTTGAGTGCTTACTATGTACCAGGAATTGTTCCTCTTGCTTTCTGTGAGTGATTTCAATGTAATGTGCACATGGTATCAGGAGGTCTCCATTTTTCGGGTGAAAAAACTGACACCCAGAGAGGTTAAGTAACCTGCCCCAAATCACACAGCTAAGAAGTGGTGGGGCTAGGATTTGAACCTAGGCGAGCTGGCTCCAGAGCTGCCGTGCTTCGTATCTAGGGCATGTTGCCTCCCTGGGAGTATACACGCGTCTGCGTGAGGAAGCAAAGAAGCCTTCTCAGAGGACACAATGGCTGGGAAGCATCTTTTTTTTTTTTTTTTTTGAGGAAGATTAGCCCTGAGCTAACTACAGCCAGTCCTCCTCTTTTTGCTGAGGAAGACTGGCCCTGAGCTAACATCCATGCCCATCTTCCTCTACTTTATATGTGGGACACCTGCCATAGCATGGCTTGCCAAGCAGTGCCATGTCCGCACCCGGGATCTGAACCAGTGAACCCCGAGCTGCTGAGAAGCGGAACGTGCACACTTAACCGCTGTGCCACTGGGCCGGCCCCTGGGAAGAATCTTGAAGAAGGAGTAAGAGTTAGGCAGACAGGCAGGGGTGGGCTGGGTGCTGGGCAATTGGGTTGAGGTGTGAGGCAGTGGGACCACTTAATTCAGGGTGGTGAGACTAGGGGATTGAGTGGGGGGCCAATGCAGTGGAAAGGGGCCATAATCATAATGTCCCTTATTCCGCAGAACCATGGAAAGGAGGTGACTGGGTCAGAAGGATGCCTCTGGCCCTCTGCAGCAGAGTGGAGGGTGGCAGGGGCTGGAGGAGAGCAGTGCATCAGTGGAGGCAGGAGACCGATGAGAAGGCAGAATCTTTTCAGGATCTAGAAGTAAGAGTATTCAACAAGAGGGAAATCATTAAATGAAGAAATTCTGTTACCAACAGCCTTTTAGCTAACACGACAACGTGCCTGTGAGAGTCAGTGACAAAGCAGAATAAAAACTGCAAATGCAAACCACCTTTAAAAATATAAAAAATACGTAGAGAATATTAATAACAGATCTCTCTGGGTGATGGTGCTTGGGTAGATTTTTAGTTTTATCTTTATCCAAATAACGAGAATGTAAAACTTTCATAATAAAAAAAAAATCACTAAAAGTGTACTTTTGAGCGGTGACCCAGATGCTAGTTATCCCATTTGGGAGGAGGCGGTGTTGATTAACTATGGCTAGGTGGGCAGATGCCAGAAAGAGAGGGCAGTCATTTGAAGAGGAGCCAGGGGAGCATTAGAGCCTTGGGCTTTCTTGGGTGTTTGCAAGTTTTGGGAAGGTGGATCTGAAACCTGGGAGGGAGGGTACTTCCTGGTACCTGTTGCAGTGACTCTTGGCATCTTCAAGCCCACTGACATTCTAAGAAGGGGGACCGGGTGGGTGAGGGGAGAAATGAGGTGATCCTTAGGGAGATTAGAACAGCTGGCATTCAGTGGCTGCTGGCCACCCTGTTTGCAGGAGACTGACACATTTGCATGGGTGTTATTCAGGCAATAAGGTGACCAGCCAAGAGCCCCTCGCTGTGTCTAAATCAGGGTGTGGAATCTTGGAGCAGGCCCTCCAGACCTTCTCGGGGCACGTTGCACCCACAAACTCCCTACCCCCACCGCTGTTTCCTAATGCCATGTGGTTACCCCAAGTACCAGGGTATTGTTATTTCTGGTGAACCTCATCCTCTTTGATTAATGATTGCAAGGCAGAGTGGAGGAGTAGGAAAAATGATGACTTAAGAGCTAGATGGACGTGTGTTTGAATCTTGGTGTTGCCACTTACTGGCCTTGGTGATGGGGACAAATAACTTGAAATTGGTGGCTCAGTTTCCTCATCAGTGAAGTGGGGAGAGTCATAAGGTCTTCCTTACAGAGTCCTTGTGAGATTTAAGTGAGGAGATGGCTATTACAGTGCCTGGTACACACAAAGAATCCGTGCTTCCTCCTCTCCACCACACTAATAGGAAGAAATCGACACTTATTTGTGTTGTAGGACGGGGGTGTTCATTGACTTAAGAAACCATCACATCTTTATTGTTCCCAAGTTGCAAGTTTTTTGTGTTTATAATGAAAAAGAAGATTCAGTCGTAACAAAAGCCAGACACTCCCTGGGATGTCTGTGGCTGTACGGTGGGTGCATAGCGCCTCTGCACTGGCACAGATTTAGACACTCTTATGCCGCAAAACATCAGATGGTGTTTTAACACTCTGACGTTCACGTGTCAATGATTTGGGGGTAGAGTGGGTATCCTCAAGATGGCTTTCACTGCCACCATCACCATTGACCCCTCCCTCTGTTGGTTGGTGTTTGCTCAGGAAATCCAACCCACACACGATAGTGGACATGGTTGTGTGTACACCACCCCCACTCCCTGGCCAAGAACAACTGAGTGTTGGATTTTCTGAGCTAGGACTCCCTCTGTCAAGATTACTAATATGTGCAACTTACAAAACAGCTTTTTAGACTTGTACTCAAAGGCACAGGAGAGGAAAAATAGAAATATACATTCCCTTTAAAAGCAATTTGGGGAAAAAGTGTTCTGCTATAAGGAAAGCTGAGAGGCTACCGTGGGGACAGATAGGGTGGTTGCTTGGTTTCTAGAGTGTTAAGACGAAAGAGAGGTTTAGTATTGGCCAGCATGACCATCTCCTTCCCTCTCAGACATGTCTCAGGCTGTTGGAGACCCTCCTGCTGCCCAGGTGAAAGGGACTCCTTTTGCCACCAGGAGAGAGAAGTTGGGGAGCCTGTGATTTTGCCCAGGTGTTTCCTGTCCATGGGTGTGCTCCAGGGGGGGCAGCAGTCTCAGCTCTGGTTTTTTATTGTTTTTTTTTGTTGTTGTTCGTTCTGTTTGTTTTTGTTTTGTTTTCCGTTTTCCCTCCATCCTGTTTCCCAGGGAGCCCTCGAGGAGCAGCTGGCCCTGACTGGGGATGGCGCCTACAACGCACACTTTGGGGAAAGCATCGCCAGCCTGGACGATCTTGATGATGATGGCTTCCCAGGTCAGTGAGCTCGCGTCTGCCATCTCACTCAGCCCTTGTGTGACGTGCTCCTAGATCCACCTGCCTGCTTGGAAGGCCCATCAACGCACCCTGGGGAGAGAGGACGCCTTTTAGAAACAATGTCCTCCATGTAGACACAGGGCTGAGCTCTGACCCCGCTGGAGTTTTGCTTCTGCATAATTTGTTCTCGTCTGCTCAGCGTTCTTTGCTACGTGTTTGCTATGCAAGTGAATCTTGGGGTTGGTCCACTGGGGCTTCTATGGCAGAGAAGTTTGAACCTGCTTCCTCCTTCCCCAAACCCTTGTTTCTGAGCCTCTGATGCTCTATGATGCTCTACTGTGTTATTAGTGAAATGAGTAAGGGGAGAAATAGACATTCTCTTCCCTGATAGAGACAGCACACTACACGGAGTTGTGAATATGTAAGTGTTGGGAGGGGTGGGGGTGTGTATACCTGATGTCTAGTTCTCTTTGGATAGCAGTATCCTTTATAGTCTCTTCGCTTCTCTCTCTGGTCTGTTAAATACCGCCTGCCCTCACGGTATATATAGTATTCAGACATCAGGACCTGGGGGAGCTGTGTCACTAGGGGAGATAGCTGAGTTGGAAGATGGGCGGAGGGGCAGCTCTTGCCTCAGGCCAGGCGTCCAGGCTCCTTTGATAGCCTCATACCAGTGGCCAGAGAGGGCTTCGTTTGAAGAGAGGGGACCCGCTTGAGGTCACGTGGGTGCATGCCCCTCACCCTTGACCTCACTTCTGCAGACATACAACTTGCATTGGAAGCAAAAGAAAAAAGTAAGGAGGATCTAGGCTTTGTTTCCAGGAGTTGTCAGTTTGTGAGAGTGATGTTGATTACTCTTTGGTGAGATGAATGCTATTTTATATAATTCTCTTATCCGGGAATAGAGTTGACTTTCTCAGTTATGCAATAACCATTGTCTACGGAATTTCCCTCTCTCACCAAAAGAATCTAGAGTGGGCAGTTTATATTGGCATTTCTTTTATTGGATGGCTCAATGACTTTTCCTATGAGGATGAGCTAGAAACTTCTCTGGAACTAAACTCAACTTCTATCATTTTCTTTCTACTTTCTTTTTTTCTTCTAAGAGATTATGTGCCTAGTTTAATGTTTAAACTATCAACAACCAAGAAATTTCTGGCATGGAGGGACTCAGACATGATGAGAGGAATTAGGAAAACCACCCTTTATTACTCCATATGGCTTTTCTAACCCATAGCTGTTTTTCTCCCCTCAGATGTGGCCATTGGTGCACCCAAGGAGGATGACTTCTCCGGGGCGGTCTATATCTATCATGGCGATGCCAGTGGGATAATCCCTCAGTACTCAATGGTAATTGGTGTGAGAGTGACATGGTAACTGTTCATACATTTATTTGACAAACATGCAGGGAACCTGTACTCCATCCCATGCCGTGGGAGTACCAAGGAACACACAGCACTGTTCCTGCCTTCAGCTTTCTTACTCTCTAGTGAAAGACGTAAACAATTGGTATTGCTTATTAAATACAAAAACGTACTCATAGGCTCTCAAGTTTGCTCATGTTCAGGAGTGTGTTCTGCCTGCAAAAGGTAGTACCCAAATTCTTACCCAGAGTTAGAGCTATTGATTTAAGAAGAGGAGGCTTTTGGGGCCGGCCTGGTGGCATAGTGGTTAAGTTTACATGCTCCGCTTCAGCAGCCCAGAGATCACAGGTTCAGATCCTTGGCGTGGACCTAGCACCACCTGTCAAGCCACACAGTGGTGGCATCCCACATAAAATAGAGGAAGGTTGGCACGGATGTTAGCTCAGGGCCAATCTTCCTCAAAAAAAAACCAAAACAGAAAACAGGGGCTTTCCTTTTTTTGATTACTCTTTTGTCAACCATCTGTGCTTAGCCAAAGGAATAGGTTGTAAAAAATAATCTAGAGAGATAATGGGCTACGGAGGAGGGGCCCAAAAGCTATCACAGGGCTGCTGTCTCCATTGGCGTTGAAACAAGGAGCTGGTCAGAGCTCTGGCCTTACGCTTCAGACATGGAAATGCGGAAGTGGTGAGTTCTGTTTTTTTGCCATATCAGCTTGGTGTTCAATCTTGCTGATGGTGTCAAGCCCGGCCCATGGGAAAAAAGGAAGTCACTCTGGACAGAAGCATCGTCAGGATATTTGTGGATGTCTGTGTGTCGAGTTGCACAGGCCTGTGTCTTTCTTCCAGTAGATCACTGACAGAAAGGGACTGAGCACAAATTGAGAAATTTCCAATCAGCAAATATTGATTTTTTTGAATACTTATGTGCTTATCACTTCCTCCTCATGCTTATATTTCTCATCACAAAGAAGCTTGCCTCGTATCTTGATTATTGCTAAGGAAACAAGTTTAACTGAGTCCTGTTCTTATAAAATGTTGTATAAAATGAAATAGTTGTATCAAAACCTGTCCGTGTATGAAAGTCTCTAGGTAAGAAAAACAGTCTTTACAAATTGATTTTAAGAGGCAGTACA
The DNA here is from genome assembly GCF_041296265.1 of Equus caballus. Classification (NCBI taxonomy): domain Eukaryota; kingdom Metazoa; phylum Chordata; class Mammalia; order Perissodactyla; family Equidae; genus Equus; species Equus caballus. The sequence goes on along the minus strand of NC_091699.1, from coordinate 59,052,967 downwards.
GACATGCAAGGTCAATTCATACGTTCATAGTTGTTCTTGCAGCGGATCTAAGTTAGCTAGGGGAAGGTTGAAGGTTGGTTGGTTGGTTGGTTGGCAGTGGAGCTTCAGGCTCCCTCTGTGCTGGGGCCTCCTCAGCTTCATGACTCCTGCCGGAGACAGATGCTGAGGGAGGTGCTGGCGAGAGGAGGGGTGGCTTTTTGAGTGCCTGCTCTGCAGACCTCTTCCCTTTAATCCTCAGAGTAACGAGGTGAGAAGGGTACCTTTAATTATCTACCTTTTATTTCTGACTGGCCCAGGGAGGTTGTTTAACTTGCCCAAGGTCACCAGCTTATAAATGGCAATATGGCTACTGAAGCATTGCCAGTCTGACCCCCAAATCTTTTATTATAACCACCCCCCTTAGCTCCACTTTGGAAAAAGGAACCCTCAGGGAAGATCCATTGGAAAGCTTAGGAGTATGGAAACTTCTTTTACCATGAGGCATACATACTCCAAGGGACATTTATCTACGAGGGCCATCTTCTTTTCATTAGAAATGAATAATGGTGGGAATAAACTCTTAGGTGATATCGCCAATGTGTCAGGGGGAATAGGGCTTCTGGAACAGTTTGGGGGCCACATCCGTGTCCCAAGGGCTGTTCTAGTCTGGATCAGGGATGCTGTTGCCAGTGTGACAAGCTGAAAGTCATCCAGGGAGCCCTGTCCTCAGGCAGCCATCGGGGTCACCCTCCACGCATCCTCCTGGAAACTTGGTCCCAGACCTTGGAAGCTAATCACACAGAGAGGCAACCTGCGGGAGGCTCCAGCTGCCCCTCCTCCTGCGGCCGGCCTCTAGTGTTGTGTTCTGTTGCTGGGTGGAATCCCTGCAGAGCACTGAAGTAGAAATTTTGTGGTTTGAGTAGAGTGTCTTTAGTAGGAAGCGGGGATCAGCAGCTGGAACTGTCCTGCCTTTGTCAGCACGCAGGCTGGCTCCTTAGCTTTGACAAAGAAGTGGTTTGGGGCTCTTTTAAAAAAAAAAAAAAAAGAAAGAAACCATGATTATACATTTCCAGCCTGCTAATATGTGTATGATAAGGTCAGTGATTTAAAAGGAAAAAAATCCTTTAATGATAGATTCTTCGGGACCCAGGCCCAGACAGAGGGGGCATTGTGTGGGTGAACTAGAGGAGGAAGTCAGAAACAACTCTGGGCAAGCCCGGCGCTTTTCTTTGGCCCAGATTGGTATTATTTCTGCTGGGTAAATTGTGAGATCAGGGCCTGAAGTTCCTCCGTGTTACTCTTTAGCTCATTCCGCTTTCTTGAGTTCACCACGGAAAGTGTTGACTTTAAGATCCTGTGTGCCTTTCTCAATTTGAGAGCCCGCTGGGCATGGCATGGCGGTCCCTGTGATCTTTCCCCCACCATAAGGACACTGCATATAAACCTGGTCAAGCGGAGGTTTTCCAAGGCTCCTGGTTTTCATTTAGAGTTATTAGCACTGAGCAGACTTATCTTCCTGGCTTTATGGCATAATGGCCTGCAGATGTCTGTGGGATAACTTAAGCCTGCATTGCCACCCCCAAATGGACCACCCCTTCGCTCTTCCCCCTTGTCCCAGCCACGCCATACCTTAGAAATGCAAACCCAGGGCAGGCTACTGCTCACGTTGGACTTCAGAGCTGAGCTTCAAGATGTGGCTTTTAAGAAATGTGCAGACACACATACACATTTGTTTAGATGGAGCCGTGTGGGATGTGGGCTCTGCCTGTTAGCAAGAGACATTTCTTCAGTGTTTCTTACAGTGTTCTGCTTTGTACTTTGATGCTTTCACATTTCCTGCTGGATGGCTTAACTGAAAGATGGCAAGCAGAGGGTTGTTTGCAGTGATTGGCTGCTGGGGGGGCGGGAAACATCCCTGGCATCTCCATCTGTAGATCCTATGGAAATCCCCCTCCCCACACTCCTGACTTTGCAGGATGTCTCACTAAGGAAAATGATAAGGAAAACGTCCATAGTGAGTTCCTGGATATCTGTTTCTGACGTGGATTTTGCATGGCATGAAAACAAAGCATTTCTTTTATCATCCACAATGAGGGCATTGTGGGGTAAGTCTCCCCAAGGAAAGGGAAGCAGGAACAGGTTAGAAGGTGGGACTTTTCTGATTCAGGAAGTTCGATATCTTTGTGAGGAACTGTGCCGCGTGAATGTCAACGTATGATGCAGACTGGATGTACAACAAATAGTCTTGAACCAAGGCGGCATGTGTTAACATACGTTGAATTTAATGATGAATAAAACGTAAGTACAGATGCTGGTATGCCCTGTAGTGGTGGAGCTGTGAATTCTGAATGGTTGGTTGAGGGCTGCATTTTAGGGGGGAGGGCAGCTTCAGCTGATTTTTTTTTTAAATTTTCTACAGTTTATAGAGGGTTCTGTGGAGTTCTAGATTTACTAGGTAAAACTGTGTCATCCTCTCTGTGAAACTCAGGAGCCTGGAGCTCTTCTGATTGGCTCAATTGAGAGGCGGTTTCCACACGGCCGTCTTTTCCAGCTAGATGTGCTAATGGCCTGTCCACCTGGGGAAGGACTTGCGTGTGCCTCTTAGAAGAGGACTGTTACATGTTTAGTGCATATTTGGGTAGAGAGATATAAGGTAAATATATTCTTAGAATTTCAGCCAGCTATACCTGTGTAAAAACAAAACAGAACCTCCATTAGAAATGGAAGTTAAACTTTATCCATTTTGAACTTCATTCAGCATGTCCAAACATTAACATGCTAGTCTTGGTTGGTTTTTTCATTAGCACTGAACTTAGAAAAAATTTTACATGATGATATTTGGCTAAGGCAACTAATATAAAGGAGTGTGTGGTCTTTGGTGCCCTGCTAAAGGCCCACTGATCAAATTAGGACTATGTTTTTTTCTTTCAACAACTTCAAGCCCAAGTGTCCTCGGGAAGCTGGGCTGCGACAGTTGTGGTTCTTATTTGTGAGTGTGCTCCTTTCCGGTGACTCAATTTCCCTATTATCTGTTTCAGAAACTGTCGGGGAGGAAGATAAGTCCTGTACTACGGATGTTTGGTCAGTCCATATCAGGAGGCATTGATATGGATGGAAATGGCTATCCTGGTAAGCTGTTTTTCTCTAAAGGCATGTGAGATAAACAGAGAGAAATGAGGTAGAATAATTTCCAGTTTGGTAAGCAGTGGTTGCATCTATTCAGGCTTAGGAAATTTCACACAATAGAATGGGGCGTTTTGCCTGGTGTTTCATTTTAAGGTGGAAGTGTTGAAGTTTACTTTTGGGTTTTAAAATGACCTACTCTGAAGGGTTTAAGGACCAGAAGGGCGGGTTTTTACAGTGACTTCTGTGGCAGGAAGTCTTTCTAATGTGAAAAAGCACCATCCACATTAAAATGATGAACAGTGAAACCTCCTGTTTCCCTTGATATTCTACCGTATTCAGAGGCTTCTTGCTCTTGAGCCCTCTCGAAGGAGCTGAGCAGCACCTTCCCCACCCTCAACCCCACAAGAAAATTATTGAGAGAAAGATTTGGAGCAAAAAGAAAACCATGTCCTTCCCCTAACGGACAAAACAGACCTCAGCATTCAAGGCTGGCTGGCTTGTCTTCAGGGTTAATTCGTGCCTTGTGGTGGTTGAGGCTAATTGAATATAAATGTACAATTTCAAACCCCAAGTGATATCCGGTTTAGGTAGAATTGACTGGGCAGTGGAATAATGGTTCTTTTGGTGTTTAAAGGGACGGAGTAGGGTGAGGTGAGGAAACAAAGATAATTTGAAAAAATCCAAGATCATCATGGAATTCAGAAAAAAATGTCCTGAAACTATAGGTCATTTTGCTTTTAAGAAAATATTTTTTTCCCACTTAAAATGCCTCAGGAGGATCTGGGAAAACTAATGCAATCCTGTATGAGGGCACCAAATTTTGTAGTTTCGTACAGGTAGGAGTTTTGTTCATCCCTCTAACTTGACAGAGCCAGGGGGAGTGGGAATAGAAAAGGGTCATTGTGAAGGTTTGGTCCCTGTAGGCCCTCATGGGTGTTTTTAAGTTTGAGAAAGCAATTCTCTGTGTTCTGGGCAATTTGTGGCCATCCCTAAATAATACCTTACATTGGTTTAGCACTTTAATGTATGCAAAATGCTTCCACATGCAATGTATGTTTTACAGTAACCCAAGTAGGTAGGTAGAGATGGAGGTGTCCCCGCACTTTACAGACAAGGATACTGAGCCTCGGAGGACTTAGGGGACTGGCCAGAGGCCACCTTGTGGTGGATGGGCCTCCTGGCTCCTGCTCTATAAATGCACGGTGAGCTGGTGTGTTCACACTTCACAACGGATCTGATTTTCTTATCTTGCATTTTTCATAAAAGAAATGGCGAATTCATCAATTCTTTTATTTTCAAATATCCAGTCAATTCAAAAAGATTATTGGAAAAATAACAAAATTAACAAGCACACCCAAATGCAGAAATTTTAGCAGCACTACAGTTTACAGATTGGCTATTTGTTTTTCCTTAATGAGAGCATCATGTAGACGTAGGGATTCAGACTCTCTTGGTTTCAGATGCTTGGTTCTGGGAAGGAGTCATGGAACCCCAGGGCTGAGGGGTTTATATTAGAGGGAAATTCACTTATTGAATAAGTGAATACTTCCTAAGTTAAAGTTATTTAGGAATAAACATTACTAGCTAACACTTGTGCCTTGACTTACAGCTGACCTGGTATTTTCATGAATTTTCTGACTTAGGTATCTGATTTAATTTATTTAATAAGTATTATGTTTAATACATTTAATATTATATTTCATAAATATTTTCTGATTTAAGTATTATGAAATATCATCAGCCTTTGAGGGAGACACTGAGGATGATTGTCTCCATTGTACAGACAAGGATTCTGGGAGAGACTCTGAGGTCACAAAGAGTTAGGGCTGGAGCAGAGATGATTCACATGTTCTGCAGAACCTCGAGCTTTTTCCAAGAGTCATTTAATTCTAGGTGTCCTTTTCTCTGATTCACTCGTGTCCAAAAGAAATATATGTGAGCCACATATGTGACTTAAAATATTCTAGTAACCACATAAAAGAGATAAAAAGAAACAGGTGAAATCAATTTTAACATTTTATTTAGTCCAATATATCCAACATATTATCATTTCAACATATAATAAATATAAAAATTATTAATGAGATAGCTTTTTGTAGTACGTCTTTGAAATCTAGTCTGTATTTTATACTCACAGCACATCTCAATGCAGATCAGCCATGTATCAAGGTCTCAATAGCCGTATCTGGTGGTTGGCTGCCATATGGGAGAGTGTGGCTCTAACTCTACAAAATAGTGCAGAGGATGGTTGTTGGGCCCTGGACCTCGGGGCTGGGCCTCCGTTGCTGTGGAGTACCTTGCCAGAGGAGGGTGGGAGAGGCTTCAACAAATTTCTGACTCTGTAAATTTCTGGTTTTCAGATGTAACTGTTGGAGCCTTCATGTCTGACAGTGTGGTTCTTCTAAGGTGAGATGCTTCACTCTTGCTTCTTGGATTTTGTTCTTCATGGGTGAGGAATGGAATGTGGTGGTGCGGTGGGGAAGGGGGCACAGAGAGTTATTCACCGTTAGTCAGCAATTCCTTCTGTCCTGTTCCTGGCGGGCAGAGGTGCTTAGCAAGTGGGACTGCTACCTTTGTCTTCTCGTTCTTATTATCCTCTATCCTAGGGTTTCCAGCTGGTGGGCCTTGAATGGCTTACATGTGTGAGATAATAGCATCCCGGAGCATCTGGGCAGAGTTTGGGGTGGACTGCCTTTTGCCATGAACAATCCCTTCCATTAACGTGCTCTACACTTATTGTCATTTCCGATGGGGGCCACGACACTTGAGGGACTAGGAAGCACTGTCCTATCCCATCTCTTTTTCCCCACACCCTTCATCCCCTGCTGTGCACCTCATCAGTCCCCAGCCCCAAAGGGACTGGGAGCCTTTTGCCCGTTGGGCAGCTCTTCATTCTCTGGTGGCAGCAGAGGTGAGGGATGTGAACTTAGGCCCAGTGCTCACTGAGGCCCGTTCAGTCTAGATCTCTCCTACAAAGGCCAGTGGGCTGCCATCCCGTCCATGAACTGTCTCCAAGTATTTCTGTCTGTATGAGTCAGAAGAGGCAGAATTACACTTTGGAGTGGGAGCCAACTCTTAGTTTTTGTTAGAAACCTGATGGCAGAACTTTCTAAAATAGGCTAGTAGGATCTTAGAGCTGGAAGGGATCCCAGAGGCCATGTCGTTCCACACTCTGGATTCTTCTCATTCAGCAGTGCCTTCCTTTGAGTCCCCACTGCAGGGTCACACAGCCTTCTCTTGAATGAGGAGCCCCCATGGATGGGGGCCTAGTAACTTCTAAGGGAGCCACTTAACCCCCAGGTAACTCAAAATGTTAAATTGTTAAAGAGGCAGAATAGCCGTGTGGTTGAGTGTAAACTCTGGGGCTAGGTGGCCTGGGTTCCAACCCTGACTGTGCTCTTACAAGGTGAGTTTCCTGGGCAAGCCTGGTAACCTCTCTTTCAGGATTCTCATCCCTTCAACAAGATGGGTTGAACGTCTTACCTCACTGGGTTCTTCTGAGAACTGATGGGTTAGCACATGTAAAATGCATAGAGCAGTGCCTGGTTTAAGTGCTCAATAAATGTTAACAACTCTTACATAAATTGGTTAAATTTGCCTCCCCAAATTCTGCTTCTTGGTCCCATATCTTCCACCTAGCCACCCTTCAGCATTTGAAGGTGGCAGTTGTGTCCCCCAGGTGGTGACTTCACTAAGATGAAACCTTCCTTGTCCCTTTCATTGCTCTCCACGGGGCTGGATTTCTGCTTTCTTTCTCACCCCTTCCTCTGGGTTGACAGTTTTCCTCTCAGTTAAAGCAGCTTCGGTGGCTGCAGATGATTGAAGGGAGACTTGCGAAGCGGGTGTTCCACCGGGTGCCTCTGTGGGGTCGTTTCCACTCTCTTCACTATCCTGAGCAGCTTGCTCTGGCTTGTCAGGATTCCTCTTGGGTAAAACACGTTCCCGGCTTCTCGTAGTGGAAAATAGGCCCTCTCAAAACCAGGAGCATCTGGCTTAAGGTACATCCTGTAGATTCTGCTTTTTCATTGTTCTTGTATTTTATAAACTTCGAGCTGTGAGCTCCAACCCAAAGGGGCTTTTCTTGTTCTCTCATTCGTGGTGAGGGACAGCCTCCTCCAAGAGTCTGTCCACATGGATGTAATGTGAACTGAGGCAGTTACATGGTGGAAGGTTAGATCTGATGAGGTGAAAGCTACCAGGGGCAAATGTAAAGTCCTTTGCGAACGCCAGGGAGAGCTTGTGGAGAGAAGAGGCTTCAGGAGAGGAGCTGGGGAGCATGGAGCTGGATGGAGGTGGTCAGCAGAGGGCCATGATAGCCGCGGGAGGAGTGTGCAGGGATGACGAGACCACAACACACATTGACCTGTTGAGATGCAACTGTGTGTCAGATCCCGGGTATAAGGTGGAGAAGAACTAGTAGAAATAAATAATCATACAACCCATGTTTGCTAAGACTCCCCATATACAGGCACTATTTAAGCACATGTGTACATTAACTCTTTTTTGTTGTATTTTTTTTATATTGAAGTATAATTGGCATACAACAGAACCTGCCAATTGAAGTATACTGTCTGATGAGTTTTAACCAGTGTATACACCTGTGTAACTACCACCCCCATCAAGATGAAGAGCATTTCCATCAGCCCAGAATGTTTCCTCTTGCCTCTTTATAGTCACATCCCTCTCCTGATAGACAACTTCTTCTCATTTCTGTCACCATAGGTCAGTTCTAGAATTTCACATAAAGGGAATTATACAGTATGGACTCTTGTTTCTGGTTTCTTTCACTTAATGTTTTTGAGATTCATCCATCTCATTGTATGTTCAATTTTTCCCTCCTTACTGAGTAGGATTCCATTGACTGAATACACTATAGTTTATCTGTTCTCTTGTTGATAGAACATGTATTAATTCTTAGTCTTCTTAACAAAGCCATGACATAGATATTATTATTATCCCCATTTTATGAATGAGGAAAGCAAGTGACATAGGGGTTTTATTAATTTTAAAAAAGGAGATAATTATGGATTGTGGTAAGTGGCATGAGGATGATAAAGCAGGGTGAGGTGGTCAGGGGGACCCACATCAAGCTCAGCAAGGAGGCCAAGTAGAGTGAGGCCTGAGTCTTGTTGGAGGTGGTGGTGGGGGCTCTCACCGGTGCCCTTGGCTGTAGTAGGTCTAGAGAAGTGAGAGGCAGAAGCCAGATGGCTATGGGTAGGTGAGAGGAGAAACAAGAAAACAGACAGTGAATCTCAACTCCTTTCCAGAAGCTTGGCTGCAAAGGAGCAGATGGGATTGGCAGGTGGTTCAAAGAAGATATTTTAAGGGTGGGAGCTTCTCAGCCAGTGTTTAGGCTGAGAACATCTTTGAAAGCTTCCCTGCTCTCCATGAGTCCCTTACTCTCCTGAAAGGATCAGAAGTGGTCACCTTCAGCTTCATCCTCATCCGTATGAACCTCACCCTGACCCCATTCCTCTCTTGGGGCCTGGAGAGGTTGAAGAGGCAAGAGGAAGGAGGGGAGGCTAATGCAGGGGAGATGAGGGAGGTGAGGGAGATGGGATCTGGTGTACAGGCTGTGGGTGGGGCTGGGGCCTTGACTTCTGATCCAGGCCCCAGTATTGGAAGGGGCTCAGCACAAGGTACCGTTTGGGATGTGGATGAGGGTGAACCTGAGGGTGACCACCTCAGGTCTCTTCCAGGAGTGTAAGGGACACAGGGAGCAGGGAAGGTTTCAAAGATGAGCTGGGACCCTTCAGAGAAGGAGCGGGGAGGGAGGGGCTGCCAAGCGTGTCTGAGGGGCCAGGTGGTTTTGACATCTGTGTGGCATCTGTTGATAAGGTGCTGGATGTGGCTGAACAGCTGTGAACAAGATGGTCTGGAGACTTCAGCTGACTAAGCAACGTAGGGGTCCCAGTCATGACCTGGTTGACAGGCAAGTTAGGTAGATTTTGAGTTACCTCAGGGTTTGGGTGGACCAGAAAAGGGAGGAGGGCCAGGAAACCCTGCATGTGCACGTACATACAAACACACCGTGCTCATTCTTAAACATCCTACAAGGGAGAGTCTGGAGGTGTGTGGGTTAGGAATGCTTTGAGCTACCACTAAGGGAAAGCTGTACTGCGAGTGGCTTCAAACTGTAGACCTTAGTGAGTTCCATGGAGTGGGTGGCTCCAGGGAAGGTTTAGTGGCCTAGCATCTTCACCAGGGGTGCAGGCTGTTTATCTGTGCCCCTGTCCCTGCCCTGTAAGCAGCACTGACCCCACAAAAGGCCAGGGTGATTGGAGCAGCACCACATCAGAGAGTGTCCTCATGGTTTTGTTATTTACCTGGAAGTGAAAAATCAGGATTTGAAATGTCAGCCATCAAAGAAGTATGCCAGCCACCAGCTTCTTTAAGATAAAGTCCTGAAAGCATTTGTGATACTGTCCTTGGGTGCCCCTTTGCTTTTATCTCAGAGGCTGGCACACTGGCAGGAGGGACTGTGAAACCCAGTCTCCCGCCCCCCAGGAGCCTGGGCTGACCCAGCTCTGCCTTCAGGAAGTTTGTTTTCTCGGATTAGCTCAGGAGGGCAGGTCCTGTGTTCGGGTGATAGGGGCCTGGTGCTGTGCTGTTGAAGGTCAAAGGAAGTGATCATAGAGGCTTATGACAGATTTCTGAGCTTTTCCTGGTCCACAAACAATACTTGGAGTTGAAATAAAAGGGTTTGTTGGAACTGATCTGACAGATGTTGAAGGAACACGTGCTTGTCAACGTCCTTGTGTGTTATTTCAAAGGATTCCATTTTAACAGCCTTCATCTGGGTCACTTTGCTGGACTGGCTACTTCTGTTTCCTGCTCACCTCACCTTCTTCTGCAGAGCTTTGCGGTGAGAGGAGGAATTGGGCATCCTCCTGCCGAGGTGGCCCTGGGACAATGAGAGGGGCTGGCCTTTTCCTTGGAACAGTGACCAGGCAGGACATGTGCCGTATAGGGTGGGGCTCTCATACGGTGGAGACCAGCTCTCCCTGGTACGTCTGTCTGTTTTGTGAAACTTTGGGCACTCCTGTGGTTTTTAATCCCTTGGCCTAGAGTAAAGTTTGCACCCATTTAATAAGGATTTTTGAACACCTACTATCCTGGGAAGATCAGGATGAATGTGCTAGGAATCCAGCCTTTGGGGGAGCCTGCAGCCTGGTGGGGCTGGTTTACAAATAGATAAGGACCTTTATTAGTAAGTGAGGTAAGGTGTGAGTACAGTGCCGGGACCCAGAGAGGGAGGACATCCAGCCACCATGGTCCCCGAAGGCTTCCTGGGAGAGGGACCCATGATCTGGCTGTTGAAGGGCCATTGGGGCTTTACAGAGTGTCCATTGGCATCTGTCAATCACATTGACCAGGAGTAGACTATTAGTTTACTGAGTTATTTATAACATCTTCTAAGGATGAATCCAGAAGAAAACTGGAAGACCAGGATATTGGATTTCCTTCAGGCACTGCTGTTGTCTGACTTCTGTTAGCCCCACAGCTGGATTTGTTCTGGGAGTCCACACTTCCCTTGTCCTTGTCACAACTGTTCCTGTCTTGAACCATATGTCATGGCAGGGGGGGCAGTGGTGAAATCCCCTATCCCCATCTGTGCCGTGTGTCTCCTTGCTTCCTTTTTTTCTCTGAGGTTTTCATTAATGCTTGCTTCTCTCAGAATCGGTGTTGGTCATCGTTCCCATCTATCTTGTCACCCTGAGTGCTCTTTACCGGATCATTGTACACAAGTGAGGTCGTTGTTTTCAAACCGCTAATGCCCCTTAATCTTATTATGTCACCCAGCGGCTCCTTAGAGGTAAAAGGGTCTGTTTGTGAGGCCTGGAGGGGAGAAGGTTAAGCCCACAGCTTAGGTGACCTCCCCCCCAGCAGATGTTTGCAATGAGAGCAGAATGGTGTGATTCACTCTCAGCTTTTGTCGGCTGCCCTGGGGAATCCATGGAAGGCGCAACAGTGATGTCGTCCATCCATCAAGCACTGGGGGGTGGTCCATGGTGGTGATGGGATGGTGGGTATTTATTCGGTTTCACTTGGTCCTGAGGCCAGGCAGGTTGATTTCTTCAACTCTAAAGTGCTTCGCTGTTAGCAGCTGGGACTCCATTAATCAAGTTCTTTTAGAAAAATTCTTAATGAATTGATGGGACTAAATGAAGCGGGGGAGGTTTGACCCACTGGATGGGACTAGACCTCTGTAGTTCATGCTTAGAATGGCAGTAAGTGCTTTAGGGAAATCCTTGATCCTTCATGTATTTCTCTAGTCGTGCCATTCACCATAGTGACTCCTCTTAAACATTTTCATATCTTCCTAGTAAAATGGAAATCATAACTTAATTGGTGAAATTTTAAATAATCACCGAATATCTGGTGGTTCATTTATGGCTTCAACCAGATGTGTTTTATTAACAACTAACTTGCCTTTATTATTGGGAAACTAACCGTTAATTTATGAGGAAATAAGCCTCTTCTAAAACCAGAAAAGAAGTATTTACAGAGCACGCTGGCCCTTTTCTCTTGGGTTATTTCACACCTGAGTGAAATGCTGGGCTGCAGGCCTAGGATTTGTCCTGCTGGTTTGGTTCTTGTTTGATCTGAGAGCTGCTCCTCAGCACACCTAAGTCACCTTCCTCTCTCGACCCGCAGGGCAAGACCTGTCATTACGGTGGACGTCTCCATCTTCCTCCCAGCCTCCATCAACATCACGGCGCCTCAGTGTCACGATGGACAGCAGCCTGTGAACTGCCTGAACGTCACCGCCTGCTTTAGCTTCCACGGCAGTCACGTTCCGGGAGAAATCGGTAATGAGCTGCCGAGGCAGGTCTCAGGAGCTAGAGGGCTTAGCTGGAGCGCGCTTGCAGGGCGCTTCTGAGGTGCTCTCTCGCTGTGCATCCTGGCTGGTTTTGCAGGCAGCAGGCCCACCGGCCAGGCCTCCTTTCTCTCTCAGGTTCCTCCTCTTCTCTTTTCTGCTTACCTTTGTTTTCCCAATTTAGCGGAACCTCCAGCTCTAGGACAAATAATATTTGGCCCCAGACATCCTTTCCTCAAATGTATGTGGAACAGACTGAAACCTCAGTGGGCCATGGGTGGGACAGGCCCGTGGGACTTGTGGAAATGTAGTGACTGGAGGCTGGCTCTTATGGAACATTCTGTGCAGATAGAAGAAAAGAAGTGGTGGGACTTTGGAAGCTCTTTGAGTTTGTAGCACCAGCCAGATGTCAGGGGGCTTATACCCTTTCCTGTGGATCGGAGGCCACGGATGGGTAGTGCGATTGGGATGCTGAGTTTCACAAAGGCTTAGGTTTCCCAAAGATGCGGAGCTGCTTTGTCAGCTTTGGATGATTGAAAAGAGGTGGCCATCCTGCTGTTTCTGTTTGGGGAATGTTGACTTGCTAGCCCAGCTCCAGAGACTGGCTCAAACCCCGGAGCAAGATAGGATCCCTGTGGGTTAGAATTTACAGCATGTGATCCCTTGAAGGAAATGAATCCAGAGCAGTCATGCAGATTAACAGGTGCTTTGCTTTTACTTGAAAAAGGCTAATTTAATAATAGAAAGTAGAGTTCCAGTAAAAAGGAAAAAACACCGATAAGGACCTGGACTCACTGACTTTCCTAGACATTTCTAGTGTCCTGAGTGTCTTCCCTCCCTACTCGCAGTGTAGTCCTCAGACTAGCAGGCTCAGCATACCCTGTGAATTTGTGAGGGATGTAGACTCTTGGGCTCCCCTCTGGACCCCTGAATCAGAATCTGCATTTTCACAAGATCCTTGCGGGATCGCGTGCACATTTAAGTTTGAGAAACGCTGCTCTGGAGCCACATGGGGGTGCGTGCACACATGCAGATGTGCAGAAACATACTTCCACCTGCTCGTTCATTCATCAGCTGCACCCTGAATGCTCCGCCTTATTTAACAATATGCTAATCCTTCTAGGCTAACTCTCTCATTGACACTTTATCTTGGTCTTCAGGGGGATTCAATAAGCTCAACAATTAAACCTTGTACCTCTATGGAGTTTTTTGTCTTTTAAAAAGAACTGAGAAATTTCAAAACTGAATGTAAACATACCATGGGCCTGGGACTTGGTTAGCGAGGGAGGAGTAACAAACTTTTTTGGAGAGCCCGGTGAGAAAAAGATACCTGCTCAAGATCATATGCTATTGGTAAAGCCAGGAGTTGAATTCTTGTCTCCTGATACTTAGTTTTACTTTCCAAAAACTATTTCTCACCACCTCCCTAATTGTTTAAGACACCACAGTCTCTAGGAAAAAAATTTCCTGATGGTCCTGGGACTTGTGATGTAGTTGGACTCCATTAAAAAACATCTTAAAAGAATGATTGAATTGAAGATTAATCTTGGTGTGCATAAAAATAAGCAGAACTATTCCAGAACTCTAAAAAAAAGCAAGCAATTAATAGTTCATGTGTGTTTTCATTTGACAAATAGTTATTACATGCCTGCATGTACCAGGCGTGTCCTCATGGAGCTTCTAATGGGAATTACAGAGTTTCTACTATTTTGATCCTGAAGCAGTGTACACAACTTTCAGGCTCTTTAACTACATCATTGTTGTGGTGGAAATGTAGGTAAATTGGTGTAGCAGGAACAGAAGAGAAGAAACCAAGATGCCAGCTTTGAGCTAGGGTGATTTCAGAGCATAAGACAAGTGGTAGGGCAAACTCTGATTTGAAGGTTCATGAGCTGAGCAAGGAGGAGACATGGGCATCACCTCATGCTGCTCCTGACCAGTGGCCCTTTCTGGGGCTCCAGTCACTGGGGCTCCTTTCATTGACTTGTAGGCAGAATTATAATGGAGGACTAGGCTTAGCTATGCCCCTGAAGTGTTGGGGTATAATGGAAGAGACAGGCTATTGACTGACATACAGTACTGCACCTCCTGGGCAGCGTGGAGCAACCTGGCTAATGTCAACATGAGGGTGGTGAACTTTCAGCAGGAGTTCACCTTCCCATTCTCGTCGCTTCCTTATCCTCCATCTGTCTCATAGGTTCGTTGATGAAGTCAAACATCCCTTTGCAGTCTAAGGGGAGATTTCCCACTTTTGAAATCAATAGGGCAATGCAGAAAATTATCCATCCCTGGCATTTTTCTATCTCTTCCCTTGGCATTCAGGGAAATGCGTTATATCTCACTCTTTGCAGTAAAGGAGAAATGCAGAAATCTGCCAAATAATGAGTTGGCAGTAGAATATGGAAAGTTTGAGGAGGGAAAAATGGGCAGCCACTATGGAAATGTGATGGGAAATCAGGTGGAGATGAAAGGTAGCTTGTCAAGTAGCTGTGTGGGTCCAGCAGTGGGTGGGGTGTTCTGGAGTCCAGCATAGAAGGCAGCCCCTTGGCTCTGCACAGTCAGGAAGATCAGCTCCCTGGTCTCCAGATGGAGGGAGGGTAGGGGCATCTACAGGGCACAGACATCCTCCAGGCTTGGCAGTTAGTGCTGGTCAGCTCAGTATCATCACCAAGGACTCTGCATTGGGAGCCCAAGGCTAGGGCTATAGCTATGAGCCTTCCTCACTCCTACTGCTGGCAGCTGCAGAAGAGCCATGCTGGTGGTGGTGGCCACAGAATGCCTGGCAAATGAGTGTCTGCCTTGGGCAGGCCTTCCAGGCACCTCTCAATATCTTTATATCCAGGGCTGAGTTTGTCAGTGGAATGGCTACATTTGAGCAGTGCAGCCTGGGTAGTGCAATAAAGAGATACCAGGGGTGTGCTAGCTACTCCTGATCAGCTGTCAGAAGTGGTATCTATCTGCTGGTATCTTCAGTCACAGGAACTGTCTGGGGATGCTTTTGGGAGCCATAAGCAATTGATGTTACAGTCTTGTGTCTGGTTCCTTCTCTCCCTTGGGACCTGGTGGGGTTCAAGCATACACACAGAGAAGGGACTCTATTTGCCTCTTCATTTCTTTTTTTGCGTTAGCAGTGGAAAACCACAGCTCCCACTTGGCTGTGAGAGTATTCAGGACCAGCTGATTAGCTGAGCCGTGAGGGGCTGCTGCGGCTTCTGGCAGTACCGTGGGAACCACAGAGGTTCTCTGTAGGAGGTGACCCTGCCTTGGCCTCTGTAACAGGGCCCAGTCAGGAAAACAGAAAACCACAGCAGTTATTTTAACAGAGAGAATTTAACATTGGGAATCTGTTAAGTAGGTCAGGGAGAACTTGGTAGTAACTATAGGAAGCAGCCGCCACCACTTCTAGGTCTGCACCAGAGGGTCTCAAAGGGTGGTCTCCAGACCAGCTGCAGCAGTAGCACGTGGGATCTTGTCAGAAAGGCAAATTCTAATGGAATCTGAAACTCTGAGGGTGGGGCCTGACAGCCTGTGTTTTAGCAAGCTTCCAGGCGGCTTAGATTTGACAGCCCTCATCAAGGAGGACAAAGGGACAATGTTAGAGTTGGGGTGAACCACTTCCTTGGGGTTATCAGAACCTATAAGTGCTAAGAAGGGACCCTGTGGACCTTGGATCTAAACCTTGGAGGAGGGGGTACTGGCTGGTGCTGCTGGAGTTCCTGGGGTTGGGGGGGGGTGGTGCAGTGAGCCTCGCTGTGGGGGTGTGGGGGAAAAACTGAAACTAGAATTAACTGCTGTTGGGACCAGCTGCCATGGGAAACTGTCTCTGGGTTAAGCTGTTAGGAATAGGAAGCAGGCAGGAAGGAGCAAGCCCCTCTCCCTCCTCCAGCCTTGCAGCCTCCCTCAAGCTCTCCATCTTGGCAGAGCCTCACAGAGAGCCGCTGGCAAAGCAGAAATGAGGTTTGCAGAGTCCCAGCCACAGTGTTGCAGAGCACAGAAGGGCGGGTTTGGATCTGAGAGACAATAGCTTTGTAAACCCACACAGCAGATAGCCACTCACGTGGAGCTACTGAAGCACCTGTGGAGTCCTTCCATCAACAAATAGTTATTAAGCTCTTAAAAGGGCCAGGCTCCGTGCCTAGTCCTGGGCACAGAGCAGACAACAGGCCAGGCAGTGTCCTTGCTGCCATCGAGCTTGCGTTCTCTGGGGAGGGAGGCATACAAGACAGAAACAACTGGTGCACCCTCGCTCCTTCTTCTGGGTATGTCTGAACCCCTTCGTGTGGCAGGCCCTGTGCTCCGTGCTGGGGTGCAGACACTGCGTCCAAACCTAGCAGCCCATAGAACAGGTTTATAACATATTGCATCAAGGAGTTTAAAACAAGAGTTCTGCCTATCCCAAGTCTTATTAATCACTTCATTCTTGGCTTGGGGAGCAGCCTGTGGGTCCCTGGAGCTTCCTGGCTGCCATAAGGAAGGGTGGTGAGTGCTGTGCTGGAGAGGGCTCTGCCCCTTGCCCATGGGCCAGGCCTGTACTTACTTGCTGGTCAGGCTGAAGACTAAATGTGCTTGTCAATCTCTGGAGGCAGAGAATGGACCTGGCGATTCTGGATTCTCACCAGAGTGCTAAATGAAAACCAGGAAGGGATGAGCCCTAAGTGGTTGTGTTTTGTGCCCTGATCTGGTGCTGCCATGTTTCCATGGCTCTCAGAGAACCTCACAAAGCTGTGAGCGAGCAGGGGTGCCTGCCGTGTTTCGAGACAAGCAGTTGGGCCCAGGTCCTGAGAGATGGCAGCAAGGTCATCCAAGCCACGCACAGAAATAGGGTTGAAAGCAGGTGACTTGTCCCCAAACCTTCCTTCTGGCTTTAGGGGTGCATTTCTGCTCCAGAGTGTTTACACAGAACATTCTCTGAGCTCCTCCTGGTCTCTGGAGAAGCATGGAGATGGGATAAGGAGGCAAATCTATGTTATATGAGGAATGGGGTAACCTAGTTTAATAATTACCACTTGACTCCTTTGAGGGAGGGAGGAAAGCTTAGGAAAGCTAGTATAGTGGAAATGTCCCTTTTCCCCCCTCTCCTGGGAAACTCTAAGGGAAGCTCAGAGTAAGTCTGAAAGGAGGATTTATTAATAGAATTTCACAGCTGAAATCACGTTCTGATGGAGAATGGGAATGAATCAAAACTCGCTGAGAGCGACCAGAGCTGAGTTGATGCAAGACAGCTGGCTCCCTCCTGGCCCTGGCCGTGTGGGGGCCCTTGGGAACCCGCTGGGGGCGGGGAAAGGAGGCGGCTGAAAGCATTACTTGGGGCTGATCAGCTTTTCCATCAACATGACATCATTCGACATGGCGTGGACACAAGCTGCCAGAAAGAAAACCTGAAGATGTGAAATGTGCTGTTGGAGCAGGCCCTAATCAGAACCAGCACCCTCCCCGGGTCCCGGCTGGCTGGGCTGGCTTGCATTATAGGCGGCCCTTGGCAGCTCGGCCAACCTGAGGCGCCCACCCTCCCTTGGGGCGGGGCTGCTGAACCAAGCGAGCTGATTGGCTGCTTCTCCGGCATCTCCTCCACTTCTTAGGGGCTCCTTTTCAGACGCCCTTGAGGTGGGTGCTGTTTAAAACTCCCAGTGGAGCTCAGGGCTTCAGAGTGGTCTGCGCTTCTTGCCACTGGGGCGGTTACGAGACCCTCCTCACTCAGGCCACGTTTCCCATCATTCAGTCTCCTGGCGGCTTTCTTCTAGAGGAGTTTGACACAGAGCTGACTTCTTTTTGTGTAACTTAAAATGTCAAAGTAAATTTTCAATCAAGGAGAAGCACTAAGTAGTCAGTTCTAAAGATGAAATGCTTTCAAAATGATTGCGCTTGGCGAATTGGATAATTTGGTCTGTCTGTGATTGTATGTATACGTTAGCATTTTAGAAAAATCGGATAGGTGAACGTGTTGGCATGGCCACGCTCAGTTCCTCAGGTCCTCAGCTCAGTTTCTAGTAACTGGGAGCTGTTTCCCCCCTCCCGTGATTGCAAGAGGAATATATTGGGTCAACACTTCTGCAGTGAGATGGGGCTTTGGAGGACTAAAGTGGGTGTTTGTGAAGTACCCAGCATAGTGCTTGGCACACACTGAAGGTTAAATTCATTCCCTTTTCTGGACTTTCCCCATCTTAATTTAGATTCTCTTAGAAGTAGAGCCTCTGTTAAGGATTTGGGTGCATGTTGCTGATTCAGGGGTTGTTCCTAGGAAGCGCCGGTAAGAGAGAGACAATGAGACAGGAAGGGAAGGCAGCTGCGTTTGTCAGGGATCACCAGAGAAACAGAAGCAATAGGGGGTGTGTATATTGATATTGCAGCTTGCAGGCAGCCTGGGAGCAGCATTCCTTCTTTTTGGGGTGGACCTCGGTCTTTTAAAGCCTTCAGCTGGTTAGATGAAGCCTGCCCACATTATGGAGGGTAATCAGGCGTATTCAAAGTCTACTGATTCAAATGATATCTCGTCTGAAAAATACTTCACAGTGACATCCAGATTGGTGTTTGACCAAACATCTGGGTACTGTGGCCCAGTCAAGTTGACACGTAAACCATCATGGCAGCCAGATAGAGAGTGTGTTATTGAGCAAGTTACCACTGTGGGAAGGAAGCTGGAGCTGAATCCTTCTGAGGAACCCTGGGAGTCGGTGTAGAACACACTTCACAGTTACCCCCCACTAAGGGACAGTGGGCTGTGGTCACGCTTTACTGAGGGCTGCTCTGGGGACTTCTCTGGCACTCCAGGCCTGCCATGCCCATGGGCAGAAGCACAGTGAAAGCCCTTGGGAATTAGAATGCAGGTGCTGGCAGTTGCAAGTTGGGCTGGACAGCTGAGAAATGGTGAAAACCAAGAGAACATGGGTCGGGCACTGATGCTGTCTGCTCTGTCTTCCTGTCTTCGTTTCCAGCCAGGCTTTCTCTGGGCTTGGCTAACTCATTCTGATGCTCTCCATGATCACCATTCCCAAGGGAGGGTAGCCGTAGCTCTCGCCTGGGAGGAAGGCCAGGTTGGGAGCCACAGAGGAGACCCCGCTCAGCAGCTGCCGCCACCACACTGATTTACCCAACCAAGGCCTTCTGGCTCGTCTTCCAGCAGTGCCCATCTCTAGCGCCGATCTTGCAAAACGGAACTTGGAAACTCACTTCATTGATACTTATCCTTTCTTACTGTTTGGCTGTTGTTCAGGGAAACTGTGATCAGTAGAAAGTAAATTTGCCAGAGTTCAGTTCTGTATCTCTGCACTTGTTTGGTTCTGCTATCTGTACATTCAAAAAAATGTGAGTTGTTTGTCAGATAATGTGAAAAATACACCACAAACCAGTGTAGTAGGAATAGCCTGACAGTGGAGATCAGGAGAGTTCTAGATTCGGCTCTGTGAATGGCTCTCTGGCCTGGAGCAAGTCTTATTGTCTTTTGGGGCCTCACTTCCTCATCTGAAAAATAAGGGTTTGGAACTAAATGATCCCAAGGATTGCCTTAAAGCTTTGACGTTCTATGAGTCTACCCCATTTCCTGCCTCTGTCGCCAAGGAAGTTGGTGTGTCACTCTTGTATAGGCTCCTGGTGTTTTCTCTGTTGAAGTACTTTCCCACATGCATTCTTTTCTTAATGTTGCATGGGATGAGCCAGGTCTTGGGTCCGTCCTGGTGCTCCAGCCTTGCCTTGGAAATCAGCTGTTTGCTGAAATCAACAAGTCAGGACAGACTCGCCCTTGCTGACCAGGAATCCAGCTTGGCATGGCAAGATCCCTGAGATGGCAGAGGCCCAGGAAAACCATTAAATGCATCAAAACTATGCCCTGTGGCAGCTGCAGGATGCCCGTCCAGGTCACTTTCCTCTTTCCTTGTTCATACCTCCCCTGGTGGCTGATGCCTTTGATGTTATTAAAAGCCAGAGCCATCCCTACCGCCTGGCTTCACGTACTTAAATGCTGCCAGGCACGAGGCTGCATTTTATTGATTCAAGAGGCCAGCTTCTAGGAGGCTGGCGTGTGGAGACAGGCCAGGGGCTGGGTCATCTGCTTTCCCATTGCTGAGCAGTCTCATCTGATCATTTTAGGGACAGGCAGTTCCTTTTCTGTCACTTTAAAAATGTCATATTCCCTTGAACCCACAAAGCACCTAAAAAATAAAAAGTGTGTGGAGGAGCTGACCTCTGAAACAGGATTCTTTTGTACAGAAAGCAGTGAAATAGATCTCTTGAACTAAAGCCATGTTCACCTGACGAAACACGTAGTCGTATATTTACTAATAGACCCTGTAATAATGGAGGCGAAACCTTCTGGGTTCATCCAGTGTGCGTTCTATATTGTGACCATCTTTTGTTTAAAATCCCAGATTGTGTCCCAGTAGATTCTGCCACCTGACATCACACATTGAGGTGTAGGTGATGAGTTTTCAGGAGTGCACCGCAGTGCAGGCCCTGTGTGGTCAGGGTTTTATTGAAATGATAGGTGTTAGGAAATTGTGCAGCCACTGTCCTCAGCTGCCTGGGAATAAAGTCAGTGTCAACCTTTGCCTGAGTTTTCGTGAGTGTGGGTGCTGTGAGAGCAGGGGCTTGCCTGTGCTGTTCATTGACGCAGCGCCGGTATCCCCTGTGCCTGTCAGTGCTCAGTGGACCATGGATGGCGCACAGTCCAATAGATGTTGGGTTGTGCTCTATAACTGCTACATCTGTGAGCTGAGTCAACATCGCTGGGAGATTTCTCCCTTGTGTTGGGCGTATATCTTATTGCTTTGTAGGAGTCAGTACTCATGCAGCCTTGATAATTTGAGCAGCTTCTAGTAATATTCTGTAGGTTCGCCATGGTGTCTGCTTTTCAGGACACTAATAGTGCTGGGTACAGCTAATTGTCGACGTGTATATTGGTAGCTCAGTTGATAACTCCTGAGGTTTAAATCGGGGAGAGCCATGAAGTGTCATGCACAGAATGTCACCAGCAAGGCATGGGGCATCCTGGTTCTCTCTCAATTCTGTGAGTGCCTGGCTGCATGCTTCTCTCTGAGAAGGTGTTGACTTGAGGCTGCAGTCCTCTGTGCACTGGGGGGCTAGGTATGGGAGGAAATGTGCCTGCGGTCCTGTGAGGGGCAGTGGAGGGGGCCTTGTCGCTGTGTCTGACATTTTGACCTTATTTATTGGCAGGCTTGAATTATGTTCTGACAGCTGATGTGGCCAAAAAGGAAAAGGGCCAGTTGCCCAGGGTCTACTTTGTGTTGCTGGGAGAGTCTGTGGGTCAGGTCTCAGAGAAGCTGCAGCTGGTCCACATGGAGGAGACGTGTCATCAGTACGTGGCCCATGTGAAGGTGAGTCCTTTTTGTCCTCAAACGTTGATCTCTACAGGTGTTCATTTGGAACTAGTGGAAACTGCTTTTATTGTGCATTACATATGCTCTGACTTCCAAAGTTTTACTTCCCAAGGAGAACATTCACTTCTTTTTCTCTTGAAGTTGGAGTCTGACAGCCCTTTATTGATCTTACTCTGCTGGTCTCAGCCTCTGAGGGGGTTATGGTGGGGCAGGAAACCACTGACACCGTCTGGCCTTGACTTGTTCTTTTGGGTGGTTTCTCATCCTCTCCCCTTTGTGAGGCTCAGTAGTCAGTCTTCTCTGAGGAGAGCCACAGAAGCACATGCCTCTGGGTATGCAGTGATGCTGGATCACACTGTACCTGATGCCTTTCTCTGTGGACCACTACATGTTAGCTTGTAGTCACAGTTAAGGCATTTTAAAATTGGTTGGACTAGATTTTTCTCCCTTGATTACTTTCTATTTATTTTAGGAGTGCATTTTCTGGCCTTTCTCCCCTCTCACTCTAAATAAACTTTCAAATGTTTTTCTCCTCTTGAAATTGTTTGTTAAATACACTTTGCTGCTAATTCAGGAGGCCAGGCTTTGCTTAGCTACAGAGTGGCCCCTATGCAGGCAGGCTCTGGCAGGATGGGGGTCCTGGTAGTGCCCAGTGCTGCAGGAATGGCCAGCCACTGACCCAGAGGTAGAGTCAGAGAGCACAGGCGCTGCAAGGACCCACAGGACCCAGGCCATGG
This sequence comes from Equus caballus, assembly GCF_041296265.1. Classification (NCBI taxonomy): domain Eukaryota; kingdom Metazoa; phylum Chordata; class Mammalia; order Perissodactyla; family Equidae; genus Equus; species Equus caballus. The sequence goes on along the minus strand of NC_091699.1, from coordinate 59,030,975 downwards.
TGGGTGAAATGAATGTGAGTTTTGGAGCCACACAGACCTGGTTTATGTCTAGGCCAAATGAGTACTTTTACCTCTCTGTGTCTCAGTTTGTGCATCTCTAAAATGGGCACAGTGATATTTATCTTGAAAGGTGGTCATAAGAATTAAACATTACATGATGAATATACTTAAAGGACCTTGCATGGAGTTGGACACATAGCAGGCACTCAGCATTATTACTATTTGGTTGAGCCATACGTAATTGCCAAAATTCTAACATTCTTGACTTACAAAAATGGCAATTTCATGTAGCTCAACCTACTATTATTAGCTAGTGGCTTTCTGGACAATAGTAAAAATAGTCTACAGATTGGAGATGAGGTGTCATTCTGTTCGTGTGTTGTTAGTGCCAGAGCAGGAGAATAACAGCTGCTTCTAGACTCTTCTGGATTGTACATAGAGAAATGCCCCACACGTCCACGGTACTTGATCTGGCCCAGAGCTCTTGAGTCCTTGCCCCTGAGATGCTTTTCCATGAGGTTGGGTCACATGTCCTGCCAGGACTCATGCTGGGACCTGCCCAGACCAGCTGCCCTAAGGCCCCGGGTGAAGGCCATTTTTAAAGCAGTTCATGCTGCTGTTAAGCCAACCAGCCACCCGTCCCTCTGGGTCTTAGATTACCTTGGGGGTGTGAGGCTGCCCCAGACAGGCTCACGTCCAAAGTGCCAGGCCTTTAAGTGCCTGTGCTTGGTGTCTCCAGACTTCCTGGAGGCAGGGCTTCTCCCCTTGGGTGTGTTCATACTGGGTCTCTTACAAATGCTTTCCTTCAGGGCTGTTTGTGACTTCTTGCTTTGGCTCAGAGGTTGCTCTTCATGGGTAACTGTCAGGGGTCCAACAGTGCACGGGATATACTTATACTAAAAATTACTTGTTTATCTGAAATTCAGATTTAACTGGGCATCCTGTTGGAAGACTCAGCCTTACCGATATCCTTCCACCACACAGTGGCACCTCTCCATTCCATCAAAACATGGCTGACAAGAAGTGAGACTGAGATGGTGCTCAGAAAAGTGTTTGGAGGCTGAGGCTGGGGCTCAGGAGCACAGAGCAAGCGCAGATCTTTATGTGACTATTTGGGTCATTTTAGGGAAGAGCAAGAGAGCAGGCTTTCAGTGAACTTGAACCTAGAGAAATTTGGGTATAGTTATTGCTTGGCTGTTTTCTCCTGCAAGGAGGTGGGGTGGCGGATTACATCAGAAAGGCACAAGCTCCAAGGCCTTTATGCTTCAAGAGGCAGTGTCCCTGTGAAGCGGTGCTCAAGGGACTGATAATTTATAGGTACGAGGAAAGTTTTTTTCTGCTGGGTATTGTCTGGACCTTAGCAGGGGACCCTGGTGAATGGCAGAGGGAGCCAGTGAGGGTGAACGCTAGTGAGCTGGCTGGCTGACTGCAGCGTGGCCCAGTTGGCCTGACCTGTGGTTTCTCTGGTTGTGGGAAAACAGCTGCGGAGGCAGCGTCTCTTGTGGGGCCGAGGCAGGGAGCAAGGCTTGGGTGAGGGAGTGGCCACCTGACTGCCTCCTGGAGCAGGGCCTGGGGACTGGGAGCTGGTCGTCAGGGCATGAGAGCACGGCGCAGCCTCTGCAGCAAGTGGGGCCTTCTCGGTGGGGCTGGCTGTCGGCTTTATAGACAGCGCAGGAGGATACCTAGCAGCGTTCTGGCTTATCGCACACCATATGGCTAGCAGACAGTGAGGCAGGCACTAGGGGCTGGGTGTGTTTTGTTTAGGCTATCTTTAGGGGTTTTTTTTCTTTAAGCCTATTCCAATCTTTTTTTTTTTTTTTCCTCTTTTTTTCCCTAGAAGTTTTCATTCCATATATGGTGATCAGTATCTCTATTCTACAGGACTGCTTGGGCTCACACCTGCCTCCCAGGCTAGCTGTGTTGTCCGATGCTTTGTTCCGTTCACGGCCCTGGGAGGGCCTCCAGGAGGGCGTAGAATTTTGTGATAAGCCCCATCCTCCTGGGGTGCTAGGTCCATTCTCAATCACCATAGTCAGCAGAGCTGAGACAGTTCCAGCTGCTTCCTTGGCCTCTGCCTCAGAGTCCGCATGCCCCGATTTATCTCCCCTCATCCCCCAAGCCAGCCCAGTTTTGGGGATGGGCCCCCTTCTACCAGTGAAGTGGGCTGGAAACCTCTTGTGGATTTCTGTGGTCACAGGTGAGAGCACACACACCTCCCTTCAGCCTCAAGGCTCTCTACCACTTGGCCTCAGTCTACCTTTCTAGCCTCATCTTCTGCCCCACCTCACATTTTCCCTGGGCTCTTGTCAAGGTGAACTGACCCCTTTTGTCTTGGAACGTGCCTCTCACGCTGCCCTGCCTTGGTTCTTGTGCTCACCTCAGCATCTTCAGCCCTTCAGTCATCAGAGACCAGCTTTTGTCATATCGATGTACAACCACGTACTACCTGCATGTTTTTTGCATTTTGTTTTGTCTTAAACACGCACCTCCTGCAGTATTTTATTTCATATTTTTTCTTTAAACCAGCACACTTTTTGCCTCAAATAAAGTAATTTAAAACAGAAACTTTGTACTCTCCTCTAAGCAGAAAACTGATGATCGCATGCCAAAATAGAAAGTAACCGTAAAAATAAATGCATTGAAGACACAACAATATCCTTGAATTCGAACGGGATTTCCCTGTTTGCCAAGGTCTTTGAAGAAGTGGCCACTCTTCCTGTGTGTGTCAAGGGGAAATTAGGGAGGGCTGGGGAGGTAGTAAAGACCTAATGGCACCGAAGTGAACTTTCTCCGTGGCGCAGTGAGGACTGCAGGGGTATTGACCGGGGATAACTTGCCAGATACCCGGGTCCTTTTATAGAGCAATGCCATGTGCCATGGAAAACCATGTCCTGAGCCCCGTCTGGGGAGCCCTGGCCATGCTGTGCTTTCATGGGATGTGCCTCACCCCTCTTGCATGCTGAAGGTCTGTCTGTTCTTCAAGGCTCAGTCAGTCCACAGGTCTTAAATGTCCTTAGGTAGTCACGTCCTTGGCCCTGGGGATGCCACCATCAGCTTCCTGTCTTTCCCATGCTGCCTGGCTTCTGTTTTGGGGATGATAGGCACAAAATATATACTCGTCAAACCAAACCTTGTTAATGACCAATTAGGTCAGCTGGGGTGTGGGATCACAGGGAGCATTTGATCAGGGTGGGGCCTGCTCCCCTCTCTGTGGACCTGAAGCTGGGAAGTGATGGTGTGAGATGATGGTGAAGAGAGTTGGGATGCACGGCTCATGCTGAAGAACAAATACGAGAGTCCTGTCATTGCTGCATTGTTTTCTGGTTTATAAGTGTTGCCCTGGATGGCGACTGTGCTCCATCCGCAGGTCCTGCCCAATACCTTGAGAAAGGTGGCCCTTTGTGAGGTCAGGTGCTCATGTGTGACAGGCAAACAAGTAGCCTTTTCAGGAGATGGGAAACCAAGGCGAGTTTTGAGTCTACACAGGGACAGTGGAGAAGCCCAGGATAGGCTGAGTACAGGGTCACTTGCCTCATTCCCAACTATGAGGATCAGTGACACCCTCTAGAGGCCTTAAGAAAAGCTTTGGTGAGCAAAACCATGTGTCGGACACTGTCAAGAGAGCCAACTGTAAGGATTAATGTATAAAGGGAAAAAACCCGCTCCATACCAGACGCGCGTTGGCTTTTCTGAGTGGCTGCAGGTGTTCATGAGACCGTTCTTCTATGTTGCTGGAGGATTTTTCAAGGAAGCCTGAACCTTAAGTTACTGCAGCTCCTTTGTCACTTGTGGCGACAGATGCTCATCCTGGCAAAGGGCCGGGCATCACCCTTACCACGTCTCCTCAGAGGCCACACCTTGGGCTCTGCCCAGGTCTTCTCATTTGTTCCCATTTTCACGTCCAAGAAGATGCCTTCAGACCAAGCTCCAGTCTCTGATAAGCTGTGAGTTTGCGCAGTGTTTGGATCCATCAAATGCAGTTTTCAGAGGTGTGAGAGGCTTTTAATTTAAGAAGTAAATAGTTAAGGAAGGGAGATTAATTTGTAGTATATGAGAATTCTGTGTGAGGAAGAGGAGAACAGAAAACAGCAAAGTTTCCTTTTTTATCTAGAAAATAACATGCTAAATCTGTTGGTCATCTTGATAAGTAAAGGAAATAACTAAAAAAAAAAAGGTATAAGTTTTGGGAAAGGGGAATGCAGACCTTAGATGTAGGAAGTTATCTTAAAATTTTGAGGGGGTTGTTAGTATATGCACATAATAGACATTTTTAAAACTACTAAGTGGTATGCAAAGAAATGACATCTCTCAGCTACCTGTTTCTCTGCCAAAGGCAGCCGTGGTTCCAATTTCTTGTGTGTCTTTCAAGAACTTGTGAATAAATACACAAAGCTGTGTGTGTGCACCCCTTTTGTTTTACACAAATGGCAGCATGCTGTGGCACACGGTCATGCAGCTTGCTTTTTTCTTTTAAAATGCTCGATGGCAGAATGGATAAACAGATATTGGTAAATCCATACAATGGAATACTACTCAGCAATAACAAAGAATGAGCTACTGATATACACAATAACATGGGTGAATCTCAAAAGCATTATGCCAAGTGAAAGAAGCCAGACACGAAAGGCTACTAGCATAATGATTCCATTTATATGACATTCTGGAAAAGGCCAACTAAAGACACAGAAAGCAGATCAGTCGTTTCCAGGGGCCAGGGATTAGAGGGGGAGAGGGAGGTGGCAATTGCCTACATAGAGGCATGAGGGAACTTTTTGGGGTGATGAACAGATTGTAGATCATGATTGTGGTGATGGTTATATGAGTGAATATGTTTATTAAAGCTCATCAAAGTGTACACTTAAAACTAGTGAATGTTTTATACATAAATTTATTTCAATCAAACCTTGTTTTTTTTGGTGAGGAAGATTGGCCCTGAGCTCACATTTGTTGCCAGTCTTCCTTTTTTTTTTTTTTTTTTTGCTTGAGAAAGATTGTTCCTGAGCTAACATCCATGCCAGTCTTCCCCCATTTTGTATGTAGGATGCCGCCACAGCATGGCTTGATCAGTGGTGTGTGGGTCTGCACCTGGGATCTGAACCCGTGAAACCCAGGCCACCGGAGCAGAGCATGCAAACTTCACTACACCACCAGGCTGGCCCCCAAACTTATTTTTTAAATGTATGTTGGAGGCCATTCCATATTGGTACATGTGGTTTCCCTGTTCTTTTTTGTGTCTGTATGGTCTTCTGTGGAAAGGCTATTCCTTGATTTATTTAACCTGTGCAGGGGATCGTCCAGATGTCAGCTCCAAGCTGACTTCACCTGGAGTTTGTGTACTAGCAATCTCAGTTTGCTTCTCAAGAAGTGGTTCAGGGTCCCTTTTTGGAAGACCTTCAACCTGCCTTGGGAAGGGCGATAGCCCTTAAACATGAATGGAATGTCTCCTCCTGCAGTCAGCTCCTCTTCCCTGACTCAGTCCTGTAGTGTCTTGGTCGAGGGTTTGTTAGGACCCCTGAAGAGGGCAGATGGAGGGGCCCTGGGGGTCCCTGAGGTGGCCTTGGACATGTGTCCTGCAGAGGACCAGTGTCTCAGCCGTGGCACATCCAAGGAAAACTGGGGAGACTTTTTTTCATTCCTGCAGTCTTTTCATTCCTGCAGAGCCTTTGGTAGGCTCTCTTTGTGGGTGGCACAGGTGGCCTGAATATGTGCTAAAGGCATGCTGGACAGTAGGGCAGAGGAAGAGGGAAGACTGAGATGAGTAGAAATGATGTGTGGGAAGCCGCCATAATCGTCCAGCTCAGCTATAAAGCTGCTCACGCGACCTGCTCTGGTCACATGGATGTCACTAAGTGACTGGGAGTCTTGGCTTTGGAGACCACGCTTGAAGTCAACCCGCTGAGTGTGGGTTGCTTTGAGCTCATCCTCTGGGAGGCCATGTTGTGCATAGCTGGAGAGCAAACTGAGGAGGAACCAAGGATGGAAGTGGTGTGGTGAAGGTTCCACATGGGTGTCGATATCTTCCTTGAGTGCCACTTGGCCACTGTTTTCTTTTTTGGGTGGAATGAAGGGTTCTTAGTCTTCTGCATTGAGACAGTGCCACAGGAGACATTATGATTATTGAAGGCAGGTGCAGTGATTCTAATCCAGTGGCTTTGCCCACCTCAAATCCTTTTTTGAAATGAGGCTGATATAAATAAACGTAGAGTCATGGCATTGGCATTTTACTGGTTTTATCATAGGCTTATCCCAATTGTTGTGGGTGAAGTTTTCATTCTAAGAGGGAACTTTCTGTTTCTAGTTATCTCCTTGCTCTGGGTTTACCTGTATACTGTTGATGTCTGTATAACACCAGTATTCTCTGGAAGTCACACATGATAATGAGTTCTATCTCCCTGATTTTGTCTTTATATTTGAGATGTGATTATAATGGATTACAGAGATTTTCTTTCCTTCTCAAACCTAGAACTTACATATTCATTATAAGAGTGATTCCCTTCAAAGTAGTCATCTTTTAGGAGTTCCTCTTTTGGAATTTCCTCTGGGGTTTATTCACTTTTTTAAAGATTGAGATATACTTGACATATAACATTATATTAGTTTCAGGTGTACAACATAACAATTTGACATATGTGTATATTGCAGAACGATCACCATAATAGTCTAGTCAGCATCCTTCACCACACATAGTTATCAGTTTTTCTTTCTTGTGATGAGAAATTTTAAGATCTACTCTTAGCAACTTTGAAATATACAATACAGTATTATAACTATAGTCACCACACTGTATATTACATCCCAGGACTTATTTATTTTATAACTGGAAGTTGTAACCATTTTTGCCCACCCCCCACTCACCAATCTGTTCTATCTATGAGTTTGTTTTTTTAAGGTTCTGCATATAAGTGAGGTGGTATTTGTCTTTCTCTGTCTGACTTATTTCACTTAGCATAATGCCCTCAAGGTCCATCCATGTTGTCACAAATGACAGGATTTCCTTCTTTTTATGGCTGAATAATATTCCATTGTACATATATACCGATTGTCTTTATCCATTCATCTATCAGTGGACACTTAGGTTGCTTCCATGTCTCAGCTCTTGTAAATAACGCTGCAGTGAATATGGGGGTGCAGATATCTTTTTGGGGTTAGTGTTTTCGTTTTCTTCAGATAAATGCCCAGAAATGGAATTACTGGATCTTATGGTAGTTCTGTTTTTAAATATTTACTTTTAATAGTGGCAAACTTTGGGAGTTAATTTGAATTTTGGAAGCAGCCATATTTCTCTACGATCCTCTCTAATAGGGAAAACATGAGGTGTGATAAATACAGAAATTAGTAGTAAAGAATTTAGTAATTAAATCCCTTTTGCAAGTGATTCTACCTAAGAAGAATTCCCGCAATATTTGGAGTAATAATAATGGAAGCAGCAAACACTAATTGAGCATTTATTTAGTATGTGCCAGTCGTTGTTAGTTACTACTTTTAATCTTCATTTTCCCCTCAAACTAACGTGAGAGTTACTATTTTTATCCTCATTTTACAGTTTAGAAAGACAAGATATAGAGGAGTTAAGGGGCTTGCTCAGTGCTCTACGGCTGACAAGTAGAAGAGGTGGGACTTGAACCCAGCGGGTCTGGTTCCCAAGGCTGGGCTCTTAACCACTACACTGTGACACCTCTCGTAAACATAAGCCACCACTAACTGAGTCCTTGTGTGCCAGGTCCTTTTCTAAGGGCTTTACGTGGATAAAGACGGTAACTTGACCAAGGTTGCAAAACTGGTTAGAAGCTTTACTGGGATAAGCATGTGGCCTCCAGAGGTGGCAACTTTTGATGAATACTTTCTGGAGCAATGGTGTGCTGGTAATGTGTAACAACCAGCTCTCTCGGGGGAAAACCTGATTTACAGCATTTTGCTAGTTCCCCTGGTGTAAATATTCCCACCAAAGCTGATTACACGCTACCAAGGGGACATCACTGAATGTGGAGTTAGGAAGACATATGCAGTACCACACTATTGTATAGTATCTCCACCATACATTAGAGAATACAGCAGATCTGAATAACCTCAAGAACATAAATGATAGTGAAGTATAATAAAAGTGATGAGTTTTGAGTATTTATTACCTTTATCTTAATGTAATTTATTTGATTGTAAGTTTATGCGATTTAACTTGAATAATGGCTGTTTTAACCACTGGCTCATAAACTTTCTGAAAATTTAACAGTTGGCTCTTGCAGGCTGGCTGCAGCGAGCTCCACTGGCTGTAACTACTGTATCTGTTGAGTTGATAAGTTGGTCATATTGCTCAAGTCATGCCTTACACACAGATGTTTGATTATCAGAGTCTTTTTTCTTCCTGTTTCCTCTGGCTTTTAAAATTGACAAATCATAGGAAAGTTAATTTGTGGGATCAGTTTAACCTCCGGCCACAGCTTTTATACCTTTATGTTTGGTTCAGAGGCACTCTGTATTTTGACTGAAGTTATTAGATGGTTTAATAGTTTCCATTTAAAATAATGGAAAAGCTTTTATTTAAATTTATTGAGCTCTTCATTCCTCACCCTCTATCCCTTGCATACGTGTTGAGATTCTGTTCAGCAACCCTCTACACACTAAAGAGTGATGAGCTGATTGTTGAGTTTGCTTGGAGGAGAGAAGGGGCCTGGTGAAGGGGAGGGATTACCTCCCATAGGACTGTCTGTGCCCTGGAAACCTCCTTGCTTTTGAGTCTGAGTTTGGTCCAGTCCCAGTTAGTGCAGGTTGGCTGGCTGCTGCTTGAATCAGTCTTTAGCCCTTTGGTTTTCTTGCTTGGTGACTTGATCAAGTAGAACCTAAGGGCTGGTCTTGCCCTTTCTCACCAATTGCTCTCATCAGAAACAGCATATCAAGGTGGCCCAAATAATCATTTTCCTCGTCTTCTCTACTCCTTCCTGAGGCAACCATTCCCGGTTGTTGAGAATTCTCAGACCTAATAAGTGAGCCTCACATGGGTCAAGAAACAACAGGCCTGGGAGCCACTCTGTAGAGTAGCTGATCCTTCAGTCTACCCTCAAGGCCACCTCAGCCAGGCCACACAGACTCCAGGTTTGGAGGGAGCTGTAGGTGTCTCTCCTCCCAAGTGGAGCATTTGTGTCTGAGACACATCCAGCTCCATGTGGAAGGGCCCACCGTGGCCTCTGAATGAAGATGGATGAGTCGGGTGGACTCATGCACGATGTTTTCCTGCAAAGGCAGCAGACCAAAGGGCCGGTTTGCTGGCCATCCGGTGTGTCTCTGTGGCTGGCCACAAGAGGCTGGAGGGAGTGGCGCAAGTCCAGACTGATAATGAAAGTCATGTGTTTGGGTGGGAACTGCAAGAAGGGGAAGCAGGGGGATGAGAGCTCCCTCTCGTGCTGTGCCTCACGTTAAGATAGGATGTAGATAAAAACATCCATCACAGGATGATGACTGTGTCTGGGTAAGGGTAGCCGTGGGGGGTTCTGCCCAGAGAATTCCTCTTCTGAGGAAAGATTCTGAAGCAGTAAGTATTTGAAGGAGATGATTATAATAATAGGATGACTTGCTTCACCACCTCTCTCTGCTCCCTGGAGCAGAGGCAAGTTCCAGCACCTGGGAAGGTGATAAATTGGGTCATTAGTAGGGCTTCCAGTACCATGGCATCTGCGAGCAGTTCCTAGTTCTCACTGATCTGTGAATACAACATAATACCCTTGCCTTTCACAGAGGCATCAGTTAGGAACTCCGTTCAACTGCCAGGAATCGAGACCTGACTACAGGGGCTTAAGCACATCAAGATGACCTTTTCTCATGTAATAAGCCTTCTGGAGGAAGAGAAATTGCTGGTGTTATTTCAGTGGCTCAAGGATGCAATTCTCTTGACTTTTCGCTTATTCAGGAAATATGATCGAGTGCCTACTGTGTCCTAGGCTGTGTGAGCCTGCAGCTCCATCTGTGAAAGACAGAAATCCTTGCCCTCTGGGAGCTTACATGTCAGTGGAGCAGACCCACAGTAGATATAATAAAGAAGTAACTTAAAGTGTGTTAGGTGACCAGGGCTACGGAAACAAAGAAAACAAACAGAGCGGGTGAAGCAGGTTGGGAGTGCAGGGTGGGAGTTAGGGTGACCTTATTGAGAAGGCAAGATTTGAGCAAAGACTGGAAGGAGCTGGGGAATTAGCTAAGTGGATTCCTGGAGGAAGTGTTCAGACAGGGTACTGAAGTGTTCAGTGTGTTTGAGGAGGAACAGGGAGGCTGGTGTGGTAGCAGAATGGGAGGAGTGGAGGTCTGAGTGGCAGTGGCTGGTGTGCGTGGATCACATCAGGCCTCACAGGCCGTGGGAAGGACTTAGTCTTGATTCTGAGTGAGATGGGAGCCATCGAGGGGTCTGAGCAGAGCAGGGATATGGTCATACTCTCCACTTTAAAGTGAGGGCTCCTTACTTGAAAAGGACCCTTCTGGTTGCTGGGTTGAAATGGCCTGTGGAAGGTGGGATAGAAGCAGGAACATGATTAGGAGACTATTCGAGCATCCCGGGGAGAGAGGTTGGTGGCTCCCCGCCTGGGGTGATAGCGCTGGAGGTGGGGAGAAGTGGCTGAATTCTGCATACAGTTTGAAGGTGGATACTGAGGGTTTAGTTGTCAGGTATGAAGGAATGAGATGTCAAAGGTGACTCCAAGATTTTCAGCCTGAGTGACTGGAAGCATGGAGTTGTTGGTGTCGTCTTCAACTGGAATAGGGAAGGTTGCAGGTCAACCACATTTTAAGGGGAAGATCTGGAGTTCATTTGTCAACACACTGAGTTTGATTAGATGGCCTATTAGATGGTGGAGTGGGAGATGTGTATATACAAGTCTGCTGTTTAAGTAGAGTCTGAGTTGGAGGTATAAATTTGGGAGTTATCAGCAGATAGATTGTATTTAAAGTCATGAGGTTTGATGAGATCACCAAAGTGGTGAGAGAGAGAGAAGAGGACCAAGGACACTCCTAGTGGGCACTCCAACACTAGGAGCACCTTTTCCTCATAGTCCCAAGGTGGCTGCTGCGTTCCAGCCACCGTGTCTGCTTTACCTGCAGGAAGAAGGTAGAAGGGGAAGGCTCTTCCCATCTGATCTGAGGTCCCTTTAGAGAGCCTTCAATGACTTCTACTAACAACTCATCGACTATCCATGTCTTAAGGGAGGTTGGGAGATGTCAGTTTTAGCTGGACATCTTACAAACCCTAACAGTATAAAGCTTTGCTGTCCAGTAGAACTTTCTGTGATGGAAATGTGCTATGTCTACACTGTCCAATATGGTGGCCACTAACCACATAGGACTATTGAGACCTTGAAATGTAGCTAATGCCACTGAGGAATAGAATTTTTACTTTACTTTTAGTTAAGTTTAAACTTAACCACATGTGGCTAGTGGCTACCATATTGGACAGTGCAGATACTGAAGCTTGATTATTAGAGGAGGAGGAAGGATGAACACTGGATAGGCAATTTGCAGATTCTGCTGCAAAAAAACATGGAGTCTTCACAGGACATTGGCCATAGAAGTCAAGCCTCACAGCCAAATAGAAATATAATTAACTGGGTTGAAGTCAAGTTGACTGTTTCGGTTTGTACTCACAAACATTGACTGAAACCTGAGTTTCAAGAATGCCATAGAGCATAGTCTCTCTCTCCTGGGTCCTTTTGGAATGTTCACACACATATGTCTGTATGCACATACATGTGTCCATAGGCTGTATACAGTGAGGGGAAAGGAACAGTGTCAGGACCAGGAAACTTGGATGGTTCACCCTGAGCTGACCACTCAAAGAATGTTGCAATCTTGCATTCACCCTGAATCGCTCATTTAAAAAGTGTCACAATCTTGCATCTGGTGTTTTCTATTTTCTTCTCTGTGGCATGAAACTATATAAAAGGTGGCAGTGTAGAGGATGGAGATGGAATTACTGGGTCAAAGCGGGAGTCGGGGGGAGGCATTTTAAGGGTTGAGACATACTGCAGAGCTGCCTTTCAGTATAGAAAGGCCCTCCTTCCTGATGCTCCCACTGGTACTGGGTGGAGAGATTCCTTTTCCACTCGGTATTTGTGAAGCACATGAGTTGAAGCACTCTCCCTGCTTGGGATGGCCTGGCCTGGGCAGGTCTGTGGTTAGCCACGTGGTTTTAGGCAAGTTGCTCTAGTAGCTGGCCTCGGTTTCCTCTGCTGAAAATGGGAAGAAGACTACCGACTTCATAGTAGGGGTCCGGAGAACACTGGGCCCCTTTTCCCTTCTCCTCTACCCTGTACATGCTTTACTTAGCAACCTCTGTGTTTGAGTGGGTCAAGACAGCTTTCATAGATGTTTAGGGGAATTTTTTTTGTTTTGTTTTGTTTTTTTATTATTATTTTTTTTATTTTTTTATTTTTTTTTTTTAAAGATTTTATTTTTTCCTTTTTCTCCCCAAAGCCCCCCGGTACATAGTTGTGTATTCTTCGTTGTGGGTTCCTCTAGCTGTGGCATGTGGGACGCTGCCTCAGCGTGGTTTGATGAGCAGTGCCATGTCCGCGCCCAGGATTCGAACCAACGAAACACTGGGCCGCCTGCAGCGGAGTGCGCGAACGTAACCACTCGGCCACGGGGCCAGCCCCTAGGGGAATTTTTTTTAATGATTAGAAGCAGATGGTGAAAAGAAGATAGAAATTATGGAGCAAATAGGAGATATATGTGGGAAGAGAAGAGGGCAAATGGTAACACAACTCTCCCAGTTGACATCTTCCTTCATCATCCGGAACAGAGCAAGTCAGAGCCACTGAGTTATCTTCATGAGCTGGTTTACAAGGGCGCCTACAACTTTAATGTGCACACTAGTCACCTGGGGCCTTGTTAAGTGCAGATCCTGATGCAGCAGTTCTGGGGTGAATTTCTCACAAGCTCCCCGGTGATGCTGATGCTTCTGGTCCATGGACCACACTCTGCAAAGCAAGGAGCTGGAAGAAATAGGTATCAAGAGTTACAGGTAATGAGTCAAAGGATGAAGATCATCAGCTGGCAGTTATCTAGGCTGAGTGGCCCTCCTGGGCCAGATGCTTCTGCCCTCACACTGATGGTCAGAGAGTTCCTTGTCAATGACGTGGAGCCTTAGTTTTAGTAGGAACACTCTGGCTTCCTCGTGACCTTGTGCGGCTTGCTGGCTCACACTGATGCTTGGTAATAGAGGGCATGCCCCTTACGGGAGGACTGGCAGGCTGCAGTTTCTTCTACATTCACTCACTGTCTGTTCCTGGAAGGACAGTGTCATCAGCAGTCAACTTACTGAGCACGACTGACCTTTTCAGCCGTTCTGTTTAACTTCACTGGAGTGTGTCGGGCACAACCATGTCAGAAATGTATTTCTCTTCCCCAAAGATGAGGAACTTCTTGAAGTACAAGCTCTTATTAAGCAGAATAGTTTAAAATGGTTTTTTCCTTCTCCTTTCCTTCGGTCTGCTCTCTTGGGGCAAACAGAATGAGAAGCCAACTTAGAGAGGACAGGGGTTCTTCCTGAATTTGTGAGAAAATGGTGGTCACATGAGTTTTCTTCCCTGGCAGGTGACAGTGGGGCACCAGCCTCCTGGGTGACCTCTGTTTTCGAGGATGGGGAATTTGCTGGTTGTAGTGAGTGTGGATGACAGAAAAGCTTCTATCATCAGGCAGCCAGGGAAGCCTGCACACTGAGGAAATCCACCCCTTCCAAGTGGCTGCCCGCAGGTGGCTTTTAGGGTCTTCTCATAAGACAGACCTAGGTCATTAAAGTGGGGCTAATCGTGGGCCCAAGAAACAGTCTACCCATATGTATCCCAGAAGTTTTGTGTGAAGAGGGTGACAGAAAATTGCTTCTTTTTCTAAATGCATTAGGGCTGTGTAAATAGAAGAAATTCAGTGGTAACAATAATTGCAATAATACCTATCTTTTAGTGGACATCTTCTATGTGCTAAGCGTTTTACATGCACATTTAATCCTTAGAAGAACCTAATGATATTATATATGTAAATTTTATATAATTATATACATATGTATATAAAAAAATAAAATCCCATTTTAGAGTTGGTGAATCTGAGATTTAGAGCATTTAATTTACTCAAGATCTCACAACTGGTCAGCAGCAAAGTCTTGGGTATCAGTCCCATCTGGCAGCTAAATAGTTCTGCAGCCTTGAAGAAATGTTTAATCTTAACACTGGGCCCACAAGCAATGATGGGTGCTGTAATTATTATTAACAAGTCCATCTGAGGAAGTGGAAGCCCTGGCTCTTGGAGGCCTGTGTCCGGGTGAATCGGCCCTGGGTTTCCCATGTTGGTTGGAGAACTTGATACACAGCTGCTCCTACATATGTGTGTCCATAGCTCATGTGCTGTGTGGCAGGAGAAAAGCTCAGGTGTGGGTCAGTGAGCCCAGAGCAGGGGAGAGGCCTGGGTAATGGAGGTTCTCTTTCCCTCTCTTTGATCTTCCCAGTCTTTTGGCCTCAATCGTGTAAAAAATAACTGTCATTTAAGCCTCTTTTGAGGAACTCAAGGTCTGGTTCGTGCATTCTGCCTAGGGGTGTGTCGGGTGCCAGGCTCTGCTGGGTGCAGGGAAGTGAAGGTGGAAGAGACCCAGGCCCAACCTTGAGAAGCTCAGATTGTTTCACACCTGAATTTGGGGCACTGTCTCACTTGGCCAGTGCTCAGCTTTGTCCCTCTCATCTGTCCTTCTCTGTTTTCAGTTCACTTCTACACGCATCACTGATACAGTGACCTATGTCCAGGCATGCCCGGGACAGCCCTGGTTTACACCTGTTGTCCCAACATAGTCATTAATAGTTCCCCCTTTCACTCTCAAAGCATTCCAGTTTGGATGGTAAATGATGTGAGGCACTCCACTTATTGAGCACCCACTGTGTGCCAGCCACTGTGCTGAGCCCTGGGGAGATGGAGACCAGAAAGACACAGCCCTGCCTCCAAGAAGCCCTGGGTCTGCTGGGGCATCTGTTGTGAATGCTGCAACTTGGTGGGTCAGGCACGCCCGTTCTTCCATGCTCATTGCTGTTGGTCTTGTTGCTGCTTCCTTCCCACCACCTCTACCTGTGCCAACCTTGATTCCCTCTCCAGATTTTAGCTGTGAGGCTCCCTCTCTAGGGTAACTGCCCACCACCCTGATCCTCACCACCCTCCTTCCTCTCCCCCATTCCCCAGGTCGGCTGCAGGCCTTCTTCCTGCCTGTATTACTTGGTGTCTTAGTCTGCTTGGTCTGTCATACCACAGACTGGATGGCTCCAGGACAGTGAGCAATATATTTGTTGTGTAAGCCATCCAGTCCAAGATCAAGATGTTGGCATGTTTGGTCTCTTCCAAGGCCTCTGTCCTTGGCTTGCAGATGGCCATCTTCTCCTTGTGTCCTCCTGTGGTCCTCCCTCTGTACGCGGCTGTGTCCTAATATCCTCTTATTAGGAGCACCCTAGTCGTATTGGATTAGGGCCCACCCTAAAGACTCCATTTTACCCTAATTATCTCTTTAAAGGCCCTATCTCCAAATATGGTCACATTCTGAGGTGCCCAGGTTTAGAAATTCCACCTGTGAATTTTGGGGGACATAATTCAGCCTATAGCATTTTATCTTCTCTATTAGATTATCAACTCTTTTAGGGTAGGGAGCTTATGAACTTGGTACTGTGACCCTGGGCCATGCCTTATATGGAGTAGGGCGTCCAAAACACTTGTCAAATGATTGATTAGGTTTCAGTGTCATTTCTTCCCTACTTTCCATTCCAAAGGATGAGTAGAGTTCATGGACTGAACTTCAAAGGAGAGATTTTTTTTTCCCTGATGTAATGAATCAAACTTTTCTGATCCTGGAAAGAATTTTGTGGATGAGACTGTATGAACACATGCATATAATATAACCATTTTGGGGTCATTTAAAAAAATAAGGAATTTCTTTCTGGGTAACCTCTCTCCTTGGGTCTTGGGTATAAACATAAAACAGGGAAAAGGCAAGGACAAGATATTTACTGCAGTGTTGGTATGAGGATAAAATGAGACCTTGCTTATAAAGTGCTAAGCTCAGCACGCTGGAAAATATGCAAACACAGACGTAAGAGTCTTCTATAAATCCACTGAGCTGGAATTTCCAAGCAGGTGTTCTCACTGCCTCTCTTTAGCCTTTTGTGATTTGGGGTTTTTTTTTGTTTCATACCAGAGACCCACCAGATGGTGACGGTGGAGTCACATGTACACTCTGTCCACTTGCCCTCCCAGATTACTTAACCTGCTTCAGGAGGAATGAGGGAGGGACCCAAACAATGTCAGGAAACGGTTCAAGGCTGTCTCTAAGAGACCACACAGACAGTTGCCCCATGTAGAAAGCCAGCTCTGTGGCTCACTGGGATGCTCATTGGCCTGGTGGCAAGAAGTTGATTTAGGTGAAGGGGACCCATGCCTAGGCCTCAAGACAGAGGTGCCTCCCTTCCTCTTCCAGGACAGGAGTGGTCCCCACGGTGGAAACTCTAGATCAGCATAGTCCTTTCAAAATGTAACACAGGCCACATATGTAATTGTAAATTTTTTAGCAACTATCTTGAAAAAGTTAAGAGGTAAGATTAATTTTAATAACATATATTATTTAACCCAGTATGTCCAAAATGTTATCATTTCAACATGTAATCAATATAAAAGTTAATGGGATATTTATGTTCTTTTTTTGTACTAGGTCTTTGAAATCAAATATGTATTTTAGCCACATTTTATGTGCTCATTAGGCACATGTGGGTAGTGGCCACCATGTTGGGCACTGCAGATCAAGAGTCAAACCTCATATTCACTTTGGAGGACCTTGGGATTGCTGCAGGGGGCCTGACTGTGAATTCATATATGTGAACGCATTTCCTTAATTAACTAATAGTAAAAAGTGCAGCTTCCATTGCCTGAGCTTCTGAGAAATATTTTAATATTACAAAGGTTGCCTTCATGCTATGATTAGGAAGCATGCTTCTGAGTCTCCTAAACTGGAGTTCCTGGAGCCCGAGTGTCCGTGAACCTGGTGTTGAGGGTCTGCAACATCTTTTCAGCATTTCGGAAAGCCTTGTGGGAGGCACAGTGACTGCCATTCAGCTGCTGACAATGTCAGCGCCATTGCTTTTTGCTGATGTATTAGTACAGTTTGCTGGTGATCCTGTGCTGATCAAAGTTTCTGCTTAGTTTCTGATCACATTGTAGGGATTCCTGAGGTCATGCTTATAGGAGGTAGGGCTGAGTATGGGTAAAGATGTTCTTGGGGCTAGACATGTTTCTAGTGTCTGTGCTCCTCACCCACAGGTGCAAGAACAGACCTTCCAGGGACTCATTTGTCAGCCCTGTTAACACTCAGGCTTTGGTGGTACGAAAGGTGGGTGAAGTGAGTGAGCACTATTGCTAGTTAAGTGCTTCCTGTGTTGAGGTCAGGATATAAACATTTCCTGTGTGCCACAAATAATGTTCCCCACCTGTAGTAATGCCTGGGAAATGCACCTTTGGCCTTCCTGCAGCTCCTCTGCCTACAGCTGCTCTGCTGGTGGGGTTCCTCCTATTCTCAGAGCAGAGAGCCATGAATAGGGCGCTGGGGGCCACTACAGGTGTCCCTTAGCTCTGGCCACTTCAGTTGTGGGAGAACATCACTATGTTTGACAGTCCATCCAGCACTGGGTGATACAAATAACCCAAAAGTCCTTCCTTACGCTGAACCAGAGTCCACCTCTGTGTAATCACAGCCCCCTCCTAGTTCTGCCCCTGAGTAGCCACAGGCATCTCTCTGTCTGTCTCTCCAACCCCCTACTTCCTGTTTCCTCTGGGACTCAGGGTCCTCAGTTCCTTTGGGTCTCCGGTTTGTTATTCCATTAGTGAATTATCCATACCCTTTGTTTTTATTCCTTTCTTCCTCTGTGTTGACCTTCTAGAGACTTTTCCCACCCCCTCAAAGTCAGGAGAAGAAAATAAAGGAGAAGAAATTCAAACTAGCCAGTTTTACTCCTTATCAACAGCGGTGTAGGAAGATGCCTACAACAGGAGGTTGAATGGATGTGTTAATTCCTTCCTGTTAGCCAGTTCCCTCCAACTGGTTGATCTCATTCTATCACCTGGACCCACAGCTGACTGCATTCTTCTACCACGTTGGCAGTTATATGTTGGTCTGGGTTAAACAGTGATGTTTATCCGTGGGGCTTTCCTTCTGACATTTGTTCCTCTTTCATCTTATACTTCCTTGGGCTTGATGTCCTCCTTCCCATCTACTTGGTGAGAGAAATGTCAGCATATAGCAGACGGTATCCTTACCTGAGCAATTAATGAGCCAAGAAGTTCCAGTTACAACCGGAGTAGTCCTGGCAAGAAATATACATGGATTCAAAGAGGTGTGGGATAATTTTGTTAATGACAAAGCCGTGAAGAGCTCCTAAAAGATTGGAAGACATTTGGCATCAGAAACTGTCTCATTTCTCTCCATATCTCCAGCACCGAGTAGAGTAATTGACCTTGACTAGTTGCTCAATAAATGTTCACTGGAATGTTAGAAGAAGCTGGACTATGTCCAAGGTGAACATACGCCCAAGGTAGTCTACTAGAAGTTTACAGTGTTAGCTTTTACATTTAGGTTGGTGATCCAGTTTGAGTTAATTTCTGTGTGTTGTCTAGATATTCTAGAGTAGATGTGAATAAAAACATTCTGGTTGATTGTAATTGTAGATAGATGAATACCTGTCAGAGTATATGGCCTGATGATCCGCTTAAAAAACAGTCACCCGAGAGCTCCTACATATTAAGGTTGGCTTCAGAGACGGTAGCCAGCAACTCCCCCCACCCCCCACCTCGAATTTGGGATTATCATAGCTAAATCTTGGGCTGAAGCAGTGTGTTTTCAACCAGCCCTTCTGGGGGACTGTGGTACGAGTGGTGCTTAGCCCACACCTTGCTTAACTCCGAGCTAGGGGGTCTGTGGGTAGAGAATCCCACTCTCCCATTCTGCATGTGCCAGCACTTTTTCTATTCGTCTCCTGTTGTTGAATATTTCAATTCTCATTTCCCCTGTTACTGTCATGCTGCAGTGACTGTCTTTGGGCCCCTGGCCATTACTTCTGGAGGGTAAATTCCTATCTGTAGCTCTGCTGGGTGAATGTTACAGTCACTCATGTTCCCTGCAATGTCTCCTTTGGTCCCTAGTGCTGTGCTCATACTCTGTCCCACCTATCTGAAAGTCCTGCCTCATATAAAATAGACACTGCGCTTGGCTTGGGTTCGTATACCACCTTTTCTGACAGGCCCTGGTGTGTTTGTCATCCTGGGTGTCAGCAGCAATACACAGGCTGATCATTTTTATGGAACAGTCTTTGATGACACCCAGGTCCCTGTTTAAATCACGTGGACAACATAGAGAATATTATCCTTTATGGCAATACTTCCCAAAGTGTTTTTTCATAAGATGGTAACAGGTTTTATGTCAATAATGAAACAAAGCTCTGTATTCAAATAAACTGTGAAAAATACTGTATTTAACGTTGGACAGGTTTCTTTATTGCAGGACCTCTCAGCTTTAGAAGCCAATGTACACAAAGGGGACACAGTCTTCAGCATTTCTGAGATGTACTTGACCACAGAATACTTTTTCTCCTGAAGTTTAGGAGATATTGCTGCAATGCAGACTAGTTTTTTTCTAAATAATTTGACTTTACACCTGTCGGTGTCGCAATCCAATGTACACATCAGGATAGATGCGGAGAGGGCTGATGGCCACTCTGAGTTTATTATAACCAGCGTTTCAATATATATGTAACTTACAGCTGTTAAACATACACAGGTGTTCTGGATGAAGTAATTAGCGAATGCCAAGAATTCTTAGTGATTTCTCAAGGAGCCCTCCCTTGGCCTCTGTTTTGATATTATCATGTTATTGCTGTGCTCCTATATTTTTGTCTCGGAGCAGGCAAGGTCTCTTAGGCAACGGTCCCTCCTGCTCCCGGTATCGATATCGTTTCTCTATCTGTGCCCCCGGGCGGCCGCTGCCTGGCTTAGGTTGCCCCCCCAGGGGGTCTTACCCATCCTTGGCTAACCGGCCTTCTCACCTCTGGGTCACAGTTTGTTGGCAAGCTTTTTCCAGTGATTATTAACCCTTCCTGTGTCAGGGGCGGCTACAACACCTTCTTATTTCTTTTCTCCCTGCTCAGGCGGATACTCTTCTTTAGCTTCATATTTTAATAATGGAAGAACATAGTGATATTTCACATATAGAGATTTTTCTCTAGGTCTTTCTCATCGATAAGACCTGTTTAAAGGTATGGCAGGCCTAGGACCAATCTCTAGGGTGCCCACTATTTATAGACCTCCGTCAATCCTGTGGTGACTTAATTGTTTTGTTATATTTTTGGTGACCTCCTACACCCTGGAGGACTTTCTAAAAGCCCATATCTCATGCTAAATTTAGCTGGACTTTTAGCAGGCTTGATTGATGGCTGGTCTTAATGGAAGAAAATGTGATCCTCTCTCCTCCTTCCCATCATTAAATTATTACTGATTTATGACTAGAGGAAGCAGCCGCTGGATAAGTGGGTGTCTTTTTTAAAATTGTGACACATGACAAAGATGGATATATTTGCCCCTTTAGTTCAACAGGCATCTGTTGAATGCCTGCGCATGCAAACACGGTGCTCGCCTGGGGCCCTGGTGCTTTCACAGAAGAGTCTTGGAACCCAAAACAAAATTCCCAGGGCCTGGCTCTCCAGCCACGCCCATCCCCACCCAGACTTAATGAGGAGAAGGCTAAAAGAAGCCTGTGGGGTTAACAGATATTCCAAAACACCAACCCTAGAGAGGAGTAACGAGTGTTGGGATTCAAGGCACAAGTGATGTTAGAGTTGGAACAAAACAGGCTGGATCTTGGGCTTCTGAGTACCTGTCTAATTGCTGACCCAAGGGTCAGTGGTTCTCCTGCAGTAAGCCATCAGTGAGTGAGGCTCCAGTCACACTGGAGTATGACTTCCACCTCTGCACTCGCCGGCCTGCTGACCTGAGGCACGTTTCCCACCTCCCAGGTTCCCCAGTTTCCTCTTCTGTAGAATGGACATAATGTGGGATTGTAGTGAGGATTCATGGAGATAACTTGTGCAGAGTGCCCCAGAGGGTGCTTAGTGCATATGGTTCTCCTTATGGGTCCATTTACTTCCCCTCCCCTGGTTTCCTAGGGAGCCTGGAGTGTTACCTTGGCTGCTGATTAAAGGCTAAGTTGTTACAAGCAGGGACACATCCCTCATGTTATGGATAAGCCTGGGCCAAGGTGGGCGTTAGAGGGAGTAGAAGAGACACACATATATATATAGAGAGAGAGAGAGAGAATCTATTTAAAAAATTTTTTCATTTTGAAATAATTTGACTCCTAAGAAGTTGCAAAAATGGCATAGAAAGTTCTCATGTACCCTTTACCCAATGATAACATCTTACATACCTATAGTACGTTATCAAAACTAGGAAATTGACATTGATATAGTACCATATTTTTTTTCTTAAAGAGTGATCAGTTCAAGACTAGGAATCTATTTATTTTCAGCACAATTGTTTGAGTCACCTGCTTTAGCTCCACTTTGGTGAGATAAGTGCTGGGGGTCCTAAGATGGATTAGTCACAGTCCTCAGCAAAGCTTGGTCACAGAGGAGAGAGATCTGGACCAGGTGAGTCTCATGTGTTCCATCAGCTGTGGCTTATGGCTGATCCACCTTATTCTTTAGAATTGACTGTCTCATGAGGGTAGTGAGTTTCTTATCCCCAGAGATATTCAAGCATAAGGCTTAGGATCGCTGTCTCTAGCACTAAGAGGGAGCTTGGACCAGATGCTCCCTGAGTGACCTACTCTTTGAAAATCCTGTGATTCTCTTGATTGCTTTAGCAGAAATTGCAACTAACATTGACTAGACTGAATCAAATGGTACTCCATGCTGATGTAGTTGCCCAAACAATCACCTTCCTGAGCTCTGGTCTAATTAGTTCATGTGAATTAAATCCTGTACTCTGTATACCAGGCTTTGTGCTAGGCCTTGGAGTACAAAGATGAATAAGACGGTGTGTGTACAGGCAACATCTAGTGGGGAGATGAATACAAATACACAACTGTAATAAAGTGCCATAATACATGCAGGTATGAAGTACTGAGAGACTCAGAAGGAAGTGGTTAATTTTGTAGATATCTGCAAGGCCAGGAGGATGTAAACTTGAAAGAGGAGCTGGACCACAGATGGGTTGGAGTTTGCTGGATTGATAAGGAGTTGGGGGTAGAATCAAGGGAAGCAAAGACATTCCAGGGAGAGGAAACAGCACCTGCAAAGGTCCTGTGGCATGGCCTTTGTATGCATGGGAGATGTTGAGAAACCTTGGTATGACAGATTGTAGGTTCTAGGGGGCAAAGTAGTGGCTGAGCATGAAGCCAGATTAGATTTGGCCTCCAGTTTACACTGATGACAAAATGTTGGTACTCCTGAGAGCTGCTTTGAGAAGGCATATCATTAATTCATGCCAATGAGAGGTTTTAAACTATCTGAGGATCATACAGTTGTAAGAAACCAGCTCCCCCTAAGTGGAGTTGGTCAGTGGTTTTGCCATTTCCTGAAGCAGCTGCCTTGATCCCCCAGAGTCCCAGCATTTCTTCCCTGGGCTTGGCCACCCTGGCCTCGGCTGACCTCCTTCTCAAGGGTACAGCAAAGCTACAACAGGATGCACCTCTCAAGTACTTGGCAGCTTTTGCTGGACAGCTTCAGAGTCCTGTGGGCTATTCTGGCTGTCACTATTCTTACACATTGAGTGTTCCGAAGATTCACACACTGGATCTCAGCTGGTGGGACCCTTTGGGACAGGAGTGGAGGAATGATGCAGCTGTGAATTGCAATAAGCAGTTTGGGAACCAGATTGTTTTGCACATTTCTTCAGAACCACACAGAGGTTTGTATTTCTGAAATGGATGGATCTGAGTTGCTTCTCTCCAGCAGGTGGGTCACTCCCCATTCTGTTGCCCCTTGGTATTGTCTATCAGACTCACTTTGAGATATTTCATTATAAGTCCAATCAAGGAACATATGAGGTTCCCAGGGGAGGAGGATCTATCTCTATAGTTGACTTGGGTGAGGACCATTGGGAACATTTGTGTCTTTTCACCAAGGCAAGCTTTGTCATTTGAGGGCTTCCTTCAGTTTCTGAAAATACAGAGGTTCTATTTTTTTGAGGAAGATTAGCCCTGAACTAACTACTACCAATCCTCCTCTTTTTGCTGAGGAAGACTGGCCCTGAGTTAACATCCATGTCCATCTTCCTCTGCTTTATACATGGAATACCTACCACAGCATGGCTTTTGCCAAGCGGTGCCACGTCCGCACCTGGGATCCGAACCGGCGAATCCCAGGCTGCCAAGAAGCGGAACGTGTGAACTTAACCGCTGCACACCGGGCCGGCCCCCAGAGGTTCTCAGTGTAATTCTTTTTCTTTTTAATTGCAGAAGGAGAATAAGAATGAAATGGAATAGCACAGGGAGTAGAGAGATGAGAAAACATTAGGAAAAAATAGTCCAGATTAGTGCTAGGTGAGAATCCAAGTTATGAGAACCTACTGATGAGAGGTGGGCAGAAATAAAAAGCCCTAATTCAGTGATTTAAATAAGGGCTCAGATGAAACTGTTTGTATTGGATGCTAGGAATGTATCCAGCAGCAATGGGTCCTTCATATATTAGGACCATCACTCTCCAATTTCCTAAGAAGCTGGGTCTCTCCAGGACAGAAACATATGGCCCACTTTTTCTGAGAAGGAAATGTAGACTTTAGGGATGATAATTTTTTTGAGGTTTTTTAAATATTATCTACAAAGTAAAAGTTTTTTCCTTAACTTAAAAGTTGAATCGCTGTAAAGAGTGATCGCCTCATCAAACTTATTTATAAAGGATAACCCTTCAGTTTGACAGTAAGAATTTACTGAACTATGTCAAACAAATTGACTATTCATATGGGGGATGATGATTTGAAACAGAAGAACAAGCCCAGTGGACAGTCCCTAGGGAGGTTAGCGGATCTCATCAGAGGCACTTGCTAAGGGCAGGAGGGGATACATAGCAATACTGAGTGCCCAATTGGCTGCTCCCTGGCAGGGCAGTAAGCTGGAAGCAGCATATCACATACATGAGTTGTCCAAGAGATTGAAAGAGCATACAAGATCTGAGCTATGTATATGAGAACTAGGGTCTCCCAAGACTACATATGTGTCGCTCATGGCTTTGCAATGAATGCAGTGATGACTAAGCAAGATCAAGATGATTGGGCAAGAAGGCTGAGCTCGTCCCATCAGCCCGCCTAGCAAACTCAGAGGGGCCCTGGGTGTGAAGTGATTCAAGTGACTAGGGGTGCTGTCTAGGCATTAGCCAGAGGTGGGGCTGGGACTCAGACAAGATGAACTGGAGCCCTCTTGTGGTCCTATAATTCGGGTCTGTGGCTCTCATTTGAGACCAGTGATTTTCAAATTTTAGCAGACATCAGAATCACCTGGAGGATTTGTTAAGACACAGATTACTGGGTCCTACCCTGGGGTTTCTGATTCGGTGGGTCTAGGGTGGGAGCTGGGAATGTGCATTTCTAACCACTTCCTGGAGATGGTGATGCTGCCGGTCCTGGGACCACACTCTGAGATCCATCCATCTAGACTGCAAAGGAGGTCTGGAAGATGGAAGTAATCTGCTTTCTACTCCTGTAGGAACTAGGAGGTCAAGTAGATTCCTAGGGCTGGGGGGGAGAAGTCCTTGTCTCAGTCATGTCTCACCATCTGAGCACCCATCGTTTCCTTCTGTCCTTCTGTGTGCCCTTCAGTCTCAGAAATTCAAAAAAGCAGCTCATGACACTGCGTCTTTAATTAAAGAAAGAAGATAGCTGAACTGCCTGCCTTATGGGGTCTGGGCTGGAGAGAATTGTGGGGTTTTGTAAATTATTTCCATAGCTGGTTGAGTTCTGTCTTAGAACTTCGCCAGGGTCCGAGCCAAGTGATGTAGTCCATTAACATTCAGCTGGAACCTACTGGGTCCTGCTCTATAAACATGCCCAGGGTTTCTGAGGATGTGAGCATGTCATTCGTGTACTGAGTCAGTTGGAGGCAGAACAGATAATATTTCTTTGCTGTGTTCTGATGAAAGTACTTTTTATCTTTCCCTTGTGTTTCTTCAAGGTGTCTGGAGTGTCAGGATATTATGAAGAGCACTTTTTAAGTTCTCAGTTATTAGATAGGAAATGAACTGAATGTGAGTTCATATTTTACCCTCAAGAAAAGTACCTTAGGGAGGCGTTCTGGTGCAGTGGTGGAAAGCATGACCCTGTTTCAGAATGTCTGGTGTTCCAATTCTGGTTTTGTCACTTCATCACTGTGTGATGTGACCTCCCTACACTTCAGTTTCCCCACCTATAAAACTGAGATAATACCAGAACCTATTTAATGGGATTATTGTAAGGACTAAATAGGGTAGTACATGTCATGCAATTAGAATTGTTCCCAGCACTTATAGAAAAAAGTCAATACATTTTAGTTGTTACTGTGAGCCTCGAACCATCAAAAGACCTGTAAAGTATGATGTTTGAATATGTACACTCTTAGTTTTCCTACCTACCCAAGATTATGTTTTGTAGAACTATCAATGTGCATTCTAGAGAAAGTCAGCTGGAGGGAGGAAAATGGTATAGTTATAAAATGCTTTAAGCCTCGACTAAGTTTTTACCTCCTGCTGCTTTCATCATCTCCTCTCATTCTACTTTTCCAGTAGGACTCAACAGGCATTATGGAGTCATGAAATTTACGTTTCTAAAATGAAGATGTATATTATATTGATAAGACTTCACTTGTGATGTTAATAATGCCTCACACTTCACGTCTTTCTAAGGGTCTTTATATGCTGTGCCTCATTTAATCCTTATGATGATCTTATTAACCATTTTATAGTTCATACATTGAAGACTCCAGAGAAGCGATTGGCCCAGGCTCCACAGATGTTTAACGACAGCTGGGATCTTAACCTCATCCTCTGCTTCTGGGACCACCCTCTTCCCAGTGTGTGTAACACCTGACTTGTTTGTTACTTTGGGTTCTCATTCAAATTTGTGATTCTAGTCATTGAGGGATGATATCCCAGTTACTCTTTCTCTCTAAGAAACCGGTTCCAAAACGTGAGGGTGGGAGACAACCATCTTATTTTGCTCGTGGGTTCTGTGGGTCAGTCACACTGGTGGGATGGCTTGTCACATTCCATGATGTTTGGGATCTCAGCTGGGAAGATGCATGTGCTGGGCTGGGATCATCTAGGGCATCTTCCCTCACATGTCTGGCAGGTGCCCAGCAGGGACAGGGACCTCAGATGGGCTGTTGACCAGAACACCTATATGTGGCCTCTCGATGTGTTCTTTGTGTGGGCTGATCTGAGTTCCCTCACAACATGGCAGCAGTACTCCTAGTGACAGTCTCGAGAGCAGAGTGGAAGTGTGTGGCATTTTTACCATCTAGCCTCAAAGTCACAAAGCATCACTTCTGGTGTTTGAGGTAGTTACAGACTGCCCAAGTTCAAGAGGAAGGTGCATAGACCTTGCCACTCAATGGGAGGAGCGTCAAGGATGTATTATAGAAAAGCGGATGACTTCAAGGAAGGAAATATATTTTTACATTGACAGTATAGAATATGAGTTGATGTTTTCTAGGCAGAGCCATGGGTGAGGATCCTGAGTAGAGGGCCAGATCAATTTGGATGTGCTGGGGAGTGGAGCAAGAAAGAGGGTGCTGGGTCATCATTTACCCCACAAATATTTGTTCAGATTATCTTGGAGCCAGACAGAGAGAGCAGGGCTTCTGACAATCACTTCATATGGGAGACTCAGGACTCTGTAGTTTAGGCTCATCCTGTTGAAAATTTGACCTTATTGAAGACCATTTTAAGATTTATTTATATTTAGCACAGGACCTACACAGTTCCACTTATTATACAAAAAGTGAAAAGTTCATCTCAGTCAGCATCCTGTCCTGCTTATATTTAAATCTGACGGGAAGAAAAAAATCAGCACCAGGAGAAGATTGCTTGTAAAAGTTTATTTTATATTTAAGTGAAGTTTATTTTTGGTCCTGGTATTCTTCATAGGGTAAGGATTTCTTTTAAGGCTGTTAATAGTATATTTCCTTTTCATTGCCACTCCCCACCAAAATAAGCTCACTCTCATGTTTGAATCATCTTCGTGTCCTCAGAACGTCTAACTTTAAATAATGGTTGGAGAAGCTCCAGGCTGAGTAGAGAGTAAAATCCTATTGCATTCTGACCTTTGGGCTGGGATCAAGTGTGGTGTAATAAAATATCAGTCCCAGGAGTCACCTTTGCTGATTTTTTTCCTATTATTCTTTCCTGTTATTCCATATCCATCCAGCTCTTGCAACCAAGGATTGTTACATTGAGATCCAATCTGAAATTAAAACTTAGCATTTTAACCAATAAGCTATAAAGCTGTTGAACTCCCCCTGGGATGTGGTTACCTTTTCCTAAACTTCCTGAGTTGTCTCTTCTTAGCCCCAGAGTTGATTTCTTATTGAGTCTTTGGAAAGATCCCTGATGTTTCCTTGCTGTTTTCCGTCAGAGTGGGGACTATTAACCGTGCAAATCTCGTGAGGTCACAAGCTTTGCAGCTGCATCCCATCACTGCAGAGGGAGAGCTGCCCAGGCGGGGCTCCGCTCAGTCCTTCCTGATGGCGCAGGGTGCAGGTCTGAGGTCACATTAGAGAGTGGGTCCTTGTTGCCATTGTGGCCCCAGCAGGATCTGAACCTCTTGGTCCAGACTTACAGAGATCCTTCAGGAGCTAGAGCACGTTGTCAGAACCTTCCAGAGGACTGCGCACTGGAATTGCCTTTAAGGGTCTTTTTGTACAGAGTGTATTTTCTTGGATTCAGCTCCCCTGAAGGGACCCTTGAGTCAAGGCTACTAAAGAGGGCGGCAGGCTGCTGTACATAGTTGCCTTGGGACGTTTGGTGATAAAATGTCCATTGGTGAGGATCTTACTGGTGAGGAAGTTGGTGCAACCACAGACTGCTGTTGCGCCAAGGTACATGCATCCCATACCACTGGTGTGGCTCGCCCTTGTGCATTCCTGTTTTTCAGTAGCAGATTCTAGATTATCCTGTTTGCTGGCTAGAGGGGGCTCAGAGCACCATGATGAGGAGGGAGTCCCCGGATGACTGCTCAGCCTTCAGCAGGAGTTGAACAACATGGTCCACCAGACTCGCACCTGCTAGTTTTGCTCAGGCTGGTATTTCATTTGACTTTATCAGCTATCTCCTATTTAAGGGTAAGTAAAAGTAGGGAGAGTCACAAAAATAACCTCGAAGGTGATGGCTAGCATTTATTGGATGCTTGCTACACCCAGGCACTATTCTAAGCTCTTCACGCATGTTGTCTGCTAATCCTTGCCACAGCCTGTGAGCTGTGTGCTGTCATCATCCCCTTTTACCCTGCAGGACACTGAGGCCCAGAGAGGTGAGTGGCTCTGCCCAAGCTCTTATAAGCAGAAAGCAGTGAGGCAGGTTCCAAGCCCAATCTGTTCAACCCTGTACTCCTCCCCTGGCAGCTGGGCTGTTTTGTTGAATGTCCAGGGCCATCCTGGTAGAGGGTGGGCACTGACCCAGGTGACAAGGCCCGGCTGCAGAAAGCCATGTGTGGATAATCCCGCTCGTTGAGTATCTGTCCCCCCAAAGTGGGGCTGTCTGGAAAGTGCTTTGAGCTCTGTGACAGCAAGTCCTTAAAACCCAAAATATTTTTTATTCTGATCAAAGGTCAAGGTTTTTATAATAGAGTTTAGGGGGATGGGCTGCTAATTTTAGACTATCTGAAAATCTATCTCAAGAAACAAAACTTGGAGTCAAGTAAAAGGACTTGTGTGGAACCAACATTTCTCAGAAGAAGCAATGAAAAGTTCACCTGTGCCCACCGGGGAAGACTTACAACAGCCCAGCAGTGCAGAGCCCGGGGACCCTCAGGTGGCCTTAATTCTGTTGTTTGTGGAGGGCCTGCCCTGGGTGCTGCTGGTCTCCATGGTGGTAAACAAGCCAGGTCCTTGTCCTGGAGGACTCTAAGATGTGATGGAGCCCTTCAATGGGGCACGCAGGGATGGGGAAGCAGAGGATGAATTTGGTCTTGGTCTGAGACAGCCTCTTTTAATAGAAATCTTCATAACCTTCCTGCAGTGCACTTCCTGTGAATGGGGACTCTTGGTTTCTTCTTTTTTCCCCCCTTTAATGAGAGAAAGCAGGCTTTTGATGAAGAAGTTCCACCTAAGTGTTGACATCCCCGTTCGGTTACTAGAGATTTCAGTCACAACAGTGTGAGGGAGGTCAGGAGAAGTTCTCCTCAGGATCATTTTCCATTGGGAAACGTCCTACTGGAGAAGTTGAGGCGGGAAGAGAGTCAAGGGGAAGACTTCATGGAGCCTGGCCGGAGTGCCCCTGGACACACAGCCAAGCATTAGGCCTCAACCATAATTTTTGTTTGGAAAAAAGGGGAGCAGAAATGGTACAGTCAAGTCAGCCTGCTCATTCAGCAATAGAGTGGGCTGCTGAGCCAGAGCTCAGGAACCTGGGTACTGCAGGGATGTCCTCAGGTCCTGTCTGACGGAGGCCGACTCCTGCCCTCAGCCCCACATCCTGGAAACAGTCTGGCCCCTGGGCTCTGTTCCTCTGACACAGTGAAACTGGTCAGTGAGGGTGGGAAGAGCAGAGAGGTGAGGGCCACATCCAGAAGGCCATTTACTTCCTGTGCTGGCACCTGTCACACCACTGCATGGATGAGGTGAAGGCTCCTATGTTCAGTAGTTGCACATGGTGAAGCCCCTCAGCCTCACTGTCCTTGCTTCCCATTTCTTCCTGGGGTAGGAATGCCTTGAGCCTAAGTTGGTTGTTTTAGTTTTCTTGAGTGTAAAAGGAATCCTAACTAGACATTGTATGACTATAACCATAAAAACCCTGTGTTGACTTTAGTCTCATCTGAGCCAAGGGTGGTGTTCACACCCGCAGGGCTGACAGGTTCTGAGAGCAGCAGGCCTTTTGTGTCCTTCAGAGGCAAAGAGCAAGCCCTGGCTCCCCTGGAGACCCATAAATTGTGACTACACAAAGCCCCAGGAACAACAGTGGAAACAGCTATTTCTGCCTTAAGTGGATCATCCAAACGGGTTTTTCAGTCCTTTCTTAAATTCGTTTCTAAAGTATCCTTAAAAGGCATAAAGAAGTGACAAGGATGATGGTTGGAAAGGTTAAGACCTTTTCAGTGGCCTCTTTAATTTTAGAATAACCAGCTTTTTTTTTTTTTTTCCCATCCGCTAGAGGTTTCCCCTGAATTATCTTTTTCAGTTCTGTTTTTAATTAGGTTGTAGTAAGAGGAACCATTAATAAAGCCTCTCCATTTCCACATCTACTGTGAAGCTTTGTAACTTCTTCCTCTCAGGTGATGGCTAAGTGAGGAGAACGTGTGAAATCTAAGTAGATTTGTGGAAACACAAACACGTTTTGATTGAGTCATGGGTGTCACTTGGAGTATAAGTAGGCCCGAAATGATTTGTATATGAGTCTTTCCTCCCGGGGACCTTAAGTATTATCTTGTGCTGTCATCTTTATGTTGTATTGGAAAAATCTGGGACTCTTTTTCCCTCGGTAAATAACGTAGTTTTAAAGGATTCTTGCTATTTAGTCTCAAGTCCAAATATGGTTTCTTGTGAGAAAAAGGTATTTAATCAAGTTTAGTATTTTTAGTTCCAGAAAGAATTTTGGTGGGGATGGGATACAGCTAAAAGGTGGGAGAAATGTTCAGTGAGGAGGGACACTCTGACTCCTGTTTCTTTCGCTCTTTACAAACTTGTGTTTCCTGTAGGGGAAAAAAAAGTTTGATTTTGGAACTTTAAAATGAACTGTTTGGTGTTACTAAGTTTTAATTCATTGCTGGGAAATTTTGGATGAGCTCCTTTCGTAAGGATTTATGTATCTTAAGAGCCAGCTTGGGGCACAGGGTTGGGGAGGGCTGTGTTCTTGGATGAACGTAGGATGACCTGCTACTTTTTGGTGGAAAATGTAAGGGCTGGTCTACTTTTGGATGAATTTCAGAGAAGAGAGCACCTCCCCTCTTCAGTCTCGATGTGGCGTGCCCTTAGGAAGTTCTTCCTTTTCACCCATCCTTCCCCACAGTGGTCCCACAACCTCTGCAGCCCCCCTTTACTTCCATCTGCCAATTCAAACGAGAGACTGATCGCCTAGGCTCTAGCCCACCACTCTGATTTGGATTTAGATGGGATCAGAAATTTTGTTTGGCATCCTTTTGTCCTTAAAAAATAAAAAAGAGAGAGAGATGAGAGGAACCTACCTCCCGTAATCCATAATCTCAACAAGCTCAGAATATTTCTTCCTGGCATGTGCCCACCTATTTCTGTGCACAGGCCCCCAAGAGAGCTGCAGAGAAAAGTCTCGTCATGGTGGGAGGGAAAAAGGAGGGTAAGAAGGAAGGTTCTAGGATGTCTTCTCCCCACTGCTCCTGAGGTTCAGTTATATGCAGCCTTGTACCAGTCACCTGGGGCTGAGAAGGGGGAGCAATCAGGAAGGGAGAAGAGGAGGAAGGCCATTTCGGATGGTTTATAGCTGATGAGTGGAAGTTAGATCCTGTTAAGAACAGCAGGTGACTTGTCCCTGCCTCATTGTCCCCTCCTTTATTATTTAGTATCCCATCCTTTCCAAGGGAAGTTCTGAGAACCTGTCCTCTGGTATCTGGGCAGTGCATCCCCAGCAGCCTCCACAGCCCCAGGAAATCACTCTCATTAGCCCGTCCTTCTCTTGATTCCTCTCCTGGTAACTTCTTGGGGCCACCACTCTTTGAGGCCAAGCCAAATATATGTAGCAGAAAAGCCAATAAGAAGTTTCTAAGATTCAGGTTTACTGCTCTCTTACAAAAGAAGTTCAGGACTAGTATGGTGGCTTCATGGTCATCAAGGATCCAGAATTCTTCTCTCTTTCTGTTCCACCATCCTCAGACCTTGGCTTCCAGCCTCAAAGCCACTTCATTGCCCAATATTGCTGTTGGATCTCCAGCCATCACAACCAAATTCCAGATAGGAAACAGGAGGAAGAGAGAAGAATACCAAAGACCACGTGTCTCAGCTAAGTTGTCTCGCTTTATGGAACTTTCCTGGAAGGCTCACATGGTGGTTTCTGCTTAGACCCTATTGACCGCGTCTTCCTCCATGGGCATTGGGATATGTTGCCCTTTCTAGGCACATTGTAGGCTGGAATAAAGTTGAAGTTCTGTTAAAAGGGAAAAGGGGAGAACGGATATTGGCTAGACAGATAGCAGTCTGTGTCATGGTCTAGCATATATGAAGTATCTTGTGTGTAAAACTTAACATATTCTGCCAAGCTTCTAGTCATTTA
Organism: Equus caballus; assembly: GCF_041296265.1. Taxonomy (NCBI): domain Eukaryota; kingdom Metazoa; phylum Chordata; class Mammalia; order Perissodactyla; family Equidae; genus Equus; species Equus caballus. The sequence continues at coordinate 58,998,522 of NC_091699.1, read as the reverse complement.
TATATCTAACCCTCCTATGAGACCCTAAGCTGACTGGAAACCCTGGCGTATCCCCTTCCTCTTTGTACCCTATACAGCTATCACCCCAGGGAGGTGCATGGTGGGTGCTCAGCCCATCTTTGTTGAATCAAATCAGATTCAGCCCCTGTCCCCTGACCTGTGGATCTGCAGTTATAAATGATTTCTTGTTAAGCATTTTTTTTAAATTAACTTCTTCCCAGAGGGCTTTTGCATAACTATCAGTTTTCTATATGATAATGATAAAGGTGCTAATAATTATCAATGCAACTGAAAAATCTAGGCCGTGAAAATTGACAGTTTTAGTAAATATGTAGTTAAACTGATTCCAGATGTTAGAGAAATGAGAGATAAGGGTTTTACCACTAGTCGGTATTAGTAGAATGTTAGGGAGAAATCTTTATGAAAAATGCCCCTTTTGACTGTTTTGTCTGAGTTTGAACTAGCAACATAGGAAGGTAGGAGTTTGCTGAGAAAACTTGCATCTGTACTTCATATTTGTAAAAGGGCAGGGAATCCTAAAAATCTAGTTACGTAAATTTATGTTCCGTCACGTTAGAAAAAAATAAGTGGATGGAAATAATCAGGATGGTTGGAAGGCAGGGCTTTCCCTTCTGCTCTCAGAGGGAAGGAAACTCTGACTGTGTCGGACATCTCGATTGGAAAGTGTCTTTGGTGAGCCCGCCCTGTGTGACCGGCTGATTCACTTTGTCTGCTAAGTCCCAGGAGAGGTGATGTAACCAGGGCCTGCAGCTTCTAGGGAGAGGGGAAAATCATTGTTGGCCCAACCCTCTGGCATGGGAAACTTTAACAGAGCCCTGGCCAAAAGCAGATGGAGTTTTGCAGCTACGTTTTATAATTCTCTTTTAAATGTTGATCGTAGCATCTGTTGTTTCTTCCTCATTTTCTCTTTTCCCTTCCTTCTCTCTCTCTCTCTCTCTCTCTCTTACTTTGTCTCCTTTTTATTCCAGTTGAGCTCCTATGTGTGGCTGTTCTGCTCCTCCCAAATCAACTCAGGTCTGATCTTTGGAAATACGTGAATGAGGAACTATGGGGGCTGCCCACCGTGTTTCTGTTATGGAATCTAGTTAATGTGTGCCAAGAAGTCGAGTAGAAAGAGCATGGACTTTGGTCTCTGGAAGACACAGGTGTCACTTCTAGCTCCAACCATATTATCTGTGTGACTGGGGGCAAGTTACTTCACTTCTTTGAATCTCCCGAATCTCGTCTGTAAACTGAGGTTAATTCCTCCTTCAAAGGGTTGTTAGGAGGACTCAACAAAGTAGTGTATGAAGAAAAGCCCAGAGAGGTAGATGGAGACCAGATTGTGTTGGGCTGTATAAGCCATGCTAAGAGTTTGGATTTAATTAAGAGCTCCGGGAAGCAGGGTCGTGTCATGATGTGATAGATGTTTTCAAAAGATCATGCTGGCTCTACGGAGAGAGTAGATTGGGGTGAGGGGAAGTGGGAGTGGAAGCAGACAGCCCAGCTAGGAGGTGAGAGCGGTGGGCAAGGTGGCTGCAGTAATGCAGTCACGGTGGGGCCAGAGGGAAGAAGATGGGTCTGGAGACCTTTTGGAAGAAAAGGTAGTAGAAGTAGCTGAAGTCTTAGATGTGGAAAAGGGAGAGGAAGAGAATGATCAAGCAGGAATCCTAGGTTTGGGAATGGCAGTGTCTGTCAGAGAGTCTAGCAGAGGACTGTGCACATGGATGACACCCACAGAATGTTGGCTGGATGGCCAGATTCAGGAGTACCTGGAGGAAAGAAGGAGCGTGTGTTATTGGGCCGTGTTGGATGATAAATACAGTGGGACAGCCCGAGGTCCACTTCTGCTCTTGCTTTGAAGCTATTGTGCTCTGATCGTGACCTATCCACCCATTTAGATGGCAGCTTCTAGAATCAAGTTGGGCAACATTGAGCAAAGCCTGAAAAGCGACAAAGTCTGCTGAAAGCTTTAGGGACCACTTGACGCTCACCTCCTGGTTCCCTCTCTGCAGCTGTCTGCTTTAACAGAGAGTCAGAACAAAGTGAAAACTAACCAACAGTTCGATTTGGGACGCCTTCGGAACTGGAGCAAAATTTGACAAATCTAGGCACTGTAGTGGCATGACTGTTACAGGTGGGGCCTAACGGACCCCCACCCCCAGGGATTCTGCCTGGGTAGATCTAAGGGGGTGAGGTTAGGATCACCTGGAAATCTGGGTTTTGAACCCCTTTGAGAGGTGGTTTCCAGGTGACTCTTGCTCTGGTTCTTTTCCTTCCACTTTTTTAGGGGAAGGAAGTCAGTTTGATGGCAGCATTTCCTCTTCCTGTTCATAATTCAGACTCTGGGGGCAATTAGAGGCAGGCAGCCTCCCCCGTGAGGAGGAAGAAACCCTTCACATGTTTTATTAATGACAATAGCAGCAAACATATGCACAGTGAGGACTTTGTACTCATGAAATTATTGTCATGGACTTAGAGTCCAGATAAAAGTCTTTGGCAAATCCCTAAAGAATATTTCAGAGAGAAAAAGAACAGAATTTATAAGGTCTAAAAATAGCAGCTGAAGTGCAGCTGTGTTTAGCTTGTCAGGGAACCTGTTGAGTCAAGACAGGCAGGGAATTTTATTTCTCTGGCCCTGAGGTCACTTGTCTTGTTTAAGAAGGGGCAGCAAACATTTCCAAATAGGGATTGGTTTTTAAGGGGAGGAAGATGGCTGAGTATATATGGTATTTCTTGGGTTTTTTTTTCTCTTACTCTTCCCACCTCCTGCCACACTCCAAACCTCTTCTTAAGAAAAGGAAGGAGGGTTTGGTTTTCTCAGAGTAAGTGGGGGCTGCCTGGGTGGGAGAATTTCAAATGGTATCGGTGACGTTGCTTGTTGATGGCACATTTGATGACAGCTGGTCTGCTGAGGCGTGGTGCTGGCAGTCTGATTATTTGCTCTTAGAGGGTTTCATACAAACCCATTGAGTTGCAGAAATAAACCCATAGATGAAGAAATAATGATGTGCCTTCTCCAAGACTGATTGGCTGATTTGTGGACCTTCCTTGTCCCATTTCTAGGCAGGGATGGTGTCTTCGTCCTGTTCCACAATCCACAAAAGAAGGCGTGTGTCCCACCCACTGCCTAGGCAATCCTCAGGCTTCTATACTTAACAACGTTATGGAATGTCAGCATCTGAAACTTGTCTATCAGTGAGGCTTCAAACTGCCTGCCCTTCAATATTTATTGGAACCTTGGCTGAAATTAATTATGTTTATGGTGGAGTGCCTGAAGGTTAGGCCCTCCATCCATTTTGAGGCCAGAAGTTGAAAACTGGTGGCCCGCAGGCTGGATCTTGCTCAGTCATGTTTTGCTTGCCCTGCAAAGTGTTGACTATATAATTGTGAATATTTAAAAGCAGAATATTTTGTTCACAAATCTTGATTGCTGGATTCTTGTGGGATGCTCTAAGATATATCCTTGGTTTAGGCTTCTTCGTCTGAGTGTGGAGTCCACAGACGGCTGTGCATAGATCCTGTCCTTCCAAAGGCAGCTCTCCTGTGGGTCATGATGAGAAACAGCCACTGCTGTTTCGTAGAGGATAGTAAGAAAAGGATGAAATGAGTTGTGTTGAGCACCTAGAAAACGACTGAAAATGCATGGCGAGCACTCTATAAGCAGCATCTGTTGTGGTGGTTACTCTCATTGTCGTGTTCAGAATGTTTTCTGTGAGGATTCTGTTGAAGACGTTATTCACCATGTAACCCAGGGGTGCCCAGGGGAAGACATGTCTATCAGATCTCACCAGGAAATAATTGTCCTTCTCTGAGTTACTGACACATCTATACCTAATCATGCTGTGAATCTTGTTTCTATCTTTGCCTTAGCTGCTAGGAAGCTCAGAGATGACTTTGCAGCTCATGTCTAGCAGGAGGACATGCTTTATGTCATGCATTTGGTTTATTGACCACTTGGTTTCACATAGCATCATTTTTTCACTGCTCTGCTTTTCTCACTTGCTTAAATTATCGTGGGCATTTTTCTAAGTATCCTTAAATCCTGTTTGGAATAAGGCTAGGTGTAAATTTAAAAAAACAACAACAGAGCATCTGCTCCTGTGAGAGAGAATTTATATTATCACTGCAAATAGGCTTCTATGTCTAAGCCTCGGGACTTCATGTGGTCTCTCTCCCTACTGGACACTACTGACCTTTGACATCTATGTTGGACCTGGCTCTATCAGTTGTGCTCATTCTTTCCCTTTACTCTCTACCCCTGTAGCTTCTGTTACTGAATTAGGTTGCCTTATTTAGCTGGATGGACTGATGTAGCAGTCAGCTACTGCTGTATAACAAATCACCCCAAAACTCAGGGCACACCACAGGTCTGAGGGATGGCTGGACAGGTCTGCTTCAAGCTGAAGGTCTGCACATTGGCTGAGGAAGCTATTCTCCATGTCTCTCATCCTTCTAGAACCAGTTGTTTACCGAGGCAGGTTCTTCTCATGGTGAGGGCAGAAGTGCAAGAGGGGTGAGCAGAAACGTGTGAGGCCTCTCAAGAGGTAGGCTCAGAACTGGCACTATCACTTCTTCCACGTTCCATTGGCAGAGTCAGTCGTGTGGTCAAGTCCAGCGTCAGGGGATTGGGGAAACAGAGTCTGCCTCTAGTGAGAGGAACTTCAGGGTCAATGACCAAAGGGTGGAACACCAGGTGGGGGGCAGGGGGATGCAGTCTACCGTAGGCAGTGTATGTACTTGGTGGGCATACTGTGGTATCTGGCCCTTAGTGGATATGTTGGCTATTCTCCAGATCATGCTCTGCCATTATTCTCCCATCTGTGCCCTGGGTGGCTGGCCTTCCTTCTGGCTTTTAGTTGGTTTCAGTCAGAGGGGAGCACCAGAAGAAGGCAGAAGAGTGCCTGGCCACACGTTGGTGTGGCTGTAACCCTCTGCAGAAGGCCAGAGCTTCTGCCAAGTGGCTGGTTTTGATCACCTCGGCGTTCTAGTAACCTTCAGACCTGGGAGAGGAAGCTCTCCCTGCTGTTGCTAGCCCTGGAGTGCTTTACCTGGGGGTCTGTCTCTTAAACCTGGCCCCTCTCTTGTCCCTTCAGTGAACTCTTCTCCTTCTGCCTGTTTGTAAGAGCCATCTGTTTCTGGCCAGGACCTTCATGGATACAGTAGGTGCTCAATAAGTGCCTGGTTAAGTGAGTATCAGGGCTCTTTGCTTTTCCTCCCCTCTGGCCTTTACATCACAAATTCGTCACTTTTGCTGCCTGAAAAACCCATAGGATTTCAGACTGAGGAGGCCTCCCTCTCTCCCCGTCGTCCAACCACCATCTCCTCTCACTAAAGCCTGGCAGAGTAAATTCATCAGAGTGGATTCAGATAGAGAAGCTTTTACTTTTTTCTCTAAGGTTTTTTGGCATGCCCTTGGGGATAATTAGGGATTCTTTCAAGTGCCACGTTTTTTCCATAGATTGTGGGGGTTTTATTTCCCAGATGTGATTTATGCCATGTCACGTTCCAAGAAAGAGAATGTAGGGAATGTGGCCAAAGAAATCTCAACAAAAGGAAACTATATGTAAATCTTACCAATAATAATTGCTTTAATTTGGGAAGGGGTAATTAACACCACTGTGCCTGACTCAATAGAGCAAAGTACTTGGTTTTTTTAAGCAGGAAGGAAAGGGCCCCCAAATTTCAATTTCCCGAATTAGTTTGAGGACCATTGGAGTATTTCTCAAACTTCCCTGATCAAGATAGTTTTGTTAAATATTTAGGCTCCTAGTGATCCAGATTCACTGGGCTTGGGGTAGGGCCTAGGAATCTATTTTCGGCATGCATCCCTGGTGATTCATATTAACCTAGTGTGAGAAACACTGGGCCTGGCTAATGATTCTCACACATTTTGGTCTGTTGACTAAGGAGAAATCCAATGATGACGATGATGGTAGTAAATGAGAATGGTAACATTTAGAAGTCACTGTACAGTTTGCCAAGATTTTACATATGTTGTCTCATTAACCACGTTGGCCCCTTCAGGACTCATTCTTGTCTAATATTGCATGTGACATTATTTTACCAGAATTGAATGGAAAGAATGCTACCATCGGGTTTTTAAAAAATATTCTAATTGATACCGGAGGCAAAGAGATAGCAATTGTCATGTTATACACATGAAAGGTACAACCGTTAGACCACCCTTTGAGAACCACTGCATGGCTTCTTGATAAGATTCTTTCAACCCCATCCCATTCCTGGATCATGTGAGAGGAGTTTCTGGAAAGCTCTGCAGAGGGTTTTTCTGCAGACAGACATTTCTAGGTAAGGGGATGTTCCAGTTGTCTGCTCTCTGGAGAAGAGCACAGATATTCCCTGCTAAAAAGGACATGCTGAGCTGTTTCATTCTTGCAGGTTAGGAAGTCTCCTTTTAGGAATGCCATTTCAAGTTCCTGTAGCAGTTCTGCATAAAGCCATGCCTAGAAAAATTAGAATTACTTTGATTCTCTATGGCTTTGCAGCCTTTGGTATCAAATGCATTGTGAGTGTGCTCTGAAATTTTGGGGGGAAATTTTTCAAACTTGATTAATTAATACATATGGGGACCCATCATGTTATCTACTGTATGTTAGAGATTCTGGGCACTCTTGGCTGCCTGTTAACTTACAGCTCATGTGGTTGTTGCTTCTATTACCCACTGAGCAAAGAAATGTCTTGCTGGCATAGTGGAGTTCTCTGAGGGTGTTGACTGCTCCATTCTTCTGTTGCCCCCATGCATGCTGTTGGTGACATTTAGCTCCCTCACTTCCTTTTCATCCCTTCTTCTGCCTTTTGCAAAATGTATCACAGTGTTGAATGAATAATAGAAGCCCAAGGACTTGGAGGGGCTGGGAACCATCATGCCCTTGTGTTTTAGTGTTGGCACATTTTCCTCATCGTGGTAATACTTTGATTTGAAGCCAATTATTCAGCATCCCTGGTTTAGCATATATTGCATTACATATTTGGGAAAATAGCATGGTGTCTGTTTGCTCATTCTGCATAGCATTGACTGAGATTTGAGTCTCAATTAATTGAACCAATAATTGTGATATTAAAAACGGTCTCCATATCCAAGGGCAGAGATTAGACCATGGTGGATATTGAGACCTTTGGGCCATGAACTCTGAAATATGCATCTTCCAGAACTGAGCTTGTGACTGTTTGCACATGACCTTACAGCACATGCCTTCAGAGGATGCATTTAAGTTCAAGTCCTAACTACAGTGATGAATTCCGAGCTTTTTGTTATTGGTTTTCTACTTGAAAGACAAAAGGAGTTTTATACCCTGGTATTTGAGGTTCAGTTCAAGGGCAATCTTGGATGAATCACTGTTGGATAGGGAGTTTTGTGAGTGCTGGGTAGTTTGTAATATCCTTTAAAGAGTCCAACCAAGAATCTGCCTGACTGTCCACTGTCCATTCATCCATCCATCCATGTCAAGATTTACTAGTTCCTAGAAGGCACTTGGCACTGTTTACATGCTAGGGTTGCGATGATAAAGCATAGTAATAATCATCATTTATTGGGAACCTACTATAGCTAGACAGTCTCCAATATTCAAAGCGTCTTTGTGAGGTAAGAATTGCATCTGGCATTTTATGAGAACAGAAGCTAAGGTACCTTACCCTGCTCACCCAGCCAGTCAAGGTGGAGCAGGCCTGAGGTATCCTTGTGACATCAGGACCAGAGCAGCATTTCCTTCCATTATGTTAAATAGACTCTTCTATTTGCCAGGACCCAGGCCCACTTTAAAGTGCAGAGTGAGCATTCTGTGGCAGGGTCAGAGCTGGAACAGCCAGCCCCTCATTGGTCGTATCTTCTCTTCTTGGGGTATCTTCTTGCTATCAGTGAAACAAGGAAAGGGATATATGTACACAGGACGGAACCCCTGGAAGGCCCATCCACTCTCATTTCTCTGCTTTGCCCTTTATAGTCTCTCGGAACTTGAGGTTCTGTCCAGACTCACCCTGTCATTTGAAGGTGTAGGCATACAAATGGAGGTCCACTTAGTGAATGTCTAAGTGTTGAAAAGTTACAAATCAAGATAGATGTTAAGTACACTCTGTCTATTCTCCTACTGTGGCAAATACACCTTTGTGACTATCTAGAAGGCCAGGATTGAACTTAGATTTCTCAGGCTCATCAGAGTTTAGTGCAGAAATTGACAGCTTGAGGAGAGCTGATCCTCAGCCCATCCCTCCACTTCTCTTACCATCTGGCTCCATCCCACATTGCAACGGGCCTCCTGTTCATGCATGTGGGTGCCCCAGCCAGGATAGTCATGCACGTGTATGGAGACTCATCCAAGCTCTGTCCACCCACTCTCCACAAAAGGCTGCTCTTGGGCCTGGAGGTACACCCACTAGAGGCGCAGTTTGCAATTGAGAGGATCAACCCTGGAGAAGAGCTCAACATAGACCCTGAAAGTAGGCTCAGGACTATTTGGGCAGGAAATTCTGGGATCCTGGGCACCTAAAGCATGTCTGAAAAGGAGGGACATGGGCCCTGCCCTTGACCTCGCAAACTTCTTGGGGGAGAACTATATAGCTAGAGGAGGGTTCTCTTGAGTGTGGGGTTTAAGGCAAGGGCCCCTCTTGCCCAGGTCTTAAGCAATACCAGTTCTGCCAAGTCAGAGGATGGAAGGTGCTGCAGAGGTCATATGATCCCCACTATCATTTTGTACAAGATGAGCCCAGCTAGTAGATCTCAGAGCTGTGGAGCCTTGGTGCCCCAGTTCCCCAGACAGTGCCCTGTTCTCATCTTGCACAGTGTGCCTGCCACTTGCATGTAGTTCCAGCAGGCTGGGTTTTTCTAAACATTATCCTAGCAGTGTTCTAGAGTATAAGGGCCTGAGGCTGGGCCCGTGTGGGTGGCTGTGGCTTACATGGACTCTTCTGCAGAGATGTGCTATCAGAATACAGTTTATACAAAGCTGTGAGCTTTGAGGACAGGCTCCTGGGGTGCATATCTCAGCAGCACCACTGACCTGCTTTGTGATTTTTCTTAAACTCCTGGAGCCTCAGTTTCTTCATCTGGAAACTGAGCTAAAGTGCTATCTGCTGGTAGAGTTGTGCAGGTGGAAAATGAAATGTTTGTAGAAGTCTTGGCACAGCACGTGGCTTTGCCCGTAGTGCCACTCAGTGAAGTACAGCTATTCCGATGGTGGCTGTTAATGTTATTGTTCTCCAGGAGCCCTGGGCCCCATTGAGCAGGGGCTGCTATCCCTCCCTCCATCCATCCATCCATCTATTCCTTTATTCAACAACTATCTGTAGAGACCTACCATGTGCTGAGTACAGTTTTGGGAGCTTGGGATTCACCAGTGAACAAGAGAAGCAAAATTCCTTGCCTTAGTGCAGCTGGCATCCTAACAAGCAGAGATAAATCATAATCACAATAATTATAGAAATGGTGTAGAAACTGATAAGTGCTATGGAAGAAAAGAAAAAGTTGATAGGAGAAGGGAGTTGGTCATTCCAAGGTGGTGTGTCATTTTAAATGGGGTGGTCAGGGTAGGCCTTATGAAAGAGGCCATTTGAACAAGGACTTAAAGGAGGTGAGGGAGGGAGCCATGTGGAGAGATGTAGGAGAAGAGCGTTCCAAGCAGAGGGAATAGCCAATGCAAAGGCCCTGAGGCAGAAGTGCCTTTTGCTCCAGGGACAGCCAGGAGGCTAGTGTGACTGGAACAGAATGAGTGTGTGAGCGTGTACATGCATGCAGATTGTAGATGAGGTCAGAAAAGTGACAGAGGCCAGATCATGTAGAGACTTATAGACTACTGAAAGGGCTTGGCTTTTGTTCTGAGTGAGATGGGACCATTTTGAGGGCCCTCAGGCTACTTCTATATTGTCAGTCTGGGCCCCCAGCCTCCCCCACCTTCTGTTCCAGGCTCCCGGCCCCTATCCATGTTGCATTCTCCTGCCAGCCACCATGCCCCAGAGTCCCATTCCCTCAATGGGAATGTCTGCCTCCAGCCAACAATCTGATTCATTGTATTCTGGAGCCCCTTTTTACGGAGGAGTGATGTTGCTGGTGGAAATTCAGTCATGGGGCAGGTCATGGGTGCTCACTTCATTTCTGAGGGGGGCTGGTTGTGGCCGCCCTTCTATGAACCCTGGTTCCACAGGGCTCTCCTCACTCTCCCTGGAGCCCGGGCCTGTGCCCTGGGCCCCTGGGTTCCTGGCTGCCTTTGTCCTGGTGAGGAGTGATAGAGGACAGGAAGATGGGAAGAAGATGTTCCAGGGCGGAGTGGAGGGCGGGTTAGGTACAGCCGGGTGAGGGGGTGTGTGTTAGGGAGCCAACAGGAAACAGGGCTGGGTTTTTGTTCTCCAAGCAGTTCCCAGTCATGGCTCTCCCATGGGGTTTCAGGGCTCTGTCTGAGGAAGCATTGTTCCTGTGGATGGTGCATTCGAGCCCAAACATTTGGCCAAGGCCACGCCAGCATTTGCTCTGCTTGTAACTGTGGCGCAGACGTCAGTTACCCCCCAGGAGATATCTGCCCTGCCCTTGGTGTTGGCCTGGACAGCCTTGCTGTCCTGGGGCTGGAAGGCTTTCCTGGGTCTTGTGCCAAATGATTCCCTTCGTGGCACTGTGGGTGGGCCCTGGGGAAAAGGGGAGCCGGATAAGCAAGGCCTGCTTCACCCACTGCTCCCAGAGGCCGAGGTGAGGGCTGGCCCTGGGTCAGAGGGTTTCCTGTTGAGTCAGAGCTCCCGCTGCTCTGCCCACCCCCTCCCACCCCCACTCCCGGTAAATGCACAGAACCCCCGCAGCTCTGTTTCAGGAAGAGCTGTGCCAGTGGAAACACCAGCACCCTTGTGCAGTGCGTGGGTTATCAGGGCTGCTCAGATGAGGAAGTCCTCACCCTGCCGCCCTGTTCTGCCCTTCCCTGCAGAGGGGAGGCCCTGCCCGTGGGAGAGTCTGGTTATACTGGGCAGTGCAGCTGACCCACCCGCCCCTCACTTCAGAGCTCTGAGTTTTGGGGGGTAAACAGAGGCCCTGGGCTCTGCTAAGGATAAGCTTTGTGATTAGGGAAGGACCCATTTGTCTTCATTTTCCCCACATCCCTTTCATCATGTCTGTGTGAAAATGAAAGCTGAAAGCTATTGTTTATTTAAAAGGCCCATTTACCTAACGCCCCTGGAATTTATTTGCTGGAGCGTTTTCCATTTTCATGTTCAGTTCAGACCTTGGCTACAGCGGAGAGGTTATGTAACCTGGGATGGACTGAATCCCATTGGCATCTGGGCACCCCCAAAGCACCGCCCCCTTAGCCATGCCTGTGAGGGGGCAAGCACCCACTGCATATTCAGTTGCCTCTGTGAGCTGCTGGAGGGAGGGAGCTGGGGAGTGGAAGGAGTTGAGAGAGGAAGAGTTGGCAGCTGTTGCAATGGAGTCAGGAGGAGGATTTCTTTTGGGAGCTGAATTCTCATGTCTTCTCTGGGCCTGCATCCCCCTCCTCAGCTTTAAACCCTCCTCATGTGCAAAGTCTGGGCCCTTCAATCACCCTGTCTCTGCACCTTAGCAAAAAGCCTGAGCATCATTGCCTGAGCCTTGGCGGGATTTGGGAACTGCTTCTGGCACATTCCTTCCTGGCTAGCCTGTGGAATCTGTCTCCACACTCCTATCCATCTCCAGCAGTAGTGGCCTTGAGGGCCTCCCCTGACTGAGGGCCACACTTCCACACCTATTTCCAGCCCAAGATCCCTTGGTTTCTACTCTGAAACCTGGTCTGGGTCTACATGGAGTTATTTTGACAGGGGACAAAGGAAGGGGTGTTGTCCTGGGTTATGATGGGCCAGAAGTTTAACTTGCTTCTGGATTTTTAAAGGAGGCAAAGACACAGAGTGGGTTTCAGAACCCTGACCTTAGTCAACTTAGTCGTGAAGAGGCCCAGTCAGATGGATGGCGGTGGAGGGAGAAGGGGGTGCAGCCTCTGCCTGCCCTCTACACCCCAACCTTCGGAGACAGTCAAAACCCATTCCTTCTTCTACTCTCTTTCTCTCCTCCTGCTGTGGCCTGAGATGTTTGTTCCCTTCACACCATTTTTCCCCTTAAAAATGCTTGTTAGCCCCCATGAAGAACAAGATAACTGTGTGTACTCCTGTATTAGTTAATACAGTGCTAGTTACTGTAACAAATGAACCCTCAGTTTCCGGCAACTTAACCCCCCAGAAGTTTGTTCATTGCTCTTGTATCAAAGAAGAATGTTCCTCAGTGGAGGTAGCTTCTTCCACATGGTGATTCTGGGACTCTGGTTCCTTCCACTGCTGGCTCTGCCATCCCTTAGGGGCCTCAGTCGTCTTCTTCCTGGAGGCAGGAGAAGAAATTGCCAGTGGAGAAGGCAAACCCACTTCTTAAACACTCCTGCCTGGAAAGACCTGCATCCCTTCCACTCACTCTCTGTTGGTGAGAACTAGTCACATGGCCACAACTCACAACGTAGTCCCACGTTGGGAGGCACCACGGTGATCACTCCACATGGCATCCGTGGTAGCACATGGCGAGAAGGGGATGTACTGGAGAGATGGTGAGAGGTGGAATCAGCAGGGCCTGGTGAGTGAGTGTATGTGGGGCAGTGAAGGGAAATCAAGAGTCCAAGCCCCCTCCCCGCCCCCGTCAGGTTTCTAGTTTGGAGAACAGGGTGGCTGGTGCTGCCACCCAAGGAAATGAAGTCTGCAGGAAGAGGGATGAATATCAAGAGGGAAGGCTCCTGTCACGTGCCCAGCATGGGTGGGTGCTGTAGGAAGGACTTGTGAATGCAGGAAGGAATAGAAGCATTAGTCAATGAACTTGAGTCCCTTCTGCCCATCCCATGGAGGTCTAGTTGAAAAAAACTGGTAGCTGTACTCACAGCCTGAAACCACAACTCCTGAAGGATCAGACCAATCTGTTTGCAAGTACAAACCTAATAATAAGAATAATCAGGACAAAAAGCATTGTCAGTAACCCAGGAGGGGACGCCTCCCCAGGCACGGAGCCCTATTCAGTGTCAGGTTATCGTCTCTCTGGGCCTGGGGAGAGGCGAAGGCAACCCCCTGACCCAGGAGGAGGATGAGCGCCTGCCTGCCTTGGGCCAGCACAGCCTCCTCCGCTCTCCTTGGCCTCAGGCTCATTGCTCTAGGGGTGTGGCACCAAGAAGGGCTGGGAGTTGGCATTGCTTGGGCATCTGACCAGAGATAAGCAAGCTGCCCCCTCCTCCCCTCATCAGAAAGAAAGGGGGAGCCGGCTGAGGGCCAAGTCCTGGGCTGCCACTGGGCTGATCCAGGCTGCTGCTGTCACAAGTGAGATCCAGGAAGCCTGGGCCATCTGAGCTCTGAGTCACAGCAGGTCACTGGAGCAGGGGTTGAGGGTCTCTGAGGTGAGGGCTGAGATACGTGCTTGGCCCCATTCCTATCTAAGAGGTCAGACTGGCAGCCTTCTGCTCTGTCTGTTATGCCTTTCTATCAGCAGTGAGAAGGGATACCACCGGGCTTGGGGCAGGTGGGCTGGGGAGGGTGGAACTCACATCCCTGCCTGTGGGGGATCCTGGGCAGAGTGAGGGGAGAGTTTATGGCTGGAATTCCTAGCTGACATCTCCCATCGCTGTCAACAGCCCCTCTTGCCCCTTCTCCCTTCCTTCTGTTAGAGCCTAAGGAGCAGATTCAGTAGGAGGATTAAGATTTGACAGTGAGGAGCACATAGCATTTTTTAGAGCAGGCAGCCCATTGTGTAAGGAAGTTTGTTTGGTTTTCTTTTTAAATTTCTAAATAAAGCAAGAAGTGAAGTATTGAAGGCTGTATAGCAGAGGTTAGGGGCACAGACTCAGAAGCCAGACGGCCCAGGTTTGAATCTAAATTCTACCACTTACAACCTTGGACAAGATGCTTAACTACTCAGTGCCTCAGTCTCCCCACATGTAAAATGGTGATAACACTACCTACCTCTTGAGGTCATTATGAGGGCTAAGTGAGTTAACATTTATAAAATGCTTAGAACAGTACCTAGCACATTATAAATGCCATAAAGTGAATGTTAAATTTAAAAAAAATTAAATTTAGGGACTGGCTGGGTGGTGTAGTGGTTAAGCTCCCATGCTCCTCTTTGGTGGCCTGGGGTTTGCAGTTCAGATCTTGGGTGCAGACCTACAACCTCTCATCAAACCATGCTGTGGTGGTGACCCACATACAAAATGGAGGAAGATTGGCCCTGAGCTAACATCTGTGCCTTAAGCAAAAAGAGGAAGATTGGCAACAGATGTTAGCTCAGGGCCAATCTTCCTCAACAAAAACAAAAAATTTTAATGTAATTGAGGAGTGGGTATATAGCAGAGGGGTGGTGACTCCTAGTCTTCCCCAGTCTTCTCCCTCAGGAATCTCTCAGTCCTTTCTCTGAGAAGATCCGCTTCCTTGTTTTTGTTTTGTTTTGTTTTGTTTTACCCCTCTGCAGCTATGGAGTAATGATGATTATCCCCTGTAGTACCATTTCTAGACTCTGGACAATGTAGTGCACTGCTAGCGGAAATGAATAGGAATAAAAACAGTTTGCAGGAGCCATGCTAGACAGTTTGCATAACTTGCTTTTAATCCTAAAACAAAATACAGAGCCCTGACAGTTGGAGATGTTATGTCCATTTTACAGATGAGGAAACTGAGCCTGACAGTGAGTTTCCTAATTTGGTCCAGGACTCAGACCCTAGTTTATCTGAGGCCCTGCTCTTTCTACAGTGCCAGGCTTCTCCTGTCCCTGCACATGCTGTTGCTTCACTTGTCAGTGTTGATTGTGTATTATCCTCACATTTGATCTCAGGTCGATCACAGTGTCTATTGAGCACCTGCTGAATGGTGAAACTATAGGAAAACAGAAGATAGCTATGGGTTGGGCAGTAATTGAGGTTCAAGAGGAATCAACTGAGGATTGACCTAAAGTGCTGTGTGATTAACTGTCAAGTTCCACATTACTTCCTAGCAGTGCTTCTGGGGTCCACGGGGGAGCCCACACAGGGATCTACAGGCATTGGGGAAGGTTTCCCTAATGGAATACGTAGTGCAGGCTGTGCCATGAAGGCTGAGCAAGGTGTTAGGAGGGGGAGGCCCTTGGAGCACATGGAGAGGAGGTGAGGGCTAGGTGGGACCAAGATCTCGATAGGCAGGGGGAAAAAGAATGCTGGAATAAGGTCACAAAGTTAGATTTAAAATTGATTAGTGTCCTGTGGAGCAGTAAAACTGAAACCTTTGACAATATCTTTCCACCAGACAGAAACCCTCCCCAGATTAGCAGTGGTCCACAAATCAGCATCTAACTTTCCATAGGTTGGGCTTTGTTTGAGAGTAAATAGTAATCAGAACAAAGATCTTGTCCTAGAGAAGCACATGGCCCTTAGATATTCTTGCCAAACAATGTTCTAGTATGATGATGAAAGGGTACCCTTAATGTTTTTGCCTTGTGTCAAATTTGGAAGATTTTTGACCTTGAGAAGAGCAGCAGCAGCATCGTGGTTGAGAGAAAGCCAGGTTGGAAGGGGGAGACAACCGGGTCTCCAAACGTGTGGGAGGCTGGTAGGAGCTGGGAGCCTTGGAGGCCTGAGTTTTGATTGGTGGAGAGAAGGCAGACCCCAGAGGGCCACAACTGCACCAAGGGGACAGGCCCGTCCACCCCAGTGCAGGATCAGCAGCCCTCCTGTGGCCAGTTCCACCACCAGGCCAGACAGTACCCTTGGTACCCAAGGGCCAGGCTCGGGGGGAGAAGAAAACACAGTGGGAAAAGGCAATAGAAGCAAGAAGTGAGGATATCAGGGAATTCTGATGGCAGGTGACCAGATCGGAGTCTTAAAACTGCACAGAAAACACGAGGAGGATTGAAAGCAAACAGACTCTGAGTTGAGAAACTAGTTCTCCTCGTCCCGAGTACACAATTCAGAGAATCGCACAAAAGCGTAAACACTGCAAAACAAATTTAGCTCTCTTTATTTTAGTAATCAGAGGTGGCCCTGGGAATGCTGGTCAGAGCAGAGTTTGATTCAGATCCCTTTGGCCTTGCTTGGCTTTTCCTCTGTGTTCGAATGACTTGCTTAGTCTGCTTCTCCATCCATTCCTTTCCTGGCTTGATGCTTGGGTTGTCAGCTTGATGGCCATGTACATATGAAGAAAGCTACAGGGTGGTTTCCTGCCACCCAGTTTTTGAGAGTGTTCTCTTTGTCCCTGTGTGTGGCATTGGAAGTAAGCCCAGCCCAGCCCTGAGCCAGGACCTCTCCCCTTGTGGGGTTCAGTCTGCCTCTGTGCCCAGGCCCTACAGGTGATCAAAGCTCCATCGCCTTGTGCTACCGTGGCAGGAAGGTGGAACCACTGCTTTCTGGTTGAAGATGGTTTCTTTCTTCCATTCATTCATTGATCCATCTGTCCAGTGTGTTTGAGCACCCAACATGGGCCAGCATTGTGCATGGTGCTATGGATACTGTGCTGAGGAAGAGCAGATGGGGTCCTTGCTCTACTAAAGGTTCCGCTATGAATTACATATCTCTGGGATAAATGTCTCCTTCCGGCTGTGATACCTGCCATGAAGAAACATGTCCCTATTAAAGTGTAGCCGGATGTTACATAGGACGTTCTCTTGTCAGTTTCCACGGAGCCCCAAGAGGTTGCGAGTTTTTCCCACATCCTTAGTCTGGATGCTTGGTGACCTATAAGGACTTGGAAAGAGAAAGCTGCCACTCAGTTTGGACCCCTGGTCCCTTACCGATGTCCAAGGTACAAAGGGATTGCCATTAGAGAGGCCCAGGAAGTTGGATGTTGGAGAGAGGAGGTTTTAGAGAAGGCTGATGGTGTGGTATGGTGGTTTCCCACCTGAGCCTGTTGGAAGAGAGAAGAGAGTGCATCCCCCCAAGCCGAGATAAAGGAGGAGACCACTCAGAGCCCTGGCCTGTGCATCTTCCCGAGTCTCAGGGCACAAAAGTGAATGTCAGGCAGACAGCTTAAAGAGGGGCTAGTGGAGCCCTGAGAATGTCTTGCCCTCCTGGAGGAGGACGTGTGAGTGCATCACAGGGAGAGAGCTGGCCCACTATACCATCCTGAGCCATTTAAAAGGGATTTTACCTTGGGTGACCCCGGGGAAGGGCAGTGGTACCATAACCAAAACCCGAGGCCCCTGGGGACAGTCAGAAGAGACCATGTGCCCTTCTTAGCTGCAGGTGAGGGTCTCAATGCTAGGGAAATGCCAGGGAGCCCTCAAATGAGCCTGAAAAAAGATCAACTAGGAACACCCATCAAGCCTAGAGAGGTCAGTGTGCAATGCTGCCAACCCACAGAAGTGTCCAGGGGACAGACAGCTTTGAACACCTGCAGTGGCCAGAGAAAACCAATACCCGATGATAAATGTTCCAGCGGGTGTGCCTTCCCCGCTCCCATCCTCCTAAAAGAGGTCCTAAGCAGCTGCTGGGAAAAAGAGGATAAGAGAGAAAATGACCACAGA
The DNA here is from genome assembly GCF_041296265.1 of Equus caballus. Lineage (NCBI taxonomy): Eukaryota > Metazoa > Chordata > Mammalia > Perissodactyla > Equidae > Equus > Equus caballus. The sequence goes on along the minus strand of NC_091699.1, from coordinate 58,981,052 downwards.
TTTCCCACCCTGTACGCCCACCTCCTAGCAGCCTTCAAGTCTGAAATAGGATGCAAGAAACTTTCTCTTATGGAATTTGGAAATTTTTACTATTCTGTAGGACTTGTCATTTTAATACTGAGTGAGATTATTCTGGAGGTTACAGTGACTGGAAGACTTCTCATGACCTAAGAGTAATCTGAGATAATGGGACCTGCCCAAGGTTTCATCCAGGGGCCAACCTAGATGTCTAAGGGCTTAGGAGCTGCAATCAGTACCGCATTTCAGGAAGATCATTCTGACTGCAGGACAGGAAAGAGGTGTTAGAGATTAAATGTGGATGCGAGGAGACCAGGTAAGAATTTTGCCGTGGTCTGTGGTAGAGGTGAGAGGGGAGCACAGGCTGCAGAGAAGGCAGGAGACAGTGAGTGTAACTCCCATGGTCTCCTTTTGTCTCTATTGTGGACTCATCTCTCTTGTGTAAAGAACTCAGTGTCTGATTTAGCTCCCCTCTGCCACCCAGGACCTACTATATGCACGTATCTACAGTAGGTACTTGATAAATGATTGGTGAATGAAGATTTCTTAAATAAGGTATAGTGAGAAAAAGCATTGGAGTTTGTTTCAATTCAGTTATCTCTTATGACAATAATGCTGCATAACAAACTTAAAACCTCAGTGGCATATAATAAGCATATTGTTCATAAATCTGGGGTTAGCAGTGGCTCAGGTAGACAGCTCTGCTCATTTTGGCAGGGCGTGTTCACATAGCTGGGAGTCAGCTGGCTGTTGGCTATCTAGACTGGCCCTGGCTGGGAACTCTGTGGCAACTCGGCTCTGTTTCACATGTCTCTCGTCCTCTAACAGGCCAGCCCATGCGTGTCCTCGTGGAGATAGAAGAGGCATAAGAAAGCAGAACTGGGGCATTGATGCAATCATTCTACCACAGATAGACATAGGTGTGACCCATCTGCAACACTCACTAGTCATGTGACCTTCAGTGAGTTACTTTGCACTTTGTGACTTAATATCTTCATCTGCAAAATGGGGCTAAAAAAAAGTATCTCACTGAGTGGTAAGGATTAAATAACAGCAGTAATGTCTCCTTCCCACTATACCATCCTGAGGGGGTAAGTAATTCTGCCTGTGGCACCAGTCTAGAAGAAGAAAAGATGAAAAAGAGCTCAAAGGGAGGGAAGGGAACTCTAGGCTGAAGAAATAACATATCCAAAGGCATGGAGTTAGGGTAGTACAAAGGCTCTGTGAATGAGGAGGTGAGAAAGAGTGCAGAAAGGTGGACTGAAGTCTCCCTGTGCTCTAGGGGTGTGGTGCTAGGGAGTTCTAATCTTATTTTGCTGGAAGAGGGGAACCATGGAAGATTCTGTAGGAAGGGAATTATTTATTTCATTCAACAAGCATTTCTTTAGCACTTACCATCTGTGACATATTCTTTTAAGTGCTGGGGATACAACAGTGGTCAATCACAGTCTAGTGGGAGAGTCAGGGTGGGCAAGAAGATCTCAATATAGATGAGATCAGCCAAGAGAAGTACCAGCCTGGAGATATGCTGCTACCGTATGGGGTTTTGCCCCTCATCCATAAGCAGAGAGCCTGCTCTTAGGCCCCCAAGTGTGTGAAGCCGCCTCTGCTTACAAAACTTTATTTTTCGTGACCAAAGCCATCTCATACTGATGGGCTGAGGAAGAAGCAGCTGAAGGGAGCAGCTCAGGAGTCTCTGAGGGTCCTTCATGCCAGGAATCCCTCCACTTGAACTAAGGGCTTGGGCATCTTTTGGCATATAATATTTTATCAGATCCCTGGGTTTGTGGGAAAGGCTGCAGCAATGAACTTTTAAGCCTGGTGGGTGGTGCCTTTCATTTGTTACCTGTTATGCAGACATCTGGAAAATTTGTAAGGAGTCATAATAAAGAAAAAAGTGAAGTGAAAGCAAACATGGTGAATGGACAGAGATGAGTTGAGACTGATAGGCCAGCAGGAATGGCTGCTGCTAAGACCTCATCCTTGTAGGATGGAGTCAGTTCTTTCCCTGAGCAGTAGAAGTGTGTATGAGCATGGCATAGTGTATGAGTCAGCTTTTGCTGAGTAACAAACCTCCCCCAAATTTAATGGCTTAAAACTACTGCCACTTATTATTGTCTGTGAGTCACTAGGTCAGCTGGGCAGTTCTGCTGATCTGGGCCATTCTTAGCTTGTCTTGGATGGGCTCACTCATGTGTTAGAGTTCAGCTTGCAGGCCGGCTGGGAGCTGGCTTACTCAAGTGTCTTGTACTTGGCTGGGGTGACAAGGGTGACTGGGCCACTGTCTCCCATCATCCAGCAGGCTAGCCTGGGCTTTTTACATGGTGGTTGGGAAAGATTCTAGGAGTGAGAGTGAAAGCGAGCAAGCCCTTTTGAGGCCTGCGCTTGGAAGCAGCACAGTGTCATTTCTGCTGCATTCTGTTGGCCAAAGCAAATTCAATGGATGGGGAAATAGACTCTCCCTCTTGATGAGAGGAGCCCCCATGTCATATTTTCAGGACACGCATGTGGGAAGGAGTGGAAAATTGTGGCCATATGCTGTGCACAGAGCATGTGGGCTCTGGAGTCACACGGGAGGGTCAATCCAGGATTCTCCACTTGCCCACGTTCCTCATCCACAAGATGGGAACGCTAATAGAGTCTATCTCAGAAGATCATTTTGAGGATTAGATAATGCATGTATACCTAATACCTAGTAAAACCTCAGTAAAAATAAAAAGCATTTTGTGCATTTTCCTCATAACTGATTCTATATTCTCATTTTTTTGGTTTGGAAAATGTATTCTCTGTAGGTTTACCCTTCTTGAAGCAGTAGGCAGAATTGTCATCTCTGTTGTTGTGGTATAATGTGAACTCAGGAGTGCAGATTTGGAAAGCAGTAAGGGATGAATATTCATCCAAACACTGGAAATTTGGGAAATGAGAATGGGGGAGGAAGTGGGGCTCTCATCTTTGCTGGAGAGTCTATGAAATGAAGCTTTTGGGTAAACATGAGAAGAGCTTTTCATTCATTCTCATTTCTCAACACTTCCTTAATGTCCTAACATTATGAAGACAGTAATTCTAATCATTTCTTTATTCAGTCAATAAAAACAAGCACTTTTTGTATACTAGAGTCTGTGCTAGGAGCCAGAGACACAACAAAATAAGGCATTAAGACTTTCCACCTGTATTAAAGGATTTCAGTTTCATTGTTTGCCCAGAGAACTCTGAGGACTGCCACTGACTCTGAAGTTACAGATTCTCAAGCTGGATGTTCAAGACCCTTCACAATATGGTCTCAGGTTATGCTTCCTGGTCTCCCTCTGTGTCCTGTTCCTGTGCTACACTCAAGTCAAAGTGCACTCTTCCTTGTGCCCCAACCACGCCCAGTGCTTTTGTATGCTTCCAGATAGACCCAGAGCAGGAATGGACTCCTTACTGCAGGGTCGGGGGTAGAGAGCAGCCAAGCTGAGGAGGAGGCCTGGGCTGGATGTAGGGATCCTGAACCAGCACATGGCTGGGATCTGTGGGGTTCAGAGTCTGTAGATATGAGACTGTCACTTCCCTCTCAAGAGGCCTTCACTGATGCTCTGCTGACCTTTATAACTCTCCATGATCTGCCATTCCTCAGAGCTCCCCTTAAAGTGGTCCGTGGACCAGTCTTGACCTCCTTGAGGAGCTCCATGTGCAGAAACGCTCTATTCTTCTTCTGCCTACAACATCTTTCTATTGACAGTGCACCCCGTCCTAGGAGTTCCACAGGCAATGACAGAAACCCCCCCCCCCACCCTCAATGACCCACCCAGATACACTCCCATATTTCTAGGGAATATCTAAAGGACTGAGAGGCTGCATAGCCTGCCCCATTCTCTTTTCCCTTCACCTACAATTATTTGATGAGAAAAGTAGGATATAGCACAACACAAATGCTAATTCGATAAATGGCATAAAGTAGTTGAAGATGTCCATGGACGCTAGTCATGTGCCTGCGGAAGAGCGACTTTGAGTGTGACTTCCTCCTGGACCCATGATGGGACCATTTATGTCCCATCGTTAGCCCTTCTAAGACCCACTAGCAACTTTGTGAGATTCCAGACTCTTTTCCTGTACACCTCCTAGCCTTACTGGACGGAAAAGGGGAATAGTGGTTCCTTTCTTTCTGCCATGCCTCCATCTTCCTTGAAGCCTTCCATTTCTCCTCCAAGACATTTTTACTAAGCAGAACAGCTCTTAACCAGACCTTAACTGCTCCATAGAGGGGCAGGTGGGAGAAAGGGGGGTGTAATGTGAACAAATACAGAACAGCTCTCTGGGAAAGAAAGCTCCCTCAGCCTGCCAGAATGCAGAGGCCAGGAGGATCAGGTAATGAGTACTGGGAGAGCAGAAGTTCCTCTGTCACCCACTCAGGTGTTACTCCCAGAAAGCAGTAAGTAAAAGTGGAGATGTGGTACCAACATTGGAATTCACTTTTTAACACTTCATTAACGGGAGTCAACTATTGGTAATTCCCCAGAAGCAGCATATTGCTGAGGTAGCTTCATAAGATCTCCAGAAGCTACTTCCATTTAGGAATTTTTCTAGGGATTCCAGATAGAATATTGATAATTTCCAGACACCATGGCTTCTGCTAACCTCAACATAAGCAAAATTAGGCTTTATCTCTGATATTAGCCAGACTTAAACTCCATCAGGACAGACTTTAATGAAATTCTCACATACATACCAGAACTTGCATTCATTCCTTTAATCAGAATCTTAAAGGCAAAATTAATGGCTTTGTTTTTTGAAAAATATCCCCAAAGTATCCCCTAAAATATCTCCCAAACAAACACCTTTGTTCTTTTTAATCCATCAATTTATTCAACTAACATTATTATGGACCCTTTGTGAACCAACACTCTTTTAGGAATTAGAGATACAAAACTAAGTGACCCTTGGGGCTGGCCCCGTGGCCGAGTGGTTAAGTTCGCGCGCTCCGCTGCAGGCGGCCCAGTGTTTCGTTGGTTCGAATCCTGGGCGCGGACATGGCACTGCTCATCAAACCACGCTGAGGCAGCGTCCCACATACCACAACTAGAAGAACCCACAACGAAGAATATACAACTATGTACCGGGGGCTTTGGGGAGAAAAAGGAAAAAAATAAAATCTTTAAAAAAAAAAAAAAAACTAAGTGACCCAATGAGGTCCCTGCCCATTGTGTCGCAATAATTGAGGCACATATACCATAAAGGTAAAATATAGGTAGCAAACTCTAGGGACTAAAGTAAACTTCCTTAATTTAATAAAGTGTATCAACCAGAAACCCAATCAAGCATCATATTTAATGGTGAAATATAGAAATAATTAGCATTATTGTAGGAACTATAGGCAAGAATGCTTGCTATTTTTGCTGTCTATTGAAGGTTCTTGCCAATGAAATAAGGCAAGAAAAATAGGTATGAATAGAAAGTGAAAGATAACAATGTCATTATTTACAGATGATACTTTCTATCTAGAAAATCTAACAGAATAATAGATTCCAGCAATTTAACTGGATCCATACACAAAAATCAGCTTTCCTGTATACCAGTACTTAGTGAGAAAATATCACTTTAAAAAATAACGATTCACAATAGCAGTAAATATAAAGTATCTTAAGAATGAACATATTAAGAAATGTGTAAGACTCATATAAGGAGAACTATAAAAAGGACTTAAGAGATTTGATTAAATAAAGGAATATACCACACAAAATATGAAGAGGCAGTTCATAGTCTAGGAAATACAATAGTGCAATAAACAAACAAAATATGTATTTATTCTCACTTATAATCAAGGAAGTACAAAACAATGAAATAACATTTTTCACCTATCATATTGTCAAAAATTTTAAAAGATTAACAATATCAAATGTTGGTGAAAATAGGGAAATAGTTATTTGCATTACTAGTGATGGGAGTGTAACTTCCATCACATGTTTTAATTGTTCATATCCTTCAACATAACAACTCCACTTTTTAATGTCTTCTCTACAGAAATATTTGCACACTTGCTCAAAGCAAAGACTTTTATTACAGTGTTGTTTATTATACTAGAAAAATTGAAACCACCTAAATATCCACAAATAGGAAGATTGTTAGATGAGCTGTAATAGAGTAATACTGTGGAATCTAATATGCAGCAGGTAAAAAGAATGAGGCAGATATATTTGTACAGACATGGAAAGCGCTCAGAGATCCTACTTTAAAAATGAGAAAAGAAATGAAAGTAACATAGTGGTTGCTGTGACGCACAGCTCGGGGCTCAGATCTTCCTCTAGCTAATGCCTTTAGCTGTGATGTCCCTTTATGTATCACCCTCAGCCTTCCTTGTCCAAGGTCACACCCCCTACCTGGAGCAACCTGCATCCAATGGCTAATCTTCAGAGGAATAAAGGCCTGGGCCTCGTGGCCCAACTTGGAACAACCCTGAAAGGTCATTCCATCTTTAGAACTCTCTAATAATAATAATAATTAATAATAACATAGATAATGATGATTATTATTTCTTGAGTAATTAATAGGTTTGGCTAAGGCTTCTATTGAGACCACATCACAGCTCAACTTCTCTGTCCGCTCAGTCTGCTTCTGTCCCTTCCCCTCCACAAGTGTTGATCCCAAGGACACTCCCTAATAATCCTCATGCACACTTATCACCATCTCAGAGTTGGCTTCCCCAGAACTCAGCCTGTGACAATCAAGTTGTAGAACCATGGACGTAGTTGATACCATTTACATTAAAACAGTCCCCACCATGCTATGTATTTCTTTATATATGTGTGTGTATAAAATACATTTTTTAAGTTCTGGAATGCTGATAACAATGACCACGTATGGAGAGGGAACTGAAAAGGGCAAGGAGGAGAGTTGATCTTATATATCAAGACTATATTCATGTATTTCTTGAGTAATTAATATACACACATGTGCGTGTGCATGTATACACACTCCTCAAGTTCTAGGGCAACACTATGAAGGAAGCTCAGGGAAGAAGTGATGACGTTTAAAGATTGTCCTAAAGGATAAATTGGAGTTCCTTCAAGGATTATAGACTTCTTCCCAAACCTTTTGAGGAAGTCTGGAGTTCTAAACTAGGATCCACACTTCCTGTCTCCACTATGTTTCCTAACATTTTTTTAATGAGAGATTTCCAACATCAGAAATGTGTACAGATTTTCACAGTGAATACCCATATACTCATCATTTTTATTCTACAATTAACATTTGACTGTATTTGCTTTTTCACACATCTGTCCATCATCATCTTTTTAAAAAAATATATTTCAAAGTAAGTTCTTGGCTCTCTCAAAATGCTATCTTCCTTCATTGTATGATTTTTTTATGTTAAGATTTAGATTCTCTTTTTCATTTGAACCCTTCCATTTATTTTACTAAATTAGGCACACTCTTCTAGTTTTCTGCATCTCTTGGCCTTTCCAAGTGAAATCAGTTACAGGGTCAAAGGAATCAAGCAGTCATTGTAACGCCTTGTATTAAACTCAGTTACAGAGATAGATAATTCCCATCATCAGGTGAATTCTAGAAGCAGATTTGTTGGAAGTGAAGCCTCACCTTTTGGTGTGTTTTAAAAGTAACTCATGGAAATTTACGCAATTTTCCTATCGTGTATACCTGGAGGGTAGCAGAAAATGGGTTCCTTGTGAAAGTCAGAAGCATGAGCTAAACATTTAGGAATACCTTGCTTATAGGACTCCTGCAATGTTGGAAGCAAATGTTTAGTCAGAGGATTTCCACACTGGGGGCTTTGTGTGGCTTTTGGGAATGGTGTAGAAATCCCATGTGGTTCTAGTTCTGCTCAGCCTTTAATTATGATTCACCTTTACTCAATGTTCCCTCTCTTTTCTTCACTGTTGGATGGAAACCTGAAAGATGTCGTTTTTGGCAAATGTCCTTGGTAGAGTTCAATATTTCTCACCCCACCCCTTTAAACCCCTGAAGGGAGAGTTAGTTTCAGAAAGTTGAGGGAAATCGTGCAGAGGTTCTCCGACATTCAGAGAAGTCTCCTTTTCCCAACCGTGAAAGTGCTAAGGCCCGTTGGCCATGCCTGAGAAGGCCTTCAGTCATCCATCCAGTTCATTAATTTATCCAGCTCGTTTACTGAGTCTTTTTATGGGCTGGGTATTCAGAGGCCGATGAAATAGGCCTGATTATTCTTTGCTGAGCTTACCATCTAATAGGAGTTCTAGGAAGTAAACATGTATAACCAAATAACTAGAAGTCGATTGGTATAGGTGCTGTGAGGGAAATGATCAGGGTGAAATGTTGGAGAAGGGGTCAGTCATGCTAATTTTTTTTGGGGGGGAAAAAAATTGGGAGCAGAGGGAACAGCGAACGTGGTAGTGGAGGCAGGGACAGGTGCTCAGAGGGGCAGCAGGGAGGCCAGCGTGGCTGGAGTGTGGTGGACAAGGAGGAGAGTGGGAGGAGGTGATGAGGGAGAAGTCTCCAGAACCAGTTCTCAAGGAGCCTGTTGGGTCACACAGGGAGTGAGTTAATTAGATGAGCAATGAAAGCTGTTGAAGGGTTTTCAGCGGCAGGGGCGGGGGGTGGGGGGGAGGGATGTGGTTTTATTTGTGTATTAAAAGGATTGCCCTGGTTTTTGTATGGTGAATGGACAGAAGAGGAGCAGGCAGGAGCCAGAGATATTCACGCGGTAGGTCAGGCAAGAAGTCACTGTACTTACCGCTGAACTGGAGTGCGTTCTAGTTCTGCCACTGCCACCTCGTTACTGTGCAACTTTGGGCAGGTCACCTAATCTCTCTGGCATTCAAATGTTCACCCCTAATAAAATAGGGACAGATATTTTCTTGTGGTTTCTGGAAGGAATAAGTATTCATGAAGTCCTCTATAAACCTGGACCATATGCTTATCTGAGCCATAATATGATTCATATCAACAGGAGGTGGACTCCTACAATGTTGGAAAAATCACTCAGCTACCCCTACGTGAGCAACGTTTTATTACAGCTCGAGGCTAAAAAGATGCTTTTGTTTCTTTACTGCCATCACTCTCTCTAAGGGAGGGCGACTAGTTAAAAATCACATGGTGTGGTCATTTATATGTAGTCATTTACTGGGGTAATAACTTGAAATGGTTGAACTGTTTTGGTTTTTTTTTTTTTAGCTTCATGTCTCTGGTCACCATCTGTGGGTTGACAAATGAGTGTGATAAAGTGTGTAGGTGTGACGTGCTGTGAATGTTGAGGAATGCCTGGCGGAGGCCCATTAAGTGTTCCTGCGGTCACTCTCCCACTGACAGGAGACCACATGCTTTTAGCACCCAGTTAGTGCCGATGGACCATCACTGTCCCCTCGTCCAAGCACCCCAGTGTTCTTAGGGTAAAGTCACATCATACTTATTTTGGCTTTGAACAAAACAAGTCTATTTTTCGTCATGAGTTTGGGCCACTTGGAATCCTTAAGTTAGAAGAAAATATCCTGTTTCAAATGCAATTTTCTGTTACGGCCCTGAGCAGATGCTGAGATTTGCTGCCCTGTCATTCAAGAGGGTCTCTGGGCTCCCAGAGAGACCAATTTAAAAATGTTTGCCAGAAGGCGTTGCAATAGTGGAAATGTTCTCTATGTGGAATGCAAATGCAGTAGCCACTAGCTGTATGTGGCTACTGAGCACTCAAAATGTGGCTAGTACGGCTGAAGAACTGAATTTTAAATTGCATTGCATTTTAATTCGTTTAAGTTTAAATAGCCACATGTGGCTAGTGGCTATTGTATTGGACAGTGCAGTTTTAGAGGAATGTTTTTTCTCATGGAAAACCCCTCCTCTGAGCCCTAAGGGTCATGTGAATCCATGAGCTCACAGTGTCACCTAACGCCCACCAAGATCCTCACCAGGATTTGCGTTTCTGTGTTTGGCGAGGGCTGTTACGCGTACTTGTCGGGCATTTGCAGAGGATCGCTTTGCCATGTCAGTATTTCACCAGTCTTTGCGGTTAAAGTCATGTTGAAAAGGGATCGTTGAGAAGGCTGACCACAGAGAGGAACGCATCCTCTTGCTGCAAGCTCTGGCTCGCTCCGGTTTGTCTCTTTGGGTGTCCAGCGGCAGCTCCTGCAGGGCAGCAAGTCCCAGGGAGGGCGTTTGTCATTTCCTGCTCTTGGTGTTTAATATTGTCCCCACTAGCATAGACATTCGAAATCAGTGGCTTCTTGGCAGGTGCCTACTTCTTGGCCTGTGAGAGATTTTTGGGGGATGGTGACCACAGTGTGGGGATCATAACAGCAGCAGGGCCTGATGAACTCTCTGTGTTTGCCCACTGTCTTAGGTACACTAGTGTTTTCAGCAGGGCTTGGCTGAGTGGTAAGTGGGTGGGTGGATGAGCTAGTAATGCTCTCCAGAACCAGGTGACACTTGGATTTGTGGTCAGAGAGCAGGTAGCTCAGTGGTCCATAGAGGGAGAAGATGAAGGTTCCTCTGGTACAGAGGGAAAACCATGTGAGGACAAAAAGTTGGCCTCAGTGTTGTTCTTCTCAATCTATAGGTGATGAAAGAAAGATCAATGATCTGGCTAAGCTTGATGGGAGAATGAGTGTGGTAACTGTGAATGACATCTAATTCTCTCCCATTCTGGAATTTGATGTCTGGGCAAGTCTTATCCCTCAAATTAAGATATTAGCATATGGGAGATTAATTTATAATCTACACAGCAACAGACCCTTGAAAGATAACAGATGAATGTTCGATGGAGAGCAGCTTAGTTTTTTGCATGCTCTAGGTTTAGAATATAACTTCTCTAGGAAAGAAATGGGTTAAAAGGTCTGGTGCCCATCTATCATGGTAACAAGGTGTGCAAAGTCCACTGAATCTGGTAGAGACAACATCACTGCCCAGGTACAGCCCAGACTTGGGAGTGATGTCAGGGAGGCTGGAGCCCTGGCAGTCGTGCTCTTCTGAAAGGACTCTTGGTTCTTTTTTAAAAATTCAGGTTTAACAGGAACCATCTTTAATGTGGGGGTAGCCCTGTTTTCACCCTCTGGTCATTCCTCAAAGCTATTTTTATTTCTGCTGGGATGGCCAGGCCTGAGAAAGCCAAACAAGGATTTTCAATTAAAGATAGTTATCTAAATTGCAGCTGTGGCTTTTTCTACATAGGACGTCTTTGTTCACACCCTGGGTTTGAGTCGATCTGCTTATAAACAGGTGGTTTGGGTGCATACGGATCTATCTGTGGGCTGTTTGTAGCTATATTTCCAGAATATACTTTTTAAAGATTATGGTCAAATTTACCTTGTTGGAGAGGGTAATCACTTATCATAAAAACCTTGGTTATTTATGTTTCCCTTTCCAATATAAAAAGTGTTAATTTACCCATTGAAAAGGTTAAGATCAAAGAGATCATAAATGCAGCATGAATACTATTTTGAGAGCATAAAATTCAGCTATTTCTATTAACAGAAAGGATTTGGGACAATATCTTTGAAGGTGAGCACCAATAAGTGTTAACTATTTTTTCTTTTTCCTTTCTGTCCTCGCATTTTTTTTTTTAAAGTAGCTATATGGAATAGCAATGCAAACACAGTCATGGGTCACTTTACGACAGAGATATGTTCTGAGAAATGCATCGTTAGGCAATTTCGTCGTTGCGTGAACATCATAGAGTGTTCTTACAGAAACCTAGATGATATAGCCTACTAGATACCTAGGTTCTATGGTACTAATTTTATGGGACCACCATCATATATTCAGGGTGTTGTTGACCAAAATATCTTTATGAGGCACATGACTCTAGGCTGAGGTTTGGTGGAAAGTGATTCAACCAGCTACGACTTACAAAACAAGCAAAAACTAGTTCATCATCTTTGGCTCTAGTTATATCAAGGATGCTGGTTCATGGACCCCAGATATTTCACTGGAACTGTGTGAATCATTTTAGACAGGTATGTCCTTGGGGCCCCAGATAGTTCAGTACTACCAATGAATCATTTCAGGCGAGCTTGTCCTTGGTACAAATAGTGCTGCTTTTAAAGTTCCTGGAGACACTTCGCTATTCCAATAAAAGGCTTTTACTGGACTTTTCAGTGACATGAAGTTGAAATGTAAATACTGTTTTATATAGTTAGCAAGACCCACTCTTTTATGATGTGTGTAATAAGTCTAGAGGATTCTTTCTGTTTCTTTGTGGTTTGCTTTGAAATTTCAGGTTAAGGTAGTCCTTGAAGCAGAGGCTGTAAGCCCTGGGGTTTTCTGTCTTAAGGGGGAGGCAGGGACCTGGGCAGAGAGATGGACCCCGGATATCCAGATTCCTGTACTAGAGACTAGTGTTTTGTGTACGGAAGGGGCTCTGCCCTCCACATCATGCTGCACTGAGATGTAGGTCAACACCCTCTAAATTTGTGGCTCCCCAAATTAAGTGGTGGTACGCATTTACTTTTCATCCACTGAGCAAAAAATTCTTGACTGCAGTCATATGATCTTGCTTGAGAGATGGGACAGGCTCTGTGCTTTTCTGCCTCTTTCCCATTCAGAATGCCCACACAATCACCTCTCTCACCTCCAACTCTCATTTCCTGCCTTGGCTATCTGGGGTCTTTTGTGGTTCCGTATGAATTTTAAGACTTTTTTCTATTTCTGTGAAAAATGCCATTGGAATTTTCATAGGAATTGCATTGACTCTTTAGATTGCTTTGGGTACTACAGACGTTTTAACAATATTAATTCTTCCCATCGATTAACACAGGGTAGCTTTCCATTTATTTCCACACTTCAGTTTCTTTCATCAGTGTCTTATAGATCTTTCGCCTGCTTGGTTAGATCTGTGCCTAAGTATTTTATTGTTTTTGATGCTATTGTAAATGGGATTATTTTCTTTATTTCTTTTTTCAGATAGATTTCAAATTTTGGGGGGGAGAGCTGTTGAATATTATATCTACCCAAGAGGAAGATGACATTTTTTTTCATTCTCTAAATTATTTAATTAAAACTCATAGGTCATCTCAAATTTGTACAAAGTTTCTAACTAATGACCATGTGGCAAAGGAAATAAGGAAATAGAAGAGGGAGAAATGGGAAGGAGATATGACAAATTATTTCTGGTTTTTTTTTTGAGAAAGATTAGTTCTGAGTTAACATCCACTGCCAATCCTCCTCTTTTTGCTGAGGAAGATTGGCCCTGAGCCAACGTCTGTGCCCATCTTCCTCTATTTTATATGTAGGATGCCTGCCACAGCATGGCTTGATGATCTGTGCATAGGTCCATGGCCAGGATCCAAACCAGTGAACCCAGGGCTGCCGAAGTGGAGCCTGCGAACTTAACTGCTGTGTCACTGGGCTGGCCCCATGATTTCTGTTCTTTTTATTATCTACTTGAAAAGAGTCCAGAAATGTAATGAAAGTTCAGAGTATTCTGCTGTGATTCCTGACATCTTTATCAGTCTCTTGGGATATCAGTAAATTCCAAATGATACATAGGCAGACTTAACTGTCTAAGCCTGAGTTTCACCATTTGGGGAAAAATAACCTATGGTGAGATTATACCAGCTAACCTATAAAGCATGTAGGCTACTCCTGGGCATTAACTCCTGGGTTATTGGTCAATGTTAGTTGAATTCAAATGTGGCAGATGCCAGTGCTGAAGGGACCAAAGCAAAAGGAGATCTCCCTCAGAGCGTCCATTTGCCAAAATTCCAACTCTTTCCCACAAATGAGAACCCAGTGTCTGCCTCCTTTATTATTGGATTAGGATTCCACAATAAACCCAGAAGTTTATTATTATCCAGTAAACCCAAAAGTTCTGGCTAAAAGGTGTAATAAATGGCATTTATTAAGTTGTTTAATAAGGTTTTTGTCGATAGGTACGACACTGCTTCTTTTGAGCTTAAAGATGTTTAAAATAGCCAAGGTTAAAAAGGAGGGAAGATTTGAAAGAAAAGTAGTAAAGAGGTGTGAGATATAAACACTGAGAGGAAGTAATGGCAGAGCCAAGAAATAAAGCTTCAGGTAAATGTTTAGTAGGGTGTTTGCGTGTATATTGTACGTTAACTGTAGGTGTAGGATTGGTCTGTGGAGTAAAGCTGCCTTTCCTAAGAGGGGTGATCTCAAATTCGCCAATGTCTTGCCTTTTGGATGAATGTTCATTTCAGTTCACATATGTCTCAGCAAATGTTTATTGAGCGTCTGCTGTGTACTGTGCTAAAGGCTGGGCATGCTGAGATGGATGTGAGGTGGCCTCTGCTCTGTAAGTGTAGCTTGGGGGGGGGGTATGTTAACCAATAAATGCCACTTATTGCTTTGATATCATCTCAGAAGGACAAGCAGCAGTGGGGACAGGAGGAGTGAGCCATCCCCTCGGGGAGTAAGGGAAGGATGAGCTTCAAGAAGAAGAGATTAAGGGACCAGCCTCGTGGCATGAGTGGTTAAGTTTGCACACTGTGCTTGGGCAGCCTGGGGTTCGCGGATTCAGATCCTGGGTATGGACCTACACACTGCTCATCAAGCCATGCTGTGGTGGCCCTCCCACCTACAAAAACTAGAGGAAGGTTGGCACAGATGTTAGCACAGGGCCAATCTTCCTCATCAAAAAAAAAGAAGAAGAAGAAGAAGAAGAGGAGGAGATCCAACTGTGAGGAATCCTTGTGGGGGTCAAGAAAGATCAGGACAGAGAAGGGGTGTCCACTAGATCTAGCAACATGGCAGCCATTGGTGATCTTGTCAAAACCAGTGGAAACATAGTGGCAAGAAGGGAATAGACCAAAGAGTGAACAAGTTTTGATGAAATTCACTGGAATTTTAATGACCTTGTTTTATTACAGATTTGAGGGGAGCCACTTTCTTCGCTTGCTAGGCTGAAAATCATTCAGAGTAATTGTGCTGCTGCAGTTAGCCCCCAAGCTGAGGAGACAGGCCCACTGTGGTTTGAGTAATGTGGAAATCCTGTGGGGTCAGTATTTTGACTCTCCTCTTCATTTCAGTCACGGTTCAGGGTTTTCACACACCACCAAGGTCTAGGGCAAGCTTCTCAGCTTTCTAGGCGTCCTCTCAGGGCTTGTGAAGCAGCAGGCCTGCCCTGGAGAGGTCAAGATTCTTTCTGTCAAAGCCGCGATCACTCCATGTAGCCCAGGGAGCCCACTGCCTCTGCCCTTCCCTTCCTGTGGGCTCACACAGGGAAAGAGATGCTTTCATACAGCTCTTAGCATGGAGCAGCTTTGCTCTGCCCTGGCCCCAAATATCTACCCAGGACCAAATTCTTAAAGCCCCAGGGGCCATGGGATGATTTTGAGCCCAGGCCTTGAACCTGTCATAAAATGTAATGGACGGTATATTTTTAACTGCTGAGACCAGGCAGTTCATATAACCTATGAAGACTGAAACAATATAACGATTCTTTCTGCGGTGTTTGAAGCATACTTTGAAGGATTTCGGAAACCACAGGATGATCCCTCTCATTGTTTCATTTACCATTAAGACGAAAGTTCTTGGCTGTTTTCGTGCATGGACTCCTTTGGCAGTTAGGAGGAGCCTATGGACCCCTTCTCAGAATAATGTTTTTAAGTGTGTCTGATAAAATACATAGAATTATAAAGAAACCAATTATACTGAAATTCAGCTATCAAAATGTTAAAAAGGAAACCCAGTTGGTGATATGCCTGCTTTTTATTAATGCCTTAAATAGTAAGATCTATGGAAATTTTGAAATACTGATGAGTATAAAAAATATTTCAAGCACTCTACAACTAGAATATGATGTGAAAATATCTCAGACTTCTATTGATGACAGAGTCACAGGTCTAATATTTCTGTGGTTTGCTGCCTACATTTATAAAAGGAAATGCTGAATTTCACTTAGAGGTTAAAAAAGTTGTAAGTTTTTTCTCAACCAAGTTCACAGACCTCCTGAATTCTCTTCTAGGTTAAGAACCTTTGGTTTAAGATATAATTTTGGTTGAAAGTAGTGAAACAAACAAAGTCTAAAGTGTATTTTGTGTATAGTAATAGATCATCAACTCTGTGGGGTTAAGGAGCTCATTATTAATTTTGTGCATAGTCCAAGTCCTGGCTCTTTTCCTTCTGCACTTTGCCCTTTATAAAATTTGGTGCCTCATGCACTGGAGACAAAGATGCTTCGTGAGCAGCTTTAAAAAAGGGAAAAAAAAGAAAAAAGGGTTTGCCTTGAGGAGGCCTGGAGCTGATCTGTGTCTTTAATCCACCTCCTGGGCCCTAAGACTTATTCACAGGGTGCTAGCGCTGTTCTTTTTGAGAATAAATAAAGGAAGGGCAGAGTAAAACTCTGAGTTGGAAGTAAGGGAGAGTAATGGCCAAAAAGAGTCTGAGTGTCATCCCCATGCTTCTGCCCTCCCTCCATGATCTGCTTGTGTTTTGGGCAGACATGAGCGCTGGTCATCCCTTGCACTTGATCTAGCTTTTCTCACCTCTTTAAGGATTTTGCAGACAACAAATTCAGGATGGAATTTATTATGTGGTATCTTGCATCCAGTTCCCCAGAAGCAGAATCTGAGATGGGGATTTCTGCCGGAGATTTACTCTGCCGGGGGAATGCTCTCAGAAGGGAGGGAAACAGAATTAGGCAGGGAACAAAGCTGAGTAAGGATGTGGTCTCAGGAAAAGTCTAGCCTCAGCCTGATCCCGGGAGGGAGTTCTGGAGTATGAATCATACCAGAGAGCTTATCCAGTCGGAGGCCAGCGGATGGGCTGTTACACCCCTGCATCAGCCAGCCAGGGGAGTGGGGCACATATTAGTTTTCTATGTTACATAAAAAAATGGCAATTTTTTTTTTTTTGACAACTTACATTCCTTTTTTTTTTTTTTTTTGAGGAAGATTAGCCCTGAGCTAACATCTGCTGCCAATCCTCCTCTTTTTGTGAGGAAGACTGGCCCTGAGCTAACATCCGTGCCCATCTTCCTCTACTTTACATGTGGGACGCCTACCACAGCATGGCTTGACAATCGGTGCCACGTCCACACCCTGGGTCTGAACCGGCGAACCATGGGCCACTGAAGCAGAATATGCAAACCTAACTGATGCACCACTGGGCCAGCCCCCAAAATTTCAAATTTTGTAGTTTAAAACACATAGATTTTTGACCTCACAGTTTCTGTGGGTTAGGAGTCTGGGTACGGCCCAGCTGGGTCCCTCCTCAGGGCCTCAAAGCTACAATCCAGGTGTCAGCTGGGTCTCGTGTGAGGCTTAGGGTCTTCCTCCAGGCTCATGAGGTTGGTGGTAGAATTCATGTCCTTGCAGCTGCAGAGCATATGGTGGCTAGCTTCTTCAAGGTCAGCAGGAGAGTCTCTCTCCTGCTTCAAGTCTCTTAGCTCGGGAAAGACCTAAGCCCTCCTTTAAAGGGTTCATCTGAGTGGGCCTACCCAGATAATCTCTCTTTTGATTAACTCTAACTCGCCTAATTTTGGACCTTATTTACATGTAAAAAATCCCTTCATTGTCATATAATACAACATAATCGGAAGTGACATGTGTCAGATTTACAGTCCTTCCCACACTCAAGGGGAAGGGATTATATAGGAGCATGGGTTTTGGGGAGTAATCTTAGAATTCTGCCTATTACAGGACATCACCTGGCAGGCATCTCTGGAGGAGATGGCTCCATCCACCAAGGCGAGTCCTCCTGAGAAGGTGGTAGGTGTGAGCTGTCAGTAGGGGGGATGCACCAGCTGGTAAAGGGCATCTGGGCAGAGCACTAACAGCATCTGCTATATATAGGAATCTCCTGACATCTATAGTGGATGGAATGGGGACTCCTTAATGGAAACTTCTTGACTGGATAGTAATCCAAGTTTAATGTCAGACGTGTTAACAAATGAAGATGCAGAATACTTTTTGACATACTTTGAAAAAATGATTTTTTTTTACACTACCAGACTTAACTAAACATCCACCCCTTTTTATACTAAGTATTTTATAACATCACTACAAGCATAAAAAAAAAATAATAATAAAAGGGCCAGCCTGGTGGCCTAGTGGTTGATTTCTCATGCTCCACTTCAGTGGCACGGGGTTCACAGTTCAGATCCTGGGCACGGACCCGCACACTGCTCATCAGGCCATGCTGTGGCGGTGTTCCATATATAAAATGGAGGAAGATTGGCACAGATGCTGGCTCAGGTCCAGTCTTTCTCACCAAAATTAAATAGAGGTCAAAGCTGCTGTGGAATGAGCTGCCTTGGGAGTCTGGTTTCTGCCCCTCGTGCCACTTTGATCTCACAGTTTGGCAGTAGAGATAGGCACGGGGACAAATCATTACACACTACATTGTGCACCTAATGCTGGTCATGCAGGTCAGAGTCTGGACAAGAAGGAATTTGTTGCCTGCAGACCAGCTCTCCTGGGAGCTCTCCAGGCCTGATTGGGTCACTTTCGAGACCATTTGTATCTATCATAACGCTGCCTTCTCGGCCACATTTATTTCCTGTTAAGAGGCTGGGATTCACAGGATCCACAAGGCTGTGGAAGGCATCTCTCCTCACCTTGATTCAACGACTTCCCCAGCCACAGCTTCCCTCTCTGATCCCTGCTGCATTTGCACTGCTGCGCAGAGTCTAGGGGTGCAGAATGAAGAGGAGTGCTGGCTCTGGGATCTTGATGAGTCTCTTCTCCTCTCTGGCCCTCAGTGTGTTCTTCTCTATCATGAAGATTTTCCAGGTGGTCAGAGGGGATTCCCCTTGGACATGCCAAGAGGTTGAGGGTAAGATGTTGAGCAAGCAGGGACTCTCTCTCCCGACCTCCAGGTCCGTATTTTACCTATATATTGTGTGTATACATAATAACTTACACGAATACATATAAGTATGTATTTCGGCTGCCACAGGTTTTTGTAACACTGAATTTACTGTGTGAGGTCAGGTTCCCTAGATGCAGAGCTTGAGATAGGGATTTGCTTGCACTGGATTTATTGAGGGGGTGTTGTCAGGAGAGGGGACTAAGGGGAGCAGGATAGAGTAGGGGAAGGAGCTGAGCAAGGCTGTGGTCTCAGCCTGATCCCATGGGGAGTGGGGCCTTCTGGGGCATGAAGTCCACCACAGAGTTGTCCCACCTTGAGGCGAGATGTACCCCCATGCCAGTCAGTCATTGCCAGTGGAGGAGGAGGGGGGTAGGGGGCATAAAACCTCCCGGGTGAGGTGGCTTGCATTTAACCAAGGACAATTTTCTGTAGAAGAGGCAGTTATGAACTGATGGCAACTGACTTGCTGCTGGTGGATGAGTGCACCAGCCCCGTAAAGGTCCTGTCCTCCTCCCTTTCCATCCCCAGTCAGTCCTCTGGGGTTCTTATTTCAAAGCTGCCTTTAAAAACTTGTGACAGTCCCTACTGCCCATAGAATGAAAGTCCTTCGCCTAGTTTCTGAGGTCCTGCGACCTGGTTTCAGCCTGCTTTCCCTCCCTGTCTGCAGCCCCTCCCTGCCCCTCACCCTATGGGTTTGCCCCTCAGACCCTTATTAGGTGGTGGCGGTGGTGGTGGTGGTGGCAGTGGTGGTGGTGTAGGTGGTGTAGCTAGCTTTTACTGAGTAACAGGAGCTCTCCATGGTGCTCGACATCTATGGACTCTAATCTTTGCAACAGTGATGTGAGGTTGATTCTGTCAACCTGTTTTATATCTGAGAAGACAGATTCAGAGAGATCGTGTGAAGCTGGGACTCCCTCAGACCCAGGACTGTCTGATGTCGAAGTCCTTGCTTTCCATGTTGTCTGTTGCCTCCGTTCCTCAGACACACAGTTGTCTAAGACCTTCGTATTATCTCCACCAACTAATACTACAGCCCTCATTCCCATTCCCCCATCAGCCTGCTGAATTTCTGGTTTTTCTTCCAGGATCACCTCCTCTCTGAGGATTCTTGACACTCCCAACCTCACTCAACTCTGGGTCAGAAGCAATTCCCTGCCATCAGGTTCCCACAGCTCTCATGTGGGCACCTTCTCCTCTGCATCTCAGCTTTTTGCTCACACCCTTGTCCCTGCCTCTTCTCTGCCTAACATGGTGCCTGGCACAGGCACCCAGCAACCAAATGTTGGCTGAAGGCAACTCAGCCGAAGTTCCTCTGGACAGTCAAGCACAATGTTCATCCACTCACCCTTCCACCTCCTGCCTACACACACTTGTCACCCCTGGCCTTGACCTGAGAGCGGTGTCCTGGCCACTGCTGCTGCCCTCCACCCTTTCAGACAAGAACACGCTCGGTATTGTCCAAGAGATGTGGCAAGATCTGTTCCCGCGGCCCTAGTTACCACTGTGAGTGCTCATCCCAGAGCTAGCCCACATTTCCTCAGCTCCCATATTGTTAACAGTGTAATGACAGCTTCTCAGGCAGGGGTTGGGGAGGGGAAACATTCTCACAATAAATCTATTATTCAATGCTAAGATGCACCCCAGCTTCATAGGGGAAGTCCTTAGAATCAGGGAAAGACAGCAATAGAAGACAGAAAATAAGTAAGTGCCAAACTGTATCATAAGGACACTGGGGTTCCTAGGGGCTGTGGCCAGAGGGCTGGCGTCTTCACTCTGGGTTAGAATTCACTTCCCTCTCATCAGGTTCCCACGGTTCTTATGTGACCAAGAGTTCAATGTGACTTTCCTGTCTCACAGAAGGGGCAGCCTTGGGGTGGGCCTTGGAGAGTGGATCACGTTTTGCAGAGAGAAGGCCGTTCCAGACGTGGGAACAGCATGAGCAGAGGCACAGGTGGGGTCAGTGGTAGGACCTGAGCAGAGGCACTTGGCTCAGCTGTGTCCTCTTCCTCAAAAGGTTACTTTATTAGGTCAAGATGTGGAGAGGGGAGATTTGCACTCCAGGGTTTTCAACTGCTCGCTGAACCGAGTCAGTCCACCCCTCCCCCTCTCCACATCGCCGTCACCTAACAGGCAGAGACCACTGAGTGGCAGTACAAAGGTCACTGTTAACTCTGGAGGTCCAAGAGCATCTGTCCAAATGTGAGGGTTGAGGCTGACACACCAGCTGGACACGGGACTGATGGCTGAGACAATGATGGGGGCGGGGGGCAGAGCAGAAAAACCCGCCTGGGTCAGCTCTAGCCATTTGCCTTTCGTGGGTTACATTTTCTTTTGTGTTAGTTTCTTATTCACCTACAAATATTTTTACCAAAGCCACCTTGGGGGTTTGAGGATGGGAGATGGATGAGAGAATTAGGAGAGGAAGGAAGGAGCACTAGATTAGAAGCCGAAATTTCCTTTCCTCTGCAGGGCACAGAGGCTGGATAATATCTATGTTGAGCCAGTTCCTTCTGGTGTCATTTTGCTGTCAAATGATGCATGTAATTATCTACAATGTAATTAACATGTCTGTTTACAAAGAACATTATATGGGGATGTTAGGTGTTAGAAAATTGTTTCCAAATTGTCAGAAGTTCTAATCTCCTGTTAGCATATTTTGTAATGGATGCAGAGAAAAAGAAATTTAAAAGATCTCCAAACATGCCAACATACAAATTAGTTAAATAAGCAACCCCCACCCCCACCCACAAACTCTCAAACAAAAAGCAAACCATTTTCCAGATATCTAGCTAGATGTTGTTTTATCTTTGAAGAGGAAAAAGCATCAATGGGGTTATGTGATTTTCGTAGATAAATAGAATAATTTAAGTAAATATGTTATTTGAAGAGTACTTAATGCTTTATTGACCTTCCCGAGTACTCATGCTTGTCAGAGGACCATACATTTCAGACTAATGATAATATCCATTTCCATAATATGTTATTACATATAAAGTACTATGCAGTCATAATTAAAATCTTTAATCTCATTGAGAAACTTTCAGAAACCAGATATACACCACTTATTTCCTACTCTCATGGCAGAATTTTTAGAGTTCTTTGAATTAAACTCTTTTCAGAGCTATACCTAGTCAATGTTTATAACTGCGCTCAAAGATAAATCTTTGTCTCCTCCCATTGCAAATCCCGTCTCATAAGACTTGTAGTCAGTTGCGCTTTGTGCTTTTCATAAAGGTTTGTTTAAAATTGTTTCTAGAATATTCTCCCTTGGTTTTAATTTAAATTTCCATTTGTTTATTTTTTGCCTTGTAAGACTCTAAATGAAACACGCTTGGCCTCAGTTTATTCTCTTATAAAATGGGGAATAGGTTCTTGCTATCATAATGAGGATTCCCTTCTCAATAGGGCAGTTTTTACAGATTTTCATATCAGAAGTACCACTTAAAAATAATGATAAAAATAATGATAGGCAGCATTTATTCTTGCCTATAGTATGCCAGTCATTGTGCTAGATGTTTTATATAATAACAAACATTATTTATTATGTCATTATAAATATGTTACACCTTTCACTGTGGCCTGTATATCTCTTAGGTTCATTTCTGAATTTTCTATCCTTTTTCCTCTCCATGCTTCAGTCTGAATCTTTTCTATTGACTTACCTCGTGGGTCCTTCCTGCTGTCTCCAAGCTAAATAGTCTTCTCTTGTCTTCTCAGTACCTTAACCACTGCCTTCTGCTTGGTTTCTTGGCATCAGCAAATGCCTTGAGAGTAAATGTGGTGTAGAATATTGGACTTGCCTCAGTATGCTTCCCTTCTCTTTGGGATCTTGGCCCTTGCGTCCTGGCCCTGAGCTTTTTTTTTTTTTAAAGATTGGCACCTGAGCTAACAACTGTTGCCAATCTTCTTTTTTTCCTCTCTTTTTTTCTCCGCAAATCCCCTCAGTATATAGTTGCATGTTTTTTAGTTGTGGGTCCTTCCAGTTGTGGCATGGGGGACACTGCCTCAGCGTGGCCTGACGAGAGGTGCCATGTCCGTGCCCAGGATCTGAACTAGTGAAACCCTGGGCCACCCAAGCAGAGCACGCGAACTTAACCACTCGGCCACAGGGCCGGCCCCGCCCTGAGCTTTAACTTTTTTCTTCACAGACTCCTAAGACTGCCAGAAACTCAGCTCAGAAACTTGAGGATTTGGTCTTTTAGCCACCACTTTACTTTCAGTTTCTTAGCCTCTCATTCCACACTGCTTGCGAATCTGTAAACGGCTCAAGGGAAAAGTGCCACTACATGTTGAGGTCACCTCAGTGTTCTTTACTTCTCTCTGGGACCCTAGATTCTGAAGTCCTGGCTGTCTTGATAGTTCCCTGATAGCTTTAAACAGCTGTGTGTGTGTGTGTGTGTCTGTTGTCCAGCTTTTCTAGTTGTTGGGGTGTGAGGGGGTGGCGGGCGCGTAGATCTTCAGTGAGTTACTCTATTACTAGGAATGCAAAATCTTCAGTTTGCTTTTGAAGAATCTTCAAGCCTATGAGAATTTAAAATTCACGTATAGGATTTTAACTGCTATTCTAATCGTTATGATCATAGAGATAAAGGAAACGGCATTCCACTTTTGAAGATGTCTCATTTCTAGGAGTGCCAGCAAGATAACTGTAGGCAGAAGTAGAGTTGGGTGTGGAGAGCAGAGAAATAGTAAGAAAGGATACAGGATGGAGGGGACAGAAAGATCACATGTTTGGAAAAAGAAAAAATACTGAGGGCTCCTTAAAAAAAAAACAGAGGGTTTTTCCCAAACCCATTATCTCGCTTAATGCTAGCTGCTTATTTGCTGACCTTCTGTGTTATTTGCAAATTTAAAGTGAGGTCAACCCTTCCTGTGTTCATTTAGTTTACACTGTAGCTGCTAGTTAGCTAAGGCAGATGAAAACCTTTCCATGGGGAAAAGCAGCTGTGAGGTAGGTTTCTGGTCAGATGGCTCTCTGGGAGGTGCATCATGCTCAGGTCCCGCTTATTAGGGTCATAGAGGGAGACATGGAATCGAGTCATCCTGGCTGTTTGTCCGAATAGTAATGCACATCTTCCTTTGGCCAGGCAGATGGAGTCTTGTGATGTGAAGCTGCTTATACGCAGCAGTGAAAATTCCATGGTTCCACAAGAAAAGGAGACAAAAGACTTTGGGGCTTCTGACTCTGATAACTGCCTAGCTGCCCCAGGAGAGCCGGGCAGACCGTCCTCTCCTCTCGTAGAAACTCTTGCATGGGTGGCACCAGCCTGTCAGGGGCCTCCCCTGCTGGGTTTTCCATCTGAGTTACTTGTATTTCATTTTCAGAGCAAGGGAATTAATGAGAAGGGAAGCCTGAAGGACTCTCCTTGAAGGAATGGCAGTCCTTAGGATGGCACCTCAGGCATGTGTCCCTGAGGTTCTTACTCCCTCTTGTCAGCAGACCCTGTGAGTCCCTGCAGTCCTCTCTGGGGTCCCCAGGAGAACATCTCTGTGTGTGAGGTGAGCTGAGGAAGGAGGAAGACATACTCCGAAGGAGGGCCAAGCCCGTCCCTGGACAGATGGGTGAACGAGCTCCTGGCATGGGCAGAGGGCCCATAGTGGATCTATATGAGCCAGTACTGGGGATTGCCGACCCCGGACACTGGGACAGGGAGACAGTTTAGTGGAAGAGAAAAGGAAGCATGGAGTTTTAGGCTCAAATCAGTATGTTTGGGAGATTCTCTGCAGAGTTAGAGTTTGGAGACAGGAAGGGGATTTCTGTGTTGTTACAAAGCTCAATATGTCCACACCTAAACTTAAGGGACAGCTGTTCCTTCTCCTGGTTCCCCATGATGTCGAGTGGCTCCAGTGTCCACTCTCTCACCCAAGCTGAACACAGGCATCTTGTATTACTCTTTCTCTCTCATCCCCCACATCCAGTCACCAAGTGCTATCCTAAATCAGCCTCAACCCTCCCCTTTTCTCCCTCCCCACTGCTCTGTCCTGGCACAGGCCCTCATGATCTTTCCTCTGAACGCTTATGGAAGCCTCCTCCTTACCTGCTTCTCCCCGGGCCTATTCCCATCGAGCCACTTCCATGCTACAGCTACAAGGATCATTCTAGAATGCAGCCTCCTTACTGGCCTCCCTGCGTCAATTTTACCCCTATCAATCCAGGAAACCAGAGGGATTTTTCTGTAACACAGCCTCCAACGTCACCTTACCTTCCTCCCAGCTCTTCCTAGCTTTTAGGATGAAGTCAACACAACCTGTAAGTGCCCTTGAGATCTGGTCTCTGCTTCAGCCTCCTTGTCCCCCACTTCCTGCCCATAAGCTCAACTTTCCCACCTTTGGGAATCACATCTAATCCCGTGCCCTGGACACCCCATGCCCTCTCCACCCTGCTAGACCAGCCATGCCTGCTCTCTGGCTAATGTCCTTCTGTCTCATGACTAAACCTGGGGCACCTCCTCTGGGAAGCCTGCCAACCCGCAGGCCGAATCAGACGTCCCTCATTTGTGTTCCCAAAGCCTGTGTCCTAGTGCATGTTGCACTAGACTGTCATTGCTTGCCTGTTTCCCCTGAAGGTCTTTCATCTCTGTCTCCCCAGGGCCCTGACATAAAGTAGGCATTCAATAAATTTCAGATTGAGCATATGGTAAGTTCCCAGTAAAACCTCAGCCGCTGCAAATTTTGCCACCAGTCTGGGTGTTCTCTGTGTGGGCTCCTTCGATTTTCAAAACAAGAGACTTCTGTAGATTTTTAGCAAGAAAAGGTAGATTCTTGTCTTTTGGTCTGTCACAGTAAGTGTGTGTTCAACTTTAGAAGCTTCATTTTGTAGTGGTGAACTTTTTTCAAGCTGTAAAATTTCAGTGTTTCCAGTCTGGGCCAGAGCCCTAAGCCTCTCCATCCTAAAGAGTTCCTCCACTTAATTGCAGCGCTGAGCTGAGGAAAGTTGCACTTCCAAAAATGAAAAGGAAACTGCTAAATGTTGCTGCTACTTTTCCTTTGCAGCTCACAGAAAACAAACCCAGTGTGGGAAGGAGGGGCTCTCCTTTTGGGGGTGTTGGCTTGTTTCTAATTGCTGCACCCTCCTTGGCCTCTGCCTGCGGTTTGGGTCCCTTCTGCCCAGAGCTACTGGTACACGTAGTAAGAAGCTGTTTTTGAAACTTCTTAGTTAAAACAGGTCCATGCAATCAGCGCCAGAGCACAGCGTCCACACCCCTATATGTCAGAATTTGTTACTCATCCAGAGTAAGCTGTGCCCTGACGAAGGCTTCCCTCCGCGGTAAGCATGGCTTGAATGGCTGCACGTTTAGAAACAGCGCTCACTTCAAGCTCCTATTTCTTAGTTATTTGTCATTTATTCACATGCTTCCTTCTGAGAGAAACGTTTCCTTCCCTTTCCCTGTATCCTCTAAAGAAAATAGGCAATTTTTTAGGGTGATGTCAGAGTCTAAAGCGTTTGGGATAATTTTTAAATAATAATTTATGGACTTCAAGGAAAATAGTTTTGCTTCTGGTTCTAAGACTGAGTCTGGCTCCACCACTTACTGGTTTTGGGATGGAGCACAACTTATTTGAGCTCCTGAACCTCTGTGAGCTCATCTGTGAAGTGGGAGCAATAATCTACCAGCTCAGGTGTTATGCAGATTAAGGAAAATAATGTCTGTGAAGAGCTTGCCCAGGCTCTGAAATGCATTCAGTAGCCAGGAAACGTTAAGTGGCTTTTAAATCCCCCACCCTCATCTTCAGTCCCTCCTCCAAGAATAACAACATAATAACTGACATTTCCTCATGAAGGATTTAAATGAAAAAGCCTTAAGATAGTCAACCTTAAAGAAACACTAAAGCATTTATTTATAAAAACATTAAGATTGCACTCCATTATTTTCCTCACCTCAGAAAGTCTTTAAATTTGGATTGGCAGAGTCAGCAGGCAAAGGGAATCTGGATCCTAGGTGTGTATTTTGCTCCCGGAAAGGACATAGGCATTAAAGATCTCTTCCTAAAGTCTGAAGTTCAAGAGAATTTTCTGGAAACAGTTTATTCAAAGGCTCCTGCATCACTTCCCTGTGAGGTCCTCTATTTTACTTATGCTGAATGGTTGACTCTATTCCCAGCTGAATGCTCTCCTGAACACAGATATAAATCATCTGCTGGTCACTCTAGCTCCTACCCTGGAGGCATCCATGCCCCTTTGTCCTATTGCCCTGCCCCACAGTCAGCAGCCCCAGGCGTGGCCACTTCTGTCTCCTACTTCCACACTGCCCTGGCTTGGACACCATCTCTTCTCCTG
This sequence comes from Equus caballus, assembly GCF_041296265.1. NCBI lineage: Eukaryota > Metazoa > Chordata > Mammalia > Perissodactyla > Equidae > Equus > Equus caballus. The sequence goes on along the minus strand of NC_091699.1, from coordinate 58,954,033 downwards.
GGCTGTGGGAGATTTCTACCCTGCCCTCCAATGTCTCTGAGTATGTTCTACTCAACACCCGTGCCCTGAGGAGCTCTGAGGAAACACAGGGTTCCATGACCCGATGAACTTGGGACCCCCCCCCCCTACTCTTTCTCAGAGGCAATTGCAGTAAAAACAAACAAAAACAGAACAAAAACCCCTTCACTTGGTTTAACCTGATGTCCTCCCAACTTACTTGATTATCAACCCTTTTATTTATCTTCTTCTGGGGAACTGAGGTTCACAGAACCCATATTGGAGAATGTTGCTACAGTTTGTGGGTGGGCTGCCATCCATGCACTTGTTAAAGCAGCTTTGAGTCCAAATATTGGTCAGTAAGGGCATCCGTAATGACATACGGTATCCCATTAAAAAGGAGGTGGTAGAGCTCTATGTACTGACATGGAACCATCTCCAGGAGCTATGCTAAGTCAAGAAAACAAAGTACAGCGTGTAATGAGCTACCATTTGCCTGCATATCCTTAGTCTGGACGAACACCCAAACACTGACAGGCATGTCTGCCTATGGAGAGGGGCACGGGGTGTCAGGGAGGGGTGGAGCAAACCCCTCACTGTGTGCCTCTGGGGAGCTTTAGCACTTTCTACTGTTTTTCAGCACAGAGCTAATCTGCTCCAAATTCCACCAAACTTCACACAGAGAGTCATTGGCCCTGCTCATGGTGCTGTGGTTGCCTTTGCCTGCCCGCCCCACTTCTTTCACTTCCCAATAAGGCCGCTGCTTCTTCCCTGCTGACTCCCCACCTCCTGTCTCTCCCTGACAGATGCAGAACACTGGGGACTGGGCTCGTTGGTGCTGCTCAGAAGCCCACCTACCAGCTTACTCCCTATTTCTAACTCTAACTTGTTAGACTGAGGACCCAAAGTCCTTGGGAGGCAGTGACACTTGTGCCGAAAGGTGAGGAACTCCAGGGTTGAACAGATGTGACTCAAAGTCCTTATCAGCCTTGTGGCCTGGGGAACTTGCACTTTTCTTTTCTTTTCTTTTCTTTTCTTTTTTGAGGAAAATTAGCTCTGAGCTAACATCTGCCACCAATCCTCCTCTTTTTGCTCAGGAAGACTAGCCCTGAGCTAACATCCGTGCCCGTCTTCCTCTACTTTATATGTGGGATGCCTACCACAGCATGGCTTGACAAGCAGTGTGTTGTCTGCATCCGGGATCTGAACCGGTGAACCATGGGCTGCCACAGCAGAACGTGTGACTTAACCACTGTGCTACCAGGCTGGCCCCCTCCTTTTCCTTTTCTGTACAGTGGAGGACAATAAGCCCAGCTCCCAGGGTTTGGGCGTGGTGCTCATCTCCCTAGAACATCTAGCACAGTACTTGCCATTTGGTAGGTGTTCATTGTATATTTACTCTCTTCCCTTCCCTCCCTCTCCTTTCCTGTGGTGACTATCAGCCTCTCACTCCCTTGGGTCGTAAAGTTCTTGGTTCCAGAGGAAAGAACCAAGGCCAGAAGTCAGACTTTCATCCCTAGCTCCATTGATGACTAACTCTGGGAAGACGCTGGGCCCCTCACTGTCTTTAGGTCTCCTGCCCTAATACAAAATCCATATTAATATCAGTGCAAAAGATCTTTGATCATCAAAACCCGGCGAATGCAAAGGGTTAGCGCTGGAGTGTGAGTGTAGACACTTTCCCGCCCGCCAACTAGCTTAGAAGAATATTTGGAAGATGAGTAAGGTAATGTCTTCCATATGCTAAAGAGAAGATGATTTGGCACCACGCAAGGTAGAGTAGAAAACCCCCACTTGTTAGCAGAGTGACCTTGGACAAGACATTAACTGCCCTCGGCCTCAGTTACCTCATCTAAAATATGAAAGTAATAAAATCTTACCTTACAGGGGTAGCTGTGAGGATCATATGAGGCAATTCATGTGGAAGACCTTTGTAAACTGTGAAATGCTCTACAAATGTCAGCCAGCGTTAGCAGTTAATGTGCGCGTTTGTTTATTGTTTCAGCGGAGAGTACAGGACGTCATCAGCCCGATCGTGTTTGAAGCAGCCTACAGCCTGGGTGAGCATGTGACTGGAGAGGAGGAGCGAGAGCTGCCGGCTCTGACACCAGTGCTCCGCTGGAAAAAGGGGCAAAAGATTGCCCAAAAGAATCAGGTCAGAACCTTAACGCTCACAACCGGGACCTACAGTGGCGGGTGCATACGGCAGAAGTAATGGTCCTGGCTGCCTGGGAGATGGTGGCCAGGGCATATCCCAACTCTGGGCCTCCCTTGTGTAGTCTGCAAAATGATGAAATGTGTGATCTTTGGGATTGCTTTGAACAGCCACATGATTTAAACACATTGAGGCTGTTTTCAAGCAGTTGGAAAATTATAACCCCTTTGAGGTCATGAACTTGCCCCTTGTTCCTCGACTGTTTCCAGAGCTTAGATCAGGACACCGTTGGTGCTCAATAAATGTTTTTTTGGTGGAGCATGAATGGGGTGAAGAAGCAAGGACTTCATCTTGCTAGAATTGGTGGTTGAGTTAAAAATGGCCAACCCAAGTATCCCTGGAAACTAGAGCTCTGCCCGTGCAGGTGGACCACACATCTTTTCTGAAGCTCATCAAATTCCAGGATGTGCTGCTGTGTAGAGGAACTTCAGAGCAATGTTAGGTACAGGCCACGTGAGGTAGGAGTGAACCCATAAACTGATTCTGTGCAGCAGCATTGGCCTGTCTGCCCTGAGCCATCTGTGAGATGTGCTGTGCTGACTGCTATGCAGGAAATATGCAAGGAATCTGAGATCCCAAGTTGGTTTTAAATCTTTCCTTAACACCCGAGATCACCACAGATCCAGGACCCTGGGGAAGATCAGGAAAAACTTTTTTTGGCTAAACCAGACTCCTGTGCAGGGTGGGGGCAGAGCTGTGGAACCACCCACCAGCCCCACCCTCTATGGTTCTTCTAACTGCTCTGAATTTAGGAGAAAACTAGCAGTTAGTGACCCCGGCCTTGCAGTTTAAAGTTGTAAACAGAACCGCAGAGAAGTGTTTGGGTTTGAGGTGTCCATCCAGATATGTTCAGTTAAGTGGTGAAATTTTTACCAAGGCATCCCTATTTTCTCCCAAAGTCTCCGCCATGTTGTCTTGGGTCAGATTCTCTCGAAGCAGAGCCTGAGACCAGGATTTGGGAGCACCATGGTCTCATGAGGCTGTGCTCTTGAGAGAAACTTGTAAGGAAGTGAGGAAGGGGAAGGAGCTGAGCAAGGATGTGGTCTCAGCTAAAGTCTAGCGTTGGCCTGAGCTGGGGACTCTGGAGCATAAATTACACCAAAGAGTTGTCCTCTCCTTGAGGCAAGGGGGCTGGCCCTTTGTACCCCAGATTAGTCAGCTATTGGCTGGCTGTGGGGCATGGAAGGAGAATATAACTCTCCTGTAGGATGCTCCCTTCAGCTGAGCAGAGTTCTTTGGAAAAGGATGCAAATATGAGCAGTTAGCTGCCTACACTCACGTCAGCTGGAGGATGGGGACAGCAGTTGTAAAGGGATCTGGGCAGGGCTGACAGTGCACACTACAGACATATGCACAACCTATTGGCAGTGCTGCCTTTTTGGATGCTGCTTTTGCATTCAAACATGAACTTCTTTCAAAACACAAGTGCCAAAGAGGGTGGCCAGTATGCTCTGCTGGTCATTGATACTTGGAACAGGCTCTGGGGGGCAGTCAGGGGAGAGACTGGGAGGACACTGAGTGTCTAAGTGGGTGGGGCAGAGTGGAGGAGGGAGGCATGATGAAGGCGAGGAAAAGAGGAGAGGAAGATAAGATGAAGAGGCAGGGCAGGAAGCTGGTGACTTCTGCCTTGACTGAGAAGTAGAAATTGATGTCATCTCCTGACAGTGAAGTGGGGTGAGAAGTCAGGCTGGGGACTCAGTAAATCAGCCTGATCAGAGATGCAGGGACACATTAGCATTAAAATGCTCTTCTTGGTCACTTCTGGTTCAAGATGACCAGCCAAGCAGAAATATTTGTTTGTGCTTCCTGACACCCCATTACAAGGATTATGCATGGGTAAATAGGAAGAGGAAGGAGAACACTGTGGGGGAAAGGGTATCAGCCAATGAAAGAGTGTAGTAGTTTTAGGGAGTAAGGGAGATGGAAGAGTGTTGTTGGTTGAACCTTGAACTATGCATAGATGGCTTAATGCCTTTCTATATGTGGAGCTAAGAGGCTGCAGCCACAGTCAGGCCGGCAGTTGTAAAGGAGGCCTGAGTGAGAAGTGAAGCTGAAACAGGGAAGAGAGGTATTAAGTGAAGGTTGGTATGTGGAAGAGTTGACTGTCCACCCCTGTCCCTACCCCTACATACTTCAGGTATGCAGAAGAGCAAGCAACCAGGCATTTTCTTCTCTAAAGAACTGAATAACCTGCTTGAGGTAGTGTGAGTAGGCTGCTTCCCTAGAGGAAAGCCTTACTTCTGGCATTTGGAGCCTCTACTGTAAAAGCTAGCTTCCCCTCCTATCATCCACCCAAACACAGCCACAGATTTTCCAATCAGCTCTTTTACCTTATTCTTAAATATGAATGGACAACCCAGGAAACCTGAGATTGGGGACGGTGAGGGGAATGTGGTATATGAAAACAAAAAGACCAAAGTAAACAAATAGAATAATTGACTAATTAATTTAGAAGGAAATAAATTATTCAGGGGTTAGAAGAGATTATACAGATGTTAAAACTACCTTAAACTTTGTAATAAACACAAGGGGATTTAAGAATATATTGTGTCCATTAGAAAATGGTTGGAATTCTATTTCTTTTTAAAGGGAAGAATCAGAGAATAAGGGAAAGTTTCTTGAAAATTAACAATATGGTTACAGAGCCGAAAATTTCCTAGAAGGATTACAAGATAATGGTAAGAAATCCCTCAGTAAGCAGAGCTAAAAGGCAAATGGAAAAGAGAGCTAAAGGATCAATCTACCAGGTTCCATATCCAAGTAATAGGAATACCAGAAAAAGTAAACATAGAAAATGAAGAAGAAATGATAGGAAAAATACGAGAATGAAATTTCCCAGAATTAAAGAGAGATTATTTTTAATTTAAAGGGCCCATCAGTTTACAAGCAGGATAAATCAAAAATATCTGAGGTACATCATTTTGAAGTGCCACTGCTTCTAAGACTGAAGGAAAATTCCAAATGCTTCCAGGGAAAGGGAGTACAGGATGATGATAGTGAGGAGTGTGTGTCAGCTTACAACAGAATTAGAATCACATTAAGTAGTTCATTAGATTCCTTATTAGCAAGACTGGAAGCTAGAATATGGTGAAATAAAGGCCTCAAAGTTCTGAGAGAAAGTGCTTTGGAAACCAGAATTTGATGCTTCGTCTAACAGTCAAGTGTGAGGTCAAAATAAAGTCATTTTTCAGACAAGCGAAGACCCAGGAAGTTTACCTGCCTAGTAACTCTTCCAAAGAAGTTACCTGAGATGTACTGCAACAAAACGAGGGTGACAACAAGAAGGAGCAAGATGTACGATAGAAGAAATGGTAGAACTAACTCCCAGAAGTCTACCAACAAGAAAGCCCAGCATGACAATCGAGCCACAAATCTAAAAAACAGTTGATCGACTGAGAACAGGGACCCAACAAACTTCAAGCAGAATGAGCCAGTAATAGAATGACAAGAAAGTAGCAAATATTCAGGATACAGTGTAGATGGAATATATTTCTTCTCTGGATAAGAAAAAAATAAGGGCAATCACAAACTTCCAGAAGAAATTGAAGTGGGGTCAGTATGTCACGGTTCAAATATAAGACAATGTGGTGGGATTTTGAGCAAGTAGAAGAGTATAAGGAAGAAAAGGACCTTGATACTACAGATATGCTCCCTTAAGTAAAAGTTGAGTCTTCTAGGAGTTTAACTTTGCACCTGTAGAGGAGGGTATGTAATCATGACGTTTGTCTTGGCTCTACTGTGAACAGTACTCATGTAGCCTTTATAACATTAGCACTATTTATTGGTTTTCTGTATTTATAGTCAAGCCCAAATCAGAGCTATGGTTATAATATAAAATTTAAATATCAGTAAATTTGACCGTATAGAGGTAAAAAGAGAATGACAGAATTTCTCTTAATATCTTAATTTTTTAAATTGGTGAGTCAAGAGATATTGCAAAACTGGATGAAACAAGAAATAGCGGTTTATTACTTAAAATTGCAGAGGTTGTCAGTAGAGCAGTACTTCTTAAAGTGTGGTCACTGAACCAGCAGTGTCAACCTCTTTTGGGATCTTGTGAGAAATGAAAATTCTTGGGCCCCACCCCAGACCTACTGAATCAGAAACTCAAGGGGTGGGTCCCAGGGAGCTGTGTTTTAATAAGCTGACCAGCTTATTAATTCTGATGCAGCTAATGTTGAGAGCCACTCCAGTAGAGGAGCTAAGAGTAATGATTTGCCTGTCAAAATTAGGCAGGTGGAGGAGAGGGGGCCATTGTGTAAGTGAGATAAATTCTTGTTTATTGTGGCAGGAATTCAGTAAGATATTGTCTAAATTTGATAAATCAAGAAGTAGTATTGGTTTGTTTTCCAGAGATATGGAAATAATCATCGAAAGAAACATAAATGGATATGGGTAATAGTGGTTGCCCCTGGGAAGCAGGACCTGCTATGAGGAGGTGTATGGCAGGGGGTCATTATTTTTTTAACCATGTGATTCTTTGGTTGAAATTAAAATGAAAGAAAAATATTGTCCTTAGATTGGGAAGATTGTCCAGGAGCCTGAGAAAAATTCTGGGAGAGTGAGCCTTGCTTATTCTCCTTTTCCTGATTATGAAAAAAAAAAGACAATTTAATGGTCTTCTTCCATGTGTCTTCCAGATGTTGGCTCAGTTTAAAGGGAAGAAAGATTCTGAGAGCTAGACCCACTCCAGGAAGCAGAGTTGATTTTTAACCTGTGTATGTCTATGTGACAGCTCCACAAAGAACGTCTAACTTCTTTCATAGGAAGGAATAAACTCATCAGAGCTCTTTAAGTCATGTTGCCACATAACGTTAGGATTTAAATGCCTTAGTCTCTTCAACTAAAAGGCACTGAGCCCATGTTGGTACACAGGACTGTGCAATGGAGTGGATTAAATCATGGAGATCTTTTAGAGTCAGGGTCTGCCACCATTGATGGTCTAGTTCAGCTGGAATAGCTGCACAGACAGTGTATGTAATTGGAGACAGTGACTTGAGCACATTAAGTACAGGCTTATTGATGGATCCAAGGCTTTTTGAAGTGAGTGGGAGTGAGTGAGACGGCCAGGAGGCCAAGCCTTCCCTCTACTGTGTGGAGAACAGTCTTGGGAGAAAGCAGCCTCTAGGGTAGGTGGTAGGCTATGTGAGTGAGTAGTGGGGTCACCACTGATGCTGAGAACGGATTGGGATTCTGGGCGCTCTGTGTCTCTAATGCTGCAGGCCTCTGTGGGACACACAGCCTGATGAGCATACACTTCCCCTTAAAAATTTAAGGAAAACAGAGTCCTACCTCTGTCTCCTCGGGGGATATTTGATACCAAAAAAATTCAACTTACTTTATCTGTTAACTGGAAGAGTATTTAAAAGAACTATAAATCTAAGAGCAATTCAGTCAATTGAGTGTCGACTACATGTAAGACCTTGAAAAAAATTAAAACATTGCTGCCCTCAGTGGACTTTCAGACTGGACAGGAATAACTTACACAGAGCAGAAAGTGAGACTCAGATTAGTACATGTGAATTTCACTCCAGAGACCACTTCCAGCTGAGGAGAAGGAGATGTTCTATGGAGAAAGGGAGAATTGGCCAGAGCCTTGAAGAAGTAGGATTTGGGCACTCAGGGCTGGAGGGGCTTGACAGACTAACAGAGAAGAAGGGACTGATGGATGATGGATGCTAATGGTCTTCCATGTGGCTGAATATCTAGTGAGGGGAAGCAGAGGGGCCATCAGGACTGGGAGTATAGTCATACAGTCTAAGGCCGCTGGTTCACAGGCCGAGGAATTGCTCTTGATTCTGTGGGGGATGGGAAACTATTACATCTTTTTGAGTGTAGGAGATCAGAGATGTGCTTCAGGGAGGCTGGTCTGCCTGACCTAGGAAGGCCTGTTAGGAGCTCATCACAGTGGCCCCAGGGAGGTCTTATAGGTGAGTCCTTAGAGGTTGTGTCTGATACATCCAGAAAGTTGACTCGTTATTAGTTACTAGTTGGTATCAGTTGCTGGAACAGAGTCTGGAACTAATTCAAACTATCATGGAATGCCCTGGCTGGCCTGTGTGCTAGGAAAGGAGCAAGGCTGTCATTGGACTAGTCACCTGAAGGCCCTTATCTTTCCCCTTCAGGTGAGCATACCAATGGTTATGACAGAGATCCTTTCTTCAAACCCTATACACAGAGGAGAGCTTTGGAAATTATAATTGCTCACATGCTGCCTAGGAGGCCCCCAAAGAGACCTGGCTGGGGCTGCACTTCCAGGTGACAGAATGGTCCCCCAAAGATGTTCACACCCTTATTCCTGGAACCTGTGACTAGGATACATTATGGGAGAAGTAACTTTGCAGGTGTGATTAAGGTTATGGACTTTAAAATAGAGTATCCTGGATTATCCAGATGAGCCCAATCTTTCTCCAGCTTGAGGCAGGAAGAATGAGGCAGAATAGGAGGTCAGAGAGATGCAGGGGAAAGAGAGAGATAGGAAGCATGAGAAGGACTTGACCTCCTATTGCTGGTTTTGAAGATGAAGGTACAACTTGACAAGGAATACAGGCAGCCTCGAGGGGCTGAGAGAGGCTCCTGGGTGAGTGTCAGTAAGGAAACGGAAACCTCAGTCCTACAGCCACATGGAACTGAATTCTGCCAACAACCTGAATGAGGCTGGAAGCAGATTCTCCCCCAGAGCCTCCAGATAAGGGCCCAGACCAGGGGACACTTGATTTTGGCCTTGTGAAACCCAGAGCAGAGTAACCACCAAAGCCCACCTAGCCTTCCAACCTACAGAACTGTGAGATAATAAATTTGTCTTGTTTTAAGCTGCTAAATTTGTGGTAATTTATTACTGTAGCAATAGAGAATGAATAAACCCCATACCTCAGAGAACCCCAGGCCTTCTTTCTTCCCCTGGCTTCTCTGGGTAAGGAGCAGAGGCTTTGGAGTGAGAAGATCAGGGTCCCAGCCCAGAGCAGAATGTACTCACTCAATGGCACAGGGCAAGTCACTTACCTCGTGAGAGCTCCTGCTTAGTCACCTGTCACTTAGGGTGCCATCATCTGCTCTGCTACCTCCAAGTGATTGTGGGATTATATGAAGTAATATGTGAGAATCACTGAAATGATGAAGCAGCATTAGATTCTGCTCTTCCCTTCTGGGAAGGGCAAGTCACCTAGCCTCTGGAAGCCTCTGCCTCCTCCCCAATGAGTGGAGGTGACAAGTCAGCTTCACAGCATTGTCGAGGAAAGAATGAGGCAACCCATGGGAGCGAGTGTAGCTGGGGCTCTGGAGGAAGGAGATGCTCCACTGAAGCTGGTTCCTTTCTGCTGAGAGTGTGTCCAGTCTCAGCTGGTTCACGGGTAGGTTCCCTGGATAAGAGGCAATGGTACCATCTAAGGGTTCTGGCTGGTTCCTCAGATGGGCCTATCGTGGTCTTTAGGACTGTCTGGCCCTCACATCTCAGCTCCAGAGATGCCCCTTTTTGTCCAAGAGAGGGGAGATATGGAGATGACCAATATAACCAGAACTCGAGAGCCGGCTGTACCACCACAACTCAAGTAGTACATGAATCCCTCCTCTTTTACTCCGTCTCTACTGCCACCACTCTAGTCCAGGCCACCATCATTCCTCATCTGGACCAGGTCACTTCTCTGCATACTTTCCCCCTCACCCAATAGCTTCCTTTAGAAGAAAATGCAGACTCTTGCTAAGGCACGCAAGACCCTGCATGATGGGGTCCCAGCCCCTCCAGGATCGTTCAGTGCTACCCACATACGGCACTCCAGCTACCCTCAGACTTACCAAGCCCTTTCCTGCCTTAGGCCTTATACACATTCTGACACTTCTTTTATAAAGCTCTTTGCCATGCTTTCCTTTTGGCCACTTCCTCAGTCTTTAGGTCAGCCAAAATATCACCACCTCACAGAAGCGTCCCCCAACTACCCTGTATTACCTGGTTATTAGCTTGATCGGCTGTATTAGCTTGATTCTTTCATGACACCTATCACAATATGCTATTTTGTCTAATTGCTTTTCTGGCTCCCTCACTAGAATGGAAGGCTGATGAGAGCAGGGCTCTGTTTTATTTTATTTGCTGTTGATCCCCAGTGCCTAGCATAGTGCCTGGCCCATAGTGGATGCTCAGTAAATCTATCTCAATTGAAAGAGCCCTTCTGAAAGAACAGAAGGCTAGGTCCTCCTGCAGAGATTGGCCATCATATCAGAATTTCTTCACCAGCTGTAATTAAAAGAAATGTGCTCCAGGAGCTCTCTGGGAATTCCTCTCAGGCAGGAGAGCGTGGCGTGTGATTTAGGGTGACTTCCCTACACCACAGTACTTCTGTGCGTTTGTGAGTCTACTTTTTGAAAAACAAAATGGAAGAAATACGGCTGGTGAAAGAAAAGTCATTGGCTGTGTTGAGAATACGCACTTTGTCATCTTTCAAGTGAAAAGTGAGCTATTTTACTCTAATATAATTTTAAGCTATGTTGAAGCCGTAAACTTTGGGTCTCCGTTGTGCTGGAAATCATCACCATCTGTTCCTTCCACCCTAGACCCTGCAATGCCTGGGTGTGTGGGAGTATAGCCCCATGCCTATGAAAACTTTCTGTTTGTTCAGGCTGCACATTAGGTAATACTTTCCCGGCTGAGGTGCCCAGCCAGCTCAAATGCCGTTATTTACAGCTCTAAGGTTTATTTTCATTATCATACATAAAGGCTCTGCAGAAGGATGGAAAGCTGAGGGGTTGGGAAGGGTGGAAGAGGAGAGAGCAAAATAACTCAAGACATCTGAGCTAGACATGTTTCAGAGAACACCCAACCTAGAGGATCCAGATTATGCACCTGGATTCAGGGGAGCAGTTTGGCCCAGCAGAGGAGGAGAAGGAAGGAGCAGTAGAGGAAGAAGTCTCCATCCCTATTTCAGCCAGATCAACCTACTTTTATAAGCATCAGCTGGTTGGCATCAGCTTCTGGGTGATCTTTTCAGAAAGGGCACTGTGGTGAAATGTGTGAAAATCATCAAGTTTCAAGTACGTGTGAGAAAAACAAGTAGTTCATCATTCTCCCTGACCAGAGAAGTCTGGCTCCATTCCTGTGTCTCAGGCTTCCCCTCCAAGGTTAACCCCAAGACCAAAGGAGAGGGGACTCTTACCTCTCAAAGACTGGACTGTGTCCTGGAGTGACCTGTTAAATTTGCAACTTTTCTTCTTTAGTGTTATGTTTTATCTTTGCAATTCATGGGAAAATTGTGTTGTGATCCTCCACAACTCTTTTTAGAAGAAAGGAGTGGTTTTCCACCAAATCTTCAAGCCCATTGGGTTTTCTTCTGTATTGTCTTGCCTTATTGAAAACCTCACCCACAAGTATATGGAGTGTGTGTGTGAATGAGTGAGGACATACAAACAGCGGACAGTCTCTGGCTGGGGAAAAAAACATTAGTCCCTTCCTTGTTCTCTTCTGAAATGATTCAGGAAATCAAACACAGGGCACTTGCTATTTGAAGTTATACCTGGGGCCCCATTTAGGTGGTAGGTGGAGGGAAGTAACTTTGGCATCCTCTCCAGTTTTAGGGCCATCTTACTCCCAGTTGCCTGGCTACGTCTGGCTCAGTAGCTTTTAGAAACACAGCATATTCTTCCTTTTCTCTGATGGCACCAGCCCCTTTATTTGAACTTGTTGGTTCTATTTTCTGCCTCTTGTGATTAACAACAACTTAAAAAAAATAAATAAAATATATAACACAGGGTGATTCCAGGGTGAAAGTCAAGGCAGAGAATTTCTGTTGCTGAGAGGGCAAAGGTCCCTAGGCGAGTTTATGGCTGATATTAAAAGTTAGAGGCTGTAGAGGGGCATGAAATGTGGCCTGTAAAAGGCCACCCAGTCACAGGCAGACCTGCAGAGGGCACTGGGCGAGTCCAGAGGCCAGGTGGAGTCCCAGGTGGGCCAGGACGTCTCTGAGCAGCTCAGCCTCCCACTCAGTTCTTCACAGCGTTGAACTGGATCATCAAAATGATGCCTTTAGACAGAGGGAATTATTCTACCAACTGCAGGGCCATGAAGTAACCAGAGGATGCCCAGAGACAGAGGAACTTATCAGTTTTTCCATAGGGGCATGAAGCAAAACTGGCGCCATGTTTGTGTTTAGAGGGAGACCAACAGAACTATTTTTCCTCCCCATTGTTTCAAATTGTGAAAGGAAAATTTGTCCAGACCCTGAGATAGAAGGAATTTCTCTGATTTAATTTTACAAAGTATTTGTCTTTATTCTTGTGCATATGATATTCTTTAGGAAGCAATTGTCATCCAAGTCTGTATGACCTGATTTTAAATACCAGGTGATGAGACTTTCCTTTCTTCCTTTGGGCACAGGGCTGAACAGAGCAGAAATTCCTGGGACCACCCTGAGCTCTTATAATGTGCCATATTAAGGACAGTGTGAAATTCTGGAAAAAGAGCTCACTGAAACAGAATTGGGAGGGAGAAACCTCTTACACTCAGGTCATGGTACTTATACACACAAAAATTTTTAACACTACTCTAGGTGCTGAGGCTTGCAGACTTGAATTACATATGGCTGGGGCCTCTGGGAACTTATATGGGATGGAAGGAACAATAATTCTTAAATGGACCTCTTTTCATCCAGGCAGAGACCCTCTGCAAAGTCATATTGCCCATCAGGAAATGTCTCACTCATTTTAGCTTAAAAATAGCTTCCTTGTTTGGTCCCTTTGGGGTGGGATTTGAAGAGCATTTATTCCCACCCAATCCTGTTGTCCTGTTTTCTCAGGCCTCAGCATGGGAGTTGGTTGCTGTAGCAACTCTATAAACAGCATCTAACCTATGTCAATGATTTTATATATATATGTATGTGTGTATATGTATATATATTTGTGTTTGTATGAGAGAGAGAGAGGAAGATTGGCCCCAAGCTAACATCTGTTGCCAATCTTCCTCTTTTTTGTTTTTTATTTTTTTTCTCTCCAAAGCCCCAGTGCATAGTTGTAGATCCTAGTTATAAGTCACTCTAGTTCCTCTATATGGGATGCCGCCACAGCTTGGCTTGATGAGTGGTGCGTAGGTTTGCACCCAGGATCCAAACCCTTGAACCCTGGGCCTCTGAAGACAAGCGCGCAAACTTAACCACTTGGCCATGGGGCTGGCCCCTATATATATTTTTAAAGTTAATATCACCAAGTCTGAGGGACTGACCTTCCTATGAACATGACAGCTGGAATAGGCTAAGACTCCTACTTCCTATGAGATCAGAAGGGAAGATTTTTCCAGTGCAGATTTGGGTAGGAGGAATGGGCACCCCAAGGCCTGGAGCACTTGGATGACTTCCACTCAGATGTTAGTCTTGGCCAGAGCAACCATTGAGCTGCCAGCCCCAAATCACATGTCCCCAAGGCTGCCCTGGCCTTGGTGGCCGTGGCATTGTGAGAAGAGCACAGTCAGCTCTATCCTCTGTGCTCTGGCTCACAGCAAAATATAACTTCAGCTGGATTCGTTGTATTTTTTTTTTCTGGCCTAGAGAGAACAGGGAAGCGAATAGCCAAATATTCTAGAACAGGAGTCAGCAAACTACATACAGCCTGCAGACCAAATCCAGCCTGCCACCTTTTTTTGGTAAATAAAGTTTTATTGGAACACATTTCTTTGCACGTTGTCTATGGCTGCTTTTGCTCCACAGCAGCAGAGCTGAGTAGTTGAAGCAGAGACTATATAGCCCACAAAGTCAAAAGTATTTACTGTCTGGTCCTTAAGAGAAAAAGTTTGCCAACCCTGTTCTAAAAGAAGTAGAGTAAGGATTTGGGAAGAAGCTGGAGAAAGGATTTTAAAAGAAAACTTTAGGGTCTGGCCCCGTGGCCGAGCAGTTAAGTTCGCGTGCTCTGCTGCAGGAGGCCCAGTGTTTCGTTGGTTTGAATCCTGGGCGCGGACATGGCACTGCTCATCAAACCATGCTGAGGCAGCGTCCCACATGACACAACTAGAAGGACCCACAACGAAGAATACACAACTATGTACTGGGGGGCTTTGGGGAGAAAAAGGAAAAAATAAAATCTTTTGAAAAAAAGAAAACTTTAGTCTCCAGGGAAACCAGAGGTGAAGAGCAGGGTGAGGAGGGAGCCAGCGTGGAAATGTAGTCCATGACGCTAACTAGGCCACAGCTCCTTAGCCAGTCCAGTCCAGTCCACAGCTACGCAAGGCCTGAGGTAGGAAACAGTTGTCTCCTGAGAGGAAGGGTTTAACCTCCCTTGACCAGAGAGGAATAAAAAGTGATGGCTTCTCAGATCTGTTTCCATTTTCCAGAAGGGCTTCTTCCGGGTAAAAGAATTGGCAGGGCTTGGCCAAACAGCAGGTGGAGGCAAGAGGGAGATGACAGAGACTGCTTCCAAGCTGGATGGAGATTTGTCTGATTCAGGCAGCCAAGCGTGTGTTTGCCCAGAAGCCTGGGGAGATGTGGGTAGGAGTGGGCGGAGGAGTTTCTCAGAGGCCCAGCTTGGAGCGTGTTGGGGTTGTTTCCTCAGAGGAAAAACGGGAGTTTAGCCCGTTGGCTTTATGGAGAACCTGTACTCTTTGTACTTTGTTTAGGAGAAGTAGTTTTTACTTGCTCCTGGAAACTCTATGTTGCCGGCTAGCATTCTGAGGCTTTGGTCTGCCTACCCTTCTGCCTCAGAGACATGCTTTTAAGTTCCTTAGGAAATAAAATGGTTATTTGCCCACAGAGATGAATCCAGCTTCAGAGCACAGGAACTGATGTTCAACATCAGCCTCCCCAGCACGTGACGCAGGTCTCTTGATTCCCTGGTGTCTTGCTATTTTACCTATAAGACAACTGCATTTCTAGCCAGGGGAGGGTCTTGCCTAAGCCAAGGCTTTGCCAGGATTGGATGTTTAGCCCACTTTTGTTCATATCATTGCCCAAGTTAGGGAGGCCCGTTAGGTTGCGAAGTATTCTAATAATCTGTTGCTACATAGCAAACTACGCTGACACTTAGTGGCTTAAAAGAACAGTCATTTATTTTTTCATAAATTTGAAATTTGGCAGGGCTTTGTTGAGATACCTCATCTGTGCTCCACATGGTGTCAACTGGGGCAGCTCAGTGGGGCTGGAGGACCCTCTTCCATGATGGCTCACTCATGTTGTTGACGCTGGCTGTCAGTGTCTCTCCTTGTGGGCCTCTGCATGGGAAGCTTGGGCTTCCTCAAAGCATAGTGGCTACATTCCAAGGGCAAATGCCCCAAGAGAACTTGGAGGGTGCTCTATTGCTTTTTACGATCTAGCCTTGGAAGTCACGTAGCATCACTTCTGCTGTAGCCACAAATCCACCCAGATTTGGGGGGTGGGGTGAGGGGGGAGCATCAACTCCACCTCTCTATGGGAAGAGTGTTAAAGTCACATTGAAAAGAGTACAATGGGAGACATTGTGCACTGATGTTTGGAATGTACGGTCATCTACACAGAGGTGAGTTAACGTTGACTCTGCCTCCATGGTCTTCTTACTTCACCGTCAATTAGGGAAGCCTCATGGCGTTCATTCACATGTATGTAGCTGTCACTCACATTTGCTGTTGTAAACAGTGATGCATAGCGGCTAAAACACAGTGTAATAGCTGCACACTCCCACCCTTGGCTAAATGCTAATCTGGATTAACAAGACAGTCACCAATGCTATTTTCATTTTATGACTGTGGGGATTGAGTCCTGGACTAATTTCTAAGCTCATACTTGATCTTCTCAGTATAGTTGGTGCTTAATCTGTGTGTGTATACATTTGCATATGTGTGTGTATGTGTGCACATCAATATCTGTATGGCAGACTCAGTGCTTGCTTTTGTTGGATGGAAATTCGGCAGCGCTGGAGGACTTAGTAGCTAGAGAAGTCAGTTTCAGGGACAGGAAAAAGGGAAAGTCAGACCAAGGACAACAAACTTTTACAAAGCAACCAGTTCTCATCGGGAGGCTCTGCATTGGCACGTAGCTGAGGGACAGGTGCTTTGGTTGGGGGCTACAGCTTTGATGTTGATGAGCAGTGTATTAGCACTGGCCCAATGGGGGCACCACCAGTGGGCTCCCCATTTCAGTGGTCACCCCATCTCTCAGAGCACTGTGTGGTCTTCCAGTGTTGACCGAGCAGCTTCTACATTCCCGGCTCTCAGGGCAGGCACAGAGGTGAATGAGACCAGTATAGTCCCCATCTTCATGGAGCATAATCTTAGTAGGGAAGAAAAACATGAAACATGTAATGATAAAATTAATTAAAATTAATTAAAAAATAGAATAAAATCGAGATGAGCAATAGAAGAAAAAAGTACACAGAACTACAAGAGCTTACAACAGGGGTTCGAGCTGGTCAGGAGCTCAGGGACGTGGTTTTGATTTGCTCATTGAAGGGTGAGAGGACATGTGGTAGGTGAACTAGGTGGAGGAATTTGGGATCAGCTTTTGGGGAGGCCCTGAGGTGGGAAGTTATAAAGACAATCCCAGGAGTGGCTGGTATGAGAGAGCCAGAGTAGTGGAGGTGAGGAGGGCAGAGACCAGATCTCGCCAGATTGCTTACCACAGGATGGATTTAGGTCACATCCTCTTCATCACTTCTCACCTGCTTCCCACCCCCACCCCACCCCACCCCACCCCCAATGGTGGGGAAGTCAAACCGTCTCTTGCCTGTGAAATGGGAAAGACACGTGTAAAGAGGAGCCTGTCACCAGGGGCAGAGCTGGGTTTGGTGGGACCTGAAGCTTATACAATTTGGGAGGAGAGATTCTCTTGAAGAAAAAAATGTAAAATTATGAATACAAAGTTAGGTGCAAGGCCTCAATACGGGCATGTCAGTGAGGGACCTTCAGGCTTAGGTTTCATTAGCTTAGTGGTAAAGACACCTTTGGCGTTTTTACCCTCATTCCTAACCTCAAAAAACCTTTTTATCTCGCCTAAGATACTCGTGCAGTCCTCACATCCACTTCCTCCTGTTTTCTCCTTGGTTGAGATGGCAAGTATGGCACTAATATCTTATATGAAATCTCCTGGAAATTTGGCTCTCTCCTTGCCCCCAGGGTGTCCAAAAGAACATGGGAATTTCCTCTTTTTGCCCAAGACTTCCATGAGTTTTTCCCCCACAATCAAGGCAGGGAATGTTGGCTGGGACAGTTTATTCTTTTGGAAATGTGACACAGGAATATGAATTTCCATAGGCAAAATTATTCTGTCTGGTCGGGTCTAGACTGTCTGTTGGCCAGTAAGTTTGCTGGAGTCCACGTTGGCTCTCTGAGAAGCCGCCTGGATTTATCCTGTGGGAGGGGAACAAATCACCTGGAACTATGTTCTGGGGCTGCGGGAGGACGACTCATAAACATGAACAGTGAAAGTGAAGTTTAATAGTGAATATATTACAACTAAAAAATGGCAACAGGCCCTCTCTGCAAAATCCCACTGACGTGATCAAAGCCATCTGACTATAAAGAAGAGTCTGTCAGTCTGAAATGCAGGGAGCCTCTGTCCATAGATTAGAAACATCAAAGAGGTTGGGACCAGATTGAGGGAAGGATTGACAAACCCACCGTGTGCCATAGAAAGAAGAACACTGTAACTGCTCCCAAAATGCTGCGGCTCATTCCCCGGCCAACCTCCATAGATAGGCCCAGCTCAGGCACACTCCACAAACCCCTGGAAAGATGTGGAGTTTGGCACACTGAGCTTCAGGCCCCAGTGCGGGGTGGGACACTGGCTGTCAAGGCCCAGTCTTGGTTAGAGAAAGGACACTGCGTTCCTGTTAACTGCTGGCTGCTCCACCAAGACATGGGAAAGAATCCCTTCAGCCCTGTTGTGGTGCCCTCAGCCTAATGGTCTAATTGTCTTTGACTTTTCCCTTTGGAACTAAAAATTACGGTACAATCCCATCGCTCAGGCAGAACCCATCTCAAATATAGATTTTCTGTTTCCCCAAGACAGCAAGTAGAGGGAAATGACCACGCTATAATCTAAGAATTCTTTACTCAACTGGATTATTATTCACTCACATCTTAGAGCATTTAAAGATATTCTCAAAGATGGAAAGGACACCTACCATGTACCCTTCTCAAAAAACCTCCTTGAAGAAGCACTTCAGTAGACTGAGAAATGAATGAAATAAGGAGTGTACTCTGCAGTCGAGACCACCATTGATTTGGGTTTCCCTGGATCCCAGGAGGAACCCCTCACCATGCCGGGGAGCTGGGTTCTTGGGAGTAGGCTCACGGGAAGGATACGCACTGATTTGGAAGAAAGTAGTTGGCTGTTATTTACTCATTTGCCATTAAATCCTGTTCTGACCTTCCCGTTGTGACTCTCTCACAGACTGTTTTTGAAAGGAATTGCCGTTCTGAGGACTGTGCCGCTGACCTGCAACTTCGGGGTCAATTACTGCTCTCCGGGTAAGTCAGTGCTGCTTTCACGACATCATTCTGGGAAGATCGTTTGTCTCGACTCCAGGCTCAAAGGCTGAATGTGCAGATTTCCCCACCAGAGAGGGTAAATAGAGTTGGTGGATTACAATGATATTTTGTGGTTTAAAAAAATGTACGTTATACAATAATTTTAACAGCAGCTATTTTTTGGGGAGATAGTTTGGTTTTTGTTTTGTTTGCAACTCCACATATCTCACAATTTAGCCTATATTGTTAATTTCTGTGAGTATTTGTGTTTGTGCGTAGGGGTGTATTTTATGTTTACTCATTGTATTAAGTTGAGCCATTTGAAATTGCCAATATTTAACTGTTTCGAATAATTCACAATTTGACTTATTATATAAAGTTTCCTTTTATTTATTTTTTCCACACTTAATGGCATCTGCTTTAGCAGCAGTTACTGGTACTGTGGCAAGAGGGGGTGAAGGAGAGGGTCAGGCTGTCTTGATCCAAGTGAACTGACAGTTTCTTTGTTGTTTCAGGGTTTCCTCCCACAGTATGTGAATCCCCCAGGCTAAAGGTGAACTACACAGAGGCCTTCTGTTTCCTTTTTGCCAGACTTTTATTGTAGACTTCTTTTGGGATGAAGGTGCTGGTCCTGAATCGTTTAGCCACATTTCAGAGAATGGTTTCCTTTAGAGACAATTCCTCTAAAAGATTGTTAGAGCCTTGGAGTCAGAAAGGCCCTCTTATGTGATTTATTACTCTCTCTCAAAAACAGTCATCAATTTTGATAGTTATTCTTTAAAATACCATACTGTGTTGCTTTATTTGTAAATGTAACAGTTAAGTTTGGGTGGAATGAAAGAAATATCCCATTGTGAACGAGTGACTACACTAGGACACTTTTGCTTATGATGATAAATAATCTATTATTCATCAAAGGAAAGTAACACTAAGATTCTTTTCCTTTTGTTTGAGTTTATTGGGAGAAAGATGATGTAAACCACCCCCCCCCCCCCATACACACACATACACACACACACTCCACTCCTCTAAACTACTTAAGTATTAATTAGCATCACTTTTACTTAGGGCAACAGTGGTCGTAGATTAAAGTGACATGTGTTTTGCCAAGCTTAAAAAATTACTTTAAACTCATGGAGTGGATATTGGAATTGTTTAACATTAGTAAGAAGGACCTCCTGGGATTATTAGAGAAACCAGTTCTAACGAAGGTCCATAAATTATCAGGTCATTAATTTTAGTTTTAAATAGGTCTTCCAAAAAAGTGTTTTAGGGAAAAAGTAACATGAAACAAGAATATATGGATTTGTTTTATCTTGAGGCAGACTGTAAATGTTGGAAATTTATTTTGAATCATAGAGAACTTCACGTGGTGGGAAACGTTCACTTGCTCCAAGGTTAAATATTGGGTTAGGATAGTCCTGAAGTTCTTGTTGCCCATTATTAGATGGTCAAATCCGTCTCTATTGAATTGTGCTTTCCATATATTAAGATGTAAAACCTGAGGCTCATGGTCAGTAAGTCACCTTGTGCCTAAACTGCGTCCACGGCCCAAACTGGTGTGTTAAGAGTGTTGATCAGAACCATTTCTGCTCTGTGGACCCAGTAATCGATAATGCAAGAACCACTGATGTGGTGGCCAGGGCCCAGATCCCATATGTATAAGCTAGCTATAGCCACACACAAAAAATGCTGCATAACAGAACACCTCAAAACTCAGTGGCTTGAAACAGCAATCATTTATTCTCGTGGATCTTTGGGTTAGCTGAGGGTTGGCTGGTCCAAGCTGGATTTGACTGGATCTTAACTGACTTGTTCATGCATCTGGGGTTCAGCAGAGGGTAGGTTGATTTCAGCTAGGCTTGGGTGACCCATTTCAGCTCTGCTTTATGTGTCTTTATTGTCCTGCTGGAACCAATGGGCTAGCCTGGGCATGTTCTTCCTACGGCATGGCAGTGGTACAAGGGGCAAGCAGAAATATGCAGTAACTCTTAAGGCCTATCCTTGGAACTGGTGCACTCATACTTCAGCCTTATTCTGTGAGTCACAGCAAGTCATATGACCAAAGTCAAGGGACGGGAAGTATTCTCTGCTCCTTTAGTGAGAGGAAGTGCAAAATCATACAGCAGAGGGCACAAATATAGGGAAGGGTGAAGAACTGGAACCAGTAATGCAATTTACCACGTAAAGAACAGAGTAGCTCTGTCTCTACCTGATGCCTTATAGTTTTGGGGGCTATTTCAGCCTTTCTTGCAATTCCATCTTCCTAGAACTCAGACATGAGACTTAGAAACTGGGTGAAGAGATTTTCTGAATCTCAGAAGCAAAGTCCTTGGACCAAAGCTGTGAGCTTCACCTTAGGATGGATCCTCCATTAAACCTTCATTATACTCTTGGGCCCATAGCTGTCACCAACGGAGTCATCAGAGAAACATCAATTGGTGATCGCATAAATAGAAATACAAAACCAAACCTGTGGTTTCAGTTACATTGGCTGTCCCCAGACCTTCATGTAGAGCCAGACACAAAGTGAGAGAAGGCACAGTCAGTGAACTGCTAGTGGAAACTAAGTTCTGAATTTGGCTGGCCAAAACTTGGTGGCTTGAACCAGAAGTGAGCTGCTTTGGTTATCATTTAACTCTCTTGATTCCTTATTGCCTGGAACGGGATGTACATTTATTTATTATTTAAGTCAGGGAAGTACTGAATACCAGGCTACAGAAATTAACAATATGTGGGCCCTGCTCTCCTGTTTTGCAAAATGTGGGTGAGAGAAGGCAACTGGGTGATGCTGGCACCACCTAGTCGGTGTTAGAAGAGAGGCAAGTGAGTCCTTACAGGGCCATGGAGCAGCTTCCAAGAAGAGGAATTAAGGGGAATGAGGAGGATGCAGGCATTCTGCGCAGAAAAAAAAATGTGAGGAGAGGTGTGGAGAGCAGGATTCCTATGAACATCTGCACATGTCTGGAATGAAGGAGGTGGTCGAGAGGACACAGTAAGAGATGAGGCAGGAGAAAGAGGGAGGAACCAGACTGTGACACACCTATGAATTTGGACTTCATATTGCTGGTGGGAGTATAGCAGAATCTGAGCCTGCATGCATTTAACCTAACAAGAATGCAGCTAGGCATGCTCAAGGAGACAGAGAATTTGAGGTGGTGTGGGTCATTTGCTCCTCTCTTCCGCACAGTGAAAGTATGTTGCAGCTTGAGTTTTGAATCAGCTCCTCAGTTCCTTCATCCTTGGCACAGGCCTGTGGAATGGCTGCCCTGTGTCTCGGTGCAAGACCCCCTTTGGCAGGGTTGGACTTAGGAGAGATGTGTTCATCTCCACCATGGTGCCTCCCTAAGGGCTTCAAAAGGGCAATTTGGACACCATATTTGCCTTTCGTGCTGTCCTTAGAACCTAGCTGTCATCTTAGCTGTGACCCACTGTACTGAGACTTGAAGCAAAGGGGGAACAGCAGAAGATCCCTCCAATGACTGGGTAGGCGGTGCAGTACCAGGTGCTGTGGCCGGGAGCAGCCAAGCACCCGCCAGACTGAGCTCCCTTTGTCTTGAGAAGACAGAGAGAAAGACATCTGGGAGTGGCTGGGTCACCCAGAGAGGCCAGGGATCAAGCCAGGAAAAGCTATCTGTGACTGGGATTCGTGGATGTTTTGATTTTTCTCTCCAGGGAGCCTGAATTCTGGCAGGCTGTTGTCCCTTAAAACAATCAACTCTTCAATTAAAAATCCCTAATCTTTAATGGTCTCGAGCTGAGTTCCAAAACATGCCGTTTCTAAAATGTCCAGAAATAGGGATAAAACTGCTTCGTTTCTGTGAAATAGGACTGAGAATTCCATTTGTAAAATGATGCAATTGTGTTTTGTTTTGTCTATCTGAATGGTCACAGTACCTAAGAATATATCATATGTGATTAAGATAAAAAGAAATATAGACTGTGGCAGTTGAGCTAAATCTATATATTTTTTGATGCATCCCATAGGAGACCAGGGGAACATTTCAGTGCCTTTTGGCTAGCCAACTCCAATAATGAAAGAACTCTTAAGGGAGATGAAAAGACATGGTAGAATATTGATGAAGTGAGAAGGACCATCTAGTGGCCACATATAATGGTCCTATGGTCATATCCTTAGTAATGCTATTATTGCGGTGCACCCAGAAGGCTACTATCTAGAGTTTGAAACAAATTGTCCTCCTTCTCAAAAGTGGCAAAGTGGCCAGAATCATCAACTGCACAGCGTAGGTCAGAAGTAAAGTTGTCTTGTTTCATGAAAGGGAAGAGACCCCTGTTTATTGAGCACCTACCATGTACTAAGTACCCCACAGAGTCCTCGGTGTACATAAATGCACTGTAATGTCTTACCAGCTGCACAACCTTGGGCAAGTTGCTTAACATCTCTGTGCCTCTGTTTCCTTATCTGTAAAATGGGAGAAATAATAGCAACACCTTATAAAGTTATTTTGAATATTTAATGAATTAAAACATATTTAAGTGCCTCCAAAAGTGCTTGGCATATATAAGCACTCAGTATAGGAGAGCTAGCACTATTATTTCGTTTAATCCTCTCAAGGATACTGAGAAGTAAATATTATTACACTTCTTTTAGTGGGGAGGATACAAAGGCTCAGGGAGGCCAGGTTACTGGCTCAAGGGCTCCTGGTGGTGGAGGGGGCAATTAAAGCTGGGAACGGCTAAGTCTGCATCTGACTTTCTTCCTGTACACTGGCCTCAGTTGCTTTTGGGGTCTGATATCAGCTGGCTCTGGACCAGAAGTACCAAGGCTGGAGACCTTGGGGAAAAAGTCTGCCTCTGTGTGAAAAGCCCCGATTCAGAAAGTAGGTGGATGGGTAAAAAATCTGTTATCAAAGATGACTTGCATCCATCCCCACTCATGCTCCCTCCATGTGCTATCTAACACATGAGGTCCTATTCAACAGCTTTTCTCTCTGGAGACGTTGGCTGCCTGTCCTGCTAGGTCAGTGGCAGTCCCTGCGTTGAGTCTGCACATTCTTAATCCGTAGAGATTGGATATTTCCCTCCTTGGAGGGCCTCAGATTTGACTGTGAGCTTGTGGCTGCCATGTCAGCAGTTTCCTCAGATGTACCTCATCACTATTGTTATTATTAATTATTATTATTATTTTATGAAGGAAGGAGAGTGGGAGCTGATCAGAAGTCTGGAAAACTTTTGCCCCTGCCATAATATTAGCCACGCGATTTATTATTTTTTTTTCCTTCACTGTCTGCCCCAGACCTGGAAAAAAACACAAAAGAAGTTTGTTGATTGGGAGCAGCTGGATTTTGTAGTTGCTGTCTCTGGAATCTCTGGAAACAGAAACAGTTTTTTCCATGGTATATTCTTGAAAGGAAGGTGAAATGCTCCAATGAATAGAACTTTTTGAATGAGAGTCGAAGCATTACTCATCCTCACTGTCCTGTCTCAGAGCGAGTGTTGGCCGTTGCTCTGGGTGGGCTCCCTAACAGGAGGCAGCAGGCATCTCTCCCACATTTCAGGAACTCATCAAGGATGAATGGACGTGTGGGTGGTCCTTCTGTGAGAGTTACCTAGGCCGAGGGTGAGATTTAGGTCCCTGGGACGGTGATCAGCAGAGTAAGGCAAGCAAAGAGATGTTCACGCGCTGGAGGAGGGGTTAAGGGCGCAGTACCCTTCCAGGGTGCCTCGCTTCTGCTCACCTGAGGAGAAGTGACGCGGTGCGGATGTATTCATTTATTTGTTTATATATGTATTCATTTATTTATTCATTCATTTATAAATACTGGTGGAGCACTTGCTATGGATGTAGCAGGCTTCGTGGAAACAGATAGAGATGAGCTACTGCATCACAATGCTGTTGATCTAGAAGGGGAAACACACATGAAAATAGTAATTATAATTCACTATGATCATTTTAATAATGGGAATATGAAAGAGTTCCCTGGAAGCACAAGGGAAGAAGCACTCAACCCTGAATTCGAGTTCTTCCAGAAGCAGACCCCGAGACCAGGATTTGAGTGTGGATAATTTGAGAAGTGCAAGGAACAAAGTTAGGGAATGTAAAGAAGAATATAGGGAAGCCTGCCAATAAGGGTGTGCCATAACACCATTGTATCAGTTACTTATTGCTATGTAATAAGTCACCCAAAAACTTCATGCCTTGGAACAACCACCGTTTATTCAGCTCCTGATTCTGTGGGTCAGCTGTTTCGGCTGGGCTTAGGTGTTGGGTCTTCTGGTCTCCCTTACTGGTCTGCAGCCAGCTTCTGGTTGATTAAATGCCTCTGTTTGTGATGATAGGCTCATTGTCGGCTGGAGTTCCTCCACTGTCCTCCACATGATCTTTCATCCTCTAACAGGCTAGCCTAGGCTTATTCTTATAGCATGGCAGGGGGTCCAAAAACTAGTGCATGGGGCCTCATGGGGCCTAGTTTCAGAATGAGTATATTGTCACTTTTGCCGCATTCTCTTGGCTAAAGCAAAGTCACAAGGCCCGCCAGATTCAAGGGATGGGGAAATAAACTCTCCTGATTGGAGGAGCTGTAATGTCACATGACAAAGGATGTGAATAGAAAGAGGCTATGAATCAGTACATTATACCCAGCTACCACAGTGGATTACTGGTACTTCATCCTGGAAACACTAGCAAATGGAAAACACACACCCGAGTCATTGTACCTGAGGAGTGAAGGCGCCAGGGTGTTCATACACCAACTACTGAGAGCCATTGGTTGAGGGCTGCTCTGGGGTTGGATGGGTAGGGACAGTTAATTCCCTGGCACTTGCAGCCTGTAACAGACAACAGCCTTGTCTGGCTCTGGAAAAAGACCCTCAGATACAAAGATGCAGACACTGGCAGCTGGAATCAGCAAGAGCATTCAAAACAGTCAGTAGGATGGTGGGGCATGGACAATGTCTGCTACACCTGCTTTCTCAAAGAATCTCAGTTGATGAATTTATTCTGGAATTTACAGGAGTGTTGTACCGTAACCTTTTGACACTGAGGCTTCTTCCCATTAACATCCTAGGATTGCTTTTTTTCCATGTTTTGCTAAACACTCAACATTCTCCATTAGTATGGTAACTTTATTTCCTATTGCATTTGTCTGCGTCGTGTTTCTCTTCTTCTCTACCAAGCATAACCACGTATTGTCCACATGCTGAAGGGTATTTGGTTTTAGAGCAAATTCATGAGCCAAATATAGGGCTGAGAGCTTTGTTCCCATTTTCCTGAGGACAGCAGCAAAGGCAGATGAGGGATGTGTCCACAGCAGAGAGGATAAGGCCTCTGACCCCTCTGTCATCCTGGGAGGGACCTGGGTGGAGCTAGGCCATGCAGCTGTGTTTCTTCGGAGTCCTGGCTCTAGCCCAGCCTGGGATGAGCACAGATGGTGACTCCATGATTCTGAGATGCCCCCTCTATTGTCCTATGAAGTAACTCTGGCAGGGCAGAAACAAGTCCAGCTCCCAGGTTCTTGGTGATTGGCAGTTTTCATGTAAACACTTGGAGCCATAGCATTTCAGGTGCAGAACAGGAAGCTGATAGGCAGGGATTTGGGTCACATATCTGAGGTCAAGAAGAAAGTTAAATGGCAGTGGTAGGAAAAAACACCTGCTGGGAGGTTCCTGAGTCCAAGTCCAATGTTCTAGCCATTAGACCAATGGCCTTTGTCTTTAAATAGCCATGGCAGCTTGGGAAACCTGGCCTCTCCCACTGTGACACGCTGCTATCCAGGTGGAAATGACTGCAGGAACTTCCTTCCTATCTCAGGGAGGACCTGATTTGCAGTTTCCTAAATGACCTACCAGCCTCAATGTGAGGCTGGGGACAGCAGCCACCACCCGAGGAACTGACCGTTTTCCTTTGTTGGGCAAACTCACAACATGGAGTGGAGGTTACTTCATTTTCAGAGCCCCACCACACATGAGCAGCAGAAATCTATCCCAACAAATATTGGATTTCAGGGACAGCCTTTCCCCTGCTAAGCAGACACTGACTAAGATTTTCCATCTGGATGGTAAGAGGATGGGGAATCCGTGGAGGAGCTTTGAAGGCAGAATTGAGGAGTAACCATGGCAACCACAGAAGAGGCTGGAAACACGCTTCTAGCTGGCCTCCCTGCCGAGCCACCCGGGAAGTCTGGATCTTCCTCATGGGTGTACCAAATAAAATTTTATTTGGTAGTATTTTCCTTGGCTTCCAAATATAGCCAACCATTGGAGGTTTTATGTGGAAGCATCTTTCCAGGAGGGTCAAAATGATATGGCTATTTTCCTTCTCACTGGACATTCAGCCCAAGAAAAGAAGCTATCAAGAGAATGTAGCAATGGGATCCCTCCCTCTCTCAAATTGAGAGCAGACGGGGAGCCACGTGCTGTCTCTTTGCTAAGATTGCTGCAGTTTATTCTGTGTGACTGTGCTGTTGGTCTTTTGCCAATAACACTAGACTCTCCCATCCTGAAGCAGACCTAATTAGTTCCTGGAAGAGAAGCCAAACTCCTAAGATGCGCGGTGGTTTTGTTTTCTGCAGTAAATCTTCCCCCACACATATTTATCGTGTTGTTGTGCATACGTCCTCTCATTAACATCTCTCTCAAGTTTGTTCTGAGCCACCTGACACCACCTTAGGCGAATCAGAAAGTGACCCTGCTGCTCTCCACAGATGAAAAACTCAAGACAACTGTGGCTGAGGAGGGACCAACTCTTTGCTTTGTTTCCAGTGGGCAGTGACCCTTCCCCCTAGAGCCAAAGGTGACAGACTTGGGTATAACGTGAACTGCTCTTAATAGGTTCATTGCAATTGCAGCAAAAGGGAAAGTACTGTGTAAAGAACCTCTAGATTTTATGAGCATTCTTCCCTGACTCCATTCCAGGTGATCTTGATCCAAAAGTGACGAGGCTGGGCGGATACTATTGGTGCCACACCCAGATCCCTTTTACTGCGCAGGTGCCACATTCCCAGCTGCCATAAGTGCTGGCTGCTGAGGACTCACAGCTGGTCCCCCTCTGGTCTGGAGAATGGCCCTCACCTCATGGGAGTCGCCCTGCCCGGGAGGTTACACCCGCCCTGGGGCCACCCTTAGCCAATGACTGACTGATTTGGAGTATAAAAATCCAGCCTTCTTGTCTCCAGTGTGGGTAATTCCATGCTGCGGTTTGTGCTCCCGAGCCCCAGTGTGAATCAGGCCAAGGCTAGACTCTACCCGAGACCACAGCCTTGCTCAACTCCTCCCTGCCCCGTTCCACTTTCCTTGTTCCCTGCTCCTCATGGCATTCCCTGATACACCACCCAAATCCTTGTCAGAGACTGCTTCCAGAGAACCTGATGTGAGACACTGTAGAGCTTAGACTTCCCGTTCTCTTTGTTTGTTCTTGGATCTCCCTGCTGGGCAGTCTGATTTCCTTTTAGGACTGTGAATTTCGGAAGGAAACCAAATCCAATGCATTTATCAAGTATTAGTAGGGGAAAACAGTTGCTGATGGGCTTTTTATCTGCCCCCTTGGAACTGGAGTGTTTTTAGAGTTTTAAAAGCCAGGCCTATGGTCAGGGAGAGGGGGGGTCCCTTTGGTGCTGACTGGGGCTTTGTGTCTTTCAGGATTACTTCTGGTTGCTTCTTCCTGGGGACTGTGTTTTTTAAAGAGGGCTATCCAGACACAAGGGAGGAGAGGAGAGGGAGCACCCTTTTGAGTGATGTCTTTCACTGCAAAACGTCCTCGCTGGTGGGGACCGGAAGCAGTCATGGTCCTCAGTGCACAAGGGAACACATGGTCTTCAGGTGGGGTAATCGGCCCCCTCGCCAGGAGCCCTGGGCTCTTTTTTGAGAATGTTTTCTGTGATAATGAGATTTGAACAAGAGGTGAATGCCATTGTTTCAGTTAACAGCTGTGTTTCTTTAAGAAAAAAATGAAAGACAAATTTTTAAATTTTCCTTTTTTTTCTGGTGTAGAAGAACACAAACAAAATTTAACCCCTTAAACCAAAAGGGAGAAGATACTCATTTATGTACCTCCCTGACCAGCCTCCCCAGGTTGGTCAGTTTTAAAGATGGCTCCTTGTTAGTCCTGAGACAGTAGAGATGAGGTGAATGAAATCCACAGCAGGTACAAATGTCTTACTGTGCACCTTTCAGAAATGCCATTCTCACCTGTCCTCCGGGGGTTGGGAGGCTGAGCATGCCATGCCTCCCTCCCTCCACTTGGCCTCTTCTTCCCATCATTAAAGCAGCCCCTCCCTCTCACTTTCCCAAAGGACAGAGGTCCTTAACCTGGGTCCATATCCCCTTGGTGCTCTGGGCATAGAATTCATGGTCTCTGTGAACTTGGATAGGAAAACAGTCACATCTTTATTTCCCCTAACTTCAAAGTGAAATTTGGCATTTTATTCAATTATGAATGTGGACAACAAAGCGTAGTAATGTTAGCAGGACCTGAGACTGTCATAGAGAGAAATCACTGATATTTTCATATCAAGGTACAGTGTTGCAGATATTTCAAAATATCATTTACATTCACCCCTGTTCAAAGTTATGACAGTTATTAGATCCACTGCCAAATTTTATTTAATATGTTATAAAAAATACATACTACTAAGCCACACATTTTTAATTATAACTATTTTTGTATAATTGGTTTCTTTGTAACCCTATTTTTCATTTTATGCATTTAAAAACATTATTTTCACAACTGGTTCATGTACTTCATTAGACTGCCAAGAGTATCTAGTGGCACAAAAATAAGTAAAAAACCTCTGTTCTAGAAATGTTTTCCCTGACTGTGGGAAAAGATACCATATTGGAAAAGCAAACATTTTCCTCTGCTTACTGGAGTAGAGAAAAGATTTTTAGGGTAATATCCAGAACTGGGACCTCATTATAAGGCTGTTGTCATGTTACATTTTTCTTTTTTTAATATAGGACCAAACTTAGAAGCCACTGGAGGAAGTATTTTTCTGACTCTGTGCCTCCCAGCATCTACGATACGCTAATTATGAAGTAAACATTCATTCCTTATTCTTGGTTTATTAAAGACACAGGTAACTGCCCATCAGAGCTTTGATGAGTTCAAGAAAACTAGTGCTTCGGGCCCAGAGCAGAGGAACTTGGCATTGTGGTGAATGTGGCAGCCACTTTGTGGACAAATGGGCACATTTGTGAGGTTTTTGAGGTTCTATGTCTGGTGTGTATATTCTTGTTTCTACCTTCAAGGACTCTGGAGATCCAGAGGACCCAGGTGGGAAGAGCTGCTTTCTCCTTTCCCCCATGGCTGCATCACCCCACTGGAAAAAAGGTTCAAAATCTAGTGAGGCTTGTAATTTCAATACGTTTTATAGTCTGTCACCATTTATGTCCTCCATTTGGTTCTTGAGCTGGAAGCAGAGAAAAATTATGGCTGTGACAGTTATTCGATGAGGGTTCATGGTGGCCCTGCTGACTTGGGTGCTCTTGAGTTGTCTGGCCTGCCAGCTTCTGTGAAATGTAGATCAACTTCTTGCATTTTGAGTGTACAGGCAGCTTGTGTGTGGCGTAGGGTGGCACCGTGCCATTTGCTGGGTCAAGTCGTACGTCGCTGCACATCCTCCCTGCCTTATGACATCAGACCTCTGAGCAGCCCACAGATCTCGGGAATTCCTCTGTCTCCAAAAGTATTCTTTGTCTTTAATCCAGTTGTTACAGTGAGTGAACCTGATTTGTTCCAGATGTCCTAAGATTTAGTGATTCCGGAAACTACTCCTAAAGTAAAGGCTGATGAGGATTTGAATTCCTCTGTTAGTTGAGAACCAGCAGTTCTTTTCACAGTTAAACAGATGGGGTGGGAGGAGGGAGCCTCAGCTGCTCGGAGGGCCCTCCGGCTTCCCAGGTTAGCCTCCTTAGAAAGAGGATGGCCTGTGAAGCAAATACTGATTCTAGCACGACATGAGTTATTAAACAAGCCAGAGCTGGGGCCAAATTGATGCAAGCAAAGTCAGTGAGGACATAGGCATGTAATTTCTTTTTTAAGTAGCATGTATTTTCGTTAATTGTCTGAATGTTGCTGGGGAAACCACTATTTTGGCTCAGATCACCTTAGTAAATGATTTTCTCTCACTTTAAGAGCATAAAACTGGCCAAGATGGGTATATACGAGGGAGATAGAGGTATTTCTGGCTTCGTATAAGTGGTTTTCAAACCAGAAATTTAGTCCCAGGAATCATTTCCCTGACCCACTGTAAATTTTAATTGGCGTGCCTTACAGAGGTGCCTCATGATCTCTAGCTGGGGTTAATAACCATGTGGGTCCATTTTGCATGATTCAAGAGATTTATAAAGCATGGTGAGATGTGAAACACATCTCAAACTATATGGCATAATAACCCGCTGTTGGAGAAGGTTAAAACATACATCCATTCATCCATCTACCAATAGAGCATATTCCATTTAATGATAGTATCATTGGTTTACCCAATATATAAGGACATAAACAATATGACTGTTAAAGCTATTTAAAGTCATGGATTTAAAACAAAAGCAGAAATTAATGTAGACTGTTGCTCTTTAGATTTTTTTTAAGTGTATTTGAAAGTAGGCAAATGTTCAGATAGATGCTAGTGACCATCTGGGACAAGCCATTTAAACTCATCCACCCAGGGATTCAGCTGAATCCTGTCTAGATGACCGGGAGTGTCTCCAGGGAAACCAAAAGCAGGACAGCTGGAGGAGAAGCTGAGTGGTGACTGAGGTAGTACAGGGTGGGCACACCTGAGAAGCAGGCTGGTCACAGTTGTAGCACTGAGTTTTGAACAAAGTGAAACATGTCGTAGAGTGTAAAATGAGAGGATCCTGAGCAAGTCAGCATGAGGAGCACCAAATGGGTTAGAGTGGGTGGTTCAGGGCTGAGGCCATAAACTATAGGGGGTTGTCTGAGGCTCGTGTTTACATGGGGCCAGCGTAGGATATGCACAGGACAAGACTAATAGCTAGGCAGGAGTAACAACTCCCCTCATTGTAGAGTAAATTAAAATATAAAACAAGATTAGATTTGATTTCCTAAATATATTTAGAATTGCACCTTTTTTGTACAGTATCCTTTTTGGATATTTCTTGGTGTTTTTTTCACACACACACAAAAAGAAGTGGTATCTTTTTTGGTGTTCTTGGTTAGTAAAATAAATCTCTAAATATTTGCCAAAATAGCTAGAACCTTGTAAGTTATGAAACTGTAGTGATTTTTCACAGCAGTGAAAATTGGTATTTGGATTCTAAATAATTTGGTGTTTCAATGACATCTACAGGAATCCAGAGTAATAGGCAGTCACTAACTAAAATGTGCCAGCAAGACCAAAACAGTTTCCCATCCTTGTAGGAAAGAGAAATTTCGGAGCTTATACTGGAAGATTCTGTGAGAAATGACTCCTTTGTAGTCCCTTTCTGTACTTCAAGGTTTCCTTGTCTAGAGTTCTATCATATGAGAATGACTGTGTCTTGGGGAAAGGATAGCTTTTCCAACTTATTACGAGCTGAGAGGAAGAGACTAAGAATCTGAAAACATGTACATTAGTCCGTTTCCCACCGTATACTCTGCTTGGCTCATAAGTGGCTGACTCCAGAAAATTCCATTTCCCAGACTCCCTTGCTGACAGGCTTCCTGTTAAGTTTGGCCAATGAGAGAACTGGTGTGAGATTGGAGGGAGGGAGGAAGTGAAAAGTCAAAATATTTCTCCCAACCCCGCCCACTTCAAGCAGCATTCTGGCAATAGCTACCTCTCCAGCTCTCAGCTCCCTCTTGGCCGTCCCAGCTCCGGTCACACCTCCTCCTCCTTGGTCCCTCCAGCTCTAGGGGTGATAGTCACTTCTAACTTCTGGTTTTTCTCAGCTCTCCTTGTTTGCTCTTGTGGATCTTGTAGCACTTTTGTACCTAGTTCCCCATTTTAATCCCTTCTAGTAAACTACCAGCATAGGGTCTGTTTTCCCGTCTGGACCTCGACTCATACAGTGGGCTTGAATGCTGGTACTGCCAGTAGGTAAATTGGTGTCACCACTAGTTACCAAATAAGTTAATAAGCCACTCACCTTATTTGGTGCTCAATGTCTTTGTCTGCAAAGTAGGGAGGAAGGTAGTCTATAATAGAATCTGGAGTCCTTTTCAACTTTATTTTTTATGTTTTTTATTGATTTTTTTTGAGGAAGATTAGCCCTGAGCCTATTGGATCTCCTGCCAATCCTCCTCTTTTTGCTGAGGAAGCTTGGCCTGAGCTAATATCCGTGCCCATCTTCCTCTACTTTATATGTGAGATGCCTGCCACAGCATGGTGGGATAAGCGGTGTGTAGGTCTGTGCCTGGGATCTGAACTGGCGAATCCTGGGCTGCCAAAGTGGAGCATGCAAGCTTAACCACTGTATCACTGGGCCAGCCCCCCTTTTCAGCTTTAAAAGTCCATGAGTCCCTAAACTTTGCCTTATAACATATGCTCAGAAAATTGTGTATATTGGGGCCAGCCTGGTGGAGCAGCAGTTAAGTTTGCATGCTCTGCTTTGGCAGCCTGGGGTTTGCCAGTTCAGATCCTGGGGGCAGACCTATGCACTGCTGTCAAGCCATGCTGTGGCAGGCATCCCACATATAAAAAGTAGAGGAAGATGGGCACAGATGTTAGCTCAGGGCCATTCTTCCTAAAAAATTAAAAAATCAAGGATATATTTTCCTACCTCCATCATGGAACATTTTAATCATTTCCTAGGCATGGCTTAGCCTTCATAATACTCCATGTGTACAGATTTTATGAGGACATTCACCCTGGCATCATACCACTAACGGCTGATGTTGGCAGCTTTATTCTTTGGAGACATGCAAATGTTGGGGTTTTGAGAATGGGTTTTATGTTGCTGTTATAGATCACTAGTTTTCTATATAGATCGCTAATTTTCTATAACTTGTGTCACAGAGAGGGCTCTTTGAATGCAAATGCTTCTGTAATGTAATGGAACGACTCTCACATTCAGCAGTAGGCTTGAGTGTAAAAGCTCTCAGCCCATAGAGGTGAACAGAGGCTGAGGAGTAAACACCACAATGACATTCTGGGACAAAATGGACACACACTATTGTGCCTGACACTATTGGAGATATCAGCAGCTGCCTTCCAAAGCTGGGAAGCTGAGGGTAGTCCCTTACAGAGTACATGCCCTGCAGGGATGGGCTCAGAAATTTGTGCTTACTGCCATCTACATCTTCTCAAATTGGTCCCTAGTCATTCTCTCCAAAGTGGATTGCACTGGAGAAGCTTAGAAATATATATCACTCAGATTCGAGGGTACTCTTTTGTGTGCCTTACCTTAAGGTACACTGGTTTAGGGCAGGCAAAATATTCGAAATTAGTTAACAACCTTCACAGCATGGGCATACCTCCCTTTAAGAGCACTTGCCAGCCATAGACAAGCAGCACAGTGCCCCTGGTGCACCCCACTGGCCATCAGCCCTGGGTAAGGGGTCTGTTGGGTCACCCACACTCACAGACATTTAGCAGGACTGTGAGGCATGAATGGGCTGGGACCGTCAGTAGAAATGGAGTGGAGATTGTGGCACCTGAGATGGATCCTTGTGACAGTTGCTCAAGAAGAAAAGTGAACAGGATGTGGATCACAAGGGGTGAGGTGGAGTTTCCCCAGGGACTGGGGCCCCTTCCAGATGTTCGGAGATAATAGGATTAACTGATCTGATCTGCCAGTGATAGGCGTCATTTGCTGGATCATTCTCTCATTCGTAAAGCTGGCATAGGACCCTGCAGCAGGCACGGCAGTGCTGTCTTCATCCCCTTTGCCCTTATGTGCTGGCCTGGCATCCAGCTCCCACAGCTACATCTCTTTGCCTGCTCTGCCCTCCAGGTAGCAGGCCAGAGGTGCTGGGAATAGATGCCCTCCCTCCTCTGCAGCCCTCAAGCAGTGATTGATTGGAGTTAGCACAGGAATACTTCCCTAACTGTGCAGCTGGGATAACTCTAAGTTTCCCAGAGGTCCCCAGCAAGGTGAAGCTCCAGGGACCGACAGCAGTGAATGACTTGATGTCAGATCTTTTATTGCTTGCCTGACCTTCCGTGTCTCACTCCACCCCTCCTCTATTGGTGTTTTGTGGGACCACCTCCGGAGTAAATAACTTGCTCTCAAACCTGCCTCAGGGTCTGATTCTGAGAGGCTCATGCTAAGACACTCCTTATTGCCTAGGTCTGCCTGGCTTGCTTCCTTTTTCCCATTACATCACATGTAACCGATGAAGTTCACCTGCACAGTGTACAACTTGGGCATCAGATTTTAGTGAAACTCAAAATTACTTTGTGGGGAAGAAAAGCATGCATGTGGTGTACCTTTTCTTTTTTGGCATTTCGCAGTATTCACTACCACATTTTACACGCAAGTGAGTTTTAGGTGCTAAACGTTATCAGTCTTATTTTTTTAAATACTCAATTTTATTTTTACCCAAATTTATTTTCCCTAGACCTCTACTTTGCAAGTAACACAAGCAGATATTTACCATTGCAGATTAATCACAAATCAACCATATTATTTTGTTAAAAGTAAGATATGTAGAATTTACTGAAAGTCTAGAATAGTCCTGACCAATAGAAATATAATGCAAGCCACATATGTAGTTTAAAATTTTCTGGCAGCCACATTGAAAAATTAAAGTGAAACTGGTAAAACAAATATTTAATATATCAAAAAAATTATTTAAATGTAATTAATATTAAAACAATGATTGAAATTTTTACATTCTTTTTTATTTTATTGTGCTAAGTCTTGAATCTGATGTGAATTTTACACTTAATTCAGACCTGCCACATTTCAAGTGCTCAAAAGCTACATGTGACTAATGGCTACCATATTGGACAACATAGGCCTAAAACGTGCACTTCTGAGTTGTTTAACGCAATAGGCGAGGGAGCAGTGGTAATTATACACCAGTTCCCATCAGTCATTGGTTGAGGGCTGCTACAGGGTGTGTCAGAGTTTTAATTCTTAGGCACTTTACTGGTCTGCAAAGAAAAGTCCTCTAGCAAAAATAAGATAAGACCCTGAGGGACAGGGGTAGAACCACGCATAGCCTACCACATTTTATAATACCATCTCTTTGGTCCCTCATTATTTATTAACAAATTACTTGCAACCCATCTGGCAGTGGTGACTTAGGGTAACATGGGTAAGTTCACTAGCCTAGAGGATCAACCTAAAACTCTAGTGTTCAAGATCCATGGGAATCAGGATGCATCCAACATATTCTGCTTGCCTTCCACTGATCCTATGGCTAGGAATGTGCTTTTCCTGCTCCTTTCCTTCTTATTTCTGAGTCATCTCCATCCCTTTACCCATGTTTATTTTTTCCTCTGCCTTCAATGTAGTTTATGTTTCTCTGCCCACCCATATTGCTCCTCGTTCTTTAAGATGTGGTTCAATTCCTGTCTCTCTCAGGGAACTTCTTATGATAACTTCAGCCTCCAGTGATTTCTTTCACCTGAATTTCTCTTGCACCTTATTCTGCACCTGTTCCTTCAGCATGACTTGTCTTATCAGCTTCATGGTATATTTCCTTCACATTATAATCAGATTATTTGATACTTTGTGTTCATACCTCTTATAGGAAGACATCAGATGAGCAACTGAAGTTTTGTTGTTTTCATGTTTGTAATTTTAAGCACTAATAGTTGAAAAGCACTGATAGTTGTCAACAAAGGTGCCAAGAAGGAAATTGCCCAACAGACATGCTGAAGGCATCTGGAATCAACCTGAACGCCTCCACCAATTTCACGGAAAATTGTCAAGAGGGAAAATAAGCACCTCAGATAGCTTTTTGTAAAGTGATGACACTTCCCAATATTCTAAATATTATAAATGGCTAAGAAAGCAAACAATTTCATTTCTCATCTTATTATAGCCAAATAAGTTTTATGCAAATTTTATACTGTTGTATTTTTATGGACTTTAGGAGCAATGGGAACAGAGGGAGGAATACTGGACAAGAGTTAGGAGGGCTGCCTGGCTCTGCCACTGTCTGCTGAATGGCCTCAGGGAAGTGGTTAACTCTGGCCTTTATCTGCAAAGTGATGACTCAAATGAGCCCACATCCAGCTGTCAAATTCCATTTCTGATTTTATGATGTCTGCCCATTTTTAAGAATAGGAAGCATTGTTTATGGTTTTAAATTGCAATGGCTGTAATGTATGTCATTGCTTTTATGACACGTTGTTGAGGATATCTGTGATGTACTGGATGCTGAATCCTTACTCAGGAATGCTGCCCCCAATTTTGACATTTCTCCTATGGGAGAATATAATCTGCTTCAGAATGTACTTTTTAATATGATTTCCATGAATGGCAAAACTAGAGAGTGTGAGCATATGTGTGTGTGAATGTATGTGTGTGGACAATCAGTCTTCGCAACATTTTTGTTGGCAAGGCTATCATCCCATTAATTGTACGATTCATGGTTCACTTCCTTAGTAAAACCTTGCCTAATATCCGCCCCCTTAGTCCTCTCTCCCACTGCCCTTGCAGAATCCCTTCTTTGTATTCTCGTAGCATAAGGAATCTCATAAAGATGTTCTCTTATCCTATGGGTCAGCACTTAGCACATGTTGACAGCAGCGAATCTCTTACATGTTTGTCTCCTCGATTAGACTGTGAACTTGTAGATCTGGGACCTACATCCCTGGTGCCTAAGTTGGGAAGCTAGTTTTAAAAAGTGATGGATGGATAAGTGACTAGAAAGAAGAAAGGAAGGAGAATGGAAGGGAGAATGGAAGGAGGAAGTCAGGAAAGGAAGAATGGGTAGATTTGGCTGCCCTATACTATTATCCTACTTGTCATTATCAAATATAGTTGTGGTTGGCAAATATAATATTAATGATAATAATGGTATAACAGAAAATTTTGTAAACTCAATACAGTTGACTAGAATGCACTTGATTAACTCCTGTTTAGTATCCTTTATTCAGGCTAGATTTAAAATAGCAGCAAAAGAAAATAAAAGTATTATATTTTATGGAAGATAGATTATAACCACAAATTATTTAAATAAGGTCACGGTTTATATCTTTAAGACTTAAGAAAGATCTAAAATGATCTCATGGAAAATTAATTATTAAACACCATCCAGTTGCTTTTAGTTTCTTTCCTTAGCATCTTCCCCCCAAAATTGTCCCTGCATAAAATTGTTTCCGTGATGGTAGGAGGGGAAGAATTTGCTTTGGAGGCCTTAGTGGTTCAGCGTATGATGATTGATATGGAACTGTATTGCCTTTACCCAATAAGAAACTTTGAATGGTACCCGCTCTTAATGTATGGTGATGAATGAGGTCAGAGAACAAGTTCCACAGTGATCCTCAGGCACCACAGAGCTACCAAGATGCCAGCAGGTATTATCTGACATTTGGAGTACTGAATTGATGCTAGACTTAAATATAAACCCATCATGTTCAAAAACATTGCTATGAAAGATGTGTTAGGAAAGTTGTGTTTGTTGTTTTTGATAACAAGTGGGCAATATGTTTCCAGCGGGCTGCACATATGCTATAAGATAAGCGTTATAGAAACCATACAGTTTGTATCTTCTGTTGGCTGTTAATAATGCTCTTCATATAATAGTACACCTGAGTCATTGGAGTACAAAGTAACGTGACCCACCTAAAAGACTGCACAAGCAAATAGAATTAATGGGAAAATTTCTCAGGGAATAAAATTCCTTGAAAATTAGACTGATCATTCTTCAATAAATAAGTAAGCAGCCGTGGAATGTTTGGCACCAAAATCCTGTGCCTGATCCTTTTGCTCTTTCGGCAGTCCTGTCAGAGAGGTTGGTCTTCCTGGGGTCCTGTTTTTTCAAATGTCATGAAAAGACCTTTCTTGCCAAAGCCCTTCTTGACAGAGATGGAGTTTATGTAAGAGCTGTACTTCAGATGGCCTTCGTGCCGAAGGAAGTTTGGCACTAGCTCCAGCTCAGACATTACATGGCTGGGTGACCTCAATCAAGTGGGTTCCCCTCTGCAAGGGCTCAGCTTCTTCATCTGTGACCTTGAACTGATGATCTGTTGTGGGGATGTGCATTTTTATTCATTCATTCAACAAGGAGTCCTTGATCATCTACTATGTGTCAGGCACAAATCTTTGTCACTGGGGTTTCAATGATGAGCAAAATCAGACAGGGTTCCTTGCATCCCGGTGCTTAGATCCTAGTGGGGGAGAGACAGTCCTTAATCAAATAGCCACACAAATAAATGTGTCATCACAATCTTAGTGAGTTCCAGGAAGGTTTGGTGGAGCCCACAGGGCTGGGGAAGCTCAGGTTAGGAAGGTTTATTTCACCCGGAAGGGAGACCTCCCTTCGAAGGCATAGGAGGCACTGAGTTCTAAGCTCAGCACAGTTCCTTGGGTGGTTGCCTTATCTCTCTGCATCTTGATTTCCTCATCTCTAAAAATGGGACTAACATCAGGAATCTTTCATGGCGTTGTAAGGTTTCTGAAGGACAACGTGTTCAAAAGTACCCAGCACCATGCTGGCAAATTACATTTCATTTCATTTCTAAAAATATCTTTGGAAGCAGAGATGTACTGTTTTGTACATAGATTTTCAGCTGTGGAGAAAGAATGAAAACAGCTTTGAGATTTCTTTTTATAGAAAGTCTGAGTTCATGTTCTGCCCTAGAAGGTGCCTGGCTTCCTTTAATCATGGAGCCATGTTTGAATCACTTGACTTGGAAATCCCAGGAACAACTTTGCTGCATAATTAAGTGACAGAGGCCCGAGCTTTATGGGCTGGCAGAAGATTAGGCATCTCTGGCCTGATCTCTTGCCATTTACACATGAGGAAAGGAGACTGATCACATGAATAATAAAATTGGAATGAAGAGGCAGCCCCTACCCCATGGTCCTGGGCTTTTCCCTCTTGTCTCTCTGCTTAATATTCCATTTGGAGACTATGGGCACCCTCTGAGGTGACTGGGCTACTTGTAAGAGCTTATGCAATGCCTGTTCAAGATAAAGTGAGGTTAGCTCTCTCTCATAACTCCTCAAGGCCTGAGGATTACTCCTTTAATCTTACAAAAGCAAACAGGAGGACAGAAATAACCCATCAATTGTTTAAAATTAAAATGGCCAACAATAATAAATAATTGCTACAATAGCTTGAGGTCAGGGTCTAAATTAATTGGAGGCCATTCAAGAATTTGAAACTTTTCTCTAAGTTAATTTTTCACATCTTGTTTGGATCGTTAGAGCTTTTGCTTCCAAAAGCAAGGCCATCAGATCTCTCATTGCACATGTTATTCCTGTTGACATGCCAGGCATGCAGAAGAGGGAGGTCCTCTCTTCACGGATGGGGAATGATGATTCCTCCCCCTAAAAGTCCATATTTCAAAGTATTATAGCCTACTGAGATTTTGGATTGTTCTCTTTCCTGCTGTATCAGCTGTGTTAATGGTTGCAAACAACAATAAACTTGTGCTGGTTAATTTAAGCAGAAAAGGAATTTATTGGAAGGATGTGGGCTGGTTCAGAGTATAGGCAGGAAGGCTGGAGAACTAGTGTGGGCAGGAAACAGGGGAGCCAAGGGTTAGCCCAGGATGCCACCTCTGGGCTGTCAACTCCTCTGCAACCACCTCAGATGATCTCAAAGGGCCCTAGTGTCTTTGTGCAGTCCTCAGAATTCATGGCCCCCATTAGGGGAGCTTCTGCTCACCACACTGAGGCCACTTGACCATCCTTGAATTACATGACTGCACTTAGTCAAGTGCCTACACTTTAACAATGGAGAGGAGAAGGAGGGTTTGCCCCTTTATGCTGATGTGCCCCTCCTGCCTATCCTGAGATGCCCCCCAAAGAGGAAGGTGTCAGGATGCTGAGTGGCCAAAAATAACAACTGTTCTCTATGCAAACCCTCATATGCTTAATCACATCTTCCATGAACTGGGTGGCTAATCAAAGATTGGCCACCAATATGAATTTGTTTTCTCCAAAGCTCCCATCTACATAATAATCATCAGTCTCATGTGCATCTTCATCATTGTCATCATCCTCATCATCCTCATCACCACCATCATCCCATTGCTGGCCCATTCACTCCTTTGCTCTCCTGGGCTGCCATTTCCCTCCATCTCCTCACCCCTCAAACATTCACTCCTCTTCCTCTCCTTTCCCAGTCTTTGACCCTGCTTCTATTTCACTGCAAAATGGAAGTAATCACAAGGGAACTTTTGTTTGTTTGTATCACCCATCTACTAATGCATCTGTGCTGTATATTCTCCTTTCTCACCTCATACCAGTTCATACCAGCCCCTCTGCCTGTTCACTATGCCATCCAGCAAGTGCGCTGTCCTGTCGTCATTAATTGCTCCC
This sequence comes from Equus caballus, assembly GCF_041296265.1. Lineage (NCBI taxonomy): Eukaryota > Metazoa > Chordata > Mammalia > Perissodactyla > Equidae > Equus > Equus caballus. The sequence continues at coordinate 58,913,069 of NC_091699.1, read as the reverse complement.
TTTCTAGTAGATCCTCCTCATTATCATGCAAATATGCTATGGTAATTCTCATCTTAAAAAGAAAAACCATTTCCTCGAGCCTACTTCCCCTACCAAGGGCCATCATCCTATTTCTCTGCTCCCCTTTACAGAAAAATTCCTCCGGATAGTTGACTGTACTCACTGTTTTCATTTGTTCTCCTCCTACATCTCTTAAACCAACTCCAATCAAGCTTTTATCTCTATCACTACACTTAAGCAGTTCTTATCGCCATCACCAATGACCTTCAGAGAGCTAAGTCCAAAGACAGTTGTAATTCTTCATGTCAGTTTGACCTATCTCCTATGTTTGACAAAATTAATTACTCCTTCCTTGAAACATGTGGCCCCTTGGATACCATTTCTCTTAGTTTTCCTCCTATCTCCCTAGGCACTCTTTCTCTGTCTCCTTTGCTAGCTCCTCCTCATCTTCAGCTCCTAAGTGTGAGACCTCTTCTCTATCTACATGCATTTCCTATTGATATTTCTAGTCCATCCCAAATGTACGTCTCCCTCCTTCAACTCCAGATCCTTGCATCCAACTGTCTCAACATCTCTTCTTAAAAATCCAATAAGCATTTGGATTTTTTCTGCTAAACCTTCTTTACTCATCATCTTTCTTATCTCAATAAATAACTCTTCCCTTCCAGTTGTTGAATCTAGAATCCTTGGAACCATCCTTGACTCCTCTCTTTCTCTAACACCCCTCATTCAATCCATGAGCAAAATCTGTTGGTACAACCTTTGAAACAAATCCAGAATATGACCTCTTCTCGCTACTTCAATTTCTACCACCATGGTCTGAGCTACTATCGTCTTGCAACTGGATTATTGCAAGAACCTCCTAACCAGGCTCCCTGTTTCCCCCTGACCACTCACTCCAGACTGTTCACATGAGAGCCAGTGTGAGCCCTTAAACATGGAAGTCAGGTTACACCACTGCTCTGCTCGGAGGCCTGCAGGGCCTCCCATCTGGGTCAAACAAAGGTCCTTATGATGGCCTGCAATGCCCTGCATAATCTGCCTGCCCCCACGCCCTTTAGCTCCCTAAGCTCTCCTCCTCCTTGCTGACTCTCCTCCTTGCTTACTCCTCTTGAGCCCCACTGGCCTCCTTGCCAGTTCTTGAACATGCCAGGCACGACTTTTCCTTTGCTAGTTCCTAAATATCTGTGTATCTTGCTCTCTTACTTCCTTCAGGTTTCTCATGAGAGGTCACTTGATCAGTGGGGCTTCCCTGACCACCCTATTTAAAATTGCAACCCACTTTCTCCCAATCTGGTGCTCTCTCTCCTTCTTTCCTTTTGTAAGTTTTCTCCATAGCTCTTATCGCAATCTGACTGTATGTTCACTTCTTTATATATGTGTTTTCTGTCTCTCTGAAGCCACAAGAAGGCAAGTACTCTATTTTGTTCACTGCTCTTTCTCTAGCACATAGAGTAGTGACTGGCGTGCAGTAGGTGCTCAAAAATATTTGAATTAATAGATGACCAAATTCCATATATAGGTTATTAAATGTCTTATAATTTCCCAAGTTTCATGTACAAGATTTCACATGAGCCACAGAACAGCCTAGTAAGTTAGGCAATGTAGAACCCCTCTGTGCTTAGATGAGGAAGCTGAGGCCCATGGGAGCTAAATGATTGCCCAAGGATGCATGACTGGTTAATGGGGTTCTGAGACTTATAGTTCTGATCCCAGTGGATTTTCTGCCTTTCCACCCTCAACTACCCTCTGATACCTCATGTTATATTAGTGAAAGCTTCAGGGCACTAATTGCTGTGTATTTTTCATTGCAGCATTGATGAGAAAACCCCATATCTAGCTTTGGGGGCTGTGAAGAATATCTCCCTAAACATCTCCATCTCCAACCTCGGAGATGATGCCTATGATGCCAATGTGTCCTTCAATGTTTCCCGGGAGCTCTTCTTCATCAACATATGGCAGAAGGTAAGAAGGGCACCCATATAGTGCTTTTGCTGACTTTCATCATAGCTTGGAATATGCAGTGATTCTGCAAAGACTATTGCCTTATGTGGAGTATCATTTGGAATTATTAGAATTTTTTCCTTCTGGATTTAGAAAGCCAAAGAAGAACCCATAAATCCCTACAGAGTGCCAGAGCAATATCCATACCTTACATTGTCTCCCATCCCTTCTGTCTTGTGAAACCCTCTCCGAACAGTTTTATGTCTGGCCCCTTCTCCAAGATGGTACATTCACCATCTCCAGCACGTGAATGTTCTAGAGAATTCCCATTTTAGGTCAGTAGTTGTCATGAAAAACAAGATAAGAAATGGAAATGATCACTGCTTATCATGCTTGCTCTCACCAGTAATGCACTTGATGTTTTCCATTAGAGGGTCATGCACATCAGCCTATATGTTTTGGCATATTTATTCCTGAAATATTTTAGTGAATTGAGGAAATTAAATTATTTCCCTGAATTGAGTGAATTAATTTATTTGAATAAATTGCAGTTTAAATAGCATGACTCAGAAAGGAAAAAGGAGCTGGTATCCTTTCCTGTCTCATAGTCCCCCTCAGTGAACCACTTTTGGAAAGAAAGAATAACAGGCCTCTTCTGCAGGCAATGTGAGGAATGAGTAGACTCCAACAGACTTCACTCTATGCAGTGGTTGCTCTAACTGTTGACAGCTGTTCCGATGGGAATTTTTGCAGCTTTTCAGAGCATTCAGCATAATAACTGCACTGCCTTAAGGTCTGTGTTAAAATGGAACCAAAATCACTTTCTGAGGAAGACCTTTGACCTGCCCACCGCTGAGCACTGGGTGCACCTTGGAGCTGTTGGGCAGCCCTTCTGTTCAGGCACATATCCTGCCAGGCTCAATAGTTTTGACAGGATTATGTCAACCCTGCCCAGCTTAGGGGACAACTGAAGCATATACAGCCATCTAGAATGGCACTCCAAGAACTTTCTAAGAGGTCATCTCAAACTCTCTGCTGTTTAATAGCTTTTGGAGCTCCAGGGTTGGAGGATGCCACAAAAGCAATCAAGAAGGACTGCGGGAAGGGCATGCTTTCTATTTACCTTGTACACCATAATAATTGTCCCCAGTTTAAGCCTAGTCAGGAGGGAACCAAATATCTATAGGGTTCTATTATCTCTGGCTATGCACAGAATCTCTTTTACATAATTTCATGTGCCATGATGCCATTTTGCTGTAGGGGATAGGAGGGTGGATGAGGGGAGAAGGGTTTACTGAGGGACCAGATTATGAAGTTCATCTCTATGGTAACTGAGAGGATGTGGTTGGTGACTGGGTCATTACATTACACAGATTCCTCTCACTCATGACCCATGGGAGAAACTTCTCTCTGGTCTCAGAATTAGGAATAGCTGTGCTTTTTCCAAGCATTTGAGTCGTTCTTCCCTGTGGACACAGTCATCCTTGTAACTGACTAAGCTTTGTTGATTCTGTTGTCTGCTGCAAAGTTCAGAGCTGGCCCTCCTCTGTCAGGACATAGGACTTGGTAGTAGCGTTTTATAAACTAAGTAGCCTCCTGGATCTTATTTTACTCCCCTTTACCATGTTTTTTCTGTTTAGTTTGTTGACTGCATAATATTTTATCATAGGATTTGCTATGGATTATCCACACATTCCTATTGTTAGATATTTAGGTTATTTCCAGTTTTATTCTCTTTTAAGTAATATTGTGATGAATGCCTTTTACGGAGACTATCATGAGCAAATGATTATATCCTTAGTCCTACAACTATTTGGAGGATGGGAAGTAGCATTTATTGACCACCCACTATATACCAGAGGGTTTGTGTACATTTTCCCGTTCCTTCCTTACTGCATGTGATCTGGGTGCGTCTGACTTACTGGAAGAATGCTCTTGGGAGAAGAGAAGTGAGGGAAGCAGGATGGGACATGGAAAGAGCTGAATAAGGGTGTGCCATCATAAAATCTAGCCTTGGTCTGACTTTTAGGGTAGGAAGAGATGGGGGGATGCCCTAGAGCATAAATCACTCAGCAGAATTGTCCCCACCTTGAAGTGGCAAGGGAGCATCACTGCCACCCCTGTATCATCATTGACCATTGAGGGGTGGTGAGTAGACCCCAGATATTCTAGGTGAGGGGGCTTGAGTCAAGGACAATGCACCTGAGAAGGACATAGGTACGTCATTAGCCACTTTAGGTGATCATGGGGAAAATGAGACTACATCATTTTTGTCCCTTTGCCCTTGAGTCCCACCAACCTTTAAAACCTTTGGCACAGAGAACCCTAGATTTCAATTTGACAGAAAGTGGGCAAGGTATCAGAGGCTCTTCGGGATGTGGTGAGCATTAGTCTCAGAAAGGTGGCAGGGCACAGAGAGATCATGTAGCTGCTGTGGAGGCAAGACCAACTAGAAAAACAGATGGGCAAGATGACCCTGAGTGTGAAAGGAGAAGAAATGATAAAGAAACAAAAATTCCCGTCCCATGACAACAACCACAACTGCAAAGTTGATCAACTGGGAATGTAAATGACATCACCCAGCCCCAGGACAAGATTCTCACAGCACCCAGGTGGGTAGTGAGGGGAAACCAAGAGTGCGCACCTACCCGGCCTAGACCTGACAGAACCAACATGGGCCCTCCAGAAAGATTCTAACACACAAACTAAGAAAAGTGTCACTCAAGATACAGAGGGAAAACATGCCTTTTAAAAAGATTATTAATAGAAAACAGAAGTAAATTTTACAGGGCATCCACTCTTGTTCTTGATAAAATTTAAGAAAAAATGAGTACAGCAAAAGATCAGAGAGTAGAACAATAGACTGAGATGAAAATGGAATGGACTGAGATGCAAGCAAAAATAAAGGTTGTGGATGGGGTAAGGAAATATTATAATGAAACCAAGCAAGCAGTGGCAGAATTAAAATGTGTTACAATCAGGAAAGAGCTGAATTAGCAGTATGGAAAATTGATTCCTTGTTGTGGAGGGTATATTTGAGAAGGTCTCTGAGAATTCAGAGAAAAAGAACAAAGCAATGAAAAAGAATGACACTGAAGACTATAGGTATGGAAGGTGGAGAATCAGCAAAGAGAAATGGTTCCAGAATTTTTGGAATAAATGACATGACTAGACAGCAAAGAAAGATCTCCATTTCCTTGAATGGGTGCTGTACATGCTGGGCAAAAATATTACAAACAGTTTAATGTCTACTCATAGCTTCATGAAATTTTTAATTTTAAGAATATAAAGCTGATACTACTAAAACCTAACAGAAAGCAAAGAAGTTTTCTATAGGCTTTTATGTAACATTAATATAAAAAATTAGAATATGTTTCATTATGAATTAAGAATTGTATACCCAGCAACCTGCCCTCCATTGTGAAGGCAAAATAAAGACATCCTCAGATATATGAGAATTCATAAAGTCTGTTAACTCTCCTAATTTGGGTTCCCCCAAAAGCAGACCTTGACACAGTGACGTAGGCACAGGTAGTTTATTTCGAGAGTGATCTCAGGAGGTGCTGTGCGAGAGTGCTGAGTTTAGACAGGGAAGGGATGAGACAGGAAAGTGCACAGATGAGCAGATTACTGCTCTGGACAACTGTGCCTCCATCCTGCTGCGGATCCTCAGAGAGACAGAGGCTGTGGAACACACCTCAGAACCGTTCCCCTGAGGAGTGAGGAGCTGCTGGAGGATTCATCCACCAACTCCTGTCACTCATCCATGGAAAAATTGCTCCAAGGGCATGAACTTTATGGCACTTCCAGCCTTCCCTGGCTATGGGCCACGTTCCCTGGCACCAGGAAACAACTCAGGCAGAGAGATATGGGAAGCCTTTGGCCTGGATGCGGACTGGCTTCAGGTGACGGATTCTCTGGTTGGTTCTAGGGAATGTGAGCAAGGCGTTGGCAGTATCTGCTGCAATAACCATGAAAGCTTCCTTAGAAATAGTTACTTACAGATAAAACACTCAAGGATGTAGAAGTTGTTGCATGCAGTGTTAAAGCCAAGTAAACATAGAAGTAAGCAAAAACAATTTTTACAAATATTTGAAATAGGCAAATATAAAAAATATTGCCACATTAAATACATAATTTAAAAGATTAATAAAAATTAGTCTATAATCTCAGTTATACCATAAAAACTTGAGAAGAAACTTGATCTTGTCACTCCTCCTTCTTCACATTCTTCAGGATAGAGTTCAGACGACTCAGCTGTTCATGAGAGGCCACTCTGAGCCTGGTCCTTCCTGCCTCTCTTCTTCCATAGTCTCATTGTTCACGATTCCTCCACATACACACTTGAATCCACTCATAATTTATTGCTGAAACTACCTTTACCCAGGAATTCCTCCCACCCCATTTTTGTTTAATGAGCTGCTCTGTCCTCAAATCTCAGCTCAGCTGTTACCTATGCAGCTGCCTCGCTTGGTGGCACAGGTGATGTGGGTGGGTGGATGGATGGATGGATGGATGGGTAGGTAGGTAGGTGGATGGGTGGGTAGATGGATGACCAGCTGTCCCTCTTGTCCAAAGTCACAAAGCAACTCAGAGCCCAGGCCTCCAAGGTCTCCAGTCTTCTTGGTCATCACACAATTAGTCGTATATTAGTTTCTGAGACTGAACAAAAAATATCCCCTGAGATAGATTTTTCTATCCTCTGTAATGCAAGGCTGCTTTCATAGGTTTGTGCTGGTTCTTTCCTTTAAGGGAAGGCTGCTTATAAAAATGTGGGATGCAGGGCCGGCCCTGTGACCGAGTGGTTAAGTTCACGCACTCTGCTTCAGCAGCCCAGGGTTTCACCGGTTTGGATCCTGGGCACGGACCTAGCACCGCTCATCAGGCCATGCTGAGGTGGCGTCCCACATAGCACAGCCAGAGGCACTCATAACTAGAATATACAACTATGTACTGGGGAGCTTTGAGGAGAAGAAGGAAGAAAAAAAAAAAAAGATTGGCAACAGATATTAGCTCAGGTGCCAATATTAAAAAAAAAAAATGTGGGGTGCACATATGCACACAGATGACCATCTGCTGACTTTCTCTCACCTAAATAAAGCTAACTTGAAAACACTCTATAAAATAGGACTTAATTTGTTGGTGGCTGCCCAGCTGGTTGGCTGGCTGGCATGTGCGGACCTAGTGGGAGTGCAGCATATAATGGCCATATAATGGTCTCCTGTGGAGCAGTAAGAGGGAGCTCTTAGGGGCAGGGAATGAGCATACAGTTAAAAGAGAGAATAAGGAAGAATGAAGAAAATGCAATTTGGAGCACTGCTGCATCACACAACTCCAGGGTCACGTTCATACTGGGTTCTATGTAAGTGACACCCCCAGAGCACAGCTCCACAGAATATAATGTGAATGGTGCCCCCTGGAGTTGTACCGCCATGTGGCCCTGGAGTCTAGATAAAGTCAAGTTTTAATTTCTTGCTGTAATCCCACTTAGCACAAAGAGCTTTGGCCCTTCTTTCCTCTGTGGAACATAATGGATTTGTTTGGACAATAGTTATTAAGTACCCACTAAGTGCCAGGGACTGTACCAGCTGCTAGGAGATGCAAAGATGAGTAAAATAGGGTCCCTGCTCCCAGGGACCTCACAGCCTAATGAGGTGAAAGGTATGTCAGCAAGCAATTAAAGCGCGAGATGCCAACTGCTCTACAGAGGTGCTGAAAAGTTGCTTTGAAGCACAGATATGACAAAGTGAAGCAAGTCATTATTGTAACAGCTAGTCTCAGGTTGGACGCAGTCTGCAGATAAATGCTTACGGTGGATGGATGGGCCTTTGAAGAGTTAGTATCACCTGGTGCCAAGAGTGGGTGGGTGGGATGGATCAAGTTATTTGGGTCATGAAGGAGAGAGCTAGGCTGGAGCAGGGGTGAGAAGGCAGAGGAGAGCAGAGGAGGAGGGACAAGAGAGATCCAGCAAGATGGAACGAGGCTGCCCACGTGGGACAAAGGGCCAGTAACATTCCTAGTGGTGGGTGACCTCAGGACATTTTAGGAATGCTGGTATCTGCTCTTCTATGCTGAAGTTGCTTGTCAGTTAGGACTCCTGAACTCATGAATGACTTGATGTGACCAAGAGAGAGAAAGTCAAAGAAGGGGCTGGGTTCATGAGTACATCTCTAAGGTGTTGACTGTTATGGCACACGTGGGAACAGACATGGACAGTGGAACCCTCAAGCCAGGTGCATGAGAGCTCACAGCTGACCTGTGGGCACAAAGGGGACACAGCATGTTGCTATGGAGTTACAGAGGAGGCCATGCCAGGAGAGAAGGGAGAACTGAGGACAGGTGCCCTGACCCAGTCTCTTCTCCACAGCGTCAGTGTTATCTTGTTTTGGGTCTCCCAGATGCTGACCTTGAAGCAAGGAATTGAGGACAATTAATTTATTTGGGAGGTGCAGGAAGCACTGATAGGGAGTTATAGAAGTGATACAGGCAGATGGAGGCAGCTAATAAAGAGGATACTTTCAAACCAGCTACTACAGTGGGCAGTGGGGCTCATTCCCACAGGCAACTCTGGGAAACAGTGCAAAACACAAGCCTCAGGGGTGAGGGAGCTGGGGGATTTATACCCCCTCCCAAACAGTCAATGGTCGAGCCTTTCTAGGGATGTTCATTCCCAAGTACTTCTGTCCTATAATATGCGTGACCAGAGCAGCCTACACAGTTCTGGAACAATGCCCTCAGGCACACAGATGCAGACACTGGCAGTTGCAAGTGGGCTGGAGCACCCTGAAAGATGCAAGTCATCTGACTGAGGCTCACCAGCATCTTCTAGAAATGCCCACAGGGTTGGCAGCATCTCCAGTCTGAGTACCTCACTTTCTAGGCTTCTGGAAGTTGTAAATTAGACTAAAAGAACTTCCCTGCGGTTCTAAAATGAGAACTAGTGGTGCATACTGCGCAATCTACAGGGGTGGGACAAGGCAAGTGTTGTAAATGGGAGAGGAGGCCAGAGGTGGGACAGTAGGAACCAGTGGAGACTGTGGAGAAATGGAAGATTCCAGCCTAATGCACAGAGGGCAGCCAACTCTCAGCAGCAGTCAATGGTTATCAGGTGGGAGTGAGGGCCAGTGCTGCCAGACTTGCTATTTTTCAATAAAACCCAGAAATCCACATTTTTATGTGAAATCTCGTGACTTTGGCAGCTAATTAAAATGTTCTTTGAACATTGTCAGGGCCAAAGAAAAGCATGTCCAGAGACCGCATCCAGCCCGTAGGCCACCAGTTTGTGACATCCAGCTTAGCTGTTTTCCATATGTTCTAGTCCCATTCTCTTGCCTGCCTGTTTGTCCCATGGATCTGGATTTCTGCTAAAACCTCATCTGTCTGCAGCCTTGATTGCATTTCACATCTGTCCCTGCAGCAGATAAGCCAGCCAGAGATTGGAGTTTGGGGGCTTAAAGTAGGAGTGTGTTAAGGGGAAGGTGGGGATTGGAGAAGGTCAACCCAAATGTAGTGTCCATGGAATTTTTAAAGCTAATGTTAGTTTGAAGACTTTTTTCAAGCTGGAATATTTGTATTTTTCAGTGATTGCAAGAAGCAGCTAAGCTGGAGTTTGTACTTTAGAAGTTCTTAGAAGTAAAATAACAAGCAGCCACGGTGGTGAAGAGGGAAAGCATGGCTCTGGCTCCCGCCAGACGCAGGGGTGAAACTCCACCTCTGTTTCTTGCAATCAGTGTGACCCTGGGCCAAGGGTCTTCTCTCTGTGCCTGAGTTTCTTCCTCTATAAATTGAGATGTGCTGAGGATTAAATGAGGCCAGCACTAGACTACTTGTACAGGATGCATACCTCCCATGGTAGCGCCCTGTCTCCCCACCACACACAAACGCATACTTTATATTTCATTGATTTACTCAGAAGGTGTATATTGATCACCCACTTCAGACCAAGATTAAATGCTAAGGGGGAGGAGGAAATAAAGCAAGACTAAGACATAGCATATAAGTCAGAGAGTGTTGACTCTTCCTTTTAAACTAAAAATCAAGAGTCGTGGTCTTAAAGGATTGTGTGTACATGTGCATGTGTGTCTCCATACTGTCGAAAAATAGAGATAGTGTTAAACTGAATATTTTTTATATTTAGTGAATTGCCTTTATTTAAAAAAATAAAATTATATGAAAACTAACATAAAACTTGGTAAATGTCATTTAAATAAATTTGTATTGGCTTTTGTGGATCCTGTTTGCTTTTAATAATTCTTGTTGTTTTGTTGGGGTTTTTTTTACGTACTGTTTGCTGAAATATTGAAGTTTTTGGTTTGGGATGTTGACTTTTTGAAATCCAGGATATATAATTGTTCAAATATATGATGCGTGCAATAAATAATATCAGAATTTAGAGAATGAGGAGACTCATGTCTCCAAAAACAATGGCAGCACTAGGTCCTGAGTCTTGAAGATTGGACAGGGAGATTACTGGCCCAGAAGTCTGCAGGAGGGTGGCAGGTCCTGTGAAGCCTTGTGGAGAAATTCAGATGTTTTTATCAGGTAGGCGGTGATGGGCCATCTGTGTTTTGACTGAGGAAACAGGAAGGACAGAAGCTGGTGACATCCTGGAGGAAGAGCCGAGGAAGAGCCAAGAAAGAGAGCTGACAGGGCAGGGATATCAGAAGGTGAGATTCCATCTTGGGACTGCTGGAGGAAAGAGGCAAGTGAGGAAGAGGAAGGATCATGAATCCAATGGGGTTGGGGTGGGGAACATAGAACCCCCCCTCCTCCCATCAATTTACAATGCATTTTATAGTTTTCAGAGCACTTTCCAGTTCATAGGAAATGTAATCATTGCTCTGCACCCGTTGGTTGTAAGTCATTGAATTCAAATGCTAACTTGTTGTATCACCTTCTCCTCTCTTTGAAAGACTGAGATGGAAGGATGGGCCCCATGGCCTTTTATTTCCCTCTCATGACAGGACTAATGTGGGAGATGTGAAGATGTTAGAAGTTGCCAGAAGGACAGCTCAGTTGTGCTCTTGCAGAGGAGTGAGTGCTTTGAGTTCTGAATCAAACTCAGCCTCCAAGTTGGTTTTGTGGGTGAAAAACCCTCAGGTCAGTTTTCACAGCTTTCAATGCCTTATTCTTTATGACAAGAGGCATAGAGGGCTTGTAAGTTTGTTTTTCTTGTAAAGTGATTCTTCCAGTTTATATCTACCTTTACCACAGAAAGGGCAGTCCCCTTCTCTAAGGAGTTTCTCTCTTCTCACTTTCAAGGCAAACTGCTCAAGATGGCGCCAAGTGATAAAACTGATCCAGTTTCTGACTCAGCGTGGGAAAGATTAGACAGTTAGGTGTTTGTATACCTTTATATTTGTGGAAGTGCCCTGGCCTGTTCTTACACAGGAGGTTCCACACAGGAACTGCACCTGTACATATGAACAAAACCAAATGTATTAAGTGGAGCATTGCGCATCAGGAGGGTTTGTAGGCAGAAGTGCGTGCACCTCACCCTTTAGTGTGTAAGCAGATCTCAAACAGCCTTCTTTCACTCTGCCACCACTCTCATTCATGGCAGGAACTGATTTTCATTGTGTTCTGCTTTCTCCAATGTCTCTCGTCAAGTTAATAGTAGCCCCGAGTAAAATACAATCCTTAGATGTTTATAGTCATCTTGGCCAGGCCATTAAGATGATGAATGAACTTGCTGCTTGCCCTTGTAAGAAAGCCCTGAGGCTGGATATCAATACTCAGAAAATAATAAGTCTTTTCCGCCCCTTTCCTGTTTTTAATCCACTGCCCCAAGCCCCCTGGTGACTTTACCTTGAACTTCCTGCATAATGCCAGGCAGAAAAACCTCACCTGGCTCCAAGCCCATTGAAGGCTCTAACTGAGCAGCAAGCTCTTTCTCTCACACCGCTGGTCTTCCCCATCTTCCTTGTGAAAGGTAAATCCCACATTCCCTAGGGCCCCTCACTTCAGAGTTCTTTCTGCTGGTCCTGACCTTCCTTCTCGAGAGGGAGAGTGGGTGGTGGGGAGCAGGTACCCTGAGGCCAGGTTTGCAGTTCCTCACCTGGATTACCTGTGGCTGTTGCCTTAGTGTTTTCAGCCCTGCTGCCAGAGAGATCCTAACCCAGAGTGAGACTGTGCCTGAGGGAAAGGCTGGGCCCTTCCTGTGGCGGTAGGCAATCGGCAGTGAGGAAGTGGTAGAGAAACCCAGATGTCCATTTCAAATCACAACGTGACCTCAGTGTTCCACAGCGGAGCTCAGTTTTCACATATATGAAAAGCTTCGTTTGTGTATTCACTGCGTTTGGAAGGAAGGCTACGTTTTGCTTCAGAAATGTCAACAGAGCTGTAGCTATGACAAAGATCAATTAAAAAGGACGTTTCCCAGAGCTACAGGACTTGGGCAAATCTATTGGGGGGAGGGGTTTAGAAAACATGTGTCAAACCTCTGGATTTTTTTTTTTTCTAATGAACAGCAAAACAGCAATTTAATAATTTCCTCTTTTAAGAGGAGAGTCTTGGATTTTAAGTCTTTTTCATAAAGCAGCACAATACCTCTTAAAAAGAAAGCCATGAAAATGGTCTGCTGAGCTAAGGCAAACAGTTAAGAAGGAAAAAAAATCTAGAAGAACGTAGGTTTCTTAGGCTGGGTTTCCCTGAAGCAGATCCTGAGATGAGGATTTGTGTCAAGTGGTATGACAGGCGTGCTCCCCAGGTGAATGTAGGGAGTGGGAGAAGCAGGACAGGGCAGGGTGTGATGTCAGGCCAAGTCTCACAGAGGGTGGCCTCAGCCTGATCCTGCAGGGGGCTCTGAAGTATGGGTCACACCTCAGCATTGTCCCATCACAAGGTCAGGTAGCTGGGCTTTTGTTCTCCCAGAAGCACCAGCCATTGGTTAAGGGCCACTTACAGAGGAGTAAAAGTCCCAGGCACTTTCCACCCTCTGAGTGTGAGGTGCTGACACAGTGGCTCCAGTAGCCTGAGGGCAGGCTGCCAAAGAAGGTCCACAGGTGCTGGCTCTTGGAAACAAATGCAGACTGAAGCCAGAGGGCGGACACATAACGGGGTTCCGAGGGGATCTGGATGGAACATTGAAAGTGTTTGCTACATTAGCGTTACTGTCAACTCGTGTTGTGTTCTGGAGGGTATATTATATGCATATGACAAAGATCTTTGAACTCTTGAGGTGTTTGTGTGATGTTCTCGGTGTCAGTTGCGCACAGGGTGTTTTTGGCAGCATCGGCATTAGGAAATTGGCAAATGTAGATGCCCTTGGAATTTCACAGAGAACTTGGGTGCACAGCTATGGGCCATTACAATCCAGCTTGCCAGAGCTGTCATTTCATCCCTTTGAGGCCAGACTTATAAGTAGCCCCCCTGCTCCCTGACAGCCACTGGCATTGTTTTTACCCAGGCACCTGAGCGTAACTAGCCAGCCTATCCTGTTGTCCTAAGCAAGTGGATTAGGCAACTGATTTTACAAATCAGTTAGGAATGTATTTGACAGCATGTACCAGGAAGGCCAACTTTTAGCAGCTGGTCCTAATGAGATTTTGATTTTCCTTTTGTAATAATAAATCTAGAAGTGGACATTCCAGGACCAGTAAGCAACTGCACAATGCCATAAGGAACCCAGTTCCTTCTGTCTTTCCACTCAGCCTTTCCTCATTTATGTTGCTTCTTGGTTTCCACTTCCAACATTGCAACTGCATTCCAGGCAGTAAAAAGAAGAAAGATAACAGGCCTGCTGCGTTTTAGAGAGCTTTCCTGAAGCTTCACTCAACATTTTCCATGTACATCTCATTGGCCAGAACCATGTCATCTGGCCACCCCTAGTTGCAAAGAGGCTGGGAGATGAGTTTTCTTACCTGGGCACATTGCCACCCCAAACACAGGTTCTGTTTATGGGGAGGAAGGGGAGAGTGGCCATTGGGAGGCATCAGCAGAGTCAGTCACAGCAGAAACCCAGGAGAGGTTATTTGCAGTATGTGTCTCTGAGATACATAGCGGAAAGGGGGAATCACAAATAGGCAAGTGGCCAGCACAATTACTGTCTTATTCTCCTTTTGCCAAAGTTCTTTCAGGCTCTGCGTTACTGCATTTAGAATTTTTAAAAAATCATCCTCAGGAATACCTGTTGGGGAGGTCTGGTTTGGCCACAATCAGGGGTAGCATAGCACCTGGTGTGAACCAGCAGGTGATGTGACCCAGGTTTCTGCCAACAACCAACAAGCAGTGTCCAATGAGTCTGCTCCTTCAGTAGTTGTCAGATCTTAATGAAGTATAAGATGATCTTTATCCATCTACCTTATCTATCTTCATTGACTTATGCATTTCTTATTTTCACAAGATGAAGCCATTCCAATGATAATGTCAATGTATTTGGATTTGGGGCCCCCAACATAGGTGCCACAGCTCTATATCTAGGCCAATTTGTGCAAGAAAGGCCAAGGTCCAGTACCCCTGTCCTTCTGGTTGGTGTATATATTTCCAGCCCCTTCCTCACTGTTCTATTTATCTATTTCTGTGCTGTGTGTAGTTTCGCATCTTTCTTCTTAAAATATGGATCCCAGGCCTGAACTCCTGTCCAATGAGCCCAGCACAGAATTGTTATTGCTCTAGGTTTAAACATGATATTTCTGTTAATGTGGCAGCCACAGCATGATTCTATTTATTTGTGATGCATTTACTTTATTTTTTCTTCTAGTCTCTTTGTGCTATTTGGAAGTTCAGCTGTGTCATTTATAGCCTTGTTACTCAAAATATGGCCAAGGATCAACAGCATGGCATCACCTAGGAGCTTGTTAGAAATACAAAATCTCAGACCTGACCACCCAAGACCTGCTGAATCAGCATCTCCATTTCAGCAAGATCCTTGGGTGTTTGTACGCATAGCAAAATTTGAGGGAAGCCATAGCTCTTGACCTTAGGTCATCTAACTTTGTAACTTATCAAGACATTGATTAGGACCCTAAATGTACTTGGAGCAAGGGGGCTGGTGGTGGTCTAGGTGTGGCACCCTCTGGGCGGGGTGTGGAGCTGCTTATTGAGTGAACTGTGAGGGCAGGAGTGGGCATTAATGGAGCATCCTTCAAGCCCTGTGCTGGGTGCTTTGTCTCATTGCATTCTCACCACAGCCCTGTGTGATGGTGCTTTTAATCCCAATTTGTAAATGAGGGACTAGAGGCTTACAGGGTTAAGGGAAAACAGTCATTTAATGCTCAGGACTCATACAGGTTAGTGAGACTGAGGTCACACAACTAGGAAGTGGCTGAGCTGGTGCTGATGTCACCTTCTGGCCAAGCTTTCATTGTCTCATCCGTCAGGAAATCTCTCAGATGCTTTGCTGAGAATCTGGTTGGCTGATGGGACATCAGTCTCTGCCTCTGTGGCTAGAGGTAAGTAGCACTGCTTCTCCCTGGCATTAAATTAAAAAATGGCAGCCATTTAGGGGCTCACCACGCAGGAAGCAATGAGGCGAGCTCTTCCATAAAGGAAAGGAAGCTAACTGGTTACGTAGGCTGGAGAACACAGAGAAATTCAAAACCAGGGGAGGATCTTGAGGGCTTCAACAGAAGGTCTCAGGGCAGCTTGGAGTGGTCAGGGAGGTCCCTTCCTAGAGGTGAGAAAGTCACTCAGAGCCATGAACACAGCTGCTGTGCGCTGAGGTTGAGAGAAGGAGAATGTGTAGACAACTAAGGAAAAGGAAAAATGGTTCCCTGAGCCAGAGAGGGAATTGTGCTGGAGACCAGCTCTGTTACAGGTAATGTGCAGATGAGTTTAACCTCCACCTGCTAAATCCAGTGGTCATTTCTCAGTCGTCTTCTTTCTGGACCCATCAGCAAATATTAGCATAGTTAATTACTTCCTCTTTTGGGTTTTGTTTTTAGTCTTTAATAGCATTTTTTGTTGTGATGTAATTTACATAACGTAAAATACCCACATCCTAAGTGTACAGATCAATAATGTTTACGCGTCTATACTCATCTAGCCAAGACTCACATTTCCAGCAGTACAGAAGGATGTCCAAAATGAGATCCTAATCCCCCCAAACCTGTTCCATTTGCAGGAAACAGAAACTCCATTCTTCTTGGCTCCCCTCTTTGTCTCACACCCCACATCTATTCCACAAAAAGCCTGTTGGCTGAACCTCTGGAGTCTCTCCATAGTGCAGCCACTTTTCACCATCACCACTTCTTCCATCCTGGCCCAGTCACCATCTTCTTTTGCTGTTTGTTCGTTGCTGATTGTCTTGGTCCTCCCACTGAACTACAAGCTCTGTATAGTATGGAATGACTTTTTATTCACTAATTCATTCCTAACACCTACGGCAATGTCTGGGATGGAGTCGGATCTCAATGTTGTGGAGTGAACAAATGGATGGTAGATAGATATATATAGATGAAGAATATTTCTCTCTTTCTATGTACTTATGGTTACTGTGTCAGCTATCATTAAATTTTATATTGCACTAGTAGTTTTTAAGTGCTAAATGCTCTTTTTAAACAATGCAATAGTTTGAAGAGGTATGCTAATTTCTTATCTCCCTGAAAGGGGAACCACCAAGAATCAGAGAAATGGAGAAATGCTACCCCCACCTGGTGATAGAGTCTTGCTGTGTGGGATCAAGCCTGCCCTGAATAGTGAGTTCAGTCCTTTGGTGCTGTAACCCATCACTGAGGGGCTGCTTTGTGTCTGTCTTTTAAGAGTGACAAGCGATGGACCAAGGCCATGCCTGTAGGTTTCCCTGTACTTCCTCCTCATTTGAGGCCAGCAGCTCTTTTCTGCCAGAGGAGTCCTTGGTCCATGTGGGTTTCCGCAGGGAAACTCCACATTTGCAGGCCCTTGGTGGGGCTGGGAATGTGAGCTACAGTCCCATGAGCTTGAAGATCTCCTATGCTGTGGGTTCTTTAGCAGAACCAAAAGTAACACCCATGTCTTGGTTTGGTTTCCCCAGAAATAAACCCTGAGACAAGAATTCAAATGCAAGTAGTTTGTTTGGGAGGTGAAGGTAAGGGAATGGGGAAGTGAGAGAGAGAAAAGCAAACAGCTGAAAAAGGACCAGTTATCAAGCCAGGTACTACTGTGGGCAACGGGGTCTCCTCCTGCTCGGAAACTCTGGGTCCATAGAGCAAGCACCTCAGGGTTCTCCTACCCAAGGGTGAAGGGGCTGGGGTCTTTATCCACCACCTCCCAACGGTCACTGTTGAGGGCTGCTCCCAGGGCATTAATATCCTGACACTTCTGGGTTGCCTCTCATAAGGGCCAGAGCGACTTTGTCGTAGAGAAAACTCTCAGGTGAAAAAACGCAGGTGTCGCGACTGGAGTGACAGGGGGCAGGGATGTGGACCAACAGGGCCTGCTACAACCCCCAAAAAACCCTCACAGGCAAGACTGGCCTCTGACTCATCAGTCACTGGCCACATTTCTTTCCTTTTCACTCACTTTTTTCTGGTCCTCACTAAAATGGAATGAAGGCTATGGGGCAGCAGCCCACAGGCTGTAGGATTTAAGGAGATTAAAATAAGTACAGACCTCAAACCACCCAGGCCATCTGGAAGCTTTGGTCTCATGTTGGGGGACATGACGAGGCCACCTCTGCTTTCAGGGAGCTCCCAGAGTCTGTGGAAACAGGTAATGTGGCCTCACATGCACATGGCCCTCCAGAGGTACAGCTCAGGACCCAGGTTTTTGGCGGGGGCAAGGGTGAGTTATTTGGTGCTTGACGGGCCTGTTTTTAGCAAAGACTGCCAACATGCATGAGCCGGCTAACAGGGTTTCTGTGGTGAGATTGCAGACCTCCCTGTGAAACTGGGGGATAATAATAGTGATTATGGTCACCCACTGTAGCCTCTCAACAACCTACTTTAAAAATGACGAAACTGAGGCTCCAAAAGGATCAGGCAGCTCCAGGAGGATGCAGCTAGGAAAAAGCATCTAGGATTTGAGATCTGAATTTGAGCCCAGTCTGTCTGGAGGCCAAGCCTGTGTTTCGTCCACTATGCATGTGCTTCTCCCAAAGGAAGGTTTGCCTTCACCCAGGGGAGTTTCTTTGTGACAGCGCCACCTCCTAACAGTTTCCTGCAGGTGACAAGGTGGTTAGAGCTGTGCGTTGAGAGGTCTTCACCAAGGTTTCAGTTTTCCTCTTAGAGAGCTCAAGAAGGACCTTGCAGAGCCCATGGCCTTTGAATAGAGAGCTCTGTTATGTTTGCACTGACTCATCTCAACAGACATAATGCAATTTTCTAAAGTTTTACCAGAGAGGGAAGGAAGAAAACTGGGGCTACTGGTATCTGGAGTTGAGCGAAGAGAACCATCCTGGCAAGAGAGATGGGGCTATATTTGGGAGGGTGGGAGCTGCTGCAGGAGACCTCACAGCGTAGTCAGCTGTAGCAGAGGAGTGGCTAACACTTCTCCTAAGGATGCCACCTTCCTGGAAGTCACAGTTGGGAAATGTGTCATCACAGCGTGCCTCCTTGGTTAAGTACTCTCCATAATGAAATCTCGGCCTTTCTGAAGGCAGCGCACCCCTCCTCTGAACAGAAATATGAGAATTCCCTGGACATCAGCTGAGCAGCCAGGTCATGTTGTGGGAGGCCCAGGGGCCCAAGGATAGATCAGAGACGTGTCAGTTCTGCTTAGCAGAAAGACCTGCTATGATCCCACAGCCCAGTGATGACCACTAGAAATTGTTGGCATCTATTTGTCCCAAATTTCATGTATTTTTTATTTACTTATTTGTGTATTTGAATATGTATTATATGAAGGACATGTGGAGTATTGTATACATATTGTACCAGAAAAAGTAATTCTTTGTCTCGGGCATTTGTCCCCAATTTGTCCTCTATCTTTTAACTTTATTTGTGACAATTTGCCCAACAGAAGTATAGTCAAATTCATCCATCTTTTCCTTTATGCACAGTTTCTGACTTTGGTGTTGGCTTAGAAATGCCTCCCCATCTCCAGATGTCTCCCCAAATGTGTATCAGTACTTCATAGTTTCATTTTTTTTTTACATTTAAATTTTTTGTCTATCTTTGGTGGAATTTACTTTGGTGTAAGGATGAAAATGTAGAGATCCAACTGTATTTTTTCCAAATAGTCAGATGTCTCCAAAAGATTTGTTAACCCTCCTTTACCTACCCTGCACCGCCACTGACTTGAAGTTGCCATCTTCTTCATATTTTGAATCCCCATTTAAATTTGGATTCATTTCTGGATTTCTCTGATCTGTCTCCTGATCTGTCTACCTCAGGGTCATACCATTAAACTTTAATTGCTGAAGTTTTAGACGGCAATTTATATCTGGAAGAAGACATTTCTCCCTTCATGCTCAACTTTGTCAGCTTTTTCTACCTAGTGTCACATGCTTATTCTTTCAAATGAGCCATTCTTTTAAGTTCAGAAAAATTCCACTGGAGTGTGATTGGAATTATTTTAAATATGTGTTTTAATTTTGGAAGAATGGATACATTTTTCACTTTCCAAGTTTCTCATCCAAGAATCTGCTCTGTGTCCATTTACTCTTCTTCCTTTCTATATCTCAGAAGAGTGTCATCGTTTTCTTCATGTTCTTATTATTCCTGGATACTTGCTGTTGTAAATGGGGTCCTTTTCCATTATATTTTATAGCTGGCTATTACATGTATATAAAAAAAGCTTTCAAATTTGGTATAAATTTAACTAGTAACTTTACTGGATTTATATCTTAATTTTTCAGTTTCATTAATCTAGGCCTTTTTAAGGTAGAAATCATATCATATGCAAATAGAGATTTTACTCCCTCCTTTCCAATGTTAAAACTTCACTTCTTCTTCCGGAGTGATATTCTGCCTCTCGCTTCAAGGCAATGTTGATCAGTGGTGGGCATAGTGAACATCCTTCTCATTCTCAACTTTAATGGGGCATGATCATGGTTGTAGACCTGAGTTCTATATTTTATTGATCATATTAAGGAAGTACATTAACATGGATGGATGCTGACATCTTGTCAAATATACTTTCAGTCTGTTTGTAAGATCCTTTCAAATCTGAAGAGCTTTTATGCATGAAAAGAAATGGTCATTTCTATTAGTATTATATCTAATATCCAATTCATTTATTTTGAAACAACCACCATTTTACAAATATTCACATAGTACTTGCATAACTTATAAATTAAAAACATGAATTTAAAAGGTTTAGGTTGAACCATATGAATTTGATATTGTTCTAGATCAAAGATAACTGAATATTGGCAATTTCATATGATTCATTTAGATTTGAATTCAGGCCAAATCAAGTGAATTTTTTTTCTAAATCTCAGACTTTTGTAAATGCTTTCCGTACCTTAAAAAGCAAACCTGGGGCTGGCCTAGTGGCATGGTGGTTAAGTTCATGTGCTCCACTTCAGCAGCCCAGGGTTTGCAGGTTTCGATCCTGGGTGTGGACCTACACACTACTTTTCAAGCCATGCTGCAGTGGCGCCCCCACATAACAAAATAGAGAAGATTGGCACAGATGTTAGCTTAGGGACAGTCTTCCTCAAGCAAAAAGAGGAAAATTGGCAGCAGATGTTAGGCCAATCTTCCTCACCGAAAAAAAAAGAAAATCTATGATTCACTGATCAATAGACTAACACTAAAAGTCACACAAGTGCTGCTATCGGAGATTTAAATTCTATCATTTTCTCCAGTCCGGTTCTAATTTTGACTTTGGCTTTCATTTCTTCCTGGAGCTACACTTGTCCTGATTTTCCCAGAGGAGTTAGGGCCACTTTCTCAAGCCTGAGGCATGGAATAGGGTTGCTGGTGGGAGACTTGGCCCCAGGGACATGAGGATTCTGCTCTAGTCCATTATCCAGGTGGCCGATGTAGCCAACAATGTTGTTGTTCTACTATGATCCCCGCTGATCCCTTCCTGCCATTTTTGCTCTTCCACCTGTGTGCACACCCACTTTGGTTTGCTTTTCTTTTGACACCCAGCGCCTGTGACTCTTTTTTTTTTTTTTTTTGGAGGCCTGAGCTCAGGCTACTGGAGCCACTTTACATGTGTTCATGAAGAGCCCTGAGTGCCCTGACCTGGGCAGCCCTTGACCAATGACTGTCTGGTGCAGATGTATGGAAGCTGAGCACCTCCGGTCAGAGCTCCCGTGCGGGATCAGGGGAGGCCACTCTGTGTGGGACTTGGCCTGAGCTCACATCCTGGCCTGACTTCCTCTCCAGCTCCCCTCCTGCTTCTCCCACTCCCTCACTGGTCTCCCTGGGAGCACATTTTTTATGCATCTTTTGCTCAGGAATCCTCATCTTAGAGTCTGCTTCTGGGTACCCAGACTCAAAACAGACAGGCCCCCTTTTTTATAAATAGGCTTTGTTCATTACGGTGGAAACTTCCCAAATTACTGATCTTACCAGTCAGATATGTTTTGATTTTTTTGTGTGTGACCACAATCTTTTTCCTCGTATGACTCTGGAGTATCTTACCTTTGTAACACAACTTGATATAAATCTACTTTTTAACTATTTGTTCTGAATGATTGCTTTGAATGAGGCCCAGTCCAATTCAGTTAAGTCTAAAGTTTTTGGCCAATTTGAGTCACTGAAATTACAACTTTTTTCATTAACTATTAATTCTTAGAATACTGACATATTAAACTATTCATATTGCTCCTCTTTTTTGCCCTTTTAATAAGATCAGTTATATTTTAAAAGCTCCAACCTTTACTTGGTCATTGTGTATCATTCTTTTAATATGTTGCTAGATTCAATTTGCTGATATTTTATTTAGCATTGTTGTACCTATTTTCATAAACAAGATCTGTCTATAGTTTTCTTTCTTGTGTGATCTTTGTCAGATTGGTGTCAGGCTTTTGCTAGTGTTTGCAAAAATAAGCCAGAAGCTTCCATTCTTTCTCTGCATTCTGGAGATGTACATGCCCTGGTCACAGCAGCAGGCAGCAGGAGCTAACCCTGATTGGAGTGCTATTTTACGTGCCAAGCCCTATGGTCAGTACCTAGCTTTTGTTAATGCATTTAACCCTCACAACAACCCAGTGAGGTGTGCCCAGTTATGATCTCAGTTTTCCTGATGAGAAAACTGAGGCTTAGCAAGTAAGGAAGAGCCGCAGCTGGTAAGTGGCCGAGCGGGATTCAGGTGCAGACAGGCTGACTGCAATGTGCTCTAATGCATCTTCTTTGCATAAAGAGGCTTATTTACATGTCTGATGCAGTGTGCTGGCTGCCCACGTGCCTTTGTAGCTATTACCCTCTGGAGCACCAGGTGCTTCATGAATTAGCTCATTCTTATTACATCATCACCAGTTTTTTTGTGCAGGAGGTGATGGGCAAGGAAGCATTGATGAATTTTCAGAGACAGCTGCAATTTCTCTGAACAAGGCTCTCTTCAGTATCCCAAGGATATTGGCACACAGACCCAGCTCCCAAACAGTTCCTCCTGGAGTAAGCTTTCCTGTGGTGCCTGCGTGTCTCCACATTGGATCCTGGAAAGCTGGCAGCAGCCTCACCCTTGGGCTTTCCTCTCTGGAATTAATTTGTCCCCAAGTGAACTCAAAAGGAAGATCACGTATGAAATCTTTGTCCTTAAATGGGGTTGGGAAGGTGGAAATAGCACAGTTCTTCCTGTTTTTACATTTACCTATTGAGCATCAGACAATTGAAAGAGGTGATACTGGCAGCTTTGTGCTTTTGGCACGATGGGTCTGAAGCTCTTGTGGACACCAGGGAAATCATTAGGTTATTGAATGATGGATTATATCATGTAACAACCGGAATCCTGTGACATGTTCTAATTTCCTGGTGTACTGTGTAAATGGGGTGAGGCTGGGTTGTAGAGACAGCTGTGATTCTCATGGGATAAAAATCTTATTTTTTTTTTTTTTACTCTAAATAAGTCAAAGACAAGTTCTACCAACAAGAGATTGAATGAATAACATAAATCCTCTTGTTTGTATGATTTAAAACTAGGCTTTGGGGAGGTAACCATTAATCTATATTCTAAAGGTCTAAAGGGATTAATTCTCCTCCTACATAAATACTAAGCCTATAAATTGGATGGTGGATGCTTAGAATGGCATAAATGGCAGCTGGCTTGACCATGAGTAGGATCACAATACCATTCATTCATTCAGCAAATATAAATTGTGTGTTTGACATGTGTTAGGCAGAGGAGATACGTGAGCAAAACAGACATAAGCCTTGCCCTCAATCTGCTTACGTTCCATCGGGGAAATAGATACCTGAAGAACTCTTCATGAACTTGATTGCAACTGTGGTAAGTGGAACATGTTTGGGTGCCATGGAAGATTTCCTTGAGGCACTGTGGAAGGTTTTCAGGAAGAGCAAAAATGCTGAAACTGGAAGGAACACAGACCACTGCAGGAAAGGTCAGTGTGGCTAAAACAGCAAAATTGAGTAAGTGAACAGAGGGGCCTGAGATGAAGCTGAAGAACAAGGCAGGGCCAGATACCACAGGCCTCGCTGAGGCCCACGGTGAGATGTCCACACGCAAGTGGCAGAGAGGGATATTGTGTGCGTTTCAACTTCTATTTTGCGTTAATGTTGGAGCCTCCAAGTATGTTTATAAAATGCCATAAAAACGTTTATGGATTGATTTATTATAAAGCTCTAGTCTTAACAATTAAGTCTAGGGAAGAAAGAGCATACATTTTTCCTTACTTTAGAAGATAAGCCCAAAAAAGCTGTCCTTAATGAAAATAGAGGCTTTTTAATTGAGACCGGAATTATCCTCATGAAAGAACCATTTACCTGTTTGGTCACTGCTAATGGTCATTAGCCAGTTGATGGATCCACTTTAAGTCCAAACTTTGTCAGAGGGGGATGAAGCTCCGCCAGATAAGACCTAAAGGGTTACATTTTACAAATGAGGCGAGTCCCTGGAAAAGGCAATGGTCTATTTAAAGTCAGAAAGCCAAATGGCTTTGTCAATTTTCTGGTCCTTGTTTAAGAAAACCAAGCCTATGTTCAGAATTGTTCCTTCTTTCCTCAGCTGCTCTGGAAGTGTAGCTTGGTGCGGGAGAACCCGAGACTCCCAGCTCTTGTCTCCCGGCCCAGGGCTATGATGTGTGTTCCATGAAATGCTCTCCCTGCTCTCCGCGTAGGCTTCCAGCCAGTTTCAGCGTGCACTATTAGTTTTGGCTTTGGGAAATGAGGTTTCTTTTACTTGGCTGGAAGCATACAGCAACCATTTTATTTTGCTTGTGCCTCATGAATTAATTGGGCAGTGAGAGGAAAAAGTATGCATACTGAGCATCTGGGATCTTTTAAAGCCACGATTTCACCCAGCTTTCTAGTACCTGGCTGGCTCTTCCAGAAGAAGGGAGTGTTCTAGAAGGGCCAGGCCCAATGTGGCATCTTCCTTTTCTGAAATCATCCATTCATTCTCTTCCTAAGGGGGACTTAAAGAGGAAGGCAGCAGAAAATGAAAAGGTTGACTGATAGTCCAGTAGTATCCATGGGATGGGCTTGCCATTTGGGATGGAGTGGAAATGTAGGATGGAAGTAATACTAGAGGAAGTTTGGTTTTGCAGAGCAAGAACCCAGGCAGGTTAATTTTTTACACTCTCGCTCGCTCACCTTCCCACTGCACACATACTCCAGAAGGGCCATTTGTCCTTGAGAATCTTGCCTTCTAGTCCTTCAAGCTTTCAGGATGCTTCCCTGAATCAGCTTCCTCTGGAAATCTCCCTCTCAGCCTTAATTGGACTGTTGGGCCTTTTGATTCAACTTTTTCCCAAAGTGCTGTTTTTCAGACCATTCTTTTCTTAAGATTTACTGACCACAGACAAATGGTGCCTGCCATTTGCAAAGCCTGAAACGAGGATGTGGGTGCAGGTTGTTTATTGGAGCAAGGTCCTAGGAAACAGGAGGGAGGGAAGAAAAGCCAACCTGAACGTGCGTGTGCCTGGACCTTTTGAGAAGTATAGAGAAAGTCACCCAGAAGTGTTCGTGAGAAGACAGGAAACGGGAGCATTCATTCATCGACTCCCCTTCCCACTTGGTTGAGGGCTGCCTCCGAAGGAATAGATTGCCCTGCCCTGGCAAGGGGTGCAGTTGGAACTGTCCACCATGCCAGAGCTGGAATCAGAGCTGGGCCAGGAGGAAGGGACGTAGGGCATCTGAGGCATATGCTAAACCCTTTTTTGACCCCAATCCCAGCCTGGGCTCCCCGAACCTGAATTCAACCTGTAATTGCTTTCTGCCATTTGAGCAAAAGGCTCAGTCAGCTCTTCTCCCAACCATCAGTTTACTGAGATTTTCATAAGCCCAAAGGGAAGACCCTCTACATTCTAAGGATAGGTGAGCAGATAAGAGTTTGGGTTTTGGAGGGAGGTGGGTGGGGTTTTGAATCTAAACCTTGCCTCTTCGTGATCACTGTTGTTGATGCTGGATATTAATTTTTAAAATTTTAGATGTCTGAAAAGTTATGACATTTAAAATTATACTGTGCAAAAAAACCTTATTTTGAGCTGAACAAACAAAATAAAATCCGGATTTTAAGAAAGGTAAATAAGGAATTGATTACTTTTAGTCACAAGTTCCTTCTGTTGACAAAAGGATTAATATTCAGAATTCTAGGATCATCTTAACAGAGGCCAGTGCAATTCAAATAAAAAGTTAAATGTGCTTCGACAATTTACAAAGATTTAGTTAAGGAGCAGTTTTACCAATGAGCCTTTTTCTGTTTAAGTAGGGTCTCTGGGAGTGGCTACAACCTTCAGTGCATGAGGACAACGATTTCTTTGAAGCAGTTTATGAAACACCTCCCTCGTTTTTATTGTTTGTGTTCCTCTTACATTTCTTTCTATTTGCCGTACCCTCGAGTGCTTTGAATGTTTGGGACAGTAAGTGAAATTGATGGCCACTTTCTGTCATCCATCTTCTGAGTTGGTATGTCTTTCTATGTTCACAAGTTCATTCCTCAGCCCCCAGGGGACCCAGTACCAAGTGCAGTGAGGGGATGCAAGGTTTCTTGTGCACATTCCACACGTCCCCTGGCCCCATTTTCCCTTCTCACTAGTAGATGGATTCACTTGTGTGATCTCACCACTTAGAGCCTAGGGAAATCCATGCTGCTGTACTGCAATTATTTTCTTACTCTCTTTCTCTCTAATCTCTCTCTGTTTTCACCTATGGCTATCAGGTCTACCTCTCCTTGGGATTTAACCAAGAAAGAAGAGTTGAGCTTAGCTTCTTAGAAAGTGGAGTGTGGACAGGCTGAGGCTTCTCTTGGCTGGCAGCATGGGCTCTGCAAGGGGGTGGGTGGGTGACCACATCACCCTGGCTACCCCTTCCTGAGTGCTTCCTATTGGCTAGGTGGGGCTTAGGTAAACTCACAGGCGCCCTTATTTCCTCTTCACAGCAACTGTGTATCCGTTACTGTAGCAAACCACCCCCAAATGTAGTGGCTTCATATACAACCATTTAATATTGCTCATGACTCTAGGAGCAGTTTTTCAGCTCTAGGCCCGACTCAGCTGCCCTTGGCTGATGTCGCCCAGGCTTCTGTGGTTAGCTGGCAGGTCAGCTGGAGCCTGTTCTCTAGGGCAGTGGGAGTGACAGAGTGCAGTGGCTGTCATCCTCCAGCCAGCTAGCCCAGGTTCTCATGGCTTTGGCAGGGTTCCAAGAGAGTGAGTAGAAGTTCAGGCCTCTGGAGGTGAGGGTCGGAACAGGCACAGCATCACTTCTGCATTTGGTTCACTCTTTGTCCTTAATTTGAGAAGCCTACAGGGAGGAAGTGGAGCACACCTGTGTGACGTTTTGGCAAGTCTCAGGTAGAGAGCGAGAATCCAGTGTTTCTAAAGAAAACTCTCTGGATGAAACTTCCATTCTAAGGATTCCGTCTGACTTTTTCTCGTGATAGAGAAAACCGAGTACAGGGTTGTACTTACTGTTCTGGATCAATTTTCACAAATATTCAGCACAGACCTGTGCTCGGGAGAGGAGAAACACACCCCCTTGTGACAGGAACTGTGTTAAGCACAGTCACGTGCGTCACGTCAGGGAACACTCATGTTAACCCTGAGGAGTTAGAATGATGGTCTCCGTTTTACAGAGGTGAAAACTTAGGAATATTGTGATTTCCTACAAGTCACAAAGCTAGTAATTGTCCCTGCTGGGATTGGAACCCCCATCTGATGACAAAACTTCCCCTTTTGCTATCCTGCCTCGCAATTAAGGACAGGGTCTGGAACTGACAATCCTGTCAAGAAATAAATATTGTCCTCTCTCCCAAAATAGATTAAAAAAACAGTAAAAGATGATGTTGTAGGATGTGCTCACTCATGAGTGCGGTTCATGTGGGAGGGCATCTGGATCCTGGGCGAGTAGGATTCTTGCCTGGACACTGAACAGGATCATTCTGGCTTCAGGGTGTCCTCCAAGAGGGACACTGAGGCCTGAACATTAGAGAGAGATTCCTTAGTTCAGGAGTGACCATATAATCTATTAAACTGGGACACTTTAGGAACTTAAAGGGAGCATTATTAATAATTAGCCCCAGAAAAACAGGCATAAATTTGGACTGTCCCAGGAGAATGGGCTGCACCGTCACCTTACTTATGGTCAAAGTACAAGGAAGGCTTGGTGACTCTGCAGGCTCCCTGAAGTGGGCACAAGGGGCAAGACTCTGGCCTTGGAGCCAGGAGGAGTGGCCCCTTTTCTACCCTCCTCTCCCCACTGTCTGACTCTAGGTCTCTGCTTCTTCATCTGCATAGTAGCACTAAGGATGCCTACTGTATTAGCTAAAGATTGTTGTGTAACAAATTACCTCAAAACCTAGTAGCTTAAAACAAAAACAAGCATTTATTATCCCTCACAGTGGGTCAGAAATTTGGGGATGGTTCTAGCTTGGGATCTCTCATGAGATTGCAGTCAGGATGTTGACTAGGGCCGCACTTGTCTGAAGGCTTGACTGGGGCTGGAGGGTCGGCTTCCAAGGTGGCTTCTCACATGGCCCCAAGTTGCTGGTGATTGGCAGCAGTCCTCGGATCTTCTCTACGTGGGCCCCTCCAATGGATTGCTGGAGTGTCCTCACAACATGGAGGCTGACTTTCTCCAGAGTGAACAGACCCAGCCAAGAGTGAGAGCTAGGCAGAAGCTCATCTGTTTGTGATCTTATCTCAGAGGTCACACGGCATCACTTCTGCCACATTCTCGTCTTTAGAAGTAAGTCACTAAATCTGGCCCACATTTAAGGGGAGGAGAATTAGGCTCCACTTTTTGAATGGAGGGGTGTCAAATACTTTGTGGACATATTTGAAAACCACTGTACCTATTCAGGATGAATGTTACAGACTTATAAGTTAGGTACTGATGTAAAGTGTCTGCAGCAGTACTTGGCACTCATTAAAAACAGAGTCTCTTGGCCTTTGAAGGTCTAGCAAGAGCATTCCCAAATGCCCATGGACAAGGACAGGGTTTGATGTCAGTGAGCCTGAGCACCCCTGCCAGAGGTGGATGAACCCGAGTCACCTTTACAGTTGAGGGCCTGAGGAAGTTAGGTAAGCTCTGCGGCTTCTTCAGATGTAGGTCACTCCCCTGTGGGGTCCAGGTGGTCAGAGGATTCCACCTCAGTTTGGACTTTCATGAATGTCCTCCTGAAACCCTCTGATGAGCACTCCCAATCCCCCTTTGGTGCTTGGAGCCATCATGACTGAGTCTCCTTCATGGACTGGGCCCCAGAACTGTAGCCCAGGGGCCTACTCTGTGGGCTGTTCTCTGACCTACCCTCTGCTAGCCCCTTTCAAGGGCTTTTATTTACTTTGCTTCTCAGAACACTGTGAGATAGGGACTTGTACCTGTTTTAATGCTTTTTATGGCAAGCAATAGAAAATTCAACCCAAATTGGCTTGGGTGAAAAGAGAATTTATTATTTTGCAAACTGAAAAAACCTAGGGTTGGCTTCGGCCACAGCTTGTTGGGCCTCAGAAAGTTGTCATGGTGTCTCTTTCTCCATCTGTCAGCTTCTCTTTCTTGTTTTGGCTCCATTCTCAGACAGGCTGTCCCCTTGGGGAGGCAAAAATGGCTGCCAAGCCACAGTGAATGAGTAATCTCATTTCACAAAAGTCCTAGCAAAAGTTTCATTGAGTCTCATTGGTCTAATTGGCTTCAGCCTGGGTCACATGCCCCACCTCTTAGGAGAATGCGCATGAGGTGGAATGCCACCCAAAACTCATGGGCTGAGAGTGGGGGGTAGATGTTCCCCAGAGGGAATTTGTGGTGGATCATCAGAAAGCCAGGTGGTTGTGGGTGGCGAGAAAAAAATGTCTGCTATAGCCTCGTTGTCCCCATTTACCAGGACAGAAATTGGCCTCAGAGTAGGCAAGTAACTTGGCCAAAGTCTCACAGCTAACAGTAGTTGAGGGATCCTACTCCCCCTGCCCTGCTCATGTGGATGAAGGAAGAAAGTTCTCCCCAGCTCAGCCCTGACTCCTAAGTGCTCTGTGGCCATCTTAAGGATCCACTTAAAACTCTAGGACATAACCAATGGCTCTAGAAGTGACTGGGTTAAAACGCCGTTGGCTGGAGAGAGTGGCATGGGTTGATGACTCGCAGGCGGGAGTAGACGGAATTTCTTGTTAGGAAAACCCCTTCTCAGAAACCCATGAAAGAACTGAGCCCTGGATAACACAAGTGGGCACTTTGGTTGTCTCAAAGTTCATATGACTTTTCCTTTCACCTTTTAGCACTGCCTAATTGTAAGATTTAAACACAGAATTCTTTTCCCACATGTCATTTTTCAGCAGTTAAGAATTCATCTGCTGAGGAGATGCAGAGTTGGCGCTCACAGCAGAGGGGCCTCCTCATCTAGAAGGTTCCAGCTGAAGGGATTGCCTTTCATCTCCAAATACAGAGGAAGGCAGTGGATTGAGTCACAGATGGAGGAGGGAGGAAGGCCTCAAATTAAGAAGACAAGAAACAAGCGCTCTCCTCAAATAAGCAGAAAGCCTGAGCTGTGAAACCAAGATTGTTTGCACTGGGAAGGGGTACGGGGGGTGCTTCCACACTCCCTTGTGAGGTCATTGGAACAGGGCAGGAAATCTGAACCTCATGCCAAAGAAAACTCTCTTTGCTCTTTATAAAAAGCCTATTGAGCTTTCTTCACGGGGGAGCTGCTGGTTGGGACTCACGGATGGGCACATTGGCTGCCAGCGAGGGGTTTCCTGGCCATTTCCAAAGGCCTGGGGCCACTCCCTTTGCGGTCACAGTGCTGTGTCTATCTGGGCTACGGACGAGCTGTGGAGCCTCCAGGCAGAGGAGACACCATCCGAACTTTTCATTTTTGGTTGGGAAACCCCACACAGACCAGAGTCTGTTTTGTGGCTTAAAATGTTGCATGTGAAATGTTTCCTTCCCTGGCAGAAACGCCACATTGGCCTCTCCATGCAGCCTGCTCAGTGCCAGTTATGTCTGAGGCAGGATGTCCGCCATCCAGATGCCCACAGGGACGCAGCCTGGGGTAGAGAAAGTGCAGGGGCTGTGGGGCCAAACTGACCTGCGTTTGAATCTCACTTCAGCCACTTAATAGCGACCCACATTTGGGCAAGTTGCTCAACCTCTCAGAGCCTCTTTTTCCTTATCTGTAAAGTGGGGATTATGAGACCTATGTTACAGTGTCAGGATTAAATAAGATAGTGCTTCAAGGGCCAGACACGAGAAGGCACTCTGTAAATGTTTGTCCATTCCCTCTTCCTCCTTCGGTTCCTCTTCAGCATTTCCTTACCTCAGCACTATTATAAGGTTTTTTTTTTTTTTTTGAGGAAGATTAGCCCTGAGCTGACTACTGCCAACCCTCCTCTTTTGCTGAGGAAGCCTGGCCCTGAGCTAACATCCATGCTCATCTTCCTCTACTTTATACGTGGGACACCTACCACAGCAGGGCGTGGCAAGCCGTGCCATGTCCACACCTGGGATCCGAACCAGCGAACCCAACCACTGCACCACCGGGCCGGCTCCTATAAAGTTAATTTGCTAGCTCTATTTTTTAGAGGGGGAGTCAGAGGCAACCTGGAGAAAGGTGACATCTGGGTGTCACAGTGACAGTGGGTGGCCTGTGAAGGGTTCCCATACATCAGCAGCAGGGGGCCCCCAGACTTCCCAGCATCCCCAGAAGGGGCCACTCAGATGTCCACTGGCTCAGCAGACCAAGTCCTACTGTCTTGTGAGACTGTCCTCCGTTGTGGATCCTGTCTGAGACCAGTGTTTCTAAGAATCTAGATCAGTGCCACTCCACGTGTGGTCTCCTGACACCAGTGTCCGCATTCCTGGGCCCCTCCCCAGACCTGCTGAATCAGACACTCAGGGGGTGAGTCCCAGCAATGTGGGTTTTAACATACCTCCAGGCAGCTGTGACGCACAGCCGAGTTTGAGAACTGCTGTGCTCTAGGCTGGTTATTGCAGAGCAAAGGAAGGAAAGCCTGCTTTGCCCCATGTACCCCAAAGACCCCCTTTGCAGACTGGCATCTGTGAGGCAGTGTGGGCTCTGTGGTTAGACTGCCAGACTGGAGTTCTAGCTCCACCATGTAGCTGCTGTGTGACCTTGGACAAGTTCCTTCCTCTCCCTGGGCCTTTGTATCCTCATCTGCAAAGTGGATGATCTAATACTTACGCTGTGGGGTTGTTGAGAAACCTAAATGGGTTCATCCTAACAAAGTGCTTAGAGGAGTGTCTGCCACGTGCTCAAAGTTCAATACCCTTTAGCTCTGTCGTCTTAGTTTTCAGGCAGCCCAGGCAGGTTGAGAGTCTTATTCTGGGGGTGGCTTTGAACAGGTTAAGGATTTGCCAGCAACTGTAGGTGGCAGAGCAAAAAAAACACTTGAGAAGTCCCTGTATAGAGCCTAATAGCGACAACCACCACCATGGCAGCAGCCACCATAGTAACTCATTAAGTCCTTACAGCAAACCTTTGGGGTAGGAATTACTGTCTGTATTTTTATAGGGAGGTACTTAAGGTGCCACTTGGTAAGTGGTAGAACTAAGATTTGAACCCAAGTCAGTTTGAAAGAAATCATGCAATCACAAGTCCAGACGTTTCCAGGGTCCCAGTCCCTTCTCCTGGGAAGTTCTGTAAAGATGAGAGTGGTTCCAACCTGCTGTTCAGGGTCCCTGCCTGGAGCCTGATGTGGACAGTGCAGGAGGTGTCCTTCCCACAGTGGACACAGAAAACGCTCAGGAAGGATAATTAAATGAGTCCATATTTAAGAGGCACTTAAGTGGATTAAAATCAATACATGGATCATGTAGGTCTGCACAGCCGTTTTAGCGGGCATCCATCATGTTTGGCAGGTGGAATTCTTTGTTTTAAAAGATCCTGGTTTGCCTGGAGCTGGCAGTCCCAGGGAAACCGCTCTGCCCTGCATCGTGCAATAGAGAGGGTGAGAGGTTTCCCAGACCTGGGAGGCGGTTTGCTCAGAGCCTGAAATGCTCTCGCTGAGGCCAGGTTGGCATCCCCCTACCTGAGGCACAGAGAGAGGAGGGAAGCCAGATGTTTCTAGGATGTCTCTTTCTCACTCTCTCAGTCTGAGCTCCCTAGAATGAAATCCTGAGCTGAGACATCATGTAAAAATAATTTATTAGGAAATGTTTCCAGGAGAAACCACTAGGGGAATGGGGAAGGAGGCCAAGCAAATGTATGATATCAAAGTCCTCAGGGAGGAGAAAGAAGGTAGGTAACTTGGGTACGATCCAGAGTGTCCCGATCAGGGAGCCTGGTTAAGGCTTCCCCCAAGGGGATGTGAATGCCCAAGCCCGCCAATCTCTCCTTACTCACAGCCAAACAGGGTTCCAGCAGCTGAGGGCCCTCCTCCAACAAAAGCCACCCAGGTGCTAGTGGCTGGGAAGTCCGTGCGCGTGGCGGTGCATGGTGAAGAGGCCCGTGGGAATATGGATGGAGCGCCAGCAGCGTTGTGTGCTCATCTTTCCCACGCCCTGCGGTGAGCGAGATGGTATGTGGTCAGTCTAGCCAACCAAAGCAGAACTAAAAACCAATGTGGACAGCAAGACAAGTGAAAGCATTTTCAGAGGGAGAATAAAGAATGAGCAAAACTGTCTTGTGGGGGACGGACACCTAGAAAATGACAGATGGAGATGCAGAAAATGCTGATCAATCAATTACTTCTGCAGGGTCAGGACACGGGAAATCACAAATAAGCCAGTCCATTCACCTTCCCCTACAACCAATCCAGCTTCTGACACAACCTTAAGTTTAGTATATTTAGTATATTCAAATATACTGGGACTCAGGCAATCTCATGAACCTGCAGCTCATCCCTTTTTTAAAGAATGAGGAAAAATCATAAACTTTCCATAAACAACTCGAGCAAGGTTGAATTTAAAACCTAGCCAATAAAACAACTAACAACAACCCTTTCTCTTTGTGTAAGGCATTTTAAAGAACAGGCCAATTGACTGAATGTGTTGAAACCAAATATAGAGAAAACCAAGTATAATCCTAGAAAACAAAGCCCATCTCCCGCTATTGTTCTTGAAAATACAAAAAGAACACTTAACTTTAGCATTTAGTTATGTTAGTGGGTCCTTCGTAATTCACTGCTGTAAAATTGGCTTGCAGTTGTTCTAATTGTGTGTTGGTCCTCAAAGTTCTTGGCATCAGGCTTTTCCTTGTGCACAATCTGAACATCCTAAGAATCAGCCTGTGCTCCCTTCTCTGTCCTCCTCGTGGGCGTTTCCTGAAGCTTGAGCCCTCAGCTGGTATATGTTTCTCTGTTAGATCAGCTGCCAAGGCGCTTCCTCTGTGTCTGGTATCTAACAGAAAAGCATGCTTAGGATGGGGGTATACTGGCGTGCTTCCCTGCCTGCCACGTGAGGTTAGTCGAATCTGTTGACCAGATTAGTAACAGCACAAGTCCTCCGCTCGCTACAGAGACCTGTTCTCAGCCTGTTCATCTGCTAAATACAGTTCTGAATAAGAGGATTCTCAGCTAGATCTTGCCATTTTATGAATGCTGTTTTTTTGTTATTGTCATTTGTAATAGCTTTTGACCTATGTGTTCAAATAATGAACTGAATTTTCTCACTGTCATCAGCCCTGATATGACTGTCCGGTAGATCACTCTGTCCAGTCTTGGATTCCATAATTTAAAGAACTTGTGGATTTTTCAGTTAATTGAGAGGAAAGGTAAAGCAATAGTAATAATAATGAGTTGTGAAATAGGACTCGTGGGGGTGAGGTTTAGGGAGAGGTAAGCTTCTCTTGTAAAGGGAGATGGATTTCAGCCCTTTGCGTGCACCTCGCCCAAGCAGTCATCACACAGGAGTACAGGGGAATCTTTCCTCAAACAGCTTGGTCCCTCTCCTTCCTCCAGGCCTGGGAAGACACCCCTGGAGACAGCAGGGACAGTATTATAAAGGCATGTGACTGAATGCAGGACATCAAGGCCGCTCAATAAATAATTATTAAAGGGGGGGCAAAGGAATGTAAGACGTAACAGAAAACATATGTGTCTCCTACGTAAGAATTATGCTATAGAAGCTATTTCCCATTTGAGGCAAAATAAGAAACACTTGTTGAATGAATGGATGGGCTTCCTCAGGGCTGCAGGAGGTGGGCACCCATCTTGGAGCTGTCCTTGGTCTCTGCATTCATCTCCCTGAATCACTGCCCTGGG
Organism: Equus caballus; assembly: GCF_041296265.1. NCBI lineage: Eukaryota > Metazoa > Chordata > Mammalia > Perissodactyla > Equidae > Equus > Equus caballus. The sequence goes on along the minus strand of NC_091699.1, from coordinate 58,878,490 downwards.
GGCATGGTGAGCAAGGCACAGGTCTGCGAGGCTCCAGTAGACTCATAGGCAGAGAGCTACAATCACGGGTGTTATGTCCTCACCAGAGTTAGAACCCCAGGGAAAGCACTGTTTTTTTCCAGTCTGGGTCTCAATCTCTTAACCTCCAAAACTGCAGTGACTATCCTAGCCCTTGGGGGCAGTGTTCCAAAGGCTGGTAGAGAACGTTTGCCTCAGATGATTCAAAATCCAGATTTCTTGACTCTCCTCTTGCTCTAAAGAGTCCCACTCTGGAGGGTGGGGCCTGCAATCTGCATCTTTCACAAGGATTTTAATGTAACCTAACTTTTGAGGGTTCCTAACTTGAGTGCACTTTGGAACCACCCAGGGAGCTTTCAGCAAATGCTTGCTTGCCTGTGCTGTGTGCTTTGATTCAGTGGGTCCACAGTGGGGCTTCCATCTGGGTCTTTTTCACAAAGCTTTCTACATAGTCGTCATAGTCTTCCTAGCATAGTTATACAAATTGGAGAGAAGTGCCCCCCTGGTGGTGTGCAGCCTCTTGCCCAGAGTGCAGGGTGTGGTGAGCAGCATGGGCTGGATTTCAGCCCCTTTCCCCTCAGCCAGATCTCTTGTGCAGTCAACAGCCTACACAGCTGTGTATAGTATCTCTGGCTCCCAGGTGGTTCCAGTACACACCCCAGTTAGGAATCAGTGAAGGGTGTTGGTTGTTAATAACCTTTGAAAGCTTTTGAGCAAAAATGAACAAAGTAGTGTCTTAAGATTCACCAGGAGCAGCTTGTAGAACAGACTAGGGGACAACTGAGAGCAGAGCGTCCACCAAGAGGCTGTTTTGCTCTATTCTAGGTGGGAGGAGATTGGAGCCGATCTGTTGTGGCAGCAAGGAAAGAGGAGGGAGGGAGGGATCATCCTGAAAGAGAACTCTAGTTCTTTAAGGAGAATCCCAAGATGTGTCCAAAAGTAGCAAAGTAGGTGTACCAACCAGAGGGAAGACATTAGTAAGCACCTGCCCCCTGAAATGGAGCTCCATGAGCCCGTAGCATGCTCAGTGGAGACATGCTCCAGGGGTGCTGGACAGGGGACAGGTCCTCTCTCAGGCCCATCTCTTCATCTGTGGCCAAGGGAAGTTCATCACTAGCTGCCTCTGGCCTCTGTTCTCAGTCCACAGCTTTGACACCGCAATTGCCTGTGGAGAGGAGAGAGGATGGGGAGAGAGACTGTTGATACCCTCTCATTTTCCCTCCACCACCCTGGAGACCACATGTGACAGTTCCTCTGCAGGCTGAGGCCTGCCTGTGTCTCTCTGCCTGGGGGCTTTCTTGGCTACAGAGTGTGCTGCACTCAAGCACTGAGGAGGCTGGAAGCACAGGATAGTCAGTGTCCCTGGAACAACTCTCAAAAGGAGAAGTGGGTGTTTAAGGTTAGATGCTCCAGTCTTCTCTCCTATTGGTGGCACAATTGCCCACTCACAGAGCACCCCAAGGTCACCTCCCAAACAAACTACTTGCCCCCTAATCCTTGTCCTGGAGTCTGCTTTTGGGGGAACACAGATAAGGGGCATGTGAGTCGGTGAGTCTCCAGCTCTAGAAAAGTGTGTCCTCACACAGACAATAGCCCTCAAGTAGCATCAGCAGTTTACATATTTTTCTGGAGGGCAGAGAGCATGAGGAAGGCGGTCTCCATGGGTTCACGTCATGTTTCCTGAGCAGGTGGGCTCAGTAACATAGAGCAGTACTTCTCAAATGGTCAGGTGCACAGAGGTTACCTGGAGATCTTGTTAAAAATACAGATTCTAATTCAGCAGTTCTGGGGGTGGAACCTGAGAATCTGCATTTCTAAGAAACACTCACGTGATGCCGATGCTGCTGGCCCAAGGACCAAACTTTCAGCTGAGTTTTGTGTGGGCAGGAGTATAAGTGGGTTTGTAGGTGGGATGGAACTCTTCTCTGTAAGTACATTTCTAATATCAAGATTCCTGGCCAGGATTTTAATAAGTACCCCTCAAATACTTGACTCCTACAAAACCTTTTCATCTAAACACCACTCCTAAATTGTTTTTGTGCCACAATGTTAAATTCTTTCCTATCGTTTTGGGAGAGGTCCCCACCTTGTTTTTTCAGTCAGCCTGTAGGGCAAAGGAAAAGAGTGATAGAAAAAGAAAATAATTTGATTCATGAGATGGAATTCGACTTTGAATTCTTAGTTTGTTGATCAAGAATTTGCAAGCTCTGGGAAATATTTGTTTTAATCTAAGAATAGAAACCATTTTTTAGAAATCTAAGAATAAGTCATTTGCCTCTACAGTAGTCCCCCCTTATCTTCAGTTTTGCTTCCTGTGGTTTTAGTTACCCGTGGTCAACTCCTGTTTGAAAATATTAAGTGGAAAATTCCAGAAGTAAACAATTTATAAGTTTTAAATTGCACGCCATTCTGAGTAGCATGATGAATTCTCGCGCCATCCTGCCCAGGATGTGAATGATCCCTTTGTCCAGCGTATCCATGCTGTCTCCACTACCTGCCTGTTAGTCACTTAGTGGCTGTCTGTATTATCAGATCTATTGTCATGATATCACAGTGCTTGTGTTCAAGTAATCCTTATTTTACTTAGTAATAGCCCCAAAGCATAAGAGCAGTGATGCTGGCAATTCGGGTATGCTAAAGAAAAGCCGTAAAGTGCTTCCTTTAAGTGAAAAGGTGAAAGTTCTCAGCTTAAGAAGGAAAGAAAAAAATCCTATGCTGAGGGTGCTAAGATCTATGGTAAAAATGAATCTTCTATCCATGAAATTGTGAGAAAGAAAAATGAAATCCATGCTAGCTTTGCTGTCACAACTCAAATATATATGTATAGGAAAAACATTGTATATATAGGGTTCAGTACTATCCACGGTTTCAGGCCTCCACTGGGGTCTTGGAACATATCCCCCACAGATAAGGGGGGACTACTGTATTTAAAAGCAAGAGAAACTTTCTGGATGAAAATCGAATACTTTAATTTCTTTTTTGGAAGAAATTTAGAAGGCTTAGAAGGCGTGGCTTGCTGGTCTTTTCGCTGTGGGCTTTTCAGTTAGGGCTGGTTGAGTTATTTTTGTTTGTTTCGATTCTCAAGTTCATATTACTGTGGTCCCAAAGTCACCAGCATTTCGGAGAGTGTTTTTGTTTTAACTTTGGGAAAATGTCAAGATTAGCTCTAAACAGGGTTGATGTCACACACCAAGGAGGGACGTGTTACAAGAAGGAGACAGCTTACTCAAGCCATGTCTAATTCATGTGGTTTTCAAAGTTCATTTTATTTTTACTCATTTTAAATGAGTAGAAGCACTTTTCTTCTGAGCACCCAGAGGCCTGTTTGGGAGGAGACTGCCGTGTCCCTACTTTGATCAGAAAATCGCTCCTCATGGGACAGCTGATCTCTGACGGCCTAGGATTGGTGTGGGGTTGTTGAAAGTGCACCCTCCAAATTCTAATACTTGCTTCGGAGGGGAATTTTGCTTTAACAGTTACGTGGTTCATCTGTCTTGAACATTTGTTCTAACCATAACTCCTGCTTGCCTCACTTTTTTCAAGCTTGGAAAGAACAATCACAGAATAGTCTAGGCCTTCGTTTCCAAATGGAGTTTTGACAAAATTTAAGAAAGAAACTTGCTTTGTAGTGCTGTCTTTGCCCTGCTCTTCCAAATCCCTCGCGTGTGTGCGTGTTCACCTCTGGTTCCTTCGACTGTTCAGTTGCCAGCTCCTATCTGGAAAAGGTCCGGAATCACTGCCTTAGCCTCGCAGGGGCATCAGCCATGCTTGGCATCGGTACTGGAGTCACTGTCTGCTCCAGGTTCCCTAAAGGCTACTTTTGGTTCATTGGGTCTTTGATCCCCACCTGTTCAGTCTAAGTTTCCATGGGTTCTTTGGGGTCAGCGGGGTGGGGAGGGGGAAGAGAGAGAACCTTGCCTGTTCCTTGTTTAGTGTTTCCCACCCTGATCCCCCTCTGATCCATTCTTATATTGCCAGCTAGGAAACCCTGGGCAAGTGATGTAACTTCTCTGTATTCCAGTTTCCTTGTTGTAAATGGTCCTAAAAGGGACCTGCCTGAGGAGGTCCCTCTGCCTGCACCAGAGGAGCTGCCTGGTGCGCAATAAGCCAATACGAGTAGAGGCCATCTGTGTATTCCATCTTTACAACCATCAGCACTAGCAGGCTGGCAACAGTCCTATACGGCAGGTGTTATGACTTCATTTTACAGATGAGAAAAATGGAGGCTTGTAGAAAGGATAGTTAATTTGCCTTATGACACATAGCTATTGTATATCTGAGCCAATAGTCAAAGTTGGGACACTAATGCCAAAGCTTGGGTACTTTCTATGCTGCAAGCTCATGTGCTTTTCTTTATGGGTAGGAATTTCATAGGCTCTGTCCCAAAGGATTCCCCTCTGGGAATAAGACTTTTTTCTGGTTAGGCTCGGGCTGACTTATCTTCAGTGGGGCCGATAAAGAATTTACTAGGAATCAACTGTTTTTCTGTTAACTCATTGGGCCAGGTTATTGGGAACCTCTGCTCACTCTGATTCTTCAGTTGATTAGGGAATTTAGGATAAAATGCTTCCAAAGTTTACCTGAATTCTATATTAACTGAGTTAACACAGAGGCCTTTCTTACCAGTTTACAGGGGTCACACCTTGTGTGCCTAGAAGAAGGAAGGGGATCTTAGATGAACTCCAGACTGGCAGCCAGACATGGAGACATGAGGGTCATCTTCAGTTTGACAAACATGTGGAAGCCGGAAAATGGAAAGTCAAATTTCAAACTTGCCCTGGCACTGAGCATAAGCCCATTACCGGACTTTACAGATTTGCTGCTCTCAGAGAGCACTGCGTGGGTGGCCAGTTAAAGCACCACTCCAGAATGAAGTCAGATGCTGGTGTGATTGCAAGGAAGGAGCCCGAAGGCCAAGAAGCCTCGCTAACTTCATTATCTGAGTCTTCCTGCCAACCACTGCCATTACAAACAGGGCTGGCAGTTGGCTCCACTGGCCGAGCTCCGGAGGCTGGGACAGCCGAGGTATGTCTGGAAAAGAGAGGGATTTTGCCAAGGCAAGCAGTTTTCATTCCAGGCAGACCCGGCAAATGAGCTGCTGCTTGCAGTCCCTTCATCTGAATCCCCAATGAGCCAAGGCCCGTTCATGTAATAGTGCAAATTCAGGAGCTACTAAAAGCCAGGCTCAGTGCCAGGCCCTGAGAATGCACAGGTGAACGTGCACAGACCAAGCATGCTTTTCATCATTCTGTTCTGAAAAATGTTAATTGATGTTTTCCTGATCCTAAAAGTAATGTGTGTCGGTAAAAAATGGAGAAAATTTTAATTGAATCCCTCATAATCTCCAGGGAGAAACCCTGATAGTATTTTATGGTATTGGCTGCCCTTGCTGGCCAAGAAAAAGTGGGACTGGGAAAAAAGCCAGTTATGTGAATCTTCTTAAAACAGGGTTCAAAATTGCATAGTAAAAATATTTTTAAAGTTCTGATTGGGACTTGAAAAATGAAACTAAAAATTATGAAAATAAGTGTATGTTATCCCACATTGAACAGCTCTTGTAACATTGTAATTGTCAAGGATATCTTAGACCCAAAGCAAAAGCTTATTTGCTTTATTAGTGTTTTAAAATAACAGTACGTTAATTTCTGAAACAAAAGAAGGAATCCAGTGTTGGATGGACAGCTTTTCAATGTGAATTTCCCTACTATATCCTAAGGTAACATTCTTTGCTTCATATTTTTCCTCTTCTTTTTTAAGCACAATCACAAAGGGGTCGTTTTTTATGATGGCATATTTTCTTGAGCTTTTTTACTTAAATCCTTATCTTCTGAAGCAGCTGGAAGTGCTATCATCCAGGGCTAATTTTGACTTCTTCAACAGTTAACTGATCTAATGCTGCCAGATCCAAGCTGATCAGTGGTGGTTTTCCAACATCACTTTCATTGATTTCATGAAAGCCTGCGTCTTTTGCAGCAAGATTTTAGTTTCACTCTGTAGTGGATTTGCACTGTATTTGAATGGGTAATCAGATGCCTGCGCTGTGTGGCAATCAGGGACAGAGGATAGACAGTTTGTTCCCCGATCTGCGTTCCTAGTCAGCTGAGAGCTGATGATCATAGGTCTTGCAACAATGCCAGGGTTAGTCTCCAAGGTAAAGTCAGTGTAAGCAGTGATTGGGACATGGAAGAAACCAGAGCCCAGGAGAAACCTGGTCCCTGGAATCTCTGCTGTATAATCCTGGTGGGTACCAAGTGCCTGGCAGTGGTAATAAGCACCCCCGACCAGGAGTTGCCTAAAGCCAGGGGGCAGCCGAGTTTAGCCACATCTCCCCAGAATTCATTTTTTAAAGCTTCCCTGGATCTTTCTGTGCCTACCTGCCTACCGAGGGGATACATGGCTCCATAATGACTCTGTTTCTTCAGGTTGTGCCCTGGGCATGATCTGAAACCAGACAAAGAGGTGGTGACACGACTTTGAGGTTAAAGTGTCCCTCCAATGGGGAGCTATGCAGATTTTATAAACTGCACTTGGAAAAGTTTTCTCTGGGTTAGTGTGGATTTCAACAGGATTTATTAGCATGTGAGTGTTCCCCTCGTTCTTCTTCCATTGCCTCTCCCCACCTGGGAACAAATGCCCAGTACTTTCCAGTGGTTCTCAGTGCCAGGAGCCTCATCTGTAGAGGACTGTCTGAGGTCAGGTTCACCAGAAGCGAAACTGAGATAGGGATTCCTGTGCAAGTGATTTATTAGGGAAATGCTCTTGGGAGAAGAGGAGTGAAGGGAGCAGAATGGGGCAGAAGAAGGAGCCAAGCAGGGCTGCGTTCTCAGCTGGAGTCTGCTTTGACCTAATCCCATAAGGGCTGTGGAACATGAGTTGTCCAACAGAGCTGGTCTCACCTTGAGACAAAGGGGGTGGCCTTTTGCATCCATGTCAATCATAGGCTGCAGAATGCTTGTGAGGGAGGGTGTAGTAATCCTCTAGACAAAGCTGCTCCCATTTGGCTGGGGGCTGTGAACCCATCTAGTACAGGGGTTCTGGGTGGAGCGCCTACACCGTCCACACAGGGAGTCTCAGTGTTTGCCAAAGTCCGTGCTCTAAGAGGCCTCTTTACCTCACAGCTACAGTAGGAGAGTGGGGTATAGAATTAAAGCCTTTTTGTCAAGGGGGCTTAAATAGCCATGGGAGGGCTGTATTGGTGCTGACAAGAGGCAGAACGGTGATGACATCCCTTCCTATAGCAGCATCCAGGAGCCCCTGAGTCAGGAAGTAGATGCTGAGCTTTCATTCCCAGAGATGTCTTTGGTTTTCACTCTTTTTGCTTATCCCCAAGATCTAACCAGAATTTTGTAATTTCTATCAGACTGAGTAGGGTGGAAGAAACACTTGGAATAATGCAATGAATGCTGGTTTAAATGTTATTTTTTAGCAATTTGGAGTTAACAAAAATAAGAGAATTCAGCAGCTCTTGAATAATCGAAAGCAGTCTTAGGCCAAAACTAAGTAAACTGAGGTCCCATCAAGTCCCAGAGTAAATTTCTGAAGTCACACACTTGCAAAATCTGAAGTCTTTAGGGCAATAAATCTTTACTTCAAGAACAGGTAGGCCTTTGACTTAAATTGAAAACCTCTCTCCTTGTTTGAAAGGGATTTCCGGTGAGGTACTGACCTTTACAAAAGGAGTTCGGAACTGGGATGAGTAACCATGTAATTTATTTGTATGCTGGGACTCTCTTGAGAGTAATTACACCGGGGAAACCGAGAATCATTGTCACCCTAGGCTTGGGCTCACTGCCTGTCATGCCCACAGGCCGACTAACTAGGATTTAGAGTAGCTTCCACTTGGGCCAGTTGTGGACATTGCTTCTGGCGGGAAGAATATGAAGAAGAGAATGGTGACGAGAGGCCACCCACACTGAGTCATTAGGACCAATCTTTGGGACATGCAAGTCTTGACAGCATTTGAGAAGTTATTCTCTGGTTTTCCATATAGAAATTGCCAATGCGTGTCTTCTAGGATCTAAGAGCAGTCCCTCACACTGCCATGTAAATGTTTATTTCTCTGCTGGGATATCTCCACCTTCTAAGCTATGAGCTCTTCAAGGACAGGGACTAATGTCTTTCAGACCTGTGCCCTCAGCGCTGATCGTGGTAGGTGATAGGTTGACCCAGCTACCCAGTGGATGCTCGAGTCCATTCCGAATCCTGTACCATTTTCTTATTGTGTATGTGAACTTCCCACCCGTGAGTGTTTGGGGGCAAGTAGAACGAAGAACACCTTGCAGGGAGAACTGAGGAGAGGTGTTCCTGGCAGTGGGAACAGTTTAAACAGAGGCGTGGAAACGGTACCAGGCAGAGGGTGTTTGTAGAATAGTAATGTATGTGTTCAGTAGGGCAGGGGGACAGTAACAGAAAAGGATGGGCCAAAATAGATGCAAGCATAAGGATTTTGAGCTTTATCCTGTTTGCATTGGAGAGAAGCATGTTTGAAGAAGGTTCCCCAAGCAGCCTGTAGAATGCACTGAAGGAAGGAAAGCTCATAGCAGTAGCTCCCAAACATCATTGCACAGCAGAATCACTCACTTTGTCACTTAGGTTTATTGAAAATGCTCATCCCAGGTCCCACAATCTCTAAGTCTACTCAGAGACTACTCACTTGTCTACTCAGAGACACTCCAGTTGTCCAGGAATCTGTGTTTTTAAAGATGCTCCCAAACTGATTCTAATGCAGGTGGTCCCGAGTCCGTGTGAGGAACACTGGCTAAGGTCACAAAGAGCACTAGAAAATTTGCATTCACTGAGATCAGTCATCTCTGAGATCGGATGCTGAAAAAATAAACTAGACTTTCCTTTTATGTTTATCTATCTTGTATCTTTTGTTTTATTTGTATTTTGGGGAGATTTTTGTTTTGTTGCTATTTCCTAAGTAAAGTTTTAATGATATTTAACAAACGGACAAAAGCAATCAAATCATTAAGTGCTCAGCTCACTAATTTTCACAATGATCACACCTGGGCACAATCCCAGCGCCTGAGGACATCTCCTCCACTTACTACCTCCTTGACTTCCAACCCCATGGATTTGTTATCTTTTGTCATTTCTGTTTTTCGTGTGTTCAATAATGTTCATAATGTATCAGTATATGTACATAACTTGTAACTAGGTATATTGCAGTAAGTGCTTACTTTTTTTTTGCTGATTGGACACACAATAAAAAAAAACTCCTTTCACCTGTCTAAAGGACTGGACCTGTTGGCCTGAGCTGAGCTGTGAGTCTTGGAAATTGGAGGCAGGAGCCTGAGCGGCGTTTCAGAGCTGGAATCCACATGAATTGGTTCCTTCTGGCTGCAATTGTGTTGTTGGCTATGCTCATTCCCTCTAGAAATTCAGAGCCGTGGAAGGAGAAGGCAGATAGGTTTTAGATTCAGCCAAGAATGACCTTGGGGAAGTCACATGACCTCACTGAACTTCAGTGTCCTGTCTTCTAGACACCGAGCAGGTGCTAGTTCTGTCCTGTACCTTCTCCTTTTCTAAAATCTGCACACACACACTGTCTCCCCTTGGAAGTCTTGATTTGGCTTCAGTGACTCGGAGGGGCTGTGCGGGTTAGGAAGAGTTTCCTGACTTTCCTTTGACCTTGGCTATAAACTACCTGTCTGGGTGGGAAGACAGCAGCTTCCTGCAGCCCCTCTCTTGGTTCTCTGGTGTGGCTGAATGTGGAGTCCATCCCAGACCCGCTGCACTGGGAACCCTCTCCCGCCCTCGCACCCACCCCTTACCCTGGGAGGCTAGCAGGAAAGCAGTTCAGCCCTTACTGCTTCCAGCTGCAGAAAATCCCGGTAGTTTTGTTGGTGTGATTTTCTAAGAGTTTGTCTTTCCTAAACTAGCAAGATCTTGAAAGACAGGATTAGGTTGTGGGCTCAGGAGAAAGGGGCCAGAAAGATGACTTGGTTGCATTTTAATCCAAACCTTAGGAGGCGTCCAGCTCACATGTTGGCTGGCCCCTTTCGCCAGGAGAGCACCGGGGTTCAGAGCCGAAGTGTTAGTTAAGAAAGAACAGTGGTTTTGTCCTCTGCACCTGTCTTTCCAGAGAACCCATGGGAAGGGTGAACAGCCAGAGGAGGACTAGCACTTGTCCTGGTGGCAGGCTCCTCATCCCACCACAGCCAGCAGTGGCTATTGTCTGAGAATTGCCTTAAAGAAGGACCGTCTCTGCTGAAGTCTCAATGTGCCCCCTGAGGCCACTTCCACACATCTGTCTGTGTGCAGCCAGCCCATCTGTTGGTACTTTTTCTCTTTCAGGAGGAAATGGGCATTTCCTGTGAACTGCTGGAATCGGACTTCCTCAAATGCAGCGTGGGATTTCCTTTCATGAGGTCGAAGTCGCAGGTAAGGGGCAAAGACAGGGCACTTCCTTAGCAGCCCTTCCCACCAGCCTTCGCTCTTCCATCTTCCTCCCCGGAAGCTTCCTCTCACACCCCTGCCTCCCACAGCAGCTGGGGTGGCCAGCGAAACCCTGCCTGGGCGTGGCCATGCCCCTGTCCATGGCAGTCTCCTCCAACTGTACTCCAAAGGGGCTGTGGTCACACGGTCTTCTCCTTGATCCACGTCATGTACCCCAAATGTGAGAGACACACCATAGCCTTAGCACTTTGGGAAGCAGCATCTGGTTGGCCTTCATAAAATGTTTTTTTCTGGGACATTCCATGTTACTTTGAGTCCCCAGGACAACATAGGAGAAGATGTGGTCTGGGCTAGTGACCCGCAGTCCTGATTCTGTTACTCACCTGGACACTCACAGTTTTCTCAAGAGACCTCTTAAAATTCTCAAAACATAAATAATTGTGTTACACTTCTTTTTTTTAAAAAAAAAAAGAGGGGCCGGCCCAGTGTCGTAGTGGTTAAGTTTGCACATTCCTCTTCGGCGGCCCAGGGTTCGCTGGTTCAGATCCCAGGTACGGACATGGCAACACTTGTCAAGCCATGCTGTGGCAGGCATCCCACATATAAAGTAGAGGAAGATGGGCACGGATGTTAGCTCAGGGCCAGTCTTCCTCAGCAAAAAGCGGATTGGCAGCGGATGTTAGCTCAGGGTTGATCTTCCTCAAAATAAATAAATAAATAAAAGAAGAAGAAGAAATTATAGTCACTTTGGTATTTCTGAGGAGCCAAATTTTCTAATCTCAAACAATAATATGGTATAGCATGTTCAGACGTTCATGGAGCACTTCTAATATGGGCCATTATTATAAGGAGATGCAATGATATGTAGAAGATGAGATTTTTGGAGGCAGAACTGGAACTAAAAGACGAGGTCTGCCTTTTGAAATGGAAGCTATTTTTTCTGCTGTGGTTTGAAGGAAATTTCATATTCCTAAAAAAAAATGAAAGTTTAGTCCTTCTCTCCTGCCTATGTCATAGCATCAGATTGTTTTAATCTCTAAGACTATTTGGTACCAGTACATAGTAGCTGTTTTGTAAACCAATTATGAGAATGTTCTAGTGAGAAAGAAGATTTGTTCATTTCTTGGCAAATCGCTTGAACCCATCAGATTACTCCAAACTATGGTGGCTCTTATATCCATGATTCCTCAGCCTTTTTCTCCATCTATTCCTCATTTGTCCACGTTCATCCCAGAAGAAGGGAAACTTCAAGAGGTGGCTGCCCTTAGAAGAGGGGTTACAAATAGCTGGCAGAATACAGGCCAAGTTGCATTAGACCCCAGATAGGGTGAGGGTAAAGGAGGAAGACCCTGGACCTTGGACATCATTGCCTGTGGTAATATCCGTGGCACCTCCATGCACCAACTTAATGGAAATCTACTCACTAACAGAAAATAGGCCGATTAAAAAATTTTAACAGTTGCCATTTCATTGTAAAATGCAGCCTACATCCCAAATCAAGCCTAAGGTGTGTCTTGCTAGTTTTAGTCTAAAGATTTTTTTTTTAAAGATTGGTACCTGCAGGGGCTGGCCCCGTGGCCGAGTGGTTAAGTTCGCGCGCTCCGCTGCAGGCGGCCCAGTGTTTCGTTGGTTCGAATCCTGGGCGCGGACATGGCACTGCTCATCAAACCACGCTGAGGCAGCGTCCCACATACCACAACTAGAAGGACCCACAACGAAGAATATACAACTATGTACTGGGGGGCTTTGGGGAGAAAAAGGAAAAATAAAATCTTTAAAAAAAAAAAAAAAAAGATTGGTACCTGCACTAACATCTGTTGCCAGTCTTTTTTTCTTCTTCTTCTCCCCAAAGCTCCCCAGTACATAGTTGTAGATTCTAGTTGTGAGTGCCTCTGGTTGTGCTATATGGGACGCCGCCTCAACACGACTTGATGAGTGGTGCCAGGTCTGCGCCCAGGATCCTCACCGGCGAAACCCTGGGCCACTGAAGTGGAGCGCATGAACTTAACCACTGGGCCATGGGGCAGGCCCCGAAGATTATTTTAAAAAGAAAACTTATATCACTACCACACATAGATCCAGGATCACTTGCCATAAAGAGAAAGTCGTCATAAAAATGAATACAATGAAAACAAAGCAATGTTGAATTCTAGGCATTAAATTTTGTCAAAATTTACTAACTCTCAAAATAGTCATAGAGCTAACGGAAGTATGAATGTTGGATTGTTGGGGGTTTTTTTCAGCCTGGTGATGCCACTACTTTCTTTCACATACAGATGTTAAGACCTGTAACAAGACTAAATCTGAAAGGGGGGAGGGAGGGCACACAGGGTGGGGGTGATTCCCTGAAGAAAGCCCAAGAAGGGACCCAGCAGGGACCGGGTTCCCTCCAGCCACAGCCCCACTTGCCTTCCCTCATCCCTGAGACCTGTGGGTCATCAGGCTCCAGACCACCTGCTGAGGCTCACAACTACACTTTGGTTGGCTGTATGTTTCCGTCTCTCATGACCAGCCTGCCCAGTTTCTGACCTTCTGTTCTCCCAGGCCTCCATCTCTGATTTTGGCTTCTCACCCAAATCCTTTGCTTCTCACCTGGCCTTGATCTTTAGTGTGTTTAATTCAGATCTCCTGCAAGTTCTGACTTATTGCTGGGACAAGACCCTTGACTTTCCCTTCCTCTGTGTCCTCCACTCTGCTTCCTGTTCTATCTCCATGCCGCACCTTCACTGTAAGCTGACAAGTCCCACTGCAACAGAAATTTCTCTGTAGAAAGAGATGTCCAATGTCCACTCTAGATGATGGTCCAATGTGGTGGTCCAGTGTAATGGTCCAGTGTTCGTTACCTTCAGGTAGCATTCAGTTCAGGAGCATCCAGTGTTGCGAAGTTGGTTGATGATCTAGAATTAGTCATAAAGGAACCCAGATATTTAGTTATTAAGTAAGTCATAGACTCTCAGAGCTTGACGGAATTTAAGAACCATTTTGTCCGCCTTTTTCTTTTTATTGAAATGCAAAGAGATTAAATCACATAGTTTGTGGTAGAGTCTGGTTCTGTAACCCGTACCCAAGGGTTCCTCCCACATTCCCACACATACCTGATATGAATATGGTGAAAACCATTTGCTTAGGGCAGTGTTTCCCAGATCACAGGATGCTCACCACTGGGAGTACTTGAGATGATTTTAGGGGGCTCATGAGATTATTTTAGGTGATTCATGGACACAGCACTAAGCAACACTGACTCTAACAGTGAGAAAGTTATTGCCTTTTCAACACTCTTTCTAATCACATGCAGGACAAAGTCTCCGATGGTAGTGCTAGCTTATCTTTAACACCTCCCTATCACTTGTTAATCTCCCTTTCACCAAAACAGAGTAGGCCTGAGGCTCAGAGCTTTCAACAGACAACAGAATTCAACATTGTTTTCTTTTCATTGCCTTATTTTTATGATGACTGTCTCTTTATGGCAAGTGATCCTGGATTCCCATCTGTGATAGTAATATAAATTTTCCTTTTAAACAAGAGAGTGAGGCAATAAAAATGCAAAGTAAATATCACAGATGATGTGATATGCAGATGTGCCAAAAATTGGGAAGATGGTGTGTGAGTGAAATTTAGAAAGTCCTGGTTTAAGAGACAAATGTATCTCTTCCTAAAGAGAATGTCAGTTGCTGAAAAGGACAGCGTGCCTCTCGCCAGAGTGTAGTCCAGCTGGGTTTTATTGTTAAAACTGTGTCTCTGGCCTGATAATCAGAAAGATATTCATGAAAAATAAAGCTTGTCATGCAAATGAGCTTCCAGAGGTCATACATTGCAGAAGATTGTAGCAAACACAGTTTTTTTGGAATGACTGCTGATGCTATATGTCACTTTCTATTTCCCTAGTATGAATTCAGCGTGATCTTTGATACAAGCCACCTGTCTGGGGAAGAAGACATTCTTAGCTTCATCATTACTGCTCAGAGGTAAGGGGGATTTAAAATTTTTTCTTCAAAGATAAAAGATTGATGGGACCAGGAAAGGACATGCCCTGGTCACGCTTTGATAATGCCCGGGATCCTGAGGAGGAAGAAGCAGTTCCGTGATAAAGCCCCAAACCATTGGGTGGAATCGAATCTCTCAGGGATGGTACTTGTCTGGTTCTGCTTGTGCGGCTACCGGGTCAGGCTGAGCTGCAAGGGACTGGGGATCATCCAGTCGGAGGTAATGATTTTACAGCTGGGAGAGCTGGGCCTGGAGAGGTGAGGATTCCGGTCCAAGCTCAGGTGGTTGGTTAGTTCACGAACATCCTCTGTAGGTTGTCAGACAGAGTCAGCTGCTTCTCATACTCATGCCACTGTATCCCTTGATGCCGGGAGAGGGCACCTGCAGCCTGAGGTCCCCACCAAGCCTACTAGCAGAGGCCCTCACGAGATTCTTCTCAAGAGAGGGCTTGTCCTGGGAGCCGAGTGGATGGATCATCGGGGAAGGGAACAGAGCAGTGGCAACTTCTTCCCTCAGGAATGTGCTCCTGCCCCTCTCTCTCCAGTATGGCCATGAGTGCCTGAGAGGGCTTTGGGGGTTATGAGCTGACTCCACAAGCCAGAATCCATGAGTGCCTTGAAGTGCCATCTAGGTAATGCTTGGCTGACAGCTGCGATGGAAGGAGAGACATTTAGGTGGGTGAATAGGGAGATACAAGCTTTGATTGGGATGTAGGCTTGGATACCCAAGGCAACCTTTTTATGTGAATTTTTATTTAGAAATGATTTTAAACTTAACAGAAATGTTGCAAAGAATAGTGCAAGGAACTCCCATATACCCTTTACTCAGAGTCAGCCAGTGTTGACACTTGGTCTCATTTATTTTATCATTCTCTTTTTATGTATGGTTTTTTTTCTTAACCATCTGAAAGTAAGTTGCAGAAATCATGCCCTTTACCCATAAGTACTTCCGTGTGCATTTCCCGAGAATGAGATCATTCTCTTAGCCACAGTACAGTTATCAAATTCAGGAAATATAACACTGATACAATGCTATTATCTAATCTACAGTCCATATTCCAATTGTGCTAATTGTCCCAATAATGACTTTTTAGGCACTTTTTACGGGTGCAGACTCAGTCAAGGATCATGCATTGTATTCAGTTATCATGTCTTATCTATAGTTGCCTTAATGTCCAAGCCAAACTTTCATGCCAGGAGTCCTAAGACCATCCCAGAGGTGATCTGGAGACCTGAACCAAATACCCTGAAGGCCAAAGTCAGGCAAGAGCCACAGAAAAGATGAGAAAACAAAACTAGGAACTGTAGGGGGCTGGCCCTGTGGCATGGCCGAGTGCTTAAGTTCGTGCACTCCGCTTTGACGGCCCGGGGTTTTTCCGGTTCGCATCCTGGGCGTGGACATGGTACCACTCATCAGGCCATGTTGAGATGGCGTCCCACATGCCACAACTAGAAGGACCTACAACTAAAAAAAATGTACACCTATGTACTTGGGGGATTTTGGGAGAAAAAAGAAAAAAAAAAACCTAGGAACTGCAGATGCCAGGAAAATGGAAGGCCAAACACTGGGTGAGCAGGCAGTGAAACTAGGGGCTGAAAGTCAGCCAGAGAAAGGCGCGCCATGGAGTCACAAGGTTAGCACATGGTCGAGAGCATCTGGGGCACAGGGTGAGGCAAACAGGCTAAGCTTTATGAAACTAAAGCCCCCCTACCCACATAGTCACCTTTGAAATGGTGCTCTGCCCACGTTCTGAATTACAGAGAAGGTCATTTCCCGGACTCCTCAGATGAGCCCCATTGGGGCCAGCTCAGGGGTGCCGGGCTGTGCAGGATAACAGGGGCACTGGCTCGGCTGTGCATCTGACCCCCAGATAGAATGAAGAGTCATGCTTTGGACCACTCTGCTCAATTCCATGCTCATTCCTCAAGTGGCTGCCAAGTGGGGAGCATCAAGATGAAGCTGAGACAGGGCAGGGACAAGAGAGAATCTTCCATCTCAGACCATCTCCACAAGGCTTCACTGTAGAAGTGGAGGCAGACACACAGCTTCCCACAGGGGAGAACAGAACCAGCACAGGGCAGGCAGGTGTTGCTCATTCATTCCACAAACATTTGTTTGAGCACTTAGTACAAGCCAGGCACTGTGGGAGACCCTGGGAGATACAGCAGTGACTAAAGTTGGCAAAATCTCTACTCTCAGGGGGCTAGTGTGCTGGTGGCAGGGGGACAGATAATGAACAAATGAATATGTAATATCAGAGGGACACGGCAGTGTAACGATTCATCCAGCAAGCGTGGTACATTCCCTGGCAATCATAAAGCAACCATTTTGTCCCCTACTCTGTTGCAGCCCACTTGCTGGGGGTGGTTCTTTCCCTGTCCTTGGAGGAAATCCAGGACAGTCCTGTGCGTTCTCAGGTTACTCTTGGGTAATGCAAAGTCCTACAATCCCTTCAAGTCTCACAGCAGATTCACAAATCCATAATTAAAGTGTCCTGTCCCGTGAGATAATCCAAACTTGATTTAAAGTTCAGGCTTCCTCCCTCCGCCAGGCAAGGCTGCAGGAGGGAGGCCTGCCTCCTGGGATGGTCTTGCTTTCCTCCAATGGGGCGTCCACTGGCCCTCTCCTGCTTTCCCTTCCCCCACCCCAGAGCAGTGTCTGAGCCCTCCAGGCTCACAGCAGGCGTTGGGAGAGGTATAAGTGAAAGGGGACAGGTCTTACTTAACAGGTACTGTGGCGACTTTGCCTGGCTTGTGCAGGTGTTCAGAGCTGACTCTCCCTTTGGAGAACCACCGCTGCTGCTGGGGATTCTCGCCTGCGCTTCCCTCTTCATGTCCTCCAACCTCAGCCTCTGGACAGCCAGAGACACCTTCAGCTTCTGCTGCTGAGACAGTGCCCTCCAAGATAGGACCAAAGGTGACCCCACACCAGCTCTCACATACAGATCCCACTCAGCAGTCTTTGCCCTGACAGTCTCTCTGGAAACGCAGGTAACTCCTGAGTGGTCACCTCTCCGTCACTCTGCCAAGAGGGGGAAGCCAGCAGCCCCTTCCCCTTATGTTTCCTGGGCGGGCATCAGACTGTTCTGATCAAGGTCCCCTGAAGCTTGACTTAAAAGGCAGACACGCTGCCCCCAGCACAAACAGTTTTCTCCAAAAACCATCTCCAGAAATCCTCCTTTCTTGACTGTTATATCCTTGACGATGTATCTTGGATTTCTGCTGCCAGACGTAGTAAATCCTGGGCTATTGCTTTCCTCTGATTTTTGGCACCTATTGTGGCTCAGCCAAAACTTGCATCTTAACGTCTTGTCATCATCACCCACTGAGAAATTCTTGAATTTTCACAAAAACACCAATTACCCAAAGGTTAGACTAAGATTCTTCACGAGGCCTGAATCTTTCAATATCATCCGCAGTCCGCTCTTGCCTCTCACTGATGGCCTTGCCCTCAGGGCCCCGGTCTCCATTGTTAGTCGTTGGGCCTTTGGGAAGCTCAGGCCAGGCCCCAGCACAGGTAACCGGCAGCGGACAGCAGCAGTGCTCATGGGCGGCAGATGTAAGGAAGGTTTATTTTCATCTCCCATTACCTTTTAATTTTGTTTTCATTTGAGGCCTTCCTCAGTCTCAGAGTTGTTTAAAACTCACAGAATTAAGATTAATTTTCCCTTTGGGAATGACTATGAAGCTGGAAGCATACATTTTCAGAGCCCCTCAATCCACAACCTATATATAGTATATATACAACTATAGCATATTTTTCCTTTTAATGCTGCTTTCCGTATTTTTTAGCATTATCTCTAAGATTCTGCAGAATGTTCTCTCTCTTAAAAACAAGAGCACAGCCTATCTCAGTGGTGGTTTGGTCTTCTTTACTATGTGTTATCCAACCCACTTCCACTCCCGAGGTGGCACTCGCTGGCATTCTGTTCAGCACTCGTGGGACTTAATGAACACTCACACTAGGTATATCCTACATGTTGCTATGGGGTGTATAAGGTAGATGTAGATAATAGCAAAGAGTGTTAACATACAGCCCAGCAATCCCAAGAATCTATGCAACCTTCCAGTGCAGCATGGCTCCCACTGTCAGGGTGGCACTGGGTGATAGGATTTCAACACAGATTAAATTTGTCTGGGCTTGCAAGCTTTGAAATCATGGAGACTTTGTTATTTGTAATTCACACTATTTTCAAGATCACATAATTCACGTTCATGTAAAACAAAACTGTGATTTAATAGAAACACGTGCAAAGCATAGAGAAGGTAGACTTCGTTCCCATTGCTAGAATCCAGAAGGGCTTCACTGCAGAGGTGGTGTTTAAACAGAGGAGTCTGTTTTCAAGCTGAAGAAATGGGCACATCGGTGAGAATGTGCATGGGACAACCTGTTCTGTAACACCCACGTGGGTGGGGGGCATTGGGGTGAACTGAGGATTCATGAGCCATCTTTGAGAAAAGTTGGGGAACATACAAGAGCAGTGGAAGATGGGGCTGAAGGAAGAGGTTGGGCTAGGCCATGGAGGGCGTGCGTAGCCTCAGAAAGTCTCAACTACATTCCCAAGGCAGTAGGGAGCCTCTGAAAGTTTTTGAAGAGGGCAGTGACTCAGTGCAACAACTTGGCCACAGAGCATGAGATTCTTGGATTTAAAAAGGGAGGCACATGCCCATTCAAACCTGAAAATCCTCATTCTCCTGCTGTTTCTTGGATCCATAGAAAACTCACCATTGTTAGACAGATCCAACAATGTGCTCTCTTGGTCCCTCAGCATCTGGGGCAGCTGATATTCCTGGGAAGGAACATTTGGGCAGGAAATATGATATGGAAGAGACTTTCCTTGTCAAAAAGAGGAAACTCCACCTGCCTCCCAGCCCCACTCAGGGCTAATCAGAGGTGTCAAAGAAGGGAAAGCCAGCAACACGATGGTAACAACTTCATTTGTAGAGTCACGTGTCCAGACTAGCGGTGCTCTGTCTTAGGTGCCCACCGGAGTCACCTGGGGAGTTTTAAAAACTACCGGTACCTGGTCTACGCCGCAGAGATTCTGATCCAATTGGTCTGGAGTGAGATCTGGGCACTGAGATTTTTAAAAAGGCTCATCTGGTGATTCTGATGAGCAGTCAAGGCTGAGGACCACTATCTGTAGTCCCTTACTCTGTACTGGGCACATTTTCACTCAGCAAACATCTATGGAACACCTAGTATTTACCAGATGCAGTGCTGAGCACATAAGAAAATGCCAGTAACTTACCAAATTCAAGAACATCTTCTTATGTACAACAATATTGCTACATAGCATCAGGGAACACCTAGTATTGGCACCTTAAACAATTAAATATCAGAATCTTCTAATTCCTAGACTCACCAATATTAAGGAAGCTATTATCTGTTAAACACACAGCACAATATTTCAGGCAATCATTTCTTTCCACACTTTGGTGAAAATCTGGTCTTACTGCCCCAGAGGGCACCCACAGCACTTGACTCCCAGCTATGACAGAAAGATCCTTAAAGCTCCTTATCTGGAAAGCCATAGTTAAAAATATCAATCATTCCTTTCTTCCCATCACCACCCTTTGAAGATCTCTTGCCTACTTGTGGATTTAGGAGGACATAAAGTTGAGATTAAACAGTTTCTCAAGAGCTCTCCTCTCAGCAGCCTGGCTTTGCGGACCATGGGAAAGCATCCCAAGTCACGAGCTTGCAGAACGACTGGAAGCCTTTTGATGTTTGGCCTCCTTATCTCAACTTTTCAACTTAGCTCAGTCTGGAGCACTGACCCGATGACAGATGAGACTGTTGGGCCTCAGCTGACAGCAGCCACAGGTGGCTGGACAAATGGCAGGGCAAGGGGTGGCGCTTCCATCAGGAACTGATTACTCAGATCTGGCAGGATGCTGGATGGGGGAAGGGCACAGGCCTGGGCGTTGCCCTCCCTTCCATCAGGGCATCGCCTCTGATGTGCCCATAGCAGTGACTCTACTGCTTTTATTGCCCCCGGGAAAGGAAGGGCAAGGAAGTAAGCGGGGTGTGCACCTGATCCTGCTGCTTCTGCAGACTGTGGCTGCCCTCAGAGTGATGGATGCACCCCATGTGCGGAAGAGAGATGAGGAGTCACGGGTCAGAGTCACAGAGCACCATTGTTTGAGAACAATAGGAAAGAGAAGGAGAGGGGATGTGAGCACTATTTAAGTATTGTTGCATTCAGCACTTGCCAGGTCCGGGAGGAAGGCAATGGGGGCAGAAGGAGGGCACGGAGCAGGCAGGAACTCTGCTCCTGTTCAGGGAATGGGGTGGTGGGCAGTGGCTTGGATGAGCCGTGCATAAACCTCAGCAGGTCTGGGGGACTCTTACATTCCACCCCTGGAGGGTGAACTTGGCTTTTGACTGGGATCCCACGTTGACTCCGTGTGGTAGAACCGACTCTAAGTGCCGGGTTCACCAACACGCACCCAACAGCCATGTCTTTTCCCAGGGCGGTTGCTTCCCCTTCTCTGGAATAATAATCACAATTCATATTTGAAATCTAAAGACTTATTAAAGGGCAACTAGATCTTCTCTCTCCTCCTCTTCTTCCTCCTCCTCCCTTCTTTTTCTCCTCCTCTTCCTCCCTCTTTGCCTCCCTGCCTCCCCCCTCCCCCAATCTGGTATCAGGAGAAGGAATCACAGTGAAAAAGCCCTGGTTTTGGGGTCAGACCTGCTTTGTGATGGGTCCTTGGGGCAAATTACCTATCTGAGCTGCCCCTTACCTGTCAGAGGTGGGTCGTCCTCCTCCCTCCTGGAATGACTCTGAGGACTCAGTGAGATCAGGCAGAGAAATGTGCCTGACACATGGTAGTCACTCAGCAGCATCAGCTCCCTTGCATTCCCCTTTCCAGAATGACCTCACAAGAATCCCCATTCTGTGCTCTCTTACCCCAAGGAGGATGCCCGTATGTGGACATACTATAGCCAGAAGTCTATAGCAGGAGCTCCCATGAGATTTATCATGATTGGTTAGCCAGGGCCTTTCTCCTGGGTTTGGCTGTCCGTGGATGATGGATGGTGCCTCCAGCTAGGAAATAGCTGCTAAAGGCCAGCAAACCCCTTCCTGGCTGCAGTGCCCTAACCTTGCTAGTCCATTATTCACAGAACAAGCACTTAAAGAAGCAGCACACGCTGTCAGCGCCCACACATAGCCACCTCAGCACTCACCTTTCCCATGCACCCACTGGACGGCTTCTAGCTCCCAGCACCTGCCACTCTGCCTAGGGCTTTCTCTGACCAGAGCCCACTCCTGTGCACAGGGCAGGAGCCAGGCATTAACGCCCCCCCCCCCCCCCCCACCAACAGCAGCAGCAGCATGTCTCAGGGGTCAGCGGATGAAGGCCCAGCTCCTTCGCCCTCGTTTGGGAAGACTGACATGTGTGTTCTACACTGCCTCCAAAAGCTCCCCAGTGAGACCCAGCCCAGCTGCCACAGCACTAACCTCCTGGATCACAGGCCCTTATAGTCTCCCTTCCCTGTCTCCCTTCTCCACTCCCTACTGGTGTTTCCTGGGGTCACCTCCCCATTACACTACTTGCACTCACGTTTTTGTGAGGGGAACACAACTGAGACAATAGAGTGGCCACTTTGACTCTGTACAGGGACCGAAACCAGAACTGAGGATAAATAGCAGCATCAGCCGTTAGAGAATGTAGAGATGGAGCGCTAATATTGAGCAAAGATGCCTGCTGCCAGACAGCTAGGGCTGACCAGTGTCTGTTCCTCTCTCCTCACACAGTGGCAACGTGGAACGCCCTGAATCCTTGCACGACAACACCCTCATGCTGACGGTGCCGCTGATGCACGAAGTGGATACGTCCATCATGGGGTGAGTAGCCCAGCCCCGAGTTGCCAAAACACAGGGTGCCCTCGAGTGGAACCCTTTTCTTGTATATGTGTGTGTAGCCAGGAGTCAGTGGCCTAGCCCTGTCTCCTTCTTCCTAACTTTGAAATGCAGGATGGAGCTTTAGCCTCAGTGACTCACCTCCCCTCCCTTTTTGTTTTCTCCTCTTTCCCAGCTACCTACCCACCTGCTAGATAACACGAGAAGTTTGATGACAAGTTTAAGCCTCATAATTTTTTTGAACATTCTGTACACCTTTGTATGCATATATTCTGAGCACCCACCCCTCCAGAGTGCCATATGGTAGCAGGCAGCATGATTCCTGGGATTAAAATCTCAGCAAAGGCTGCTGGGCCAGAGGTTACAGCCAGATGTGTCCCAGTGCCTTGGCTGGCTGGCAGGAAGACCAGCCTCTCCGCTTAGCCTTGCAGTCAGCGCAGGCTTTGCTGTTTTGTTAACCTTTCTGTAGAGCCAGTGGCAGCTGTGCCTAATGTCTGCGGTGGTCTGCAGTGGGCAGGATGACCACTATGGGCACAGCATCTGCCGGGTGAAGTCCACGGCCACTCCATGCTGCTGGTGTTGTTGGAAAGCAGGGCTGTGGGCTGCGGGGACCCAAAACGACCCAGGTCGGTTTTCAGCCAAAGCCCAGGCCTGGAAAAATGAGAACTCAGTTCCTGTTTCCGGCTTCAGAGAACAGAGCACATACCTCTTTGACAGTGGAAAAAGGATTTGCACAATTAGTTTAGATCAAATGAGAACCCATTGAACCCTTGCCCCAAATGCAAGTTGAACTTTCTGGAGGTTCAAAGTTTCTCATTTTTCAGTTTTCAAGTGAAAACTTCTGGGTCCCGGCCTTGGCTAGAAGTAGAAATGTTAACACATTGCAGAAGGAGCTGCCCCTGCGGTGGCTCACACTCTGCTGGGTGCAGGGAAGGAGTCTCGGCGTTCCTGCGCGCTTGGCGTTTTTCATCTCGTACTTGAGACACGAGGCATTGGTGGAATATATTTACAAATTAGCATAGATTTGTGTCTGTTCGTGGCTCTATTTTTAACCATAAAGTTTATTTACTTGTCTCATCAGAGGCACAGTGAGAATATGCCCTGAACCAAGCCCTGTCTTTGGGAACGAAAGAGAACACACTCGCTCGCTTGATCCTGTTGTCAGACCCTAGGAGGCCTCATTGTGAGGTGTTAACAGCCCCTGACGAAGCTGTCGGTTAAACAAACGAGTCAACCTCTGATCTTTCCAGGAACATAAAACAGGACAAGTTTAGACGAACAGTTCTTGCCATTTGATAATACTGGGAACTCACTACATTTCTAAATAATACACTTAATTTGAAAATAGGTGAATTGCTGTCCATTTAGACTTGGTACCAAAAAACTTACATTATTGTGTTTAGGCAAGTGAGCAGCTTCTAGAATCTCATCCAGAATCCATTATTTGTCTGGGAATTTAAGTGAGTCTGGGCTTTGTCTCTTCTTGGGGTTTGTTCATACGGGCAACGTTGAAAACATCATTACAAACTGAGCTTGAATTCTTAATCACATCTTACCTAGCCACTGTTTGAAATCTGAAGAAAAATGCTATCATCAAACAGACTCAACATTTTTCTTTCTTCTTTTTTTTTGGTGAGGAAGATTGGCCCTGAGCTAACATCTGTTGCCAATCTTCCTCTTTTTGCTTGAGGAAGATTATTCCTGAGCCAACATCTGTGCCAATCTTCCTCTAATTTGTATGTGGGACGCTGCCATAGCATGGCTTGATGAGTGGTGTGTAGGTCTGCTCAGGATCAAAACCAGCAAACCCTGGGCCGCTGAAGCAGAGCACACAAACTTAACCACTATGCCACCAGGCCAGCCCCTGGACTTAACTTTTAATACCTCATTTCTAGTAATTTTGGTAGTCTGATGAATTTAATTTTTTTAATGCATTTGTCACAGAGTGGGGTTTAGGATGCCAAACATATAATTCATGTATGTTTATTTCTTAAAAGTTTGCCATAATCTTCCTCAATCCACAAAATGTTTTTCAAATGACAAAATAGAACACGTATAATTTTATAATCCAGTTTTTAAAAACTAAAATCAAAGCTACCATTGTCTTCCTCTTCATTTTAGAAATGTAATCCCAGAACATATTTGTATAAGGAGCTTATTGATTTGACCTAAGAGGAGAAGACAATACTGGAAATGTCTGTTCAGAAAGTGTAGGTCTGGCCACGTCCATTTACAGGAGAAAGAAGTAACAATTCCAGAAAGGAAGCACTTGGTGGAAGATGCTGGAGGGAGCCAGGTTCTGGATTGAATAGAGACAGTATTTGGGTTCTCAGGACAGCAGTGGCCATGGGGTGCTGACCATGGGTTAGGATAACCAATTTCATGCTTTCCTCTTTCAGGATCATGTCTCCAACCTCCTTTGTGTATGGCGAGTCTGTGGACGCATCCAATTTCATTGAGCTGGACGACCTGGAATGTCATTTCCAGCCCCTCAACGTCACTCTTCAGGTATTCACCCCTGGAGACTGTCTCTGTCACGAGGGCCAACAGAGGCGCCCACAGGAGGTGTTTTCTATTGAAAGGCAGCTAAAGGGCCAGGCTTCTTCCAGGAAAAACTCCTCCCAGCCTGACTGGCTCGAGTGTAGTGTGTGTGTGTGTGTATGTGTTTTCTTTAACCACACACAGAATTAATCCCCTCCCTGACTATTACTCTGCTGTGTAGACCCCTCTGCTTTTCAACACCTGGAAGGAGAGCTGTGTGATGACCACCAGCTTTCCCTGAGAAGCCCTCTGGGTGCTGAGGCCCAGACCGACATCCCAGCCCACATGGCCCCAAACACTCTTTTCAGTTGTTCATCATTCTTCACATTATGGACAGGGCAGTCCTGGGGATTTGCCCTGTCCCCTTCCTCCCGGGGTTCCCCACGCTGACTCAGCCAGGAGCCCACTCCTCCCACAGAGGGACAGCCTGTCAGAAGTGCAGTTTCATGGGAGCAAAGCAGTGTGGGCACTGTAAACTCCTCATGGGAGGAAACGTGCTGCCCCCTCACAGAGCAGTGGCCGGCTCTCCCCGGGCACAGAAGCGTCGTTTCCCGCAGGTCCACTCACTGTGGACTGTGCACATCTTGAAGGACACCTTTCCTTCCCTAACCAGGGATGGGCAGAGTTTTTCTGAAAAGGGCCAGAGGGTAAGTATTTTAGGCTTTGCAGGCCGTACAGTCTCTGTAGCTACTATTCAACTATGCTGCTATAGAGCAAAAGCAGCCAGAGGCGATACATAAACAAAAGTGTTATGGGCACCGAAATTTGAATTTCATGTCATTTTTATGTGTCATGAAATGTTACTCTTTTGATTTTTTTCTAACCATTTAAAAATGTAAATCCATTCTTAGCTTGCAGACTGGACAAAAATAGGTGGCAGGCCAGATTTGGCCGTCAGGCCATAGTTTGCTGACCCCTGCTCCAAAGTACAGATTCTCAGGCCAGCGTTCTTCAACATGAGAATCTTCGAATGTAAAGCTAGAGGGACCTCAGTATCATCCAGTCCATTCTCCTCAACTGACAAACACAGGGAAATGTAGGCCCATGCCAGAGAGGACAAACTGCGGGGCCCAGAGCAGGGAGAGGCAGGGCTGGGGCCAGCATGGGTTAGGCATTGACTAGACATCCTTGTGTGGCTCAGCACCCTGCCAGGACCTGTGGATAAAGCGAAGAAGAAGATGGGTCTACCTCACCTGCAGTACACCGTAATCTACATCTCACATCTCTCCAGTTCTAGCTCCCAGAGCTGTCCCCTGCCTCCACTCCCTCCTTCCCCAGGGAGAAGATGGTTTCCTGGTATGGCATTCACTGCTGTGGCCAAATAATTATTATTTTCTTTCCCTGTGGCCACTCCTAGGTGGACTGAGGGGATGACAAATAATGGCAGGGTGAGGGTCTATGGAACAAGACAGTAAAACATTTGTGGGCTCTCCCGAACAATGGTCTTCCTCTCTCCAAAGCGTTCTGCCAGGCAAGAGACTCCAAAACCATGATGGGTAACACATGTCCCCAGCTCAGAGAGGATGCGCCTCCCAACCAGCTAAGCCCCAGCTGTCACATCCCATGCTTGATTTACAGGGGAAAAGGGAAAGATGTGGTTAGACTTGCTTTTGAGACCTTAAGGTGATTGCTGTGAATCTGACCTCTGTGTTTCTGAATGGCTTCTCAGAATTAGTTTATTTTTCTCCATTGCTTTTTGTAATTGGGACAGAAACTAGATAAAGACCAGATGGAGTTATTTCATCTTACTTAAATCCCTTTCATTTTAATTACTTACCTACTCTTGTAGTTTTTGAGATGTCTTACAATAAAAGATACAGTCAAAAAAAAATTATTTAGAAAGGTTCAAGTGACACAAACCATGTAATGAAGTGAGTATAGGTGTTGAAAGGAGGAGGCAAGAAGGAATAGCAGTTATACAAAATGTTCTTTTCACCTTCAGAGAAAAAAAAAGAAAAATCTGAGGGCATGTGGTTAAGTCATGTTTCTCTGAAAGCGTTTTTACAGGGACCTTAAAGTTTGGTATTCAGACAAAGAGCTTTCCTCACATCTGACCTGACATAGGATACAGGCTAGAGAATCACCTTGGGAATGAGTGACTGGCATGCCCCTTAGATAAACCTCTTGATTATCAGTTGCCTGAGGAAGTACATAGCATTCCACTCAGGATTAAGAGAGTTGGCTGGGTCTGAAAGATGGATAGTGTGTGTCGTTGATTAGAAGGAGATCCTCTTGTGTTAGCAAAGCTGACAGATTCCTTGAGAATTCTCTGACAACTCATTTTCTGGTATAATTGTCATTGCTATGACTATCCTGCAGGAAAGGCCACTGACCAGGTTGATGGTGATAATGACCAAGAGATGGAGATGATGGGGTCATGAATATGGATAAAACTCTGCTATGTTTCCTTTTTCTGGCAGCGCCTTTGTTGAAGAAGAGCGCAAGACTTTCCATATAAAGAGATTTTTCTGTGTCTTTTAAAAGCTGTTATTCAACAAGTAACATAATTGTTTAAAGACTTCACTGCAAATGCCGATGGAGGAAAGGCAGAAATACTAGTCTTGGGCCTGGTTTTTATATTTCATCAGAGCTCCCTTAAGAGAGACATCATAATGTGTTAACCATTGATAGGCGCTTTTTTTTGGCATCAAGTTAATCATCTCCCTCACCTGAAAAATGATGAAAAATAATGCAGATGTTGCACAAGAACACTTGCAAAGAATCAAACATTAAGACATTTGTTAAAAATAAATAAATATGGTAATACAAGTTTACCCATCTGTCTGCCTCTGATGAGTGAAATAATGCAAATCAAAATCATTTTCTTCTTTCCTCCCCAGACTCATGCTTTAACTGGGATTTCCCAGACATGTCAATAGGTTGCTTTTCAATTCTCTGCTCTCACATTTCACTTCAAATTAGTTGTTTCAATTGTGGTTGGATATGCTTTCCTTTTCTTGTGTCTTTGGGTTGTTGTTTTTGGTGAATTTTGTTCTTTTCGAATCAAGAGTTGGCAACAACTGCTCATCCACTCTATCATTTTTTGGTCTGTTCTTTGAAGCAGAACCAACTATTGCAAAAAGCGAAAACACTGTTTTCTAGGGAAGAGCTGGCTGGAGTTAGATCTTTATACGTTCTGTCATGTGTGAAGACCTGGTTAGATTTCCAGCCTATCTCCTGGCTCTGCCCTTCTGACCTCAACTTCAGAGATGCCTTGAATCCCTGAATTCTCTCTCTAGTCCCCAGGCCACTGAGCAGCATTTCAGTTCTTCCTCTCTCTTGCTCCTACCCATCTTTTTTTTTGTAAATAACATCTTAATCGAGATATCATTTACATACCTTGAAGTTCATCCATTTAAAGTGTACAATTTAATGATTTTTAGTATGATTCAGAATTGTGCAACCATCGCCATAATTAATTTTAGAACATTTTCATCTCCCCAAAAAGAAACTCCATACTCATTAGTAATCACTCTCTGAAGTAGTTTCTTATTGCTGCTATAACAAGTCACCACAAACTTAGTGGCTTAAAACAACATAAATTTACTGTCTTACAGTTCTGGAGGACAGAAGTCCAAAATGTGTCTCACTGGGTGAAAATCAAGGTGTCAGCAGGGCTGCCTTCCTTCTTGGAGGCTCTGGGGAAGAACCTGTTTTCTTACCTTTTCCAGCTTCTAGAGGCAGCTGCCTCTTTGGCTCACAGCCCTCTTCATCTTCATCTTCAATGGCTGGTTGCGTCTTTCTCCGGGTATGCCTCCCTCTTCCCCATATAAAGGCTCTTGTGATTACACTGCATGCACCTGGTTAATCTAAGATGCTCTC
The DNA here is from genome assembly GCF_041296265.1 of Equus caballus. NCBI lineage: Eukaryota > Metazoa > Chordata > Mammalia > Perissodactyla > Equidae > Equus > Equus caballus. The sequence goes on along the minus strand of NC_091699.1, from coordinate 58,849,854 downwards.
TTTATTTGAAGGTCAGCTGATTAGCAATCTTAAATCCCCATTGCTGTGTAACCTAATCTATTCACACGTTCCATGGATTAGGATTAGGATGTGGACAACTATGGGAGGCCATTCTTCTGCCTATCACACTCCCCATTCTTCCTACCACCAGCCCTAGGAAAACACTAATCTGCTTTCTGTTTTTACATATCTACTCATCTTTTTTATTCTCCTTCACTTTCCATTTCTTCCTCGAGTTTCATGTTCAGCCTTTGCTCTATCTCCTTTCTCTTATCGGTCTCTTTGTAGCCACCATCTTTTCTCTTATTTCTCAGGAGATGATGGGCTGCTAGAGACAGAAAATAGGGAGGACAGTGGGGAAATGAGATGGTGAAGTTTTACAGGATCAAGGCTGGGACAGAAAGAGGTGCACAGATGTCACGGAGCAATATTAGCAAGTGATTAGCTGCAAGTTATGGAGAAACCAAAACACCTGGATAGTGTAGTAAAAACAGCCCTTTCTGTAAGTTAGATCATTTGGTTTGGGGACAACTCATTTTGTCTTTGAGGATCTCAGTTATCTCAAACTGCACAAGGAAAGGAGTTGGTGCAGATCAGTGGTTCTCGAAGTCTGATTCCTGGGCCAGCAACATCAGCATCTCCTGGGAACTTAGAAATGCCAGTCCTTCAGCCCCACCTCCCTACCACCAGACCTCCTACTTCAGACACTCTGGGCATGACCCTCCCCCAGTCTGTGTTTTAGCAAGTATGTCTGGGTATTCTGCTATATGCTAAAGTTTGAGAACCACTAGACTCGATTGTCTGAATTCCCGCCAAGTATAGTAGTCTATGAGTAAATTTCTAGATATGTAAAAAGAAACATAATTTTTAGCAGGAAGGAGACAAAAAAATGCTAAAAGAGAATAAGGTAATTTGAAAGTTTGGGATTTTTAAAATGCATATTAGAAGGATTCTTTTTCATTAAAATCTTTTATCATTTGATATTTCACTTTACTTCAGGTCATAACCTTCTAGACCCCAAGCCCTAGAGTCTCTGTGTATCACTTCAAAGAATTTTAGAGTATGTATTGCGTGACATGAAATGAAGATCTGTATTTTATTAAAACTTGCTGTGTGTCTCTCACACCCACAGGTCTATAACACTGGGCCAAGCACCCTTCCTGGGTCATCTGTTAGCATCTCTTTCCCCAATCGACTGTCATCTGGAGGTGCAGAGATGTTTCATGTCCAGGAGATGGTGGTGAGTTCTTGTTTAGAAAGTTTAGATCATTCTAACCTTTGGAAACATATCTGGAGAAGCAGGAGGCCTGCAACACCTGAATTTCTACATTGAGACAGTTTGGTAAATGCCATAAGAAGAGCTCTTTGGAGGTGGGCAAGGTTTGGTTATGAACCTGACTTCTGGGATAGACAGACTGGTTTCGGGAACCCCCAGCAACTGTCTGCCGTTTTGTGTGCATCTGAATGCACTTTTCTGCAGGGAAGATCCGCAGCATCATAAAGATTCTCAAAGGGCCACTAATGCCTGAGGGATGAAGGATTAATTCATGCGATACAAGTGTAGGTTGAAACTCAAGTTTATATGCAGAACATGCAACTCTACTTGATTCTAAGTCAATTGTAGATGATTTTGTCTCAAGAGAAGCTTGATAACTAGCCTATGATCATGCCCACCCCCCTCCTTGAGACGTTCTCCTTGGCTTCTAGGACATCACATTCACTCGGTTTCTCCTTTCCCTCTGGCTTTTCTCCTCATCTCCCCAACTTCTACAGAGCCTAGGGTCTCCTTTTTTTTAGTGCTCAATCTCAGAGATCTTACCCACACTCAAGGCTTTATATTCAGTCTGTGCTGATGACACCAGGTATTTCTCTCCAGCCCAGATGTCTCCCATGAATTCCAGGCTTTGATAGTCAACTACCTTCAGGCTATCTCTACCTGGGATGCCTAACAGGAATCTCAGTCTTACCAAAAACTGAACTCTCAGTGGTACCTTTCCAAACCTGTTTTCTCATGCCCTTCCCCATCTCAGCAAATGGCTTCTGAGTCCTTACAGTTGCTCAAATCAAAAACCTTGGGTCGTCCTTGACTCCTCTCTTTTTCCCGTACTTTGCATCCAATCCATCAGAAAACCTAATGTCTCCACCTTCACAACAAATCAGAATGTTGCCAGTTTTTACCCCTCCACTGCCAGCACCCTGGTCCAAGGCAGCATTATCTGTCATCCAGGCTATTGCAGTAGCCCCCTCACTGGTGTCCCTGCTTCTACCCTGGCCCCTCTGTAGTCTGTTCTTGATCCAGCAGCAGAGCAAGCCTTCCGAAATGCAAGTCAGGTCATGTCACTCCTCTGCTCAAAATCCTCCAGTGGCTTATCCACCCCCCATATTCTTCTAGCACCTCAGCTGGCCTCATAGTCTGTCTCCTGTCACTCTCTGACCTCATCTCCTCCTCCTCTTCTCCACTCTCTCTACTCCAGCCACACTCCCTCCTTGCTGGTCCTAGAGCACAGCAGACACTCTCCCACCTCCAGAAATTTGCACTCGATCTTGCTTCTACCCAGGACTCCCTTCCCCCAGATAACCACATGACCTCCTCCCTCACCTCCTTCAGGTGCTTGCTCAATTATCACCTTCTCGGTGAGACCTCCCTGACCAGCCTCTGTCCCAGCACTCCTCATCCCCTTTTTCTGCTCATATTTCACCATCACCCTCATCCAACTGACATATTTTCTTGTTATTGGACCCATTTATCTGTCTCCTCCTGTCCCGCTACAATATAAGGACAGGGATTTCTATCTGTTTGCTCACTGCTGTTCTCTATCTCTACAGCCTAGGCAATGTTTGGCATATAATATACGTTCAGTAAGTATATTTGGACTGAAAGAAAAAAATCCATAGCATAAAACAGAGTTGTTTTCTCTTTCTACGTGAATTCAGGAAAAGTTTTATACTGATAAAAATTGCCTCAGAGTGCCTCGAGTCTCGAGCGGCTGGGTGTGAGGGCCATTCCTCCTGGGAAGGATGAGTGCGTGAAGCTCAGGAGAGTCAGCACACAAGGAGAGCACATGCAGTCCATGTTGAGAGTGTCATGGAATCATTGCTCCTTATATGGGCACGTGAGGAACAGCTAACCAGACATACGGACATCTCTCCGTTGATAGCTTGAAAACTGGAGCAGAAAGGCCCACAGCATGTGACATATCTGAGCCCACAACTGAAGAGGATGCTGCCCATAGGAAGCCCAGAAAGCATTATGTGATGGCAGTAATGGTTTCTGGCATTGCTGTCCTCTTGGGTCATGTGGGCTGAAAACCTGGACCATGTGAAATGTTGAACGTAGAATGGGTCAGCCCTCCTGAGTTGCCTGCTCAATCATTTCCATCCTTCATGATATTCCATTCGTGTTCCATAAAGTGCCCATGTGTGTGAGCTCTGCTGAAACAGCAAAAGAAAAGCCCCCAGTGTTCTGTACCAACAGCATACTATGGTTTGAACTCAGCATGAGGTTACTGAATCACACATGGTCCTGTCTATCCACTTAAATATTATTAATCATACTAACTACTCCACCTTTTCCCCACTGTCTAGGACTGTTCTCCTCATGGAGCATGCTCTAAGAGTTGTTCACACAAACATCTATAGTGTTGCAGAGAGAATTTTTTCCATGTGGACAAAATTATTTACTGACTAACACAGGAAATTTAAGTCACTCAGATTCTGAAGGTATCTCAGAACGCCCCTTTTTCTCTTTACTAATCATTGAACCAAGGAAAAGCCACTGGAAAGGACTTTGGAATGCATTTATAAATAGCTGGCTTGCTTGGAAGGCATTAAAAGTGGTTTTCCTGAAGATTTGCGGAACTGCTTGACTGTTGGTTTTGCTGAGTGGACCCTCAAAAACCCAAGTGGTGTGAGCTGGCTGCATTCCGTTCTTTGAGTTCTCAGAAGCAAACCCTTTGGATATTCAAAACTGTATTTAAATTTTCACAAAGTTTGTAACCGAATTCTCAAGGATGGCCAAGCCTTCAGTTGGATGTGCCAGCTTGTGGTCAGAGGCCTACAGCATTTTCATGGTATGAAAAATCAAATTTGCTGGCAAATCTCTTTAAGCTAGTAGTGAAGTGTTGTGTTCCTATGAGCAGTCATCACTGGAGACCAGAGTGATGATGAGACTAGAAACATAAAAGCTGTTGCATGACACAATGCGGTGATGGGGCAAGAGTCCCCAGGTCTTTGTTTCAGAGGCCCTTGTTTCATAGGGAGCACACCCTCTACTATAAAGCCCACAGGGCTGAGAGCAAGGGCCTCCCACAGCTCAGCAAAGATGCCAGCTTCAGCCCCTCCCTTGCTCAGCAGGGGCTGAGAATTCTCACTGGGTCAGGTGTGGCTCATAATGCCATGACATCCTCCACTTTGGCCTTTGGGGACTTTGAATAGATCAGGGCTTTCCTTCTGGGGATTTGGATGGCTTGGTGCAAGTGGAACTCACTCCTATTAGGGAAAATCAGCACTCATTCCTTGTGTGGCACCAGGAGGTGACCCTGAGGCCTGATGACATTCCCTCCCCTCTCCCACTCTCAGCCACCACCATTCCCCAGTCTTGGACAGGCTACTGAGCAGCCAGGCGCCAACTACCTGTTAAGCCAACTGAAGCCCAGAGGCAAATAACAGGCATTGAGGGAAGGTCCATCTGTCACCCTTCGCCACACCCCATGGGACCCACAGATTGTTTCTCTCCCTGTAATGGTGCCCTTGTTATCCATAGTGCCTGTGGTCATCAGCTGTATAGAATGCTGCGGGTGGGCTTGCTGGCCCCGTGGTCCCTGGGCCATCACCCCACCTATGGCCCTGAGCTATGGCACAGTTTTCCAACTGTTGGTTCAGAATTCATTCAGGTGTCTCTGGGGCTGCAGCTGGCATCCCTGTGCGGGATGGACCAGCCTCCAGGTTTCACCATAGAGTGTTTTGTCTTCTTCCAGTGGTTTCTTGAGATCCAGCTGCCTGTGAGTGGAGAGTGCCTTTGCTTACATGGTAGAGATTTTTACAGAGAGCCTAAATGAAGTGTGACCACTTTACACTTCCAGCTGTGGTTCATGATCTTCTTTCCTTGTAGCAAATGTCTTGAGCCCCGCTCTGCTCTGCTTGTGTTTTATTTAGAAACAGAGCCATGGTGGTGGTCTGAGGAAAGACTGTCAATTTCCATTGCCTCCTACCCGACACGTTGACTTCCCACAACACAGGAAAAATGTGGGCAAACCACTGTGAACATAGTATCCATCAGGAAGCCAAGTTGGAACAACAGTGAAAATAATAGAGAGAGTGAGAGAGGGAGGAAGAATGGCAGACTTCTCTAGTCCATCTACAATAAAATCATTACAAATAATAAATCATTCTTGATTTATTCTGCAAACACTGGCAGAGCAAGCAGCTATTATGTGCCAGGCTCTGAGAAGAGGAATAAGTCACACAGCACTCCCAGAAATTCGGTCTTGGCAGAAGACAGATATATAAAATGTAATTGCAATACCATGTAAGAAAAGTAATAATGGAGGTATGCCCAGACTCGGGGATGATACAAAGGTACAAAGCCCACCCTGGGGAGGGGGCAGGAAATGCTTCAGGAAGCAGGCTCTTCAAATCAGGACTTGGAGGATGTGTAGGAGTTCACCAGAAGAACAGGTGAAAAGGACAACTTTCCAGACAGAAGGAATGGTCACTGTGTGTAAGTGTGCGTTGGAGGCAGTATCTGGTTCTCCCTTCTCTCTGCCTGCCTCTTATACAGATAGGCGGAGGTAACAGTTCTCTACACTTTCTCCAGAGTATGCAGAGATAGATACCTGGCACCGTGGCAGGTGGCACTAGACCACAGTCATTTCCTGTGACAGTTGGTAAGTTAGTCACTCCTGGTGGAGTACGTCATCTGTGTGTGCTCGTGGACCTGCAGCTTCATTTCTCCTCACTTAGGAATGGGGAAGGCCAGGCCCCCTGCTACCAGTGGCTGTTTAACCGTATGTCTTGGACGTTGCCAGCAGATGACCTTCATGCTGCCACAGGGTCTGGCTTCTATGAGCCAGACAGCCCATGTGAGGCAAGCCATAGCCACTTGCTCCTTAGAGAAGGTTCCTTTTTCAACTAAGGATATGGCTTCTCTCACACAGCTTGATGGGAACTGGCCTAGCAAATGTAAGGGCTACACCTTGTTGTAGTCCTTCTGCAGAGAGGAGCCTTATGCAGAGCCCAGTCTAAGAGAGGGCCAAGTTGGCACATGTCACAAGCTTTATGGCTCATGAAGGGAAGGCCTTTGCAACTTGGGTGGTGGTCCTGCTCCAAAGTTAAGTTTTACTCACAGTGTGTGAAGTTTCATGGGAGGTTTGTCTCAGGACTCAAGCTTCACTTGCTGACACTGAAAACCTGTCTGTGAGCAGCTTTCTAATGCTGCAGGGGGAGGCTCTTGTTAATATGCAAGAAAGGAAAAACTTATAAATGATGGCTTACAGAGAGTGAAGGCCTGGAACTTTATTCCAGGTGATAGTACTGGGTCTTTCAAAGAACTGTAGTGTTAATCTAGAAGAGACGTGAAATGAATGTCCTCCTATTCTTTCTTCTTCTTGCAAAATCATCTGAAAGATTTACCTCTCTGGGTTGCTCTGCCCTTGCTTTTGGACAGTGATTCTCAAGAACTGACCTGATTTCTGGGAATTAAAGTTGGGTGGGATGGAAGGATAATTTTCCAAGGAGACATCAATAACTTTGCCATTGGATGCCATTAGGGTATTGATGTCAATATGATATTAATACCAATATCCATTAGAATATCCAAGTTGGTGGCAAGACTTATGTCTTACTAAATTATAAAATTTTGTCCCCCCTCCATGTATGCACCAGGCAGGGCTGCCCATGATCTAATTTCTGCAAAAATGAGTCAGTTAATATGGGAACTTCAATTAATTTGTGATAAGGATATCCATATCCCTAAGAAGAAAAGATGCACCCAAGAGATCAGTGACCACCCAGAAGCTTAAACTTAGAAATGGAGGGCTGGCTTGTTTTCCCCAAGGATGATCTGGGGAAGCTTCTTAATGAGAGTGGTGTTCTGATCATCAAATCGATCGCATTTAATCAAAGGCTAAAGAAAGAAAAATTTCTTCTGAATAACTAACAAAAAAATGAATACCATTTACTGCTGTCTTGTGGCTTTAATAGCCTTTTTCATGTGCTGTCAAATTTAGTTCTCACAGCACCTCTGTAAGGTAAGGTCGTTATCCCAAGTTGAGGAACGAGGACTCAATGCTTGCCCAACATCACACAGCTGGTAAGTCATAGAGCTGGGTTTGTATCCAGGGCTGTTTGACTCCAAGACTCACGTGCTTCCCTCTCTACTGTACTTGACATCCCTCCTGGGAGTGTGGCTCACTCCCCAATCACCAGAGGTAGACTCGGTCAACAGAACAGACAGATGATGAGCACACCACCAAGAATCACCCACTAAATGAGGAGCGTCAACAGCAGGACAGAGAGGCACCAATGGCTATCAAAAGAAGAACTAATAGCAGAGGGTGCAATAACAAGGCAAACAGAAGATTTTAGACTAAGCAGGATAGGTGTCTTCAAAGAGATGCAAAGAGACGTTGTTTCCATGAAACAGAATAAACTAGAGTTTTGTACATTTAGAATTTCGATCATTCAAGTTAAAAACCTCAGTATATAAGCTGTGTAGTAGAATGGATATAAAAGAATAAAATAGTGGGTTGGGAACTTGAGGGATTTTCCAAAAATGTAGTGCAAAAGGACTGAAAAAAAAAAAAAAGCCAGTTAAACTTGTTACTCCATTATTTTGTAACAATCTGGAATGAAAATCCCAGATGATCTCAGTATAAGAGTTAGAACTAGGCAGGAAAGCTGGAATTGCAAAATTCTTGTCTTGTTTTAGGGGGAGAGTTTATGTACCAATTAGCTCAAGATTTTGATAAAATAAAAAAGTTTAATACTAAAAATTTTAAGGGCAGCTTAGAAGAATAAAAACAATGTAGGAAATCAAAACCAATAAGGAGAATTTTAAAAGAAAGATCTCATGAAGAAAATTAATAAAATGGCAAGAATAAATCCAAATATATCAATAATCAAAATAACTATGAATGAATTAAATGCCCCTGTAAAAGACAGAGACTATCAGATTGGATTTTTTTTAATTCAAATATAAGTTTCTTTTAAGAGACACACTTTTAAAAGTTACCCATAATGTAAGGCATTCAAAGAAAGACAAGGCAAGTGCTAACCAAAAGAGAGCAAGTATAACGATGTTAATAGCAAATGAAACAGAACCGAAGCAAAAAAAATCATTAAACAGGGCAAAAAAATATACTTCACAATGATTAAAAATACAGTCCACTGAGAATTTGTAATATAAATGAACTTTTATGTAACCAACCTCACAGCTGTGAAACATAGAAAACAATACCTGATAACAATACAGGGAGAAATTGACACCGTCACAATCATTGCAGGAAAATTTAATACACGTTCCTCAAAAATCATCACAAAGGTAAGCATAAAATAATGAGCATTTGAATAATGCAGCTGGCAATTGGGATGTCTTAAATAGAGAGCAAGACAGAATGAGTCAGAATAGCTGGGTGTCATTAGTGCTCCCCTGCTTACCCGCTTTTGATAACTTTGAGGAAGTTACCTAAACTCTCCAAGCTTATTTTCGTGATCTGTAAAATGAGCTAATAGTGGTACCTACCTCACATTGTGAGGATTGAAGAAACTAATGATATTGGGCAATTAGTAGAGTTCCTAGTACATAAATAAGGGAATGTACATTCTTTTCAAACATATGTGAACATTTGCAAATTACCCATGTATAAGGCCACGAAAAAATCGTTATAGAATTTTAAAAAGAATAATACAAACCACATCCTCAGACTACAATGCAATAAACCTAGAGGCTAATGACAAAACGTTAGCCAAACAACTAACCAAAAACCTAACTACTTGGTAATTTTTATTTTTTATTTTTTTATTTTTTTATTTTTGAGGAACATTAGCCGTGAGCTAACTACTGTCACTCCTCCTCTTTTTGCTGAGGAAGACTGGCCCTGAGCTAACATCCATGCCCATCTTCCTCTACTTTATATGTGAGACGCCTACTACAGCATGTCTTGCCAAGCAGTGCCATGTCCACACCCGGGATCCGAACCAGCGAACCCCAGGGCGCCGAGAAGCCGAACATGCAAACTTAACCGCTGCGCCACCGGGCCAGCTCTACTTGGTTATTTTTAAACACCATTTTAATTAACTTTTTAGATAAAGAAGAAATCAAAGAGGAAGAGATGAACAAACCAGAAATGAAAGACAAGGAAAGCTTATGCATATCAAAACCAATGGGATGTATACAAAACCTACAAGAGGAAAATCTCTCTACTTACATGTAGAAAACAAAAAGACTGAAAATAAGTGAGCTAAATTGACAACATAAAAGCTAGAGGGGGCCAGCCTAGTAGCATAGGGGTTAAGTTTGCACGCTCTCCTTCAGTGGCCAGGGGTCGCAGGTTTGGATCCTGGGCACAGACATACACACCGCTCATCGATCCAAGCTGTAGTGGCATCCCACATACAAAATAGAGGAATGTTGGCACAGATCTTAGGGCCAATCTTCCTCACCAAAAAAAAAAAAAAAGGCTAGAGGGGCTGGCCCTGTGGCTGAGTGGTTGGGTTCACACACTCCACTTTGGCGGCCCAAGGTTTTGCCAGTTCGGATCCTGGGTGCGGACCTGGCACCGCTCATCAAGCCATGCTGGGGTGGCATCCCACATAGCAGATCCAGAAGGACCTACAACTGGAATGTATAACTATGTACTGGGGGGGGGCTTTGGGGAGAAGAAGAAAAAGAAAAAGATTGGCAACAGATGTTAGCTCAGGTTCTAATGTTTTAAAAAATGAAAAGGCTAGAAAAGGCACAACAAAATAAACTCAACTCTAAGAAAGTAAAATGAAGTTATTATTAAAGATAAATTAGAATCATGAAATAGAAAACAACAGTAACAGTAACAAAAGTATTTTACATCAATAAAACTAAAAGATGGATTTTTTTTTTGTCCAATAGATAAACCTATAGCAAACTTGATCAAGAAATAAAGTGATGATGCCAAAAACTACGCGAGAAATGACAACAGAACTACATTCATATGGAGAAGATTTTTAAATACTTTTAATTCATTTCACATTAAATACTTTTCACAATTTTATCCCCACAAATATAAAAAAACTAAAAGAAATGCATGAGGTAGGAAAATCCAACTAGACCAATTACCTTAGAAAACAATGTAAGGAGAGTCAAAGAGCTATGCCTTGAAACCAGACCCAAATAGCTCTAAAGGCAAGTTCCTCCAAGCTTTCATGAAACAGATAATTTCTGTGTTATATAAGCAGTTCCAGAGAGTAGAAAAAGATGAAGAACTCATTCTAGGAAACTAAATGTAACCCTGGTTCAGAAACCAGAAATAGAGAGTGGGCACTCACACGTAAGTGGAAGCTGCAGGTCAAACTCACTTTGAAAACAGATATGAAATTCTTTAAACAGATATGAAAATTCTTTCAAAACAGATATGAGGGGCCGGCCCGGTGGCGCAGTGGTTAAGTTCACACGTTCTGCTTTGGCGGCCTGGGGTTTGCTGGTTCGGATGCCAGGTGCAGACCCTCCAACTGCTTGTCAAGCGATGCTGTTAATATTCACAGTTGGTTAAAATGAGGAGAAATAGGCACTCTCACATACTGTTGGTGTGAAAGGCAATTTGATAGTAACTATCAGAATTTAAAATATGAGTCCCAACAATTCCACTTTGAGGAACCTGCCTCAAAATATATCCTGCAAAAATTTCTAATTTTTTATAGTAGATGTGGATTGTCATCATTCTCAGCATAAATGTAGGCTTTTCCTATTTGATGAAGTAGAAAATAATAATACTCTGTTAGGATTCTGAGAGGAAACTGTTAGATTCAGGCTAAGAAAAGTACTAGTAATAATAAAATTTTATTTAGAACTTACTACAGATGAGGCACTCTACCAAGTACTTTGCCTGGACAAATTCATTTAACCTTCATGATAATTTAGTGAGGAAACGGAAGCACAAAGGGATGGCCGAGGTCACAGAGTTGGGAAGTGGCTAAGTTGGTGGTGTTTGCTCTTAACCACTAGACTGCACGGCCATGTCCAAGGCCTCGTGACATCCCTTTGTCTGGACATATAGCTGTCCAGCAGCATTAGCATCACCTGGAAGTTAGAAAGGTAGAAATTCAGAATCTCAGGCTCCACCTCGATCTGCTGACTCAGAATCTGTGTTTTGACAAGATCCCCAGTGATTCATTTGCACATTAATATTTGAGAAGCCCTGGTCTAAAGCATGTTTCTTAAATCTCTCCGAGCTTCTCTTTCCTCGTCTATAAAATGGTGATGACAGTCCTTGCCCTACAAGGCTGTTGTGAGGACTTTTTTATCCATACATTCATTCCTTCAGCAAGTATTTTGCACCCACCATATGCCAAGCACTGGGTTACCATGGAGAACAAACCGGACAAAAAATAATAATTTCCAGCCCTCATGTAGTTTACATCCTGGTAGAGAGAGACAAGTAATAAATAAGTAGAACACATTGTATATTACATGACGGTAAATGCTATGGAGAAAAAGGCAAGGGGCTGACAGTGGGAAAGGTGGTAGTTTTAAGTAGAGTGGTCGGGCCAGGTCTCACTGAGACCTTCATTCAGAGTCAGGGGACCCAAGCTGTCTCTGGAGTTTGTAATGTGATCTTCTTTGCACCTGAAGGCCTTGCCAAGTCTGTGTTTCCTGAGAATTCTTTCTCCTTGCTTTTAGCCCTAGTTAGTTTCTCTCCTTTGAAATGCCAGCGCCTATGCTGACCCTGCATGGTGTCCCGATTGGACATCCAGGAGTCTCTGTGTGTGTGCTCATTAGCACTCACTCTGGGGAGCCTTCTGCCACAAAGTGAATCACTTATTTCGCTGGCAACAGCAGTTGACAGTAACACGGATTTTTAAAGCCAGATGGTGGTTAAGGCACCTTTCACATGAGAAAAGTCCTGGGTTTTATGGCTGAGTTATGCTTGGAGGATAATCGCAACAAGAAGTCTCTCCTGCAGCAGGCTTGCTGGAGGCCAAGACTTGACTTGCATACAGGCCAGGCCTGGCATTTTAGAGGTGCCCAGCAAATAACCCAAAGCAAAATGAACGACTCACTTTTTCCCCCCCCTCAATGTCTGCTGCTCTCCCCCATGGCAAACACATGCTGCTTTCTTCCCCCTCCTTCAGTCTCAGTTTTTTCCGTCGAAATTTGAGGGTTTACCCTGAGCCGAATGAGCACTCATCCTGGGTGGAAGGTTCCTGCTAACGAGAATTCAAAGCTTAGAAACACCCCCCCACTGCCCCCCAGGATGCAAAGTCCTTGGGTGGTGTCCATTCTTCTCCTTGATATCCTGTGACTTAAATGGTGTCATGTGGTGTTAACTGTTATTAATACAGCTTATGTTATAAGAAAGCGAAGAAAAAGCAGAAGAAAACCCCCTCCAGGAGCAGGAGAGTTTACGGCCCTGGGGTGGGTTTGAGGAATTATGGGATCCAAGTCTCTGCCTCTGGACAGAATTCAATCGAGACATCTCCCCAGGACAACAGAACCATGTTTCCAGCAAGTTCTCCCAGTTAAGCCATTCTGCTACCCCTTTAATCTCCTTTTTTATGACCATTCTCGATTCTTCATGCTCTAGTTTCCCTGACCTTTTCTGAGCTAAAGTGGAAAACAGTTGCACAGCTCCCTCCATGGAGAGGTTGAGCTGTTAGTCATTCTTCCCTCTTCTCTTCCAGAAAAGATCACAAGTCTTTTAGTTCTCTTTTCCTGTCCTAGGTCATCTTCTTTGCTCTCTCCGTATTCTCCAAATAAATAAAAACAGTTATTACTCAGGCAGGGAAGACCTGGTTTACCATTGGAAAAGGTGCCGACTTCTACTCCTAATAATTTTTCTGTGTAACTCTCAGAGACACCTTGAGGTTCTCTCTAAAAAGATCAATGAGGAGATCTTAATGGCCAAAACCAGGTGGTCCAAAACCCTGCATGACCTCCCACCTGCCTTTCCAGGCCGTGCTCTATAATATCTTCCACTCCCAAGATCACCCCTGACCTTGTCTTCCAGCTACTCCAGACCATGAAGGCTGCTGATCTACCACCATGCACTTCCCTAGGCCTCTTGACCTTGCTAATGGCTTCTCCCTTCCTTGGCTGTAGAAAGCCCAGTCACTCCTCAAGACCTGATTCACATATCCTCTGTTTCATCAAGCCCTCCCAGATGCCTTTCCAGATAGTTGTGCCTCAGGGCCTTTGCACCTGCCTCTGCTAAGAACACTCTTCCCCCAGATCTTTGCATGGCTGGCTCCTTCTCATCATGCAGGTCTGAGCCCAAAGTTTGCCTCTTCAGGGAGGTCTTCCCTGACCCCCTTAGCTAAAGTTGCAAACCCCCACCAACTGTCTGTCCCATTTCTCTGTTCATTGCACTTACCACTATCTGAAATTACTATTTTTGGTTGTCTGTCTTCTTCCACAAGATTAAACACACCATGACGGTAAAGGTCACGGCCGCCTTGTTTTCTGTGTGTCCTCAGCATTTGATGCCTGGACCGTAGTATGTGTTCATATAAATGAAAGAATGGACTTCTCTGACTTTTTTAGTATCACCATCACAAATACTTCTTTCTGCCTTAGGATGGGGTTTGTGTCCTTAGACACCTCTACATCCTGCTGTCTAATGAGCACCTCATATGTCCTAGGAACTCGGGAAATTTGCATTGAATTGAAATCCCCAGGTAGAGATGTTTTCACAACTTCCCTAACCCACAGCAGAGGTTGCCTTAATTTCAATGTGGGAGTAAGTAAGAAGGTAAATCTTTGAAATAAGGAGCTGAATCACTTATCAGAAATGAAGGCTTCTAAGAGCAAACTTAAACACAAATTTTGGCCAGAGATATTATGAAAACGTGTTCTCTCTCTCTCTCTCTTTCACACACACACACACCCCCCAAGTCTGCTGATCTCAGCAATGGCTTCTAACCATTTTTTTTTTCTTTTTCTTCTTTCTGCCCATGTCTGAATGTGAGCTGAATAGTCAAGTTCCTGAAATGGGTCAGGATTAGGTTGGCTTCAGTATTTTTTCCTCAACAGAAGGCAAACACTTAAAAGGGGGAAGATGGCTGATTGAATTCTGGAGCGAGAGTTACGTTCCTGGGTTCTTGGGTCAATTTTAGTTTTGGCTGGAGGGAGAAAGTGTGTGTGTTTCTCTGCACAGCTTACACTCGACACACACTGTCTGGAAGGCGGGGATAAGCTTCAGCCGGGGCTGTGCGTGCACAGTGTGGTTCAGAGGCTGCCCTTTGACCCATGTGGACAGAGCCAAGGAAGCGAGGCAGCAGGGCTGTCTTCCCGCTGACTGAGGGCGCCGGCCTTATCAAGGAGTCGAGGGTCTTGTGCTCACGGCTGCTCTGACATCTGGAAGCATTAACCCTTCATTGCGGCGTGCAGGCCGGCTGGGATGCTGATGCTTGGATGCCTGGGGTTTTCTGGTCTCTGACATGAATAGGCCTTAAAAGTTGGTGATTATGCAGTTTACTTTCCTTCAGTCTTTTTTTCATTCCTTAAAAGCAGCATGACACAGGGCCCTGTCATTGCAGGGGTGATGGGTTGTTACCAAAGTCGATAACAGGAAATCTCGCTGAGGATAAACAGCTCATCGGTCATTGCCAAGAAACACATGGTTCTCATTTAACCTGCCGAGGACTAATTGTGTACACTTCGGAAGCACAAAAACAGGAAAACGCCTTTCTGACAGACACACCAAGTTTCTTCTGACCAAAAGGAACTTTCTGCACGTTGTCCAACACTAGGAAGTAATTATCTCCCTTGCTGTCAGGGAGCCCACTTTACTTACTCCTCCTCCACAATCTACGCTTACGACCAAAAGCTCATTTCAGGCCTCCCATGAAAGTCCTGAAACTTTAGACTTAATGAATGACATTTAGGGTTCTCTTTTCACTGCTCTGCTGTCTATACTCTCAGACAAGCAGTGTAAGAGGTTAAACAGATTGTTACACATGAAACATGGCATCCGGAAAATGATTATTTACCTTTTGATAAAATACTAATAGAGGACTATATCTAATAAATGCAGAGATAACTCAGTGAATAAGTCTGCTACTTTGTCCTTTAACGTAAGATGGACATGAGCTTTGTTCTTTACCAGAGATGGGTGCAAGAGCTAGAACTGGAATTTAAATAAACCAATACAACTCCAAGGACTGTGTTGTGTCCCATATGGGGCTACTGACTCATTTATTATCCAAATCAACAGACCTTTCTGCTTCCAAAATGTTTCATTATCTATGGAAGGAAAACATTTTTGGCATGCATGTCAAGTGCTCAGATAACATATTTATGTCTCGCTTTTTTGCTGAAGAGAATCTGCCTGCATCTGGAAATTCTTTTGTGTCACTGCGTCTCTGAAACTACATCCCATCTGCATCACTTTAACTCCAGTAAAAGGCCATCCCCATGCTTGTGAAACGGGCCTCATCTGGGGGACTCGTCATTCTCTGATTGAATGTAAAGGAATTGTCTTACAGGGGAGCCTGGCTGGCTGCACTCATGCCTTTCCAGCATGTTGGCCCGTCATACCCAGAGGAAGAGGGTGTGGGGAGAGAATGCCATTGTTTTAGCCAAACCCTAGAGCTGGTGGGGAAAAAAAAATTGGCTTTTATCATAAGAAGTGAGAATTTTAATGAAATGATGGTGGGCTCATACAGAGGTCAAAAATGTACAATGGATTGTGCTCTCCCTTTCCTCCAGAATGTTGCTTTTGAGGCTTTGCCCCTTCATTTTCGGTTACAACTTTGGTCTCAGGAACACCCTGACATTTCGCACCTAATACAACTTTTTACAGGGGTGATGGCCTTAAAGGGATGGGGAAGCAAATCTTTTATTTAGAAGATAATTTTCAATTAGAGTAGAGTTAAAGTCATGATCTCCTCAGGCTTTTTAAAGTTACTATCTTTCCCTTTCTAGGAATTGAGTGACACTGGATCATTCTTAAACTTATTGCTCCTCCCGCTCCAGCCCCAAGGCTGTGGGTTTGGCAGCGGCTGTTATTCACGGATAGCTGTTATATGCTTTCCTTTACCCTTTTCAGTTCAAAAAGAGAGCATGGCTCTTCGTTTGAGGGTTGAGGCTAGGAGGGACTGTCCACAGCTAGAACCTCCTGTGAACTTACCTAGTATTGCTGCGATCTTCAAAGTGCTTTTCTTCTTCAGAAATCAAAGTGCTTTTCCATTTTGTCTACTTCTGTGAACACGTTGGAGCCTCTAGCTACATGCAGAAGTAAATATCAGAAAATCAGGACTTGCTAAACTGATAAATAAAGGGACCCTTTTCATAAAGCAAAAGAATCCATAACTTCAGAAGGGTCCACCAAAAGATGCCTTTGAGAACCCCTACCTATAACTGATATGCATTCACACAAAAATTGTGTTCTCAGCCTTTCAAATATAGTAGTAGCATAAAGCTAGGCATGTCCTCTATAAGGAACTACCCAACATTGCTATCACTGTTTCTCTGCTCTTACATTAAATAGTGTCATTGCAACTGAAAAAATCAGGGTAGATAAATGGAGCCTTTGAGCATCCACCTCTTCTGTTGTTACATTATTCTTGAAATGAATTAATTGAAATAATTTTCATTATTACAAAGTCTTGAAGTGAATGGTGATACATGAAAGGATTTGTCTTAGGATTTATTATTAAAATGTTGTCATCTTTTACTGTTCTTTGGTCAATACCAAGAAACACTCAATAGTATATCATAGCAACATAATTTAACATAAGGCATAACGTAAAGGACTCTGTAAGCCTGTGAAAGACTGCTTATCACAGTTTACTTTTTGCTGAATGGAAAATATGGAGCTCTTATTTATCTTTCTAGTGGTAAACTTCTTAAATCAGCCTAATTAACCACTTCGTATTATCTCTCTATCATTTTGTGAGTATAGTTTTTATTTCAAACCTTGGAGTCCTAAAATTAATATCACCAAAGCCATTGTGGTAAACGTTCAGCCTCCCACAGCAGAAGGGGGACTTATCTTGTTCCAAGTAGGCAGTAGGTAATTGAATTAGCAAAGAAGGCATTCAAACGTTCTCCAGATTTTCAAACGCAAGGGGCATGTGAATTCAGAGGAGCAGGTGGTAAGTCAGGGGACAGGTCATGTTTACCCAGTTGCCATCAGCTGTGATTGCTGTAACTTGATATGGGAAAGTGGCCCAAGGATGTAACAAAGAACATAAAGTCAATGATTAACAGATAAAAGTGAGTAGACATGAAACACATGTTATTCAAAAATGAACCTATTCTGTCTTTAATCCAAGACAATTCAGCAAGCATAGTTTTTAGATCAAACTTCACTCAAGACCCACATTGGTGAAGACTCCAAGCGTGGCTTATGGGGAGTCCTGTCGTCATTGAGTTTGTTCCTCTGCTAATTTGATCTTCCATTTCTCTTTTATTGGCTATGTACTGCATTCAAGGCAGTGAACTTTGTACATCAAGCCAGGCTTTGGTGACCTTTCCCATTCCTGGAACCCAGCCAGCTGGAGTATGGTCAAGGAATGGGGCTGATGCTGGTAGAAAGGGACCATCTATGCCTTAGCCTGTTAAAAATATATCAGTAATACCGCATTCCTCAGGTGGAAAGTGGTTCCTTAATTTTGAGCCCTGTTAATCCGCCTTCTGAATAACTGCCTTTCCTCTAAGATTGGCCTACAAGACCCTCCGCCATGTCCAAGCCCACCTCTCCTGCCTTGTTTCTGCCCACTACTATCCAGCATTCATCTAATGCTAGAGCCATATTGAATTTCTAGGCTCTCTAGACTCAAGTCTGTTGTTTGTACCTCCCTGATTTTGCATATGCTGTTCCTCTCTGCCTGGAATTACCTTCCCGCTTCTCTCTTTACTCTCTTGAGATTTTCTTTGTCCTCTAAGATCCAGCTGCAGTGCCACCTCCTTTAAGTCAAGAATGCAGATCATGACAGGGGCTGACGTGCTGGGAAAGGGAGAAATTTGTAGACAAGATTTGTAATTACAATAGGAGCCCTGCTCTGAGGGCTGTGAAAGGACAAGCAATGAGATGATGAACTGGGTGTGTGTGGAGCAAAGGCTATGCAGCCTGCGTGCAAGAAAGGTGGAGCAGGACAGGGAGCTTCCTGGTGGGGACTTTGGAGATGGTGCTCCTTCCACAGTCAAAGCTTGTAGGTATATAACAGGTTACTTAACCTCTCTGGGGCTCAGTTTTCTTAGCTGTAAAATGGTGAAAATTAAGAAGACCAGATGTCCCAGTTTGCCTAGCACATCCCTGATATATGTCTCTGTCTTGCTATTCTAGCTGGTTGACTCTCCCACTTCACTCTCAGAAATGTCCTGGTTTGGACAATAAATTACATAGTCATCCTACAGATAGCAGTACCTTCTGTGCATGAGTGTTGTAAGGATTCAATGTATGCCATAGCTCTTAGAATCATACCTGATGTTAGCTGGTATTATTCCTATTTATGTCTGAACTCAGTATGGAGATGGGGCCTTAAGCAACTGGAGTTGGTTTCCAGGGTGATACACTTGGAATGTGAGACTTAGAAAAGAGATTGGAGGACTTTTCTGGCCCTCCAGTCCTCAGGCCCAGGACAGGGACTGTGTTAGGGCTGCTCCGTTCTGGGACCCTGAGGGAGACCTGTGTCCTTTCTCTCATCTTAGGTCAGCAAACAACTCTGAGGTAACTTGTGCAGGCCCCTCTCCTGAGGCTGCAACATGGAAATGCCCTGTTTCCTCCAACCCCTTTATCAGACCACCACAGCCTGGAGAGTCTTTAGTAAAAGCTCTAGACATTCCTTTGAATGGTAACATTCAAAATGAAGGGTGGATTCACTTTTTCAGTATCACATCTGTGGAATCGGCCCTGATGCATACTTTGAACCCAGTATTTCATGAAGCAAGGTTTTGCCAGACCATCTAGAGTGTACAGGGGGCACTTCATCCTAAGGCAGGCCTGGGACCTCGGAGGCTTCTGACCATGAAGCCTCTCCTGACCGAGGCTGACCCGGACTCTGCTACCACATGATATCCACATTCTCCTTGGGCTCCTGACAGTTTCCCAAGTCACCACCTTCTCTTGGTTTCAACTTGCACAATGTTTTCTTTGGGGTTGAGGCATGGGGAGGAGGAGAGGCCAAATACCAACAAAAAACCCTCAATAGCTTGGCATAAATAAGCCTTGACACTGAGGCCCGCATCCTCTTGTCCTCTTTTGTGTGTTTGGTAAAGTTCTTTCATTCACATTCCAATAGACATGGGCCTCATCCAGCTCCCAGAGGTCCAAGAAGATAAGCAGCCATGTTATGGGAAGCATTTGGACTCAGATAGTTTGGAAAATAGATGGGAAGTGAGTGGGTAGAGATGAGCAGGGGGCAATGGCCACAGAGTCCTTGGCCAGCCAAGAAACAAAGCTGTTGGACATTAGCACTGTGGTGCTTAGATTATCTACAATGCAAGGAGAAAACATTACTTCCCTTGATTTTGAGCAAAGAGCGTGGTTAAAACCAAGTTGTGGGGGGGGTGGATGGTCAGCAATTGCTTATCTACGTAATGGGAGATTAGGTGTTCCCACGCTCTAATTAAAATGCACAGATAGTCCTCAAAGAGTGGAATTAGCAACTGAAGACAACCTTAGTGACCACATTGGCCACCATCCTAATTTTACACATGAGGAAACTGAGGCCCTAGAGACCTGAATTGGCACAGCTGTTAGGAGGCAGAGCTAGGGCTGAAGCCCAGGTCCATCGAGTTCATCAAGGCCATCTGTGCCACAGGATTCCTGCACTGGGTTCTACTTGCTGCCAACAACCAGTCACATGACTGTGGACAAATCATGGAACTCGGAGTCTCTGGTTCCTTATCTGTCAACTGAGGCCACAGGACCGCATGGGCTTGGAGCTGCCTTCCAGAAACAACATTCCAGGATGCTCTGTTCCCCTTCCAGCCTGAGACAGCACAGAGTGGCCTGGCCTCCCAGCCAGCAGGCACTTTTATCTCTCATGGTCTGAGGAGGAGTTGTTTTATTGCTCAGTGGCAGAAATGGGTCAGGATGGAGGACTCTGGGATTCCTAGGCTTCTAGGCTCACGGTCCCTTCCCTTTGACTGGGATAAGAACAGGAAGGAATGGTTTCCCTCCGCCTCCACCCCTCGATGATTCCCCCACCCTATCCCCATCCTCAGCCTCCATGCCTGAGAGGCAGGGAAATGGTTACAAACATCTCTGGAGCTGGATGGCCTGCACTCCAGCCCACTCTGCCACCTGCCAGCTGGAGGACCTGGCCTCCCCTGGCCTCTCAGTTTCTCCATCTGTAAAATGGGCATAGTAATGGCACTCCTCTCAGTAGACTGAGGACTGAATGAGCTAAAATATTTAAAACACTCAGAGCCTGGCACACAGTGAGGGCTGAACAAGTGTTGGATATTATTGTGGTTATCGCATACATGTCTGTCCGATGCACACAAAAATCCCTCCCCTTGATGACCCTGGCCAGGGACTGAGCTGCTCAGCTTTGGCTGAGAGAGCGTCTACAATGAGATTAGCTGGTCCCAATCAGACCCGTGCAACACTAAGCAACCTTCAATCTCCTTTTGAAAGAGGACCACCCTGAACCTTCCAGAAAAACGTCCTTTTCGCCGATTGAAGTGATTCCCATGTAACCACAGTCAGGAGCACAACTGGCTGAGATTTTCATTCACCACAGACTCAGTCTCAGCTTCCCTTCTCCAGATTCCACTGGGGCAGATCAGATTTCACATCGGATCACATCACATCATCATCATCACCATGTTCACAGGCTGCCCGAGCCTCCCAAAGGCAAAGAGGAAAATGAAGCTCTGAGCCATGTCTCTGCCCCACAGGGTTGGCACTGAGGCTTCAGTTGCTTCTCACCCCCTTGGCCGGCCATCCCAGCTCCCTGCCCTTCTGTGCTGGCGTCGTGTGAGGTTGACAGCGCCAGGCTCCTCACACCCTAGGCATGATGGTGAAACTGGCTGAGGTGGGGCTCTGCTCCCACACTTCTCCCTGCCTGGAAACTCAAAGCACCAGTTTGCAGAGCCAGGAGGAACTCTGTGCCATCCTTGATTTTAATTAGGGATGGATGCATCCTGCAAGGCCCAGAGGTTCTGTTTCTCTAAACCCAGACCAAATGTGTTTGCGTGGCCAGGCCTGGTCATCTTAACATAGGAATGTGAATGCCACAGGGCTGGAGAAGGACCATCTTTCCAGTGGCCTTTCAGCAAATGTCCATTCCAGAAGACAAACGGGGAAAATGGAGACCCACATGCTTCAGAGTGAAAAATGGTTGGAATTAAGAACATGAGCACGCACAATTTCTCAAATGCTGGAAGACTGTAAATGTTTTCCATCCACGATGTGTTGTATAGGCCTGAATAGAGGGCAGCCCCAAATAATCCAATCCCCCATTTCCCTAAGGAGGTAAATTTAACAGACTTTTTCCCAGCTTAGTAAGAATCAGAACTGTGGTTACCTTTTGGGTGGGGGATGGCAGTTGACTGAAAAGGGACAAGAAGGACATGTTCTGTAACTTCACTGAGGTGGTAGTTATGTGGGTGATTTCTGTCAAAATTCATCAAATTATTCCATTAAGATCTGTACATTTTAGTGAATGTAAACTTTACCTCAATAAAAAAAAGTTAGAAAAATAAGTAGTCATCTACTTATATTTAACCTAATCATGTAGTTGCTTACTTAAAATTATGTAAAAATTTATTACTTTCCATTCACACATTTCATAAAATGATTTTATGCAAATATGCATCTTTTGAAATCCATGTATCTCATTACTAAGCCGTTTTTTCAGTCAACAGTTTTCCAAAATGTATCATCTTCAGTTCATCTAATTTATTTGAAATGCGGAGCATTTTAAGTCTTTGTTTGATGCTGAAATTTTATTGCAAGACACAAATACCTATTTGTATAATATTTCAGTGGTTGTTTTTCTCAATTGTCTTGCGAGTGATTATTCGTGATCCTCACTGTATAAGCAATTTATGTTTTGCTTTCTAACATGAACTTTAAAATATTACTCACAATTTACAACAAGTGCACCCCAGGAATAATCACCAAATCTCTGTTAAATTTCATTGCCTCCTTTCCATTAATCCCCTCTAGTGACCTCTCAAAGCTTCAAAAGTCAACATTGACTGAGACCAGTTCTGGCTAATGTGTCTTCCCAGATTTTGTGGTTCAGATAAACCAATTGAGAGTACCAAATTATGAGATGCTTTTAAGAATAGTAAGTCCCAAACTGTGAGAGATTTGTAAAGGCGACACTCTCTTTTCTAAAACTTAATTTGAGGAAATAAACTTTCATCTTATTTATTTTCAGGCATATATAGCAAATCCTGGCATGTATTCAGACCAAAGATAAAAAAGAGATTAATTTAGCAAATTTGAGGGTCTTGTTTTATAGTTCATTAAAAGATTAGCATTGTTAGCTTAAGTTGGAAGTTTCTTTATGTAAAAATTTTAAAATAAATCTTAATGAGAAGTTGAAACATTCTTGAACAAACTCAAACACACTATATTTTACTCAAGGGCATTAAAGATAGGAGGGTTTAGTTTAAACAGATGATTCTGGTTAGAAATGGGATTATAAACACAGTCCTAAATTATGAATTACTAATTATTAATTTTGCAACTTGACCTTGAGTCATGTCCAGTCTTCAGCTATAACCAATGTGATATGATGATATATAAAGAAGACTTCGTTTTTTCAACAGTTTCTCAATTTAGGCATCAGAAATAGTATTGTTCTTGAAGAAATCCATTTGGAAGACTGTAGGCTATTGTTTTGTTTTTAATGTTGCTGTTGCTTAGCCGATTTGGTGCCAGAAGCAAAATCAGATAACTCACCAAGAGCTCACTGGGCATATAAGCTCCATATATGGCTCAGTGTGGTGGTGGCTGACCGACTGTTTTTTTTGGTACCAGAACCCTGTTTTAAATGACACTATATGTGATTGATGCTCTAGTTTGGAGCAGAGATGGGCAGTCATGCTGGATGCCCCTTCTCCTTTCTAGGGAGACTAATATGGGGCTTCACAGCACTCTAGGGGAACACAGTTTGAGACCCTCTGGCAGTGGACCATGCATAAAGGCTTGATCTCAGGAGACCTGGGTTCTGGACTCTGTGATTGTTGGCAAGTGATTCAGCCTGAGTCTCATTTTCCTCATCTGGACAAAGAACATGAATGCTCCTCTCAGACAGTTGCTGTAAGGATCTTTGTAAATGTGCTTTGGAAACCATGAAGTGTAAGGTTTATTTCGTTCCTCAGGTCTTACTGTTTCCCAGTCCCATCTCATTTCCTAGTCTCATCTGAATTATTTAAGAACTTAGGATCCACATTTTCTATTATTTGGCCTTGTTAATGCTACTGCTTCTGCCTTTCAGCTTTTCAGCCCTTATTGTCCACCGGAGAATGGGCAAGGGGGAAAAGTTGACTTTGGGCTCTACTGGCATCACCTCTCCAATCAGGGATTCCAGGCTCATCAGCCATTCTTGGGACGGACCACTCTGATAGATTTCTTTTCATTTTCAGGTGGGCCAAGAGAAAGGAAACTGTTCTTTCCAGAAAAACCCAACCCCCTGCATCATCCCTCAAGAACAAGAAAATATCTTCCATACGATATTTGCTTTTTTCACAAAATCTGGAAGAAAAGTCTTGGTGAGAATTTGCTTACTGCTTGGGTTAAAATGGGTGGTCCTCACTAGGAAGTCTGAGATGAGAGGCCAGTTTTCTATTTGGCATTTGTGATTTCCCAAATCTGGTTTTAATCAATCGGCTTATGAAGTCACAAGGACTGTAGTAAACTCCTATTTTTCAGCCTGAGATTTCTATCAAAGTGTTAAATTTACATTCCAAATTCCGTTGCCTGGCAAAGAGGAATGGTGGCTTGGCAACCCACAAAGCACAAAGTAAAACACGTCTCCAACTAGCCTGAATCTAATCAAGAGTGATGGTTCTTGTACAACCACTTTGGAAAACTGTTGGGCAATATTTACTAAATCTAAACGTGTCTATACTGTCTGACCCAGCAGTTCCACTTATGACACAGCAATACCACTTGAGGTATATCCCCAAGAGAAATCAGTACTTGTGTCCCCCAAAAGACGTGGACAAGAATGTTCACAGCAATCTTTCTATAGCCAAAAGCTGGAAATGATCCAAATATCCATCAACAGAAGACTGAGTAAACAATTGTGGTGTATCCATACACTGAAATATTACGGAGAAATAAAAAATCACTACACACAGCAACATGAATGAACCTCACAGACGTAATATTTCATGAAAGACGCTAGAGACAAAAGGATACATATTGTAATGTTTCACTCATATGGAGTCTAGAAATAGCAAAGCTATCAGTGGCAGTGGAGGTCAGGAGCGTGGTTACTTTTAGAGGAAGATCAGCAGGAGGGGGCATGAGGGAACCTGCTTAGGTCCTGGAAATGTTCTACGTCTTGATCTAGGTATAAACATGTAAAAACATATCAAGATGGACACTTCAAGATTTATTGTTTACTACACAAGTTATTCCTCAATTTTTTTAAGAAGTGAAGGTATTAAAGATGGAATCGTACTGCTTTTCCACAGCCTCCTTTCCCCCATATCTGTGATTATATCTCTTCAGCTCCTTATTTTGGCCTATACACATCTCATTCAAATGTCCTTCCTCACTCTTTTTCCTGTAGAACAAGTGGGACTGTTTGCCACTCGGAAGATTGGGATTTTTTTACTTAGATAGTACTGATGATACAACTATTTTTAAGAGTCCTTAGAACTGTTAGATATAGTGATAACTAGTTGTTTGACAGATGCAACTCTGTGTCTGGTTGAAAATTTTACCCTTCGGGTGAAACATCATGAAGATATGTATATACGTTTCGGATCCTATGATACAAAATAGAAGAATTCCTCTTTTGTAACTTAAATTTGGAATTTAGGTTTCTATTGCTAATTAATGTGTTCTCTTGGTGAAGCATATATTTTTGTTTACTCCTGTGACTTCTTAGCCCTCTAATTGGCCCTACCTAAAAAAAATGGGCATAAAAGTGTATTTGCCCCTGCACAGGAAGAAGTTACATAATGTAGGAAATACATCCTGTGTTCAAAACTCATAAGATGAATGTGTTCGGAATGAGTAAATGTGTTTCTTTTTAAAAACAATTATTTCTCTGTGAGAAATCCAATTTTTTGGTCGGATAAACCAGTAAGGTCCCTTCTCCCAGTTGCTCCACTTGCAGACATCTTCTGGTGCGCACCCGGTGGGCAAGCCCTTGATTGCCCTCTGGTGGTAAGAAGGAATGATTGCATCTTCTGTGGATTTCATCTGCCTGGAATTGCCTTAGTCACCAGAATAGAAGCTCATGGAGCCCTCTGTTTTATAAATTGCCATGGATTTATCTTTGTTCTTAATATCGTTTGCTGATTTTCTGATTTTTCTTCTCAGGACTGCGAAAAACCAGGAATTTCTTGCCTAACAATGCACTGTAACCTTAGTGCACTTGCTAAAGAAGAAAGTCGTACTATAGATATTTACATGCTGCTGAACACAGAAATATTGAAGAAGGTAAGTCCCATGGAACTGCACTCCTGGGGTCCATTTAAAAGGATTTGAATTGGTTTCCTCATGAAACTCTGCCTGCCCCTTTTAAAACTTTCCTGGCAAGTACCATTGGTAATTCTGATGCTGGAGGATGGCAGGGAAAAATACTAGACCCTTGCCATTCGAAGTGTAGTCTGAGGACCAGCATCACCTGGGAGTTGTTAGAAATGCAGAATCTTAGACTCCACCCCAGACTTACTGAATCAGCATCTTCATTTTAACAAGCTCCCTAGGTGTTGTGTTTGCACGTTTAAGTTTCTCAGACTTTAGCTTGCATTGGAATCACCTGGAGACGTTATTAAAACACAGATTCCTGCAGGCGGAGTCTGAGATTCTGTAGTTCTGACAAGCTCCCAGGTGATGCCAATACTGCTGGTCTGAGGACTGCATTTTAGATCTGTTTGGCAAACCTTTTCTATAAAGGGCCAGTAGTAAATATTTTAGGCTTTATGGGCCATGAGTCTCTTGCTCAGCTCTGCCATTATATTGTGAAAGCAACCATAGATAATACTCACACAAATGGGCATGGCTGTGTTCCAATAAAACTTTATTTACCAAAACAGGCAAAGGGCCAGATTTGACCCATGGGTCATAGTTTGCTAACCCCTTGCTTCAGAGAAGTCCAACTTTTGAACCTCAGGTCACTTTGCTAGTTATCAAAATGACTTTATCAAAGTTTATCAAAAATGATTTATAAAAAAATACCTCAGTTATTGAATTGGTGGCCCTTAAATCATACAGGATCTGGCCCTGTGGCCAAGTGGTTAAGTTCGTGCTCTCTGCTTCGGCAGCCCAGGGTTTCGCCAGTTTGGATCCTGGGCGCAGACATGGCACCGCTCGTCAGGCCATGCTGAGGCGGCGTCCTGCACAGCACAGCCAGGAGGACCTTCAACTAGAATATACAACTACGTACTGGGGGGCTTTGAGGAGAAGAAGAGCCACACACACACAAAAATTATACAAATCCACTAAGATTTATTTTAACATAAGAACTGCTAAGTATGAAAGGCCACATCCAACGAGATGCTTTAAAAATAATCACAGGTGAAGACAAAACAAAATATGCATGTTAGCCACAGAGATTCTATTTATTTTCCTTGGGAAAAACCAAATGTGTTAGTCCATATAAACGTGTCAGTATATGAATGAATATCCTTAGAAAAGTCATTCCAATGTTATTTTTCAGTTAGGCATGGCAGTAACACGCTGATCTGAGAAGTCACAGGCACTGGAAGGTATGGGATGTTTTACCCACTTTCCATCTGTAGCTGGTGCAGCCCCCACACACCCGTGGAGAGAGGTGCACAATTCTGCTTTCCCCGATTGCCTTTGGTGGGAAACTGGTTTGGGGCAAGTTGGGCTCACGCAGCAGTGATTCCCCGTCATACCTCTCCCTTACAAAAGGACAGTGTTGGGAGAGGACCAGGCATGAATTAGAGCACCACTGGCATCCTGCGATCCCAGAAGGGAGTCTAGAAGGCCTGCATCACAGGAAGGGCCTTCCTGGCATGGGTCCCCAGGTCAGACTGAGGGACTGTGAGTCTTATGCCCACCCATCCTGTTCACCTTCTTGACAAATGGCTCTGATGACAGTTTTATTCCCCATGCCACACTTTCCACTGTCGACAGAGCCCTGATTATGGCACTGATGGTGGAAAGCCACTCTGACTTCTCCTTCACCCTCAACCCAGATGGCTGCTGCTTGCACTTCAATCATTTGTGCTTCATTTAACTGCAAGGCCTCAAGCCTTCCTTGTACACAGCTCTGTGGCCTGGTCTTCTGCATCTCTCTCTCTCAGTGATCAATGGTGACCCTTTGCCAAGGAACATGTCCCACCTATGCTGTCCCCATGGGCCATCCAGCCCAGTCTGCACCCCAAGAGAGGAGAAAGCCGTGGGAGTGTCATATGTGGGTGTTGAAGGATCATTCTCCCTGAAAGGACCCTTTCAGCAGAAACCAGAAGTTCCAGGTACAGAGGCAAGCCTAGAATAAGGCTGACCTGGAAGCCAGTTGGGGCCCCAGCTGCTCCTGGAGCTTGAAATGCTGGTTGGTCCCCTGAAGTCAGCCACGACCTCCCTTGGGGAGTGGAGCACGAGATGGCTCCAGGAATCCTCCCAGCCTCCCTAAGGATGTGGAGCAGCGCCAGCCTTGTGGTTTGCCTGGGCCTACAGTTGTGTTTGTTTTCCTTAGACCTCAAAATCCAGTCCCAGATGAGGGAATTTGAGGTTCTATTGTTTTGACCTTAACAAATTTTCATTTGAAATGTAGGATCTGATTTTTTAGATTATCAGAGGATTCAGATTTCTTTGAAAGTGTTCTTCTTCTACAAGCACTGGGGCCTGTCCTGTGGCAGACTCCTCATCTGCTCAGCCTTTAACTTTGACAATTATCATAATCATCTCATCATTGTTGTTATTATTGTCAATATTAATATTCCAAGATGAAGATGATGATGATGATTATCCAAGATTGGAAATACAGTATATCCTGACACACAAAACCACAAATTTGCAAAACCATTAAATTCGTAAAAGATTGTTTGCATACAAAATTATTTACTGCTTAATGTGAGCTAACTGGAGCAGTTCCTTTGAGTGACAAGCTTCCCAGAAGCACTTAAAATGTGTTTTATTGCTGTCTTAAAAAAGAACAATAATTAGTGCCTACTTCCCAGGTAAATATACAAAGTGGCCTCCCTGTGCATCCTCCCGGGAAGGTCTTTGTGGTTTTTTTGGCAGAAATGAGCAGAGGGCCCCCTCAGAACTGTTTTCTATAGAAAAAGTCCTCCACTTTCATTGTTTTGAGTAGATTTAGCGAGAAGTGGGTCAAAGCTGGCATCTGGTATATACAGTCACATGCTGCATAACAACATTTCAGTCAACAACGGACCTCATAAGATTAGTATCATATAGCCTAGGTGTGTAACAGGCTATACCATCTAGGTTTGTGTAAGTACCCACTGTAATGCTCACGCGATAATGAAATCGCCTAACGATGCATTTCTCAGAACGCATCCCCATCATTGAGAGAGAAGTGACTGTACTTCCTTGCGTGGCAGGCAGGCTGAGTAAATGTGGGTGGACACACTACAGGATACCCTGCTGGCAGAGTCCCAGCCACACCCACAGGTGGGAGGCCAAATGCTCCAGTTGTCTGTCCTGCGTTTCCACGACAGAAGCCGGGCTGCCTCTCCATTCGGCAGTCAGTGCAGCACCACTGATTCCACTGGCTTGAGCTTCTGACCCTTCCCTAAGCCATAGTTTTGCCAACCCCTGTCTTTTTCCAAATTTCTTCTCCATCCCTGCCTTGGAGCTGTTTTCTCATTATCTAGATTAGTGGCTTTGAATGTGAGCCCACGCTAAGGCTTCTGACTGCATCTGGCCGATGGCGTCTCCCTGAGTGTTGGATGTGCCCACTCCCACCCCAGTCCTCTTTCTCCTCAGGTCATCACCTAATTTATAAGCCAGATGCTGCACCCATTCTCATCTTTCCACTAGGTGCCCTCTTTCCATGTTAGATGGTTTTGACCCCAAAACAGTTTCATTTAAGAACAGAGTTAAAAGTAACTCATGTGAAGGGTTTGAGGGTTGTGGGCAGGGCAGGAAGATGCTTGAGAAATACACATCGGATGCCTGCTGTGGAATACCAGGTCTGGATTTGTTGGATACAATTGAATGGTTTTATTCTCTACTTTTTGTGAATATGTCAATATCAATATCCAAATATCTGGCTCTTACCACTTGGAAACCACAGCACACGAGCTTGCATGTGTTGAAGGTTGGCAAAACTCCACAGTTTTTCAGCATCTACCATGATATGAAAGAATTCTCAAGAGAGAGACTAGAAATCTGTGTATGTGGGTGCCTGGGATGAGGAGGTATCTAGTTCAGTAATAAAATTTTTGTCTGGTCCGCATGGAATCTTGGAATTTCAGTTCTGCCTGGTACCTCAAGGTCCAGCCATTGTCATTGAAAAATCTTACCACTGTAAGATTGTTGTGTTGTTTCCTCCACAGGACAGTTCATCTGTCATTCAGTTCATGACCCGTGCCAAGGTGAAGGTGGATCCAGCCCTAAGGGTGGTGGAGATAGCCAATGGCAACCCAGAAGAGATAGCGGTGAGTCAGCCACCCCTGGGACAGCCCTCTCAGAGGGTGAGGGAATCTGGGTGACTTGGTGCTGGAATTTGAGGGTAAAGACATTCTCTGAGCCAAGATATTGGCTTTGTGGTAGACCGAAGATCGTGCCTGCCTTGGCTTCCAGGCCGCCGTGGAGAACTTCTGTGGTCTGCTCTTGTTGTGATAGCATTGTTCTTAAGGATGCGACTATTATGTGAAAGCTCCCTACTGTGATTGACCAAAGGAAAAACAGTCTAGAAGTACCCTTGAAAGGGGTTGGATTTCCACTCTGAAGCCAAGACTATTTTTATCTTTTTGAGACCTTTCCCTGAAACCTCATCTGCTTTCCCAATCACATTGCTCCATTGATAAACACTGGGTATTTTAAAAACAAGTTGTTTGAATAACTTAAAGAGGTCACATCCAAATTGCCAAGTCCTAAAACCTTCTCTTTCATTCTTTATCTACCCCCCTGTCCTCCATAAAGTGCAGTTGGCATGCAGGCCTCAGAGACATGGGAGGGTGCCACAACCAGAGGCTTGGATGTGGGGGTGTGGGCAAGCCTGGAGGGAAAGTGGAATTGTACTGCCTTTTATTGTTTTTCAGGGGTAGGGAGGCTCATCGTTTGACCCCCACATTCAGATCCTAGGCAGACAGAAAGAGGAGACAGCAGTCCGTGAACTGGTTTGGCCAATGAGCTGTGTAATGATGCTCCCTTTTTGCATCTCCTCCCTTGGAATTTATCTTTTCTCAAAGGAGACTTTACTCTCTCTTGAAAGAGTCAGTGTTGCAGTGGAAAATTTAGACAAGTGATAAATTCACAAAGATTATTTACTTATAAAGAAAAGATTAACTTATTTTCTGATAACAGTGGGGACACCACATGTCTAAATGTTAGGGTGGAGATTCACCCAAAGCCCACTGTTGTAAGACCCTGGTTGGGGAGGGTTCCTATAGAAAATAAATCTCTGGGGACCTCAATGAAATGTCAATCCTGTTCCTATTTATGGTGAGCAAGAGACAAGAACATCAGCTAGCACAGAATGAATATGAATCCGTGAATGGTGAGGGATGTTAAAGCTGCACCAGGGCTTGGGCATTTCATACTCAGTGCAGGTAAGAACTGTCAGATGTAGACCTTTCCTCCTCTGTTCACATTGAGAAATGGTCCAAGCAGTGATTTTAATTATTGAAACTGAATGGGATGAAATAGAATGATGCTGGAGTCATTCACTATGTAGGGTCCGTTCTTCTGGCAAGCCAAATATTTGGAGTTGGCTTTTGCCTTTTCCTCCCTACTTGTCCATTTCACTGCTAATTCAGGCCTTCACCTGAGAAGTGAGGGAGAATGGTGATTCACTCCTCCTTGTCATAACTCCGGTTAAAAAGTTGAATGAAATACATGCCCAACATGAGAGGTTTAGAATGTTCTGGTAGACCACCGTCTCCCCACTTAAGAGCTAATGGAAATAATTAACAGGTTTCCTACAGGTGGAATGCCTTGTGTAGATGAAAAAAAAATGTATCACTGGGCACATTGCCTTCAATTGGAACACTGAGCTGTGGGATCCAGGAAGACATTGCTTAACATCCCATTGTTGGATTCTGAGTCATCTGTACACCCCCAAAATACCATTTCCGTTAATTACTGTTCCATTTTGAGCACGATGGCCATATTTTCATTATC
Organism: Equus caballus; assembly: GCF_041296265.1. NCBI lineage: Eukaryota > Metazoa > Chordata > Mammalia > Perissodactyla > Equidae > Equus > Equus caballus. Next base: position 58,818,241 of record NC_091699.1, on the reverse strand, counting down.
AAGAGTTCTTTGGAGGAAGCCCTCATTTCAACTGATTTTTTCCAGTACTCCCAAGAAAAAAGTAACACCCATCAGAATTCCACAACTCCCCCTTCTCCCTCCTACCATGACTTTGCCTTTTCAGTCGATGAGCTAAGATGAAGTTCTGCAATCTGTTCTCAACTTTCCTGGCAAAAAAACTCTTTTCTGAGTAGGAAGATTTGCCTTTTTAGAGCAAACGTGTTCTTCCCTGCGTGATTCCTCTGAATGCCTGGCTCTCTGTCAACCGTCCATCTGAGGGGAAATTTCCATAGAGGCTAGCCACCAAATTTAAATCAGGCAAAATTTCACAAGATTTTAGATTAGGTACCAAATTTTTATGGCCTTGGAAGGAATAGGAAATGTTCTTGCAGCTGGTATCGAGCAGGGTGTGGGTGTGAACAGGAGAACAGTCAGATTTTTAACCACCTAAAGTGTACCTGGTGGTAAATTTAACTGATAGGGAAATTAAATAATTTTCCTGTGACTCTTTGTATTTTTTATTTTTATGCCATGGTATGAAGTGCTTTACAGAGCATTTGGGTGAATACCTATAAATATGTAATAGATTCTTGAGACATTTGCCCTGTTTATTAATCAATAGATCCGGGGGTACTTCCGGGTGAGTGTGAGCATTTGTCCAAGACCAAGCACACCAAGTTTCCCTGGCTTTGTGTAGATCCAAACCTGAGAATTCCAGGCGAGACCTGTGGGACTGCATTTGGTGCTGGTTGCCAGGTGCCAATAATATGTTGGATTTCTATTCAACCCAACCCTTCTTACTTTTCAGGGAGAGTTACCAACAACTGAGGCTTGAAACTCCCCCAAAGCAAACCAATAATCTACGGAATCAGCTCTGTTACTGCGAGCCACGGCCCCAGACTCCCTTCTCAGGCTGGTTGGGAAACTTGTATGAATTACGTAGCAAACCTATTTTCTTGATATTTGAGAATCTCAGAATATATGATAAACACATAAATCCACAGATGAATAAGTCAGTCATTGCCTTGTGGAGCACGCAGCAGGCAGGAGGGACTGGCTCTCATTTCGACAGAATCAGAATGGATTAGAAGGATGTCTGGTTGCTCTCAGAATTGCCGGGAAGGCTGGAGAACCAGACTGTGGATATGAGAGGAATCAAGAAACCTGGGGCCAGGACGACAGGCTCAGTCAGGCCACAGGAAGAGCCTGGCATGGTGACCTGGACACAATTGTCCCTTGCTTCTCTCAGCCTCTTGTCCTAGGAAGAGCCTCTCACTGGCTGAGATTAGGTACCTGTCACCCGGGGACCAGGCACCCCAGGGAGAGCAGGTCGCTGGCCTTTTCAGCTATTGTAGCATAGCCTCGCCCTCACCCTGAGATTCACACAGAGGAAGATTCCCCAGCACTGGAAGGGGTTCAATACTAGTCTGCTAAAAAGTGACAAATGTCCGCTCCGTGTGCTTCTCTAATTCGGAGGGTCAGTATCGAGCCAGCTAACCCTTGGCTTTTCTTAGGGCTCCCATCTGAGCAGAGTACCTGTTCAATCATTTAGAGGACTTTGTTGCTGGTAACTTCCTGGGCACGCTGCAGCCTTAATGAGAGAGCAGAGAAATCTTTGTCCAAAGATGGTTGAGGAGTGTTTGTGCTTTGTGCTTTGTTTTGTTTTGTTTTGTTTTAAGAAATAATGTGCTTGAATGAGCAATGGTTCCTTGCTGACTTGACACGGCAAATGTTTGGGGCCTTTCCCCTTCTGCCATGGGAACCGAATATCCAGAGATGCCTTCATCTCCCTCATGCAGCCCACTGCCATCGGCATCCCTTACCCTGCAGAAGGGAAGACAGGTCATAATTTTAACAAGTCCCCGGAGATTCCCCTGTGCCCTTCCTGGAGTAGAACCACTAAACCTCTTCCTCTAGTGAGCAAATGGCCTCTGATGCTTGGGGAGAAGAAGGGACTTGCCCAAGATCTCACAGACTGAGCCAAGGACAGTGTCTAGAATTCTTGACTCCCAGCCTGGTGTTCCTTCCCCATCTCCCCTGCAGGCCCTCAGGCTCATGGGAAGCACTGAGCCTTCTTGGATGAAAGGGCCTGGACAAAGGCAGAATATCCAGTTTGGAAAAGAAAGAATTGACTTGTTTTAAAGAATCTCTGTTAAAACTTACCAGGTGTCCTTGGAGTCCAGCCAGCTCCTTCGGGCTGGACCTGGCTCTTCTCACCCCAGTTGGGGCTTTCCCTCCTCAGTCTGAATCAGACACCGGAATGAAGACTATATCCAGGCTCTCACTTCCAAATGAACCTGCCCCGTCAAGCACTAATTGCTCAGGACAGCAAGTTCCAGCTTCAATTTCTCTGAAGCCATTTAGGTTCAATTCCCGGTCTTGGCCCTTTCGGGAAGTCAGTCCTTCCAGTTTGGCCTTCCCTCTGTGAATAGGGAGCACTGCGTCTCCACTTGGGAATCAGAGAAGCCTGGGTTCAAATCCATCGCCATCACATCCTAACTGTGTGACTTTGGGTATCAGGTAGGCTCTAGGAGCCTCAGTTTCCTCTTCTCTAACACGGGAGAACCGCTTTCCACTCCCTGGACATTTGCCCTTTCTTCTGCTCTCTGCAGTTGCCCCCCACCAAAGACACAAGCCAGGGTATCTCAACCAGAGGGATGTCATCTAACATGGTAAACAGATTGACTCCAAGAGATGCTTCTTATAGTTCCTTTGTTGTACTGCTTCTTGATGCAAACTGTACAATTTTTACTGTCATTAAGTGGATTGTGACTTGTGTTTTACTGTTATGTGGCCAATTACAGTTAAAATTATATTCCACATGGCAAGAGAGTTTCTCCCCCTTGAACCTCAAGTTATATTGAGATGTAGGATGAAGAAGAGGGTCATTGGAAGATCACCACCTCCCCCATCCTGTACCATCATCAAAAGTTGGTGGGCGGTCCTCCTCTCCTGACCCACCACCCGACGTGAGAATTAAGTTATAACCATACGGAATTGAGAAAAATCCCAGCATAGTTTGCCAAAACACATGAGCCATATTTCCTAATGGTCACCAATTGCTTGTTCATTTGATCAATATTTATTGAGGGCTTGCTGAGGGCCAGGCCCTGTACCAAGCACTGGGGATGCAACAGGGAACAAAATAGACATGGTCCCTGCCCTCCCAGAGCTGAGTGAGGGGGCGACAGGCAGTACACAAGGAAGCACAAAAGGGTTTGTTTCAAATTGAGGTTAGTTTCATGGGAGCAGCCTGCTTTAGACTGAGGGGATCAAAGAACGTTTCTCCAAGGAAGCTGAGACCTGGAGAGTGACAAGGAATTAGCTTGCCAGACTTGGGGAAGAGTGACCTAGATGGGGCTCGGGGCAAGCTGTAGAAAGACCCAAACCACTTGCTGTGTTCAAAGCTGAGACCAGTGTGGCAGGCACTGGTGAGCAGTGAAGGCATCTGTGAGGGAAGACAGGCCAGGCCATGTAACGCCAGGGGGCAGTTAAAAAGAGAAGCCCTTGAAAGCTTCTGTTTTGAGCAGGGAATGGCATGATCCAATGTATATTCTTTGAAAATCACAGGCTACTGTGTGGACGATGGATTGTAGAGGGGAAGGGTGGAACTAAGGAAGCTAGTTAGAATGTTGTGTCTGTCACTTGGCAAGAAATGATTGTAGCAGAGGGGATAGACATGGACAGATAGGTTTATATCAGCAGAAATGTGGCAATTTGTGCTAGTCACATGTATGGAATGTCTCTCCTAAACGGTTGGGAGGGATCAAATGGCATCTTAATGAAAAGCCCCTTGCCTGGGGCATCCACATGGGCATTCAGTTAACAGTGGCTCTCACCATGTAAAGAGACAGCCATGGACAGGATGAACCAAATGAAGAATAAACCTCTCCCTCCCCCAAATCCTCAAGTCTTCGTCAGTTTACTCTAAACTGATGATTTCCAGTCATCATCATGATTATCATCATCGTTATTTTTTTTTAAACAACAGAACCTATTTCTAAATTGAAATATACTTTGGTTGAATCAGAGGGAGGGTACCTGGAACTCCCCCCGTTTTTATCTCCACCTTCCCTTGGTGGCTTCTGCACCCCTTCAATGAGCCCCTTGGGTCCCAGGGAGCCCAGGGAAACCCTGCCTTGGAAGGCTGCCTTTTAAGACAAGGCTGCTGTCCAGTCCATCAAATTCTCTCCCTAGACCCACATTGTACCCTCAATAAGTGTAAACAAGAAAAATTATTTACCCTCAAGACTTCCATAGCGCAAACAGGTGAACAATGCACACATATCCATGGCCAGACAGACGTACATGTGCACACAGCACAGTATGGTCATGTGTTGAGAGTGCCTGTGCTGAAGAGGTTAGGGCAGGCCGCATGGAAGGAGTGACCCCAGAACAAGTCCTGAAGGAATTTTCTAAGTGGACAGAGGAAGGTCAGGCACTCCAGATGAAGTCAGATGGTGTCTTAGGTTAGATTCTCGAGGAGCAGACCCTGAGATGAGGATGTGTGTGCAAGTAGCTTATTAAGGAAGTGCTCCTGGTGAGACCAGGAAGGCGGTGAGGAGACAGGATAGGGGAAGGGAAGAAGGGTAGTGAGGGTGAGAACCCTGGCCTCAGCCTGATCCCGTGGGGAACACCTCAGAGTTGGTCCACCTTGAAGCAAGGGAGCTGGGTTTTCATACTCCTGTACCTGTCAGTCGTTGACTAGGGGTGGCCCCGGGAGTTAGTAAGTGCCAACCAAGGTACTTCACTCTCTCCTGATGCACGCTGGGGGAAAGTGACTTCCAAAAGCTGCCCTCCACTGGAAGCGAAAGCATGCAGAAGCTGGCGGTTGGGCCTCGAGAACTGATAGAGGAAGCTGAGGGGATCTGGGCAGAGAACCTACAGCATTTGACGCAGATGCAATAGTCTCTGCCCCACGTGTAGCTCCAGGTCTCTCTATACGTAAGGACTTCATTGTTTTAGATTCGTTTGTATATGTTCTGTTCTGTGAGTGCTGGGTGTTTGATGTGGTTATCTCCTGTCACTCTCACAGCACTCCTGTGAACTAGGTATTATTACTCCCATTTTCTGTTGGAGAAACTCGGGCTCCAGAAGGTGAAGAGACCTACTAGCCTGAGGTGCCACAGTTTGTCAGTGGAAGAGCCAAGATTGGCTGCCAGGCCTGCCCATTTGCAAGCCCTGAGTCTACCCTAATCTTTTGCTCCTCTGACCTGTGCTGTCCTGTTGCCCCATGCCCACACACAGTGGGAACCCCATTCTGAGCAGGTGGTAGGAAACACAGTCATGGGTGGTAAACAGCTGGCCCTTTGCCTTAGGAGTGACCCTTGGCTCTGGGGGCCTCAGGAGCACATCATGTTCTGACTTAGAGGTCTGTTGATTCTGGAACTCTTCCTGTTGTGGCCTGATTCCTAATCACATGCACAGCTACTCATCAAGAAGTACTTCTCCAGGGCCCTTGCTAGCTTGAGTTAAATGAGCTGCGTTCTCCTCCTCCCTTTAAAGAGCGGTGGTGAGGATTACCAGGAATAGTAGATATTAAACCTCCCAGCACAGTGTCTGGCACACAGTAAATTCTCAACAAATGTGACCCATTATTAACAACAAAGGAATTAACACCAGCCCAGCCCATTCCTCTGGAAATTCTAACAGAGCAAGGAATTTCTGAAACCCGGCACCTGACAAGTGTGGGCGTGTTTGACATCTCTGTTTATCACAGCACAGACTTACAACCTCGATCTTGCCAAATGCAGTTTATTTTCTCTTTGTTGATGTCGTCCCCTGAAGTCTCCCTGCTCCCTTGAGCTGGGTGCTTTCTGAAGGGTATGTTCTGAGAGCAATTTAAGACATGGTTCCACTGAGAACGTTTGTCCCAGCTCCCACAGCCTTTCTCCCTACTCCCTTCCCTACACCCCCACTGGCTATTAGATGTAATCAGAAGCAGGTGAAAATGTCGTTCCATTGTCCCAGATGTTTTCCCCTTTCTACTTTTAATTTACATAAATTCCTTCCCTCTGTGAGAGCATGTGTGTGTGTGTGTGTGTGTGATGTTGACTGCAGAGAGCATCTTGCTGTTGTAGTTGACCTTCAGCTGACCTGGGTCTGGGGTCGAACCTCCCCTCAGGGGGGTGCTAACTGAACCTGGGCCAGGGGTACCCCCATTGAGGTCATGTTCTCAGGCCTTATGGAGACCTGAGCATTTCCAGCTATGGCATTAGGTATATTTGCAATGGTCGGAATGTAAAAGTTTCCAGAAACACAGAAGTGGATCAAGCACTGTGGTTTAGGTTTGCCAGCTGCCTCAGACTGGAAGTTGGCTCCTGGTTGTTCCTTGATGCCAGCTTGCAAACCTCAGGTACATTAAGCTTTACAGCAGCAGGCAGGATGCCCAGTGCTGGGCTTACCATCAGCCTAGCCTGTTGTCTGTCCTCCTCAAAGGCTCTGTTGAGGCAAATCCTCATGCTCCTCATTTCCTTACGCTTTATTAGTTAACGTCCACCACATAAGCCCTCCATCTTCAGTCTGCGGCCGTGCCGTCATCCATCCCTTCACTGGTCAGAGCTTCTGCCTTCTCCATCTCTCAGCCTCCTACCACCCTCTAAAACCAGACTCCCCTTCAACCTCAGCCTTTTCCCCCCTTTCACACCACCTTCTCCCCTGGGAAAACCACTTTCCTTGCAACCCTCTTACTGGGGCTGTTTGTTCCTTAAACCCCCACATGAAGTTCTCCCTTCTAGTCTATATTCATTTCGCAGCTAGAGTGCTCTTTGCAAAATGCAAATCATGTCACTCCCCTGGTTAAAACTCTCCGTTGGCTTCCCATTCCTCTTAAGATAAAGCATGTAATTCTTAACCAGCCTCCAGCCCTTCCCCCTCCAGCCTCATCTCATCCCTGCCAAGCTCACTCCTGCCATAGGGCTTTTGCACGTGCTGCTCCTTCTCCTTGGAATGATGTTCCCTCTCCTCTTGGACTAGTTAACTTCTGCTTATTCTTTAGCTCTCAGCTCAAGCAGTTCCTCAAGGAACTCTTTCGGACTGCCATGTGTCTCACAGTCTTTTATACCCATGAACCTCTCCCTTGGGGCACTTTCCAAAATTGTAATTTTCCATTGATGTGTCTAATTGGCCCATATTTTCTGGAAGTGGAAGCTCCATGAGGGCAAAGACTGCTTCCTTTATTCATCAACGAGCCCCTACAGTGCCTGGCACATAGTAGTTGCTACATTTGTTGAACGGGTAGACAGACAGATGGACAAATGGGGTGGATGCACAGATGGGTGGACAGACAGATGGGGGGTACTGCGCACAGGGATGGATGAATGGCCAGGACTCTCCCAAAAGAAATAACACTTGCAAATATATTTTTTAAAGTAGAGAGAAGAGAAGCACACTCAGAGACTCCAGGTTCAGATCCCATCATCTCTTTTGTTGCAGACTGAATCCTATTGATGCTTCATCTAAGGCTATGGCAGAACGGACATTGCATTTATTAATTTATGTGTTCATGAATCACATAAGGAATCACTACCTTGGTTTAGGTGACAGGGGAACGTGCAATTTGAGTCCTTGTTCTGTGAGAATTCACAGTGTACTGGAGTCCATCAACAGGAAGATACATCACTATCTTACAGAGTGGGAAGGACTTAGAGCTGGGACTATGAAGTGCTCAGCTGCGGTTTTCAAACTAAGCTTTGTGGAGCTGTGGGTTCCCTGAGTTGGTTCAGGGGCTGCTGGGGTACAGAGGGACAGGCTTGGGAAGGGAGACTGAGCAGGCTGGGCTCTGACTGCCAACCTTCTTTACAACCAGAGAATCTCCACTTTTTTCTGTTATATACATCAGGATGCTACCGTAGATTTTCTCTGATAAAAGAGGTTGAAAATTGCTGTTTCCGACAGCTCAGAGAATGATTAATTCTGCTGAAAAGAGAGGAGTAGATCAGGCTTCTTGGGAGAGGAGATAATGGGAGCAGAATCTCCCTTTTTAAGTTTTTCTAAAATCTGGCTTTGAAATGCTCAGTTAAAAAATAATCTTAAGGGGCCAGCCCCGTGGCCGAGTGGTTAAGTTCGCGCGCTCTGCTGCAGGTGGCCCAGGGTTTCACCAGTTTGAATCCTGGGCACAGACATGGCACAGCTCATCAAGCCATGCTAAGGCGGCATCCCACATGCCACAACTAGAAGGACCCACAACTAAAAAAATACACAACTATGTACCGGGGGGCTTTGGGGAGAAAAAGGAAAAATAAAATCTTGGTAATAGATTTGGTAATAGAAAAGAGAAAAAGTACTCATAATCTTAAAAAACGCCTATGTACTTTTAAAATTTCCTACCGTTTTTCTAGACAGTTGAAGTCTTCTAGATATTAAATTGATATGCTGATTTTCTTTTAACTTTATCACTTATCATTTTTATCATGTTATCGTGTTTTCAAAAGTACTTAAAACTTGGAAATCCGTCAAAAAGATGATTGCATGTACTTTCGATGGCTCACTGGAACATTCCCTAGCCCCTTTCTACTCAAAGTGTGGTCCTGGAACAGCAGCCCTGACATCACCAGCAGGCTTATGTGACATGTAGAATCTCGGGCCCCCCTCCCAGACTCATGAATTCAGAATCTGCATTTTAACAAGGTTCTTCATGTGATCCTTGCACACATGAAAATTTGAGACAAGGTTTAACAGGCCTGCCTAGCTCTCTAGGGCCCAGATTCTGTGAAGTTATATATTAACTTGTAGGAGACTGATAAGTTATCAATGCCTTTTGCCAGTAAAGATGAAAATGATTTCTGTCTGGCAGGAAATATAATCCTAAAGGTTATAGTTTATTGCCCTATATAGTATTAACCAATTTTCTATCTGATTTCAGCATTCTTTTTTTTTTTCTGTGACTACACACATTTTCAGATCCTTCTTCGAAGTAGCTTTGCCATCCTGCTTAATAATGAATTAAATAAATCTTTAAAGTATATTCACTATGTATTTGTATGTATATATTTGTATGTTTTTAACTTTTGAAAATTACACTTTGACAGCCAGATATATTATCATTTTTCATAGCTCTGTGGTGTTCTACTTTGTGATTGACCATAATTTACTTAATTATTGCCCTATGGTTAGACATTTAGGATATTTCTGTTCTTTACCAATATAAACAGTTCTGCAGTGAACATATTTGAATATAAAACTTTTTCTGTGTTTTATGTTTCTTTGAGTAAATTTTCAAGTACAGAACTAATGGATCAAAGGGTCTGAACATTTTTAAGATGCGCAGTATTGGAGTCTGTCAAATGGACATGAATGGAAGAGCATTCCAGGTGGAAAGCAGCCTGCAGAGAGGCTGGAGACCGCAGGTCTCACAGGGGAGACGACTCTAACCAGCTAGAATGTGAATGAATGTCCAGCAAGGGGATGGAACGGTAGGAAGGAGGCCACATTGTGAAGAGCCTGGTACCCTGAATTCTGTATTCAGTATAAGGGAAGCCATTGATAGTGTAAGTGGAGAAGCGAGCTGATGAGACCTGGGCTTTAGAAAGACAACTCTTAGCAGCAGGGAGGCCACTCCAAGGCTCCTGAAGTAGTGCTGGTGAGAGAAGACCAGACCTGAACTGGGGCAGTGACTGAGGATGGAAACAAGAGAATGTAGAGGAAAGGTATTTAAAGAGGTACAGGGGCTTAGCCAGGATCACCCGCTTGTCAATGGGAGAGACATGACCTGTCAGTACTTCTTGACTCTCCACGGAGTCCATGCTGCTGTTCCTGCCTTTGGGTTTTTATCTAAAATGTGACTTCTTACAGGATCTGTGCAGGATGCTCAGATCATCACCCACAATGTGTTTATTAGAGTCGTGATGTGCGGGAACCAGCTCTGCCAAAGCATAAAGCACACGTCCAAGAAGATGAATGGCATCACTAAAAATAAGAAAGATTAAACACACATTCCGGGGAAGTGACAGGGCATTCTTTTGGAATTTGCCAGACTAAACTGTAGCGGATACTCTTAACCGGCTTTACAGCTGACCCCACTGAGCTCACAGCCTGTCTCAGCAATTCATTGCCAACAAGGAGGCTGAGCAGACTCTTATTACACGTCCACACACCAGGAGCTTTCACAAACCTACCTTATTTTCCCTTTCAGACCTCCATTTCACAGAGGAGGAAACTGAGAGTGATATCTTGGTTGCCTCAGGTCATGCCGTTTGGCCGTGGTGCCTCCTGAGTAGTCTGTACAAGACACCACGGGAGACTCGGAAGGTGGGAGGTGATTCGATCCGCAGCTTTTTAGGGGAAAGAACTCAAAGGCATGAATCTGACTTTAAACACAAGAATCTCTAATCAGAACCAGGTAGAAAACAGTGGGCTTATGACGACAGACTTTAGAGCCCATTTCTGTCCCACCACCTCCCGCCCCCAAGTATTCCTCCTTCAGGATTGCCTATGGTCTAAAAATCACTCTTTGTAATGGCCCCTAAATGGGTAGGATGGATAGATAAACTGTGGTGTATTCACACAGTGAAATACCGTACAGCAACGAGAATAAACATGCTACGATCTGGATGAATCTCCCAAACTTAATGTGAGGAGAAAGAAGCCAGACGCAGGAGTTCACACTCCAGTTAGCAAGAGGACAAAAGCAGGTGGGGCTAACCCAGGCTCTTAGAAGTCAGCGTGAGAGGTGTGACTGGAAAGGAGTGTGAAGGGGGCTTTGGAGGAGCTAGTCACATTCTGTTTCTTGATCTGGGAGCTGGTTACACAGATGCATTTAGCATTCAGTATATGAAAAGTCACTGAGCTGTACACTTAGGTTACGTACACTTTTCTCTATGTATATGGAGACGTCAAAAAATAGTTTTTAAAAATTAAAAAGTAGCCAATCATGCACAAACTCAAAAAAATCTCCCTGCCAGCAATGATGATGCTAATAGGAGCACCCGCCATTTGTCATGGGTGGGCTCTGTCAGGTGCTGTGCTGGGGGCTCTATGTGCATTATCCTTGAATTCTCTGGGGAGGTGCTGTGCTACCCCTGTTTTGAAGATGAGAAAAATGAGGCTCAGAGAGGTAAAATACCTTGCCTAAGGTCACACAGCTAGTGAGTAGTGCTGCAAAGAGGCCTCATTTCTACTCCCACAGTGACTACTGTGTCCTGTAGGCAGTTTTCTTCCATTTGTCCCCATGTAGGAAGGAATGTTTTCTGCTCTGCCCAATTTCCCTTGAGATAATGTTCTAGGTTCAGGATCTGCAGGTGAGACTGTGGCAGCCCATCTGCCTCTTGAATGACCATCCGCCCCCTCCCCCCAGCACATACACACACCCTCCTACCCCAGCTGTGGGAATGGACACAGTGAAATAGAAGTGGTCACATTTTCGTTCCTTATCACCTGGAAAGAGACAATAAATGATCCATTTAATCAACAGATAGTCTTTAAAGAAAGAGCCGCCATCAGCAAGGCACTCTGTAGTGTGGTGGTGACAAGCTCAGATTTGAGAGTTTGGTGTTGGCTAGACCTGAGTTCAAATTCTGACTCTGCACTTAAGCTACATTGTCCAGAGCAAATTGCTTGTCCTCTCTGGGCCTCCATATCTCCCTCTGTAAAATGGGTGTTGAATACTTCATGGGGTGGTTGTGTGAACTAGACAAGAGATTACAAGAAAAGCGCAGAACCTGACATGGAGGAGCATTTGAGAAATGTTAGAGAGAGATGGGAGCCAGGCCCTAAAAGGGTAACATAACAGTACTGGGCAGTATCCAGTCAGTGCTGTGCCCAGTCACCACTTGAGGGTTGAGCAAGGGGCAGGACCACTGGGCTCTGGTGATCAGTGCAGCTTCCTGGCAGACGCAGAACATCAGCTGGCCCCCAGGGTTGAGCTAGGTTTAGATAGACCCTCCCCAAATGGGGATTCCAAGGACACGGCACAGCTTGGACCAACACCTCTCTGCAGCCAAGGGAGACAATGACTGCCCGGAGCTGGGATTTTTGTCTCTTTAGCAGTGAGGAGGTTGAATGTGACAGCGGGGTGTTAGGAAGGGTTATTGGGCAGCAGAAAACACAATAGATGCTTCTGAATTCTACAAAACTGAACTTTACCATGACCAGTGGAGCTAAAGCAGAGCCAAAGGGTACAGTCAGTGTTGAGCTATACATGTTAAGCCATCAGTCCTCTGGCAGGAGGGTAGTGGAGCCCTGGTTTGTTTCCAGTTTCTGTGGTGTAAATACTCCCACCATGGCCCATTTCAAACTACCATTGCAATGTCACTAGATGTGGAGTTGGGAAGAGATGCACATGGCTGGCTGTCATGAGCCTAAGTGAGCCAGCTCCAGCTCACCACTGAGTTTCCATAAGAATCGGGAAAACTTGCCTCACTGAGATATGGGCTCTGATTGCATATGGCTCCCATTGGAAACTGGAGCACAGCTCCTTGAGTGAGTGCCTTCAGTGTGCTAGGCACTGCTGTGAGACCCAAGACAGACTGTGTTCCAGCCCCTGTGGAGTCCACAATCTGTTGGGGAAACTGGCATTGATCGAATAATCGCACTAAGTTACACACTGAGCTGAACACTTGGAAAGAAGCACTGCTGTCTCATATGGAGGGCACACCCACATCTTTTGTTTCAAAACAATAGTAAAGGGGAGACTTGTTGTCTGCTCTGAATCAAGAATATAGTGCATCCTCTAAGTTTTTCACCACACTTATGTTCCCCTCCTGATATTTAAATCAGGCTTGTCAGCATTACAACCCTTTGAAGAACTGGGGCTTGGATTTCAAGTGCCTTTTTAGATCCTAGTGAAAAATCCATCAGTCTACAACCAGGAAATCACTCAACAGAGTCCATCCTTTAGTAATAACAGTCTGGACACATCTCTCTGGTTCGCTCCAAATGTCAAGCCCAGGCTGGGCTCCATCATGCTATGGGAACTTCCGTTTGGGAAACATTGTCTCTTTCGCTTTGCCTCCTAGGTGGTCTTCGAGGCCTTGCATAACCTGGAGCCCCGAGGCTACGTCGTGGGATGGATCATTGCCATAAGTTTGCTGGTAGGAATCCTCATCTTCCTGCTGCTGGCTGTACTGCTCTGGAAGGTGAGTCTGGCAACCGCAGGTCCCCATGGAGTCCCCTCTGGTGGCTGCCAGCCCTCCTGCCTTGCCAAGGTTAGAGCTCCTTGGAAGAGGTTTTCTGGTGGAGCTTCCTTCATGGTGCAGGTACAGTGGAGGAAGAGCAATGAATGGAATCTTGGCTCCTCTCGAGGCCATTCACTACTGAGTATTGGACTGCTTTAGAGAGAGAACAAAACTCTGACTCTCCTCTTTTCCTGCCTTCCCACCAGTCCTAACATAGGACGGTGAGAGCCTAACTCCAAAACAGAAACTTGGGGAGTAACAGCTGAGACTGGAGTGGTTTGCCATTTACTTTAAGAAAAAACAAGAAAAGAAACTACAGAGCAACTCTTTGTTCTTTTCCCCTGAGGAATATGAAAAAGATTTCTGCCCAGAAGACTCAGGTAACTGAGATGGGTACGAGTCTTGAGCACTGCTTGGGTAGCTGCATCGTAAGTTCTCCCAACCCCATGGTGACCCAGGGTGTAGGTTGCCCTGCCTCCTTCGCCAGGGAACCCCTGCTCATCCTTCATGTCTTGCCTCTTGTTACTGTCTCAAGGAGAAAGGCTTGTCCTCACCCCCAAGTCTAGGATGGGTTCTTTGCCTCACGTTCTCTTCTCAGAGATCTAGAGTCTTTTTACTTCAGATCCTCTATGTTCATCAGTAATGGTTTCAGAGTCATTGCCTGATGGAGGTCTGTCTCTTCCACTGGACAGTGATGTTCCAGGTGAGTGGGGCCCATGTCTGTTCTTGTTTCCACTGTTGCCAGCTCCTAGGACACTCCAGGGACTGTAGATGGGACTTCCCGACACCAAAACCCTGCTTTTCCACTGTTCCAGGTTTCAGGGGCAGGTGGAAACAGCCTCTCACATTATTGTGGATGGATGCTTTAAATTCAAATAATTAGCTTTAGTAATATATCAATAAGGAGAAAAAAGTTATAAAACACTCAGGAGTCCACATCCCAGAAATAACCATGGTGAGCACAGTGTTGTCTTTTCCTGACCTTTTTCTCTGCATAATAGACGTAGACCAGGCATTTGCATAGCATCCACTTATTTTTTAACAGTATGTTAAAATTTCCAGTAATATGTTCAATTTATTTTCAGGCTCAGCACTTCTAAAATTAAAACAGTGGGTTCAATTATTAATCTGAAAAAACTGTAATAAATACACTTCAGAGTATCCAAGAAGTCTAGAAATACAGGAAAAATAGTATTTTTATTGTACATTTTTTAGATTGACAATTTTTGGACTGATTGCTTTAAATTTAAAGATATTTCACCTGAAAAAGTGTTTGTAAGTTGAAGATAAATATATTGAGCATATTACTTGAAAATGAGTTTATCTTATGCCCCCATGCTTTTCAGACATCCCATGTACTATTTTGCAGCCTATTTTTCTCTGAACACAAAATTGTGAACATCTTTCCACATCGTTAAAAGCCCATTTCTAGCACTGTCTTAGGCTGTAGATGTCTGCGGATTACTCATCCAGTCCTCTGTTGTTGGAATTTAGGTGGCTCCTGGTTTCGCACTTCTTTTAACAGTGCCACAGTGAATATCCTTGGAGCCAAATATTTGCACAAATTCTTCACTACATCCTTAAGATGAAACCCTGGAAATAGAATTACTGAGTCAAAAGAAACATATTTTTTAACCCTCTTATTACATATTGCAAATTGCCCTCTTGAAAAGTTAAAGTGGCCATTTTTCTGTATATTTTCCAGGAGTGGATATTACTTTTTAAAAACAATCTGCCAGGGACCCGCCCAGTGGCACAGTGGTTAAGTTCACCTGTTCTGCTTTGGCGGCCCAGGGTTTGCTGGTTTGGATCCCAAGTGTGGACCTATGTGCTGCTTATCAAGCCACACTGCGGCAGGCGTCCCACATATAAAGTAGAGGAAGATGGGCACAGATGTTAGCTCAGGGCTAGTCTTCCTCAACAAAAAGAGGAGGATTGGCAGTAGATGTTAGCTCAGGGCTAATCTTCCTAAAAAAAAAAAAAAAATCTGCCAATTTGTTGTTTGTTTAGTCTGCATGGCCAGATAGATTCTTAATTCTCCCTTTTCTCCAACTCCAACTCCTTCCTGCTGAGCCGGCCTCGGGTCTGTGGGTGGAGAACAAAACCAGCTCAGTGTTTGGGATCTGAAAAAACAGTAAGGGCTTTGGCGGGGGCGGGGGGGTTCTGTGTATGTGTCTGTGTATTCCTTCCTTCTGCCTTTGTATGGACATTTGAGATGAGAGGAAATGCCGTCATCCACAGCTGGGTACAAGGCAGCAGATAGGGACACAGAGTAGGAAACATGGTGGCCATGCCCCATTCCCTCTTATGGCATGTATGCCCTGCTCGTGGCCACCCCACTTGGCTCTGCCACTCGGGAGTGGCCCATCTCCTGAGCACAGGCTCCTTCCACCTGCTATCTGCTTAGCTTTGCTTCTGTTGTGTTTGCTTAAAGAATTTGGTTACAGGAGGTGGCTATTGTGTTCTGTTGTGTTGTGTTCTGAGGTCACTCAGCTGTGTGTGATCCAAGCTGCTGGGACCTGAGAAGGCAGATATCACCTTCTGCCATGGCCTGGGAGAGAGAGCAGAGCGGTGGCTGTCAGGGGTCCTTAACCCAGACAAGGGCTGCCTTTTCCAAAGAGGTGGAGGAAAAGGGTCTCAAAAAGCTTTGAGGAAGCTGTTGAGTGACGCCGTGTGGGTCAATAAAGCTTTGCTCATCATCCAAGAGCAATATTTAATTCAGCTCACATTTACTGAACACTTGCTTTGAACCAAACACTGAGTTAGGCACCTGGATGCAACAATGATTGTGACTCTTCCCTTGCTTGAACACCTCACAATCTAGTACAGTGAGCTGTAAACCTAATTGAGAGTGGTGAGTGCTGTGCAGTAACTTCTCCAGAAACTGAGCAGATGACACCATTCCTCCGCCCAGCCCCACCCCAGGGGAATGAAAAGGAATGAAAGGTAGCGTACAGTGTGTAACTGAGAGCGCAGGCTTCCCAGGCTGCCAGCTGTGGACTAGGACCCTGGCTGTCACACTTGCCAGCTATGTGGCCTTGCAAGAGTGGCTTACCCTCTGTGACTGGCATGGCATCATTCTGCCGTATCTGTTGGTCAAAGCAGTCACACACCAACCCAGATTCAAGGGAGCAGAAAGAGACCCTGCCTCTTAATGGATGAATGGCGAAGGGTTTGTGGCCGTCTTTTATCTGCTACATACGTGATGTTCGGAAATATGAGCAAAATCTTAATCTTTTCTTTAAAAGTCAATATTACAAAGGAAGATTTGCCTAAGCAGAAATTTTATTGTTTTAAAGTGGAGGAAACCTCATCTCTCTTCCATTGTATCATAGATAAAATCACAATTGAGTTCCTTTGGTGCAGTGTTCATGAACGCACTCAACATGCAGATGGGTAGACTGTTCAGGCAAAGCTATAATGCAGTAAGGAGCTTGGCGGAGGGAGTTTCTTTCAGAAAAATACTTTCTTTCCTAAAGGCCTAACTAAATATGGTGACTTCATAGGACTTTGAGACGGGCAAATGAAATGTAGGATTATTTTGAAGACCTACATATTCCTAAAACTTCAACTACAGACCTCTTGTCAACTCTGATTCCTACGTCTATGACCTAAGAATGATGCATAATATATATTGAATAGAGATGTAATGTCACATTGACAGTCCAGTACTCAGAAATCTGTTGATTAATGGGCTTAAAGTCCAGCCTGATATCTGAGTTATGTGGGAGGTCTTACTGCTTCTGGCTTATTATCATATCTCACACATAATTCCCCTCACAAGGAAAGCCACTAAGTGGTACCCAGTTGCCACCACTGACTAGGAAACACTTCCCTAGAGTCTTCGAAGACAGGTGGGCAGTGCTCAAGTCCTCTTCCCTTTATAGGGCCACACCTCTTGCAGCTCCCTTAGAGTTGCTCCTGACCCTGCTGCCTGCGGTTGCTTGCCATTGCCTTGAGCTCATGAGCCAAAAATGGTTGTTCCCACAAATGTGTCACATAAATCATGGCATGGTACTGAAAACAGAACAAAGCAGCTGGCTGAGCTGATGCATTCTTTATGCCACACCAGCCTGTGGGCCAGCACGCTTTACACTTGCAAGATGGCCAGTGCCTTCATTCAGCAAACAGTATTGGATCGCTAGTAGGTGGCAGCTGGGGGCAAAGGGACAGAGGTCAGCAACAGAGCCTTCACTCAGTCTTCAAGACCTCTGGGAAAAGCAGTGAAGTGACCAGAGATGGTGGCTGAGCCAGACATGCCCTGAGGGGTGAGCAGGACTTAGCCAGGTGAAGGAGCTGCGCCACCAGCTCCCTCCTACACATCACTGGGGTACAACTAACATGCCCATCATGCACTGCTTGTCTAAGAGAGAAGCACCTTATGGGGTCAGCACAACCCTTTTCCAGAGTGGAGCTCCAGGCTCCCTGCCCAGCACTCAGCCTCCTCCTCTGCCTCTGACTCCAGGCAGACCCCGGGGCCTTCCAGAAGGCCCGCCTGCTGGCATCCCAGGCACTCTCTCATTCTTGGCGGCAGCAGGCCCTGGCTCTGGCACAAAATCCACAACAAGGGCCCAGAGCTAACCAGACCCTTCTTCAATACTGAAATGGATCCTAATCAGCTTTCCCAAAGCCGGGATGTTAGCAGACACTGGGAGCCATAATTTAAACTTTATGTGCGAGGATCACAGTAGCCTGCCAAACCACCGTGCAGGAAGAAAACTTTGAAACATGAAACTCTTTTAAGGGGAAAAATCCAAATGAGTCCCCTCTCCTTTCCTTTAGCCCCTGACTAGGTTTGAAGCGGCCTGGGCCTAGGCCTGGTACCTCTTCAAGACAGTCCTAGAGGCCTGTTTATGAGAAGAAGGGTCACTTGTTCAGAGGTACAGTAAGGGTAACAATCTTGTAAGTAACTTGCATCTTTAAGGAATGCCTTCAACTCATTAAGCCAGCCTGAGTCACGTGGTATGAGAGTGAAGATGCTGGGATGTTTTTCCCTTAGAAGAAAAAGCCTCATTTGGAGCCCCAGGCTTCTCTCTCCTTGCCCCCCTCTCTCCCTCTCCCCCTCTCCCCTCTCCCTCGTGCAGTTTGCCAAAAGACACAGACCCCCACTCAGTGAAGGAGAAAAACTCCGCATGCTCTACTGCTTTCAGCCAAGGAAGCTTCCTCTCCCTCCTCTCAGACCCTTTGCAAGCCGAGATGACTTGGGGCAAAGCGAAGTGCCATTGCCTTGCCAGCCCTGTGACCAGTCTCTTCCCCAAAGGCCCAGGACCTGCTAGCTCTTCCCTTTGACGAGTGGTGAAGAGGCAGGCTGCAGGGTGCCCTCACAGAAGGGCTGCCTCCAGTCAGCTGGGCTGTTCCAAGAGCCTGCTGCCTTAGGACTGGCTTTGGGCTCATGGTTTTTATTTGAGAGCCTTACTTCTGACCTCAAGCAGAAACACTTAGAAAAATAAATCTGTGAAATGGCTCAGAGACTGTGTAAGGTTTGGCAGCCCCTGCACGGGTCTTTAGGGTTATCACCTTCCCTCCAACCAGGCTGTGAGAACCCATCCTTGCTTCCCCACCTCTGAAGAAAAAGAAAACGAGCAGACACAGGCGCACGTGAGTGCGCACACACGCACAGACACCCTTCACTCTGCCTCAATCAAAACCATGTGCCAGAGACTCTCAGTGGGGACTTATTTATGTTTGGAAGTAAATATTGGGCTGATGTTGCACTGTCGAAATCTCAAGACAGAGACATGCTATGTAAATAATCAAGTCACTGAAGAGACCCAGAAACAGGAGGCAGCCCAAGGGCCAGGGAAGGAGGGGGAGGGGATCTCACAAGAGACCAGATGCCAAGGAGTTATGCTGCCAGCCCCTCAGTCACCCCAAAGTGGGCTGGGCAGGAGAGGCTGCTGCTGCAGCGCTGCAGACCCCAGAACTCGGTCAGGCCTTATTTCCTCCTAGGCCTCATGCCTCAGGCAGCACCCCCCTAATTAGTGCTTTTCAGGGGAAATCTGCTGTTTCTCTGGTTTTCTGGCTGCTTTTGATACAAGTTTATATCAGAAAATGGTGTAAGTCTGTCAGGAGGGTTCAGTGAGCTGCTCTCTGGGGCGGCAAGCCCCTATCAGGACCAGCACACACAAAGCCAGAAAGCACACTGCTCCCTCAGCTTACAGCTGAGCAAAGCTTGGCTTCAGTCTCTCCTCCTCTAGGGTTTCCATGAGTGCTTCCTCTATTATAAACAGAGCCTTTTGCCCCTCAAGTGGCAAAGCAAGCCCTAGAAGGTTCCAGAAAAAGTGCAGAAAAACATTGACTTCATTGGATTGGAATTGAGTGTGGGGCTGCTAAGGGTCCAGCTTAAACTCATCACTAATCATTTCCCAGCACCCTCAGGGTGGGCTTGGCTGGCCGCAAAAACAGATTTGCCCATCATTACTCAAAGGTTTGCCCCAAAGTAACTATGAGTGCTAACGAGAGTGTCAGTGTATGCCTATGGGAGGCCCTTGCAGGAGAGAAATGTCTTTGAAGTCTTATTTTATCTTAATTTTTAAGAATTTTGCAGTTCCTAACACTTTATAATTTATCCATACTTTATTATAAAAGTTGAAAATTCAATTTTCCAACACTTTCCAAAAAATATTTGTGAAAAACGGACACCAGGCAAGGACTCTGTGCCTTGTTCGTTCTTTGTGTGAGTCCTAGGTACACAGCTGTGTGCACCATAGGCTGCAGTGTCAAGTGTGCTTTGGGGACCAACAGGAAAAGCCATTGTTGTGTTCCACGGCTGGGAGAGGTCTGAGAATGCCATCCGTCTCCTGGGCAGAGACAAAGACCCTGGTGTTCAGAGCCAGAAAATGACCCTGCGCTGTGGTCCAGAGGGTGGGTAGCTGGAGAGTGAGCAGGACTCAGCTCCATATGCCACGTCTCTCCCATCCGACTCTTCTGAGGAGGACCTCTGGCACCTGGCAGGCCTAGGATGACACACTTGTTCCAGGGACCATTACCTGGTAACTCAGAGCCTTGGGCTTTGGATTCTTTATCAAAAGGCTGAACAAAAACGGCTCCAAACAAAAACAAAAAGGTGATATTCTCCTTTTCTGAACTAGAATTAGTTTGATCATGTGAGAAACAATATTAGTTTGACAGGACTACAACTAGACCATATGGCACCTTTATGCAAACTAGTAAACAGCACCCCTTCCTCAAGACGCTTTCCTTCTATCTGTCAGAAAATTCAAAAAATCTTTATTGGAAAAGACGCTTTACTGCCCTCTGCTGGGAAATAGTTGTAATAAATTTACATATCTGTGATACCTGCAATGTGCGTGCACCCTGCTCCTCATATGCAGTGCACAGCCTGCACTACTGTAACCCAGCACTCCCTAGCCATGAGTGGATCGTGTTTTGGGAAATGGTCTTTGGGTTCCAAAGAAGAAGGACAAATGTCAGTGGCAGCTCCAACCTCCCATCCAAGAGACTACACACAGGTCGTGCTGGGAACGGGGCTCTTGAGAGCCTGCAGTGTTGGATCGGGGCATAGAGTTTGCAAGGCTGTTTCTGAGAGCAGCTCTACAGTCACTGCTGGGGGTTGGGGGTGATTTTCAGGCCTCGTGCTGACACCACTGCACTTGAGAGAAAAGAGCTTGCTTCTGGATGCCTGCAGGAGATGCTGGCACCTTCACTGTGTTGGTAACAAGTGTGACATACATAAAACATGAGCACACAAGAGCCACGTATGAGAATTAGTTCAGGTGCTCTAAGTCCTGGCTGGATTGTTTGTACACACTCTATCAAATCCTTGCTCTAGCACAGCTATGAGAAAGGGAGCCGACCTTTGTCCTTCCTAGAGGTGAAGAAGAAAAGTCTATTCAGCAGCACAAAGTACAATGATGCTCTTCAGCAGTACAGAGATACTCTTTATGTCCAGAACCCTGTCAGCTGCCGCTCTGCCAGCATTCCTATGGGTATTGGTTCATTCAGTAAGTCACACAAAAAATATCGAGTGCTGTATCAGTTAACTCGTCCTGCATAACACACCACCCCAAAGTTTAGTGGCTTAAAAGCAACAAGAGTCTATTGCTTATCTATTATAGCTCACAATTCTGTGGGTGGCGAATTGGACTGAGTTCAACAGGGCGGTTCTTGAGTCTTAGCTGGACTCACACCCACCTCTGCAGGCAGCTGGGTGTTGGCTGGTCTAGGAGGGCCTCAGCTGGGTGGACTCTCATCTTTCAGCAGGCTAGACTAAACTCGTCCACATGGAGGCCGGGCAGCGTTCTGAGGAAGTAAGCAGAGGTGCGAGGCCTCTTGAGGCCTAAGTGGGAACTGATACAACATCACCTCCATTGTATCCAGTTATCAAAGCAAGTCACAGTGCAGATTCAAGGTGTTGGAAGTAGATCTGCCTCAGGCTGGGAGTTGCTACACATGCTCAAGGGCTTGGATACGGGGGAATGAAGAACTGTGGGCATTTTCGCAGTTTATCATTGGTACTACGTACAGGCGAGATGCTGAGCACTGGGGATAAAAATGCACAAATCCTGCCTTCAAGGAGTCCTAAGACAAATGCAGAAGATAACAAGGGAGCAGACAATTAGAATTCTGCTTGATTAGCGCCCCAGTGGAAGTATGTTACTTCTCTGGAATTAAACATGAGTAACCTGGTATTATGGAAACATTACACCATCAGCAGGCAGAGTTATGTGGTAAAGAATCTTATCTCCGTGTTGTATCCAGCCTTATTTTCACAATTCTCCTCAGCTCAGAAGGTACATGTGACATATTTACCCAGTCAACCACATCTTTATCTTTGAAGAATGATGTTTCAAGCAGTAACTTCTTAGTTAGACATTTTGATTAAGTCTTGGGTTGCTTTTGTGGCCTTCTTGGCTGTGCTTTGAGGAGACAACAACGACCTTTTTCTAATTATCCAGACCCTTCAGGCCAAACACCCTTTCCACATCCCTTGCAGAGAGGAGAAGGTGGGAGAGGTTTGAGGAGAGAAAAGTCGGGGGGCCTCGGAAAGTGCGGTTCTGACAGATGTGGTCTTATGCTGAGAAGAAACTTCAGGGGCTGAAAACACTCGGAACTCAGTGTCTGCCTGCCTGCCACAAAACTGGCCTTGAGCATCGAAGCTCAGAACACAAAACCCTTGCCAGCTGTTCTAAGAAAGCTTCTCCTCCTCCCCAGTTGTTCAGACTGCACTGCTTGGTTGACTCCCCTCAGAGCAAACTCGCAGGATTTCCTTGGCAGTGCATGTGATCGGCTCTTTCTTGGCAGCTCTCTTGGACAGTTCTCATCTTTGGCTGGGCCAATAAGCCCTCTTCGGGGATAGGAAGATGGTGCAGCAAGACAAATCCTGACCCCCACCTGCTTTCCCTTCTTTGGGAGAGCTCATGACCATCAGGGTGACTGGATGCTTGGCTCATAGTGAAGGAACATGAGCACAAATGTGCAGACAACAAAGAAGTTAGGTGTGCCCACGAGAGCTAGGTTTGCTTATGATTTGTTTAGGACAGGTTTTATATGTACATTCGTTGTTGGCAGCAGACTGCAGAGATCACTAGTCATGAGGGTTTTCAAATATGACTGTGGAAATTAGAAGCTAATGATAGTGTTGTACCATAAACCTGCAGAGCAGCGTGCCTCCCAGCAGCAGACCCAGTGTGCGTGTCTGTTTCAATTCCCCTGTTCAAGGGGATTAAACAAGGATTGGAGGGTAAGTAATTTATTTCAAAGATGGTCTCAGGAAACACTCATAGGGGAGTAAGGAAGCGAGACAGGGAAGAGAAGGAAACCAATAAAGGATGTGTTATTAAGCTGGTTACCACTGTGGGCAAGTTCCACTGGGAGACCTTGGTGGGACACGCACCTTAAGGTTGCTCCCCTCAAGGTGAGGGGGCGCTGGGGTATCTGTCCACCCACTCCAGTCAGTCATGTTTAAGGTCAGGTGCAGGGAGGGATTTCTGGCCTCAGAAACAGGCCACTGATGCTGGTGAGCAAAGAACAAGAGATGCCAGGTCTCCCTGAGCATGGAGGAAAAGGTAAGCTTGGGGCTGCAAAAAGTTGCTCAAATGCCTGGCCTGTGATGACTGTGTGAGAAAAACTAGAAGCTTGTCTTACCATACGTGAAAAGCCAAAAGACATCAGAGGGCAAGATCTTTTCGGAACAAAGCTCAAGGAAACTGCCATCTGGATCAGGGCGAGAGGCCTCTGAGCGGGGTACACACTGCCGCTGTGGTGCACTTGCAGCATGAGTTTCACAGGTCTGCAAGAAAGATCTAGAGGACAGCAAGATAGAACGCAGATCTGCAGACACTTTGAAGGCCTATTATTTAAGAGCAGTACTTATCAAATTATTCCACAATGGCTAATATCTCTCAGGATATTAATAGGTTTATCATAAGCCAAATAAGATTGGGAAGTGTCAAGTCCTGGGTTTCTTAGATCTTTTACTGAGGGGTTATTTGATCCTTTACTGTTCTACTGTACATTATGACTCTCTTAAAGAAAGAAAGAATGCGTCATTTTCCAAACTCTTTTTTTACTCCCAAACACCTACAAATAATTCTCAGTAACTGGCGTTCCCCTGCACACAGTTTGGGAAGTACTCCACCAGAAGCACTTTACAAGGAACGAACAACTTACCGTAAGATAGCCTGCAGGAGGTCCAGGCATTTTGAAAAGTGGCTCCACATAAAGCTTGTTCTGAACTGGTCTAATCTGAGGAGTTTTCCCAGCCTTCCTGGCACTGTCAGTGTGGGTCATGCCTCCTCCTAGGCCAGACTGTCTTGCAACCAAACAGCTGATTCCCCAGCATGTCTGACCCAGCCTCTCCTCTTTCTGCCTTTCAGATGGGCTTCTTTCGCCGAAGGTACAAAGAAATTATTGAAGCTGAGAAGAACCGGAAAGAGAACGAAGACAGTTGGGACTGGGTCCAGAAAAACCAGTGACTGCCATGCCAGTCACGTGACCCAATCATTCGCCTGTCATCCTTGATCTTTGTATCTTCCATATTTGGAAGAAAGAATCTTCTCCAGATTTTTCGGAGGCCCCACTGATGCTGTTCTCTTCTTCATTCTATTAAGCCCAGGTGCCAGCCTGAGGCAGCCACTTTGGCCAGGTCACATGACTGAAGCCACCACCACTTCCTTTTAAAGATGAACTCTGAACTTTGGAAAGCAAGCTACAGAGCCGAGCAATATTTATGGATGCAACATGCGTGGTCAACCCTCAGGGGAAAACTGTTAGTTAAAAGTATTTTTATAAATATAAGCCTTTTATACTGATTATGTCTTTATATTTGTATCGATGTTTTATTATTTCTATTAAATAGTTATATAATTCACTCAAGCACTGATATCTGGCCTGAAATCTTGGAAATACATGTACATTCATACAAATTTTAAAGGATAAAAATCTTATTGTACTTTGGAACTTGCTGTTAAAAAAGACTTGCAGAGAAAATAATCTGAAGAAACCTCGAGTAATGAATCCACCAAGCGGCGGTGCTGCATATAAACTGTGGTTGTGGCAAGACCCCTAAGACATTTCACATCTTTATTGCCTGAAGTCAAGTTTGAAGTAATGTGCTAAAGAACTGTAAGTGTTTTTTCATATGTATCTTTCGTTGGAAGATTCCCAACAGGAATTTGGATGGAAAAACCTGGTTCCTAGCAACAGGTCTGCTCTGCATCACCTTTATATAGCAGACATCTCATCCTCCTTCTCCTTGGATTAATAGATGAAAGCTTGGAGCAGTGCCAGGTGGTCATCTGGTAAACCTCAGAATGGCGTCTCATCGTGGACATCATGCATCAGAGTCCACGCACCACAAGGACTAAATCAGTGCCCACCAAGCAAAGACTTGTATCTGAATGCTGTGATGTGTTGCCTTTTCATGGTAATTTGAATTCAGAGGTCTCCATTTCTCCTGTCACTCTTGCTATCCCAGCCAATGGTAATTGCGGATTCCTTCCCAGAGATGACCATTCAACCTATCCTTTTTTAAAAAAAAAATAGTGGGGTTCCCAAGATGCAGATCCTGAGGCAAGGATTGGCATGCAAGTAACTTATTAAGGAAGTGTTCCCAGGGCACATCAGGAAGGAAGTGAGGGAAGGAAGCCAGGGAAGGGTGCCGTTTCAGGAAAGCTCCCCTGGAGGGTAGCTTCAGCGTGATCCTGCAGGGGAGCTCTGGAGAATAACTTATGCCTCAGAGTTGTCCCAACCTGAGGCAAGGGAGCTGAGCTTTCATATTCTTGCACCCGGGGGAGATGTAAAGTTTCTGCTCTCAGTTCCTGCTGGCAAAATGGCTCCAGTAGCTCAGGGGCAGTTCTCTAAAGGAGAGCTGCACCCCCGATCTGGGGAGGCACAGAGAAATGATGCACAGGGATCTGGGCATAGCACTGACGTCCTCCCCCAGCCCCTGCACGTGTGAATGCTCAGTTATGGCCTTCAATATCCAAGGTCTCTATTTGACAGTGTTTATTATCAGATGCACTGTGCTGCCCAGTTTTGAGTGCAATGTGACTTCCTAAAAGGGCAATGAGATGATGGATGTAGCATGCTCAGCACAGCGCCTGGCCCGTAGAGAACACTCAATAACTGTTAGCAGCTATGGCTGCTGTTACCACTGCTGGATAACCCTCTGGTAAGAGAGAGAACATGTGGCTAAGAGCAGGATCTAACAGAGTCCTTAATGGCTTATTACAGCCTGCTCAAGCCCCAGGTATGTACAGAAGACATCAAATGGGCATGAAACAAGAAACAAGACCAAGGATCTTTCTTATAGGACCTTGTTTACTGGAAGCTAACATGTTGCCGGGGGTCTGTGAACATTGTTGAAAAGACATAGAACTCAAGTTCAGGGGAGACAGACTTTCTATACACATACTTGGCTAATACTTAGAAACATATCTAAAGTTTTGGCAGAATTATAAGGGTGCTGGGCCATTGCAAACCTGGCATGGAATGTGTGTCTTTTCATTTCTTATGCAATTGACTCTGATACAGGAAGATAATGAATGTATCGTGCTTCCCAGAGGATTAACGGCATGAACTAGGCTGATCTTAGAATGAGGCTGAGGATGTTCTGACAGAGGGATGGAGACACAGAGGTAGCTACAGCGCGAATGCAGGCAAAGAAACCAGTTCTCCGAGTTTACCTATGAGTTTACTCAAAAGTAATAAAGCAGTGTTGAGTGAGTTTTAGTCACTCATTTATCATATTTATGGGGTCCCTGCTGTGTGTCAGGCACTGTGCTAGGTGCTAGGTTCCCCAGAGAACACCACAGGCACATTTTGCCTGGGGGAGGCAAGCCTTCCTGCGATGGAGTGTAGAGCATGGACTCCTTTATGAGACCTCATTTGCAGCTTTCCTTTGCTGGACTCTTGTTCATTGTGTCATGTTGTCCTTTAATAAATCATTTAGGATTCTTAGGCGGTAGGCTTGGGATGGCTCCATCAGCCGCTTTGGCCACATGCATTTACAGCCACTAACCAGCCTCCTGCAGGGGTGCAGACACATTGGTGACAGTGTAGAAGGGTGACTCACAGGCCCCCAGTTCTGCCAGCCAAGGGGAAAACCTCATCTGGGGAAGGGCAGGCTCCTGGGGGCAGTCTCAGAGCTGGGATCCATTTGTTTCTGGTTGATTCTGAATGGTAGACCCACATGAGTGGGCACATATCCAGGAGATTACTAAGACTTCATAAGGCAGTTTTAAAAAAAATCGTACATGGCATCACCAGGAGCAAATACTGGCAGCCACTCTAGAGCCTGTTTGGGGAAGGACAGTGCCTCTGCTTGTCTGATCGTGCTGAGTAGCAGGTGGGGCAGCAGGCACGGGGGAGTCAACCATTTAGAACAGTGATAGAGAAAGAAGTCAACCAGATTATTAGCGCTCTCTCAATTTGGGCGGTTCACCAGCTCCATCCAGCTCGGAGCCCTCTCAGGAAAAGCAGACACAATGAGTTGGTGTGTCTGTTATTTCCCTAGAATATTCTTTTAAAATTCCACAGTGCCTTCCAGTTTCCACCTTTCCTGCTTCTATGAGTTCACTGTGGAATCCTATAGGATATTCTCTTGCAGAGCATTATTTCAGTCCACTTTAACTTTTAGTCGTGTATTCACTATGGTTTTAACCAATGGTCAGAATGATTGAGATGCTTTTTAAATATGGAAAAAGACCTTTATAAAAATCCAGTAAAATAATGCCCCTTTTTGACAAATGATTCACTTATGCTCAATTTACCTGGGACTATCCCGAAAGTGAGCCTTGGACCTGTCACAAAGAAGCCAGGAAGTTTAGAAACAAGAGGACACTCATAGGAGTGAGCGGGTCCAGTAGCTTCATGGTGACTGGCAGGCACACAACCAAAATCACTTGCTACTGAGGTCGCTGAGGCTTTCCCAGTCAATTCTTCAGGAAAGTTCCATCATCATCACCAATTTTATCAGCATTCTGAATTTTGGTAAACTTTGTAGGAAATCCAATAGAAAGTC
This sequence comes from Equus caballus, assembly GCF_041296265.1. Taxonomy (NCBI): domain Eukaryota; kingdom Metazoa; phylum Chordata; class Mammalia; order Perissodactyla; family Equidae; genus Equus; species Equus caballus. Next base: position 58,790,644 of record NC_091699.1, on the reverse strand, counting down.
CTTCTTCACTGGGTCATGCATAGCCTGCAGCTCTTGAGCCAAAGGCAAGGAGGTTAAAAACAAACAGAAAACCAACAGGTCTCCTGGAAACATCTGGGACTCGTTTTCAATGCGGAAGTGGATCCCTCAAGTGATATGTGTGCCGCATGCTACCTGTTGAACCCAAGCATGGTAATTTTTTAAAAGCTTATTCTATTCTTTTATTTTTGGATGAGGCATTATGACCAAGTGAACACAGCTGCGCATGGGTTACATGTGAAACCTACACCTGATGAACCTATGCCTGATTCAAACATCCCAAAATTTAGAGGCACTGCAAAGGATTGTTATTGGAGGAAATGGCCCTTTAACAGACAAAAGGCAGAAAATGAGTGTCATTTCAGAGATGCTCCAAGTATGCAGAGTTTTAGTCGATGTTTTGTTTGCTATATAGAGCAATAATATACACAGTGGAGAATATTTTCTGAAACAAAGAATCGTTGAAGGGAGGATACAGAGCCAGTAGGGCCAAAATGAACCTTCTAGAATGTCTTCTGATTTTCAGCAAATTGTGGGGATAATGAACAAATCTCCCATGTGGTGCAACGCTTTATAGCACAATGATCTAGATTTCAGACCTTGTTAATGTTTTTTAGAATTCTAATGTGCACGGTGTGACTGGCAGAGTGAGTTTAAAAGCTTTAAGAGTGATTATTGCATGGCAGGCACCCACGCTAACTTCACTTCCAGAACTTGATGCATCCATGTACGTTTCCGTTGAGGAATTCGGGCGGGAGGGGTGTTCCTCCTCATAAGGTCACGTGTATTAAAGTCTATGCAGTCACTTCTAATTCACTTGCACTGTTTGAGGAATGCAGGTTTACAAAAATACATGTTTGGAATAAAAAATGACTGCGAATGATTCAGGAGTTCGGTTTATGTTTTCTTTGCTGATAAAGAACTTGAACCTTTTTAGGGTGGTGAAGATGGCGTTTCAATGTAATACAACATGAGTGTTAAAGAGCATGCCCGAGTTCGTCTAATTGCACAGGAACAACCCACTCGATGTGGCTGAACCATCCCCAATCCTTGACCTCTATTCTGCGGCCACCACCACCTCTGTGCGTCACCTGCCTGTCCAGGGCCACCCACACCTGGAAGCTTGATCTTAAGAAATGTTTCCAAATTAAATGGAGCGGATTCCTCATTGTTAGTAGACTGCTTCCACCAGTCACTAAGCATTTCCCCAGAAGCCTTTTGGTAGCATTCTTACACATTTACAAACAGTGTTTTCTCTTAGATTTTTAATCTCCTCCATTTGTCTAATTGCGTCCTTGTTCTTATCTCAAATGCTGTAAATTTGTGTGCTGTTCTCTTTTCCCTAGATGAGACCAACAAAGATCTACCTATTTTCAAGAATAAGCCTTTGGCGGTACCAATCAAGGCTACTAGTTTTTGCTCTTTATTTCATTAATTACTGCTTTTATACTTAATAAAATTTATTTTTACTGCCCTATGGTTAAAATTCATACACATACATACCACACAGTATAGAAGAGGGTGTGAAAAGATATACACCAATGAGTTAAAAATGGTTGACAAGGTCGCTGGCATTGTCAATGTTTTTTTGTTTTTACCTGTCGGAATTTTACTCTTCTACAGTGAGCATGTATTTCCTTTATAATAATGAAACATATGGAAATTGTTTCTTAAATAAAATTACATCTGGGAAAGTATGAATTGCCATCCAAGAGAGGTTCCAAATTGTAGGTCTAGAAAGGAAGAGATTTGTTTGCAGCAAAGAGCAATGATGAGCCTGACATTTAGGACAATGGCCAATGAGTAATTCCAAGCTTTTTCATTCTGGATGCTTCCTGGCTTAACAAAACCTGCCCCCATCGCTTCTCTAAGGTTGCCCAACCTGTTTCCTCCTTGACAACTCAAAGGAATCAAAAGATACAGAATCACCAATTAGTAAATTCTACCTCCCATTCAATCAGGAGTTTTTCAGTGCACCACATTGCCTCTGATCCTGAAAGTCTGTCTGCTCATCAGGTTGCTGTGCTTAGTAATAGAATTAATATAAGTGCTTACTTAGAGCTCTGTCTACACTGTCAAACCAAATGGCAGCTATCTGTCAGCAAAACCACATGACCCTGAGACCATAGCCATTCGTTCTATGTACACGTGCAACTAAAGTGGATATAACAAGGTATTGCCAGCTCTGCGCTGAAATCTGAGGCTGCGCCGTCTGGGCCTGCTGCCAAACCTCTGCTTCACTGCAGAGTCTCGTCCAGGTCATTTTATACTTTATGATATGATTCTATAATTGAAAAAAATCCTAAAAATTAAAACAAATCTCAATAAAGTCATAACTACTGCCCTTTGAAGACATCAAATAGATGAAAAAGCAGGGGGCATTTTAAAAAGGATCTCCAGGAAACTTTTCTTTTAAGAAATGATAGATTAGGAAAAAAAAAATTCTCTTCAATTCAACGTCTATTCAGAACTCATCAGTTAGGAGACTATTTGGCTCCATATAATAGAAAAATCCAAAATAGCAATGTTTTAAACATGATAGAAATGTGTTCCTCTCTCACATAAAAGAAGACCAGATGTAGGTCATCAGGGTCTGGTACAGCAGCTTCATGGATCATCAGGATACCACCTATCTTTCTAGGCGTCTGGCTTCCATCCTTAAAGTTGCCTCATGGTCCCAGATGGCTACCAGGGTACCATCCATCATATCCACATTCCAAGCCAACAGTAGAGGAGGAAGATAAAATGGTACACATGCCACCTCCTTTTTAACTAGCCTTGCCAGAAATCCCATAAAACACCAGCCAAAAATTAGCCATATAAATGCACTCACCCACAAAGGAGGCTGGGGAATGTATTATAAAGGAATAAGAGGAGAATATATATTGGGGACAACCAACAGTTGCCACACACCATGTATAAGATACTCAGAATATAGCTGCCTTAAGCCCTAGGCATATACCCTTCAAATCCTGTCTTCTGACTGGATTTAAGCAAGAGGAAAGCCTTTATTTGGGGTAGGGGCAGGAGTCTCAGGTGCACGGAGTTGGTTAATCATATTCATGTCTATACAAAACCCTATTTTGGTTCATGTTTTTTATCTCCTGTATCCCCCATCCCCACTCACATTCCCCTCTGTCCCAGAGACATCAAGCTAATGAATTAAATACATGTCCTTAGAAAAGTATGTAGGTAGTAGTATTTTGTGTGTTTCACTTAAATGGCATTGAGCTTGAGAGCTCATTCTGTTTTATTTCTTAAGGATGTATTCGTGTTGCTGTGTTTACACCTGTTCACTGCAGCCGCAGCACTGCATTTTACAGTTTCCACCACCTTTTACTCCTCCAGCCCTTCTGAAGGAGACCTTCACTGCTTCTACCCACCTGCTTCAATGAACATCCTCTCCCATGTCCCCTTATGGACCTGAGCTAGAATCTGTCTTGGTACATATTACATATACTACATCTTAAGGTGGTTACATTCTCATTTTGCTAAGCACTGTTGGATTTTCTCTAAAATGACATCACAGTGGACACTGTCATCAGCAGTGTGTGTTCCCACATCGTTGCCCAACGTGGAATTATCTGACTTTCTTGCCAATCTTGTGTGTGTGAAGTGTTGTATGGAGTTAAGTTTGAATGTGCTTGATAACCATACGCGTGCATCCTCGTATTCTTATTAGCCATCTGGGTTTCTCTGCTGGAATCAATCTCACCTCCATGAATCCTCTCTCCATTTGATTTCCGGAATAACATACCCTGCCAGCTCCCTGGCCACGTCTCAGCCCCTTTTGCTGGTTCCTGCTCTTCTTCCCAGCCTCTCGATGTTGGAGGAGCTCAGAGCTCAGGCCTTGGAACTCCTCTCCATCTATACTCCTTGGAGATCCCATCCAGCCTCCTGACTTTAAATGTCACCTATAGGACCTAAACGTGCATCTCCAGCCTGGCCCTCTCCCTTGGCTTCTAGACTCACATATTCAACAACCACTCAGCTTGACTAGAAGCCTCTCAAACTTAGCATGTTCAGAACTGAGCTGCTCCTGTCCGCCTCTCAGGAAATGATAGCTTTATTCTTCTGCTTGCTCTGACCAAAAGCCTTGTAGTCATCCTTAACTCATCCTCCCACCCTACATCCAATCCATCAGAAATCCTTGCCAAATTTACTTTAAGAGTAGATACGGAATCTGTGTCTCACCAACTCCACTGTTACTGTCCTGCTCTGGGCCACTATCGTCTCTTGGCTCGATTATGGCAAGAGTCCCCTAATGGCCTCCCTGCTCAGCCAGAGGGGTCTGGGTCTGGGTCTTTCCTTTGCTCGAACCTGCCAGTGGTTCCCATCTCACTCAGAGGACAAGCCCCAGTCCTTCTTGGCCCTATATGATCTATCTCCATTACCTTGCCTTGTTCACAGCTGTATTCACAGGACTTAGAACAGCACATGGCACATATTAGGCGCTTGGTGCATATTGGGTGAATTAATGAATTTAGCTATTCTTTTTCTTTTTAAAATGGATGCTTAACTCAGCAATGTTCAGTCTTTTTTTTAAAGCTATATATTTCCCTAAAACTATACCCCACAAATTTGAATATGCTTATTTTCATTATCCTTCCATTCCAAATATTTTCTATTCTCTCATGATTTCTGCTTCATGAGTTATTTAGAAGCATGTTTATTAATTTCCTAGCATATGGGTTTTTTCTATTTTGCTAGTTTGCTGTTAATTTTTTATTTAATTATAGTGTGGTCAGAGATGGTGATTTGTATTACACTAATCATTTGAAATTTGATGAGACTTACTTTGTGGCCCAATGTATAGTCAATTTTCATTTTTGTTCCATGTATACTTAGGAAGAATGTATACCCTACCATTGTAGGTAGGGTGCATTGTTCTGTAGGTTTCTGTTACATCAAATTTGTAAATCATGTTGGTCAAATCTTCTAAATCCTTTTCTACTTGATCTATCAATCACTGAGGTGTGCTGGAATCTCTCCCTTTCAATATGCAGAAGGGCTAGAGAAAATGCTGGGGCATGAGCTGGGAGGGCAGCAGGTGCGCAGGCCTCCAGATTCTCAGCTTCCCATGTTTGTGTTGAGTGTGGCTAAAATAGTCATGGATCACCCTCTAGGGGAAGAAACCCACCACCTTTTATAGGACTGGCAAAAGAGCCTACTTGCAAGTAGGGAGTGGAGGGGGGATACAAACTGACCCGGGGTGACAAATGTTCAGAGAAGTTGCACATCCATGATGGGAACACCAGTTGCTAGCATCTGGGGAAGTGCAGCCGTGAAATACCTTCCCCCAGGGCTAAGGACTGCACCTGGCCCCATTTAACTCAGTGCCGGGAAACCTTGAGGAGCTTTCAGGATGGTTCAGAAATAATCCTGTTTCTCTCTCCATATCCATTATGGCTATGGATTTTTCTTTATCTCCTTTTAGTTCTGTCCATTTTTGCCTTTTATTTAGGACTGAGGCTATTTTATTCAGTACCTAAAAGTTTAGAATTAGTTATCTTTTCCAGACGAAATTGAACATTCTATCATTATGCAATGACCTTCTTTACCTCTAGTAGTATTTTCTTGTCTTAAAGTCTATTTTGGGGTCCGGCCCTGTGGCATAGTGGTTAAGTTTGGCGTGCTCTGCTTCGGCAGCCTGGGCTCCATTCCCGGGCATGGATCTACACGACTCAGCGGTGGCCACGTTGTGGTGGCAACCCACATACGAAGTAGAGGAAGATTGGCATGAGTGTTAGCTCAAGGCAAATCTTCCTCAACAACAGCAACAACAAGTCTATTTTGGTTAGTGTTTGCACAACATATCATTTTCCATTCTTTTACGTATAGCCTTTCTATATCCTTATGTTTGGCATGTGTCACTATGAGCAGCATGTAGCTGAGTTTTTAAAATCTATTCTAACAACCTTTGTCATTTTACTGGAACATTTAGTTTATCTATACTGATTGTTATTAATGAAATAATTGGATTTGTTTCTATCATCTTATTTTGTGTTTTCTTTTGCCCACTTTTTTATGTTTCTTTTTCACTCCTTTCTTTTCTTCTTTTTCACTTTCCATTCTTACCCTCCATTAATCCTTTCCCTTGGATTCTTTATATGGATACCCAGATATCCTAGAACTTAAAGACATCATAGTTTACTTGCTTAATATACCACAATCTAAAGTTAATCACGATATTTTAGTGTATTTTAATTTTATATTTTAACCTCCTAAGTCATTGCTTTTATTGTTTTCTGTGGTAAATGTTTGTCTAGATTTGCCCGTGTATTTGCTGCTTTCTCTGCTCGTCATTGTTTCTCGCATCTCAGATCTTTTCTTCTGGGGTTATTTTCCCTGTGCCTAGTACATCCTTTAGAATTTTCTTTAGTGAGAGTCTGCTGATAGCAAATGTTTCTGTTTTGTTTTATTTGAAGCTGTCTTTCATCTTCCCGTAGTCTTGACTCTTCGCTGGTATAGAATTCCAGATCAGCAGTTATTTCTCTCAGTGGATGAACATATCATTTCATTTTCTTCTGGGTCCTTTTGCTACTGTTAAGAAGTCAGCAGTCAGCCCATTTGCCACTCCTTTAAAAGGGATCTGTTTTTTCTTTCAGGCTCCTTTTAAGATTTTCTCTGTGTTTTTTGTGCACCATAGTGGCACTTTGACAGTTTAGACAGAATTTCTTTTTACTTATTCTGCTTGGGATTTGCTGGGCTTCATAGCGTGATGTCTTTCATCAGTTTTCTTCATCTCCTTAAACCTTATCCCCGCTCCATTCTTGCTTTCTTCTCCTTTTAGAACTCTAAGTGTTAAACCATCTCTATCCTTCTTGCCTCCTTATCTGCCTTTCCTATTTCCATCTTATTGTCTCTCTGGACAGCATTCTGGAATTTCTCTTCTAGCCTATTTTTGCATCCACTTTCTTTTCAGCCATGTAAAATCTGCTTTTAGACTTGTTTATTGAGATTTATTTTCAATTATATTCTTATATCTAGAAGTTCTATTTGGTTCTCCTTCACAAATGATTGGTAATTTTTTGTATTTTTTTGGTTCCCTGCATGTAATTTCAAGTTTCTTTTATTTCTTTAAACATGATAATCAGAGTTAATTTCTATTTTGTGTCCAGTAAGTGCAATGAAATTTTTATGGGTCTATTTCTGCTTTCTGGGTGTTTTTCGTGATGATTCTCACTTACGGTACCTTGTTTCCCTGTGTAACTAGTGGGTTTTGTTGGTTGGTTGGTTGGTTTTTGTATGTCTGTTTTTTACTGTTAGCTACTTATTTTCCTTGGAACATTATTTGTGGTAATACTTTGAGTGTAGGGTGAAAATATATTTCCATAGAGATCATTTGCTCTCACCTCTGCCAGGCGCAAGGCTAAGACTTATCTTGAGGTTTCATGGGTCACCCATATAATATGAATTTGCACAACAAATCCATGTTAAGGTCAGCTTGTGGTTGTTACTTCTCAAGCATAATATTTCCATCATCACCCCTGCCCACCCTGTACTCAGCACTGACGCAACTCTCCTCAAAGTCCCTTGGTCCTCAAGAATACTGGTAGGAATGGTCTTTCTATTTCTGGATAATTCTTACATTGAGGTTGTAGCCCTTTGAGCTCCCACTTTATGGGCCCCTGCACCCTGCGAGGGCATGAAAACCAACCCTCAACTTTGTTAGGGCGACACCTGCTCAGGATAAACTGACTACAGCCCTCCACTTCCCTCCCTGCGTTGCCACATTCACTCAGATTTTGGCCTGATAATTTCATGCTTTCACCATCTCTTCAATGCTTTTAAGAACATGTTGTTTAAAATACTTTATTCCTCATTTTTAATATTTGTTCTTGCTGTTGTTGGGAGAGTTGGTCTAATTTTACTCATGGATTAGAAGTCTAGATATCTATTTTCTATGGATCTAATTTCCTCATCACTGTGTATGACATTATTATAAAAATTTTCAAGCACACAAAAAAGTTAAAAGAGTTTTATAATGAATACTTGTATGCTCACCATCTAGATTCTACCATTAACATTTTACTCTACTTGGTTTATCATGTATCCATCCATCCCTCTGTCCATTCCATCCATTCACATGTCTTATTTTTATGTATTTCAAAGTAGCAGATATCAATACATTTTCCCCTGAATGACAGTTGTTTTGTGTGTTTGTTTGAGTTGTCAATTCAATTATATTTTTCTTTTCTATAAATTCTATTTGATTCTTTTTTAATCTACTTGGACATTTGTTATAGTTTCTCATCCCTGCACATATGTTTAAGCTTTTAATTTTCAAGGTATATTAAACAATTATTTTATGATGTTTGTGTTATTTTCAACAGCCAATGTCTTTTGTTGTTGTTGTCTGCTTCTCAGTCATGGTGACTTGTTTCCTTTGTTGTTTTGCAAATTTTTTTGCTGTAAACTACTCATTTTCCTTAGAACTTATCTGTGGGAATTTAAGGTGGTTTCCTCCGGGGAAGATTTTCATTTGCTTCTGCAAAGTGGCTGAGAGAATTAATAATCTGGGACTGTTTGAAACTAAACTCCTTTCTTGAGGTTTTTCAGACCACCCAGGGTGTGGGTAGGCAGCCTGCAAACTGAAGTCAGAGCTGGCGTGAGGTTATGGATTCTCTGGGGAAACTTTTTTCTCCTCTATTCGATAGCAAGGTTCTAGTTTGGCAGTGTTCTTGGTGTCCCTTGGGAGTGGGGTGGTGGTGAATTTGCTTCTCATTCCCCTTTACACTGATGATATAGCCCTTAGGCGTCCCAGTTTATGGAACGGAGAGACCTTTTCAGATTCCTCTCCTCCAGTGATTCCAGGACCACCTCTCTGGTGCCCCATTCCCCAGGATGCTATGAAAACTCATGCCCCAGTTTGCCCAGTTTGGCAAATGTCTCCAAGGCACATGTCAGCTTCAGCATTCTGCTTACCACCTCCACCTAGGTTCCCACCTTGACTGAGTGCTTGGCCTGGATCTGCCTTATTTTCTTATCATTTTGTCAATAATTTAAGAAAAACAAATGTAATATTTCATCTTACACCTTTAGATGATTTCGGCAGGAAAGGCAGTCATACTATTAGAAATGGAACTCGGTATTTTCCTATATATTTGAAATATGTCATACAACTTTTAAATAATCTAATTTAAAAAATCTGTTCACTTCTTCCAGTCTCAGGTAATCCTCATGTGCTCTATTAAGAATTTACTCAAACTCTGACTGACATATGTAAAAACTGATTATACGAGATCCTGAAAGCAAGAAGATGAGAAGTCTGCACAATATTTAAACAAGTTATTTTCTCCCTCTGGGTTTTTCATTTAAGCAGATGTTCCCTTGAGTTAGAGGTTTTGTTAACGATACTGCTGTTGATGTAGCTATTGGCAGTAACTATACGTAGTAAAACTTACTCTATACTACACTTGTAATGGTGTGTTGAAGCTTGTATGAACATATGAGCTGTTGGAAATGAGTGTATAAATTAGAATCCTACTTGTTAATGTTTAATATCAGCAGCAATAATTATGAGGATTGATTTTTATGGTGCTTATGTAGCCATAGCAAATATTGTAAACCCAGACTTCCTAGAAATGTCTAAGAAGGTTGGGATCGGAGAAGATCTGTAACTTCAGACAAATGTGTGGTCTTTCTCTAAACCAGGCTAAGAAAGAACACCCTAACAGAAGCCAAATAATTTGAGTGCTCCTTGAAGCCTCTTGATACAATAAAGCAATATTTATACAGGACTGTGGGGCCTGGGTTGCTCTGGGCCTCTGAGAAGCAGTATGTATCTTAGAAGGCCAGTTCCATGGTAATGTGATTTTGCTTCTGTGTGGGATTATTCTCCAGCTAGTGGACTGGGGATCAGATCCATGAGAGGGTGTGCAAGGTCAGGCAGAGGTGATTTGCATGGTTACGTTTTTATCCTTAGATCTTCTCTCTGTCCCTCCTTAGTACCTGCTAGGTTAACTCTTTAGCATGGGGGCTTGAAACATGGGAATAACAACCTATATTGCATAACCCAACTATAGTGAATGGTGTAGCTTCCTAAAGGGACCTTGTATTCCCAGGACAGTAGGTAGCTCTAAGACATTATACATTAATTGTTAAAATATTTAGTAACTCCTTCCACAACAGAAATATAGACTATTTACCAAGCTCTTCTGAGAAATGATGTCCATCCATGGACTCTCCATGTAAGACTTTCCCAAGATATTTGTAATATCAAGTATCTATCATGTTCTCATGCTGTGTCCAAACCTGTTAACAGATGATGTGTGAGGTATAGTATAGAGATGTGGTTGAGAGGACAAGCTCTTGATTCAGGCAGATCGTGGGAAGGACACCCACCAGGAGAGAAGTACTCAAGAACAGCAGAGGGCCACACCCAACAGGCCTTAAGGGACCAGTGATTGGTAGGAAGGAGACTTGGTCATTGGAGAGATGATCTCTACCATCACTACTGCTCCACCATGTCCCAGAACCTTACCTAAGGGACCTTAGAAAGAAAATGAGCTCACCTAGGACACCCAGATCATGGGCACAGGGAATAATGCAGCCGCATACAATCAGGATGATGCCCAAGGAGGAGATTCAGGAATGTTTGTTTGGATGATTCTGGCTAGAATATAGATACTTGGGTATTGTGTGATTTGGGGCTTATCTATGGTTTCATAACAGCAAGGTCTGGCACATATCAGTTATACCTAGAGTCTTAATTTTGGAATTGTCACCTACTCTGGAGATCACTTACTATGGGAAAGTTTTCTTCAGATCCCTGAAATTGCATCCTTCCAGCCTCTGCTCAAAGATTCTCATTAATGGAGCATTCACCATACCTTCCCACCCCACTGGTCAGCGCTACCTGGATCTTGGGGCTCCCTCTGTCTCCCTGACCCTCCCAGCCATCTGTCCAAAGTCTCTCTTTTTTTTCCTTTTTTTATGATGGTAAAGTAGATATATCATATAATTTACCATCTTAACCATTTCTAAGTGTACAGTTAAGTGGTATTAAATATGTTCACTTTGTTATGCAACAATCACCACCATTCATCCCTATAACTCTTTTCATTTTATAAAATCAAAACTCTGCACCCATTAAGCAATAACTCTCCACCCTCCCCTCCCCTCAGCCCCTGGCAACCACCATTCTACTTTCTGTATCTCTGAATTTGACTACTCTATGTACCTCACGTAAGTGGAATCATGCAATATCTGTCTTTTTGTGACTGTCTTATTTCACTTAGCATAATGTCCTGAAGCTTCATTCATATTGTAGCATATTGCAGAATTTCCTTCCTTTTTAAAGCTGGATAGTATTCCATTGTATGTATATACCACATTTTGCTTACCCATTCACTAGTCATTGGATACTTGGGTTGCTTCTACGGTTTGGCTATTGTGAATAATGCTGCTATGAATATGGGCGTATAAATATCTCTGAGTCTTGCTTTCAATTCTTTGGGGTATATACTCAGAAGAAGAATTGCTGGATCATATGCTAATTCTATTTTTAATTTTTTGAGCAACCTGTTTTCCATAGAGACTATACATTATACATTCCCACCAACAGTGCACAAGGGTCCCAATTTTTCCACATCCTTACCAATACTTGTTGTCTTCTGTTTTGTTTGTTTGTTTTTATAGTAGCCATCCTAATGGTTTGAGGTGGTATCTCATTGCAGTCTTTACTTGCATTTCCCTAATGGTTAGAGATGCTGAGAATCTCTTCATGTGCTTATTGGCCATTTGTGTATCTTCTTTGGAGAAATGGCTTTTCAAGTCCTTCGCCCATTTTTTAATTAAGTTGTTTGTTTTTACGTTGTTGAGTTTTAGAAGTTCTCTATATAGTCTGGGGATTAACCTTTTATCAGATATACGATTTAAAAATATTTTCTTCCATTCTGTGGGTTGCCTTTTTACTCTGTGGATAGTGTCTTTTGATGCGCAAAATTTTTAAATTTTCATGAAGTCAAATTTGTCTATTTTTTCTTTTGTTACTTGTACCTTTTTTGGTGTCATATCCAAGAAATCATTGCCAAATCCAATGAGATGAAGCTTTTGTCCTATATTTTCTTCTAAGAGTTTCATCGTTTTGGGTCTTACATTTATGTCATTGATCCATTTTGAGTTAATATTTGTAGGTATTAGGTAAGGGTCCAGCTTTATTCTTTGGCATGTGAATATCCAGTTTTCCCAGCACCATTTGCTGAAAGATTGTCCTTTACCAATTGAATGGTCTTGGCATCCTTGTCAGAAATCATTTGACCAAATATGAGAGGGTTTATTTCTGAGGTCTCTATTGTATTCCATTGATCTATACACCTATTCTTCCCTCTATCTCCCCAACCTTCTCAGCCACCTGTCATAAATCTCCCTTTAGAATAAAATGGCTCTTTTGTCTCCATGACAGTCCTTAAAGCATATGGAAAGAGTTGCTATATGAGCTACAAAATTCCTCTTCCCTGCATAAGAAATCTCCAGTTCTTAAAACTACTTTTAGGACAGTTTCCACATCCTGCACCATCTCTGACATAAAGAAGAAAATAACCGTCACCCTGCAATGAACCTATGCCTCAGATTTCCCTCCTGGCTTTGAGCTACCAGCACAGAACTAAATCCAGCAATGAGATTCTTTATCCATGTTTATGGGTAGCTTCACTACCCTGTTGACTCCTATTACAGTTGTGGGCAACTCCTGGGGCTTTTGTTTTTGTGTGTGTGAGAAAGATTGGCCCTGAGCTAACATTGGTTGCCAGTCTTCCTCTTTTTGCTTGAGGAACACTGTCCTTGAACTAACATCTGTGCCAATCTTCCTCTATTTTATGTGGGATGCCGCCACAGCATTGCTTGACAAGCGGCGCTGTCTGCACCTGGGATCTGAACCTGCAAACTCCGGGCCACTGAAGTGAAGTGCACAAATTTAACCACTATGCCACCGGGCTGGCCCCAGCCTAGGTATTTTTTTAATCTACTGCTATATAAGGAAATTAAAAAAAAGATCTTTCCCATGTCATTTGTTTTAATTCTGATAAATACTTCAGAAAAGTGCAAACAACATTATAACAAATGCCTGGGAACCTACCACCACTTTGTCACATTTGCTTCAAGTATTTTGTTGGTTTTTCTAAAACCATTTTTGGAAATAATTATAGACTCACAGGTAGTTGAAAAATAATACAAAGAAGTCTCAGGCACCCTTTACCCTCCTTTCATCAATGGTAATATTTAGCATAACTATAATACATACGATATTGAAAAGGGAAAATTGATATTGATACAACCTACAGATCATATTCAGATTTCATCCGTTTTTATATACATGCACTCATCTGTATGTGTGTGTGTGTGTTCTATAGTTTTAGGCATGGATTCCCATAACCACCACCACAATCAAGATTAACCACCACAAAGGGACTCCCTTACGCTATCCCTCCCCCACCATCCCTATTCCCTGACAACCATTAATCCGGTCTCCATCTCTATAATGTTGTTTTTTAGAGAGTTATATAAATGGAATCCAAGTAAATAAACCTTTTTTTGCCTTCCATTTGTAGATTCTAGTCATATTTATTTCTATTCACAGAAATTGTTCCTTTTTTCTCTGTAATCAGTACCCACTTTACATATGTGTTGTCTGTGCAAATGGCCATGTGTGGAAAGCTCTCTTCAGCCATGTGGGGAGAGTGGGAGGAGGGAGATTCCCCATTTCCCTGGGAAAGCAATTCTTGGCATCTCAAGCTGAAAATTGGAATTAATTTTCTCAGGGAAAATACATTTGGGGCAGTTAGCTTCCACGGTGGTGGCACTGGGATTCTAATATTGTACTATGGGTACGTTATGGATTCAATAGACTTTTTTGACTAGACCAAGTGCTATTCAGAACATTGCTTCTGTGAGAAAATACACTCCAAATTCCAAACAGGAAAACAGTCTGTTATTGGTGTTTGCACATGTTGTGTTGGAATTGTGTGGCCAAATTTTGCTTTGCCAAACATTGTGTGGACTGGGAGTAACTTTTATCTGACTGGGGTCAGAGAAACAAAAATATTTGAATTTCTTTTCATTGTGGTAAAAAATAGGATATAGCCTCTAAGATTGGCTTTTTTCACTCAGTATCATTACCTTGAGATCTATCCAAGTTGTTACATGTATCAGTAGTTTGTTCCTTTTTATTTCTATAGTATTCTGTGGTATAGACGTACCACAGTTTGTTTGACCATTTGTCTGCTGAAGGACATTCGGATTGTTTCCAGTTTTTGGCTACTACAAATAACAATGTAATATGGCATTTGCATTTAGGTTTTTGTGGCACCTAAGTTTTCATTTCTCCGTGAGAAATTCCTAAAAGTGTGATTACTAAGTTGTATGGCAAGCATATATTTAGTTTCATAAGAAACTGCAGAATTATTTTCCAGTTGCTATAACATTTTACATTCCCGCCAGCAATGTATGAAAGATGCAGTTTCTCTACATTCTTGCCAGTATCTGGTAACATCACTATTTTTCATTTTAGCTGTCTAATAGTTGTAATATCTCATTACAGTTTTAATTTGCATTTCTCTTATGGCTGATGATGCCAAACATCTTTTCATGTGCTTATTTGCCATCAGTATATCCTCTTTGTGAAACGTCTCTCTGTGTCTTTTGCCTATTTTTTTTTTTTAAAGATTTTATTTTTTTCCTTCTTCTCCCCAAAGCCCCCCGGTACATAGTTGTATATTCTTCGTTGTGGGTCCTTCTAGTTGTGGCATGTGGGACGCTGCCTCAGCATGGTTTGATGAGCAGTGCCATGTCCGTGCCCAGGATTCAAACCAATGAAACACTGGGCCGCCTGCAGCGGAGCACGCAAACTTAACCACTCGGCCACGGGGCCAGCCCCTCTTTTGCCTATCTTTTAAATGAATTGTTTAATATTTTACTGTAGAGTTTTGAGAGCTCATAAATGCAATCATGTGGTGTGCATCATTCCTATTTGCTTGTTTTGCTAAGCATTTTATTTTCAAGACATTTTCACTAAGCACTGTAGGGTAGTCAGAAGCAACTATCTTGCCCCACTGATGATATATATAAAATTAGTTCATTCCCTTTTAAAATAACTTCATAGGTAGGCCTGGGCCCATGGCCAGGTGGTTAAAATTCTGTGAGCTCTGCTTCAGCGGCCCAGGTTTGCAGGTTCAGATCCTGGTTGTGGACATACTCCACTTACCAGCCACACTGTGGTGGTGTCCCACATTACAAAAAAACAGAGGAAGATTGGCAACGGATGTTAGCTCAGGGCGAATCTTCCTCAGGGAAAAAAAAAAAGTTAAATAACTATGTAGTATTCCGTTATATGATTTTACCACATTTATTTATTCATTCCACTCGAAGTGCACATTTAAGTAGTTTCTAATAACCAAGTTATATTTACACAATTGAGTTTTGGAACCTGCATCATGACTTAAAATTTATACTTTGTAGGGGAGATCTGTTATGATTTTCAGCCACCCTACAACTTGTAATAACTCTTGGTATACTTTGGGAATTTTCCATCTTATAATGTTGCTTTTCTAAATTAGAAGCCAGAAACTCACTTTTCTCAGCCTCCTATGCAGCTATGGGACCAGGCACTGCCAATGAAATGCAGCTGCACAAAACTTTGATTCAGAAGTAAGTGGCAGAGGAGGAGGGGCTGGGGTGGAGAGACATGAGCCTTCAGAGACAGCAGTGGCAGAGGTCCTTGGGGTGGCACCACATGCTCAGCATTGGCACTGTGAGTCTGTGCCCTGGGGCAAAAACAAAACCCCCTAGAGCTCTTCTGCAGTGTCCCATTCCTGGCTGTGGAACAATCAAGCCTCATTCTCTGGGTCTCTACATTTATTTTGTGTTTAAACTACCCACAGTGTATTCTAGTTTGTTAAAAGTGAGTATCCTCTCTGATCTAGTTACTAGTATCAGGAACAACTGCAAACAACAGAGCCTCAAGGAGATGGGGATCTGGACTTGTTATCCCAGCTGGTAGAGCCTGAAGGCAGTGAGGACACATGAGGTGTTAAGAGGGTAATGCTCCAGCAGCCCAAGGCAGGTTGTCAAAACGTGGGTCCCCTGGAATGAAAGCAAGGCTTGGGGAGGGATTGACTAGCCACTGCCATGAAACTCTAGGGAGGGCATAAGGAACTGAAGGACTGTGGGGTAAGCTGGTTATTTCTAACCACCCTGGACAACTTAATGAGAAAGAACAAGCAGCTCAAATTCTAGATTCTTGGCTCAAAGCAAGATGGGGGAACAAGGGACTTCTCATGACAAGGCTAAAAGAATTTTTTTTTATCTCAGGCAGCTATAGGACTGAGGTTGCCAAAAGTCAGACTCAGAATCCTGTGGGTTACCAAATTGTAAAATCTATTAAATCCCTAGATTATTAGATCCCTTATGTGAAATGTAAGGCATTGATGAGGAATGGATGAGGAAATGAGTGGGACACAAGAATTACAATGGGGATATATAGGAGGATTCCATGAGCCTTGTATGCCCCTGTCTAAGGAGCACATGTTCACCTAGTCAGTTCTCCTTCTCAATCATCTCTTCCTTGGGGAAGCCTTCCCTCATCTCCCAGAATAAGCAAACCCTTTCATTTCAAGCCCCCATACCACCCTTTATGACTATATGTATGATTATGTTAGTGACTCTAGTTACAGAGCCTTGTTGCAGTTTGCTGAGGGGTGGGGTGTTACCTTGGGAGACTCTGAGCCCTTCCTAGATGGACACACTCCATCTTGCCGCACATGAAGACCCAGAAATGACAATGCAGACACCTGTGGGAGAAGCTGGTTCTCTGTACGCCCCACTCCCCTCACCCCTTCAGTGCATTCAGGTCTACAGGAAAAATCAGACCCACTAGAGGGCCAATCACATCATCAAACTGTAGAAAAGAAGGCGTACACACGTTAGCCATTAGGAAAGGCCGCCTGATGGAGAAGGCCCAGCACCCTGCTCTCCTGTACGGCACGCACTGAGATAATACGAGCCATAGGGAGCAGGAAGGAAGGCTCTTGGAAATGCTGCTTCATCAAGAAATCAATGCTGAAGAACATCTAATGTGTTTGGACGTAAGGAGAGGAGATAGGTACAGCCTGGGCTAAGTTTGGGGATGAATTAGCGAGAAAAACAGAGAAAACCAAGAAAAAGGGAAAAAAAGACAAATATTAATGTCAGAGAAAACAAAAGTTGAACAGAAAAGGGAAACATGCACCTGGCCTCAAGCCCCTGCCTCCAACTTTCATAGTCACTGAAGAAAGCACTGATAAGTCACAGCCCTCGCTGTAAAGCATCTTATATTAGCCCATAAGTGTCTTGTGAGTTTGGCTGTGGGAGTGTGTCCATCTAGGAAGGGCTCAGAGTCTCCCAAGGTAACACCCCACCCCTCAGCAAACTGCAACAAGGCTCTGTAACTAGAGTCACTAACATAATCATACATATAGTCATAAAGGGTGGTATGGGGGCTTGAAATGAAAGGGTTTGCTTATTCTGGGAGATGAGGGAAGGCTTCCCCAAGGAAGAGATGATTGAGAAGGAGAACTAACTAGGTGAAGAAGGAGGGGAGAGCATTCCAGGCAGAGGGAACAGCATTGTGCAAAGACCTAGGGACAGGCAGGAGCCTGGATTGTTCAAGAAACTGAGAAAAGCCCAGGAGCCAGAGTACAGTGAGGCATGAGAAGCAGAGTCAGGAACTCTGGTATCGGGTGGCTGGAAGGATAGTAGCCCTCTGTCCATTCAAAAACTAGAAGGGCAAGCCCAAGGTGAAGGCAGCACCTTGCCAAAAAGAGTCTGAATTAATTGGATGGAAATAAAATAATCTGGCTACTGGCTGTCCCCTGCTGGTCAGGACATGTCAGGGCAGGCTTTCTAACAATTGCTTAATAAGTATGTGGATATTTTTGTTATTTATGGAAACAGAATATGTAAATTCATAAAACATCAGAGAAGTGGTGCTGAGGGGCAATAATAATCAAGAAATTAAGTTATGCAATTAGTGGGAATAATGGGAAGAGGAAAGAAAGCAAGCTTCTTCTAGAAGAGTAAAAAAATACTTCAACCATAAATTTATAAAAGCAATTTAAAATTTTTAAAGCAAAATTTTTAAATTGAGCCTTTATTTCAAATTGTAGAACTACTGAGAAATTGAGAATTATGATGAAGTCTGGAACATGATCTTTACTGAAATGGGGCCATTCTCCTTGCACTGTTTTGCAACCTATTTTCCCCTCTCTCCCTCCAAAACTACGTCATTGTCAAGGACCTTCACTCTTAATTGTTCACCCTTGTGACAATGGACAAAATGCCACTAAGTCAATGGGTATCTCTTGGCAACATTTTCTCTGCAATGTCATTGCCATTACTTGAAAAATCTTGATTTTAAATATGTCTTTAAAGGCAACAGAGACATACTTGGATTGTAAGCTGTTTATATTCTTTTCGTAGTGTTTAATATAGATTTTTTCCACGTCTATATCCATACATGTATGTATGTATGCTTAACTGATAAGCCCATGAACTGAAAACACTTTTCATTGTATATAAGTATCTTTACTCTCAGGTGGTTTATGCTAAACTTTTTTGAAAATTAATATGCTTCTACTTTGAATATATAACCTTGAGCTGTGGCATACTGAATTAAAACACCAGTATTTTGCCTACCAAAAGTGTTAAAATTTGTTATCATTAGATATCTGCAAGGGTGTAAAACAGAATAGTTTGCCATTTGAGAATTTTTTAAAAAGGAAGCTAATAACTCCAAACAAACAGTGGCAATTCCTGAAAAAAAAATTAAACTATAAACCAAAAAGGTCAAAAGATAAGTTATTGAGACATACATACATCCAAAAATATTATGTGCCACAGTATTAGTTCTAAGTATTCTCTGGGCTCTCCAGTTTAAAATATTTTGATAAATGCTATGACAGATACAGATTCATCTCTTTAATTTATTTGAGTAACAGCACTCAGCTTAATACATTTTCTTTTTTTAAATTTGTTTTACATCGATCATATGCCATGTGCCAAACCCTGTGTAATATACAACATCCGTGTCATTCTCTGAAATTTCCTAAATTTGCATTTCAATATTTCAGGAGATCTTGCTTTCTATTATTCTAGAACTATAATTGTTTGGTATATTCTTTCTTTGCTAAATTCCCGATTTCACTAGCTGTAATATTTCACTTTTTTATCATGAAGCATTTGGAGGGGGCCATCCTCTGTGGCATGGATATCACCAGCCCATCTTGGAATTTGCTCTATGTCTCCAGTGGGTGAAGTGGTTTATTGACTGTCGATTTGTAAAGTGCTCTCTGGGATTATCTGAATGCAAGATAGTAGGAGTGGAAACATATTTCATTCCCTTTTCTGTCAAAATAGAATTAACATGCACAATATATCATCTTCTAGCAAGAGTGGATGAAATTCCAGTGAGTGATCTAGAGTCTGCATCACTTGGTTGTCCATACAGAGTCCTGCCTGGATAGTTGTGGTCTCCAGGGTCTGATGGCTTCCTCTACTGTCTCTTTAGTTTAATCGTTGTTTTTATGTGTGTGTGTGTTTGTACGTATATATACATTATATGTGCATATATGGACATTTGGTTTAAAACCTACTCCTCAGAGTCATGGGAAGAGAAACAGGAGAGAGAGAGAGAAGTTTCCCTCCCACCCTGGCCCCATCTGCTCAGTATCTTCACCATACTTCCTCCGCCCTCCTGATTAACCATTGTTATTTGTTTCTTATGAGTCCATCCAGATTTTCTTTATGTATTTAGAAGCAAATACGAATATGGATCTTTGGTTTTTCCTTTTATACACAAAAGGTAGCCAGCTATATATACTATTCTGAACCTTGTGTTTTTCCTTCTCAGTTCATAGAAAGCATCCTTATTCTCTTTATGACTGTATAGTATTTCATTGTTCTAATGTATGGATAAATCATAATTTATGTAATCATCCCCTTTTGAAGGAAATTTAGTTTCTTTCCCATATTTTATTATCACTGCAATAAATAACTGTGCATCATCACTTTGCCTGTGTGCAAACATACTTTAGGACAAATTTTTAGGAGTGGAACTATGAGGACAACTGATCTATGCATTTGTAATTTTTACAAATATTGCCAGATTGCCTTCTGTAAGGGTTGTACCAATTTACTCCCATCCATAATGTGCTGTTTCTACTTGATGTGTTTTCAATGGTTTTCTGAAGAGAGAACACACTTTGATCATTTCTTGTTTCCTATCTCTCAACACTCATTCATTGAACAAATATCGACCAAGTGCCAACTATGCCCTTAGCTCGCTTCTTAGGCCCTGGAGATACAGCAGTGAACAAAACAGACACAAATCCCTTTCATAATGTTTTATTGTGAGACAGAGAAATGGGTGACTAAAGGTAGACATGGTATGTAACTTTCCTGATCATTTAAAGCCTGAGACACCAACTCAGATGCCATGCGGGGAACTTAAAAGTTTGAAGAAGGTCAGAGTTAAAAGGTAGAGGGAGTGGTTAGCACTGTGTCATCCTGGAGACAACAAGGCCTGTGTAAAGGCTGCAGCTACTGCTCTGCTCCACACTATTAGGTCATGTGGATAGAAAAGGCCCATGTTGATAGACCTTCCCAATTTTCAAGAGAAACTAGAAATCCATATTTTTATGTGATGTCTCCCCATTTTGAACATTAGAAAATAATTCAAAATTTTAGGAACACTCTGAGGATTTTTTTTTTAATGGGGCTAAACAAGTTGATACTCAAGTTTACAGAGAAAAATAAGCTTGCAAGGATATCTAGGAAAATATGGAGGAAGAAAAAAGCTATAGTGGGGGTTCAGGGACTAGCCCTACCAGGCATTGAAACAGACTATAATTAAAGCAGTGTGGTACTGGTACAAGAATAGACAGACATTCCCCAGAACAGAATAAAAAGCCTAGAAATCAACCTAAGTACATAAGGAAAATTAATATGCAATAAAGGTGGCATCTCAAACCACTGGGGCAAAGAATGACTTTTTAATACATGGTGTTGAGACAACGGGACAGCCATGGGACAGTGAAAAACTAGATCCTTATCTCACACCCTACAAGAGAATAAATTCCAAATGGATCAGAGATCTTACTGTAAAAGGTGAAACCATATAATTACTAGAAGAAAACATGGGTGGATTCCTGCATAATCTGGGTGTAGGGAAAGGCTTTCTAACTAGGACTCAAAATCCAGTGGCAATAAAGAACAGATTGATAAATTTGACCACACAAAACTAAAAAATTTCCTCTTGGCAAAAAAACACCATAAGCAAAGTCAAATGACAAAATGGGAAAAATAATTGCAATATATGGCACAGATAAAGGCCAATATCCTTAATATTAAAAGAACTTTAAAACATGGGGGAGATGAGATTTAAAAAAATAGAAAAATGGGCAAAAGGCATGAATAGACAATTCACAAAAAAAGGTATTAAAATGAGACTTAAACATGTGAAAATCTGTTCAACTCACGTTATAAAAGAAATACAAATTCAAACTAGGCTGAGATACCATTTATTTCCTAGATGACTCACAAAATTTTGAATATGACAACACGTTTTATTGTTGTAGCTGTGGAGAAAGAGGCACTCTCATACATTGCTGGTGGAAAGGCAGATTGATACAACCTTTCTGGGAGAAAATGGACAATTCCTAACAAAACTACACATGTGTTTACCTTTTGACCCAGTTACCCAGGAATTTACCCTTAAGATACTCATATGAAATTGTGATTAAAGAAAAAGAATGAGGAAGATCTCTATGAACTGAAATGGAATGATTTGCAGGCTATATTGTTAAATGAAAAAGAAAGGTACAAATGAGTATCTCTTGTATGTTACTTTTTATGTAGGAAATGAGAAATAGTAATATATACATGTATCTGCTATTTGTACAGAACACAAACAAAACACAGGAAGGATAAACCAGAAACTAATGAGAGTGGTTACCTAAAGTGCTAGGGTGGAGAGGATGGGGGGTTGGGTGAGGTACAAAGGAAGGGGCAGTGGCACTTCTCTGAGTATACCTTTCTGTATATTCTGATCTTTGGGACCATATTAATGTTTTGCTTACCTAAAAAAAAAAAATCAACAAGAATGGGGAAAAACCCTAAAATAGAATACAGACAGAAAAAATGACCCTAACTTGGGGGTGGAGGAACTAACCCAAGTAACGTTTGAATAAAGTGTTTGACAAAAGCCAAAGAGAACTGTAAACAAATACTGAACTCTACTTAGTGAGTTGGTTTTTTGCAGTGGAATGGGTTAGCAATTCTGAAGCTACTTTCTGGGTATTCTAAGACACAGCATACAAATGTTTTGTGAATAATGGGAGTGAAGTTTCTCCCTGTCAGAGAATAGAGTTATAAATATAGGAAGAGAGGAGGCTATGATGAATTTTGTGGTGTTAGACAGGAAATGGAGGTATCACTATAAATTCATGATTTCAGTAGATTGAGTATAGATACATGACTGATAAATAGATTGACTGATATAGATGTAGATGGACAGAAAAATTTATTTAGCTGTGTCCATCGAGTGAGCCTAGAATCAATGACACTCCAGTAGCAATGAGCACATCTAATACCCAGATCTTGGTTTGCAAATACCATCGTCCACTAAAAAGCATCAATTCTCCTTAGACAAATGACTGATTCCAGGACTGGTGCAGGAAAAGGACAAGATGTGCCTGGAACATCTTGTTGAACCAGAAAGTCAGGAAGAGCCACAGAATAATGAGGAGATGCCAAAGGCACACAAAAACCAACTGGAACAGACCCACTGATCAAACCGGGAAAATCAGATAGCAGTAACTGATTCAGGCAAGAATCATCAACAGATGCTAAAACTAGAGGGTAAATGTTTGATGAGAATAAAGATATTTACATTGTCTCAAAGAAGCTCCCCACAGAATGCTTTTCAACTACAAATGGGATAATACAAAGGGACAAAATTTACAGTGAAGAAACCTTAGAGATGCTGTCTTAACCAAGTGATCAAAGTTAATGTTGTCAATAAGGCCACAAAGCAACATCATGTGCCTCTTCATATGGTGCACTGGTAAGGATACAATATCACTTCTGGAGCATTCCTGCCAAAAATGCATAACCTGAATCTAATTATAAGGAAATAACAGGTAAACTCCTATTAAGAGAGATTCTACAAAATAACTGGCCTGCGCTCTTCAAAACTGTCAAGATCATGAAAGACAAAGAAAGACCTAGGAACCATTCCAGATTAAAGGAAACTACAGAAACATAACAACATAATCCTAAATTGGATCCTAGATCAGAAAAAACAAATTTTCTCTTCTGCTGTAAGGGGCAGAATGGGTCAATTGTAAAAAATGTGAATAGGTCTATAGATTAGATAATACTGTATCAATGTTAATTGCCTGATTTGATAATTGTATGTGGTTATATAAGAGACTATTCTTGTTTTTTAGGAAATATTCACTGAAGTGTGTAGGGGTAAGTATGCAACTTACTCGCAAATGGTTCAAATGATAATAATATGAGAGAATAAAAAGTGAACATTTGGGGAATCTACTAGAGGGTTATGGGAATTCTTTATTCTTGCACTGTTCCTGTAACTCTATAATTATTTTTTTAAAAAAAACCCATTGTAAGAGTCTGCACTGTACAAGCAAAAACAGAAAACACAACTAAGAACAACAAACCCCGTTTGCTCCCAGCATGTGCCTGTGGGCTGGATTTCACCCTTGGGTTCCAGTTTGCAGCCTCCAGTTTAGAGCTATTTTCCTGAGTTGATTTTGAGTAAAGTCTTGCTGATAACAACCATTGCCAGTGCTTGAGAATACTTTGCTGCATCTGGAACTTTTAAACCAGCTTAACACCAACAAGGAAGCTGCAGAGACAGCCCTTATATAAATAAGCAATTTGGTAATAAAGCAGTTTAAATCTGAGAGCAGCCCCGGTCCTCAGAGATGAAAAAAAGCGGTTGTGGTCCAGACGGTCTGCCCCCACAAAAGTCCTGCAGCTCATTAGCTGCCTTTGGAGAGGTGCAAACTCTCTTGCTTCCTGGTTTCTGGCCTCAGCCATACACAGCACTAGAGGGGTATCTAATAATCTTTCAGATTGCCACTGTTGAAGAAAACATGTTTGTATAAATAAAGGGAAAAAAGAAACTTTAAAGTTGAATGAAGTTATGAAGGAAGAAAAATGTGTTTCAATATTGGAATAGGAAACGTTGTTCTTGGCAGGAAGATTTTCTGAGGAGGAAAGAGAAACCAGGGGAGTAGCAGGGCCTCTTTTAGGGGTCCCGTGAAGTATATGGGATGGTCTCATCTGCGGGTGCAACCCAATCTGCTAGGATGTGTCAAATCAGTCTGAAGACTGATCCAGGGGACATTCATGCCACCTTTCCCTTCTCACCCTGCAACTGCTCTTTCCTGACTCATCAGTCCAAAGGCCAAGGGAGCACAGACCAGGATATTAAACCCAGAGGAGGAGGCTCCCTGATGATCTGGACCTTGGGAGGCAGGGAAGAGTTATGCAAGGTGAAGATGAGGGAAAAACATCCTTGGCAGAGGGAACAGCATACGCAAAGGAGAAGCATGTTAGATGTAACTTTGAGGCTGTATCTTACTTTCTCGTCGTTTCTCTCCATCTCTTCATATCTCTCTTGGAACAGTCCAACAGATATGCAGTCTGGAGTTGAGTTTAACTTCCTGAGGACATAGAGGCCTAAGTGAGTACAAATCTAGTAGATTTGGGGTCTCAGACCTCATTATCCAGAACACAGAAAAGGTACCCATTTCAGCCCCTGATCGTGTTCTACTCACCCCAGATAAACATGTCTTCACTCAGACTGAAGAGGCTTCATTAATTGTTATATTTATCCCAGAATACTTTTCTGGATTTGTTAATGCCATCCCTTCTTCAAATAAATCACATAGTCATTTTCTGAGCTGTCCTTTAGGCACAGTCTGCAATAGTGGTGGGAACTCAGAGTCAAGATCTGGGAACTCTCCCAGCTGATGTCTTGCCCTTTAATCTGGAGCAGCTGCTTCCTGGACAGAAAGGAGCCCCAGACACAAAGGCATCCATTGCCATCTCAGCTCTGCACTCTAGCTATGTGACTGAGCAAGCCCCTTAACCTCTCTGAGCCTGTTTCCTCATCTATAAAATAATTTCCATCTCATGGAGAGGTTGTGAGGACTGGCAAAGACAAAGCCCCATGACAGTGCTTGACACAGCTCCAGCTGCTTTAGGCTCTCCTCGAAGCTGGGGGTTGGGGGTAGGGGCAATCTTCTACACCTCAGGAAACATCACCACCTCCACAGCCAATTGGACGAGGGCCGGCCCACTTCTGACATTTGTGAAGCGAGAGAACAAAAGGAGGCCAGATTCTCTTTGCTGTGGGGTTTTTCTTCACTCCATCCAATCCACACCAGGAAACCGTAAAGAAACCTAAGGCTGGAAGACCAGGTTAAATTTAAAATGATCAGATTCCTTGAAGCTCTGCCCTGGAGCATGACCAAGCCCAGGCTCTTGGTCCACAGCCTGCCTCCCTCCACTCCCTGATGCTTGAGGCCCAGCAACCATGCATGTGGACTGTCCCCTACCTGTACATTCCAGCTGCATCACTCCCCTCCCCTTATCTCCCTACCCCTCACCCTGCAAAGAGCCACCCTTTGGCCATTCATCACCAATGACAAGGTCTGCCCTCAGGAAACATTTGATCCAGTGAGGAAATGCCTACTGATCTTAGAAGTGGGTTCAGAGCTGTTTGGGTAGGAAATTCCTGAGTCCTGGGTGCCCCAAGTGTGTTCTAAAACAGGGCTGGTAGGTGTACAGACTTCAAGTAGTCATATGCCCTACTGTCCTGCAAATTCCTCATCTCATGGAGAAGGGGAGAACTGGAAAAGGGCTTGAATATTTTGAATAATTTCACTGGGCTCTGGGGTGTAGGGACTGTCCCTAGTTGTCTGGTACCACCTGGCCCTGGGACGATTAGGGCAGGGGAATACTGGCCTGGAGTGTAAGAGCTCCATAAAGGAGTGGTTGGGGGATTGGGGTCTGGATTTGTTCATTTTTATAAGAAAGACATGCTCCCAGGCGTGTCTTTGCTATCTCTAGGAATGAGCTGGCCTTGGGAGGGGCAGTCCCTCCAGAGTCAACAAGGCCCCAAGATGTCAAAACTTCAGAGTACAGTAAACGAAAGGCATGGTTGATATAACCATTTGTAGGTTTTCCAGCCAACAGCTCAGAGGTCTCAGTCTACAGCTGGAATCAATTGTGATGTGAGAAAATGAGCCTTCAGATGATTCCAGCCCCCAGCCTTCAAGCAGCCCAGTGACACCATGTAAAGCAGAAGTGAGCTATCAAGTCCTGCCCAAATTGCAGATCATACTCATATAAATATTTTTTGTTCATTTTTTTGGTCACTAAGTTTTGGAGTAATATTTTATATAACCATAGCAACCTGAACAATGGTAATGAACTGAGCCAAACAGATTCTCTCTCTCTCTCCAGAATTTAAACTGAGACACATAAAAATTAGTGAGTTACCAGCAGGAGGATAAGTGGTTAGACCCAAAGAGAAGCAGTGATGGAAGATACAGCTGAGTCACATTCCTGACAAATGACTCATCCTGGAATAACAGGAGTGCTGGTCTGGAGTGGCCCTGATCCTGAGTGATCCAGTTTCCTTAGGTCAGCAGTAGGACCTGGTAATCCCTGAGGCCTGCCAGGTGGTGGGTTTCTCCAGGCTGTGAGCTGGGTTCCTGTGAGGACTTGGATGGGGCAGAGACCCCTGCTCTGGGATGCTCATGCTGGTTCTTCCCAAGACAATCTCCATTCTTTGCAGCCAAGGGAGCCTCTCACCCTTGGGGACACATGGACACATGGTCCTTGGGGACGAGTTTGGCATCCAGTAAGCAAGCAGGATGGTGATACCCACTCACTTTCAGTTCTCCTGCCAAGAGCCATCAGGGACTCATAGATACAGTCAACGTTAGGGAGCTTTGTGCACTCTCTAGGTCTGGTCAAATGCATGTGTCTAGTACCCTCATTTCTCAAAACCATTTTGGTTATAATATTTAAAAAATAATTATTAGTGGTTCCAAAATGTCCATAAATTTTACTTCCTCAATCCCATCTCCAGGCTCAGACCAGGACAGGTGCCCGCTTCTGGTCTGCACCCACTCCAGAGCCTTCTGGGCAACAGACCATCATCCTCCTGTTCCTGCCTGGAAAAGCAAGGCCCAGGGAGAGGAGGTACTTGCCTGGGGCCTCTTTCAACAGAGACAGGGCCTTCTCAGCCCCAGGTTCCTACACACCTCCACTGGCCCCAGCCCAACACTCAGGTGTGGAGCACTGGGAGTGTCTTCCATAGCCACTTTAGCACCAGAGCAGGACTAGGTAGATGGCAGTGGTTCATTGGGGTTAAGAGCCCTTCTGAGAATTGGCTTTAGCAGTGCATGTGGGACAGCACTGTAGAAGGACAAAGTGTGGCAAAAGTGTGTGTGTTTGTGTGCACGCATGCACGCGCGCATGGGTGAGGAGGGAGGGAGAGGGGAAAGTGGAGTCAGGGGACAGGCTGATTTATTGATATCTTACTTTATTTTCTCTCTGTATTCTCCCCTCCCCCAGTTCCAAAGGAAATAGCCCAGCCCTCTCTCCACTCAGGCCTCTAGGGAAGTTTGTGGGAAAAATAGAAATTGCCAGTAGATACTCCCTTGTTCTCACTTGTGATCAGGTGCACGAGGGAGGGTCAAAGAAGATCAGGATTGTAGGAGGCGGGGTTCCAGGCAAACTGAAGGGGTAGGGTAGTGCTTGGCAGGGCTGGGATGTGGAGGGCCAGAGGGCAGGGAGGGAGAGAGAAACAGGCAGTGCCAAGGTGGGAGAAACCAGCCTGGGCAGAGACAGGCTTGTCACATGTGTGCCCTGTCCCGGCATGTATGTGAGCCTATGTTCAAGTGAGCTTGTACCTGTGTATGCCAAGATGTGTGCCTGTGACCAGACCTGCCCGCAAAATATCTCATGCCACAGACTGCGGGCATGTCTGGGTCTGTCTACCTCAGCTCCAACACAGCCTCTGCAAGCATAGGCCAAGGAATAAAGTGGGTATCAGTGGCTGGGCCAGAGCCTGGGGTCTGGGGAGCCTGAGTGAGAGAGAGCCAGGCAAGAGCAGCCCCCACCAGCATGGACAGGTGATATCTGGTACCTAGGACACAGGGGAGGCATTGAAGGGGCATCTACGTTGGGGCTAGAAGCGTAGAGTCCTACCTCAAGGAGCACATTGGCTCCAGAGTCACCAAATCAACTTGAGACTCTGTGACTCTCTGCCCCTTCAAGAGTCAAAGCCACCCCTGCCAGTGGGCTGAGGGCACACAGGGCTGCCCACTCTGCTCCAGTGGGTTTCAGGGCAGGGCCCTGTCTCCCCACCAACCCAGAGCTCCCAGGGAGGACCTGAGCTCAGGGCTCCCCTGAGCTCCCCTTATGCCACCCAAGTTCTCTGGGCAGGGCAGGTCTAGGATTTTGGAGGTTGAGAAGAAGTGGCTGGGGTGTCTTCCTCTAGGAAGGCTTCTTGGATTTCTGGGTACCCTGAGGATGGAACATCTCAGTCCCAAGGCACCAGGGTCTGTCTCAGATCAGGCTGTGTCTTGCTCTCAAATTCTCCAAACACTTCTGGACCACCAGCTTTGTGCCAGGTGTCCTTTTCTCTCTATGCTCAGGACCCCTGGCTGACTGCCCTTTTCTCCATCACCAGTAGCCAGCATCCGTTTCATCTCCTACTCTAAGACTGGCTGCCAAGTAGGGCACATCACTCCAATTCCCCTGCTCTCTACCCCTCCAGACAAGTACCCAGGCCCTCACATTCCTGAGGGCTTTTCTGTTAATACCCTGGGGAAAGCTGAACAGGAGTGCAAATCATGACAGCTAGGTGAAGTGGGGGACACGACTGAGTCCACTCTGGCTATGGTATACCCCAAGGAGCTGGCAGGGTGAGGGGCCTCCTTCCACATCCACTTGGGCACATGAAAAGGACTTCACAACATGGGGGCCACCAGGGGGCAGCCTATACCTGCTGGACCACTGGCCCATTAGGGGTCCTTATTCTTGGGAATAAAGTGTCTGTAGGTGGGAAGGATACTGTGCACGGGTCCCACCTGGGGACAGGTGAAAAGCATCCCTAGGGTTGAGAGCAGAGGGAGAAGACGGCTAGGAAGCCCCAGGTGTCAGTGGACACAGGCATTTGGTTGGAGGAATCCACATGATCGGGGAGAGGGGATCTTAGTAAGAAAGAATCAGGATATCTTGGGAGCATGGGTGTTGAGGACAAAATGATGAGATGTTGAGGAGCTCTTAGGGATGATGTCCTGGGGCAACCTGAGTGGGGAAGACAAGACAAGGTTTCTTGCGGCCTGAGGAAGCCCTCTGGCTTCCCTAACAATACCTTGATTCTTGAGGTCATGGAGCGGGGCAGCTGGAGTTCACACCCTCCCCCTAGGGACCTGCATTTCTTCACCTCAGGCCACTCCAGCCTAGGCATGTAACTGTGGTTTGGTTACATGAGCCAATATAATTCCCATTGTTGCTTAAGCTGGTTTGAGTTGTTTTTCACTTCAACCTACAGATCTGAACTAGTTTCTTAAATGGTGCCTGCTCCTTGCTCAAAAAGTATCACTGGCTCCAGATTACCCACAGGTTAAAGTCCAAACTCAATTTAGCCTTTAAGACCCCAACTTCTTCCTCCATCATTATGTCCGACTGCTTCTCAGATGCAGCCTTCTCGGTGGACACTATGAATGGAAAAGTCCTCTTACTCAGGAAACTGAGGGCTCTGAAAATGACTTTGTTAACACCATCTCCTCCACCATCTCCACTCCTTGGACTGCCAGGAGAATAAATCAGTTCTACTCTATGCTACCCCCGATTATCACTCTGTCTCTTCCATCAGGCTGTGAGCCCCTTGAGGGCACTTTGTCTACTGCATCTGGCCCAAGCCTGGCACACTGAAGGCATCCAATACACACCTGAAGAATAAAGAAAAGGACATCTGTGGGTGTGGCTTGTCCTGCCTTAGCTTCAGCATGCCTTTTTGGAACTGATTTGGATTCTGGGCCTCGTTCCCAATAGGAGAGAAGGGCTACTGGCTGGAAGAACCTCATCCAGGTGTCAAGGTGACCCCAAGAGAGAGACCTGTGGGCGGGCTCAGGTTTGTATCCACTTGACTGACCACCAGGAATCTGTGCCTAGATCTACTCCTTTCCCAACAGAAGACCTGACATCCTCAGGCCCAGTTCCTGAAAGAAGGAGCTGGAAAGACTGAGCCAGAAGCACATGCAGCTAGAATCAGAGAAAGAGACACAGAAAAGCACATACGGAGACAAAGACTAAGTAACAAACACAAAACTCAAGACTGAGATGCCCACAGAGAAGAAACAAAGCAGACCAAGAACAGAGCCTGGAGGGCAGAGCTTCAAAAATGGAGAGCAAGGCAGGGGCAGGCTGGGAATGGCAGATCCAGAGAGCATCTCAGAGGGCCCTCAACCTTCTGCCTGGGTCCCCAAGACAGAAACTTGGAGGCCATTCTTCCTTGTTCATCCCTCATCCCTCAAGCCCAACCAAAAGGCAAGATTTGTCCATCTCCTTCTGAAATATATGGAATCTGTCTAACCTCCTCCATCCCCATCTTCAGGGTTTCCCTGCCTCTTGCACTGTCCCTGACCCAATCTATTAGTCAATAGGAATTTTCTAAACATGTATCTGAATATGTCATCCCCACAGCCCCCAGAATAAAGCCCAGATACCTTTCCTGACTTACAAGGCTCTACTTGATGTGAGCCCTACATGTCACCAGAGCCTTAAACTCCAGCCATTGTGGACTTTTCCCAAGAGTATGCTCTCCTTTGCCTCTTAGCCTGGGAACATACTGCTGTCCCCTGCACCTGGGACACTCATTCTGTACTACCCCCTCCCCAGGTCCCCTTTCCTCAAATCACCACCTCACTTTGATCCCAACACCAGTGTTCCTTCCTCAAGGGCAGCCTCTCCCTCACCCTTAGAGCAGTCTCACCCCTATCTTCCACATTGCAGTCCAACTGTCTCCTCCCACACCGGAGCTCTACCCCAGGGTTCTACCAGAGAGGCCAGGCTGCTCTCACCACTGCCCTCCATCCTCCTACCTGCTCCTGTCCTGGGACCCTCAGAGCCAGGCTCACCAGCCCTAGTCCTACGTCCCCCTGCCCTTGTATCCCAGTCTCTGCTTCCTCACTCTGTGTAGCTCTTCCTTTTTAGGGTCATGGTCCTTCCGACATTTTCCATTTGTCTCTTTAAAAAAGATTTTATCCATTGATTTTCTATTCAAAGAATTCTATTCAAATAAAAACTAAGTTAATTTAAAGAAAAACATTAAATAATGGTGCAGGTGGTACAAGGACACTGCATGATAGAAGTTTGGGAAACGTGACTTTGGCCAACATTTAGGTGCTCTGTATAGATTCCTTTAGATCCCTTTTATTGTTTCTGTGCCTCCCTCTCTGGGGCTTGATGTGCTTTGACGTCAAAGGGCTGGCACCGGTCCTCGGGTCACTGGGACTGCTTTGCTCCCATTCTGAGAGAGCCCAAAGTGCCTGGGAGCTTAAGGTCCCCATGACAGCCCTTAGCTATGACTGACTAGTGTGAGAGTATGATAGCCCAGCTGCCTCACCCTTGTTTCTGACAACTCTGAGATCCCATGTCTAGAACAGAACCTAGCACATCGCGGGCACTCAATAAATGTTTGCTGAATGAACAAATGTAACCCAATTTATCAATCTTATCCTCTGTAATTTCTAGAATTTTTGTCACTCCTAGGCCTTTCTCATCTAAGATCAAAAAAGCATTTACTCCTATTTGTTCTGGTATACTTATTTATTTTTAAATTTAATTATTTGATCCATCTTGATATGCTGTAAGGACTGAGGTAAATATTTATTTTCTCCTCATGAATAATCAGTTGTCCCAATAGCAATTCTTTTTTTTTTAAAGCAAATTTATTTATTTTTTTTTTTGAGGAAGATTAGCCCTGAGCTAACATCTGCTGCCAATCCTCCTCTTTTTGCTGAGGAAGACTGGCCCTGGACTTAACATCTGTGCCCATCTTCCTCTACTTTATATGTGGGATGTCTACCACAGCATGGCTTGCCAAGCGGTGCCATGTCCACACCTGGAATCCGAACCAGCGAACCCCTGGCCGCCAAAGCATAACGTGTGCACTTAACCATTACACCACTGGGCCAGCCCCCCAATAGCAATTCTTGAATACTTCCTTCATCTGTAAAACCAAGATACTATCTTACCTAAGATTCATTCAGTGAGGTATTATGCAATCATTTATAATGGTAGTTATAATGATGATGTGACCATGTGGAAAAATGCTCACTTTCTAATTTTAACCATGATTTTTTTATAGCTACCTAAAAATTACGTCAACATATAGGCAAAGTCAGGGAGAAATGGAGGAAAAGAGATTGATTTAAGAAGGGTGACAGGGCTGTGGGTAAATGTTTTCTTTGATTCCTATTAATATTTATGAAATAAATAATAAATTGAAACTTTGAACAGAATGTGAAGGGGAAGATGGACTTAAAAGATAGCAAGGTATTTTCTTCCTTGAGTGTGAGACAAAGACTTGGGTGAAGGTATTTTTGTTGTTTTTGGAGGTGATCTCAGGAAGCTGAGGACAGTGGAGGATGCAGGTAACGGAAAATTTTACTGGACGGTCCTAGGGGGTCACCATTACAGGAAAGGCCAGACAAGAGAGACTCTGTATGAAAACCACTTCCTTTGGCCCTGTACCTCTGAGCTCTGAGCTCCTTTCCAGCCTTAGCTCAGGGAGCAGAACCTCTGGAAATCCCCCACCCAAAAGGAATCCAGGCCTCAAGCACGTGGATTAGTGAGTCCAAATGCTCCCATCACCTTGCCCTGGCTAACGGGATGCTTCATCAGCCAGGCAGCAGGGATGCTGATCTCTGTGCTTATACACTAAGAATTGTAGGAGAACCATAATTCCCCCAC
Source organism: Equus caballus (assembly GCF_041296265.1). NCBI lineage: Eukaryota > Metazoa > Chordata > Mammalia > Perissodactyla > Equidae > Equus > Equus caballus. The sequence continues at coordinate 58,757,560 of NC_091699.1, read as the reverse complement.
AGGTATCTTTGGAAGATCCCTCTATAACCTCTTAGAATTCAAAAGTTCCTAAAAATTGAATTCAGAGAATATTGTAATTTACCGGGTCCTGGGCCAGCCATAACCTCATAACAATTGTGAAGAATAGAAGCTGGACACAGGAAGTCCCGGGTCCCATCGGGCCATAATCTGCTCCGTACTTGGGAGGGTTGGGCAGGGCATGCCCCGCAGCCTGGGCTACTTACACTAGGGCTTGCTTTCCTAACCAAAAGGGCCCTTCACTTCAACCTTCATGGCTCGGCTGCCCCAGACAATTCACTGGCCTCCCAAAGGCGCCGTTAGAAGAGCAGAGCAATTGGCACCAGGACTCACCCACAAGCAGAGCCAGGATGTCACCTGAGGTCCTGGATTTTGGGTCAAAACATCCACAGTTTGCCTAACTACTCTGTACAGCAGCTCCCCTGAAGTGTTTTCCCACCTGCCTCAGCAACAGGAGCGCTGTCTCAGGGCTGTCCCCCACACCAAGACCCTCACTGGACTCCGCCTGGTGCACAGACCAGCGAGGTCTGTGAGCTGCCCCTCGCCACAGGCGCTCCCAAAAGTGTACTTTAAAACTTCGGAGAGGCTTGTTGGTTTCCCGGTGAGCACGCGCCCTCGCTGCAATCAGCTCCAGGCTCCAGGGTTGGCCTCGCTTCCTTTCAGCCACGACCGGGCTGGACATGCCTACAAGGCCTGAAGTGCGCGCGCAACCCGGCGCGGAGAGGCAGGGCGTTCTACGCCGCTGTCCGCCCTCTCACGTTGCCCACCTACGTCACGCTCCACAGGCCCGCCCAAAGGCTCCTGATTGGTGGAGAGCGCGCCGAGGGCTCCCGCCCCGCCCCCGGGTCCGCCCCGCGGCGGCACTGCCCCGCCCCCTGGCGTACAAGGCTGCCTGTGTGGTTTCAAGTTGGAACAAGAAGGCGCGGGCGCGAAAGGGCTCCGACTCTCTGAGGCTGAGGGGGCACTTTCCCGTCGTGCTCAGGCTCTGGCTGTCGCCCCAGGCCTGACTGTAGCTGGCTGCTGTTCAGAAGCACAGTCCCTGCCCAGCTCGGCCCGCCACAGGCCTCTTCCTCTCCTCAGCCCAAGACCGGCTCCCCCGGCCCCCTTCTTGAAGAGCACTCGGAGATGCCCATTGCCAAGGTCCCCCTCGACGCCGACACGCCTATGTGCCAGGAGGTGGGGCCTCGAAGACCCGCCGCCCGGCACTCGGGCTCTCGGGCCCAAGGCTGATGCGGGCTCCGCCGGTGCCCCACGCCTAGAGCCTCCAGGCCGGTCCACAAACGCCTCCTCCTGACCCCGCTCGCTCCCGGGCCCCTCATCCCCGGATCCCATGGGGTTCTCCACACTCTGGGACCCTTCCGCCTCGCGCACCCCCGGCTCCCTCCGAATCTCCTGCACCTCCGGCTTCTAACTCACACCAGCGCCCGGGACCCCTCCGCGGCCTGCCTCGGTGTGAGGGACCACTCCTTAGGTGCCTCTCCCTGCGCACACCGCTGCCCTCCGCACCCACGTCCCTGACTCTTCTTTCTGAGCCCGGACGCGCCTCACCCAGCGTCTCCCCCAAGACACCCTCAAGGGACTCCCCCCACCCATCCCACACAGCTACCCCATACTCCTCCTGCCTCCTCCCCGGTAAACACCCCTCCTCAGGGTCCATCCTCACTCCCGCAGCCATGCGATCCCACCTTGGTCCCTGGGGCCCCACACCGCACACCTCGCCGAACCCTACCCGCACCCCCGCGGGCTCCTGCTTATCCTCCGCACGCCCCTCTCCCCATTCAGCTGCCAGACTCCTCCCCACATCCCTCACACCCCAGGCCCCTCACCCCACTCCTCTTCCCCTGGCACCCCCATACACTCCAGGACCCACACATCTCCCGCCAGAACCCCTCGGGAATCCCCGACACCCCAAGCCCTCACCTCACTCATCTTCCCAGGACCCCCCCAACCCCAGGGGCGCACGCCCCCTCCCGCGCTCCACTCACCGCCTCCATCTCACCCCGCACCCCTCTCCCCCCAGGCTGGCGGGCAGCGCCGGCGGCGGCGGAGGCCGGTCCCCGGGCCGGGACACACCCACCCGCCCGCCCTCCTTCTTTCCCTCGCTCCCTCCCTCCTTCCCTCCCTCTCTCCCGCCCTCCCGCCCTCGCTCCTCGCTCGCTCCTTCCCCCTCGCCCGCTCCCGCTTCCCGCGGCGCCCGGCCTCCTGCTCCGCCTCCCCGTGCGCGGCTCTCCCGGGCGCGGCTCCGGGGTTCATGGTGACGAGGCGGCGGCCGCTCGAGCCCAGCGGCGGCGGCGGCGGCGGCGGGAGCTGGGGCGCGGGCCCGGGCCGCCTCTCCCGGAGCGCGGGGCCGGGCGGCGGGCGCGCCCAGGCGGCGGCGGCGAGCGCCCCCCCGGCCCGCGGCCCCGCGCGCCCCCCGCGCCGCGCCCCCGCGCCCCTGGCTTGCGGGGGGCCGGGCCCGTGGGTGGCCGCCGCGCCGCGCACCCATGGACGGCCCGGCCATCATCACCCAGGTGACCAACCCCAAGGAGGACGAGGGCCGGGCGCCGGGCGCGGGCGAGAAAGGTGAGGAGGGGCGCGGGCGGGCGGCGGGCCGGGGGCGTGTGCGCAGCCCGCGCCGCCGGAGTTTGCTGCCGGCGCGGGCGCGGGCCTGGGGGAGGGGTGCGGCCGAGGGGGAGGGTGCGTGGGTGGGGGTGCGCCCGAGGGCAGCTGTGCGTGTGCGTGTGGCCGCCGAGCTCGTGCGAGTGTGCCTGCGCCTGCAGAGACGGTGGGAGGGTGTGTGTGCATCTCACAAGGAGGATGTGAGCGTGTGCGGGTGACCCCGGGAGGCTGCGAGTTTGTGTCTGCGCTCACGCCGACACAGAAGTTGTGAGCGTGTGTGTGCTCCTGGCGGGTTGTGAGTGTGTGTATGTGCACTTACTTACATGTTGTGTGTGTGCACCTGACCGAGAGACTGTGAGTGCGTGTTTTCCTGACAGGCTGAGTTTGTGTAGGTAGCTTGTCTAGAGGGTCATGTGTACCTGCCTAAGGGGTTGTGGAGTGTGCATGTGCCTGCCTGAGGGGGAGCCTGAGCCTGCAGAGAGGGTGTATGTGTGTTCACTGCTGACGGAGTTTGTGTGTGTGTGATTGTGTGCCTACGCCACCCAACTTGCAGATTGAATATGTTGTGTCCATCGACTGGGAGGTGGGGGGAGTGTGTGTGCACCCACATACAAGAAGACGGTGTGTGCATCTGTGCACCTGACCATGGGCCTGTGTGTGCCGTATGTGTGCACCAGTAAGGCCGTGTGCCTGAGTGTGTCTAGTTCTGCAAGTGCTCGGGGGGCGAGGCAGTGCGAAGCCATCCCCCCTTCTTGGTTCCTTGCTGTTTCGTGACACCAACCTGTTGGGAGCACTTGCAAGGCCTTCTTGGGCCCCTTTAGGGCCCAGCTCTAACCAGCACTCGTGTTGCCCTCAGGGTGCCAGCTGTGTCCCTTCCCAGAGAGCTGGCACTGTGCTGCAGCGCCTGGTTTGATTTTGGCAGATTTTGGCTCCATCACCAATTTTGGCCCCGTGACAGTCTTCTCTTTCCTTTTTGCTCTTTTTCTTTGTGTCTCTGCGCCTCTCTGAGGCTTGGTGTCCCCCTCTGTCACGTGCCCTGCTTACTGTCCTTCTAGTGAGTTGTCCTGAGGCTTCGACAGACTGTTTTGAAGGGCCAAAGAATCTGGCTTGTTTCGGTCTGGTGACTAAAGCTTGCCTCACTGTTTTGCTGCTGTGTGGCCCTGCAAACACCTGGGCTGAGGTCAGGAGCAGCCCACCAGGGCCCTCCTCTCCTCTCCAAGCCTGGCCTGGCCACAGGCAACCCTCAGGAGAGAGATTTTTTCCCCATGTGTTAGCTCCCTTGCTGTGCAAGTGGGGTGGGGTGTACAGCCCTACTGAGGAAGCGGGATGGGGGTGGGGGGACACTCCACTGCCTCTCCCTGCACAGGGACCCCTGGGCAAGCCCACAGGAAAATGCAAGAAACCACAAGAGGTGCTTTCAGACTGAGGGTTTGTCAACCCATTTGCACTTTTGTAAACCATAAACACCGTGTGTCTGCAGACTTGTTTTCTTTTGTGTAAAATTAGAATTCAAACTCCTCTCGTCATTTTCTGTGCTTTACAAAACAGGCTAAAAAATTCTACAAGAGGATTCTGCAGGTGAATCTCCATGTCTCTCTGGGGCCCAAGAGGGCAGGGCCTGCGTGGTCTGGCCTTCCTGCCATAGAGCTGTCAGTTTTTGGGGCCCTGACCTGCAGGTCATGGGCTGGGTAGGTCCCTCAGGAAGGGTTTAGAAAGAGGCATCAGGGAGGTTTGATGCCTGTGCTCCTCACCCACTGTGGACGGAGTCCTTTGTGTGATGCTTTGCCAGAGAACAGAATCCACAGCTCTTATGAGGATAGGTGTGGCATAAAGCAAGGAAATATTTGTTAGGGCCTCAGCCCTCCTGCTGCCCCCCACCTGACTCCAGGAGCAGGAGCCTCCCTAACTTTTTTTCCTTGAGCTGCTAGGCTTTTTAAAGTAGAGTCAGTCTATCCAAAATCCAAACAACGTACAAATACTCAAGGATGGTGCTTCCATTCAACTTGTTTACATTGCTTTTCATGACAATCTTTTATCGTCTTGAATAGCTTATTTTGTTTGTTTCCTAGTGTCAGCCTGGCTGGTTGTTAACTGATTAGAGGAATTCCTTACCTGCTGCTCTGGGGTGGGGTGGCCAGCTAGTCGGTGCTTCTTGCTGAAGCGTTAAAATCCTACTCGATTTAGTTTTTCACTTTAAAAAATGGAAATGTTGGTTAACTACGGTTTGGCAATAAACCTTAGAGCCAAACTCTGAAACAGCTTCTTCAGATTCGTAAACCACTAAACAGGTTCAGCAGTGTTTCTGGCTTAAGCATGTTGTTGTATTTAGATAGGCACAGTATATTTCACATAATTTTAATTTTAGGTAAACAATCATTTTGTTTTTAAATATGGGGCCTGGCATGTTGTAAGTTTTCATACTAGTAAGAAACTATTGGTTTTAAAAGTTTGCTTTCATCATTTATTCTGTAAAATAGACATAATAATGACTGCCTCTTGGGTTTGATATGAGGGTTAAATGAGATGATGTACATTAAGGACCCTGCCTGGTTCACTGGTGTGTCAGTATTCCATAAACTTTTCTTTAGGTGTAGATTTGCAGAGGAACTACTAAGTATGGGCTGTGGTGTTTTGCACGAGTTGAATTGCTTCTTGACACATTGCCACGTGGTGGTGCACCACTCAGAGATAACTGTCACTGTCAGCCTGGCCTGTCACAGGAAATTTATTTCTTAGTTGTGTTTGGTTTGATTTGATTGATAGTGTAAAGATGCAGAGACAGATAGCCCTGTGAGTTTAACTCAGCCTGCACTGCCATCTGGAAATTCACTCTTACAAATCAATAAGAAGTCAAACAATACAGTAGAAAAGTGGATGAGAGATGTGAACAAGAAAGTCATAAAAAAGGAAATCTGAATGCCTAATAAATGTATGCAGTGATGCTCCACTTCATATGAAACATTTTCATGTGTCAGCTTGGTTAAACATTTAAATGACTGACAATATTCAAAGCATATAAAAGTTTTGGGAAATGGATATTCTTAGAGACTTTTGTTCTCAAGAGAGTAAAGTACAGACTTTTTAGTGTAATTTAGTACTGAACCATTTAGGAACACATTTGGCTGCAAGTAACAGAAAACCAGACTTATCCTGCAGTTTAAATCGAGAGGAGTTTATTCTTCTAACATAACAAACAGGAGGTAGGCTAGGGCTGGCTTTGGTTCAGCAAACTCATTGATATCAGGGCTGACACCTCTGTGATTCTCTTGGCTTTCCTTTGTGTTGTAACATAGTTGCCACCCCTTCAAACACTACAGCCACCTTCAGGGCAGAGAAAAGGGACAGTGCCAGTCACGTCTTCCCTTTTACCCTGGAAAGCAAAAACGTTCCTAGGGACTACCCAGCAAACTTTTGCGGATGTTTAATTGGCCAGAACTGGGTCACATGGCCACCCCTCATTGCAAGCAAAACAAGTTTCTAGCTTTTCCAGCCTTTTTTGTGAGAGGCAGGAGAGGAAATGATTGGAAATGGGTGGGAACAGGTGTTGGTTCAGCCAATCAGCAATGTTGGCCACGCCTTCAAAGCCCCAGTTCTAATTGTGGTTTCTCTTTTAGAGAAATATCCTTGTGTGTGCCCAAAGAAATGTGTACGAGGGATTTCACTGATGGCTACACTTGCTTGCAAAAGCAAAAGTTGGAACCATCAGAAGTGTCAGCAGGCAATCAGATTATGGTACATCAATACCACAGAATACTACAAGGCAATGGAAAAAGATAAGTTAAATTAGATCTAAACATACAGACAAATTTCCAAGACATTTTAAAGGGAAAAGAGGAATTTGAAGAACAGTATAAACAGTATGAGCCTATCTTTGTAAAAAAAAAAATGTCACACACAAAACTGTACATTTGTCTAGAAATACATGGAAAATAATCTGACGGAAGGACTTCAAACTGACAACAATGATTTTTCTCTGGGGAGAAGATTGGGATGGGAAGTGAGGAAACTTTGCCTTTTTGTTTAAATATTGATGAAAATGTACCCCTGTTTTATAGGTGAAAATTTTTTTAACTAAGGAAAGAAATACCCCATAGCTGTTGGGAAGGAAATAGATAATTTAAGGGAACTGAACAAGAATAAAACAAACAAAACCCCTCAATTCATATGCAATATTAGCAAAAATTTATCAACTCCAGCTAAACAGTTAATTATTTTGTAAATTAATACATGTCCCTTGATGAAATTTCTGCAGGCAAGTTTGTTTTGGCAGATATTTTGGCCCAGGATGCTAGGTATGTTTCCCCCAAATGTTTGCAAAACTTAAGCTTAATTCAGAAAACTTTAACCTTTGGGCTGCTAACAAAATTGCAAAAATACAGCAAGGAGACTCTTGGAAACAGTAGTTATTTCAGATGCCAGAACAGATTTGAAGTAGATTCAGTTTGATTAACTTTTTAAAATTCTACTTTTTATTTGGAGATAACTGTAGATTTACATGCAGTTGTAAGAAATCACACAGAGATCCCCAGTCCTCTCTACCCCCACCCCTAATATTAATATCTTGCAGAACTATAGTACAAAATCAGGATGTTGACATTGGTATAGTCAAGATACAGAAAAATTCCACCACCGGGCTGATGCCTCATGGTGCCCTTTTATAACCACACCTACTTCCCTCCCATCCCCACCCTGTCCTTAGCCCGTTGGCAACCACTAGTCTGTTCTTCATTTCTAAAATTTTGTCATTTTAGGAATGTATATAAATAAAATCAAACAATATGTGATCTTTTAGAATTGGCTTTTTTTGCTCAGCATAATTCTCTGGATTCTCATCCATGTTGTTGCTTGTATTAATAGTTTGTTCTTTTTTTATTACCAAGTAGTATTCCATGATGTGGTATACCACAGTTTGTTTAATCATTCACTCTTTGAAGGACATCTGGATTATTTCTGGGTTTGGGCTTTTGGATAAAGCTGCTATAAACATTAGTAGGCAGGGTTTTGTGTAAACATAAGTCTTCATTTCTCTAGGATAAATACCCAGGCATACAATTGCTGGGTTATATGGTAGTTACATATCTACATTTTTTTTTTTTTAAGATTTTATTTTTTCCTTTTTCTCCCCAAAGCCCCCCAGTACATAGTTGTATATTGTTCGTTGTGGGTCCTTCTAGTTGTGGCATGTGAGACTGCTTCAGCGTGGTTTGATGAGCAGTGCCATGTCCATGCCCAGGATTCGAACCAACGAAACACTGGGCCGCCTGCAGCGGAGCGCGCAAACTTAACCACTCGGCCAAGGGGCCAGCCCCTACATATCTACATTTTTAAGAAACTACCAAACTGTTTTCCAGAGTAAATGTACCATTTTACATTCTCACTAACACTGTATGAGTGATCCAGTTTCTTTGCATCTTCACCAGCATTTGATGTTTTCACTATTTTTCTTCATATTAGCCATTCTGGTAAGCGTAGTAGTATTTAATTGTGCTTTTAATTTGCATTTCCCTGATGGCTAATGATATTAAACATTTTTTCATGTGCTATTTTCCTTCCGTGTATCTTCTTTGCTGAGATATCCCTCCATATCTTTCACCTGTATTCTAATTAGATATATTTTTTTTTAATACTGAGTTCTGAGAATTCTTTATATATTCTAGATGTTAGTCCTTTGTCAGATATGTGGTTTGCAAATACTTTCCCCTTATCTGTAACTTATCTTTTCATCCTCCTAACAGGGTCTTTTGCAGAGCAAAAGTTTTTAATTTTTATAAGATACAGTAGATCAGTTTTTCCTTTTATTGATCATGCTTTTGATGTCAAGTTTAAGAACTGTTTGCCTAGCACTACGAGATCTCAAAGATTTTATCCTGTTCTTTTTCCAAAAGTTTTGTAGTTTTGCATTTTACATTTAAGACTATGATCCATTCTGAGGTAGTTTTTTTATGAGAGACTTAGGTTCAGTTTTTTGCCTTTGGGTGTCTAATCGCTTTAGCTACATTTGTTGGAAAGGCTATCTTTCCTTTTTTGAAGTTCTTTTGCATCTCGGTGAAAAATCTGTTCGGCATATTTGTGTGGGTCTCTTTTTGAGTTCTATATTTTGTTCCACTGATCTGTGTGTCTGTACCTCTGCCTATACTGCACAGTCTTGATTACTGTAGCTATATATTAAATCTTGAAATAGAATAGACTGATTCCTCCAACTTTTCTTCTTTTTCAAAATTGTTTTAGCTGTTCTAGTTCCATTGTCTTTCTATATAAATTTTATAATGATCTCATCTATAGCTACAAGAAATCTTGCTGAGATGTTGATAGAAATTGAATTAAACCTGTATATCAGTTTGGGGAGAATTGACATCTATACTGTGTTGAGTCTTCCAATGTGTTAACACAGTATGTCTCTCCATTTATTTAAAGAGTCTTTGATTCTTTATCAGGGTCGTATAGTTTTCAGCTTACAAGTACTGTTTAATATTTTGTTAGATTTGCATCTAAGTGTTTTTTCTTTAAGTTGTATTATATTTTTAATTTTAGTGTCCAAATATTCAGTGCTAGTATATAGAAATACACTTTTTTTTTTTTTTTTGTATCCTGTGACCTTGCTGAGCTCACTTTTTGGTTGTAAGAGGCTTTGTAGATTTCTTGGGGTTTTTTACATAAACAAACATGTCATCAAATAACATATTTCTTCATTTCTGATTTGCCTGCCTTTTATTTCTTTTTCTTGTATTATTGCACTGATTAGAACTTCCAAAAGTATGTTGAATAGAAGTGGTGAGAATGGACATCCTTGCCTTGTTCCCAGTGGGAAAACATTCAGTCTTTTACCATTAAGTATAATGTCAACTGTAGGTTTTTTTGTAGATGTCTTTATCAGGTTGAGGAAGTTCTGTATTCTGATTTTTCTGAGAGTTTTTATTAAGAATCGATGTGGAATTTTGTCATGTGATTTTTCTGCATCAATTGATATAATCATGTGAGTTTTCATCTTTAGCCTGTTATTGTGGTAGATTACACTGAAGGATTTTGTGTGTGTGTAAGGAAGATTGACCCTGAGCTAACATCTGCTGCCAATCTTCCTCTTTTTGCCTGAGGAAGAGTGTCCCTGAGCTAACATCTGTGCTAATCTTCCTCTATTTTTGTATGTGGGTCACCACCACAGCATGGCTTGATGAGTGGTGTATGTCCACCCCCAGTATCCAAACCCGCGAACCTTGGGCTGCTGAAGCAGAGTGTGCCAGCTTAACCACTATGCCACCAGGCAGCCCCACATTGATGGATTTTTGAATGTTGAACCAGCCTTGCATCCCTAGAAAACCTGATGATTGTGGTATATAATTCTTCTTATGTATTGATGCATTCTATTTGCTGATATTCTGTTAAGGATTTTTGCATCTGTATTCATGAGTGATACTGGTCTGTAGTTTTCTTTTTTGGCATTATCTGGCTTGGTATCAGCTTCATAAAATAAATTGGGAAGTGTTTTCTCTTTTCTGGAAGAGATTGTGTAGAATTGGTGTTAATTCTCTAGTGAAATCATCTGAGCCTGGAGATTTCTTTTGGGGGCAGTTTTTAAACTAAAAATTGAATTTCCTTAATAGTTGTAGAGCTATTCAGATTATCTCTTTCTTATTGAGTAAGTTGTTGGGGTCTTGTTTTTCAAGATTTGATCCATTTCATCTGAGTTGACAAATTTATGTGCAGAGTTGTTTGTAGTAGTATTCTCTTATTGCCTGTTTGATGCCTGCAGGGTCTGAAGTGATAGCCCCTGTTTCAGTATCCCTGTTAGCAATATCCCCTGTTTCATTCCTAATGTTGGTAAGTTGTGTCTTATTTTTTTTGTCACTCTTGCTAGAAGTTTCTGAATTTTCTTGACCTTTACAAAGAACCAGCTCTGTTTCATTGATTTTTCTCTATTACTTTTATGTTTTCAACTTCATTGATTTCTATTCTTTTCTTTATTATTTCCGTCCTTTTGCTTGATTTGGCTTTATTTTGCTCTTTTTCTAGGTTCTTGGAGGTTGGAGGGGAGCTTAGATTATTGATTTGAGACTTTTTTCCTTTCCTAATGTATACAGCTAGTGCTACAGATTTTTCTCTTAGCGCTACTTTTTTTTTTTTAAGATTGGTACCTGAGCTAACATCTGTTGCCAATTGTTTTCTTTTTTTTTTCCTTCTTCTCCCCAAAGTCCCCCCAGTACAAAGTTGTTTATTCTAGTTGTAGGTCCTTCTGGTTCCGCCGTGTGGCACACCATCTCAGGATGGCTTGATGAGCGGTGCTACATCCCTGCCCAGGATCTGAACTGGGGAAACCCTGGGCCACCGAAGCGGAGCGTGTGAGCTGAACTGCTGTCTTTACCACTGGGCAATGGTGAAAGCCCTGACTCTTCCTATTCCTCCTCTGGTACCACCCCAGCGGGGAGAGGAGGAGCACTTCGATACTGCTGGATAAGGAGGAAAGTCCAAGCTAGCCGTGTGTTTTCCACTGACACTGCTGGGAGAAGAAGGGACTCATTACCAGCTGTTGGAGATGGAAGTCTCTGCTCCTTACTTGGTCTTCTCTGACACTACTCCAGCAGGGTTGATGGGTGCCTCCTTACACCCTGATGAGGGTGGAATTCTAGGTGCCCATTGGATTTTGCTGGCGTGGGTGGGGATGTATGCATAAGCTTTGGTCTTAACACCAAAATTCTAGATCAGAGCTCATTAATATCCTGATTTAAATGTATTTTTAATCTAATATTCTTTTTGATTGGCAAGCATGTTTAAACCCATATCTTATCTTTCACTTTATTTCTCAATTAAGAAAGCATCCATTTAAGCAGATAAAAATGTCTTCATGGGGTAAACACAAAGGAGCTTACCTCTGGTTTTGGCACTTATGACCACCAGACAGGACTTGCTGGCCAGTGACTAGAAAAGTCTGCTTCCAGTCTGTGCTGCCCCAGGAGTAGGTCTGAGGGCTCCAGAAACTTGCCCCAGGCTGTACTTGACTGGAGTGGCCCAGGTTAGAGGGGAACCCCATTCTCAGTGGCAGCACTGGGTTTTCAGGAGGGAACCACACAGCTTCAAGTTTAATTCTGAGATTTTTGTTTTTCTTCTAGTTTTATTGAGATATAATTGATATACAGCACTATTTAAGTTTAAGATGTACAGCATAATAACTTGACATGTGTGTATATTGTGAAGTGATTACCATAATCAGTTTAGTTAACATCTATCACCTCATATAGTTACAAAAAAATTTGTTTTCCTTATGATGAGAACGTATAGGACTTACTCTTTTAGCAGCTTTCAAATATACCATACAGCATTGTTAACTATAGTCATCCTGCTGTATGTTACATTCCTAGTACTTACTTACCTTGTAACTGAAGGTTTGTACCTTTTGAGCACCTTTCTCCAATTACCCTGCCCCTCTCCCCCTGCCTCTGGCAGCCACAAATCTGCTCTCTTTTTCTTTGAATTTGGAGGGGTTTTTTTAGATTCCACATGTAAGTGAGGCCATATAGTAATTTGTCTTTCTCTGTCTGACTTATTTCACTTAGCATAATGCCCTCAAGGTCCATCCATGTTATCACGAATGACAAGATTTCCTTCTTTTTTATGATTCAATAATATTCCATCATGTATATACACCAAGTCCTCTTTATCCTTTCATCTGTCAGTGGATGCTTTGGTTGTTTCCATGTCTTGGTTATTGTAAATAATGTTGCAGTGAACATGGGGGTGCAGATATCTCTTTAAGATAATGATTTTGTTTCCTTTGGATATGTACCAAGAAGGAAAGTAAATGGCTCTTTTTCTTTTAGTGCTGTTGGGGATGGGGGATAGTGGGTACGTGACAGTGCCAGTGGATTCTCTGGGTCCTTTCATCCAAGAACTGGCAGAGGTCAGAAAACACTCTAGCCACAAATGATTCTAGATTTAAACGTACATGTATATATATATGAATGTTTTGTTTTGTTTTTTTACTTCCTTTGACAGTAATGCATGGTGCCAAGTTCAGCAGCCTATATCTACTAAAAAAGGCAATGTAGGAATCTCTTGGGTAATGTTGAAGGTATAATATATACCTTAGATGTTAAATCTTGATTTATCAAACATTTAAAATTCAATATTTTTAATGACCTATCTTTCTTTTAAAAATCTACTTTCTTTAAATAGTTGCTTTCCTTTAATCTTTTAACATACATTTTCGTGTTTTTTTAAATGAGGATGTGTATTCAGTGCTTTATTTAAAATAAAATTAAGCAAATATTTGCCTTTATGGCTTTGAAATAACATTGCATAATAGAGCAAAGGCTTAAGAACTGCTTGTAGCACTGGGTTGAGATGTGGACATTTTGTATTTGGAATCAAGACGGAAAACACTGGTGGCATGGTTCTCTGAAACCAGGGCCTAATAAATAGTGGTCTTTATGGATGCTAAGGATTATGTAATCACCTAAGTAATAGCTCATTTTGATTCTGAGTAGCTGCTTTAAGTTAAAAATTGAAAGGTTTCTTTGTAATTATAATTTGTACTAAGGATATTTGCCAAAATGTCTTAAAATCCTGGTTCTTAAAGCACTTTAAAAACTGAAAAGAAGTAGCTTAACTTTTGATGACGGATACTATTCTTACCTTTCAAAATTAGTATTTAACTTAAGCTTTCAATGTTTCAGGGTATCTTGAGGAACAAACTACACCACCTTGTCAACATGGCTTGAATAAATGTAGCCTTTGAGTACCAAAGAGAAGTCAGTATTCCAGTACGAATTCATACTGTACTTTAAATAGTATATAATATCGCCTTCTGCATTCTGATGAAGATGCAGCTTTCATGCTTAGCATATCACAAATTTGTTCTAAGTATTTGGCTCACTTATGTTCAAGTCAGAAACCATTGACTTTAATTTCATAGACTTCAGTCAAAGCCATGTTTTCTCTCCCCTTTTTGAGGAAACACCTCAACACACTCATTTTTGTTTTGGTTAGAACAAATACATTTCATAGCAGTCATCAAACAACTGTACCGTCTGAGTAGCTATTAACTCTGTCAAATGTATAAGAACTTATTGGTGAGCGTTAGTTTTTCTACTCCACGGTATATCCTGTATCACTACCACAGGCCTGATTTCTCTCCTTGGATTTAAGTTTAATTTTTTTTATTGACATAAATTTGCGTACAATAAAAATCATTCTTTTTGGTGTAACCCAAGGTTACAGAGTTCTGTGAGTTTTGACAAACTCCTGTGTAACCACCTCCACAATCTAGATAGAGAATATTTCCATCACTCTCAAAATATTCTGTTTCCCTTTGCAGTTATCCTCCCTCCACACTCAGCCCCCAACAACGGCTGATCTTTTCTCTTCCCCATCCTTTTTTTGCCTTTTCCAGAATGGCATGTAAATGGAATTATGCAGTATGTAGCCTTTAGAGTTTGGCTTCTTTCACCTATCATAATGCTTGTGAAATTGATCCATGGTTGTGTGTATCAGTAGTTTGTTCCTATTTATTACTAAGTAGTATTCAATTGCGTGGATGTACCACAGTTTGAAAGTGTATGTTTAACTTTATAAAAAAACTGCCAGACTGTTTTCCAAAGTAGCAGTACCATTTTGCATTTCCCCCAGCAGTATATAACAGTTCCAGTTGCTCTGCATCCCTGTCAATACTTAGCATTGTCAATTTTTTATTTTAGTCATTCTAGTGGATATCTAATGGTATCTTATCATGGTTTTAATTTGTATTACAAATAAACAACTGAGAGTGCTGAGATTCTTTTTATGTGCTTCTGTGCCATTTAAATAAATTCTTTGGTAAGGTATCTGTTTAAATTGTTGCCCATTTTTTAAAATTTGGATTGTTTAGTTTCGTATTATTGAGTTTGAGGGATCTTTATATATTCTAGATACAAGTTCTTTGTTGCATATGTGTTTTCTAAGTATTTTCTCCTAGTCTCTTGATTTGTCTTTTCATTCTCTTAGCAATGTCTTTTATTTTCTAAATTTTTTTTATTGTGGTAAAATGCACATAACATAAAATTTACCATCTTAACCATTTTTAAGTGTACAATTCAGTGGTGTTAAGTACAGTTATATTGTTCTGCAACTATCACTACCATCCATCTCCAGAACTCTTTTCATCTTTCAAAATTGAAACTTTGTACCCATTAAACAATAACTCCCCATTCCCACTTTCCATAGCCCTTGGCAACCACCATTCTACTTTCTGTCTCTGATTTTGACTATCCTAGCTACCTCATATAAGTGGAATCATACAGTATTTGTCTTTTTATGACTGGCATATTTCACTTAGTGTAATGTCCACAAGGTGATCCACGTTGCAGCATATGTCAGAATTTCCTTCCTTTTTAAAGCCAAATAATATTCCATTGTGTGTGTGTATGTATGTGTGTGTGTGTATATATTGTATATACATATATTTTGTATATGTTATATATTTACATATGTGATATATAGAAAAATACCACATTTTATGTATTTATTCATTTGTCAGTGGACCACTTGGGTTGCTTCCATGTTTTAGCCATTGTGAATAATGCTGCTGTGAACATGGGTGTACAAATATCTGTTTGAGTCTCTGCTTTCAGTTCTTTTGCATACATACCCAGAAGTGGAATCCTGCATCATATGGTAATGTTGTGTTCCACAGTGGCTGTACCATTTTACATTCCCACCAAGTACACAAGGTTTCCAATTTTATTCTTACTGATATTTGTTATTTTCTTTTTGATAGTAGCTGTCTTAATGGGTGTGAGGTGTTAACGATGTTTTCAAACAGCAGAAATTGAGGTTTATTTGTTTGCTAAGGATGTCCAATCATTTCCACATCATTTATTGAAAGGACCGTCCTTTCTCTATTGTATTGCCTTTGAACCTTTAGTATTAAAAATTAATTGACTGTATATATGTGGGTCTATTTCTGGACTCTATTCTCTCCTAAAATTTTGATCAGTCTCCTTAATGTGAAGTGGTGTTAATCTTAATATAGTACCAGCCCTCCCTCAGAAGTAAATTTTTGGTCATGATTTAAGCAGAATAGAAGACCGAGACATTTTACAATCTGGCAGAGCAGATTTACTCTGCATTTTGCAGTGAGGGGGGCTCTGAAAGACAAAAACTCTGACTTTCTCTACTCTTTTTTTTAGAAACTTACCCAAACAGATTTTTTACAGTATATCTTTTTCGTGTTTAAAATTAGGGCTGAGAGTGCTTCTAATCTTGAGTATACTTCTGCAGAAAACTAATACAAAAGTACAAGATAAGATAAATAAGCATTTGAGTTTAAAATATAGTCTCCCATAGTTATACAATAGTATAAAAATAACGACTATCTTGATGGAGTCTAAAAGAACAAAGGAATAGAATATCACTAGAACAGAAGTACATGTCCTGGAGCCCCAGCTCTGCAGGGAGGGCCTGGGCTCTGAAGGGTGTGGAGGACACCTTTCAGCCTGTCCACAAGTGTCTGCAGAAATAAATGACGTGCTTATACTACCTGAAACAAACAGGAAGAGCTGGGCTCATTCACTGGGTAGCTTAAATTCGTTTACCACCAGGTAAGTAAACCAGGTGAAACTTTCCTAAGGATGAAGTCCTCATCCAGGAAGTGTGACCCAGTTTATATAGAGATCACAGTTCTCTTTGCTACTAATGTTAAGACATCACTTAGAAAATAATGTAGAGATGATCAGAGTCTCAGAGGTAGGAAAGACTGGGCAAATGGCTAACATTCTTTTCTGTCTTCTTACCTCCTGTCTGGGCTCTCATTCCAGTTCTTCCTCTGTGAGGCTGCTGTTTATAAATGTCTAAAGCACAGCTCTGATCATACTGCTGCCTGCTTAAAGCTGTTTCTCAGTGGTTCCCCACTGGCACCAAGATAAAAACACGACATTTTATAGCCTGTGGCCCTTCACGGACTGACCCTAGACCATCTTTAGGGCCTCCTGTCCCGAGATCCCCTTCCGCACTGTAATCAACCACTTGCTGAGCCCAAACATGCTGTACTTTTTTATTCCACTGTGCATGTAATGGTTCCTCTTACTGGGATGGCTTTTCCTTTATGTGCCCAATGGATTCTTATGTGTCTTCTAAGATCCAGCTCAAGCATCACCTTCTTCTGATAACTTCCTGCACTGTGTGATAGAGTATAATGTTGAAGAGCATAGGCTTGGATTTGAATTCCAGCTCCATCACTTACGAGTTGTGTGAACTTTGACGAATTACTTAACCTCTCTGAGCCTTGATTTATGGTAGTAAATACCTCATAGGGTTGTTAAATAATATTATATATATATGTATAGTACATATACATAGGATTAAATAATTTTATATATATATGCAGAGTACATATCAAAGTACATAAGTATTTAATAAGCATTTCATCTTATTAATGTTATATCTAATTCATTTATTCAGTAAACATTTATTGACCACCCACTACGTGCTTCACCCATACCAAGTGCTTGGGATGCATAGATGAATGAGACCTGGCCATGTATTTGAGGTGCTCAACAAGAGTTCTTTAACAAGAGAATATGCAAAGAGCCATGGAAGCTACCATTTATTTTATGACTACTATATGCCAAATATTTTACATGTGTAGCTCATTTCATCTTCCAACAACCTTAAGATGTAGGTATTGTAATCCCTGTTTTACATCTGTGGAAACTGGGTCTCAAAGAAGTTAAGTAACTTCCCTATATGATGTAGCTATGTGCCTACCAAATAGTAGAGCCAAGAGTTAAACCAGTCTGTCTGACTCTGTTGAAAGGAAGCTTAGAAATATTTGGAGACTATCATAAGCCCTTTGAGATTTACATCTTGAAAGATAGCAGCCATATTTTTCCAAAAGATGCTTCTTTCTGCTTCTGCCAGAGGCAGCATATTTAACAGAATAAATTCTAGGGCTCACTCAAGTTGACAGGCCACATTTTCTTACAATACGTGTTCTGTTATTTATGTAACAAATTCTGTTTCCTTGAGTCTTGCTATTAACTCTTAACGCTTTTCATATTCATTTGTATACCATGAATAGTAGAAATCAGAGAAGTTAAAATTCATAGTAAAGGTCAAGAATCCAATAGCTGCTACCTCTAAAATTCTGGAATAAGTGGTAGGCTTCACTCTTATCACCTTCACACTATTTCTAGTTATGTAACTACATAAAAGTGGAATTTTAAGATGTTTTAAGAAGGGAAAGGTGCTAAGAATGCTCTTAAAGGTGCTTGAATCCCATTGTATTGGTCAGAGTTCTTACACAGAACCCGCTTAAACTATTTTAGACAGAAAGGAGTTTGTCAAAAGATTTTAGTGCTTTGTAGACCCTCTGGTATGGCCAAAGAATTAGATTTGCCTTTTTCACAGCCAGGAAACAATGTTTAACTACACCTTAGAACTATTCTAGTAAAATATACTCTTGTCCCCACCTGCTGATGGTTCAGCTTAGAAGCATCACCATAGCAGTACTTGTCTTCCTTTAAACTTGGGGCTCATTTTCTAGGAACCACTAGAAATAAAAGGAAGCCAATTTTTATAGGCCTGTTTGATTCTCTTTAGCTACATACTCATTTGAGGAGCTGGGGTGAGATCTAGTTTGAAAAGATCTCATAAAAAGAAAATCCTAGATAAATAAGTTGAGGCATGTTCAAACAACGAAATCATATACAGCTTAAATTAAAAGGAATAGACTAAAGCCACACATATAAACATGGCTAAAATTTAAAAATGTAATGTTGAACAAAAAAGCAAGTTCCATAATAATGCATACAGTGTGATACCATACATATAAAGTTTGAAAACATGCAAAAATAGTTTGTATATAGTATATGGATATATGTGTGTATTGTAAAACTACAAAAACATCCTTAGGAATGATGAGTAGCAAATTCATAATAGTGGAGGGGGAGGAGAGGAAGTGGGATCAGGGAAGGGTACACAGGTTCTTTAATGTTTTGTTTTTTATGAACTATTTTCTTGAGACAAATACCACAAAATGTTAAGATATGCTAGATCTGGATAGTTGGGTAGCTCAATATATAGTTATTTGTTGTATTTATTTTCTGTACGTTTAAATATTTCATAATCGAAAATGTTAATCCTGGGATTTAATTGAGTATTAAGATAAATTTTTTAAAATATTACCTTCTTTACATAGAGATAAATTTAAAAGTGGTAAAAATACAGTCATTGAATTTAGTCGGTTCTTTTCCCAATAGGAGAGTGTTCAGGAAGATATCCAAAAAACTTGGTCATTGAGCTTTCCAAAGGGAGTTCAAGTGATCCTCATTGCTAGCTCAAGCTGTGCCAGGTATGCAAGCTGGAGTCAGCTCACACCCCAGTCCTGTTATGTTTCTCTCAGGTGACCTTCCGGAGGGTGTCATGAGTGCTTGGTCTGGAGCCAAGTTGGCTTTGTGTAAAGTGCTGGCCACAAAAGCCCAGGTTGGTTTAAAGTGTTTTATTTACAAATGTGTAGTCAAATAGCCTGGGTGTCATCAAAGGAATGGTTTGCTTGATTTGCCAATGCTACCCCATTATTGTGGGAATTTATTTTGGGAATAAAGGAACTGAAATGTTTAGTCAAGTCTTTTACATTAAGCAAAGTAAAATCATATTGGAAGGAGAACAAAGAGATGTGTGAAATGCAAAATCGAGTGGAGTCATCGTAAAAGAAATCAACTGAAGACCTGTGCATCCCCAGCACAGAGGCCCTCAATAAGGCTTTGAACTGGTGAGATTTCCATTTGGACTGGAGTTCTGGTTCCCCAGTGATCTAGGCTGCCTCCAAGCACTGTTTTTTTTAGTGCAGAGATTTTTAACCTGGAGTCCACAGATCCCCAAGTGGCCTGTGAATAGAGTTCAGGGAGTCCATCAACTTGGTTAGGAAAAGATATTACATCTTAATTTTCATTGACCTCTAACTAAAACTTCCCATTTTTCTCAGTTATGCAGGTAACTAACAACAAACCACAGTAGTATTAACAGTGCCTGTAACTTTATCATCA
This sequence comes from Equus caballus, assembly GCF_041296265.1. Taxonomy (NCBI): domain Eukaryota; kingdom Metazoa; phylum Chordata; class Mammalia; order Perissodactyla; family Equidae; genus Equus; species Equus caballus. The sequence continues at coordinate 58,737,935 of NC_091699.1, read as the reverse complement.
TGTCCAAAAGAGATTGGCCTGTGATTTTCTTCTCTTTAAATGTCCTTGTGAGATTTTGGTATCAAGGTTATGCTGGTCTCAAAAAACAAATTGGAGGATTTTATTCTCTAGTAGAATTTGTGTAAGGTTGGTGTTATTTCTTCTGTAAATATTTAGTAGAATACATCGGTGAAGCCCTTCGAGGCTTGGAATTTCTTTTTGGGAAGGTTTTTAAATACAGATTTAATTTACTTAATAGATACAGAACTATTATGATTTTCTGTTTTTTCTCATATAAGTTTTGGCAAGTTTCTTTGTCCTAGGAATTTGTCCATCTCATCTACGTTTTCAAAATAATGGGTGAAAGTTGTTCAAAATATCCTCTTATCTTTTTAGTGTTTGTAGAATCTGTAATGCTGTCCTCTTGTTCATTCTTGGTATTATTTAGGTAAAATTTTTAAACATTGACACAAGTCAGGGTTCTTAAGGGGTTAGGAAAATGACAGCCATTGGTAGGAGTTTAAAGTAGTACAACCTTTCTGGAAGACTGTTTTGCAGTGTAAATCAAACATAAAATATGAGTATGTTTTATCCAACAACCCCTTTTAAGGAATTTGCCATAAATAATTTCATGAATGCAAAAATATTCAAGACAGCATTATCTATAGCAGCAAAAAACAAACAAACAAAAATCTGGAAAGGAATCAGTAGGGTAGGGGACAGGTAAATAATTGTGTCATTAACATTCACTGCAATACCTTTTATAGTCACAAAACATAGGATATTGGCATGGAAAAGTGCTAGGGAGATATTGTTAGTTAGAATAAGAAGTGCATGTACAGTGTAGCCTCTTCTATATTAAATACGCACTTCTATATGTGAATGTGTACATAGAAAATAATTTGGAAGCATGGTCACCAAATTTCTAACAGTGATTATCTATGGGTGGTAGCATGTTGGGTAAGAGTTATTTTCTTTTTGCTGTTCTGTATTGTTTAAAATGTTTGCATGAACATGCATCATTTCTACAAAAATAGCAAAACTTTCTAAAGAGCTTGGCAGTAGGGAGAAGATGAGAGGGTGGTAGGGGAGAGGAGTGTGGTGTTAAAGCATTTTTCTTGCCTGATGGAGAACAACCAGGGAAGGAGAACTTGAAGCTCCAGAAAGAAGGAATTATCAATTGAGTAAATCTTTTAGAAAGACAAGGCCTGAACTCACACACAGAAGTTAGCCTTAAAATGGCAGGACATTTTTTCTCAGAAAGAAGGAAAAGATGATTGGAGATATGGAGAAGTGCAGAACTGAAGAGAAGGGAAAATAAAAATGTTCTTAACTCATTGATGCCAATTTCCTAGTGAAATGGGAGGTAAGACCATTTGCCAAGAGTGGGGAAAATGAGAGTGAAGCAGGGGTTTTGAGGAAAGTGGTGAGGGTCTCCAATAGAATTGACAGTACGATTGGGGTTCGATGAGGTGTGGGCCGCTGAGCTGACCTGGAGGCCTAACAGAAACTTTTGCAAGGGAATCCAGTGGTATGGCTGGGCAGTTTTTCTTTAGGGGGAAGGCACAGTTGGTACCAAGGCAGAGGGTAGCACAGCGGGCTTAGCAGAGCTTCAGAGGTTGAGAGAATTCAGGATATTTATGAAGATGATTTAAATAATTGACCTTAGGGTCCAGGATGCTTGGGAGGAAAGTCACTTAGAAAGAGTACCAATGACTGTATGTTTGTTTATTTTATTCATTTATGGTTTTTTTTTGAGGAAGATTATCCCTGAGCTAACATCAGCCATCAATCCTCCTCTTTTTGCTGAGGATGATTGGCCCTGAGCTAACATCTCTGCCCATCTTCCTCTACTTAATCTGTGGGTCGCCTGCCACAGCATGACATGATAAGCAGTGCATAGGTCTGCGCCCAAGATCCAAACCTGTGAACCCTGGGCCACCATATGCAAACTTAACTACTATGCCACCATGCCGGCCCCTGGATATTTAGTTGGAATATGGACATCCAAGAATCCAGAGGACAGGTGTTCATGGTCAAAGTGGGGTTTCAGAGTTTGACATGTTATAGGGGTTCTGGGGGACATGAAGTTCTGCTGGTTGGCCATAGGAGTACAGGATTGGTCATAGAAGTTGAGATGGTCAGAGTGCTGGGTTGTGGTGCTGGGAGATTTAACGGTCTTCCTCATCCATAGGAGCATTTCCCAGGATGATGACAGGAATTCTTTTGGAGATGATTTTGAGGCAAGTACTAAGAGATGGCCTTCAAGGATGGAAAGAATGCTGACTCCGCAGTGAAGGCTTGATGAAAAGAACTAGTGGGGTCCTGGTCTGGAGCCACTGTAGGATAGCAGGGAGTTTATTGACCTCCTCTCATAAGGCTGGAAGCCTGGGTTCCAGAAGAAGTCTCCCCTTGAGGCTGAGGGATAAAGCCAGGTTGGCAGTACAGGAGGCTGGCAGGAGGAATGGTCCAGAAAAGGAACAGGAATGCTCTACAGAAGCCTCTTAGCCAAGGGACAAGGGGTATGGGGTGCAGATGAGTGCGCAAAAGATATGAGAAAGGGGTTCTAAAGAAAAACAGACTAGTGAGAGGAAGGGCTGAGCTGCAAAAGGGTGGAGACTTGTTTGCTGGTTTCCCAAAGGAAATGCTGAACTGTATGTTTCTTTTTCTTATCACAAAGCAGTATCTGCTCACTACAGAGAGAACAGAAACTACAGATAAGCAAAAAGCAAAAACAAGTAAACAAAAAGAACCAGAAGAACTACCCACGATCCCAGGGTCCTAGGGCTTTTCCCATTGACGTGTTCTTCCCCTCCTATTCCCACTTCCACAGGTCCAGGTCAAGGTCACATCGTATCTAGAATAAGCTTGTCCTTTGGGTCACAAGTTTTTCTTCCTGGCTGGGCCCACCCTTCCCATCCTGCACAGGCCCCTACAGTCATCTTCCCAAAATACCACTATCCATGGTTGCTTTTCTTTTTAGTTTCCATCATATACTATATCCCCTCCCTGGCTTTCAAGGGCTTCTGTAACCTGAAACCATCTTACCTTCCCACACTTGTTTCCCAACCTTTCTCTTCACTTAGACATCTTTATTTCCCTCCCAACTCACTTCCCTCACATCCTCATATCTGGATCTCTGTTCCCTCACTATGATGCCTGACCTATCAGGATGACCACCCCAGTCCAGATTCTCCCTGTTGTCAAGGCCCAGCACCCCACTCCAGCTCAAAATGACTGATCTTTGCCCTTCCAGGTACTCGTCTGACAACTGGTTTTAGGAACTCATCAGTTCTGTTTTAGTAAACACTTAGGCATTGATGAATACACTTAGGTAGGAAGCACAGGATTTAGAACTAGGAGGAACCCAGTCCCTGATCTTACTGATGAGGAACCTAAGATTCAGAAAGGCCAAGGAACATCCCTAAAGCCAATCAGCAAGCTTATTAGTAGAGCTGAGACTAGAACCCTGATTCTCAGACCTGAACGCTACTTGTTGAATTGATAATTGCTTGTAGAATACAGCTTTTCTCTGATGCTTGGACATGATGCCCCAGAGACCCAAAGCAATGGTTGTCAATGTTTAGAATACATCAGAATTAGCTGGGGAATTTCTTTTATTTTTAAAGATTGGCACCTGAGCTAACAACTGTTGGCAATCTTCTTCTTTTTTTTTTTTCCTCTCCAAATCCCCCCAGTGCCTAGTTGTATATTTTAGTTGTGGGTCCTTCTGGTTGTGGCATGTGGGACGCTGCCTCAGTGTGGCCTGATGAGTGGTGCCATATCTGCACCCAGAATCCGAATTGGTGAAACCCGGGCTGCCTAAGCGGAGTGCACGAACTTAACCACTCGGCCACGGGGCTGGCCCCATGGGGAATTTCTAAAACTCCAGATTCCTAAGCCTAATAGGGCGAGACCCTGATTCAGTACGTCCAGTGTACAACCTGAGTATCTGTATTTTAAAAAACTCCCCAGATGATCCTGATACAGGGAGCCTTCAGATCACCCTTTGAGAAACAGAGCTCGTGTTTAGTTTTGCTTTCTTTTCTGAGCTCCCTGATTTTGTCCCTATGGACACTGTTAAGCTTTTCTGAAGCTTCTCATCTCAGGAGCAGGTTGGGGTTGCCCCACAACCAGATTCCCATCCAGAATGTTACAGTAACAGCTCGGTGTTGTAGCCTGTGTGCCTTCTTAGGCTGAAACTGGCCTGGGCCCAATCTGCTTTCTTTGCTTCATGTGCTTGGCCATTTGGTCCCAGGAGCCAAATTATTTTGCAAAGTAATTTTAGGCATACCTTGGCAAAATATTTTAGTGTAGTGGAATTCTTGTTGGGAACACCCCATTTGCCAAGGTATTTCTGAGCACCTTCTGAAATGTGGATGCCCAGCCTCTGTGGCCTGCCAACAACCTGTGCCACAGGACACCCAAGTAAAGCAAACCCAGACAAATGCCTAGAGCTCTCCAAATCCCAGCACATGTAGCCCTGGGCCAGGATGACAGGGAAGACAGACAGTTGGTTTAGTGATTAGGGTGAGGCTCTAGGCACACTGCCTGCCTAGGTTTGTATCTCAGTTCCACCATTTCTAGCTGTATGACCTTTGACATCCCTTTGCCTCTGTTTCCTCATCTGTAAAGTTGGAGTAAAAATTATAAAAATAATTATAAAAATAAAAATTTTTAACAATAATTTTTAATTCCTACCTCAGGTTGGTTATGAGGATAACATATTAATGCATGTAAAGCACTTAAACAGTCTTTGGCATATAGTAAGTGTTCAAAAAGGAATTGCAATTATTACAATTATTTCATGAAAACTGTGATGAAATAATGATACTCTAAAGAGATGACTCACTGCTCTACGGAATTATCAGTCTAAGAATTATCAATTCCCTCCTCATTGCATGAGGCTAGATCAAAAGAATGACTAATAATGTAGTAATAGCTCTTCAAAATTCTACCTGGACCTCTGAAGACAATTAGAATATGCTAGGTATTTCCTAGCAATAAGGTCAAGCCTTGCATAATTTAAGAAATATACGGCAGTTCAGCGTTTTTGTGCTTTGATAAGGTGGCAGTTATGTAACAGGCTGCAACCAAGCAGATGAGCAGAGCCAAAGGTAGAGGAGAGGATGCTTTTAAAAAATATGTTACTGCTGGAGTTAAGGGTGTGATAGATGAAGGAAATGGCAGCAGCTACAATCTTCATGAAGTTTGGGTCTGGGAGATCCATGCATGCCCTATGCCATTACACATGTGTTGACTTGACAGCAGGAAAAGCATCTTCTGACATTTACTATCAGGGTAACACCAATGGGAGGTATGAAAGTTGGTCTTATATTAGCCATAACGCCAGTATTTTCTCACTCCTCAGTAATGTTTTTAAGCTAAAAGTAAGATTGCATCAGTCTCTTAAAGTGACACAAAGCTGAATTATTCTCTGAAATCATATGTTTTATCAAACTTTTCTGCAAAAAACTCAACTTACAGTGTTGCCGAAGCATCACTTTCCTGTATCTTATTGCAAAGTTAACCTTCCTTGGTGCCTCAGACATAGTGGTGCTGTACTTCAGATTCCAAGTACGAGGGAACCCCAGAAGGGTGTTAGAGAGAAGGGTCCAGGGATTGGCCCAGTGGTGCAGCAGTTAAGTTTACATGTTCTGCTTCAGTGGCCTGGGCTTCACTGGTTCAGATCCCATCAGATTCACTGGTGCAGACCTACACACCACTTGTCAAGCCATGCTGTAGCAGGCATCCTACATATAAAGTAGAGGAAGATGGGCATGGATGTTAGCTCAGGGCCAGTCTTCCTCAGCAAAAAAGAAAAAAAGAAAAAGGAGGGTCCAGTGGCTTATTTCTGTTTTGAGATAAAGATGCTAGTCCATGAAGACTTAGCAAGTGATCTCATGTGCTAACCACTAAAATACTTCGTAGATTGCCCTGTTTGAGTTATGCAGTATTTCTTTAAAAGAAGACTGATCGATTTAAATAGATTGCTTGTTGTTTGTCACAACATAAGTCTCAACCTTCTAGAGACCAGAAAACCAGTTTGTTTCTGGAACCATCTTTAAGCCATGCATCATCCTCATCTCCTAGGAGGAGCCAAGTTTGTTGCCCAAACTTTTTGGAGATGGTGCTCAAACTGGAGGTCTTTAGATCCATGGGTGGGGAGAGTACTACATAAGGTTGCTGCCAGCCAGGCCAGGCTGAGAGCTTTGGCTCTGCCTCAGCATTTGTGCCTTATCAGTAAGCTTCTGTGGAATGAGTCCTGGGAATGGATGAGGCCCAGGAAAGCCTTGTTGGATTGGAATTCATAATCTTACCTCAGGGTCTTTTAAAATAAATAAATTTTTCTCTCACTTGTAAATATTAAAAAATTGAGATGACTGTATTCGTTTTTATTGTTGCCTGTCCAAGCAGTGTGAGAGATCAGAATACTACCTTGATGGCTGAGTGGCAGGCAGTAGCCAGGAGGCCTTAGCTAGTTATACGTTATTTGTTTACATAATACGTCCTTAATGCAGGACATGGACCACATTGTGCTGTTGAGGAAGGACAATGACTGTAAAATCTCACTTGAGATTTTTTCATCACAAAGTTTTAAAAAAGTGAATTAGTATATCTGAGAACTAGAAGATCTTAGAAAATAAAAATATAAGTAACTTAAACATTTTAAAAATATAACAGAAGACTGAAAAACAAAATCAGGGAGTTTCCAAAAGGTAAAGTGAAAAGGTGAAGAGAGAAAAAATAGGGAAGAAATAATAAATGGAAATTTTAAATGGCATGTCCGTGAGTTTCAATATCTGACTAATAGGAGTTCCAAGGAGAAAGAACCCAGAAAATAGAAGGAAATGATCAGAGTAATAATACCAGAAAAATTTCAGAACTGGAAGTCAAGATGCTCTAGATTAAAAAGTGCTTTCAATCTAGAGCCCAGTAAAATGAATGGGAAAATAATTACCCATAGCTAGTCACATTATCATCAATGTTCAAAACTCCAGAAAACTCCGGCTTTTGGAGGAGAAAGCTTGAAGAAAAATCAGAAGCTATCAGAGTTCTTAACGTCAGTACTGGAAGCTGGAAGATAATAGAGCAAATTTAACAAAATTCTGAGGGAAAATTATTTTCCATCTAGAGTTTTATACTCAGCTGAACTTTGGTTCGAGTGTGAGGTTAGAACAAAGATATTTTTAAATCTGTAAGGACTCAATTTTGTTTCCTGAGGATCCTTTTCTAGGGAACAATCAGAAGAAATACTTCTGCAAAATGAGGAAATAAATTACAAAAGAGAAAGAAGCAGAACCCAGAAGGCAGGGAACCAACACAGGAAAACAGCCCAGAGAAGGCCAATGTGTATGAAATAGGCCTAACTCCTTTAGAATTTGCAGATTATCTGATACACTTGACCATTTGGAAAATAGTTTGTATTTATAGTGATAGTTCAGATAGAATGTTTGGAAAGATTTGAATAGAAGTGCTCAGAAAATTAAACAACTGAAATAAAGAGGGAAGTGTTAACTCCACAGAAAAAAATTATACAAGGAAAAAAAATCAGAGTACATTCCTTGGCTTTTAAGCGAACAGTTTTTTGTCATAATAATGTAAGGGAAGGGGAAATGTGGTAGGTGGTGTAAGGGAGCTAAAATCCGAACTATTATAACAGGAAGTTAATAGGTGAAGGATAAATAGAATAAACCAAGAAATGGCAATATTAACATCTTATTTGGTTGAAAAAATCTAAAAGTATTGTGTTTGCCTCAGGGTAGTATTTTTTTATTTCAATATTTCTGAGCAATTGAATTGAAACCATGTGATTTTGTTTTCTCTGATAAAATGAAAATTAATTTTAAAAAAAGAAAAGGTCAGAAGTTTGACCATCAGTGGGAAACTCAAGCCTGCATCGTCCAACAAGCTTTTGCCACCACAAGCATCACCAGCGTGGTGGATGGTAGCACACAAGCAGTCTTGATCAGATCTAGACTCTCTGTCTCCAGGTTCCTTGTCACAGGATATCCTCCCTGTTCATTGGCAGGTAACTGGGCTGTCTCCTGCCAGAGTCATACCAAGTTTCAGATGAGGTTATAAGGCTGAGCAGGGGTATATGCCTCATAACAGGAAGAGAAGAAAGAAGGAGGAAGGAAGGAAGGAGAAAATCCCCTTCATAGGTGGATTTAGAAAACGATTTGCCACTTTGCTATTGCGACAGCTTCAGGGAAATTCTATCCGAAATGCGCCAGCCAGCTGAATATGACACAAATGATAATTCTACTTCTTTACCATCTGAAGCTTGCTGGTATGACTCAACAATGTGTCTCTAGGCCAGCCCCAGGGAGTAGAGTTAGCCAGTGGGCAAACTAGGCTATCCCATTCCCACTTCTATTCCGGGTTGGAATTAGGGGTATGGTACTAAGGGTTCCAGGCTGGCCTGACCCCGGTGATCAATCTAGAGAACATAGAATGGACCAGATTTCCCTCCATCCCCACCCTGCACCCAGCGGTAACCCTCTCTCCATCCATCACCACTGCTGACTAGGGCCTCCTTATCATAAGTCTGGGGGCCTATGTCAGTCCAGACTAAGCAGTGTCTGGGCTCACTGAGTCTGGTTAGAATTGGACCACCCACACCATAGCAATATTCAAGCAGCCATTTACTTCTCTACACCCTACTCCTGTTGACTAGCACTGTCTGAAAGAAGAGATTGTACAGGGAAGAGCCTTCCTACTCCTACACGCAGGTGTACAGGCACAAGGCCAGCCGCAAGCTAGGACACAGCTGTTTATGTTGACTGATCTGCGTTAAAGCCCAGGCTGTCCTCCTCTACTCTAGGCTTGAAGTGCCATCTTATAGTGGAAATGATTGTACTAAACTCATAGTTGGGAGGACCCCTTGCACTTTCCATTAGTCGTGGTTTAACTTGTTTATGGAAGCATTCTTCTTTGAAAAAAAAATCTTTCTTTTATTTTTTAGGTAGTGAGCCACTTTTTAAAATCTTGTTTGCTTATTACAGAAGTAATGCATGCTTATAACAGATTGAAACAATACAAAAGTATGTTAGAAAAAGGATCGTAGATATGTGTGTGTGTACAACTATATATACAACATATATATATACACACAACATATATATACATACAACATATATATACATGCAACATACATATGTTGTGTATATAGTTGTACACACGTATCTTCACAAATAACTGTAACTACACATACATAGTTATTGTTCAACAAAAATGAGATCTTACCTACACAATGCAACTTGTTCTTTCTGTTCACATATATTCTAGACATCTTTTCACATCATATAGATCTACCTCATTCTCCGAAATATTCTTTATACAGAGCATCTTGATTTATCTAAGTCCCCAATTGATGAACATTTAGATTCTCCCAGACTTTTGATATTAATATTAGTGCTGGAATAACACCCTTAACTCTGAAGTCAGCCAGCCTTAGTTCAGTTAGATTCCAGATACTCCATTTACTTACTTTGTTATTTAAACTCTCCTTGCCTCAGTTTCCTGATCTGTAAAATGAGAATAAAATTGTTCTCACAATGTCCCTACGAAAAAGAGCTAAGTGAGATTATATATATATATATATATATATATATATATATATATATATACTAATGCATTTAACATATTACAATGATAACTAACATTTATTGAGTACTGACTATTAGCCAAGCACTGTGTAGGTAAATAAATGCCACATTGTTTTATGCGTTAACCTTATAACATATTTTTTAATATCTGCAAAGGCAAGTCGTACATCATTATTATTAAAATGACATTAGCTATTCCTATGCATTTACTCCTCCAGGTAAATTTTTAAATCAGCTTTCCACCTACCTCCTATCAATATGACAAGTTTTTTTTTTAAAGTCCCATTGGAATTTTGAAGGATTTCTCTACTCTTGAAGGGTGCCAGAGTAGAAAGACCCTTGGATTTGAGCCAAAGAGAACTGGATGCTCTCGTGTTGTCCCTCCAGAGCCATGTGACCATGACAGTTCATTTAAATGCTCTGAGCAACTGCAGCTTCCCTACTTGTAAAATGGGAGGGATGATCTTTATAGGAGTGGGGAGATATTGTAAGAAAGCACTGGAACGATGCCGGACACTTAATAAATACTTAATAAATCTGCTTGCTTCTGAGGCAAGTGTTTTTGCTTTGTCTTTCGGTCCTTTGTCATCAGCACTGTTTTCAGTGGCAATTCTAAGATGATCTTTAGTAAAAAGAGTTTGTGTAAGAGCAAGAGCAGCAGTGAGCGAGCAGGATGAAGTTTAAGGCCCCCGCTTCCTGTGCAAGGCGAGCTGAACATTTACGACCAGTGAAGATTAGCCAAAAGGGAGGAAAGGGAATTGGGACAAACATAGGCTGTTCCGTTGTGCCGGCATGTGCCACCAACCATGGAGTGGACTTCCTGCTGCAGGACACAGCTGACCTTTGGAGAGTCACTGTCTGGGTGAGGCTGCCGTTTAGCAGGACAGAACACAGCTGTTGTTTAGATGTCAAAGGCTAGTTAATAACTGTGTTTGGCAGTCAGCTTGGGATGTTAACAGTTTGGAAAATAGTCTGCTTCTAGTTTTAAGGAAGGCCAGTATGAAGGGAATCTTTGTGTTACCAATAGGTTACTTGATAATCCTTCTTTGAACAAAAATTAACACTTAGCAAGTTTAAAAAATATTAAGAAAACTCATAAAAGTCAGAGCAGATGTGCAGGAGAAGGTCACACTTCCAGACCTCTCTTGGGAACTATTTCTGGACTAACAAGTCCAACAAATGTGTTAATTCAGGTTGGGATTTCTAATGCAAATATTGACTCAGTCTCAACCTTTGCAGTAATTCTCCAACTTAAATGTGTCCTTTCAGGACGCCTTTGCCTATCTGTTTTCTTTCCTTGTGCCTAATAGTTTGCCCACCCTTCACTTTGAAGTCTTAGCAGGTGAGTTTTTAATGGTCAGTTCTATGTTTTTTCTCTAGGTCTGAATAATATTTAGAGGAATAAACGTAACTATTCCTTTATTTTCCTAGCGGTGTAATTGTGGGAAAGGAGGGAGGAGAAGAGACAGTTTAGACCAGAAAATCTTGGCAGAATGTAAATGATTCCCAATCTTAGATCAGATTATGTAAAAACAACTGCTTACCTACAATTCAATATTAAAGGAAAAACTTATTCCAGGTATTTTGTTGATTTTTCTCCCCCAGTTCACATGATATTTTAATTACTGTTAATTTTAAAATATGTGTTTTACAGTTTCTGTGAATTGGTGTGCAAACTACTGCATGGCTAACTAACTTTAATAAAAAACTTTTTATAAAATACAGAGTTTTGACTAAAAGATATGACAAATTTAATGTATATTTATTTCACCTTCATTCTGAAAGGATATTTTCACTGGATATGGAATTCTGGGTTGAAGGTTTTTTCCCCCAGATGCTGTTAAATACCATCCTCTGGCTTCCTTGGTTTCTGATGAAAAGTCAGTGGTCACTGGAATCGTTGTTACCTATGTAATGTATCATTTTTCTCTGAGTGCTTTCAAGTTTTCTTTTTCTTTTTTTTTTAATCATGCTACCTTTTATTTGTGGTTTCTTGTAGTGAGGAAGATTCACCCTGAGCTGACGTCTGTTGCCAATCTTCCTCCTTATTTGCTTGAGGCTGGTTCACCCTGAGCTAACATCTGTGCCAGTTTTCCTCTATTTTGTATGTGGGTCGCCATCACAGCATGGCTGACGAGTGGTGTAGGGTCTGTGCCTGGGATCTGAACCAGCGAACCTAGGCCGCTCAACCACTACATCATGGGGCCAGCCCCAACATTTTCTTTGCTTTATCTTTGGTTTTCTCTGTCTTTATCCTGCTTTGAGTTCATTGAGTTTCTTGAATCTGTAAATTTAGGTTTTACGCCAAATTTGAAGAATTTTCAACCATTTTCTCTTCAAAGATTTTTCTACCCCATTCTCTCTCTTCTTCTGGGTCTACAGTTACACCCATGGTGGACTTTTTGATGTTGTCCTACAGGTCTAATGTTCTGTTTATTTTTTTTTTCAATTTTTTTCTCTCTATTCTTCAAATTGGATAATTTCTATTGGTCTGTCTTTAAATTCACTGACTTTTCTATGTCATCTCTGTTCTATTAAGCTCATCCAGTGATTTTGTTGAAAATTTTATGAATAGGCATACCTTGTTTTATTGCACTTCACAGATTTTTTTTTTTTTTTTTTACAAATTGAAGGTTTGCAGCAACCCTGCATCAAGCAAGGCTAATCAGCACCATTTTTTCCAACAGCATTTGCTTGCTGTGTGTCTCTGTCACATTTTGGTAATTCTCAAGTATTTCACACTTTTTCATTATTATATTTGTTAGGTGATCTGTGATCAGTGATCTTTGATGTTACTGTTGTAATTGTTTGGGGGCACCATGAACCATGCCCATATAAGACAGTGCACTTAATTGATAAATGTTGTATGTGTTCTGACTGCTCCACTGACTGCCTATTCCCCTGTCTTTCTCCCTCTCCTGGGGCCTCCCTATTCCCTGAGACACAACAATATTGAAATTAGGCCAATTAGTAACCTTACAATGGCATCTAAGTGTTCAAGTGAAAGAGAGAGTCACATGTCTCTCACTTTAAATCGAAAACTAGAAATGATTAAGCTTACTGAGGAAGGCATGTTTAAAGCTGAAATAGGCTGAAAAGCTAGGCTCTTGTGCCGGACAATTAGCTAAGTTGTGAATGTAGAGGAAAAGTTCTTGAAGAAAATTAAAAGTGCTACTCCAGTGAACACATGAATGATAAGAAAGTGAAACAGCATTTTTGCTGATATGGGGAAAGTTTTAGTGGTCTGGATAGAAGATCAAACCAGCCACATTTCCTTAAGCCAAAGCCTAATCCAGAGCAAGGCCCTAACTCTTCAATTCTCTGAAGGCTGAGAGAGGTGAGGAAGCTGCAGAAGACAAGTCTGAAGCTAGCAGAGGTTGGCTCATGAGGTTTAAGGAAAGAAGCCATCTCTATAACATAAAAGTGCAAGGGGAAGCAGTGAGTGCCGATGTAGAAGCTGCAGTAAATTATCCAGAAGATCCAGCTAAGATAATTAATGAAGGGGCTACATTAAATAACAGATTTTCAACATAGATGAAACAGCCTTATATTGGAAGAAGATGCCATCGAGGACTTTCATAGCTAGAAAGAAGTCAGTGCTTGGCTTCAGAGCTTCAGAGGGCAGGTTGACTCTCTTGTTAGGAGCTAATGCAGCTGGTGACTTTAAGGTGAAGCCAGTGCTCATTTAACATTCTGAAAATCTTGGGCCCTTAAGAATTATGCTAAATCTACTCTGCCTGTGCTCTGTAAATAGAACAACAAAGCCTGGATGAGGATGACAGCACATCTGTTTACAACATGGTTTATTGAATATTTTAAGACTACTGTTGAGATCTGCTCAGACAAAAAGATTCCTTTCAGTGTATTACTGCTCATTGACAATGCAGTTGGTCACCCAAAAGAGCTCTGATGGAGATGTATGAGATTAATGTTGTTTTCATGCCTGCTAACACAACATCCATTCTGCAGCCCATGGATCAAGGAGTAATTTAGACTTTCAAGTCTTGTTATTTAAAAAATATATTCCATAAGGCTATAGCTGGCATAGGTAGTGATTCCTCTGATGGATCTGGGCAAAGTAAATTGAAAGCTTTCTGGAAAGGATTCATCATTCTAGATGCCATTGAGGGTATTTTTGACTCATGGGAAGAAGTCAAAATATTATCATGAACAGGAATTTGGAAGAAATTGATTCCAACGTTCATGGATGACTTCGAGGGGTTCAAGACTTCAGTGGAAGAAGTAACTGCAGATGTGGTGGAAATAGCAAGAGAACTAGAATTAGAAGCGGGGCCTAAAGATATGACTGAATTGCTGCAATCTTATGATAAAACTTTAACAGATGACGAGTTCTTATGGCTGAGCAAAGAAAGTGGTTTCTTGAGGTGGAATCTGCTTTTAGTGAAGATGTGAAGATTGTTGAAATGACAACAAAGGATTTAGAATATTACATAAACTTTGTTGATAAAGCAGTAGCAGAATTTGAGAGGACTGACTTCAATTTTGAAAGAAGTTCTACTGTGGGTAAAGGCTGTCAAACAGCATGGCATGCTACAGAGAATTCATTTGTGAAAGGAAGAGTCATTCAGTGCAGCAAACTTCATTGTTGTCTTATTTTAAGAAGTTGCCACAGCCACTCCAACCTTCATCAACCACCACCCTAATCAGTCAACAGTCATCAACATCGAGGCAAGACCCTCTACTAGCAAAAAGATTATAACTCATGAAGGGCTCAGATGATGGTTAGCATATTTTAGTAGTAAAATATTTTTTTAGTTAAAGTATGTACATTGGTTTTTTTTTAGATGTAATACTGTTACACACTTATTAGACTACAGTATAGTGTAAACATAACTTTTATATGCACCGGGAAACCAAAAAATTTGTGTGACTCACTTTATTGAGATAGTGGCTTTATTGCGATGGTCTGGAATTGAACTTGCAATATGTTCAAGGTATGCCTATAGTTTACTTTGAAATACATCAAAAAGAATAGATGGATTGATGGATGGATAGAAGAATGGATATGTCTATAGATATGTGTGTGATAAAGCAGGTATAGTAGAATGTTAATGGTAGAATCTAGGTGGCCTTAAACATATGTTGTTGTATATTTGAAAATTTTCATAATAAAATGTTGGCAAGAAAAAGTGAGGAAAAAGTGTGCTTTTAATTCCATGTACACAGAATTACTGAAATGCACTTAGTTGAACCTTCATTGGGATCTACTTTTTTAGGCAAGAAAAATTTGTTACCAACACATTTGTTGTGAGTTTCTTGAGAGCTACTATAAGCAAAGGACCATGGAATAATTAATTAATTACTTAATTCGGATGAATCAAGCATTTTTCCTGTCCTCCAGAAACTTGAAATCTAATGAAGGATATAAAACACATATATAAACAATAGAGTGCAGAATGTGATGCATTCTCTAATAGAGGTACGGATAAGCTGGTGTGGTTGTTCAGGAGAGTGAGAGCATATTAGGTTGGAGGAACCATGAAGGCTGCATGGAGGAGGGGATATTTTAGATACCAACAGGACAGAGGGCTTCAACAGGGGAGACAATATCCCAGGTGCAGAAAGGAGCCTGTGCAGATGTTTGGAGAGATGTAAAATAAAGCTAGAAAGGTGGGACCAGAGCCTTGAAAATCAGGTTTGGATTTTATTCAGTAGATAGAGACATTGTGTCTTTGGGCAAGGCAGGGAGATGAATGCTTTAACATAAATATGACTTCCTAGTACCTAGAAATGCAGGAAGCCCAGATGGGAGTTCTCGCCACCCTGCTGTAAAGCTTTCTTCCGATCTTGCCCCTTGGAGTGGTGCCCAGTCCCCAGCTTTGACTTGAAGGAGCTAGATTAGCGGATCCTCAAGGTCTTTCCAGTTCCAGCATTCTGTGATCTGATGGCTGCTTGAAAAAGCTGTTGCTCAAACAGATTAAATATTTCCTCTCGCAATGTTAGTTTGCTCTATTAGCCAACTCTTTCTTCATAGAGTCTGGATCATACTGTTAGATATATTACAAATTCCATGTTCAGAATGTCAGGGCTCATGAACTGTTGCTGTGTGGTAATATTGCTTTTCATAGACTTCTAAGATTTCGAGCTGTTGAACTTTTACATTATGAAAAAATTACTGACTGTGTTGTTAAGCTAGAGGGGAATTGTAGGGGAAACCTTACAACGCTTCTCTCATGTAGGGATTTGGTAGTTCTGCATATGTCACAGATGAGACTGATTAATCCAAACTAGAAATGAGACTCTTCATTGAATGCTTATATCTGCATTCTGGTAATTCCCAAATGCAAGGAAATGGAATCTTAAAATTGTATGGGACAACACAATTTCTTTTGTTGAAAAGAAAATCTATTACTGCATGAGCTTTTAATAACGGTTTTAGTATTATCTCTGATGTGTTTTCATATTTGGCCCAGGAAAAAAGTCCCAAACAATATATTGAACCATTAGGTGAGCAATGAAAAAATAACTTTTTATCTCTAAGCATCCAGGTCTAGGTAGACATCTGCTTGTGTCAAGAATGAAGGAAAGATGCTGGAGATATTGTTATTTTCAGACCTCAGGGGCATTTGATATAGTACAGAAATGATATGCTGAAAAAGTTGTGTGATTTGGGAACACAAACTCTTTGAGAGGAAAAACAGAAAGATAGGTAGCCCAGAGCACTCCCCTTAGTAAGTTTGCCATTGCTATGGTTGATGACTGGCTTAGACCCAGTTCCAAAGACACAAGCTTAATCCTTTAGGTAATGCTGGTTATACAGGGAGCTCTACTGCGAGAAAATGTGCTTCTTAGCATTTGTTCACTTTTCATCCTATTAGGGAGAGAAACCATGTCCTGACCTCATCAAAACCGTTTGAACACCAAGCCACACCTCTCCAAGTGTCTCATGTATTTGTGGTCTGTGAACTGGGCAAAGATAGTTATTATTCAGATTTATTGATAGAATGAATTCTGAGTAATTTCAGAACCACCAGCGTTTTTTACAAAGAGGATCTTCTCTCAGGGAACTCCAGGGAGCAAGGTCTCAGATCAGAGCTGCTTCAAAGAGGTAAGGGATGTACCTCCAGGCCCAGGCCCCAATGAAGGGAGGAAGGTGCTTTCCCTCTGCTGGGAAATGAAGAGTGCCACATCAGAGACTCGCTTCCACTTAAAAATATTTCACTGGCTGTTAGCAAACAGCATGTTTTAAAGCCAAATATCCTGTCCAAATAAGAAGAATAACAGTGTCACAACTTCTGTCAGTAACATACTTTCCCTTTTCTTCAACTTATTTATAAAGACTTTTCTTATTGTTATAAAAGGAACTATGGAAATCTTAGAAAATATAGAGAAGTGTAGAGACAAAAAAAGTCATCCGTAATACCACAGCTTAAAGATAGTAACCATTGTTAGCTTTTTAAGATATTTCTTTTTACCTCTTTAGTTTCTCTTACATATGTATATGATAAATGTCATAGGGGGATCATGGGAAATATGCCACATATATAGCATAATATGCAAACTATTTTTCATATAACATGAGAATTTTTCCCATGTTATAAAGCCCTTGGAGAATGTCTTATTTAATGACTGTAGAATATTCATTCATTCCAGTTTGTGGACATAGCATCACTTTTTTTAATAGCACCTCACTGTTAGACATTTAGATTGTTTCCAATGTTCTGTTGTAAAAGTGGCAATATCCTTGGTTTCAGGAGGCACACTTCTGTGTCTGGGGAAGGAGGAGAACTGTGAGTCCCAGGGTCCTGATGCCCCTAACTGAACCTGTTCAGCCCCCTTCTCAGGGCCTCTGTCTGGCTTTCTTTGCATGCCAGGTTCAGATCTAAGGAACAAGGAAGCAGTACTCAGTACTGATCACAGCAGGGGTCACTCTATTTGTGCTGCTCTTCCTGGGGGAGAAGCAGGCTCTGGGAGTGGAAGTCCATCTCAGTGGACAATCCCACTGCTCTCAGTGGCCCTATTAGGCCAAAGGCCCTAGCTCTTCCTGACTCTCTCCCTCAGAGAGACACCTCTTTCTGGGTTCCCATTTGCCTGTGGTCTTAGATACTAAAGCAGAGGAGCTTTGAGTAGCTTGGAGCCTACTTGGCCTACTAATAGTGTAGTAACAGTGGCTAATATTTATTGGGCATGTGCTGTGATGTGTCAAGTGCTTTACATGCAGCATCTTGTTAATTTGCAGACCCCTTGTTCTGAGAGCAAGAGGTAGCATTGCCCAGTGAAAATAAGCAAGGCAGGCTCTAGAGTCATACAGACCTTGGTTAGAGTCCCAGCTCCACCATTTGCCAGCAGCTCTGTGACTTAGGCAGGAGTTATCAGTTAGGAATGCATTCAGCTGCAGAAATCAGAAATCTCAACCAAAAGTAGCTTAAACAAGTAGGTAATTATTTTTGAGAATTAATGAGAGTTTTGAGAATATAATGAGAATTCTGGAGGGAACCAGTCCAGGGCTCATATGGTATCATCAGGGACCCAATCTCTTATCTTCCTCCCCATACTATCCTTGGCATATAGCTTTCATCCTCATGGTTGCAAGATGGCTGCTGCATCTGAGGCAGGAAGAAATAGAGAAGGAGAAAGAGGGAGAAATCTCTATTTCAGGAAAGCAAAAGCTTTTTCTGAAATGCTTAGCTTAGGTCTCATTGGCCAGAACTCCGTTACATGGCCACCTAGCTATAAGGACTCTGTGGGAGAAGTTTTAGCTGGGCACATTGCCATCTGTGATGAAATCAAGATTCTTTTAGAAAGGAAGACAAGGGAATGTTTGATGGGTAAGCAGCCATCAGTGTCTGTATCCGCAAGTCACTTAATCTCTTTGAAGCTCAATTATTCCTCTGGTAATAATTCCTCCCTATTCTAGTCAGCCTCTTGCAACTTACAAGAGGTATGCCCTGTCTGCCTCAGGGGGATGGGAGCTCCTTGTGAAGAGCCTCAGGGACATGGGGAAACTCAGGCACGGGTCCCAGTAGCACCGAGGCCACTCAACGTAGGTTTCTGTACTTCCCTGCAGGCCCCTTGGCACCTCGTTGTTCAGGATGTACCAGGAGCTCTGAGGACATGCTGTCATGCCATCACTTTAGAATTGGGCACCCGTGGCTCCCCCACCCCAGTGATGACTCCAGTGTGGAAAGCTGTTCTCTCTGCCCATTTCTTTTTCTTCTCCTCTCCTCTGTACTGTCTCATCTGCTGCCACTGCTGCATCTCACGTTCAGACCCTCCAAAAGAGAGAATATCTTGGGCCAGTCAGTCACCACTCAGTGAGGAACATTGCAGTCAGGCAGAGTCTTAGACCAGGTTACTGTAGTGGTCACCAGACACCCCTTAGCCACAGGGCAAATTGTGGCTTCTTTCCTCAACAGAGACCTGTGACTGTAGCAAGTGCTAATGGATGCCAGATCCTCTCCAATACATTACCTCAGAGAGTCTCAGGTGCGTAGTACTGCACCACGCTGGGGTACCGTCCACACTGAAACCCATGTGAGCTGTGCTCCTGGAAACACCATTCCCCTGAGGTTGAGTAACAGGGCGGTACAGGTCCTGGGTGGGCCTCAGTTGTTGTTTGAGACTGAGGTGGAAGTGGGCTTCTTGTTATCTGACTGTTAGAGAGCCCAGCACCAGCCTGGGCCACTGGTATACTAACTCCAGGGCACAGTGGAGAGTGCAGGTTCTGTGGAAAGATGGAAGAGAGGATTTGGAAAGGGGCAGCTGGTCTGGTTGCTGGCATTCCTGAGGAGGACCTTGTCGTTTGAAAAGGAAGCCCTGTGAGCTACACCCTCATCCCAAGCTGCTGAGAGGTGAGGGGTAGTTGTCAGAACAAATGAGAGAATGTGTGTGCACATACTTTGAAACGGTGACTCACTCGAGAGGCCTCCTTGTTACTGTTATTACAGCTGCTGCTGGCTGCAAAACAGCTTTGAACCCTGAGGTGTGAGACTGCCTTTGGAGGTAGGGGCAGGGAGTGGGGGAGACTCATTTGGCAACACAGGATGTGAGAGCCTGCACTCAGTGATTGGGAAAGGGAACATGAGGAAGATTGATGAATAAGGCTCCCCTGTCTCCTCGATAGTGGTTTTAACTTGTTTGTGTAATTTTTTTTTTTTTTAAAGATTTGCCCTGAGCTAACATCTGTTGCCAGTCTTTTTTTTTCTTCTTCTTCTTCTCCCCAAATCCCCCCACTATATAGTTGTATATTCTAGTTGTAGGTCCTTCTAGTTCTACTATGTGGGATATTGCCTCCACATGGCTTGGTAAGTGGTGCTCGGTCCATGCCCAGGATCTGAATCAGGGAAACCCTGGGCTGCTGAAGCAGAGCATGCAAACTTAACCGCTCAGCCATGGAGCTGGCCCCTGTTTGTGTAATTCTTAATGCAGATAAAGAAAGAGTGCATCTGGTCTGAGGGTCAAACAAGGCTATCTAGGCAAACAGTCAGCAAAGGATATGTCACACTTCCACCAGACTCCTCTCGGTTTGGGCTATGTGATGGCTTCATAGTAAACCAGGCACAAGCTTGGAGTCTCTTGGGACAGAAGTGCAGTGGTCCCTCTTTTCTTGTCCACACTGCATTTATACTCTTCCCCAGAGAAGCTACAGTGGGTCAGGGTGCTGCCACTGCTGGGGCAGAGTTCCTGCCAACTCTACATGCAGTTGCTTCTGGCTGGTGCCAGGTCCTCAAGCCAGCCTTTCACTGCCAGTAGGTAACGGATTTATTCAAGCAGCACATGTGTGGGCTATAACAGTTTAAACAGAAAATAATTGGACGGCAGTGCTTTCCTCACAAGATCCCTACCACATGCTCTCACGGCTTCAGGACTTCTCTTTCAGCCTGTTCAGGGCTGGAGGGCTATATGGTAGATCTCCTTAACATGAAGAATTCTATAGAATAAAGTTGCCTCGATGGACTGGCCACCTGTCTAACTACCAGCAGAACAGCCCTTTGGTGAAACTTTGCACTTGATTATATGACATTTGCATTTTACGCAGAGAAGAAAGCCAGCTTGCTGAGCAGAGCCAAGCTTCTTGTAGTTCTTTTTTCAGCTGTTTAGCACCAATTCCCTCTGGGGGAGAGTCCTCACTTGGCCCTCTTCTAGACACCAGGAAGAAGAAGAAATGGTACACTCTTTTAGGCTTCAGAGGAGAGGACCTACACTAGTGAAGGGAAGACCCAGCGTGCTACTCTTACCCAAGCTGGGAAAGAACCTCACTGTGTGAAGAGCTGTGCAGAGAGAGAACTGGCTCACCAGAATGGTGACCCACTAGAACAGAGATAGGAGTGGTGGGGCGCCCATCAGGGGTGAGAGGTCCCCTTCCAACTCCCTGGCCACAGCACTACCCCACCCCAGGCTCCTAAGAATCAGCACCTATGGATACCAGACTCTGAGTCTAGGCAGCACCGGGAATGGCAGAGCTCCCCTTATCGTGGCGCTCAGCCTGCAGCTCTCTGCTCAGCCCCCTTTTCATGGAGGAAACATGTCTGTAGCCAAGAGTCCCTTTCCTTCCCACATGTCCAGGACACATCTCCCTGCTACGTCATGCAGGCCTGATCCATATCTCTTCTATTTCCTTCTCAGTATTCTCTGATCTGGACAAATGGTTTTTCTGCTCATCCTTGCATCTTGACTGCAATATTACAACAGCCTCCTAACTAGGCTTCCTGCCTCTGGGTCTCATCATCATCATCCTGTACATCTTTCCAGCATTACTTGCCAAAATATGATAGAGTCTAATCATTCCTCTGTTCGGAAGCTTTCAGTGCCTCCTCACTGCCTACAAGAGACAGAAGAAGGTGGGAGAACCTTCCTTTGTGATTTGGTCCCCACCTGCTTCTCTGAGTCTTATTACGCTTTGTTCTGCCCACGGCTCTAAACACAAGGATCAGGAAACATTTAGAGATAGAATGAATGAATATAAAAATTGGGAAGCCAAATAAAAGTTCTCTGGTGTTTTTAATTTTGTAGTTATGGAGCTATCATGCTAATATCTGCATGAGATTATCATTCATAGTCTTTTCATGGTTTTCTTGAGGTAATCCAAAGAATCAAGAAGCCTGTCTTACTTGATAAAGGGGGCAAGGTTTATAGAATATATAAGGAAATTGAGAGTCAAATAACATTCTGGTCTTCCATTTTGAATTTGTGGCTCAGCTAATGTCCACAAAAAGGATCTCAATACTTTGCTCTTTTTTTAGCTACCCAGTTCTCCAGTCAACTTTAAAAAGGTTTGGAAGAACATGTGATTTTTAAAATATCCTGGAGGATTTTTCCAGGCCTGGGCAATTCGTGGGTCAATGCACAGCTATTTCAGTATGTAAGTTGAGTGGTAGAGTGCTCTGCCAGTACACTGAAGGCCAGGGGCCTGGTTGTCTGCACTGGAGGTTGGATGGAAGGACTTCCTTCTTCCCTCATTGTGCCACAGCAGGCTTCACTGCAGAACTGCAGACGTGTTCTCCTCACCCATTTGTGTTTTTTATCCCTGTATCTGCTGCAAGGTGTTTTATTCTGAGCTGGTCTCTTTAAATTGCGAGCACTTGGACTCCTCTGTCGAAGGTGTAGCACACAGGTATGAACAAAGTAGATATTTGGGAAGTAGCTCTGGGGGAGTGTAGACTGCATACTGGAGGACAGCTTTGGAATACACAACATATAAATGAGAAACAATTTCCAGCTGATTTGAAGACCTGTTATTTTTCAAGGTTTGAGTCATGCTTATAGAAAAAGGAATCTTGGGTCAAATGGAGAGTGGAGGAGTGTAGACTGGCACCCAGGGATTAAGTTCCCAGCGCAGCTCTGCAACTCATCCATTGATTTTTCTGGGCCAGGCCTTTCCCCCTGGAGGCACAGTACCTTTCAAGTTAGGGAGTTGGGTTAGTTAGTTCTTGTGCTGGAGGTTTTCTGTTTGCCCCTCTATCTACTCTCCACCCTTCTCGGCCCTGCCCTGTGCTCTGGAAGCTGACCAGTAGGGCCTATGTGAATGGGCCCCCTTGCTTTCCTGGCCACCTATTATGTTCTTTACCCAGTAGGGAGAACTGACAGGAGATTGGAACTGGGAAGGAGAGCGAGGCTGAAATAGTGATTCTCCTGGCTTCTCCCTGTGGCGTCACCAGGTCTGGGCTCCTGGCAGGTAGCCCTCTTCACAGGGCGCTCTGTCCCAAGGTTCCAGTAGCCTCTCCTCCCTCACCCCTTTGGTCCTAGGGGTGTAAATGTGGCACTGTTACTGGTCCCAGAACACTGCACTGTGGTTCCCCTACCTCCTCTATAAATGGTCCCTTTATTAAACTCTCCTCAAATTACCCAATTTGAGAGTGCCATCTGTTTCCTGCCAGAATGCTGGCAGATATGGTTCCTAAGATCTTTTCCAGCTCTGAAAAAAAGATGCTTATAAGCAGGGGAGGAGCTGGCCCTTTGGGGTTCCCATTTTTCACTAGTGCCTCTCTGCGTGGTTCACCAGGATCACGGGAGGGAGGGACTGGTAGAAATATGATCTCTAGGGCACAGAGTCACTAGGACAAGAATCACCAGTGTCTTGGTAGGCATAGACTGTTAGAACCCCGATTTCTAAAGAGTGCACAGGTGTGCTGTCCCACTATGGTGGAGGAGAGAGAGTGAGGGATGATCACACCAGCTGAGGCTGGACTGTCACTCCCACCCTTCTCTGCCTCTGTGACTTTGAGCAAGTCACCTTATTCTCTGAGTCTTAGCTTCTTCCCTCCTAACCCAGAGCTGATAATACCTACCCTGGCTCACACACGATTGTTATGACGTGCAAAGGAAGGAGTCTCTGTGAAACTGCTTTGTTGAACATAAAGTACAGGACTAAAGAGAGCTGCAGTAATAAACAGCTTTTATTGAGGTAGGGGTCACAGGCAGGGCACGGAGCCCAGTGGGGACATTACCCCTGCTCCTGTCCCAGCTCACAACCCGCTTCCTTTCACTCTTTCCTGTTATGTGCACTTGCTGAGACATACATAACTCCCAGAGTGTCAATTTCAGGATCAAAGCATGACCTCAGAGATACCAGATTACAGACTCATGCCATCAAACAGCAGTGGCAGCCTTCTGACATCTCTGGAATTCGGATCTTGACCTACAGGGTCTTAGGTGGCCATTTATGGCCCTTCTAAAAGCAGCTACTTCAAAATAGCTCTAAGATAGGATGAGGGAATTGAGTATACTTTTTAAATTATACATTCTTAGTGATTAAACTTATTACAGAGATTTCTTAATGTACAAGAAAAATACATCCTTGAAAACTACATATGTCGAGTGCAGTTTTCTCTTTAAAAAAATAAAGGGACTTAAAGAACTTCAGTCATACTCACTTGGCACTACTGATATTATGTGCATACAGTCCACATCCAGCACATGTGTAGGAGGAGTGGAAGAGTTGAGAAAAGAGAAAAGGGATGAAGAAATGACAGCCGGGGAGAGTACACAGGATTAAATGCCCTAGTGGATACACACCTCATTGTATTTATTACACAACAGTTTAGAACTATGCACATAGCAATGTGAGTGAATCTTAAGAACATAGTGCTTAGTGGAAAAAAATAAGAATGATATACAAAAACTAATATTTCATGTATTAAAAATAGGTGCACAGGAAAACCCATTGCACATTTTGTGAGCACTCTTGCAAACATAAAGATATACTTCAGACACGTTAGAAAGTTTGCCTGTGGGGCGAGGGGAAGGGAAGCATGCTATAGGCATAAAAGGAAAAAAAACGTACATACATAAATGCAGGGCTTTTGCCTAGGGCGTTAATCATGTGCCAGGACCTGTTGCATATGGTAAATGCATCCCTCCACTCCTGAAGTGCAAAGCAAACAAAAGAAAGTCCTCGGTTTTTGTTTTTCTGTTAGGTTTTAAAAGAAACCTAAGAAAGCTTTTACTGTTAGGTTTGCATATTCTTTCCCCGTAGCCCTCAGTGCAGCCCCTGAACCACAAGGGTTAATGGAACAAAAGGAACCTTTTGCAGCATCAGAACACAAACACAGCACAGATGCTGCCTAGAAACCACATGAGAGAAGGGATGCTGCGAGCTGCCACTCAGACTCACTTCTGGAAACACACCACCTGGTAGTGCCCACTGAGTGGGTGAATGTCCATCCCAGCAGGCAAGAGTATGGCAAATATGGTTCTTTTTTGTTAAAAAAAAATCCCTGGCGACTGGCCTGGTAGTGTAGTGGTTAAGTTCGCCCACTCCGATTTGGCAGCCTGAGGTTCACAGATTTGGATCCCGGGCATGGACCTAGCACTGCTCATCAAGCCACACTGTGGCAGCATCCCACATAAAATAGAGGAAGATTGGCACAGATATTAGCTCAGTGACAATCTTCCTCAAGCAAAGAGAGGAAGATTGGCAACAGATGTTACCTCAGGGCCAGTCTTCCTCACACACACACACGCACACACACACAAAAGCCTAATGGAAGGTGGAATATATGGCAAATACATGTAAACCTATCAGAAAAGCCTGCGTAACATATTTTGAACAATAAAGTCTCTTTTCTCTTTTTGATGTATTTCCTTTTGGTCTCTTGTCATGGGTAATTTTTATGTGAAATTGATATCACGCGTCTATATAATTACATTTTACATAAATTACATTTTTACATCCTTATCTTAGTTATTCTTTCCTTAATGTTGCATTTAACAGTATTTTTCCATTTTGCTACATAGGCTTTATCATTATTTTTAATGGCTGAGTAATGTTTTATTGACTAAATATACCAGTACTTATCAGAATGACATTTAAGCTGCATTTTACTTATCTCCCACTTATAAGTAGTATAGAAAAGTAAGTATTCATGCTACATAACTTTATATTTTAAATTAATCTCTTAGGCTAGACTCAGGAAATGGAATTACTGGGTAAAGGAGTGTACAAAAGCATCTATGATTCTTGGTACAAATTGCTTTCCAAAGTATAGTGACAATCTACCCTTCCGACAGTAGTATGTTCTTGTGTCCTATAAGTTCTTTTTTTTTTTTAGACCTTTTTTTTTTTGCATATTTGGTGAGGAAGATTGGCCCTGAGCTATCGTTTATTGCCAGTGTTCCTCTTTTTTTCCCCCCTCCCCAAAGCCCCAGTACATAGTTGTATATCCCAGTTGCAAGTCATTCTAGTTCTTCTATGTGGGATGCCGCCACAGCATGGCTTGATGAGTGATGTGTAGGTCTGCACCCAGCATTGGAACCAGCGAACCCTGGGCCTCCAAAGCAGAGCACATGAACTTAACTGCTTGGCCACAGGGCAAGCCCCTATAAGTTCTTAATTGCCAGTTTAATAGCTAACGTACATTGATTTTATTTTTCCATTTCTTTGATTAATAGGTTGACATTTTTCCGAGTTTGTTAGAGATTAGTATTTCTGTTTATATTACTGTTGGGAGTGGTCTTGGACTTTTCAATTTGTATGCAGCCATTACCCGATATGGATATTTAACCTTTATCATAATTTTGCTACTATTTTGTTTGCCCTTTAAAAATATTGAAATTTTACATGAAGTGTTTTCTTTAAAGTAATTGATACTGATTCAGTGGTGTTTTTGTTTATTTTGTTGGCTAAATAAAAATCAAGATACCCTGTTGGTCAAATTTGAGAAATAAACTTTGCGGCATGGCATGATGGAAAATGCATCAAATTGAGGGCTTTGAAGGTGGACAAAGCCAGGTTCCAATCCCTGCCCATGGTGTCCTAGCTGAGCAAATCAGTCAGACTCGGAGCCTCAGCGTCTTCATTTATGATGTGGAAGTTATGACCCACCTTCCAGGTGTGGGACTGGGATCATGAACAAACACTGGCGTGGTGGGTGCCTAGTAAACATGGATCTTTTTCCCACTCCTTGCCCTCCAGATTCTAGGGCCCAGTGGGGTGTTCAGGATGGCTAGTTAGGAGAAACAAGCCACAGTGCTCACGCAGGACTGCCTGTGACATGCCCAGCAGTGCCCTGAGCCCGGCTGCTTCCTTCCAGGCAGGAGGCCCAGGGACTCAGCAGTGACTGTGGTTCTTGCCAGTCACTCCGAACAGTGGAATTGTTGTTCTGGCGTATCTGGTAACCAGCTTCTTGTTTTTCTTGGTGTGGCGGCGTTCTTTTAGTCAGCAGCAGGAGGGAAAGAAGTAGTCCTGGATGGATAACCTCAGTTCTCTAACTCCTCTTGCCGAGAGAAGGTCTGGCCCTTTCCACCAGAGACTCTGTCATCATGGTCACGGGGCTGTGTGACCTTGGGCAGGGCTGTGACGCGAAGTCCCATGTGTGGGGAGGGAATGGAGTGACGCCAAGTCACCATTGCTTGGAATTCAGGATCGTGGTGCCCAGGAACTAACGCTAATGGATTTTAAATGTATGCTGATTAAACATTAGACTTTTATTTCCCACAAAGTGAATGTATCACATATTCCCATTCTCTTCACGTTCTGGGAAGAATGGTTAAAACATGGGCAGTGGAGCCAGACTGCTGGGATGCAAATTCCAGCTCCATCACTTATTAGCTGTGTGACTTTGGACAAGTAACATAACCTCTCTATGCTTCAGTTTCCTCATCTGTAAAGTGGGAGAATAATAGGTACTACCTCATAGGATTGTTGTGAGGATTAAATGAGGCAGTGTGAGTAAAGTATTAACAGAATTCTAGGCCACATAGTAACCATACGATAGTTAGCGTAAGGTCACAAGATTTTACTTGCTAAACTCCTTTTGAATCTATGGTTTTCAGAGGCTAGACTGCATTCTTTTAGTCAGAGATCTGGAAATTCACTTTAAAGGTAATTTGGTGAAATTTCTCAACTCATTAGAAGTAGATAGTGTTTATGAAAAATATACATCAAGAGAATAATAGCTATATTCCTAAAAAATTAGTTGTGAAATATTGCAAATTTTTTATTGGCTTTGATTTTTAAAATTCAAGGCTGTATTCCCATGATAGAAGTTTGCTTGCTGCTGAAATAGATGTCCCTTTGTCCTGGGGAAACACAGAGAGGCTGAATTACTTCATTCCATAGGGTAGGGGCCAGGGGCCGATGTGAGAGGTGAGCTCACCACATGTGAATGTGGGCCCTGATGTCTGGGGGAGGTGAGACGGTGGGTTACAGCTCTTCGCAAGCTCCAGTGGTTCCAAGGTCAAGCCTTCTGCCCTGTGTGCAAAGTCCTGGCCTCTGCCCTGCCTTATGACTGTAAATAGGGCTTTGTTAGATGATGATGTTCTCCCGTATCTTTCAAGGGTGCTAGGACAGATAGATGCAGAGCTTACAGTGAGCAAGTAGGTAATTTAAATTACTTGATGCCCTTGTTTCTTTCAAAACAGTTTATCATAGAAGACTGACTTGCTTTATTGCTGTATTTGGGAAATCAAAGCAAAGGGTGAACCCTACATGTGGTTACAGGGGCTGCTGCATTCACTTTTTCACAGTGTGGTTTGCCAAGGTGACTGAATACTAAGTCAGAGTATAGTACTCTTTGTGTTTTATAAATTCGGGAGATCACAACTTTTGGTAACAAACTGCAGTGCCTTTGGAACTTCAGGACTTAGTTGAGGCTACTGAGTGATGACTTCCCTTTTGTTACTCAACACAAACTGGGAGAGAACTCAGAGAAGGGCCAGCAAGATCTGGGAACAGAGACCCTTGAGGGAACTAGACCTGTGTAGCTGGAACAGAAGAGGCTGAGGGATGAAGTAACAATGAAGTCATCTTTATCTGGGATGCAGATTAATTGTTTCTAGTTCCACTGAACATCCAACAAGAAGAACCTTTGACAAATAATAGGGATTTCACTGGAGAAAAATGTTTCTTAAAACATTTTAGTGGATTTCCAAAACAGGTTTCAGATTCTCTTGCTGGGAAGGGCAAGAGGATAGGTAGCAGCAAGAATCAAGAAGCTATACAAACACCTGGGTGACAGGTGTAACCCTCTCTACGGAGAGAAGGAACAGGAGGCTTCTGATATGCTTACAAGTCAAAAACTGTCATTAGGAAAACCTCTTCAGTTAATTACAGTTTAGCATGTTCATCTGTGACTTTAAAATCACCTTGGTCTATGGTGTCTTCGTTGGGGAGGTGGGGGGGTGTGCTTAACACACTCCCACATGGTGGGGTCCAGAAGTGATATGATTGTCCCAGCAGGGAAGGACTGAGAGTGCTGCAGTCAGCCCTGGCCACTCCTCCCTTCCAGGCAGATGTTTTCAGACCTAAGGTGTAAGGTCTGGAATAGAGCTTTGTAGTACCTCGTCTTGATTTTGAAATATTCCCTTGATAGGTAGTTTTGTATTAGGAGTCTCTGGGTAAGGTAGACCCTCAATAAATCAACCAGGTGTTAGCCAGGCCTCAGGCTACCATGCGCAAGTTTACGACACAAGGCAGAGAGGATCCCATGTGTTCAGGATGGGAAGAAGGGAAAAGATGTTAGCTGAAGCCAGGTGTGTGTATGGGGGTGGGGGTGTTGCGGACATGGGCACGAGCCCAATCTTCAGTAATAATGCAAGGCAGGAATGTATTAGGATTCCAGTTGTCCTTTCAAAGGGAGTCTGACAGTATAAACAAGGGGACCTTAACTACAAGAATTTGTGAGAGCTTGGTAAATTAGTAACTTCTCCTTTCCACAAATATTTATTAAACATTAACCACACATTAGACACTATGTGATAAGCTCTCACAAGTCTAGTTTATTTCTGTTATCCTGTCTTTATCATCACCATAGCCCCAACACCCAGCCCCAATATATTTTCAACAATGGCTTCCACTTTTTAAATGCTTACTATGTGCTAGACACTGTCCTAAGTGCAGTGTTGAACAAGCATTGTTCAGTGTAATCCTCACAATAACTGCCCTTTCACAGATAAGGATAACTGAAACTTGATAGGCATGTAAATAAAAAGCAGTATTTTAAAACCAGGTCTACCTGATCCATCCACTACCTTGTATGCCTTCTAAATGAGCAAACAACACAAAACTCAGTGGGCTATACCCTTTACACTCAGACTGCCTGGAATATTTTGTGCTAAAATCTGTAGGTGGTAGGACCCAGGGCATAAATTCCTGCTTTTTCTTTTTCCCAGAAAGCAGAGAGGGAATAGTTTCCTGAAAGATTGTCAGGTGGAAGTGAGAACTGGGGAGACTGGAAATGCTTATTAATCTATTTGTTTTTATTTCACATCTGAATTTTGTGACCTACTCCAAATTATAGATGTTATAGATGAAGAAACTGAGGTCCAGAGAGGCGAAGAGCCTTGCCCAGGATTACACAAGAGAAAGACTGTTGCTCCAGAAATCTAGCAACATTGGTCTCTCTGTATGTGAACATATATATGCCTGAAACTGTTTCAGGGCTTTCTGTTCTATTACATTGGTCTATTTGTCTATTCTTTTACCAAAATTACACTTTCTAAATACTGTTGCTCTGTAAGTTTCAGTCTCCAGTGGAGCAAGTCTATTATTCACCCTTAGCATTTCCGTATAAATCTTAGAATCAGCTTATCTGTTTCTGGTTTCCACAAAGTGAACAAACAAACAAAAACTGGTGTGATTTTCACTGAGATTGAATGGAATCTATAGAACAGTCTGGGGAGAATTGATATCTTTACAATATTGAATTTTGAATATTGAATATTGAATGGTACTTCAAAACCATGAACATGGTATGGTCCTGCATTTTTTATGGCCTTTTAAAACTTCTCCAAATAACATTTTAGAATTTTCTGCATACATCTCTTGTATAACTTTTGACTTATTCCTTGATATTTTATATTTGGATGTTAGTGTAAATTATAACTTTAATTTTGTTTTCCTTTTTTAAATGTTTATTCTTTGTGTTTAGAAATACAAGAGATATTTCCAGACTGACCGTATATCTCCCATCTAATTGTTGATTCTAGAAATTTATCTGAAGATTCTTTTGGATTTTCTATACACACGTTCAAAATATCTGTGATTGAGATTTTTCCCCCCTTCTTATACCTTTTTTTTCTCCCCACTATGATGTTGAATAGAGGTGGTGATTCAGGCATCCTTGTCTTGTCCTTGATCTTAGCAGGAAGCTTTCAACATTTCACCATCAAGCATGATGAGTGCTGTAGTTATTTATAAATACCGTTTATGAGATTCAGGAAGTCCCTATATAGTCCTAGTTTGCAAGGAGTTTTATCATCAATGGATGTTGAATTTCATCAGATGATTTTTCTGAATCTGCTGATATGGTTTTTCCCCTTTATTCTGTTAATGTGATGAATTGCGTTCCTGCATTAAACTCATTTGCTTGTGATGTATTCTATTATCATTTTTATATATTGCTAGATTCATTTTCCTAATATTTTCATCAAGATTTTTACATCTATACACATGAAAGTATAATTTTACTGTTTCGTAATGTCTTTGCCATGGTTTGGTTAGTCTCATAAAATGAATTGGGAAGTGCCATCTTTTTTGTTGTCTGGAAGAATTTGTGTAAGATTGGTATTATTTCTTCCTTAAGAGTTTGTTTAAAATTGGTGTTATTTGTTCTTTAAAGGTTTAGATATCTTCTTTCAGTACTTTGACAATATCCCAGTATCTTCTGGCTTTCAGTATTTTCATTAGGAAATAAGCTGTCAATCTGGTCACTCCTTTGATAATACTGTCTTTTTTCCCTCTGGGTGCTTTTAAGATTTTCACTTTGTCTTTGGTGCACAGCAGTTTATTATGATGTGCCTAGGTGTAGTTTTCTTTTTATTTATCCTGTATAGGGTTCATCCATTTAAGATCTTGAATCTGTACTTGATGTCTTTCTTCAATTTTGAAAAATTCTTAGCTGTTATTTCTTCTGCCCAATTCTCTCTCTCCTCTCCTGTGACTCTAATTGCATATCTATTAGTCCTTCTTATTGCATCCCATATATCTTTTACTCTCTCATCTTTATCTTCTATCCTTTTGTCTCTCTGAGTTTCAAGCTAGATATTTTCTTAGGACCTATTATTTAGTTCACTAATTTTCTCTTCAGGCTATATTTAAGCTGCTATTAAACCCATCTATTGAATTCCTAATTCATTTTATTTTTAAGTTCCAGGATTTCTGTGTGTTCTTTTTATTTTGTTTTGTTTCTAGTTCTCTGAGAAACTTCAATTTTATCTTTTGACTCTTTGAACATATTAAGCATAGTTTTTTAAAAAAATTCTATGTCTTATAACACCTTTGTTTTTAGCCCTTGTGAGTCTGTTTCTGTTGCCTGTTGTTTTACTTAGAATCCATTCATATTGTTTCATATCCTCATATATCTGGTTATTTTTGATTGAGTGCCAGACATCATAGATGAAAACTTATAGAAATAATTTGAGACCTTGGATGATGTTATCTCCCTTTAGGGAGAATTTATATTTGCTTCTGGCAAGGCCCCTAGAGCCCCAACAATCTGTTATCACTGTTAGCTGGTTTCAGGATTGAAAGGGCCTCTGTACCTGTGAGGACCAGTCTGCTTGTGGTTCACCTTTACTCTTACAGTGTAGCACTTTGGGATTGGGACTCTAATTTGAGTTTTCCTTGTCCCACAAGCTGTCCAAAGTGCCACTCAGCCTTTTAGCCTCTTAGCCAACTCTTCCAGAAGTGGCAGGCATTCTTAGAGGAAGAGTGTCTCTAAATGCCAGGCCTACCTCTCTGGATTTCTCTCTTCTCTTCACTGCCTGTTGATTCTCCATAACTTCAAGCAGAATTTAAAAAATATTTTTCCAGCTTTTCTCATTGTTCTCAGCAGGAGGGTTAGTCTCAATTACCTAATCTAACATTATTTCACTGGTTTTTAAATGTGGTGCTTTTATTCACATGGTGCTTGTTGTGGATTAAATTGTGGTCTGCAAAAAGACATGTTGAAGTCCTAACCCCTAGTACTTCAGAATGTGACCTTATTTGGAAATAGGGTCATTGCAGATGTAATTAGTTAAGATGAGATCATACTGGAGTAGAGTAGGCCCCTAATTCAATGTGATTTCTGTCCTTCTAAGAAGAGGAGAAGAGACACAGAGATAGGTGAGGAGATGGCCACGTGATGATGGAGGCAGTGACTAGAGTGATGCATCAAGCCAAGGATTGCCAGCAAACACTGGAGGCTAAAAGAGGCAAAGGATTCTTCTTACAGGCTTCAGAGGGCATTTGGCCCTGCCAACACCTTGATTTCAGACTTCTAGCCTTCAGAACTGTGA
Organism: Equus caballus; assembly: GCF_041296265.1. NCBI lineage: Eukaryota > Metazoa > Chordata > Mammalia > Perissodactyla > Equidae > Equus > Equus caballus. The sequence goes on along the minus strand of NC_091699.1, from coordinate 58,705,167 downwards.
GACAAGAAATTTCTGTGGTTTTAAGCCACCCAGCTTGTGGTACTTTGATATGACAGACCTAGGAAACTAATACAGCGCTTTAGAGTGTACAGAGTACTTTCCCATAAACCACCTTGTTTTTTCTGCACAGCTATCCTGACAGGAAGGTGGGAGGACAGATGGTGCTAAATGAGATCAGAGTTAGAGAAACTGAGACCCAGAGAAGAGGTGTCAGCATTCTGGGTGCCACAAGTCACAGGCAAAGTTTTAGATGTACTTGGGGTGTCCTGCTTCTTTCTACCCCACTTTACCCCACTTAGATGCCAAAATTTTTGTCCACCTTCATCACGTCAAGAGTGCCCTAGGTATAGAGAGGCTCCTAGTGACCCTGTGCTGATGCTTATTGCTTGTCGGTGAAAAGGACAGAACATTTACTTGACTGGGCCGTGCACACATTCATTTGTTCCTTCATTTATTCAGCAGACACTTATCAAGCAATCAAGGTCCTCTGCCTGGGTGAGGGCAGGGGCACAGGACAAGGAAGAACAAACGCAAGAGGGACGGAACAAGGACTCAGTCCCTTTCCTCAGGAGCTCACAGTCCAATGGCAGAGAAGATACACGTTCACACTTAAACTGTTGTAGCTTTTAAGATAGAACTTAGCAGAGTATGAATAACTTTACTTGTGTAAAGTGAATTTTCCACTGTGGTTTATATATAAAATGAAATGCACGAAAGTGTTTGTATATCCTATTTAATATTTGTGGCACATCTTTTGCCCTAAAATGTTAGACACTCTCATTGTAATTATTTAGAAAATTATATGCTGATAAATTATCCTAAATTATATCTCAATATAGATGAACAAATTTAGACCTTACTAACTTGATGTCATCTAGTTGAAAAATGTAGCCTTACAGCAAATGCCAGACTACAGTGTATTAGATATAGTTTTACTATTAAATATTTCTATTTAGTACACAGTGTTACTTAGTCATCAAATTTTTATTTAGAACTTTCAAATGAATGTAAAGGAAGCATCAGGCTGTTCCTGTCCTCAGCCACAGACAAACAGTAAGTAATGAAACCCTTCTTCTTTCATTCATTCAACCTTAATTTGTGTGTCCGGGCAGTGGGGATGTGGTATTGAATAGGACATGAGTGAGCAAAGTATAAAATTCAATGCTATTGTGCTTGATAGCAGAAATTTGAGAAAAGAGCTGGATGAGCTGGGTGCCCAAAGGCATAGTAGAAATTAGGGAAGAGAAGTGTAAGTTGGAGTTTTTAGGGAAGAATTTCAGAAAGTTTCATGGAACTGAGCCTTAAAAGGTAAGAAAGGATAGGGGCTAGAGGAAGGCCTGGGCTGGACGTACTAGGTGAGGAGAGATGAGGAGCAGAAGCAGAGGCAGGGGCAGGGAGGAAACCAGAAGCATACAGAAGCGTGCTCCAGAAGGGACATACGCTTAGTATACTCAGTTACATGCATAGTTGCTTCACTGAATCAGAGAACAGACCTCAGGGCCTGGAGGTCTAAGTTACAGTCTATCTCTGCCTCTAATCAACTCTGACATTGTCAGGTCACTTCATTTCTCTGTGCTTTTATTAAGGAACTAAAAAATCCACGTGACAGCAAGACATTCCTCAAAGTCTAATTTTTTAGAGCCCCTTCCACCTCCATCCAACATGCCACCATTGCTTGCCTCATCAGGCCAAAGCCTTTGCCAGCTTTGGAAGTCCCTGTGTCTGCTCAGGCTAGCTGGGGTCCTTGTGGCCCCCTGTGCCATGTGCTTGGTCTTTTCTTAGCTCTGTGCCCCTGGTTTCAGATTGGCTCACTACCTTCAGGGGAATATGTGGAACATTTCCTAAGCCTTCTTGCATTTAATGTATTTCTTGGAGCCCTCCATCCTATAAATGTGGTCTGCTTCTCCCTAGGAGGGTCATCTGGGCTCACATTTCTAGAGGACTCTAATTTCATTCTGTCCTTCCCATCACATTCTGTTTTCCTATCAGTCACTTCTCTTAGTAGTTTTCGCATCACATGTTCTCTTTATGTAATATGATCTCAAACCAGATAGACCAAAACTTACATTGCCTTACGGGGACACTAAGAAATTGTATTCTTTGGTGGTAGAGTTGTTTTTTGTTTGTCTTTTTGCATCAAATAGATAAGGTCTTAAAGGACATTACCTGGAGCTTGGAGAGAATTTGAGTCCTTCACCCAACAGACATTAAGAACTATATGTGATCTGGGCCCTCTGGTATTAACTGGGTCAGAATCATGAAAAAAACACTTGTCTTACCTCCAGGGAGCTCCCACTCTAGAAGAGGAAGCAGGCCCTATAGAATGATAAGAGTAAAACACTGAGGGACATTGAGGGAGCAGCAGGAGCACCTTATATTGTTATAGGATTTGTGTCAGTGGGAATATTTATTATTAAAAAGATTATACATAACATAAAGATAGATTATGTATGATATTAGTTGTTTTCAGATGGCTCTAAAATCCCTCTTGGGCTGAGTGGATCAGATACAGTTCTTCCTGCACCCCACCACCACCAGCAGCTCCTCTCAGCTTTTAGTGTCTTATTAGATGTCCTTGTATGAGTTACTTTTTAAAAATGGGTATGCATTGATATTTTAAAGTTTGAAAACTATACTTTTCTATAGAAGACACTTTACCATGGACTCTGGACTCTTGGAAACTGCACTTAGGGGTCTCATGAGCAGAGGATCCTTGTTTTCAGGAGTCTGCTCCAAGATAAGACCCTTCACCTTAGGTCATTAAGAACAGTGTCCTCAATATGGAATGTAAAGCTTTTCCCTTCTCTGGGAAAACAGTTCTGGAATTTTCCCTCAAGTTGATAATTAACATGACGTGACAGAAGGACAGACTCTCTGAATATATTTTCACCTCCATCTTTATTTTAAAAGTGAAGTGCAAGGTAGAAACTGGAATAAGAAATAAGTGGGGCAGGTGGTGAGGACCGTTTCCAGGAGTGATTATTTAATGACAACAGGTATTTTCTAATCCAAAACCAGGTCGTGGAGAATTTGAGGAATTGAGGAGAGGCTGCAGTTTCAAGAGCTAGAGAGTTAGTTAGCAGATAGGAGCCTGCAGCTGAGGAAGGATCAGCAGGGATGGAGTGGGAGAGGGGGGCCATGGCTCCCCTTCCTTAGGATAATGGGTTCTCCATAAGCCTCTGTCCCCGGGGTCCCTCCTGGATTCCAGGAGCTGTGCTTGGCTGGGCCCTGTGGGAGGCAGAGAAGGAAGTTTGGTTTGCATTGCATTCTTCTCAGTACGCCAAGCAAAGGTGCCCACAGGATAACTGGAGAGAGGAGCTAGCAAAAGTGGTCAGGGGGCCAGAGAGCTAGTTTAAGAGGATGGGGAGTTAGGGAAACCCTGAGGGTGATTCCTTCTCAGTTTCTGCTTGGGGCTTAAATAACACTCATTTATTCTCTTATAGTTCTGGAGGTCAGAAGTCAAACCAGTTTCACTGGGTTGGAGTCAAGGTGTTGGCTGGGCCGTCTCATTCTGTAATATTTCCTTACTTTTTCTGGCTTCTGGAGGCCACCTGCATTTTTTGGCTTGTGACTTCTTCTTCACATTACTCCAACCTCTTGTTCCATCTCATGTCTCCTACTTCTTGCTTTGGCCTTCTTGGCATCCTCTTATGAGAACCCTTGTGATTACATGTAGGGCTCATCTGGATAATCCAGGATAATCTCCCCATCTCTGGATCCCTAACTTAATTAAATGTATAAATTCCCTTTGCCATAGAGATTACATTCACAGGTTACCGGGATTCGTTTGTGGCTGTCTTTTGAGGGGGGAGCATTATTCAACTTACCATAGGACAGAAGGGATTTAACTGAATAGTGAAGAACAATTTCTGGTTGGAAGACAGGAATTCATGATCTCAGCTTGAGGTCTCTGAGGATGTGCCACCCCTGTCTTAGGGGCTGAGCTGGCCTGGCTGCCAGAATTGAGATCCTCAGACCTTCCTTCTAGCAGACGGAATGTTCCCTGGCGTGCACCAGGTCTTGGTGAGACTAAGCTCTGTGGGGGCAGCTCTCTCCAGAGTTGACTTGTCTGGTGCTGGAAGCAGGGGTGTGAGCTGCTGGAACTGCTTAAGAAGGAAGCAGTCTTCTCCTCCTCTTAATTGGCAGCTTTGGTTGTTCTGTAGCTTTACTCCCCCTCAGATCAGCTGCATTTCCCAGGCTGTGGAGCATCTGCCCTGATGGTTTAACATCAGAGTAGGGGGCTAGAGAGGCCCTGCCGGGTGCCCTGACAGGAGGTGTGTGGGAGTCCCGGCTCTTCCTCACTTGGGTCTGTGGATGGTGAAGGGCCAGGCACCAATGGCATTTCCAATTTAGAAACATCCTCCTAGGAGGGGTATTTTCAAAAAGTGACCTTTTGTGAGGGAAGAATAGCATCTGGTTTACATCTACTTTCACCCATGTACTGCGGTGCTTTCAGTAACTAGGGGAAGTCATGTGGGAGCATTTCACTTGCTGTATGGAAGGGGGCAGATGTTTTGGTCTGATGTTTAAGAGGACAAATAATTCAGCCCAGTTCTGGTCTCTTCCCTGCCCCCAACCCCCTGTGAGCCCTGCTATCCTCTGCACTTCCTCAGCCCTGTGGGCCTGGGTTCAGCCCATCTTGAATCCTCTCTACCACCCATGGGTTTGAATTAGTGCTCCTTGGGCCTTGTGAGACTCAATGAGCCAGAGCCCTCATGACAGGAGAAAGAAAGAGAAGGAGCTAAGGGAGGAGAGCAGAGGAACAGTCCTCCTCCGCCTGTGCCCATTGCAGTTGTCTTAGTATCTTCTTATCCATTATTTTATCTTTCTCACAACATCTTCTGGAGGTGGCCAACACAGGACCATTTTTTTCCCCAGGTAACAGAGTTTAACTTCTGATTGCTAAATAACTTGCCTGAGGAAAAGGATATTGGAGACTGGATGCTATCTGGGATTCTTTCCACTGCTCCCATCTAAGGAGTGACACCTCCGGCTGTGCTTGGCTGACAGTCACAGCAGTGGGCCCCTTGGCACTATCTCTTCCACAGTCAGGATAGAGAACTCGAGGTGTGAAGGACCAGTGCCTGCTCTGCCAGACATGTTTGACCCATATCATGGTCAATACCCCCAAGTTTATAGACTGTGTTGTAGAGAGTTGTATGTACATCTGGCTCCTTCCACTAGTTTGGTATTTCCCAAGGACAGGAACATATCCTTATTTAACTGTTTTTAATGTCTCAGTGCCTAGACAGCCCCTGGCACGTAGTTGGTGTGAAAAAGCAGTCCCAACCCCTACCACCACCACCATACACACGCACACACTCATACACAAACACGCACACACACAGTGTATACAACTTTTGTGCTGATCTAGAACTATTTTAACTTTTTGAGGTCTGTGAGCCCTCACCTCTAAGGTAAGGGGACATGCCCCCTGTAAAAGAGTGGTCATTACAACTCCTGGTCATTCTGGGAACATCTTGTTTCTTCCCTTTGTGCTCTGTTATCTTGGGCCTTGCCTCAGCCAAGTTCAGGTGTGCTTGAGGGCTTTGCCTCAGGTCATGGGGAATGAAGGCCTCTGCTTGAGGGAGGAGAGGTATCCAAGGACAGCCCCATACAGTACCATGGAGAGGAGCCTGAGGGCAGCTACCTCTGTCAGACCCTATAGGTTACTCTCTGAGTTTGATTCTTGAATGCTGTCCTCAAACTGAAGGCTTGCAGTGCTGTGGAGCATGAAGCGAGGGTCTGTTCCCAGACTGAGCCTGAGTGGTCTGGGAAGCAGTGCCCTGAAGCACCTGAAGCAGGGGCAGCAGTGACCAGTTGGATTCCCAAAGTGAAACTGGATCTCAGGACAAGAATTGGGCCAGGAACTCTAATTGCTTTGTCCCTTGGGGAGATTCTCCCTCCTCTGTCCAGGGTAAAGGATCAGGGTGTTATTTTATTAAGGGAGCTAGCAGACTTCCTTTCATTCAGTGTCAGATAAATCTTTACTAAATAGATTGCTGTTCTTTTTCCTTGCAAATGTGGCTCTGTTGAGTTATGGGTTGTCAGCCCTTATGGGCTAGCATGGGCACCTTATCACTGTTTATCACAAGATATTTGTGGGAAATAGCATTCCAGGTTCCAAACAAGTGATTGGCAAGTGAGGCTTATAAACATAGCCTGCTCACCAACCGGGACCTTGCCACCTCCTAGCCTGAAGCACTGAAATGTGTGTTTCTGTATAAGGTCTATCTTCAAAGCTGTGGCCCAGCCCAGGCTCAGAGCCCACAGGCCTGGCAGGGCTATCCCACCTGTGGATATTTGACAAGCCAGGGCAGTGTTTCCATCGTGGACAGTAAGCGGTGAGTTCACCAAGCATCCTTTACTTCACTGTGTTACCTTATCTCGTGTAACATTACAACCACCCAGTCTGAGCCAGGTAGGACCACCAAGGGACTGTAAGCAGGAAAGGGGCCTAACCACATCTGCATTTCAGAAAAGATCACTCTGAGAGAGCGCATGCGGAGACGTTTGTTATCAGTCAGACTGTTGCAAAGGTCGCAGGGAGGGAGGGCTGGTGGCTTGGGCCAGGATAACGGCTGAACAGATGCAGAGAAGAACCTGGGACTGGTAGCTGATTGACTGTGAGGGATGCAGGAGGTAAAGCTGAAGTGGTGTCCACATTTCCGATGTTCTTGAAGTGACATTGAAGTAGTCAGCTGGAAGAAGGAGCCCTTAGCTCTTCTTCTGGGAAACCCTGAAAATGTGAAGACTTCCGGAGTACTGCCATCCCAACTGATAGTTCAAGTGTGTTCTTAAAATATCTGATCTTGGCAGAGTGGAACTCTGTGTAGGAAGAATCACATGGTACTTCTTATTCCATGTTCAGTTCCCAAAGTGTGGTGTTTGTTTTGAAATATGTGGTTTATACATTTTTATCTAGAGAGGTTTCTTGGGGTCGTTTGTTAATATTTTTCCATCTATAAAGGTTTTATACCAAAGAAAATTCCTGGTTAAGGAACAAATAGCTAAAAGCATTTCTTATAAAGTCATGCCCTTATGGGAATTCAAATGGTACAGTTAAAAACTATAGTCTGTTGACAGTGACATTTTAATGTGCATGTTTCCATCTGAATTATTAAACTGTTAGCTAGTTGATACAAACAAGCCTTCTAAGTATTCCTTGCTTTTCTCCATTTTTAAAAAATGAAACAACATACTTATAAACCAATACAAAATCCAAACAGTATTAAATCACTCATTTAGGCTGTCAGAAAACTACGATAGTAGGACGGGAACAACACAAATATACGATTTGATGACATTTTCAAAATTAATCTGAAAACATCTGTCCATATGCGTGAGAGCTGATGCTTGTTTTTATCAGAATGTCGCAAGCATAAACTCTTCTATTTTACCCTTCTCTTGTTAAAGCAGGATGAAACAGGAAAGAGTTTCTATGTTTGAAAACTGGGAACAAGAACAATAGGCCTCTTGCCATATAGCATTCAGACTAGTCCAAAGTGAGATTTTCTTGTCTTAAAATTCTTGAAGTAAGAATTCAGACTTCATATGATTCATGCTAAAGCTGTTTCCATTATTCGGCCTAAAGAAAGAGAAGGAGTACTGTGTGTCCTGTTTATATGATGGAAATAAATTTTTCTAGGCCCGTCATTTGCTCTTTTGTCCCTTGTGGTTGCTGTCCCACGATTAGAAGGCTTGTTTATCCATGTGAAAAAGGAATTCAAAAGGGTTATGAAGTCCAGGGTTGATATTTGAGAGGCTGAAAAACAGTGATGAATGACCCAATGCCAACAGCTTTTACTTTTACTCAGAGACTCCCTGTATTGTAATGGCCATCTTTTCCAGCAAGGGTATACCCGAGGGCACCCTGAGAAATTATCCTGATTGGTACCATGTAAAACGTCCTATGCCTCCTCTTGATCTTCCTGCCTCCACAGCTGCAAAATAACGACAAAAGTAAATATTTGGGGCCAGGTTTATTTTGGTCAGACAAGTTCCAGTCTGGTTTCTAAAATTAGGAATTCTGCGGGATGCACGTGGTTGGGGCATCCTGCCAGAGAACTTTGTCTCAGGGATGTACAGTTCTCTTATTTGTTGTTGCTTGCCTGGAAATGTGCATCTAAACCTCTCTCATGTCTGTCCATCTGTGTAGACCCACTGCTGATGGTAGGAAAGCTCTATCCAGCTAATTTTGGTAGGCTTCTGCCCCCCTGCCCTCACCAGCATGACCCCTGCTTAGATGAGGATCTGAGCCTGCCGTCTGTCCTTCATATGCTGCCAGACAAGTCTTCCAAAAGCACAGCTCTCATCCTGTCCCTGTCCCTCTTTAAAGCATTCACTGAGCCCCTACACACTGCCTTCAGGCTAAAGGCCCCCCTCCACTCTGCTCTCACCTGGTGGGACATCCTCTGCCACCAGCCAAGTTGGCTTCCTTGTTGCCCCTCAGACATACTGGCTGCTTGCTTGCCTTTGTAACTTTCCATTTCTCCCATATAAATGTCCCTCCATATCCCCTCTATCCATTCTTCCAGGCTCAGCTGCACTCCCACCTCCCCTGGGAGACTGCCCTGCCCAAGGGAAGCCTTGGCCCACCACTATGGATATTTGCCTGCATCATTCATCGTTGTCTCTTTCCCTCAATGCCCAGTGCAAAGGAGATACTCAGGAAACATTTCTGTTTAGCTGTCCCTTTTAGTGTCAGGTTCCCCGCTCCTGGAAGCTGTCCTTGCCCTGGAAAAGGCTGCTCTCCCAGTACTGGTTCCTGGGCTTGTCTTTCTCTTCCACTCAGACTCAGCTCTTTGTAGAATATAGCAAAGGCTGCTGTTATCCTACACCTCTAACTGAGGCTGTGTTGGAGGGATCGGGGCCTGTATTCACAGGGCCTTGCCTTCATCTGCCTTCTTGGGTAGAATAGAAGTAATCAGGGCCGACTTCATGGACGTGCAAGCTCTGCCTCGGGCTGTGCCCCACAGAGGCCCCTGCACTTGGTTTAATGCTCTACTATTAATGTCTTGAAATTCTTACTTTTTGAACAAAGGGCTATGCATTTTTATGCACTGGGTCCTGCAAAGTGTGTATCTGGTCCTGGGAACAGGGCAGGAGCTGATAGACAGGAGAGAGTGGGGAGACATTACAGAAGGAATGTTAGGTGGGGTATGTGTGGAGGCCAATAAGGGAGGGTGGGTAACAAAATGGGAGAAGTGAAGAAGATACATCAGTTGTGAGGTTCCTTCCTTGTCAGGAAGACGAGTCTCCCAAGGCAGGAGTGTTCCTCATGGGGGTGACTCCACAGGACCTGACTTTGGCCCTAAATAGCCTTATTTAAGTTCTGTCATGAGCCTCCATTTTTATGGCACTGTCCTAACAATTTTCTTATCTCAATCAGGAAAAGCCAAGTCTTTCCGGTGACCTGCAGGCCCTACCTGACCTAGCCCTTTACCACTGACCTCCTCTCTTACCACTGTCTCTTCAGTTATTCTATTGCAGCCACACTGACCCCCTTGCTATTCTTTAATATGCCAAGAATGCCCCCACCTCAGGACATTTGTGTCTGCTGCACTCTGAGCCCAGAGTACTCTTCCTCCAGATGGCTCACTCTCACCTCCTTCAGTCCTCTGCTCAGATGTGACTTCATTACTGTGGTCTTCCCCAAATAGTTATATTTATTATTATTTATACTTATAATATTAATAGAAATATTCAAAATAACACACACACCACTCTTTAACTTCTTCTCTGCTTTACTGTGATCCACAGTCCTTATCATCATCTGACATATTCTATGTTTTGCATGTTTATTTATTATTTGTCTCTTCCCACTAGAATGTAAGCTCAGTGAGGACAGAGATTTTTGTAAATTTTGTTCACCGCTCTGTTCTCTAGCACCTAGAACTACTATTAGTAGACACTAAATAAACACGTGCTGGGTGAATTCACTGCCCTCTGGGGACCAATAGTCCGGCTCCTTGAGACCAGAAGGATGCCCAGTGGTAGCTGGGGAGAGTCTGTGAGGCCATGGGAAAGTCACAGAGGAGACAGTAGGCTGGCTGACAAAAGGAAATTAAAAGGTACCACACGAGTAAGTGGAGATAGAAGTAGAAGAGCCAAAGTGAGCAGAGCAGCAGGAGATAGGAAGAGACTTTCGTTGAAGCCACACCGGGGAACTGTAGAGGACCAGCTATGGAGGATAAGATCATAGATTTCCAGCCCACATAAGAAACACTATTATTTTTTTCATTCCTCCCCCTTCTGTGGACCCCATATCAATGCTATCAGATAAGCTATTAAGGAATTAATTTTTACTCTCTTTTGTTAATAGAGGTATAGATAGATGCCCTTCAGTATTGTGAGTAAGAAACAACCACTGACTCTCCTCTGGACACATGGGTGTGCATCCTCCCAACAGCAGCAGAACAGGGTGTTTCCATGGGAGTCCATGCAGCTGTGTTGCAGCCTGGGCTCTCAGAGACCCCTGCTCATAATCCACATCCCAGGCACTTGCTTAGAAACCACCCACTTCAGTGACCTCTGAGATTCCTCCAGCTCTGAAAATCAGATAATTCTGGGTGATATCTCAGTGCTGTCCCTGGAAGGCGAAGGCTCAGGTGGATCTACGGGACTCACTTATGAATGTCAGTTCCCGTCATGACCCTGGCCTGACAGGTAGGGTGAGACGGCTCTCTGATAAAGGGAGCCCTCTTGACACAATAACCAGACATCCAGGTCTTGCCTCAGAGATAACAGAGACTCTGGGGATAAATGATATGGATTCAGTCATAGTTGATCATTGACAAAACTGAGGCAGGAATGAAGACTTACAGACTAACGGACATGAGCTTTTCTGTTTTGATTTTGGCCTGGGGAAATGTCCATGCTTTGAAGAGGATTATGGAGGACTCTTAAGGCATTATTTCAGATGATTATTCCTTTTTTCAGTTTTGAACCAGTATTTGCTGTGACTGGACAGAGAGCAAAATGTAGACATGGTTACATTTTAACTGCAGAACCAATGTAGCAGTAGAATGTTCTGGTTGAACAGGCTTGCTACTTCAACTAGTAATTCTACTTAAATGTAATGGGAGAAGTTTGACCCAATAATAGGAGTTTTTGAGGTAATCTTATCAATGAATTATATCTTTTGTTGACAAGAATAAGAAGCTAGTACATTCATTATCTAGAGGATACTTGCAGTGCCCACTGTTAGGTGATGGTGCTGCTGAGCCAGGAGTGAACGAGCCCCACCACTACGCTTGGCTCGCTCACAGACCGGAGGGAGTGAGAAAGATGTCCCATGGTGTGTTCATCATACTGACAGTGGCCAGAAAAGTATAGGCTTTGCAGTCTAACAGCCTGAGTCTAAATTCCATTTTACCACTTAGTAGCTGTGCATCCTTGGGCAAAGTCTAGGTGCCTCACTTCTTGGCTGCTAAAATGAGGATGATGATACCTGCCTGAGGTGAGGATTGCATAAGGTCAAGCGTGTGAACCACTAGCACAGTACAGGAGGCATTCCGTTAGTGGTAGCTGTGGCTTCCTCTCACAGCCGCTCTTTTTTTTTTTAGTGTGGTTAAGAAAACCCACATAACCTGAAATCTTCCCTCTTAATGAATTTTCAAGTGTGTGGTACAATATTGTTAACTATATGAATATTGTTATACATCAGATCTCTAGAACTTGTTCATCTTGCATGATGAAACTTTACCCGTTGAACAGCAACTCCCTATTTCCCCCTCCTCCCAGACTCTGGCAACCAACATTCTGCTTTCTGCTTCCAAGAGTTTGACTACTTTAGATACCTCCTATAAGTGGAACCATACAGTATTTGTCCTTTTGTGTCTGGCTTATTTCAGTTAGCATAATGTCCTTGAGGTTCATCCATGTGTTGTATATGATAGTTTTTTCTTTTCTTTTCTTCTTTTTTGGTGAGGAAGATTGGCACTGAGCTAACATCTGTGCCAGTCTTCCTCTATTTTCTATGTGGGACATTGCCACAGCATGATTTGATGAGCCGTGTGTAAGTCCACGACCAGGATCCAAACCCACGAACCCCGGGCCACCAAAGCGGAACACAGGAACTTAACCACTACACCACTGGGCCAGCCCCAGTATTTCCTTCTTTTTTGAGGCCAAATAATACTGATTGTGTGTATATACCATATTTTCTTTATCCATTCATCCATTGATGGACGGTTTGAGTTGCTTCCACCTCTTGGCTGTTGTGAACTCTGTTTTCAACTCATTTGGATAAATACCCAGAAGTAGGATTGCTGTATCTTGTGGTAGTGATATTTTTAATCTGGTATTTTTATTATTAAAAATATGAGATTTTTAGTATTTTGAGGAACCTCCATATTGTTTTCCAAAGCAGCTGCACCATTTTAGATTACCACCAACAGTGCTCAAGTTGTCCAGTTTCTCCACGTCCTGGCCAACACTTGTTATTTTTCTGGGGTTTTTTTGATAATGGTCATCCTTACAGGTGTGAGGTGTTATCTTATTGTAGTTTTTTTTTTTTTTTTAAGATTTTATTTTTTCCTTTTTCTCCCCCAAGCCCCCCCGGTACATAGTTGTGTATTCTTCGTTGTGGGCCCCTCCAGCTGTGGCATGTGGGATGCTGCCCCAGCGTGGTCCGACGAGCAGTGCCATGTCCGCGCCCAGGATTCGAACCAACGAAACACTGGGCCGCCTGCAGCGGAGCGCGCGAACTTAACCACTCGGCCACGGGGCCAGCCCCTATCTTATTGTAGTTTTGGTTTGCATTTCCCTGATAATTAGTGATGTTGAACATCTTTTCGTATACCTATTGACCATTGTATGTCTTCTTTAAAAGAATTGTCTATTGAAGTGCTTTGCCCGTTTTTAAAATCAGATTATTTGGGGTTTTTTGCTGTTGAGTTGTAGGAGTTCTTTATATATTTTGGATATTAACCCCTACCTATGGTTTGAAAATATTTTCTCTCATTCTGTAGGTTGCCTAGTCACTCTGTTGATTGTTTTCTTTGCTGTGCAGAAGCTTTTTAATTTGATGTTGTCTCACTTTTCTGTTTTTGCTTTCATTGCATGTGCTTTGGTGTCATATCCAGAAAACCATTGCCAAGACCTATGTTATAAAGCTTTTCCCCTATGTTTTCTTCTAGGAGTTTTATAATTTTAGGTCTTACATTTAAGTCTTTAATCCATTTTGAGATGCTTTTTGTATATGGTGTAATACAGTCATGTGTTGCTAAAGACCAGGATGCATTCTAAGAAATGCATCGTTAGGTGATTTCATCATTGTGCAAACATCATACAGTGCACTTACGCAAACCTAGATGGTATGGCCTACTACACACCTAGGCTATATGGTACTAATCTTATGGGACCATTGTTATATGTGGTTGTTTTCTGCAAAAAAAAAAGCCATTAGGATTTTGATAGGGATTACATTTGATCTGTAGGTTGCTTCAGGTAATATGAACATTTTAACAATATTAAGTTTTCCAATCCATGAACATGGGCTGTCTCACTGTTTAGTTGTGTCTTTAATTTCTTTCAACAGTGTTTTGTAGTTTTAAAACAGTCTTTTACCTCCTTGGTTAAATTTATTCCTAAGTATTTTATTCTTTTTGATGCTATTATAAATGCAGTTTTTTTCTTAATTTCCTTTCAGGATTGTTCATTGTAAGTGGAGAGAAGTGTAACTGATTTTTGTACATTGATTTCTTTTTTATTTTTTGAGGAATATTAGCCCTGAGCTAACACCTGCTGCCAATCCTCCTCTGTTGCCGAGGAAGACTGGCCCTGAGCTAACATCCATGCCCATCTGCCTCTACTTTATATGTGGGATGCCTGCCACAGCATGGTTTGCCATGCGGTGCCATGTCTGCACCTGGGATCAGAACCAGTGAACCCTGGGCTGCCGAAGCGGAACGTGTAAGCTTAACCGCTGCGCCACCAGGCTAGCCCTAAATTGATTTTTTATCCAACAATTTTGCTGAATTCATTTATTAGTTCTAATAGGTTTCTTGTGGAATTTTTAGGGTCATGTCATCTGTGAACAGAGATAATTTTACTTCTTCCTTTTTGATTTGGATATCTTTTCTCTTTGTCTTGCCTAATTGCTCTAGCTAGGACTTCTAGTACTATGTTGAATAGAGGTGGTAAGAGTAGGCATCCTTGCCTTGTTCCTGATCTTAGAGGAAAAGCTTTCAATTTTTCACTTTATGATTTTAACTATGGGCTTTTCATATATGGCTTTTATTATGTTGAGGTGATTTTATTTTAATCCTGGTTTTTTTTAGTGTTTTTATCATGAGACAATGTTGAATTTTGTAAAATGCTTTTTTTGCATCTATTGATGATCATGTGATCTTGATCTTTCTCTCTGTTAATGTGGTGTATCACATTGATTTAATTTTTGTATGTTGAACCATCCTTGGATCCCAGTGATAAATCCCACTCAGTCATGGTGTATAATCATTTTAATGTGCTATTAAATTTGGTTTCCTGGTATTTTGTTGAGGTTTTTACATCTATATTCATCAGGGTATTGGCGTGTGGTTTTCTTTTCTTGTAGTGTCTTTGTCTGGTTTTGGTATCAGGATAATGCTGGACTCATAAACTGAGTTTAAAGTGTTCCTTCTCTTTAATATTTTGGTAAAATTTGGGAAGGATTGACATTAATTCTTCTTTAAATGTTTGGTAGAATTCTCCAATGAAGTGATCTGGCCCTGGGCTTTTCTTGTTGGGATATGTTTTTATTACTGATTCAATCTCCTTATTCATTGTTGGCCTGTTCAGATTTTCTACTTCTTCATGATTCAGCCTTGGTAGATTGTGTTTCTAGGAATTTATCCATTTCTTCTAGGTTATTCAATTTGTTGGCGTATAATTGTTCATAGTTGTCTCTTATAATCCTTTTTATTTCTGTAAAACCAGTTGTAATATCTCCTCTTTCATTTCTGACTTTATTTATTTGAGTCTTCTCTCTATTTTTGTTCATTAGTCTAGCTAAAAGTTTGTCAATTTTGTTTATCTTTTCAAAAAACCAACTCTTAGTTTCATTGATTTTTTTTCTGTTGTTTTTCTATTCTCTGTTTTATTTCTGCTCTGATCTTTATCATCTCCTTCTTTCTGCAAATTTTGGGCTTAGTTTACTCTTCTTTTTCTAATTCCTTGAGGTGTAAAGTTTGGTTGGTTGTTTGAGATCTTTCTTCTTTTTTAACGTGGGCACTTACCACTATAAACTTTGTTCTTTGTACTGCTTTTGCAACATCCCATAAGTTTTGGTATGTTGTGTTTTCATTTTTATTTGTCTCCAGATATTTTCTAATTTCCCTTTTGAATTCTTCTTTGACCTATTGGTTGTTCAAGAGTGTATTATTTAATTTCCACGTATTTGTAAATTTTCCAGTTTTCCTTCTGCTATTGATTTCTAGTTTAATTCCATTGTGATCTGAAAAGATTCTTGGTAGGATTTCAATCTTTTAAAATTTGTTAACAGTTGTTTTGTGACCTAATATGTGATCTATCGTGGAGAATGTTCCATGTATGCTTGAAAAGAATATGTGTTGTGCTGCTGTTAGGTGGATGTTCTGTATATATCTGTTAGGTCCATTTGGTCTATAGTGTTGTTCAAGTCCTCTGTTTCTTTTTCTTCTCTCTAGATGTTCTATCTATTATTGAAAGTGGGTTATTGAAATCTCCTACTATTATTGGTTTACTGTCTTTTTCTCCCTTCAATTCTGTCCATGTTTCCTTATATATTTGCATGCTCTGATGTTGGGTGTGTATATATTTATAATTGTTATGTCTTCCTGGTCAATTTACCCTTTTACCATTAGATAATGTTGTCCTTTGTCTCTTGTGATGGTTTTTTACTTAAAGTCTATTTTGTCTTTATAAATATGACCACTCTCCTCTCTTTTGGTTACCATTTGCATGGAATATCTTTTTCTATCCTTTCACTTTCAGCCTATGTGTGTTCTTAGATCTAACATGAGTCTGTTGTAGACAGCAGATAGTTGGATCTTATTTTTTTATCCATTCAGCCATTCTATGTCCTTTGATTGGGGAGTTTAGTCTATTTACATTTATAATAATTACTGATAGGGAAGGTCTTATTATTGCATTTTGTTAATTGTTTTTTGTCTTGTAATTTTTTGTGCCTCTTTTCCTTTCTAGCTGTCTTCCTTGAGTTTTGTTGAGTTTTTGTAGTGACATGGTTTTATTTCTTATTTTCTTTTGTCTCTCGTCTATAGGTGTTTTCTTTATTGTTACTGTGGGACTTACATAAAACATCTTATAGTTATAACAATCTGTTTTAAGCTGATAACCAAGGCCACTTTTAATCTTGGCACAGTTTTTAGGAATAAGTTACAACAAATGGATTTTCTTTTTTACTTTTTCATTTAAACCTTCCTTTAATTACCTTAATGGAATTAACTAGAATTAGTGGATGTATATTTTATGAGCCTAACACAGCTAAATCCCAATGGCATTTTTTTAGAACTTGATAAGGTGATTCTGACATTCATCTGGAGGCATAAAGGGTTAGACTATCCAAGAAATTTTTGGAAAAAAATAATAAAGGAGGCTGGTACTATTCGATATAAAACAATAAATCTGCAGTAGCAAAGTTATGTTACTGGCTCAAGCAGAGGAGTGGAGTGGAGAGGGATGGCATGGGATAGGATAGGATAAGATAGGATAAAATGGAATAGAACAGAGTATCGTAGAATAGAATGCCCAAATCATTATGAGGATGAATTGTTCAATAAATATTATTAGGACGTTTGATTAACCTTTTGGGGGAAATGTAGATTCATATATCCTACTATGTACCAGGATAAACTCCAAACAGATAAAATATTTACTTTAAAAGATATTTACTTTAAACTAAAAAGAACTAGAATATAAGGGAATAGTCTATCATATTAAGGTGGGAAGGAATAATTTAAAAATTGTTAGGGGGCCACCCCCGTGGCCGATTGGTTAAGTTCACACACTCCGCTGCAGCGGCCCAGGGTTTTGCTTGTTCGGATCCTGGGCGCAGGCATGGCACCACTCGTCAGGCCACGTTGAGGCGGTGTCCCACATGCCACAACTAGAAGGACCTGCAACTAGGATATACAACTATGTACTGGGGGGATTTGGGGAGATAAAGCAGGAAAAAAAAAAGATTGGCAACAGTTGTTAGCTCAGGTGCCAATCTTTAAAAAAAAAAATGTTAGATTTAACTTCCTAAAAACTTAAAATTCTGCATATGCATAGCTACTATAAACAAAAGTAAAAGGTCTAAAACAAACTGAGACAATTTTCAACATATAGAACAATCCAAGGATTATGTCCGTAATATATGACAAAGGAAGCATTACAAATCAAAAAAATAGAAAAATAGGCAAAAAATATATAAGCACCGTTCTCAAGAGAAGAAATGGAAATGGCTGAAAAGTATACAAGAGATTGTAGAACTTGGATGGCAACCAAAGAAATGCAAATTAGGGGCTGGCCCCGTGGCCGAGTGGTTAAGTTCGCGCGCTCCGCTGCAGGCGGCCCAGTGTTTCGTTGGTTCGAATCCTGGGCGCGGACATGGCACTGCTCATCCAACCACGCTGAGGCAGCGTCCCACATGCCACAACTAGAAGGACCCACAACGAAGAATATACAGCTATGTACCAGGGGGGCTTTGGGGAGAAAAAGCAAAAAATAAAATCTTAAAAAAAAAAAAAAAAAAGAAATGCAAATTTAAACAACGAGTTGCCATTTTCATCTTTCAGATTGACAAAGGCCATTTAAAGTCTCTGTTGGCACAGCCTTCAGGGAACAACCCATGGGTGGGAGTGCCCAGCAACACTGCCTCTATAGGTGTCCATAGGTATCAAGAGACTTGACATTTTTTCAAAGACTTTAGTCCCAGCAATTAAAATTCTAGGAATTTCTTTTAAGGGGATAATCAGACATGCACATAAAATTTTATATACTCTCCTTACTGCAGTATTATTTTTGACTTTTTTTTTAATTACTGTAATTCATGATACATGACATAGAATTATTATTTTAATACATGATAGGAAATTCAAAACATACTAAAGGTAATACAGTGAAAAATAATTCTCCTTCCCTCCCAGTCCCGTCCTCCATTTCTCTCCCATGGGGCAACCGGTTACTTATAAATCCTTCCAGAGATACTCTTTACACATAAAAGAATATACACGTGCTAGTGCTTTTAATTTTGTTAATTTATTTGATTTTCTATTTGAAGTTTGATGGTAGCATGCCATATGTACCATTTGTACCTTGCTTTTCTCATTTACTGTATCTCAGAATGTGTTCCATTATCAGCAGGCAAAATAGTGCCGAGGTTAAGAGCACAGACTACTTGGATTTGAATAAACTCTACTACTTACTAGTGGGCAAGTTTCTTAACTTCTCTGGGCCTTAGTTTCCTCACCTATAAAATGAATGTAATAATGATGCTTACCTCATAAGATTACTGAAAGGACTAAATGAGTCAGTGTTTGTAAAGTGCAATAGACTAGCCCTGGCACATCTTATGTAAGATAAGTGTGAGCTATTGTCAGTACATATGAAGCTGCAGCCTTCTTTTTAATAGCTGTGTAATATTCCACACCAGGGATATATCATGTTTTGTCCCATGTTGCTGGGTTGTTCCCAGCATTGCTGTTGTAATCAAATTGCAACATTTGTATGACACGTGTTTTTAAAGGAAATATAAATGTCCAAAGTTAGTTTAATTATGACACAGTACACATCTGTACAGTGGAGTACAATACAACCAATCAAAATAAGGTTGTGGAAGGATATCTGATGTATGTGAAAATATTCATATATATTTTATTAAGTAGAAACAAACATTTTTAATATTTACCCAATTTTTTCCATTATAAACATGATGTAGATTGTAGAAACTTTACAAAGAAAAATAATAATTAACCTAATTCTACAAACCAGAAATGGCCATACTTTCTTAGCATATTGGTGAATTTTACATAATCTGTCTTTCTGAAGACTTGTACTAATTATTTTATAGGAAGCAGAGGTTGCCATCTTTGCTAAAAATGGCAGGGATCTGTGAGTCGGGTTCCCCAGGTCGGGGGTTGGCCATATGTGGGTGGCATAAATTGAAACTGCTTGGAGGAGGGAGGCTTGTTGTAGGTAAGAGGGCTTCCCAGGAAAGTGGTGCTGCTTAAGCTGAGCTCTGTCTCTTGAAGACTCGCAGGAGCTGCTCCTTTTTAATGTATCAGTTATTTTCCTTGTTGTATGTTCCCTTTCATGCATCCATTCATTCAATAAACAGGCCTGTCATAACAGACAGGCCTGTTTTGTACCAGCATGTTTCTTGGTCTTAGGGACTCAGAGGTGAACAAGATAAGTTCCAAGCCTGTACCCCTGGAGCCTACCTTCCAGAGCTTGTCCAGAGCACATTACAAAGTTATAGACATAGGGCATGCACAGTGTCTGAGGTGCTTCATCTGACACTGACCACAGGCACTTCCCCACTGTGTCTTCATAATGGTCATTTCTTGTGGCTGCACAGTATTCTTTCCAGTTGCTATGCACTGATTATATAACCATTCCTATTCTGTTGGATATTCAGATTGTTTGCGTGAATGCTTCATGGTCTTTGCTCATCTGCTTTTCAAATGGATTGTTCCAATTTACAGAGTTAACAGCAATGTGTGAATGAATGGGCTTGTGCCGTCAAAACCTTACCACCATTTGCTATATGTTTTTATTTTTATCATTTCTGTTCATTTAATAGGTGCAAAACTAGGCCTCATTGTTTAAACATTCCTGTATTTGATTACTGTCAAATTTTAACCTTTACTTTCTCATAAGTGAATTATCTGTTTGAATCATTCATTCTGTTACTTATTTTGGTTTTCGATGTGAAAAACAGACTGTATAGTGGTGGTTAAGAGCTTAGATTCTAGAGTCAAACAGACCTGGTTTAAATCGTATCTAGTCCTGCTACTTAGGAGCTGTGTTACCTTGGGCACCAGGGTCTAGGGAGGTGCTGAGGCAAGGAAAGGCTTTTCCAGCAGAGAGGCTCTGCTGGGAAGCTGAGTCACAGAGAGTTTGGTGGCCCGAGTACAGTTGGGGCATGGTGGACAACCAGTGTGTCTGACTTCATCTAATAGGGCTGCTGTGAGTATTGTTGGTTCATTTTGGAGTTTTCAAAAGTGTGGCATTTGGAGTGAAGGCAGGTGGCACAAGGCTTCATATTCAGAGTTTCTCCCTGGAAATAAAACCCAAACCCAGAAGAGGAGAGAGGTAGGGAGGGGTGTTGGGAAGGCTGGGAGCCATGCAGTCAGGCTGCACTGGCTTTGAACCCCAGCACCTTCACTGCACAGTTGTATGTACTCTGAGTCTTAGTGTTCTCATCAGGAATTGGGGTGGTCATATCGGCACTGCATACCATGAAGGCCAGAGATGATTTATGTCAAGGGCCTTGCACGAACGAGGCACTAACTAACATGGGCTGTTAGGAGCCAACAGTGAACAGAGGAAACGTATCCTACCATTGTGGAAGGACGAGATTAGAGTTCTCTCTGCCCAGCTTTTAGCCATTAGCCCTTGCTCCTCCCCTTGATTTCTCACTGCTCGAGGAACCAGTGCAAGTAACAGGCTGCAGTGGGAAAAAGAACTTTCAAAGGTATGTTTCTTTCATGGAGTGTCAGGTGAAATTCCCTGGGGAAATTTATCTTTTGGAAATAGAATAGGGACTGACTGGATATCTCAAAAGGAGACTTTTGGGGTGACTAAGTCCTTTTTCTAGGAGAAAAGGATGTTTGGGTTCTCAGCAGCCACATCTGCTTTTGAACTCTGTGCGGTCTGTGCCCTGGCCTCTCCCCACCCTCAACACCACCCCCCCCCTTTTTATTCAAACAGAGGAAAGTTGTATTTGTTGACCACTCTTTCAGGGTGGGAAAGGAATGTAATGTATGCATAGACTGCCCAGAATTTCCTGTTAGACACCCATTCCAAACCACGGCCCTGGGACGCATTCCAGAGATTGCAGCCCAATTCTAGAAGAGAAGAAATGGTGCATTCATTTAAATGCCGGCCCTCGGCCCTCGGGAGGAACTCCCCTTCCTCCCTTAAAAAAAGGTGTTTAGCTTTTTCCGTAGTAATGTAGTTGTGAATTCAGCTATATGGCCTCCTCAGGGTTGTAATGCGCTCTGACATCCTCCTGTGTGAAGAAATATCCTTACCTTGGGAAACAACAGTGTGCAGTTTTGCAGCCTTAACAGCATTGGTGTCCACACTGATACTTGGTACGGGTCGTATTTTTAATGTTCTGCTGTAAATACTTGGACCATACAAATCTGTTATGAAATACCTTTCTTAATTCTGCTCTTGTGAGAAGCAGCAGCTAGTTTTGAGGGCAGGTTTTGGTGCTTTGACACATTAGCAGTAGACTTTGTGTGTTAAATCAGTTTTCTCCTAGAAATTCTATTTCCCTGGGTCTTTGACAGTCTGGCCCCTGTGCCAGCATGTAAGCTGGCTTGGCACCATGGAAATGAAAGGCAAACCTTTGTTTTCTGTAGCTGCCAAGATGCAGCTTCTTCACTTGGGGAGACATGTGAATGATTGGGGATGGAGTCATGGTGAGTGGCAGACATTTCCACCTAAGTTTCAGCTGCTCTGATCTTCATCCTAAACTACTCCTTTGATGAGGTAGAGATGTGTGTGGAGCATTGGGAGTTCTAGGTCAGATCAGAGGTAAGGACAGATGGATGAGAGTGCTCACAAAGGTGAGTATGTGAAGCTCTGAATTGGTGTAGACCCCAGAGGTTTTGGTCCTGAAACCAGGGGTTCAAGATGGTTCCAAAGCCTCCGCACATCTGGAATCTAAACCAGGATTAGATTGTAAAAGGGCGGTGGTTATGTGGCATGTGCAGTTTTCACGCTAATTAAGAAATGCTGGCTATTTGAGGTCAGCATTTCAATTTCTGGATGCAGAAGGGAAGCAGTTAGGTCAGAAGTCTAAGATGATTAGAGATGCCCCTCTCAGCCTGTGCATACCGACTGGTTGTGGATTCAGTTGTGCCCTCCGTCTGTTGGTGTAAACACAGTTTGATAGCTCCTTAGACTAGTCCTCTTGTCCCACTGAAGGACCAAACCCCACTGTCAGCCTTGGTGGGCTTTCTCCTGGACATTCATATTTTTAATTGCAATACTTTCTAACCATATTTCGTATAAGATTTCCTAGAAAAGGCCTGAGTCCTCAGATTTAAGTTTCATATGTGGAGCTGAGTTTTATTTGTTTAGTTTCTATCATTATTATTATTATTATTATTGTACAAAGACAACTTCACTGGATAGAAGGTGAAGTTTTAAAGAGCTACTTCAAGTTCTAAGTTTAGAATTCACATAACCAAAAACAAAATGGGTCTGCCTACGTGTTTTCTCATAAAGCCAAGCTGTTTTTGTGAGGACTGTTGTCTGGATACAAGCTAACTTCTGAATGTTCACAGTGTACCTAAACCAATTGTAATTTTTTTGTTGCTGTATTTTAAGCTACTGGTAGATTTTCTGTCTTAGATAAATGTTTTTGCTGCATTCACACAACAACCCTATGGGACAGATATTATGATTTCCATCTTACTAATGTGGCTTAGGTAGATGAAGTCACACCAGCTAACAAATGGCAGGGCTGGGGCATGAACCCAAAAGTAACTCCAAAGCCCATTTTCTTTCCATGTCACTTGTATTTAAAGTCAATTTTTAAATAAGAAATTCCATTCTAGACTCTTTACACAAAATGGTCTACATCTCTGATTTGCAAATATCTTGGAAGTCTTTGAAGCAGATCTATAGCCTGCATTAGTCATAATTTAAAATATAAATTCAGTAGTTCCAGTTAGAGAAGTCAGACAATGATATTTATGGTACAAATCTGATCATGTCTTTCCCCATTTCCATAGAATCAAATCCATACTCATCACCGTGCTTTATAAGACCCTTACTGTCATCACCCCCATCTCACACCCCTCATCAGTTCTTTGATTTCTCAAACATTTTGTGCTCTCTCTCACATCAGACCCTTTACACAATGCTGTTTCCCCATTTCTTGGCCCCCTTCAACAATTCTATGAAACTGTCGGCCCAACTTAGAAGATGTTTCTTCTAAGAAGTCACTCCTACCCACTCCCCAAATCTGGATCAGTGCCCTGTGCTGCTCCATGATAACAAGACTCATACTGTAACAGAATTGCTTATTCAAGTGTCTCTCCCACCAGACATGAGCATCATGAGGTAGGGACGGTACCCATGTGGTTCACTGTTTCTACACTGCCTAGCCTAGGAGCTTACATTTTCAGGGATAATCCTTTCCATTGCAAATACCATAAACCCAATTCATATTGGCTTACAAGAAAAGGGATTTCTAGAAGGGTCTGGTTTCAGTGAAACCCAGTCCTCAGACAATGTTGTTGAGATCTGTCCCTCTCCCTTATCTCAGCTACTTTTTCCTCAGTTTTGGCTCATCTTCAGGTAGGTGCTTCTCAGTTGGTGGCAAAGATGGCCACCAGTGGCGCCAGACTTACATCCTACCAGCTTAGCCAACAAGCAGAAAACAATCTCTTCCAGGAGCTGTAGCTTGAATCCTGGGGCAGACTCTCCTTGGCCCATGTTGGAGCATGTGCCCATCCCTAAGCCAATCTTGTGGCTCTGATTGCCCAGGCCTTGGTAATGGACTGAAAGTTGCTGGGGTGAGAGTGGTTTTCTAGAGAAAAATTGAGGAACTTTTACCAGAAAAAAAGGTACCGAATCCTGGTAGACACTCCCTGTTGGTAGCTGGTGCTTTGAAGATACTGGTTCTTGCTACCGGGCCAGCACTCTGCCCAGAGAGACCAGGGAAGTATTTGGGAGGCTTCCCATCTTGCCTTTAGGATTGAGGACTCAAGGAAGGCAACTATCCATGCATCTGCTTTCAGCCGCCCCAAGCACAGGCCTCTCTAAGCCCCTCTTTTGCTGTGCTGGAGGCTGAGGAGGTCCCCAGCCCTGGGAAGAGAAAGATGAGGAGTGTTTATGAATGGGAAGCAGGGTCTTCATTTGCTGGGCTGCAATGACACCAGGTCCAGGGGCCTAGATAGAAGCATTAGCTCCCAGGGTGTATCCAGGAAAACAGAGCCATGTGCCTATTTGTCCTCAGTGTCACATGCTCCCTGCAGTTGTCAAAGGGCACAGGGGGCATGGGTGAGGCCCACACTCAACATCTCTAGCTCTTCACAATCCTTCCCAGGATTTCTGCCCCACCCAGGGCTGCTTAGAGAAATGGAAAAAGTTAAGTCTCAGAATCACCCCATCTGCCCCTGCCAGGGATCTTCCTTTACTCATCCTGTGGGATGTCCATGCCCATGACCCAAGCATCTGTGTGGAGAGAAGGGCAACTCCTGGGACCAGCCATGAGCATGTCTTCCTAGCAGGGCTGAGGAAGAGAAAGACAGGCCTATGCTGCCAGAGCCTTGGGGGAATGGTGGCATATAATGGCCCAGTAGAGGAGCCTGCAGGAGAGACCTGGGGTGGGTCTGTTAGCCTCCTCGTGTGGTCCTCATGTGGACCTCCTAGCGTAGGAGGATGCTCCTTTTTGATGCACAGCTTGAGGCAAAGAGACCCTGCTTCAGATACAGTCTGGGCAGATGCAGTGCTCAGCCGAGGAGAGAGTTAAGCTGCATCCCCAGGGGGAGTTGTGTAAGGGAGTGGGGGAGAGAGAGTAGGTACTTTCTCCCCTCAACTGAAAAGCATTGTTCTTTTTCTAAGTGAAACAGATAAACAGCCCCCAGCAGAGCTCCTTTGGACACTTAACCACTCCCTTTTGTTTCCTCATCTCTACATCCAGTTTTTAGAGCGATTGAGTAGAATCACTTCCTGAGATTTTTCTGGTTTTCCTTTCTAAACTACAGTTTATATAACCAAGGTCTGTTATAGTAAGTTTTGCCTCCTAGTTGTCAGATGCCAGGGAAAAAATACATACCCACAAAATCCAGCCTTTGATCCAGAATTTTCCTGCAGAACCCTTGCTCTTTTACGACGCAAAAAAAAAAGCTTTTAAGAGACTAATGATAATAGTAAGAGCTAACATTTATGAAGTGCTTACCCTGTGCTAGGCACTGTTCTGAGTACTTTATAATAACTCATTTAATTCTCACAACAAGCCTATAAGATGAGTACCTTTATTATCCCCATTTTATAGATAGGGAAACTGAAGCACAAAGTCATGTAACTTAACCTGTGTCCTGTACTATTGCTGGTCGAGCCAGCATTCTACACCTTGGCAAGTTGACTTGAGAGCCCACACTCATAACCACCAAACAGTCTACTCACTTGCTGGGTTTCACGAACTAGGTGGATCATGTCAGTAATTAATTATAGGATACTAAATCAGCAGCAGGGAAACAAGTCAAGAAGCTATTGTAGTTGTCCAGGGACAAAATGATGAGGGCCTCAGCTGGGTTGTGACAGGGACAGGGAATTGTTGAGGACAGGTTTAAGAGCTGTTAAGGATATCAGAACCAACTCCTTAATGAGAGGGAAAAGGGTGGATGTTTAGACCAGGAGATTGGTGCTCTGGGTGAAGAGGGGGATGATGAGCCCCAAGTTGACAGGCTGAGAGAGAGGCTTCTGGAGGCCTCAGGAGGATGCTTACAACACTCTTGTTGCCTGGTTTTCACTTCACAGGCTTGGAGCGGAAAAGGAAGGGAGTAGGTCTAAAGGTTTAGGTTTAGAAGTAGGATATGGTTTCTCTTGAGTTTTACAAAGTTGCTGAAAGAAAGCTTAACAAGACTGCTTTTCTCCATTGTTAAAGTAATATATAATTACCATAAAGCGTTTGGAAAATACAGAAGGAAGAAATGTAAACACCCATAGTCTGTTACTTACTTTTAACATTTGACATATTTTCGCCAGTCTTTTCTCTGTTATAGTCTCTTTTAATTTGTTTTGCACAATTTTGATCAATTCAGACATACAATTATTTATCTAGTTTTTTTAATCTAATGTTATAATATAAACATTTGTTCATTAAACTATGGATTTTAATTTCATGTATCAACTAAAACCCTTTTACCAGACGGGTTATGAGTGAATCAAGGGCCTTCTGTGTTACAGCTGGAGGGGAGGCAGCAGCGGGGGGTGGAAGGCAGTGGGGTCATTAGACCCAGACAGCCCGCATTTTGAGCCCTTTCAGGAATAAATGAATGTGAGGGTCGAGTGAGGCTAATGCTGGTCCTGAGGAAGTCCATCTTTTATCCTGGCTAGCCTAATTTTGAGAGTACCAGACCAATCCAAGAGTGATTGGAAATTGAGAAAGCCCCCAGTTCTTGCAGTCCCTAGAACTAACCTTATTTGGCAGGAAGAGGCCTGGACCCTTCTGCACCCTTGGGCTCTTCACCTCTTCATACAGAGAAGGGAGAACCTGAACAAGCTAAAGTTTCCCCATCGGGGGGATAACGGCCTCCCTAATGACTCAAGCTAATTCGTGACTCCCACAGCTCTATTTGTGGCTCCTACATAGTAAGTAATCATATGGTGGAAATTATAAGTAGCTCACTGGCTCCAGGTTTAGGATTTTTTTAGCATATAAGTTAGTTTGTTAATTTGTTAGTTATGGGGAAGATTTATGTGATCCAAGGATGAAAATAGGATCTAGGAAGGTGCTTTTGCAGAGCTGTTTACTGCCCAGCCTGGGTATTGACTGCTCAGTGTCCCTGAGACATTAACAAATAGCTTGTTTATTTGCAGAGAAATGTACTGTCAGCCAGGGAAGAGACAGTTTTTTTCTTCTTCTGACTAAATTATTTGAGTGTGTCATAAAAACCAAAACACCAAAAGTGACAATGAAACAGTTTAAAGATGTGTGTTTATTGCCATGGTTTTCTCTCCATTTGGCATGTTCCCTCCTTCTCGATCTGACCTAAGTTGTTTCAAGATTGTCTTCAGCATGGCATGGAGAAAGCACATACTTTGGAAACAGGCCCACTTGGGTTCAAATCCTGGCACACGCAGTTACTGGTTGTATTTTCTTGGCAGTAAGATGGAAGCAATAACACCTATCTCCTTGGGTAGCTGTGAGGATTACATGAGATAAGGATTGTAAAGTGCTGGAATTTAGAAGGCTGGCCCTTGGTAAACAGTGGGTAGTAAACATTATCGCTTCCCACTTCTGCTGCTTAGAGGGCCTCTGTGCCTGGTGGTCCCTGTGGCCCAGGGATTTATGGTTCCAAAGCTCATTTTTAGTGAACGAGGATCTTAAATTCACACTTACTGGGCCATTTGCCCCAATTCAGGCTAGAGACCATCCATGCTTGTGGAGCTGCTGGCAAAACAGTTTTTCAGTCCTTTTTCAGAATTTCCATCTGAATGGATTTGGTTTTGCTACTGGCAGAAGAGAACCTCAAGACTTTAGCAAAGATTTTGTGATCTCTTGAGAGGGAAAGTGCTATACAAGTCACTCAAGTGTACAAAAAGAGGAATTATGCCAGAAGTGCTTTTTGGAAGGGAGAAACTCCAGCAGTTATCATATAGCCTGATTCATTTCCTACGCTGGTGATTTTCCCATTAACTCTAAGCATGGTCCCTTTGCCTGTGGCTTCTACTCGGAGGACTGCTGACACACCCAGACATGGTATGTGGTGGGACAGCCCTGGCTGCATTCCCAGGCAAAATGCTCCTGCCCCTCCAAGTTGTCAGTCTCCTCCCCTGAGGTGTGTTTTTTATCTATACTAATTTTTCCCTTTTATTTCTGACTTGTGGCAGCTTGTCTTAAGCCCTGGATAACAGAAAGGATTCGTCACTCTCTTTGGAGCCTTAGTCCAGGACAGGCCAGGGAATGAGTCCATGGCACAGTATTGCCCTGGGTCTCATAAAGATGGGCTTTGCCCTGGCCAACCTGCTCAGGCAGAGCATGTTTTCTCTGGCCCACATCTCTTGCTGTTTATGTTTTTAAGTGTAATGGACATCTTCAGCCCTGAGCTTGTGTCGATCCAGCCTCCCATCAGTTTCTTGACAAACGACAGAGTTTAAGAAGGGGGCTCCTTTGTGCCCTTACACATCTTATTTCTTAACCCATAAAGTTAGTCATTTTCATGATGAACAGGGAGTGTCCAAGAACCTAGTTTCAAAATGACCCTTTCTTGTTACCCTTAACAGAGAAATGTTTCTCAGAGAGTGTCAAGTCTGATTTGTGCCTAAAAGGATCTTTGTTTTGAAGTAGTGCTTAGTGCAGCGTCAGAAGACTTTATCTGCTGGGTTCAGGAATGCAAATGGTGCCTGACCCTGAGGATGGGTCAGTTAATGAGCAAGCAGCCCCCACTGGGCTGAGGTCAGAGGAATTCTGTCCAGCCAGCAGGATTGTACTCTATCAACCAGCTGGCCCTCTAGGATTCACATGTTGAATAACAATCCTTCAGAGTAACTTCCTGGGGCCCCTCATCCTCTCATCCTGAGTGGGTCTCCTGGTATCAGGGTTCTGGGGGGCAACTGCACATTTGAGTTTTCACCTTGCATTACGTGCTGAAGTTGGCCACAATATGCTCTGTTTCTCTTTCCAGCATCCCAGTGCAATGTCAGCATAAAGAAACAGAGGAATCGCAGCATCCTCAGCTCCTTCTTCTGCTGCTTCCGTGATTATAATGTGGAGGCCCCGCCAGCCAGCAGCCCTAATGTGCTTCCACCACTGGTAGAGGAGAATGGTGGGCTTCAGAAGGTCAGTTCTGATGGGGAACTTTGCACTCAGCAAAACTGAAGTAACTGAATATCTGTCCGATCCTTGACAAATATCCTTAATAAGAGTCTATGACAGTATGTGTACAGCCATTTACTTAAAGATTTGAAATTACCAAAAAATTCATCTTTTTTGTTAAAGGATATCTCAGTCATTCCCATTTAGCAACTAAAGAATGTATTTGACAGGAGTTGTAAGAGTCACTTCACATTTTTATAACATTCTCTCCTGGGTAGTTGAATGCATGAAATAGAGAGTTAAAGAACCAGTAGCTGACAAAGAAATGGAAAGACAAAAGGAGAAACAGAGGCATGGAAAAGAGCCAATAATAAATTAAATGAGTTTAACTACTTTGTTTAATAACAAACATATTTGTTATATATTCTTTTATGTGTCTCAAATAAAAAATTTTAAGTCAGATTGTCACAATAGGTAAAAATAAAATTCTACCCACATGCTGCCTAACAGACATATCTGAAACAAAATTACTCAGAACAGTTAAAAGTAAAAGGATGAGCAGAAAGATATCACACATGTATAAGCAAAAAGAAAGCAGTCTTTTTTTTTTTTAAATCTCAGTCAAAATAGAACTTCAGGTGAAAAATCACTGAAAGAAGCAAAAGGAATTATTCATTATGAAGATAGTCAAGACTGAGGGCACAAAAGTCATAAAACTTTATTTCCCAAATAACATGAACAAAGTATTTGAACAGGCATTTCACAAAATAAGAAATAAAATTGGTCAATAAACTTGAAAAAATGTTCAATATGGTCAGTAATCAAAGAAATGCAAACTAAAACAATGAGATAGAATTTTCCATCTATCAAATTATCAAAGCTATTTTTAAAGATAATATTGGGGTTTGGCATGGGGATAGTGAGAGGGAAGGTAGAGGATATAAATTGACTATTGCTACAAGTGTTAATTGGTTACACCTTTTCAGAGGGAAATTTGGCAATATGATCTTAAAACCTTAAAAATATGCCTATTTGATTACCCAAGAAGTTCTACCTTTTTGACATAATTATGGATGTGCAAAGATTTAACTATAAGATACTATCCAGCATAGATTATAATATTGCAAAATTATAAGCAACATGATGATCAACAATAGACAGTAAAAGACCTATAGGGTAACCATACAATCAAATAGTATGCAACCATTAAAAATGACATCTCATAAATATTACTGATATAGGCAAGTGTTCACAATATATTATTTGGGGAAAAGACTAAAATGTAGTAGGTGGTATATTTATAAGCATGTATATAGTCATATACATACACACACACATACAGGCATTTATAAGACTAGAATGTTGTATGCCAAATATGAAGAGATTATCTCAGACTGGTGGATTTGCATATAGGACTTTTTCATCTCCTCTGTGCTTTATTTCTCTTTTTTTTCTTTTTTCTTTTCCCAATTTTTACAAAGTAAGCTTAAATTGCTTTTGTGATTAGAAAATAAATCATTTTAAAAGTACATATGAATGTAAGGAAGAGGATTCTGGGAAGATGATAGCCTGAGCACATGGCATGAGGTGAGCCTGCTGGTGCAATCTGGAAAGTACATTAAGGCCTTCAATTTTCCTGACGTCCCCAAGGGAAAGAGCAGCACAGGATTCATTCTTTCTGGTACTTGGTGAGAAGCAGGGAACCACCAACAGAGGAAAATGTTTGCCTCTCTTAGAGCCGTAGGACAAAGCCTTGAAATGTACAGTCCTATGAGGTTAACAGCCAGCAGGAGCCTTGGAAAGGGCCTACACTGCCCACTTGATGTGTGTGGTCCTTGGAGGGGCTGCACTGATGAGCTGAATTGCTTTCAGTTCTTGTCCCCTGGAGGAGCCCACTAAGACAGAGGCTTTCTTCGTCTCTCTGTGGTTTGTCAGTTTGGGCTCTGCTGGACCATGAAAACAGCACTCCTTGCTGGGCCTTGCCATGCTCCCTCGTTTGCCACTGCCGACAAAGTCCAAGTCAAAAAACTAGAATATGAGAGTAAGGTAAAACCAATGCAAGAGATAAAAGAGAACTTTAGTAGATAACTCAGGAAATGAATTTTGAGTACAAAAGTAACTTTTAGAGCTTGAAAAAAAATCCAGTGATTTCTGAATATAAAAATTCAGTAAAACAAACTGAGGAAAAGGAGAATGAGAATGGTCACTGCTGAGGGCTGAATTAATGTTCTGGAAGAGCAAGTGGAAGAAATATCTTACAATTCAGACCAGAAACACAGAGATGGTAATTGTGGGAGGGGAGAAGAGTCATCTGGGAGACCTAATATGCAAATAACAGGAGTTCCAGAAAGAGAAAAAGTAATAGAAGAAATTTTTCTTGGGTTGAAAAAACTCTTGAATGTGCAGATTGAGAGGGCTTACCAAGTCTAGAGGCAGGTTGGGGAGCACCTGCCTAGATATATGCACTTGAAATTCTGTATATTAAGTATATAGGGAGAATCTTACAAACGACCAGAACAAGTCATTTTCAAGGAAAAGAGAATTATACTCATACCGGACTTCTCATGAGCAATACTGAGAACCAGAAGACTATGGAAAAATTTTTATAGGCTCCTGAGAGAAAAGAATTACAAAAAATTCTGATATCTTTATCTACTCATTTATCTACTGAATCTATTATGATTCAAGATATCATTTATCTATTAAGACAAAAGATGTGCATTTTCAGACATGTAATGTTTCAGAGAGTGGGAAAAAAATCTAGGTGAGATTGGTGTTCAGTTACAATATAATTATAGAAAATGTAGGAATAAATATGATTATTAGGAATAGAACTGTAACAAGTAACATTAATTACTAATTAGAAAATAGATCCTCAAAATTCACGGGAGTGAAAGAAATGTGAACAAGCCATCAAAATTAAGGAAAGAGAAGTAGAACAAATAACATAATAAGTAGTAGTAAACCTAACATAAAGAGTAGGCATAAAACCAAGTTTAATGATCTAAATTCTCCTAACAAAAGACCAAGACTATATCAGATTGGCTTGACAAATTCAGCTGTCTGCTGTTTCTAAGAAAATACCTGTACCAGATAGGAATGGTTTTGGCAGCAAATAAAAAACTGACAAATAATAGCTTAAACAAACAAGAGATTATTTTTCTCACATAAAAAGCCTGAGTCTGACAGTTGCTGAGGTTAGTTTAGATGCCTGATGATGCCATCAGGGACCCAGACTCTTTCTGTTTTTCTGTCTTTCCATCTTTCTGTTCCACCAACCTTGGCATGTTTTCCTTCATCCACATGCTTGTTTATCATCTCAAAGTTGCAAGCTTCAGATATCACATCCACATTTAAGGGGAGAAGAGAAGGAGGAGTAGCAGTAGCCATGTCTGTCCCTTTTACAGAAAGTAGATGCTTTCAGAGAAAGCCCTGGAGACTCGTGCTTATGTCTTATTGGTGAGAACTTTGTTACATGGCTACCATCCAGCAACAAGGGAGGCCCGAAAGGGAAGAGTTTAGACCAGCATAGTGCTGCCCTTGACAAAATTGGAGCTCTTTTCACAAAGGGGAAAAGAGGAATGACTACTGAGTAGATGTACTAGTCAGTGTGGGTTCAGTTATGCTACAGTAACAACCTCAAAACCTCAGAGGCTTAAACAATAAAAGTTTATTTTTCACTCACACTACGTGTTTGTCATAGGTTGGCTAGGCCTTCCATTCTGTGGCACTACTCAATAGAAATATAATGTGAGCTTTAAATTATACGTAATTTAAATTTTCCTAGTAGCCTCATTTCTAAAGATATTTTTTAAAAGATAAAATCAGGGCCTGGCTTGGTGACATAGCAGTTAAGTGTGCATGTTCCGCTTTGGTGTCCTGGGGTTCGCCAGTTTGGAACCCGGGTGCAGACATGGCACCACTTGGCAAGCCATGCTGTGGTAGGTACCCCACATATAAAGTAGAGGAAGATGGGCACGGATGTTAGCTCAGGGCCAGTCTTCCTCAGCAAAAAGAGGAGGATTGGCAGCAGATGTTAGCTCAGGGGCTAATCTTCCTCAAAAAAAAAAAAAAGATGAAATTAATTTTAATAATATACTTTATTTAACCCAATATGTCCAAAATATTATTTCAACATGTAATCAATAGAACAAATTATCAATGAGATAAAATTGACATTCTTTTTATCTTACTAACTCTTCAAAATCTGATATGTATTTTACACTTGTACCTCTTAATTTGGACTAGCCACATGTGACTAATAGCTGCCATTATTGGACTGCATAATTCTATCTTTTCCTCATTCATGAACCTAGACTTAGGAAGGCCCATAGTCTCTTTGCTTCCATGATTATCACAGCAAGAAAAAAGCTCTTAAAGTTTTCACTTAAAAGTAACATGCCTCATTTCAACTTACATTTTATTGGCCAGAGCAATTCACATGACTACACCTAACTTCAAGGGGCATGGAAATGTAATCCTACCATGTGCCCAGAAAGAAAACTGGAATTATTTGGTGAACAGTGCTAATGACTATTAGAGTAGGTGGTTAATAATTTCTGGCCCAACATCTAACATACAGAGACAGAAAAAGCTCAAAAATAAAGAGATGGGCAGCATGTAAAATGTAGCTCAAATAAATAGAAAGCAAATGTGGCAACATTAATATCATACAAAACAGAATTCAAGGCCAAAAGCATTAACAGGAGAAGGAGGGACATTTTATAATGATAAAAGGTCTAATACATCAAGTGTATAATAGCCATAAAGCTTTATATACCAATCAACAGTACAGCCAAATACATAGAAAATAAACAGCAAAAAACATAGAAAAATCATTGGCAGTTTCTGGCTAATGTAATAAGACAAGAAAATGAAACATTGGTGCAAATATGGAAAAGATACAAAATTAGTTTTATTTGCAGATAACACGATTATATACATAGAAAACTCAAAATACTACAAAAAAATAGAATCATTAAAAGGTTTTGATACAGTGGCTCTTATTTATGGAGAAATGTGCTGTCTTTCTGGAAGACTTAAAATTTATATAGAAGAAAAAAATGTCTAAGAATAGCTGAGAAATTTTTGGAAAAAAAATACTGAAAGATGGCTTGCCTTAACAGACGGTAAATGTACTCTGCATTGGTGTAGAAAAATATTTCAGTGGAATTTGTATGTTAAGATTCCGCTGTAAACCTTGTCACAGCCCCAGATTCTAATATCTCCCCTCAGTATGCTTTCCTCATACTCTGCCTCCCCAATTTATAAATCACTGCTGTGGAGAGTCACCGTCAGTGAAGGGAACATAGTTTGTACCCGAGGCCTGCAGAGGATAACAAAAGAGAAGCGAATCACTGCTGTCACAGTAAAAGCTATTTAAAAATAGTGTCTGACTAGATGAAATGACATGAGAAAATGGTGCACCCCTGGAAGGTTTCCTGGAGTGCTTAGCTGTATGTCTCAGAATAAAGGCCTTTAAAGGCAGTTCCTCTGGCAGAGCTGAGCTCACCTGGGCTTAGTGTTCATTCATGGACTTTCTTCAGTTAACGTTTGTCAAAATGGCTTTTTGAAGAATTAAGTTAACTCTGAGTAATGCATTATCTGCATAACACTTGACTGTTCAGTCTGGAGATCAGACTCCAGTGAAAGAGCCCGGGTCAAAGTAGGGCAGCTGATTCCCAGAGGAGTACCCTCTGCCCTTTGCACTCAGCTTGGTCAGGACACCTGGAACATGGAGCCCAGGCCAATTAGGTGTCAGCAGATTCTAGACGTGTCTCTACTGCTGACTCCCTGACTCTTCCTGCCTCTTGGAATTCAACATGCCAGAGGAAGAAGGAAGGCTGTGGACAGAATGCAGCGCTTGGCCTCTAGAGTTCTATCAACCCTGCATATTTACTTTGCCCTGGAGAAATGCTTCAGCAGCAGTGACCTGGGGTGGCAACCATTGCCACTATCACAGTTACAAGCTGGACCTGCAGGCCAGTGGCCCAAAATAGAAGTCTGCAGCCCCTGGCCAGAGGCTAGGAGGAGTCAGCACCCAGAAGACCCCAATGACAAAGACCATGGAGGACCTCTAAGGGTGAGGACACAGTAAAAAGGGTTGCTGGGCACTCACTAATACATGCATACCCCGTGTATGCTCACACGCTTATACATGTAGACCTGTAAGGTAGTTTTCAAGCCCAGGTATCTGTCTAGAGTAGCACCTTTGGTCATAGTCTGTGTTTTGTCAAGCCTGCAGATATTTGTTATTGTTCTCTCTCACATCACTGATATGCTTATCTTATCTGAAGGGGCACCTGTGTATAGGGGCTGTTTGTAGTCTCCCACTAGCACAGCGGTTCTCAACTGGAGACAGTTTTGCCCCCTAGGGAACATTTGGCGTTGCCTGGAGACATTTTTGGTTGTCATTACTCGGGGTTCTACTGGCATCTAGTGAGTAGAGGCCAGGGATGCTATTAAGCACCCTACAGTGCACAGGATAGCCCCCCATGACACAGAATTATCAGGCTCAGCATGTTGGTAGTACTGGAGTTGAGAAACCCTACTCTCCAGTGACCCAATGGACTTGTGAGCTTCTAGTCAAAATCTCCCCCACTTGGGGCAGTGACCTGCTCCTAGGTCCAGATATTGGGAATAATATTATTTAAGAGCTTTTGAAATGAACTTCTTCACATAAGTTCTTGAAAACTGGGATTTGATTTGATTGTGCTGTCATGTTAGAGAGCAGCACAGCTCTGCCTTGAATAATGGCAGAAGGCAGGCTAGAATCCTTAAGACAAGCCCCAAGTGTCTTGGAAAAGGCAAGAGCCATCGAGATCATCTTAAGAGGAAACAACAGTTGTTGTTACGCCGCAGAGGTGGTGACTGGGAGCTAGAGATAATCGGGCAGTTGCTAAATGGTTCTGAGAGTGAGAGCAGAGCTCAGAAAGGTGCCACCCACCTGCAACTGTCAGCAGTCAGCTTTGACCCCTTCCTAGAGACCCCGTCACCAGTGACCCCCTCAATAAAGATGGATACACTTTTCACAAAGCCTTCCATGTGGGAGACCTTGAAACAGTGTAGCTCCTTACCAGGAACCATGAGGCTGCTATTCATTGCCTCTCATCCCACCATCTAAAAGACAAGAAGAAGCACGGAAACTGGAAATACTCAGTGGAGATAAATTTGTTCTTTTATTAGCATTTCTTAATGGTGCTCAAATGAAGTGTTTTCATCAACCACGTTTGGAATGGCTGGCATTCCAGGCTTGAGGAATGGTTGAGGCCTTTCCTTGGGGCCTGAATTTTCTTAACACTCCTTATGAATACAGGTTCTGTTCCTCTTACAGGGAAAACTGTCCCCACATCTGTGGCCTCGGAGGGAACTTCTTGTACCTTGCCTCGTTCCTTCTGCCCAGTCCTCCCCTAGAAG
Organism: Equus caballus; assembly: GCF_041296265.1. Classification (NCBI taxonomy): domain Eukaryota; kingdom Metazoa; phylum Chordata; class Mammalia; order Perissodactyla; family Equidae; genus Equus; species Equus caballus. Next base: position 58,669,058 of record NC_091699.1, on the reverse strand, counting down.
AGGATCTGGAGTGACCATGGAGTTCCTTGTAATCTGATGAAATTTCTTCCTTTCCCTGCATGTTGTATTGACTTAAGGCTGAGTCTTTTTAGGGAAAAACTTACTTAAAAGAAGAAACAAGCCAGTTATTAGAGGGGTTCATGGATTAAAGTAAAGTATGGGTTTTCATTTTTATTTTCCAATTAAGGATTAAATTCCTGGGAGTAAGGGAGGCACTATTTAAATAAACAAGATGATTAATGAGCCTCAGGAACCCAGCCTGGTTTGTCAGGGGAGGGGGTAACTGGGAGGCAGAGTGGAGCCCAGTGCCCTAACTGTGGAAAATCTTTGGGTTCCTCCTGTTCATCAAATATCACCAGGGTACAGAGAATGGAAAGTCATATGTCTGCTGTACTCAAGAGTGCTTTGAAGTTTCTTCTGAGTATGTGATCTACTTCTCTTCAAACCTGACAATTATTTTTTTTTTTCTTTTTCCTCAGGGTGACCAGAGGCAGGTCATTCCCATACCAAGTGTATGTATATTTATCCAATTTTATTTAAACATTCATAGAATCTTAGCTTTGTAGCTTTGGGCCTAATACAAAAGACTTTTTTTAATGTTCTTGCTTATGTTGAGTTTTATTATGTGGTATAAACAGCTCAGTTTTATTAAAAAGAAAAATGAAGCTACATTTTAAACTGTGACCAGGAAGTTCTGTGCAGAGAGAGTTTCCTTTCTCAGGAACAGCAGGGCAACCAGCATCTATTAATGAAATTCTCACCGTTCCTCTCTCTCTGCCAAGGGCCTCCAAGTCTGAATAAGCTAAGGCAGCTTGCTGCACTCCCCAACCCGAGACTTTAGCCCCAACTCCACAGACTAGGGAGAACATACTTTTGCCCAGACATGGTTTTTTGCAGCAGGTCTGTCCCAGTGGAACTGGACTAACCAAGCCCACATCATGGGTGAGCAGAACATTTCTGACTTGTTTAACAGTGTTGGTAGCTTGGCTGTGGCTCTGAGATCAGAAAAATTGCTCCAATTCTATTCCCTGAACTTGCAGGACCAACCCCGACTCCCACAGGCTGGCTGTGCTGCAGCTGTACCCCAGCTGGGCACTCCCGTGGGCCACCCCCTTCTCTTTTCAGCCCTGGAATATGGGAGAGTAGCTGCACCAGCGTTCAACCCCAACACAGGCCTGGACCGGCCATCCCTCAGACATTCACTGTCCCAACTGCTCCTTCTCTTCCTCCTGCTCTGCCTGCAGAGCCATTTAGCCTTAGCCACTCAGCAAGAAGCAGACCAATGACTGACTCCCAAAACAAACTTGCAGTTGAGATGTCTGTATCACACAAGACCTTTCAAATAGTCCTGTGTCCTTAGAGAAGGATTTAGGTTTTAAAAGAGATCCATGAATTATATTTTAATCCATAAAGATTCTCTGATTCAAATTGCCTGATTCAAATCTGTTCATCTATCTTTCCTTGGACTTTTCCACATATTTTCTGGGAACATCCAAGAGACATAGCAATCTTACTTTGAAAGGAATGGATTTCATTTGTACAGGTTGACTCCAGATTTCGTAATGTATGTCACTTGTAAATTGCCCATAAAGTTTTTGATAGTTTCATTTTTCTTGAAACTTTAACTCTCCATTGATTAACAAGTTACAAGGGTTTATGGAGTGATTCTGACTTTGCCAGCATGCCTGGGAGTTGGGCTTTGTTGGGAAAACTGACTTTAATCAAGAAGATTAATCAGGCAGCACGACATCTTACCCAGTGTTTGAGTAGGATACCCAACAGAATTGATACCTGAGGTCTCTTTTTAACCTTTGTATACATAGTAGTTTCATATATTTTTCCTGCCAAGTTGCCTACATTAAACAGGCGACAGGTGGCATCTCTCCTTCTGCCACTGATACTCCAATAGCACTGTTTTTTCTCAAAGTTAATTCACAGCTGTCTGTAAAGTTAAGTACTGAATCAAAGCATTTGTCAGGTAAAAACTGCTGAGGAAAATAACCCTTTTCCCATAAATCTAGATTCCTTCTAGAATCCTAGAATACAATAGCCAAGGGCAAGAAGATTGCTTGTGTGATTTAGCCCATGTTAGGTCAACAGACTGTTGACTGCCTCCTCCATGTGAGACGCTCAGTCAGGCCTGATGAATCCGTGAAATGTCTTGCAGAAAAACAAAGCTTAGCTAAAGCAACTTGCATCTTTGAACGATAACCTCCACAAAAGCAGTTCCACTGATGGACATAGTGTGGTCTCCACTGCCTGCTTGCCATCCAGAGGCCTGCTCAGCCCCAGGATTCGAGCCTTAGGAACCCCCGCAAAATCTGCACCCACCTGTCAAGGCCACAGGTCACATAAACAGAGTAGCCCTGCCCTTTCTGGACCACAGAGGGACCTAATGAGTGCTGGGAGCCCCTGAGAACTTGAGGTGCTGCACCGTAAGACCAGAAATCCAGGCTTGTGCTGAGCCTCCAAACCAGGTCCCACAACCTCCTGAAAGCTTTTTCCAGGCCCTGCACGTGAAGGGTGACCCTGAGCCTGCAGGTGCCCAGAGTAGTTTCCAGCTGGAGTCACCCATCTCTACCCCTCACCTCACCCCTCCTTTTCTTTCTCATGCTGCTCTGTTTTAGTTGCAGGTTTGATCTTTTGATTTTTTACTAAACAATAAATCAAACTTAGGGTTTAAAAAAATACTGAAAGATTAAAGTAGAAAGAAAAAAATCCCCCAACTTGGTCCCACTCCCTGGAAGAACCACTTTTAATATTTATTATGTATCCTTCCAGAAATTTTCTAAATAAACACAAGCATATTTACACAAATGAAAATTTTGCAATTTTTTTTTTTTTGCTTTTATAAGATTCCTTGGACATCTTTTCAAATATTAGCATATAGCAATCTACCTCATTGTCTTACATGTCCTTGATGGCATTTACTTTGTTTCTGTGCTATTACAAATACTTCCCTTTCGAATATTCTTGTACATGTTTGTTTATGGACTTGAGAAATAGTATCTGTGTGATCAGTTCCTGATTGTCGAAATGCTAGATCAAAGGATATATTTTACATTTTAGGTAGATTAAAGCCAAATTGTCCTCTGAAAGCCTAATTTATGTTCCCACCAAGAGTTTGGCATTACCCCTTCCCATATCAAAAATGGTAATTATCAAATATTTTAATCTTTGCTAATCTGAAAGTAATAATGATATCATTTATTGCTTTGATTTTCATTTCTTTATGAATGTGTATGAACATCTTTTCACAAGTTTATTGTCCATGTATGTCTTTCTTCTTTGCTGTTCCTTTCTTCTACATTTTATACTGTATCTTTTTAAATATCAAGGAAATTAGCACTTCCCCCCAAATTTATGATATATCTTTAAGCCTTGTTTATAATCATTTTGGCCACAAAGAAGTTTGATTTTACATAGGTAAATGTGTTAATCTTATCCTTTATGACTCTTGAATTTTATGTCATACTTTGGAACATCACCCCAGTCTATGACGATGACCCATATTTCCTCCTAGTATTTTTCGTTTTGTTTTGTTTTGTTTGGCTGAGGAAGATTCACCCTGAGCTAACATCTGTTGCCAATCTTCCTCTTTTTATATGTGAGCTGCCACACAGCATGGCCACTGACAAGTTGTGTAGGTCCACACCCAGGAACTGAACATGGGCCACCAAAGTGGAGCACACCAAACTTAACCACTAGGCCACCAGGGCTTGCCCTTTCCTAGTATTTTAATGGTTTCATCATTACACTTAAATCTTCAATCTCTCTGGAGCTTATGTTGGTATAAGGCATGAAGTAGCAATCCAGCTTTATTTCCTTCTACAAGTGGCAAATCAGTTGTCTCAACACCGTTTTTTGAGTAATCCATCTTTTACACTCCTATTAGAAATGACATCTTTATCTGGACTCGATGTTAAATATTCCACTTAGTAACATTTGTCTCCCAACCATGAGCTTGAATTTGGGGCCCCCCACATCTTATAGGAAACCTCAAGGGCTGTTCAGTAAAAGTCAGGTATTGAACGGTAAGGAGATGTAGAGGGACAGGTTTAGAAACCACTGAAGTTTGAGTGGTTGTGGCTAAAGGTGAACTCTCGAATGCTGTGGCCCAGTAAGGAATGCCACTGGGGCTGTCACCCAAGCCCTACCATTCCCACACTCTTGCTTGAATCACACACCACATTGGTGTCACAACTCAAGGTTGACAGTGCAGCTGAGCCATAAAAATGCTGAAAGTGGGGGCCGGCTCTATGGCCAAGTGGTTAAGTTCATGCGTTCCACTTCGGTGGCCCAGAGTTTCACTGGTTCGGATCCTGGGCAGGGACATGGCACCTCTCGTCGGGCCACGTTGAGGTGGCGTCCCACATGCCACAGCTAGAGGGACCCACAACTAGAGTATACACCTATGTACTGGGGGGATTTGGAGAGAAAAAGCAGGAAAAAATAAAAAAGAAGAAGATCGGCAACAGTTGTTAGCTCAGGTGCCAATCTGTAAAAAGATAAAAATAAAAATACTGAAAGGAGAAGAAATTTGTTTTCTAAATGTTTCTAATGCTGTTTGCCTAAGCCTTTTAGTAAGCGGTAGTGTACATACCTTTTTCCACCCAACCCTTGTGAGAACTTAGAAACAGAACAATATTCTAGTTAACGCCAGTCTAGAGTTTCCTTTGCCCACCTCCTGCAATAGGCCCTGAGAACTCTACCCTGAACTCTGAGGCTTGAGGAGCACAGTGCGCAGACTCTAAGCCTGAGAACTCTTAAGTACAAAAACAGTCTAACGTACCAAGAAGCAGTACTACATCTCTTAAGATTTGTGAGGTGTGTGGCGTGGGTACTCTAAAGAAAAGCACCTTAGAGTTCACTATTTGTGGCTGCCAGTTCCCTACCAAGGACAGGAAATTTCAGAACTACTCCCAGGAGGAGAACTGGAATGAACTGGTTGGCAAGCCATGGTCCCTTCCTCCTCCCCCTCCCCCTACATAGTTTCTGCCCACACTCCCTCCCCGCCCCCGTCCCCCTGGCAATGCCCTCCATGTGCTTTGGAGCAGGTGATTTTGTATAGAAAAGGGTCTTCTTGATATAGCTGATATTTCTCTTGTTCTTCAGCTTTATGATAGCCTGAGGGAAAATTTGCTTCAGGACATTTTTTAGTTAATGATTCAAGCATCACCTGAGGTCACAAAACACTATTGCGCTTATATAGCGTCCTTGTATGTTCCAAGGACATAGCTGTCCAGAAGAATTCCTACCAATGGTCTGAAGAATTTGATTTAATCTAAAGCCCAGCTCTCAGAGAAGCTGTGTGCATTCGGGAAACGAGCTGAAGATGAACGGAACCCTCCCAGTCCATTGCCCCAGCCTGGCCTTGTTTTCTGCATTACAAATGCTAAATCAATAGCTTTCTTAATATAAGTCTCACTGTTCTTGCTCTTTTCTCTCTTAGAATAGTACAGTGGGGCTCTTTACTTACTGTTACCTCAGAGAATGCTTGTAAAGTGTGGGTTAAATATGCTAAGAAAGTAATTTTTATTCTTGGGTTTGGAAAATAACTGAGCCACTTTTGGCAGATCTTCGATGTTTTCAGATATGCTAGGGATAGAATTTCTAGATCCTTATTTTCCAGGGTAGCAATTACATAAAGTTAAAAAGCTGTTTTAGTTTATAAACACGTAGAGAAAGAACTGGACAGATAGACACCAAACTGAAAAGGTAGAATCTTGGAAAAGGAATGAGGGGCATGGAAAAGGGAAAAGTTGTGTTTTACATGTCTATATTCTTTAAAGTGAGAATGCATTTTTATTACATAATTGTATAATAAAAATTAAAACAAATTTTATTCTTGTCACAGGTATGCTTTCTGCAATGGCCCTAACAACGCAAATAACCCAAATCCTCCCGAGTGTGTTCATTTATAAAGCTCATCATACTCTGCCTTTTTAACACACCTTTTGATGCAAAACTTGTTCTTGCAAGTTAAATTTTTTTAATAACCTGCTTGCTTGCTGATTTATGATAAAGAACAGCGTCCTTTCTAGGACCCCGAATCCCATGCCCCCTGTCTAAGGCATATCTCTTCTCAGTGCCACAGGGTTAGGGAATACCGCTGGGTGACCTTTAATTAGAACCATGGGAGTTGGGAGGCCATAAAGGTTTTGTCTTCTGGATGATGTTGGAGAGGATGAAACACCCACACTCCCTAGGGAGAGCTCCTCTAGAATTAGAAATGCTTGTGTTCCCACACATAGCTTCATCCTGATCAGCCCTGGACAGTCCCTCCATGCCAAGATGATCATTGCACTTGCAAATGTACCTGACCTGTGGACCACCTGTGTTACATTCACTATTGAACCAGCTAAAGTCCAAAATTGGCTCTAGGTCCTTGATTTACATTCAGTTTAAACCAAAAAAAAAAAGGAAATAACCATTTAAAAGGGAATACCTCTTGATTTCATTTTTTTCTTGCTTTTTTTGATAAGCTAAATTGTCCATTTTTCAGTGGCTAGGGACAGATATTTCCTTGCGTTTTGTTTTGCATTAAATATTGAACAGAGCTTGACCTTCTTCCAGGACAGAAAATTAACTAGTTAACATTGGACGCCGAATATGCCATGGAGTAAACTAAAATACTTTAAATCATTTCTAGGGTGAGGCAAAGAAATAAATACTCTAAATCAAGAATGAGGTGGGCTGAAGATATCTAGCATTTTATTAACTCTTTATGACCTCTTTATCGTGAGATTAGCGTCAGCTACTAAGAGACATATAAATAGATTTTTATGGTTAACACAGCATGTGGATTAAAGTATAACTTCCAGAGACAGAAAATCCAAGGGGTAAAAATGCCACATTCACTCCGTGTTATTCCACAGTGAGGCAGGCACAAGGCAGAGTGCTTTACCTGGACCAGTTTCATTTCTGTCTCCTGTTATTCTCTTTGGATTGCATTTTGCTGGTGGGCCTATAGTTTCTCTTCAAGTTTTTGAAAATTTCAGTCACTAAAAAAAAAAATACTGTGGTTCCAATATAGGTCTGAAATATACTTATGTGCTACAGTGAATTTCAGACCAAATATGACCTCAGGTAATGGGCCTGCATGGTTAGAGTGGCTATTATAATTAAACATTCATTATTGTGTATTTCATTTTAATAATAACAATAACCACCAAATATGTGCCAGGCAGAATGCTGGGCATTTTACAGTAATTATAGCTGATAACAACAACCTTTCGCGGTAGGTATTGTTGTCCCAACTTACAGCCAAGAAAGAAATAGAGCTGATATTCAAACAAAGCCTTTGTCTTCATAATACCCATTCAGACAATGGCACAGTATTTGTTTAGTAAAACTTCAGTTGCAAACTACTTATTCCTGTTGCTTTTAGTAAAATTGCAGGTATTTCAATGTTTGGTTTCATTTATAACCTCATTGACATAGTATAATACAATAATAAGGGAATTGGTTTGTCTTTTACATAAAGATAATAATGTTGATTTTTTTTCTCCCTTTAGCCACCAGCTAAATACCTCCTTCCAGAGGTGACGGTGCTTGACTATGGAAAGAAATGTGTGGTCATTGATTTAGATGAGACATTGGTGCACAGTTCATTTAAGGTAAATCAACATAAAAAACAATCACTGATCTTCGTGGTTTGGTCACAAATGTATTGGAAAAGGAAAAATAAAAGGGATGAAAGCTTGTGGTTGTTGGTATATGACTTCACTGTTCATGAAGAAATCCAATAAGAGTTGCTTATTAACTCAGGTGAACATTAACTCAAGTAGTTGAATATTAACATAATTAGTTTGGGAAAAAATCACTGGGCAGCCAATATCACTGAGACCTCATTCTTATGAGATTTGAGTTTTCCAACACTCTGGTGCCTGCAGAAATATTTTTCAGGTGGCACAAGGCAGTCAGTGCACCAATGCCCCAGGACACTGCTGTGTATTTGTGAAGGTAACAGGAGTGCTGTATGTTTTATTGGGAGTGGCAACGGAGGCACTGTTGAAGACTGTCAAGCAACCTGCTATTCTGGAAATTTTCCCAGACCAAGTTTTGAAAGATGTCCAACTCTGAAGACTCCCAGTGTTATGGCTTCTGAACAAATTCAACCATTTATTTTTATTTTGACCATTTTCATGACAAAAGGTTGCTGGGGTTTTTTGTAAGCTTCATAGTTAAATGACTATCCACTTTGATGATTTCCCTCCTGAAGGGTATGGGGCTACAGTGATGTCAAAGTGAGCATCAGACAGTCTTGCTTCTATCACCTTCCTCACTCTCCATCTCCCTGCTAGAATAACAACAAAAATTACAAATTACCAAAGGGCCTTCATGCACGAACAGCTTGTGCATACACTATTAAGAAATGAGTTAATTAACCATTTTTCCATTTTTTGAAATGGAGTAAATTGTTTGCAAGAGGTAAATGATGAAAAGGTTTGGAAATAGGGGATTAGTGTGTTGGGGAGAAGAAGCAGGTGTTTAGGATCCTGGTCCTGTTTTTCTTTATTTCTGGCAGTGGAACTCCCCTACCATCACTGGCAATTAGACCACGTTTCTTTTTACCCCTAGCCCATGAGTCCCCTTACTTCACTGAGAGACATGAAAGGCACCATCCATGATGGGGTATGTGTCTCACATGAACCATAGTCATTCCGTAATGATTGTTAAGAGCTATCAAATTTACCTGAAGCCCTTTCTTCCAGAAACATCTTTCCTTCTACCTCCTTCTCACTAAACAGAAGCCTTCCTTGACAGGGCAAGGCCAGGCGGTTGTCTTTGAGTCCTTTGGGAGAGTGGAAGAGAGGCCACACTTCCACTAGCGGTGAGAGATGGCCTGTATGGCCATAGGGCATGTAGGTACCACCTCATTCCCCAGCACCTTGAGGGCCCTTCCAGGATTGGTCCCAGGGCTTCAGTGAGCTTAGTCCCAGCTCAGCTCTGCACAGCATTGGAAGCCTTTTCTCCCCTGTAGGCAAGTTGCTCAGGACATTTTCAAGTCCCTCTGGAGGAAAGCCCTTTAGAGCAGGGGTCAGTTGCCATCACAGCATGGACAGATTCCTCTCAAGCAGCTCCGGGAATGTGGGCAACGCTGGCCAGACTGCCCAAGGTTACTGAAGCTTCCTGGCTCCAAAGGATGAGCCTTGGCAGCCCCTTGTGTCTCCAGGACCTCTCTGAGGGCATTGATGTGACAAGCTGATGAGAACAGCATCTCTTCATTTCTTGCCTCCCTGGCCTGCCTACATCTGCCAGCAGAATATTCTTTACTGTGTGATTTGTAATGTTCTGGGCATTTCAGAGCCCTTTGAAAGTCCAAAAGCTGTGAACCTCTTTCCTTGAAAATGTACAACTGTACGTCACACAGGCTCATGGGCCCAGGTTAAGAACCCTGGCTTTGGCATGGCTGCATTTGCACCAGCACATGAGAAGAGATCAATGGCAGGTGCTTGCTCTGAGCTGGGGAATGGTTTTTGTGTTTTACTATCCTCTATGGAATAGGATTTCACAATCTAATGCCTTGTGAGAGTTTATTCCTTCAGTCTTTCCTTTTGTTTTTTAGCATGATTCTGTATTTTAGTTGTGAAATTATAAAATACTGAACTCATTCTTGGCCTTCCAACCATAGGAGTGAATAAACTGTAATCTTAAGCCTCAGGTACTCCACTGAACGTTTAGTAATGGTTCTACGATCTAGCATTTTCTACATTTTTCCAGTTTACATATAAAAGAAGAATGTGTGTGTGTGTACAGTGATGGGCCTAAAGGCAGACCCCAGTTCAGAGTCTGACCACAGACTCCATACCCCACTCCACATCCCCACCCAGTGGCTACCACATCCCTCCATATCTCTCCTACTTGTCCCAAGGGTTTGCAATCTGATGATTCCTGTTCATCGGCCTGTTCATTTGAGTAGTTTTCCACCTCTGTTTGGAGTTCCATTTAGAACTGTATGTAAGTCCATCAATGAGAACATAATAACTGCTGAAGAATCATGTTTGAGCTTTAAATGTCATTAATATTATTAAATTATTTTAAATATCCAGCAGTTTTTTGAGTGTGCTGGGTATTGTGTTACTTTTTACAGAGCAGTCTAGGGTGGACTGGCTCTCCTCACCCTCCAGGACAGAAGACAGTGTCAGGCAAGGCCTGAAATCACTGATGCTCAGGACTAGGTGGAGCCATGGCTCCCCTCAGACCCATTACTATAGTTATGGAAGAGGAGAAACTGAGATTTGGAGAAGGGAAGAGCCTGCCCCAGGTTGTGCTCTGTGGCCTCTGACTTCACCCCACAAGTACTTAGCCCTGCTTTGGGTCTGTGTGCTCAGCGTCTCCTGCCAAGCCAGCCCATCACAGGACAGGCTGCACTTGTGGGTCCAGTATAAATTATTTTCCCTCAAGTAGTACTGTCCTCCGGGACCATCAGGCTTTCACCTCCTCCCTCTGGTGGCCAGGAGTGGCTCCCCATCTTCTTGACGGAGCTTTAGGCAAGAGCTGGAGTTTCTGAGGAGCCCTATTCCCTAGCCAGGCTGCCCCACCCTTTGTTGTTGAAGCCAAGCAGGTGATACAGAGGTTGGACCAAGATGCTGAAAATGTAACAATATTCAGAAGAGAAAATAATGTGCTTTCCTGCTTGTGCTTATTTTAAGGAACCAAGGCATGCTTCAACATCCTTCTCCTGAACTGTTTTTTCCAATAATAAAACATTGGTACAGGCAAGCTTTTTTCTTGCTAAAATTTCCAATTTTATTTCATTCTTTCAGATATATTAATTATAGTTTCTTTTCTCTCTAGCCTATTAGTAATGCTGATTTTATTGTTCCGGTTGAAATCGATGGAACTATACATCAGGTAAGAAGTCAAAGCTAAATTTGAGTTTCAATTAGCATTTTTTAGTAATTACATTTCCTACGAATTTTATTTCTAAATTACCATTTCAGTAATAATTTTACTACTGAATCAAAAGGAAGCAAACTTTGTAAAATAAATACAATGGTTTTCTGCTTTTTTTCACTCAGACAAATTTATCTTATAATAAGTTTATAAGGGAACTATAATCTATAAATATTAGATGTGGTTGCAAGTTCAAATAGTTCTTTGATTTGATGGAGACTTTTGGAAGTTTCCATATCCCCTGCTGGCCTAGCTTGATGGTCTAATTAACTTCCTCAAATAATTGCTTTCGGCTACTCTCACTAGCAGGCAACAGGAAAATGCCGCAAGTTGCCCACTTATGGTAGACTCTCAGGAAAAGGTGTCCATTTCCAATGCCAGCCACTGTAGACTGAACACTCCTGCATCGTGTTCTCTAGTGCATCTTTAGTGAAAACCCAACCCAAAAGAGAAGGGGGGAGAGTGTGAGTTTTTGAATCAGCAGGCAGCTTTGAATAAGATGGCCTAGTCAGTTGGCATGCCTCTTTGTTCAGATTTTTTTCCTTATCTGTATGAAGCTCCTCTGAGAATAGCTTCATTTATGAACATGTTAGAAACACTATAGGAAAGCTAGCCTTGGAGACTGAAGAGTGGGGGAGCTTTTGTCAGGTGTTCCACAGGGATAAGCTGACCATCTTCCTTGTCAACCCCAAGTCCTAAAAGGAGAGTCTCTGGCCTGATGTGTTTATATCCCAGAAGAAAAAATCTCTCCTGGTGCTTGAGCCGTAACAGGATATCTTTCCTTAACGTTGTCAATATTCTCTCTGGCTCTTGGTTATAGAGCGTCAGAGATGGCAAGGCCTTGGAAATCAGCTGGTCCAGCCACCTCATTGTCCAAGTGGGGAAACTGAGGCTCAGCCAGAGATAGAATTGGTTCAAGGTTATACAATGAGAAGAATTAAAATAAGAATCCCAGTCTCCTGCCCCTGGCCCAGGGCTCTGTTCCTAATACTCGAGTCCCTCCCCTCCCCTGCCTTGCCTTCTCACCTGTTCTCCAGGAGGTCCTGCCAGGAAGCCCTCTCTGGGAAAAGCAGCTTTGTCCCTAGGTCTCCACACTTCATGCTTTTAAAAGCCATCAGGGAGCCAAAACAGCAGGCAGTGAGCATTTAATATTTGCAAAAGCATCAACTGAATTAACTTAGCATCTGAGAAGCAGTTAAGGCTTCTGCATTTATTATCTTTGCTTTGTTACAAAGTAATGAGAAAAAGAAGAGGCTGCCCACTGGCATGGCAAGAATTAGAAGAGAAATTAATCCTTCCTACCTCGTGACTATGAGCATGACCCTTGGGGCCTGACCTGCTGTGGCCAGCCCATTCTTGCAGGAGCTACTCCAGCTCCCTCCAGACTGTGCTATGATTCACTTGGTGATAGATATCCCAGGGCCCCAGAGCTGGGGTCAGAAACTCTCCTGAGAGAATGAAGCCACAGGCGCCAAGAGGAGGACCAAGGCCCTGGCGAAGGCCGTGGCCTCGTTCAAGTAATCCAGGATAGGCTGTGCAGGTCCCAATGGGCCTATTCTTGGTTACTTGCACGCGGACGCGGGCCTGGACGCCGGCATCCGGGCCCAAGACATTCCTCTCTGCCAGAGGCACCAACACCAGAGTTCCCAAGTCAGTCTCCTTCCCTTTGCATGTAGCAAAGCTTGCTTTCCAAGCAGTGTTCCCAGGGAGACTGAGGACTACAGGCTGCACCCATTCCCTGGCATGAGGAATCTCATGGGCAAAGTGGAGGCCTGAAGCTATTGTAGCCACAGGCCCTGTCTTCAGCCCCCACCCCAGCCTCCCCACTCCTCAGAGCCCTGTTGGCACCCACCCCACACTATCCTGCTCTTCTGGCTCCTCACTACACCCTTGGCCACAGACCCCTGCTCACCCCATTCTCAGTCAGCCACACATTTCCTACCAAGTCCTGGCTCTGTGTAAAATTCCTGTGCCAGCAGCACATCCTGTCTGTGGTACAGAGCCCCCTTTCTCCCCTCTGTTACTCCGCCTGTAGGATGTCCAGTCTACTCCATCTGCCATTTAAGGCCCCATGCACGCTAACCCCAACCTGCCTTTCACACTTCATCTTTAGCCACTTCTTCTCCTATTCCCTGTCTCCCTCTCTTTTATCACTGCCTCTGCAGGGCTCGTCACGCAGGCCTCTGACCATTCTCTAACACCCCAAGTATTTTCAGGCCAGGTCTCATGCTCATACTGTTTTCTCTGCCTGGAAGCCCACTTCTCATCCTGTCGGCCTGATGAACTCCTATTCATCCTTCAAGGTCCAGGCCAAATGTTACCTTCTGTGATTCCTTCCCCTTGAAAGAGGAGTTAATTGTCCTTAATTTGTCCCTCTACTGCAACTTCGTTATGCCCTGTTTACTTGGATGTTTTGCATATGTCTGTTCTAGACTGTGAGCTCTTCAAGGGCAAGGTCTGTGTTTTATTCATCTTTGTAACTGCTTCAGGCTGAGCACAAAGCTGGGGCTCAGTGAATATGAATTGAATTGAATTTTAACAAGTTTCATTTATTTTAGGGAAGTGGCTAATTTCAAATGGAATTTATTCAAGTTTTAATTAGTTCTCTCTTCCCACCTCCTCTGTCTTCTCTCACCAGCTTTCGCTTCTCTCCCATCTCCCTTGTTTCCTCATATTTGTTCAGGCCTGCCGTCGGGAGCACAGAGCACAGCCACTCTAGGAAAGGCTACTCTTTCTGCTCTCTGCTCAAGGCCCCTCCTGATGGCTGGGTTCTGGGGCCTGGGAGTATGCAGGCTTTACATCCCCTGAAGTGTCTGTTTCTGTACCAAACCCAAGCCAAGTAACCTTTGTGGTGTCAGGTAGACAGGAGGGCACTTCTTGTAACTTTGCTGGGCCTGTGCTTCCACCCCAGGCCTGCCTAGCAAGGGAGGTGTTCCAGTCAGAGTAGAAGGTGGCAGCCAGAGCAATCTCAGACCTACCAGGCAATGAGCCAGGCCTGGACCTCCAAAAGAACCCCGGACCATGGCCTGTGTCTACACAGGGCCTGACCCAGAGCATGTGCAGAGAAACACATGTGAAATGAATGAGTCGTTTCACACAAACAAACTCACTCGTTCTGAAATCCCCAAGACCCTCAATACCATGGTCAGTTTCCCTTTCTCCCTTGGGAGGAGCGTCTGCTCTGAACTCAGATCTGGAGTCCAACCTGAGAAGTGTGTCTCCCCTGAAGTGCCACGTCTGACTACATAGCCCCTCATACAGTCTGGGTCTCTGCCCCACACAGAGACCAGGGGCGGGAGGTGGGAACCCTTTCAGGAATTCTTCCTGCACTGGGTGTTTGGGCCCCAGGCCGTCCCCAGCAACTGCTGTGACTGACCAGCTTGCTGTTTCCTGCCGTTGCAGGTTTATGTGCTAAAGCGGCCACATGTGGATGAGTTCCTCCAGAGGATGGGGCAGCTCTTTGAATGTGTGCTCTTTACTGCCAGCTTGGCCAAGGTGAGTCCGGCTCCCATCTGGGAGCTCTAGGTCTGGTGCCCCAAGCCCCTCCATCCATACCCACTCTCTGTCAAGCAGCCCTTTGTTAAGGTGAGGGAAGCTATTTCTGTGGTGACAGGTTTCCACCCTAGATGGGATGGATACAGGCCATGTGCACAGTGCCAGCCTGAAAGGCTTCCGTGTTACCATGGTGACAGGGAGCACTTGGAAAAAATGCTCCATGAAGTTGCCGCATGCAGGCACCTGAAGCTGGTTGTACAGACCAGGAAATCACAGACGTGTCCAGCGTAACCGAAAAAGGGTATCTGCATCTCACCTGTTGTCTGGCAACCACATGCTAAGAGGCTCAGGCCTCTGGGCCCTTGGGTTAGCTTATACAGGTTTGGGGAAGAGATAAGTGTCAGATTCACCCATATGCATGGGCCAAATGGGAGTTCTGACTGCCCTAGTGAGCCCTGTGATCTCAGGCAAGTTACTTCACTTCTCTTGCCTCAGTTTCTTCTATACATTGGGGATAATTCTGTCTGCCTTGTGGGGTGGATCAAATAAAATAACACATGTGAAGGGCTTAGCACAGTGTCTGACTCATATTCAGCAAGTATTCATGGAGCACCTGCTGTGTTCCATATGCTGTGCTGGGCACTGTCACATGGCGAGTGCTTCTGACGTTCATTGTTTGTTATCATAATGATTAATGATGATAAAATAATTCACATGTTTTGGTCTTCTAGCTTGGTATGAATCTCTGACCCAGCGTCTACATAGCTCTGACCATAGAGAGTGGTTTCTTTGCCCTCTCCCACTGTTTAAGGGAATTAGCAGGGTCACAGGACTCTCAATATGGTTTTATCTATCCTTTCACAGCAGACAGGGCTGGCACCTGTTCCTCAGGAGAGATCCTTGCCGTGACCATCTCTCAAGCCCTGACTCTGATGGGGTCAACACCATCCATGTGTTGGTGGCACCACCAGTGTCTCCATGGGCACGTCAGGGACCTGAGTGGCCCCAAAGATGAGCTTTGTGGGGCCCGGGTCAGCCATCTGCCTGTCTCCAGATCTGCTGCAAGGATTCATATGGATGGCTCTCTTTTCTCCTTAGCATGTTGAGGGTTCTGACTCTGGATTCCCAGACATACTGCTCTGCCAGCCTGGGGATTCCTAGTTTGGGCCATCTCTCTGTCATGGCTGAGGTGAGAGAAAACCCCACCTACCCAACATTCTGCCAGGCCCATCACCAGGCCTTAAAGCATGAGCCAGTAGAGAGGGAATCCAAAACCTAGGCCTTACTTTTGCAAACTAAAAAGAGAACGTGGCCTCAGGGAAAACATGTTCCCCAGTGGGTACTCTTTCAGATGAATAATACCAAGACTAATTGCATTGTGTTGTCAATGGCTCTGCTGACAGTGCTCTGGCGTGCTGAGCAGCCTGAGGTGATAACCAAAGAAATAACAGATAGGAAGATTGCACTGGTGTCTCTGGATTGAGAGTTGTTTTTCCTTTGGCACAAGTGAAAACTCTCTTCCTTGGCATTGTCCCCAACACGCACTTAAACCTCCTTGTTTGTTCCTTCTTCCTGGACTGCTCCCACCTGCCCCTCTATCTGTCTCTCCAACCCTTCTCTCGCTGCTACTCCAGCCTGGCTCAGCCGAACCAGCTCCCAAGTGCAGCTTTCCAGCCTCGTTCCTCCCTGATGCCCAAGTTCTGTTCACAGGTGGGCACTGCCCAGTTTTTGGCCCTGGGCTCAGCTCCCAGCCAGCACCATTGGTGCAGTAGACTTCCTGGCTTGCTGCCCAGGGGCCTACAGGAACCCTAAGCTAGCTGTCAGAGCCCTTCAACATCTGCTTCCTCATCTTAGTTTTTGTAATTCATTCATTCACCCAACAAATATTTACTCAGTACCTACTGGGTTTTGGGCACTGTACTAGGCACTGGGGATGCAACAGAGAACAAAAGTGACTAAGTCCCTGCCCTCATGAAGCTTACATTCCCCACATTCATCTCTAAGGCCTGAAGCTCCCAGACTCAGACACTCCCTTGAAAGATGTATGCCACCACCAGTGTTAATGCTTATGAGGCAATTAATCATCTTTTCTATCTAGAGTCAGCCCCCTATAACACACCCACGTGCTGCTTGCCTCACCAGCAGAAAACTGCAGCACCTTGAGCTCTTACTCCACTTGATCAGCAAGAAATACAGTCTGCTTCTGGACTTTGCCTCCCTTAGGATGTCTCTGGAGAGAGGAGGACTTTCCTGTGGAATCCGACCTGCTACTTGTAGCCCTGTAGCCCTGCATCCCTGCAGCTATGCCAGCATTTGCTCTGCACTCAGGGCCTGCTATGTATTCCACTGCTGGCTTTCCAACACCACCAGCCTCAGCTGCTTCCTGTCTCACTGGCAGAGTTGCTGGGCCCCTAGTGACACCTGGTTCTGCCCCTCACTTTGGTCTTGGTGCTGAGGCCTGGCCTCACATTGGGCTTGGAACTGCCACTCTTGCCTCCAGCCCCAGTTGCTCAGTCTGGCCCAGTCTTTTAAACATCTTCATTTATGAATATTTTCCCTCAGGGATGACCCCTGTATTTCTTTATCCAATCTAGCCCACTATGGGGAAAATTCCCTAGGCCATGAGAGAGGGCCAAGCAGGATGACCCCCAAACTCCCTCCCATAAAACTCCTGGGCTCCAAGTAAATGGAAGGTGGGTATCTGGACAGCATCCTGTGACAGTCAGGGGCTGGGCTGGCCTAATTGCCCAGAGCACCTCTAGAGGGCAGTGTGGCCTCATGCCTCACAAGCCAAATTCAAAGCGCACTCATTCATTCACTGATGAAACTAGTATTTATTGAGCCCCTACCATAAGGTGGGCACTCTGCAAGCTGGTAGTGATATCATGGTGGACACGGCAGGTAAGGCCTGTTCCCTGACAAGTGAAGAGAAACTAAAGTAACCCCAGAGAGTGACAAGCTCTGTGAAGGAAATTACGGTGAGGCAGTAGAGTATCCAGAAAGGAAGATGCGGGAGTACTCTAGATAGGTGCTAAGGGAACCCAAGATCTTAGACAGAGGGAGGGGTTCATGCAGAGCTGAGAAGAGAATGTTCCATGTAGAGGGAACACTGGTGCAAAGGTTCTGACCATTTTTCAAAGCCCGTGTGGCTCAAATGATTTGAGATGGAGCTGAGTGGTTGCAGAAATCTTGCAGCTGCAGCCATACGGGATATGGTGGCAGCAAGGAGTGTGGGCCTTATTCCAAGTGCAGCGGATAGACAGTGGAGAGCTTTAAGCAGGGGAGTGACGTGATCTGACGTGTGTTTTCCAGCAGCTGCTCTGACAGCTGTGAGGTGAATAGGCTGGAAAGGAGGCCCGAGGGGAAGAGACTCTTTAAGAGGATCACACAGCCACCCCAGGCCAGAGATGACAGAGGCCTGGACTAGGGCAGTGACAATATAAATAGAGAGATGCAGATGTTTTTGGAGATGGAACTGAAAAGAATTTCTGATGGATTGGATATGAGAAGTGAGTGGAATGGAACAATCCAAGATGTCTTACGTGCATGGAGAGGAAAATAACCGGGATGCTACAACACATCCAATTATTTAAATCCCTTTTTAGAAAAGTAATATGGATCTTGCTGCAGTAGGTTAGGATTTCCGGGCTCTTTCAGGCACCCAGCCTTCATTGTGACACCTGCTTTCCAGTATGCAGACCCTGTGGCTGACCTCCTAGACCGCTGGGGTGTGTTCCGGGCCCGACTCTTCAGAGAATCGTGTGTTTTCCATCGTGGGAATTATGTGAAAGACCTGAGTCGCCTTGGACGGGAACTGAGTAAAGTGATCATTGTCGACAATTCTCCTGCCTCGTACATCTTCCATCCTGAGAATGCAGTAAGTAGCCCCAAAGAAAAAGAACGCAGAGCTCCATCTGAGCGCTGTCTTGCCAGGCAAGCAGCGCTTTTGTACCTTCAAGCCTGTGCAAGTTTTCTTGGCCTTTTCCTTGGTGAAATCCCAACTCTGCCACTTAGCAATTGTATAACATTAACCAAATTATTTAACCTCACTGAGCCTCAGTTGCCTCATCTGCCAAATGGAAATTATATGAATGCTGATCTCATAGGATTGTTAGAGGATTCGGTGTGGCAGTACATGAAAAGCCCTTAGAACAGTGCTTGCAATGGGTAAGTGCTCGATGAACCTGTGTCTTCTTAGCATTTTTAGCAGTGTTACTAAGAAGGGTTCTGTCTGCCATTAACCTTCTGGAGCTGGCTGCTGCCCAGGACTTCATGACCCTGTAGACTCAGAAGGCCTAAGTAACCTCTTCAAGAGAAATATTTCTTAAATGGGAATGAATAAAACACTTCAATAAGGTCTTCACATAAGTCTGCCAGGCTTTACCACCTTATAATGATGTCTAAAATATATGCAATGGGAACATTCTTACGTAAAACTCCCTGGAGCGTGGCAGCTCTTAGTGCCTACTCACTGGGTGCAGCACAACCCTCAGAGCAAGAGAGAGATGCCCTCCGACCTCCCACGCTATGTTTCCAGTAGGAGAGAGATCAGCCAGGCCCACTGGTGACTGCTGACCTCTCAGCAGTAGCTGCCATCCCAGGTCCTCAGCTCAGGCAGCTTTCCCTGGAGAGGAGACTTCCTCCCAAGTGCAGGCTTCTCAGACTCAACAAAAGCCCACCCAAGCCCCTTTCCATAAGTCCAGAACTCTGCTGCTCCACATACAACAAAAAAATGAGTTCAAACTAGATTCACTTGGTGTGTAATCATTATTTTAATAAACATTCAAAGTGTACTATATTTAAATATGTTCATTTTAATGAGTTAATCAAATTCTACATAATGCATTTTGTAATGTGTCTCTAACAGATAAGGATTATCACAATTCCATATCACATCTGACAAAACTAACATCTTAATATTATCTAATATCCAGACTGTGTTCATATCTTCCCTGTCATCTCAAAATGTTTTCTTACATTTGGATTGTTTGAATCAGAATCCAAACACGGTCCATGCATTGCTTTGGTTAATATGTCTCTTAATTTTCTTATAATCTTAACACTTCTCCCACCCTTCTTCCTTTTTCTTCGATGCTGTTTTTTTGGTGAAGAAATTCTGGTTCTCTTGAAGAAATTTCCTGCATTCTGGATTTGTATAGTTGCAGCCTCATGGTGGCGTTCATTATGTTTCTCTAGCTACCATATTTCCTTTAAACAAGTTGTTAGATGGCTACTACTTGATTCGATTCAGGTTCAGGTTTTTTTCAACAATACAATGTAGATGATATTGTGTACTTACCATGGTATCACATCAGGAGACATATCATGTTAAGTTGTCCCACTTCTAAAAATTTTAAGTTGATCTGTGAATTCACGTGCTGTTAGCCTGATCCATCCATTTTAAAATTCCCCATCAACCCTTCACCTAAAAATTTGAGCAGTCCTGGGGCTGGCCCCGTGGCCGAGTGGTTAAGTTCGCGCACTCCGCAGCAGGCAGCCCAGTGTTTCGTTGGTTCGAATCCTGGGCGCAGACATGGCACTGCTCATCAGACCACGCTGGGGCGGCGTCCCACATGCCACAACTAGAAGAACCCACAACGAAGAATACACAACTATGTACCGGGGGGCTTTGGGGAAAAAAGGGAAAAAATAAAATCTTTAAAAAAAAAAAAAAAAAAAATTTGAGCAGTCCTTGAGATCATTGCCTACATCCACTATTTCATTAGGAATTGCAAAATGGTGATTTCTAAATTCTATTATTCTTTCTGCATTTATTGGCTAGAATTCTATTTTTAAAAAATGAAATGTTTGTATAGGGAAGTCAGGATAAAGTCTTGGTTCTTTTTCTTCAATTCTGAAACTTTCAGAGTAATGAGTTTGTGCTTTGGCAACCTCTAAAAGTAACCAATGAATTTTTTATAGGTATCATTATGAACTCCTGGATTTTTTTTATTTTTACAATTTAATCCATTTATTATTCTTTTGTATGCTCAAGTGTTCGCCTTTGGCCAGTGGACAGCTCTTCAAATTACAGTAGGCTTTGATAGCATCTTGCTTTCTGGTACAACCAGATGTTCCCAGCTCATCTTGTCTATTTCTTGCTTCAGCTCTGGAATCAGCCATTTTTCTAGGTAGTCTGGTTCCTATTAGTGGAAATGGTATATAAAACCACAATTTAGGTCGTTTCTCACTGTTACTGTAATTCTCTTTGTTTCTAGCCCTTTCTACTGGACAAAGCTAAAATATACTTTTTTTTTTTATTGGCCCCAAGCTAACATCTGTTGCCAGTCTTTCCTCTTTTTTTTTTTCCTCCCCAAAGCCCCAGCACATAGCCGTATATCCTAGTTGTGTCATTTTAGTTGTTCTACGTGGGATGCCACCACAGCATGGCTTAATGAGCGGTTTGTAGGTCTGCACCCAGGATCCAAACCCATGAACCCCAGGCTGCCAAAGCAGAGAGCGAAAACCTAACCATTTGGCCATGGGACTGACCCCTAAAATATTCATATTTTTAGAATGCAAACTAAATCATAAATTCATATTGGTTTTTTCAACTCAATGTTATAACAGAGTCTTTATTTAATTTCTTTGTTTTTCTATGTGTATCTCCTCTTATGCTGAAACTCTTGATTCCTAAAGATATTAACATTACATATTTGATTTATTCTATGGTAGATACTTAATAGTTTCAAAATAGCGGTACTAATGTTATTACTGATGATAAGACAATTGAATGCATTTAGGGTTTTTTGGAGAAATGCAGAGACAGAACACTATGTTTTAAAACCCACTTGAACTAATTGTCTGTGTGGTTGTGTCACCACCTTTATATACACCTAGGTTCATTTTTTTATTGCTTTCTTTTTCTTAATGGTTTAATTTTATTTTTATTATGTAACACATTTACACAGTTCCAACATCAAAACTATTAACAAAGATAAATTCAAAGAGGTCTGGTGTCCATTTCTGTCCTCTCTCCTGTTCCTGCCCCTTCCCCTAGAAGTGGTCATTTTTTTATTAATCCTTATCGTGTTTATTTTTTTAATTACATAATGAATTGTTATGTTTCTAAGTGGTCTTTAGATTTGTAAAAGGCCAAAAATAATACTTTTAAACTTTTTTAGTTTCCCCAAATTTCTCTTTAAATCTCTTCTTTGCACCCCTGGCTGTCACGCACTACTACCCCTCCCCACCCCTGTGTCTAAAACTAAGGAAAAGTTCTGTCTTTGCCCATGGCTTCAGAATTTCCTGAAATTTTATACTTCTCCTTTCAACTGACCACAGCTAAGCATGGGAGGAAATTCTCCACTTGTCTTTGCCATGCAGCTTGGCATAATGGCCCCAAGTGGAAGCTATCCTGTGCCCTATTCATTGGCTCCCTGGTGTTGGTGGTTGGCAGATAACCTCTGGCTCCAGGTGCTGTGAGGTTCAAGGAGCTGGTTTGATGCAATGGAAAGAGCTTTTTGAAATTGGCAAGTAGCAAGGCCAGTTCTCATATATTCCGCGCTCTGGCCACCTTTTCTATGGCAGGAAAACAAAATAGATAAATGCACGCAAACTGGGTACACTAAACTTTGCCTCCTGAGCCATCTCCTGAACCAGGTAGCTTTGGATTGATCTTAGCTGGGACGAGGGAATAAACAAAATGATGATGATGATGATGATGATTTCTGGATACCTCTCCTCCTTACCAAAGAAAATGTTGGAACTTCAGGGACCCAGTCAGGTTGGGAGCAGCCCCCGGCCCTGGAAACAGTTCTGCTGCCCCCCACCACACACTGTCTTCCAGGTGCCTGTGCAGTCCTGGTTCGATGACATGACGGACACAGAGCTGCTGGACCTCATCCCCTTCTTTGAGGGCCTGAGCCGGGAAGACGACGTGTACAGCATGCTGCACAGACTCTGCAATAGGTAGCCCCGGCCTCTGCCTGCCTCCCGCCTGTGCACTCTGGAACCTCTGGCCTTGGGAACCTGCCTGGCCTCAGCTCCCTGGGAGCTGAAAGTGAGGACACTCCATACTCCAGACCACTGGGTGAATGTGGCCATACCTACCTGTTTTATTTTTTAAGAACAGAAACAACTATTTTAAAATGAACTCTTTTAACAAATTTCATAAAGGGACATGCATTTTACTGGATTTGCTTTTCTTAAAACATACCAAAAAGAAAAAAATGGAGGAAAAAAAAAAAAGCTTGATATCTATCAGACTTCCTTTCAGCTGTCCTCCCCTCCAAGCAGACAACCTGTCCCCTTCTATCCCAGCTCAGAGCAGCTGACCCAACTCAGAATCTCTTTCCTAAAGGATGAAGTGCCTTTTTGAATGTTATTTTAAGCTGAGAGTTAATTTTTCTACACAACATATTTCCAGACATCTTTTAGTCTTTTATTGTCTTAGATTCTCTAAGAAGATAAATATGACAATTTTCTAGAACCTAGGGAGCAGGGGGTGGCGAGGGATGGGAGCGAATCATAGGAGCCTGTCTCCCGACAGGTGTGACTGCTCTGACAACCTGTGGCGCGCTGCAGGGTCAGGCTCCTGATGGGAGGTTTTGTGACTGTGTCAGTGTCTCCATTCGTTTCTGACCCAGTTTGGAATGTATCTGCAATTGTCTGGCTCAACACTTTAGGAAACAATAGAGTCTTTTATATTATTATTATGATTTCTGACGGTGACAAATCTGTCTCGAGGTCACATTTTCCTCTTTAAAGGTGGCATCATGTCACTTCTGCTTTCACACTACTGCCATACTTCTGTAATTTTTTTGCGTTGTTGTTTTGGGTAGAGCAGTTATGAGAGACTCTAAAACCCTTGGATATTAAAAAAAAAAAATCTGTTTATTGATTTTTAAATCTTTCCTTTCCAAAAGCTAGATACACACGGAGGTGTTTGGGAATTTTCTTTGCTGCTACCGCGCTGCCACCAAATGGAATTGACCAGCGGCTGTTACACTGTTCTTTGCCACTGTGCCTATGCTCAGAATCTGCTCACTGCTAAGCTGCAAACATGGACAGGGTCAGAAACATAGGTGTCCCACCCCATTGCAGACTGCACCAGCTGTATCTTGTCCCTGGCCCTGGCCATGGGAGTTCAGAAGGGTACAAAGACAAAAGGGCCAGCGTACCACACAGGTGTGGCATTAATTTTCAACTGCAGTCAACATCAGATCCTGTGATAAGCTGACTGTTCTCTCATGAGAACCTGTGGCCTCAACCAGCCACCACGCTGATGTGGCCCAAGTCCATCTCTTGGTCTTCTCTTTTGAAGCACAGCTTATTTCTGAGCCGAGGGTTGGGGAAGCCCCTCTAGATGTGAGGCTCATCGCCCCAAGCCAGGGAGAGGCTCTCTCCCTGAGCCAGGGCTCCTTCTGCAGCCTTTCCCAGTGAGATGTTTTAAGCAGTGCCATGTTCCTTGTTCGACAACAAGGCAGTCTATAAAGTCTTGCTCTTAAAAATAATTTAAAAGAACCCTTTTTTGTTGGCACCATTGCCTTAGTCCTCTGTGGGTTGGGCCTCTGCCAGAGTTCTGGTGGGAGCGACTGGCACTAACAAGACTGGAAATTGGGGGTTGAAGTAAAATTTCTTTTTTGCTTTCATTCATAAAATAATGAAGCCAGCTGCCAATCACGTCCTCCCAATAGCACTTTGGTGTGTGGACTGCCGTGCATTCAGAAGAGAAGTAAGTATTCAGGGGTAACCAGGTCTCCCAACATTCTGAGTGTTCCAAACCCGGTAATCCACATGCCAATTAAAATAGAAACAGCCCTTGTTAGGCATTACCATAGATAATGACAGTTACATGGCAGATCTGCACATGCCATAAACCTTGATTTAGAAGACCAGTCATTAATGAACCCGCTGCCTTAAATGTCATGAATGTTGCAGTCAGGTGTTTGTCATCTGTTGAAATCCACACAGAAATCAGTCCTGATGAGAGCCTTAGACCCTTACCCATGCCGCCTTCCTTGTTGGCATCACAAGGTCTTATTTGGAATAGGGGGCAGAGAGGACTGAAAATTCTAGAATATTTCAGGGGAATCAAACCTAGGAATATGCCCCACTTCTGACAGATGAAGTAAAGACACTTGGCAGGCTTGAGCCAGATGTTCACCTAGTAGTTCCTGAAACCGTGAGTGCCATTGCACTAACCCAGTGTGGAGCTGTTGGGAATGGAGCCCGGTTCCTGCCACCACAGACACAGAATGTCTCAGGAGGGCCAGCACACCTTCTGAGGGTTCTGGATTCTGTGCACCTTATTTGACCATACTCCAAAATCCTGTTTTTATTTTAATCCTTGATTCTGCTTTATGTACATATTCAAAATATCTATATCTATATTTTTAATCATATACATGTAAATGAAGCAATAGAATTCTAACATAAGGCCAAGAAATGAGATGAATGTTTGGGGTTTATGTTTTTTAAGGTAAATACGGGTATTGTTTTTAATTATTACCTTTTATTAAATTGTGGGCTTTAAAACCTAATGAAACTTCTTAACTATTTCTATGTGCCATATACTTCCCATGTTACCAAAACATTCCCCAACTCTTTAGCCAAAAGAGAAATCTGACCTCCTGAGATTCCATGGTCCTTTCTGTACCGGTTAAAATATAGTTTCCTGGACAAGTATTTTTTACATTAAGATCTGGAACAGGGTACCTTGGGTCATGGACTCCGGCCCCTGTGATGTTACAACATCTCTGGCCAGGCCTCGAGTGGAGGTGCCCAGGCACATCCAAGATTGTTACTGCTCTGTCTTTCATTGCTCTGGAATCCTACGTGTTGGTCTGTGGTTTCACCCATTAGCTGTTTGTAAACAATTCATTTGTATAATAAAAAGGAACACCACCTGTCATGGCTGATGGTTGGTGGGGAAGCTCCTTTGACATGGTGCAATTTTGATGAGATGACTTTGGAGACATGAGGATGCCCTAATGACACTGTCTTGTCATGGTTGCAGCATTTGAACTTTTGATATAAAAAAGAAATCTGTAAGTGTATATAACCTGGCAACATTTTACACCCCTATATTTTAAAGATGGCTTTCTAATAAAATCCAAAACAACACAGCCCTATGGTCAAACACTCGTGACGTTTGTGCCTCTGCTTTTAAAGGTGCTGTGATGAACAGTTGGCATGCCAGGGTTCAAGAAGAGTGGATGGCTTGAAGTGCTTGCAGTTACCTGTGCAAAACTGACTGGCTGCCTCTGTTCCTATTTTACTGTAAATTCGATGGTGTCTGTTCCTGTTGCATTCTCCAGGGAGCTTCTCTGCAGACTAACACCCCCTCAAGTAGTAGAAATGCTGGTGTCTGGGTGGTCCTGGATTTCTTTTGGACATTTGAACATGATATACAATCCAGCATTACTTGGGAATTACTACATGTGGAATGTGCACGTTTCCAGGGGCAAGCATTTTCAGTCAAGAGGTTTGCAATGATTTCCTTCCTGCCAAAAATAAACACATGAAACTATGCTCTCATGGATGGACTGCTTCTCTAGTGCAGCGCCTCTCCTCACTCTTTTTTCTATTCTCTCCCCCTGCACAGCCTCCTGCCAGCATTTTGGGTCTCCTGGTGTCCCAGCTTCTGGAAAGCAGGGGTGGATGAGAGCAGGGCTGCAGGATCCCAAGAGCCACAGACCTTGACCCCAGGGGAAGCTGGAAAACCATTCTGCCCAATATTAGGCCCTCTGGCTTCATCTCCCCAGACAGAGCAGCCTGGCTCACCCTCCTCTCACAAGGATTCCAGCCCTACCAACAGATTTCCTAATGCAGTCCCCACCTCATCCCATAAGAGGCACAGGCATTGTGTGTGCTGTGTATAGAGCCTAAACCCTTAACGTTTGGGCCCACTGGCTGAGATGCTGTGAAGCATGGCACAGAATCAGAGAGAGGGTAAGGATATACGGACAAGTCAGTTTCTCACAGTGGGACATCCTACTGACATTGCCCTCAGCCCAGCCCCTCTGTACATGAAGGTACGAGGGGCAGCAAGTCCCCCTCTGCTAGGGACTCCGGGCAGAGCTTTGGGCATGGCCTCACCACACTCAGGACTCCTTCTTCATAGTGATACCTAATTCAAATAACAAAATCAGTGTCATCAATCTCATCAGATAGGTTTATCCCCATTTTGTGGATGAGACAACTGAGGCCAGTGAGACAATGGTTTGCAGTCTCTGTTCTATCACAGGGATACAGCGTCCTACTAGGCATATATATTCATCCCAAACAACACAAGACACAGTGTGTGTCAGCCCAGAAAACCTACTATTTACCTAGAGACAAAACCCAAAATCTCTACAGCTAGTCTGTGCCAGGTACCTCTCAGTGAAGAAGGTGGCCAACCAGAGAGGTGACCCCAGCTTCCTCCCCTGGTTCTGGACTCCTAGGCTGTGTCCCTCTCTGTACCTCCCTCTCTCCTTCCCTCTGCTCCCTAACCCTCTCTTTCCCTCCTGTCACCTCTGGCATTGCCTGCAGACCCCCAACTGCTTCACATCTTTGCATACAAGCAAATAGACGGTTGAGAATTGTGGCTGCCCCTGAAGCTGAGGTGTCCCAGTGAGTGTCCATAGATTCTCTGAATAGGTGGGAAGGAAACACAGGTCATCAAGAGATCACTTATTTGAGACTTGGGCATACTGAGATTTCACCTCCTGATGTTTTCTTGTGTGAGCAGTATCATCTCTCTGTAATCCAGGACCAAGGAATGATCAGAAAGCTGGGGAGGGTAGGCAAGGAGTGGCTGGGAAAAGCCAGCTTGAGAAGACAGTCTGTTGAGCTTATGGATAAGGGGTGCACTGGGCTTGGCAGTCCTCCGAGTAACCTGGGATGCTTACGTGGCAGATCTCCTGTGCCAGGGCTGCCCGTGGATTAGCGGGCTGCTCAAGGCCTGGAGCTATCAACTGGCATGGCCATCAGCCCAGTCTCCGGGGAGAACACACTGAACCCTCAGGAGGAGGATATGTGAGCTCCAGAGTTTTCCACGTCAAGCCTCCATAACAGCTCCATCTCCCAGCTCAGTGATTCTCAGTTCTGAGTGGCCAATAGGATCACCTGAGGGCTCTTAAAAATACAGATCCCTCAAGTCCACCCCAGACCATTTAAACCGAAATCTCTGAGGGTGGGCATCAGATTTGTAAGTGCCCCAGATGACTCAAAGGTACAGCCAGGGCTGAGAACCCCTGATCTGATGGGCTATAGAAGAAAAGAAACAACACTGTTCTAAGCCCGACACCTAGGTATGGCAGAGGAGTTATGGGCAGGGCTTAGGGGACATGACATGTATTGCTTTATCTCAAAGATGGGTCATATGTGTTCATTGCTAAAAATTCAAGAATCCTAGAAAAGTACAGAGAAAACCTCACATGGGCACTGGGAACCTTTCCCAAGGCAGGGCTGAGGAGAGGTTCCTGATAGAGCCCCACCTGGGTGGCAGCTCCCTGCTTTTACACTGAGGTGGGGAGCAGAGAGAATACCCTCATTTCACAATGGTGCATGGGGTCACACTACCCACCAGGAAAGGAACCTAGGCTTGCCAAACCCCCTCCACGTCCGTCGTCGTCGGCCCTGTCTCTGTGCCCCATCCCTGCCGCACCGCAGTGAACTGAGTAACAAACAGCTGACTGGCCCTGCGGTGGGGGCGAGATTATCCTGCCCAAGCTGTGTCTGGATGGGGTGGGTGTGCGTCTGGGCAGGGCCACACATCCCCACCTGCGGACACGCAAGGCAGTGACATCTCACTTGCAGGGACCTAGGGCTCTTCTTTGATCCGTTCTCAGACTCGGGCACTCCACACGGCCCATCAGAGTGGTGGCCCCGCGGGCAAAGCGACAGGCTCCACCTTCTGGGGCCCTGGCGGTTCCCATGGCACCCTCGGAGGAGTCGCTCTCGGGCCATGAGTGCCCTGGTGACTGTGTCTGCAGCCAGATGTAGGGGACCCATGTGGGTCCAAGGCTGCTCTCCTCAGGGGCATGGGCTGGGGCGTTTCCAGACTGTGGGATCCAGGACCAGACAGTCCCGCCCCCGCACCACGCCCTGTCCACGCTCCAGAGGGGCACACACACCCCCACCCCCCAACCAGATCTCCACCAGGGGCGACGTTCTGCGCTGAGGAAGGACTCAGCTGAGACCTGGGCCACAGACGTGGAATGAGCGCTGAGGGAACCTGGGGGCGGGGCCTGGAGGGCGGGGCTGGCTTCCAGCGCATGCCCCGCCCTCCCCGGGCCACACCGGCGCCTTTGTCAATATTGACGTGGGGCGGGCTGGGCGTTCGGAGATAAGCCAGGAAGGAACAAAGCAGCGTCCGAGAGCCCAGAACCTGCCAGGCGAGGGTGAGGGTGGGCCACGGGGACTCCGCAGAGGGAAGAGGTCAGTAGGACGAGGGGGTCATGGCTAGGGCGGTGCTGGCCGAGCCAAGCCAGGCTCAGGGCCCTTCTGACATCTAGGCCTGCATCCGTGGAGGGTGGGCCAGTAGAGGCAGGAGGTGATGGAGCCCCCTTGCTCTGGAGGAGGAGATGGGGAGAGGCTGGGCACCTCTTCATCCTTATAGCACCCTGGCTGCCTGTGAGCACTACCCTTGGCCTTAGCTTCCTCTTTCTGCCATGGTGTGATCCCATGAGCTGCAGATTGTCCACATGAGACACAAAGCATGATGCTTATCTTGGTCCCCGGCCGGGCACTAGGGCCCACTCCATCTCTCTAGGACCTGGGATCACAGGTTACAGGTGGGACCATTTTGGAAAGGGGCAGTTATGTCCACCCAAGGTCTGCTGGGTCCTAGAGACCCAGGGAATTCTGAGGGGAGGGGCCTTGGAGAGGTCCTTGTGCCCCCTACTAAGCTGCCGAGTCTGGACCCTGCCAGGCGGAGTGTCCTGCCCACAATGGGGGTGGAAGGATGTGACCTGCCCTGCCTTCTCAGAGGAGGAAATGTCAGCTC
Organism: Equus caballus; assembly: GCF_041296265.1. Taxonomy (NCBI): domain Eukaryota; kingdom Metazoa; phylum Chordata; class Mammalia; order Perissodactyla; family Equidae; genus Equus; species Equus caballus. Next base: position 58,639,726 of record NC_091699.1, on the reverse strand, counting down.
AGAAAAAGTCTTAGAAACCTCTCCAAAGTCACTCAGCCAGTGGGCGCTTCAGCTGTGACGGATTGGCGCTTCAGCTGGGATTGGAACCTGGCTCTGGAGAGGACTCAACTCTAGGCCCTGGCTTCAGGACAGAGCCCAGCAGAGGGTCCAAACACACCCCCACTGGATCAGTCGTAGGCCACAGGAGCGTGTCAGCAAATATTTATTAAGCAAGTACCGTGCACCAGGCACCATCCTAGATATGGGGCTACAGCAGTGAGCAAGGCCCTGCCCACAAGGGGCTCACACTGCAGCTGGGGACAGACACTAAACCAGGATCAAATCAATGGTTGTCAGCTTCTGAAGGCACTAAAGAGATGAGGGAAGCCTCACATGGCTGAGGAGGAGGACTGCTTTAGCTAAGGTTGTCGGGGAAGGCCCCTCTGGCAAGGTGCCATCTTGTTTGAGGCTAGAATGCAGAAAAGGAGCTGTGGGGAGATCTAAGGGAGAGGCTTCCAGGCAGAGGGAACAGCTAGTACAAAGGTCCAGAGACTAGAATGAGGTTGGCATTTTGAGGGACAAAAAGAATCTTGTATTAGAACATAGTGAGCAATGGGGAGAGTGATACGAGAGGCAGCCAGAGCGACAGGCAATTTGGGGTTTTGAGGAAGCCACTGGAAGGTTTGAAACAGGAGAGTGGCACCATCTGATTTATGGTGAAAAGATCCCTCTGGCTACTGTGGGAGGAGGGACACAGGGGCCAGAGTGACCAAGACACACAGAGGGAGGCTCATGCTGCCAACTGGTGAGAGAGGCTGGCTCCAGGTGCTGTGCAGGAGTTGGGAGAGGGCTGGCCAGGCTCAGGATCCAGGATGAACCAGACTGGCCAGTGGCTGCACTGTGGGTGTGAGGGAAGGAGAAGAACCTCCAACAGCTCCCAGGTTTGGGGCCTGAGCAACCGGGTAGATGTTCGTGCCATTTCCTGAGGCTCAGAGGAGGTGGATCTGAGAGGCCTGACATGGATATCAAGTGTGAGGTCAGATGTGCCAGGAGAGATGTGACCAGGCTGGAAGATGAAGGCGACTGAGGCCAGGGTGGGGTTTGGGAGAAGTGGGAGCTGGGTCAGAAGAGACAGTAGCATTTCCATGGTACTTACAGCCTGAGGACTAGAACTTGGAAATAAAATAGAAGAGACGGGACCAAAGGCCTGAGCTCTGTGCCCGCTGACCTTTAAAGGCCCCCAAGGAGACAACGGAGCAGCCAGTGAGTGGGGGAGAAAATTTGGGCTGTGGGCTGTGGGCTGTTTCCAGAGGAAGGGGTGGTCAGAGGGGTCCCTGGCTGGTGAGAGGGAGGGTAAGATGAAGACAGAGAACTGACCACCAGCTTTGGCGAGAGGGGGCATTGGTGACCAGGGAAGAGCCATTCCCGGGGAATGCAGGCACAAAGACCAAGTAGAGTGGACAGAGGAGAGAATCTGAGATGAGGAAGTGGGGAGAAGCGAGTCCATGGAATTTTGCTGGGCACAGGGACAAAAGGATCCAGGAAAACAGGTATGCACAGGCGGAGCCAGACACACACTGTCACATACAGGAACAGAAGTTTATACAGGCATTTTCTCACACATGAGGTCAGACACACACAGGGACTGACCAAGTGCCCTGTGCCGCTGGCATCCCTTCACACACAAGGACCCACTGACTCCTGTCTGTTAAACACAACCACACACTGGCAGGAGGTCCTACTGGGCACAGATGGACCCAGATTTCCTGGAGTCCCCTCACCCTGTGACAGGGAGCAGTGGGGGTGAGGACGGGACATGGGGAAAGGGTCTTGGGGCCAGTTGGGCAGGTTTTAACAGTGTGTTCTGGAAGGGACATCCACACTGGGTGGGCTGTGGCTGGGACTGAGGCCTGTGGGCTAAGGTAAGTGGTGGCCATGCCCCTGGAGTTCCCCCCACCCCCCGCCTGCCAATCGGGAAGGAAAGGAGGGAGCAGCCCGAGGTATGGGAGAGGTGTCTTCCCTGCAAGGGCTGGACTAGCCTCCCCCACGATGGGTATCAGCACTCGCTGGGGAGGGCTGTGACAGGCACCAAGCCCAAACAGGGAGCAGGGAGGAGAGCAGAGATGCTAGAGGAAGCCCTTGCCACCTTCCCCCACCTCCTGAAGTGACCTGGGTCTCACAGAGCCAGACTGCCACCCCACCACCACCAGCCTTGGTCCTGCTTCCTCCTAAAGTTTGCTGGGGTGACCTGGCCTTCTGGGGGTTAGGGATCAGGGGCCCATCTGGGCTCTCAGAGAAGGGAAGTCACAGTGTATTCCACACCCCACATCCTGGCCCAGCCAGGCCTCCATGAACTGCTCTCTCTGGCCACCATACCCAGGAAGTGAGGCCTGGCAGACCAGCCATGGCCCTGGGGAGGGGACTGGCTCTCAGAGACCTGGGTTAATATTTGTTGACTGACTAACTGATTGACTAAGTTTGAAAGCCCAGCCTGCTGAGCAGTGGGGTGTGGCCTACAGGGCGGGAGCTGGGATTGGGTTACAGAGGAGGGGGGGCAGTTGGCAGAGCCTGGCCCTGTGCCAGGCCCAGCACTGCCCGCAGGCAGGGCGAAGGCGCAAGCAGTTTCCAGCAGGTAGGCCTGGTGGTGAGGGGGCACAGGGCACAGCTGGGCAGGGAGGGGGCTCAGGGAACCGGGTGGTGAGGGGCTGTTCCGAGTCACAGGTGTACAGCATGGGTCACAGGGCTCAGGGTTGCCGAGGAGCTGGCAGAATTGGGGAGGCAGTGAGCAGCCCAACAAGTGAGAACACCGGTGGGGGCAGGGAGGCTGCAGGCGGAGCGACCCACGAGGAAGAAAGGGGGTGATTTTGTATTCGGGGTCTCTGTCACCCACAGAGTCGGTACACCTGGGGCCCAGGCCCTGCCCTTCCTCCTCCCTGCCGGAGTGCTGCTCCTGGCTTCCTGGGAGTGGGGCAAAGTAACCTCAGGGTCCGCCCCACACAGGTACCTCGGGAGGAGGAAGCTGTGCACCTGGGCGAGGAGAAAGGGGCGCCAGGGGAGGGAAGGGCCCCTGGGTAGAGGAGGGGTGCGTGGAGAAAGGAGAGGTGTCTGGAGAAGGAAGGGAGTGCCTGGTGAGAGGAGAACCCAGAAGAAAGAAGAGGGGCCAGGGGAGAGAGGGTGCACTGAGGGAGGACAGGGGTGCGGGGTGGGGAGGTGCCCTGGGAAAAGGATGAGACACTGGGGGAGAGAAAGGGGTGTCTGGAAGAGGACGGTGGCATGCCGGGTCAGGGAGAGGTGGGGAGTGGCGGTCAGAAGAGAGAAGTGGCTGTTGGGGAGGGAAGATGCATGGGAGGAGGAAGGGAGTGGCCAGTGGGGAAAGAAGAGCGCCTAGGAAAGGAGGGGGCACCAGGGAGAGAAGGGTATGTCAGAGGAGGAACTGGGCATCTGGGAGAGAAAGGAGGCCTCCTGGGTGGAGGGAGCAAGCCCCCAGGGAAAAGAAAGGGGCTCCCAGTAGGGAGAGGACACAGGTGGGGGGGTCCCCACTCACTCAGGGTAGGTGATGGAAGGGAGTTCCCCAGGGAAAAGAGGGGACATCCATGGGTGGGAGGGCTTGGGGGGGTTAGAGGGGGTGCTCTGGGGAAGGAAGAGGCCCCCTGAGGGAGAAAGGGACTGCCTGGGGGAAAGAAGAGGTGCGGGGAGAGAGGGGGCCCCTACCCTTTGAGCATTCCTTCCCCCATCCCCCCAGAACCCAACTGGAAGACAGGTTACATGGAGATGAGGCCTCAGGCCCTGGGAGCCTGAGAGTTTGGCTCCTCAGCTGGACCTGGGTATGGGGGCACCCTCCCAGCGCCCTGGGGTTGATGTTGTCCCTGCCCAGTGAAACCAGCACAGTCCCAACTTTCCGGCCACCAGTTTGATTTTCCTGCCCCACATGGGGCCCCGGTGACCACTGTGCTGAGGCTAGCCAGTCTTCCTGCCACTCTGTTGCTGTTTCCTACAGCCCATAGTTTGTACCTCTGGTCACTGCCTGCCTTTTCCCCGGTCACCGTCACTGGCCACTGCTTCTGCCTGTCACCACCGAATGTCTATGCCTGTCACTCAGTATCATCACGTTTTCTCATGTCACTGTCACACCAACAGGCCATCAACTGCAACAGCAGTTCTGGGTGCAGTTAGAGCGCTAGGTGACTCCTTTCTTCATCCATTTTCACTCAGTCGAGTCTTGGGCAGGCGACAGGCTTCATTCCTTCAAGAACTATTTGCTGAGTACCTGCTGGGTGTTGGGCAGCTGGGAGCCGGCGGTAATCAAGAGACAAGGCCCTGGCCTCGGGGATCCTCTGCTCTAGTGAAGGAGACCATACCAACAGCATACGTGGTCTCCAGAACATGCTCAGAGGGGCCACACCTCACAGCTCTAAACCCCAGCAGGACCACCCCCTCTGCCTACCCTGCTCTGGGCAGCTCCCTCCCCCGCTCTCCTGCCCGCCCCCTCCCCTTACATGGCCACCTTGGCCCTCTTTGAGAGGGTTGAGTGTTTCCCACAGCATACTGTGAGCTCACCAGGGCCCGAGCCCAGCCCTCAGGGGCCCTAGACAAAGGTGTAAGGAATGTGGGCCACTGTGTCACTTGTCACACTATGCCTTTGATTCTGTAACTCTGTATCTCCCCTCCCACCTTGTTTCCCCTTGGTCATACAGGGCCAGTAAAGCCAAGGGTGTTCCTACTGCTGATAAGACACAATTGGAATGGAGTGGGGAGGGGAGAGGAGTTAACACCACACCAGAGCCTCTAGGAATGAGACATCAGAAAGAAGTGACTTCTGGGTCTATTGAGCAAAGCAGCAGCAAGAAGAAAAAGTTGCAACTGGCAAGATTTAGGTTAGATGTAGAAAGAACTTACATGGATGAAGGAAAGATCAAACCTCACACAGAGGTTTCTGAAGGAGTGGTGTAGGGAAGCCTGGGGTAGTTGAGAGTCACCTGCCAAGATGTAACAAAATCGAGAGTCCCCTCTTCCCCAAATACTTGTCCTTCCATGCTGCTTTCTCTTCTGTGCACAGTGAGAACCACAGAGCACAAACTCAAGAGAGCCAAGTTGCTGTTTGCAGAGTCTGTGTGTATTAAGAGTTCAGTTCTGTTTCAAGAATTTGAGTGCTTGTGCCTGATTTGTCTAACCACCCAGGTTAGCTAAGCCTGTCACTTGCTGCAGAGTCTGTCACAGTCTTCAGAGACAGTCCTTGCGTGCAGAGTCTGTCCTGGGTTTGCAGAACCTTTGTCTTATCTACAGAGCCTGTTTCTGTCCTGAGCCTGTGTCTATTTTCAGAGTCTGTCTTTTTCAGAACCTGGTTTTTTTTTTTAAACAGTCTGTCTCTGTTTCCCTGTGTATAAGATTTGCTTTTATGCAAGCTGCCCTGCGTGCAGAGCCTATCCCTGTCTACAGAGCTTGTCTGGTGTCCTTGTCTGGGACACCTTTCTGCCCGAAGACAGTTCCTATTTGCAAAGCTTTATTTATGGTAACCGTCCCTGTCAGCAGAACCTGTTTCCTCTGCAGTAGGTGCCTGTGTCTGTAGACCATGTCCCTGTTTGCAGAGTCTTTTCCTATTTCAGAGCCTGGTTCTGTCTGCAGAACCTGAGCCCTATGTGTAGAGTCTATGACATTTTTCAGGGCCTTGTCTGTTTGCACAGCCTATCTGAATTTCCCTGGATAGATACTGTGTCTGCTTGCAGGATCTATTCCTGTGAAGAGTTTATCACTCTCAGGGGTCGCTGTGTCTATCTGGAAGTACCTGTGTCTTTCTGCAGAGCACATCCTTGTTTCCAGAACCTATGCCTATCTGCATATTTTATCCCTAATTCCATATGTACCTGTTAGCAGAGCCTGTCCCTGTTTACAGAGCCTTTATCTGTTTCCAGCACTCATCCTTTTCTATAAAGCCTGTCCCTGTTTTACAGAACCCAGGCTTTCTACAGAACCCAGCCCTGTCTCAAGATCTTACCCATGTCTAGGGCATCTGTGCTTGAACATGAAGCTGATTTCTACGCCAGCTCATTTCAGCAAATCCTACACTCTCTGAAGAAGCTGTCACTGTTAAGAGAGCCTGTCTGTTTGCAGAGCCTGTGTAGGCTTACAAAACCTCTCTCCCTAGCTGCAAAGTCTCTGTCTATAGAACCTCTGTCTGCAAAGCCTGTGTCTTTTATCAGAGTCTGGATCTCTTTTCAGGGCTCATGATTGTTTGCCCAACCTGTTCCCAACTCCCTGTATGCAGGATTTGAGTCTGTTTCCCGAGGCTGTCCCTGCATGCAGAACCTGACCATACCTAGAGAACTTTTGCCTGTTTCAAGAGCCTGCCTCTAACTGGAAAGCATTTTTCTAACTGAAGATGCTGTGCCCATTTGCAGAGCCTTGCCTATCAATGTACCTGTCTCTGTATCTGCAAAGAGTCCCTTAAGGGTTTGTCTCCATCCACATGTGCAAAGCCTTTCCCAGTCTGCCAAGTTCTCCATACCTGCAAAACCTGTGACTGTTTGCAGTCTTTTTCAGTGTTCGCTTTTGCTCATTTTCCCAGCCTGTCTGAATTTCCCTGGGTAGAGTCTGTGTCTGTTTGCACAGGCTGTCCTTATACACACAGATAGACCCTGTCTACAGAACTCATTTTTGTCAGGAGAACCTGTGCCTGTTGCATCCCTTTCTTCAGTCTGAGGAAGCTGTCCCTGTTTGCAGAGCCTATGCTTGTATGGAGAGCCTTTCTCTAGCCATATAGCCTATCATTCTCTGCAGGTGCTAGATCTCTGCATAGCCATTCCTGACTGTCTGGAAGACCTATGCTTATTTGCAGCTCTGTCCTTGTGTGCAGAGCCTGTCTTTGTCTACAGGATTCAGTCTCATTTCAAGAGGCTGTCCCTGTTTGCAGAGTCTGTCCCTGCCTGCAGAAACTCTTGCTAGCAGAGCCTCTGCCTGTCTGCATACCCTATCACTGTCTACAGTGACTGTCCCTGACTGCAGATCCTGTGTCTGTCTGCACAGCCTATTTCTAACTCCCTGTCTGTTGGCAGAGGTTGTCCCTATGTTCAAAGCCTGTCCCTGTCCACAGAGCTCAGCTGTTTCCAGAGCACAACCACAGATGACAAAACAGGTCCCTGTTTGTAAAGCCTGTGTGCTGATGTCTGCAGCATCTGTCCTGGTTTGCTGGCATTTGTGTTTCCACAGCCCTCCTAATGAAAGGCACATTCTATGATGAAGGTGCTTTGGAGAGCTGTAGGTGGGAAGAGTTCTTGCTTGAAGCCCAGAGTACAGGTGGCCAGGGCCTGAGAACTCTGGCTCTTGTTGTTTCCTCTCTCTGTCCTGCCTGGCCTAGGATGGACATCAACAAGGGCCTCCCAGCCATCCAGAGCCATAAAGACCTCCACGTATGGATCATTGAGGTGAGGGGCATGACCAGACAGTAGAGTTGGTGTTTAGTCTCTGAGATTAGGCTTCTTCCACACTCCCCCCACCTCAGAGTTCCCTCCCTCACCCCACCCCAGAGGGTCATGGGGGGATGGGGAGGTCTCCTGAGTTGTCACTAGACACTCTCCTTTCCCAGAACCTGAAGATGGTGCCAGTACCGGAGAGGGCTTATGGGAACTTCTTTGAGGAACACTGCTACATCGTCCTCCACGTGAGCACCTGGGGAGTCTGTCTGAGGGGGTGTCATGGCCCAGCTGGGGAGTCTGATGGTGTAGACTAAGCTCTGCCCTGGGAACAGGCAGGCTGGGAGCCCAAGAATCGCATGCCACAAGGGGCTGCAGCCTTGGAGGCCTCTTGGCCCTTCCCTCCCCATTCTCCATCTCCTGCTTATGGAACACCTGCCCAGTCTCCACAAGGCCCTTGGTACATCCTTGACCTGGAGCCTTAGCCCTCTCCCCCGACCCGACACACATACACACCTGGGTCCTAGGTCCCCCAGAGCCTGAAGGCCACACAGCGGGTGTCCAACGACCTGCATTACTGGGTCGGGAAGCAGGCAGGTGCGGACGCGCAAGGTGCGGCGGAGACCTTTGTGCAGCATCTACAGGAGGCGCTGCATGACGCCCCCGTGCAGCACCGGGAGGCGCAGGAGCACGAGTCTGACTGTTTCCGCAGCTACTTCCGCCCTGGAATCATGTGAGTGATGCAACGAGGGACAGAACCGTGGGGTGGCTGGGCCGCCTGGGGTGGGTCTTTCCCTTATCTCTGGTGTGTGGGTTGTTTTGAGGGAGGAGATAACACCTTTATTGAGATACAAAGCAGGGATCATACAACCTACCGACTTAAACACACAGTTCAGTGATTTAGTATATTTACAGACTTGTGCAACCATCACCACAATTTTAGAAGATTTCCATCACCCCACAAAGAAGGCCAAAACCCTTTAGCAGGCATTCTCAGTCTCCCACAACACTCCCTTCCCCCAGTCTATATAGATTTGCCTGTTTGGGACATTTCATATAAATGGAATTATACACACATGATGTATGGATGTACCACATTTTATTTATATATTCATCACTTAATGGACATTTGGGTTGTCTCCACTTTTTAGTTGTTATGAATAATGCTATTATTAATATTTGTATACAAGTTCTTGGTTTTTTTCCAGTCTTATTGAGATGTAATTGACATACGTCACTGTGTACGTTTAAGGTACGCAGCATGATGGTTTGACTTACATATATTGTGAAATGATTATAGCGGTAACTTTAGTTAACATCTATGTTAACATATGGACATATATTTTTCATTTCTCTTTGGTATATATCCAGGAGTGGACACCAATGTTGTTTTGAGTCTGCTTTTATGTTACTGTGCCAAGTAGAAATATGTCTTTTGCTGTAAATTGCTTCAAAAATTTATTGAATTAATAACTGCAATATAGTAGGTTGAACCATAGGAAACTGCCAATATTCAATCATCTGTTTCATAGAGGTGAACCTAATATACGCATATGGTGTTACATGAACACATGCACACATGTATACACACACACACAGAAAAAACACAGCACCCCTATATGTGTCCACCTGCAGATGGGCATATCTACACACATATGTGCACATCCCTGCCCACCTACACTCATATATGCTGTTGCCCAAATTCTATGCACTCACATCTTTACTCACATGGATAAACAGAAACACTTATGCCCCACTTGTATTAAAGGTGCATGTGCCTGTATCTACATCTAAACACATGGATAAACAGATATATACTATGCCCCCACTGTATACATGTACCTAAATGTGCATGTGTCCACATAGCTACACACGGATAAACAAATGCACCCTCCTGCCCTCACATGTGTACCCCTGTGCTTGCGTGTTCATATCTACATGCATACATGTATTAAACAGGCACATGCATATCCCTACATGTATGCGTGCATGAGCTCACACCTGCACTCACTCCTGCACATGGCAGTGTGTGGTTTTATGTGAGACCCCATTCCCTCCTCAGCTACAGGAAGGGAGGCCTAGCCTGTGGCCTCAAGCACGTGGAGACCGACATGTACAACATCCAGCGACTGCTGCACATCCAAGGGAGGAAGCACGTGTCAGCCACCGAGGTGAGGGCTGCCAGGGTGCCACTTGACCTCTGGACTCAGCTCAGACTGCATGTACTGAAGAATAGGGAAAGGTAGGGGGAGACGGGGGAGTAGGGGGTACATGGGCTATCAGCATTCCCAGATGGCCTGTCTTGAAGGAGGAGAGAGAAGGCAGAGCCAGGCTTCTAGCTCCACCCCCACGATGGCTCCTCTGACCCTCTGTTTCCTCGTCTGTCTCATGGGTGTATTAAGAACTTGGGGAGGTGTGGCAGACAAGAAGGTACACTTGGCTGGTCCTTGTAAGCAGCACAATGGGAAGGAGCATGGTTTGGGGTGGGATGTGCACAGCCCCACACTCTCATACACATTGTCATTATCACCCATAGGCCGCACACACTGTCTCCCACTGTTGCCCCTGGGGCCACTCTAGTCCACAGAATGCCCTTGTGCAAATTAGAACAGAGTGCCCCTTACTTCCACCTGTCAGGAGATTAATGGAAAACACTGATTTTGTTAGAATGAGACATTTTGCTGCCATCTGGCAGGAGTTTGGTGTAATGAACATTCAGGTGTTTGATGTCTCCAATGTGAATGGTGACACCTGAGTTGTGCCTGTTACTGTCTACAAGGTATGTGGCAGCCCTGTGACTCACAGAGAGTCCTATACAGGCTCACTCACTGTCACCCACAAATTCAGTGACCATACATCCCTGGTCATGCAAGGACATCATGTAGCCCCAGGTTTTGCCTGTTCTCTTGGCATAATTATTTAGAGTCCCCCCTTTTAGTCTCAAAAGTCTGTTTGAGTGATAACTATCCCAGTCCATGGATGACACACTGTCCCCCACACAGGCACACATACACTGTCACCCATGAGCTCACACAGCTGTTCACATTTGATGTGCCCCCCACATATGTACACATGTACACACACACATCCGCACACATGGATAAACAGATACATAAGCCCCACTTGTATACACGTGTACAGCTACAGACATGCTTTGAGTGAAAAAGGTCATATTCAGTCATGTACACCCTGTGAAAGGCAGCATTACCTACAGTCCCACATGCCTAGAGATGTACACAGCCACACCCACAGTGACCCTCAAGGTCTCATACAGTTACAGAGATGCATGCCCACACACCATAATAGTGGTGTTGTGGTCACACATACTCCCAATTGCACACAGCTTCATGCACACAAGTGACACACTCGAGCTATGCTCACCTAGGCGGGACAGGCTGTGGTACCCCTCCACCTGGGTGCTGGTAGTAAAACACCTGTCTCCCTCCTTGCCCCTCCTGGCTCTGGCAGGTGGAGCTCTCCTGGAACAGCTTTAACGAGGGTGACATCTTCCTGCTGGACCTGGGGAAGGTGATGATCCAGTGGAACGGGCCCAAGACCAGCATTGCTGAGAAGGCGCGGGTCAGTGTCTGCCCTAGGAACCAAGGGGTGCAGAGCTCGGGGAGAGGAGTGGTCCTCCAGGTGCCCATCCTCCAGCCACCTGAAGAGGTGGGCTTGGCTCTCTGCTACAACCTGAGAAGTACCTAATGGGTGCAAGCTGAGTCCAGACCCTGCACTGGTGGTGCCCGTGGATGCCAGGAAAAGGGGACACCTCCCCCTGCCCCCAGGCTCTGGGAGCTGAGCACTGACAGGAAGGATCTGGGATGGACTGTCTGAGGGGTAAGGGAGGCATGCTGGGGAAGCCCGACTGCCAGGTCCTCTCCTGCAGGGCCTGGCCTTGACCTGCAGCCTCCAGGACAGGGAGCGTGGTGGTCGTGCACAGATCGGTGTGGTGGATGATGAGGTCGAAGCCACTGACCTCATGCAGATCATGGAAGCTGTGCTGGGCTGCAGAGTGGGCAACCTGCACACAGCCATGCCCGACAAGAGTATTAACCAGCTGCAGAAGGCCAATGTCCGCCTCTACCAGTGAGCAGACCTTGGGAGTGGGCAGGGTGGGTGGAATAGCCTAGGCCTGCATGTCCATCATTACTGCAATAACACAGTGTTTGTAGAAAGCCCTCCAGTAAAGGCTTGTGGGTTTCTGGGGCAGGCCATGTGGGACCTTGGGCCCAGCCTGTACTCTTGCATGGCTGTCTTTCTGAGAAACCCATTGTATAGACAGGAGGACTGAGGCCCTGTCAGGGCCAGGGATTGCCTAAGGCTCCACAGCAAGGCAGCAGTCAACTCAAGACCTCAACTCAGGGCCCCAGCCCCCATGCCCTCTGCCATGTGGGGAGGGGCGGGGGACATGGGGGCTAGAGTGGAAGGGAAGCTAGGGAGGGGCTGAACTGACCACATCTGGATGCCTGTCCCCCAGTGTCTACGAGAAGGGCAAGGACCTGGTGGTCCAGGAGTTGGCGACCTCCCCACTGACCCAAGACCTACTGCAGGAGGAGGTGAGGCAGGCTGGGCCCCAGCCCCCTATCCATCCCCACCCACCCCACAACCTCAACTCCATCTGGACCACCTACTGAGCAGCCCCACTCTTGCTCCTAGGACTGCTACATCCTGGACCAGGGTGGTTTCAAGATCTACGTGTGGCAGGGACGCACATCCAGCCTCCAGGAGAAAAAGGCTGCCTTCACTCGGGCTCTGGTGAGGCTGTGGGGCCCTGTCTCAGAGGGACGTAGAGCTGCCTGGGGTTTGAAGTGGGAGGCAGGCCTGCCCTGGGGTCTGAGGGAAGAAATGGCTCTACTCTTAAGACTAAGCTGAGAGACATCTATGTCCTGCGGTCTGAAAGGGGAGGGAGTCCTGCCCCAGGGCTAGGAGATGAATACATCCTGCCCTGGGAGGCCTGTCTGATGGAGGAGGACATGACCCTGCCCTCGGGTCCCAAGCCTGGAGACAAACCGCCCAATCTGAGGGAGGAGACACAGCTCTGCCCAGGCATATGACGGGGAACGTAGGGCCCCTCTCTGGGATCAGGGCCATGCGGCCTGCCCTGGGCACTTTGAGTGGGGGGGAAGAGCAGATAGCACCTAAGAAACCTTGTGTAAAAGGGGGAGGCGGTCCTGCCTTGAGGTCTGAGGAGCCTACAGCACTGGGCGCCCCATCCTTTCAGAGGAAGGGAGACGGGGCTCTGCCTGGGGTCTGACGGTTGTCATGGCCGGCCCTTCCCGAGGCCCGGACTAAGGGGACCTGGCCTGTCCTCAGGGACCTCAGAGAAGTGGGTAGTGACGGAGCTAGCTCCTTCAGCGGGTCATGAGTTTGGTTAATTAACAAGGCTCCGGACTCCACTGGCCCTGCAGCCCGAGCAGCAGGTCCCGCGGGTGCAGCGGAGCAGTGGGCCCTCGGGACGCTCGCCTGACAGAGCCCCCGCCCCAGGGCTTCATCCAGGCCAAGGGCTACCCGGCCCACACCAACGTGGAGGTGGTGAACGACGGCGCCGAGTCGGCCGCCTTCAAGCAGCTCTTCCGGACGTGGTCTAACGAACAACGCAGGAACAACCCCGGAGGGATGGGTGAGCGAGCAGGGCGGGGCCTGTGGGGGCTGCACCCAGAACAAGGGAGGGATGGGTGAGCGGACGGGGCGGGGCCTGCGGAGCGGGGCCTGTGGGGGCGGTACCCAGAACCCCGGAGGGATGGGTGAGCGGACGGGGCGGGGCCGAGCCTGCGGGGGCGGGGCGGGGTCTGCGGAGGAGGCACCGAGAACCCAGGGGGATGGGTGAGCGGACGGGGTGGAGCCGAGCCTGCGGGGGCGGGGCGGCACGCAGAGCCTCCGCGGAATGGGCGAGGGGGCGTGGCCGAAGGAGGCTTCTTGAGTGATGGGTGGGGCAGGGTTGGCGGGGGCGGAGGTTGGGACAAGGGCAGAGGGCGCCAGAGGCACCGTCTATCCCACCCTCAGGTAAAGGGATTCAGGTAAAGCCGGACGTGGGCAAACTGCGCAGCCAGCCTGAGCTAGCGGCTCAGCTCAGAATGGTGGATGACGGCTCCGGGAAGGTGGAGGTGAGGGGTACTGCCTTAGCTGGGGGAAGTGGGCACACAGGGGTAGGCTTTGTCTTCAGGTGAACGGTATAGCCACTAAAGTGACCCAGGTACACCCAGGTGCACATCTACACACACTCAAGGACACCTAGGGGTATGTGTACATATACAAACACCCTCCCCACAGCCCGCTCATACACATCACACCGAATCAATTATACACAGCCATTGCCTCTCGCTCATATAACACTCATGGCATACAGCACAGTAACGCTCAGATGCTTAATTGTGCCCTTCTGTCATATGTATAACACAGTCATACATATGATAATAGAGACACACCTACTCACACTTTCTAACTGCACTTAATCACAGCCAAGTACACAATTGCAAGCATGTAATTGCACAAACTTTGCATCACACATGATCACAGTCCCATACAACCATCAACCCACAGAGACAGACCAACACAAATACACAGTCACATATAACCAGTCACAGCCCCACACACCCAACCCCCAACACACAGTCATGCACTGTCAGCCATCCATCTGCTTTCAGACCAGTATTCTGGGAGATGCAGGAGGTGGGGGCCACCTCTGGGCTCTGTATGGGGCTGGGTTCATCTTGACTTGTTGGCAGGGCCCTTAATTCCTTTGGGCTTCAGTTTTTTATCTATCAAATGGGGGCAAGAACTGTGGTCCCATTGGGTCCCACACTGGTGTGAAGATGCTGTGAGATTCTGGGAATGGGACTGCTGGGCCTGTGTGAGGGGTTCTAGTTCTCAAGATAGGTCGAGGTCAGAGAAAACACCATTTGTCCAAGGCTTCCTCCTTCATTTGCCCTGATATGGTTGGACAGAGGCCGTTAGTGAAGAGAGATGAGATAGGAGGAGACAGGGCAAGGAGAGGGGTAGAGAGGGGAGCAAGGAGAAAGGAAGACAGGGAGAGGGGACAGGGAGAGACAGAGAGAAGAGGAGACTGAGAGAGAAAGAGACAGAGAATGGGGGGTAGATGGGATGAAATGCAGGGAGAGATGCAAGCATGGGCAGAGGAGAAAGGGGGGATCCAGGAGAGATGGGGCCGACAGGGAGCTAGAGAGAGGGATAGAGGAAGACAGAGGAGGGCAGGGGAGGAAAGAGAGGGGGCTCTGCCACTCAGGCCCCAGGCACAAAGGCAGGGAGGGGACTCCTCTCAGCAGGCCAGTGGACAGGCAGGTGTGGCAGGGAGTGGCAGTGGTATGGTTGGGAGGCCTGGCTGCCAGGTGAGTGCCGCTCCTGAGTGGCGTGTGGTTATAGTCAGCCTCTTCTGCAAAAGGCAGGATTCTGGATGCTCTGGTCTGGAGCAGACCTTCTCAGAGACAGCTGTCAGTTCTGTGTAGGCCCAGGATGCCCAAGCATTGTTTCCTGCCATGTCGAAGTGGGTGTTTTATCCCCACTTTAACAGGTGGGGAAAACTGTGACTCAGAAAGGTCTCTCGGCCAACATGGGGCTGACCTGGCATTTGGCCGGGTCTGCCTGGCTCCAGAGCCCGTGCTCACTACCCACAGGAACAAGACATCACACTGTTAAGCATGAGGAAGTGTTTTCCTTTCCGTCTGTGAACAGGCTTTGTTTTTTTAAGTGACATTTGAAAAAAGGGAATTTTTCCAAGAGCCCTGAGGCCTTGCTTCTGGCCAGCTTCTGCTGCTCTGGCCTGAGCACTGAGCAGCCATGCCAGGACCTGACTGCCCCTAACCTCGGCTGTGACTGGTGGGGTCAGGCTGGGCATGGTGTGTGGCAGGAGTCAGGTCCGCCCCGGCAGCCTCTGGAGTCCTCACCACTCATTTGTCCCAGGCACCACACGCCAACTCAGAGTCCTGGCCGAGAGCAGGCTGGCACAAGTGTCGTGGTCCCAGGGGCCCATGAGGGAAAGGGTCACCTGCAGATCCTTCCACAAGCCCAGCACAGAGTGTGGGGTGGGCGCACTGCTGGAGGCGAGCCCCTTGCCTGCAGAGATGAGGCATGCCTCAAGGCTGGGCACAGGGAGGCTGGTTCAGGTGGAGGAGCCACCAGTGCCCACTTGCCCCCTGTTCCCCAGATGTGGTGCATCCAGGACTCGTGCAGGCAGCCCATGGATCCCAAGCATCATGGACAGCTGTGTGCAGACAGCTGCTACCTTGTACTCTACGCATACCAGAACATGGGCCGTGTCCAGTACATGCTGTACCTATGGCAGGTGCGCCGACCTGAGGAGGGTGGTGGGTGCCTTCAAGCCCCAGAGCTAAGGATCTGAGAATGGGATCTAAGAGCTGCGCCAGGCCCTCACCACCCCCGCCTGCAGGGCCCCCAGGCCAGCGCACATGAGATAAAGGCCCTGAACTGCAACGCTGAGGAGCTGGACCTCATGTACCACGGAGCCCTGGTGCAGGAGCACGTGACCATGGGCAGTGAGCCCCCCCACTTCCTTGCCATCCTCAAGGGCCAGCTGGTGGTCTTCCAGGTAGGGCCCACCTTGCTGCTGTGGCCACAGCCTCACTGGCTCCTCCAAGTGCCCGTGCCCCTTACACATACATGCTGAGCACCTTCTCTTCAGGCCAGGGACCCAGCTTACCAACCCCTGGGTTCCTAGTGCTTGTCTGAGGCCCAGGAGCTCCAAGGGTGACCCCTGCCTGAGTTTCTTCTCCTGGTCCCCAGAGCCAGCCACAAAGCAGGAGACAGGTGAAGAAGTTGAATTGAAAGGGAGCCAGGGCCTTGCCTGGGGTCACAGACAGGCAAAGCCAGCCCCCACTTTCCACCTTCAAGGCCTGAGGGAGCTATGCCCTGACTCCTCAGGGATGGGGTGAAGAGTCCATTTAGAAAGGGCCTGGTTCCCTATCCTAGACTGATGGGGTCCTCACACTCTACACTCAGAGGGTCCAGAAAACAGTGGTGCCTTTAATGAGGGTCCCCACTGGGACAGGGAGGTGGCCCCCAGGAGCCCTTGTCTCAGTCTGAGGCCCAGCCCTTTTGTAGGGGGACACAGGGCACAATGAGAAGGGGCAGCCGGCATCCACCACGAGGCTCTTCCAGGTGCAAGGCACCGACAGCTACAACACCAGGACCATGGAGGTGCCAGCCCGTGCCTCAGCCCTCAACTCCAGCGACATCTTCTTGCTGGTCACACCTGACATCTGCTACCTCTGGTTTGGGAAGGTACCTCAACACTGACCACTCAGGCAGTGGTGCCAGGCAGGGATGGGTCCACTCCACAGGGGCTGTAGACTTCAAGTCCAGCCTCACACAGGCCAGGAGAGGGGCAGGAGGAGAGGCCACAATGTTCCCTCTGGAACCTGGGGGAAGTTACAAAGTGACAGGTGAGCCTGGGAGTCCACAGGCCAGAGCTGGGCTAGACCTAGACTGCCTCCCTTCCTTTCGGCCTTGAGCAGGGAGCACACCCCTTCGTAAGTCTCTCAGGAAAAGAAAGAGGCCTAGTCCAGTTTGCCAGAGTTTTCTCTGATCTTCAGCATAAACCATGAATGATCCCTAAGCCAAGGAGTCCCCATCCTGTGCTCTGGACCTGGAGAGGGTCCCAGTCCTTGTGACCCTTATCAGTTGGGGAAAGGGAGGCCAGGAGGGGGAGGAAGAGAGATCCCTTGCTCATTTGTGCCCTGCCATCAGCCTAGGCCTCCTGTGACTCAGGCCCAGCTCCCCGCAGGCCTCTGTGAATCAGGGATGTGGGGCTGGAGGTGGAGACCCCTCCCCATGCAGGGCCTGACCCAGCTCTTTGCCTGCCAGGGCTGTAGCGGTGACCAGCGTGAGATGGCACGGATGGTGGTCACTGTCATCTCCAGGAAGAATGAGGAAACGGTGCTAGAGGGTCAGGAGCCTCCCCACTTCTGGGAGGCCCTGGGAGGCCGGGCTCCCTACCCCAGCAACAAGAGGTGACAGGGCTGGGAAAAGGGTATTCTCCTTACACAGAGGCAGAAACTGAGGCCCAACGAGAGTGGGTGACTAATTCAGGGTCACACAAAAATCTGAAGAGGCCAGACTAGAACTGAAGACTCTTGGCTGCCCTTCCCCAGGGCTCCTAGGAGCACAGCGCCCCAACTTCAGTCCCCAGCCCTGGATAATTTGGATCACGAAGATGCCAGGGAGAGTGGTGCAGTGGCGCCCTCTGCTGGCTGAATGTGCTCCTTGCATTGTCCCAGTTCTGAACCATCCCACTGGCAGAGGCTCCCCAACCCTAGTCCCTAGGGGTGGTGGTGCCCAGTGTGTGTGTGTAGTATAATATGACACGTGGCTAAACAGTGTGTGTGGAGTGTGCAAGAACTGTGTATGTGTGTGGTCTCTAAGTGGACCAGGGTGTGTATCCAAGGATAGGGCAGAGTGAGGCCTCCAAGGGAGGAGGGAGCTCTGCCTGTGGGGCCTGGTTTCTGCACTGCACGCCCCCCAGATCTCCAGAGCTCCTAAGCACTACTGTCCCCCTCTCTTAGCCTAGCTTCCCTCCTCCCACCTTGGGCCTGAGGCCAGGCTCCCAGCCAGGGGTGGGATACCGGCTCCTCCCTCCCAGGGAGGGCAGGGCTCCCGCTCAGGCCTGCCCCACTAAGCCTGCAGTCCCCTTCCTGGGGCCCGCCCACTTCTGGGAAAATTCTTGGGGCAGCTTGTGCCACAGCTGGCTGGGGATAGACAGATCACCTAATCTGCTTTCCCCACTGACGGACGGGGTCCCAGAGAGGAGCAGGGTGCTCCTGGAGTGAATTACGGGATGGGTGGAGCTCAGAGGAGGGCACAGTGTCCTCCTATTCCCCAGCCCCTGGGGCCTGTGTGCTGAGGGCTAGCTTGGCACAGGCTGGTAAGAGGCACAGGGCTATCTGCGCCCCTCACGGCCCTGTGCCCACACTGGTCAGGCTCCCTGAGGACGTCTCCAGCTTCCAGCCGCGACTATTTGAGTGCTCCAGCCAGACGGGCCACCTGGTCCTCATGGAAGTGATGTTCTTTAGCCAAGAGGACCTGGACAAGTATGACATCATGTTGCTTGACACCTGGCAGGAGGTGAGGCAGCCACCCCCTGCCTGGGTGAAGTGTGAATGGAGCGTGTCTGTATCTGTGTAACTGGGTGTGAGCATGTGTGACTTTGTGTGTTTCCAGCCATGTGACTGCAGGTAATGCTGCAGGTGCTTCTGTGGCTGTGTGACATTGTGACACTGTAACTGTGTGACCATGGATGTGAGACCATGGATGACTGTGTCACCGTGAGGCTGTGGGGGACTGTGACTGTGTCTGGGATGCGTGTGCAATAGTGAGCAGTTTTGTGACCAGAGTGTAACTCTATGTGTCTTATGATGGGGGTGCGTGATTCCAGGCAGCTGAGTGCCTGTGGCTGACCTGTGTCAGGGTTGAGTGGCCAACTGTAGATTGAATGACTGACTGCGTGTGTATATGTGATGTCTCTGTGTGACTGCATTTGCCTTTGTGTATGTGGCTGTGTGTAATGGCTGTGTGGTCAAGTAACTGGCCAGCCCAGCTCTAACCAGTGAGACTGTGTGAAAAAGAGAGAGACTCTGACTGGCTGCAGGAGTGGGAGACTGAGTGACTGTATTTGTGTGGTTGGGTAACGATGTTTCTGTGTGGCCATCTGCGGTTTTCAGGCTGGGTGTGTGAGACTGTGATCGGGTGTGATTGTGTTTATGTGTGACTGTGGTGACAGTGCGTGGCTGTGATTGGCTGTCTCCCTGTGTGGCGATGGACGATCGTGTGTCTGTAGAGCTGATCGTGTATGTGTCTGCCTCATTGTGTCTGTGACACTGTGTGAACGTGGTGATGAGGCTTGTGAGCTCCCATCGCAAAGAAACCAAAGCCCTTGCCAGAGCCCTGTGTGACCCGGCGGCCCCAACTCTCTGGCCCACTTTGCCCCCACTCTCCCCCTTGCTTGCTCTGTTCTCCCTGCTGCTCCTGGAACATGCCAGAACACTCAGGGCTTTTGCACTGGTTGTTTCTTCGGGTTAGAACACTTCCTGCCCAGACACACATGGGGCTTGCTCTCTCACCTCCCTCAGATCTCTAATGTAAAATTACAATATCCTACCACCATCACCACACTTCTTATCTTCTTTCCCTGCCTTATTTTTCTCCCTCTGATATCCTATGTATTTTGCTTATTTTTCTGTCTACCCCAATAAAATGAAAGCTCGACAAGGGCAGGGATTTTTGTCTTTTTTCTTCAAAGTTGTATTCCCAAAGCCTAGAACAGTGCCTGACACAGTAGGTGCTCCATAAATGTGTGGATTGAAAGCATAGGTGCATGCCTGTGACTTTCCGGCTTGTTTATGGTATATGGGTATGGCAGCCAGCTTACTGGGTGTGTCTGTCTGGCTGGCACGTGTGTGGGGGAATCTGAGACCATCTGATGGACAGAGGTGGGAGGGAAGTGGCCAGCTCCGGGCAGCCCCTCCACCTGCCCAAGGCCAGGCCTCCTCTGTGGCCCAGATCTTCCTGTGGCTTGGGCAAGCTGCAAGCGAGTGGAAGAAGGAGGCAGTGGCCTGGGGCAGGGAGTACCTGAAGACCCATCCGGCGGGGAGGAGCCCGGCCACGCCCATCGTGCTGGTCAAGCAGGGCCACGAGCCTCCCACCTTCACTGGATGGTTCCTTTCCTGGGACCCCTACAAGTGGACCGTGAGTGAGGCCTGAACCCCGTAGCCCCACCCTCATCTGGGGGAGAGGGCCTGCTCCGGGCAGACTGAGAGGAGGCATCGCCCTGCCCAGGGTCTTCCAGTGTGGGTGGGAGAGGTCTGCTCTTGTCCTCAGGCCCCCTCCCGGGTCCCATTGGTACCACTCCATCCTGCCCCTCGCCTGATTCTTGCCCCCAGAACAACCAGTCTTATGAGGAGGTGGTGGAGGGCAGCCTGGGAGCAACATCTGCCGTCTCTGAGATAACAGCTGTGAGTACCAGGGCCTCCTGGGCTTTCCCCTGGGGGTCTGGGCTCAGTCAGTGTGGTCCAGGTGGGCAGAGGGGCAGGGAAGGAGCCAGGCCCTGGTAGGTGGCAGGGGCTGCAGCTGGGGGCAAGAGGGCCAATGGGCCATGTGGCCTCCCTGTGGGAGCTTATCCACCACCTTGCCCAGCCTGAGTCCCCTCTCTGGACAGGAAGTCAAAAACTTCCAGCTGTCCAGATGGCCAAGCCATGGCAGGGCAAGCCCCTTGGCCCTACAAGCCCTCAAGGGCTCCCAGGACAGCTCAAAGAGTGAGCTGGAGCTAGGCCCCAAGGCAGGCAGCAGCAACAGCAGCAGCACCAGCACCAGGACCACTGCCAGCACCAGCACTAGGACCAGCGCCAGCTCCAGCACCAGCACTACAACCAGCTCCAGCACCAGCACCTACCACAGCAGCCCCAGATCCATGGTCAGTGGGAACCTGCCTCGCGAACAGCTGATGCACCAGGCCGCCGAGGACCTGCCAGATGGCGTGGACCCAGCCCACAAAGAGGTGGATGCCCAAGACCCCCTGCCACTCACTGCCCCAGCACTAACGCATCTAAAACTGAGCTGGTGGCACCCGGGGCATGACCCACTGAGGATGGGCAAGAGGCAGGCTGCCCAGGGAGATGTGTGTTCCAGATGGGGTGATAGGCAGAGAGATGTGGGAGAGGAGAGCCTTGATCCCTGAGATGACACCTCTGGGTGGGTGGGACAGAGTCTGGGCTCAGTTGACACCCTTCTCCTGCATCCACACCCCCACTTCCCTACCCAGTTCTATCTCTCAGACTCCGACTTCCAAGATATCTTTGGGAAATCCAAGGAAGAATTCTACAGCATGGCCAAGTGGAAGCAGCAGCAGGAGAAAAAGCAGCTTGGTTTCTTCTGAACCCAGGCCCTGCCTGTGCCCCCTACAGGGCCAAGGCCCCCCAGGAGACCTCCCACACACATACCTGAGCCCCTGGGGAGACCATGTTGGCACTCCCTGCTCAGAGACTCCTGGGTCACCCCCCTACTTGTCAATAAAAGCTTATGGCCCTCACAAGGTGTGGTGTGTGGGTTTCAAGTCTGGATCACTCAGTATGTCCACTTCTGGCAGAAGGGGCCTCTGGGGCCAGACGGTGTGGCCTGTGACATTCCAGAGAAGAACAGAGCTCTCTTTACCCTCCTCCTTGGAAGGGTTTGTTTCTTGCTGGTCCCTCCTGCCCAGTGGGTCCGACGACCTCCTCACTCCAGTATGAGTGTGTGATAGGTGGAGAGCGAGGTGCTGGTGCTCCAGTGCTCTGGGACACACACACATACACATGCTTTACAGGGATTTTTCTGGTGTCCAAGTAAAGAGACCACAGGACTTAGTCTTAAAGATTTTTATAAAAACCCTCAACCTAGGGCTGGCCAGAGGGCGGAGAGGGCTGCAGTGTTCTTCCTAACGGAATTGAGGACAGCTCCAGGGTCTGGACCTGCTCCTGAGACCCCCAAAGAGGCAGCAGCATGGACAGTACGTTAGAGCTGAAGGCAGTGCGGGGCCTCTAGCTCTGAGTGAAAGGGTGGGAGAGCCATACCTGTCTTGAACCCCAGACGTGGACAGAGAGCCTGGCCCACTCGAGGAGCTACCACCAGACCCCCCCAAGCCTAGTCCTGGAGGGACACCTTCACAAAGAGGGTGGCAGATGGGTGCTGGTCTCCATTCTTGGACAAGAGGTGGACGTGACGGTATCCTGGCGGGCAGATAGGTGGGAAGGAGCACACAGGGAGAGTTCTGGTCACTCAGAGAGGATGCTTCAAGGAGCAGCAGGACCCAGCCCAAGAGATGCCAGGCCCTGCCTCCCCCTCCCTGGCCCCCTCCCCTCAACAAACACTCACCCTGCTTGAGACTGCTCAGAGGGATGGTGCTCTGGCCAATGAAGTCATTCTTGGAGGAGGCATCATAATCCTCTACCACAAAGCGCACAAGGGCAAGCTCAGGCACAACCACCTCAAACTCAAACTCCGTGTCCCACCACGGGTTGAAACCTAGAGGTACAGGCACCACGTCAACAGCACGGACAGCAGCTCCAGTAGGTGGGCCCAGCCTAGGCCCAGCACATACCATTATTGGTGACTACGGGGGTCTGGCGGCTGGCTGTGTCTTTGCCCACACCATGAATCTCCACTGTCACCTTGGGGTCCACAATCGAATTTTTATTCTTATTGACTTTTGGCAACTGCTGCCCTGAGATGACCTGAGAAAAGGTGGGGGGAAATTAAGGGTTCAGAAGTGGTAGTGAGCAGGGAGGGAGGCCCATGGGCACCTGTCCCTCCTGTGGCTGGCCATACCGTGACACTGAGCTTCTTCTGAGTCCACCAGGGGCCCTGAGCCAGGGCACATGAGTTGAAGGTGGAGTTGGGGTCTCGTAGGAAGGCAGGCTTCAGCACATACCCACAGGCCCCATTGTCCTGGAAGCGGCCCTGGTACACGTCCATCTCTGGCCCAGGTGTCTGGAAGTTCAGGGCCACTACAGGCAGGACAAAGCAGTCACAGGCTGGAGACCGGCCTCAGGGGCCCTAGAGCCCAGCCTGCTCAGGATATACTGAGGCCTAGAGTCACACGGTGAGGCAGAAGCAGGGTCCAGGATCAGTCAGATGCCTACTGCCCTTCTGCCACCCTAAGTGACACACCACACGAACCTCACATTCCATTTCTGGTACCAGAATTCAAAGGACTAGTGTGCTAACGATGGGGTTTCAGACACTGTGACTTGCTGGTGGGGGGATATTTCCAAACGGAGATTACCAGCCCCTGAGCCCACAAATGCCTGTGTCTGGCCCTGCTTGGGTCCCCAGAGGCTCCTGGCCCCTGGCCCTCTGGACTGAAACCCTCACCGAGGCCTCCTCCCAGCCCCAGCCAAACTGTACCGATCTGGCAGCCCCCGTTCCACATGTCCACGGGGCTGTAGTTGGAGGAGTCCGTTCTCCACCCAGCTGGGTAGATCCTGCTCAGGTGACCCACGTTGTGGCGGACAAAGCTGTTCCCTGAGTGGGGTGTGAGTTGGTCAGATGTGGCTGCCTCCTGGTGAGCCCAAGCCCCTCCCCACCAGCTCTGTCTGCTAACAGCAGGGAGTCCCAACTCTGGGTGATGTCTGCGGTGATGGGAGCCAGGCCTGGCCGGGCCAGCTCAGATGGTCAGACAGACAGGCAGCACCCTCAGGGTGCTGATCAGCTCACCTGATTCTTGGAGGAGTCGGAGGGCGCGGTTCTCAGAGAAGGACGCCATCTCATAGAAAGCCTGCCCTGGGGTGCCAGAGCTGGAGAAGCCCCCAAAGTGGACGCTTTTGCAGTAAATGACCATGTCGGAGAGCTCCTTCACTAGCCTGAGCTTGTCCTCCTGGGGGCCATGGGGAGGCCCGAGTTAGATTCAGAGGTTGGGGCAGGTGGGCACTGAGAGAGCCAGAAACCCAGACACAGAGAGACAGAGATAGGGAGACAGACAGAGAGAGGGGGGCAGAGGGTCTGAGTGGCAGCCACAGAGAACTGAGACAAAGCAAATATCCCATGGGGTGATGGGGGAGGGCCCCAGGGCTGCCCCCACACTGCTCCCCCTTGAACCTTGGCCTTGTGCTGCACTCGGCTCCTCACTGCCTCATCCTCCATCTCCGCAGCCTCATCCTCATCTGACACAGTGGCCTCAGGGCTGCCTTCCCCTCCGGCGGGCATGAGCCCCCCAAGCTTCTTCCCCTTCAGCAAGATCTTCCCCTTAAGTTGCTAAGGGTGGAGGGGCAGCAGGTCAAGACCAAGCTGGCCTCCCAGCCAGTCCCCCTGTCCTCTCCTCTGGACACGCCCATTCCCACTGTGCACCTCAGGGGAAGGCAGGCTTGTGGTAGCCCCGTCCAGCGGCCGGTCCAACAACATGGGTCCCAGAATGGTGCGCAGGTGTCGTGCCATCACCTGCTGCTGCTCAAGGCTGCAGTGGTTCTCCAGGGACAGGATGACGGGGTAGGGGGACGCCTGGAGGCCCAAAGGCAGGTTAGGAGGGGTTGGTGGCTCCTAGCAGCCTCCTCTTTTCCCCCATGGGGTATGCCCACCTTGAAGGCATAGTCCCGGATGGCCCTGAGCACATCGCAGAAGAGGATCTTGGAGGTGAAAGTGTAACCGTGGTAGATGACTGGCTCCTGGTTGGGCCCGTCCCAGCAGTCGAGCTCCAGGCAGCGGCAGCCTTTGCACAGCGCCCTGCAGGTAGGAGGCACCATTAAGCCCCTGCCTTCCCACCTGGCAGCCCCTGAGCCCCACCGGGTAGCCCCACCATGCACACCGCCCCCCCGCCCCCCACCCTGGGGCCCCACCGTATGTAGGCCTCAGTGCTGCTGGGCCCGGTGAGCTGGTCTTCCAGCAGGTAGGTGTTGTGCGAGGAGGACACCAGGTAGTGACTGAGCGGCTGGCCCATGTCCTGGTAGACCCGCCGGTGCGCCAGGCTAAAGGCGCTGCCATCGGCCGATAGGAGGTACATGAGGAAGCCGTCCTTGGTCATCTGCCGCTGAGCCTTGGCTGGGATTGGGGAGACCGGTGCCAGTAAGAGCCCTCTGCCAGCCAGCCACCTCCAGGGGACCTTCACTGTGCCACTGCTCTGGGAGGAAGAGCCCCCACTCCCCCTGCCTCCCTGTCCTGAGCTGGTCCTTGATATCTCGTGGAAGGGGATAAACTGGGTCTCCTGACCAGACTGTGACTACCCCAGGGCAGGGCCCTGTCTCCTCCTCCTCTGCCTCACACTGTGAGGCCCCTGAGGGCAGAGCCTCATCTCCTCCTTCTCTGTGCCTTCAGACTGGAACCCTCTCTAGAACAGGGCCCTGTCTTGCATCTCAAAGCTGGGCCCAGGATGGGCACAAATAAAGAAACAGGAAAAGCGTCTGCTTCAGCCTTCTCTCTATTTCCTGGGGGAGGGGTCCTTAAAACCCCTGCAGGAGGAACCAAGAGAGGGCTAGTGATGCTGGAGCCCTGTCTCCCATCTCCCTGCTTTCTTGGGGCAGGCAAATAACTGACCAGGGCCCAGGGCCTGGCTGAGGTGCCCCCCTTCCCTCCAGCTCCTTACTCTTGGGCTGCAGTCTCCCCACGGGTCTCCCAGCCCAGTGTGGCCCCGGGACTGCCAGTCACAGGCCCTCACCAGTCTCATTGGGCTCATAGCGCTCAATGAGGGAAAGGGCCAGTGCAGGCCCTGCCGCCTCCTCCCGCTGCTGGTGCTGCAAGAATGCCACTAACTGATCCACCGACAGGGTCTCCCTGGCGCCCGCGGCCTTGGCAAAGGTGCTGTCGATCTCTTTCCGGTGGGTCAGCATCTTGTAGAAGGCCTCAATCTCCTCATCCTCCAGGGAGTCTGTCTGGGAGTGGTCACATTCCTGCAAAGCCAGGACAGCCAGGTGGGCAGGGCTCAGAGCCGGCCCTGGGCTAGGGTCAAGGACCCACTACCAGCCCTCGGTTCCTGCCTCACCCTGAAGATCTTCCGGGCATAGCTGTCGTCCACCTGGATGTTGAGCTCCTTCAGGAAGTTCTGCAGCTCCTTGAAGCTCATCTTGTTGTCCTTGTTTTTATCAGCTTTTCGCAAACAGGAGTGGATCCAGCTGGGCCAGAAGTAAGGAAAGAACCCAGGAGCCATGGAACCCCCAAGGTCCCAGCCAGAGCCATGGTTCAAGCCCAAGGTTAATTCCTGGGTCCGTGTGGACCAAGACTACCTGTAGACACAGCTCCCTGCCAGCCTGACTTACTGCACATCCACATTCAAGGCATGGTGGCCTCTTTGGAGGAAATGTTACATCCTATTAAGGGGTCTTTTTCCTATTTGCTGGCTTTAAACCCTTTCAAGTTTTTAAAAACATTTCTTTTCTCACTATAAAAGGGTTCATTATAGACAATTTAGAAAATGCAATAAACAAACAAATTCCCCATAGTCCTACCACTAGGGATAAATACTGTAACATTTCAAGGTATGCCCTTCTGGTTTTCAATATATAATTGTTAGCCAACTTGACTATAGCACTTGAGGCTTATTTTACAGGAAAGAGCAAATGTCAAGCCACTGATCAGAAGGTTGGGACATGACATGCAAAAATAAAGCCTGGATCATGTTATCACGGTTGGGGCACTTAGGCTCCCTCCTCTCCTTTACCTCTGTCCTTTCTCCCCTCAGCCTTGACCTTGAGAACTAGAGAAGGAGGAGCTCCACATTCCACAGGAAATAGAGAACTAACTATGGAACAGAGATAACGAGAACTCATCAACACAGCTGAAAAAGGATAGCAGGCTTTCAGAAGAAATCACAAAGGAAACAACATAAATGATGCCATATGAACCTTTTAAAATTATGAGGACCAAACAGAAAAGAAAGCTGCCCATCAGACAGACTGGAGGAAGCATTTGCAGCAAAGGCTTTGAAGAATTAATTCAAAAGAAAACAGTATGATGACCTTAATAACTGCATGAAAAAGGGATATAAACTGACTTTTTGCAAACATTACCAGTAAACACAGTAAAATTTGAAAATGAGATACAATTTCCTAAACTATAAAATTAGCAATTTAAAAGTATATCACCCAATACAGGGAAGGGTGAGGTGAAATGGACATTATCCATCACTTGGGTAAAGTAAATTGGTACAAGCTTCAGGAAAGTGATGTAGGGTTAGTTAAAGCTTTAAATGGTTATATCATTCGACTCAGTAACTTGACTTCTAGGAATTTATTGGTAAGGAAATACTCCTAAATACTGAAAGATTTTATGAACATAGTTCTTTGCAATGTTATTTAGAGTAGTGAAAGACTAAAAATAAATTAAATGTTCAACAATAAAAGACTGGATCATAATTTATAGTGCACCCACTCAGTGGAATATTACAGTCATTAAAGTTGTTTACAGGGAAATAATTATGACATAATGTTACACTGAAAATGGATACAAATGTATGACCTCTACTATTTTTGGCAAATGCATCATTAAGCAAGTTGAAATGCAGAAAAAAATTAGGGGGGAGAAGCCAAATATCAATAGTTTCTGGAGGAGGTGGATTTTGCGAGCCTTTAAAACTTCATTGTAACATATCCATATTTTCCAAATTTTATTTGTACATATATATGCATGTTTTATGTAAATATATGTATATACAATAATTATGGCAGAATGCCAGGTAAAAAGAAAAATCAAGTTTCTGGATAGCCATGTGCAAAAGAAAATCTAAGAGTAAACATTTGTGACTTTGGGTTAGGCATGACATCAAAAAACACAAGCAACAAAAGCAAAAAGTAGACAAATTAGACTTCACCAAAACTAAAAACTTTTGTGCTTCAAAGAATACTACCAAAAAAAAAGAAAAGAACCCACAAAATGGTAAAACTTATTTGCAAAGTATATATCTGACAGGGGACGTCTATCGAGAATATATAAATAACTCTTACAACTCAATAATAAAAAGACAAATAGCCCAATTAAAAATGGGCCAGGGATCTGAATACACATTTCTCCAGAGAAGCTACACAAAAGCACATTAAAAAATGCTCAACATAATTGATCATTAGTAAAACACAAATCAAAATCACAATAAGATACCTAATCAAAAAGGAAAAAACTCCCAGACAATAACAAGAGTTGGTGAGCAAGGACGTGAAACTAGAACCCTTGTGCACTGTTGGTGGGAATGTAAAATGGTGCAGATGCCATGGAAAACAGTATGGAGGTTCCTCAAAAAGTTGAAAATAGAAGTGCCATATGATCTAACAATTCCACTTCTGAGTATACACCCAAAAGAATTGAAAGCAGGGGTCTCAAAGAGATATTTGTACGTGCATGCTCATAGCAGAAATATTCACAATAGCCAAAAGGTGGGAGCAAACTAAGGGAACATCAGCAGATGAACGGATAAACAAAATGTGGTAGACACATACGAATGAATATTGTTCAGCCTTAAAAAGGAAGGAAATCCTCCAATATGCTATAGCATGCATGAATCTTGAGACATTATGCTAAGTGAAATAAGCCAATCATAAAAAGACAAATACTGTATGATTCCACTTACGTGAAGTACCTAGAGTAGTCAAATTCATAGATATAGAAAGAATGGTGGCTGCCAGGGGTTGGGGCTGGAGGTGTGGAGGCGGGAGAGTGAGGAGTTGTTTAATGGGTGGAGTTTCAGGGGCAGGCCCGGTGGCACAGTGGTTAAGTTCACAGGTTCTGCTTCTCAGCGGCCCAGGGTTCACTGGTTCGGATCCCGGGTGCGGACATGGCACTGCTAAGCAAAAGCCATGCTGTGGTAGGCGTCCCACGTATAAAGTGGAGGAAGATGGGCATGGATGTTAGCTCAGGGCCAGTCTTCCTTAGCAAAAAGAGGAGGATTGGCAGTATTTAGCTCAGGGCTAATCTTCCTCAGAAAAAAAAAGGGTAGAGTTTCAGTTTTACAAGATAAAAAGAGTTCTGGAGATTGACTGCACAACGATGTGAATGTACTTAATACTGCTGAACTATACACTTAAAAACGGTTAAGATGGGGGCCGGCCTCGTGGCTGAGTGGTTAAGTTCCCGCACTCCACTGCGGCAGCCCAGGGTTTTGCTGGTTCGGATCCTGGGCGCAGACATGGCACCACTCGTCAGGCCACGTTGAGGCAGCATCCCACATACCACAACTAGAAGGACCCGAGACTAAGATATACAACTATGTAACAGGGGGGATTTGGGGAGATAAGGCAGGAAAAAAAAAAATTGGCAACTGTTGTTAGCTCAGGTGCCAATCCTTACGAAAAAAAATGGTTAAGATGGTAAATTTTATGTTGTATATTTTTTACCACAATTAAAAATTAAAATTAAAATAAATAGATCCATTAAAAAGCTTAACAACAATAACAAAAAGTGGGCAAAGGATCTGAATAGATATTTCTCCAAAGAAGATATACAGATGGCCAATAAATACATGTAAAGATGCTCAACATCATTAGCTATCCAGGAAATGCAAATCAAAACACAATGAGATACTACTTCAAACCCAGAAGAGTGACTATAATTAAAAAGACAGGGGCCGGCCCTGTGGCCAAGTGGTTAAGTTCACGTGCTCTGCTTCAGTGGCCCAGGGTTTCACAGGTTTGGATCCTGGGCACGGACACAGTACTGCTCATCAGGCCATGCTGAGGTGGCGTCCCACATGCCACAACTAGAAGAACCCACAACTAAAATATGCAACTATGTACTGGGGGGATTTGGAGAGAAAAAGCAGAAAAAAAAATAAGGTTGGCAACAGTTGTTAGCTCAGGTGCCAATCTTAAAAAAAGACAGATAACAAATGTTAGCAAAGATGTGAAAAATTGGAACCCTCATACATTGGTGGTGGGAATGTAAATTTCCTCTTTGGAAAACAGTTTGGCAGTTCCTCAAAAGGTTAAACACAGAGTTACCATAAGATTCAGAAATTCTAGTATATACTCAAGAGAAATGAAAACATATGTCCACACAAAAACTTATACACAAATGTTCAAAGCAGCATTATTCATAAAAGCCTGAAAGTGGAAACACAAATGTCCATCAACTGCTGAATGGATAAATAAAATGTGGAATACCATACAGCGGAATGGTATTAGGCAATAAAAAAGGAATGAAGTACTGACACATGCTACACCATGGATGAACCTTAAAAACATTATGCTAAATGAAAGAAACCAGTTACCTAGGACTGTACGATCTCATTTATATGAAACGTCCAGAAAAGGCAAAGGTATAGAAACAGAAAGTAGATCAGTGGTTACCTAGGGCTGGGAGGTTGTGGGGAAATGGGGAGTGACTGATATACGTTATGGGGTTTCTTTCTGGGGTGATGAAATGTTCTAAAATTAATTGTGATGGTTGCATAACTCTGTGAATATACTAAGAAGCACTGATGTGTACACTTTGTCAGTGAATTATATGGTACGTGAATTACATCAATAAAGCTGTCATAAAAAAAAGGGCTGGAGCTTGTTCCGCCCTAATCCTACGTACTAGAAGCCTGATCACCTTGAATCAGAGACTAGTGTGTTGTTGTGCCCCTAGATTTTGAAGTGAATTTGTTTCAAGCCTGCAGGCTGGTGGGCACATCAAGCCCAGGGGAACTTGATCACTCCCCAAAGATGGCACAGGCAGGCACCATGGCCTCTCAAATTCCCAGAGAGAAAAAATGTAGTAACTCTAGGAAACATGATTAAAACGTCCAAGAATAGGTGTCTCACTGAAGCAGGCTGCTCCCCGCAGCCTTCCAAGTCCGTGCTGGTTACAGAGGGGGGAAGAGGAGACATCAGGGGGCTGCAGTGGATCAGGGTAGATCAAAGAAGCCTCCAGGTACATTCCCTGCTTCCCTTCTGCTATGGACTGAATTGTGTTTCCCCAAAATGTATATGCTGAGGCCCTAACCCCAAGATGATGGTATTTGGAGATGGGGCCTTGGGAGGTTTAGATGAGATCGTGAGGTGGGGCCCCCATGATAGAATTAGTGCCCTTTTAAGAAGAGACACCAGAGATCTTTCTGTCTCTCTCTGCCATATGAGGACACAAGGAGAAGGCAGCTGTCTACAAGCCAGGAAGAGAACTCTCACCAGAACCCAACCATGCCACACCCTGATCTTGGACTTCCAGCCTCCAGAGCTGTGAGAAAATTAATTCCTCTTCCTTAAGCCCCCCAGTCCATGCTATTTTGGTATCACAGCCTGAGCTGAGTATCTTCCACACCCAGGTTGCTCTGGGGATGACCACAGCCAGTACCCACAGGCTGGGCCTGGAGCCACTGCCACCAAAAGGATACTGCCGCAGCTTCTGCTGCTGGTCCATGGAGCCCGAGTGGTGGATGATCTTGCGCAAACCCTGCACCCAGTGCTGGGCGTCAGCTGGCGATGGGGCGATGAGGTCTAGCGTGTTGCGCTGGTCCTTGAAGACAATGGAGAAGCAGCGGTCCTCGGGCACATCACGGGCAAACTTCTCAAGGCCTTCTGTGCGGTGCCCCATCCGCACCTCCTGAATGTCCTCAATGGAAACTGCAAGAAGGGGATTGGGGGGGTGGGAATAGAGAGGTGTGAGGCCAACCCCTGCTTCTGACATGGCCGAGGCCACAATGGAGGGGGCATAGCCTAGAGAGAGCCAGGGCTGGAGCTTAGGCCTTGATCCAGAGAGAAAGGAGAGGGGCAGGAGGACAGACAAGAAGGGACAAAAAGGAGGAAGGAAGACAGAAACAGGTGGAGAAGGACCAAGAGACACAGCTATAGTGGGCAGAGTAGAAACACACAGGGAGTGACAGAGCGAGAGGGACCGACTTTAGGGTAGGAAGGGCACCCTAGACCCGCTGTTTCCATGCTGGGAGGGAGCAGGACTCTGGGAGAGGATCAGGGCAGGGCAGGGCAGGGCTCTTAGAAAGAGATGGGGAGAGACCAGTCCAGAGCTTGGGGCCTGTGACAGAGAAGAGGCCACACACCCTCCCTACTGTACTTGACTTTGGACTCATCCTCCCCTCAGACAGCCATGAGAGCCTCCAGGCCCCTCTCCTGACTACTCAGGGGGCTGGAGCCACCCTCAGTCGGCCCTGGCCCTGGGGTCTGGAGGCAGAGGGCCAGAGACAGAGAGAGAAGTGCTTGTGTCAGAGGGTAGGCAGGGACCTGCCCTGTGTGTGTCGGTATGTATCAAGGAGGGTGCAGGAAGGCTCTGCCCTCCACGGTCCCAAAAGGCAGACTGGATGGTGCCCCTTGGGGTCTGAGAGATTATATCATTCTCCCCTTGGGAGGCAGGGGAGGGCCCTCCTGGCCCAGTCCAGCCTTCCAAGCTTCAGGGGGCAGCAAGGCCCTGCTTACCCCTGCTCACTCCTAAAGTGCCCTCTCTGGCCTGGCTGGGAGCCAGTCCCACCAGCCAGGCTCATGCTGGGCCTCCCAGCATCAGGGTCCAGACTCTGTCCCTGCCTCCCCATCACCATCCTGAGCCATCCATATCCATCTATCCTGGCTCCTAGACCAGCTCTGGCTGAAAGCCCGCCTGTCCCTCCTGGTGTCTACCCTGAGTGCCCAGGGGCCTCCTAGCCACCTGCAGGCCCCATGTGTGTGGCATGTGCCCAGCCTGGGCAGCAGGCTCTGAGGAGTGGGACATGTGAGCCTTGGGCCATCTAGGGGGCAGAGAGATCCCTGCCTAATCCCTCTGCCCTCAGCCTCCTGTGCGCCCCCAGGCCCCACACCAGCTGCAGCTGACTCTGGCTGGGAATGAAAACAGGAAGCCTGAGCCTGGAGCTCCCAGGCCAGCACGCCCACCAGCACCAGAGAGAAAGTCCAGATGCCTTCACTGCTGATAATGCCTTGTCTGCCTCTGGGAACCAGAGTGGAGGGGGGCTAGTGGTGGCAGGATCAAGGGAGACTTAGGGAGCAGGAAGCAGAGGCAGAGAGAACTGGGTAAGGGGCTGCTCCACTCCGCCCTCACCTGGCCTTCATTTCCCTGAAGGGTAGAGTACAGTTGAGGATGACAGTCTCACTTGCCCAGCGAAGGAAAGCAGTCAACAAGCATGCTCAGCTCAAGACCTGTCTCTGGGTCTTTGACATAGAACAGAGCCTCTTCCACCCATGGTCCTCACCTGAGCACACCTGGCACCTGACCCTGGACCTGTCATCCCTGCAGCCCCTCCTCTCAGGGTGCAGGCCCCTCACTCACACCCTTTCCTCATTCTCACCTCTGCACTTTGCTCACACTGCCTGGGATGCTCTTCCTGCCCTTGTGCTCACAGCCACCCCAGGACGAGGTTCTCATCTCGCCAGCACAGGTCTGGAAAAGCCTGAGTCTCCTACTCCTGTCTGCCCCCATGCCCCATTGGGAACCATGCCTATGTACTGGCTACTCGTGGGCTCTCAGGAATCCCCAGGGCTCAGAGTGCAAGATGCCCCATTCCCACCGTGCCAACATCCACCAGCGTCTAACAGGAAACCCCATATCAGGGCAAAACCCTGTGACGGAGCCTGGCTGGTGCCATAGACAGAGACAAAGTCTGGGTCACTCCTATGCTGTCTGGCAGACACGCTCTGAGGGTGGCCTTCTGAGAGCACTTCAGGCTCCATTCCCTCCAACCCTGCCCTGCCCTGCTCAGAAACCTTCCATGGCCCACATCCCCAAAGCCCCAGCATGGCTCTCTCCATCTGACCCCGCTCCTGTCCTGCCTCACCTCTGGTCGTTAGACAGGCCACAGGCCGGCAGGCTGTACCTTCTCAGGTTTCTGTCCAGTGTCCTGAGGCCTGACAGACCCTTCCTGGGGCGCCCTTGGTGGGCTGACCCTCCCCATCCTTCTGCCCCCCTCCCACCTGGGGCTTGTCACCTGTGTCTGGTTTCATTCCCTGTAGACCTGCCAGTGGGCTGACCCTGCCCGCCCCCCACAGCCAAGGGCAGGTGAAGGGTGAGGGATTTCCAGGGGTCTGGGTTGTATGAAATCCAGCTGCAGTGACAGCTCTGCACTATCCAATACAGCAGCCACCAGCCACATGTGGCTATTTAAATATCAGTTAGTTGAAATTTAACAAAATTAAAAGTTCAGTGCCTCAGCCACACTAGCCACATTTCAAGTGCACAGTGGCCACAGGTAGCTAGTGGCTCCCGTATTCGACAGCACAGATATAGAACAATTTCATGGACTCAGAAAGTTCTTTTGGATAGCATTGGTCTAAAATTTTCCCACCAGGTACAGGTGCAGAGTGAACCTCTCACACAGAGAGAATTTTTAGGGTATTCTCAGGTTAAAGGGCAGCAGTCAGCAGAACTTTCTCCCTAACGCCTTGAAGAGGGCACTCTCCATTTGCAGGCCCAAGCCTTGGGTTCCTGGGCCCTGCTCCACCCCAACATCCCTGCTATGGCTCTGTCCCAGGGAGGAGCTGCCTCCTGCGGCCCCACCTCACATCCTGATCATTCATACCCGGAAGGGCCTTAATAGCCCCTGCACTTTGGGTGTGGTTCTTGGCCTCACACACCTGGAGTCCTAATCCGCCCAACTTCCCTCCTTCCTACAGCTGTCTGAGCAGATACCTGTGAGTTCAGACCGCACTGTCCAGCTCACTCCCTACTTCTGAGCCTGGCTTTCCCCATCTGTGGTTATAGTTATGTACCCCTACCCCTAAAAGGCTTTAGCATCTCCATCTGTGATCCTTGGTCCATGACTGCCCTCTCCAGCCCAGACTAGAGCTCACTTTCCCTATCAGTGATTTCAGTGACTCCTCTCCCCAACTCTGGACAGCTTCAGTTTCCCCACATCTGGTTCTGATCACATGACTGGCCTATGCCCCACCAGGCTGGGCCTCAGTTTCCCTCTCTGTGGTCCTGGTCCATGAGTGACCTCCAACCCTAGCCAGAATCAGTTTCCCCATCCAAGCACAGGTTCCGCACTCTGCCTCCTACCCCACAGCCCCAGGGTACTCACACATCTGGGACTCCGGGGTCCGCATGACTTTGCGGGACTCCTGCCAGATGGTCTTGCAGTCTTCCTGCAACTTGTAGAAGCGCTCCCTCCGCCATGAGCTAGATTTCACCTTCAGGAGCTGGCCGCCCTTCAGCAGTGCCTGTAGGTCCTTGTCATCCTGCAGGCCTAGGAGACAGAGCTGGTAAGATGCCACCTCCTCCAGGTCCCTGCTACCCCAGGGTGCACCCTGGCCACGCCCACCTCTGGACCCTCTCAGAGCCCACTTCTCACCAGCCTCATCCTCAGCTTTCTGTTCATTTCTCCCTCCCCCACCCATGCTCCAAGCTTGCCCTTCAGGAAGTCATCTCTGATTGCCAGCTGAGGCCATGCGAACCTTGGGACACCTGCCTACTCAAGGCCATCCTTTATACACTGTGACCTGCCACGCATAGCTGAATGGACAAAGGGAGGGCAGCTAATCCAAGAACACATGGTTCCTAGGGAACCAGACCCCTAGGAAATGGCCTGGCTCTGAAAGACTAGGTGGGCCCCTTCCTGGTCTCACTTAGGGGTCAGAGTGACCTGAAGGAAGCTGGGTCCAAAAGATCAGGCAGAGCAGGAAAGAAAAGGGGCAGACACAGATGGAAATGGACTCCAGAGCATCACAAGCCCAGCAGCTCTCCAACTCCAGCGGCTCTGGAATCATCTGTGCCTGGGTCCAGGTCCCCCTCCTGACTAACTGTGTGACCTGGGCAAGTGACTTCATGTTGCGGGGCCTCTGCTCTCCTGTCTGTAAACTGAGGATAAAAATAGCATCCACCTCAAAGGGAAGTTCTAAGGTTAAATGAGATGATGCATGAATCTGGGGAGGTCCTGACATAATAGCAGTTGTAGTTGGTGGTGTCAACACCATGGTTGCTGTGGGACCCTGGGCCCATCTCTGCCACCCTCACCCCTGTTACCCCCACTCCTGACTTGGACCTGCTTGAGTGGGTCTCTGACCCTTGTCCCCAGACGAGACAGATGAGCCCACTGCGGCCGGTGTATGACCCGCTGGGATGCCTCCCTGCCCACCCCATCTCTGAGTGTCCTGGGTCTGGGACTCCTCAGGGTATGGCAGCTCTAAGGCATAGGGCAGCCCTTTCAGAAGCAGAAGCAGGGCCTGGCTCAGGGCTCCACAGCGAGGACCAGAGCCCTGGCTGCTTCGCCCCCTCCTGCCCAGCTCTCTTGCTGTTCTCAGAGACCCAGGCTGACCTGAGGCATGGGCTCCCAAAGATACGATGCCCTTTGTCCTACTAGGCCCAAACAGGAGGCACCAAAGGGGCACCAGACCTGGCTCCCCAAGAGCCCTCATCCCCAAGCAGACCCTGTACCAACTGTGATCAAAGAGAGACCCCCCTCCACCCTAATGTAATAAAGAGATAGATACATCTATATCGATATTTGTATCTATATCTGTATCTATTTATAGATCATCCTAACCACATGTAGTCCAGCAGCCAGCTCTGTTCAGAGCCAAGTGACCATCTCACCTCACATGTGTCATCAAAACTAAAACTAAAACTAAAACTAAATCTAAAACATGTGGCCTCAGCAATCTTTATCCTTCTGCTCCAGCAGAATGGTGGTATCAGGGACCATGTGGGTCCGGTCAGAGGGCCCCGTGCCTAGACCTATAGGCTTTTCTTTTCTGAGCCTAGATCTCCAGTCCCTGATAGCCTCTCCCACTTTATCTATGCTCCTCCTCCCCCGTCAGCCTACCCCATAACCCACAGGACCTACAGAACATTCTGGACCACTTCCCCAGGCCTCAGCCACCCACATCATTTCCATCCCTCCCCAGTGCTAATACCCACAGCCCCATGGCTTTAGGCAACTCTCTTCCCTCTCTGTGCGTCTGTTCCCTCACTGTCACTGGGTGAGAACAGTGTCGGAGCTGTCTCTGGGCCCTTCCCCCACCTTTTTCCCAAGTCTCCCCATCACTTCCAGAGACCCCTCTATCTTAGTGTGAGCACCTCCCCTTCAGCCCCAGGGGAGGCCCACTGGAGGAGAAGGGGACCTCTGTAGGATGTCCTAAACTCTTGGCTGAGTCTGTGGGGCTCAGAGGAAGGGGAAGGGAGTTCCCAGGCTGCCAGAGGAGAGTGCCACCTCAGCCTCTGCTGGGGATTCCACTGTCTTTTCTGAGGCTGAGATACAACTGGGAGGGACATCTCCTTACCCTCTGCCTGCACCCACCCTCCAAGCCAGGCACACATGAGAATAAGCCACTGCCAACAGCACAGATGGGAATGGGAGGAGGAGGTCAGAAAGAACAAGGTGGGCCCCACCCTCTAGTTCTGGAAAACACCATGAGGAGATGACATGTCCATCCTGTCCTGGAGCCAGGCGGTGGGCCCTATCTGTGGCCAGGCAGAGATAAGTCCTCTGGCTGCCGACATGGCTTCCGGAACACAGACCTCCATCTCAAGGTAGGCCTTGATAATAACCACTGCCCTCTGAACCACTGGGAAACCTGGGCAGGCACCTCCATCTCTGAGCTTTATCTGAGGCCCTTTTGTTTCCGAGGCCTCTGGGCTACCTGCTCTACCTTAGCACCCAGAAAGTCTATGGGCACCCCTCATCCAGCCTCACTCACTCAGCTGGAGTACCTTCTTCTCCTGCGGAGGGGCAGTGGTGAGAGGCCTCTGAGTTCAGGGCCCCTGGGTTGACCCTGCAGCCTCAACAACCTGCCCAGGCTAGCTGCACACAGCAAGGTGGCCATGGGGAGGAGGGTGCTGCAGGTGCTAACAGGAGGCTGAGGGGGGTGTCAGGGGTCTGGCCCATGAACCTAGGGTGATGCATAATGGAGACAAACTGGGCCCAGGACTCACAGCAATACACAGCTACACAGAGATATAGTCACACACTGCCACACACAGTGACACACATTGTCACATGGCGTCACACAGCCACACAACATACAGTGTCAGAACATCTTCATAATAATGATAATAGCATACACCATAATAATAATAGTTAATATTTGAATAAGATACTATTCTTAGCACATGTATTTAATCCCTCCAACAACCCTATAAGAAACATGCTATCATTATTCCCATTTTACAGATGAGGAAACTGAGGCTCAAGGAAGTTACATGGTAGAGTCAAGACTTAGAAGCCTGCTTGAAGGGTCATTGCTAGGAAACATTACCTCATGCAGCCACCTCTCAGGGGCACAGGGAAAAACATCAGAATAGCCACATAACACACACACCATAACACAGAATGACAGATTCACTCGGTCACCTGGGTCACCCACAGTCACAGAGAGTGCACAGCATCATACTGGATCTGTCACACTGGTGCCACAACGTCACATGCTTGGTTATACAGCGTTACATACCATCATTGCTGCACAGTGGCTCCAAGTACCACACGAGTGACAGAATCACCACTGGGTCACACGCTGGGTCACTCACTGTCACACTTGTCACATACAGGCACACACATTTACATTGCATCACACTGGACCACACACCGTCTCACAGATTTCATTGGGTTACACAGTCACACCAGTTTACACATAGGGCCACATATCCAGTGGTGCCTCATAAATTTATAAACAGGAGAAGTCAGGGGTCACAAGGGGCAGGGAGCTCTGGAGGGCCTGAGGTAGATCAGGAGAAGGACTAACCAATCCCCCCAGTACTCACCCCACATGCCACTCGTGCAAACACAGCCCCCAAGTTGGTCACACACTCACAGAGGTACTAAACAGGAGCAATAAAAGGATAAAGGGCAGGACCCCGAGCTGAGAAACAAATAGTCTGCGCCCTGCAAAAGCTGCCCTCCCAGTCTCCGCAGATCTCGGGTCCCCCGTGCGTCCCTTACCCAGCCTCTGCCCATTGAGCGCCGCCACTTTGAGACTCTGCTCCTGCAGGTAGAGCTCTCTGGAGCGGCTCCGCCTCCGGACCCCGAGGCACTGCATGATGCCCCGCAGTGCCCCTGCCGCCCGCGAGCCTGGCCCGGGACAGCGCCGCAGCCTCCAGAAGCCGGCCAAGGCGGGGAGCAGGGCGGAGTTCAGGCGTAGAGGGGCGGAGCTAGAATCCAGGAGGCGGGGCCGGGCCCAAAGGGGCGTGTCCTCGGCTCTGGGGGCGGGGCGAGAGGAAAATCCAGTCCCGGGGGGGCGGGACTGATGCCCAGGGAGGTGGGACCAGAACGGCATCTAGCAGGGGAGAGGAGGAGCCAGAACAAGGGAGGCGGGGCAACTCGGAGGAGGAGCCGAGACCTGGAGGCGGAGTGGGACAAATTCTTTACCCAGGAAGCAGAACAGTGGCGTAAAACTGCTCAGAAAGCAGATCGAGGGCGGAGCCAGAGCCAAAGAGGTGGGGAGGGGAAGGAGCGGGGTCTGACAGGAGACGTGGAGGCATAGCAATATCCAGGAAGCCGGCCGGGGGCGGAGCCAGGGCCCAGTGGGCTAACCCGGGGATGGTCCCTCACTGGAAAGGCGATGTTGGGGCAGAGAGGGACGGAACCTCGACTTTGGAGGCGGTGTCGGGGCGGGGCCTGACCGGGAGGTGGAGCCAGAGTCACGAATTCTAAACACCAGCTGGGGTCCGGGTGAACACCCGAGGTCTGGGCGGGCGAGATTGAGCTGAGGAGGGGCGTGCCAGTGGGCCGCCGGCTGGGCTGCGGAGTCCAGCGGAGGACGGGATGGGGCGGAGCCGGGGATGGAGCCTGGACCACACAACCGAGCCCGCCGAATATTTTACCCCAATTTCTCAACGAATTCATCGTGACTCGACTGGCTGTTGCCTCACTTGTGAACCTCAGGCAGGCCTGTTTCCTTCTCTCACTTTCCCTACCTGAGTGGAATAATCTCCAAGGTTCCGAAGGAAAATGGAATTCTTGAAAAAATGCTGATCTTAAAATGAGTTCATTAACGCCGGCTTGCTTTCATTAATAGATGAGAATGATTGCAACTTTACACAAAACTGTGCTGCCAGTGTGCTGGGGAACAGTGGGACCTTTCATGGAAGTTACAACTTCCCTTTCATTCACCCAGCAATGATTTATTGAGCCCCTACTGTGTGCCAAGGTCAGG
Organism: Equus caballus; assembly: GCF_041296265.1. NCBI lineage: Eukaryota > Metazoa > Chordata > Mammalia > Perissodactyla > Equidae > Equus > Equus caballus. Next base: position 58,599,867 of record NC_091699.1, on the reverse strand, counting down.
ACCCCACCCAGAGGCCTGACTCACGCCTCTCTTTTCCTCTGCCTCTGAAGAGTTCCTCCATTGGCTTCCCTGCAGCTCCAGTCGCCAGCACTGACAGTGAGTCACAGGCAAAGCCAGTCATTAGCACAAACAAGCACAGCAAGAATAATAACAATAAACTGAACCGCAGAGGGACTTGCCTAAAGTCACACCACAGAGAATAAATCATGAGAATGTGTGAGTGTAGATGAGCTGAAATATGGGCACAGACAAGTTGTTCTTCATTTGGAAAGAGGGGGAGCAGAGTGTGTGAGGAGAACCTCTGTTTTAGAGAAAACATCCAAAGGTTTTTAACTAAAGGACCAAGGATAGAATCACGTCTCATATAATTTGCTTCCTTTGAATTCCTACATATTTTATCTTATGCATTTAAAAATATGATCCTGAGAAGGGCTGCACAGGCTTCACCTGATTGCCAAAGTGGCCTATGGCACGAAAAAGTTAAGATCAGTGTGTGTCTGTGCAGTGTGGGCCTGGGATCTCAAGGACAAACAGCTTTGAAACATAATTACGATGGGTAAGGGGCTGGCCACCCCAACCTGCTATGATGGCTCTGGAACCATTATCTCTTGGAGTACTGGCTTTGTAGCCAACCTAGAGCTCCTGTGCCCATTAGTGTTTTATCTCACAACATCCCCTGTGAAATAAGTATTGCGATCCCATGGATGAGAAAACAGACCCAGAGAGAAAAAGGGACTTGCTCAGGATCACAACGTAAGTAGAGGCACAGCTAGGACTGGAGCCAAGATCTCCTGGGGCCAAGATGAGGCCCTTCCTACAGCTTGCCTTCCACTTTTACAAAAGCGAGTTCTTACAGCGGAGCAGGAGAGATGAGGTGTAGGAAAAGCTAGTGGAGGTGGATGTGTTCAGTGAGAGCAGGGCCCTGGGAGGTAGTGTCCTTCGGGCACTTCTGAGGACCTGCTGAAGAAGCCAGTGCAGGCCTGGCCAGAATGGAGAGAGCAGAGCAAGTGGGTTAGAAGGAGGAGGACGGGGCAATGGAACATAAGTCTGAGTGCTTCAGAGACACCAGAAGGAGCCCCTTGATTATTGATCCCAGTTGATCATATTTTTCCTGGCTAAGGACTACCTTATTGTGGCTCCTCATCTCCCAAAGAACTAGACAGCAGCTCATAGGGCGCAGTCACTTGGGGGATGGGCCTCCTGGAGGAACATAGCACCTGCTGGGTACCAGGCATTGTTTTAATTGCCTTGTAGGTTTACCTCAATCAATCCTCACAGCAACCCTATGAAGTAAGTAGTGATCTTATCCCCCATTTTACAGATGAGGAAACTGAGGCACAATGAAATCAAGGGATTTGTTTGAGATGAAAAAGTCAAGACTTGACCTCAGGTAGTTTGCCTCCAGAATCCATGCTTGTATACTACACTGCCTCTGCACGCAACTAGGGCAAAGAGAGAAGGGACATCTCATATCTAGGGGGGCCCCATAGTCCCCCCGGCCAATGAAGGGGACCTTTCTGCAGCAGATCCCTCAACTGCCCAAGCCAGATAGTGTGGTGCTGCAGCGCATATCCAGTGCTGTGGGACTCAAAATATGAAAGGGGTGCAGACTCTCCAAAGGAAGTGTAGACAACCTGGGACAGCACAGGGCACAGTGACCACCCCCTCCCACCACCAATTCTCCTTGAGTGGGTCTTGCTTCCCCATCTGGTTTGCAGGTAGAACAAAAGGCAGTTAAGGGAGGTAATTTTGGGGGATGAGCTAGAAGCAGCAGGGTCTTCAGGGAAATAACTTGGGGTTGCAGTGTGCATGCCAGCCCCACAGGAAGGGCTGGACAGAGTCAGGATTCAGGAGGCAGGTCTCAAACAGGATGGGCCAGGGCAGCCAACCACATGCCACAGGACTGGGAGGCGCTGCCTGAGCCTCCACACAGCTTCCTCTCCAGGGAAGATACCAGGGCTGCTAGGGGAGAAAGACTCAAAAAGGCACAGATGCCTGAGGATGGAACTCATTCCAACATGAGCTGAGTCTGCAGCAGTCCCAGAGGTGAGCAGAAGGTTTTCAGGGGGTCTGAGTGTGAGGCAGGCATGGAAGAGGTGGCAGTCTGCAGGATAAACAGCGTTAGCTAAGGCATGATGAGAGAGAAAGGCAGAGGCCTCCACTGTGGTCCTCTGACCTGCCCAGCCTCCTTTCCTGCCAGTCTGACAGGAACATTAAGGACGCCTCTGGCCTGGGGAGAGAACAGGGAGCAATGGAAGGGGCAGGGATCCCATGACCCAGCTGGGTGAAGTTGCCCTGAGGAGCCTAGGCTACTGGTATGAATGTAACAGCTCTGGGCACTGAGCGAGGTCTTTCTGGGCCCTGGGGACCAGGTCTGGGCCAACTGGGAAACAGGAGACAGTCTAGGGGCTGGCTGATAGGAACATCGCTGAGTCCCTCTGAATTCCAGGGGCCTCTGCCTTTCTCTCTCCCTTCTATCATCTCCATGTATGGTTTTGATGGATAGGCAGTGGACACCAAAGTCTCCAACCCCAAGGGAACTAGAAAACAGAGGGAGATGTGGTGAAGCACTGATTGGTGTTAGAGGGGCAGGGTTTGCTGAGCTGGCAGATGATCTGGGGGACAGAAAGGCCAGGCCCCCCTAAGAGTGGGTGAGTCCCCAGGCTGGAGCAAAGAGATGTCAGGTCCAGGTTGGGGGTCGTGTGCAGCTAGAAGACCTCTAGGCCCTGCAGTGGGGAGCCAGCGGCTGCTCTCTCTCCTGGAGGGACAGCGATAGGGCAAGGAGATGACCCAGACTCTGTTCCCTCCGAGGAGAGGTCAGCTGGACAAGGGTGGAGCCGCAGGCAGTTTGAGCTGGGACTTGACTCTATCCCCCAAGGAGGGTGCGCAGACGGGAAGATCGGGCTCCTCCTCCCAGACCCGGCATCGCGGACTGTGATTTCTGCGCTGGGCAGTGACGGCGGCACAGCCCGACCTTGGCCAACCTTGCACACCTCCTCGCCCGCCCCCCCCCCCCCCCCCACCATATCCCCACCCCACCACACCCACGCGGCCTGACGCGGTCCAGGCACGCCAGGGTTTTGAGGCACCTCTCCCGGCGGCTCGGACAGGGCGGGGAGAACTCGGTCATTCGTGGATGGTGGTTCCTTCCCTCCTTGGCCTTTCGGTGCGCGCTGGACCATGGAGCCCAGCCTTCCGTGATCAGAATAAGGGAGAGCCCCCGAGGCTGGGGTGGCCGGGAGATAGTCTTCAGGGAAGACTTCAGACTCACACTCCTCTCCTTGTCCCTGGCCGGATCTGGGGGATAAGCCTGGAAACGCCCAGGGTCGTGCCCAGCAGACCCACCCCGGGAGTCCTGGGCTGAGATTTCCCCGATGCGACAAAAGGGCCGAAGGGCGGGCCCGGGGCGGGGCGGAGGGCGGCCGAAGGAGCTGGGGGTCCCCTGCTCACGGCTGGGAACGGTTTTCCGGGCGGTCTGCCCCTGCAGGGTCTCCCCGCGCGCCAGCCGGGCACTCACCGTGCAGGGTCAGGAAGTCCTGGCCCGCGTCCATGCCCGACGGGCGTCGCGGCGGGAGGTGGGCGCCGCGGGACACAAGTGCGCGGGACAGCGCCGGCGGCCTCGGGTCCGAGCGGAGCGCGGTGGAAGATCTCGAATGAGTGCGGTGGGAGGAGGCAGAGGTGGGCCCGGGACACCGCCCCGCCCGCCGCCCGCCTGCGCCCCCGCCCCCTGAGCCCGCCAACCCGCGTCTCTCCCCGCCCCTCCTCGGGAGCCGGGAGGGAGGGAGCGCGGAGGTGGGGGCCGGGAAGCCGGGCCATCCCTGGCCGCCGCAGGTGGGCGCGTCCCGGCCAGAAATAACCAGATTTCTCCCGCTTCCTCCGCCGCCACCGCCACCCACAGGCCGCCAGCCCTGTCATTACTGCGGGCAGCCCGGCCCCACGCCCTGCGTGTGGGCACCTCGCTGGGGTTGGGGCGATGCTCAAAAGAATCCGGCGTCACCCCGGGGAGGGGACCGCGTAACGTCCGACGCCCAGTCGGGCTGCAGCGAAGGGGAGCCTCGGCGTCCAGCCGCGGCTCCCCGGGTGTCTGCTTTCCCTTCTGCAAAATGGGTGCACGGGCACGGGTTAGGAGGTCCTCAGAGAGGAATACCTGGACCTTATCCGGAGGAGAGTCCCCTCCCCTCTCGCTGGCAAGTTTCTAACCCCAGGAGCGCCTTTGGCGGGGGTGGGGATGGGGGTTGAGGTGGGCGGGGGTGAGGGGGGAGTGAGACAGGGAAAGGTTACAGCAAATGGGTGCAGGGAGTCCAGTTTGAGCCCTTCACACCCCAAATTCCTGGCGATCTGTGCAGCAGAGTGGGGGACAGGATCTGGGGTGGGGTGACGTCTCTAGGGTCCCTTCTTTGGGTGGCCTCTCAAGGGGCCCCTAGGTGGACCCCTGACTCCCATCCTCAACTCTTGCAACCCAGACACCCTCTTTATAGGGTACCCAGAGACTCTCAAGGAAAGTCCAGCCATCCCTGCTGCCCACCACCCTTTGGGAGAGCCCCTTGGGAGAGCTGGGCTCTGAGTGTGGGAGACACCCCAGAGAGCCTGCGAGAATAGGGGGAGGTGCTGGGCCCACCCTTGAATCACCCAGGTCTCCTGGGCTGATAAAGACAATGAGAGAGTCTGGCAGAAGCCAGTTGGACCCCTCCTGGAGGAGGAGGCCCGGCTAACCCTAAGCCCTCCTCTTTCCAGCACAACCAGGCCTAGGTGGGCTTGAATAGCTCAGGAAGGGATGTAAAGCGGCTGGAGGGCAGGTCTCCCAGTGTTGAGGGTTGAATGGGTCAAGATTCAGCACTTTGGAGAGGCCCCCTCCTTCTGTATGCCTCCCCTCACAGACAGGGACTCATTTTCCTGTCCTGCTGCAGTAGGAGCACCCCGGCCCCTGGCAGGCCTGTCTAAACCCTCCTTAGTTTCCCTTCCACTCAGGGATGAGCAAGTCCACACTGGATGCCTCACTTGGGGCCCCAGCCTGGGGGCAGGGAGAATGAGGGGGTCCTTTCTCTGCGCTCACCTCTCCTCTCTCCTCTCTATGACTGCCCTCTGGGGGCCTCCTCTGGCCTTGGAGCTGAGTACCAGGACCTCTGATGTCTCTGGGGGCCTGCAAGCCCCTCTACTCAGCCAGTCAGGCCTCCTCAAGCCCTGCCCCTCTTCCCAGGCAAAGGCACAATGAAATTCTGACGCCAGCAGTTGACTTGGCTTCATCTCAAGCATCATTCCTATTTATTCACGTCACCTCCCAGCTCTGAGCCCCAGGCCCCAAACCAGGTCATTATCTGGTACTGTCGCCTTTCCCTCTGTCCTGATGTTTTTTGCGGGGGCTGCCACCAGGCTCTTCCTTTGCACACTGAAACCCACCCATACAGGCCCTCTTCTGGCCTTGGGCCCAAAGGAGCTGAAGCTACCTCCCTGGCCCGGGTTGTTGAGCAGGATGGGCACGGCTGACTCAGAGTTGGCACAAGCACCCAGGTTCTGCCAGAAAAGAGGGCTGGGCCACGCCCTGCTCAGAGAAACCAGGCTGCTGTTTTGACCTGTGGGTCAGCCAGCCCTCTGGTACTCTCCTCTCCTCCCTCTCACTCACAGGCTGGGAGGCACTCTGCCTGCTTCTGCTGAGTGTAAGTCTATATGGCGAGGACTGTGTGTCTATGCGTGGAGGGGCTGGGGGGCCCAGCAAGAGGCTTTGTACCAAACCAGAAAGTTCCTGGATTTGGCTCCCTCTGCCCTAAACAACCAGGGCCCTGTGTGGGCCCAGCCCTGGCCAGGCGCCTAAATTATCCTCCTCAAAACCCAGCTCTGTTACCTCTACAAGATGTCCTGAGAGCCTGGTGACTCACAGGGCATTGGGCAGGCTTGGCTGGGTGCACAAAGGGGCCATGCATTCTCAAAGAGTTCTCGAATGGAGTTTCAGGCATCTCGCCACCCCCACTGACCAATGTGGGTGTGGGATGGGTGTGGGCAGGGCACTTCTGGGATGACTGGAGACAAGTGAGACCTAGTGTTGCGGCCAGAACCTACCTCAAGTCACTTCTCTTGGCCTCTCTACCACTACCCTTTTTAGAGGCCTGGGGCGGGGAGGGGAGGATCAACCCAAGAATGCCAACTTTCAGGATGGTCAGGCTCCAGGTACGCTTCAGTGCTGCCCTGCCCGACCTCTTCCCCAGAAACGCAAACCTAGGCAAGCCTGGGTAGGTGAGGTGGATGAGGTTTATTCTGCCCTCTCCTTGTCTTTGGAGCCCCTGTCCCAGGGCGTGGGGGATGAGGGCTGTTTAAATCTCGGCTCTGCAGTCTCCTGCTGTGAGGCTTTGAGCAAGTTTCTTCACCTCTCAGAGCTCTACAGTCAGGAGACGCAGTTTTCCTCAGACTCAGCTGAAATAATGGATGTCGGCTACCAGATACAAATAGGTGCCAGCTGGACAGACATGCGCTGGATCCTCTCTCCCCACAGCTGTCCCCTCTTCTACAGATCCTGGTGGTCACAGAGCCCAGCCTGAGGCTCTTGTTCCAAGGGCATGCCCCTGTACTTGTGAGGACTGGAAAACCCCATCTGGGCCCCCTCCAGAGGGTCCTGGACCTCCTGGACGCAAGTCCAGATGCATCAGGAGGAAAAGTGAAGGCTGCCTCTCCCAAGGAAGCAGCTATGGCAAAGTGAGGGTGCTCAGATCACATCAGGAAGACACTACTGACGGTGCTGGGATCCAGGATGCCACGATGGACCACAAGGTTTCTGGGCCAATTGGCAACCCCAGGACAGTATGGGATGACTTGAGGTTACTTTTCCATAATTACATTTGTGGGATTTTATTGCATATTCATTTGTGAATGTAACTGTGATGTTTATTTTACTGTGGACTAAGTTCCAGTGTTCACCCCCACCCTACCCCACCCCATAGGAGAGTCTAGTGCTTGGTGTGGGGACACAGTCAGGAGGCTGGCCCTCAGACCCTCGTCTGAGGCAGGAGGCACAGCCTAGCCCCCTGAGGGAGAAGGCACACTTAAGGAGTATTTGAACCGAAGAAGACACTGATCTGCTATTTCATTTATTCCAAAAATATTTATTGGGCACCTACTGTGTGCCAGCACTGTTCTACAGGCTTGGGAATCCTCGGTGAACAAAATATACCAAAACTTCTGTTCTTGTGGAGCTTAAATTCTAATGGAAAGAAAAGAGACACAATAATAAACATAAGAAGTAAATTGTAGAGTATATTAGAAGGTGTACGAACAATTTTAAAAAGTAGAGTAAAGGAATTCAGGAATGGGAGACGCTTAAATTTTAAATAGGTTGGTCAGGCTGGATCTCACAGGAAAGGTGACATGTGAGCACAGACTTGAAGGAGGTGAGAGAGTGGGCCGTTCACAGAGATATCTGGAGAAGAGAATTCCAGGTATAGAGGACAGGCAGTGCCAAGGCCCTGAGGCAGGAGTGTGTCTGGTGTGTTGGAGGACCTGTAAGGGGGCCAGTGTGGCTGGAGCAGAGGGATAATGAGAGAAGGCAGAGAGGTAATGGGGACCAGGTCCTGCTGGGCCTTCTAAGGGCTTCCACTTTGACTCTGGGAGAAATGGGGAGCACTTGGAAGGTTTCAAGCCAAGGAAGGACATGATCTGACTCATGTTTTAAAAGAACCTCTGGCTGCCGGAAGGAGGAGTATCATGGAGGGACAAGGGCTGAAGCAGGGAGCCCAGTGAGGAGGCTACTTCTCTCCTACCTACAGATCTTTCCTGCACCATTGGAGGCCTCACATCCTCACATGCATGTGGAGAACTGGACAAACCAGCCCACTTGCCCAAGCTCTCTCTACCTCCACCTCCCACTAAAGCTACCCTTTAGTGCACACACCAGTCAGCAATGGGAGGAAGGCCTTAAAGAAGAGGCCTGCACAGGCCCTGTCAATGGGCTCAGGATGTCTGGGCAAATACTTTTGGGGTCCCAGATACCTGGAGGGCAGGCAGGGATATGTTACCTTGGCCTTGTGGTCTCTTCGTTCTGCAGAGTGTAGCTGGAGGAGAGCCAGAGTAAGGTCCTCTCAAGTACACAGTCCAGGGCAGGGGCCCTGGCTTCCCAGATCTGAGGACAGAAAAGGTACTGGAAAGGGTAGATGAGGGAGCTAGGCCCAACCAAGAGAAACGGAAGTGGCCCAGGTCTGCGAGCAAGCATACTGGGGCTCATCTCAGGAAGTGGGTTTCAGGCTGTAAGGCACACACACTCACCCCAAGAGTAAAAAATGGCTAGTTGTATTGCGGTGAGCAGAAGCCATGCTGCGCCAATGACAGGCAACGTGAAGTCAAGCTGCTGCCCTGGACAAGTGAGGCCTCTTCCTCATCTCAGCAGATGACATAATCACCACCTGGTTGCACACATAGGCTATTTGGGAGTCATTCTTGGCCCCTCTTCTCTCTTATTCCCATTAGCCATCAGCAAGTCTTGTTAATGCTACCTTTTAGGTCTGTCTCCAATCATTTTCTCTCACCCTACTCCAAGCTCCTTTTGTCGCTTTCCTAACCTCTACAATAGTTTGCTATCTGATCTCCCTGATGCCACTTCCCTCCCTCCAGTCTGTTCTCTCACAGCAACCAGTGTGATCTTAGTAAAACAGAGAGCTGACCATGACACACACAGCTTAAGATCCTCCTACTGTCTTCAAAATAGTTCAAATTCTCTAACGTCGCCTACAAACCCATTTATGATCTGGCCCTTGCCGACCAGTTTCATTTCTCCCCCCCTCAAACTCTTTAAGTTCCACTCCTGAACTTCTTTCACATCCTCTCATATGTGGTGCTCTCTCTCAGCTTGTGCACAATGGGGTCCTTCTGCATGGAGTGCCCTTTTCCCTTCTCTCCTGGCTTACTCCTAGTCATTCTTTTTTTCTCTTTTTTAAAAAAATTGAAGTATAATCTATAAACAGTAAAGTTCACCCTTTATAGTGTATAGTCCTGTGAAGTTTGACAAATCCATAGTCTTGTAACCACCACTACAATCCAGATACAGAACAGTTCCATCACCCCAAGAAATTCCCACATGCCCCTCTGGAGCCACCACTAGTTCCCATCACCAGCTCCTGGCACTCATCTCTTTTCTGCTTTGCATTTTCTGGAATGTCCTATAAGTGGAATCATTCAGTATTTATGTTGCCTTTTGAGAATGTTTTCTTTTACTTAGCATGATGCATTTGATATTCATCTACACTGCTGTGTCTATCAATTGTCTGTTTCCTCTTGATTGCTGAGAGTATTCCATTGTATAGACGTACCACAATTTATTTGTCCTTTCAGCCTGTGGTTAGGACATTTGGTTTTTTTCCAGTTTGGGGAGATTATGAACAAAGCCACTAGAAACATTTGCGTAGAGGGTTTTGTGTGCACATAAGTCTTCATTTCACTTGGGAAAATACCTAGGAGTGGGACTGCTACATGTGTAATTTTATAAGAAACTGCCAAACTGTATTCCAGAACTGCTGTGCTAGTTTCTATCCCTAGCCCAATACATGAGAATTCGAGTTGCTCCACTTCCTTACCAGTTCGCATTTGGTTTGTGTGGGTGTGCTGTACGTAGGTATTTCATTTCTTGACATTCTACTAAGTGTGCAGTGGTATCATATTGTGGTTTTAATTTCCACCTCCTTGAGGACTAACGTTGGTGAGTTTACTCATTCTTTTAAATCTCTTCTTGGTCTTAACTTCTTCCAAAAAGCCACTCTGCATGCTGACTCTGTAGACTGATTAAGTTCCTGCCCCTTGTGGTTCCACAACAAGCAACATTTATCTCCACCTTGGCCTTAAACCACTAAACGGCAATTGATTTCCTGTCCCCTCCCTGCTCACCACCCTGGACACACACACACACACACACACACACGACTGTGAGCTCCTGGAGGGTAGAAGCAACATCCTACTTCCTTTGGCATCTCCAGCCTCCAGTACAGACCTGAAACACAATCTTTATACAATATTAAATGAGCTAATTAATTGCTGAACAAATCAGAGAACGAACGGATGAAGGTAAATGGTTAGGAACAAGGTTTTGCAATCAGACTGGCCTGGCTGTGCCAATTAACCCTTTCTCTATTGGTGCCTCACACGAAGCTCACCTTATCAAAAGCAACGCGGACGATACGAATATTTACGGCGATGGCGGCACCGACGACGCTATCAGACACAGAGCCAAAGCGGAAGAGGCGGGGCCGGAAGCGGAAGTGAGGCGGGGAGCTAGCGCGTCTCAGTTGCCATGGAGACTGGCGAGCCGGAGGAGCAGGGGTCGACCGAGTCTGGGTCCTCCGCCTTCCGGGGGTCAACATGGACGCCAACTCCACGTCTGCTCCGGATCTGCAGCCCCAGCCAGTCCACCTGGCTGTCCTCCCTCGCCTACACCGAGCCCTTTCATTACAGGGGTCGGTCCCACCGCATCGCGCCGCGCCCCGAGCCGCGCCTGCTGCGTCTGCGCCCCACCTCGCTACGCACCCAAGACATCTCGCACTTGCTTGCTGGCGTGTTCCGCAGCTTGTACACTGCCGAGGTGATCGGCGAAGACGTGAGCGCGAGCTTGATCAAGGCCCGAGGCAGCGAGGATGCGCGGCACGAGGAGTTCGTGGACGAGCTGCAGCAGGTAACGCGGCGCCGTATCCCCGCGCGCTTGTGTGTCTCACCGGGGGCGCGGGGGCATCGCGTCTGCGGACAGTGCTGGGGACCCAAGGCGCGCCCGCAGAAAGGCGGCCTCCCGCAGGACTCCGCTGCTCGACAAGTGTCAGCACCTGCCGGGTGCCAGGCGCTGTTCCAGGCACGGGGGATGCAGTTGGGAAAGCGCAGACCAAGTCCATGCCTCAGTGTATCCGACATTCTAGTGGAAGGACACTCTGTACACACGTTTACACAAATACACACATAAGCCATATGTCTATAGCACCTATCTTTATTTCTCTACACACAAACACACGTTATATATTGCATATATAAATAAAACGACTGAGGCAAATAGCTGAATAGTTATTTCCTGAAGATGTTAAAGCTAAAAGTCACCCCACTTTGGGGTGCCTGCCTTTATATCACAAACCACAATCTTAACTGAGGCATTGATGCCCAGATTTTAGGAAGCACGCCCAGTCTCTGGAACTGCAACTGTGCTTCCTCATCTGTACCAGGAGGAAAGCAGCGGGCTTGGATACGCTCTTCTGCGTCTGACTGCTGACGACTCCCTTCAGGGGAGTCTCGGGTGAGCGCTTTCAAGCAGCTGAGGCAAACTTTGAAGGAGCTGACAGCTGGAGGCTGTCTACTCACTAGCTTTCTGCAACCAAGGTAGCAAGTGCTTCCTTGAAGAAGAGATCTGAGTGGCACAATGCTTTGTCTACCACAGGTGGGGTGCTAACTTGTATTTGGTATTTCCCAGAGTTTGGATGGCAGCTCTCTTTACTGTGAAACCAGGAGTCAGGAGACAGGGTTTCAGGCTTGACTCTGTTACTGACTTTGCTATGAAACCTTTAAGCTGTTTCCCTCTGTGAGTCTCAGTTTTCACATCTGTTAGGTTGGACCAGATGGTCTCTATAGTTCTATGACTGCTCTTCTGTGCTTCATGAGAAGCCCTGATGCTGGAGTGAGGTTGAGTAACGCCATGTGATCTCACCATATTTCTGTGCATTTGATCATCCACCTGCCAGATTCGGGAGATCTATAAGCAACGGCTGGATGAGGTCGAAATGTTGGAGAGACATATCATTCAGGCCCGCGCACGGGCCCTGGCGGAGAAAGAGCGGGTGATGCACCAGGCCAAAGTATCCGTCCTTGAGACCTTCATCAAGATGCCTCCAGGTGTGTATAAAGAACTCCCATATGCCCTTCACCCTGGTTCCCCAGACGTTAATATATTACTGCATTCATTGCCCACTCTCTAGTCCTATTCTGAACATTTGGAGAGCAAGTTGCAGACGTAATGTTTTATTACCATAAAACACTCCAGTGTGCATGTCCCCAAAACAGGGACACTCTTCTATGTAACCAGCATACAACCCTCCAAGCCAAGAAATCAGCATTGGTGCAACATTCACCACGAATTCACAAATCCCATTCAGATTTCACCAGCTGTTCCACAGTGGCTATTTCTCTTCTTTGGTCCAGGATCCTGTCTGGGAAGTCATGTTGCATGTGATTATCTTGTCTTTGTTTTAGACTCTTGAGTTTGGAACAATTCCTTGATCTTTTCCTGTCTTTCATGTTCTTGATAGTTGGTTGGTTTTTTTCCCCCAATTTTCTTTTATTATGGTAAAATTGCATATAACATAAAATTTACCACCTTAACCATTTTTAAGTGTACAGTTCAGTGGCGTTAAATACATTCATAATGTTATACAACCATCATCACCATCCATCTCCATAATTCTTTTCATCCTGTAAAACTGAAACTCTCTACCCATTAAACAATAAATCCCCCTTCCCCCTTCCCCCAACCCCAACCCCTGGCAACTATCATTCTACTTTCTGTCTCTATGATTTTGATTACTCTAAGTGCTTCATATAAGTGGAATCATGCAGTATTTGGTTTTTTGCAAATGGCTTATTTCACTTAGCATAATTTCAAGGTTCATGCATGTTGTAACATATTGCAGAATTTCCTTCATCTTTAAGGCTGAATAATATTCCATTGTGTGTGTGTATATATACACACACACACCACATTTTGCTTATTCATCATTTGTTAGTGGACACTTGGGTTGCTTCCACATATTGGCTATTCGAAGTAATGCTGCTATGAACACAGATGTACTACAAATAACTCTTTGAGACACTGCTTTCAATTCTTTTGGGTATATACCCAGAAGTGAAATGGCTGGATCATATATGGTGGTTATAGTTTTAATTTTTTGGGGAACCGCCATACTGTTTTCCACAGTGGCTGTACCGTTTTACATTCCCACCAACAGTGCATAAGGATTTCCATTTTTCCACATCCTCACTGACACTTGTTTTCTGGTTTGTTGTTTGCTTTTGATAGTACCCATTCTCATGAGTATGAGGTGGTATCTTATTGTAGTTTTGATATGCATTTCCTTCCCAATTAGTGATATTGAACATTTTTTCATGTGCTTATTGGCCATTTGTATATCTTCTTTGGAGAAATGTCTGTTTGAGCCCATTTTTTAAATTGATGTTTCTGCTGTTGAGTTTTAGGAATTCTCTATGTATTCTGGATATTTGTCCCATTAGATATATGACTTGCAAATATTTTCTCCCATTCTGTGGGTTGCCTTTTTACTTTGTTGGTAGTGTTTTTTGATGCACAAAAATTTTAATTTTCTTGAAGCCCAGTTTGTCTGTTCTTTCTTTTGTTGCCTGTGCCTTTGGTGTCATATCCAAGAAATCATTGTTAAATCCAATGTTATGAAGATTTTGCCCTATGGTTTCTTCTTAGAGTGTTACTGTTTTAGGTCTTACATTCAGGTCTTTGATTAATTTTGAGTTAATTTTTGTATGTGGTGTTAGATAAGGTTCCAACTTCATTCTTGCATGAGAATATCCAATTTTCCCAGCGCCATTTGTTGAAAAGACTGTCCTTTTCTCATCAAATGGTTTTGGCACCCTTGTCAAAAGTCATTTGACCATATATGTGAGGGTTTATTTCTGGGCTTTTTGTTCTGTTTCATTGGTCTCTATGTCTTTCTTTATGCCAGTACCATATTGTTTTGATTGCTGTAGCTTTGCAGTAAGTTTTGAAATCAAGAAGTGTGAGTCCTCCAGCTTTGTTTGTTCTTTTTCAAGATTGTTGTGGCTATTGAGGACTCCTTGAAATGCCACATGAATTTTAGAATGGGTTTTTCTATTTCTTTTTTTTTTTAAAGATTTTTTTTATTTTTTCCTTTTTCTCCCCAAAGCCCCCCAGTACATAGTTGTGTATTCTTCGTTGTGGGTTCTTCTAGTTGTGGCATGTGGGACGCTGCCTCAGCGTGGTCTGATGAGCAGTGCCATGTCCGTGCCCAGGATTCGAACCAACGAAACACTGGGCCGCCTGCAGCGGAGCGCGCGAACTTAACCGCTCGGCCACGGGGCCAGCCCCCAAGGGTTTTTCTATTTCTGCAAAAAACATCATTGGGATTTTGATAGGGATTGCACTGAATCTGTATATTACTTTGGGTAGTATTGACATTTTAACAATATTAAGTCTTCCAATCCATGAACATGGGATGTATTTCCATTTACTGGTCTTCTTTAATTTCTTTCAGCAATGTTTTGTACTTTTCATTGTACAAGTCTTTCACCTTCTTGGTTGGCTTTTAAGTATTTTATTCTTTTTGATGCTATTGTAAATCGAATTGTTTTCATAATTTTATTTTCATATTGTTTGTTGTTAGTGTATAGAAATGCAACTGATTTTTGTGTGTTACCTTTCAGTCCTGCTACTTTGTTGAATTCATTTATTCATTCTAACACTTTTTTTTGTGGGATCTTTAGGATTTTCTACATATAAGACCATATCATCTGCAATCAGAGAGAATTTTACTTCTTTCTTTCCAATTTGGATGCCTTTTATTTTTTTTCTTGACTAATTGCTCTGATTAAAACTTCCAGTACTATGCTGAATAGAAATGGTGAAGCCGTGTTTTCTTGCTTTGTTCTTGATCTGAGAGGAAGATCTTTCAGTTTTTCACCATTGAGTGTGATGTTTGCTGTGGGTTTTCATCTATGACTTTTATTATGTTGAGGTAGTTCCGTTCCTTCTGTTCCTAGATTTTTTAGTGTTTTTGTCATGAAAGGGTGTTGAATTTTGTCAAGTTTTTTTTCTGCATCAGTTGAGATGATCATGTGATTTTTTTTCCCCTTCACTTTGTTTGTGTGGTGTATTGCATTGATCAGTTTTCATATGTTGAACCATCCTTGCAATTCCAGGAATAGATCTCACTTTGTCATGGTGTATAATCCATTTAATATGCTGCTGAATTTGATTTGCTAGTATTTTGTTAAGGATTTTTGCCTGTGTGTTCATAAGGGATATTGATCTGTAGTTTTCTTTTCTCGTAGTATCTTTGTCTGACTTTGGTATCAGGGTAATGCTGGCTTCATAGGATGAGTTAAGAAGTGTTCCCTACTCTTCGAATTTTGGAAAAATTTGAGACGAATTGATATTAGTTCTTTAAATGTTTAATAGAATTCACCAATGAAGCCATTGGGTCCAAGGCATTTCTTTGTTGGGACACTTTTGATTCAATCTCCTTACTAGTTATAGGTCACTTTAGATTTTCTATTTCTTTATGATTTTGTCTTTGTTGGTTTTGTGTTTCTAGGAATTTGTCCATTTCATCTATGTTATCCAATTTGTTGGTGTAGAGTTGTTCCTAGTACTCTCTTATAATCCTCTTTATTTATGTAGAATTGGTAGTAATGTCCTCACTTTTGTGTCTGATTTTAGTCATTTGAGTCATCTCTCTCTTTTTTTTCAGTTGATACAGCTAAAGTTTTGTAATTTTGTTGATCTCTTCGAAGAATCAACTTTTGGGTTCATTGATTTTCTCTATTGTTTTTCTGTTCTCTACTTTGATTCTCTATGCTCTAATTTTTATTATTTCGTTCCTTCTGCTAGCTTTGTGTTTAGTTTGTTCTTTTTCTAGTTCCTTGCATTATAAAGTTAGGTTGTTGATTTGAGATCTTTCTTGTTTTTTAATGTGTTTATAGCTCTAAATTTCCTCCTTAGCA
This sequence comes from Equus caballus, assembly GCF_041296265.1. NCBI lineage: Eukaryota > Metazoa > Chordata > Mammalia > Perissodactyla > Equidae > Equus > Equus caballus. The sequence goes on along the minus strand of NC_091699.1, from coordinate 58,584,159 downwards.
CCACTTTCACTGTGTCCCATAAGTTTTGGTATGTTGTGTTTTCATTTTCATTTGTCTCTAAGTATTTTCTGATTTCTCTTGTGATTTCTTCTTTGATTCATTGGCTGTTTAAAAGTATGTTGTTTAATCTCTACAATTTAGTGAATTTTTCAGTTTTCCTTATGTTATTGATTGCTAACTTCATCTCGTTGTGGTCAGAGAAGAAACTTTATATGATATATTTCTTTTTAAACCTATTGAGACTTAATTTGTGGCCTAACATATGGTCTGGGAAACGTCCCATGTGCATGTGAGAAAAACGTGCATGCTGCTGTTGTTGGGGAGTGTTCTGTATAAGTCTGTTAGATCTAGTTGGTCTACTGTGTTATTTAAGTCTTATGTTTCCTTATCTTCCGTCTGGTTGTTCTATCCATTATTGTGAGTAGGATATTCAAGTCTCTAACTCTTATGGTAGAACTAGTTATTACTCCCCTCAGTTCTGTCAATTTTTGCTTCATTATTCTTATGGTCTGTCATTAGGTGTTTAAATGTTTATAATTGTTATATCTTCTTGCTGTATCAAACCTTTTATTAATGTATAATGTCCTCATTTGTGTCTTATAACCTTTTGATTTGAAGTCTATTTTGTCTGAAATTAGTACAGCCATCCCTGCTCTCTTTTGGTTACTATTTGCGTGGGATATCTTTTCTCACCCTTTCACTTTCAGTCTGTTTGTGTCTTTGGATCTAAAGTGAGTCTCTTACCTTTATGATTTTAATAAAATAATTGAAAAAAAGTAAAGTGAGTCTCTTGTACATGTCATATATTTGGATCTTGTCTTTTTATCTATTCTGCCAATCTCTGTCCTTTGATTGGAGAGTTTAATCCATTTACATTTAAAGTAATTACTGATAAGGAAGCACTTCTGTCATTTTGCTATTTTTTCTATATGACTAATAGCTCTTTTATCTCTCATTTCCTGCATTACTATCTTCTTTTGTGTTTAGTCAATTTTTTGTAGTGAAATGTTTAAATTCCTTTCTTATTTCTTTTTGTGTATGTTTAATAGCTGTTTTCTTTGCAATTACTATAGGGATTACATTTAACAGCCTAAAGTTGTAACACTTTAATTTGAATTTATACCATCTTAACTTCAATAACGTGCTAAAACTGTGCTTCTTTACAGCTCCATACCCACCCCTTTCAGTTGTTGATGTCACAAAATTACATCTTTATACATTGTGTGCCCAGAAACATAAACTAATAATTCTTTTAAAGGCATTTGTCTCTTGAATTATGTAAAAGACAAGGCTTCGAGTTACAAACTGAAGTTACTATAATATTAGCATTTAGACTAATAGTTGTTTTTTTCTTTCTTTATATTAGTCTCTTAAATCATATAGAAATTTTTTATAATTTCCCACATATTTACCTTTATCGAGATCTTTATCTCTCCATACAGCTTCAAGTTACTGTCTAGTGACCTTTCATTTCACCTGCAGGACTCCCTTGGGCATTTCTCACAGGACAAGTCTTAGTGGTAACAAACTCCCTCAGCTTTTGTTTATCTGAGAATGTCTTAATTTCTCTCTCACTTTTGAAGGACAGTTTTGTTGGATATAGGAGTCTCTTTTTTTTTTTTTTTTAAAAGATTGGCACCTGAGCTAACAACTGTTGCCAATCTTCTTTTTTTTTTTTTTTCCTGCTTTTTCTTCCCAAGTCCTCCCAGTACATAGTTGTATATTTTAGTTGTGGGTCCTTCTAGTTGTGGCCTGTTGGATGCCGCCTCATCATGGCCTAATGAATGGTGCATGTCCGTGCCCAGGATCCGAACCAGTGAAACCCTGGGCCGCTGAAGCGGAGCACATGAACTTAACCACTCGGCCACAGGGCCAGCCCCATGGATATAGGATTCTTGGTTGACAGTTTTTCCTGTTAGCATTTTGAATATATTGACCCACTGCCTTCTGGCCTTCGAGATTTCTGATGAGAAATCTGCTGATAACCTTATTGAGGATCCCCTGTATATAATGAGTTGCTTCTCTGTTGCTGCTTTCAAGAGTCTCCCTTTGTCTCTGGCTTTCAAAAGTTTGATTATAATGTATCTTGATGTGAGTTCGTCTTACTTATAGTTTGTTGAACTTCTTGGGTGTTTATATTCATGTATATCATCAAATTTGGGAAGTTTTCAGCCATTATTTCTTCAAATATTCTCTCTGCCCCTTTCTCTCTCTTCTTCTGGGGCTCTCACATGTGAATATTGGTCCACTTGATGGTATCCCACAGGTCCCATAGGCTCTGTTCACTTTTCTCTGGTCTTTTTCCTTTCTATTCCTCAGACTCAATACTTTCCATTGTTCTGTCTTCAAGTTTAGTGATTCTTTCTTCTGCTTGCTCAAATCTGACTTTGAATCCCTTTGATGGTGAATTTTTCATTTCAGTTATTGTACTTTTCAGCTCCAAAATTTCTTTTGATTTCTTTTTAGGTTTTCACTCTCTTCATTAATCTTTTTTGTGTGTGAGAAAGATTGGCCCTGAGCGAACACTTGTTGCCAGTCTTCCTCTTTTTTGCTTAAGGAGTAGTGACCCTGAGCAAACATATGTGTCAGTCTTCCTCTATTTTATGTGGGACACTGCCCACCACAGTGTGGCTTGATGAGCAGTGCTAGGTCCATGCCCAGGATTGGAACCTGTGAACCCCACGCCAGCAAAGCAGAGTGTGCGAACTTAACCACTATGCCACTGGGCCAGCCCCCTCTTTATTAATATTTCCATTTTGTTCATACATAGTTTTCCTGACTTTATCCACATCTTCCTTTAGTTCTATGAGCATCTTTAAGGCAACTGTTTTAAAGTCTGTCTAGTAGATCTGCAGTCAGGTCTTTTTCAGGGACAGTTTTTGTTGATTTATTTTTTCACTTTGAATGAACCATATTTTCCTGTTTGTTTGTATGTTGTGATTTTTTTTTATCGTAGACTGGGTATTTGAATCTAATAATGTGATAACTCTGGAAATCAGATTCTCCCCCTTCCCCAGAGTTTGCTGGGTTTTGTTATTGTTTTTGTTTATTTAAATTATTGTAGGCTGTCTGTGCTGAGGGTCAGCCTGAGGTATAAACTTAAGGTCTTCTCAGGTCTTTTCTGAGCCTTTCCCTGGGCGTGTGTGGTCATGTTCTCATTTTCCCTTTATAGGCAGTTGTTTTTGAATGTCCTAGTCTTTAATATCTGGTTCCCAAAAGGGGAAAAAGAGGAGGATGAATGGGGTGGTGGGGAGGTGACAGCCCTTTAAATTCCCTGGAAGTCACTTTAGCTGGAGGGGGTGGTGGTGCAACGGTAGGAAAGGTGCAACAACAAAAGCTACTGACCTCTTTGTCTACAACCTCTGTGATCAGAAGCAGTAATCTGCGATCAGAGCATAGATCCCTGATATTTAGAGACCAGAGTCCTTTGTGCTCACCCTGGCTCCCACAAACTGTGTGCATGTTGCTCCAGGAACACATGCATAGATGCCTTTCCTGAGGCTGGGATGGGGAAAGGGTAGCTGCAGCAGTGCCAAGAGCTGAAGTTAATTGCACTTTACTGTCCAAGTCTTCCCCTGGAATTTATAGGCCTTCAACTGACTGCAGAGTTCCAAAATAGTTACATTAGACTGATTCTGCCAGTGCAATTATTGTCTGGGTAGAGAGGCAGATTTCTGGTGCTTCCTACTCCACATTTTCCCATAATCCTCTTTCTTTACACTTCTTGACAGGCCTTTCATTCTGTGGGATGGTTCCAATGTTTCTTCATGACTGGACTCAGGCTCATCCTTGGCAGCAACGTCACATAAATTATGCTGTGCTCTTCTCACTGTGGCACATCAGAAGGCATAGGTGATGTTGACCTTGCTCACCTCGTCAGGTTGATGTCTGCTGGAGTTCTCCATATTAAATTCTCCAAATTAAATTGTAATTGACTAGTATTTTGTGGAGAGGTATTCTCAGATTTCACCAGTATCTTGTTCCTCATCAAAGCTCCATCACCACAGCACCAGCATTCACTGAAAACTTTTCTCAATACCTCTCTGGTGATACTTTCTTTAATCAATTTTTGTTAAAGAAATTGGGTTATTTTTCTTATAGACTTGTCCATAGTCTGGGTTTTGCAGATTTCAATGTTGTGTGTCATTTAACCTAGTCTAATGATCCCTGTATTTCCTGCAGTTCAGTAATTAGTTCTAGAGACTTCATGAGGTTTAGGTTCAGGTTTTTGGGGAAAGGGCAAAACCACTTCAGGTGGTTCTGATTCTGTGTGCTTCCTTCAAGAGGTGCACGATGTCTGACGTCTCTCTTTTTATTTATTTATTTATTTATTTATTTTTTAAGATTTTATTTTTTTCGTTTTTCTCCCCAAAGCCCCCTAGTACATAGTTGCATATTCTTCGTTGTGGGTCCTCCTAGTTGTGGCATGTGGGATGCTGCCTCAGCGTGGTTTGATGAGCAGTGCCATGTCCGCGCCCAGGATTCAAACCGATGAAACACTGGGCCGCGTGCAGCGGAGTGCGCGAACTTAACCACTCGGCCACGGGGCCAGCCCCTGATGTCTCTCTTTTTATGATGCTGGCAGCCTTTGTCTGGATCTATTATTTCATTAGGGGTTGTAAATTATAATGAAATGCTAATGGTACTGGAGTACCTCTATAAAGAGAAACATTTCAGCAACTACTTTGGTTACCCCAAGGTAGGGACAGAATTAATCCTTTCATCTTATTTGCCAGTTTTTAAAATAGTGGGTTGGTTCCACTAGCATCTTCTGAAGGCGCTAATGAGGTTTGTTTGGTTCATTTTTATAGTATCATTGTGAACTCATGGATTTCATAACTACAATTGTATTTATTATCCTTATTGATGCTCAAGTTGTCCCATCTTTGGCCACCTGGAGCCATTTCAGCTTGACTCCTAACTCTCTTGATGCAACATCCGTTGTCTTTTATAACATTCCTTATTTTGGGAATGGTCACATGTTCCAGGTTCATCTTGTGTATTTATTGCCCCAGACCTGGAATCAGCCATTTCTCCAAGAAGCCCTGGTTCCTTTTATTTCCCCCAAGACTTTGGTCTATCCTCCTGCATCCCTGGAAATTATCATTTTCCAGTGCAGGAGGCAGAAGGGACAGTGCTTTTAGGGTTAGGAGACCTGACATATCTGTGACCTGGAGGGAGGGAAAAGCAGAAGATGTAGTGGCTCAGAAAGGCATTACCCTTATGGGGTCCATCACACTTCTAGGGACCAGATGCTGTGGGAGATGCGCTGCATAGGTTATCCCACTGAATCCTTGCAATGACCTTCTGAGGTAGGCTTTCTCTCCATTTTACAGGTATGAGAACCAAGCTTAGAGAGAAGATCAAATAAACTTCCCTAAATTCCCACAGCTCAGAAGGGCTGGGACCCATGTTTGAACTTGAGTGTGTCTGCTGTCAGAGCCCATCTCTTTCTTCAGTCAGGAGGAGGAGGAAGGATCATTGACCAGGCGCAGTGTCACACAGGTGTAGATGACTTCCCTTAGGGTATGGCTCTGGGCGTGAGGCCCTATCCTTTGTCAGGCCTGCCACCTTAGACGCTCAGATCCTGTTAACTGGTGAACACTCAGCGCGGGTTCCTTCTTTCCTCCTGCTTGCCCCTCCACCAAGCAGAGTCATATAGCTGCCAGGACCCCTCCCTCAATTGTGGATTTAGACAGAGATTATTGGTAGCAGATTCTCAGGAGGTTGTATTGGTTGCCTGGTATGCCCTGAGCCCTGGGAGTGAGATACTATCCCTGTCTTTGGTAGGATTCTTTTGGCTGGAGATTAGGGGAGACCAAATAATTGTTTGGGTGGTGGGTTTTTTTTTTAATGAAAATGAAATAAAATATTGAGAACTGGGAAACAAACATCAGTTGGGAGAGTTTTTCAATGACCTTCATTTTATTTTTTACCCACGATAATATTGTTATAATCAGACATTATCTGCCCTGGTTTCTCAGTCTTCTGCTGGTAATGTTTCTTTTATTTCAAAAGTAGCAGAAGTAGAGACCTTAATGCAGATCCGTGGACACCCCTCTGGTTCCTGTTTCTCAGGGCGGGGCAAGGTGACCCATGAACCTCTTCTATAACTTAGATGATTGATGGTGAGGACATGCCCCTGATACCTTTTTCTTTCTCTTTTTAAAGATTTTATTTTTCCTTTTTCTCCCCAAAGCCCCCTGGTACATAGTTGTATATTTTTAGTTGTGGGCCCTCCTGGTTGTGACATGTGGGTTGCCGCCTCAGCACAGCTTGATAAGCGTTGCCATGTCAGCACCCAGGATTCAAACCAGTGAAACCCTGGGCCACTGAGGCAGAGCGTGTGAACTTAACCACTCGGCCACGGGGCCGGCCCCCCCTGAAACTTTTCTCATTTGAGGCACAGAGGCAGCCTTTCTATTTGCTAATACAGATGTCACAAGGTAGCAAATCTGTGTAAATTCTCCAGACAGATGGAGAAAGATCAGAATTCTGCAAAACATCTTGTCCTTTCATTCCCTTCCCTTGCTGATAAGTTGTCCACATTATCTTTTGGGAAACGAAACAGCCAGCCTCTTGCAAAGCCACGCTCAGGAGCCTATGGTCATTGTGAAGCCCACACTTCCCAGGTGGAGGAGGATGGTCACAAGACCAGTGCAGGGTTTTCCAAGGCTCACCTGGTACATAATCCAGGCTGGACATGGAGAGAGACTTTCCAAAGATCTGATAAACAAACTGCCCCCTGCTTCTGCAGACATAACACCTAACTGCCCACACCCTGGGGGAGGATGTGGGGAGAATGGTATCAGAAGAGAGGACACATCTCCTTCCCACATGGCCTTTGCCCTTTGTGTGGAAGTTTGATCTTTTAATATTTCAAATAGGCCATCTCCAAAGTCCTTGGGAACTGGGCTGGTCTGTGTCAACTTGGCATTGCTGCCACTCCCTGCTGAGGTCTCTGTATTGCAAAAGAGAGGCCAGGGACTGCATTTCCCAGAATGTACCTGTCCTCAGCGGTTCCAGGATAGGTCACTGATGAGAGGCCCTTGGTGTGTTTTGGAAGGGGAGACTGCTATTCACAAGAAGTGGTAGCAGGCAGATGATGGAGGAGCTGTGAGTTTCACAGCAGCTTCCAGATAATTTCTTGAGAACCCTCTGTCTCAGTGCTGCTGGCTTAAGCTGTTAATGAAGGCTTCCTTGACCTTCTTTCTCCCATTCCATAATCCCCTACATTCAACCCCTTTGTATATGATATACATAGAGTGATTTCTGTTTTCCTCCTCACACCTTGACTATTAAAATAACTGGGTCAAACCTCAAAATTCCTAAATTAACATATATGATGGGAGAAACATGTATTCTTCACCTGTAACCTTGGTTATAGGGAACCTCCAAAGGGAAAGGCCATTTAAAGATACCATATTGGTTAATGGAGCAAGCAACAAGTTTGAAAACTTCCAAGTCTTCTGTTCATCTTATTTATTCCTTAATTTTTATCAAATTATTAATATACATGGTTTAAAAAAATTAGTTTAGAAAAGCTTCTAATGACATATAAAAAGCCTCCACCCATGTCATTATAAATTTGTCCAAACCCATAGAGTGTACGACATCAAGAGTGAACTGTGCTGTAAACTACGCATTTTGGGTGATAATGGTGTATCAATGCAGGATAGTTAATTGTAACAAATCTACTACTCTGGTGGGGGATGTTGATAATGGGGGAGGCTATGCATGTGTGGGCATAGTGGGTATATGGGAAATCTCTGTACCTTCTGCTCAATTTTGCTACAAACCTAAAACTCTCTAAAATATAAAGTCTATTGAAAAAAAAATCCTCTACCTCGTCTCTCCCAACCTCAGTCCACTTGCCTAAAGTGGCCATTTCTAGCTTTAATTCTTATGGATACCTCTAAGTAATATGTCTTTACTGTTTCTTGGCTCATCAGCCAACGATATTAATGAGTGACTTCCCACTCTATTAAGTGAGATTTTCTCTTTCATTGGTCAGTGGGTCAGTTGGGGATTGGCTGATCTACACTGGCTTGAGCTTGGCTGGTTAAACAGACTTCAAGCTGTGGGTCCAACTGAACTTGACTTTTTGAGGCAAGTTGGGCTCTGGTCTGCTCCATATAGATTCATACCAGGGTCCAAGATGAAGAGGCAGGAGCTCCTTTCAGGGCCAGGAAAGCTCTTCTCATGATGATGGCAAAGGCATAGAGGGACGGCTCTGCTGTGCAGCATATTTCACACCCTGCTAACGTCTCATTGGCCAAAGCATGTCACGTGGCCAAAGTCAAGGGTGGAGAAGTGCCCTGTGAGTCTAGTAGCAGGAACTGCAAAGTCACATGGCGAAGGGCGTGGATACAGAGAAGGGTGAAGATTTGGGGCCATTTGTTCAATCTACCAGACTTCTCTTAATTCTATTATGTTATAGACTTCTCCTTGAGAGACAGTATTTTAGCTCAAATAATACCACAACACAGCCTTGTCCAAAGGTTGACTTCTTTTAAGTGGCTGGTAAACACTTGCTGATTAGTTTCTCAAATCTCAAAATTGCCACAGGGTTCTGAGAAAGAATTCTGTTAGAATGTTTAGGCTTGGAGGATGAAAAAGTTCTGGTACAAGTTCTTCAATGTCAGCCTGGCTTGAAACACCTTTGTCCTCGTTCCCTTCTATGTAGTGAAGACTGTCTTCAGATGGTGTGTGGATAATGAGTTGCTGCAGAAACATCATTTGATCTGCCCAGATGATTACTACAGCGATACAGTGCCGTTTTGCTCTGCACCTAAAGGTAATGCTTCTTTACATTCTTAGAGCCTCTGATATCATTCCAGAAAAGTTCTTTAGTAGCAAGACCACATCAGCCACCTTTGCTGCTATTTCCTCATTCATATATTTTTTTCCCTTTTTAAAAATTTTGATAGTGACTATTGGGAATGTCAAATCTGAGTACGCCACTTCCTTACTAATTCCCTAACACTGCAAGACAAAAGTCTCAACTCCTCAACATGGAATATGATGTTCTTGTCAGTTGCTCTGTGCCAAGAGATGTGAAAATGTTTAGAAATGTAGTTGAATAAACCAAGAGAGGGAGGGTCTGAAGACGTTGATAGGCAAGGGAGCAAATTCCTCATGGAGTCAGATGTGGACCTTTGGGTTTTCCCATACCCCATACAGGAAAAGCACGACTTTTTATCTTTTGAATTTGGAGGGAAGGTAGGGTAAGCAGGCAGAGAAGGATGTGTATGTGTGTGTGACATTGGGCCAATTTCCTGTGATATGGGAAGCAAGATCTTCTGAGAATGAGTGGGGTGGAAGGCTGGGTTGTGGGCTTGAGCAGGGAGGTAGGTTTTTGGAAGAGTCACTGTGTGGATCAGGAAAAGTCACTGTGTGGCTCCTGTGGCCAAGCTTCAGGATGGCCTTGTGGTGCCAGGCTTAGAAGACAAGCTCACGAGCAGCCCCCATTGGTGGGACTCTTTGATGATCTCTGGGGCTTTGGAGTTGAAAAGGTGTTTGGGGTGGAAGAATTGGGATCCAGAGAATTGAGGGTGCCGAAGAGGAAACGGTTCCACTGACAGCCCCAGCCACGTAGAGAAGTCAGGCCAGAAAGAGGTAGCAGAATCAGGGATCATGAGATATTAAGCCACTTAGTACTTTAGTGGGAAACTCATTGTCTCATGCAGATAAATAAGGTGGAATTAACATGTATTGAGGATTTACCAGGCCTTGTGCTTAGAAATATGTGGTGATACCAGTTTCATTGCATTCTTGCTAGCAGTGAATGTTCTCATTTAACCTTTTAGAGATGGTCTTATAGATATAAAAAGCTAATACAAACTTTTATCCCTCATGTGAACTTTTTAAGAAGCGTGTTCACATATGGGGTATGTGTACGTGTGTGTGTGTGACAGTGGTCTACTCATGTTCTTTGACCGTGTTTGACAACTGAACAAATGCTCTAGTCCTAAGTCTTGAGTCCTTAGAATAAGTTCCAGGAGTAATTTATGTGCTTAAGAGCAATTACATCTGGTGTAGTAAATATGAAAGTTTAGGAAAAAATATCAAGCTAATTGTGGCTTTGGTGTTTTTATTTAGTCATCTTAGAAACATCCACCTCCTCACCTTGGTATGGTCATTTAATTTGTTTCCTTGGTGCCATAGGCACCTCTGTCCCTGGATATGCAAAACAGACAATTAGTTGTGAGAAGCGTTCCATCCCAAAGAAAGAGCTGAGCAAGGAGTCTGAAGCTTCATGCAGGAAGACAGTCACTAAATTTGAAGACCAGTTAGACTACACTGTGGACAGCCTGACATGGGACTCATCTTTAAAGGCCAAACTCAAGACCAAAGAAACTTCCAAGGTTAGTGTTGAAGCCTGTGCACAGCGGTGTGTGTAGGCAGTGGGGACAGGGAGATGATGAGCAGGAAGGAGTTGTAGATGACACAAGAAATTGTGATGGGTCCACAGCGAAACAGAGAGGAGAGGTTGTATCGCCTGTGTGTGGGTTATGCTGTTGGCCAAGATGTCAACACACACAGTCCCTCTGCCTGTCATTGACTCTCTACCTTTTTGTGTTTCAAAGAAAGCAAGTCCACCAAAGAATAAAAACTGGATGAACCACTTACGTATGCCACAGAGAGAACGGGAGCGACGTCTGCTTGCCAGAATGGAGAGTCGAAACCGCTTCCTAAAAAACCCTCGATTTTTCCCTCCTAACACTCCGCATGGAGGCAAATCTCTTCTCTTCCCTCCAAAGAAGCCAGCACTGATAGGAGAATTCCAGAGTGAAAAGCTGGGACAGAGGTGGGTCTTTGCCTGACTCATATTCTCAGAAAATCTGACCCTTTAGAGTATAACCCAGAAGGTCCTAGGTCTGGTCTGGCTCATGGAGGATTCTAGATTTTTGGAGGGCAGGGTGTCAGTATCAGAACATAGCAGGGGTGGCCTTTGGACATTTTCCAGAGTCCAGGGTTTGTACTTTTCTGACCTGCCAGGGTCTTGAGGAATAAGGATTAGTGTTGACTCTTTGTTTATGTCTGAATAGTCTGGTTCAAATGGGAGAGATCTCTATAGCTATGTGCTCCTTCCATTGGATTCATATGTCTTGGAATATGAACTTAAACATAAAAATGTTTAAAATTTGATTAATTACAAATAATTACTATGAATTGTGATTTTTTTCTTTAAGAGAGTGCCTTGGCTATATTTCAGAAATTGTCTTTATGAAAGGAATGAGTTGCTTCATGGGTTCATAGTTTCAATGGACTTAAAGCTTAATGTTTCTTTGTTAGACAAATAAGATATTTTTATTAAAAAAAATTAGAAAAGACTATTGCAAAGAAAAACAGCACCTATATTAAAAACCTAGTTAACACATTAATGTTTTAGCTTCCAGAGTTTTTCCTGTGCATATTGAAGTGAAATATGCAGCTACATACAGTATCTTCATAAATATCTGCTCATGCTGTAAAATTATTTTATAACCCTTAACAGCAACAACAAAACACAACAAATGACATGTTGTGAATATCTTTGGCTTGGATGTGTTTATTTTACGTGAATCAATTATTATATAACATTTCATCACTTGGATGAAACTAACAGCCTTTCTCCCCCTCTCTGCCTCCCACAGTTGTGATGATGTTCCAGTGTTTCTAGCTAAGCCACCAATTGGGTTTTTCACAGATTATGAAATTGGGCCAGTTTATGAGGTAAAAAATCTTGTTTCTTTACCAATACCACTCCATCGGCTTCCTTTTTAAAAAAATCTTTATTATAGAATTTTAAAACCATACACCAAACTAGGGACAAGACTATAACGAACCTTGGGTGCCCCTCACTCAGCTTCAATAGTTATCTACATTCTGCAAATCTAGTTCCATCTGTTAGCACCACCACTTCTCTGTGTGTGTGTCTGTGTGCACATGCATACACTGGAGTATTTTAAGGGAAAGCCTAGATGTCAGGTCATTCTTCAGTTAATACTTCAGTATCTCTAGCAGATAAGAACTTTTAAAAAATAAGCATTATCACACCCAGCAATATGAACAATGATTCCTTAATATCAACTAATATCCATCCATGTCTAATTTTCTTCCATTTGTTAAAAGAAATAGTCAATTTATAATTGGTTTCATTGAATCAGAATCAAACATTGCATTTGGTTGAAATATCTCTTATTTATTCTTTAATTCGTAATCTTCCTCCATTTCCTACTTTTTGAAAATGCCATTTATTTGTTGAAGAAACTGCTGTTTCTTACATCCTGGATTTGGCTAATTGCATTATTGTGGTGACATGAAACATGTTCCTTTATCTTATTTTCTATAAACTTGTAGTTATATATAGGCATTTGATTCGATTCATGTTCAGTTTCTTTTGGCAAGCATACTTTGGTGGTGGCGTGTATTTCTTGCATCCCATCGGGAGGAGCTTGATCTCTGGTTTTCCCATTATCAGTGATGAATGGCTTCAGGTGTTGTGAGCCTGATTCCTCATTTATAAAATTCTGATCAACCTTTTATTTGATGATGGTTTTAGTAGCCCCAGATGATTGTTGCCTAGATCTATTTCTTTTAAATTAGGAGTTACAAAATGGTGATTTCTAATTCTATTACTCCTCCTGCATTTATTAGCTGTGATTTTCTGTTTTAGTAAACTTTAACTTCTATTCCTGTCCCCTCTTCATTGTACTCTCCTTACTCCTACAGATAACTATTTCTATTACTTTGGGTTCTTCCATTGTTTCTTTTTGGACTCATAAGCAAGTATGTAGATATATTTGAACCCCCTCTCCTTCTTACTGTCCTCTATTCCTTGCTGGTTTCACTTAACAGTATATCCAGCGAATCCCCCAAGAACAGTATATGGAGACTTTCGCCATTCTTTTTTCCCAGCTTCCTTCTTAATGCTAGCCTCCCACCATCCTGAGGAATCAGATCAAGACCAAGCTGCCAACTCTGCTCACCAGGTGCAAACAGCTAGGCCTAATCATGGCGCTCCTTTCACACGCATGTGGATTGCACTTTTCAGTTTAAAGAGCATTTGCCAATCCATAACTCCTTAGGAACTCTCAACCACCCATGGCACAGGCAGACGAATATGTCAGTCCTATATGCTAAGGAAAGCATTTTGTTTACTTCTTGAACTTAACAGTTATGTGTTCTCTTTTGGACGTCTGTGTCTGGCTATCACATTTCAAAGACAGTTGGAGAAGCTGGCAAGGACTCAGAGAAAGGGAGCTAAAATAATTTCAGTCGGGGAGTAGAATGGGGCACAGGGAGAGCTGCCCAGGGACATCTGAAAGCTATTTATCTGCAGGACTTGAAGGTGCCGTCTGTGAAAGCCTGTGGGTGAGGCACACACAGCCTGCATGAAACAGTCTCCCATCTGTGCCTAGCTTCCTCCTGCTCAGCCCTTTCCTCTTGCTTAGTTGTCACTTCTCTGAAAAATCACCCTGACCTTTCCTGACTGGATTAAATGTCTCAAGGCAGGCTCTTTTTGTACCATTTGCTCTTTTGTGGCACAATTTTATATTTATCTTCCCCACTAGACCGTAAGGTCAACAAGGCCAAGAATTATTTCTGGGTTTGTGTTATCATTTTACTGTTAGTATCTGGCATATTGTAGGTCCTCACTAAATATGTGCTGACTGAATTATGCAAATACTTGATTATATGGGTCTACCTCTCAGCCTTACCTATTCTGATAAGGTAAATCAAGAACAAATGAAAGGTGCCATATTCTACAAATATATATATATATATATATATATATACGTGTGTGTGTGTATATACACATATATGTGTGTGTGTGTGTATGCATGTGTGTGTATATATATATATATATGACTTCCCAAGGAGTTTTGGTAAGTTGGTGAATGACAGCTCACAAATGGATTAGTAAGGTATTTATTCTTTTAGAAGGTTCCTAAACATAAGAAATGTTAAAATATATATAGGGAAGTATATGTAAAATAATATTAAAATTAAACAAAGTACAATGTAATGATTATGACTTTGTAAAATTGAGTACATATGACTGTAAGAAGCCACCCATGGTGCACAGAGAATCATACATAGTTTCAGGGAAGGATTTATGGTATCATTTTTTCCGTAAACTTGTATTGATATTGATGAAGCCTTTTAAATTAAAAAAATATATTAATAAGAATTATGTTTTTCACTGTTGTAGAAAGAAGTTACAATAAGGAAAAGGGGAATGCTAGAATGAACTTTATGGTGCTAGATTGTAGTTGGAGGTATAAATATGGATTCATGGGTTAAAAATATGTGTGTATGTGTGTGTATTACACATACACACAGATGGATAGATACAAGAATAAATATAGATGTATGTCAATGTGTAGATTAGTGCACTTGCATAGATTTCCTACTTGTATGCACTGAGAGGGATGGAAATAGTGATACCCAGTAGCAGATCTAAGTTGCTAAGTACTGTTCTCCAACAAAAGGAACCAGGGCTCCTTGGAAAGCTGGTTGATTCTACGGTTGAGGCCGGGAAAATATAAGATGAACTAGAGCATCTAATGGTGCCAGAAGGTAAGGAAGTGCTGAAAAGAGAGAGAGAGATGGGGAGGGGAATGTCAAAAGGACACAGCTCCCAATGGCCAAAGTTGGAACAATTCAAGCAGCAAAATAGATAGTAATGGTATTTGATTGTAACCCAAAGAATAAAATAAATATTCATGAGTCCATAGTGATATGAGTAAATATCTGAATAAATAAGTGGGGAAGAAGGGACAACTCTTTGTTACAGAAGAATTCTAATTAATAATATAGAAAGAATGAGAGAAATAAGAGATCATTGTTAGATATCACACTAATCAAGTCTGCAGGTAAGATATACCAATAGATGCTAAAATTAGTGGGTAAAATTTTAAGCAGAAACGGATAATTGCATAGTCTCTCCCCGAGTGTTTAGTAATTACAAAGGAAAAATAGTAACTGTAGCATGGAGAATCTTGGCAGACACCACTTTAACCAGGTGATTAAGGTTAACAACACCACTAAGACGACACGTCAATATCATATACCCCTGCTATGAAATACTGAGAAGGGCACATCACTTTTGTGCCCTTGCAAATAATGTATAACTTCAATCTAATCATGAGTAAACTTCAGGCAAACCCAAATTGAAGGACATTCTAGAAGGGCATTCTACACATTAACTGACCACTACTCTTTAAAAGGCTCAAGGTCATAGATAGCAAGATTGAGGAACTGTCACAGATTGGAGGAGACTAAGAAGACATGACAACCCAATGCAATTTCAGACCCTAGATTGGATCCAGGAATGGGAAAAGGACGTTACTGCACAAACTGGAAAAGCCCACATGGTTTATTTAATATCTTGTCCCAAGCTTAATTTCTCAGTTTTGATCATTGTTCTATTGTTATGTAAGATGTTAACATACGGGGAAGCTGCATGAGGAGTATTTGGGAACTCTCTGGATTATTTTTGGAACTCTTATTAATCTATTATTATCTCAATATAAAGCATTTAAAATATGTGTGTATTGGTGGGGCAGGCCCCAAGGCATAGTGGTTAAGTTCAGCACACTCTGTTTCGGCTGCCTGGGTTTGCAGGTTCAGATCCCTGGCATGGACCTACACCACTTGACAGCCATGCTATGGTGGTGACCCACAAATAAAGTAGAGGAAGATTGGCACAGATGTTAGCTCAGGGCTAATCTTCCTCAAGCAAAAAAAGAGGATGATTGGCAACAGATGTTAGCTCAGGGTGAATCTTCCTCAAGAAAAAAAATATATATCTCCGTGTGTGTTTGTGTGTGTGTGTGTATTGGGGAGACTTCCAGCTATGGCAGTATTGTAACTAGATAACTTGAAAGAACAGGAATATACAAAAAATGAAAATTCTAGAACTGAAACTAAATACTCACTAGAAAGGCTTAGTAGCAAATGAGACAGATGAAGAGAAGACTTGCAGATAGGTCAGTAGAAATTATCCAGATTAAAGCATAAAGAAAAGGATGAAAAATTACACAAAATAGAATTTTAAAATGTGGGACATAGTAAACAGGTCTGTTGTATAACTGAAGTCCCAGAAAGAGAGGAGAGAGAGAGAGAATGGCACAGAACCAGTTTGGGAAAAAATAATGTATGAGAATGATCCACAGGTAATGAAGACATCAAGCCACAGAGTAAGCACTAACAATCAGAAGAAGAATAAAATAAAATAAAAACATACCCAGGCACATGATAGTAAAATTCTGCTCAACCAAAGTGGGGAGAAAAATTTAAAGCATTTAAAGAAAGAAGACCCACCACCTTCTAATGGAAATAAAAGAAGCTAGAAACTATTGGAATGGAAGCTTCAAAGTGATGAAAGACAGTAACTTTCAATCTAGAATTCTAAACCTGGTGAAAATATTCTTCAAAAATGAAGATAAAATGAAGACATTTTCAACAAACAAAAACTGGTAATTCATTACCAGATAATAATTCATTACCAGAAGACCTGCACCAAAGGAATTCTTTAGTCAGAAGAAAATGATACCATATAGAAGCAGAGAAATGCAAGAAGGGATGAAAAGCAACAGTAGGGTACGTTTGTGGAGGAAAGTAAATTAATATTAAATATAAAGTAACTATAATAATGTAGTTATAATAATAATATGTGTTATTTAAAATATATGTAGAATTAAAGACATGACAAGTGTACTCCATAAGTGGAAGGGGTAAGTAGATTTAAAGTGTTCTAAGATCCTTGGATCATCTTGGAAGTGTATAGGTGCTAATTTCTATGACAACTTTAATAATTCAGGGATGCTTGTTGTAATCTCTGAGCTAATCATTATTTGAAAAGTAAAATAATACAAAAGTAACAAGCTAATAGATGGGGAGATGGATTTAAAAAAGTACTTGATTAATCTAATGGCAGGCAAGAAAGAGAAAAAGGAACATGACTGCTAGTGTGAATAGAAAATAAAAAGATGGTAGATTTAAACCCAAAATTATCGTAATTACATGACATGTAAATGGACTAAGTACTCAGAAGGATCATCAGACTGAGTGGAAAACCAAAAACCAACTAAACACTGCTTATATGAGATAACCTTAAAAGTAAAGATACAAAAAGGTTGAACATATAAGGATGGGGAAAGATATAGCAGACAAACCTTAAGCGAAAGGAAACGCATGTGGCTATACTAATATCAGGGAGAGTAGACTCTATGGCAAGAAGCATTAGTAGTAAGAAGGAAAGAAAGAAAGGAAGGGAGGGAGGGAGAAGACACTTCATACTGATCAAAGGTTAAAAAAATTTCATCTAAAAGGTACTACTTAAAATTGGTATACACTAATGATTTAGCCTGAAAATTTTGCAAGACTAGAAGAAAAACAGATATGATAATAAACATGTAGGAGATTTTAACATTTTTCTCTCAAATGTAAAGAGCAGATAGACAAAAAAAATCAGTAAGGATATAGAAGAATTGAACAGTATAATTAACAAAGTGTATCTAATGGAGTTATGTATAGCACTATACCCAGCAATTGCAATATACATTTTCTTTTAAAACTGCACATGAAACACTTACCACATTGTCTATGTGGTAGGTCATAAGGCAATTATAAAAAAATTTTAAAGGACTAAAAGCATACAGAGTTCAAACCTGGTGGACTTTATATCAAAACCAATAACAAGAATATAATTAGAAGCTCCTTAAATATGTAATTTAAGCAACTTGTTACTAAACTCATGAGTCGAAGAAGTCATAATGGAAATTAGAAAATAATGAATGATCATTTTTAAATGACACATCAAAGTTTGTTGGATGCAGCTAAAGCCATGCTTAGAGGAAAATGTGTAGACTTATATTCACATGTTAGAAAAGAAATAGTCTGAAAATTAATTATCTAGGTATATGTCTCAAAAATTGGAAAAGAATAGCAAATTAAGCCCCAAAGAAAGTGGAAGGAAGAAAATAATAAAAACAAGAACAAATTTTATTGAAATACAAAACAAATATGCACTGGGATCAGCAAAGCCGAAAGTTAATTCTTTGAAAAGATTAATAAAATCAATAAATCCCTAGCAAAACTGATCAAAAAGAAAAGAAAGTACAAATTCACCAATATCAGGGGAAAAGAAAACATCATTATAGATCCAGCGGACTTTAGAAAGATAACAAGAGGTTTATGAACAACTTTATGTCCATAAATTTGAAAATGTAGATGAAATAGACAAATTTTCAGGAAAATACAATTTACAAAACAGATACAAGAAGAAATAAAACACCAGAACAATCATATGTTATGACATTGAATCTGTAATTTAAATCCTTCTCGTAATGTTCTAAAATTAAATTATGGTGATGGTTGCACAACTCTGTGAATATGCTAAAACCATTGTATTAAACACTTGAAACGGGTGCGTTGTATGGCATGTGAATTATATCTCCATATAGCTGTTTAAATAAACAACTGCAAAGAAACCTTCCCACAAATAAAATTTCCAGCCCTGATGAATTCACCAGTGAATTCTTTCTAACATATAAGGAAGAAATGCAACAATCTTTTGCAAACTCTGTAGATAATGGAAAAAAAGGAAATACAACCCAACTTGTTTTGTGAGACAAGCATAACCTTGATACCAAAACCTGAAAAGAATTATTATAAGAAAGGCTAAACTTTGCCATGAACAGAACTTTGGAATTCCTAACAAAACATTAGCAGACTTCAGCTTTATGTAAAAATGGTAAACCTCACAACCAAGTTGATTTGCTCTAGCAGTGCGAAGTTAGTTTAACATTTGAAAAGCAATCAATATAATTTCCCACATTAACACAGTAAGGGAGAGAACTCATAATTATCTTCAATAGATGCAGACAAAATTCACTATCTCATAATTTTTTCAAAACTCTTAGTAAACTAGGAATAGAATAAACCTTTCATAATTTGATAAAAGGTATCTACAAAAATAAAGCATTATTCACAGATGACATGATTGTGTATCTAGAAACCTAAATGAACCTACAGATAACTTATTGGAATTAACAGGTGAATTTATTAAAAGTCTTCACGTGAAGTCAGTATATGAAAACCAATTTATTCCTTGTGCCACAGCAAACTATTATAAAATAAATTTAAAACATAATACTATTTACAGTGCATTTAAAAAAATCAAATTTAGGAATAAATTTAAATAAATATGTGCAATACTTTGACAGAAAACTAAAAATATAATTGAAAAAGATTAAAGGAGACCCAAATAGATGAATAGATATACCCAGTGGTATGCTGGAGCCAGGTTGTATTAGCTCTTGAGAGCTGACCATGCACATCTCTTCCAAACTCTGTGTTCAGTGATGTTACATTAGTGTCTTGAAATCAACCATAATGGGAGTCTTTACACCACAGAAATCTGCAAACACTATCAAATCAGGGCTCTCCCTACCCCCAAGTCAGTTGTTAAACATTTACCAGCATGCTGTGGAATATGCTATATTCATGGATTGGAAGATTTATTAACAGATGTTGTCAGAGAATAATTCAGAGGAATTAGTTATCTGCAGGCTCATTTGAGGAGTAATCGTCAATACACTGTTGTCAGTGAACAAAGGCAAAAACAGAATTTGTAACAGAGAGGAGAGAAAAAAATTTTAGTCTGGGAATAGTGAATCTTGTTTGCGTAGTTTGGGGATAGCAAAGAGGGAAGTTGGGCAGTCTGTCCTTAAGCAGGCAGAATAAGGGTGTGAAAACAATTTCAGCATTTTTAAAAGTGAATTTTCCAGAAAACCTTGCAAAATTAATTGTGGAATATATGTGACAGACTGTGTCTTCCAGTGTCCTCTGTTAGTACCTCTGTCTTAGTCCATATCTGAACCATTTCCCTCATGAAAATTTCTCAGCTCCCCCCATTTTGGTCAAAAGTTTGCAAAGGAGAGGATTTAACCATAAGGGCTTTAGTCTCTGATGCAGAATGATTATTGCATGTCAATTTGATATTGGCAGAATATAGCAACATTTAAACACCTGAATATCAAACAGTGGAGGAGAATGAAATATAGGAGGGTAATGATAAATATTGTAAGAAACACTTGGGAGCTATTTTATATCCAGTTTTTTGCTCGGTGTAGATCTAATCGACAGAGTACATCTGAAAGATCAGTTTAGTCAATTTTAGTGAAGTAGTTGGTTTTCTTCCCCTTGATTGATTCATCTTTTTCAAAATGTGTACCCAGGTACTGTAAAATCTATTGGCTGTTGTATAGAGTTCATTTTCTTGGCCGATATTCAAGCACACATCTATTAAGAATCATTGTAGATAATGACGTTGTGTTAGTCTAGCCTAAAATGAGTTATTTCGTTTGAAGTCAATATTCCTTTTGCTTCTGAAATTATCCCAGATTTGTCCAGCGGAAGCCTTCCAGGTTGTCTCCTGTGTTCTTTTGACACAACCTAGCATTTTTTTTGAGTAGTACCTTACAATCTGGCATTACAAGATGTTTCAGGTTCATCTTGTGCTCTCTTTGTTCCAGTTCTGGAGTCAGTTTCTAAGACTCCCTGGTTCCTTTTAGTGGCACATGGTGTTTAGAAACCAAGATCTAACCACCAGAGGTGCTATTTTCAGGGTATCCAGGGTATCTTCACTTCTAGGTGCTTTCAATGGACAGAGCTAGAGAAAAATAGCAGTTTCATGGGTCCACTCGTATATGTGCGTATATCTGCATACACATGTGTGTACACGTATACACACACATATCCATACACAGGTACGTATGTGTTTAAAATCACGACTTCACCTCTAATTACAGTTAATTCCACAGTGCTTCCTCCCATTCCATGCTTATAGCTCCCTTCTCCCCCGGTCATCTGAAGAATCTTGGGATAAAATTCTACTTCTGGAAGTCTCTGCATCTAGTGGCTTTTTAGTGAGCCTCAGGGTCAGTTCTCTCCATGGTGACTGGACGTCCAGTTGCGGGATTCCAGGCATTTATAAAGTGGGAGGTGTATATCTCACATGTATTATGTTCTGGAGCTTAAGAATAGCATTTGTGGTTAAAAGTACTTGATAGAAAAAAACAAATACTTGAAATGGTCCTTTCTGGCATGGTTTTTAGGGCAGCTTTCACTGCTGTGTCTTTTAATGTATTCCGTGTTCCAGTTGCTATAACTATGTAACAAGTTGCCCCAGGACTTAGTGGTGTAAAACAAACCACTGATCAGATAGGACACAGCAGGGGCAATTTATCTCTGCTCTGTAATGTCTGGAGTCTCAGCCAGAAGACTGCGGGCCAGAAGTATCTGAAGTCTCATTCACTCACAGGTCTGGTGGTTGATGCTGGCTTTCTTTTTTTGTTTTTTAACTTTGTCTTTTCTTTTTTTGAGGAAGATTAGCCCTGAGCTAACATCTGCCACCAATCCTCCTCTTTTTGCTGAGGAAGATTGGCTCTGAGCTACCACCATGCCCATCTTCCTCTATTCTATATGTGGGACGCCTGCCACAGTGTGGCTTGAGCAGCGGTGCATGGGTCGCACCCGGGATCCGAACCAACGAACCCCTGGCTGCCAAAGCAGAATGTGTGAACTTAACCGCTGCACCACTGGGCCAGTCCCTGATACTGGCTTTCAACTCAGACCTCAGTTCCTTTCCTGGTGGGCCTCTCCCTAAGGCTTTTCCACATCAGCTAGTTCCCTTCCCTTCCTCAGATCGCAGTAGCTGGTTTCCCCAGGGCAAGCCTTCCCAAAGGAAAAATATAATCTGCTGCAGTCTATTATATAAATTTAATTATATCTAGTGATGTCCCTTAGAAAAACACCTTGCATATTTTGGGCATGTGACTGTGTACATAACAGTTATTTACCTAGCTAAACTGTAACGTTTAAGGATAAAAACATTTTCAAATTTCCGAAGTCTTTAAACATTTATGTCCCATGTACCCTTTCTCAGGAAACTCCTAGGGAACTTGCTCCCCTAATAGAAGTGTGTAATCCAAGGAAGAGGAAGGCACGGTACGTGGGAAAGGAGAGATCCAACATCGGAGAGAGGGGAAGGAAATCCCCAGGTTAATAATGGTTGAGTTTTCTAGTTACTGTTGCTGCAAAGCAAATTCCCCAAAGCTTAGCAACTTAAAACAACCCTTTATTATGCTTACAGATGCTTTGGATTTGAAATTCAGACAGGGCACAATGGGAATGGCTTGTTCCACAATGTTTGAGTCCAAAGCTGGTAAAAGCCAATGCCTAGGGCTGGCTTGAAAGTTGGGTGCTGGGATTATCTGAGGCATTCTCACTCACATGGTAGTTGATGCTGGGTGTCAGTAGACAGCTGAGGCTGTCTACCAGAGCACCTGTACGTGGCTCCTCCATGTGGCCTGGGCCTCCTTGCAGAATGGCTGCCTCAGGGTAATCAGACTGCACATGGCAGCTAAAGGTGAGTATCAGAACTTCTGAGTGAGTATTCTAGCAAGCCAGATGGAGGTTGCCTCGCTGTTTATGACCTCACCTTGGAGGTTACACGGCACTGCTTCCTCTGCATGCTCTAGGTTACAGGTGAGTCACTAAGGTTGGCCCAGATCTCAGGGGACGATACATAGACCTCACCTCTCAATGGGAAGAGTGTCAAAGAACTTGTGGATGTATCTTAAATCTGATGCAGGGGTTGTCCTGGATTATAGTTAGCAATAAGTGTTGCAGGCAACCAGCCCAGACTGGAAGAGGTCAGAAGGCTCTAGGAGAGGTTTATTTGTGAGGGTGACTTTGATAAGAGTCTCTGATATGTCTGGACACCTTGGGAAGAGATTTGTAGAGCAGTAGAGAGAGAGTGAATTATTGATAAGTATATAGCAAGCAAAATAATTAGTTGATTATTAACTCCAGGAAAATAAAAAATTGTATAAGAGAAAGAAAGGAATCACTTCATGCTCAGCTGTGAATAGCATCTACATAGTAATAATAATGTAGACATTAATTACTGGTCTAACCAGTGACAGGATATAACTTCTAGTGGGAAGATGGGGGAGAGGAAGGGCATGTCACGGGGTGACTTGGATATGGGAGAAGAAAGAATATCCATATCATCCATCCATAATTAATTCCTAAAATTGAAAGGAAAAAAAAGGCATGCTATTTGGAGACCTGAAAGTAAATTCCGAAATAATCAGCTAAAGGAGGAAAACGTGTTTGCCTTTGAGGAGTGGGACCTGGCAGGGGTGGGAGTGCAGGGAAGAGGGCAGGCTTTCTAGTTTCAAAACCTTGTAGAACTCTTTGACTCTTTATGTGGCTGTCCAACTTTGATGAAAATAACTTTATAAAAAAACCCCAACTTTCTACGAAAATGTACTCCAGGCTTAGCTATGTAGGTATATACTGCCAAACATTCAAGCTAAGCCCTATTGTATCTGAACTTTTTCAGAGAGTAGAAAAAGAGGGAATGGATCCTGATTTTTAGGTAGTGAGTCTGCTATGGTGTGAATGTTTGTGTTGCCCACACATTCATATGTTGAAATCCGAACCCTCAAAGATGATGGTATTAGAAGTTGGGGCCTTTGGGAGGTGCTTAGGTCCTGAGGTGGAGCCTTCAGGAATGGGATTACTGCCTTTATAAAACTCCAGAAAGATCCCTTGCCCCTTCCACCACTTGAGGACATAGTGAGGAGGCACCAGCAATGAATCAGAGGGCCCTCACCAAAACGCAACCATGCTGGGGCCTTGATCTTGGATTTTCCAGCCTCCAGAACTGTGAGAAAAATCTATGTTGTTCATCAGCCACTCAGTTCATGCAATTTGTAGAGCAGTCCAAATGGACTAAGACAGAGCCTAATGTCACCTTGACACCAAAGCCAGATGAGGAACTATGAAAATGAAAAACATAAGCCAGTCTTGCTTGAGAACACAGATACACCCGGCACTCTGCAGCCTTTTGGAGCTTCGAGAGAGCTGCCCCGTCCTGAGATAGGGAGCAGAATGCGACACAGGCTGGGAGAGCTGCGGTCTGAAGACTTTTGGTGGGAATAGAGACCTGGGCCTTGTAAGCCAGGGGGTTTATGTGTTTCATATACTTTCTCTTTTGTTTTCTTTCAGTATTTTGGTAAATTAAGAGACATTTGGAAAAAAAAGGAACATACGAGTAGCAATACTAGGTAAAAAACAGCAAACCAAATCAAGCAAGAAGAAACACACACACATACCAGGAGCAAATTTTGTGTAACCCAGGAATGCAAGGAATGTCTTCACAGCGGGCCTTGAGTTGGCAGTTGGCTGGTCTAAGCCTATCATTTTTTCCTCCAAGGCTTCCAGTGCTGCTAAGGAAAGCCAGCCCACTCCACAATCCTTATAATTATCGCAGCCCCAGACCTTGCAACCACCATAGCTACCACATGTTTCAACGCCTGAGCTCCACCTACACCACATTTCAGTTGACCGTGGGTGAAAGCCCTAGTAATTGTGATGCCACTGCATACTAGGGTCATCACACCCTACTTCCCTCCAGCTGGATTTCTTATTGCCACCTGATTGGTGAGAAAGCCAGCTCCAGAATCTCATCTGGAGTCTGCTGTTTTAGGACCCTCTGATGCCAACTTTCATAGCCTGAGTTTCCCGTAAAGCAGAGTCTGAGGTGTAAGATTATGGGCTATCACTTACAATTCTAGGGAGGAGTGAGGAAAGGGGCTGGAAGAAGGGAGAGCCAGTGCAAGAATATAATATTGAGCTGACCACCATTAAGTGCAGTTGATTGTTTCGTCCTGTGAGCCTTTCCCTAAGAAGCCATATAAACTACTGGCTCTTGCCTTTTGTTGGTCAGAGGTTTGCTTTGTGTGGCTGGGAGCAAGGCTCTCTTGAAGCATGCCTCAGTGGACATGAGGAGCAGCTGCTGCCATGAACACCTGGATCTGTAATGATAGCAGGGGCTGCAGCTAGCACCGTGTTTGAGAGAACAGCAGGCTGGTAGAGGGAACAGCACATGTTCTTGCTAGGGCTTTTTGATGCACATGTGCAGACCTAAAGAGACAAAACTGACTTGAGTATCCTTGCCGTATGGAAAATAATTTAATCCCTACCTCACTCCATACTCCAAACAAAATACTTTACAGGAAAGATCTCAAGGTAAAAGAAGAAAATTTTAAGAACAAAATATAGGAGATATATAAAGATTTCATAAAACTGAAGCACAAACCATAAAAGATTGATAAATTTTGTATTAAAATCTTAGAAACTGTCAAAATTTTAGAAAGATCAAAAGATTATACAAGTTATAAACTTAAAGATGTTTATAACATATACCTTATCAAGAATTAATACCTGGAATATATAGAGAGCTCCTACAAATCACTAAGAAGAAGACAAAGTACACAATGGAAAAATGGTAAAAGGATATGAACAGACACAGAACTCACATAAGAGGAAACCCAAATACAAATAAACATATGAAAAGATGCTCATCCTCATTAGTAACAGAAATGAAAATTAAAACCATAACACAGGTCTCTCCATGCTTGATCTAGTTCACAGGTGAATTGGTCAATGTGTTGTGCTGGCCAAAAATGGACTTAGATGTTGATTTAGGAATGCATACCTATGAATAAAAGTGTGAAACCATACTTCAAATTTATGTAGCTGTTATCTGGTGGAGGGCTGGGGTAAGGCTTCATCTATACTTTTAATGTTTTTGTCTTAAGCTGGGTGGTGGAAACATGGCTTTTGTCATATTATAATTTATACATTTTTTCCCAGTGTAATATTTCACAAAAGAGAAGCAAAAGGTGTGTATATGTATTGAGCTCCTCTTCTGTGCTAGGCCTTGTGCATAGTGCTGGTGGGGGTTGGCAAGGTGTGAGTTCCAGGCCTTGCTCTTAGGAGTCTCCTAGTCTGAGGGAGAGAGAAGGGAAGGCAGGGTTTAATAGGGGCTGAATGGCTTGGGTGATGGAAAGAGGCCCAATTACAACCGTAGCATACAGGTACCCAACCACCCCTGGACTGGGCCCATGGGAAGAAGTGGCCCAAAGGGATATGTGGAGAAGAAGACAGTGAGATGGGAGGTGGGCAGAACTTTGGAGCCAGATGTCCTGGGCTCAGATCTCAACACTATTACTTACCAGTTCAGGAGCCTTTTCGAATTTCAGTTTCTTCAGTGTAAAATAGAGATAGTTCCTACCTTTCCTGGCTGTTGCGAGGTTGAGGAGGCACACAGCAGCTGCTCAATAAACAGTAGCTGTTATTTTAAACAGGACAACAAATAGGTCAGATCTACTCCCACCTTCATGTTCACCTGGTATTTTATTTTTTCCAAAAGCAAACAAAAGTGGATAGAATAGCGTAATGAATCCCCACGTACCCATCACCCAGCTCAATGGTTACCAACATGTGGCCGAGCATTTCATTTATACCCCTACCCACTTCCCATAGTACTAGGAAATCCCAGACCTCATATCGTTCATCCGTACACGTTCTGTCTAAAAGAGCTCACCTTTGCCTTTAAACAGATGGTAATCTCGCTGCAGAACACCACCGCGACCAGCCGCTACCTGCGCGTCCTCCCGCCGTCCACTCCGTACTTTGCTCTGGGATTGGGTGAGCTCAGCGTAGCCGTTGTCTGGACGGCCTCAGAATCGTGTGTTGGGCTTGCTCCTGGTTACAGGCCATCCTGGCCCTCAGCCGACTCCTGCGTCTGTGTCCTGAGCTCCAGCCCACACTTCCCTCAGCGGTCCCTGGAGGCCCCGCATGCTGTGTGGCAGCCTGCCTGCTCACCCTCCCAGTGAAGTCTCCAGTCCACATGGCTCCTTTCTCCATCACCTCCCTCCAGGCTCTGCTTCTACCATCTCCTCACCCTGTGCGCTGTCACTGCCCTCAGTCAGGCCCTCCTCATTCCTCACTTAAACCATTGCAGTGGCTTCCCAGGCAGCCTTCCTGCTTCCATGACACGGTGTTTTTCTCAAGAGCAACTCTGGTCATGTCTCCCTGCTCTGAAATCTCAAATTGCTCTCTGCTGCCCACAAAATAAATTCTAAGCCATAGGGCCAGGCATGGTCCCCCCACTAACTGTTCCAGATCGACCATATCACCCCCCTCCCCGGGCCCTGGTATTTTTATCTGGACTCCCTGCCCTCACAACCTGCTCCCTCGCATACCCTGGCAGTTCTGCCATCGGCACGGCCTTAGCCCAGAAGGCACTTACGCGTAGAGCCAGCTGTAGTGGGGTCCACCCGTGCCCTCTGGTTGCTACAGCACTTGAGCCCAAGCCCTGGTGACTTAGTGCTCCCAAGATCCTCATTTGTCCCCTGTCACATGCAGGGATGTTCCCAGGAAAAGGTGGAATGGTGGCTCCTGGAATGACCTGCCAGTACACTGTCCAGTTTTTGCCCGACTGCCTTGGGGATTTTGATGATTTTATTTTGGTGGAGACCCAGTCAGCCCACACACTCCTGATCCCCCTGCAGGCCCGGAGGCCGCCCCCAGTGTTGACGTGTGAGTATGCGCTCTGCCTTCCCCGGGATTCACTTAGGATTGGTGAGTCCCTATAAGGACTGCCTGCTCTCAGGGCCCCTTTGTGGCAGCGCATAGCTTGATCCTCTTGGGTGGGGGCTTCTGGGTCCTGAGGAGGGACCTGCTAGCAGCTCCCACACAGTCTTCCACAGTGTCAGGCTCCGATTGTCCTGCTTTTCAGTGGTGGCTGACTCTGAATTACACACGTCAGGGGAGGAGGCCAGCAGCCCAGTTAACCCCAGCATAGGCTTTGTAGGCTTATGGACACCCCTGAGTGGGCCTGTGCCTTACTGAGGCAGGGAAGGAGTGCCTGGAGCCCTCAGCGAATGTCACCTCTGTGGCTGTGGGAGTGGCTTCTTTGCGAAAGCTAGCTTTGGCTGGACTCCCTCATTTACAAGCACTTCAGCTGAGCACAGGCTGGAAGTTGAGACTCTGAACACCACCCCTAGAGCCATGCCAGGTGGCCCTGGCTGAGGCCTGTGTCCACAGTGGGCGCTGACTCCTGCCGCTCTAGCCGGGACTGCATAGAGTCCCATGATGCTGCTGCCATGTGGGAGCAGGGGTCAGGGCATATCCCCATTCTCCCTCTCTGCTCGGGGTGCTGGGCCAGGGCCCTGTGCCCTTCCACGGCTGCTCTGAGCTCTGGCTGGATGGCAGGAGAACAATGCCTGTGGGGCCTATTCAGAGCGATGTGTTATTTCTCTTGGCCGTCTTTTCCTGTGGCTGCAGTGTCACCAGTGTTGGACTGTGGTTACTGCCTCATTGGGGGAATGAAGATAACCAGATTCATCTGCAAAAATGTGGGCTTCAGTGTTGGGAAGTTCTGCATTATGCCTAAAAAGAGCTGGCCACCGTCAAGTTTCAGGGTGAGTGATCACAGATTGCTGCCTGGAAAAAGAGCAAATCCGTCAAAGGAAATAACGCCTGTGAGGGACTTAGTGGAGTGTGCCTATGAGTGGAAACACAAAGAAAAACAGGATTTATAACCTCTCTATCCAATTGCCACAGTTCAAATGAGAATCCGTATGATGGAGACCAGCACTATAGTTCTAGTTATGCTTGACCCTGGGCCGGTTGTATCATTTCTCTTGTCCTTCAAGGCCCGGCTCAAATGTCACTGCATTTATCCTATCCTTCAGTCATTATTGTAGCAAGTGTTTGAATATATCAAAGGTCACAAATTGGCGGCTCTTTGGCTGAATTCTGTGGGCATGTTTATTTGGCACAGTGCTTAAAAACATTTTTTGAGCTAACATTTACAAATAGGGAGATTTCACAGAACAATCTGCATTTCCAGTCTCTCTGAAAAACTGGAAGATGTGTGGCCCTGGGCCAGGATTCGCTGTGGCCTGCTGGCTGGAGGTGGGCAGCAGGGCATGTGCACGTTATCTCCCATTCGCCCAGCCCCACCGCACCCCCCAGCAGCCAAGCGGGGACACCACCAGTCGTCACACTCACTGGGATTTTTGTTATGGTAGAGATGTTTCTCTGTACCTGTGTCTCCAGAAAAGAAGCCCTAGATCCAGAGATGCACGTTGTTCTAAGACACACGTTGTACTCATTTCTGATACCTGCCAGGGTCTTATAGGCATGGGTCTGTGGCCCTGGCATGCTAAGTGGCTTCCTGTGTAGGCACCGGGGCTGCAGCTCTCCTGAAAAGATGGCAGCTGCCCTGGACTCAGGAGCTTGTAGCCAGGAGTGGGTCAGGGACGGAGGCAGACACATAAGCTGGCCTCAGCCACACAGGGTGCTGTAGTAGGGAAAGGACTGTGCTTTGGGAGCCCACTTCCTGGGTGAGGGCTTCTCTCACAGGCCCTGCTTTGTGTTGGAAGCAGTTTTCAGTGGTATTCCTTGTACTTCCTACCGGCTGTCAGCTCTCTCGGGATGCTCTGTGACTTACTCGTCTTTGGCCTTCAGAACCTCATCTGGCGCCCGGTGAAGGTTGAGTAAGTCTTGCTGAACAAAGGAACCTCAGTTTCTTCATTAACGGGGGACTGGATGATCCTTAAGATCCTTCACATTGCAAAATGGATGTTTGGAGGAGAGACGTTTGTAATCTGAGCACTAGATTTTACAATTTCTCCCACAGTGTTGTGTAATCTTCTGCTTTTCTTTAAGACTGTTGCAAGCGTCAGCTTTGTCGAGCAGCCTCCCTTTGGAATCCTGCCTTCGGTGTTTGAGCTGGCTCCAGGGCAGGCCGTGTCAGTGGAGGTAGGCATATATTCTCTCCTCCTCATGATTGGTCGTGTCTATTTCCTCAACTGCTTGCATGATTTTATTTGCCTTTGTGTTTTCATGACCCATATATCCACTCCCGTCCCAGGTCCCAGCCTTAGTGGTTTCTGTGTGGAAGCATGTTCTTGCATTTTGTGGGGTGCTGTCATTTGACTGTCTTATGATCTCTCTCGCAAAGCAAATGCAGAAGAGCCTTAGCATTTCCATCATGATCCCTGAGCATTGCTTGTCCACACCATTAGCCTGGGAGTCACCTCCACCAACATCTAGGCTGCCTTCAGGATCTTCCCTTGGTTGTTCAGTCTCTCTTGGACAAACCACGCCCCCTGCCCCCTGCAGTCTGGTACCTAGGTGATGATAGTGGCTTTGTTCTCTCTTTCCTGTTTCATCCTCAGTTATATAGTCAACAAGGTCGGCCTGCCTTAGGCCTTACTCTGAACCTCTGTAGAAGCTCACAGAGTCTCACCCCTTGGCTGCAGGCTTCTCCTTTCTTAACTGGCCCCTTTCAGTGGTCCCTTCAGCTCATCACACCTGCTTACTGGCCCCCAGAAAAGCCTGTGAGAAATGGTGATGTCTTCCTGCCGCTGTTGCTCCACAGTTCCCTCTGCCCTCCCTGACTCCCTGGTCCAGGAGTCTGACTCTGCGCTGTCATGTGGTTGGGTGTGATGCTGTCGCAAGCACGCACAGCCTTCTTCACTAGCCTGTTGAGGGAGGCACTGACGTTCAAGAGTGAAAGCTGTCTGGTTTCTGGAGAGCGGGATTTGGCCTGTACCAAGTCATTGGGTGTGAGAGCCAAGAGCCATAGGTTCTCAAGATCAGCTACACATTGCAATCCCCTGGGAAACTTGCAAACACACTGATGTCTGGGCCTCAGCCCTGACGTTCTGAGTTAATTGGTCTGGGATGTGGCCTGGGTGCAGGTCTTTTAAAGCTCTCCAGGTGATTGTGGTGTGCAGTGAAGTTTGGGGACCACCGCAATAAGCTTCTTTGCCATGGTGTGAAAGAGGGCTTCCTTTATCAGCTGCTTTCCAGTTTCAACTGGCTGATGAGGTCTTGTTCTGGAGTACTGGGGTGATGTTGTCTTGTTCTGTCTGTGCTGATCTGATCCCTGATAAGAACCTGGGTCTCGGGGTTGAGATCAGACCTGTTCGGGGGTGTAGGAGGGCTTTATCAGTCCTCGTCTGCTGCTGAGGGGCGAGTTGGGTCCTCTTGGTGTAGCCCAGGCCTTGTCAGAACCTTGTTGTGGTTTTAAGGAATTGGGGCTGGTTGCCTCTGACCAGGCAAGGATATCACCCTCATCCCCTCTTCCTTTGAGCCCCAAGGAAAGGAAGAGGGTAGCCTCAGGAGTCTGTGGGGAGCAGTGGGAGGTTCCCCCTTGCATTCTTTATGTATTTTGTTTATTGATTGTTTGGGATTTTGTTTGTTTTAAAATTTATACATATTTCCAGGGCCCAGCCCAGTGGCGTAGTGGTTAAGTTTGGTGCGCTCCACTTTGGTGGCCCGGGTTCACAGGTTCGGGTCCCAGGTGCAGACCTATACCACTTATCAGCCACGCTGTGGCAGTGTTACACATATGAAATAGAAGATTAGCCACAGTTGTCAGCGCAGGGCGATTCTTCCTCAGCAAAAAAAAACCCCCAAACCCTGCCCCCCATATTTCAAAATAAATAAATTCATGTTTAAAAATTCAAAAGATGCAAATAGATAAACAGTGAAACGCTCCCTCTCACCCATGTTCCTCAGCCACCCAGGGGCCACAACCTTCCTGGTTCTCTGAGTGCCCTCCGAGAGAAATGCAATGCCTAAATAAGCACATACACATGTGTTTTCTTTCCTTTGTTTCCTTTTTTCCTTCACACACATAGTTGCTCACTCTATACTCTGTTGTGCACCGGGTGTTTCCCACTTACTGCTATATCTTAGAACTCATTCTCATATTTTTTTTACAGCTGCATAGTGTTCCACTGTGTGAATGAGCCATAATTTAGTTCAGCTGTCCCCTAAGGACATGAAGATTTTTTTTCCTTTTCCCTGCTATTTCAGCGAATAACTTATGCATACGTCTGTCTGTTCAACCATGAGTCTCCCCGCAGGATACAGTCCTTGAAGTGGATTTGCTGCTTTCATAATTGTGATATACGTTGCCAAAATCCCCGCCGTGTGGATTGTACCAGTTTATACTTCCAAAAACAATATGCGAGGTTTCCTGTTTGCTCCACACTCTTGCCAATACAGTGTTATCAAACTTTAAAAAAAAACAACAAATAAGCCATTATCTTGGATGTTTTTAAACATATACAAAAATAGAATAGTTTAATGATCACCCATGTACTCATTACACAGCTTCAACATTTATCAGTTCTGGCCAACCTTAGTGCGTCCACACCCCTCCGTCTCTTCCAGCCAAACCCCACCTTGGCCCTCTAGATTATTTTGAAGAAAATCAAGATTTCATATCGTTGCCTTTATGATAGCTAACTTTCTACTCTTTGCCAGTATAAAGAGGGAAAAACTTCTGGGTGTTTTTTGTTTACATTTCTTTTATTATGAATGAGGTTAAACAGGTTGCCATTTGTTTAAGTAGCCTTTGTATTTCGGTCTCTGTGAACTTTCTCTTCATACCCTTTCGACTTACTCCCTGCATCACTCTGAGGTGGAGCCGAGGCTGAGACCCCTGGCCTTAGATGTAAGGTGGGAAGGAGGCAGGGAGGGGAGCAAACAGTGGAGAGCAAAGGGAAGGGTGTGTGTGTGTGAGAAGAGGAGGGTGGAAGGTGGGGGTGGAAGCACCTTAATGGGAAGTAACAGGCCCACCCTTCCCTCCCTCAGGTCTTGTTCCACCCAACAAGCCTAGGAAAGGTGGAGAAGACCTTCATCATTGTGTGCGACAACTGTCAGATAAAGGAGCTGGTGACTGTAGGTGGGCATGTGTGAGCTCCCGGAGTGGGGCCGCAGAGGATACCCTGGCTCCAGAAGCTGCTGCGCTAGCATTGTTAGTGGCACAGCTGGGCCCACTCTGTGTCACGGGGTACAATGACGCAGACCTTGGTCAGACCTTGGAGACCCAAGCTACTGTGGCCTTCAGGACAGTCCCAAGGAGCCTTCTAATGAGAGATGATGGAAACCTTGGGGGGAAATCTTTCATCATTTAACTTTGAAACTCACGTTGATCTCCTTTGGGAATTGCCACTGACCCACTCATAAATAACCAGAGGCACCCTAGGTTTCTGTAGAGTTAGAAGCAGAATCCTGCTGAATTTCCCCAAGATGTTTTCCTTCCTATCTTCCTTCCATCCATCCATCCAGTTTCACGCAGCAAGCATTAACTGAATGCCCGCTATGTGCCAGGTTATCAAAATCATCTTCTTTTGGTCTGTGAGGGTGTGGGGACATGAATCTATGTGCTAATGGTCCCCTGTACCCTGCTTGTGTGTATTTCCTGGGGTCATGATCAAGGCCAGTTGCATGTAGATGGTGGCATGAGTCCTGTGATAGCCTTTGGCCACAGAGGCCTGATTTCAGCCCTAGTGAAACAAACTACCCTACTTTGTCAGGAATCGGGCAGCTGGTTGCTTTGGATCTGATCTATATTTCTGGTGAGAAAAGTCAGCCGGAGCCTGGAGAGCTCACAGACTTAACAGCCCAGCACTTCATACGCTTTGAGCCTGAAAACCTTCAGTCCACGGCTAGGAAACAGCTGCTTATTAGAAATGCTACGTGAGTAACTCCTGTGCAGTACCACCAACATACACCCTTTCCCTTCCTCACCTGGCCCTGAGTTCCCAGTGAGGCAGGAGGTTCCTTCCAAGGGCCAGGGAGGAATCTGGGCACAGAAGGGAAGGATCAGATTTGTACTGTCCCTCATGGTAGCCACTAGCCACATGGGGCTATTTAAATTGAAGTCAATTAAAATTAAATAAAATTAAAAACCTCCCCAGTGGCACCAACCACATTTTAAGTACTCAGTAGCCACATGTGTAGCTAGCGGCCATCATATTGGACACAGCAGATATATGAGATTTCCGTCACCACAGGAAGTTGTATTGGACAGTGTTGCTCTAGATCATCCTGGACCATCCTTAGCCAGGAACTTTTTCCAGAGAGGTCCTGCCCTGGCCATGAGAGGAAGCCATCCAAGTCCCAATGGCCTGTGGGTGCCGTTGTCACTGCCATTTATCTCCTGGCCATCCTCTGAGCACTGCCATTATACCAGCACAGACCTCAGGGAGCCTCCCGGTCAGGCTGCCCTGGTGACCCCAGGCCTTACACAGGCTTCTGTCACCTTGCGTGATGAGCAGTACCCATCTGCCATCCCTCCTCCCGACAGCTGCCGTCAGCAGCATATCTGGAACCCCGCCCCTCCCACCACCATGGAGTTGTCACTGCTTCTCTTGGCAGCCAGTGTGCACGTATGTTTCTGGACAGAGCTGTCCTGGGAGGCCATAACCAGAGAGGTGGAGGGCAGGGAACGTCTATGTGGCAAACCTTTGAAACTCTCATGTGATAGGAGACATTACAGAAAACTTTCCTTATATCTGGGGTGATGTCTAGTCCTCTCCAATTTCATGGTTGGAGCATGATTCTGTGTTTGCCATTTCCCCTGAGTCACTGGGGCTCTAACCTCCAACTACTGTGGGTGGGAAATGGGGGCTCTCCCATGAGGTCTCCAGCTTGGACTCTCTGCCCTCATGCTCTCCCTTATCTAGATTCCCCAGGCTCGTCCATGGGAAGGGCTTGAAGGCAGACCTGGCCAATTCCTTTTCCTGGGTTCTTTCCTGCTCACTCCCGGAGCAAGGCCAGGCCAGCAGGGGATGGGAGGACCTGATCCTGGCAGAATGGGGACATGGCCTTGATCTGCTGCCTACAGCCAAGATTGTCCCTGCAGGCATGTGGAGCTGGCCTTCCACTGGCAGATCATGAAGCCCAACCTGCAGTGCCTAATGCCTGGAGAAACCTACAGCATGGACAGCATCAAGTACCACCCTGACAGGGAGACGGCCTTCTCCATCATGCCCAAGATGGGGGTTCTCAACCCCCACACCGACCACGAGTTCATCCTGAGCTTTTCTCCTCATGAGGTTAAAATGGTGCCATCTTGGTAGTCACACATGATTGGGTCATGATATTTTCACGCTCCATCCATGTTCTTTAGCAATGTTGAAGCCACAGCTGGGCCTGACAAGATTTCAGGCATCCTGCCAAGGCCGGCACTTAGCTACAAGTAGGACCGGAGGACATGCTTGGTGTGCATGGTGAAGACGCTCGTTTTGCCTGGTCCTGATCCCACACATACCTCCTCTGCAGCAAGACCCTGAGCTCGTTTCCTCAGCTCTGTGTCTTCCATATTTCTATTATGTCAAAGTCATTAGCATCCCTGCCCAGCGCACAGCAGCCCCCAGGGAGAGTGAGGTACAGGTTCCCGAGGGCAAGATTAAGACACCTGTCTGCCCCAGTGCCAAGCCCTGTGTGTAAGGCATGAGAGCTGGGTGTGAAGTGGGTACTCAGGGACCCTTGTTAGTAAGAGAGCAGGTGTGCCTCTCAGCCCAGCATCCAGCTGCCTCACTGTCTGCCCTGGGAGGGTGTGGTGCTTCTGACATGTTGAGGGCACTGTCAGGGTCTAGAGAGCCTTTCCTGCCTGTCCCCCAAGCCCAGCTGAGGTAGGCCTGCCAGTCTTGAGACTGCAGTGGCCCCAGCCCCCAAGTCCTGGTCGCATCCCAGCAGCCACTGCTTTCTCTGTAGGGCGGGGGAGCAGGGAGGCAGCACTGCGTTTTTGGAAGGCCCTTCTGGTGGTTAGGCCAAGGGGAGGAGGGATTTCCACTGTGGCTCCAGCCTTCTCCAGGGCAGCCTGGCTGGAGTGCAGTTTGTTTTTAGGATGCTATGTTTGTCTTGCAGTTGAGAAATTTTCACAGTGTGCTTCAGATGGTGCTGGAGGAAGTCCCGGAACCCATGAGGTGATCATGGGCTGGGCCCTGGGTGAGGGGTGGGCAGTGGGGCCTGCCCTCCCCTTGGGGATGCTGGGGGAGGAGGAAATGAGCCACCTGACCCCCAGCAGGCTCTGACACATGGGAGCACTTCTCCTTGCCCGGGCACTTCGGCCTGGAGTGGGCTCAGCATGCAGGGAGCAGAGCTCGCTGGATCACTGTGAGAGCTGTAGGTCACCCTGGAACCCTGGAGCTGTGCCCCAGGCTCATTGTTGCCAGTGGGCAGCCAGACTGGTGGCCCCTGGGTGGTGGTGACTAATGAGGGAAGGTTTTGGCACATGGTGAGCATCTCTACCAGCTCTTCCCTAAGCACACTGTTGGGATGGGTCTCTAGCTCGCCTCATGTAGAGATCCCAGGCTGGGTGCAGGGCAGGTGCCCTGTCCCTGGCCTTAAGTTGAGCTGCTATCACAGCCACAGGCATTCATCACTGTTTCAGGGCGTTGGCTGATGCCTCTCATCTTAGGGTTCCTGGGAGCTGAGGGTAGGGGATATGGGACAAAGGCAAGGGCCATGGTCCTGGGCTGTGTTGGCTCCTGACTCCTGGTGGGTTTGTTTCAGTTTGGAAGTGGATACCCTGAAGGACCCCTCATACGCTGTGGATGATGTGGTCGTCCTGGAAGTCGAGGTGAAGGGCTCGGTAGAACCTTTCCAGGTTCTCTTAGAACCATATACCCTCGTCATCCCCGGGGAGAACTACATTGGGGTAAATGTGAAGAAAGATTTTAAGGTAAGTCATTGTCTCTCCCCAGCCTAGGCTGGCTGAGATGGTGTGAACTTGGGCGCGAGGGGAGGGAACATGCAGCTGGAGGGGCGGATGGCGGTGGCTGCTGAATAGAGGATGAAGCTGCTCCCAGGGCCCCTGAGCTTGACTTGGTTTGCACAGATGAGGGGCCAGGCGTGTCTGTCATTTTTGTCAGCTTCCTAGTATCCTCTGAACAACAGGGCTGTGGAACCCATTCCTGTGTTCATGGGTCTTTGGCAGGATATGCTGCCCACAAACCCTGCAGTAGTGTTGGTGCTGTTGAATGGCCAGGAATTAGCTGGGAGGGTGTCAAGAGGACCTTGTATGAGCCCCAATCCCACAGTCCTTCAGCAGGTACATATTTGGCATGCAAAGGCAGTTCCTGGGGAGCCCGGACTGGGGTGTGTCTTTCAGATGTGGAACAATAGCAAGTCACCCATCAGATACATGTGGGGGAAGATCAGCGACTGCCACATCATTGAAGTAGAACCCTGCACAGGGACCATCGGTACTGCCTGGACTGCGGGAGGGGTTGTGACCTGCCCGGGGCTGGCTGGCGGAGGAGACCTCGGAGTGAAAGGGGCCTGTGCAGGGGTTCTTGGTGTCCCGTGACTAGCTCCAGCTGCAGCCTGCCACATGGAGTGGGCGAGAAGTCAGCGAAGGCCAGACACCTGGGCCCAGCCACAGAAGGAAATTGCCTGTGCTTCCTTTCTCCGCCTCTCACTTGTCCCCTCTCTTCCAGAGCCCAATGAGGTGGAGGATTTTGAGTTGAACTTTACTGGGGGTGTCCCTGGCCCAACAAGCCAGGACCTGCTATGTGAAATCAAAGACTCACCCTCGCCAGTGGTGTTACACATCGAGGCAGCCTTTAAGGTGCTGCTGGTGGGGCCAGGCAGTGGGGTGGGCCAGAAAGGAGGCAGGGATAGGGCACAGAGCCATTCCCAGGTGGCTAGTGACAGACCCTCTGGTGTCTCAGGGGCCTGCCCTCGTCATCAACGTCTCAGCCCTTCAGTTTGGTTTGCTGCGCCTGGGGCAGAGAGCTACAAGCTCCATTCAGATCCAGAACATCAGCCAGCTCCCAGCTGTGTGGCACATGAAGGAGAGCCTGGTCTGCCTGGAGGAAAGGCGTGAGGATGTAAGTTGGGCACTGCTGGCTCCTAGGGTGCCATCCTTCCCCCCCAGCAGCCAGTTTATCTGTGTCGTGTTGAACTGTGAAATTTGTGCTTGTGCATTCCGAGCCTTGAGCCTGAGAGAGGGAAAGCCTGCCTGGTGACTTCCACCTCAAGGTGTCCCCAGTTCTCCCCATCTCTGAGGTAGTTGGGGTCCTTTCTATAGCAGAATTTAACCAGGAACTGGATTTTCCTGCTCCTCTCTCAACTATCTGATGCAGAAATAGGACATAGGTTTTCCTCTCTGGCAGAGCAGCCTGAATCAGGAAGAAAATAGGCAGCTGAGCTGAGCAAGAAGCTTCCAAGTCCTCTGGGGAGGGCCCCCTGGGTTTACACAGAAGGATTTGAACCTCCCAGGATTGTGCTTGTAGTTTAAGTATCTGCCACCAGGTGGTGCTTGCACATGGGCTTGCGGCCCAAAATGAACGGCTCCGAAAAGAAAATCCAGATTCATTTCCACTCAAATAGCACTTTTCTTTTTACTATAAAAATAGAAAATACTAGCCATGGGTAGGTATTATCATCATCACGTTTAAGTCATGGCATCACATTTAAATGCGATGTGCAATCTGTAACAAGGCCAAGTTACACGAAGCATCAGTTACTCCCTCCTGCCAGCAGGTAGCTGTAAGCCAGCAGGTAGCTGTAAATCACCTGCTCGCCACTCCTGCTCTTCACACCTGGTGGCTGAGCTCCCTGGGAACTGCCTTAGGTCATCATTGCACATGTGAGACTCTGGCCAGGTCTGTTTGGTGACAGCGCCCTCCCTCTGACTGGCTCCTGCCAAGGAGCCCCAACCTGCTCACCCACTTGTCCTCCAGGTCAGAGCCCTGCACACTTTTACTTCCACATGCAGAAGCCGAGGAAAGATAGTCGCAGCCACACTTACCTCTTATCTGCCAACTTCTGTTCCCTTCCTCCAGGACTTTTCCTTTCCACTTCAAGGCCATTCTCCTTTACCTGACAGCCTCTCTTCTCTAGCTGGGCACTCGGAAACTTAGAGGTTACAACAGTTTGCATCTAATCGCCAACACCATGGCCAAGAACCGTTGCCACGTGTCCTGTTACACAGGCTTGGAGTTAGCACTTTCCCTCCCAGGGGTCATTGGTCTCCCTGCTCAATCGCAGAACCATGGAAGGCTGGGCCTGGGTACAGGGTGGTAGCAGTACCTGTAGGCAGGAACCCGTTCTTCAAATGAAACCTTAGACAGAAGCCCAAGATCTGGAATAAAGTATGACTGCTCTGGGCACCCCCTGCCCCATCCCGCCTCTCCCCACATCCCAGTCCCTTGCCCTAGACCCTTCTGAGGAATCCCCGGGGCTTCCCACAGCACAGCTGGGAACTTTCAGACCTCAGCCAACCTGCTCATTTGAGAGACAGAGAGGGACAGGGGCTTCCCTAGGGTCACACAGTTAATGGGCGGTGGAATCACATCAGACCCCTGTTGTCTAATTCCCAGTCTGTGTTTTTCTCCCACTGTGAAGAATAACTACATTTTATAATTGAAATAATTGTCAGTTCTGTACTATATTAAGATTTGTATCATGAGGCTAGTAGGAATCCTGTCTCTACAGTTCTATGCACTCTCTTCTTTTGAGCTCTCAAAAATGATTTGGGGTTTGTTAGATGATCTTCAGTCAGGGGACCCAGAACTGCAGCCCCAGAGTACAGCCACACCCCCAGGGCTCCAAGGGAGGTGTGTGTGAGGAGCAAAGACCAAAGAAAGCACAGAGGCGTTTTCCTTACCAGTGGAGCTTGGACCCCAAACTCCAGCGTAAGCCAGACCAGAGCGCACAAGCCACTTTTCCTCAGAGTTAGGCCAGCCCATCCCTCCCACCAATGCCAGGGAGGTGAAGCTTCAGTGGCAAGAGAGCACAGGGTCTCTCTCACAGTGCAAGCCCGCTCATGTCAACCTGGCTAGCATGGCACCTGGGTAGGAGGTGGGGCTGGGAGAAGGCAGACCAGGTCCACGTGGGGTGGACAGGCCACCCTCCACGCAGACGCCTTGCACTCATTATCTGGGTCTCATGGAAGGAAGAAACCAAAGAGGAATCACATCCCTCCTGGGTGTGACCTTTCAATGTCCAGGGACACCCCTGCTAGCCACTGTGGCCCAGCTGGGGCCATGGCACCACACAGTCAGACTAGGAGTGTTCCTTATCTCTGTTGGGAACAGAAAGGGATAGAGAGCCCTCCCCAGGTGCTCTCTTCTTCCTAAGGCTTTTCCCTTCCTCCCCCTTCGTGTGCCTGCCACACGGGAGGGGGCAGACCTGAATAAGTACAAGCCTACAGTGAAGGAGGACAGGACTGGGAAAGGTGGGGGCAAGAGACCATATGAGAGCAAAGGAGAAATCTGTGGCCACATGGAAACTTCGCCTCTCGCCCAGTCTGGTGACTTGGTAGCTCTTCTTACTTGAAGCCATCAAGGCCCTAATTTGTACCTGCTTACTGGGGCTGGGCAGACCTCTCAGAGCCGTAGCACCCCGCACCCCCCACCCCCAACCACGCATGGCTTCCCATTCCCCCTGGGGTACCTCCCTCTGCCTTGTACCTCTCAGATCTGGGCCAGTGCATGGGGACCTCCTCCTTCACTTGGAGACTCAGTTTTTGTCCTCTTGATCCTGAGACTCTTGCTCAGCTGTTTCACCCCATTTGCTTGCCTCCTGCATCCTAGATGGCTCACTGAAGAGCTGAGGGGCAGCTTGGGGGTGACCCTGGTTGGTCACAGCCAGCTCCCAGTTCTACTGCAATTCCAAGTGTCCTCACTCCTCATTTTTCCAAATTGGCCTCCCAATCAGGTGTCTCCCTTCAGCATTGAGCCCTCCAGCTGCCAGGTTCAACCTCTGGGGGAGTGCAGAGTGGACATCACCTTGGAGGCCTTGCACTGCCAGCATCTTCAGACCGTCCTGGAGCTGGAGGTGGTAAATGGGGCCTGGAGGTAAGGGGGAGTGGGGAGAGCCATTATTAACATGTTTTTTGCCTATTCACAGTATGTTTATTTATATTATGTGCAATCATCTATAGACATTTCAGAATTTAAAGGTCTCATGTTTATTCCATAAAATTTGGAAATTACAAAAAGGAAAATTAATCTATTACCTGGAGATAATATGATGGGGTATATCCTTCAAGTGTGTACATACTGAAGGAATGTAAATTAGTGCAACTACTTTTGACATTACTTTATTGTTACCTAGTAAGGTTACATATGCACATGCCCTGTGGTCCAGCACTAGACCTTCTGGCTATATTCCCAGAGAAGCTTACACATGTGCAGTGGGAGCCTGTGCTCACATGGGAATGCTTATAGCTGGACTGTTGATAATAGTGAAAAACTGGAAAAAACCAATGTTTGTCAACAGGAGAACAGACACAAAATAGTTGTGGCATATTTAAATGAATGAATACCATTGTATTCTGGGAGGAACACACTGGAGGTTTCAAAGGTTATTAATGATATTCCCTTTCTTCCTTTCCTCCCTCCCTTTCTTTTGGAAAATTTATTGCATATATAAAAATAGAATAGTATAGTGAGCCCCCATGTACCCATCACCTACCTTTAATCACTGTAAATGTTGTTTCATCCACATCCCTCATCCACTTCCCCTACCCCTTCCCAAATTATTTTGAGCATAATATTCATTTTCTTAAGCTGTTTGGTGGTAATATTTTGTTTCTTCAGCTGGATGGGGGTGGTACACAGGTGTTCTTTTTATTATTATTTAAACCATGTATATATTTACACTGTCTATACATTTTTTGTTTGTTTTTTTGGGGGGGTAAGGAAGATTGGTCCTGAGTCAACATCTGATGCCAGTCTTCCTCCTTTTGCCTGAGGAAGATTGTCCCCACGCTAACGTCTGTGCCAGTCTTCCTCCATTTTTTGTATGTGGGATGCTGCCACGGCATGGCTTGATGAGTGGTGTGTAGTCCACGCCTGGGATCCGAACCCGCCAACCCCAGGCTGCCAAAGCGGAGCATGCAAACCCAACCGCTATGCCACCGAGCCGGCCCCTCCGTGCTTTTACTTTAAACCTGTTTGTGTCTTTGAATCTAAGGTGTCTTTTATAGATAGTATATAGTGGGATCATTTTTTTAACATCCATTTTGCTAATCTCTGCCTTTTGATTGGATTGTTTAATCCATTTATATTTAATGTAATTACAGATAAGGCAGGACTTACATCTTCCATTTTGCTATTTGTCTTCTATATATCTTCTGTCTTTTTGTTTCTGCATTCCTGCATTACTGCCTCCTT
The DNA here is from genome assembly GCF_041296265.1 of Equus caballus. Lineage (NCBI taxonomy): Eukaryota > Metazoa > Chordata > Mammalia > Perissodactyla > Equidae > Equus > Equus caballus. The sequence goes on along the minus strand of NC_091699.1, from coordinate 58,542,301 downwards.
CTGTGTTAGGTAGATATTTTCTGGTATACCATTTTAATTCCCATGTTCATTTTACTTTTTTTTTAAGTATTTTTTTAGTTGGTTTCCCTGGGCATTTTAGTTAGTATCTTAATTTTAAAATAATCTAGTTTGGATTAATACCAATTTATTTTCAATAGTAAGCAATTTTGCTCTAATATAACTTTGATCTCTCCCCTTCCTTTTTACTATTATTCATACAAATTACATCTTTATACATTGTAGATCCATCAATACAGTATCATAGTTATTGGCTTATGAAATTGTCATTTTTTTTTTAAAGATTGGCGCCTGAGCTGACATCTGTTACCAGTCTTTTTTTCTTCTTCCTCTTCTCCCCAAAGCCCCCCGGTACATAGTTCTATATTCTAGTTGTGGGTCCTTCTGGTTATGTTATATGGGATGCCACCTCAGCATAGCTTGATGAGCAGCGCCATGTCCGCACACAGGATCCGAACTGGCGAAACCCTGGGCTGCCAAAGCAGAGTGCACGAACTTAACCACTCAGCCACGGGGCCGGCCCCTGAAGTTGTCTTTTAAATCACATAGAATGAAAAAAGCTACAGAAAAAAGACATTTATACTGTCTTTTATGTTTTACCTATGTATTTACCTTGATGTAGTTGTGTGAGTTAGGCTTCCACCAGAGAAACAGAATGAGTATTTATATTTATTAAAGAAATTTATTGCAAGGAATTGGCTTACATGACTGTAGGGTCTGGCTAAGCAAGCCCAAAATCAACAGGGCAGGCCATCAGGAAGAGCAGGCTGGAATCCTCTGGCACAAGCTGAAGCTGCTGTGCACACAGGGAATTTCCTCTTTTCTGGGTAACCTCAGTTATGATTTTAACACTTTTCAACTGACTGAATCAGGCCCTTCAAAATTATCTAGAATAATTTCCTTTACTTAAACTCAACTGCTTATGAATATTAATCACATCTACGAAATACTTTTAGATATCCAGACATGTAAAGAGCTTGAAAGTCATCACTCCTGCCCTCACAACAAGAAAAAAGCTGAACAAACTGAAAAGTGATGACTTTTCTTAGATCTGTCAGAGAACTGAGGTCACGGAATAAACACCCACCCACAAACTGGAGAGAGAGGCGAATACAGAGAATACAGATCAGTTTATCTGTAAAACTCTGGGGGCTGCTAAATTCTCATGCTGAAGATTAGAGAAGAATTCTCTCCTTTGATCAGTGGGACGGGAAAAGTAACCATTCTGAAATATATCCAGAGGAAAAGTAACCACTTTGAAATAAGTCCAGCATGTTCTTCACAAGGCCTACCCAGGGAGGTAAAAGACTTCACCAGAGCCTTGTCCAACTTGAGGGAAGGGAATCCCCACCCTCAGCCCCCTCTAGAACCTCCTATTTCACCTACTAGGGGAGGAAACTGAGAAGCACTTGTAACGGACACCGCCCAGGGGCTCAGGCCCACTGAAAGAGTGAGACCTATCATAGGCTTATAGGAGACTTCCTCTCCCCCACACCTTACCACCACATCTGCAAGGCTCTGTGATAGCAAGGGTTACGGCTGAAAGAAGGCAGGACTTCAGACTCTACCTGAGAGTTTCTAGGAAAACCCAAAGACAACAGGGGCGAGAAACTCAAGGACACTGGAGGAAAGTGAAGCCTCTGACACCTGCAGCTACAGCCAGCAGTTAACACAGCCTAGCTCCTAGATGGATAAACACAAAACTTTACACTAAAGCTCTGTCTACATCAGTTCGGCTTTCTCAATATGTCATGTCCAACATTCAGCAAAAACTTACAAGGTGTGATAAAAGGCAAGGAAAAAAAACCCAGTCTGACGAGACAGAGCAGTCATCCGAACCAGACTCAGATATGTCAGAGGTTTTAGAATTACCAGACCAATTCTATACTCCATCTCTGTAACTTTTTTATTTCAAGAATGCTATATAAATGGAATCATACATTATGTAACCTTTTATTTCACTCAACGTAATTCCCTCGAGATCCGTCCAAGTTGCCTGTGTTGACAGTCCCTTCCTTTTCTGCTTAGTAGTGTTCCACGGTGTGAATATACCAGTTTAAGCAGCAGCCTTTGAAGGACTCTTGGGCTGTTTGCAGGTCTTGGCTGTTATGAATAAAGCTGCTATGAACATTTGTGTACAGGTTTTGTGTGAACGTATGTTTTCATTTCTCTGGGATAAATGTTCAAGAGTAACATTGCTGGGTTGTATAGTAAATACATTTTTAGTTTTGTAAGAAAGTGCCAAAAGATTTTCCGAGTGGCTGGACCATTCTCCGTTCTCACGGCAGTGTGTGAGTGGTCTAGTCTGTCCCCATCCTCGCGAGCGTTTGGTATCATTGCTATTTTTTTTTTTTTGAGTCATTCTGATAGATGTGTGGTGATGTTACCTCGTGCCCACAGTGATTTTAATTTGCATTTTCCTAGTGGCTAATTATTTTGAGCATCTTTCATGTGCTTATTTTCCATCTGCATATCCCCCTTGTTGAAATTTTTGTCATTTTCTAATTGGATTGTTTTAGTGTTGAGTTTTAAGAATTCTTTACATCTTCTAGATGCAAGTCTTTTGTCAATATGTGGCTTGCAAATATTTACTCCCAGTCTGTAATTTTCTTTTGAAAGAGAAATGGTCTTTCACAGAGCAAAAGTTTTTAAATTTGATGAGGTTCAGTTTATCAAATTTTTCCTTCATGAATTGTACTTTAGGGTCCTAAAGATTTTCTCCTATTGTTTTCTAAAAGTTTTATAGTTTTATATTTAAGTTTGTGATACATTTTGAGTTAGTTTTTGTATAAGTTGTGAGGTTTAGGTAGAGCTTTATTTTATTTAATTTTTGCCCATGGATATCTGATTCCTCGAGCATCATTTGTTGAAAGATTATCCTTTCCTCATTGAATTGTTTTTGCACTTTTGTCAAAAATCAGTTGGGACAACTGAAATGTTCTTCATCAGGTGAGTAAACAAACTGTGGTACATCCATACAATGGAACACTATTCATTAATTTTAAAAAGAACAAGTTATTGATACACTCAACAACTTGGATGGATCTCAAGGGAATTATGCTGGGTGAAAAAAGCAAATGTGAAAAGAATACATGCTGTATGATTCCATTTATATACTAGTCTTAAAACTAAAGAGATGGAGAACAGATTAGTGGCCTCCAGGAGCTGGGGAGGGAGCAGGAGCGAGAGAAGTGACTATAGCTGTGGGTGTAGAAACGTAGCACGAGGCGTCCTTGCGATGGAACTGGTCTGTGTCTTCACTGTGGTGGCATCACATGTACCTACACACGTGATAAAATTGCGTAGAAGTAAATGCACACAAACAAATGAGTGCATGTAAACCTGGTGAGGCCTAAATACGATTGCTGGATTGTGGCTCTCTTGGTTGTGATATTGTACTGTAGTTATGAGAAATGTTACCATTGGGGAAATTGGTAAAGGGCCTACAGGATCCCTTTATTTTTTTTGTTATAGCTGCATGTGAATCTACAATTATCTCAAAAAGTCAAAAGCAAAATACATATCCATTCCTCAAACAAAAAAACCAAAACAAAACGAGTCATATCTGTGTGAGTCTTATTTTTAGGTTTCCTGTATTGTTCCATTGATCTGTGTGCTTATCCCTCCACCAATAGCATACTATCTTGATTACTGTAGCTATATAGTAAGTCTTAACATCTAGTAGAGTGATTTCCTACTTTATTCTTCTTTTTAAAAATTGTTTCAGTTATTCTATGTCCTTTGTCTTTCCATATAAATTTTGTGATCAGCTTGTATATATCTACAAAAATCCTTGCTGGGAGTTTGGTAAGAATTATGTTAAACCTGTAGATCAACTCGGGGAGAATGACATCTTTCCTATGTTGAGTCTTCCAATCCATGAACACAGTATGTCTCTCCATTTATTAAGTTTTTGATTTCTTTCTTCAGTGTATTGTAGTTTTCAGCACACAAATCCTGTATATATTTTTTTAGATTTATACCTAAGTATTTTGGGTTTTTTGAGCAATTATAAATAGTATTGTGTTTTTAATTTGTTTCCACATGTTTATCATTAGCATATAAGAATGTGATTGATTTTGTATGTTGATTTTGTGCCTTGTAACTTTGCTGACTCATTAGTTCTGGGAGTTTTTAAATATAGATTCCTTGGGATTTTCTACACAGACCATCATGTCATCCACAAATAAGGACGGTTTTATTTCTTCTTTTCTGATCAGTACGCCTTTTATTTCCTTGTGTTTCAGCTACCTTCCTGTGTATGCTGAGGTACAGGAGCCCCACGTCTACCTGAAGAGCAGCCAGCTGGAGGTCAGCAACCTCTACCTGGGCGTGCCCACAAAGGCAACCGTCACACTCGTCAATGGCACGCTCTTGCCCACCCACTTCCACTGGGGCAAGGTGAGTGAGCCCGCACTGTCAGGTACCGTGTCTGCAGCCCTCAGCACCAAGGGCCCATAGGGTGGGGACGTTGCCCCCCAGGGACCCTCAAGACTGGTCGCTCAGCCTCCCCCCAACAGCGTGTCCCTTGCCCCACAATGCCCAGAAAAGCTGGGCTCTTCGAAGAAGCAGCACATGTGGTCTGACTTACCCTTGCCCTGCCTTCCGGGAATTCCAATTCTCTGCCCAAGAAGAAGTTTCTAGGACACACAGCTAGACCTCCCAGCCAGTGTAGCCCATGACTGGTCCGTGCAGCTTTTGGGAGCCCAGCGGAGGCACTGCCCCTGGGGCTGACTGTGGAGCTTGCTCTGCGTGTGTGGGAGATGGGACCACGTCCTTGTGCATCAGTGGCAGCTCTGCTCCCCATCACCCTGAGCACCTTGTTTAGTCCAGACAACCCCCAACAGGTGTGAGGTCTGTCCAGGGTTGGGGAGGAAAGAGGGGACCTATGGTTTATCCCCACCAGTGAGCACCCAGCCCTCCTGGTCTTGCTGTGGTCCCCCAGTCTGCCAGCCTCCAGCAGAGCATACAGCAGGGCTGAGCACTCTGTCTGGACCCTGGGTCCATCCTGGGAGTCTAGCATGTGACAACAGGCCCACCCATATGTCTGCCAGCTGCTGGGGCACCAAGCAAACTTCTGCACAGCAAAAATCTCCCCCAGACGTGGCACACTGGGCCCCACTGAAGAGCGCCAGCTCAAACTGGAGTTGACTACTCACACCCAGGTGAGTACAGTGGTGAGGCGGCCTGGGTGACTGGGAAGGACCCCTGCAACCATCTGCATCTGTGCCGGCAGGGAGGTATGCCCTAGACACCCTCCTGGTCTCTGTAAAGTGGGGAAGACATTTCTTGCATTTGGGTCCGGGGGCCCCATTCCTGTTAGGCCTGCTCTCTAGAGACACAAGGTCAGGAAGCCTGGAGGTGCCCTGGAACCCATTGGCCACGTCTAGCGTTTGGCACTAGCTTTAGACCTCCCCTTGCCGGTCTCTGTGGCCACAGGTGGGCCCAGCTTTCCAATTTCCCCAGAAATCCAGAGCAGAGCTACTGCTCATGGCAGGCCTGTGCTGGGTGCTGCTGAGCTCACTAACTGGCAGCCCAGTTCCTCCCAAGAGCCATAGTTCTTCCTGGTGCGGCCCCTAGGAAGGCCATCAGGGCGGAACATGCTCAGTGCTTGGCTTATTGCTGGCTGTATTTATGGTTCTGGTGGGAAAAGAAACTTCTTCCTTGCAGACACTTGCAAACCCAGGTCCCAATTCCTCACTGGCAAATGTGGGGACAATGGGCTTTCTTAACACAGCTGAGCCTGAGCTCTAGGGTGACCGGCAGAGGGACCAGGCCTGGCATGGAGCAGCCCTCAGTCAGGAAGGGTTTGATTTCCATGGTAGCAGCTTCCTCAGAATAAAGCTGCAACTTCTCCAGAGGTCCGCTTTGAGGAGTCTCACTTCATGTAGGCATGCCCAGATATTCGGAGCGGACTCATAGCCAGGAGCCCTGAGAAAGGGGCCAGGTCTCCTGGGGGCAGAGTATGGGCCTACAGACTGGGTCTGCAGATGGTGGCTCACCAGAGAGACTGGGGAGCCCTTACGCAGAGACGAGCCTGGACAGAAGTCAGGGCCTTTGTGTTGAGCCCCCCCCCCTCCCCCCACAGTAGCCCCTGTGCAGGAGTTTGAAGCCTGTCTTCTGAGGCCCAGCCATGGGACTTACCTGCAGTGATGTGCCCCTGACGGGCTTTCTTACAGGAAGAGCTGACCAATCTGGTCCTCCCTTGTACTGTGTCAGGCATGAAGGAGCCACTGGTTCTGGGCATTTCTGGGAAACCCCAGGGACTACAAGTGGCCATCACCATCTCTGCAGAGGACTCTGACAGCAGGTAAGCCCAGGGCGGGGGCTGGGGGCTGAGGGCTGAGGCGCCCACACAAAGGACCACACTACACTGTGGTGCCAGCGTACTCCCAGCTGATTCCTGAAGCCAGGAAGGGAGCACAGTGTTACTGTGGCCCCTCACTGCCCTGTGGGAACAGATCCCTCTTCCCCATCCCTGCCTTCTGTGTCGTCTTTCCTCACACTGGGAGGCATGGTGTCCAGGGAGGTAGGAGATGGCAGGGGACAGGGCCATAGGGGCTTTGGGTTTTCCCACAGGAGGCCCAGACCCCTGGCCAGGGGGAGTTTGAGGCCTCTCTTGGCATCATAGGCTGACAAGAAGGTGCGTGTGTGGGGTGGCAGCTGAATGAGAAAGGAGTCCAAGGATGAAGCCTGGTTTCTAGGCAGCTCTCGCACCCCAACTCAAGGTGGCTCCCTGGCAAGGCCAAGGGTGGCATGTAACCTGGCGCCCATGGGCGTGGGCAGTGTTCCCAGCACAGAGCTGTGGCCAGGCCACCCGGAGGAGCTCCGCCTGGACTTCGGTTCGACAGTGCCACTGAGGACCCGCGTGAATCGCCAACTCATCCTGAGCAATTGCTCCCCGATACAGACCCCTTTCACCCTCAAGTTTGAGTACTTTGGGAGCCCCCAAAACAGCTTGAGCCAAAAACCAAGCCTGTAAGTCTGGTTTCTTTCAGAGGCAGTTCCTGGGGGGGATGTGGCCAGGGGGGATTTGCCCCATTGAGCCTCTGTGTGGCTTAGGTGGCCAGAGGCTGATTGGTGTGAGGAGTGGGAGGATGTGTTTTCACAGGTAGACGTCCACCTTCCAGACCTGAGAGGGCCTGCCGGAGAGGCTAGGATGTGGCCCTTCTCCTCAGCCTGGCCTGCTGAGGTAGAGGGCTTCTGATAGACCAGGCAGTATTTGAGGCAATGGGTGAGGGAGAAGTTACTGGATGTGGTGGAGGTAACTGTGTGGGCAGAGATGTGGCAGCGAGGCATTTTGCAAAGCTGGAACTTCAAATCTGCTACAGGGAAATATTTACACTACAGAAATGGGCAGTTTACCAGCACACCACTGCCAACACCTCCCCACTGAATCCCCTAGGGCAGAGGAGGCCGTGGGGAGTGGGGAGCCACTGACAGTTTCTAAGGCGTTAACTTTCCCACTCCAGAAAAGTTGGTGTGTGCTTAATGCTGGCCAGATGTCAGCAGAACAGACTGGAAACAGGGGTCTTTGCAGAAGGCCGGGCAAGAGTTGGAGAGTCTGGGCTGGGTTTGCATCCAGGGGTCACCAGGGCACAGAGCCTGCAATAGGGGGTCCCTACCCCAGAACCCTCCTGAGTTTCTTGGGAGGCAATCTCTGGGGCTGGCAGATGTCCTACAGCTGGGGTGGTTTGGGTGGTAGGGGTGCAGCAGGAGCACAGACCAGAGCAGGAGGTGCAGAAGAGGCCTGACCGGCTCTCCCCTGGGAGGAGCAGGAGGGCCACCTTTCTCCACTGGGCACCTGGTATGCTAGTTGCCCAGGGAGGTGGCTCAGGTCTGAGGAAAGGCCCTGATGGCTTGATACCATTTCTCTGTCCCGTCTGGTAAAGCCCCGACATGCCTCCTGCCCTGCTGAAGATGGCACGGACTCGAGAGCGCTTGGCCAAGCGAGAGCAGCTGGGTAAGAGCCCCAGGCGAGTGCTGAGCCCAGGCCTGGCCAGAGCGGGGTTTTACGTGGCCTTCTGAGGATGTGAGCCAGCAGCTGTAGGGAGGGGGACCCTGACCGAAGACCCACCTCATTGTCTTTTCTAGCAAAATCCCTGAGATGGCTGTGGCCCTCCACCTGACAGGGTCCCTCTTTTGAATGAAACCATCTCCTTGCTACAGCATAAGCCTTGTGCATAGGGCCTAGATTTGATTTGGGATGGGTGGTGACTTAGAAGGGTGGGCTCCCACTGAGGCCTGGCCCCATGGGAGGTGAGAGAGGCTGGCCTTTAGACTCTGGGCTCCCAGGAGGAGGGCCTGTTTAGCCAGACCAAGGAGAGGCTACAGGGTGGCTTATCTGGTGCAGTGCTTAGCTAACATCTGAGGATTTGGACCTTATTCCTGTCCTGGGTCTTGAACCCCCATTCCTGGTTCTCCCCTAGATTTTATGGAAAGCATGTTGTCTCATGGGAAAGGAGCTGCCTTCTTTCCCCACACTTCCCAGGGCATGCTGGGAGCCCACCAGCAGCTAAGCATCAACATCACAGGCTGTGCAAACATGTGGGGTGAATACTGGGACAGCCTCATCTGCACGGTAGGTGCATGCAAGCGGGTAATGGCCTGGGGGTACGTGGAACCTGACCCCAGCCCTCACCTTCAGACTCTCTCTCCTCCAACACCTGGCCCTCAGCCTCTCAAATCTTACCAAGTTGAAAGATGATGGCCACTGAGCTCGGGATGGGCATTTGCAACCACTGCAGTTCAGGTGGGAGGGGTCCTCGTGAGCAGCAGAACCTTCCACACCTTTTCTCCTGAGGTCCCACGTGGCTGGGACCATGCTGAGGAGCACAGAGGAATCAGATAGGCTGCCTCCCTGGGCTGGGACCCGAGACCTGGAGTGGGGAGTAAGTTTAGAGAGATAGTAACAGGCTCCCAGAGCCATTTCCTCGTCTAGTCCTCAGTGCATTCATTCATTCTCCCATTGGTCCATTCATTTACTCACTCATTCAGCATGAATTGAGTACCTACTATGTATGGGTCCCTGTGAGGTCCACTGGAATATGGAGGATACAAGGATGAATAAGATAGATGATGCCAGCAAGGAGCTCCTAGTTTAATATGGAGCGGTGAAAGATGTACAGTATCCTACACTGTTTGGTGATTGCATAGATTTTCATGAACTATTTAGTATATTGGACAGGTTAACTAGAGTAGATATTTTCTTTAAGTTGTTTATGTTATGTCTGACAAAGGGTTGATCACCTTAATATAGAAAGAGTTCTTAACTAACTAACAAACAATAAGGAGGGGCAAATCATCCCAAGTGGGCAAAGGGTTTGAATAGGCACTTCAAGAATGACAAGTACAAACAGCCAATGAACGTATAAAAATATATCCCCACCATCACCGTAACTAAAGAAGGGAGATTAAAAGTCACACTGAAATACTGTTTTTTGTGAGATTGGTGGGGTTTAAAGGTTGTTGGTGAAGGTGCAGGGGAACGAGCGCCCTTGTGCCCATGGGCACGGGTGGGAAATGTGTGCCACCCTTTGGAGGCACTTTGGGGATGTGCTGGGTACACACAAAGTTTCCCCAAGGAGAGAAGGGCATGGGCGAGCAAATCACTTCGTCCCAGGTTTCCTTTTCTTCTCAGACTGTTTATAGTAGAGGAAAAAGAAAAAGGAAACAACCTCTAAGCATCCGTGTCCACCAGTAGAAGACTGGATGAAATACTGGGCTATGGCCATACAGTGGAGTTCTGTGCAGCCTGTTGAGTGATGCTGGAAACGTTCACTAGTAAAATTATCATATGTTGTTAGAAGATTACAAAACAAAAGCCTGCCCATATGTTCCTCATTTATTTCTGTGTTTATGTTCACAAAAGGAGTCTGTCTAGACGGCTGCATGCTAAAATGTTGACAGTCATGCTGGTGGGGGTGGGGTAGGATTATGGGAGATTATCACACCCTGTATCTTAAATAAAAGAAATAAACATGGGGAAATAGCAATTATTATTTTTTATTAGCAAAGAAAAATAATAAAGTTATTTCCATTTAAAAGATACAGAAATTTGATCAAAGGGGCCATAAGAGGCCAAAGATGGTCAGGCTGGGAGATCAGGCAGGTCACAGGGCTGGGAGGGAGACTGGGGACGGAAGGGAAGGGAGGGAAGCTGGGGCTGGGAGGCGAGGCAGCCCCAGGCCTTTGGGGCGTCTGGGGTGAGCATCTGACAGTGGGGAGTGAGTCTGGGCCCAGCTGGGACCAAGCTGTGGAGACCCTGGGCTGGTAGGAGGAGGGAAGTTCTTGCACAAAGGGAATGGGGAGCCAGGGAATGCAGTGGCAGCTGGTGACAAGAGTGACAAGGGATTGGTGTGTTTGCAGGTGGGAGATCTGCCACCAACAGTCATCCCAGTGCACATGGCAGTGGTAGGCTGCCCCATCAGCTCCCTGAGAACCACCTACTACACCACTGACCAGTTCCAGAAGGAGCCTGTCATCAGGTGCCTCACCCCTGGCCTCATCCTCTGCCCTCTTGAAACCCTCTGGCCTCCAGCCTGGGCTGCGCACACCACCGTGTTGCTCTCCAGCTGGCCCAGGGCCACCCAGCAGTAAAGTCCGAGGACAGGACTGTAAAGTCCCATGCCTCAGGGGCCATGGCCATTATCTATACATCTCAGAGGGCTTCTGGGAGACAGAAGTAGTGAGTAGTCGGTGTGGCCCAAGGTCAGTGCCACACCTGGGGCTCCTCACACCAACTGAGCCGGTATGGTACAGCCAGTTGGTGCAGTTGTAGATGAGGTGGGAGGAGGGGTGTGGGAGTTCCCGGGGCAGTAAGCAGCCCTGGGTCACGGTTCACCAGGCACTGCATGGAGAAGGCCTCCAGAACTGGGTCTTGGTGACACCGGGAGGAGGACAGACCCCTGTGGGGCCTCCTCCCTGCCTGAGTCCCCATCCCTAGCCCTCCTCTCTGAAGTCACCCTGTCTCAGTCTGTGTGCTGGTGGTGGTCTCCTGCTTCCAGGTTCGGCACCCAGGTCTCTGGAGGAGACACAATCACCCGGGTCCTTCGCCTGAATAACTCCAGCCCTTGTGGTGAGACTCACGAGATAAATTGGGGCTCTCGCTACAGGCTGTGCTATGTGGTGGGCCAGACTGGGAGGAAAGATGGGGCTGGGGGAGGCTGATATCCCATGACCAGGACCCAGGAGTGCAGGTGGCCTGTGGTTACTGAGGGAGGACCCCAAGGGCCAAGGTGAGGAATGACCAAGCTAGTCGAGAGTGGTCAGAGAGAGCCACTTCTGTCCTTGAGGACAGGACTTGCCCTTGCCCAGCCTGGGGTCTCCCAGTATCCTTGGGGCCACAGGTACCCTACTCTCATGGGATTTACTTTGCAAAGGGACAGACACTTGCAGGGGACACTTTTTCTCATTCCTTTAGCCAGCAGTACCTGAGCTGCATGCCAGGTGCTGTGCAAGGAGCTGGGGATACGGAGAGAACAGGACAAGGGGGTCCCTGCTGAAAGGCTTCCATCCTGATGGGCAGGACAGACATGACTGTGGGCTGCTAGGAGTGCACTGAATGTGACTATAGGGGAAGCTGGAGTGCTAGGGGACTGTATCGACGGGGTCCAGGCTCACGTGTGGAGGGATGTTCAGGCTGAGTCCAGGGGGAAGGGTGAGCCAACTTGGCCTGGGGGTGCATATGGGGATGAAACATGTCTGGGCCACAGGAAGAGCTACGGCCAGTTCAGGACTAGCCTGGCCACAGTCACTCACCAGGGAGGATTCAAGGCATCTGGGGCTGGGCCACCTCAGGCGGACTGAACCAGTCTCTAGGGGCAGGGCCTGGACACTGGTTTTTAAGCTCCTCAGGTGAGTCCATGGAACGTGCGGCCAGGGAGAGAACCGCCACACTGGGAGCTTGCTTGTTTTCCCCTACTAGATCTGTGCGATTTTGGAAAGGGTGTGTTGAAGTGGACTGCTGTAATCAGATCTTTTATCAAGTTCTCCTGGCATTTCCAGTAGTTTTGCTTTATGTTTTTACCTGCTGTGCTGTTAGGTGCATTTGAGAACCAAATCTTCACAGAGGATGCCTTTATCACCCCCTGTGAGGTTCCTCTTTGGCCCCCTCAGTTCTTATATCCCACTTTGCCTTGTAGTAACATTACTACCCCTCATTCATATGGCATTTGCCTGGTATCTCTTTGCCTGTCCCTCTGTTTTCACTCTTGATGACTTTGATGTGTGTTTCTTTGTAAATAATAGAGAGCTGAGCTTTTGAAAAACCCAACCTGACATTCTCTATCTTTTAACAGGAAAAGTCAGTCAATCCATGTATTTCTTCCATCTTATTTTATGATTTATTTTACTTTGTTGTTTATTTTTCTCCTTTCTTTTTGTGTGTGACTTTATTCTGTTTTCTTTTTGTTGAATTTGAAATTTCTCTTCCTCTCTCCTTTCCTTCAGTGGGTACCTTCCCTCCTTGGGCCTCATCACCACACGCACGTTTCTCTGTCTTTACTTGAAAGTGAGATTGCCCACTGAACTTGAGAGATGGAGGCCATTGGTGGCCTTGGTGAGAGTGATTTGGTGGGTGTAAGAGGCAGATGCCAGGTAATAACTCTAAGAACTACAAGATCGGGAACCTTGGGAGTGTGTTCACCAGTGTTCCCCAGGGCCAAGCCAGTGAATCAGGTGTTAACTGGGGGGTGGGTAAGAGCTGCAGAGGGGAGGCGATGATGGATGGTTTGTCCTACAAGCATGCTGTGGGAGTGTTGGGGGAGAGGTGGTGGTCCTGGAGAGGTCATCCGGCAGAGGGAAACTTGTTTAAGGTGGGGAGACCTGACCTTGTTTAAGTGCTGTTGGGAAGCAGCTAGGAGAGAGGGGAAACTGGACATGGCTGGCCTCTGAGAAGGTGAGCAGAGGCAGAATTGAAGGCAGGAGGGGAGGGGGAGATGGGCTAGATGCAGACAGACGTGGGGGGTTGGGACAGGACTTCAGAGATTTCCTGATTTGGGGGCTTCTGGAGACAAGGTGGGCCCAACAGCTGAATGTCAGGGAGGCAGTGGAGGTATCAGAGGAGAGCAGGAAAGGGGTGACAGTAGTCAGCAGGGAGAGCTGAGTAGGAAGCAGTGATGGGCAGAGTGGGGACACTGCTTAGGTTGGGGACAGATTTATGGGGGTAGCAAGCTGTTCATAAAGTGGGGGACTTTCTCCAGTGGGGCCCAGAGAGTCAGTTCATCAAGGGTTAGGTTTCACAAGGAGGGTAAAAGGATGGGGATGAAGGGAGTTATGAGAATCCTGGCAAGACAGAAGTTGACGTGGTGGCCCCCAAAGACTAGCCTGGCTGGGGAAGGAACTGAATGCAGATGGGAGCTGATGGATGGAGGAGGAGAAGGTAGGGATACAGGGGTTGGAGGGCCCAGGGAAGTCAGCAACTAGGCCAGAAGGAGAGGAGGCTGTGGGGAGAACATGGAGTGCCTGGATTCCTGCATTTGGATATGAAGACCTGGTCTTGTAATCCAGGGGCCTAGGGGTGATGGAGCCAGACAGCATAAGCCTGTAGACTTTTTTAAAACACAAAGTGCTTGGAAGTGGTATTAGGAAGCGAGGCCACCCCTCCACCCTGAGTATGGGAGAATGGGCAGCCTCTGAGGGCTGCAGAAAAGTAGGGGCCCAGGGAAGACTTGCTTGCTCCTTCCTTATTCCTAACCCCTCTTCCCACACATCTGTCCCAGACATCCGCCTGGACTGGGAGACCTATGTTCCAGAAGACAAGGAGGACCGGCTGGTGGAGCTGCTGGTGTTGTACGGGCCACCTTTCCCGCTGCGGGACCAAGCTGGGAATGACCTTGTGTGCCCTGAGACCCCTGAGAGCAGCAGCTCCATCTGGTCCTCAAGTCCCTCCAACATGTCTGACTTCAGCCATGGAGCTTCCCAGTCTGTGAGCAGAGGTGGAGGGGCGGGGCGGGCTGGCTACTGAGGTGTGGCCAGTGGACCTTGAGCCTGTGTGAGCCTCAGCAACTCCTTGACAACAGGCCGAGGGCAGCTCCAGTGACGGGGCCTCACAGAAGATCATCTCAGTCATCCTGCAGGAGCATGAGGGGGTGCCCTCTGACCACCCATACTGTGTCAGCCCCAAGCAGGTGGTGAGTCGGGGTGGGGCTAGGAGCTGCCTCCTGGTCCCCACTGGCTGGCCAGTGGGCATGGAGCAGTGCTGAGGCTGCCATGTCTGTGCCAGGTGGTCCCTGCTGGGGGCAGCAGCAGCATCTACATCTCCTTCACACCCATGGTCCTTGGCCCTGATATCCTGCACAAGGTGGAATGTGTTGGCTATGCCCTGGGCTTCATGAGCTTGGACAATGAGGTGAGCCCTCCTGGCCTGGGGTGGAGCTGCAGCCACTGCCTCTCTCCTGGGTAGCATGCTGCCTGCTCAGCTCAGGGACTGCCAGTGATCGGGCTTGGGCTTGGTAGGTGGAAAGAGAGCTTCCGGGGAGGAGACATCGCCTGCAGGATTTTGCTGTGGGACCCCTAAGACTGGACCTGCATTGCTACGTCAGGCCCGCACAGTGAGTTAGCCGGGTCGCCCGGCTTCCCTCCATCCACTGTGGGGAGCACCTAAGCTGGGCACTGGTAGGAACCAGACAGGGTTCTGGGAGCAAGAAGACGGGAATGGGAGGGAGGAGATGCCCACAGGTGAACACAGGGACAGGTGGCACAGAGCCAGATGAGCAGGGTAGGGGTGGCCAGGAGGTCCCAGAGACCCAGTGATGCCTATTGCTGGTAGGCTAAGTCTGGAGTTGGACTACGGCGGTGGTGTGGAATTCCGGCATCAGGCCAGTGACCTTATCCTTGAGCAGCCCTGTTCTGGGGTGAGTGTGCTGCACCCCTGGCCCTGCCAATTTACCTGGACCTCAGATGTCCCTATAGGCCTTTCTGAGGCACAGGTCTTACAGTCTGAGGCCCCGCCCTCCAAGCCCCCTCCCCTACTCCAGAGCCGTGGGCTCAAGAAGGGAGAGATGCATCCCCAAGCTCCTCCACCTCTGTGGCTGTCCAGGTGCTGAGTGAGCTGGTGACCACCCACCATCTGAAGCTGACCAACACCACGGAAATACCACACTATTTCCGGCTCCTGGTCTCCAAGCCCTTCTCTGTTTCTCAAGATGGGGCTGGCCATGGCCACAGAGCTCCTGGCCCTGGGCGGGAGCACCAGTGTGAAGAGGAGACTGCAGCAGTAGGCCAGCAGCTGGTGCTCCACCCGCAGGAGAACATGCTGGTCAGTGGAGAGTTCTGTAGTCCTCACCCTTGAGGGGTACACTCAGCTGGGCCAGAGGTCACCTTCTTCTCATACACGCACACGTGTACAGACAGCACACCCACACACCACCTTCACACGTTTGCACAGACACAAACTGCACGTTTGACCCCGCCATGCGATGTACTCACGGGTACTCAGGACACTCCCACTACACACACCATTTTCAGCAAACAACTGGCCCTCTGTGCAGGTGGCTTACACATGCAGGTACCAACAGAGGTATCAGTGGGAACACACAGGAGTCCCAGACACACTAGACTCCTCTTCATCCCCTCTGCCAATGGCCTGGTCGAGGCCGAAGCACTCCTGTGAGCACCTCCACTTTGCACACAGACCCTCCCTTCTCACGTGCCCTCACTCAGGGTTTTGTGCCTGGCTCAGGTGAGCTCAGATTTGGGTGCCATCTTTCCATAAATGTAAGGCACTCCAGGTCCTAGAGTGATTTTCCCTCTTCTGATGGGGTGTCAGTGATAATAGGATCCTGGATCTGCAGTCCAGGGGGTGGAGGTCCTGGAAATGCCAGGGCCTCAGTGGGAACCATGAACATCTGCCTCCTTTGGTTTACTGAGGCATCTGGAGTGAGGAGAGGTCACAGGCCATGTGGGCGGTTGGCTGTGTGCACACCATTTTCTGCACTGTGGGCTCCCTGGGTGTGCACGACGGCCAGCCAGGTTGGGTGCCCCACCCTCTCTAAATTCCCTCCTGCTTCAGAGGCCCTCCTGCCTCTTAGGAGGGCTTTCCTTTATGCTGAGCTCCTTAGAGCTCCAGTTGGGCCCTTGCCTCATTCTGCACACTCCTGGATCATCTCATCCACTTGCAGAGCTTCTGTGAGCAGCTGTGTTCTCTCTTTCAAGTGTATCCTTCAGTATAGGCATATTGAGTGCCTGCCACGTGCTAGACACTGTGCTAGGTGATGGAACTCCCCCAAGGACCTCATCGTGGATGTAGGGCAGACAGATCTGCAGAAGATAGAAGGGCACCCTTGTCCACTTAGCATTTTGCTCCCTTCTTCAAAGAGGTAAACCGAGGGGCAGCCCCAAAGCACGGCCAGAGAGCCCATTCCATTAGCATGCCGACGAGACTAGAGGTATTTAAAATCCTTTACTACATCTCCCCCTCCAGGTGCTGACAGTGCCCATGGAATCTGGCTCCTGACCAGAATTCTCTCGCAAACTCTAGACCCAAACTTGACCTGTCCAACCTGAATTCCCCTTCTCCCTGCCGACTGTCCTGCCCACATCTGTGCCTCCTCTATCAGTGGTGGCATTTTATCTCAGCAAATACCACCATCCTCCACCCCCTTGCTCAAGCCAGAGCTCTGGCATCCCTCATCCTAGACTCCTCTCTCTGAACAGCCAGCCACCAAGCCTCTGTCGCCCCCTCCTCAACCTCTCAGCACATCCCTTTTCTCTTCACCCCATACCCATATCTTGGTCCAGGACAATGGTTTCCAAGCCTGGCAACCCATCAGCAGCCTTTAGAAAGCTTGTTTGAAATACTAATTCCCAGGCCCACCTCCAGAGAGAAGACCTGGGCAGAGGCCCAGGAATCTGTACTTTTAACAGGTGCCTCTGTTGATTCTAATGAGCTTGTCCCAAGGAACTGTGTTTGGGAGCCACATATCCAAGCCCCATCCTGTAGGGCCTAAGTTACACCTTGGCCCCCTAATGATGTCCTCACACCCACTCATGCTCCCCAGCCCACCTCCCCTCAGCAACCAGTGACCTCTGAGGAAGGCAAAGCTGACTCAGACGTCCTCCTGCTCAAAGCCCATCAGAGGCTCCTCACTGTCCTCAGGATAAAGACACAGGCCTCCCCTGGGCCCACGGGCTGCCCACAGCCTTGGTCACGCCAGGGGGAAAAGGGCAGCTTGCTCATTCTCTCCTCTCCTGTCACCCCTCTGCTCCTAAGGGCGGGCACAGCCTCGTCCCTGTACTAATGGGTGTTGGGAACAGACGGTGTTTATGGAATGAACGCACCAGACAGGGGCGCTGGGCGGTGTGGGGGAGGCGTGCTGCTGGGCTGTTTGCTGGGCAGGGCTGGGTCAGTCTGGGCCCTGCAAGCCATGCTGGGTCCTGGCTGAGCTGGGAGCTGGCCAGGCCTGAGGGGCCGTGGAAGGGGAGGAAGATGGAGATCCGGGTGGGGAAGCTGCTGCCTGCCTTCGGCAGCCTGAGGTGACGGCTCGTCTCCCTGTGCTCAGGTGAACGTGTCCTTCTCGCTGTCCCTGGAGCTGCTCTCCTATCAGAAGCTCCCGGCTGACCAGATGCTGCCCGGAGTGGACATTCAGCAGAATCCGAGTGGGGAGAAGGAGATGGTGTTTACTCAGAATCTGCTCCTGGAGTACACCAACCACACCACTCAGGTGAGTCCCAGGCTTGCGCCACACCCTGAGGACAGTGGAATCAGGCTGGACTCCTGTTCTGGTGGGATCACAGGAGGACAAACCCCAACAGGGCCCTCAGAAATAAGAGGAGCCCTGGCCCTTGCCCTGAGGGCCCAGTCTGCCCTGGAAGAGGCATTGTCCTGAGGACACACATGGAGAAATGTGTGTTATCCTTCCTCACTTGTCTCAGGAGCTCAGAACCAGGTGAGGTGTTGTAGGGTGGAAAATCAGGGAAGGCTTCCTGGAGGAGGCAGCATGTGAAGGCTGCACACTGTTTAATGAAGAGAGAAGGGAAACCACACTGAAAGTCAAACCAAGAGAATGGCTTAATGGCTGGGGACAGTGAGCGTCTGAGGCAGCTGAGGGACAAGCTCTAGTGGATTTCAGGCTTGTGTGGGGCTTCAAGCACCAGGGCGAGCAGCACAGACCTAGCTCTGTGGACTGTGACAGAAGGTCACGGGGCTGTTGTGTAGAGCTGAGCTGAAGAGGCCAAGGGAAAAGGCAAGATGGCCCAGAGCCCACGAGGCGCAGACGGCTGGA
Organism: Equus caballus; assembly: GCF_041296265.1. NCBI lineage: Eukaryota > Metazoa > Chordata > Mammalia > Perissodactyla > Equidae > Equus > Equus caballus. Next base: position 58,524,059 of record NC_091699.1, on the reverse strand, counting down.
CAAGAGGTAGGAAGGCTGGAGGGCGGCCCAACCAGGGAGCAGAGGCCACTGAGCTCGAGCGCGGCGTTGGTGATGGGGAGCAGATGGTGCCTTCCTGGCCCTTTCCCTGTGCAGAACCCCACCAGCAGCCTGGGGCGTTCAGTGCTGGCCCCGGCCCCCTTCCACCCGCCATGGAGCTGCCTGTGTGCTCCTCAGAAGCTTCAGTACTTGGGGTTGGCAGGCTCCTGTGTCCTTAGCTCAGAGCCCAGCCGGCCTGGGCAAGGTCGCCTGGTCCCCATCAAGCAAAAGGTTCTGCCCCTTAGGTGGTGCCCCTGCGGGCCATCGTGGCCGTGCCCGAGCTGCAGCTCTCCACCAGCTGGGTGGACTTTGGCACCTGCTTTGTGAACCAGAAGCAGGTCTGCGAGGTCTATCTGATGAACCTGAGTGGCTGCCGGAGCTACTGGACTGTGCTGACGGGTATGTCAGGCCCTCCTGGCTGTGCACTGCTCCCTGCACAACTGGGCCAAGAGCCCCAGGACGGCACCTGGGTGCCCTGTCCCTGCAGGCTGGCTCCCCAGGGCTGACACCACCTGGGAATCCCTGCAGAGGTGGCCAGTTCCCCAATCCCTAGTGATCCCAGGGTTGCCCTGCCCTGTGGGGCTGGGCAAGGCCAGGGGTGCACACCTGAGATGTGAGGCAGTGCGTGGAGCTGCCTGCACTCATGTGTGTGCTTCCTTCCCCTCGGTGCAGGCCAACAGGAGCCAGACAAGGGCCCTGTGGCCTTCGGGGTCTCCCCAGGCAGTGGACTGCTGGAGGCACGACCAGTCAATGCGCCCCCATCCTCTGTCACCCTCCAGGTTTTCTTCACTGCCAGGTACAGTCCCCCCAACCCCCCAGCACTGCCCACAGGCCTGGAGCCCAGGGCCCCCTCCTAACCTTAGCCCCCTTCTCCCGACAGGAGCAGTAAGCTGTACGAGTCCACGCTGGTGGTGGAAGGTGTGCTTGGTGAGAAGGCCTGCGCCCTGCGACTCCGGGGCCAAGGCTCTTATGACGAGAGATATTTGTCACCCCACCAGCTCTGATGCTCTGCCCTCAGTCCCTCAGCTTTGGAAATAAATGTGACTCAGAGCTAAGGAACTGGTTTGCTGGGCAGGGGCACACACTGGACGGCCTCTGAGCAGCTCCTTGGATGGAGGGACCCCCTTCCAGGGCACTGGTCTCAGCCCAGGCCCTGCACCATATGTCCTCAGAGCTAACATAAAAAAGATAGGCCACCTGACTATGGGGACCACGGCAGTTAAGAATCAGTACTCAGAATGAGCAGAAGCAAGACCAGCATGGCAAGAACTGACCCGTGGGAAAAAGCACAGCCACCAAGATAAGATAAGACACATTTACTATGTCCACTCCACTCCTCATCCACAGGAATTTCCCCCAGGAATTACATGGTGGCTTGGGTCACCCACGCCGACTTTGTCCCAGTGAGAGGGGCCCTGACAGAGGGTGGCCGAGTACCTCACCCACACCTGTACTGTGTCATGAGTGTTCACGTTTTCCAAATTAGTTGCAGTGCCTTGATTTGCCTATATGGTGCCACTTCTGTAGTGGTGTTTGTTTCTTGCTGCCAGAGCAGGACTAAGTAGTGCCTTTAGCCCAGAGCCTCAGTTTCCAGGGTATTCGAAGACAGCAGCAGCTCCCATTCCAGTCCCAATGCACATGGACACCACCCCATATGCCCTGTGGAAGCAAAACTGTGTTGACTGGGTGAAGCCACAAAAGGCAGAGGCCCAACCACCAAGCTCTCCCCCGACCAGGCTGAGCTGGTAGACCAAGGCCTTCGTGGGCACAGAGGATGTCAGGTTTATGGGCACGCAGTTCCCTGACTGCCTACCTAGGCACACACACAGGGTGGCAGATGCTTGCTGCAGGCCAGGGTCCCCTTCATAGCTGGCCCTCAGGGAAAACAGGGCTCACAGCTCCATATCCTCAGCTCAGAGTGTGAATGCACATGTACACTTCCCCCTTGGATGCCCCAGCTTGGGTGTCCCCCGTGGGGAGCCAGCCTCACCTCTTCCCACGGCGCTTCAGCTCGTTGAGCAGCGTGATGACCTGTCGAGCCCCCGTGCAGCCCAGTGGGTGGCCCAAGGCCACTGCACCCCCCAGAGGGTTCACTTTCTCAGGGGGGAGTCCTAGCTTCTCCACACAGTAGACGGCCTGGAGGGAGGCAGAGCGTCAGCTATAGCTCCCTCCTTTGTCCCCTGCACCACTTGGCCCTGGCTCCAACTGGGGTGTCTGGGCAATGCTGAGAAACAAAGGCTCACCTGGCTTGCAAAGGCTTCATTGATCTCAAAGATGTCCACGTCATTTACCGTGAGCCCTGCAGGCAAGGGGGAAAGGCCTGAGCTAACCCAGTGGCGCCTTAGCAGGACTCTCTCCAAAGGGCCCTACCCCATCCATGGCCTATAGGCTGCCTGGTATGTCTGTCTCTGTTCTAGATAAGTGAGTGGGTCCCAGCTATGAGGCCAGGAAGGGCTTGGGGCAGGGGTGCTAGCCTGCCCCACCTTCACTCGGTAGCACCCACAGGACCACCCCCAGCAACTGCCCCCCAATACCCGCCAGCAACAGCATGAGACAGGAGTGTAATCCAGATCTAGGGTGTGAAGGAGCTGTCTTACCTGCTTTTTGCAAAGCTACAGGGATGGCAAAGGCAGGTCCAATGCCCATGATGTCAGGCGGGACCCCAACCACTGCATAGGACCTCAGGACCCCAAGGATGGGAAGGCCCAACTCTTCTGCCTTGGATCTCCGGGCCAGCAGGATGGCAGCTGCCCCATCACTCACCTGGCTAGAGTTTCCTAAAGGCAAATCATAGGGGTAAGGAGGGGTCAGGGCAGGGCTGAAGAGGTCCAGCCCCCTTTCATGTCCACCTTGCCTGGTGGCTTCAAGGCTCCCAGTGGAGAATACCCTCCCCCACAGCCCAGTCTCACCAGCTGTGGTAGAGCCACCCTTCTTGAAGGCAGGCTTCAGTTTGGCCAGACCCTCCATGGTAGTGTTGGGGCGGATACCCTCATCCTGCGCCACGGTGATGCTCCTCTCGGTGCCCTCGTCGTCGTGGACCGTGGTGGTCACAGGCACAATCTCAGCTTGGAAACAGCCCTTGCTCTGGGCTCTGGCTGCCCTGCCAGCACCATGGACAGCCAGGCTCAGGCTCCCCTGAGGTTCCCTTTCTTCCTGGGGTCCCTCCCTGCTGCTTCCACCCAGTGGGGCAGACACGCAAGCTCAGGCTGCTAAATGTGGGGACATGCTCGCCTTGGGGGAGCTCTGAGGAACTGGTGTATGTTCCCTACTACGCCCACCTGGCCCTGGGAGTGGGAGGCCCAAGGCCTTATGGGCCTTCATTACTCTCAGGTCTTCAGATCCTAGCCAATCACAACCTCGAAGGGAAGGAGGAGGAGGTCTGGAGGTAGTGGCTCCCCCTTCAGCCCTTCACCCAAGAAGGACAAAGCCTGCTCTGTCCTCCTGCCAAACTGACGATGGAGCTCTAGGAACACTTGTGCTGGGTTCTGCCAACTTTTCTATTTGACCCCAAGGCTCAATTTCATCTGTTCCTCAGTTTCTCCCTATTTAAAATGACATACACCAAACTGATGTTTGATGATGTTTGATGAATCTTAGTATTTAAACAGCGTAAAAGCACAAGGCATTCTAGAGTGATCTTTGCAATCATATGTAAGATGTAAGTGCCCAGGGGCATTCCCATGGGGAGGAATCCACAGCTTTCACTAAATTCTCAGATGGTTACCTGACCCCAGGTGGCTAAGAATCACTGCCTCAAGAGAAGCCCACCTGGCTAGAAACCACTCCCTTCCTTTGCTGTCCTCTCTCTGGGCAGCTGGGCTTGCCAACTTCAGCTTGTCCCTGCCCAGAGGCCTGAGCCCTTGGGGTTCCTCTGATGTCCTCTCCAGCCTCAGGACGCTACCCCAGACACAGAAGTGGCCCAGAACCTGGCCCTACACTCCTTGCTATCCAGAGAAGCCTGTAGCTACTGTGTCTGATCACCCAACCACAGCCAGTTAGGGAAGAGTTCTGGCTCTCATTACACCCCAATGAATAAATGGGGAAATAGGCCCAGCAAGGGAGAAGACACTCGGGGTCAACAGACAGTAATAGGACACGGAAGTGCTAACAATGCACAGTGGCTCTGGTCCCTGCCCACCTCTCCCCCGTGGGAGACACGAGGCTTGTGAACCACTCACTGCCCAGCTGCAGCCTGAGGACAGCCTCAAAACCTCACTCTCCAGCCCTTTAAACATCCCTCCTCAAACAGCACTCACTTTTGCTGGGAAGCCAGTGCAAAGGTATCTTGCTTCTCCCGTGAAATGCCAAACCTCTCAGCCACGTTCTCTGAGGTTATCCTAGAACACAAACAGCACATAGCATGGGCAACCGGGCCGGGCTCTAGAGCTGTGCTTGGAACTCTGGGGCCCTGGGGCTGTAGGGAGGGGAGAACAGGAGGAGCAGTCTGTGCCACAGAGACAGTGATGACTCAGTGCAGGGGCACAGACAGGGAGTCAGCAACGGTGGCCAGATCCTAAGCTTGTACACCAGAGACCAGCACAGAAGAGACAAGCGGCAGATGAGGGTATGGGTGGGGGCACTGGCTACTCTTGGCCAGCTTCTCCTACGCCTCAAGGAAACCTGCTTTAATGTGGGGAGATGAGGACGCCCAAGTGCCCTCTGGGAAGGCCACACAGGGTTTCTGCTCCCCGTGGCTGGAGCCTCCCCTCACCCTCGGAACCCAGAGCCACAGCTGGGTCTTCCAGCCTGGGCTCCTGGCTTTACAAGCTTCTCTCAGAGATATGGTCACTGGATGTGGGGGCAGCCAGGGCATGGCCCCTCTCTGAGCCTCAAATCTCACACATCCAGTGGAGCCAGGATGTTTGGGAATCAAAAGTCTCCCCCTTCCTCAACCTTCTAGGCCTCTACGGCTTTGGGGTACAGCTGCCATTGTCCCGCATGTGATCCAGCCCCTCAGGGTGGGAGTGACAGGCTGGGTCAGAGAGGACCTGGGGGCCTCAGGGAAGGGAAGTCAGGGGCAGCATCAAGTCCCATCCCCAGAGTCCCTGCAGAATAGACCAGACCCAAAGGCAGGAGGCCAGGGCTTAGCATCGCCAGCACAAGATGGTCAAAGTTCCTGCATACCTGGCTCCAGCCCAGGCAGGGAGCTACGGGCGCACAGGCACACGGAGCTATGGGCGGGCACTCACCCCATTGGAATCAGGCAATCTTGGGCCTTCTTCTTCTCCACCAAGCGTGAAGTGATATTTCCAGGGTTCCCTCTGTCAGCCAGGGACATGGACTCCACCCTGAGGAGGGAGGGGGAGGAGGTAATCACTAGCAGGACTCCCCCTGAGATAGCTGTGCATTTGGCACATGCTGGGAAATAGCCAGGGAGCCCCAGGGAGTCCAGTGGGCTGACTGGGAGCCCAGGGCAGGGCACTGGCCAGCAAGGCAGAGCTGGGGGTACAGGGCTGAGCCCCACTCCACCTCCACCCTACCCCAGCACAGAGCACCACAGTCCACACTCCCGGGCAGGGCCATGCTTCCCTAACACAACTGCGCCTGCAGCCCATCAGCTGATTGGCAGTTCCCAAGGAAAGCTGCCTAGTGTCAGCCACCGTTGGGGAAACAGCCGCCAAGCTCAGGCCCTGCCCTCAGGGACGACAAATCCAGGGGAGAGAAGAGACAAATATTAAAAAAGCTGCAGATCCAAGAGCAATCTGACCTGCATAGACGAGGAGCTGAGAGGAAGACGAGATAATCAGTTCAGTGTGGTCAAAAAGGGCTTCAAGGAGGCAGGGGAACATAAGGCCTCAAAGGATGCTAACACAGAACTCTAACTGAATGCTTTTCACATGCCCGGCACTATTTTAAAATCTTTTCAGGTATTAGAGTGCTTCGAACAGTGTCAGTCACATGATACATGCCCTAGAGTGTTAGCTGTTGTTATTATTCCATTAATCTTATCAACTTCAACAAGGCTGATGTGGTGATCCCCATTTTATAGGTGAGGACACTGAGGCCCAGAATGGCTGAGTAACTTGTCCACGGTTACTCAGCCAGGATCCAAATTTAGGTAGTCTGGCCCCAGAGCCCACTCCCAACTAGAAGGCCCTGGGCTACTCTTCATGATCAAAGCCTATGGGGGACAGTCCTGGCCCAGGTCCTTAATACCCTAGTAACATGGTCTTCAACCTGCTTGGGGACACGGATGCCCTCTAAGAAACTCATGAAGTCTCCAGCCTTCTCAAGTTACCCACACCCCACCCTTCCCCAGTATGACAGAGGAACATGAGAGATTTCAGAGGACAAACTGGGCAGTGGCCCTTGCCCTGCCAAAATGCCTGAAGTGTGGTCTCTGGCTTTATTTACAACTGCAAACACCGGGCACAGCCTTGTGATGACCCGGCAATGCTCCAATCAAGAAACGCTATAAAGAACTGGGAGGCAGAGGGGGCACCCTGAGGCTGCTCGCCACCCTGGACCTGCCAAGCCCTCCCAGCCCAGATGCCCACCCAAGCCTGGGCCCCAGTGCCCTTGCCCTCCCTGGAGGTGCTGCCCAGTACAACCTTAATGGCCCATCCCTGAGATGGAGTCTCAGCTGACAGTGACCAAATCACCACAGACCTGACCATGTCCTTCAGAAGTTTCCACCTTGGTACTAGGGTGGAGGACAAGGGGACAGACAGCCTAACAGAATGAACAACTAGCCACATAGTAAGCAGCTGTCCCCTGCTTCAGGGAACCAAAACTGCAACTTCTCTCTCAGCAGCATCATGAATCAACAAGGGCTACAGAAGGAAACCCAAGTACTCTGTTTTCTCAAAAGCCTCACCCACATTTTCCAGCCTAACAGATTTCCAAGAAAGAAAGCTTTTAAAAGCCCACTTCCTTCCCCGGCTAGTGCTGAGAGGTATGAGCAATTCCTGGGCAGCCAGAGCTGGGGGCTACTTCTAAGCTGAATTTGTAGGAACCCACTCCCAGCCAGCTGCCTAACGGGGTTGAGGAGAATCCCGAAATGCTAGCCTCTGAGAATTCAGGAGATGAAAATTATCTTTTTTGTTACAAGGTGGTTAATAAGCTCTGGCATAAAGAAATTCTTACCCACAAGCCATGCCAATGTCATAAGACCCATTTCTGATGCCACCTGCAATAAAAGCATTTCATGAACATCCTTCACCAGAGTCCACATGTTCGGGAACAAGGGAACCTCTTCCCCACCTAGTCTCTAAGTGGCACTCAGCCCCAGCCTCAGAGATGGAAGCCCCAGGAGTGTCTAGAAAAGACTAGGGGCAGTGACAAGGGGCTCTCCTTCACTCTTTCTGTGTTTAGAGTCCTCTCAGAAATCCTTATTGCTTGCCCAGAAGACAGTGACGTTGCTGATCCAAACCCAGAGAGCCAGGACCAAGGCCAGGCCATGGCAGCAGGTACCCACCCAGGCACAACTTACCAGCTATGCTGGCTACTGCCTGGAGCCCCGACGAACACTGTCTATTGACAGTGGACAAAGGCACAGTCTCTGGGATGTCACTGAAACAGAAGGTGAGACCACAGAGTCAGCCCCCCCCTCATGGAAAGCAGGCCTGTGCTCCTGGCCAATATGACTGTCCCATTAGGGAGTGCAAAGACCAGGGGAACAAACGCAGCAGCCCTGTCCCCACTCCAGGCCAGACCCCATCTCTGCAGGCACTGGCTCCCCAGGGCTCCACAAGCATGTGCCCTTTTATCCTGTGATTCTCCTCACCCAAGGCCAAACACAGCCCAAAGGCAAGGGAATGCTGGCTGGGCCACATGGATCCTTCTTTCTCCCCCTTTCAAGATTCGAAAATGAAAACTATACATCTCTGTTTTCCCCAAAGAACAGAGAAGAGGGCCTGTTGCTGGGACAGAGAACCAGACCAAAAGAAATGTCTAAAGTATGAGGGCGGAAACCATCCCCACTTCTCGGTCTTACTAGCAACCATTTGGCTAACCCTTTATGTTCCCATCCTCTCTGGAAAGCCTGTTCTCAGCTGGACAAAAAACCCTGATGGGTACCCAGGTGTTCTACTCCCTTGTTCTGGTGGGTTCCCCCAAGCTCGCACACTGGCCCAGCCCTAGAAGCGGATGGGGCTGCCCTTCCCATGTCACTTGCCCTGGCCAAGGGTATAAAGCCCTAGGGGAAATACAAAGCCCAGGCCCTCCCCAGACCATGGACTCAGAACCTAAGGGGGTGAAAGCATTCTGGTGATTCTGGTGTGCAGCCAGGCTTGGGAACCTGAGCTAGCGCTCAGGCCAGGCTTTGCCAAGACCCTCTAAGGCGGATAGCCTCCTAGGCCTAGTTAACCTTTCCCAGGTCCCCTAACTCCTTACTACTTAGTTACTACCCCTTCACCCAATCCACCAAATGTTCACTAAACACCTACTCAGTATGATGCACCACCTGAGGAATGCTGACATGTGTAGAGTACACTGCCCTAGAGGATGCCCGACCAGCACACAGAAAATCAATCAACTAGCAGAGACCGAAATAACAAAGCAAGATGGCAAAGCACATCACAAGGAAGCACATGACTAGCTATTGGAGAGGAAGGGGCCCCTCATTTTAAGCCTGGGAGCTCGGGAAAGTCAGGCCAAGATGGTAGAACTGTGTTTGGGCAGGGTTTAGTTAGGGCAGAGAGAGGAGGTGGGGACAGAATGACCAGTGTAGGGAAGACAGGGGGCAGACAGCCTGGCTGAAAGAGGGACAGTCGAGGTGAGTGAGCAGCTGGGAGATAAGGCTGGAAGGAACATCTGGGAGTCCTTAAACTCCAGGCTAAGCAGTCTGAACCTCTCCCAGTCCCCGGAGGTTTTGTCAGCTTTCCTGTTCCTTCACTGGCCAACACTCCTATTATTTCTTCTACATGCAGCTAGGAGTACAAAGGTAAGCGGTTCTTAAATCTACATGTGAAAATAATTTAAGCACTCCTTCCCTGTCTTAGGACAGCAAGTGGTGAAGGGCAAGTTTATCAAGGCCCCTCCTGGGCTACCCTTCACCCTACCCAAGTCTCTGCTGATGGGGTGTCCCCTGGAGGTCCCAGCTTGCTCAACTAGCAAAAAAGCTCAAAGTCACTCTTCAGTGTACCTACCTGGTTATTAACCTGACAAACAGGACAGAGTCCACACTTACACACGGCAAAGCAACAAGCTGACTTTGGCTAAAAATCAGGCCACAGAGAGCGTTTGCTCGTCTCAAAGGCCCTGTTGTCCTGGCTCAGCATCACCAACACAACCTCCCTTCAAAGTAGGAGTCCACAAGAAAAGATGCCAAGGACTGGCTGCCTCCAGGTCTAGTGTCCAACCTGATTCTTTCTGACCCACAGGCTGAGTTCCCTGGGCCTGAGCCCACTCAAGAGTCGAGATGGCTAACCTGGAGCTGGAACTAGAGAAGTTTACCTCAGAAACTGGGCGATTCGGGCCATGATTGCCCCAGCCCCCGGCTGAAGCACATTTCCTGTGGACAACAAACAAATTCAGTGCCAGGCGTTCTGAGCACTAAGGTACATCTATGAATACCAGAGAGTGGACATTCCAGATCTTTCCTCAGAAACATGACTCCTCAGCAGGCTAACCTATAATTTCAAGGTCTGGAGTAGGGGTAGCCAGCTATACAGCAGCTTGTCACATACTAGCCCCAGTCCCCGGGGGTCCCCAGTTCCCTCGCCCATGTACCCTGCTTTCCAAATCAGCACGTGCAGGGCAGGGTGCCTGCCTTTAAAGGTAACACGGAAAGCAAAGAAGAATGCAATGCAAAGCTTCAAGTCTAGCGAACCAGTCCTGTGAGTTAGGGAAACGAGTTTCTGAAAACGCACAACTGCCGCAGCGTTCCACCAAGCCCTGGAGGCACTCCAGAAATGGAACAATGATTCCCGACGTAGGGGTGGCACCTGTTTGATGAGACTCTCACCATATTATGTTATGTTTTGAGGCTAGAGGAGGAGGAGTGAGGAAAAGGGTTGGACTGAAGGTCAAGAGTCCCTGGAGTCAGGTCCAAGCTCTGCTGCAAATTCCCCAGACCTCAGTTTCTCCATCTGTTAAGTGAGGGGCTGGACTAGATGGTTTCTGATGCTCCCTCTAGTCTGTCGTGTCACAGACAGGATGGGTCTCCTGTCTCCTAGGGTGTCCTCAAACCCCTGAGCCAAGTCTCTGCGCTATAATGTCTATCACTTGAGATCCCTGCTTTCTATCATACTGAATAAGCAGAACGTGCTTGGAGGGGGCGCAGAAAGTGCCCAGGGACGGGGGTGGGAGGTGAGGAGTGGGGTGCAGTCTAGCCCTAAAGAGACGATTAAATTCTACTGCGTGGAGACCGTCGACATTCTCCCCAGTGAAAACACTTAGAAAGTGCCCAGAGGGTGGGAAGATGTTTGAGGAGGGCCTTGGCGGGATGGGAAGGCGAGGAGAACGGAGCGAACGGCCTGGGTAGTGTGCTCACCCACGCAGATATCCCCCAGCTGCGCCGGGCTCAGCTTGACGTCCTGGAGAACCGCGGTCATGACGGCCGAGAGAAGTTCGTCAGGGGTGGTGTCCTGCAGCGGGAAGCGCGGCCGCGGTGATCCCCCGGCCGGAGGTGCACGGGGTTCCGGGACCCCCGCACCCCCATCCCCACTCCAGAGAGGATTGGTCACAGCTCGGGCGCGGAGGCACCTCCGGAGCCGAGGGGAACCGAACAGAGGAGCCAGACCCCAGCCCGCCCGGGCCGCAGCCTCACACCCGGCGCCCGGCCCTAGGGGCCTCACCTTGAAGCCGCCGCGGCCCGCTCGGCCAATGGCCGTACGCCGCCCGTGTACCACCACGACGTCCTCGTCCGCCGGCCACCGAGTGCTGCTCCAACATGGCGCGGCCCGCGGCGCCGGCTCCGGGCCGGAATGGGGCCTGCCCTTCAGGTGGCCCAGCACCACCTGCAACCTCTGCATCGCGCAGCTCGGCCCGGCAGACGCCCAACCGGCCGGGAAAACAGCTCGGGAGCCAACTGACCCCCCCCCCCGGCGCAGGCCACCTTTGCCCTGGAAGCCTAAGCTCCGCCCACAGCCCTGCGGGATTGACGAGCTCCTCCCTCCAAAGTCCCGCCCACCTCCCGCCTCAGCCAACTGGAAGGCGAGTCTGCCCGACGTCCCGCCCCCCGCCGCAAACCAAACCACCTAAAGCCGGGCTCACGGTCTCCGCCAAGAGGAGCTTTCCAATCAAAGCCCCGCCTACCGTAGCCTACGATTGCCAACCAGGAGGTGGGCTTTCCTGAAGCCCCGCCCAGAAATGCAGACGGAAAACCCTTCCACCTGCAGCCCCGCCTACTGCCAAACCAGAGGCGGGCCACCAAGAGCACTTTTGGTATTTTGAAACCAACTCCGCCACTGCCCGGAGCCCCTTCCGCTACAGCCCTGCCCACTGCCCGCCAGGAGCCCCGCCCACGGCTTCTTGCTCGGGAACTAGGAGGCCCGGATTCCACTTCCTCTTTCTCCTTCCTAGCCTTCTCTGCTGTCCTGTCTCCCAGCACCCAAGCCAGGGGACCTAAATAATTCTGAAACGCTGGGCCGGCTCCGTGGCCGAGTGATTAAGTTCACACCGCTGCGGTGGCCCAGGGTTCGGATCCTGGGCGCGGACATGGCACCGCTTGTCAGGCCACGTTGAGGCAGTGTCCCACGTCCCACAACTAGAAGGACCTGCAACTAAGATATACATCTATGTGCGGAGCGGGGTTGGGGAAATAAAGCAGAAAAAAAAAAAAAGATTGGCAACAGTTGTTAGCCCAGGTGCCAATCTTTAAAAAAAAAAAAAAAAATTCTGAAACGCCCCCAGAGTCCAGTGCTTGGGCTCTCCTGGGAAGTCTTTCGAGAAGCCTGAGGGAATTTGGGATTCTGGGGCGGCAGGAGACGGATTGTACAAAGGTGCCGAGATGTGACAAGCTTCCTATCTGGAGAGAGAGCACCAGACACTTCTTTTCACCAATTTTACAGTCATTTGGGATGATTTGACCTCCACTAGGCTGAGGGCTCCACCAAGGCAGTGAACAACCCTGTATCCGGGGTTCTGCAACATGCTTGACACTTAGGTGATCTATAAATACCTGCTGAACGATGAATGAACCAGCGCTCCCCAGGTCAAGACTGTGTTGCTCCCCCACCTACCCCCAATCCTAAAGAGCAAGACCAGGTGCCCCTTGATTCCCAATGGCAACGTGTTTCTCTAGACCCCGGAGAGTAGTACTGGGTTTCTCCCAGACAACAAAGGCCAAAGCGCCAGGTTATCCCCAGCGCCGAAGGGGAGGGTGGTGTCCCCCACCTTTAAAGGGTAGGGCCGTGGCATGCCTCAGACTCCAGAAGGCAGGATGCCCTTTCCCACCGCCACCTCTGAGTGTATGGTTGGGGACTCCCCATACTCCTACGGGCAGGATTGGATGTTTCCAAGAAATCCAGGTGGGGAGACACAGCCGATGCCTCCCCCCTTGCCCCCTCTCCGCCATCCTCGAAGGCAGAACCGTATGAACCCTTCAGATCCCCAATGGAAAGGATGTGACTCCACCAGAACCAAAAGAGCAAGGCCCCTGTTTCCTACAACCCCCGAAGGGGCGTCGTCGTCTCCCCCTCCCCCACCCCCCTGTTCGAGGAGAGGTCTCCGGTTACCACATTCCCGTCCCCGAGACCCCAAGGGCAAGGGTGGTGCGCCCCCACCTCCGCACATCTGCCGTGACTGCAGATTGTAGGGCAGGGCGGCGCTTCTCGGAAAGAGAAACCGGCGGGGCGGGGCGGGGGGTTGGCCGGGGAGGAAGGAGGAAGCGCGGTCCCGCGACGCGGCTCCACAGCGCGGAGGCTCCAGGGCGGCCCGCCATGGCTGCAGGAGGCCCCGGCGTGGGGTCCGCGCCCCACATTCCCTCCGCGTCCTCCCTGCCGCTGGCTGCGCTCAACGTGCGAGTGCGGCGCCGCCTGTCGCTCTTCTTGAACGTGCGGACGCAGGTGGCGGCTGACTGGACGGCGCTGGCCGAGGAGATGGACTTCGAGTACTTGGAGATCCGGCAGCTGGAGACGCACACCGACCCCACGGGCAGCCTGCTGGACGACTGGCAGGGACGCCCTGGCGCTTCCGTGGGCCGCCTGCTCGAGCTGCTCGCCAAGCTGGGCCGCGACGACGTGCTGGTGGAACTGGGGCCCAGCATTGGTGAGGACACCCCCTTCCCGTCCTCATACCCGGGGTGGGGGTGGGGTGAGGTTGAGGGAGCTGACCTTCGCTGACCTCAGCATCCAGTCTTCCCTGGAGAGGCCCTCGTTTCCTTCCTGGGGGTGGAGGCAGCCTGCAGAGGGGGAACCATGTGGGACCCCTCTTTCAGTATCCGAGATGTTAGGAGAAAGGAGGTGAAGGCCAGGAGAGGAACGGAGGGAAACAGCTTAGGGAAAGGCTTTCACGTGGGGCCAGAGTCAGAATCGGGGTCCTCTTGCGGGGTGGGGGTCTGGGCTGCTTCAGGTAGAGCAAGAGGGCAGGTGAGGGACTGAAAGCTAACAGTCTTGGAAACCTCAGGTCCCTGGGAAATTCAGCCCTTCCTGCTACTCTCTGATGTACATGCATAGGCATGAGGACAGTGGCCCACTGACAGGAACAGCTTGCTTGGTTGGGGCCTCTGCCCTCACCGCACACAAACACTGGGTCTCCTGAGCCCTTCTTGCGTACCCAGCCCCTACATCAGCCGTGGATCCTAGAAGAAGCAGATCTTGGTATCTCAGGAGCCCTAGGAAGGGGAGCCAGGGCAAAGGGACAGAGATACACGAGACTGACCTTGATGACTTCCCAGATGGCCAGAACACCACTGACATCCAGTTGGGATGGTCAGAGCCAGGTGGGAGCTCAACTTTTCAGAGCTGTCGAACCGTGGATGGCACCAGTGGGCTGGAGAAGCCCTGGAGCACAACATGGCCAGGGAGGTGGGACAGGTGCTGGATCCTGACTGTGGGTAAAGGCATGGCGCACCCTTGGGGAGCCTGCCACACCTGTCTCTTTCCCACAGAAGAGGACTGCCAAAAGTATATCCTGAAGCAGCAGCAGCAGGAGTCTGAGAAGCCCTTACAGGTGGCTGCGGTAGACAGTAGTGTCCCACGGACGGCAGAGCTGGCAGGCATCACCACGCTCGATGACCCCCTGGGTAAGGGCCCAATACTGCTCCCTTCAGCCGGGCGGGACAGATGGGCCATGGGACATTGTGGTTTTAGGAGCATAGATGTTGAAAGCAGATGGGCTGTGGGACCTGGGGCAAGTCACATCTCTTTGAGCCTGAGTTTCCTCAACTAAGAAATGGGAACAATGATAGTCCTACCTCTGGGCTGGTGTGAGACTCTCATGAAATGATGTGTCTGTCTCATGGTCAACCCACGGCTTGGCCTGGGGCAGGCAGAGGGGGAGGCATTCATCTTTCTTCTCCTGAGAAGGGCGCTTTCTCTGAGTCATGTCATCCCAGGATTAGTCTAGGGTCACCTAGGCTGGGGGCTCCTGGCTAGGCTCCACCCCAGTCTTTCTGTAGAACTCTGACCATCACCATTATGCTCTGCACCCAGGGCAAATGCCTGAGCGTTTTGATGCCTTCATCTGCTACTGCCCCAGCGACATCCAGTTTGTGCAGGAGATGATCCGGCAGCTGGAGCAGACAAACTATCGACTGAAGTTGTGTGTGTCTGACCGCGATGTCCTGCCTGGCACCTGTGTCTGGTCCATCGCCAGTGAACTCATTGAGAAGAGGTTAGCTAAGCTCAGGGGGTGAGTGGGTGGATGCGCAAAGCCCTGCCCAGGGATCCAGATGCTGGGATTCTCCCAGCTGGGCCCCGTCTAGCCTGGGCACCCTGGGCTCCTTCCAAGGCTGTCTCCTGGTAAGCTGAACTAGATCACCACAGTGCCTGCAGCCTGCCCACTCTCCCCTAGGTGCCGCAGGATGGTGGTGGTTGTCTCCGATGATTACTTGCAAAGCAAGGAATGTGACTTCCAGACTAAGTTTGCACTCAGCCTCTCTCCAGGTAAGCTCAGCCCTGCCCTTGCCACAGAGGAGTGGGTGGGCGGGCTCTCAGGATGTCAGCCTTCTCTCACCAAGGGCCATGGATACAGCACCAAGGAACTCCTTTGGGTCTCTACACACCTGAGGGTGTGGACACATGAATGCCCTTTGTGTGGGTGAATGTGTGCCAGGGATGCTTAGTTGAGGGAGGGCTGTTGTTAACCCCTGGGCTGGGGACTGGTCCCACCCTATCATGAGGCGAGGGCCTGGTGCCATCTCTGCATCCCTTGGCTTGCAGGTGCCCATCAGAAACGACTGATCCCCATCAAGTACAAGGCAATGAAGAAAGAGTTCCCCAGCATCCTACGGTTCATCACTGTCTGTGACTACACCAACCCTTGCACCAAGTCCTGGTTCTGGACTCGCCTCGCCAAGGCTCTGTCCCTGCCCTGAAGACTGCCTGGGGACCCTGGGTGTGCGTGCGTCTGTCTGCCTGTACATGTACTTCTGCCCCTGCTTCCTCCTGTGGTTGTAGGGAAATCTGTGTTCCACTTGCCTCTCAATTCTTGGAGATGCCAACTCCATAGACACATCTGCAGCCACTATACATATCTGGACATCACATCTCATGTCCTGCGTGGAACCAGTGGCTGCAAGTGTCACGTCCACTTGCTGGGTTATCAGCCAGGAGAGTGAAAACCACAGCTAGCTGGGACTAAGAAGAGGACCAGCGGAGCCAGCTCTGACCTGTCCACACATCTTAGGCCTCAGTTTCTCTACCTGAGAACTAAGTACGGTGGGGAGAACAGGCAGTAGCTGTGTTTGAATCACTGTAGGAAATGTTGAAACATTGGTCTGGGTCTCCTAGGGGAGACAAATGTTGGTTGTGAGAGAGCTGGCTGCCTGGGCCACATGCTGGCCACTGTGGGGACCACGGCACTGCTGGGGCAGCTGCTTCCATGATGGTGCCTACTGATACGTCAGTGCCTGGTTGCCCACCTCATATCCCACTTCCTCCGCCTGCCCCCAGGGGCAGATGGGGAAGCAGGCTGGCCCAGCATGGGGAGATCCTACCTTGAACCTGATTCCCTAATGGGTCCACCTCTTATCTCTCTCTTTGACCCCTCCCAGCCTCTGCCTACCTTCAGTGGGACATGTCCCCAAGACATTGGCCCAATTGTCTAGGACTGCTTTTTCCTTCCACCTCTCCACACCCCTGTGATCACACTCTCACCTCTGCCTGGCATGAGAAGGATCCTGACCTCCAGCATATCCATCAAGTTTGGGTTCCGGGGCTGGGTCACCATGGCAGTGTAAGGAGGAAAGCTTCCCCGTTGGGCCCCCCAGAGAGCTGTCCTACCAACCTTCTGTACTTTGATTGCCTTACAAAGCTGTTTGCTGGGACCAGTTTACAAACAGTGATCACACAAGAGCCTCCTGCCCCAAGGCTTATGGGTACATGGACACATACAAACTCACAGCCACATATCTACATGCACGTGCACCCTCACACACACAGCCACCTTCATGCACATATTTCCCTGGGTACAGCTTCTAGGAACGGCTGGTGGGGACAGTCCAACCATCAAGGGGGTCTAACCCTGGACAAAGATGGGACACTCTTGTATTCCTTTTCTCTTTTTTCCCTCTTCATTTAAAACCAGACTCTGGAAAGGACCCACTATGCCAGTATTCATACCTTCAGTGGAGCACAGAGCAAGAGAGGGCTGCTTGAACTCACACAGCAAGTTAGCTGCAGACACAGCTGTGTTTCCCTCCCCCGCACATTTGTACGTTAGTCACCCTCAAGCTCTCCTTTGAGGAGAAAATGTCATGGTCTCAGGTCTCTGACCCAGGGCAGACCCAGGACCCTAAATCTAATAGAAAATGTGTGTCCTCTTTGCTCCACCTCCAGCCATGGGGGGGGCAAGGTACGTTTCCTCAGGGTCTCAGAGGGACTGGAGGCCCCTCTCTGCATGACATTGACGAAGCACTTAGCTACCATGCACCTATCCCCACTTTGATATTGGGAGGTATTTTAAAACAATTTTAGGAAACTATCTTTTACTACGGTTTTGTATGCATTGTGAGAATCTCAGAGAGCTGAGAAATGCCTATGTTTGTCATTTCTCCTTCTGTATCCTGGGTTTACAATAAAGAGTTCTCTACTTGGGGAGCAGTGGGTTTTGTTGGTGTCTACGAGTTTGGAAGCAGTAAGCTAGGATAAGGCTCTCCTGGGTAAGAGAAACTGGCCCACTGGGTAGTTTCCATTGGGTTTGGCAGGGGCATCCTGAAGCCTGGGCCCCCTCCCTTAAAGGCCCCAGGCCTCACTAGGGCTGCAGGCAAAACCAGGAAAAGCAGCCTCATTTCCAGAGGCAGGGGAGACTGCTCATCTCCACCAAGCCTGGTCTTCCCGGGACTGTGCCATGCTCCTGGGTCAGGCCCAGCCAGTGGGCAGGGGCTGCTCTTTTAGGTCCCAGCCCATTCCAGCCCACAGTTCTCTGGAGAACTCAGTTGTTATCAATAATGGTCATCCTTAGGCATATCTGTGTTAATCCTAAAGGTGTTGATCTATTTTTAAATAGAATGTATCACTTTTTCATTATTCACTCAAGAAAATTTGGAAAATATAAAGAAAAAAAATCACCCATACTCCTAATCCTGGAGATAACTCTAGTGATCTTTCAGAATGCCCAGACATTAGCGACCGCAGCTTTTCTCTCAATGGTCTCTCTGTTACCATGTCCTGGATCTGAGCCTCCTGGATGCTGGAGACTCCCCAGCCTTGCCCCTGTGCCCTCAAGGACATCTACGAAGGCCCTCACGTATGCAGGGCAGTCCTGAGGCAGGATCTTCCTCTCCAGTGTCCCCTGGGAAGCAGAGCTGCAGTATGGTCCCAGCGGTGCCCCCAGCATCTGCCCTGTGCCACCCATGGCTGGAGGGATAGTCTTTGGGTCTGTTCCCGATCATTGGGAGTCTCTGGGTAACACCAGTCGCCTCATGGGAAAAGCTTCTGTTCTGTTCTGTTCTCTCAGGCCAGGCTCACACCCCTCCAACCTTCCTTCTCCAGCGCCCACCCCCGCCACCAGCAGGTTCCCAGATACCGAGACAGGTTCCTCTTCTCATTTTTGGTTTAGTCCTCTAGGAACCTCTGATAGAGACACTCTCATTTTTCAATAGGGAAGACTCACTGCTGGAATTGCCAAAAGCAAAAGCAGGAAACTTTGGAGTGCAGCAGCAAAGTTAAAATACAAAAGTACAAGTCTTCACGACAATGGACCTGGATCCCGCCACAAGTCAATGACAGGGGAAAGAAACAGGGAGAGAGAGTAGTCAATAAAATATACTAATATAAATGTGACTTTGTTGGATCCTGGTTCAAACAGATCAGTTGTAAAAAGACAGTCTTGGGTCATATATCTGATAGAGGTTAATATTCAGAATATATAGAGAACCTCTATAACTCAACAACAAACAAACAACCCAAATAAAAAATGTGCAAGGGACTAGTTTCTCTAAAGAAGATATACATATGACTAATAAATACATGAAAGGATGCTCAACATCACTAATCATTAGGGAAATGCAAATCAAAACCACAACGAGATACCATCTCCTACCCATTAGGATGGCTACCATAAAAAAAAAACAAACAGAAAATAACATGTGTTGGTGAGGATGTGGAGAAATTGGAACCTTTGTGCAATGTTGGTGGGAATGTAAAATGGTACAGCTGCTGTGGAAAGTGGAATGGCAATTTCTCAAAAAATTCAACATAGAAATACCGTATGACCCAGCAATTCCATTCTGAGAATATACCCCAAAGAATTGAAGGCAGGGTCTCAAAGAGATATCTGTACACCCGTATTCCTAGTAGCATTATTCACAATAGCCAAAACATGTAAGCAACCCAAGTGTTCCTTGACAGATGAATGGATGAGCAAAATGTGGTATATAAATACAATGGAATGTTATTCATCATTAAAAAGGAATGAAATTCTGACACATGCTACAACATGGATGAACCTTGAGGACATTATGCTAAGGGAAATAAGCCAGTTGCAAGAAGACAAATACTATATAGTTCCACTTTTATGAGGTATCTAGAATAGCTAAATTCAGAGATAGAAAATAGAATGATGGTTTCCAGGGCCTCGGGGAGGAGAGAATGGAGAGTTGTTCAATAGGTACAGAGTTTCAGTTCTGCACAATGAAAAACGTTCTGGAGATTGGTTGTACACTGACATAAATGTACTTAAAACTACTGAACTGTACATTTATTTTTTATTTTTATTCATTTATTTATTTATTTTTGAGGAAGATTAGCCCTGAGCTAACATCTGCTGCCAATCCTCCTCTTTTTGCTGAGGAAGCCTGGCCCTGAGCTCACATCCATGCCCATCTTCCTCTACTTTATACGTGGGATGCCTACCACAGCATGGTGTACCAAGCGGTGCCACATCCGCACCCGAGATCTGAACCAGCGAACCCCAGGCCACCAAGAAGCAGAATGTGTGCACTTAACCACTGCGCCACTGGGCCAGCCCCTGAACTATACACTTAAAAAGTGGCTAAGATGGTAAATTTTATGTTATGTGTCCTTTACTACTACTGAAAAAAAGACATTCTGGGGACAATTGGGGAAATTTGGGTATTAGATGATGCCAAAGAATTATCACTATTTTTTTTAGATGTGATAATAGCATTGTGGTTACATCAGAAGATGTCCAAATCTGTTAGACCAGTTCTGAAGCATAATGGCATGAAATGAGTGATGTCTAAGATTTGCTTTTAAGTACCTAAGCAACCTGAGAGAGAAAAAAATAACAAAGGATACATGAAGCAAATGTGACCATATCTTAGTTATTAAATTGGAAGCTTATTTCTTCTATTGCTCTGTGTTTAAAATTTTTCAAAATTAAAAAAATGTTTTAAATTAAAAAGTACAAGCATTATTGCTACTTCACTTGAAAATAGACTGAAAAAAATTTAACAGAGTCTCAGGAATTTGCGGGACCATAAGAAAAATCTAATATTTGTGTCACTGGAGTCCCAAATTGAGAGGAGAAAGAAGGCAGAGCTTTAAAAGTACTCAAATAAGTATGCTTGAAAATTTTCCAAATATGCCAAAGACATACACCTACAGATTCAAGAAGCTGACCAAACCCCAAACAGGATAAACCCACAGAAATCCATGCAAAAATACATCACAGTCAAACTTCTGAAAACTAAAGACAAAGAAAATATCTTGAAAGCAGCCAGAGGAAAATGACACCTTTCCTATAATGAAGAAAACAATTTAAACAGTATCAGATATTTCATCAGAAGCCATGGAGGTCAGAAAGAAGTGGCACAACATTTTTCAAGTGCTGAAAGAACTGTCAACTCAAACTCCTATAACCAGTAAAAATCAGGAATGAAGAGGAAATCAAGACATTCTCAGATGAAGAAAAACTACAAGAATTTGTCAACAGCAGACCTAACCTAAAAATAGCTAAAGGAGGGTCAGAAACAGAAAATAAATGATTAAAACAGGGATCTGGAACATCAAGAAGGAAGAACAAAAGAGTAAAAATGTGGGTTAATACAAAATGTTTTCCTTCTCCTCTTGAGTTTTCTAAATTATATCTGATGGGTTAAGCAAAAGATTAGTGGTTGTGTACAGGATAGATTAGGGAAGTTGATAAGCACAGTGGTAATTTCTGCTTCAAGCAACTGCACAAATGAAAAGGAGAAGTGAAATTTGCTGGCTGGGAAGAGAGACTCTGTGGTCCCCACAATTTCCTCTTTCCTCAAAAGATCAAAGCCCACAGGATCGAGTCCAGCGTCCCCTGTCCTAAGCACTCATGCATTGTCTGATATGGTTCTCAATTTATGTAGAGGAAATATTTAAGACAGCTATATTATAAACAGGAGAGACTAAAGGGTCTTAAAGAGAAGAAACCTTTCTATACCTCCCTGAAACTGGTAATGTCCACACAAGTACAACTGAGATAAGTTACGTACATAAAATGTCATATCTAGAGCACCTACTAAATACCTATACAAAGAGATACTCTCCAAACACTATAAATAAATGAAAGTGAAATTCTACTCGAAATCAGCAAAATTACAGAGATGGAGAATAGATCAGCGGTTGTCAGGGTTCGGGATGATCAGGAGGAAAGGGAGTGGGTGTGCTATAAAGAGGTAGCCCAGGAAGATCTTTAAGGTGTTCTAATAGTTCTCTATCTTGATTGTAGTGGTGGTTACATGGATCTACATGTGAGAAAATGGCAAAGAACTGTACACACACATTCTAATGTCAAGTTCCTGGTTTTGATATATATATGTACGACAGTTACATAAGATATATCCATTGGAGGAAATTGTGTGAAAGGTCCAGGAACTTCTCTGTACTATTCTTGCAACTTCCTGTGAATCTACACTTATCTCAAGATAAAGTTCTTTAAAAATTTAACATGAGGGGCTGGCCCGATGGCGTAGCAGTTAAGTTTGTACGCTCTGCTTCGGTGGCCCAGGGTTCACCAGTTTGGATCCTGGTGCAGACCTACACACCACTTGTCACGCTGTGGCAGACATCCCATGTATAAAATAGAGGAAGAAGGGCACCGATGTTAGCTCAGGGCTAATCTTCCTCAAAAAAAAAAATTAATATGAAAATGAAATAAAAACAAAAACCCCTGGGTGCTTATACAATAAGTAAAGCTTAATTTTCCATCTTGTTTTTTTCCCCTCCCAATTTTATTGGGATATAAACTGACATACAGCACTATGTAAGTTTAAGGTGTACAGCATAATGACTTGACTTACATATATTGTAAAATGATTACCACAGTAAGTTTAGTTAACCCCCATAATCTCATATAGATACAAACAAAAAGAAAAATACATATTTTTTTCCTTGTGATGAGAGCTCTAAGGATGTACTGTCTTAACTTTCAAATATACCATTCAGCAGTGTTAACTATAGTCATTAAGTCGTACATTACATCTCCAGTATTTTTTGTGTGTGTGAGGAAGATTGGCCCTGAGCAAACTTCTGTTACCAACCTTCCTCTTTTTGCTTGTGGAAGACTGTTGCTAACATCTGTGCCAATCTTCCTCTATTTTATGTGAGATGCCATCATAGGGCGGCTTGACGAGTGGTGCTAGGTCCGTGCCTGAGATCCAGGCCTGTGAAGCCTGGGCTGCCAAAGCAGAGTGTGCAAACTATGCCACCAGGCCGGTCCCCACATCTCCAGTACTTATTGATCTTATAACTGGAAGTTTGTACCTTTTGCCTGCCTTCATCCAATTCCCCCATCCCCACCCCCTACCTCTGATAACCACAAATCTGATCTCTTTTTCTATGAGTTTGATTTTTTGTTTGTTTGTTTAGATTCCACGTGTAAGTGAGACCATATGGTATTTGTCTTTCTCTGACTGACTTATTTCACTTAGCATAATGCCCTTAAAGTCCACCTATGTTGTAAAAAATGGCAGGATTTTCCTTTTTTAATGGCTGAAAAATATTCCATTGTACACATACATTCACCACAATTTCTTTATCCATACATCCATCGATGGATACTTAAGCTATTTCCATGTCCTGGCTATTGTAAAGAATGCTGCAGTGAACATGAGGGTGCAGGTATCTCATTGACATAGTGTTTTCATTTCCTTTGGATATATACCCAGAAGGGGAATTGCTGGGTTATGTGGTATTCTATTTTAAATTTTTGAGGAACCTCCATACTGTTTTCCATAGTAGCTATACAAATTTACAGTTCAACAACAGTGAACAAATTTTCCCTTTTTTCCACATCCTCGCCAGTATTTATCTACCACCTTGTTTTTTAAAAAGAATGATTTTCATTATAAAAATGATCACTAATAACATATATTTATGCATATATAAGTCTACGTATTTTCAACCAGCACTGCATTTATGTTTTCTGAGGACCTACTTATTATGTTGGTCCAGGTCAAAAGAAGAACATAAACATAAACAAAGCAGGGCTCTGTCCTCAAGGAACTTAAAGCCTAGTTGCAGAATCAAGGCACAAACACAGGAAAACCCAACTAACTCAAGAGTTAGACAACGCAGCCCTCCATAGCAGATATGCTGGCTTATATGCTAAAGGTAGCGTGTCCTACAACATCTGAAGACCAGCCTCTGTGGGCCAGAAGTCTTGAAAAGGACTTTGGAGGCAGATAATCTTTGAAAGGTGGTAGAATTGGTGGAGTAGAGACTTGGAGGTAGAGAGGTCCTTTCAAGCAGTAAGGGACTAACTTAGACAGATGAGGAAAGTGAGAGGCACATTTAGGGGCTGGTAGAATGGTAGGACAAGACCTTCCGGGTTCAGTAGGGAGCCCCTGGAATGCAGGCTGCAACCAGGTGCATGAGTCTGGGCAGGAAAGGACTGGTAAAACCGGAGTGTGAAGATTAGTTTAGTGGTTGGGTGCAGGATAGATTAGGGAAGTTGAAAAGCACATGGTAATTTCTGCCTCAGGCAACTGCATAAACAAGAATGAGAAATGAAGTGACTGGGGCTGGGAGGAGGGACTCCAGGATCCTGGAACTTCCTCCATCCTCAGATCACACCCCTCCAGACCCATTCCAGTGTCCCCTATCCTAAGTACTTGTGCATCAATTCAACCTACAGTTACCTAACCCTGAGGTCATGAGGTCCTAAGGGTGGGCCAAGTCCAAGGACCCATGAGGTAAATCTCATGTGGTCTCTGCTATGATAGGCTCTTCTGAGTGAGCATCCATGGTGAAAACGAATGTGTTTTAAGAACACCAGCCTCATCTACTACAAGAGTTAGTCACCTCCTTCTACAGCAGCACTATCCAACAGATACATGAGTCACATATGTATTTTAAAATTTTCTAGTAGCTATGTTAAAAAAAATAAAAAGAAGCAGGTGAAATTAATTTTAATAATGTAT